>NC_091397.1:9705812-14505812 GCF_032191515.1 Phaenicophaeus curvirostris | reverse complement strand
CTCTGTGGTGTGATGCTGTAACCTCTAATGCTGAGGGGAACCTGTTGTACATTATTGACAGAGAAAAGATAGCATCTTTTTTTTTTTTTTTTCTTTTTTTCTTCCTGACTTGTGTAATAGATATTGCTATATACTGGTCCGTTTTCTTTTGATGATGAAAGTAGAATTACTTTTTCTGCAAAAGTAAAAGTTGGTAAATCAGAAATTAGCAAACATGAGACTGATCTGTCATCCATTGAGGCAAAATTGATTTTTTTCGGTCTTAAAAGGGTTCTTCTTTAAATAAAATTTATTAATGTGGAATAAAATTGCATTTATGGTTGATTTTCTTGCATGCCTCACTTAGGACCAGTAAATGAACTGACATGGTATTGTTTTGGTGATCCAGTCAACAAAAGAATTAGGATAGGCAAATAGCATTGAAATATTCTGATAATATTGGTTGTAGTCAAACTTGTATCTCAGAACTGTTACATCTGCACTGGTATTCAAAGAGAAATCATGTGTTCCTTTTGCAGGATTTCTAGAAGCTATACTGTGTTTTGTGGTGCCCTGTTCTCAGCTACATTAAATGAATCTATAAAAATAATAAGAGGAATATACTTTTTCAGATTTGACATAATACTTTCAGTTGTGTTATTTTCTTTAATCCTACATCCTTGATAAGTTCTTCTTTGAATCATTCAGTTTGTCATATTCTGACTATCAGTAGAGTTGTCTCCTGTCTTCATCTGAGATACCATCTGTTGACCCTGAACTAGGCACAGGTCCAGATTTCCAGAGCAGGCCAAGAGTGTTTTCTGGAGCCTGGAGTGCATTGCCATTACAAGATGGGACTCCTCAGGTTTAGCCCTTAAGGGGTATTCTCCCCGTGGGCTCTTGGCATCAAACTTCATGTTGAATCCAACAACAGACTGAGCCCTTTAGGAGTTTGCAAGGCTGTTGTAAATGTGGTTCTAAAACCAGCATACCAAATGCAAGCCCAGGACACACAGTAGAGTTGGTGTTAGAGCATTATGAACCTGCCAATTGTTGCCATTTTGTGTTTCCTCAAGGGTATGCTGTTACCAAATCGCTGAAATCAGCCTAACACTGTCTTCCGTAAAGCTATGTGTTTCTTCCTGGCTTTAGCTTTGGAACCGACCAAGACTTTGGCTTTTCCCTGTTGATACTGGTGCCTGAATGTGGTGAGTCCTTGACCTTTTATTAGGTGAATCCAGGATGGGTTTGCCTTGTCTTTTCCCTTTCCAGAAGTACACTTCATTTTACTTCTGGAGTCCTTGTGGTGTTTAGATTCTGCAGCGAGGACAAAAATCAGATGGAGCTGTGCCTTGTGTACTTCATATCAGCAGTGTTTGAGTTATGAGGGATTGAATGTGAACGTAACCTCTGTAGTTGCTCTGTAATGAAAAGTTATCTAGCCTTGGGTGACGAGGGTGCTTAGATCCACAGTATAACTGTTAACGTGGAAACTTCTTGAAGCTGGATAACTGAGGATTAACCTCTTTGTTTGAAATGTGTGCCTCAGTATGAAGACAGTTCTTGATCTTTTTTGCTGGCTGCTTTTCTCTACCCTCTTTGAAGAGGGAATACTTATGAAGCGTGGAACCGTACTGCTAAAACAGAATGAATGGGTGGTATTGGTGAAGCTGTTAGACTTGACTTTTGTGTACTGAAGATGATGGAACCCAAAAGGATACTACAACAACTGAAGGCTTTTTGCCATTGCCAGGGACATAACCCTTACACTGTTTAACCAGGTGCTTAATGTGTTAAGCTTCCCCTTACCCCCTGTGTTTCCGAGTTGCTTCTGTGGATTGTTTTCGGTCACCGTGCCAGATAGCCCTTGAAGTAATGATGTTAAAGGTAGCATTGCTCATCACTGATGTCAGAAGCTAATTTTTTAGCCATGTCTGTTTCAGTCAGCAGTGATGCATGATAGCATCAAAAGGTTCCGGTATTTCAGTTAACATGGACGTATTCAATTTGAAAACAATACAAAGGGAAATGCGAATCAAAATTATTTTAATATTTTATAATACTTACAAAAGATGGAAAATCAGAAGTTAGAAAGAATTTTTCCATTTTGGTTATAGAAAATAAATGAAATATGAAAGCATCACAGACATTTTAAAGTAATTTTGTAGGTTATATGAATGGATACTTGTGGAAACTCAGCAAACTGACAAATCAAATTGATCTATATAAAATAGTTATAAATGAACAAATAAATTACTTTTTGTTTGATCCAGTTTTAAAATACTACGGTCTCCTCTTCCCTCAACCCTATACTCCCTCTTTAATCTCATCTCTGAATTAATGGGAACAGAAGAATTTCTCCTGTGATATTGAAAAACTTAGTATTTTTAAAAGGGAATTGGCTGAACGTGGTGTTCCTTTTTCATTCTGTGCTTATAGTGAATAAGGAGCTTTTAAATGAATTTAGTGTTTCTTTATCTTGAGTACTGATTACTTCCTGATTACATGTGCCTGACCCATTGTGTACTAAGAACAAGCTCAGACTCTTCACCTTGTACTGTTTTGTGTGTGTTGAACTCGAAAGTTCATTCTGATACACACAATATTGTATCAGATTGCAGCTGTCACAAAGCAGTAAATCCAAAGGTTTGGTTGCAATTTCACAACTGCCTTTTTAATGTTTTGAGAAGCACGCATTGTAGATGTTTAGACGGCTCCATGCTTTTTACTTGAAGCTTGGGTTTAGGGTGATGTCGCCTTTGAGGAAAAAGTAGATCAAGGGTTTAGTCCTTCAAGGCTCTCTCGATCTCAATCTCAAATATCTATTTCTGATAAATTTCTGATATTAGTATTTGTTTTATAGATTGGGAAGAAGTTTTGTGTGTCCTATTTACATATTGCCATTTAATGCCATTTAAGGAGTGATTTTTTCCATTTCAGGGTTAGAAATGCCCTCAATTGTTCTGTTTCCCGAAAAGTCGTCCAGTTTTCTATAACAATTGAACAATTAAGTAGTGAATGTATTGCAAGGTCATATCTCTGTTTCCTAGAAACATTCATTGTTTCTTCAAGATAATCTGAACCAACATCTGTTCTTTTTGGTAGTAGTGGATCTTAATAGTAGTTAAAGTTTTTCTCTTGCCTCCTGAATGGAGTGTTATTCAGGCACACAATGGCTTATGGGTCAGGAATGAAAGCTTCTATAACATTTGAAATTCAAAAAAACCTTTAATGTGATTACAGAAAAATATAAAACTTTTTTTTTTCCTCTTTCCTTATATTCAGCATTCATCATGTCTTCCTGCTTGCTGTAATATCTTTTTACCTTTATTGCTCATACCAGGTACCTTTTGGGGCTGAAAACCAAGCTAGGAAGGGAATAGAACCATAGAACCATAGAATCATAGAATAGTTTGGGTTGGAAGGGACCTTGATGATCATGTATTTCCAACCCACCTGCCATGGGCAGGGACATCCGACCAGATCAGGCTGCCCAAGGCCCCATCCAGCCTGGCCTTGAACACCTCCAGGGATGGGGCAGCCACAGCTTCCCTGGACAACCTGTGCCAGTGCCTCACCACCCTCATAGTGAAGATTTTTTTCCTAATGACTAGCCTAAATCTAATACCAGAATTTTAGATATAACCCTGGGTTTATTCTTTTATGTGGGGAATATAGAAATAAGTTTTTTCAGTGTGGTTTACTTTGAAAAACAGTATCTCTTTTAGTTTTTATTGTACGATTTATGTTTTTCTCTCTCTTGCTTTTCTGAGTTTAGAGATGTTTCATCATGCTGGCCTTGAGATCAATCATGTTTTCCCCTCTAAGTATTTGTTTCTGTTAATAGAATTAAAAAATAATAGCATAAATACTGAACTGTTTCTTAGCACGTATATGTTTAACTATTTCTTAACCCATCCTCAGTACTGATGGTGGAGAGCCAAGCGCTGGGCAAAGTTGTGTGTACTCTAAAATGTTGTCAGATGAAAGGGGATCAGTTTATTCCTAAACAGAAAACTTTCGTCTGCTAGGCTAAGCTTAAAGAAGACCCAGCTGTTCTTTATTTTTGTTGTTGTATCAAAGCACTTATACACTTCAACTCAGTTTTTCTTGGTGTGCATATATACCATACTTTTATATATATATAAAAATAAAAAGACTTAATAGGCTAAAACAATTTACAAATCCTTGTATTGCTTTATTTAACATATTTTTTGCTGTCTGAAAAGTTATTGCATTTCTTGAGACATCTGAAAAGCTTAAGTTCGAACTAAACATCTTGCTTAACAATCAATGCAAAACCAAAGCAGTTTTGGATTTTTTGTTTGCTCCCCTGGCTAAGAACATTCTGTCCTGTATGATGTTGCAGCAACATACCACTTCAGTGAATATTGTTATTTTTGATTTTTTTGTTATGTTTCTTGAGGTTCTTCCTAACCTTTATACTAGAGATAGCAGATTTAGTATGCGATAACTTCAGGTTGTTTTTAATCGAAAGGAAAACATGAAGTCTCTGGAGGAAAAAAAACCCAAATATTTGCAGTTCGATAGGGATCAGTTTTAAACTTTCCATGCTATTTGGAGAGATTGAAACCAAACTTATGCTAATAAAACTAGTTTGTTTCTGTGCGTGATAATTACCTATATATCTAAGCTATTTTACATATGGAATCAAATCCAGTTTCTTCTAATATCACTTCTAAAAGCATTTGCTGACATCGTAAGGCATGTTATTTAATCATAATGATTGTAATTTTTGCAAGTTTCTTTAGCTGCATGAAGTGCTGAAAGGGAATCTCTAGCTGGAACTTTAGTGTGGTTGCCCTCTGGTTGAGCTGCTCATGCCTAGGGCATCATTCAAGTCACACAGCTCTCAGTCATTCAGTAACCACCCATGCAAGCTGTACAAGTTAGCTCTTTTGTTATGTTTTCATGGATGCTTTGTGCCCCATAACTCTTCTCCCTAACCCCATCTTCAATTTATCTTTGTTCCTACCAGTGCTGCTATATTTACTCCTATAGTCTGGGAAGTGAGGAGCAGGTGAAGGTGGCAAATTGCCAATGAATAGCAACTCTACAAGCTTTCCTTAATGTTTCCTGTTTATCTTGTAAGTGATTACATTTTGGAACCCTGAACTTGCACAGTAGCAAGTGTAATATAGTGTGGCCTCACTTTAGTGTATCTTGCAGGTTTTCTGGTTTGTTAGATTCTATGAATATGAAGTTTCTAACAAGACTATAAACTCAGAAATTTGTGAGTACCTCATACTGTACTTTTGGAAAACATCTGCATGTAATGAAAGTAAACATGCTAGAGTCAAATGATTCCTTGTTGTTTTTAGCAGGCCCTGTTAGAGCATCTGGTATTGCTTTTTCTGGGCGTGTATATGTAAAGACCAAAAATAAGAGTAGCCTCAAAATAAACTTTTATTTGGCAAATCTTCACATGCTTAAAGTTGCTGATGTTACAAAATGGGGACTGGTGCAAATTGCTGAAGAGTTTTCAGAGCTTTCAAATAGTCAAAAAGACTAGAGATAATGAACTTGATTTGAAAATGACTTGGCCTTCCATTGATGCATTTCTTGTAGTGAGGAATGCCTTTGCTTTAGTTTCTGATTGTGAAATGTCAACTGACTAGCTTTTTGCAAATAGAATTGATAACCCTGGAAAGAGAGACTATATACCTGTCATGTGTGAACAGTTTTACCTGCAGTCGTTGCAGCATGTTAAGGAAAAGACATGTGTTGTCAGTTTTCTTGAGGACCTTTAATGTTTGAATTGTCTTAGTAGCTTTCAAGTATAATAAATAAAAAGGCATAGGTAAGTATGATTTATCTTGGAGAAAAATGAAAAAAAAATTGGCTAGGTATTGAACATTTTGTTTGTAAGCAGGTGGTGTAGGTGTAACTCTAATTTAGTGAACTTTACCATATTACAATAATTCCCAGTTTCTGTGACTGCTTTTCTTCAAGTCAGTATAGTAAGGGCATAAATGTGAGTATAAAGGACTTGCTCCAAATCTCAGAAGGGACAAGTTCTCTGGAATCTCTTGCCAGCTGCTGCTGTATCCTGTGCAAGTCAGCAGTTTGTTGCGTTGAGTGAACTCTGTCTGTCTTCCCAATAGAGACAGGAAAGCTGTGTCTTCATTAATACTGACTAGTTAGTTCCAGGGTTTCATGTTGGTTTGGTTTAGGCATTCTGGTGGCAAATAAGGCAACCCTACAATAAGGCCTTGAAGATGCTGTAAAAGACACCATGACAGAGTTTGTTCAGCCCATCTGTGATTCTCTTAAGTACTTGATCCTGCCACCTGGCATTTCCTTAAGATCATTTGGCTTTAACTTCATAACCTATCTCTGCCAGACAGTGGAGAACGTGGGAAATGATATCAGTTTGCTTTAAAATATGCTGAAGGTTGATGTTAAAGCTTGCGTGACCTCTCCCTCAAACACCTGCAGCTTAAACCAGATGTTCAACATTTTTTCTTGTGGTGCTGTTCCTTTTGGGATGAAAAAACAGCTAATCTCTGCCATATTCCTTATTGTTTAGTTAATGTTTTCCTTGTAGGAGAGTTTGAGGTCTAGATTGTTATTTGACTTTTATACTTACTCCCCACTGTAGTATATCAGGTATGGGTAGACTAAAATGAGCTTGAAGTTAAATTTGTTTGAACACAGAGCATTGTGCTAAAATTGAAGTCTGAATGATGTCCAGGGAAAAATGGCAATGGCTTCTTTTGGTTAGCATTGTGAACATGGTTGCTTGCTATTATAACATGCTGAAATGTTAAATTTGTATCTTTATCTTGATGAATATTAGAACTTCCTAAGTTTTTTGCAGAAAATGTCCTCTTCCACGTTAAAATACTTAAATCGCCTTGTGATTTCCTTACCTTCTTCCCTAAGAATGACTGTTTCTGACTTCTTTGGCCTTCTTCCCAAACTAGGGGTGTATATTGGTAAACCTCAGTGGAGCAGGAAGGTTTAAAAGGCACTAAGTTCTTTTTTTCATACTGTTTGTCCTGGGATTGATAATTCCCCCACCCCCATCCACCCCTCACAGAATGTGAGTTCTGTTCTGAGATGGGATGTGCAGGTTTTCAGCTGTGTAAAACTGTCTTAGCTTTGAAGGTTTATGCCATAGGCTTGAAGATTGATCCACAAGCGGATTGCAGTAGGGCACCGGAGAGAGGTGTCTTTCAGAAGATCTCTTTGCTGGTCGGCGTTGGTCGATCCTGCAAAAAGATGAATACTGACTTCTTGAAGCTCTCGTATCTCTGGCCTGTCAGCTCTGAGATCTGGTTTGGAGCTATACATCTGCAGACATGCAGAACTACCTCTCATTATTTCTAGGTGGCCTTTTTTTTTTTTTCTTAATTAAGCAGGTGTAGAGTTTTAATTACAATTCCTACCTATTACCCAGTAAAATGAGGCTGTGTTAAATATTTTTGCACAGAATAGGAATGTAGTAAAACTAACAAGTAATGACAGTATCATTCTGCAGTAACCTGTAGTTCTTTCTAGGTGTGATTTTGTAGGTTTGTATCGGGGTGACCCAGACGTGTAAATTTCCAAAATAGCAGCTGCATTAGTTCTAGAGCTCTTCCTTGACTTTTCTGAGCTGCAGAGAAGCCACAACTGCACCCAGGTTGAACACTTAATCCTTCTAGTTTCTTGTGTTTTAAGATGTTAACTTAATACTGTACTTGATCTGAATGAAACTGCAGTCTGATCTCTTGTTGCGTGAAAAGGTCATTTTACCACACTTAACTTACTGCGGTGTTTCATTTTGGAAATCTTGTATGTCGGTTGTTATTAGTAGTTAAATGAAGAAAATAGTGTGTTTGCCTTGTTCAGTAATCCCTTTCAGTTCTGTGTAATAAAATAGTTGGTGGTCAAGAGTGTGATTCATCTCCAGGCCTTAATTTGGGTAATTGTAAAAGAAAAAGGACCTGTGCAAAAACTACTAATAAAGGTCTGAGAAAATAAGATATTGTGGACTTGTCAGAGGTTTATAAAACTGGCACATTATTGCTAAACAATGTATTTGTATTTGTGAATGTCTGTTGGTAAGTGTAATTAATGTTTATATTTAAATAAACTTATTTTCTAAATAGCCTCGGTGTGGTTGTGAAGACGCTTTGTATTGTATACTGTTATTTAAGATCTATTAGTGCAGTATTCTGTATTTTAAATGTTTAATTTCACTTTAAAACCTAATTAAATTGTATATTTTTGTACTTAAAGAAATCTGTCTTCAGTACTCTCTAGGTATCATTCACAAAAAGAAACCTGGATTATTTTGATTTTATTATTATTATTATTTTTCAAATGGAAGATGTTATCTCAGTGGCTCAGTGTTGCTAACCTCATAATTTGTGATTTTCTTTGGAAACAGACGTACAATATCACGTGATTAATGATGAATTGGTGTACAAACTTCCTATACGCAAACATGGAAGGAATTTCCTAAAATAATGTTTTACTCTGTTGTTTTCTTTTTTTAATGAAGTTACGAATTTCAGAAACTTTGCTATTTACAGGTAACATCATTTACAGATGAACCTGCAGAATCAGAAGGTGTAATTGATTCTCGAAAACGTAGGGAAATCCTTTCAAGGCGGCCTTCGTATAGGTAAGGACTTCTTCTTTTGGCTTTGGTTTTCAAAAGCAGCTTATATATTAAAGCAAAGCTGTCTGATAAAAGCCAGTGATTTAGTTTTTTCATGGATATGGAATTTCAAATATGTAAAATAATTTACATTCTTTTATAGAAAAATTTTGAATGAGCTCTCATCAGATGCTCCTGCAGTACCAAAAATTGAAGAAGAGGAAAATTCAGAGGATGAAGGGACACCTTCTGGAATGTCTGCAATGGCTGTGCCAGCCAGCCTGTATCATACTCACACAGGACAATACAGTATGTTATCAAAGATACTATGTGATGTTGCAGAATATACGTTGGAACAACTTTGTTTCTCAGTATTCCATAATGAAATAGAGATCTTGGGTTTTGGTAAAGAATACTGAAAGCTTCTGTGTTTCTAAATAATTTCATCTTTCCTAACACAGGCATTATAGCCTTTTATTCTGTTCATTGCAATGTTTGTTGGCTGCTAGATTTATTTCTTCTAGAACTCCTAAGCATTTCTAGAACTCCTAAGCGTCCCAAGGGTATTGAAGGAGCTGGCGGATGCGCTGGCCAAACCCCTTTCCATCATCTTCCAACAGTCTTGGCTGACTGGGGAAGTCCCACTGGACTGGAGGCTGGCTGATGTTGTGCCCATCTACAAGAAGGGTCGCAGGGAGGACCCAGGAAACTACAGGCCTGTCAGTCTGACCTCAGTGCCGGGGAAAGTCATGGAACCAGTGATCTTGAGTGCTATCGTGAAGCACATGCAAGAGAACTGGGTGATCAGGCCCAGTCAACACAGGTTACAAAAGGCAGGTCTTGCCAAACTAACCTGATCGCCTTCTATGACAAAGTGACTCGGCTGCTGGATGAGGGAAAGGCTGTGGATGTGGTCTTCTTGGACTTCAGTAAAGCCTTTGACACAGTTTCTCACAGCATTCTGCTTGAGAAACTGTCAGCCTCTGGCCTGGACAGGCGCACACTCTCCTGGGTGGAAAACTGGTTGGATGGCCGGGCCCAGAGAGTGGTGGGAAATGGTGTGAAATCCAGCTGGAGGCCAGTGACAAGTGGGGTTCCCCAGGGCTCAGTGCTGGGTCCAGCCCTTCAATGTCAATGACCTGGATGAAGGCATCGAGTGCACCCTTAGCAAGTTTGCAGATGACACTAAGCTGGATGGAAGTGTTGATCTGCTGGAGGGTAGGGAGGCTCTGCAAAGGGATCTGAACAGGCTGGACCGCTGGGCAGAGTCCAATGGCATGAGGTTTAACAAGGCCAAGTGCCGGGTCCTGCACTTGGGGCACAACAACCCTATGCAGTGCTACAGACTGGGAGAAGTCTGTCTAGAAAGCTGCCTGGAGGAGAGGGACCTGGGTGTGTTGGTTGACAGCCGACTGAACATGAGCCAGCAGTGTGCCCAGGTGGCCAAGAAGGCCAATGGCATCTTGGCTTGTATCAGAAACGGCGTGACCAGCAGGTCCAGGGAGGTTATTCTCCCTCTGTACTCAGCACTGGTGAGACCGCTCCTCGAATACTGTGTTCAGTTCTGGGCCCCTCACCACAAGAAGGATGTTGAGGCTCTGGAGCGAGTCCAGAGAAGAGCAACAAAGCTGGTGAAGGGGCTGGAGAACAGGCCTTATGAGGAACAGATGAGAGAGCTGGGGTTGTTTAGCCTAGAGAAGAGAAGGCTGAGGGGAGACCTCATTGCTCTCTATAACTACCTGAAAGGAGGTTGTAGAGAGGAGGGTGCTGGCCTCTTCTCCCAAGTGACAGGGGACAGGACAAGAGGGAATGGCCTCAAGCTCCTCCAGGGGAGATTTAGGCTGGACATTAGGAAAAAAATTCTTCACAGAAAGGGTCATTGGGCACTGGCACAGGCTGCCCAGGGAGGTGGTTGAGTCACCTTCCCTGGAGGTGTTTAAGGCACGGGTGGACGAGGTGCTGAGGGGCATGGTTTAGTGTTAGGAACGGTTGGACTCAATGATCCGGTGGGTCTCTTCCAATCTGGTTATTCTATGATTCTATGATTAAAAATGTCGAGGTGAGACTCGTGAAATGGAAAATATTGTTGCTTTTATGTGAATATTCTGTCTTCTATAAATCATTGCAGTTTAAAATTACTGCACCTTGCAGTGTAATTGTGCAGAATTAACGTGAATTGTGGCCACCAACTTTTGATACTTCATCCAAACATGAGTTAAAAGTTAGATTCACAGTTCTATGCTTTCTATTTTACCAGTTCCTGCATTTATGCTAAAAATATTGTGTAACTCACTCCCCATAGCTTCTTTGGGCTCAATCATCTGAGGGATAATTTTCTAATAACTTTTTTTAATTATGTATTGGACAAAGCTTCACTTCTACAGTTAAGTTTTTTTCACGTCTTTCCATGTGTAGCCACACTGAGATGCAGATATTTTTCCTTTGATATAATGACAGAAGAATTGCAAAAGATGTTATGTGGTTTTTTTTTTGTTGTTGTTGTTTTTCCCTGCAACAAGAGAACAGAGGAAGTCTATTAAAACATTGCAGTCATGGATGTACAGAGGATAGAATGGCTCTCTGATTGTGTTCTAATAACCCTGAGAATTCTTAGTTATTTTTTATTTATGCAACTAAAGTAATCATCAACTCTGAGAAAGCAGAATTTCCTATGTTAACTACCCCTTAGCATTGAAACTCATTTTGCTTGAGCTCCTAAGCTGCTTTTCTTACCCTTTTTGTAAAGTATGCATCTAAATAAATGTCTGCTTCATGCTGTCCAGCATTTGAAGTCCTCTTTTATATAGACTTGGGGGCATGCTAAATGACAGTCATCCAGTACAGAAGCTGGCAGATATCCTTAACTGAATTAATTTTTTTCAGTTTCTGAATTATAATGTTAGCTTGGCTTAGGTTTAGTTTAAAAAAATATTTGCAGGTTCAAGGCTTAAAAAGAAGGGCTGTAGTGTCTTTAGTGTTTTTTAAGTGAACCTCCAAACCTTTAGATTTTCTAAGATATTACACGTTCAGGTTACTTAATTGCAGGTAGCTCTAGGAATCTAGAGTTGTACTTTACTCTTGTAGGAGTTCATTCTTACTTCTTAATTGAAGATGTTTTAATTTGAACATAGATATAAATCATAGTGGTAGGGAAGTGTATAAAAGAATAATAAAAGTCACAGTTTTTGATTTCTTTTTCAAGCAAACATTTCCTTCTAAAAAAAAATTAAACAACAGAAAGTAACACCAGCCATCTGCTTGAATTAAGAGTCCACAAAAATTTAATTAAATCTATTTATAGTAATTTAAACTTAGCTTTCACATGAGCTAAGCAGAGATGGCTTCTGTTTTATGCTGCTTTTTCTTTGAATAAGTTATATTAGTAGGTTAAACCATGTGCTGTGTACTTAATGTGTTAAATAGGTTTTCTGCCATAATAAAACATTCCTTCAGGATGCGATGTCAGTCTTCATTTTCTCCTGATTCTGTCTCAAAAATGTTGCTTTGAGAGCTTTGTCTTCCTGGAAATGTTTTTTCTTACTCAATTTATTAGTTCATTAATTTGATTTTTTTTTAAGTTAAAATATTACGCGTGTTTTACTGCAGTGAAATCTGCGTATTCTCTCTAATTCTATTTAGGAAAAATTAGATCAAAATCTTTCTTGGGATGCTGTTCACTACCCTTAAAGCTATTGCTTGCCGGAAAAGTTAGATTTCAAGTTGAATCCATGTGGCAGCAAGAATGGTCATTTCCCTTCTAGTAGTAGGCATTTTAATTTGTAATTTACCAAAGAGAGCCTGACTGTTTCCTACTAGTCCTTGCGCACATAAGAAACGGATCTGCAGCATTTTTGAGCAGCCATCCTGTTGGCTGCATGTGATCCTCAGGAACTGTTGTTGGCTAAAACCACAAGCACTCTGTGCGTGTGCAGCATCTCCTGTGTTATTTCAGTCTGGATATGATGCAGAAGTTTTGCTACATGTATTTATTTTACCTTTACGTCTCCTGTCAGTAGTTCTTTACTTCCGCTTACTATTGTTGTATTTGATTACGCTTCTGTCCTTGGCCAGCACTGGTTGCTCTTGTCCAGTAAAGCTTGTACAGTGTCCATGGCAATGAAGAACTGGTCCTGCAGTGTCACTGTAGTCATCTGTACTGTGCTCTGGTTTAAGATAGATGTCATGTTACTACATTTATTCTCTATACTGTTCTCTTTGTTACTGCATAGGAAAGGCAGTTTAGTTAAAAAGATAATTTTGGCTGTCTGTTGATGTCTGCATGTCAGGGATGACTACTTTTGGAAGAATTTAATAGATAAATTTCTGAAAAATAAATACATTGTTTCTATTAGCAGCCGTGATGGCTGTTCTTTGCTTTCTTTTTTACCAGCCAAAGCTGTATGTTGCTGTGGTTCCCAAAGATCTCTTTCCTCCTAGCTTCTTGGCTTTGGCTTATAGAAGCAGACAGACTCACAGGCATGACCAGCTAGATATGGATAGTTTTGCATAAGGTGTTGTCTTGTGTAAGATCCTGATCTGACTGAAAAAATAAAAAGGTTTGCATCACTTGTGGTGATTGTCGAACTATGCAAGTGTTTTTATTCAGTTGGAGTATGTGAATCAACCAGCTCTGCTCCTGCCTACTTGTGCATATGATGATGTTCTGTCTGCAATGATGCATGGGAAGTGAAAATTACTAGTTCTCTTTCTCTCTGTTTGGGTTGCTTGCTGTCTTAGGACAGATTTTTAACAGTTGGAGAATTAAGAAGTCTTTTGGGGAAGACTGACTTTAGTTGCTTTTCTAAGTTTTGGAAGGGAGGGAAGGATCTGATTTTTCTGGGTTAGAGTTGTCCATCATACTCGCAGAATAGCATTATTACAGTCTCCAGCCCTATCTAGAAGAGAAGATGCCAGTTAGATCCACCTGGATGATGTACAGCTCCTGGGAATGTCCAGGGAAGTCCTGTACCAGTCCTAGAAGGCCCAGTTTCCAGTAGAACTCCAGCATAACAGAAGTCTGTGCCGTGATTGAGATGGGAACACTGAATGGAATGGGGGCAGTGTAGAGATAGATAAGACAATGAGTTATTTTTCTTACTTATTATACATGAGACACAGGAAAAGAGCAGGTTCTTGGCAGCATGCAGGCATCCCAGCAGTACTTGTAGCCTCTACCTCCCAGAGAAGTTATACACAGCTGAATTCTGCCTCTCACAGGGTTAGCACCAAAATGCTATGTCTACACCATCACAGTACCATACCACATAAACAAACAATTTGGGTTCCTGAAGCTGTAAAACATCAGCACAGCATCATACAAAGTCCTTTGTTCCCCAGTGACTCTGGGTAAACAATTGTCACAGCTGTTCTGCAATTATTCATTCAGATCACAATCCAGTACTTCCTAAACAAGACTAAATTAACTCCAGCAACTCTCTTCCTTACAGCACTGATCACTGTTCTTACTTATCTCTTCTAGCATGCCCCCAAAATGGGGTACCTTCTGCTTTGAAGGCCAGACCAAAACAACACTTGCTTGTCTCATTCCCTATTCCCTTCTCATCCTCCCATTGCCCCTGACTCAATGCCTTACAGAGCTTCCATGCAGTATCTAGCTGTTTCCTATGTTACATGTTCTCTGTTTTGAGGATAGGACAGGAGGTCAGTGCTGAACTCTCTTCACTGTATACTCTGTATTGCAGACAAGACTTAGTGCTTCATTCAGCATGAGCGGAGTTTCCTGTTTTCCCCAAAAAGAAGCTAATTTAGCTGCTGGGATCTGGCCATTTTGGTACATTTTTTGGGGGGGAGTGTAGTAGAATTATCTGAGCTTCTAGTAGATAGTTACTGTTGTCTAGCTTACTAATAATTGTTTACTGATCAACATTGAGTGTTTCAATGCTCTTTGGAGTGTTACTAACTGATGTTGCCCTTTCAAGATAACCTACTATTGTCAAGACAGAACATTTGAAATCTGCTATCACCAAAACTCACCTGGTTGTCTAACAGATTGTGTAGTCCAATAACCAGAGATGAACCTTCAAGGATGTCTTCAAATATTGTGAATCTGATAGTGAAATCACAGGAGTTGGCATTCCTGAATCTGTACTTAAATGTGACTTTTGCACCATCTCAAACCATTTAAATGCAGTGATTCTGGTTTAGGTATCTTTTTTGGGGGGAGAAAGAAGTTTGTTAATTCTTGGGAATTTGCTTGTCATCTAAAACTTCCAGGAGCATTTTAATTAACACAAGAGATGTGGATTTGATGGCTGGACTCTTCAGTTGGTAAGGAATTGCCTGGATGGGTCACTCAGAGTTGTGGTTAATGGCTTTATGTCTGGGTGAAGACCGATGATGAGTGATGTCCTTCAGGGGTCCACATTGGGACTAGTATTATTTGACATCTTTGTTGGGGACATGGGCAGTGGAATTGAGTGCACCTTCAGAAAGCTTGTGGAAGACAGCAAGTTGAGTGGTCTGGTTGGTACTCTGGATAGGGAGTGCCATCTGGAGTGACTCAACAGGCTTGAGAAGTGAGCCTGTGCAAACCTCACAAAGTTCAACCAGACCACGTGCAGGGTCCTGCACCTGGGTCAGGGCATTCCCAAGCACAAGTACAGGCTGGGCGGGGAAGGGATTGAGAACAGCCGTAAGGCGAAAGGCTTGGGGCTGATGGTGGATGAGATGCACAACATGATCTGACAACGTGCCCTCACAGCAGAGAAAGCCAACTATATCCTGGGCTACATCAAAAGAAGTGTGACGAGCAGGTCAAGGGAAGCGATTCTACACCTATACTCTGCTCTCAGACTCTACCTGGAGTGCTCCGTTCAGTTCTGGAGTTGTCAGCACAGGAAGGATGTGGATCTGTTAGAGGGAGTCTGAAGGAGCCCACAAAGATGATCATAGGAGTGGAATACCTCCTGTACGAGGACAGGCCGAGAGAGTTGGGGTTGTTAAGCTTGGAAAAGAGAAGGCTCTGGAAGAGACTTCATAGCAGCCTTCCAGTACCTGAAGGGGGCCTATAGGAAAGTTGAGGAGGAACTTTGTACAAAGGCCTGTAGTGTCAGGATGAGGACTAATGGCTTTAAGCTGAAAGGGGGGAGGTTTAGATTAGATATTAGGAAGAATGTTTTTTTCCTGTGAGAGGGGTGAGGCACTGGAACAGTTTTCTCAGAGAAGTTGTGGATGTTCCATCCATGGAAGTGTTCAATACTGGGTTGTATGGGGCTTTAAACAATCTTAACTTAGTGGGAGGTGTCCTTGCCCATGGCAGGGGCATTGGAACTGGATGATATTTATGGTTCCTTCCAACTCAAACCATTTTATGATTTTATATTTCTGCTCTAAACAGAGACAATGCTAATTCCAAAATGAAGATACAGTTTGTAACCTCCCTAGGGAATTTTATTTTTGTCTAAGTATTGAATTATGGTGAACAACACCATATGTTGGGGTTTTTTAATGGGGAAAATGTACTTGTATTTTTGTATATTTTGTATTTTTGCTGATTACTTGGAAGGGAACTTTTTTCTGTTTATTTTTACATAAGACTCTTTACAGCTTTGTACAGCTTGGAAAAGCATTGTTGGGCTAGACTTTAACTCAGTTTAAGGAAAGGATTGTGAGTGCTGTCCTTTGTCTAGATGTCCTGGGGTTTGTTTTGTGTTTCCTTTCTGTATTAAACCTGTTTTAGGAGAGTTAATATTTCTGAAAAACTTGTGGAACAGAGCTTTTTATCTCTTATACACATGGCATGAACTACACTTCATATTTGTGGAAATCAGTATTAACTTTATTCAACTATTTTTGTGTAGTTGGTCTTTAGGTAAGATGAGTACCATAAGTCCTCTCAGGTAGTGTTTATGTTAAGAAGGGAGATGCGCTTTTCAATGTATGTTATGTCTCTTTCTATTGCCTAACTTTTCTTTTTCTTTTTATGTTTAGTTGCTATATCTTCAGGTAGTACGATCCAGATTGCTAATTCAGCCTCTGATGGTGTCCACGGAATACAGACATTAGCAGTGGCAAATTCAGGAACTCCTCAGCCAGGTGCTACCGTTGTGCAATATGCAGGACAATCACCTGGTGGCACGCAGCAGTTTTTTGTTCCTGGGAGCCAAGTTGTTGTTCAAGGTATATTTTGTTTCTCTGTTGCATCTTAGTTTTTTCATGTATAACACTTTTTCTTAAAAGGCTTTTTATTTTGTGTTGACATTATTACACTATTAAATATCTATGCCTAACAAGATGAAAGACAGTCATGGGAGGAAACTCAGTTTCTCTGCTCAGTAAAACAGCTACTTCCTTTGATTAAAAAGTTACAAGGAGGTAATAACAGAATAAAATCACTTTCTGCTTTGCTCTTATCTAGTATTTTAGAGGTGTGTTTAAAAGCAGTAAAAGTACTGTTACAGATTGAAATTATATGCTACTCTGCATCTTATTTATTGTATGAAACTAATTTTTTTTAGCAGGTCTTAATAAAACACAAGTTCTGAAGTTCTTTGGATATTCAGGGCAGAGTTTCCTTTCAACTTAAAACTCCTGTAGAAAGGCGGTACTTTACTGAAACTGGTTTTCTCAGAGAAAGGTGCTTCATGGGTCCTCGAAAATGCGTACATGAATTGAACTGTGAGCTGTTAATTCTTGAATGTTATGTAGTTTATCCAGGACTTTTTTTCTTCCACTGTTCCCAGCCTTTTGGAAATGCTGAGCAAGATTGAGAACCAAAAATATATTGGATTCTTATTGATACTAGGGAAAGTAGGGTTGCTATTGGGTTATGCTAAGGAAAACCTTTAAAAATGGGATCTAACATTGAGGTGCTTTTTTTGCTATAATATAGATGTTTGAGAGAAGTTCTGTTCTTAAGTGCTGTGTCTCTCCCTTTGCTGTAAAGGAAGCCCAGGATATAAATAAAGCTAGTAGCTTGTAGATATCTGAGCTTGCTGAGGCAATGATAAATAATGGTACCAAATTTGAATTCTTCCATTGCCTGTGGTGAATTCTTTAATTAGAGGACTTCTCTGTCTCTCCAAGTTGACTGCAGAATTTTGTATGTATTGCTTTGACTCTTCAAGCTGTGGCGGCAAGGAGGAGAAAGTTTCTTATACAGGCTTAGGTTTTTTTTTCTAGCTGAAGCAAAAGAAAGTGTTTAATTATAAGTGAAAATGACTGTAGAAAAGTTATGGAAGAAACCATTCTGTTGGGATCTGTGTGTGTTTGCACAATAGAGTCAGTGATATGAACAATAGTATTTCAGAGATCTGTGGCTTTAATTTTTTGCACGCTTCAGTTCTGATGTTCTATTCATATGATCCTGAAGTGGTCCTGTAATCACAGGGTGCTCTTTTTTTGCATTGCTGTTTCCATTATTGCTGTCCTTGGCATTGTTTCACAGTTGATGAATTACCAGTCTGAATTTGTTCTAGAGACAAAGGCCTTAGAAGTTTGCTACGCCCTACATACAGACCAGTGCCTGGACTGGTCTGAAACTAGTTTCATTTAAATTGATGTAAATAATAAGTAACTCTGCTATAGATAAGATTATTTTTTATTTTTTAAAACAAAATCAACTGTATCTCTTGGATTGATTTTTAAGGTTGAATTGTTTTGAGCTTTCTTCAATCTTTCCTGAAGCTTTTAAGAAATTAAATGAGTGGGTTGTGGGTGACACACACACACACACCCTCCCCCCCCACCCCAGGAGCTTTAGCCTTTCACTTACCTATTTGTTATAGCTTAAGCTTTCCTGTTTCACAAGTCTGTCCAAAAGAGTTCTGTGCCTTTTATTGGAACTGCTCCAATCAAAACAGTTGCACGTCCTTTTAAAATTTCCCTATTTTCTATCCAGTCATGACTTTATACTTCCAATTCATTCATGAATTCTAAAGCCACGTTTTAATTTCTGTCAGTCAGTGCTGTGAACGTTCAGGTCTTCCTTTACAGACAGCTTTGTGGTGAGTGCATTCTGTAGCTTTATGAATAATTCAGGGGAAAACAATAAAGCTGTGCTTATAGAAATATGGAAGAGGAAGCGGGGGAAAAAATGTTTACTGGAAAAGGACTTCTTTAGGCAGCAGTTTCAGTGCGCTGTTCCGGTGGCAGATCATATTAATGACAGTGGTAAGCAAGTGAGGTCACTGTGATGTCAGTGCTCCTGCTTGTAATCCTGCACATGCTTGCTAGTTTGGAACAGTTCATGCTGAGCTCGGGTAGAGGAACAGGAGAATCTTGTGTGCAGAAGCTGATCATGGCTGTAACAGGCGATGAAACAGGTAAAAATTTCATTAGTCTTTTAAGTGATATTTTTGGATGTCTGAACAGTGCTTAAGTGTGTTGGTGACATCTTTGAAACTTACTGCTGTAACTCTTTAATTTTCAAAAACTGGTGTAAGTAGCTTTTGATTCTATCTAGTCAGTGTAGTATTTCAGAGCAATTTTAACAGTTTGGTTTTGGGGAAAAAAAGTCACTGTTAGTACATGAGTTCTTGCAGAGATTGATTCAGATATCTAATCTTTTCTGTTCTGTACAGGGTTTTGCTGAAAAGTCCCCCGTTCTTCTTTTAAATCCTTCTCTGTTGTGGAGATAGTCCTATGTGTTATTATGTTTATGTTTGCTTTTAATTTTATAAAAATGATACTGCTTTTTTGTTTATCAGTAAACACTTAAGATTTGATAGCTAAAATAGGCTTAAGGATAGCTGTAAGAGAAAGGTGTGCATTGTTTCAGTAGTGTAAATAAACCGTGTGTTTTCATAACTAAAGAAAATACTGAATGCAAACAAATTTGATAAAGCAATAATTTTAAGTATTGTAATGCCTGCTTGTTTTTTTCTTCACTGTTAAAATGGTCTGTTCCTCAGCTAATTGAGTTCAAAAGGCTGACGTCATTAGATTTCCTGGAATCATGTTGCAGTGGGGAACTGGAAAAGTTAAACTCCAAACAAGATACACATTGACGTCAGCTCCAAGTCATGCTGCGATTTAGTCAGTTCCTTTCTGCCTCCGGCAGATCTGTAATGTTAACCAGTTTGTAGCCAGTACCTATGTGCAGCGGCTTGTTGCTGCTACATATTATTTCAGTAATCCAAAGATAAGTATCTTCTCCAAGTCTACCATTTATGTCTTTTCATGCTCAAAGGAATAATGTTTCATGCCTTGTTTAGTGGTGAAGCTAAAACCAACCCCTCTGATAATCTAGTCATTAATAATAATCATCATTATGACTCATAGAAAGGGGGAACAGGCATACTAATGCATTGCACACACCAGGCTTTTCTTTTTGTCCTGGATAGTCACTGAAAAAAACTCAAGTGCAGGGATGCTCTCTAGTGTTCAGCAAGTTACTTTTCCCAGGAACCTGCTGGTACATGGTGGTTGAATTTTTTATTTTTTTAAATAATAAAAGTAAATTCTCAGAGCATAATTTGCAAGGTTAGTTGTACTCTTCTGAATGTGGTTTGGGTTTTTTTGAGTTTGTTTGGGGTTTTTTTGTCTTCCTGTTAATAATTTCCTTTTTGTAATCCTCAACATAAAGCTTCAGATTTTCAGTAACTTTTTATTTCCTTGCAAATTGAAGGAGGGAAAAAAAAAAAAGATGACCTGGGGCAACCTGTTAGGGAAATCCACCATCTCCAGGTTTTTTGCTTTGTTAACAGTCTCAGTGCTGCTTCTGATATGTTAGGAATTACTTTAAACCTCCATGGAGTTTCATTAGAAATGGCCATAGAGGTTTGTCAGTCTGGATCAAGGCATGTGGGATTTTTGTCTCAGATGCTGAAATAGAAGGTACTCTTCTCTATAATATGTGGATACGTTAGGAGACTTAAACTAAGAATTTTTTCGGGGGTGTTTTATCCCTTCTGTTTAAACACTGCTTCATCTTTCCCACTGCCTTTTTAAGATAAAATACAGTTTCTCTTAACTTTTGATTTTTTTTTTTGCCACAGACTTAAAAATAGTTGTTTTGTGATAATGTATCATAAAGCATTTGTTGTTGCACCACTAAAAGATACTTTGTCAATGCTAGGCTTTTTGGTTTGGTTTTTTTTTTTTTGTTTTTGTTTATTTGAAACTGCGGTGCCTGACTTTACAAGGTCTGTACCACCAAGATGGTTATTTATCTTTGTTACTGGGTTTATTAGTGAGCCAACTGCTAGGCAGGGACAGACAGTAATGGAACCTGATAGAACTACTCATGCAACATTTGTTACTTACACTGGTGTTTGTTGATCCAAGCTGAGATAGGGACTCACTTTTGCTAAGCCATGTTGCAGGCTCTTTATCACAGAGTCCTCTTAACAACAGCAGTAGGTCCTGTTCGCTGACATCTGAGTGTGTATCAAACAGACATCAAAGTAGTTGGGCTTGTCAGGCTGAGGTGACCTTGGTTTTGGGTCTTTCGCCACGTGACTACATGTACAAAATGATTAACTTGCATTTCTAAGTATTGTAGCTAATGCAAGCTAAGATACCATCTGTTTTTTACCTAATGATGAGAGATTGAGAAAGGTTGCTCATACTTTAGAGTCTATAAAATGTGGCCAGCATAAAGGTATGCCTGAAGAGTTTGTGAAGTTGCATATTTGTAAGAAGTGAGCTGAAATACCTTCCCATTGACATAGCTGGGACTGCCAACACATGAGTAGATACACAAGAATATCAAGCCCTGTGTTTATGGCAGCTGCCTGTGAGTGCTCACAGGGCTGTCAAGGGCTGATTTCTCTCTCCCTCCCCCATTCCCAGGAGATTATCTGTAACCCAGGTCAGTTCACTGGTCCAGTTCTTCTTGTAATTCCACAAACACTTTTACCCAAAGGATGGAGAGAGGGGGGAGGTGCAAAGTGTTTAAGCTGATAATGATTTCAGGACATGGCTGTGGAATTGTAGTCTAAACACAGCTTGATCCTATTTTTTGCATTTCATTAGAGGAGCACCAGCATGAATTTAATAAGAATAATAGTATTTTTTTAAATTAAATTTGGGATTTGTTTTGAGTTCCCCTCCCCATAGTTGACTGATGTCTCTTTAGTGCTCTACCTGTCAACTTCCCCTAAGTGTTTTCATCTACATTCTATTTCTCCAAATTAAGTTTTTCTTTTATTTGAATGTAGCTTGAAATAATTGAAGTGTATATTAAGTATGACTTTATATTCCTCCCCTGAAACTTCATCTTTCATATGCAATTTCCTTAATGACAAGATCTGACATTTTTTCCGAGATAGTACAGCATATTTATTTTAAGGAGTAGGTAACTACTTGCTTATAATTTGAAAAGGGATGATTTTTGTTTGTTTTTTTTTCTATGTCAGATAAAACTGAGGTACTTAGGACTTTCACAGTGTTTTAAGGTTGATGTATATCATGTAGGAACTAAGTAGCTCGGAAATATAGAAGGGAGGTGAGACTGTCAGAAAGATATTAGTTCCAAACGACACATCAGATTTCTGATCTGTGTTTAGCCTGGGAAAAGCTCAGAAGCTAAATCTGAACTTTTGCACTCTGAATTTCAGTGTAGCTATTCCCTTTCCTGTGCAACTGCCACTACCTCCTATTGCCTGCTAATGCTGCAGCATCCTATTTATGGTCCTCTTACTCAAGGGACACTCCTGTTTCATCTGCTCCTTTTTCATTTTGGCAACAGGAACTCTCACTGGTTTTCTGAGAGTTGCCAAACTGCTGCTGTAAAAGGAGGAGAGGCAGTAAGGCTGGCACTGTTGCTATCTCGAAGGAGAAGAAAGCTGACTTCTGAAGCAAGTTGACTCGTTAAGTCTCTGTTAGAGAATAAGGGTAGTATAAACCTCAGTGGCTGCAACAACAGGGACTGTCTTTAGGTGGGATTGTGCAAACAGGAAATAAATGTGGATGCTCCAACAGTGCTTCTCAAACAGTTTTCCCTATGTTGCCTGAAAAGAGCCACGTGGAAGCTTTCACAAGCTTCAGTCTGGCTGACTAGTGGGGCCACATGCTAGAGCAATTTAGATAACTTATTTTACAGTATAGAAGTAAATGCTACTAAGATAACAAATATAGTTTGACATTACAGGCCTGTGAAATATTTTATGTAGCAGAGATACTGGATAACTCATCAACAGAAATCCGTTGTTTTCAGAGAGACTTTTTCATTGTTCTTTATTGCCATAAAGTTTAAAATATGATTTTTTTTATGCAGCTGCCACTGGAGACATGCCAGCTTACCAGATTAGAACTCCCAGTACTACGTTGCCTCAGGGAGTGGTAATGGCAGCCTCACCGGGGACTTTACACAGCCCTCAGCAGCTGGCTGAAGAGGCAACACGGAAGAGGGAGCTGCGACTTCTGAAAAATAGGTAAGACCATGTAACAAGTAATACTCAGTGTTGCAGGAACATCCCCAAAACATTCTTAGAAAGTTTTCTTCTTAAGGTCATGAGCATTGCCTGTGATGAACGGAAGGCAAGAAATTCTTTCTTAGTCATTCCACATCCTTATAGCATCGAGTATTGGCTGTTAAGTCTGGAAAGGTGGCCTTCTCACCATGGATTTTTAGTTCTAAAATAACATAAATCAAAAATCAGTCTTAGTGTTGTCCCTTTCTGGTAATTTTTGTGATGATTTGGAAGTATACTTATTGTTGAATTCTGCCCCCTCCTTCCCAACAGTAAAATGACCAGTGGGTATTGGTTTCATCTTGGAATATCCCAGCAAAGAATTCATTAGGAAAATACCTGAGGATCTCATTGGCAGCTGTCCCTTAATGATGATGTAAAGAGGACTTGCTCTAGGATGGAATGATAATTATAGACTTTCCTAAATACTTGGCTTAGTTATTGTGCAGTGCCCCAGTCATTTTATGAGGCATATTGTGTGAGGTGGCTGTATGTTTTTTAACTAGTTAGCATGAACCTGACTGTATACTGTAAATGCCAGTCTTTCTCTATGTATTCCTCTTGCTGCTTTTAGAGGACTCTCTCTCTTTTTTTTTTTTCAAATGCGTAGCCACTGTTATCAGTGGCAGTTTGAATAATGGAAGAAATAGTCTGCTGTGCAGATCTGTAATACATTGAATAGCCCCTTGCCCTTATGATCAAATTCATGGTATTGCTTTGCTCTCATGCCTGTCCTTTATTTTCAGTTATGAGGATTGTCGCATTGTTGTGCCTCCTTTTGTTTCTCCTCTCTTCAGTTTTAAAACTAGCATCTATGCAGTCTCTCATGTAACTTGCTGGAGAGTTCATTTACAATTTGATGGTTTATCATGTTCCAAGATGTTAAAGGTGTGGACTCTCAGTACTTCTCCAATACCTTCTGGCATTGAATGCTTGTTCAGCCTCATGCTTCTGAAAATACTCTTCAAAGTGTTTAGCTTCAATATGATGAAATTCTGAGCAGAGCTAAGAGAACTTCTCCAGACTGTTATTTGCCAGCAAATGTAGCTGAAATGAGCCCAAGCGGACAGTTCTAAAATGCTAATAAATTATATTTGCTTGGACTTAAATTTTACTGTAGATTGTGACATTAAGGTAAGAAAATTATAGTAGGTTGTAAGCTTATCATCTGGCTTTCTATCTGAAGAGAGTAGTGTTGTGGTTGTATTTTCTTAAAGTAATTCTTTGGGTTTACTTTTGAGATTTTGATTGCAGAATATCATGATAAACATACAAACTGGAATGTGACTGGAAGAAAAAAATGCTACTTTCAGTCCTGATGCTAATACAGCTCAAGTCAATACATTATAATTTATTTGCTGTTTTCCTTAGTTCCTTTGTGCATTGAATCCATCTTTGTAATTGTGGATACTAAATTTGTTTCACATTCTAGTTGTTTTGAACTGTGTTTTAACCATGTTATTGCTCGTGGCTGTTATCTGCTGTCCTGTTTGTGCAATCCAACAGTTGGTGGTGGTGATTGTTGTTGTTATTGTGGGACTGCAGGGATTGCAGGTCATTTCATTTATCCAGTCTTTGCCGTATTGTGGCTGTTCTTGTAGTCATTTGCCTTGTATTGGTTCCAGGGAAGCTGCCAGAGAATGTCGCAGAAAGAAGAAAGAATATGTCAAATGTCTTGAAAATCGTGTGGCTGTGCTTGAAAACCAAAACAAGACTCTCATTGAGGAACTCAAGGCCCTCAAAGATCTTTATTGTCATAAAGCAGAATAACTGTCTTTCATTTGGACCCTCTTTATTATGAACTTTAATCAAGGCATGAGAGGAAGCAATTCTACTGATTGCCATATGAACTTGAGAAAGAGACACTTGAGGCCCTTGTGGAACCCAGTTTTGCTTAGTGTTTTCAAACTGATGTGGGAGATGTTCCAAAATTTGGAATTATGTCCTAGTCTCCATACTCTGCTGAGCTTTCTAATGGCATGCAAATGGCTTTTTGTTTGCACTTTTTACTTCTGCTTTTTGCAGGCAAGCTGCTAAAGAATGTCGACGGCGGAAGAAAGAATACATAAAATGTCTGGAGAGTCGTGTTGCAGTGCTAGAAGTTCAGAACAAGAAACTTATAGAGGAGCTTGAATCCCTAAAAGATATTTGTTCTTTGAAAATAGATCAGTAAAAATATTTATTATACTGTGAACTGACTAAAATATGTCCAATTGCTTTATGAGGCAATATGTAGCCAACATGAATTATGGCTTTCTCTTTGTGTCATTTATATTATATTCCAACTTCTAACATTCCTGAAATGCTTTTCTGCTTTTTGTCAATTCATAGCTCTAATTTCAGTTTCTTCATGTTCTTCTCTTCCATCTCCCAAGGAGCCAAATGTTATAAAGAAGTAACAAAGTAAAATGGCGCATAATTTCTAAGAACTGTTTCTTTGCCATATATTTACATATGACTTTTTACATGTTACTCAGTGTCCTGCACATACAAAATATTTTAGAATTGTTTTAGATAAACCATAAACAGAATGCATCCAGTAGTACAAGAAAATCAAATGACCCAAGGTATCTCAGGAAAGAGTTTATAAAAGAATGTTATGATTATGCATATGTACTAGCATACTAGTCTACAGATGATTTTATGGCATATTTTTATATTAGTTGCTTTGTGGAAAAAAGTATTGTATTGCTGTCACTGAGTGCCATGGTTAAAGATAGTTTTTAATAGAACCGTGTTGTTTAACCTGTGTAGTGTCTGATTTCCTTGAAACATCTGTTTATTTGAGATGCTTTAAACCTGTGAGTATCTGTAAAAGGACAAAGGAAAAAAGCACACCTGAACTTGAGACATGATGTTAAGTATATTGTAAATGCCTGAAAGAAGCTCTCTTTTATATGACTGCTATTTATTTAAGTTATCTGTAGTCTGTAGAATATTTGATTTATTAGAGATCTATATGTGAAACCTTAGTTTTGCATCCTGAATACTTTATGTTCTAGATTCTGGACAGTTGTAGACAGTTGCCCATAGTGAAGGCTGATGGTGTAGGGTTTTTTTGCACTTTCTGCAAAGTACTGAGAGGAAGTAAAGATGACTTACAGAAGGAATCTTTAAAGTAAACAGTAACTATCTGCTGTTTCAGAGATTTCTGGAATAACCTTCAGGTGAGAGCTGATGATTTTTAAACAGAAATCTGTACTTGAACCAGATTACAGTTTTGGTAAATGCAGTATGTGCCAACATTCCATTATGCTTTGAAAGAAAATAGTGGTTATGCAAAATGGCTTCTAGGTATTTTTTTAAATCAGGAATGATCTAATTGATTGTTGACCGGTATAGTATATAAGCCCAGTGTTTGGAAGTTTTGCTGGAACTAGCAGCACTATTACCTCACTGTTGTGGTAGGAAGAAAGGCTTGGGTTCTATTTACTTGATTTTTTTCTGTGTGTGTGTGGAGGGAGGGAGGAAGGAAATTATACCATTACTAAAGTCACTGAGCATTCTTCACTGAATTTAAACTGAATTCACAGTTAACCCAGTTTACACTGTGATGCTGTTGGGGGTGGGGGTGCCTTTTTTTTTTTAGATCTAGTTTTCTTTTAACTTTCTCAAATTACTTGAAATAAACAGGATAACTTTTTCCAGTCTTTAAAATCCCACTAGGTACCTAAGTGAGACCATTTGTAAGAAGTGTTAACTCTCACTTCTCACATCTGCATCAGTTGATTTTACAAAGGAAAACAGACTGCCTTTTGGACCCACAGACTCTGCTCCAGGTCTGGAACAAAAGTAAAGTAAACTTTGAAACATCAGTTTCACTGTGAAAATACATCTTAAGTGCTGAAGTTAGCAGAGATCAAAGGTTCTGTGAGAGCTGGACACGATAAGTGCAGTCTACTGATCTGTGTTGCAATCTCTAGGCTGCAACAAAAGTGTTGAGCAAATTGTTTTGTCGTGGCTCTATCACTGGAATCTGTTTTCTGTTACAGGTAGGCATTGCTCCTGACTGTCAAGGGACTTGGAAACTTAAGTGGAAAGAAACTTGAACGTATGGTGGATGTCTGCCAGTACAAACTTCTCTTACCCTCCCAATAGTATCTGGTACAAACTGTGTAGTATGGAATTTGATAGGAGGAGTCTCTGTCTGCTCCACATCTATGTACTCTACAGCAATGTCTCTGCTAATACTTTTTAAACCATTTGATGAATGTTTATTTTTTATTCAAGTAATTACTTGGTAGGGTGCTTTGTTAATAATGGGAGCGAAACCCAAATGCTCTTGGCATATGTTTGGTCATTCTGGAAAACTCCATTTGATATGTTTATTATCTGCACCAGGAAAAGTATCTTTCAGAAGAGTCAGTGGTACAAGACCTGGCTTATTTAGTCTAAGACTAGGAAAACAGAAAAGTTTTTGACTTACTATTCTTTCATTCTCAGTAATCCAGTTTAGCATAGCCACAATTTTGAACAGAATTAGCAACACTCATTCCTGTATTTTAAAGTGAATTTGGTGATGAATAAGGACATTTAAGGTGTGCAGTTGGTAAATCAGAACCAAGGTGCATCTTATTGTGAAGGAAATAATTTGTTTGAAAATGAGCAAAGGCAGGTCTGCACAAATGCTGAGAATCTGTTGCTAAATTTCTGCTGCAAAAAAAATTACTATTTACTAAAAGAATTACTATTTACTAAAAGAATGTAAATTAAATTATATAGTAAATTACTATTTACTAAAAGAATGAATCCAGTTCTGAATTGGTTTGAGATGTATGTTGAAAACTTTGTGAGAGACTTAACGAAGGTTTAAAGGAAAACCTAGAGTACCACTTGGGTGTGTCAGGAATAATATCAATATACCCTACGTAGCATTGCTGGAGCTTGGGTCTCTGTTTAAGTAGCCTATCAGAGGAGTAAAGCCGTAGATAGGATATATGCTAGGATATACAACTTAGTTTAGTTTATAAAAGAAAATAAATCATATTGTCTTCCATAAGCTTATATTTTCTCTTTCAAATGTCGATATAGTCCCCTCAAGTTTTAGATCAGTTGTGGGATTCATTCTATGTCAGTGACATATTTCTGGGAACTGGGATCCAGACTAGAGGCACATGTGCTGTGAATGAGAAGAGAATTTTCTTTTGACTTGCTGTCCATTAAGCTTGCATTTCTGCATGTTCAGTCCCGCACCTGCTAGTGATCCCCTCCAGGGGCAAAAAAAAGTGAGAATGGCTGAAACCATTCATAGTTACTTCTTGCTCTTTGTGGAAGAAAACTGAAATATGTCTGGGGTCTGAATTTGAAATTGCCAAAGTTCTTGGGAGGTGACACTGACACCTTTTAAAAGCTGAGCTGTCTAACAGTCTGGGTAAAACTGCTTGTGCTTGTATACTGAGACCCCCATTCTGGATACCAGGCCAAGAAAAGGTCAATTGGTAATGATTATGTTGAACTTCTTAGGGTAAGTTGAAGGATTTTTATCAAAATCAATTACTGATCTTTTTCCTGAGGATACATTTTGATTTGAGAGAGGAAACTGCTTTGTGTGTTTTGACTCTCTCATCAGTTTGTGACCACTTTTAGTTCATCCAAAGGCTAAATGATCTGTTTGCAGAGAATTACCAGGTGGAGCAGACACTGAGCTCAGAATTTCCTTCACTAACAATGGCTGGAACAGCCGTCCCTTGGAATTTCTTCACCCCTCATTATTTGTGTAAATTTTAGATCCATCCCTTTTCCTAAAAGTATGATCATCTAAAATTGTACAGTGCAAGCATGCAAGCCAACTGCTAATTTTTGTGAATGGTCTATCATGTGGTCTATCTAATCATATACCTAAGGAAACACAATGTCAGTGGCTGTTGTGGTTCATATGAGTGCTGGGACTTACCCTGTGTCCCCATTTTACTGCTTGAGTTCTCAGGTGAAACACACTTCGGGTTCAGAACTCACCAGATTAAACCCTATCTTCTGTCCTGCAGTATGCGGTGTTAGTTTCGCTGCCTTTTCCCAAAATTTGATGCTGTCTCTATTCTTCAAAAAAGAGGTTGCTAAGAAGATACAATAGCAGCTGAAGAAGTGTTCAGTCTTATTTATCTTACTCGATGGCTATGTCAAAGTCTCATTTCATAAAGGTGGGAAGCACCTACTTCCCTAATAAAAACATAGCTCTAAGCTTTGGATGCAAGTATAATTTCCATAGGAATCTGATTCAGATTTGTGAAGCAGAGAGCAAGGCCTTTTGAACACAGTATTATTCTTAGTACAGAACATTAGATGAACCTGAGATGGTTTATTACAAGAGAATTGGAGTACTGACCATGCTTTGATTTATCAGAGCCAGGAATTTTGTGGGGTTGTTAGAAGTTAGTTGTTAGAAGTAGCTGCATTTTGGTTGTCAGCATTCCTGTATAAAATATTTTCTTACAGGGAGGAAGTGGGTCCTGTTTGGTTGGGGATATATTTTTTTAAGGCACTATGAGGCTCTTCAGGATGAGGGGTAACAAAATGATTTAATTATTCCAGTACAAGATGTGTTAGGTCTAGTATTTGCTTAATTTAAAAACTGAAGAAAATGAATTTTTAGGTCAATTTGATAGTATCTCATGCAGATTGGCAATGACAGGTAGCAAAAATCAGTTTATTCTTCTGCCTCTAATGAATATTTTCTAATCTATTTTCTCGGGTTTCTGTATTTTAGTACTTTTGAGAGAGAGCTTCCTTACTCTGCAACTCGCTCGTTAGAGTTACGAAGCAGAAGCTGTGTGTGCACACCAAGTCTCAAAGAGAAAGAGGGTAACGTGAAGGTTGAATGGTGTGTATAGGCTAAGGAAGAAAACAATTTCTTTGTGTTATTTATGACTTGAATGGAAAAAACAGTGGAGGAAGTGTCTTTGTTATGGTAACTACTGAGGTTTTTCCTCTCCTTTAATAGCCACATCAGTGGAATTGGGTGTGATTAATCCATCTTGTGAATGGAATTGTAACTATAAAAATGTCACAATTCAGAAGTCTTGTTACCTAGCCAAGTCATTGTTTTTATTTTGTGGTTTCAGAAATATAATTTCCAAATCGCCTTGAATGAGGCTTTTAATGGTCTTATTTTCATGGTATTCTTTTTTCTTTCTTTTTTTTTTTTTTTCTTTCCCCCCCCGGCCCAGATATGGTTGTTGAACAAGTTCAGCCTGAACCATAGGGTCTGCTTGTTTTAAAGTAGATATTTTAAAGTTTTTGGTGGTTTTTTTTTTGTTCTTTTTTTGTTTGTTTATTTTTAAAATTTCAGTAAGGTATTTATCATTAATTCTTACTGAAGTGGGAGAAACACAAATGTTTTTAAGTTTAATGCACAATCTTGCTTGATGAAATCAGTTTTGAAGAACTAAATTATTAAAGCTTCTGGTTGTATGGACTAAAGCTTCCAGACTTTTGTCAGCTGCCATACAAACAAGAAAACACTTAAACCCTCACAAAGCTGCCTTTTTACCAGTGAAGTTGTCAATTCCTTCAAAGACTGGGAAATCAACCTGGAACTGAAGCCTTCTTGACACAAGTGGGTAACCCAAATCTGTTGAGATCTTCTAAGCAGACATTCCTCTGTTCTTCTCTCTTGAGGCCTGACTTAATTGGCTTTTTCAGAAGTGTGTCTATTAGAAACGGGCCTAATATGAAATATCTCCAGAGAGAAAGAGGAAAAAAAAGTATCAGGATAGACCAAACAATGTATTTGAAAGCTCTAGTGTTAGAGTAACACAAGGGGGCAGGTATTGCCAATTTGCATGTTGAACTTTTTTTTTTTTCCTCTCTCTTTAGTTACATATGTTTTGTGTAAGGATCCAGTTGCAGGGATCAGAGCTTTGCTGTATTGAAGAGAGGATGAGATGCATTAGCTCTTCAAAATAGCTTCCTGTTTCTATTGTAGTGTTTTGTGTAAATTTTCATCTATAGCTCTTTTCGTCATGCTAACAGATCTGTTCTATTTATTGTGTCCTTTCTTATAAATTTTTGTTTTCTTGAAATATCAATCTTGTTGCCTGTGAAATGACAGTTAGGTACTCATGTTTATGTCCGATTTCTTCTGGTATGTTTTGAACCTGATGGTAAATTTCAATTACAGTTCAGACTGTCAAAGATCTCTCAAAAGTTCATGAAAATAAGTGATGACCAAAGAAGGCACAGACTAAAGGAAAAGCTACCACGTAAGCTTTATTAGATATAAGGAGACTTGCTTGGAATTTTCTCCTGTTAGAGTCTAGAGAATTAATTAATTGATTGCAGGTGAACATTGAAAATGAGGTTTCATTAGTTTTATTGCTGATGACTATTAGTATCTGGGGTGGAAGGAGGTGTGTGTGTGGCGGGAGATGTTCGAATGTCTATGGAATACACCTTATTTATTGAAGAGGGAAATGTGTTTATAAGCTAAGTGTATGCTTTGCAGACCTGAGCTGTTAGGTCCGAAGTTGTTCTCTGCTTCTTCACTAAACCAACAGTAGTTCACTAGTGGGCAGTGGAATGTACACTGACAAAATACTTGCTGGATGCTGTCCCAGATTTAAACACTAACTGACAGTTTTGTACCTTTGAGCTAGGCAAATAAGTAAAAAATAGACTGGTTTTAAAATATGGTGTTTACAAGAAAAAAATACCCACTGCTTGTACTGTTACATTGTAGTAACTGTGAGTAGAGAGTCTGGTCGTTTGCCCTGTTAAATTTCAAATGCTAGTAATTTCTGGCCTTTTGGGTTAAGTTCAAAAGGAAAAGACATGATTTTTTTCCAGCTGTTTTAGAGTGACACCTGGTGGTGTAAAAATGTCTGCATTTTAGTTCCAAACTGATTAAGCAGCCAAAGGGGTGTTACAGCAGTGGAGAGTTTCTTGTATCCCAGGGGGTGAGATGGGATGTTGGGTGTTCTGTGGCTATTGAGAACACAAACTTATTTTTTTCTGCTGTTCCTGTGTTAACAAGTAGTTAGTAATAAGTGATTTATAGTTTGATAGCTTTCTAACAGGAAAAAAGAAATCATATAGACAAATTTTCAATTGGTCTTCCTGATCAATAGTCTCCTTTAATGAAAGCCAAATGAGAGTTATTTAACCTTGATTTATATGGATTCTAATAATCATGGAATGTTACTGAAATACTTAAAAAGTGATATTGCAAATACTGCTATCAAAGCATGGTAATTACTAGTTCTAGATCACAAAAATGAAATATAATAAAAAAAACTTGGGGATCTTGAAACATAGTGATTTGAAGGGAAATGGAAATAGTGTAGTTTCTATCCAGGTGTAAGGAAGATCATTCTGGAAATGGAAAGCTGGGAGATAGGAGGAGATAAACTCCATTCTTCAGGCTAGATAAATTTCATTTATCTAATTAATTGCTCACTTAAGCATTACAACCACAAATGTGTAGTATTCCGTCCCATAATGTCTGCAAGTGGCTGTATGTGTGATACCTTACACAGGACTGTGTAGTGTACTGGTTTTACTGTTTTCCCATAACTCCCATGAAGCTTGAACTGAGCTCCTGTACACATTTTTTTTTTTTTAATTTCCCCTCACTCAATAGAATTAGCCAAATACAGGAGAGGTGATCTCAAAATCTCTAAAACCAAATGAATTTCTATATGGTAAGTTACTGGGCCTTTACTATGAAAAATGAAAAGACATATAATTTGAGAATTGTTATTGAGTATGAAAAGCATTTAAATTTTGTATCATTTAATTTACAGTTGAATCAGGTGCTAATACAATGCAGTTTCTAGTCATAATGTTAACTTGGTTGCAGTTTAAAACTGTTCTTAAAGTTTGCGTTGCAACTGAAACACTCTGAAGAGGGTTGGTATTCACTTTCACTGTAGTGTATGACTGCAAAGCTTATAAAGTAATTTGCTGTCCCAGCTGTTTTCAACATAGCTGGTTTGGCCTATGTTAGATGTGGTTGAGTATCTTTTCCCCAGACTGGAGCATTCCGGAGGCTAGGAATGTTATGCTGAAATGACATTTAACATTAGCTCTTGTTGTTCAAATACATCAGTCGGTTTCACAGACAAAGCCCATCTGTTTTCACTGTACCTCCCCCTCCCCTTTTTGTACTCAAAGAAATAGTTGCTGCTGTTCTTTTAGCCCTGAAGATGCTCAGGTCTTCTGCTTAGTCTCCTGTTCCTGCCATTACCATCCTGGGGATCAGAAATGGATTTTTGCTAATGCAACTGAGCTATCTTCTTTTGCTGACAGCAGAGGTCTCCCTGTCCAACTGGAAAACATACAAGGGGAGATGAGAAACAACATGTGCAAATATGTACTGCAATATCTGCAGGGCTTAGTCAGAACTATCTCATAGTAGCCCAGCTGGACCAGATCTCCTTAATGACTGACAACAGAACTCTACTGGACAATTTGCAAAAAACAGACATAAGGGAATGTGAACAAGTTATTCTTATTTCTGCAAGTAAAGCTCTGTATCAACTCCTTTTAGCTGTTTTGCCGAATCGTCTCTGAGTGGTGGCTTTTGCAGCAAAGTTTGATGACCTAGCTGCCTCTAGGTAAAAAGTTTGATTTTTTGCTAGAAACCTTGTCAGTTTCCATGTGTGGCAGTGAAACTTTGTTATGCTTTTTGATACGCATTTTACACTAAGAGAATGGCTGCAGAGATGCTGAAGAGCTTCATCAAGTGCACTAAGGTAAATTGAAGGCATATGCACAAATGTGAAGGCAGGAAAAGTTTCCGTCCACCAAGAAGGGCACTCTTATAATAAAATTATTAACCTGTGCTCTGAAGTTTTTCTCACCCACCCCTCTGCATCCTGCAAAGATTTTGAAAATATGAAATTTTCAGTTGTCAAGCCAATCTAAAGAGTCTGAAAGAATCACTTAACAGCAGATTATATTAAAAAATCTGATTTCAATACCTACTTCTGCTGAAATTATAAGAAAATAAACTTAGTGCTAACATGGGTTTATTATGCACTGCATAAAGAGGACTGAGGAAAACATTAACAGTGTCAACATAGACTTGGTTTTCGATTAGGATATGGGGCAATTCTATTTTTCTGAATTGTTCTTGGAGAAATATTCACATTCAGAAAAGATTGACTAATGTATAATGATTTATGCAACTGTGTCAAAGAGAAACTGTGTATAGATCAAACAAATTGAGTCAATTAGTGTTCTTTATGAACAGGCACTATGGTTAAGTATGTTGGTCACTTTTCAGAGATTAGTTATCTGGGATCTTGGACAGGTGCCCAGTAAAGTGAAACACTTACTGGAATTGCTAATATAAAAATAACGCTATTAACTTTCTAGTAATACAGAGAAGTGGTGTAAAATAAGCAACTCTGTTTTAAAATACATATTCAATAAGGAAATAAACCTATCAAAAATAAAATATATTCATAATGACTGAAAATCTTAAATCACTTTTTAAATTTAATATTTCTAATGAATTTATCTGCTTTGAATCTTTAGATATATAATGCAAGACAACAGGTATTAAAAAATACAGGGAACATAGCTGATACATAACCAGGTGATGCTTGATATGTGATGCTTAGCCCAAATCAGCAGATTTTGTTTGCACATGTCAGTTGATAATTGTAGCAGAAACCCTAGCTGAACCTGGCAACAGCTTTTCGATGTGAAGCAACAGATGCTATACTGAAGTTGTCTTTTTTTTTCAACTACCTAAGCAAAAAAAAAAAAAAAAAAAGCCAAAAAACTAAAGCCAGCCCAAACAAACCCAAAATAACCAACCAGCCCTTCCCCAACAAGAAAAAATTCTGAAGCCAGTTGGTACCTTAGGCAAAATGAATGAGTTTACTGGAACAAACGTAATAAAAAACCAGTAATGCCTACTGTCTTAGCAAAGTATTTAGTATAAGCGATACAAAGTGAGTCTGGAGTGCTATGCTTAGCCCTCCTTCAGTACTCATGAAGCAAAATATGTCCACTGATCAGATGATCAGAGAAGCAGAGTTGCCTGACGAACAGTGCGTCACATTTGGAACTTACCTTGCAGATTTACTTGTGCCTCATCATTGTGGAGTCTCTAGAGGGAGAGAACCTTGAAGAGCATCCCATGTTGATGGTACCCAAGAGAACTACACTGGCATTGTGAACCTGTGGGAAATGGCATTACTTTAAGGGCCAGACATTAGGTCATACAGTGAATTGTTGCATGTCTGAACACTAGGTCCTCAGTATGGTAACTGGATCTCTGTCGATGTGCACAAACTCTCTACACAATACATAACTACTTCTATTAAAATTCAGAAATCTTTATAGGAGAAAACGTTGGTGAAAGATTCTCCGACTCCTGGATGTTTGTTAATTGCTTTAAGTAATATTTGTCTTTGCTAGCAATAGTCCAAAATCAAGGTTTGCTTTTGTAGTCTTCGGCGGGATAGCAGGCAGCATTTCCACAGTGCAGTTCGTAACACTGAGGATGGAATTATTTGCCCTTGATGAAGTCTCTTTCATTCCCCTGAACATGCAAGCAGTTCAAAGAAGAGCTAGGAAGAGAGGACTGACTTTTCAATAGCTAAAGCAAGTCAAGCTACACGCAACACCGAGGTTATAAATTCCTGACCTTTCTCTAGACAGATCAGCTTTTTTCTTGAAGAAAAAATTGAGAGGAACAGCTATGGTAAGGAAATGGGGACCGTGTTGCCGGAAGAGTGATGTACAGATGGCAGCCCTGACTAGGGTGGTAGTCCAAGACTCTTTCCAGAAAAGGTGAGGTTGAATGTTCTTGGCCACAGGAAGAATTGAATGTGGGTCCAGGACATCTGGGAAAGTGATCCTGATTCTGTCACAGAAGATGATCCATAAACGTTCCAGGTGTGGATTTTGTCATGGTAAAGGGTAGTAATAGCTTTGTTGGCTTCATATGTCAATTTTGATCTGAAAGCATGAAGTACTTCCAACTTTGAAGCTAATTGAAACCCTAATGGTATCAGGCCTGGATTCCAGAGTCCAGTTAGGCTGAGTGTAAGCAGCCCTATGAGGACTGAAAAAACTGTAGCTGTTAAGACGAGCCAAATCATAGTTGTGTCTTGAGTTCTGAATCAAGAATGAAGTTATCAGGTTCATTCGTATCCTATTTTAGACAGCAAAGCCTTTTTTTAGATCTGACCTTACTGCAGTATGTTTAGTCAAATATCACGTTCTCATTAATTTTTCATCCTTGGTAATGTAGATATAAATACTTTCACAAGTCTAAAGTACAAAGATACCCAGGACTATGAAGTACTAGATAATATTAATGATTATCTTATGTCTTTCTTCTTTACTCTTCCTTATCAGGTAGCATGTTTTAACTTATTTATCATAACCATGGTTTAGTAGAAACTTAAATATGTCTCAATAGTTCTTAACCTTTTAAATGTATTCTGGGAATATTTTATGTATATTGGCAGAGTTGGACAACTACATAAGAACACAAATAGGGCTTAACCTAAATAATGTGTGACTCTGACTTGGGAATGAGTCAAATGTTCATTTGGAATTGAAAAGACAATCCCAGGAGAAGATTCTAGAGTGTTGTTAAGCTATTTTGTTAAAATGTGTTGGATCTTTGTCAGTAAGTTAATTGTCAGAAGTGGTATGTAAATGAGAATTCACCATTACCTGTGAAATGATCTCACAGTAAAAACCCGAAATTCTTCACAAGATTTTGTTGTTGTTAGCAAAGTTTAAAATATAACATTGTACAATGTACAAATTGTACACTGCAGTGAAGTTCCCCGACCCATATCTCTAGTCTAACCTAGACAGTCATTTAGTTGATTTGGATTCCAGATGTCAACTTCAAAAGTTGTTATTCAGATGAATGATAGAAATTATAAATTGGTGCTGATCTGAGTATGTTTGAAGTTATTTTTGTCTTCATTTGCAGTTCCATTTGCCACTGATGCTGGCCGCTTCAGGACATGTGATTACTTCTCTGTGCAGGCAGAAACCTCTATCTTATCCTGCATTTAAGTGTACACTTGCAGACTTACCAGTACCTCACCAAAATTTTGACTTAGAGAGCTGACTTGTGGATCTTGCTTCTACAATTCTGTATGTTCATGACCTATTCAATCCCACCTGGAATCTAGTGGTTGTTGTATGATCTTGGAATTGGCTTCTGCAGCTCACTATTCTGTTTACTTATACAGTCTGGCAGATTGGTATTGAAAGGATTTGTATTAGTAGATAGGATTGATAATAGTATATGTGGGTACAGAAATAGGGATTGGCTTGCTGAGATATTTTACGAAAATTTTCTCTGAAAATAGGTGTTATTTTTTGGTCCATGTAGTTAAATTACATACATAAATAGGGTTACAACATGTATGTGCAGTAAACACAGGATTCCAGGATACTCAGTAAGATTAGTGGTGGCAGTAACAGTTGTGTAAGGAATTACAGACCTGAGTTCCTCAGTTGCCAAAGACAGATGGGTACATACCCTCCTTCCTCAGACGCCCCCCAGACGCTGAGTTAGTCTCTACTGGCAACCCATCAGCACCTCAATAATTTCTTCAGCAGTGTTTTCCCTTTTATTATATAAAAGAAATTGGTTCATGTCAAAGGCAGCTGCCTCCTACTTTGGCTGAAAATACTTTGTTGGTGATGGAATAATGTTTCAACACTTTTTTTTTTTTTCAAAATGGAGCAAACCAAACAAAACCACACAAGAAGCCCCAAACCAGGCATATGATGTCAGTGAAAGCTTCTGACTTGACAGCTCAGGAGGATAAAACCCCAGAACGGGTATAACAACATTGAATTTGCCCGTGATATCTTCCATTGGCCATTTTGACCTGAAGATACCAGTGGGTGTGATGAAAGTGCTGTTTGGTTTATAGTGTTTCATAAAAATTGACTCTAGACTGAAGTATAAAACGAGGTGAATAGAACACCCTTTTTTTTTTTTTCTGGAAACGCTTGATACCATCAAAGTCATTTAACTTGCATCTGGGATGTCATAATGCAGGAAGTGAAGGCAGGTGGTTGCAGCGCCCGCTCTGTTACGAAAACTCCCTCATTCTCCTTAGATATATGATGAAAGAATAGGGCTGTGCACTTAAGGTATATTTCAAAATAAGAGATTGAGCAGGACAGAATATCTTGTGTGCCCGTCTATGTGCTACGTTCAGTAAGTGCTGGGAATTGAACCAAAAGGTTAGGGCAAATGTGTATTTGATAATGGTTAGTTAACGGCACACACACGTCTCCCACTGTGATGTTCAATTCTGTGATTTCAGAATCAAATCCATGAGCCTGCAACCTAATTCCTATCTTACTATATTCAACACATTCTTGGATATATCACAAATAACCTCTAAATGCTGCACTAGTAGTGAAATCCTGATACCTTAGTTTGTTGCCTAAGCTTCCTGTTTAATTCTTGGGGACAACGGTATTGCAAAGATACTCCCATTGGTGTTCTGCTGAGTTTGGTGTCTGGTGAAGACAGGACATCTTTACGTGCAGAAGCTTGAGCCGAAAACTGTGTTCTGTTGTCAGTCCTGCATCTCATATACAGCTAGGTGAAAAAAGCTAATCCAAGTTGTGCAACGCTTCTGTGTTCCAACCCTGTGAGAGAGCTGGGGTTTGTGTTTATTCAGGCAAAGTGTTTGAATTTGCTTGTTCTACAGTCAGGTTAGATTTTGTATCACATGCATTCTATTCCTCATTTGTAAAAAATACATTGTTATTTTGTAGGAGAGTGACTCAGTTTTGTTTTCTTTGACCTGATAGGTAAGTACACAAATGAGGCAAGGTTCACTTCTGTTGTGATAGCGTTCCCCAGAGATCTGCCCTGAAAACTGGATGAAGACTGGAAGTGGTGTAGTCCTGTCCATACACAAGGGGGATGCTGCTGTTGGGAATTCTGTTCCTCGCCGTTGGCTGGTATGAGCCTTAAGTAGCTTCCAAGTTCTGCAGCAGAAACTTGGCTGTGAAGGCAGGAACTGTTTCTTCATTAAATTACACTTACATACTCCAAACCTGAACTGTGGATGGGCAATTTTATTCTCAAAATATTTTTTCCAGATAATATTTTTTTACTATCTTCTTACTCTGATTTTCTTAGTCTTTATAGTTTTTCCTGTGTATACAAGGTACGGTAACGAAGACAGCTGCAAGACAGCACTGTGTGTAATGTGGGTGAGAGAAGCTTTAAAGATATGAACAGTGCTAAGATGAATAAAATAAAGGTAGTAAAAAGAGCCTGTTTCCCTCCTGTGTAAAATGAAAAGAATAACTGGAATGCCTTGACAGAGAGTGAATGAATGCATGGAGTGTAAGTAGGCAGATGACACGGTCAATGCAGTAAGACAATCTGGAGATATCTGGGTGTAGAAATCTTGGACAAATCTGAAAATTTTTTAACTCTGGCCATAAAAAATATTTCCAGTCAAAGTCCTAGATGTTTATACTTTTTTAATAAGTAAAAGTATTAAAAGATAATCAGGACAATATGCAAGTATCTTTATCTGAAAAATGCCCAGAAATAAAACTGCCCACTCTTAACCTACAGTTCAAGAATTGAAGGAGTAATTTTTGTTTTCTTTCAGGTGATAACTGGGAGACAACTGCAAGGAAGCCAAGATTTAATTGTTCCAGACTATGCTTGTTCCATGAATGTGTGAGAACTATTTTTTTAGGACTCTTATGCCAATGCTTCTCTTTAAAATGACACTGGGTAATCTCAAAGGCATTAGTAAGAATTGAGTGACCTTTGCATTCGCAAGCCCTTCATCAAAGGGAAAATAGCCTCAAATTTTATTATAATTGGTTATGTCCTGACATAATATATTTTTGTTATTTTTGGGGAAGGATACAGTCTGGTGGCTCCCTGCACAATCTAATCTAACAGCCAAGTAGATTGCTGGAAGTCAAGACTAACATGACATCCCAACTTGGGAAGCACAAGCTAGTAGCTTGCAAAATTTCTGCATATCTAACGGATGGTAAGCCGGAGTGGGTGGGTGGTTGTGCAGTAGCTGCTAATATTTTCTTTCTGAGAAGTGGCATGAAAAGAGATTAAGTTTCAGTTGGTTACATAGCCTCTCATTTCCAGCTGAACTATTTTCTGTTGTTCAAAAATATGTATGTAACTCCTCCTCTGGCGTGGCATTAGGATTCTCCAACACAGCAGAAAGCATAGCATCTTTTACTTAAAAATACTTTTCCAAAATTACACAGCAGAGGTCCAGCATCTCTGCTTGTGAAATGAGATAATTCAAAACTATGACTTTCAGCATGGCAGATAAAGGTAATGGGATTAATAAAAAGCCAGCGCTTGTTTCAATGTCCATATCGTATATTGCTGACTATTAGTCTGTGCTCAGCAATGCTGTGTGATGTTGCAGGTTCTTGAAGTAGAAGCAAATTATATACCCATTAGAGAGAGAACGGCATGGTGGAAGACTGCAGATAAACTGCTGAAGGTACAGTGGTCTGGCACTAGTCATATTCATTAGATGAACTTCCTAATGAAAAATACTATTCTGCTCTAATTTCAGTGTCTTTGATGTCCCGGAAAAGGAAGGAGCAGAGCATAGGCAGAGTAGGACAGAGAGAGGACTAATGAGAGTGCATTTGCTCTTGGATATGATTCCCAAGTTTAGGTTGCTGTTTCAGGCACTTAAGCCCCTTGAGTGAGACCATGACCCAGAAAAACAGTCCTGTCTTTCTCCAGTCGCTGATTTCCACTGTTTCTCTTGAGCTAGTAATAACAGCAGCACAACTACTTGATAAGCTGGGTTAGAAACTGGCTGAAATTTTTTTTGGCTTCAAACAGACCAGGCTTCTGATGTCACTTCCTATATGGCCACACAAATAATAATGTTTGCAGAGGGGAACAGACATGATTACACAGATGGGAAATCAAGATAGTGAGTTTTATAGCAGTCCGTGCTTATGGTTTAGACTGAGTTTCAGATACTGTATTTTGGCTTTTTTGGGGAGAACTGCAGTTAGAGAACTGCAGCACTGTAGGCAGCAAAAGTTCCCAACTTGTGCATGTATGTGCAGAAGGGAATAATACTCTGATTTTCCCTCCTCTGGTCATGTATTATGCTTTGTCCCAGGGAACAGAAAGAGGAATGGGTTTGTGTTTGTGTCTTTCTGAGACACTAAGCAGAACTAGTAGAATTAAAACAAACGAGTGAATAGGTGCTCAGGCTAGGAGTTGTTGACTGACTCTACCATTCAATTCTTGATGATTCATTATTACCAGGCTCCCTGACACATTTATTGCTTCAATGGCATCTTTGGATTTGTACTTTAAATTTAAGCATGTGTAAAAGCAGGATATTTGAGCAAGTGAGTGCTTGCAGTGAGACAGTTAACTCGGTGTTTTTATTTCTCTTTATTCAAGTAGTTATTTTTTTAATTCTTGTCAATGGGATTATGTGTGATTATAAATCAAACTCAAGAGCCTGTGAGCCTTAACACTCTAGATGAACGGTAGAAAATGTATTTTGCATTGCTTTCTTATATAAATTTGTCTCCTTTTTTTGGCTACACTGTGGACAGCAGCATGATTTATCCTGAACCTAAACATTTGCCAATACGTACTTGATGAGAAATATTAGCCAGCACCAATATATATATTTTAGCTGTGCAGGCCAGACCCATACCAGTTGTGAATTCTTAACATATCTCAGTCTGAATGACTGGGAAAATTATGAGGCCAGTTAACACACCCTGAGAAAATACTGTATTGTCATTATGGCTAAACCACCATACTTAACAGCAAGTTGGATCTTAAGCAACTTTATTATGGACAATGAAGGCTGAGGCTAGAGGCTTTGCATAACTTTAATACCCAAATTAAGTCCACAGGCTGGATTTCATCAGCTTTAAAGCTTTAAGGGGCAGCTGCAAACATCTTATCTGAATTGCCTAAGCGCTCCAAAGAAAGAATTTTGTTTTGTAATATTGTACCAAATTTTTCAGTTTGTGTAATTCACACGGTATTAGAAATTATTTTAAATCAGAGATTGCAGAAACAAAAAAAAATCTTCTTAATTGTGCTTCTGCTATTTATTGAAAAGATCTTCCTTCTATTTCAGAAATTTTATAATAAAATTTGAAGAAAACATTCATATGCTTAGACGGATACTCTGTGCTGTATTATACAAGATACCTTTTTGCTTCTAAAAATGAATTTGAGGAGGTCTGTCTCTTCAGTTTGAGGCCAAGCATATCTAGGACAAATGCAATTTATAGTCATGTGTTATAATACGCTTTCATGTTACTTATTGGATCTCAGTAAATTGTCAAAATATGTGACAGTTGAAAGTTCTTGGAGTGTGAAAATCCAGTGTCTCTAAATCCTTTCCAGTTGAATAGCTTTAAAATACAGGGACAGACTCATCATGAAATTAATCATTTTTTTTCCAAGTGTAACACTCATGAGTGCAACAAAATTATGCTAAAATAAAACTGGTGAGGCAGTGAACTGCTGCTAAGAAAATACTTCTCATGCACATATTTTATATCCCACAGCACTCCCCAAGGGGTATTTTATGTGTGAGAGGGGTCAATCAGCAAAGGACACTTTGGTAAAGTGCTGGCAGGAGGGTTCCAGCCGAGAAGGGCAGCATTAATTTAAAAGGAAAAGCAGCAAGCTAGATCAGTTTGAGATAAAAGTGTCTTCATTATATTCTTTGTAATCTGAAGTATAATTCAAATTGGTTAGATCCTTCCCAGTGTAAGTCAGCAGCTTTTTGCAGGAATTGCTGTGCTATGTTCCCTGTTTAACCACAGATTGCTCGATGCAATTAACAGTTCACGAGGCCTTCTGGCTGGCCAGGAGCAAAAATTCCAGAGGCACCACAAGGACTGCAGGATAGTGAAAATACATAACTGTTTCCTCATCAACAATTTAAAAAATATTCCCTGATTTTTATTTTTATGAAAAAGTACCTTTAAATGAGTCATTTTGCCTTTTGGGTATTTGAATAACTGCAAAACAGTATTATAATGGGGTTTATATAATGGGGTTTTATAACTGGTACTTCTTGGTTTTATTTTCTGTTTGCTGGGACGCTGTTCTTTATTTTCTCATATTTCTCTCCTTCTTTATTTTCTCATATTTCTCTCCTTCTTTATCTGCTTTAGTTCTTGTTGCTTTTTGCTGTGTGAAACGGATTCATAGACATCCAGCGGGAAGTGTTTGTAGGTCACTGTCTAATTTTCCCAGGCTCATTTTGCAGACTCTGGTGATTTTTACCAACTGTATCAAGAAAAGATGACTTTTTTTAACCTATGAACTTACTATTCTCATGATGGCATTTCTTCTATCAACTGATGTACCTGCTTGTTGAGTGATGATGACAGCAAAGCTAATAACCTACGTAAGTGGCTAACTGCATTACAACATACCAGAACTTGTTTCACATTTAATTACAGGTACAGGCGCTGTCAGCACCAAGCAGTGTTAGTGTGCACACAAGAAGTACCACAATAGGATAAAATATCTACAATTAGAGAGTAATCTAGCCAATTTTTTTTGGTCCCCTTTCCTATAATACATGAGCACAACTACCTGTTAGAAATATTTTAGTCTTAAAAATACCCTTATATCGAGTGCGAGTATATCATTCCCATTTCACTGGAAGGGATCTGAGAAACAGGGATGAAGCGTTTTCAAAAGTCTTGCTCACAGTCTGCAGTGGAAACTGCAGAAAACTGAATTCAGGGTTCTTAACTCTGTGCAAATCAGTGGATGGTTATTCTCAAAAATGAAGCAAGCAGTACTGCTATCTCTGTGCTTATGTAGTTTAAAACATAGTAAGTGAATAAGCAGAAAGAGTCCAGGCTTTCCCTTCAAATCGCTTACAATGTGTCAGACTGAAGGCCTGCTAATAGTGCTGTAAGGGAAAACAAAGCAAGCTTCACCTTGCCAAAGTAATGGAAACTGATTCTAGTGATCAGGCCAGCTTTTGCTGTATTTGAGGGGAAATTTGTAAATGCTCATATGGGAGCCTCGGTTTTAACTCTGCACGGTTGCATATGTCCTGTGCACTTTTTCCTTTAGAAGGAAAGGACTTTGGAAATCATACGAAGAATTTAATGTTTTTATTACTTCTATAGGCCAGCTGCTTGTTGAGTAATGATGACAAAGCTAATAACCTACACAAAGGGCATTGATACCAATGCCCATTGACAGTGGACAGAGTTAACTGTTCAAATGGCCAGTTTTCCTTTATTTTCTCATTCAAGTGTGTAGTTTTTAGTCTTACTTTATTTTTCAAAGGCCAGGTTTGAGGTTTATTTTTTTTTCAAAGGCCTGTTCTGGTTTGAGCTAAAGCAGAACCAATTTTCTAACTTTTCAGCTAAGCCTTTTTAAAATAATTTTATTTTCTGAAAATTAACAAGGTTTTTCAGACGGTGCCTGCCTCTAGAAGAGATAACGCTTAATATTTATAGTTATCACCAAGGTAATGGGGCATTGGCGTGAAGACAGGCCATTGTTTATACTTACTCCTATGTAAATCTTTGCCAACCACTTGCCATCTCAGAGAATCAGGCCTGAATTAGCTGTAGGATTCAAGAGTTCCCATATCCTTCTACATGTTTGGGGGTGTTTCCCCCTTCTCTTCTTTTTCACATCCTTCTTAGTTCTAATGACACCCTCATTTCATGGAGAGGCAAGGTGATTTTGTCGGTCTTGTCTTTCCCTGCAATATGTTGTGTGCTTACCCGGGGAGGTGGTGGAGTCACAATTCCTGGAAGTATTTAAAAGACGTGTAGATACAGTGCTTAGGGACATGGTTTAGTGGTGGAGTTGGCAGTGTTTGGTTTACAGTTGGACTTGATGATCTTAAAGATCTTTTCCAACCTAAATGATTCTATGACTCTAAATCAAGACCATCCTAGCTGGTGGAATGCCATAAGTCAAAGGGTATAAAAGGGTCACACCTGCAGGGAGGAGTGGACAGGACAGGTGACCCAAAACTGATGAACAAAGTATTCTGTACCATATATGTCACACTGTATAAAACTGAGGGTCAAGCTCTTTTTGATGGCCAATGTCCAGTGTAGACCTTGTCTGTCTATCTGTCTGTCTATGATCCTGAGCCATATATTCCTGAATCCAGTTCCTGAGTCCAGCCCCAACCTGCTGCTGAGTCCAGCCGGGGACTTTCCCTGCCCCTCCCCTTGCAGTGTCAGTGATGGTGTAGAGTCATGGGGGGTGTGTGTGTGTGTGTGTTTTGATTTGGTTTTGTATATTTGCATATATAAACTGAGGAAAGTCTATTTTCACTCAAAGAGATGTTAATTCTTGGCAGAACTTTGCTCTGTTTGAGTACGTGTTTCACAGGAACAGTTCTTGAGATGAGTGTACAGTCCACCATTATTTAGCTTGATTCCCTGTCTCTGAAACCTTTGACTTTTCTTCAAATCTGTTCTTCAAGCAAAGATTTCTATAACTAATTTAAAAGGCTGGTCTTCTAGGGAGCTGTAGGCTAAAGTAATAAACTTCACCAATACTCTTCTTCACATGGAGGACTCAATTTGAACACTATGCACAGACATGTGCCTTTCTCATGAGCTATGGTTCTGAATACTTGAATCCTTTGCGTATGAACCTCTATTAATTCATAATACAAAACTTGTAAGCTCATACTACACATTAATGTTTCTAACTGCCAGCTCCCATGACTGATACTGAAAATTGCTGGGCATTGAGAGTTGGGCAAAAGTGGGGTTTATTATTTTCTTAAGATGGATTTGAGAGTAAACAGTTCTGTCTGAACATGCTATCCCAGATTGCTGGCCCTGGTTCAGATCTCGTTCTTAGCATAAGTTAGGACTACCTTTGCTGAAACCAAAGAAATAACACTTGCCTAGACTTGTATGACATCAGAGCAGATTAACAGATATGCTTTACAGAACAGGATATTTTACAAGCAGAAAGGACTAAAACACAGTAGGCTCTTATTCATACTCCATATAGACTCTCTAGCTGGCAAAGTACTTTGTGGCAGCACTGCCTGCTTTTACACATAATTCTGTTCTGTTTAGTTAGGCTTTTCTCTACAAGGATTTTTATTGTTCAAGAGGGGGCACTCCTACCCTTGCTTGTTGTCATCAAGCCATACTATTGGGTAATAATTGCTCTTTACATGCCAAGATCTCAGATAAAAAAAAAAAAAAAGGCAGCCAATCCTGATATGGGAAGACACACACTGGCACAAAAAAACTAACAAGGGAGACAATGAAAAGAGAAAAAGACAGAGAGAGACTGTATGAGATGGTGCTCTATCTGCCTATGACAGTAGCATCAGGGACAATGTTTTTTTTCCACAGCAGCTTTCCAATATAGTTACTCCATTCACTGATGAATTAAGAGTATGTGAAACTGTGCCAAAGCTAATCCAATCAAATTCCACCCAGCTGGTTAAATCCAATTGTCTGTGCCTTCCTCCACATGCAAGAGCATACATGGTACAATTTGCTCAACTGATTCCTCTCCTCCCAATTCTCATTGCAGATCTGTGCCTTATGGGTGATCTTTGCTGACATGCGTAATGTGTGTGTGTGGGTTTCTGCCTGCTTCCAAGTGCACATCTGATCTTGTTCGATCCCTGAAGAAATTTTTAAAATTATGAACAGTTAGATAAATATTGCAATGTATTTGTTCTTGGAGTGTTTCACTTAGAACAATAAACAGTCTTTCCCTAGTTGAGGGGAAACTACCTCTTTTTGCAAGTGATTTCAAGCTGGTGAAAAATATTGTAATCATTAAAAAGCAAAAAACCCCAACTGAACTGGGTTATGTGAATTTGTTCTTGAATCACCTGTTTCCTCCTGTATAGTAAATGAAAATAGGATCCTCTAGCTGCCATGCACTTCAGAGCAGGACCTTGACCTTATGCTTGGAATTATTGCCTAGAATAATCTCTCTTCATTGTTGGCCCAAGATTAAGATCTTAATTTATGAGCTAAAGTTAAATACAAAGTTGGGAGCCTGAATTTCTCCCTTTATCTTTAAAAGAAATCATAGGACAGACAGTTTGGGTTGGAAGAGACCTTAAAGAGATCATCCAGTTCCAACCTCCTTGCCATGGGCAGGGACATCTTTCACTAAGTTGAATTGCTCAAATCCTCATCCAACCTGGCTTTGACCACCTCCAGGGATGGGGCTTCCATGACTGCTCTGGGCAACCTGTTCCAGTGCCTCAGCACTCACACTGTAAAAAGTTTCTTCCTAACATCTAATCTAAATTTCCCCTCTTGCAGCTTAAAACCGTTGCCCCTTGTCCTCTCAGTACACTCCCTAATAAGAAGCCCCTCCCCAGTTTTCCTGTGGGGCCCCCTTTAAGTACTGGAATGTTGCTCTAAGGTCTCCCATGAGCTTTCTCTTCTGCAGGCTAAATAAGTCCAATTCTCTCAGCCTGGTCTCATATGGGAGGTGCTCCAGCCCTCTGATCATCTTTGTGGTCTCTGGACTTGCTCTTACAGATCCATGTCCTTCCTGTGCTGAAGTACAAATCTTGAATTACTCCGCATGTTTCTCTCTCATTCAAATAAGGGACTTGTGTTCTGAAGAAATGGAGTGCTGAGTGTTTTTAAGCTAGGTAACAGCAATAACTGCTATCTCTTACATATTTCTTGTTAGGTTTGGTTGTCTTCCCTGTGAACAGTATCATAGAAACCTCTAAATGTCTCTGATGACAGCACAATGGTTGGGGCAGGCACAGAGAGTGCTTCAGATAACTTGTGACAAGGCTGAAAGGATGTTTTTCTTCCTTAATCCTAAAAGAATCAATACCTTAAGCAAAGAGGAAATCTGCCACAAGAGTAGTCCATCCAAATCCATAGAGGTGGGAATCTAAGGCGATTAATGAAGGCATTCTCTTGAGCACAGTGAAAGGTTTTACCCTGTGGTTTGGGTCAGAATCAAGTGTGATGCATTCTGAACTTTCCTTTCAGAAGAAAGTCTTATACTGCTACTGAATGTAGGCTTGTAACAATAAATGTAAGTAATAACAAAAAGAATTATCAGAGAGTTAATAATGAACATTCCTCAGGTGCATTTATCGCTGTTGTCGTCTTAGTTGATTTGGAGTCTAGTATTATAGTCAAAAGTAATTTAGCTATTACAATCAACAGAGGCTAGGGTACAATTCACTTGACCAGCCAGATCACTTTTACATAGGAGTATTCATTTTAAACTTTTGCTTAAGCTTCAGAAAACTATTAACTCTGTGATAAATGTGAAAATAGGGCATTTTGGAGCCAACGTATGCCCAAATTGCTAGCAGGACTCCTACCAAACATTAGGTGGCGGTGTGGGGAAGGTATTGCATGACACAGATTCCTCAGACTGTATCTGAAAGAAAAGTAGAACCAAAATATCTGGTTATCGACAATCATTTATCTTAAGGATTTTTTTCTTAACTCTGCTTCTCATATTGTTTGGTATTCTAGTAGAAAGTAGTTTTGGAATAAATAATATTTATTAATTTTCTACTCAAGATAGATAAAAACCTTATCTAAGCAAAGCAGTGACCTACATCTGCTGGTTTGAATCACTTACATTTTTTGACAACGTTCCAGGAAAATTTCAAGCACAGAATTTAATGGGTCACATCATTAATATTTAATCTATTACAATTTATTGTCTTCTGTATGGTGGAGATGCTACAGATTCAAAAATATCATTGTGCAGGAATAAGCCCATTGTAAACAGAGGTACCTCAGTGCTGAAAGGCCTGGCCTTAGTTTAAGGAGTGTTCCCCAGCTGATGCATGAAGTTGCTCAGGAGGGCAAACTCATTAAAATACATCAGCTTAAACCTCAAGGACTGAATGGTCTCTAATCTAAGAAAGTCATAAAGGATCTTCTTGTGACATACGTGACATCTAAGCCAGTCAGTAAGGTACAGTGAACTGTTCTTGCTTTGCTGTACCACTATTTATCAAATAAATAACATTATATTTGCGTCATACGTTTGATATAGCTGAAATAAAGTAATCATAATTGAAACGCAAATGTGGTTTCCTGACATATTTCACTTATGTACCTTTCTCTGCTCTTAGATACCAGCAAGAGACCATTACCCTAGAGTAGCGTTCCTTTTCTTTGACTTTATCTTTAAATACGTATTATAGCACCTCTGTCATTACAATGCGCTTCAGTAAGCTCTTAGAGTGAAAGGAGCATTGATAAAGGCATATGAAAAATTCAGAACAAAGGACTGTGAGTAAGAAAATGGCTACACCCTGATTACGTGTTCATAACTGATGATCTGAAGTTTAAATACTTTATATTTGAAAACATGGTAAATATTTACTTCTAGAATATTAGCTTTAAATCTGAACAGGCTGGACCGCTGGGCTGAGACCAATGGGATGAGGTTTAACAAGGCCAAATGCCAGGTCCTGCACTTGGGGCACAACAACCCTGTGGAGCTACAGACTAGGAGAAGTCTGTCTAGAAAGCTGCCTGGAGGAGAGGGACCTGGGGGTGTTGGTTGGCAGCTGAGTGAACATGAGCCAGCAGTGTGCCCAGGTGGCCAAGAAGGCCAAGGGCATCTTGGCTTGTATCAGAAACGGCGTGACCAGCAGGTCCAGGGAGGTTATTCTCCCTCTGTACTCGGCACTGGTGAGACCGCTCCTCGAATCCTGTGTTCAGTTCTGGGCCCCTCACCACAAGAAGGATGTTGAGGCTCTGGAGCGAGTCCAGAGAAGAGCAACAAAGCTGGTGAAGGGGCTGGAGAACAGGCCTTATGAGGAGTGGCTGAGAGAGCTGGGGTTGTTTAGCCTGGAGCAGAGGAGGCTGAGGGGAGACCTCATTGCTCTCTACAACTACCTGAAAGGAGGTTGTAGAGAGGAGGGTGCTGGCCTCTTCTTCCAAGTGACAGGGGACAGGACAAGAGGGAATGGCCTCAAGCTCCGCCAGGGGAGATTTAGGCTGGACATTAGGAAAAAATTCTTCACAGAAAGGGTCATTGGGCACTGGCACAGGCTGCCCAGGGAGGTGGCTGATTCACCTTCCCTGGAGGTGTTTAAGGCACGGGTGGACGAGGTGCTAAGGGGCATGGTTTAGTGTTTGATAGGAATGGTTGGACTCAATGATCTGGTGGGTCTCTTCCAACCTGGTTATTCTATGATTCTATGAAATATAGATAAAACTTTAAATAATTCCTTTTTAATGGAGGAAATGGTTGGTTATCTACTCAAAGAAGCAGACTTTGCATTAGCTCTATCATTGCCTGTTCTGTTTCAAAGCTTAGAACAATGGTGTAAGTAGAAATTGCAAGATTTGACTAAGGATTTGCTACAACAGACTTAGAGTCTTAAAAAGATTCTAAATAATTAGGGGTTATGAAATTTTTGCTGTATGCCTAAAAAATGTAGTGGGATTGGTACAGCAAGGCAAGGCAGCACTGTGGCTTCCCAGTTAGCACAACCCAAGCGTGTGCTTACAAGGCAAGGGCACTGGCACCCTAGGAGCAGTCATGCTGGGACACTGCAGGCCATAAACGGCTAAGTGTGCCTGATTCTAACAGAAAGGTAGGATTTAACAGGGCAGATCAGGGAGCCGTGGCAGGCAGGCAAACAGATAATTCTTCCACAAAGGTCTCCAGCTCTGTTGAGGTCCTGCTGTGAGATGCGGCAAGCTAGGCACTTGAGTAACACTTTGTTAAGTCTATTGTATGCATACGAAGAAGGACTTGATTCTTACAAAATTGTGTTTGAAATTTTCTGATGCCTGCTTCTGCCGATTTGAGAGTTCATGAACCCTGCTGACACTACACTGGGGCCCAGTTGCAGCAGAAGAGCGGGCTGCGAGCAGGTTCAGCTGAGAGCTGGGGAGCAGGTGGAGTAGGAAAGGAGGAGCCCGAGGCACCCTCAGCAAACAGCGCCCTCCATGGCAGTGGGAAGCACCAGATAGCATGTCATCCTACAAGATAACGTTTCTAGTACCAGCAAATATTTAATTTCCTTTTGTGGCATGCAAGCTACTGCCTACAGTAATACACACAAGATGCTAAACCTATTCTTACTCATCTTGATTTATTCAAACACAGAGGGACAATGTAACTCACAAACCGCTACCCGTTTGTGCTTGGGGGTGTCACAAAATTAGTTACAGGAAACATCCTCAAAATAGTTTTGAAAAACACATACTTTTTCTTTCTTGTTATTTCTTTGTACCTCACTAGGTTACGTTTGCATAAAATAAATGCTCAAAGATAGATGAAAATTAAAAATTAATTATTCTTTGCAATGTGTGATCTTAAAAACACAGAGGATGAAAACTTGGAAGTCTTTCATGTAGTCATCTGACTTGAGCAGATCTTATGAAAGTACTAAATATCATGAGATGTCTGGTAGAGTAGTAAGTAATGGCTTGTGGACACGGGGCTGTAAGTCAAAGCCTTTTTTATAAGCACACAAATGTGCTTCTCTGTTTTCACGTTATCAGTACAACCATTCAACTACCATGACTCAGACTGCCAGCGGTCATGAGATTTGCTTAGATTACAGAGATTTTAAAAATGAAAAAAAAAAAAACCAAAACAAAGCAACCTAGTGAAAAACACGCAGAAACCCCCATGTTTAACATTACACCGATTCTAAAAAAGGAGATTTTGCCTGGGAAAGCTCTGCAGCGGAGATGGACCTGAGGGTCTCCCCATGGGGATAGGGTGCAGTGGAGATGATCTCAGGGTTTCCACAGGGCGATGTTGTGCAGCAGGGATGAACCTGAGGGTCTCACCCCGGGGATGGGGCACAGCGGAGATAAACCTGAGGGTCTCCCCACAGGGATGGGGTGCAGTGGAGATGATCTCGGGGTCTCCCCACAGGGATGTTGTACAGCAGGGATGAACCTGAGGGTCTCCCCACGGGGCTGGGGTGTGGCGGAGATGAACCTGGGGGCCTCCCCACAGGGCTGGGGTGCAGTGGAGATGATCTTGGCGTCTCCCCACGGGGCTGGGGTGCAGCGGAGATGATCTCAGGGTCTCCCCACCAGGATGCTGTACAGCAGAAATGAACCTGAGGGTCTCCCCCGGGGATGGGGTGCGGTGGAGATGAACCCGGGGGCCTCCCCCGGGGATGTTGTGCAGCGGAGCCGCTCCCGGGGCCTCCCCCCAGGCTTTGGGTGCGGCGGAGCCTCCCCCGGGGCCTCCCCGGGCCCGCGGCAGCCGGGGCGCCCCTCGCCGCCCCCCGCTCTCGCTCCGCTGCGGCTCCGCTCTCGCTCCGCGGGGCCGGCCCGGCGGGAGGCGTCGCCGCCCGCTTGAACCGGAACCGGTTGGCGGGGCGGCGCGGGGCGGCGGCCGCTGCGGCTGCCGGGGCCGCGGGGGCTGCGGCGCGGCCGCGGCGGGGGAGGAGCGCGGCGATGGGGCCGAGCCGCCCGCCCGCCCGCGGAGGAGGGCTCAGCCGGGCCGAGCCGCCGCCGGCCGCGCTGCGGGGCCGCCTCCGCCGATGAGCCGCCGGGGGGGACCCGCCGGCGAGCGCAGCCGCAGGGCGCCCGCTCCGCCGCCCCCGACCCGCCGCGCCGCGCCGGGGAGATGGGGAACACCGCCTCCTGCTGCGTCTCCTCCAGCCCCAAGCTGCGCAGGAATGCCCACTCCCGGCTGGAGTCCTACCGCCCCGAGGCCGAGCTGAGCCGCGAGGACACGGGCTGCAACCTGCAGCACATCAGCGACCGCGAGAACGTCGACGGTGAGCGCGGCCTCGGCCCCGCTGCCCCGGGCCCTTCCCCCAGGCTGCCGCGGGGCGAGGGCCGAGCCGGGAGAGCCCTCCCGGCGCGACCTTCTCCCACGGTGACTTCTCCCTCCCCTCCCGCCGCCGCGATGAGGCACCGCTCGGTGAAACCCTGAGCGCCGCCTTTCCCTCTCTTGCTCTGCGGCGATATTGGAAAAAAAACAAACCGTATTCCCGTCGCTCCGGCGGTGCCCGAGCGCCCGGCCGGCTCGGCGATCCGCAGCCCGGATTAATTTTAAAGATGTGGTTTCATGTACACACGCGGCTTACTTCTTGGTTAGCTGAAGCGTTTAGCCCTAAAACTTTGCTTGGTAATAGGGCAGCAACCTCGTGGATTAGCTCACGGGAGCTGCCTTTGGTAGGGAGCCAGGAAGGGGGTCTGTGCTGCGGTTCGATTTGCCTCCCTCGGCTGTGATTTTATAATGGGGTTTGAAGTGAAGTCATTTTGATAGGAATGGTTGGACTCGATGATCCGGTGGGTCTCTTCCAACCCGGTTATTCTATGATTCTATGATTTCTTGACACTGGCAAAGTTAGCAGGCGCATAGAAGCACTCTCTAGTGAAGGTTATTTTAATGAGGTACGTTCTGGAAGTGTGAGTTTTTTCAGATGCCGTTGTTACATGAAGCTCAAAAATTGGACGGTAGGTAGAAAAAAACCCGTAATGGTCTTGTCTGAGAAAGCCAGGGAGCTGAAAGAACCAATTGTTGATCTATGAATGATTAATTCTTCTAACACCAGTGTTGCCCAGCAGAGCGTCGTGCAGTGCGCTCTGATGGTACGGATTTCTCCATCTATCCCAGCACAGGCTGCAGTAAAGTTTTTGGTCAGAGATGTGCTGGAGTTGTGCCTTGTTTTTGATGTGTTTTGTTTTTTCTTCTGGATGGGAAGAAGGGCATAGGTGGAAGTAGTAAGTGTGTGTGTGCTTTTAACATACACATCTAATGCAGGTCACTTCCTGCATCTTGCCAGTTATTTGCAAAACATCTTCTGTTGGCTGATTGTTTCATTTGTGGGATCAAGGTACACGTGTGTTCTGTTTCTCTTCTACGGACTCTGGTGTGTTTCAAGCCTGGAGTTGTAACCTCTTGTGAGAACACAGAAAACACCTTTTGTATTACTTATTTTTCGGTTTTGTTGGTGTGATGCTACATTTTCAAATGGCCGAGCTGTCTTTAATTCTGAAAGAGAGCAAACAAGTTTGGGCTTGCTTTTTGTGTCTTACTCTAGTCCTTCCCCTCTTTATGGATAAAGTCTAAGAAATAAGCTTTCACTGAGGAGGCCGATGGACAATAAATACCTGTACACAAAACCTAACTGGAGATACTTTGGGTAAAACAGGTTCTGAGTTGTGCTTTGTTGCAGGTGTGTTGACCCTGGAGTCACATTCACTGAAGGTCCTCCTGTCAAAGATGACAGACTGATTACTGAATGTAATAAGATGATATTGTGTTTCTGAAATTTTATTTCCTGTTAGACCAGCTGTGACGTTTCTCTTGTTAGATTGTTTGAAATTGTATGGCATACAGATGTTTACGGTTGAGACACTGGGATGGCAAAATAACCTTGACAATAGAGAACTCCAGTGATATATCTATCATTTTACAATGGTGGGTTTTGCGATGAGGTCACAATAGTCTGATTATCTGTGTTGTGAAGAGAAAATGCTGGTTGTTGATTCCTTAGTATTCCTGCAAATCATAAAGTGTTTTCAACAGTCTCTGACATTTTATTGTTGCCAGATGTTCTTTTTTTTTAAACTGTGATGACAAAGATGCATACACTGAAAGCAAACTTTTTTGACACATCAGGTTTATGTACTTGCTGTTCTTCAGATGAGAGTCCTCCATCCAGTGCAGAACCCATGGCAGGCTCTCAAAGCGATAATTTGTGTCCTTAGCAAGCATTTACCATGTCAGTGGTACTCGGAAGGCTTGTGACAAGCCATGCCATGCCGTGTCTGAATTAAAATGTTTCGCGTAGAAGTTGGTTTCATGCTCATATTCATGTAAATCCACGAAACACTTTATTTTTGGAGTGTATAAAGCTGCTTGAATAAAACAAGAACTTTCAGAACCTTTAAATCAGCTGTGGTTGTTTGAGTGTATAAGAGAGATGAGTGGTGTTTTGTTGTTGTGAGGCCCTGCTTCTGCCAGCATAAGAGAGAAAGAAAAAGAGGGAGGGATGTCAGAACTTGAAGCGTTTTAATTGGAAGTTTTAGTACTAGTGGAACTGTTTGACGTTTGCCAGCTATATATACTTCATAAAGAAATACTTGTCACATCCGCATTTGAGATTGTGCCTTTGAATTTTTGCCTGTGCTTCAAGTACGATATCGAATCCAGTAACAGTTTTGCAAAGAATGGATGGAGGAATTCTGCTTTAGTAGGAATGGGTTTTGTAGCAATGTTTTACTTTTATGTTACTGGTACCTTGTCAGAAAATCTACATTTCTGTAGTATTTCACAGCTGTTTATTGGTAGTATCTGAAGTGGTATCTGAAAGAGAAGGGAATTGTGAAAGAGATTCAGTTAGGAGGAATTTTTCTAAGGACTTATTCTGGAGAATGATAATGGTGAATGTATTCCCCCCCACTCCCACAATTTTTAAGAAGATAGTAGATGTCTATAAAAATCCGCACATGTGCAAAATTGCCTCTCTGAATATTGTGCAGTCACCGGAAGGCCAAAAGGCTTTTTTTTCCCCGCTTTTTTGCTTGGGTTTGTACAGGCTTATGGTAGTGAAGAACACCTAACAGATTTTCACTTCTCTCTTTTTTTTTTTTTTTTTTTTTTTTGAGAAAGAGCAAGAAGATAATTGTAATGTGCAGAGGTTGCCATCTGTTTTTGGTAATTTATTGCTACAGGGGAGCCAACATTTGACAGCGCTTCACGTTTAAAAGCTTACTTTAAGAAAATTACGGCGGTGGATTCAAGACCTGCAGATTCCTAGCTCTGTTTCCCATCAAGAAATTTTTTACAGCAGTGTTAATAATAGCAATAGGTAAAAATGGTAGAAGCCTTAATGTATGAGATTCTCTTATCTTATTTGCATATGAACTTTTGTCTGTGCAGGCATCTTGGTGTATGTACTGTGTGAATCCTAGCTAGCTGGGCTGACAGTAGTTGAGACTCCACTTTATGTCAGCAGGTAACACAGTCAGACCCACGGTTGGTTTGATTTGTGAAAAAGCAGTGGGTGCTGTTGTGCTCAACTGTGATTTCTCTGTTTGAAGCATCATTTCTGCAGTAAGCCTTTTAAGTGTGGAGCTCTAGGGAGAGGGCAAAGAGGATGTTTTACCACAAATACAATGGCACTAGGCAAGGCTGATACCCTGTAAATTTGAAATTCTTCAAAAGGCTGTTCTTGAAATAGAGACTAGATGGAGAGTTCCTAGGCTACTGGAAAGAAAGATGGTTCTTAATAATGAGCCTCTCCCCTGTCTCATCCTTCCTGCTGTCTTCTCCCTTCTTTGCCCCCACCAATCAGATTTTTTGTTTTTCTCTCTTTGTAAACTCCTGCTTATGCCATCAGGTCATTTCTGATTGCTTGCTCAAATAAAGTCATCCTGTGCAGCTGCGTGTCACTGATAAAACCCTTCAGCCTTTTTCATGATGATCCCATCATGTTAATTTTTTTGCTGCATAATGCACAGGCTCCTAAGAATGGACTGCTTCTTAAGAAGCCATTTATTTGTTCATTTACATGTTTTTTCTCCCTTGTATTGAATTTAGCATTTGGAAGTTTCCGAGATCAGATTAGTTGGTGTTTGTGTATCTCTGTCTACTGGGTTTTATAAGAATTATGACATTCTAGTGAAGTATAGGAAAGTTTTAAATGTCTACCTCATATGCTGGAAAAGTAGCACAGCAAGCTGTAGGCAATCCAGGAGACTCCTGGAGTGCATTGAGAATAACTTCTTAGACCAGCTGATGGAGACCCCCACCTGAGGGGATGCAATATTGGACCTGGTGGTCACCAGTATAAGCAAACTCATCAGTGATATTGTGATTGGAGGCAGCCTGGGCTGCAGTGATCATGCATTGGTGGAGCTCAAGGTCCAGAGGGATATGGGATGGGTGAGGACTATAGTCAGGACCCTAAATTTCAGGAAAGTAGACTTCCAGCTCTTCAGGGAATTACTCAGTAGGACCCCCTGGGACATGGTCCTTGGGGACAGGGGAGCAGAACAGAGCTGGCAAATATTTAAGGATGCTTTCCGTAAAGCAGAAGAGCACCTAGTCCCCATATGTAGGAAATCAGGCAGGAAGGAGAAGAGACCAGCATGGCTGAGACGAGACCTGCTGGTCAAACTCAAGAAGAAGGGGGAACTGCACAGGCAGTGCAAGCAGGGACAGGGAACCTGGGAAGTGTACAGGGACACTGCCTGGTTGTGTAGGAATGAGGTCAGGAAGGCCAAGGCACAGCTGGAGCTGAACTTGGCAAGGGAAGTAAAGACTACAAGAAGGACTTCTACAGGTACGTCAATCAGAAGAGGAAGGTTAAAGAGAACCTACCCACACTGATGGTTGAAAATGGTGACCTCATATCAACAGCCGAGGAGAAGGCTGAGGTACTCAACAACATTTTCGCCTCAGTCTTCACTGATAACCACTCTCCTCACCCCTCCTGGGTCATGGGACAGCAAGATGGTGACCAGGGGTGTAAACCCCCTCCCACAGTAGAGGAGGATCAGGTTTGTGACCACCTGGGAAACCTGAACATTTATAAGTCTATGGGACCTGATGGGATGCATCCCAGAGTCCTGAGGGAATTGGCAGATGTGGTTGCTGAGCCACTCTCCATGATATTAGAAAAGTCGTGGCAATCAGGAGAAGTCCCTGGTGACTGGAAGAACATTGTACCCATTTTTGAAAAGGGTAGAAAAGACAATCCTGGGAACTACCGACTGGTCAGCCTCACCTCTGTGCCTGGGAAGATCATGGAACAGGTCCTCCTAGAAGCTATGCTAAAGCACATGGTGGAGGACATGGAGGTGACTAATGGCAGCCAGCAAGGCTTCACCACGGGCAAATCCTGTATGACCAGCTTAGTGGCTTTCTATGATGGGGTAACCGCAGCAGTAGACACAGGTAAACCAACGGAAGTGATCTGTCTAGACTTCTGTAAAGCCTTTGACATGATCCCCCACAACATCCTTCTTTCTAAGTTGGAGAGATCTGGATTTGATGGTTGGACGGTTTGGTGGGTAAGAAACTGGTTGGGTTGTCGTATTCAGAGAGTAGTGGTCAATGGCTCGCTGTCCAGATGGAGGTCCATGACAAGTGGTGTCCTTCAGGGATCCATACAGGGACTGGTGCTGTTTAATGTCTTTATCAATGATATTGACAGCGAGATGCAGTGCACCCTCAGCAAGTTTGCAGATGACATCAAGCTGAGTGATGTAGTTGCCACACGGGAAGGACGGGATTGCATCCAGAGGGTCAACAGGTCAAGGGAAGTGATTCTGCCCCTCTATTCCTCTCTTGTGAGACCTCATCTGGAGTGCTGTGTCCAGTTCTGGAGTCCTCAACGTAAGAAGGATATGGAGCTGTTGGAACAGATCAAGAGGAAGGCTACAAAGATGATCCGAGGACTGGAGCACCTTCCCTTTGAGGACAGGCTGAGAGAATTTGGCTTGTTCAGCCTGGAGAAGAGAAGGCTCCAAGGAGACCTTATATCGACCTTCCAGTACCTGAAAGGGGCCTGCAAGAAAGCTGGAGAGGGACTATTCATAAAGGCTTGTGGTCACAGGATGAAGGGGAACGGGTATAAACTGGAGAAGGGCAGATTTAGACTAGACATTAGGAAGAATTTCTTCACCATGAGGGTGTTGAGGCACTGGCACAGGTTGTCCAGGGAAGCTGTGGCTGCCCCGTCCCTGAAGGTGTTCCAGGCCAGGTTGGATGGGGCCTTGGGTAACCTGACCTAATGGGATGTCCCTGGCTGTGGCAAGGGGTTTGGAACTAGATGATCTTTAATGTCCTGTCCAACCCTAACTTTTCTACGATTCTATACCTAATGAAATTTTGATGAAAGGAGATGCTGGTGTTTTCAAGAGCTGGGGCAGAATGGGTTGCATGTTGTGGAGAAACTTACCTACATTTACAAAAGTCAAGGTATAAGCACTTCAGAAGCAAATTAAAGATCTAATATGTTGAACACAGATACTCCTGCTAACACCTGAATCACCTAGATCTTAAAAAAAATAGCCCTTCTTAAAAAACCAAAAAAACAAACCCAAAATGTCTGTTTCATTTATAGAAAAGTGTCTTTCAAAGATATATTTTTGGTTCATTTAGGCAGAATTGCTGCACAGAGCTGATCTATATGCTCTTAGGTACTGTTGTTCGCATTACCTACCTAAGCACTTGTCAGAGGTTAAGTATCAAGGTACCACTGTGATCTTGTGCATCAAAAAATTAAAAATAGAGCCTGCTGTGGCCTACATCACTGAACATAGTCCCGTACAGCGTGCTTCTGCAGATGCGTACTTCACAGCATTCTTTTTTTTTTCTGCCCTCAGCTTCACCTGTTGATTCTGTGCCATGCCCTGCTTCTGAAAGAGGCACCGTCCGTCGTTGTACAAAGCCTTCCTAAAACCTCACTTCCACATTGTTCACGTTTAATCACTAAATTGACACCCTTGGTGAGGTTGGTGTTCTTATTTAGCTGTAGAAGCTTTCAGATGCACACATGCTAACACTAATTATTTTTTAACTTACTTCTAACCAATTTTATTAGTGCATTACCATCTGATTAAGATTTTCTTTGGAAGCAAGTTATGCAAGATCAGCGGTCTTGGCTGGGTCAGTTGGTACTTAAAGCAGAATGACTAGAGTTGAAATGATAAGGCTTTGAAAATGGAAGGGCTGCTGTGTTTTGAGGTAGTTTTTTATCCTTATATTTTTACATGTAATAAGAATAATGTATTTAAAAGGAATGAAAACCACTCCATTGTGTGGTTATATCTGTTTTATGTGCTTACTGAAGGTTTTTCAGTCTTTCAGGGTATGTTTACTGCGTCTTCAGGCCTTGCTCAAGGTCAGATGACTTGGTACAAAAGCAGTGCAAGTCTGGCACCCCCATATGATGGGACACCATTTCCTAAAATGCGTGAGATGCTGTTTGCTGTGCACACCTAGTGACTTATTGACACTGTCAATGCTTTTTTTCTTGCTGCTCTCTGTGATGTAGCCTGAGGTTGATAGGGGAATTTGTGAGCAGAAACTACCGCTACCTGATAGCTGTCCCTGTCCTGCCAGACAGCTGCAGATCAGGTGTAGCCTAAATATCTTTTTTTGGATAATGCAAGAATATGAAATACATTTTACATACTGAAAACATAAACAACGTGTAACCTTTCTCTATTTCGATGTAGAAATGAATTTGGGTTACTTTTCTGCTTTACTTTTCCTTTGAACTTTGGTAACTAGAACTTTTAAAAATTGTTTGTTGATCAATGTAGTGGTGTTCTTTACCTCATCCTGCAGTGTAGTTAACAGAAGTGCCATACATCTCTGAAATGTATGTGAACAGCTAGTAAATGTCAATAGAATTTTTTAATTTAATAATTTAGACAGAATACTCCCAGAAGTGTGCTTAGGTGGTGCCTTCACTGGAATAGTAGCCGCTTCCTCCGTATGTTCTGTAACACTTTTGTCTCTTTGCAATCAAACTTAAAAAGCAGATATTCCATAATTCCTATTGTAGGGATTTTCATGTTTCCCAAGTTAAACCTTTTTGCAGAGGCTGACTAAAATTCAGAGATAGTTTTATTGAGCTCAGCCTAATTAAAGTACTTTGGCACGTATTGTGTAGACCCCATCTGTCATCATAACCCATCCCCCTACCAGTTCAGCTGGAGCATCGGCAGCTCTTGAGCTTCTTCTAGGACAACTAGCTTAAATTTCAAGTGCTCATTAGCCTAAAATGGTTAGAGAAGGAACTTAGCAGCAGCAGAAGCATTAGCATTTTCCCAAAGACTAGTCCTTAGGTATTACGGAAGCTGACCGGGGAGCTATGACTTGGATTAATGAGACACTACTAGTGAAAGCCGATTGGAGAATTTGCATAAAATATTTTTTTTTGTCGTTTTTGCTTGTTTGTTTGCTTTTTTCGCTTCTTCCTCATCACTGTTGTGACATTTTGAGCCTGAAGACTCCTAAGGGTTTATTAGACCAACTATAATTTGGCTAAGGCAAGTTTCTCGGATCAGTAAGAATGTATATTTTCCATTTTCTGGTGTTATTTACTTCTCTATTTCTTTGCAAAATAATTTTATTTATGTTAAGCCAGACTAGTGTTGTGACCATTTTACTGAAACTCCTTTGCTATGCCATTACAGATGCAGTTCGCACTGCAGAAGTTATGCTCTTGACCTATACCTTATGATGGTAAATACATCTGAAAGTGATGGGTTTGTCACTGTGAGTGGCACTTTGTTACTATTTTTGGTGTAAAAATGTTCCAGAAAACTGTAATACTGGATTGCTGAGACAAGTTTATAGAGTAGAGCTAGTTCTAAGATTAAAAGTGAATTATCATCTACCTCTTGTGCTATTTCCCACACTCTTCTCTGCTGTGATTCTTAGAAGGGGAGAGCATCTGCACTGGTATTTGTGTGATATTCTTCTCTCTTTGCAAGAAGAGTCAGCCTTCATCTACTCATTCATAATTTTATTTTTAAAAGAAAAACCACCCAGCTTTATTTAAAAAAATAATGTATTGCAGGCTTGTTTTCTTTGCTTGCTTGTTTCTTTGTCTGCAAAATGATTTTTCTACACCTGTGGCTAAGATCCAGAAGATATCAGATGGGAAATGAAAAGATTCACTTTCATCAGTATGGAAACCAATATGAGACTGTGTTGAAATCTTAAAAGCTTCTTTGCTTTGCTGTATTGATGTTTCATTAAGAGTGGGAAATGATGAGTTATTCCTGAATGCAAAACTTGAATTGTAAGAAGACAAAACTGTTACAGAAGATACCAAGGAAGTGGTAGTTCCTCCAGGTTTTGTAAAGCCAGGCTACCCGAAACGTCATAAGATGCATTGTCACTAAATGAAGACGTGAGACTGGTGGTACAGGGGTCCTTTTCTAGATTTGGAGGAAAACTAGCAGATTATTGGTGCGCTTAAAATTGTTTCTGGCATGTTGTTTATCCCTGCATGTTAGTATTCTGAGAAATGGTACTTTTTTGTTGCGATGTTGTTATTTGTGTTATGACATCTTACTGAAGGCTTCCAGCTGATAAGGAAACATATTACCATCTTTGTTCCTGGAAAGAATGCACTGATTTCAGATATTGAAAGTAATACTGTGTGAGAAAGAAGCTGTACTTGACCAGCAAAGATGTTTTGAAATACTATCCTACACTTTCTTGCTTCAGTGCAAACTCTCTGAGGAGAGGGTAATTTAGGAATTAAGAGTATATGTGAGATTGTGTATGTGAACGGATGTAGTTATGCTTCTGTGCTTGAAGTTGGGATTTTATTTAGTGTTTATAAATATTTCCATTTAACACCTAAAAATGATGTTAAGTATGGTTTCTTTATCCTTTGTTTCTGACCTTCCTAAGGAAGGAGCAGATTGCATTAGCTGAAGATCCAGAGTTTGAGGCTTGTAACTGGTACTGAGCAAGGCAGGACATGCTTCTGTTCTTTGGCTAAAAGAAACTTTTGGTCTGGTCAGTGAACTTCACAAGCAGTAATTACATCTCTGGAGCACTTCGTGCCATTGTGTAAAATGATGCAGGTGATGCAAAGACCTTGAAGAAAGTCTCTCAGCATTTGAAATTAATTAGAGCTCTTGATTCCGAGGCTGATGTTAGGAGCTTCAAATCTCATTTGTTTTTCTAGCTTGGAAAAAAAGTTGCCTGTATGTTATACCATCATATACACAGTTTACATTCTGTAAACTGGGGAGGGGGGCACCAAATTAGTAGAGACTACAGTTTGTAGTACAGAATGTAAACTACTAATTAGTCTCTACTAATTTGGTGCCCCCCTCCACAGTTTCTCCTCCTCGAAGAACTCTGTTAAAATAACCAGTATGAAATACAGGTTAGGGGAAAAAAAGTTCTGGTTGAGAACACAGAGACAATCATGACAGAATGTTTTGTTTGTAGAGAGTTGGTTGGTTTGCTTAGTACAGAATTGCAGTCTTCTGCATGTTGTGGAGACGGTATCACGGCTGTAAGGAATCAGGATCTTTATAATCTGTTCTAATGCTTGTTTGTTTTGTTTTCTTTTTGGTTTGGAGGACTTCAAAAGGATTAGTTTTGGTTTTATTAATTAAATTTATGAAACAATATAGCTGAAATGAATAGAGATAATATTCATAATGGTAGGTACAGTCATTGCAGAACATTTGCCTATCCAGTCAGTGTGTCCTGAGTTTGTACTTAAGAAAAAAACAGTTTTGGATCTTATTAGAAAGAATTTTATTTACTGTTGTTAATACAGTTTCAACAGCTATTGGTAGGATCTCAAATATATTGGATCCCCAAACTCTGTAAAGTCTCTTTGAGACTGATGTTACTTGAGTTTGAAATTCTCTGCCCTGCTGTTGTGGTTTAACTCAGCAGGCAGTAGAGCCATTTGCTCACTCCCCACCCCCAATGGGATAGGGGAGAGAACTGGAAAAAAAAAAAAAAGGTGGATTGAGATAAAGACAGTTCAGTAGGGCAGAAAAGGAAGGGAAAAAAAAAGGAGCAACAACAATTATAATGATAAAATATTATAAAAACCAAGTACTGTGCAATGCAGATTCTCAGCACCACTGACTGATACTCAGCCTGTTCTCAAGCAGCAGATGCTGCCCCCGGCCAACTCCTTCCAGGCTTTTTGTTCAGCATGACATCGTATGCTATGGGCTATGCCTTTGGTCAGTTTTTGGTTGTTTTTCCCTAGGTGTGTACCCCTTATCTCCTAGCTGATGGGGTGGTGTGAGAAGCAGAAAAGTCCTTGACTTAGTTAAGCACTCACTAGCAACAATTAGAACATCAGCGTGTTATCAACATTGTTCAGATCCAAACTGCAACACTGTATCAACTAATAGGAAGAAAATTAACTCCATCCCAGCTGAAACCAGGCACCTATTCACTATCCCTGTTAAAGCAGGGCATGTAATTAACATCTTGAGAGTTCATAAATGTGGTTTAAAATTCTAGTATTTTGGTTATTGAATAATAATCAACAATAGATTTATTTGCATTAGGAGTGAACAGTGCCTGAAAAGGGATTCTGAATTGGAGATAGAGGAGATGTCTTCTGATTTGTATTTTGATATTTCTAGCTATGTGGTCATATGCAGTAGATTTGAAGTCCAGATGTTAAAATAAACATCAAGATAAAAATCAAGCTTCATGAGTGAGGGGCAAGATCTTTTGCATGTGCCTCCACTATAAGCTATGTGCCAGTCCCACCTGATGCTTCCTATGAATACACTGCTCTCAGTGGTGCTTTGTTCTTGAAGCCTTTTTTTGTGACTGTGCCTACCTGGCAGAAATCCATATACATTTTATTCAGTCAGTCAGTGGGGGTGGAAAGAGTGTGAAGAGTTTGGAAATGCAATTGTATTTTAAGCTTTCAAATCATGCTTCCTGCAGCTAAATGTCATCCATCTCTTAGGGTAGTTCGTTTGGGATGATAAGTGGCTAGTATACTGCATTGACAATATATAGTTATCCTCTCTGTGTCAGACATGGAAAGAAGTTGGAATTGTAATTTTATGGAGGGGTGTGGATACTTTTTCAAGGGGTTAGGTAGGAGAAGGATTCCTGTAACTGAGGTGGTCCTGGGGGCATCCTGTCTGTGATAAAAGTGATATGCAATAGGAGAGATCTAACTGGTTGTTTTGTGGAGAAAAACAAACCAATAGTGCCTTTGAAAGCTAAAGCAAAAAAACCCCAAATGTTTAAAATTCCATATATAAACAGTGATGTAAATTCTGCATCTAGGAACTTGTTTCCCCTTGGCAAAATGGATATTTAACTGAAAAGGACATTGCCAAGTTAAATTTAACTGGAATTGAATGCTTTGTGAAAAGTAAGCTTTTGACCTTAAGTCACATTTCTTTAAAAGTATTGCAGAAAAGAGTTATTTTTATAACAAGTATTTGAATCACAGCTTATGTAATACAAACACTGAAGCTTTATGTTGCTATATGAGAACTTGAACTTAAATTGAACAACTGCTCTCATATTTTCATGGATCTGGTTGTATGGCATTTTTTTTCCCTTTCTTTTTCTCCTTGCTGCATGCTTTAATTTTTAATATAGATTTGCAGTTCAGCAGCAGTGAAGTTGGTAGATAAGGAAGAGATTTTAAGGGAGTCATCAGTAGTTCTGTCTCTGATTTTGTGTGCACGATCTCAAAATGCATTCACATGGATATCAATGTATTTGCAATTCTAGAAAAATTTGTTTATTAATCCTAGCTTGTACACAGTGGTTAATCAAACGAAGTATGGTCCTGGGCACACCACTGATGTCTCCATTCCCTTCTGTTCTTGGTGGCCAATGTTTGCTGAGGACCTTTTCTGTTAATGGTTTGCTGGATGACTGTGTGATGTAAACCCAGTGCAGCATTTGTACTTGGGACACTTGTAAGCTTCAGGATCTCTAGAAGTGAAGGCAAGACCTCCTGGCTTTATTGGAAGTACAGACGAGTGTTAGGAACCAAGCTCTTCCCCCCTCTCCCCAACTTATTTTTCATGTATTCTTAAAGGAAATATTTGTACTTAAGATTTTATATTTAACAAATGTTGTGGAAAATAGCATTTTTAATGTAAAATGTTATTTTCTCTTTTGTCTCATTGCTAGTGTAATATTAAAACTAGCTTTGAGCTGAAAGATAAATACATTTCTTTTTGACGGTTGCCCTCCTCCACCCCTGTAGCTGTAGCAAGATTATCTGATTTTTCTCTCCCTTCTCCTCTCTTCCTTTTACTTTGTACATCTCTGTCATAGTCTGACTTACTTTCCTCCTGCCTTTGCTTCTCAGCTCAACTTTTTTTTCTACCCACAACATACAGACATTCCTGTCTCTGATCTCATCACCTCTTATTTGATCCCTTCTATTTTGTTGAGCTTTTTCAGTGATAGGAAGTACACAACACATACAGTGTATTCTTGAGCAAGGTCTCCGTGATGACTTCAGGCTGGCATCATAGTTTGCAATGTTGATTTCAAAACTCTGTTTTAGATCACGTCATGTTTGCATTTCAGCATTTACTGTACATTCCTAATTTCTTACCTCTTCTACACGTGTTACAGTCAAGCAAGTCAAATAATCCTCATTCTCAGATCTGTGTGACAGTTATCCACATTCTGGTAAGATTTGTGTGCTTCCTCCCTGCATCTTTGGACTTTTAAGGTGCATTGAACATATTTTTTCATATCTATAATTTTCTTCATGACTTCTGGAAATACATGCTTTATGATGAATTAATGCCCTAGATTACAGTTTGGATTTACAGTGCACTGCACTGCAGTGCGTGAGTTGTTATTTAGGTTCTGAGCCTGTGTAGGTTTTTCTTTTTAAAGAATTGTGGAATGCATATACACTGCTTGCTTCTAAATAAAAAGCTGGAAAGAGATTTAGTTAGTAGCAGTATTAAGATTTGCAATTCATGAAGGAAATTTCTTGGTAATTACTATCTCTGTAATTGATGCTTTGCCCATACTTCAATGTGTCCAGCTGTATGTAAATCCTCTCTATTTTTGCATTTCTTTCCTAATGTAAATGAGGAATCTCCTTGGTTTTTGTTTCTAATCTGATTTAGTGTTGCTTAATTGAAAGGCAGACTCTCTTGCTGAAAAAGGGTTCTTCCTTCTGTTGAGGGAATGGGAATGTACAACTGCTGAGCCCAGAGGCGGCTGGTGGGACTGGTCTGTCCTGGCTAGGGCCACCTGGCAAACCAGGTGGCGATGTGAGGGCTAGCAGGACGAAGAGGCTGCTATACTGTTGAATTTGGATTTTATGTGCAGCCCAGCGCTCTCGTGCTGGGGAGTGGTGAGGCCAAGGGGGAAGTTTTCATCTCATCTGGTTTTGTTCCTCTGCGGCTCCTGTCCATACATAGGTGTCAGTTTGTGGCTCTGTAGGTCAGAAAGACTTGCCAGCCCTATTGCCTGCTGCTTCTCTTAAAAACTGTTTTGCAGAAAGTTGCTGAAATAATGAAGAGTGCTGGCCATGCTGTCATCTTCACAAGCAGTTCCTTCAGTATAATCGTGCTATGCTAATCAAACCTGTAGGGAATGTCACATGTTAAGTCAGCACACTGCCAAATGTTGCTGTAGCTGACTTGTCTCATTTATGTGACAAAAATGAGTTGGAGCACCTAGATCTCAAGAGAATATGCTGACCTGCTTGGACCAATGTCAGTTCTTAGGAGATTTTTAATCTTGTTTTTCATCAGGGCAAAATAGTTTTGGTGCAGATATACCAGAAATAAGCTGTTAAAGGTAATGTATCAAGTAAGGCAGTGGTGGGGGAGAGGTAACTCCTGATAGAACCCCTTTGGCAGAGGTGCAGTGTCACAACCCGGACCCACGAGCCACACGCTCGTGTCTGGCCCTGACTGGTGGGGGGGAAGTGGATTTGTTTGTCTGTGTGGCGATCCAGAGGCCAATAAGGTCACTCCCACGGTGAATATCAAAACAGTACTTATTTCTGGCTCCAGCAAACACAAACACACCAAGATACTGGGGCACACAACAAAGACACTGGGGGTTGCAACCCCCCAAAGTTACTGAAATGAATTCCCGAAAACAACCCAAGTCCCTAGGATCCGACCCAACACGCACGCCACGAGGTAATTGGGACCACATTGAATGCAGCAGATGACCTCAGGAACGCGTGGTCCAGGCCGCGTGGTCCGGGCTAATCCGATCGAAGAGTGTGAGTGAGAGCGAGGATGGAGGTGAGACCCCGACTCCTCCCTTCCGAGTTCTTTCATCTCCATGTTTCTGGCAGGCTCTGGAAGCCAGCAGGTGGGGGGCAGCGGGGGCAGCAGTGACGGCTGCATCCCCTCCCTGCACCGAAGCCAGCTCTGGGGCCCGACTTCACCCCAGCGAGGGAGAGCGGGGCCTGCTCCTGCACTGCCCCCGCTGAACCGTGGCACCACAGACAAGCTGGTGCCACATGTGGGTAGTCCTCAGACAAAATGTTTAAGGCAAATAGATAAACACAGTCTGACTTCACATTCCACCCTGTGACTTAAGCATTTGTCACAGAAGTCAAAAACTCAGATCCATGGCGTCCATAGTGGTGACACTTTAGCGTGCGACTTGCTGAGTTGAATGCGCCGCTGCATCACCTCCACCCAGCCACAGCCAGCTCTGGGTCCGGAGTCCACCCAAGCAAGAGAGAGCGGTGCCCACTCCTACGCTGTCCTTCTGTTGAACCCGACACAAAAGCAGGCAGTCGTCAGGCAAAATGGTTAAGGCAAAGAGAGCTGACTTCACATGCAGCAGTATATAAACAAGTATTTTGAAGCTTCAGCTTACCAGCGCACATAAACTCTACACTCGAGTCCATTGCTGTTTGTAAGGCACTTACATTTGCAGTGATGTTAAAGCATCTGAGGTTGTTCTTGTCTTGCAGTTAAGTCCTATGATAAGCCTGCTTAACAGGGCTTGTTTGAGAACAACACATCTTAAAATAATTGAGAACATGGAGCTTGCTCTTGCAAGATACTTAGCATTCAGTTGTCTGTTCAGCAAAGCACTTCCTGCGAGGGGATATTGCATCTGATTTATAAGTAGTCCTAGCTTCCTGCTGCTGGGTGCAGTTCTCTTTCCTTAAGTAACTCAGGTACTTTGTGAGAAAATAGTAGGGAAGGTATGTGCTGATGAAGTTTTATTGTTGATGTCTCTATAGAGTTGGTAATATCTATTTGTCATCTGGAAAATAATTTGTCCCAGAAGTCTCTTTGATCTCAGGAAAGATCTCTGCAGTGTGTTTCAAGTAGAGTTTGACAATACTTACTTATTGTTTGGAGAATTCCAAACTAAGACTTGGTTCAAGAAAGTGGTTTTGTGTAATTGTGAAATGGCATTACCTCTGTCTTGCTGTCCGAGACTTTCTTTGTTCACCCACCACATTTTCATTGGATCCTTCTCTCAGCCTAACAGGCTGAAGTTATTATCCAGGACTGGGTCTTGATAGCATTTTTTTATCCCGTAAATAATCTTGTGTTTAGTGTATTTTCTTAATGGAGCTTAAAACAGATGGAAGGAAAAGGTCACAGTTACCCTATGATAACATATAGCTAGCCCCAGGCACAAGTGTGTGTATCTTCAATAAATAGCTACATGGGTAGTTACTATTAATCATTCCCATTAGCTTCATTCCTTTGATTAAAAAGGATCATTATCATTGACGTAGTGGTACGTTGACCCAGTAAACGATGGAGAATCCGAAATTTCTTGCAAATGAACGTTGTTGTGGTAAAAATATTCTCTATGTATTCCTGCCTGTGCTTGTTAATACAGTATATCAATAATGGGTGACTTACTGGCTTTTCAAGCTCGAACAGCAGTAAAGAAATGTTCTCAGCTCTCTCTTTACCAGAAAGATGGAATTAAACAAAAAAGATTGATGTGATTTACAAAGAAAACTGCTGGTGATGTGGATGTTAAATAATCTTGCAAATACCATGCTTGACTCTTGTGAACAGAATTTACTTTTAAGGTAGTATAAGTCTTCTTCCTCCTAATGGAAATTCTTTTATTTCCCTGTTATAAAATATTTTAATATTTTAAATACAGTATCTTGATGCTGCAAGCTACCATTAAAAATAAAAAGAGGCATCTTTCAAGCAAATCAATCTCCATGTCAACAAGTAATTGTGAGAGGATTAAAAGCCCTTGAAACACGTGGGGAATGGGTAGGGAAATACTGTTTTATTCATTGGTACAACAGACCATAGTAGGAGTTTCAGTGTTCCTAAATTGCTTGCTTAAATACCCTTCTCTTAGCCCTAAAACTCACTTAGGTTTAAATACTAATCTGATGTAAATAAGCTTAATTGAACTCAGTGGAACTACATTTAAGCAAATTTATCTCTTTTATTTTCCAAGGTGATGTATCAAGGCAGCTCCTTAAGTAAAATCCAAATTTTGGGAGTTCCTTCAGGCTGTGTCACTTTTCTGAGGACTGTAAGAAGAGAAATAGAGAGGCTTTCTGCCTGTTTAGGTCAAGTAAAAAGTTAGTCTAGTTTTTGTCATAAAACTGCTTTCTTTGAAGTAAAATAAATGCTCTAAGATTTATGGAAGGGATTTGGGTTTAGTTGTGGGGAGGTTTTTTGTGTGTGTGCATGTGTGTGTATATATATATATATAAAAGCCCCACAAACCTTCCTGTAAAGAAAATCATAGGTTCTGAATGTAGTAGCCATTGGGACATAAATTTCTGCCAGGAACATACAAATGAAATGGAGCTGATAACAGCCGAAGACTTATTTTCCTAATTTCTTTACGCTTCTGTACGTAGTACAATAGGTCTTCTTGAGTTTTACTGTTTGTTCTCAAAGGAAATTTAGAAAAAAAAAAATGAGGTGGAAAACGACCTTCATGTTTGCAGTCAGAAATGAGAGATCCTTCTGGGTTTTGGGCCTTAGTTCATGGCTCACATGAGTTTTTCATGCTCACCACTCCTGGCTGGAAGCTGCTCCTTCTGTGCTTACAGTTAGGGTGTGAAGGATGTATACTGAGAAGGGACTTGTGAGGTGAGCAGCATGTGGTGTGCTTGTTAGAGTAGTTAGTAAAAATGTATATAAGATAAGATCAGTAACTTTGATCTCTTGTGGAAGATGATTTTAGTATTGAATGATACATTGAACTTGATGTTTTCTTTCTGAGTGAAATTCAGCAATGTCTCTCCTTAGAGCTTAGTTTATAGTTGCTTTGGTAGCAGTTACAACCTTGAGCTATGGAAATTCTTTCTCACCTTTTCAACCCTCTTGTGGGTTTTAGCAAAGGACAGGTTTTTATTTTTTTTCCTTAAGTCAAATATTTTCTCTGTGAAAGCATTTAAAAGGCAGCTGACCAGCTGCTCTTCTGTCTTCCTCTTGTCTTTCAGACTAAGAGTCTGTCAGAAAGGGACAGACAGGGACAGCTCTATGTGGGAAGGGATAGCATTACGGTTTGTGTCTCCCTGTGGAGAGTTGTCCCATGGAGAGTTGTCCTAGACCTGGGTCTGTTAGTGCCAGCATTGTTTTCTGACTACTATTTACTATGTATACAGTTTGCTAAGATAGTCAATATAAGACTGAATTTCAAAAAGGCAAACCACTTGATTAGTCTGTAAGGTTAAAAGAGAAATGGAAAATAAGCCTTTACTGAATTTTGCCTCCTTCCCAAAAATGCATTACACTATTGTCTTCAGGTGTTTTAGTGGTGTGAGTGTGACATGTCCCACAGCTGGTGAAGCCAACATCTCTCGACAGCAGTGGCTGCTGAGACTGCCTATGGGAACCTCTGCACTGTGCTGTAGTAAATGAAGAGCCTGACAGAACTTAAGAATACCTGTGAACATGTAAGTGATGGACACAAGAAATAGAATTGCCTTTCGTTGTGAACTCCTTTTTAAAGGAAAGATGATACTAGTGTTAAAAATATAAATAAAATTACATTGTTTATTTATGAACCTCTGTGTTAGATGTGGATTGCTTCTGGTACAGGAAAGTAAGTTTGTCTGTGGGATTGTTTTGGAGTGTGCTCTTGTATTTCCCAGGCAGAATGGCACATGCTAAAGTCCTACAGAGATCTGCTGGTGCGTGAGTAGCAGACATCCTTAGGTATTTGACACTAATTTTACTGGACCTAGGCTGTGTTGAAGGTCTGTGAGCACACTGCAACGGTTTTCTTGAAAAATACAAATTATTTTGTATTTGCTTAATTTTTTTCTTAATGAAAAAAGTAATTCTGAAAGATGATTATCACATACTGGTAAGTTTTATAAGGCCATGCAAATCAGGTTTGACTTTCAATGTGAAATATGATTATAGTGCCTATGCAGTAAAATCACGTGCCCTTAAGACTGAGATTTGCTTTTGGCCTTAATGGGAAGAGTGAGGGGTCAACTTTGTCAGTCAGCTACGGAAGCAGCATAGGCATTCCAAAACTGAGTTATTAGTTTACTTCAGTCCTGGCCTCCTAATCTCTGAGGGAGCTGTAGCTCAGCCTTACAGTGTCTATATTTTTTAAATTCTTGCATAGAATATTGGCGGTGATTTGGATATTATATGGCCTGTAAATACTGTTTCGTGGGAATGCAGTGAAACCATCAGCTGTACTTCATAGTCTAGGTTTTCCTTGCCTAATAGCAGTGTGTGAAGGGGAAAAGAAACTGGAAATGTGAAACTTCTGTTACCAGTTAGATTTTTGCGGCTTTGTGTACTGGAGAGAATTGTTAGCATACTGAGAAGAAAACTGGATTTATATCAGGAAATACGTTACTACTGGGTAAAAGGAAGTGTTTTCTTCTAGAAAAGATATACAGGATATACTGTACTTGTTTATTACATAGGCAGCTTTAGTAGTTGCATAAATTACATTCTTGAAAGGTATGTAAAATTCTGAGGTGAAACTGAAGCTGAGGACTAGTCACATGGTGAAAGTGGATGGCACATGAAATCTGGTGGTGCCTTAAACAATATATTAGGGGGGAAATTTCTAACATTCCACCCATTCTCCCTACCTTTTATTGCACTTTTTCACAAGACAGATATTTAAGAGGAAGTAATACTGCAATTTGAGACTGCAGTGAAGTGTTGGTGCATTTGTGGTGTTATTGTTTCGATTCCCTTTAATTTCTAATGAACAGAAGAACCTTTTCAAAGGTTGTATTTCACAAAAGATTAGTATTCAGAAAATTTAACTTAGAATAGTCAACAAGTAACATTCTAGATCATAATTTTTATGTATTTTATGTAAAGCCTATTCAGAACACTGATTAAGAAAATACTTTTTCTTTCACTTTTTACTCCACAGTTTTGGGCTAATTAAAAAAAAAAAAGAAAAGATTTAATTTCTTTACATGCTTGCGTATCTTGATTTGGTATGTAATGAGGAACTCAAGTTAAAACCTACAAAATGTTATGGTGTCAGTATTTTTTAAAATGCCCCTTATCCAGCTCAGATTCTGAGTTTTGGAATCTTGTGCATTTTAAGTATAGTTTCTATCATCACTGTGAAGTCCTCCCCAGTCATTTCTGATATTGCAATAACGTCTCTACTTTGATGCTACTTTACAAGTCTCGATAGGAAAGTAAATAGACAGAAGGTGATATTATTTTGTCATCTCCCCATTATTGCTTGCTGTTACCTACTGGTGGCCACTGCTTGTGACTTCACTGATGTCTCAGAGGTTCAGTAAATGTTTTATACACATGTAATAACCTTTTGGTGTTCTACAGTTTCTTGTGTCTCAACGTGACAGGAAACCATCTGATAAGTACCTCCACTGCAAGTGACATGGAGTATTATACGCAAAATGGGCTTTTTAGCGGAGTATTCCCAGCCTGATGGTGTTCTCTCAGTTGCGTTCCATGTCCTACATTCATTAGGTGTGTTCTGCAGCAGCAGCTGTATCAGGGACAAGGTACAGCCAGCACGTGTTTCTCCTTGGAAGTAGCTGTAATTAATTGGTGGATGAATGGTCAGAGCCCACTATCAGCTTTAATCCTGCTATTGTTTTTTAACTGGAAGTTGTTTGTGATGGGCACTGAAACTCCAACTAAGCAGATGGAAAGGCAGTAGAAGGCTTTTAGATTTGACAAAATGGAAGTCTTGACTTGGCATTTACCATCTCAGTTCTTTCTTCTGTTATAGCTTTGTCATTAGGGAGTGGAAGAATTAAATAAAAGCAAGTGTTAATATTGTTTGGTTTGTATTTATCCTTTCAGCTGTATCTGCTAACAAAGATATATATATTGAGAGACATTTTCCTTGTGAGGCTGCTCTTTCATTTTGATAAGATTAGGTTAGACTATTAGTAATTAGTTCCAATTTTATTGTATCGCCGCTTCAATATTCTTTATACTTTCATTACAGATTTTAATGCTTAGAAGAAATTTTTTTGTTATTCTCAAACACTGCTTATTTTCTGGTTCAGTTGGACTTTGTACCTTGTGCTGAGTGATGCATAAAAATCCTTATAGACTACTGAAGAATTGTCTGCTTTCTAGATGACTGTTCTTGTTTCTTCCTTGTTCTGAATAGTTAAATCTCCTGGTTGTGAAATGAATATATTTTCAGAAGATTTGTTACGCTTGAAATCCTACCAATAGCAACACTTCCCATTTCAAGTGATCCTTTATAGTCCTCTTGACTATTTTCTGCTCATCTGTTCCTTCTGTTGCTATCTGAAAAAATGTCCTTTTGCATAAGGTAAACTCACTGTTTGCTGATATGCTCAGCTATGTTATAATATGCTTGTTCTTAAAATATTTATTTTTTTATTTCACTAAGCCCTCTAGTAATGATGACAATTCCCACATATTCCTATTTTCACATATATACTCACACACACACACTTAAAATCATGGAGAATGGTTTGGAACTTCTGTTTATTTATACACAGCAGAATATTGAGAACTGTAGGATACATGCAAAACACAGTGAAGTGGTGCAGAAACCACAAGTTCTGTTGTGGAGATTCGAAGCCCATATAGTGTTTCTGTCCCCTCCCTTTCTCGCCTTCCCTCTCTCTTTACATATTACCTGTTGCTTATTAAATGTTTCGATAGAAAGTTGACATGGGTGAGTATTTACAAAATAGATGCATCACCTTGAAATGTAAGTGTACTAGAAAGTGAGATGAACAATGTTTAAATGTCATATGAAGAAACTGATCCAAACTAAGAAATATGTATTTTTATTATAACTTTGCTTAAAGAATTGATGCCTAATAGTGCAAATTAACTCTTTATACAGCTGTCATAATTTTACATGATTGATTATCTGAAATTAAAACTTTTAAAAATAATTTAATAATTTCCAGTTTTGAATGAGATCTTCTTATACAGGAAAGCCCAGGTATGTGTAACATTTTTAACAGCTGCTAATCAGAGTCATGGGCATCTCCTGTTTTCAAACAGAGTTTTCTCATTTTCTTGTTATGCTTCTCAGTTCATAAAGAAGACATCTATAAAGAGAGGAATCAAAATCTCCCTGTAAGGAGTGTAACTTAATGTATCAGTGAGACCATTACAAGTGTGTGTTATTTTCAGAAGCTGGAGGGAGCCTGCTGTCTTCAGATATATGCTTGTTATTCATTTTAAGTAACTTGCTGGGATGGCACTGTGAAATTAAGATGCAGGAACTCAATCTTTAAAACCTCGCTTATAGCATTCCAATATGTGAAAGATTTGTCTAGGTTATTTCCCTGTTCCCTTTGAAGAAAACAAATTACTCTGTAGGCTTGAGGTTTTTAATTTAAAGGACTTTATCCCAGGGAATTTCAGATAATGCTGTTTTTAAGGAAACAACCAAATCGCATCTGTATGCCTTAGCATTTAAGTGTCTAAAATAGGAGTTTTGTGTTGATTAACAATATTGCCAGAAAGTATTTTTTTCTATCACAAAGAAGTGGAGTTTCGCTTTTTAATGTTGCTTTAGCCTGTTACTTGATGCTGTTGTGCAGAGATTGTTCATTTCCTAGCAAAACCGAAGCTGGAACGGAATTGCCAGTGTGCTGAGAGTGAAAAAGCTTCAGGGTTAGCCCTGGCCTCTGTAGGTACACTGATCCCTTGGCAGGAATATCTTTGTGTGTTTTGTCTAGCACTAATCTTTCACTCGAGAAATTTAACCTCTCAGTAATGAAGTTCTTTAGCAGATCATGTTCCTTCACTAAATTAATTTACTTACAGACTTTTAAATGTACTAATTTTTTGTGAGTCCCAAATTCTGATGCTAATTTCAGATAAACTGGTGACACCTGTGCTCATTTATCTCAACAGTATAATCCCTTTTAAGGGCTTGAATTTTCTTATTTAATCGGCAGGCTCACATCACAGTGTCTCCTTTCAAAGCCACTCATGCATGTGCTGAAGTCGCTTGCTGATATAATCTGAGGTTGGGGCAGGCTGGAGCCTCATGAGTATTATCATTGTCTACCATAATGTGCCTATAGCGGGCAGAATTTGCGATATAATCATTTTATGGTTTTGTATTCTGAAACTAGTGTTTTAGTCACTTATTTTCTATGGGAGTAATATAAAACTATGATTCTAAACATGCTTCTTTTGCGGTTGATGCAAAGCTGCCATGTAAATACTGGACTTCAGAAATGTGTGAAGGACTTCAAATTTTATAATATCTGTGAAATGACTATTCTGTTGATGAAGCGGTGGTACTCCATTTTGCTATCAAATGTACAGCACGCTTTGTTTTTGTCTTGAGAGAGTTCTTGCAGACTAGGGTTGTGTATTTGTTTCCTGAGTTTTACAAGGCAAATGAGACAGGGGGCTTGGAGTCTGCTACTCCATGGAGAATTCCTTGCCCCAAACCTGGTAGGATAGAAGTAGAGCAAAATTATATCATTTTTATGTGTGTTGGTCCTGCTTCTTAGACATGTAAGGGTCTTTTAGTCCCTAGAAGTATTAGTGATCAGCGTTGGCCTTAAGATCTTGGCAAAATGGAAGGCGAACGCTGGCATGCTCTAAGAGAGGAATGGGATGATCTTTCCTTATCGTGCACTTGAAACCTCCTTTTGTTTCTCTGTCAAGTCCCTGTGTTGCTGTTGTAGGAAAGGGGCAATAATTTTCTCTTTATTTTTTGCCACTATGAATGCTGAGTTATTGCTTCTTCCCTTTTGGGAATCAATTAGGGGTGGAATTACATGGAGACCCTGTCAAAGTCCACATTTAGGGTTCCCTGCATTGGAATATTTATCAGAAGGGAACTATATAGGTTCTAAAGTTCATGTAAAACAAACCCAAATCCTAAACTACTTACATCTTTTAACAAAGTTGAATGGATAACTAGTAGAGTAGATAACTCTATTTTATGTTGTAAAGTAACACTTGTCTAACAGAGGTTGGATAAAGAAATTCTAACAGGTATACGGCTTTCAGATTGTTGCATCCCACTTAAAATGATCCCTTTGGAATTACTGGCATGGCATCAGTGTGAGACAAATCACTCAGGAGGAGGATGTAAACAATATTTTACTAAAAAAGGTGCATGCCCTGGAACACTAGATACAAACAATCAATAACTCGCATGCAACAGAGCACCACCAAGAAACTGCAAAGGCCAGTGTTACCACAGCCGTCCGCAACATAGACAGACTGATAACACTGTAAAACAATCTGCTTAGCAGGACTGAAAAAACCAAAAAGACTCTGATGTTGCTGGAGTCCAAACTGATCACAAATGGATAATTAGTAGAGACTGTACTTTAGTAAAGGTGTTTTTCTGTTGTTTTGTTTTGGCACTCATAAAAACACACAGAGGGGTCTCAGAACCTTTGTGTGTGTGATAACTGGTGTCTGAATGAGCATTAGCATGTGTATTTCCTTAAAAGGAGATCTGTTTTGTGTTCAATCATCTTATGTTTGTTTTCTGTGTTTTGAGAGAAATATTTTCAAATGCCTTTTCCAGAGCCATATAAAAACTGTGATATTCCCCCCCTGCCCCGAACAATACTGTTAAAGAGTGAGATGAATTTGGAGTTTCCTATAATCTCCTATCTTACTTGTTGAGTTAGCTTGTTTAATGCCAGAACTCTTACAATTCTGAGATACTTAAGGAGCGGGATCCTACTGATCTTTCAGTTTCAACATAAATGAAATTTTTAATGGTTTGATTGATCACACATATATTACAGCTTGTGGCACACCGAAAGGGCTGGAAACTGCTGTCAGAGAGTTGACTATGAGAAGGAGGTTTTTTCGAAGTAATTCTTGTTGCAGCTGAGACTGAAGCAAAATAGACCTGAGTTGAGCTGGCACTGAAGGGAAATGTTGGAGCTCTAACAATGTGGTTTTTGGCTTTGTGCAAATGAGCATAGGCAGCTACTAGGCAAATAGTAAGCAAACTGTCTAAATCAAAAACGTCCTGCAGAAGTGTAATATATTGTTCTGCCTCACAGTAATGAATTTAGTGTTGCCTTTACTTGATCTTCTTAAAACTTACCTTCTGATTTAAGGATTGAAAATTTTTTTTGTGTTTTTCTTGGTCATTGATTGGTGGATATTGGAGTTGTACAGCTCATGCCTGTCAGGTTACATCAGGCCTGGAGGGACAGTTTGTGTTTGCTTGTGGTTTGCCTGTGGCAGCCCACTTCTCTGAAGACTTCGCAAAATCTCTGCTGAATTGTTATATATCTGACGCTTAAAATAAAATTACTTTGCTCTAACATATTTATTTACTTATTGAGGTGTATTCATGATGAAGAAGATTTTCATGTTCTCTGAACTAATTTAGTTGACTGGAGTTCGTCCGTTCGTTCTTTTCCCCTGATGAAAGGGTCACTGAAGTAAAAAAACTTGCCCTGATTCTTTTGCTGTGGCATTGAAATGTAACTAATGCACTGGAAATACCTTTAAATTCTGATTCTCAGCCACATGTATATTGTCACCTTTTAGTTTAATTTTCACCCAGTCATTCTGTCTTCTGCAGACAGAAGTGCTACATGATGGGGCTTCAGGAGACACTCAATGGAGAAATCTCGATAGCTTATTCTTTTAAGTTTGAAAAGATTGTTTTCCAGAATGAGCAATTTGAAGCTAGGATCTGTTTCCCATAGGCTGGTAATGTTGGGAGGAACGTGGCTTAGTTCCAGACTTCTTGTTGAGTTTATATTTTCTACATGTTTATGTCACTGGGGAAGAACAGTTTAAGATTATTTTCTAGGAATGCTTGTCTTCTTTCTGTTGATTAGTTTAGCTTTTTACAAAATGACTGTGAATAGGCATTCTCCTTCTCTCCCCTGTCTCCAAATAACCCATCTTCCACATTTGGTGCATTTTAACTTCATTTTTTATATCAAGGTTTGTAAGAAATAATATTAATTTCAATGCTACTGTGACAGTACTGTAATATTTTAATTCACTGGTCGTGCCTCCCTTGGCTGAGCATCTTGTTATGGGAAAGAAGACCTTCATGTTTGTGTCTGGCTGACCAAGCAAAGTGGACCTACAGCCTGAGCAAGCCACAATCCTCTCCTGTTTCCTAGGGATGTGCTCAGTGCTGATGCAAACCATGGAGACTTCTGTTATGGCCTGACTTTTGGCACCATGATAAGGATACATCAGGTGCCCAGTGGCACATTACATACACTTGGAAGGTTGTGAATGTATTGCCTTTTCATGGGGGAAAGTGTCCTGTGCCAAAAGGAAGTATTTGTCTGGAGAGCTTCCCTGTTCCAGCACCTTTGTTCAGATGTCTGACCTTTTTTGCCTTCAAATGGTCACCCTCCCCAATGTTTGCTCTTCCCTGCGTTGAAGTTTGTTTTTCTTCCAGTAGCCTGGAGAAGAGGAGGCTGAGGGGTGACCTCATTGCTCTCTACAACTACCTGAAAGGAGGTTGTAGAGAGGAGGGTGCTGGCCTCTTCTTCCAAGTGACAGGGGACAGGACAAGAGGGAATGGCCTCAAGCTCCACCAGGGGAGGTTTAGGCTAGACGTTAGGAAAAAATTCTTCACAGAAAGGGTCATTGGGCACTGGCACAGGCTGCCCAGGGAGGTGGTTGAGTCACCTTCCCTGGAGGTGTTTAAGGCACGGGTGGACGAGGTGCTGAGGGGCATGGTTTAGTGTTTGATAGGAATGGTTGGACTCGATGATCCGGTGGGTCTCTTCCAACCTGGTTATTCTGTGATTCTGTGATTCTTTTGGGATGAAGTAAAGTCAAGTATTGATTTGGCCCTGGATGTGATTTTGTTACAAGTGTGTTTGAGTTTGTTCTCTCCTCTGGTTTGTTTTTTGTGTGTACAATTTCATCAGTGTCATGATGTTGGAGGACAAGGAAAAAAGTAAAAACATTTCTTGTATTTTTTTTCTGTAAGATTAACGCTTGGATTCCTGCATCTGAAGCACCCACCCCTCCTTGGCCGCCTCTTTTGTCTTTTGGTTCCCTGGTTAAACTCACTATCAAAAATGGATGAAGAATTTTTTCTTTCTTTTATCAGCGTAGCATCACAAAATAGAGGAACAAAAATGAATAAACTAAAATTCTACTCTTTTCTAATAGGATTAAGTTGAAAACAAAGGAGGAATAAATTTGTTGTAGGTGATGGATGTGAAGGATTTGCATCTGTATAGGTGATATAAGGTACTTATTGATAAGCAGAGAAGTATGCATGTAGTTGGAGAGCTGTAGATAGCATAATTCAACATGTTAAACATATAAATGTGTATATAACAGATGCCCAGTAGTGAAAATCACTGTCACACAACATCAGAAGTACTGATGAGTGCTTAGAGCAGGGTGTTCTGTTTCTTGCTTTGTCATAGCTAAAACAGTCTTTGGGATAGTTATAGTTCAAACATGGCCCCACTGCATACAGACATTCTGTAGGCCAACTACTTATTTCTTGTGATTAAACCACAGTGTATGGTAAATGGGATTGTTATCTTATGTTTCCTTATACATAGAGAAATGTACTGTGAGTATTTTACTGTGTGACAAATAGCCTGCAAATTAAGAGATGTGTTGTCTTCCAAAACCTTTCCTGCTCCCTGAAAACATCCTCAAATTGGAAGTGTTTTGTAGGATTTGGCTTAAATCCTGTTAGGAAAATAATGATTTCTGTAAACCCCTACAAATGTGAATATCCCCTGCCTTGTCTTGAGTGGGAAAACTGAACAAACTTCAAGTGTTATAGTTTATCATGTAGTCTGAGATTGAATGAACACTATTAAGAGCAACTCAAAGCCTTGTAACTGCAGTCACAGAGATCATGACAAGGATTCGTAGCCTATTGCAGTAATTTTCCTTTTGACAGGAGTTTTGGTATTTACTTTGAATTCCTGCTGCTTTCCCATATGCAGTTTAACTGAAATGGCATTAATTATGACACTAGATAATAAACGTCTTGAAGGCAACAAGGTGGTTGTTCTCTGTTCATTCAACCAAGGTAGATGGAGACCTTCTTTACAGCCATTGGCTGTGCTGTAAAGTTGTAGGCGCTTTGTTTTTCCTACCACCAGTCTTGTTCAGAGAAACAATGTCTTCTAATGCGTCTTACCAGGAAGTCAGCTGGTTTAGATTAAATGAGATAAGGTTTAGTGGCATTTGGAGGGACTGGGGCTGTACAGACCACTGTACTTACTCTAATTTAGACTTCAGAGCAGATTCTCAGATGTGAAATATCTTTCAACCCACAGAGTTCCTGCCATATGGATCAATAACATTGGGCTTTTTGGTTAGTGAGTTAATCCAGAGAAGCTAGTTCCAATTATTTTTCTCTTTCAAATGACTGACCACTGTGTTCCTCTACTCAGGATTGCAAGGAGACCACTAACACACTTTCATATCACAGGTTTTTCTTTGTCCTTGAAGGTGCTTTTTGACATTTATGTCTGTAAACTCAGAGTCTGTGGTTAGTAGCTCGAGGTTACTTAAGGTGGGTAGGTGCTCTTTTAGTGACCTCTTTTTATTCTTCAGCAGGAAATATGATGAGTACACTGCCCTACAGAAAAGTAGAAAGCATGTTGTATGCTTTAAAATCTTTCATGGTTTACATACATAATGAATGGTTTAATTCAGCTTTTTTGTAACAACAGTCTTCCCCCTCCTCCTTCTGTTTTCATTCCTCCTTTTCCGGAAGCTTTTGTTGTTGTCAGATCCTGTATTTGGTTTTAGTGTTGCTTTTGCTTGTGTATGAGAGAAGCCAGTTTGGAATCTCATCGTGTAATTTCAGATTCATGCTTTCAAAGTTGGGTGCTTGAAATTAATCTTTTAAATAAAAGACGCCCAGTTATTAATGGTATGCTAACTGTACGTTGTTTCTGTGGAAGTTGTATATCACCAGCATATTATCCCTCTTTGATTTAGGGTACTAGGAAAATATTGAACTTTGAAGCAGCTTGTTATGTTTATGTTTTAATGACACTGAATGGCAAACATTTTTGTTTTGACTTCTAAAATGCATAAATGCTACAGAGGCTATGCTTTTAAGTAATTTAAAGTGCTCTCTGTGATAATGAATCTCTCGGTTGTTTGGTGGAATCCACTTAAATGTTGATTTGCAGCAGGGGTAACGTATGTAAACTTTTACAAATGGTATTTTATGGGCTAGGTCAGGGAAGTGTAGAGCTGCTTCTGCTGAATGGGACCAGGATGTCACCTTCTGTTCTTAGTCTGCTGTTCCTTTGTGTCATGTGGCTGGCAATATCTTTGCTAAATAGTCTGCCCTCAAGATCTCAACATAAATAACTCCATTAATACAAAAGGAGGAATAGAATTACAGCATCTTCCGTCTATTCACAGTAACATAATTTGGCTTTTACAGTTCTTTCTTTATGTACAGTCAGCTAGGAAAGTCTCCTAATGCCCTCTGCAGCCTGGGAATTTAATCTCCTGTCCTTTCTCATGTTAGATTAGTGGAAGTGGGCTTCCCAAGAGCTGTGAAACAGATGTCAAAAATGCAGCTCAACAGTGTCAAACTCTGCCTTCTGTGTTTCTTGTTATCATTGGATCTCAGCATGGTTTCAAATCAGGATGAAAGAAGCTATGTCAATATAACAATTCCTTTTGCTTGTGGTGGATGTTTATTGTAAGTGTTGCCTTCAGAATATTTTTGGTACGCTCAGAAATGTGTCTGTTCCAGCAGAAGAAAGCTGGCTTGGGTGCATAGCTGCAGTGCGCTGAGGAGTCTTTTGCTTTAAAATCACTAATGTGCATGGTAGCGTATAAGAAATCAAAATGTTGCCTACAGTTCTCCAGCTTTCCTTTCTCCTTGAATCTGGAAATGAAAAAAAAATTGGGTAATTCTTTTAAAATAAATTAGTTCTAAATTAACTTGGATTTTTCATGTTTATTAAAAGCTGTCACATACAAAAACCTCGAGATACAACTCAGATCTTAAGGGGCATACTAGCCTTTGAATTTGCAGTTTGGAAAATGTAGAAAGTTAAAGTACACTGCAAGTTGGTCTCGCTATCAGAGGATACTTTTTCCTTACGTCCTCTTCAGTCAAGTCTGTTCTTTACATGTCATTCTGAAGCTGATGTTTTTAGGGCATGGTCAAGAGGAAAATAAATATCACCATACAAAGACTGTGAAATAAAAACAGCCTTAAAAAGTTTTCATAAGTGTGTTCTGTTGTGAACAGCCTGAATTTGTACAATGCCTTGATTTGTGCAACACTTGCACATACGTCAGTTATGGACTAGATCACTGGAAGTTATTTTTATCCTTAGAGTCAATATTTAGTGTCTCGTTTCTCTTAATAGTATTAGAATGGGTGAGTTGTTACACTGAAGTACATCTAAATAGAGAATTCCTGCAGCTGCTCAGTTGCCTCTTAACTATTATGTTCTGGCTAAAAGCGACTCCATTATAATTTCATTTCTTGCGATCAGTCTGTTCTCGTTTACAATTTTTTGTTTATTTTTAATTAAGATGCAAGATTTTATGAGCCTATATAGTAGGAGTGGAATTTTTGCCATTTGTGTCAGTCTGAGCAGGCACAGGCTTTAATGTAGTTTTATGTTGGAAAGAGATGAGATAGATCTTAATTTCACAGAATCGTTTCGATTAGAAAAGACCTTTAAGACCATAAAGTCCAACCGTAAACCTAACACTCCCAGTCCACCACTAAACCATGTCCCTAAACATCACATTTAGATGTCTTATAACACCTCCAGGAGTGGTGACTCAACCACTTCCTGGGCAGCCTGTTCCAGGGCTTAACAACCCTTTTGGTGAAGTAATATTTACTAAAATGCAGTCTAAATGTCCTCTGGTGCAACCTCAGGCCATTTCCTTTTGTTCTATCCCTTGTTACTTGGGAAGGGGCACCAATACCCACCTGCTAAAACCTCCTTTCAGATAGTTGTAGATAGTGTTGAGGTCTCCCCTCAGCCTCCTTTTCTGTAGGCTAAACAAACCCAGTTCCCTGAGTCACTCCTCATAAGGCTTGTGCTACAGAACCTTCACCACCTTCATTACCCTTCTCTGGACATGCTTCAGCACCTCAAAATGTCTTTCTTGTAGTGAGGGGCCCAAAACTGATAACAGTATTCCAGATGTGGCCTCAGCAGTGCTGAGTACAGGGAGATGATCACCTCCCTGGTCCTGCTGGCCACACTATTTACTGTGAAGAAAAAAAAAAAAAGATGCAGGATCTACTGCCTGTGCTAGCTCTCTGTAGCCTTTAACTGAAGCAGAAATGTGCTACTAATAGGTTTGCAAAGATTTTCCAAGAGCCTGTAGATAAACATTGGATTATTGAAAAAGGTTGTTATTTGTGTCATGGAGGTCAGTGGCTGTGGTCCTGTATCAGGACGAAGGGATAAGCCTTGCTTCTCCTAATAAAATAAAATGTCAGTTTGTATTTATAGTATAAAGGATTGTTTATATCCATTATTGAAATATTTTTTTAAAAGGGTTTATAAATTGCTGCCGTAAGAAATAATGGCTTGAACCCATGTGACCCAGTGAAATACATCAGTGGCAAGTGCATGGGGAGGAGCCTTCTGAAAGTGCCTGCTGACTCTCTTGCTGATGTATCTCTAAAAGGTTGAAGGCTGGATATAGTACCCACCCTTGCTTAGTCTTTTCTATCTGGGATTTGACATATCGGTGACTCGCTGCAAATCATTTAATGATTCCCTGTTGCTGTGCAAATGGCTCGGGTATTTTAAGGTGCTTTTTCCATCCTGTTTGGTATGTCAGGCTCTGATGTTCTGAGGCAATGCAGGAAATGGCTCCATCAGCTGAGAGGTCAGAAATACCTGTGTTGTCCCCAGGTGTACTTCTCCAATGTGCAGTTAAAGATGAGTTTGGAGCAAGACTGTTGGTCAGATAAAATGATTTATTTTGGTGCTATGCAAATCCAAGCATGTATCTTCATATAGTGTCTTTTTTCTGTGTTGTAGCAAAATGAAATGGAAGAAAGTTTTTACTCTTAAAATATATCTAGAGACATTTAACTTCAATTTGAGCACTTAGAAGAATCACCACATCAATAAATAAATTGCTTTCAAAGTTTAATTATTTTCACAGTTACCTGTAAATTTTATCTAAATGTATTTATTGTTGCTTCCAGGTATTGGGTTTTACTGTGGCTTTAATAATACATACATATCAGATGTAATATAATGCACGTGCCCTCGTAATTTCCACTTTTTTTTTTTTAAAGATTTAGTGCTCATGAAAATACTGCTCTTAGTGCTTCTTGGGCACTGTGCTTTGTCATATAGTAGCTCTGACTGGTAAATCTAATCATTGATAGAGTGGTAAATTGTATTTTTATTTCCTAATCTTTTATTCCATTAAGTAATCAGATTGAAACACAATCAGTAATCTTCCCTGTCCAGCCCATTTATGCAACCGCTATTTTTTTTCCCAACTCTTCCAGGAGGAGGTGGCTGTAGGCTGCTCTTTTTCCATCCTGTATGTGCGCTGCTCTGATGATAATAGAGGGGAAGTTGTCTGTCACATAGCCGTTGGGATGTAATTTAGCGGTAATAAGGCTTTTCTGTACTGTAGGTCATGACAACCTGCACTTTGTGGTGGTGCATTACATCTACCAGGTACACCATAAACCAGCAAAACCTGCGAGAGCCTTGACAGCAAGAAACCAGTCCAATTTATTACTTTCTAGTTCTTAAAGCAAGCTGAAGATATTTTTTTCTGGAAGAATGCTTGTTCAATGGCTTTAGAGGGATTGTGGAGACAAACTGGAAGTTGTTTTCATGGTGTGGTTGTGAGGGAGCAGCTGGTTTGCTGCCAGCCTGGCTGCCTCTGTCAGCACTGGGAAGGACTGGCCCTGCGAGAGGATTGTCTTTTGGTGTTGAGCTCCTCTTTGTTGTCAAAGAAATTTTGCCTGCCAGGAAGTCCTTGGTGGTGGGTGTGTGTCACAGGCATCCACGTCTCGCTCCATGTCTGGTGAGCCTTCAGCAGCAGGGTCCTGTGCAGCAGTACCTGGGGGAGCAGTACCTTGAGGCTCTTGGACAACTCTACGCGAGGACAACTCCAACGCTAACCCTAAGCCTAACCCTAACCATAATGGATCCCTGTGCAGAGTTGTACCCATGCAGAATTTGCTGCAGAGAGTTGTCCTTCCCGGTATGGGGGTGCAGTTGGGAAGCAAGGAGCTGCAGTTCTCTGTGCCTCAAGGAGCTGCTGGCTCAGCTCAAGCAGCAAACACCAGCATTTCAAATGACTTGGTAAGGCAAGCTGCCAAAGACAAGGCAGGGTCAGTCATACCTCTCGAGTGCCTGAAGCCATGCACGATCTTTCCCATGTGCTGTGTTTCCAGGAGCAGTCTCTGGGTATCGAGGCATACCAGGGTGCTGCACAGTGTATTTAATCAGCTGTTTTGTGGGTGCTGGTGCTCCACAGTCCTGAGGGGGGAATACAGAGGCAGCAGGCTCTTCTTCTGATGTTGTGCATTCACACAGTTGGGAAGGAATCTAGAGCTATTTTCAGAGCTATTTTTTGGAAAACTGCTCAGCAGGGAAGTTTTATATTTTAGCAGTGTTTCTGCCTTATTTTAGAGAGTGGCTGTGTTTTTACCTGCTCTTCTGATCAGGTGGGAATTATTGCAGAATTAAATAGGACAATGTTGGGATTTCACAGCTTTTAAAAAAAGGAATAAAAAAAATTAAAGACATATGTAATGCTTATGTGGCCTTATTTTTTAATTTTCTTGGGCGTAGGGTTTTTTACCTTATTATTTGTTTGAGATGCTTGCTTTTTTTTTTTATTTTCTAATGAGCTTTGGTTAATGAAGAGTATGCAGCATAGACAAGCTCAAAGCTTCTTGCTTTTCCTAACCCTGTACAAGCTCATATTAAGCTTTGATAGAGCTTTGGGATTAATTAGTTTTCTTCAAGAAAAAAATAGCTATGCTTATTACACTTGGTTTGAATTTTGCACTGAGATTTCATTTTAATAAGGTGACTGAGGTGTAGGAGGAAAACATCTCTGACGTCGGTCCCAGCTATGTTTTCTGTAAATACAATTTTTACAGGGCTAGACTGTAGAAAAGGCAATATGCAGGTTGGGTCTGCTATATCAGCTATGTTCTTAATTTAAAAAAAGAAACATTAAATTATGTTTTTTCTCAAAAGTTAAGGCAAACGTGTCTATTCTCAACATGCTTTTATTTTTCTGTTTAATTTTGATTATTTTTAAAATGTCTTTGTTGGTTTTATGTAGATTTTCCTATGGAAGATTATGATACATAAATAAATGATACTTCACTGTTCTGTGATTCTGTGATCTCTCTAATATGATGTTAATTTGTGGCCCATGATTATGCTCGTTTTAAGTCGTACATTAATGGCAAGTGGTGATTGGTAATAGTGATACCTGTTGCTTTCCTTGCAAATGTCACCTGAATTGTGGGTGCTTTCTTAGGATTTCTTGGTGTCACTGTGTGTTGCACTGCATACAAGAGGGTGAGGAACGCTACCTCTCCCATGGTGTGAATTTCCGTCCTGCTTCGTTAAGTATGCAGAGACTAAGGAAGTATCTAATTTTTGAAAAATGTTTTTCTCCTCTTCTGAAAATATTAGACCCTAATACAGAATGTTCTAGCAGCAACTGCCTTTCTGGTAAAGATAGCTAAAATGGGCAGTGATTCCTGAGAAGAAGAAAACCTATGATAAATTCCATTAAGATCTGAACAAATGCATGTAAGTGTTCTCAGAAATGAAATAAATAAATAAAATCAAATTCTCCATCACTTACCACATGGCAGTGCTTTAGATCTTGCTGGGAGGTCTTGACTGTTTTATTTCAGTGATTGCCTAAGCTTACACACATCAATAGCTGGCTAAGGGAAGGATGGACCTTTATCTTTTTTATGATTTATTTGCTTTAGATTTTTAGCTTTAGTGAGATTCACAGCAGGGATTCAAAGTAATGTTCTGTTGCAGCTTTGTTGCCGGAAGCAGGGAGACTCTTTGTCTGGGTAAGCAATAGTTGATTTATCTCTTTTTCTTTCTTCCTCTCCTCCCTAATAAGCTGTGGATAGTCTTGAGAGTATTTTAGGAAGAATTCAGGGTTTGATGTTTCAAAAATATTATTTTTTTCTTAGAATCATAGAATCATAGAATAACCAGGTTGGAGGAGACCCACTGGATCATCGAGTCCAACCATTCCTATCAAACACTAAACCATGCCCCTCAGCACCTCGTCCACCTGCGCCTTGAACACCTCCAGAGAAAGTGAATCAACCACCTCCCTTGGCAGCCTGTGCCAGTGCCCAATGACCCTTTCTGTGAAGAATTTTTTCCTAACGTCTAGCCTAAATCTCCCCTGGTGGAGCTTGAGGTCATTCTTCTTTTTAAATGTAGGATGACTTATACGAAGAATAGTTGACGTAAGGAAAGATTGTCAGCCTCTAATAGTGGAAGTTTATCTAAAAGGATGAGAGAACAGAATGGATTTTGTAGAATTATTATCTGCTAGTGGTATACTTTGCATGTTTTTTGATTATTTGTGTTATATAGCCTAATGCTGGCTTTTCACAAGAACTGGTAATGAAGAAGTTGTTGGTTTTCTTCCCCCAAACCTTTCCTGCAGTTGAAGATGTTTAATCTTTCAGCCACTGCTATGCTTATCATCTTCCTTGGGAGATGCTTGTCATAATTTTGAAGCATAATTAGTAAAATGTATTTTTTAAAGACCATAGAGTCATAAAATGGTTTGAGTTGGAAGGAGCCTTAAATGTCATCTGTTGTGTGTGCATCACTTAAGTGAGATTTTGAGATGCGGTGTAGTTTCTTTTCTGTTTGGGGAAGAAGTGTTTGCTTCCATAACATAGATGCACGTCAAAGCAGCATTTTGATTAGAAATGCACTTATTGTATTCTTGATTTACTGCAGGTTTTTTGTAGTGTTGGATTTTTTAAAATAAAATATTTAGCAGTGTAGTTACATACTTTTTTACTTTGCAAGGTTGATAAATCTGCCAGTCTGACTTGTTGAATAATTCACTTTCTCAATAAATATAACTTTTTATTGTTTATGTAGTTTATTTGGTAGAAGTACTTGCATAGTAAGGAACTTTCTATCTTGATTAAACTTGCAAAAAAGAAATCCAATGGCATATTAGATGTACTCTTTATTATGTGAGGAAAATATTATAGTTCCTCCCCTGCTATCACACCTGCTTTTATTATTGTAATTTATCAATTTTTGTAGTGCAGATTCGTGATTCAAATTGTTATGGAATTAGACTCTAAGTCAGTAGGGTTCTCTTCACATCGATCTCTGCCGGGTACTGCAAGCCTTTTCCCAGGTGAAAAATACTAGTCCTTGCGAGAACACAAATAATGAAGCAAAATAATGTAAAGGTCTGGGTGGCTGTACAATGAACGTCTAAAGTGACGTGACTGGAATTTTTAGCTCAGTGTTAAAACTATGCTTCTGTCTGTGCCTAGTCACATATTCTATAATCCTTATTGGCCACCATCTTGGACCTAGATTTAATGCAGGAGCTTGTGTAGGTGGAAGCTTGATTTTGAAAATTAATTGATTAGACTTGTCCACTACAAAATGCGACCAAGTAAATACTATACCACTTGCCTGTCTTGGGACTAAAACAGGTATTTACATCCCTAGCAAGCTTCTTCAGGCTCAGATTATTTGAGCTGTTAGTGTATACAACATTAATATGTCTGTCTTTGTGTCTTATGTCTCGAGAAAGTATTTGCCAACACCAAAATGCAGACTTGTGGTTGAATTGATTTCTTTTAGCAGTGGTACCACTTACCATGTTGTGTTTCCTAATGCCATTTATGGTTAGTGACTGAGGAGAGACAGAGATTACAGTTAGTGGAGATCTTTCTGATGTAATAATACACAATAGCGTTGTTATATCCATTCGATTGTGGTGCCCTGTCTGCTCTGTAAAAGAGCCGTAGCCTTATATAGCAGCTTTGTGCCAGATCTTGACATCTGCTCATCCAGTCTCCATCTGTGAATATTGCCATTGTGTTTGTCTTAAGTCTTCATGAATGTTAGGTGACCTAAGTGTTCCTGATATGGAGATTTTTTCTATTTTAGCTGGATTACATGAGTCTTCATCCTAAGGAAGCTGTTTTTCTTTTAAAATACTTAATTGTGAAGAAAAATCAGCCTGAGGCAACCAAAATATGCCAGCATCCCATCTCAATAGACCAGGATTCTTCTTCAAAGCATTTGATATTTTTCTTGGAATTTCCATGTGCCTTTAATGAGATCTTTAAATCATCTTTAAAACTCATTAGGTTTCTTGGCTTCCCATGCTTCAGAATCGAGTGCAGGTAAATGTATAAACATTATATTTGTTTTCATAAGACAAGCCTTAGTTCTGTATTCTAAAGTCTGATTGTTTTCCCCTTCTGTAAAGGATATTCAGGTAACTAGTCTTTCTTTCCTTCTCCCTTGTCTAAAGTGAATCTATCGATGAGTGGAATGAAGTGTGTAATTGGCTGCCTATGCATCCTGGGACTTACTTGACCCTACTTTTCTCATTTGGTAGTTGCTATCATTACTATTTTGAAGAAGGAACAAGAACTGAAGGATTGAAATCTGCTACTCTAAAGAAAATTGACTTACTAGGAAGGTAACTGTATTAATTCCTTCATATTTAGAAATAATAATATACAGCAGAAACAACTGAAATTATTAATCCCGTTTTTTTATTATGCCTTTTCTTTGTCAGTTAAGTGCAAGGTTGTTCATTTGTTTGTATTTATGTTCTAATTCTATGTTTCTAGTTATTTCATCTAGTTATTATCAGTTTCTCCCTGACTAAATCACTTCATGAAGTATTGCTGTCCCCAGAGCAGATGTGATTTTTACCTGACTTCCGTAAATATTTTATATGTTAATTATGGGCCTGAGTAGATACTTGGTTCCATTGGCTTTTGTGTATTCATGGTAGTTCGACAGTAGTATTGATGGTCACCTTCAGCACACTGCCAAGGGACAAAACGGATCCAAAGGGGTCCTTAACTTACCTGAACTTGCATAGTGTTTCTTGTGAACTGATGTTTTATGTGCTTTTATGGAAGTATTTATAGGTGAAACCTTGTGGCATGACATGCATGGAAAAAGAAAAAAGTGTGAGCAGGGACTCAGTGGGCTTCCTGTACATTTACTTCTGTCCTTCCATTTTTAAAAAACCCGTTGTTGTTAATGGGCAGAGAAGTGGGCTATACAGTACTGAGTGGGTTGTGTTTCCCCATTTGTAATGCCTTGCGTTCGAGCCAGCATGTACTGGCATGAACAGCTTTATTCATCCGGCCTTGGCAGCAGTGCAGGAAGGTATGTTGTGCATTCTCCAGTAAGGGGATCCGGGGTTTTGGGTGTGGTTTTTTTTTTTTTTTTTTGTCTCCAGCTCCACTCTGGAGAGAGGTGTGCCTGTTGTGGGTTTCCGACAACTATGTCCTATAAATACTTGAAAAAATGTTGTGTGTAACCAGTGTCCTTTTTATAGCTGCTCTTCATTCTTTGACTGTGACGGAAATCTGTTTTGGCTCTGTTTTGTTATTTGTCCCCATATCTTCGGAGTCTTGAAAAATTTATGAAGTGTATTGATAGTACTGGATAGTCTGTGCCTTGATGTTAGGGATTTGGGGTGCTAGAAATGATGCGTATGTATCCCTTTTAGCATGGGTTCCTTGTAGAGGTGTGTGTTTGTCTAGAGAGGTGTCCTCCTGGAGAGACTATATTTGGGCACTGCTGCAGGAGGCACTCTGCCTTGGGAAGAAGCTGCACAATTTGATAACTAACAGTGCTGATAGAATGAGGCAAAACACTAGGGTTCCCTTTTTTTCATGACAGTTATTATTTGAAAACACCTACAGTGCTTTTGCCATTGTTCTGAAGTCTTGGAGCATATTTATCTTGATTTCCACCAGCAGAAGACTGCAGATAGATGTCTTCCTTTGTGACAGCAAGGATCATCTGAAACATCAGTCTCCAATTGCCCACCTCTGCTCATGTCTCCCAGCAGTTTCAGAAGGGGTGTCTGGTAATCTGACCTTTTTTTTTTTTCCTTCCCTGTTTTTCCCTTATATCTGTATGTGTCGACTGTTCTTTCATGTTCTCCATTTTTTTCACCAGTGCTTACTGCTCTGTGGAATGGGGCTTGACAAAGCTGACTGGAGAGAATCATGTGGATATTGCTTCTCTGCAGCTTATTGCCACGAATACTTTTTGAAATGTTTGCTTTCTGCTGTGTTATGGGTTCACTTCCCTTGGGCATTTTTCCATTATTAGAATGTTAATGGGAAACAGTTCCTGTCCTCTCCTGGTGAAGTTGTTATATCTAGAAGTTATATATGTCTTTCCTTCTTCAGGTTTTAGTATTAAAATGTTTAAGCTCTCTTTATACTGTGCTGCTCAACAATTTTTTCTGTGCTACCTTTCTCTACTTTCCCTTAGATTTCCCACTGCTGTCATACTCCTTCATTTTGGTAATGTAGCTCCATTTTAGCAAGAAAGTGCTTTCTCCTACCCATAGCCTCAGATGTTTTCATCTACATTTCTTTCCTTGAAAAACAGATCTTTAATTTTGCATGAAGGTTATTCCTAAAATAAGCACCACGTTTCTGTGGGTGAATTTGTTCAATTTCTTGACATTGGCAGTAATTCTACTTGCATAAGATGTGAAGTGGCACGTTGTAGTGTTGTTCTGTTTTTATTACGTTTTATAATTTCAGTTGTGCAAGGTTCAACATTTTGCTTTAAAAACCTATCAAGAGAATGGTGCGTATTTCATCTGAATTATTCTCATATTCCAAGATGCTTTTCTTATTATTTTGAATCTTTTAAGTAGAGAAAAATCACCATAAGCATATGTCTCTAACAAAGATCTTGTGCCCGTTTGCTTTATTCAAGCTGTAGAGTCCTACAGAATGGGCCACAGTCCTTTTCAGGTAGCCAGAGACCTGAAGAGGTCCAGCGACACTTAAGGTGAAATAGGTATTAAAAAAAAATATTTGAAATTATTCTGCTCGTAGGAGGGGGAATGGTAGAACTAGAAGAAAAGGAATGCTTGAAAGGTGGAGAGTTATTTCTTTTTTCCTCAGCTTGCCTCATTGAAGCAAGGACTTGTCTAAGAAGCTTGTACCTGCTTTATGAAGTGTATGTAGCATCTACCTTAAGTCTAGTTTGATTTTTTTTTGGCTTCTGTTTGGTCAATGTAGATCTAACCGAAGTTAACGCATCCATCTGAAGTATTGCAGAGGCATAAACCAGGTCTATTTAGTAATTTTAAATTTGTGGTCTGCTTTTTTTCATCTGGTATGAACTGTTTCCTTCCTGTCTATTCAAATCAGTATCTAATCTGCATATCTGAAAAAATGTCAAAGTGCCTTTTGACATTGTGAAACAACTGAGCTAATTAAATCTGTTTTCTCTCAACTTTAGAGGCACTTTTAGCTCATTAGGGATAGTTTTTTGGTGGTTTGACATAGTGATTCATTTTGCTATCTTGGTCTGTTTTAAGCAGCCAGCATACAGAGTGCGCACGTGGAGTAGCATTGGTTCTTACCTCTGTAGAAGAGCATGTTTTGTGGTTCAATAGTTAATGTTCAGAGAACAAGAAATTTGACATTTAAAATGTAAGTGAAGCTTGGTATAAGAACTAAGTTAAAGGAGTAGATTAAATGAGATAAAACCACTTTTTGGTTGTTTAATGCTCTAATAGAAAAATAAGTTATCTTGGAAAGGTATTTCAGAAAGGACTCGACTGAACTTCAGTACACTCTTATAGTTGTGTCTCCAGAGATGTACCCTCTGAAGTGATATATTGGTTCCCTTTGTCCATGTTTTTTGTTACTTGAACACTCAGAGCAGGCAGCCTGGCTTTTGTAAGGAAAACTCAGTCGTGAAGTGATTGGTGACATGGAAAGTGCTAACGGAAGGTGGATAGAATTAAGTCGGAGCAGTAAAAATCAAAAGAATTAATAGAAACCTTTTATTTAATATGGCCTACAAAATGCCTGCTTGAAAGCTTCTGTTTTTCTAGTCCAGGACTATGTTTACTGTAACTACCTTCTAGAAGTGTTTTATGAGATTAAGTTTTTAGTTCTGTTTATGGGACATGGCTGTCACTGAACTATTTTGCCACCCCCAGTGGAGAGGTGACGTTATTTAATTTTAACAAATTGAATTGCTGCTCTGGAAGATTACAAGTTGGATTGAAACTGCTGAAAAATGTATTTCATGCTGTAAAATAGTATTCTGTGTTAGGTGGAAATTCTTGCTGAACTAGGTAACCTCTTGATCAATTTATTAAAATATTGTTGGACACAGTTCAAGGCAAACTACAACAGTAACATAGCTTATTACAGCAGTGGGTACTTGCTTACAGTATTATATTTTCATTTTCTTTAGGGAGGCTACTACCTTTCATTCAGTATTTGCTCTCCTAATTTGACCTTCATCTGCTCTGTGAAGGATTTTCCTTGATTCTCTTCCACCTTTATGCCTTCTTTGTGGAAGTTCCCAGCTGTGGTTGTGCAGCCTTCTGTGCTCATCTGCAGCGTGTGGGGTGGCGGAGTGGTGTTCTTGCTTTGTGTATGAGCTGTGCTTATAATCTAGTTGACAGACTGAGCTGAGTACCAGTTTCTGGGTTATAGACGTTGCTGATTGTGCATGTTTTTTCCTTTTCTAAACAGTTTTCTGTTTAGAACAGTTTTCTGGTTTCTCTGTGTGGGCCCCAGGGTGTCCTGCTGTGGTCGGCAGTAGGAGTAGCTGGTGCCCATCTCTGCCTGGGGGACCTGGCTGGGTGGCATAGCTGTGTCTGTAGTTACCTGTGTGGCCTTCGTCTTCTGCTGAGATTCCTCACTTTTGTAGGGAATGTTTATTGCAGGCTAAGTCTGCCTGGGTACTGCTGGCTATAAAAACAAAAATGCAATTTTAAATTTCTTTAGATCATTTTGCCTCACTTGTAACTCCCTCCAGAAGCAGAGAGTAAAGGTAGCTTATGGAAGGGTGTCCTACACCCAGTGCTCTTGAAGGGAACAGTTAAAACAACATTTCTAGGCACAGGGAGAAGGGCCAGGACATTTTCTTTCCCTAATTTAGCCACAATGATCTATTAGTATAATTATCTACCCCAGCTGAAGTGCCTTTACACAAACGCATGAAGCTTGGGTAACAAGCAAGAGGAACTGGAAGCTACCGTGCTACTAGAAAGCTATGATATGGTTACCATCACAGAAACGTGATGGGATGAATCCCATGACTGGGGTGTGGTTATCGACGGCTACAGGCTGTTCAGAAGGGACAGACTGGTTTGGAGGAGTGGAGGTGTTGCCCTCTATCACAGGAAAGGAATAAATGTGAAGAGCTGTCATTGAAGAGTAGCCACAAACAGCTTGAAAGCTTGTGGGTCAAAATTAAAGGCAGAGGAACCAACGGGAACCTTGTGGTTGGTGTATACTACAGGCCACCTGATCAAGGAGAGCCAAGTGATGAAGTCTTCTTCCTCCATCTACAGGAGGCTTCACGCTTGCAAGCTCTCATCTTACTCGGGGACTTCAATCACCCAGATATATGCTGGAAAAGTATCAGGGCAAGCTGTAGTCAATCCACGAGACTCCTAGAGTGCATCGAAGATAATTTCTTAATCCGGTTAATAGACAACACAACCTGAGGAGATGCACTAAAGGACTTGATGATCACTAATACAAGCGAACTCATCAGTGATGCTAGGATTGGAGGCAGCCTGAGCTGCAGTCATCATGTACTGGTGGAGTTCAAGGTCCACAGGGATATGGGACGGGTGAGGAGGTCTGAGGAAGTTGTCTTCCGCACACTCCAGGAACCTCCTAGACTGCTTCCTTTCTGCTGTATTGTACTTCCAGCAGACATCCAAAAGATTGAAGTCTCCCATAAACACGATGAGGGATGATGTGATTGAGAGCTGCCCTGTAGAGAAGGACTTGGGGGTGTTGGTCGATAAGAAGCTTGACATGAGCTGGCAATGTGCGCTTGCAGCCCAGAAGGCCAACTGCATCCTGGGCTGCATCAAAAGAAGTGTGGCCAGCAGGGTGAGGGAAATGATTCCGCCCCTCTGTTCTTATCTTGTGAGACCTCATCAGGAATACTATGTCCAGTTCTGGAATCCTCAATATAAGAAGGATATGGAACTGTTGGAATGGATCAAGAGGGAGGCTACGAAGATGACCCAAGGGCTAGAGCACCTTCCCTTTGAGGACAAGCTGAGAGAGTTTGGCTTGTTCAGCCTGGAGAAGAGAAGGCTCCAAGGAGACCTTATATTGACCTTCCATTACCTGAAAGGAGCCTGCAAGAAAGCTGGAGAGGGATTATTCATAAAGGCTTGTGGTCACAGGATGAAGGGGAACGGGTATAAACTGGAGAAGGGCAGATTTAGACTAGACATTAGGAAGAATTTCTTCACCATGAGAGTGTTGAGGCACTGGCACAGGTTGTCCAGGGAAGTTATGGATGCATCATCCCTGGAGGGGTTCCAGGCCAAGCTGGATGGGGCCTTGGTAACCTGACCTAATGGGATGTCCCTGGCCGTGGCAAGGGGGTTGGAACTAGATGATCTTGAATGTCCTGTCCAACCCTAACTATTCTATGATTCTACTATTCTATAAACTGTTAAGTAAGTGACATTTTTAGTTTCTTTTATTTTCTGTGCAGGTTGTGTTCTGGATTAACCTGGGCCTGGGTCCAGGGTTACAGTGCCTTCAAACTTCTGTGGGATATTTGGGTCTGAGGTTTCCAGCTGCTGTTTTCTTTTTGTAGTTTTCCACTAGAGCAGCTGTCAAGGTGAGGTCTAGTAGTGAGGACTGGTTTGGGAAGGCATCATATGTGCTGACATGCTGTGTGTGCGCCTGTCAAAGGCAGTTATGTCAAATCCTTAAATGAGCATGTATGACTTCTGATGTAGTGTTCTGCAGCCTGGGAGGAAGAATGTAGACTAAAGCTAATCTTAGACTTCTAGATGTACACGATAAATTGCATAAATATACCTCTAGCAAAAAAAAAAAAAAATAGCAGAAGTCATCTGGAGCTGTCAGCTCTTCATCATGGTCTCAGGGTCACTTTGGGCTTGCTCTGAATTTTTCCCACTGGCCCATCGATGGATTCCACCTCTCTCCGTAGGAGAATACCTGCGGGACAACACTGTCACTCTTTCGCCACCTCTGTGGGTGACCCGGTAACTGCGGGGACAGTTCAGAGCAGCTATTTCGTGATATGAATGTTCAGTCTGTCCAGAACTGCCCTGAGATGGAGGGGTATTTTCAGAGCTACTTCTGTGATCCATCCGTAGAGATACTTCTTCATGTATTTTCCATTTTAACCCTTTGCTTGAGTAAACAGGCTTTTTTTTGAGATATATCGTGTAACAGTGGTCCTGATCTTGTTTTGTCTAAGCTGCTGACCGGACACTACTCGACTAATAATTGGTATTGATTGTCAATAAAAGCTAAGCCTTTATTTCCCTCATAAATGGGAAAGGAAATAAAAAACAAAGCCTCCCTTTATTTTTTGAGGAAAATCTGTGATGGCTGGATTTCTTGGTGATTTTTTTTTGTTTCTTTTCTTTATAGCCAGTTTTGCCCTATTTAGTATGAAAATGCAGTTGACATTTATGTACTTGTGCATATTTTTAAAAAATTATTATTTTGAAACCAAGAACAGGTAGAACTCCCGCTTTTATGCCTGTACTACACATCAAAATGCAAAACTTGCCCATTCCTTGGCCAGCAACATGAGACATTTGTAGGCAAAAATGGTTTAGAACAGTAATTCCTCTTACAGGTCTGAAGCTTGCCTCTTTTAATGCAGAGCTAAACATTGTTTTATCAGCTCTTCTTTAAACAAAAGGCCATTATTATATTGCATTTAGCTCAAAATTCGTAACTGTCTCATAAAAATAAATTCTGGAGTTTATTCTAGCAAGAAATCATCAGACCTGAATTCAGCCTACCTAATGAGATTACGCAGGTGCCTTTGTTATCTGTAGCGTTATTTATTTTTGAATGCACATCTGTCTTGTTCAAAGAATTTATCTCACTGCCTTATATAAGGTGAGCAAACATTTCAGACTGCAGAACCTTTGCTGTTTTTATCAGTAATCAAGAATTACAAGGAATCTTCATCTACCTCTTACAAATGTAACTACTAGTTTAATAACAAGTATTGCCTTACAAAGATGTCTAATTTTTCTAAAAATATATTGTGACCCATTTTAGTCATTTGGCTAGTGTCAGTGTAGTCTTAAACAGAAAATAAAATTTAAACTATCTATTGCATTGCTTAATTCATCAGAGATATTAGGGTCTGTCTCCAACAGAGCTTTCAACCTTTTTAAGTTGTTTGTTCTTCTGTCTTGTAACTGTGACTTGTGACACATTTCAGAGTAGTTGTGAGTTCATAGATGGTGTGTGATGCTTATTTCTCTTGTGCTAAGCGTGGATGATGCACATGTTAGCATGCAGAAGAGATGGTGGAAGACTCAGCCCCAAGACTTGTGTTTTTTTATTTGTTTTTCTGATTTGGTTTTGGTATGATAATATAGAGCTGAAATATTCTGCCCAAGCATAAGTTTTAATTCTGCATATAGTTTGTGGTACAGAACACGAGAAAGTTTCTGGAGATTTGTAATAAACCTTGGCATGTTGTAACTCAGGGCTGAGTGTTACTTGCTCCAATTTTAGTTTAGGATCCTTGTAGGTGTAACCCTCTGTACCGTTTTCTTTCCCAAAGCAGTTAGTTGTTGAGTACATGCCTTTGTTAATGTGCCCTTAATGAGTTCACAGGCTGAGTGCTGTGTGCCTGTGGTTCAGTCTTGTTTGTACCAATCGTTTGTGCACAAAGCAGGAAAGTAATCAGTAACATAATGTGGGATTTGCAGGATTTTTCTATGCCTGCATTTATGTGGCAATTTATTTTTAAAAAGAAAAAAACTTTTGTACAGTGTGTTCCAGCACTGAGAAAGGAAGTCTTTGGAGACTTAAATAGAACAAAGCTTTTTTATGTCAGAAGATCCTACAGTGACAGGTGCCTTAGAAATGTGGATAGGTATTCTGCAAAGTACCTATCACTGAGAAAATAATTTAGTTCTGCTCATTTGGTGGTATATGAACACCCTTAATTTAGCCCAGTGTTTAGGCTTGCATCTTGAATACTGAACACCAGGAAATACTATTGCTTTGGGTTAGCTCTAAGGAAATCAGGAGTGTTCTAATAAGATGACAAAATAGCAGTGAGCTGAAAACTGACAGTTTTGGACAGGAAAAAAGATCTAGTGCTTTGCTCTTTGACATCATTTGTAACTCGAGTGATGTCTGAGGAGGTGAAAACCTACATCTGCCTACTCTTTTATTTCTTCTCTCTTTTGTCTCCCTTTTTTCGCTTTCCTCTGAGATTTTTTATGTTAATATCTACAAAGTGAAAGTCTTGGTGTAAGTGTACAATGTATCTGATAGTGCACAGCAGCTCCCATCTGTGGGCTCAGATATGTAGGCAGGCAAAAAGCACCTGAAATGGTTCCCGAATCATCTGTGTGAAGTTCTTAAGACAGGAAACTGATAATAAACTTTATATTATGGGGTTATAGTAATTTTGATGCCTGTCTCCATTTGTATGAGGTATATGAAAAAAGTCTATATGCATAATATACCCATTATTAAATCAGATATGCAATGTAATATTGTACTTTGTAAAGAGAACATCCTTATGTCTCTTTCATATATATTAAAAAAAAGGTTTAGTTTGGTTCTGATTTTTTTTCAAACCGTATACTTATGCATTTCTGTTTGAGTTGCAGCACTGAACATGTGAAAGGGATAAGCACACTTGGTGGGTGGGTTCTCCTAACTTACTGGGTATCCATGACAAGAGTGCAGGCAGGAAATGTGGAGAGACTGGGAACTCGCTAGAGGAAACAGAGACTAGAAGGTGGCAAGGATCAGTCAGATGTGCTGGGAAGAAAATTGAAGATGCTGCCAGCTGTCTAGTAGGAATCAAACCATTTAAAGGTTTGGCGAGCATGGGGACGTTCGAGAAACTGCAGATCATGTGTGAGAGAGAAGAATATGCTTGGAAAGGTTGGCAAAGAGATCCCACCACCAACTCTGCACTATTTCAGTATTAAACACACTTAAAAATTTACTTGTCTTTTTACCGTTCTACAAACACATCAAAAGATTCTGGTGATTCAGTTGCATGTTAAAGTATTTTTTCTGTGTTGGTTTGGTTTGGGTTTTTTTTAGGTAATTCTTCTCCAAATGGAATCAATTTCTGTTTTATATCTCTGTGTTGAAATGTGTACACAATAATACATAAATGTTAGATTCATCTCTGTCAGATGTTCAGGGAGGCCGAGGTGACTAGCCCATAATTTAGGCTTTATTTAGGAAGATGGGTTGAGTATGAGCCTACCAAAGGGATTTTGTTCCTTCTGGGGAAAATTAGTTATATTTAAGTGCAATTTATGAGTGTGTTCTCTGTTCTCATGCATGTTTTTACTGTTCTCATGCAAACCCCTTTAACCTTCCTTTTTTCTAGGCTTTAGCACAATTCCCCTACATAGGATTCTTCTATATTAGCAAATGTATTTCTTATCCTGAAAATGCGTGGCCTTTCCTTGTGAAAGAATTCATAAAGCTTTCCTTGTGCTTCCTACTTTCAGCATCTGTGTGGCTCTCCAAAGTTGCCAGAATCAGTCATGCTGTTCTGGGTCACCTTCTCAATGCTGAAGCCCTTGGAGCAAGCCCTGCCAGTTTGTTTCAGAGTTTGATTTTGGTGCTGGAATAATGGAGATCCAGGTACCTCAGCTGCATTGGAGTGGGCAGCCACTGATGCAGTTGCTTTGTGTTTGCTCAATGCTATATGTATTTCTGGATGGATAGATGTGGGTAAAGAAAACATTGGAAGGAAGTGAATGTGGTGAAGAAATAATAATGAGCGATCAATGTTGATGTTTGAGGAGTAGAGAAAAATAAAGTTGTCTCCAGTTTATTTTCTAAAGAAGAGGAAAGAAAAAATAGAAAAAACAAAACCAAAGCCCTGGGGCAAGACAAATAAATATAAAAGAAGGAGAAGATAAATAATGAAACTTAAAAAAAGAAATATGTCTGGAGGGGGGAAAAGATTGAACTCTGTAGCTGCAGGGCAGGTAACTCAAATTCAGAACAGGTGAAGATATACAAATAGATACTGCGGTATGTCACTGTAATATCAGAGTTTGTTGTGGGAGACAACAGAAAATCTGGGAAGTGAAGGAAGATTAGCACCAGGAACAGATTAATGGCAGTAGACACATGGTGGTGTGATTTCCTGGTTGATGCAGAAGTAAATTATGGTAGCTACCTGTACCAAGACCACCGACAGAGGAAAACCAGATGCCGTTAGTTAAGTTCTCTCTGTCTTTGCTTCTCATTGTCTCTGGAGATTTTGTTAAGACAAATCACCTTTATGTCCTTGTTCCTGCAGGTTATGAGAATAAACATGTAATTGCTATTCAGAATGAACATTTGTATTAAATAGCCTAATACAATTTGCCTCAATTTTTTAAATTTGGTCTGAACATAATTTAGCCTTCGTCATAAAATTATTAGTGCCAAGGGACATATTTTAAAGATTGGAGCCCTTGGGATCATTTTAATCAAAAATGTATAAATCCCTTCAAACAATTGATCTAATCTTCCTGCCAAGACAGAGCATAGCTATATGCAGATTTATATATGGTGTTGCATGAGCAGCAAGTCTAATGAAGTCTCTCTCTTTTTTTTCTTTATTTTCTTTTTTCATTAATAGATGCGTGTTACTTTTTTACCCTGTGCTGCTGTGCCCTGTCGTCCTCCCATGTACATGTCTCTTTGATTGGACTCGACTGCGGTGTCTGGGCAGGGTGCTGGCGGGCTAGCGCCTCTTAGAGTGAACTGTCACTCTCTTCTTCCTCTTAGGAGGGCCTTCAATGCGCTGCTTTACCTACATCTTCCTGCCAGCTTTCCCTGAATATGCAGGCAGGTTGTACAGTTAAGATATTTAGCCTTTTATGAAAAGTTGTTGAAGTAGGCTGTGGATTCAAAAGATGTTGAGAGAGAGGGCTGAGTGTTAACGCAATTGTGTATGCCTGACTTCCTTAGGAAGTTAGCTAAAAATAGTGTAATGCTTTAATATTTATCTACTAGCCAAGAAGCTGACATCATCTATTGTCTATGAGCCCTGTTTGCAGAAAACCAAAATAAGCAAGTATGCCGCTTCTGTATGTATCCATTTAGAAGTGACAATAGCTGAAATTTCCTAACCTAGCTCTGGGCTTTCATACTTAGCTTGTTACCCAGATATATCTTTTTTTTTTTTTTTTTTTTACTAGATGACAACTGCTTTGATACAGTTTTGACTACCTGCAACGCAATTTGTGTGGTAGAAGTATATTAATGAGTGGTTTGTATGTGAAGGTATTATGTAAGAACTAATCTAAATACACACCCAATGAGAAGCACACCTAGGAAATAACAAAATGGATCACATAAGGAAAACTGTTGCATATATTAAACACCGTGTTATTGTTACTTTGGTTTTTGGTAGACTGCTTGGGCCATTGGGGTAGGTAGTGTGCTCTCCATGCCAAGTATAGCTTTACCAAGTGACCTGAGTTTCACCAGATTTTGGTGAGTGTCTGCCTACAGTAACTGCTCTTAGCAGCATAATAATAATGAAAACTCTGTTTGCAATTACTTTCATACCACTCCTTGTTCGTGTTGCCCGAATTTATGTGTATGCACCTTCTTTATTGCCAAGATGGATACATAGAGTTGCTGTTCAAGCAATGGCCCTCATACAAATGCTTAGGTTTCCATCTAATTAGGCTTTTTGTCTAATATCTTCTAATAAGTACTTGCTAGTTGAGAAACAGTGGAAAAATTGATCTCTTCCAGGAAGTGCTACATTTCATACTGCCCATGAGCAAACAACAGTAAAATATTGTGTAAGAGACAGATTTGTAATTTAGGTGCTTATTTTTATGCCCTGAATATTACCTGCATTTGTTGTTCCAGTTTTCATCTGTTGTTGGTGTCGTTTAGATGATTATACAGGATATTTTTAAAATAGCCACGTATTTTGGCTTTAAGTTTTTAAAGAAAGCTGTGTTTTATGAATTTGACAATAGTGTTTTCTGATTTGAAGTGTGATTCCACATTGAAATCTGCAGAAATACAGCACTTGTTTTCTGTGAAGAAAACTCAGTTGTTTATTCAGTCATTCCTTTGATGTCAGCCCTTTTCTTATGAATTCCAGCTGCTATTAATAAAGTTTAGCTGTAAGTGTAGTGCAAATAAGTTTTATCTGTTTAACCTCATTATGAGCAACATTTTTCTAATTTGATTAGAAATATTTTCTATAGAACTGGAAGTTGCATTTAAAGCCCTGCATATTGCTCTTCCGCTTAGCACTCACCACAAAGATGCAAAACAGGGTAGTGATGATCTTGGTAGGCTTATAGGTGATTTTACACTATACAATATTAGCAATGTAGTGAGCTCTGCTGTGCACTGAGTTGGTGGGATGCTGACGTAGTCATAAGGCCCCTGGGGGGAGAGATTGAGCAACCCTGCATCTGCCTAAAATATTTTATATAGGTAAGCACAGTTTTTAGTGGAAAAAACCTCACAGGGAAATGAGCGCAGCATGATATTTAATGAAGAACTGGAGATGAATGAGACCAACAGCTTAGCTACTTTTATTGGCAAACACACAGTAGTATAAGAAAGAACACAGTAATGGATTTGGGAATACAGCATAAAAATTGTTCTGACAGCTTCATAGTTTTTGTTCTTTATTGCAGACCAAATGACGCTGGGCAAACATTTGCCTATCTCAGTCAATGCTAAGCCTTGATTTACATAGTGTTTTTTTCAGAACAAGGGTCTGTCTAGTTACTTACTAGCATAGTATATTTTATCATTTTCAAACAAGTAGTTCACAGACTTTTTTAAGGACTATGTCATTTACTGTATCCCTGGGAAGCTGACAGCCAAATAGCTTTTGTTGCTTAAAACCCTGTTGTGATTTTTACCCTCAAAGTCTAAAGCAGGAACCAGTCCTTCTCTTGAACATCTTATTGCACCTGACAAAATATATATTTATATCCTAAACTTTGCCTTCTGGAAATAATAAATAGATAATGTAGGATGAAGTCAAGTTTAAAAGCATCTTTCAGGGTTGCACTTGTAATAAAAGTTCTCAAATTCATAGTAACTGTTTGAATAATTGTGGAAATTATTTGTAAGTACTATATGCTCCATTTTTTCATAATGCAATGGGGATTTACTTATTTTCATTCTGGGCTAAGACTTTTCTATTTCAGGTGGATACTTGTAATTAAAAAAATCACTCAGCTGGAAAGTGAAAAGAGACGCACCTGCTTTTAAAATTATGTAGTGGTCAGTTATGAAGCATAGTTCCTTTTCCTCTAAATTTGTTGTAAGAAGCAAATACAGTAATAAAATTTCTTGGACATGTTATGAAGTGGGTATTCTTTGTATGAATTGAGTTATTAACCGTTCATTGAAAGAATATTAAGATCCAAAAGTTGAACACTCGAAAACCAGGAAATGTCAGGAGTTAAAGCAGCCTTTCAAACTAAATTAATCTTGCTATTCCCCTCTTGTTATGTGAGTTCCAAAAACTTGGAGTCTTTCCTGCCTTATTCAGTAGCATTGGTCGCATAATGGGCAGCTATTCAGCATTTTTCTCATCCATTGTTCCCTTTGTGGGCTCAGGTTTTACACTATTCAAATCATGTGCAAGTTACACAGTAATGCTTGTGAACACAAGTATTTTTCTTAGTCTTTCAGGAGTTCTAGCAGGTTTGTCCTTACACTGCAGATAGTGAGCTGATATACAGAGTCATTTTGGAAAGACCTGCTAATGTAGTGCTCATTTTTAGGTACCCAGGAAGTAATTTTTCTGGTACTGATCATTGTGTAGTGGTTCATGTTGTTAGCAAAGCTGCTGTTGTTGGTTGAGGGTTGCATCTCTTGCTTTTTCTGGCAATCTTTTAATCAGACTTAAGAAGAGCTGGACATGCAGAGTATGAGGAACTTGCGGCTAAGGATTGCTTCTGTGAAGTCTGGGGTTTGCTTACCAGCAAACCAGCCCTATATGGAGGCAGAGGAACCATTTTTTTTCTGCCATCATGACAGACTGGTTTCTCTTTTCACAGTCTACTGCACACCTTGTTCTCTGTGTTGAGAAGAAGAGATCTTTCAGATAATGATTATCTCCATGCAGTGCTGCCGGTTTTTTTCCTATAGCCAGCATATTTTGTGTGTTGTGTCTAGTGCCCCTGTCACCAGTGAGGAGAGGGAAGCTTATACTTGGGATAAGTAAGAGCTGTCAAAGAAGGAGGCCTGATTAAAATTGCACATAGGCCTAATCACTTAGGCTGAACTCGCCAAAGACTGAGAGCTGTGCTGAAAGCTTTCTAATCACTTGAAGATTACCAGAGTTGTAAGTAATAGGTCAAAGTCTGCGTATTGGAAAGAAAGTGGTGGCTACTAGCTTACCCAAGTGTAATTTTTTCAGAATACAGTAGGTGGAAAACTCCATACGTAAAATAATACCTTGTGTATCGATTTCAGTGGTGAGACAGTTGAATGAGTGATTAAAGTTTCCCTAGTCCAACAAATGGGAGATACTAGTGTATCTCAGGATATTTAAGGTAATATTTTGGAATATAATAATTAGGATGATTCAGGATATTTCAGGATAATAGATATTAACTGAGAAATCATGCTACATACTTTACACTTTTTAGTTGTAGTGTCACATGCCAAGTATTTCTAATCCCATTACTGTACATTTTCTTGGCTCCCTTCAGAGAGAGGAGCCTGTTCTGCCATGTGTTGTGTGCAGTCTGTGAACATGCAAAACCACTGTTTGAGGAGAACCTCAGAGAGGTAATTCTTCAGATCCCCCTTGTCTCTGGTGTGGGAGTTACACCTGAATTCTTGAGAATCACATGTGAGTCGCCAATTGTGTGTTCACCATTCCTACTCCAAAATCCCTTTCCTGTTCCATGTCGTAACTGGTAACAGGTAGACTAGCCATCATTTATTCTGTAGTCACAGAGTTTGGCTCTGTTGGGCTTTCCTCCATCCTGATGAGAATGTTTCTAGGTTACTTGCCTTAATAATTCATACAAAGAAAATAGTAATTTCCTTATGGGACTATGGGGAAATGTATTAGGAAGTAGGTAAAGAAATTGTGACGAGAAAGTAGAGTGGAAGTAAGTGTCTATGAGTTTTGGATATCCCCCTAGTGCAGAATCATATTTTAGTAATAAAAGCATTAATATGAAAGTTATATTCCGTAGTGTAATATTTCTTCTTGATAACGTCTTTATGGTGGAACAGAAATCTGGACTTGAGTGTTGTAGACCTCCAAGTGATGACCTTTTCTGACTTCATTAGCACATTGTTGCCCCTCTGACTGGCACGTTGGAGAGCAGACTTTGCTGTATCATATCAGACCATCAGTTCGCCAGCTCAGGACCCCTTCATCTGCAGTGTCTGTTTAGTACTACAGGGTTCAGAGAGAAATGAATAAACAGTCTTCTTGCTAGGTGATCTGGCAAGTTAAGGGGAATGCTGTCCTGAATTTATGGCCTGTAGCAAGGTGCTTACATTTCCAGGATAGCATTCATAACTCTAAATGTTATTGGCCTTCGGAGTATTCCATCTGCCTGAGGTGTGCTGCATTTATTTAGTTTAAATAGAAAATCACACATGGAGTGATTATGTCATACGCTAGAAGGATAAATTGTATTTGAAAATTTGTTACAGCAGCAGGTATTAAATGTGACTGTGAAGTGACCCTTATGGGCAGTCTGAAGTGACAAACTTACTGGTTTATTTTTTTGTCCAGTGAAACTGCTGTCAGTATAGTGCACTAATACTCAGAATGAACACAGCATATATCTGGAGAAACCTCAGATAATACTATGGGTATTTCTGCTTCTAAAGGCAGAAAGGATCCAGATTCACTCTATATAAAACTGGGGGTGGGGAAATAATAATTTCCCTAAGTCTAACCCTGAGGTTCTATCTCTCATTTTAGAACTTAACTTTATATTGCATTATACTTTTTTAGACAAATGTGTATAGTTTGGCTGAGTGTGATCTAATCTACAAGTAGTGTTTATTTACTTTATTATGGAGTAATAAAAAGAAAAGAAACCCAAACCAACACAGTTTGCCTTACTTTATGCAAAGCATCTTAAGTTATTAAAAATGTTCTTACTATTCATTACTGGTTTATGTTGCCTGAAAATATTTTAGAAACAAGGAGAAACAAACAAAAAAAGAGTTGTTATTCAAAATATTTTTAAGTCAAGCTGTTGAAATTTAACTCTTATGGAGATAAAATTTACAGAGAGAGTAGTGACATATTGTATGCCTGTGTAATATAGAAAATTTCAGCCTATCGATTTAAGGGATATTTTCCTGGTTTATGATGAAGGAAAAAGTGTTGCTGCCTGCTTTACAGTTGCAAGTGGAAGGGTAGCAGCTGGAAGAAACAAAAGAACCAAGCTACTTTAAAAGCAGCTAAGCTGACTTTTTATTAATTATTCATGAAGAATACATTCATGTGAAGTCCTTCATTGTCTGAAGTGTCAGACTTCCTGCTATTTCAAAATGCAGTATAATAAACCTCTTGGTGAAAAGTTTCTATTTATATACCTTCAAGCTCCAGAATGGGTCATTGTGGCAAATAAGACCGTGTATCTTTTTGAACGCTTGATTTGTTATTTTTCTGAAATCTGGTTTGTAATTGTTTTTCCTGATGTACTTTTTGTCTTTTGATCTTCCAACTAATCAACCAAATCTGTATAAATGTGGAATGACTGTGCTGAGATTGTTATTTAGTGTAAAATTTTCCCCCAGCAGCAGAAGGCTTTTTTTGTTCTCTCGTTATTAAAAAAGCAGAACAATCCCACTACAAAAAAGTGAAATCATGTTGTGCTTTTTGTGTTATGTCAAAAAGACTTTGACTATTAGAATGGTGATTTGTGATATTTTTTCCTTGCCTTTTTTGTCATACCTCATTTCTTTATTAGCATCTTCAACACTTTTACTTCTTCTGATATTGAAAATAATTAGGTTAATCTGGCTTTGCCACATTGTATAAAAAAGATCAAGGAAGAAAGTAAATAAAGAAGGAAAGTTGGAAATATTAATGGACACCCCAGGTTTACCCCTTTCCTCACTGACTCACTGTCCTAATTGCTAAATTACCTTTACATTCTACTGTCGTGGTCCTCTGGTGCTTTTTCTGTGGTGCCTCATTTGCTGACTTCCATGGCATAAAATGGGAGGCAGGGGGAAAAAAACAAACAGTGAGATATTGGTTTCTTTGAATTTTCATTCCAAATTCTAAGGTTGCATTTTCTAAGAAGCAGAGCTATAAGATGCAATTTTTTTTTCAGCCTTCTTAAAAAAAAACAACATAGGAAGTTTTAGTTTTCATGGCACTTAGAATCATAGAATTGTTAGGGTTGGAAGGGACCTTAAAGATCATCAAGTTCCAACCCCCCCTGCCACGGGCAGGGACATCCCACTAGATCGGGTTACTAGATTATCTCTGTTAATTGTGTTTGTCCTGCCATTTCTGTACATTGCAGGCACTTCTTGTCTTAATTTTCCTCTTGAACTGTCTTTGCACACTCCTTGTGAAAAATAAAACAAAATAGAGAAAGCCTTCCCCATGCTTTGTTGTTTGGGGTGGTTGTTTTGTTGTTTGTTTTTTTTTTCTTTTTAACTTAATGTGCTGTTGCTACTCAGAGCTAGAAGGCTGTATAATTTTTAATTGAAAAATTTTCCTGAACTAATTCCAAGTTGTAATGATAGTTCCGTTAAAAGAAGTCTCCAAAGAGTAAGGAACACTCTTTACCAACACCAAAGAGTCTAAAATGTTTGAGCGAGGAAAAAAATGAAAGTGAATCAAGGTACCAAAGCTGGAAAGTGAGAGAGCTGGACAGTCCTACTCACTTTCACTAACGAGTGGTGATGTCTCTCAATGAAATAATAAAGCCACAACGCATGTTTTGTGATTTCAAATTAGAACCATTTGCCAATCTGCTGACATTATCATTCATGCCATTGTTCACTGTAGATTAAAACCAACAATCTATTCTGTAGCCAATGTTGTATGATAGTAGAATATCGGTTCATTTGATGCAAATTAAAATTAACTGGGAACTCCCATTTAACTGTGCAATATTAGTTGTAATGCATGATGAATTTCTGAAGTACGAGAAATGAGGTTTTAAATGGCAAGCTTTACTTTATATTTTCAGTTGTTTGTTGATAGAGGCTTGATCTTGGAGCAGTTTTGCAGCAAAATTTGTGAGGACCGACACTAAACAAAATTAAACTGTGCCTGTCACTCTTTTTATTTAACAAATTAAGAAAATCAACTACAATCACCTTCAAAATAGTTTCCTTCTAAGGTGACACACAGCTGCACACGATGCTGCCAACATCCAAAGCAATTCCACAAGTCACTTTTTGAAATGCTGTTGAGGATCTCTGTTGTTTTTGATTTCACATCTGCTGACAAAAAAAACCAGGTTCCTTCTTTGAACACCAACTCAGTCTTTGTGATCTCTTCACTGTAAGTCTCAGTCAATAACTGAACAGTTGCTGTTATGATTTCTTCAGTTTTACAAGAAACTTGATGTTAACTCACTGTTCACTCTGACACACTGACATTTTCTAACCAAGGGTAAGAAAACATCTGTATTTGAAGGTACACCCACTCGCACTGAGTGAAGTGATTGAGTGGAGCCTTGTTTCACTGTGACAGGTTAAAATGTCCTATAATCATCTCTCTGTCTCTCCTCTTCTGAGCTATAGCATTAGTCTCAGGTTTTTTGTATCAGACCTTGTATTTTCCTGTAGTAGCTGTAGATAGTGGTGTAAATATTTGAATACGCTTTTCTGTGGTAGTTCTGAAGAAGAGTGTGGTGATCATTGAAGCTATATTGCAATGAACTTCTTCAAAGCTCGTATTTGCAGGAGATGTTGGAGTGAACTAGAAAGAAGGTATTCCATAGCAAGATATTTCTTCAAACTCTGCTTTTGGACTAAGTAGAAATCAAGCAATATTGGCAAAATAGGCTCCTCTCTTAATTCAGATTTAATCAAGGCCCTTTACCAATAGACTATGAACCTTCATGTGCCTACAAATAATGAAGGCTTGAGATAACTGAGTGTGGTGAAATTAATTTCTCTGTCCAGTGGTCTACTGTTTCTTATGCTTTTACTATTGAGTTCTTCTCTTTATGAACAGAAGATAATTGAGGCTTGGATTTGGCAGTGGAGAAATGAGAAAGTGGGAAATGAAGTGAGACAATGGGAAGTGGGTTAGATTCTGTGAGGACACTGAGGGCTAGATCAGCCTGAATTACTGTTAAGTGTCATGTACATAAATTGACAGATTAGCTGTTTTCTTAAGGCTTCTGCACTTCATTCTCTGATGTGTTCATCTGTAATTGTTAAAACTTCTGTTGAGAGTTTTGTTCGGTAGAAAAGCATATGTTGTAAGGAAAATTAACATGCAATCAGTCATCTCTCTGTAAATGGTGACATTTATAATGCTACAGAGTCTGCGTGTAGCTGGCAAAATCTTGGGTTCATATGCTTTTTTTTTATTCCAGGAAATATGAAAATGACTTTAAAAGCATTGTTGGTAATTTTTTTTTTTTTTGGAGAAATTCAATTAGAAAAATTGATCTTGGTAAAAGAAATGGAGGTGAATAAAGTTATTTTGTAAGATTCTATTCTGTTCTAATTGTTCCTTTTTTTTTTTTCCCTATTGCTTTCTGTGGTGGATTGAAGGCAATGATTTTCCACTTCATTGTATATATGTTACTTTATGACAGTTAGAGACATACTAATTTATTACAGAATGGATATGAAATTTTTCTAGCAAAGAGAAGTGGGAAGGAGAGCATAGAGGAAAATTTTCTTATGATAGTCAAAAATAATGAGAAAAATTTGCTTGGAAGAAAACATTTCAGCAGAAATTTCTTATAGATATTTTGAGAGACCAGCTTCTCTTCTGTTTGATGAATGTTTGTTAAGGTCACCTTGGAGTCAGAAGTAAACAAGGTGGTGGCTTGGAAAGGATGGCCTCTGTTAGTCAAAATATGATTCTTCTGATATTGATGTGACAAATGCAGAAGTGGAAAAACAGTAGCTTATGGCTTATCAGAAAAAAAAAATCCAAACGTGTAATCCTTTTAAATTTTCAGAGAAATGTGAAACAGTTTTCTGCTATGTTCTGGTCTCACAGATTTAAGGAAAAAAAAGGAGTAGGCCAATAGGGACTGCCTGTGTAGTTACTTAAACCATAAGTGTAGCTCCTGGCATGAGTGTTGGCAAAAGAGAAAGTGGAAACTGATTGATGCAGTGATGGATTCACCCAGTGACAGAAGTGCAGGAATTTTGATTTGCAGTTTTCTGTCTTTTCCAGAGCTGATCTGACTGTGGTCCTTTTTTTTGTGGAGCCGACAATGATCAATTTAAATTCTCCTTAGCCTGCTCTCAGTCTCGGGGTCTCAGCAGCACTGACATCTGTGATACTTTCTGTCCCTCAGGAGGCCATGGTATTGTTTCTTTCTTGGCGCATCTGAAAGATTTCCTGGTTTTAGGCTTATTGTTACCCTGTCACAAAATGGAGCTTTATGTCCTGACTGCCTTAGACTTTCAGATCTCTGCTGACTTCCAGGATATTTAAGGTTGTAAACACCACAGTGTCCCAGATCTCCATCTGGACTGGCTTTCTAGGGCATGTGCTGCACATACTGGTGTGTATGTTATGTGTCACCCAATGCTTTTAAAGTATTTTAGGACATTGTTGCTGTTTACTTAATAGTATGACATATAAAGAGATTAGGCAAAAGTGTATACCTTCTGTTATCTTTCTTGTTCTGGGATACTGTTTTGACTTGGGTAAAAGATCGAGGATACTTTTGTATAAGCACGCATATTCATCCCTTCTCCAACTCAAACTTGCCCCTCTCAGCTCTGTCCTCTCACTTTCCAGTCTCAAAGAGTCAAACTCATTTCTGTAGCTAAGAAAAGTAGCCCTTTCAACTGTTCTCGTTAGTCTTGCAAATATTTCTTTTAAGCACAGATGTTTTAGTCATCTTATTTTGGTGGGTACATGCTAAAGTTCTCTTTAGAAAGGATAGGCCAAGGCGCTCCAACACATGGCAGCTTTCTTAGTGGCAACTTCTTAAAATCTGAACATTTTCATAAGCTTGATGTAAACTTTTCCCTGAATCATTACACATAGCTATCAGTTTGGAATTAATTTATGTTGCTTTAGTGTAGGCAGTCTCTTACAGACTGCTGTCTGATCCTAGAGGTGTTGTGTGGCATACTTAAAGCAAGAAACAGTTGTTCTTCTGAAAAATGTTGAAGTGTGAGTGAGTCAATACACCAAGGTTAGGAATCCAGGAGAATTATTTATGCAAATTGACATAATAAGTTTTAATGCTTACCCTGAATCTTGGGAGTCCCAGCCTTTTGCCTCAACTGTAATATCAACCTTCCCTTTACTGTGCTGAGGAAAAGGCAATGCCAGAAATAGTGGTGGCTGATGGCGTATGAGTGCAAGGAAATACAGTGTCTGTACCCAAAGCCAAGGCATGATGCACATGGTAAACCCTTGAGATGGGTGTCTCAGAAATCATTGCTGTTTCTTCAATTGTCCTCATCCTTTGAAGAAATTAAGTACTGTGAACTTTTAGATTATATTTCCATATTCAATAGATCAAAATAATTTAGGACATCTCTTGTCAGCATTAGTGAAAAGTGGCAGTGGCCTTAAAAAGTCTTCAGGAATAGATTTGCTATATTCCATTTACTTGGGAGCGAATTGGTGTCCAGTTGCAGAGGATTCATCTGCAAAGAAGAAATGTAAGGTAAAATCTGTCAAAATTAAAACCACTCATAAAATTATTTGCACTATGCAGATATAATTGTATTGAGGGCAAATAATTTTCTGCTTTTGAAGTCTGACAGATTGGAGACAGCATCAAATTTTACAGGTTGAAAAACAGAAAACAAATATGATGTTAAAGATTTTTCAAAGACTGATACCTTTCAGCTAGATGCATCTTGCTAGTACTTGTGCTGTAAAAATATGTTGAGTTGAACCATGTTCTGTTTTATATTTTTCTTTAGTTTTGTGAGTCTTCAAATAGAAAAATGAGAACTTTCTTTAAAATTGCAAAAGTGAATTTTAAAACTTTTTTCTGTGGTATTTTTGAAAATTTTAGCCTGTTGCTGTTAATGAAGTCAGTCTATTTTGATTTGACATTTGGAACACTTCTAGTTGCCTTAAGACCAAGGCGTGCTGACGAGTGGTAGGTAAAGGGCACAGGAAAACCTGTCTAGCACTGCTGTCACTGCAACTACTGATGTGTTACGTGCCTGAGTGTTTGTTGAAAAAAGGCTAGGGTTCAGCCAGTCCACAGAGTCTCAGAAAGAGCTTAAAAACAACAGTGACGTCAATGCCAGTTCTGGTGGCTGTATTTTATGGTGACTGATCTGCTGGTATTTGGACAGAAACTACCAAAGTTATTGGACAGTGTAAATTGGTGTAAATCCATTAACTTCTTCGGTGGTCTTGTCATTTGTCACAGGACCAGGCCCAAGTTGTTGAATAGATGTCCCATGTGCTTTTAATTTTTTTTTTTTTTTTGCTCTCTTGCCTGTGTCACTGTTGGGTTTGTGGTAATATTTTTGATGATTTAGAGTGAAGGAACTCAACTGTGATTTTAGCTCCATGGATATGTGCGTTGGGCAAACATGCTCTCAAGCTTTTGAATGCGTAAGAAGTGGCAGGTTTTCAGGCAAGGCTCCAAATCCCTCCCATGAATCTGGAGATTATATAATCAAATCCTGTGTGTGTTTCATGTTGCTAGGACAAAGTACAAATAGCAGAGTGAAATTAATTCTTCTCCTTATATAAAAGGAGGCTGGGAACTGCCAAATTTTGCATCATTATTACACCAATAGTTGGTGGGAGTTTTTGGGAGGGGTGATGAGGATGAAATACAAATTGGATCCAAACTGGACACAGGTGAAACTGGTCAATCAGGTCATTTTTCTGTACAACTAGGATGCAAATGAAGGGCAGGAAGAGAAGGATAACCCTCTTGTCCTTCTGCAGGTGGTCAGAGGCCAGTCAGGTCTTCAAATCATAAGACAATATTGTACCTCCACACATTTTTGAAGAAATTTAAGGCAGTGAGGGAACTTTTAAGCCTTGTAGTTTAAGAGAAAACCCCCTTTTTTTTATGTTTTGTTCTGTGATTTGTCCCTCGCTGGCAATGATGGTCATGATTTACAAAATATGGGAAAGCTCTATTTTAAAGAGCATGTATCAGAATGAAAACACCCCATTGAACATTTCTCTTTGTCCAAAACCTGTTTATTTTTAGATTGTTAACTTGTGGTATTTTGAAAAATATTGACAAAAAAATAATTCCACCATGGTCTTGGCGTGTATAAAAAGTAGCAGCAGTTTTGACCTGCATGTGCTGAAGTGTTAAAAGTTCTGGCTCTCACTGAGCTGTGATGTGCTTCAGGTCTTGGATTTTTGGTACAGTCAGGATCCAGTCCCTCCTTTCAGCCAAGGCTTTTTCAAAACCTCACTTTATTGTGTAAGTGAGTTATAAGCTATGTGTTAAGTAACATGTTTAATAAATATCAGTCAAAAGTGTTCAACATAAGCTGTTAGGTGCTAACTCATGAGCCATTGCCATGCGTTTCTGTGGTTTGGTTGTCTGTTTCTGAGTAGGCTTTTGCATTTTAGGTATTTTCTTTTAGTAGCTGTTGCTGTTTTCTTTTCCTTGTGATTTACACAATAATGTCTGCCCAGTATAGTGCCTCTTATTCTTCCTATTTTTGATTTTAAGTTTCTCTTCTTTAATTTACTTCACACTGTTTTCCTGTTTTTCATGTTTTTTTCACATATATGAAGCAGCTGCCCACTGCAAAACATAGGCGCTGTACTAAGAAAAGGAACCAAGATGAAAACTCAAATCCTTCTTGTATCCCTTGCACAGATAACCAGGGCCTACAAAATCCTCCTCATTTAATCTATTTTCAAAGTGGCATGTGGAGAAAACCAACCCAAAAGACCATACCCAAAACTTAAAGCCTCTCTCCCTCTCTGTGATTTATTTTTTTTCCTGCAGAACTAGCAATTCTAGTCCTTGTTTTACAAATCAGAGATATGTGGGTTTTAATATAGGACTTAGCTCTTAACTTAGGTATATGCTGGTAGGAAAAATGAGGTTAGTGACCAGTTCTTCTTGGACTAGTCCAGATCCCTAGGAAATTTGCAGTGGATCAATATGTTTATAGTATTCAAAGGGACTTGAGCATTATTCCAACCAGAAGAACTGCAACATTCTATGACAGTCCACTGACCCACGAGTTTACTGCAGCAGTAGCATGGCGTATAGCAGCCGAATAATTAGGCTCTTACTGAAAATTTGGTTGGAATTTGTTTCACTCCTAGCTAACCTGTGTTTTGGTTCCTGTGGTCAATGCACAAGGTATGCAGTACCTACCTTTTCCTCTGCTTTCCTGAATATCAGCTACCAGAAAGAGAAATGTCTGGTCAGTGCTCTCTGAGGATCAAAGTCCATATGCTGCAATAAATCCAATCCTGGAAAGTTGACAAAACTACAGCAGTGGAGAAAAATTAGTTAATGTTAAACCACTAGGCTGTGACAGCTTTTCTCCTTGCTTAAATGTATATATGCTGGTCTAGTAAATTCCCTGCTTTGGATTTAGTCTGTTCAGGTCCTTTGTCTTTGAGAGCAATTTGGTTTAATTTAAGCTGGTTTTGAGTTTGTCAGAGTACAGTGTGACAGGATTTCAGTGTGAGCAGTGTTGGTTATGCTGAAGTTCTGGACGGCTCTCTGTCCTGTCTCCTGCACGGTGTGATGGCAGAATATAAGAACAGAGAAATGTAACAAAATTTCTTCAGAATACCAACTTGCCCAAAACTACACCTTGAGAACTTCTGAGCAGTTAATATGTACTTTGTAATTCTTAGAAAATTTGTCTTCTAAAAGCATGTCTAATCCCTTTTGAACCCTTTCAGATGGTAGAAACTTATGGAAAGGAGTTCCACAGCGTTAATGTTGCTAAAGAACCTCTTCAGTCTGTGTACTAGGTGCATTTTTTTTAATCTCTCTGTACTAGGTTAATTTGTTCCCAGTTCCTATGACATATTTCCCAAGTAGGAATATTTGAAGCTCATCAGTTTGAAGATGAAATTAAAATATTTGTTCCAGTTCTTTGCATTTACCTATATCTACCATTTTGTTGACCAGTAACTAAGATATTCTTGTGGCTGATGCTTGTTTGTACATTACATCCTATCGTCTACAGACTTTGCAATTTTATTAAATCCACTTAATGGTTTTGAATGTGTTGAAAAACAACAGAGAACACTTATTTGAAAAGTGACAATTTAATCCTGTGCGTAAATTCCCATCTTTTAAGTGATTTGTGCCTGGCCTTTCTGAGCACTGAATGTCTGCTTGGTTTCAGAAGCAAGTGACCTTGCTGAAGCCTTTTGGAACCCCAGCTAGTTTGTATCATTATGCAAATGTTTGTTATTCCTGTAGGGAACTTTAGAAAGTCTGAGAGACTTAACATCCCATTACAAAAACCTTGACTTTGCCTCTGTGTATCCAGGTACTTTAAATATCAGGACACTATTTTTAAAATAGGCTCTTCAGAAGAGTTGGACCTTCAAGTAAATACTACATGATCATTTCATATGGTAATTTCTGAATGGATGAAATTGTGTTTTTTTCACTTTTAAAGGGCAGTCAGAATTTGTTTGGATATCTGCTTCTATACATACAGCACTTGCCAGTAAAACCTCTCTTGTGATGTCAGCTTTCTGTCCTGTTTTAACAAAATACTCTGATGACATTTGAAATGAGTAACTGCTGTCCTCGGTGAAATGACATACTGTATTTATTTTTTTATTGGCAGATTAGCCAGAGGCCTTTAGATTGGAAAATTCCATGTCTGCTTAGCAATTGCTTAAACATCTAATGTATGGTGTGACTAAATACATTCCTGACAGGAGTGCAGATTGCTAATGATGTGATAATTCTTCCTTGCCAGTGGATTCCCTCAGTAGATTGTCTCAGAGGAGACTTGATAAAATCATTCTGATTAGCGTGCTGCATTAGGTATTATCTTTTCTGATTTAATATATTGCTTTTCTGATTTTCTGGTGTCATAGCAACTCTGGAAGCTGTATTATAGACTGACACGACGTGATTTTAGCTGTTCTGTGGTAGCAATTCGTAGTTGTTGCTTTCAGTGTATCCACCTGATGGGTTGAGCACAGGTATGAGTTTTACAATGAACATTTCAAAGTGTTGAACTATGTAAGGCAAATATAGCTCAAAAGGATTTAACTTAGTGAGTTAAATTAGCATTTTCCTGCCAGGCAGTAATAGGAAGTATTTGTCCAAAAATACTTGATTACATAGTGTCTGGCATTTGCACGTATCTTTCCAGTAGCCTTGGTACATGGAATAATTCCCATCATCTGGAAATAAGCTACTGCTTAATAAATAAGCAGCACATAATGTCAATATGATTGGTAAGAAGCAGACTTTAGCAAACCTTATGTGAGTTAATGCAGCACTTTATTTACATTTGGAATTAATTCCCTGGTGTCTTTGTCAGGAAATGTATTGGGAAAGCTATAGCACTGGCACGTCTAGAGTATGATGCATCTGTTCTACCCCAAATTTTTGTTTTATGATTAGGCAAAGAGCTGCTGGACAAGTGCACTTCTAAAACTGTGTGCTTTATTGACTGTAGAGCACCTGGATGACTAACTGAATTAGGCATCCAAAAGTAGCAATATTAATATTGGACAAGATAGTTCTATGGTCCCTAAGTCTGTGCTTCTCCTTTTCTGGCTAACTAGGTAGATCAAGACCTGGAGTCTGATCTGCAGAGGTGTGGATTAAGCGCACAGTGGTACCAGGATTTTAGTGATCCATTAACTATATTTCTTGGCCTCGTTCCTTATCTGAAATGGAAATATTGGTATCCCCTTCAACTTTTTTGGTCTGTGCTGTACATAATTTAACCTTGCATACATTCTCTGCAGCATGTCTTTGGATTGCAGTTTCACAATGACCTTCCATCTTCTGATAATACCATAGGTATGCATGTTCTGCGTTTGATCTGGTAAGGTTTTGCCTGCCTGAATTTAGAGTTGCTGCATTGCTTCTGGCTGAGGAAGTCAGCCTCAGAATTTGAATATTATATGCAGTGGCTGCGTCCACGTGACGGGGAGAAAAACAAATAAGAAGCTGCTTTTATCCTCTTTTCAGTTGCCCAGAGCTCATATTAAGAGCTAGAGATTTGTGAGATATTGGATCTGCAACTAATTACTGCTCTGGGACTGAAGGTTACTTGTCGTGGGCATTAAGCCAATGTGATTTTGGGAATAAATCCATGTTTGGGACAAGAACAAAACATTTCTATATGATTTTGATTTAAAAGTAAATATGTAAGACTTTTCTGTGGCTGCTTAAAGCTATTCACTTGTCCAGAGTAATACAGTAAATTGCAATGAAGATGGATAGCAGTGTTGTAGTTCATTATAAATTCGCAGCAAATAACGAGATATCAATATACTGCTTTTTATCAGTCTGGAAATGGTACCTCCTACAGTGACAATTTTGCAATGTATTCAGTTGTTATAAGGTGTTTGTCCGAGATCAATACTTAAAGATTCTGAGCTGACTCTTCTGAGAACAGATGTCAATTAAAGAACTCAATCAAAGACTGAGATTAAGTGTCAATTAAAGATCTGCAGTTGTTTTCTTCAGTTTAATTTCTCTTTTTCTTCCTTGCTCCTTTTTCTTTGCCTGGTGTAGAGGGTACGTGAGTGTGAGTGAAAGGGGGTTTGAAGATACAAACTGTACAAAATACTCGGATGTTGCAGGGTTTTAGGTTTCAAAAGCTATAGTGTCTGGAGTCTGGGCAGAATTACATGGCTACATCTGAAGTGGATATATGTTGAACAAGCCATATTGTATGTATTCTGCCATAAGACTTCAAGGAGACTGAGGCTCCTGGGCTTAGGGATAGCACTATAACTCAGTAATTGAAGTGCTTGGTGGCTCAGGTTGTGTATATATGCATGGACACATGCTTTATTTGATGAGCTTATGGGCTTTTGCATACATGTACAAATCTAGAGTTTCAAAGTTGAGAGTTTTTAATTTAATGTCAGCCACTTTTCAGCTTCAGGTCACAGTCTGCGTGTAGTACTGATTTTAGCACTGTATCTTGGTAGCATGGTAATTTGGTTGCAATGTGAATACAAGTCTGCAGGGGAAAACTTGAAAGCCTATTATTGTAGTTTACCAAGTATCCTGTGGTGTTCCTCAGAAAAGATTACAAATTATATTTTTGCATATTAAAAAAGCAGCTGCTGCCCTTGAAGTCACAGATGTACCTTTGCAAGTGTTTTATAATACACTTGCACTAAATTTTCTGAGAAACAACAACATTCTTTTTCTGTTTGTATTTCATGGATTACCTATTAGCTGTTTGATAAATGACTTTAGGTTACTCAGCTCAGTAGGAAAAAAAAAAAAAGGTAAAAAGAAGAGATGCTGGAAAGATGCCCTTTTCACTGGCATTTATTAAAATAATTTCCTTAAGGGAATGAGGAAGGGTAAGCTTTACCTGCTTTGCTGGGCTCATGTCAGGGCTCCTCAGAACTTGTCACCATCACGAAGTTTCTTTTTGTCCAGATAAAGAGCTGAGCTACAGTTCAAACTCCTGTGCCCTGATTTGCAGAACATATCATGTCCTTGAGTTCATTCTGTCTCTTAATGGTTTGTATGACAATAATGTTTGTGTTTTGAGGAATGGTGAAATATGGATACCTTGGTAAAAAGCTGCAGATAAGGCTTCAGTCTAAGATTCAAGCTTATAATGTCAGCTCAGTTGTGATATGATGGTGATGATGATGATTATGCTGATGACTTTGTATCGACCCATAGCTTCCAGTAAAATTGGTTCACCTTACTGTTGGTTAAGTAACTTGGGTGACTGGTGAGGGATAACTGCGGAAACAGGCATTGTATAACCCCTCACAAGGGCTTCTTTTGATGAAATATTTCTGAGTCTCCCTCGAAGACCGAGATTAGTGCAGAGCTGGAACAGAGTCACTGTATAATTGGAGCTTGCTGAGAAATGTTGTGCCCGTTGTTTGCTTGGAATGGTATGCAGAGAATATCATAGCTACGGGGTAGCAAAGATCACATCCAGGTTTTTCCAACAGCCTAGCCAAATGTGAAGGAGTTTACCCTTCCAGCCAATTGCCTTCCCATTTCCAGCTTTTTTTTCTTCTCGTAATCATTGTTAAAAAGCACTGGATCATCATCGTCGACATTTGTTCTTACAAAAATACTATAAGCAGTAAAGCAGCGGAAAGGCATTTTCATTTGGGGTAGATTAGTTGCTGCTTACACAAGATGTGAAGTACTCTAAAAAGATACAGGTAAATCTTGTGGTCTGATAATGGTAAATCTTCGTGTATTGATCGTGTGATGTTTGAATGGCATGAGCTGAAACTTCTAGTAGTGGATCTTGCATCTTGGAAACTTTAGTGTAAAAGCAAGTGCAGTTATTGTTATTACCCAGTGAAATCAGCGTAGATAATTCAGTCCCATTTTGGTGTGAAAGCCAGAAAATGTTCTGAACAGCAGGCATCCCAGTGCTTTGTTTATTTGTTCATCCCAGTGAATTATTTTAGTCCCAGATGCTTGGTGGATCCTAAGTTTTAGAGGCATTAATGTACAGAAGCCTCAAATGGAAACTTTAGTACTTGATTTAGTCATACAGTTTTCCAAATGTATGATTGTATGGTGGCTCCTTTGAATAAATCGTGATGATTTAAAATAAAGTTTAAGAAAATGAATAATAATGGTGACAGGTTGCTTTCTTCAGTCTTGTTTCTTTGTTCTCTCCTCTTTTTTAAAGTGATCTTTGAGGGTTTTGCTGCATTTGACTAGAGACATATGAGGGAGATCCTCTTTGTTGAGGGACACATTTAACTCTTACCAGCTCCTGGGGTAATTATAGTAACATGGTGATATTTATGGGAATATTTTCATTACTGTACATTTAAATAGCTAATTGCTGTTAGTATAGGGGAGCAGCCCGCTATGGTAAAAGACAAGCAGAAAGACAGAAGGTGCATGAGGCTTTTGAAATTTATTTCAGTAGTTTTTTCTAGGTTCGTTGTTGGGGAAACTTGTCTCCTGATCTGTGCCTGGAGAATGCTGTTTCTGCTTTTTTTGCCTGCAAAGGACATAAGCTCATTCAATTGGGCTGATACACTGAAAGCTGGAGCAACAACTTCACTCTTTCTGCCAGCCTGAGAAATAACACCTGCTGATACCATGGAGGTGGTGTAGGTGAGGGAGGCACAGCCGTGCTGTTCCTCACCTGCAGCAGGGCACACCAAAAGCCCTTGGCATGTCTGTGAAAGCCTTTCCCTTCCATCACGTCACTTGTGCTTCCCTTTACCTCTTCTCCCCTGTAAATTGTTTTCTCTTCCCTCTCAACAGGCTCCCTGGCAATGCGTAGGGCTTGATCAGACATTGCTTGTTGCTTGCATCCTTTTAATTTCTTGATAAGCAACTTCGGGTTTTTTGTTATTTTCCACCCACCAGGCCATACCAGGCAGTTGCTTTGTAATGTTGGGTTGTGGGTGGAGAAAAGATGGCAGAGAGTTTAGCTGGTTTGTGTAGTGCCTGGTTAGCTGCAGTTGTCTCTGTGGCATGCCCTGGGCAGGTCTGTTTTGTTACCTGAAAGCCCTTCAAGTAAATAAATAAATAAATATATAAACAATCAAACAAATAAATAAAATAAATCTTGAATGAAGAAACATGGATTGATTTAATTTCTAAGCTTATGATAGGTCGTTAAACTTATACGTAACACCATCTCTTTCCTTAATGAAAGTGATGGTTGTGGAATGGCAGTGATAGCCTGTGGTCCCAGGAGTAAAGGGGAGGAAGGAAAGTAATTTCACCAGATGAGCTCTGAACTCTCTAAGTCTAAAACAAGCATTTCACTTAGCTTACACTTAAGTTCATTATTGAATCAGCATCAGAGCCTGACCAACTTTCATTGTTCAAAAGGAAGGAAATAACATCTAATTTTTCTGATAGAACAAACACATTTTTTCAAACCTGCTCTGTGTGCTGCAGCCCACATGCACTGTTATGAAAGCAGCGACTGTGTTAGTTTTTCCTGTTTGTGTCACTGTAGAAGCTTTGATGTATGTTGCTCAGAAGTTACTTGCTGTTGCACCCGTCCTTCGTCCCCTTGTGGTGTGTGTTTCTATCTCAATAGACTCCTGCGTTGAAGAAACTTTTTTTTGTTAAAATCCTTCCATGAAAGGTTTAGTCTCATCCTTTTCTGGTTTTATATCTTATATAATGTGTTCTGACCACAAGTCTTAAAATGTAGCTTTTTCTAAAGAATCACAGCAGAGCTTGGTGTGATTTCAGAAAGTGTACACATGAGCCACTGGGATTTGCTGAGGTTTTGTGCTTAATAATTAAATATTGCTCTTTCTGAAGATTTTATAAAACTTAGGCTAGAGGCCTTTGGGATCATCTGATCTGACCTGCATCTGAATCACAAGCCAGTAATTTGCATGCAGTTATGACTAAATTGAGACTAAATACTCATTCTGGACTAAAGCCTAAAAATGTTTGGCTACAGCAATCTTCTCGAAAGGCAAAAACATCAAAACAAGTTGAGTTCCTTGGGTTTGGAGATTCAGTGCCTAATTATCCTCCCTCTTTTTCTTCATCCAAGTTCATAATTAAGATCTTTCTGCTTTTATTTTTTACTGGTTTTGTTATGTTGTGTGCTAGACTAGAGAGAGCTTTCAGAACTTTTTCTTCTCCCCGTCTGAAGGTGCATGTTAATTACGGATGCCTCCTCGTTTTCCTTCTCCATCAGCTTAACAGTCTGAACTCAGTCTGTCATTTGCAGGCATTTTCTGCAGTCCTCCAGTCATTCTTTTAGCTCTTTTCCACAGTCATCTGAACTTTATTTTTAACCTTTAAAAAGCACAAACTGAGGCTGTTTTCAGTATTTTTGATCTCAGTAATGCTTTTTGAGATCTTGTTTGGAGATTTAAAATCTTGCTTGGGCTTTAGCCCAAGTCTGAAACTAAACTGTTTCACAGTCAGCTTCTTTTTATGGCCATATTTGAATGCAATTACTATAGCTTTAGGAACTAAATTTCTCACAGTGTACAGGATGAATGTCATTGTGATCTTCTGGTGGTTGTCTTAGTTCAGCACAGTCATGTACTGAATAAAGTTATATCCAAACTCTCCTTCTCTTTCTAGGAGAGGGAGTGAGTTGAGGAAGATTATGCGTTCCTAAGTGTGCATGTATTTTTACACTCTGGTTTTTACCCAAATCCTCCAAAATTGTGTGAATTCTGTTAGGCCCACGATCTTTCAGTGCAAGTGTACCTGAGGCTGTGTTTGCTTTGGCTAATCAAAAATTAGTTTTGATTTAAATATACATCTATATAGATACAGATTTATACATGTGTGTCCATATTTTGAGAAGAGAAATACCGTGAAATTTTAATGGGGCATCACACTGTTTAGATGTTTACAGAATGGGAGTTCTGTTTTGCATAACTTAACAGTCCTTTAGAACCTTAAAAACACAAATCACCTAATCTTTGAACTATGAAAACATGTAGGAAAAAATTCCACATCTGTTTTAACTGGGAAGAACATCTACAGTAAAAGAATTTTTATTTGGTCTGTCTATGAGATAGTGAGTTTTTCTTAAAAGCTGATTTTGGAGTGCCGAGTATCTGTTGGAACAAGTACCCACTTTCCTTTGTAAGGCTGTGATGAGTCACAGAGCAGACTGTTAGCGATGGAGAAGATTTTTGTGCAGATTTCAATAATTGAAAGTTTTGCTGTCATTTTCCTCTCTTTCGAATAGTGGAGTATTGCTTGTGTGAGTTTAAATTTTATCTTCAACTATTCCATTACAAAATGAGTAAGTCTCATATTGTGGCTGTTTTTGTGATACATTGCAAATACTAGAAAGAATTACTGATAAAATTGAAGCAGCATGAATATATTCTTTTCTTTAGGATGGAAGTAACCTTTTGATGCATAATGTCCTTTGGTGATGAGTTACTAGCTTCAAATATGTGTATCATTTGATCTCTTTCTTCTGTAACATGATTTCTAATGACAGATTTGTAATAATATAGTGCCAGATTCAAAAAGGCATTTATTTTCAAGTTGTGCAATAAAGACATCTAAGATCAGCCAGAGACTGCAATCTGACTGAGGAAGAATTCGATTAATACCTGGCTCCGAGCCTGGTGCGAGGAGAGGGGCTTTTGGTTTTTTTGATCATGGCGGGGCTCATGCACCCCCAGGCTTTCTCGCTAAGGGCGGGACACATGGGTCTCCTAGGGGGGCTAAAGCCCTTGCCAGAAACCTAGCCAAGCTCATAAATCGAGCTTTAAACTAGATGTGAAGGGGGAGGGGGTTGAGCCCAGGCTAGACAGGAATGAGCCTGGATGTGGGGAATTGGTGATTGGGAGAGGGTGCGCGGGCGAGGACCACCAGTACCTCACCGCACAAAAAGTGGGGGAGAACACACCTCGGGGTGTTAAGGGAGATGCAGGCACTCTGGTGTCAACTGATCCAGTTACCAGGCAGTTGGGAACGAACCCTGTTCCCTCTAGGAGGGCTGAAGGCTCGGCAGCTCAGCTGAAGTGCATTTACACCAATGCATGCAGCATGGGAAATAAGAAGGAAGAGCTGGAAGCTGTCGTAGGGCAAGGGGCCTATGATGTCGTTGCCATCACGGAAACGTGGTGGGACGACTCATATAACTGGAGTACGACTATGGTGGGGTATAAGCTTTTCAGGCGGGACAGGAAGGGTAGGAGAGGAGGTGGGGTAGCCCTCTTTGTAAGGGAGGACTTGGACATCACTGAGATGGATTGTGGAGATGAGGAGGTTGAGTGCCTGTGGGTCAAAATCAGAGGAGCCCACCAGAAGGTAGATTTTGTGATGGGAGTCTGTTACAGACCACCCAACCAAGGAGAAGCAGCTGATGAGCTCTTCTATAAACAGCTGGGGTTAATCTCTAGATCGATGCCTCTGGTTCTGGTGGGAGACTTCAATCTGCCTGATATCTGCTGGGTGTACAACACAGCAGAAAGGAAGCAGTCTAGGAGGTTCCTGGAGTGCGTGGGAGATAACTTCCTTGCACAGTTGGTGAATGAACCAACCAGGGAAGGTGCCCTCCTGGACCTCCTGTTGGTGAACAGAGAAGGCCTTGTAGGGAATGTGGCGGTAGGTGGACGCCTAGGACTAAGCGACCATGAGATTATAAAATTTTCTGTTCTAGGTGAAGTGAAGAGGGTGGTTAGCAAGACGGTAACATTAAATTTCCAGAGGGCAGACTTTGATCTCTTCAGCAGGCTGGTTGGTGAAGTCTCATGGGAGACAGTACTCAAGGGCAAGGGTGCCCAGGAGGGCTGGGAGCTCTTCAAAGGGGTGGTCCTAGCAGCTCAGGAGAAAGCCATCCCCGTGGTCCGGAAAAAAAGCCGGCAGGGGAGAAAGCCAGCTTGGTTGAATAGAGAGATCTTGAGGGATATCAAGAAGAAAAGAAATGTTTATGGGCTCTGGAAGAAGGGACAGGCCTCTTGGGTGGACTACAGGAGGGAAGTGAGATTGTGTAGGGAAAAAATCAGAAGGGCTAAGGCTCAGCTAGAAATTGGATTGGCCAAGTCAGTGAAAGATAACAAAAAATCTTTCTACAAATATATAAATAATAAAAGGCGGACTAGGGAGACCATACAGTCCCTATTGGACACAGAAGGGACAACAGTAACAGGGGATGAGGAAAAGGCTGAGGTACTTAATGCCTTCTTTGCCTCAGTCTTTAGTCGTAAGGAGGGTCGTTCCGCCTGTGTACAAACCCAGGAGCTAGAGGAGCATAATGAGGCTCCCATGATCCAAGAGGAGGTGGTCAGAGCCTTGCTAGCCCGACTGGACAGTCACAAGTCTATGGGGCCGGACGGGATTCACCCTAGGGTACTGAAGGAGCTGGCGGATGTGCTGGCCAAACCCCTTTCCATCATCTTCCAACAGTCCTGGAAGACTGGGGAAGTCCCACTGGACTGGAGGCTGGCTGATGTTGTGCCCATCTACAAAAAGGGCCGCAGGGAGGACCCAGGAAACTACAGGCCTGTCAGTCTGACCTCAGTGCCAGGGAAAGTCATGGAACAGGTGATCTTGAGTGCTATCATGAAGCACATGCAAGAGAACCGGGTGATCAGGCCCAGTCAACATGGGTTCACAAAAGGCAGGTCTTGCCAGACTAACCTGATCGCCTTCTATGACAAAGTGACCCGGCTACTGGATGAGGGAAAGGCTGTGGATGTGGTCTTCCTGGACTTCAGCAAAGCCTTTGACACAGTTTCCCACAGCGTTCTGCTTGAGAAACTGTCAGCCTCTGGGCTGGACAGGCGCACACTCTCCTGGGTGGAAAACTGGTTGGATGGCCGGGCCCAGAGAGTGGTGGTAAATGGTGTGAAATCCAGCTGGAGGCCAGTGACAAGTGGGGTTCCCCAGGGCTCAGTGCTGGGTCCAGCCCTGTTCAATGTCTTCATCAATGACCTGGATGAAGGCATCGAATGCACCCTTAGCAAGTTTGCGGACGACACTAAGCTGGGTGGAAGTGTTGATCTGCTGGAGGGAAGGGAGGCTCTGCAAAGGGATCTGAACAGGCTGGACCGCTGGGCAGAGTCCAATGGCATGAGGTTTAACAAGGCCAAATGCCGGGTCCTGCACTTGGGGCACAACAACCCTGTGCAGTGCTACAGACTGGGAGAAGTCTGTCTAGAAAGCTGCCTGGAGGAGAGGGACCTGGGGGTGTTGGTTGACAGCCGACTGAATATGAGCCAGCAGTGTGCCCAGGTGGCCAAGAAGGCCAATGGCATCTTGGCTTGTATCAGAAACGGCGTGACCAGCAGGTCCAGGGAGGTTATCCTCCCTCTGTACTCGGCACTGGTGAGACCGCTCCTCGAATACTGTGTTCAGTTCTGGGCCCCTCACCACAAGAAGGATGTTGAGGCTCTGGAGAGAGTACAGAGAAGAGCAACAAAGCTGGTGAAAGGGCTGGAGAACAGGCCTTATGAGGAGTGGCTGAGAGAGCTGGGGTTGTTTAGCCTGGAGAAGAGGAGGCTGAGGGGTGACCTCATTGCTCTCTACAACTACCTGAAAGGACGTTGTAGAGAGGAGGGTGCTGGCCTCTTCTCCCAAGTGACAGGGGACAGGACAAGAGGGAATGGCCTCAAGCTCCGACAGGGGAGGTTTAGGCTAGACGTTAGGAAAAAATTCTTTACAGAAAGGGTCATTGGGCACTGGAACAGGCTGCCCAGGGAGGTGGTTGAGTCACCTTCCCTGGAGGTGTTTAAGGCACGGGTGGACGAGGTGCTGAGGGATATGGTTTAGTGTTTGGTAGGAACGGTTGGACTCGGTGATCCGGTGGGTCTCTTCCAACCTGGTTATTCTGTGATTCTGTGATTCTGTGACTTGTATGTTTTGAGACTTCATGCATTCTAAATCTTCTACATGCTAGCAGTGGTGGTATGGAGAGCTGTGGTCCCACAGGTGGCCTGTGGGATGCTCCAGTTTTCCTAATGCTTTTCCCTCTAGGAACTTGGAGTGACTGAGTTGCAGTTACTCACCAAACAGTTGTGCTTTCTTCTGCCTGCAAGCACACAAGACCTCTGGCGAACCTCAAAGGGAGCTGTAGAGCCAGCCTCCTTCAGCAGCACTTGTCATCTTCTGGCCACTGACTGGCTTTGTTGCTCCCCACATGCATGTTCTTCTCCTCTGTTTCTTGTGCAGGCAGTTTGAGAAAGACAGATGGATGTGTTTGAGGGCTGCTGTTGCTGGGGAGGATGTGAGAGAAGGGATGCGGAGAGAAGTGGATGTGGGAGTCTTTGTGGGATTCGGCAGTGGGAAGGAGCCATAGCCACCGCTTGGCCCAAGGTGGTTCAAGTCCTCAAGGTGGTTCAAAATCTCTGGTCTGGCCTCTGCAGCTGCTGAGGTGTGGTCTTGCTGGTTTTCTCTCAGCTCCTGTCTGAAGAATATCAGTTTATCTGAGAGCCAGTGCATTTTGGTAATTCATGTTTTTTTTCAGAAAGATTTTAAGTCCTCTGATGGTTTACTGCTTCCGCGTAACAGCCTTTTATAATACAGGAATCTTGAACAGTTGCAACTTGACTGCAAGATGTGGTAATTGGTTTTTCTTTCTTTTCAGCTCTGCAAGCAGACTGTAAGCCTGTACTGGGTTGTTATTGCTCCCTGAGCAGATAATTTTCTGTGTTGGAAGGAAAGGAATGCTTGTCTGTTTAGAGGCAGTTTTGTAATATGAATTCAGTTTCACGCTGTTGGTCCCACTTTGTTGACTGAATTTACGTTGCTGTACTTTAAAAGATTGGTAGAAAAAGTATCTGTAATGGTTTTTAAAAAAAGCTTTTGTTTATGGTGAAGTTTAATAAGATGAAGAGGTTGATAAAAGAATATATTTTGGCATTGTAAAATACTGTTTATTTAGTGAATTGCAACTTCAGTTCAACTTAATGGAAAAATCTGAAATGGAAAGCAATCTTTACCAGCACTATTTATCTCAATGGATGATTTTTTTTTCTTCTTTATGTCTAAATAAGATGCGGAAAGTAACAGGAAAACATTCTTTGTAATTCACGGTCCTTTCATGTCAGAACTCCTAGTAGTAAGGTGACCTTCCTGGAATCTTCTCCAAGCTTAACTGCTAACTGTGGTTTGTGGGAGAATCAAAATTACTTTCTCTTGAAATGCCTAGATTTCTTTTCCTTTGTGGCTTTGGTAATAATAATAAGCTGCCTTTTCAATTGAGGAATTGCTCTTCTGTGTTTCTGAGTTCTTTCTTCTAAGTAAGAAGATCGTATTTGTTATAGAAATTATGTCCAGGTACTAGCAATATGTCAGGCTGCTCATTTCATGGGCTACAGGATGCAGGGGGATGAAAAAAATAGCCAAGAGAACATAAAGGGGAAAAATACAAATAGAATGTACCTTTGTAGAGTGGTGCATCATCAGGAGAAAAAAGCAGGGAAGTGGGAGACCTAGTAAATTCATAAACAAAAGGGAAAGCGGGGAGAAATTATGGTGATGGATAGTAAAGGAACAGGGAAAGCTGTAGTCAGGAGAACTTGACCCGTGAGCAAAAAGACTTTGTTTTCCTAAGAGCTGGGGCTTAATTTCCAGTTTTGCTGAGCTTTCACAGAGGAGGGCAGAAATGTAGAAAGCTTGGGATAATCACAGAAGATAAACATATCAGTGCTTGTATCATCTCATATAAATGTCTACCTGCATCAAATGCAAGAGAATGTATACCTAGAAACCAAGGGAGCATAAGAAGGCTGAGATAGCCACACTGGGAGAACAAGAAAATTGTGCAAAATGATGTGCTATATTTAGAAGCATGTTTCAAGTGGATGCCGGCATGTAAGAGTTTTGACAAATTGATAGTGAAAGGGAATTTGGGAACTTGTAGATTGAATACATTTGAACTTTGATAGGGAAAAGAATATTTGTAGAAGTTTGTATAAGCTATGATCATTTTGAATCTTTAACCTGGTAAAGGTTTTTTTAGGACTGGTTTGGGGTATTTTTATTTTTTTTAGAATTCGTCACAGCAAGAAATATGTTCATTTGTAAAGTATAAGGAAACTTATAAAGTTTTGTGATCTCGAACATTTAAAACACTGTGGCCTAGACTTAACTTATTTTAATCACGTCTAATCCTGAAAACCCATCTATCTGCAGAGGGTTGTGTATTTGTTTTACAATGCTTGATTCTCCTGTAATCATATGTAACAAGCTGTGTTCCTGTGCTTAGCAGTGGCTTTCAGGCATGGTGGGAAGAAACTGATGGTAAATGGTTAATTTGCGATTTCTTGTGTACAAACTTCTCAAGCTCCTTTATCTGTTTTACTCCAAAAGCAGCCCTTAGAACTGAAGTCTAATCCCAAAGCTGTGTTGATGCAAATTATTTGCATGCCAAAAGGAGCCACTTGTGTGAAGAAGGATAAATAAGTGGGCCTCAAGATGGATTTTATTTTGCAATAGCTGCCTAAGCATGTAAACTTGGTCTTATTAAAGACTGAGGAAATTTGTCTATGCTGTTGGATACTCATAAATGTTTTTGTGATTTTCTTTCTGTATTTTCAGATTTGAACATGGAATTCAACCCATCAGATCATCCACGGGCCAGTACGATATTTCTCAGTAAATCACAAACAGATGGTAGGTTACTGAATTTATTACAGTATTTGCTATTGCACTTATGTCTAAACCCTTTATAAGAATGCATATGATAGTCTTTTAATATACAGTACCCCTCCCCAGAAAGAAGTTTTTATAGGCATCGTGTTAGAGTTGAAAGATAACTTCAGTTAATTACTTTGTCAGACCAGTAGCAGGAAGTGCAGGTTTGAGTCCTGCCATGTCCTGAAATTGTAAGTCTTATGAGAAGTACAAATATGGGTAAACCTTAATATATTTATATTTTACAAATATTTTCCTAAATACAGAATTTTCTGTATCACTGTTTTTTTTAAAAAAATCTCTGAACATTAGGCCAAGGTTCTGGGAATTATGTGGGGAGTATTTTAATGAGAAAACACCAGTTTGTGTTAGCATGGAAGACAGTCTGGAGTTTCCTTTGATATAGCTGATATTGTAAATGAGCTCTATACTAGATTTTAATGACAAAACAACCCCCATCCCACCCAAACATTCTCTTGTCTTCTTTCATTATGGATTTGAAATAGTCATATATTTGTCTGGAATATTTTTTTTTAATAGACAAAATGATCCCTCTGGAATTGTATCTCTTAAGCAAGCCTCTTGATAGAGTTAGTAGAATAGAAGCCATTTATTCTGGCTCTCTCATTCCCTGTTGGCCCATGTATGACTCGTTTTAGAAGTAGATGAATAATCGATGCAAAACACATTATTTTCTATCAAGACTTTCAAAGCAGTTTCTGAATTGTAATTCTGACTGTTCAGTATGTATTCTTTGTCCTTTCTGCTGCTTGTAAGTGCTATTTCTGATTTACATAGTAAATTGCAGTGTCAAACACATCACTTAAAAATAATGTAGTTTTCACTTACTCTATATTTTTTGCTAATTTTTGAGCATGACTAGAACAAGAAGGATATACATTTAGGCCCTAATTGAAGAGTTGATTATGTAAGTACCTCTTTTGCCCTTCAGATTGGCCTCCTGAGTTCAGCCCTGGTTCTGTCAGTGCATTATTATGTGATTTGGAGGTGATTTACCATTCTAATCTGGTTAGGTAGTCTGTAAAATTAATATGATAATATTTACATAGTATGCTGTATTATGAAGAATGATGCCCATTTTATAGTGTTTTCGTAGTGTTTTGAGACTGTGTAATCCCATATGGATGCTGCCTGGTTCTCATTACAGTTTATTGAATGAAAGTACAAAAAAAAATCTCAAGTCCAATAGCTAAAATTTTGACCAGAACTGATGATTATTCATACTTGTAGTAATAGTGGTTTATTTATTGCAGTATTTAGTTAACTGTAAGCATTTTTTTAAAGTGACAGCTTATACCCATGCTAGAGTTGGTCTATGAAACTTTGTTCTACTTTAAGTAATGTGAAGAACCTGTTTTTGAGTGAGAACAATTAATTTAGTGAAACAGTATGGAAAAGTTATCAACAAGCATGTACTATGTGTTCAGCTATTCTTGATCATGGTAGAAAAAATCCAAAGGCTATTTTGCTTGTACAAAAAAGAAAAAAAATATTATGCAAGCATTTATCTATTGATGCATTGCCAAGGGCCACCTCATTCTGATGGGACAACTCACAGTAGTAAGCATTTTGCTTGGCTGTATTTTGGGCCTGTTGTGGAACCAAGTGAGCTGCAGCAGCTGCCATACTGGTAAGGATGTTGCCTAACACCAAAATGCAATGCTTGTTAGGGCAAAAATAGAAGATTTTTTTTTATGGTGTGTAGGTTTGTATTTTGGCAGCCTGCTGTGAAGTTTAGGAGGCCCACAAGACTTCTTAAAACAATGTAGAAGAGGAGAGCTGAGCTGGCAGTATAGAAAACACCTTGGGCATCTACCTACCTCTCTCCTTTACTTGGATAGTATTGGGCTGGCAAACTTTCCTGTTCACTAGGAAAGTGTTTCTATAGACTTGCAGGCATTTAAAATACACATACTGGAGAGCTGGGGGGCATCAGGATTTCATCTAGGATCTGGCTGTGACTCTTGAGTGTACATCTCATGTTTATGCAAAGGGAAATGGCCAAGCCCATCACTATGTGCTAGAGTGACTTGACAATGTCACTGTCAGGCAGTTCCTTGTTTGGCTTTCTAGTAGCCCTGTACTCTTTCAGCTTCGTTGGTAATCTTGTAGTATTGTCCTGGCATAGGAGCTGTGCTTGAGCAATTTGTGATCAACATGTCAGTGAAGAGCAACAAGCTGACTCCCCCAGACATAATGAGGCAGGGCCTGGTGTCTATGGATATTATGTGGTCTGAATTTCTTACTGTTCTGTGAAGCTTAGATGACAAGCATCTCAATCTGCCCTGCCCCTCTTAGTCAGTAGTCTGAATGGAACCTTAATTACCTGAGTGTTCGATGAATCTGTAGAAAAGCTGAAGACCCAATAAATATTAATTAATTTCCTAGCTAAAGTAGCTTTTTGGATTGTTTGCAGCTCTTTGTGGGAATTTTCTGAGTGCTGAATCTTACATGAGTAATTTTAGCTGTTAAGGGAGCTGGTGAAGAATGTCACCTTTTACAGCTTCAACTTCTGTGAGTGCTTTATGCAAGTTCTCCCTTGTTTATGGAGTTTGGCCTGTAAGCGGGATCGTCTAAGTGACTGAAATGCCATTCACTGTTTAGCGTGTGGTTGTGATAAAGCCAGGGATTCCAAACCTTAGCACTCTAATAGTGTAAATTCCTTTCCTTATAATAGCAAGAGGGCAATAGTTGCTACTTTAGCGTGCTGGTGGTGGTCTTTCCTGTTATTGATTTACAGCTGTTCACCTCTCCTAAATTACATTAGGCTTTACGCATTCAATGTAATGGGTAAATTTTGCAGTATCAGTGCAACAATGGGCTTTAGGCCATGAGGATTTTGAAGTTGTATTTATATAGTGGATGGAAGTGAAGTGAGCTGTGCTTGCCATTTAATGCTAACTAGGACTAATCTCTGGTCTTGGATAAAGCAAAAAGGAACGATTTACAAACGCCCCAAATGTAAGGCATATTTATTGATGTAATCCTTTAGGATTTTGTCTTTGATCCTGATATGGATAACATTAAGGTAGTCTATTGAAATTGTACAAAGGATGTTTCTATTATAGCTCAGTGAAAAATACTATTTCATTGAGCTGTTATAGCTCAGTGAAAAATGCATACATACACACATACATATGTTTATATGTTTTCTTACTCCGTTTTATTTCAGGATAATATATTTTCCTACTATTGCAGGAGTTCAACAATAACTGTTGAAAGTGCCTGCAGAAATAGGAACAGGTCATTGACCTTAAAATGAGGAAAACTAAGACAATTTGGTAGCATCTCAGTCTCCGCTTGAAGAGTTACATTCCAACTTTTAAGTTTAAAAATGTTAGAAAGAAAGTAGAAGTTTAATTGTTTAAACTGAGTCTAAATCCATTTGACTTCTTTTCTTCAAAACCCCATGCTTGAAAGCCAAAAGCCTGGAGCTGCAGTTAGGAGTTTATCCTGTAAAATGACAGTTGATTACACTACAGTCTAGTCTGCTGAGAACCATACTGTGCTGTGTGAGCAGTGCAAAGCATCTTTGAATAGTCTGAAGCCATGTGATGGAATTGCCTCTTCACAGTAATTTTAGCTTGGCAAAATGACCTTTTGCCTTGTGCAATACTTGTCTTTCCCTTCTTTAAAAGGAAGAGTCGTGATCACAAAAAAGAAGGTTGTGACGAAATAGGTTTCTGGTATGCATTATTTCCCATTGGCTCGTGTTCTGGAAAGAGTTGAGCCTTGCGCTGTGGCAGAGTGGGCCAGAAGCAGAAAAACACGGCTGTATTTTTGTAGTCCTTCACTAAAGAATCCAGGCTAGCTGAATTTCTCTTATATGGGGGAAATAAGGGAAAGGAGGTCAAAGTGGTTCTCAGAAGAACGTGGAGCACAAGCAGTGCTTGAGCAGGGAGAAGTGAGGGGTGTGATAAATATATGAATGTATTCCTGAGCTTGGAAATAGCAAAGCGGAGCGAGCAAATGGGAACGAGCTGTGAATGATATTCTTGCTTTAGTAAAAAAATGATTGTACTTTGATGGTGAATTGAATAATACAATGGATGCAAGGGAAAATACAGAAGAGAAAATTAAAGTGGGGGGAAAAGGTGATTAAAATGGAATTTGGAGAGTATGTACAGGCTGTCTTTATAGGATTTTGTCCATTAGAACTTTGCATGTAGTATAATGGTTTATGATTAAAACACTGTTAAATACTTAACTGTTTTCAAAATGTAACCGTTAATAGGTGTTAATTTTCAGTTATGTACTCCATTAGGTTTAAATGCAGCTTATCAGAATTGTTTACTGCCTGTATGTTGCAATATGTAACACTAGATGAATATTTCAGCTGTACTTAGAAGTGAGTGTCTACCATCATTTTGTTGTTTCCTTTTAGCTCACTTATGTCCCTTGCTGTTGATAAATGCAGTGTGTGGAACTTAAGTGTAGTGCAGTGTTTTGGCAGGGTTTCAAGCAGTTTAACTATTTACTAGACTATTACCATTTCCTGCTGTTCCTGTTTAATTCAATTTCTTATACAATGTCCATAATTGTGGATCTAAGCATGTACTAAGTGACATGGCTAACATCTGTCATGTGTGATTCTCCTTTCTGCTCCCTGGGAGGAAAATTATGTAAGGATTTTTTCAAGTTTTTTCTTATTTTCTTTTCATTTTCTGTCTGCATTAAATACAATTATTTCACAGTATTCACACATACAGCCTTGTTTATGTAAGATTGCTTGCTTATAAAAAAATCACAAATAATGGCTTCTCATCCAACAGGAATGGACAGGCTATCCCACCATTACGAACACGCTTTATTTTGCTAAGTGCATTGGGTTGCATAGCTTTCAAATCGTGGTGCACTAAAGTGCATTTAATCGCCTGCAGCATGAAACCATTATTATTTTAATCCTGCAGTTTGATTTATGTGTTAGTTACCTCCAGACTTATGTCCTAAATGCTGTGGTATTTTCACTGGAACAGAACTCCACAGGGTCTCTATGGGTGAGTTAATTGGGAAAGTGCTTTAAAAATTTAATAGAGTATATTTAATCAGCTGTAATAAGCATTTGCCTGACAATTAAGACTCTATACATCTATCTCCCTTGCTGTTGCTATTTACTTTCTGAAAATTTTGGCTAATTGTGGCTTTGACTTGCAACCCTTGCTTGTGGTGACTAGTTCATACTCACCAAAGTAATATATTTTCATTTGTTATGTCTGACATGAGTAATAGTTTCAGGCTTGACTTGAACATTATAGAAGGCACTGATATAATGCTGATGGTTTTAAGGCTCCTCTATGGGAGTTAGTGCACCGTAAGCTATGATGCGAGTTTACTAACTCAGTGATGTAGTTATTTAGGTGCTTTCATACCTGCAAGGTAGTGTAGGCCACTTTGCGGCAAGGTACCTTGAATGAAGGCACTGGTGTCTCAGGAGTATCCCCACAGAGAACTGATGAAGGATGGCTAATCCATTGTTAACTTGAACTGTAGCTTACTGCATATTAACTTTCCCATGCACACTGGTGAAGTACCCGAATGGATGAGAATTTTAATCCATCACCACACTAATGAGCATAAATGCATTTATGCATATGGATATATGTTCCTTCTGTGTTTGGTATATAAATATACTTGATTAGTGCAAAACCAATTATAATGTTGCACATAGATAGCTTTCTGTTCTTTTTATTATAAATGATATATAAGAAGCTTAATTGGGAAAAATAGTCATGTAATATTTTTATCATATTTTGTGTTTTTACAGTGAGAGAAAAACGCAAGAGTCTCTATATAAACCACGTAAGTGAAAATGCCTCGCTATGCAGCTTTCTCCTTGTTGTCTATAATATACAGTGAATAAGAGTTATCACACATGATGTGCATATTGGTGAGGGGGCGCTGATGCTTCAAATGTCTGTTCTGCATCAGGATCCAGAAGTATAGGTCTCGACCATTGAGCTAGTGGAACAGATCGGTTGATTTGAAGACAGTTTTGTGCTCACAACCAGTGCATGTAGGTAACTGGTACCCGAGACGGGGAGCTGCACACATTAGTATGATTTTTTTAAATTATTGCAAAAACACTCAAAATTTTAAGTTACATTTTTATGCAAATTTTGTTTGGCAGAGAGCTGCAACATTGGATATTCACACAGAAGTTCTGAAGTACCTCACCAGTGCTGATGCAATGTAAATGTGGATTGACATGTGGTACATGCTGAGTGTGATGATGGGGTTTTGATATGCTAGTGTACCCTGGGCACTTCTTCAATGCAGTTCTCTTATGCTTGAATCAAATTCTCAGTGAAACTGAGAGCAAATCCCCTCTAGCCTGCTTTGGGTACAGGACCAAGCTCTTTGCACGATTTAGTATTTGTTTGTACTACCAAAGCAGCTGGAACAGTGTGGTTCTCAGTATGTTAATCCTTGTGCTGAAATAACCGGATTCACTCCTCAGTGAAATTGAGGCGGGAGAGAACTAATTGTCTTCCAAATATTATTTGCCTTTAGGGTGAAATGGGGAGAAATTATAAAACTTTTCTCTATCTGGAGATATATACAATCATTTCATGAATCATTTTTAAGCTGGTGCAGCTGCTGAAAGAAGCTGATGTGGTTTATAGCCTCTGCATCCCTTTGTGTTTGGGGCAAATATTTGTGCAGCTCCAGGTAAACTGGGTTGAGGCACGAATGCAGGTATATTCAGCACAGCTAAAAGCTAGAATAGATCTGCTTCTAACTGTGATTCACTTCAAGGCTTACACCCACAGAAATGGAGGAAGGCGTGGAGGCAGGAATGAACCACAACTGGAGTGAGAAGGCAGGACTGTTTCATTTGTTGGCAGAAATGGTTTATGCTGAGTGTTTCTGCATCTGCTGCCCATCTTCAAAAGCAAGCTGATATTTTCAAGTTTCCCGATAATTAAGATTTTGAGAAGTCATGAGATACTGACTGCGAGGCTTATAAAAGCCTTAAAGTTGCTCCCACCAAGTTAGCAGATAGTCTCAGTGCTTCTCACCTTCTATTCCTGGTAAAACATTTACATAGCTTACAGTATGTGTGAAAGTGGTTTGTGAGTACAATGGTATTGTCATAAAATTACTTGTCAAGTACATGCACTGGGTTCCTGTAAACTTCATGATATGGGCTCAGTAACTTCCCGTGTGTTTCTTAGCCTCAAACTTGGAGAGTTCAAGGCAAAAAAAAAAAAAAAAAAAAAAGAATGTTTAGATGCTTTGGATCAAGGTATTATTAACTGAGTTTCTGTGACAGTCCACCTTGTATCATGAGTGAAATTCCCACCTGTCCTGAATCTTTTTATGTCATGTAAAAGATATGTTCTGCATTAGGCAGACTGCAAGTGGGCTCTTCTGGTGCTGGAAGCTCACTATTGCGAACACTGCTAAAAAATTTTTTTAGGCAGTGCTGGACTTGTTTCAGAAAAGGGAAGGGTGATTCTGTCACTGAGGAGTTTGTTATTGGGAGCTCAGTGTAGCAGCTTATGCAGTTGATACCCTAAGCCCTATACCTCTTCCTAATTTCTTTTTCTCTCAAGTATCATTCAAAGCATTGGCTAAGATTGCAGTAATGTGAACTTCCCTTAGTAGTCTGGTTTACAACTTTTTTTAGTTTACAGAAGTCTGACTTCTTTGTACTTCTAAAGTACTTCTTCTGAATTACAATACTAAAAATAACCTTTATGAAGCTGAAGTCCTTAACATGGCTTTCTCTGTATGTGTCCTTACAAGTCAGTTAATTTATTTAGCCAGTACTTGTAGATAAACTGTATTTTCAAATGGCCTGTGGTATCGAAGTTGTTACTTCAGCACACCTGTGAGTATTCATTCAGCACCTCCTAAATATTCAGTCTGCTAAAGCTGACGAACAAACTGGTGATTATTTTTTAAGTGGTTGCTGTGGCATTTAACTGGGAACTGTGTTTAGGTTTGTAGACTGCAGGGAGCTATCACAATTTTCCCACACCACTTTGTTTGAAGAAACTTGAGGAAATGGATTGCATGTGACAAATGATGGGCAGTACTTACACGATAAGCAAATTTCTGATCTACCCTAGTGACTGATCGGTTCTTTTCCACATTTTTTTTCAATATATGCTAAGAGCATTTCTAATAGGAGCTATTGCTACTTACCTGTTTCCTTGTTGATGTGAAGTTCTGGGTCCCCCCCATCTGCTCTGGAGGAAACAAGCCAGAGGACATAAATTTTCGAGCATTGTTTTGTCTTCCTTTTATGACAACTCCTCACTCTAGTGCAGCACTCTTTTGTGGTTTTTCCATAACATCATCTTCTCTTTTTTTTTTTATTAAGTCTTTTGTACTTATTCTTGTTTACACTTTTTCTCCTTGACAAATAACCAAGATGAGCAAGAAAATATTTTGATTGGTTTGTGTGCTATCCTATTGGTTATTTTACAGGTAGTCTCCCAAATGATCAGGAATCTGGCTAGCAAGAGAAGTATCAAGAAATGTTGTGTTGTTTCTTCTTGAACTGCTTGTCTAGTTATGCGTAGTAATAGATGAGAATAGTAATTTATACAAATACTGTTTCAAAATGTTATATATGAAATTAATTTGATGAAATTAATTTTGACTTTTTTCATTTAAAAGTGTACTTTCCCAGTGTGATAACACCACTGTTCTTCTCCTTTCTTGCTTGCTTCTGTTTGTAGAATACTTTAGTTGGCTGAATAGTTTCCTTTCACCCCCCAATACAAAAAGTAGGTTCCTGCTTTGATTAATTGTGCTTTGTCAAGGGCTGGCAGTTGTCAGGCTTCAGATTCACCTTGTCAGTAGGTGTGATGGAAGAAGCCTGCAGCTGTACTTTTTTGGAGTGGGGAAGGTAAGGGGAAAGGAATGAAAGTGGGATTGACAGGGTGCTGTGGAGAAGCTGTCATCTTTCAGTCTTCCCATGGAGCACAGGGAGACAGACAACTGGAGATGATGCTGGATCCTTTGCATAACTTCCACCATCCTTACCAGTGCTGAAAGTCACATACTTAGAGTGTACCTGGTGTGTTTGCTTTCTTCCAGCCTATTTTAATTTCTGAGCAGTTGCGGCAGGCTGTACCTCCCTTTCCCGTTGAACTGGCAGTTGTTTTTGTTACTGCTTTAATGCTGCTGCAGTGTGCACTTGTCTTTTCTTTTAATCTGCTTAGTCAAGCTGCTGAGGGGGATAAAGATGGAGGGTGAGATAGAGGCATTTCCTTTTTTCAGAGATTGGATCAGTATCTCTGCTTGTACCAGGAAAGCAAACAGGAAGACATGCTTTATGTTTTTTGAGGGGAGTGGGTGGAGAAAAAGTGAATTTTTTGTTATTCTTTACAGTAGTTCTTTGTACTGGGTGATTTTTTTTTTTTGCAGGGGAAGGGAGCAGGGCACAGAAGGGAAAAGTTATTTTCTTAATCAAGTGTTTCTAGAAATCTACCCTTTCAGACAAGGTAAAAATGCTCTCTTTTCCAAAGTGATTTCTTACATTCTCGACAAGATACACTGTTAAGGTTGAATCTGTGTTTATGAGCAGTAATATCCAGTAAAAACAAAGGATTTTTTTTTTTTATATTGGACTATTTCTGAAGGAAGATAAAGGGAAGATAAAGGGAAGGAAGATAGAGGGAAGTAATATTTCTCTTCATAATTTTTTATTTTTATTCTGGAAACCCTTTATTAGCTTTGTAGCCACAGCTTCCTTTCAGCATTGTCTTGTTTAGGGGTCTGGACATAGCTTCAACTGTCTGCTAGCTGGCAGCTGCATGTTCCCAGCAGACTAACGCTGTTTTTATCATTTCAAGTAGAAAAAAATTACATTTGTGTATAGACCAAAATGTTTACAGCATCCAGGGAGAAGTTTCTGGGCATCATTCATGTCAGCATCTCAATCCTGTAGGTGACCCTGTAGTGACTCACATTGGGGGAAGCTTCTTCCCAGCTGTAGTCCTGCTGATGAGGACTAGTGAAGAATGGATGGATCCTTTGCTGTGTGTGGTGTGGCACAATTAACTTCTGTGAGCCTTTTTGCATGCTTGAAATGACATATCATATTTGCTCGTGTAGCCCCCAAATTTTCCTGATGGAGTGGATAAAGACTGTTCTGTTTCCCTATTGTAAAACTACTAGGTGTATGACTGGTAAGCAAATACTTTCAGCTAGTGATTATAAGAGTAAATACAGTACATGCTGAAAAGGGAACGTAGTGTAAAAAGTGCTTTAGTCTGTGAAGAATTCAGAGCACAAGATAAAAAGTGAAATGTTATTTTTGTTAAGTGCCCGAGGCTGGCTATTGTAAAGGTTTATAATTGCTGTCCAAATTCCGTAAGATATTTTAATTAACATTCCTTACTCAAAGAGAATAACAAGATAAACTGGAAGATAGATTACAGGCTTCTCAGGTGCTCTTGTAGCTCTCTTAGATATTGCTTGATCTGGTGTTTGCTTTTCTCTGTTGCAAGATCACAAAAAAACAGGTCTAGAGAGGACCATAATAGGCCATTAGGGCCATGTAGCAGATTCCTTATACTGATGCCATACTTAACAAATGCTATTTAAGAGGCTTTTTGAGGCTTCCAGTAAGTTAGAATCAAAAGGTTTACTTTAATGGCTTACTTAACATTACTGTTTGAAGTGTTTTTTTTTCTAATGTCTTTCAGCCCCTTGCTTCTTTTCCTTTCCTCTAGCCTGAATAATTTTACCTCTCCCATCAGCCTCAAGGCAATAAGTTCTATGAAGTGGCAAACTTATGTAGGGGGTAGAACAAAAAATAACTTTTAAGGTGGAATGAGAGCTCGCAGCAAAGTTCCTTTACAAGGCTGCTATGTAATACTTACTGTGCTGGGAGCCTAGTGAAGTCCCTCTGGTTAAATTGCACAACACTAGCAATTATGTGCTATGTAAATATAAGCCTTTGAGCTGCTTTTAGCATTCAAAAAAATCTTTTCAGTTTTGTAAAGCAGGGTGCTTTATCAGTGGTTAAGTAGGGCCTGTGTGTTCTGCAGAAGAGCTTACCAGTGGTTCCTGAGTCCTCCAAAAACTTGACCGTAGCCTAGCATAGTTTTCATGGTTGACACAAGTAAGGACAAGCTTTGAGAGCAGAAAACTTGCAAGAAGATCTAGACTAAGGCATCAGTTGTGAACATTATCAAGCATTGGTGACACTGAGGACAAGGTTGAATCCTGTCATAGACTGATAAGGTACAATGGATATTAAGAGTTGGACTGGATTTTCTTTAGTGTAGATGTTGGCAAGGAAAGGTAAGCACACAATGGTGCAGTTTTCTGTAGCTTTTGTTCAGATGTGCATACCTGTATCTAGTGAGTAAATGTAGACAATTGTGCTATAGTATCAACTTATGCAAGGTGAAAATAAATGTACAGCTTTGCAGAACCATGCAGAGAATTGTGTTGCATGGCTTAATTGATTTTGGAAATGCTTTGTTGACCTGTAAAGTCATGTTTCTTCTATGAAAAGTGTTGTCAGAACTAAATCGTGTCCTGAAGCAATAGAAGATCTTCAAGATAGGAACCTCCCTTTTCAAGTCAGAAGCAGTCCTGATATTTTTTGCCTGCTCTTGTAACTTGGCTTCACATGCCAGTTTTGCCTGTTAGCGTTTTGGCCAGCCTCTACTGCCTGGAAGCTAACGGGCATGTCTCCACAGATGGGTGCAAGCAAGCCTCCATTTTTCCATAAGGGGAAATACTACTTAATAGTACCTTTTAAAATCATGCAGTAACTTAACACTGGGTCTTATGTAAGAAGAGACAGTACTGTCATTATTTACGACTGAAGCTGCAAATTATCTTTTGACGGACAAGTGCAAGAGTACACTGAAAAAGGCTAAAGCTCCTCTGCCAAGCTGGAAGCTGAGTGGCTGAAGGCCAACATTGCTACAAAAGCTGTATAGCTTCATTAGGGAAGTGTTGCGCTCAAATGAAAAAATCCAACTGAGCACCTGCTGAGCACCAGGGCAGAGGGTGGCTAAAGAGATTCCAAGACAGAGATGGATGGTACCTCTTTTGGTCAATTCTGAGTGGGAGTTTTGGTCAGTATATACATGTCCATCAATGTTTCTACTCAAAAACATCCTGAAATGATTGTTTTAACAGAAGAAACTGTTATCAGTTCACCTTTCCTCACAAATTTAAGTTTAATTTCTAAGTGATGCTGAAATGAAGATGGAGAGGAATTAATTCTTTTGTGTGTTCTCATTGTGAACATGATTAGGAATTTGTTGTGACTCCTTTCACGGCAGGTAAATAGAAGAAGTTCTGCAGAGTTGTATGATTTTGATGGCCAAGTAAGCCATTCTGTTTCTAATAAGATGTATTTTATGTAAGCTTCAAGTAAGTCATATTGTTCGAACATCTTAAAACAAATGTGATTTAGAAAGTTTCAGGATGAAGCTGGGACAAAAATAAAGCAGTGCTGTTTCCTTAGTACTAACTAAGGAAGAGGTAAAACCTGCTAATTTTAAGACCTAGAAACACCTGGCATCAAATTGGATCTTGATCACTTAGAGGTTATTCTGTAACACATGTAAAAGCTTAGCAAGTTATAAAAGCAATATTTTCTGTTACACATCTTTTCCTGTAAAGAAAGAAATTCCATAGGACAGCTATTGTGTGGTCATAGAAACCTATAGTGCCAGCATTTTTTAATGAGCATCTGTGGTTGAAATGAGAAAAATAATAACTGCTTCTGGAGAAGGGGTCTACAAATCCTCTCCACCAGAAGAGATCACAAGGTGATAGAAAATTGGTTTGGAATTAATCTCAAGAGGTTGTTCAGTCTGGTGTCTTGAATCAGATCATCTAAGAGATTCTTGTTTGTTTCTGTATGTTTGTTTTACCTCTTTACAATGTTCAGTGATGGAGATTCTAACACTGCCTAAGTCACTCAAGCTATCCCTCCCATTAGACAAAGGTGATGGTTTGGGGTGGTTATTTTTTTGCCATCATCTCCCCTCATGCTTTCATGTCCAGTCTTAATTTTCCATAGTTCAATATAATCCTGCTCTTTCTTATCCCACCCACAGTGGTCATGGAGAACAACATTCCCTTCTTTGAAACTCTTTTCCACATGACTTAAGGTCAATATTATTGCTTTGATCCAGGAGGACCTCACCAGTCTTTCAGTTTTTCCTTCTAGATCAAGTTTTTCAGGCCTCTGATTAATCTTGTTACTCTTGACTCTCTGAAATCAATTAATCTTTCTTGAAATATGGTGGTCAAAACAGGACATAGTATTCCAGCTGCAGAGAGGGGAAGGATGCTCCATCCTGTTGTATAGATGGTAACTCTATTTATAGATCCTATAAGATAATTTCCTGTTTTATAAAACAGAGAATTTGTTGTCATGTGAGCTACACATCCTTTTGCTGACAGCCTTGACGGTTGCTTGCCATATTATATTATATTTAGACAGATCATTCTCTTCTAAGCATACAGCCTTGCTTCTGTTCTTAATGGATCGCAGGGATATATTTTTGTGCAGGCCACTTCCCAAATCTGTCAGTATTGTTCTGGATTGTAACCTTGTTCTTTAATGTTTTTTTTAGTCCTCCACAAGTTAATGCCAGCTACAAATACAGTAAAGATTACCTTGCTTCTGTTATCAAAGTTGTTGCTCAATATTTTATATTAGGTAGACCAGACCTCTGTGGAATGTCCCTTACTGCAGCCTTCCAAGTTGAAAGTGATCCCTGAGTAACCATTTTCCAAGTAATTTACCTGCCATGTTTTTCTTGTTTTGCCCTTTGGGATATTTATGCAAGAAGTCTTCTTGATATTGAGAAGCATGGCATCTACTGAGGCTTGACCTGGGTACAGGGATATTACTACTGCATGTTAAAGTACTTTTCAAGTGAATCCCACGTTATGTCAACAAAGTGCTTTTAATTTGTAAATATTTGTAGTATCAGAGATTGTCAAGGCTGCACATGTCCTGTACTCACAGTCATGTTTCTATATGAAGATTAACAAAAGGGGCTATATCAGTCCTTTCTTTCCTCCATATCAACCTTAATGGTGGGACAGAACATGAGAAGGAGCCCGATAACGTTAGAGGGATTGGCCAATTTCTTCAAAGGCTTTAAACTCTTTCTCAGCTTTCCTGATTTTTCTTGCTTGGAGCCTCTCTGAGTTGTCTTAATGGAAGATTTTTGTGGTCAGATGTGACCTATTTGAAACGTCCTTACCATTTTCCACACTTACATGATGCTCATCAATATAGATGAAGAAGTTGTCTCTTCGGAGGAGGGACACTTTTTGCATGCATTTGTTTTATATCTGCAAATAAATGATTACCCCAGCCCATGTGGCAAAGTACAAGGAGGTTACTGAGCATCACTTCAGTATTCAGCACTGTCCTATACAGAAACCTTTGCAAAGATGGGGAAGGTTCCTGTGCAGCATTTAATGGAGGTTCAAAAAACCCTGTGTCCCATATTTAACAAAAAAAAAGTACACTGGGAGCTCAGAATCTTTCCAACTCTAATATAAAATTGCAAACAAAGCAAGTACAGAATCTTGCTATCTAATGGTAACAAGTCAACAAAGAGAGCACATCTTGCAGTTTTAAGTGAAGTAATTAGTGCTCTACAGTTTTAAAACTTGCCTGTTTGAGCTGTGGTACTTGAGATGTCTTCCAGCTTAGTCAAACTAGAATATGAAACTGAGGGTGTTTTCCAGTAATTTGGAAAAGGCAGAAAATCTGTTACCTGGTGCACCATATGGCCACAGTTGGATGTCAAAGTAGAAGCTGAGAATGTTGATCTACTGATAGGTTAGTAATTCACATGGCACAAGCGTGTATGGATGCCCAAGATAGTAGGTTTACTCTTGGCACCATTTTTCAGACTGGGAGAGATACCCCTTCCTGCCAACTTGTTATGAAGAGAAAGTGAAGCATGAGACACCACATGTTTTTCTGAAGTGTGAAAAGCTCTAAGCCTAATGAAGTGTGGTGTGGGCTGAAAACCATGGAGAGTTCTGTGATGTGGTAGTTTCAGAAATAAGATGTGTGGCTCTAATTATTGACATGTATAAAATATTGGAGTGCTGTTTACGTAAGAAAATTTAAATCTGATAGTGGTGTTTCTACAGAGTTGTTTTCTGGTTTTACTCATGCTTGCTTTGAATGAATCCAGTCCATTTATCTTACATTTTATCTAAACTTTTAAAGCAAGTTGACACTTAAAATGTAGGATTAAAACTTTCCATGTGCCTTTTTTTTTTTCTTTAAATGATGCTGAAATGTCTGTACCTCTCCCTTTTTATTCCGACCACTAGACAGTCTCATTTTCAGTTGCTTTTGAGTTGCTTTCCCTTTGTCATGCCTGCAGAAGGTACTCAGCAGTCTAATCCAGAAATTTGTTTTAAGCTGTGGTGGAGTAAAATCTAGAAATTGCCAGTCCCCTTGTCATTCTTTCTGTCTACATCAGTGCTAGGCAATACATTTTCTGGCATTAATGCTTCCAGTGCTTCTAAATTTTCTGGTTTTGCTTTGCTTAACAGATAATAGCTTGGAAGGTGGGCGGATTACAAGCTTACAAAGTACCTTTCCAAATTCCTGGAGAATTTTTGAGACCGGATATTATTTTTCATTTTTCTCAGTAATCCTTCTCATTTCCAAGCAAAGCAGTTTAGCCTACAAATTTATTGGTTGGGTGGGGGATCTTGACAGAATTTGTTGGTGAACTTCAAAATCATTTGAACATAATGTTACTTACAATTGCAACACCTTCAGAAAATTTTTTTATTTAATTAAAATGGAGACTTTGAATGCTCTTTTGCTCCTACCTGCGAAAACCAGAAAGATGACTTGAATGCATGTAGGTTTTACCCAAACCCTGTCTGTTCTGTAACTCATGAATGCTGCTAAGAAGTCTTCTGCCTATGGAAAATGAAACATCAGTGAGGTAATGGAGTGCTGGCACTTGAAATAATACCTGTTTCAGAAATTAGGCAGAGGAAGATGTATTGAGGTCGGAGTTGCAGGACCGTAGCCTGGATACTCAGTTGCTCTGAGCTGGTAAATGTTTGATGGTATTGACATTGGTCTTTCCACTGAAACACTGGAAACAGCGTTCATTGTAAGGCAAATTCAAATTATTGTGTGGATGTGCCAACTGAATTTTAAATCTGTTCTGTTGTAAGTTGAACATGTAATCTGGCTGATCTTAAGTCCACTGACACAGGCTCTTGATCAAGTTATTCACTTGTGTGGGTAGAATAAGCAAGGATAAAATCAAAGACCATTACTGACTGTGATAGGTATTAGCTGATATGATGGAGTTGTTCTTAGACTGATGCACTGGCTCCTCTAAACAGATGAAGGAGAAGCCCTTTCAACAAAAAATCTTCAGAAATAAGCAGTGATGTCAGATGTGGTTTTGTGGTTGAGCTTTCCATTGTTTTCCTGTGGTAGTGCAGAACTAGGATTGAAATCTGAAAACTTCTTCTGCTAAGATAAATGTTTTTGATTCTTTCTTTATTTACATACCCAGTTCTTACATTCTTTGATCAGTTTTCCTCCTAATAACAATCTGTTCTTGATGAATTAATTTTTCTGATTTTTCCCTATTTTTTTTTAAAGTTTTTTAGTAGTTTTACTGTGAAGACATCTTTCACCTATTTCATTTCATTAGATTATTGTTGTTGTTGTGGGTTGATTTTTTTTTTTAGTTTTCTTTTCTCCAAGCATGTTTTTGTGTCTGTGTTTAAACCATTCTTTATTTTTAACAAGATTTCTTTTTCACACTTCCACTTCATTCTTTTGGAATGAGAACAGAAACATCAGTCTTGTTTGTCTTTGCTTTCCAATTGAATGTATTTAATTTGAGTAATTTTGCACTAAGGTTTTTGCGTTGTTTTTTGAGAAGGTGACATGGTGGGGAGATTGGGACTTGAAAGCATTAGGCAAGGCTCAGGCAGGGATTGTTGTGACTTTTGCACTGGTAATTATTTCTGAACTTTTTGAACTGCTTCAAAACATAATCACTTTACTGTGTGCGTCATTGTGAGAGACAGAGAAATTTGTTTTTTCTAAATTCTTACATCTCCTCAGAAAATTGTTTTGTTATTACATAATTGCCATTGTTCTTTTGCATGTTTTTCATAGCATCCTCCTGGGCAGTTGAGAAGGAAGTACAGTTCCTGCTCCACTATTTTCCTGGATGACAGCACAGTCAGTCAACCAAACCTCAAGTATACCATCAAATGGTGGGTTTTGTATTTTTTTTTTTTTTAGAACCTACGTTATGTATATGCATATCTGTACACATAGTTCTGAGTCATTACTAAGCAAGCTTCACAGGTCTTAGATTTTGAAGCACTGGTTTGTTTTTTTTTTAATTCTGTCATGCTTCAGTGGCAGTGAATAGGATGAGCAAAGGGTATTACTCTGATTTGAGGTCCATGTAGAGTCAAACTTCCAAAACTTCATACCTCTCCAGAAAGCAATAATTAGCAATTAAGGATCTCACGTTCTAGCAGCTGAAATCCTTTTACTTCAGCATTCATCTGGGTGCCTTCTTTGGGTGAGTTCTTAAAAGTTGCTTGGGTACTTGTTTATCTAGAATGTAGAAATGATCTGAAATATCCTGAAATCAAAGACCTCTTTTCTGTTCATGGGAAAGTACTCTTTTGCTTAGCCTTCCTTCCAGTTTTCAGTTTGAAAGGGAAGTTAATTGCCTCCAGATTAATTTCCTTACTGTGTAGAAAGACACTGCTGGTTTATTGTACAGCAGTGGGGAATCTTTGTGTGTGGTGTGCGCATGGGCTTACCCTTGGGTGATGTCTCAGATGTTCACTTCAGGTTTCAATGATGCCTGTTTACATTTGGAGAGAAATGAAATAAATATTTATAGTGAATTGTTCTTTACATTTTGTACAGTAAGGGGAAAAATGAGTGAACAAATGCTCAGGCATTTAATGCAATTTGTTTATTATGCTTGTAGGTGTTGATTGTGGGGTGGCTTCCTTGGTGTACTCAAATGCAAAGTTCATTAAGACAAAGCTTGTGCACAAAGGTACTTAAATGAGAGACAAACATTCAAACTAAGACATCCAAAGGAATTTGTACTGTTGATGGTCACTAAGACATGTTCTTTATTTTTCTTTTAAAGAAAAAATGATAGGAGTGGAGAAGGGATTTGCGGTTAAACTGATGGCTAATTCCTCATCAGCTATTTCTGCCTGAAATATAGTTTTGCTTTTCCTCAAATTTCTTTAAGTAATACCTTAAAAATAATTCAGATGAAAACTGGAAAGATGGTTTTGGGGTGTTTTTTTTTCCTCCTGGATTCCCTTAGTCTTCTGCTCTGAAATATTTTGCCTGCAGATTTTTTGAAGTGCAGCCTTTTTGGGGTGTTTCAGGTCCCCTTTGGCATTGGAACTGAGACTGTGGAGAGGATAGGTTCAGTCAGCTGCAGCAACTGAGAAACATTTTTAGTGGCCATGGTGGCCAGCAGCAGCCTCGTGAAAGAAGAGGCAGAAAGACAAGCCAGGGGGAGCAAGATGGTACTGTCTGGGAGACTTGGAGTGATTGGCAGGGTGCAGAGCTGTAGGGAGAAGGTGGCACACGTGAGGTTGGAAGAGCTGGCACTGGGTCCGGTTGGGGAGTTGTGCTGGGCTGGGGCCAGCTTCCCAGCATGGGAAGGGTTGAAAGCTGCAAGGGGTGAGAGGGTTTGAAAAGAGGTTATGTGGGGTGAGAAAGTGGACTCTGGCACATGAAGCCTCTGGGTGAGGAGTCTTCCTCCTCTTCTCTCCTGTCTGGCTGCACATTTAACAGATTTAAGGGTGAAGAGATTGCGGGATTATTGCTTTGTTAGTACAACTTCATTTGTTGTCCCCATCCTGGTGGTTTCTGCAGATTAATGACTGTTGCACGTAGGTAAATCTATGAGGGATGTATTTCATCGAGCTAATTTATTTCTTCTGGGTCATGTTACACACTGGTGTGTTTGAAATATTAGTGCATCTGCTGGAGATCTATCTGCAGCATCAGTGGGCTGGCCAGGGTGAGATGATTGAAAGCTTCATAAGCTTCATTCCTGCACGCTGAGAGCTAACTGAACCAGTGTAGGAAAAGCGGAATGAAACTTGGATCTGAGTTAATGTGAATCTGAAAGGCTTTCAGATTTTGATACAGATTTCTAAGTAGTAAATATTTTCTAAATTTAATTTGACATTTTGATGCGAAAGCAACCATATGGGCAGGGACCAGAGCTCTGCACATAGATTCTTTTATCTGTTTTCATAATGTGAACTGGAGCCGCAAGTGTGTTTCTAGAGGCATAATTTAAAATTAAATTTTAGGAATAATTCATTTTGTCAATAGCTTTCAGTCAAATTAAGTTCAGTCATAAATGTATTTTTTGTTTTCAATGAGACCTGTGTCCTTAAGTGTCCATGGTACACAGTGTTTTTTAATTCCTTACATATTTTTCTATAGAAAAAAAATCAAATCTAAAAAGCGTTTATAATCTAAAAACTTCTAATGCAGTCACGTAAAAGCTATCATGCTCATATAAAGTTGGTCAAATATATTTGCTTTGAACTAAGAAAAATGTTTTCTACTACATGGCTGTTCAAAACAAAAAACAACCAACCAAATATGAAATAATTTACAATTTGACTAATAGGGTAGCTCCAACATATCATTTTCCTAACACACAGAATGTCAGTTTTCATGTAGAAGTTTTGGAAGAGAATTACAGAGCAACCAATTGACTCTTCTGAAAGGCCTTTTATGGAAAAGAAAAGGAAGGAAATTTTGTGTCATTATAAGACATAAACTTATACTGAATCACTGACAGAACGAGTAGTCAACATTGGTGAACTCCCTCTTCCTTCCCCTTTAACTTTAACTAAGTTTTATGTGGCTGGAACAAGCAGGGAGGGTGCTGGTTCTATTTAATCCTTCAATAGAGCTTTATCGTGTGTACAGCACGTGTCCTTTGATAAAGCTGGAATCATGAGCTGGAAACTGGAGAGTAACTGTGAGAAGCCATATCTTAATTTTCTTGAGTCTCAAATGTGAATGAGATCAGTTAGTTGTATACGTAATTAAAATCTGAGCTTTCAGTGAATATAAGGACATATTTTGTCTTTGTGCAGAATATAAAAAGAGTTACTTGAGTGTGTGGCTGAGGACATGAGAAACACGTGATGCAGTAAGTTGTTCGGGGAGTTGTCTTTCCAGAGATAAGTAACTTGATACCATAAAACTGTAGGAGCCTAGTATTTGAGGCCGGTGTGTGAGTAACTACATAGAGAGACGGTCAAAACTTAATGGATTTACATAAAAATCGTAAGCCAATGGTGTTTAAAATATTTCATGTTGGCCTGGCAGCATTAGCAAACAATAAAAGAGGATGTGCAATGCCTATGACACCTTCAACCCTGGACGGCAATGGGAGTTTATCGTTGACTGTAGTGGAGTAGGACATTAAACCAAAGGTATGTACAACTCAGTATGTGGAATATGAGGATCATTGTAAGGTATTTCACTACTAGTGAAAAAGAGGCACTCAGAATGGTCTGAACAAATATTATAAAATTGTCTGTTTACAACAGTTTTTGTGTTATCCAACAATGAACAGAAGAAAATAGGCTATTGAGCATACTTATTGTCGTGCATTGTGCTAGGTTTTAAATGTGCACATTGATGTGACAAATAATATAATTTAACAGTCCTCCAATATTAACTCTGTATTTTTCTTTACAGTGTAGCTCTTGCAATATATTACCACATCAAAAACAGGTATGTGAATAACAAAATCTTGTACTGAAGTTACTTTTAATCAAAACAAGTTATCTGCCCAAACACTAAAAATCCATCCTATGTTTCTTTTAAAATGTTTTGTGTAATAGTTTTCTTATTTCCCATGTAAGAAATGAGAAACATATTCTTGTGCGGTTATTATAGATATTGTTTTGCTTAGAAAAATAGAAATTAGAGGATTATGTACCATAAAAATCTGGAAGCACAGTTCAGCATTGAAAAAAGTTGATGATTCAGTGTTTGGTTTTCTTTGCGCTGGGCACTTCTGCATTGTTGCATATGTTGCAGTTGCATATAGAGAAATCTGAAAAGTATCTTTCAGATTTTTTTTAAGCTAGATCTTTATAAAGTTAACTGTGTAAATCAATGTTAATGGATTTTGAAATAAAAAACATTAATTATGCAGTAAGATAGACGTTTTGAATAGATATTATTTAAGAAGCCTCAGAAAAGGAGCAAGCCCTGGCTTATCTCTTTCTGTGTAGTATGTTTTAGATCTCTGCTCAATCAAGCTGATTGAGTAGAAAATAGGTTCTCAAAAATGTTGCTTAATACAGGAATTAGCTTTCTTCATGTTGAATTGTGCTTTTGTATTTTAAATTCCATGTTCTCATGATATGTCACAGTATCATAAAATAATATTTCCTGACATCTTTAAGAAGAGATAGTAGCGACCTCTGTGTTCTGTGGCTTTTCAATGTGTCTTTTCAGAGAATTTGACTTAGCTCTAACATGCCACTTAAACAATTTTTCTCTGGACTGTAAGAAGTCTGACTGGAACAAAAGGAATTACTCGTATGTTTAAAGCTAAGCTGGTACGTCATTTGTGACCGTGTTTCAGGTCACTGGAACCCATCATACTTCTTGAAACAAGACTGACATCTAAAGAGAAACCTTTAGAAGTGCACACTGGCAGAAAGGCTTAGAGCGTGATTTCTGCTGAAAGCTTGTAGAAGACTTCCCAAGACGTCAGTGGGCTTTGGACTGAAACATGGCAATATGTAAAGCAGAAGTTGGAGTGAAGTCTTTTTGCAAACTTTTAATCTTGTTTCCCAGGAAATGAGGCATTAGTGATCATGCTTGGATTACTGCTTTATCCATCTGTGATCCCCTTTTTCTCCTTTCCTCCATTGTCCCTGGGTTAGAGTGGCTAACTACTCAGTTTTTACTCCACTTGACTAAATAATAGAGATCTCAAAGATAACCAGACTCTAAAGTTTTGTGGAAGTAAGTTATTCTTAAGCAGTCTATGAAGTATTGTGCCAGCTGAGTAAAGGGTTCAGGAGACTGGGGCATGTTAGGGACTATGAAGGATGAGAAACTTACCTAAGAGCTGACAGTCGAGCAGGAGGAAGCCTAAGTAAAAGCACACCAGACTCACCTCATGCAGGTTGCCATGGAGCTGATTTTTGTCGGCAGCAGAAGATGCCCATTCATGGTCTTACAGAATTTGATGCAGATTTGACCTACAGCTAGCAGACAAAGAGGCTGAACCTTTATAAAACAGGGAGTCCCATGTCAGTGTCTTGAAAATAAGTATGTTCTGAATGTTATCTTCTTGGGAAACTTGCTATCTGTCCTTCCACTTTGGGGATGGAGAGGTGATTTATTTAGGAAGAACTGGTTGCTGCTTCTCCCTCCTGAAGCTTCCTAGGGTGGGGAGATGAGTTGTAAATGTGCTCTCTGCTACACTCGGGATGGGTGGTTTCAGCAGTGATGCTGGAGCAGGCTTGTGTACATCAGTTATCAACTTTGAAATGAAGGATGTGAAGTGACTGTTCCGTCATAGATTGTCTCTGGTTTAGGAATGGGAGAACAATATGGTAACAGTACTCAGTCGTACTTGCTGCTGAAACAACAATAGCAAAACACATATTGTGTTTCCTGCCATTATAAGCAAAAAGGAAGTTGTTGACGTATGTGGCAGATTTTCGTTCATGATGGGGGGTGGGGAGTAAGAACTCTTGTGTAAACTCAAGATTGATTTTGACAGAAAATGTCAAGTACCTCCTTTGCCACAGCAGAACACTTTTCAGACAGTATTTATTTATTCCTTTTATCCTGCAGAGTAGGCTTAAAACTAAATTACTTCCTAATATTCCAGATTCTCACCAACCCCATTTTTGGGGGATTGAAATAGAATATGGGCTGATTTTACTATAAGTTTATAGTAGTACTTCTTAGGCTGTGAAGAAGCATCACAGTAGACAACACAAAAGCTGTGTATTTTGGGCATTGAAAGCTGAAAATTTTAGCATACTTTGTAATATGAATTTCATATTACACATGAACCTTATGGCAGAATAGATCCAACTTTTGTTTGAAAATCACATTTGCAGTGTTTCTAAGCATCTCACAGCGTGAGGAGTATTGGAGTTTTGATGATACACTTGTGTCTATGAGAGCTGCTTGTTGCCGTGTTCAGATAATGATACTGCTTTGATTTTAATACTTTTTAGGGACACAGACGGAAGAATGCTCTTAGATATTTTTGATGAAAACCTTCATCCCCTTTCGGTAAGTTCATCTGCTTCTTCTTCCCTTTCATGTGAATTGTGTCTTTCTTTGTCTACTTCATTTTGTTTCAGTCACCTATTTGGAAGTATTTCTTCCTTAGAAATCTGAAGTGCCACCAGATTATGACAAACATGACCCGGAGCAGAAACAGATTTACCGCTTTGTACGAACGTTGTTCAGTGCTGCTCAACTGACTGCTGAATGTGCCATTGTCACCCTGGTGAGTGTCTGAGAGATGATATCAATGCTCTGACAGAGCTGGTTTTGTTCTCAAAGCTTGGGTTTGTATGATTTAATAGATCTAGGTGCTGCCAGGCAATTTTTTCTCACCATGGAGACGGAGGGAATTCTTCAGTGGGAAGAGATATGTTTCATTTTCTTGCAGAGAGTAAGTGGTGGAAGGAGAGATTGAGTAACATGTGACTCAAACCCCAGGGTCATGCCTTGCCCTCGTAGAGTGGTAATGTTACAGGCCACTAAAATCACTATAGAAAGCGCAGGTGGCATAAGTGGTCTGAACAGGAGGGAATGTTAAGAGCAGAAAGGCTTCCACTTTTAGAGGATTTGCTGTGTATCATTGTAGCTCCCAGCAGAGACTCAGGAACAGCTGTAGGTAATTTAATCACACTAATAAGAACTGATGGACACGTGGAGGTTTCGATGAGTGACTGGAACATGTTGGTGATGGCTCTGTTTTCCTGGCACCGTGCTTGTCATTCAGGACCATGTCATAGGATTGAACAATTGTACTCAAGGCTGAAGTTTAGCTACTTAAAAATAACACAACACAAAAGATGGTTCAGATTCTTAGCTGAGGTGGATCAGCAAAGCAATGTAGAGCTAAAGTGATCTTCACCAGCCGAGAATTTCTTAGTTTTCCTGAAAATTTTGTCCTGCCAAATCTGACAAGCCTCTTCAGCTTTTAGGCACAATTTTGGCCATGTTCTTGCCTCAGAGATTTTTAAAAAACAAAATTTTTTTTTTCCCACTACAACATGTGGTTTCATAACAGCTTTGTCATGCATTTGAGATGGAAGAAGGGGAAATTGGAGAAGGTGGATTTTGAAGCCCAGACCTACTCATTTCCTTTGTTAATCTCTCCCTTGGCTTCTAAGATTAATTGGCAGGCTTTTCTTCTTCAGACAGTCAGAACGAATTGTACTCGACAGTACAGAACGGGAATATGAGAGAAACAGGGCAAGAAACACCCTGCAATGCTCCACCCTTCACATTTTGAAATACTGCTCTACCTAGTTACTTGACCTAGTCATTATTTGTTTTCTGAAATGATATCTTGTCTGTGTCTTTTACATAAATGCACCAAGTACTTATTCCTCTCCCTTTTCTTCCTAAGTGTTTTCTGCTGGAGGCAATATATACTGTGTGAATCAGTACATTCCTGTGTAATTTAATTAATCTGCTGTCAAATGCAGTGGAACCTTGTTGTAGTTATCTGTTCTTATGTCTTAGCTTATTTGATCAATGAGAGCACTCTTCAGTAGAAGGGAAGAGGACTGTTTTTCTAATAACAATATCTTCCTGTTATCGCAATGCATGGAAAGTTCTTCCCCATAAGTCTTAACCAAGGCATGTATTTCAATATCTCTCATTTGTAACTACTTCCTTGCTTCATCTGTTTCTGATGTGGTTTCCCTGCAAGTGACTCTTTTGGTGTGACCTGCAATGAAGTATAAATGTTTTTAACTCATTTGTTATATGGAAGTGGCAATTTCCATAGTTGTTAGTGCTTGAAAACTTAGGTGGCTTAGTTTTTTTACCCAACACAATAACAGATAAACTGTTTTATAGACTAGTTCTCAAAGCAGCCATTGCAGATGTTTGTGGGTTGATTTGATGCAGGTGATCGGCATTAGTGTTCTGCTATTCTTGACTGTGTTTTCAGGATAATAGCACCTGCCTGACCTCTCTTTCCAGAAACCTTGAGATTTTGGATAAATAGTGTTTTACAAGTACAAAATTCTGCTGCAGCTATTCTCAGTTTCCTCTGTACTTCTAGATCCCATTTCTTTGTTAGTATCATTAGGAGGGGCCCCAGAGACAGATCGTGTTGTTTCTGATATGGAAATTAATCTGTTAAAAAGCAATCAACCCTTCCTCCCTCCCCACACTCCCAAAATCTAAATAGTGTTGATGATGCTGTTTATGAACCCTCCAAGTGCTTTCAATTTTGTTATCCTGTCTGGAGAAGAAGAGAGCAGCATTCCCTGGTGGAGCTTATGTTTTGCCATAATCTGGCCATCCATGGGAGAGCAATCTGATAGCCCTGTCTGCCACTTGTTCCTCCTGGGAGAGTTGCCAGAAAGCGCGAAGTATATCTGTGGAGATCACAGTACATTTTGAACAAGATGCTACAACTATTATCTTTCTTTCACTCCCTTTAATTATTTTAAACAGTACTAACCACCCCTTTTTACTGCCCAAATTATTTACATGGTCTAAGGTGTGTAGTTGAATGTCTTTGCTGTTTGTCTTTCTACATGCCATTAGCCAAATAGAAGTAGCAGTTACAACTGGTTATATAGCAGTCTGTACGTTCAGCACAGGAGCTGAGCAAATGTGAAACTCCAGACTGTGAGATAAGCTAGTCTCCAGCAAAAAGACGGCATTGTGTTGCTTCAGGCCCTTAATTAAAATATTTCAATTAAAGCTTCCACTATTACAGCAAACCCAATTTATAATTAAACAAAAAATTTAGTTTTCACACAGCCTTCAGACCTGCCCAAGAGATTTCCCATACTGATAGATGAAAAATTAAAATCTGAGATTGAAACAATTAAATACTAATTCATATTGTTTATAAAATGTAATAATACTGTAAGAATAAAATTAGTTTTAAGAACTGTGTTGCTGATTTAAAGCCTTGCAAATGTCTTTTGCCCCAGTGAAAAGCGGAACTATACTCCGTGACCTTACTGTGAGAAAAATAATGCACATGTGCTGCTCTGGTATTCCCACCGTTGCTGAAACTGAGAAATGCCTGCCCTGTCTTCACCATCTTCTCAAGTGCAGAGGTGGCAAGTTGTATTTATGTTAATCTACTAATTGGATAGCAAATAAAAATGTGAACAGGAGTGTTATCCATACAAACAGGAAAACAATACAGTGTTTGCATGTCATGAGAATTAAATATTTATGGTTTGTTCTTCTGTTCTGTAAAAACAATCCCATTAATTAGACCTGAAGAGGACAATGGTCCAAGTTTTCTGCTTTGCCTTGGCATAACTTTCTGAGTTTTTTGCAAACAGGCCAAATCTAAGGCTCCTAATACACTTCTGTGTCTCTAGTAGTTTCAGAGAGGATATGTTGTGTATTTGCAAATACAGAAGTAGGCAAAAATGCTAGGTCTGTATGCTGTAGACTGATCAGATATGTAAATATATACAATAAGTGAACTGAATTATTTCTGTGAAGTTCAGAGAGGTGTGCATTTGAAATGTTACAGAGGTCATACTGTGACTGAATGGATTTGCTGTTGGGAAATTTGAAACTTGAAGTACTTAAGAATAAATTCTTCTTAAGAAAAATAGGAATTTAATTAATCCAGCCTGATGTTCCTGAGTTCTTATTGTACTTTTCGGTCATGTTTTCAGCAAGTAAGTAGAGAGAGAATATTGTTGAACTGTGTTGTGAAAATTACAGTATTTGAGGAGTTTTTTGTTTTCTGTGTGTTTGGAGGAAAGGAGAAAACTTTTAAGTAATTTCCTTTCACTGGAGTGTTTTTACTTTTAAATACTGATAAAACACATTTTTCGTATTTCAATTAAAGTATCGGAAATCTGATACTTGATTAAAATTAAAAAAAAAAAACAAAAAAACAAGAAAGAAAGTGATCAGAATCCATTGAAACACTTCACCTGCAGCAGGGGTCCTTGTCAGCTGGCCCAGTGTAATCACTGATTCTTTTGCAGATAACAGAAGATGCAGGTTCCTTTGAATACCTGCAAAGTACTGTTTATTGCCTGGTTTGATGCTTTCAGTCTCCATCTTGTTTAATACTTATATGTGTCTCAGTCAAATCTTGCTTTAGCCCTGCTGGGATATACACTTCATAAAAAGAGAATATTCAGGCTGGGGGTTAGGAGGGAATTTTTTTTCTAAATCCCCAGGAGAAGACAACATTTAGTCAAAGAATGGATGTCTGTTTCCTAATGCGTCTCTAAGGACTTCTGTGCAAGGAGTGTATACCGATCCTGGTTTTAGACTGGAAAGTTGATGTTGTGTATTAGTTTGAGTGCCTTTTATATGTGCTATAGATCTTTGTCTTAAAATTAGGAGGCAAACCTGGAGATGTGTGACTTCTCTCAGTTTCATTAGTGTTTGCTATAAATATCTACAATGATAGTTTGCAGCTGTTCACGTTTTCAGAATTTTGTGACTGTTTGTTATTCTGTATCGACATTTGGTCTCAAAAATAATAATTGGATTAATTTGCAAGGACTGTGATGATATGATCCTTTTCCACCAAATGGATGGCACCAGACCTTCGTGAAACATTTTAAATGCCCAGCTGGGCAATTGCAAAGCACAGTTCTTTCTGGAGAGTTATGATAGTGAACTGCCTGATTGCTTAGAACAGAGCATATGGCAATTTTGTGACTGGTTTAGAACCGTAATTTGGCTATATGGGACTCACTACTAATTATAATTTTTTTTCCATACAAATATCTTTTTAGTTTCAAGGCATTGTGATGCACTGAAGTTTTCTTATTAAAGAGAGAGGACCGTGTATTTCTTCTTGATGTGTTGGGATGGAAACTGTCGTCTTTAGTTATTCTGATTGTAATGTGGGTTACCTATTAGAGTTCATATGGAGTTTAAATGGGAGAGGGAGGGAATGAGGTTTTTGCAAATACATGTTCATTTGTAGATTCTCAATTATAGTAATCAAAGTACAAAAAAAATCATCTCCTTTCTGTCAGTGTAAATCAAGTGAGAGATAATTAAAGTCTTATGAGTAGCGGCTGAGGGAACTGGGGTTGTTTAGCCTAGAGAAGAGGAGGCTGAGGGGAGACCTTATTGCTCTCTATAACTACCTGAAGGAGGTTGTAGAAAGGAGGGAGCTGGCCTCTTCTCCCAAGTGACAGGGGACAGGACAAGAGGGAATGGCCTCAAGCTCCGCGAGGGGAGGTTCAGGCTGGACATCAGGAAAAATTTTTTCACAGAAAGGGTCATTGGGCACTAGAACAGGCTGCCCAGGGAGGTGGTTGATTCACCTTCCCTGGAGGTGTTAAAAAGATGGGTGGACGAGGTGCTAAGGGGCATGGTTTAGTGTTTGATAGGAATGGTTGGACTTGATGATCCTGTGGGTCTTTTCCAGCCTAGTGATTCTGTGTGATTCTGTGTGTGAAAGCTACCAAGAGTTTTATTGGTAAAATAGAGATAGAGTTTGACATAAAGCAATGTAAAAACAGCGTGAGCAAAGGTAATGCTTTGCTCTTCCTGGTGCTTCAAAATTCAGAATTATTCTAGTAATGTTAGTGAGATTCCTCGGTGAGTGCCTGTTTCTGTCGTGTGCTCGGACTCCCACTAAACCCCTTGGAGGCAATGCGTAACTTCTGACCTCTCTGTGTTGCACGACAGGAAACTCCAGTACTGCAGTCAGATGCAATCACAGAATAATTTAGGTTGGTAGGGACTTCTGGAGATCACGTTTGATCTAGCCTCTGCTCAAAGCTTGACCAGCTTGGTCAGGCTGATCAGAGCCTGGCCATTTGAGTTCTGAATTTCTCTTTGGGTGGAAATTTCATGACCTCCATAGGAAACTTGCTCCATTTTTGATAGGAATGGTTGGACTCGATGATCCGGTGGGTCTCTTCCAACCTGGTTATTCTATGATTCTATGATTCTATGATTGTTTAAAACTTTAAACTTTAAAAAAGGTGGTATTTCGGGTGCTTAGACTGGAACTCCAGTATGATGAGAGGTTTCAGTGAGATACTAGAAGTTAATGTTGAACAGCTTCAAAATGAAGATTGTAGCAGAATAACCAAGAGCAATGAAACCTTTATAAGAGCTCCATAGTAAGATTTTAATAACATTTGAGTGTTCCTTTACATTATGAAATATTGAAATGAAATTATTTGACACTTTAATATTTGGTATATACCCTCTTGAAGGGGAAATAAAAGGAGGAAATAAACCTCCTCCAGTATTTTAACTTTTCTTTCTACTTGAGAGTATTGTGTAGTATACAGAGTATGTTATAATGTTCTGCGTGATAGAAAAAAATAGATTGTGTTTCGCACTAATAAAAACTGTACCTCTTCAGTGCTATCTTTAGTTTTCAATTTCTTCAACAGGATTTATGTTCTGCTGATTGGCATTCAAACTAACCACGGAGTCATTCTGGGTCTGGCGGGTTGATTAGCTCAAGGTATGTGCTGGAACAAATCAGTTCTGTACCTCTGCTGGACTTGAAAAGGCTTTGGAAGTCATTTAGCTACATTCCTGTGGAGCTGCATCTAAGCTAATGAACCTCTCCAGGATTCACTGAACTCAAAGCCAGTTTGGGATTATCTGTGCCCACAGAGCAGTAATTTTATTAAAGTAATTTTTAATTCAGATAAATGAATTCTTAGCAAAGTTAAATCACCTGGTTGGTTTCACTTAGGATGAAATTATAATTTGCTGATATTTCAAGTGTAAAAGTCAATCATTGCATTGGTGTGTGTCTGTGGAAAGAGGTGGAAAATAATAATCCAGTTTAACTCTGTGCAGTGTATCTGCTTAAGTGGGTCAAGTTATTAGAATGTCTTCACTGAGGTGCAAGTGTTGTCCATTGAAGCTTGTTAGACTGACACTGATATAAAACCATGTGGTTGTTTCCCATGCTTAGTAGATTAATAATGGAGGCGTCAAACTCCAAGGTATTGAGTTTGTAAGTAAAAATGTATGGATGGACCAATGTCCATTGATATTTTCCAGACTGGAACTGCATTTTCATTTCAGTTAGGAACTGAATTAAGTTACAAATGAGTTTTGGAGGTTGGTATTAACACTTATTAATTATACTTGTGGTTTGCAAGTTGGGAAAAATTTTGAATGGTATATTGTTTGTCTGAAGCCAACCGGAACTCCGGCTAATGTCATGTCAGTAACTTTAATCTTTTATTTAAATAGTTTTGTTGTCATTCTGTAAAAATATAAAAGCGTAGAGCCATAGAACTAAGTGGGTAATGATAGATGTGGTGAAGATGGCTCTTGGAAGCTGTTAAAGGGTTTCAGGTGGGCTAGGTGTTGAATTAAGGCAGAATACATCTTGTTTTCTATTGGAATTAAACTTTTGACTATTGAGTAGAGAAACGCTGAGAAGTTTTGCTACAAAGCTTACTTTCAGAAGAGGCACTGCAAAGGATTAATTAAATAAAAGGAAAGTTACATTGGTAGAACAGCGTCGGTTTGTTTTAAGTTTTAGTTCCATTCATAAGCATGGATCCAGAATTAAAAGCGAGTGGAGGCAAATCATGACATTTATTTTAACTTATGTCTTCTAGATACTGAAAGCTCATTTTATCCTTTATTAGTCTTGGATCTGTAAAGGAACACCTGCTGAAATAATCCAGAGGAGATGAGTTTTTCAGGTTTTTGTTAAAAAAAAAAAAAAGATGTTTCTCATGTTCTTTCTTTTGCAGTATTTGTTCTCTTGCCATATAAGTAAATCTCTTCCAGCATTCTGAGATGTGAATCACAATATGCTTTTCTACAGTGAGCTTTCAAAATTCAGCTTTATTATATGACTTTACAGCAGCTAGTCCTAAAGAAAATGTAAAAGTTTTGCTTTTGAAAATTAAGCTAGTGAAATTCATTACAACACAAGAATATGCTATACCTTAGAATGTCAAGTCTGTTCAATAAAAATATCCCATATTTAAGAAAATGACCACTGTGTTTAAAACGCTATTCAATGTATAGACATATTTGCATACAAATGACATTTCTATATGTCACATTTACCATTGCAAGGTTGATGTTTTCAGTGATTTAAAGTTGGGGTGTTTTTTTGCTTTAATGAGGTGGAGCATGCCCACCTGTACGTGGGAAGGCTCGCTTGCTTTTGCCAGCAAATGCAGGTGGTGTTCTCCCAGCAGCCATGAATTTGTTTGGGATGAGTAGCATAGTGACTAACCACCCACCAGCCTTCCTTCAAATGGGCTGAGAGCCACCTGGCCCATCTCCAAAAGTCTTTACTGATTCAGCACATCTCTGCAGCAGCCAGAAGCATCCCCCTACGGAAGTGCAGGCTGCCGAGTGCCTCTCCTTTTTATTCTGATGTTCCATCAAAGTCAAGATCTTGGTGCCAGGGCCTAGCATATTGAAGTGCTCTGAGGTGAAAACAGTGGTCAAGAGCTCCATTTGCCAGGAACAAGGAGCTTTCTCACATTTGCACAGGAGGCAGAGCTGCCTTGGCTGTGTATATACTACTGTTATGAGGATGCTCTATATCAACGGTGAGAGCTCAAGTGTGTACCAGCCTTTCCTCTGCTTATTATTTCACTGTCTGCAGAATCACCTGCTTCTCTCCAAACTAGAGCTAGAGAGAGCTAGATTGAAGGCTCTGTGTGTGACTGAGTGGACTTGGTTGGAAGTTGAAGAAGTGACAGCATAAGCTTGTCTTTGGGAGACAAGTCCTAGATGACAGTGAATTCCCACATTAGCTGAGGACCTCAGTAAATTTTTACAAATGTTTCCTGCGAGAAGTCTTGTTCTTTCTCTGTCTTCTCTTGCTTGAACATATTGAACATATACATTTAAACCACAAGACTGAGTCAAGGAGGCCACAGCATGTGAACAGAACAAAATGCTGTTTTTTACAGCATTTTCAAGAAGAAAGCCACACTAAGTGCCTTTCTCCTGCCGAGGTATTTGTCATCTTCACTTCTGTTGAAAGATGATACAGAGCCTCACCCTGGCAAACCGTATGTCTGCAGTTAGACCCGAGTCATAAGCAAGAACTCAAGAGTAGTTGTTCATATCTTTCAACATGCTTTTGAAAGATGCTCAAATATGGTAATGAAGGTGGTATAAAAATACTGTCCTATTAAGCCCCTGTTTGTTTTTTAAAGCTTATTTCTCAAGTATGTGCTGGTGGGAAGGTAGTAATAAGTTTATCCTCCCTTTTTACTTAGGTGTAAGTTCATTTGCTCAGGATGTAAGTTCATCTGTTACAAATTATTTTCCTTAATACTGTCCTTCATGTCTTTCTGTGCAATATCATACTTATCTGTTCATGTCAGTTTACTTCTTTTCTGAATGCATTTTAGCCCACAACAAAATCCTTACTTTGTTTTCTTTTTTTTTTCATTATTTTTTCCTCTTTCTAATCTAGAGCTGCACATAAGACAGAATCTTAATTTCTGATTTTGTGTGCCTTGTGTTATCAAGAGATGTGGAGTAGTCATTCAAAATCTACTAAACTGCATGTGGGAAGTTGAAATTTAAAAGGCTTGCGTTAGTAGTAAAGGGTCAGATGTGAAGCAAATGAATTTCATTTCCCAATTCAAGAGTGGCATGGTACTATGGCTTTTGTAGATTTTCTGCTTATGAAGGTGCCTGCATTAGCACAGTATGTTGCCTTAAAGTAGTCTTCTGCTTCTTGGACACAATTCCAGGGAATGCTTTTTGTTCATGATTCAAGGAGCAGTTTTGCTTGCTAAGTTGAACGAGTTTATATAATATAGTGTGTAACGGGTTTTTTTACATAGGCTGCCTGGGATGCGAAAGACAGCCTTTTAAACAACCGTCAGGTAGTGCAGAATCTAGTGTGATTCGTGTGCTACCTTTTTTCTGAGCTTTGTGTTTCTATGGTTTCTCAATACAAAATTTTATACATCAAAATATTTTCAGAATGATGCTCTAACTAAAAGGTCAAAATTCTGTTTCTATAATGGGCTTGATACATAATTTTGAGTTTGTAATTTCATTCTTAAAAACATTTTGCCTTCATTTAAAAGGAAAATCAGTTTTTGAACAATTAGTGATATTTTGTTTTACAGTATTGTAAGATAATGTTATGTTTTTCTTCAGCATGAGGTGCAAATCATAGCTAAAGAAGAAACAGTGTATTCAAGAGCCTGGCTTCCAGTCTCTTGAAAAAGTCAGCTTTAGTTTTATGATATCTTGCTGCCTATACGTTTGTTATTTGTTAAGAAAAGAAATGAAAGCAAGTTTTTTCTGTGAGGTCTCATGCTGTAAATATTCTGACTTTATACCTGAGTATAACTTTGTTTTCACGAAGATTTTTCACTACTTATTGTTTGGTCTTTGTGCCCAATGACATAGCCTGAGTCCAACAAAGCATCTAAAACAAGATTAAAGTTAATTCCTTATTAACACAAAAAAAAATAGAGAACCTTTTGTGGAGTGAGAAGGCCAGAAGTCTTTTACTAAGACATTTGTTTTTATTTGACCAGTCTGTAATATCTAACATACTGTAATTGTTCAGGCTTTTCGAGTATTCTGTAATTCCAAAAATACATTGAAACTATTTTGGCATTGGTAGTATCAATGAGATGATGCTTTTCCAAAGGAGATTTCTATTCATCTACCCTTACTCCTTTTATAAGTTTATTGATTTTACATGTTTTAAGTTAGTCTAGCATTTATTTGAAGGTACATTTATCCCCAAAACTTGGGACAAATGCTTTATAAATGTTTTGTGGTGTTTTGTAATTATCTATAGATTAATCATAATCCCTCTGAAGAAGATATTTTAATTTGGTAAGTAAAAACCATCAACATTATTTTAAACCACATATATCCTAAAGGAACGTTTTCAGTTTTCTTAGCGGCCACAAGTTTCTTCTGTTAGAGCAGAATTAAATTTCCTTCAGCATCTGTAGGAGAATATCTTTAGGTATTTAAAATTTAAAACAAAATGCTGACCTTTCAGAATCCCAAACAGTGTTCTGTTTTTATAAAATATGCAGCCTTTCATGTAGCTGTAATATTTGCATGTGTATTGTACTTTCATCAGAGTAACTCATAAAATCTGCTAAATTCTGTCAGTCGATGTAGGGTCTTTTAAGAGTACCAGCAACCTAATTGCTTTTTATCACTACATTGAAGAGGGTATTACAGGATCTATTACAAGATACAGAGAATAGGTTATTCTTTGGTAAATGCAAACGTTTTATTTTTGTACAGTAGCATATCAAGACTAATTGTTCATTTTAGCAAATGTGTCTGTGTTGTCATGTTGAAGCACTTCCAGTTTCAAGTTTTGCACCTTCAGGCACTACAAGTCATTCCATGGGTGAGAGGTGAACCTGCAAAACAAGGTTGCTTCCTTGATGGTAGTGAAGGCAGTAAAAAAATTTGTTTAAGAATCAGAACAGAATTTACTAACTTAATAAATGACTGCATCTGATTTTCCTTAAATCGTTGCTGAAAGAGTGCAGTGCAACCTGTTTGAAACAACCTCACAGTGGACTGGGAAATCTGTTGCTTGGGAGAGTTGGACTGTTGAGGAGAGCTAATTTTATACTTTTCATACAGAATTTCATTGTAACATGACTGTATTTGTAACCATTACAGACACTGTAACTCAAGTTTTATTTTCCTTAAGTAGGAATAGCAAAGAACATATACTTTGTGGTGGCCACTTTAAGCAAAAGTTGTCTAATTTATGTGGTTTGTATTTTTTTCCCATTTTTTTCTTGCTCAGTTTGCCATATGTACTGCAGAGCATGTAAAATGGGTCACTTTGTGGGCTGTGTACATGTATTCAGCTATTTAATATGTTTTCATAAATAAATAAATTATACCATAGTTGTCTGCTGTTTCAAGTGATCTTGTTGCCAAGCTCTACTTACTTGTACATATCATAAATGTGAAAATCACTGAACAAAGCTGTATGAGGGATGTAACTGGCCTTGATGCTGTTGTGGACTTCTACTAGTGCTAGTCCTTTCAAAATACACAAATTCACAGAAGAAACCTTGTGTTCTTGTATGCGTGCAAATCCTTATAGAAAATCACAAGCAAGCTGGGCTTAAATGTTTCCTCCACTTCTCTCTCCCTTTCCCTTTGCCTTCAATTCCTTAACAGCACGTATCCTACACTGAATTTTTGATATATTTGCTATTCTTCAGGTAATGTTTGATATATTTTTTTTTAATGTATTTTCTACTCTTCAGGTATTTTTTCTATATGTTACTATTCTTTAGGTATTATTTGATTAGATTCTAATAAACATTGACTTAGTCAAGCCACAGATTTATTATGTGCCTTCTCGGCTAGCCTATAAACAGTGTAAATGTTGTGGGCTGCAGAAATACTCATTTTTGTTCACCTCTGTAACTATTCATGGTTGTAATTTCCCTTTCCCTAGTAGGGGATAGAATAGGGGGAACACACAAATCACCCACAACCAGTATTTCTTTGAATTGAGTTTGTTTATCAGTCTATTATTAGTAATGTAATTGAGTTGTTGTCATTGATAGCAGGTAGCTATTCATGTAGCATATTGACTTACTTGATCCCATGGATCACTCACATGTTCACCTGTAGTTGCCTGGCTGGAGCATTGGTTTGGGGGGACTATCCTTGCTCTGTCTTTGAAAACAGAGGGTCATAGAATCATAGAAATCATTCAGGCTGGAAAAGACCTCCAAGCTCATCAAGTCCAACTGTCATACTTCACCACTCTCCAGGAGCTTTTTTGGGAGGTGTTCAGAAAGTCCCACCAAGGTCCTTTATTTTATCAGATGTGTGTCTCTTGGATGACATCTGGGTTATACGAGTGCTGGTTGACGCTAGCCTGTGATGGTGGCCTTTGTCGGATTGGGCCAGACTGTTGTGTCCTGAGTTTATCAGTTCTTGTAGGTCCAAGAGGATTACTATTATTCATCTCCAGAGTTTATCAGTTCAGAGGAAACAATTAATGCATTATCTTGTTAGCGCATACCTTTCCCCTGTTCAGCTTGCTGTTTCTGTGGTAACTGTTTCTCCATCCAACTGACAGATGCCTACAGAACCATTTCACACAGACTCACCAGAGGCCTGGCCTGACGTGATGCCATGGTTGTTTGTATGATAGCTAGTAACTTATTGATTGCATACCCTTGCCTTCCTCATTAATAATTAGTATTTTATTTATTTACATTATTATTATTTTAATAATTTAGTTAAGCAATCATTTGAATTCATTCCAACATGTGATTATACTAGCAATGGGTACAGATAGAAACATAACAGTTTTGTTTCTGGTAATACAATCAAAAGGGAAAAGCCAACTGAAATATGAATTTATCACATCCAGTCTTGAGCTTGGCATAACTGTATGCATTTAAACCCACAGCTTTTATAAAAGAATCTTCCTGAGAACAGAATATTGGTTTAAAATTGCTGGAATGAGTTTATGAGACTAGTTTTCTTTTTCATTTCTAGTTAATAGCAAAATAGTTTATTTTATACTTTATTGTGTTTCCACAGGTATATCTTGAAAGACTTTTAACTTATGCAGAGATAGATATTTGTCCAGCAAACTGGAAGCGAATTGTACTGGGTGCAATTCTACTGGCATCCAAAGTTTGGGATGACCAGGCAGTGTGGAATGTGGATTACTGCCAGATCCTGAAAGATATCACGGTTGAAGACATGTGAGTTCACTGTGTTTGTCTTTGTCAGTGACTGCTAAGATCAGTGTGTATGAGGGGGATGGGAAGTTCTCTCATAAATGATGTAAAGTTTGTATATCTGCATTGTATCTAAACAAGGTGGATGCTGATAGATGATAGATAGATAGATAGATAGATAGATAGATAGATAGATAGATAGATAGATAGATAGATAACCTGAGGTCTGCTTGACAGTTGCTTACATGGTCAACGTGTATTATTTTTCATTTCTGGCTGAAGTGTATTTTACCACTGGAAGTTCATGCACAGTGATCAAAATAGACTTGCAGAACATTTAAATGTGTGACTAGACAAAAAGTGCACATCCCATGACCCTGCACGTATTCACTTTGGAAACATTTAATCTCATGCTAGGTTTCTATAGAGGCAGTAGACCAACATGAAAGGCAGGAAAAAAAGAATTGTGATTCTAATGACCTATAAATGATCACCCACTTATTTATTGCCATTATTCAAAATCAGTGCTTTTGAGTTTGGGGTTTTTTTTGTTGCATCCTGCTGAGTTCATTTCCAAGGTATTCAAAGATAAATTTCCATTTTTTCATCTTCTTAACCTGATAGCATTCTTAAGAAGTGCATATTGTAACAACATAGAGAGTCATGATATCTGGCTAGATTCTCCCAAGTCATAGTAAGAGTATATTCCAAAAACAATAAAATGAACCGTAATGAGAATAAATACAATTAAGAGCTCAATGTTTACAAATAGTAAAATGAATGCTTATTTCACTGAGTAGTCAAGTGTTATTTTTGTTTGGTTGGTTAGCAGGTATTACATATATAGGCTGAAGTGTCTGGGTTTCATATCATCTATACGGTCAGAGCTGAATCCCATACCCTGCATGCTTTTTGAGGTGCCCTTTACCTAAGCTGCTGTGTGTCCAAGAGTGGTACTGGAAGGGCTGCAGTTGGAATAGATACTGGGATGGTGCCGAGGGGGAGGCAGATGCCTTGACAGGCCACTGCAGCTCATGCACTTGGAAAGTGACGTTTCAGTCTACTTGTGCACCTCTTTTTATGTAAGAACAATGAAATTATTAGAAAGACGTTTTAGTACTGTATCTCTGTGTTTCAGAGATCTTTTAAGAAGAGCTAAGTACGTGAAATGAGAAGCATATAGACTTGTCTCTGCTTTCGCTGACTTAAATTGCAGCCAGTGAAGATAGTGTGTTGTGGATAAGCACTCTGGGAGGAGGATGGAGGGAAGGAGGGAAATAGATGAGAAGAAATGTTTATACAGCCAGAATATTTTTTGAATCTCAGTTTGCAATCAAAGCAGTGAAAGGACAAGCATTTTTGCTAAAGCAGCCCTCAATTAGTTTCTTAATAGTTCATCAGATTTATAGCTGGGTTAAAAATGATCTATAAGGGAAAGACTGAATGTCAGGAGTCAGTTGATTGCTTTAAATTAAGCATGCTCATACACTGCTAGATAAGACATATAAATTTTGAGTAGCTGTCATTGCTCAAATATTCGGAAAGTTATCTCTAAATTTGTATTAACAAGCAATTTGTAATGTGTGGGGTTTTTCCTGAGTCAAAGTGAAAAGTACAAAGCTTGCCTTGCTGTAGGTACTTCCATTAGTGTTGGGGAAAACTCTCATTTTGAAATAGAGGTGGGAAATACCACTTAAGGCCATTTCAGTATGTGTTTTAAAATGTATAAGCTACTTTAAGGATGATTGATGATACTTCTTTTCTGAAACAACCCAGACAGAATGAGATTTCCAAAATAAAAGCCAGAGGAGGTAGGACAAGAAGCTAAAATCAGACTCTTCACATTTCTGTGTGCACTATTATTCCATGCAGAATAATGTGGTAATGCTTCATTGATGTTTTTGAGTGTGTCTTGAATGATTTTGCTAAGCTACTTTTCTCTTGATCTTTTTCTTGTGCTGTCCAGTATTCAGTGGCAGTAAGGGCCTTCCTCCACTCACTCCTCCTTCAAGGCAAATCTGAGAGCTTTTAAAAGTATTTCTGAAGCTGGGAGTTGGAGTAGAGTGCTGAACAGCTTGAAGGAGACTGACAGATTTGACTGTGCCATATGACAATACTAATCAGGAATGGTGATAAATACGAGTTTTGAAGTTGCTGATTCTCAGGGCTTTTTCTGAAGACAGGTGCTGAGGCATGCTGTGATGGTGTGAAAGGAAATTAAAAAAAAAATGAGGTTATTGTTTTTGACACAACACATGTGATGGTGCTACTGTTAGAAGTTTCAGTTGGACCTTCATAACACCATTACTCACATGGCAGACCCGTGCACTTGTGCTAACATTGGTCCTCTTCCTGCCCTCCCCATTCCCCAAGTCAAACTGTGATAAGTCCTTGTCCTCAAATGTTCATCTTCCCAACATTTTCTTAAAGATTTTAGAGTTTCACAAATGGCAAAACCAGAAGCCTTTGGGCAGCCTTTGCTCTTTACGTGATATTTGGTCATCTGACTCATTGGCTTTGTGTTAGGGACTCCTGGTGAATCCTCCAGCAAAGATTTTGGTGCTTGTTGACCTGATGTTTATATTCAGACTGCCATTTTTTTCAAGTTATTTTTAACTCCTATCCCTAGTGTGGTGCATTTTTTTTTCATTCTTATTTATCAGGTAGTTGGAACAGTGCAGTGTTATGGTTTTGAAGTGTCTAGCTCTGCACAAGACGCAGGTGTTCATTGTTTATGCAGAAAAACTCTAGGTCAAAATCTTCAGGTGCTGTGAGTCATTCAATGTAAGTGCATCTTGCAAAACATAATGCAGACTTTTCTGAGTTTTGTAAGTCACCAACAGTACATTGAACTGTGCCTAAAGACTAATGGGGCCCTTGAGAGGACTGAAGTGTAGTATGTGTCGTTAGTCATCTATGTAGTGTTACTTCGAGTTACTTTGTGAATTTGGGGGGTGGCTACAGGACAGCTTGTGCTAAAGCAGGCTGATGAAGGGTATGGTGGTGAATTCAATTACACTAGCTCAAATAAGAAATACCTGTTTTGGTTTGGTTTTTTTTTTGTTCTTTCTTACATGTAGCTAGTCTGCTGATCTAACCTTCAAATCTGGGAGCTAGGAGATAGTAAGAATCTGAATCTGTGTATTGTTAAAGATATGGGGATGTTCTTCAAAAAGGTACAGCTAATCTCTCTACATTAAAATTGGCTTTATATTATCCATTAACAAAGGCCTTTAGGATTAGCTTGCAGAAAGTAAACTCTTTGCAGTAAAAAAGGACTTTTAAAGATGATCTTCCATATTTATTGATAGATGTCTTACAATTTTTATTTTTCTATTTGGATTTTTTTAAAAGCTGTAGTCTTCGACAGTATGAATTCATGCCAATGAGTCCATATCCAACTTCTAGATAGTTAATTAATATTTTTCGTTATGTTAACATTGTGGCAGAGAGAGATTGAAGGTAAGGAAAGACAATGATTGAGATACAAGAGTAATGTAAGAGTGAAGAGTGAGAAGAAGAAAAACCAGTGTGTTGAAAAACTACTGTACTAATACTTTTTATCCTCAGATCCTTCCTCTTCTATTGCCAACTGCCTGCACATTCCTTGCACATTACACTGCAGTCAAAATGTAACTTAAACGCAACATCATAGTCACTCAATACCTGCTGATAATACAGCTGTGCAGTCCATATACTCATCAGCAAACATGTACAGCTTTTACCACCCATTTATTTTTTTTTTATTCTCGTATCTTAAAAGCACTGTTTTGAATATATCATATGTCCCTGTGTAAATAGTATGTAGGATTTCTAGCTACCGTGCAATTTATGAATATTTCTAGTCCTTGATTTTGTTGATTTCCTTATTTCTTAACATACTTTTTAATGTGCTGGTGTAAGTAATAACGGATTGCTATACCAAAGTTTTCATGGGGTGGGAGCTCAAATGAGACCTCTGTTCCCATGAGGTATTTTGACAAACAAATTAGGTTTAGGTACTGAAAACCAAGTGATCACCACTGTGACTTTTGGTTGTGTCTCCTAGGGAAAAAATTCTTCATTCTCTTCATAAAGCTAATATGGTATGCTGAAAAAATCAGGTTTCCCATGACTGGTTTTAAATGGTTATGAAAGGCTGAAGAGAGTAAATAAGTTCTTCAGTAATCTAGGGTTCAGTCATTTGCAGCATTTATGAGAGATGTCCGACAAATTCAGGGCTTGCCTGCATCTTGTGTTTGCATTGCTGTGCATGCAGATCCACCTAGTGGAGCTACAGCAGCAACTACAAGAAAGTTTTTTTTTCTGCTACCATTTTTTCCCCAGATTGTATTAGTTAAATCGATAAAGGTGCCCTTCTGCTAGGAAAAGTTTGTGTCTGGGTTTGATTGACGTCACAGGAGCAGCTGCAAGTTGCAGTTTCTTTCAGTTCCTCATTTGTGTACATGTTCCGATAGAATATGGTAGACTAGGTCAAACTTTACGCTGGGATAATTGCATCTGGCAAGCATAAAATATGAACTTGGTTTATACTATTTGCAATTTAAAGTAAATTGCATTTGGAATGCAGAATCTGAAATATGTTTTCACTTTTATCTTCTTTCTGCAGGAATGAGCTGGAACGCCAGTTTCTTGAGCTGTTGCAGTTCAATATTAATGTTCCCTCCAGTGTTTATGCCAAGTATTATTTTGATTTGCGTTCCCTGGCAGAAGCAAATAACCTGAGTTTTCCTTTGGAGCCCCTCAGCAGGGATCGGGCGTATAAACTTGAGGTAAGATATTTTCTTTCTAGATTCCTCTGACTTTAATATATAGGAAGATGTGGAATTTTTGCATTGTTTCTCCCTTCTCCCATCTCTTCCCATCATTCCCACGAGATATGAAAATTGGGGCACATGATATTCTAGTAAGTGTTTTGTTTGTGCTTTGGATGTTCATGGACATGGGGATAGCTTTTGGCCTGATTTGTTTCATATCTTGCCTTGCTTTCCATTTCTTTCTCAGTTTCAGTTGTCTGAATTTTCCTTGCAAAAGTACCCACAAGTTTTACAATGACTGTTCAGAATCTGGTTTTGTGTGTTCATTTGATTTCTTAAAACCAATTATCCACCTTAAAGCACAGAATATTAGCAGGTATTGCTGAAAATAACTATTCCATGTGCTTGTTATCTGCTACTGCTCCACTTTATGTGGATCCAAGTCTGCTATCTCCTGTGATATTTTTCTCAGCAACAGGAAAACAGAAATGAGCACACATCTTCAGTGAATTAATCATGAATGCTTATGAGATCTGAATATACCATGAGCAGAAAGCCACATGTCTTGTGGTCTGGATGTGTGAAATACAGGGCACTATGAATTCTGACAGATACGGGGATTTTAAAATCATCAGCCAATTGTGGGCACTTTGCAAGACAGGAATCTGTTTTTCCTAAACTTTCTGATTTGAAGTTTTTCAAATAAGGGCATTATCATGAGTGTGCACACATTTTGTTACGAATTTTGAAATCTGTCATTAGATGCTAACTGTTTTTAACAGTGCATGTCTTTATATAAACAGCTTTTCACTGGAGTTTGTTTGCCTGTGCGTTAGAGTGAGCTTTGCATGTTCTGAAACTCCTAGTGCTCCTGTAAAACAGGCAAGCAGTACTATACACTGTTTTGTGAGGGAAAATGGTGCGTGGGAAGGTTAATTGATTTGTTTGTGACTTTAATGGGAACAGAAAATGGTGGAGGAAAAATCAAAGCAGATTTCATAAAGGTGTATTTCCTATTCTTTCAAAATGATCTTTCTAAATTTTGCAGATACCTCCAATAGGAATGTAAGAATATGTTAGGTAAATTTGCATCAGATTTTGTTTCTGTTGAAGAGAATTAAAAAAAATAAAATTAATTGGGATTTTAATCTTAAATGAAAAGAGGGAGTTTACTAAAGGGTGTATCTTCATAATAAATTAATTACATATATTAAGATCGAGTGAATTACTCTTCGAAGAGATTTAAAACACATTGTTGCCCAACACTGTCTGTGTGTATAATAGTGGGTTTCAACCCCCCTGCCATGGGCAGGGACATCCCACTAGATCAGGCTGCCCAAGGCCCCATCCAGCCTGGCCTTGAACACCTCCAGGGATGGGGCATCCACAGCTTCCCTTGGCAACCTATTCCAGCAGCTCATTACTCTCATGGTGAAGAAATTCTTCCTTATGTCTAGTCTAAATCTGCCCTTTTCCAGTTTATACCCATTGCCCCTAGTCCTATCACCACCAGCCTTTATGAATAGTCGCTCTCCAGCTTTCTTGCAGGCCCCTTTCAGGTACTGGAAGGTCGATATAAGGTCTCCTTGGAGCCTTCTCTTCTCCAGGCTGAACAAGCCCAACTCTCGCAGCCTATCCTTGTATGGAGGGTGCTCCAGCCCTCTTATCAGCTTTGTGGCCCTCCTCTGGACCCGTTCCAACAGCTCCATATCCTTCTTATGTTCAGGATTCCAGAACTGGACACAATACTACATGTGGGGTCTCACAAGAGAGGAATGGAGGGGCAGAATCACCTCCCTTGACCTGCTGACCATGCTTCTTTTGATGTAGCTGAGGATATGCTTGGCCTTCTGGGCTTCAAGTGCACATTGCCAGCTCCTGTCGAGCTTCTCATTGACTGGCACCCCCTAGTCCTTCTTTGCAGAGTAGCTCTCAATCACGTCATCACTGATCATGTACTGACACCAGGGATTACCCAGACCCAAGTGTAGGACCTTGCACTTGGCCTTGTTGAACCTCATGAGGTTCTCACAGCCCCACTTCTCCAGCCTGCCCAGGTCCCTCTGGATAACATCCCATCCTTCCAGTGTGGCAACTACACCACTCAGCTTGGTGTCATCTGCAAACTTACTGAGGGTGCACTCAATCTTGCTATCAATATCATTGATGAAGATATTAAACGGCACTGGTCCCAGTATGGAATATCTGCTGTGAAACCAACTTGGTCTACCATACATTAGGAAAAAATTCTTCACAGAAAGGGTCATTGGGCACTGGAACAGGCTGCCAGGGAGGTGGTTGAGTCACCTTCCCTGGAGGTGTTTAAGGCACGGGTGGACGAGGTGCTGAGGGGCATGGTTTAGTGTTTGATAGGAATGGTTGGACTCGATGATCTGGTGGGTCTCTTCCAACCTGGTTATTCTATGATTCTATGATTCTACCAGCTCCTTGCCTCTATTCAGTAACCAGAAGGAAGGGAACATGGTGGGAGCTGCCTTCTTCCCTGGCAATACTTGGTTATCATTAGCGTGTCCTTGAAACTAGTTGACAGCATAATTTATAGCCTAGTTCCTTGAGCTCAGAAAAGCATTTAGCTTGCCAAGAGTTATCAAAATGCATTTGCAGCACTTTTCTAGGTCTCTCATGTGCTGTTCGTCCCAGAGTGCTCTGTTTTTAAAACAGTTGCCTGGATTGTCAAGTGGAGTAGATGTAGTATCACAGAGACTGTGATATTTTTGATACTGAGAGAAAAGCTGCAGTCTGTGATGAAAGGTAACAGACTCATAGTGAATGTACGTATGCAGTGGAAGGATTTGCCTTGTCTGGTAAACTGAAAGAACTTTCCTCGGGATTCAAAACAACTAATTATCTAACATTTGAGATGACAAAAAGCCTTGTATGGAGAAATGGTTATATTATAATACATTTTTGCTAATTTTTGCTAATTTTTGCTAATTTTGCATTTTCAAGCTATTTTATGTATCTAAAATTGGTATATTAGATCTGGCGTGGCAGAATCTGCATTGCTATTTCTGCAAATATCATGAGGCTGACATACCTGTGATGAAAAACAAAACCCAAGACCACCATGGAACAGGCTAGTAAACACTGTTTTCCATAGAATGAAAATACTGGACAAGATCCATCAGCTTGGAGGTGTTGTAAGAGTTTATAGTCATTTTCAAAAATGATATCACTTTCTGGGGCATCTGCAGTGGATAGTTTTTCCTTATTTAATGTTCCCACAACTTAAGAAGTAGCTTTCTCTTTTAAATGACTAAATTGAAGTAATTTTTTTCTTACTTTTCATTAGCCTGTGCCCTGAAAGTGTCCTGAAGCTGTTATACCAGTCCACTTGTTAGCCAGAAACCATTTTCATTATTCTTCCCCCCCTACCTGGCTTTGTAAGGCATGATGCAAGTTAAAAATGGCAAATAACCTTTTATTAGATTATTCAGTCTGTACATCTGCCTAAGCAGTTTGTTCCAACCAGCATATGTTGCAGTGTGTTTTCTCCTTCCTTTTAATTAGTCAAATGTCAAGGCTTCCTTTGCTTTTCCTGAGAACTTTTTTCTTATATGGGAAATTTTTCGGCCAAGAAGGTTGTTGGATATCAAACCAACCTTAATCCACTATTTTGTAATTTCCTACTCTTGCACCTCATTATTCTCCTGTGTGCTGAGCTAAACATGCATCAGATTCTGCTCCTTGGAGTCAGTCCACAAAACATGCCTACTCTTGTAGCAGCCTTCCAGTACTTAAAGGGAGGCTACACGAAAGATAGGGAGAGACTCTTCATCAGGCAATGTAGTATATAGGGTGAGGGATAATAGTTTTAAGCTGAAAGAGTTTAGATTAGATATTAGGAAGGAGTTTTTTACTATGAGGCTGGTGAGGCACCAGGTTGCCTGGAGAAGTTGTGGAAACTCCATCCCTGGAGGTATTTAAGGCCAGATTAGATGAAGCTTTGAGCACCCTGACCTAGTGGAAGGTGTCCCTGCCCATGTGAGGGTAGTTGGAACTAGATAGTCTTAAGGTCCCTTCCAACCCAAACCACTCTATGATTCTATAATTCTATATCTGCTAGCAGTCTTAGGAGTATGCTCATTTCAAGCCTGGATTTTGTTAGTGCACTCCCAATTTAACTGACTGTATGTTTTCTGAGCTTTTTATTGTAAGGATAGGGCTTGACCACGTAGTTCAAGCCCTTTGAACGATGTTCTGTATTTTCTTGACCCTGAAGAGTTACAGTCCTATAGATCAAACAGAGAAAAAAGAGGAGAAAAATATGTAAGTTACAAGTAGAGAAGTGGCCTTATATCTCTCCACCTTCCTGTTGTTGCAGTGATTGAAGTTCTGTGTGTATGTTCAGAACACTCTTAGCCAAAAAGTGAAGGGAGAGCAAAGCTTCCTGCTTTTTTGTCAGAAGTAACACAATTGTTCTTCTTCTCCAAAAATAAAGGAGAACCCCCATCATCACAACTTCTAGTTGTTCTTCTTTTAATTCTTTTCCCTTATACATAGCCCTTTCAGACTGTGTTGTCTGTTCCTGCCAAATTCTCTCTGATTCTGGTTTATCTGCTCTTGGGGAGTGTTGTGGCACTTGCAGTTGTGTGCACTTGTGTATTGCCAACAGTGAAGCCATAGCCAGCCCTGCTGCTTTCCTGCTCTGCATAAATGTGCATGCAGCCAAAATTTATACTAATACTACTACTACTAGTGCCTTTCTTCCTGCTCCTTTCTCCTTGCCTACTCCCTTCACCAGTGATAAATCTCATCTGGAGTCATGTAACTGACTCAGTAGAGGAACTGACTTCTACTTCTGTGTGCATATACAGAGTGCAAGAATATATATGTATGCATTTTTCTAGCTCATATCAGATATTACAATCAAGTCCAACAAAATTTCATGTAATTGAAATTGTGTTTTTATGTTTAAGAATGTTTTGATTTCATATAAGAAATAGTCACTTGCAACTGTCAAAAATTGGTTTCTTTTTCTAGCAATAAAAGCAATAGAAATATCAGATGACGCAAAGGTTTTTTATAAGTTGTTTGGATTTATTTTAACTGATGGCTAGTAATAAATATTTGCAATTTTCTTTTTTTGTCTTTCTTCCCCATATGTTACGCTAAAGTTAACTAACTTACTTGCCAAATAGGCTCCAAATGTCAATTTTGTAAATTGTTTGCAAATTAAGAGGTATCTTTACATACAGGATAGCTTTAAACAGCCATCAATGTGTTTCTTACCTATATGATTAACCAGGGACTAGAGATGCCAGTATTAAGTGCCACTTCCAAGCCAAATTACATTTTGTCTGACCCAAGTGCTGGAACAGAAATTTTCCTGACAAACAAGCAATTTTCAAGTAAGATAGTAGCCTGATTTGTCATCTGAAAGAAGCTGACCTCCGCCTCAGTATGCCTGTTTGCCAAGTCATTCCTTGGCACATTATTTCATGATTAAACGCTATTCATCTACTGGATTTTAAGTCTGGTTGAGTTGCATAAACTTCCTTAGTCCATAGAGTCCTAGTTAAAAGAAATAAAATGTTATTAAGCAGTTTGAAGTAAGTTTAAGTTATGGTCTGCAAAGGAATAGGAATATTTGTGTTATTTTATTCTTTTGTTCTCTTCACGTACACCAAGAAAGAAAACTGTTCAAGAATGGGCTTAATAAAAGGAAATTAAGTTACAACTTGCTGTGTATAGAAGTAAAGTTTAGGAAAGAAAATGATGATTAGTGGAGTCAGGCTGTTTATTTGTATTGCCTTGTTTTGTGATCAAACACTTGTATTGGTTTTGTTTGTATAGCACTTTTTATTAAACATCTTATCTTAAGAGACCACTTAAAGGCATCCTTGAGTAAATAAAAATACTGGTTTAGTTAATCTTATTTTTTAACTTGACCTTGAGTACAACTTGCAGTGAGCTTTCTCTGCAGTTCTGCGGGTTTGATCACCAGAGTTAACATCCCGATTGGAGCCAACCGTAGCCTGTGCCAGCCATATGAACTTTAATAGACATACTATTTTAGGGCATAGTAAATTTGTGCTTGAGTTCCATAACAAGTATTTGTTTTAAACTTGACTAAAAACAGTAGAAGAAACACAAAGCAGTAACTCCTGTGTGGTGTAATAGGAGTTGACATATGAATAATGTTTGCCTCTCTTTTTAAAAAGTTTTTAACATTTCTGTCTGGTTTTAATGCAAATTAAATAATTCTGAATATGAGTTACCTTTCCCACTGGTACTGTATAAGATAGGCTGACCACGCAGAAGTCACCATCTCCTCCTGAAAAGCAGGTAAAGATCAGCTCTGTAAGCAAAGCAGGGCGATTATTCTGCCAGACCATTTATCGGCAGGGAAAAGTATAATTACTGCAAGACTTTTTAGGAAATAAAAAATTGGAAAGCCATCCTCTTTATAAATTCTCCAAATATACTTACAGTTTCTGTAATTGTTTTATTACATTTTACACACTTTTCACCAGTGAAGTGCTATAGTGAGTTACAATATAGCAATGAGTAAATCATTGTCATCTACCTTGATGAGATTTGTGATAGTTAATTCGTAAAGGAAAAGCTTGAAATATGCCAAGTCCTTCCAAATAGGTCTCGGACAACTCTCTGTGGGACATCTCTATATGATCAGCTCTCCTGGGGACAACTTTACCGAGGGAGCCCCTAACCCTCCCCTTAGCCTTAACCCTCCCTGTGGAAGGTTTTCCCCTGGAGAGTCGACCGTCATGGAATGTTGGCCGTGAAGAGTTGTCCCTTTCCTTTCAAAACTAGCTGTGGTGGGCATGCAACATCAATGTTCCTTTAAGATTAATGAGATGAGAAAGAGGACTTGGGGAGGAGCTCTTCTGTAATTCTAACAATATTTAGAAATCTGTGTTTACATTTATTTTACCTGTACAGCTGTGGTCAATGTAGTTGAGGTTTTTTCTTCATTCTTTTGTCTTACAGGCCATTTCCCGCTTATGTGAAGATAAATATAAGGACTTCAGGAAAGCTGCAAAGAAACGGTCAGTCAGTGCTGACAATCTGACTGTGGTTAGATGGTCTCCTGCTATTATCTCCTAACAGAGGAGACTGGAATATTCCTACGGACGTACTGTTTCATCCATCCATTTTTTTCGGGGTGGGCGGGAGTGGGGCGACTAAAGAAAAGACTTTTGATTTTTTTATTTTTAAATCTGTCAAGCTGCCTTTACAGTGCCTCCCCATTGTGTAGCACACGAATAAAATACCTAATGGAAGGAGAAATGGAGAAATCGGTGTTTGGGAGAGAAGATGGGCAAGAATTTTTTTTTCTCATTTTCACTAACAGCTTTATGCTTTTTATGAGGAAACAGCAAATCTGGTCCTTGGAAGAAGAAACAAAAAATTAAGTAGAGGCAGAAAAATATTTAAGAACTGAGCCATTTTCTAAAACGCTGTATTCATGAAGCAAAATGGCAGCATGAAAATAAACTACATAGTCAAATGACTGTGCACTAGAGGAATGAAGTTGGGAGAGCTCCATCCTTAAGGTTTCTCTTACTATCTTTTTTATTTTTTGTTGAGTTTTGCATTCCTCATTGCTGCGTCCCAGGATAAATTCTGCCCCTTGCACAGCAGCAGATACAAAGTCTGTATTTAGAGTAGCACAAGCCCCTGAATAAATAGTGTTGGGTTTTTTTCACTGCACTTTTCTCTGTAAGCTGTCTTATTAGCATTATTCTTCATAATTATTATGCATATGTTATATTTCTTGTATGCCTTTTATTGTCTTTCAAAAGAGAGAACTTGACCATAGTGCTGAACCAAAAGTGTGTACAGGGATCAGAAGATCTTCGTAATTTCATGATGTGTTTTATTTATAGTATACTTGGGTGCGTGTGCCTTCCTGAGTTCTTGGAATCATTTATTTTTCCTTAATATAAAGATACAGTTATTAAAGTATTCAGATGATGATGATAAGACTTGGGCCAAATCTCTGAAATTTGCAACAGATCTTGTGATCCTTTTTGCAGATTTTCATAGCAGAGAGTTTAGAAGTTTACCAGAATTTGGTTGTTGTTTGTGTTTTTTTTATGGCCCGACTAGTTCATTCCTTCACCTCTAGGTCCATTGTTGCAAGCAATATCCTCGATTTTTATATGTTTACTTTAAATCAAAGTGAGTCTGTTTGTATAAAATAAAAAAAAAAAAAAATTGTTCCAGTGAGAAGGCCTGTCGAAGAGCAGAATGGAAATCCTAACAAGGTATTTGTCAAAAGTATATTCAATTTTGAGACAAAGATACAAACCCTGGTGGTTTTCAGTGTAGGTGCTTACAGAAATTTAAAATAACCAAACTGTGAACATAATTTTCAGCTCTGGTTATGATGCTCTTCTGTTGTCATTACTTGTTCCCTCTTACTGTGGCTGTTGCCCCCTTGGAATCTGCAAGAACATTTTACAGAAAATAACTTGTCAGTAGAGCCGTATTTGCTTTATTACACCCCATGGTGATTTCCCCCTGCCCCCTTTTTTGTTTGAACCATTTAGATAGATAGATACAGCTAAAAACTCTCAGTTCCCTGAAATCCTTTCTTTGGACTATCGCTGAAATGAGTGGCAACAGACATCCCTGATTTACGCACTACTGTGGTAAACCATAACGATTCTGCATTTGTTTTATTAAGCCCTATGGGCTTGTTTCAATCCTCGGGGGCCCAGAGATGCACACTTGATTTCCAGTGCAATGCTAATCAGATGCCTCCAAGCAGAGGCACTGACAGGATTGAAGTAGTAATACCACACAGTTTTCTGTTAACTTTCTAATGTGATTTGTGTAGTTTAAGACATGAAGTTTTTGTCCATAAATTATCCTGACGTCTTTTGGGCCTTTAAAATAATCTAATCTTCATCACTTCTTGTGCCAATACATCAGAACTGTGAGTATCCAAGTCTGTTTTTCCCTTGAACATGGAATGTAAGGGAAGTATTTGTAACAATATAAATGCAAATTACAGCATTTGAAACCTCTTTACTTATAGAATCAAAAGGAACATTTACAGAGTATTTGAAATTCATCCTTTATAAGCATAAATTTAGGCTTTAAAATGCGTAAAATATTTTGGTTTATCAACACTTCGCTAAACTATTTTCCATTTAACTTGATATCAGGAATATTGGTTTTATCCATTTCTGGGTGATAGAGATATGAACTTTGGATTATGTAAAGATCTCAATGCATCTACTATAATTTTTGTGAAGTTTATTAAACTACTTTAAAGATTGTATAGTCTATTTATTGTATGTATGTACATACAGTCTGATACTTTAAAAAGTGGATTCCGTAAAACCTGGCTCGGTCTTGTTTAGACTATTGAATATCGTTTTAGCCTTGTGCACTGGACTCTACCTCTGTATAGGAGAATTTTCCATATTCTTAATTCGTACCAATTCTGTGATTAACTTGGTTATGTTTCTTGCACTAAGAATTAAAAAAAAAATCTGCTGTAAGTGTGGATTTTTTCTTTAGTTTAAGTTTTGCTGTATGAATCCTTTGCATTTAGATGGATCCTGGATTTAGATGTAGATCACCTCTACATTTTGTTTCTTTCACTCATTATTATAGAATAATTCTTTGCTTTTTCTTCTGGTTTGTTCCAGGGTTGCCAAAAAATACAGTACCTGTCAGTAAATATTAATGAGTGTCTTTTGTTTGCAAGGTATTCTATGCCATGTAATTAAAAATGGATTATTACTTAGGATTATGTTGTGTTTACTGTAGTTTTTTAAGCATTACTGTATGGAAATGCCATTGCAAGGTCAGAGAATCACCTGAGATGTGAGAAGGGAGGAGAACCAAATAGTGTTTTAATTAACAGCACAAATACATGGTGTTTTTCATTCAGAACCTGAAACTAAATTTGCTGTAAATGTTTTCTGGCTTAAGGTTTTCATTATTGCTTTGGTCACCAGCTCAGAAACGAAAAGGTGTAGGAGACGTAATAAACCTGTCCCTTCAAGCATCATTGTCTTAATGAATTATTTTTATATGTTGAGGCAGTGGGCCATTCGCTTGGTCATTTATGCATTGGTAATTGGATAAATATTTGAAAAAAAGCGTCTTGTAAGGATTTCTATTTGTGTATTCCTCTGCAGCCCAGAGATGTTTTCCTAATTCCTCTTTCCATCTGCAGACTTGTTTGTATTTCATTTTTTTAATCTATTGAATTTTTTGTCAGTGATATATATCTCCTTCTGGCAGACACTGGGTAAGAACACTGGAGTCACTTGATAAAGTGCAAAAAGAAAAAAAAGTCAAATCACCTTTTCCACCTTCCATAAAGCCTGTCAGTCTTTCAAATGAAGCATGTTTTCTGTTGCTAAAAACATACAAAATCCTGCCCCGTGACAGGGTAATTGTATCCTTTTCAAAAATAGTATTTTTTATTTATCTTTATTTGACTTTTTTGTTTTGAGAGATAGAGCAGCATATATGGCTTAGTTTCCCTTAGCTTATTTAGCTTTATCATGTTTACTAAAGACATGATGGAAAAAACTGTTTACATTTATAGAGTCTTAGTTCAGACTTTGTCTTTTAACACCTCTTTCCCTACTTCCTAGCTTTCCTAATGCTGGAAACCTGAAGAGTAGAAGCAGCAAAGACCTCATCAGAAAAGTGTGATGGTGTATTGGTGGCAGATGACAGTGACATCTGGTAGTCTTGGCTGTTTATAAAAATAGCAGTGGATGGGAGGGGGTAGAGGAATTGAAAGGGCAGAACCAGAAAAAAACCAAAGCCTTAACAGCTGAAGCAACAAATTATTTACAGTGATCCTTTGTTGGTAAGGAACATTGCATTTTCTAATGACATGTTTAAACTACTGACTGAAGTGCTGCACATCACTGCAGACTCATATTGCTCCCTGTTGCTATGTGGTCTTTGTATGGAATTTGGTCAACCTAGCTTTTAGCATTCTCCTTACTTCTGCTTTGAACACATTTCTGTAATCAGAATTTTGGGTTTTTTTTACTTGAATTGACAGTTGAAAACATCTGCCTGCAGTGGACTGTCCGCTTAGTGTCTCTTAATAGCTTCTGAAAAATCAACTCAAATATAAACACAAACGTACCTGCGTGAAAGTGACCCAGATGCATATGGAAATGTTAGTATCTACATTCAAAGTGCTGAACCACATCATGAGGAAACCACAGAACTGATGAGAGTTCAAGTTGCGTAGATCAAAGGTAGTGACAAAAGATATGTAGTGACCACCATGCTTTAAAAAAGAACCAAGATTTGGAAGAGAAGCTGCTCATAAGGACACCATAGTCTAAACATTCCATAAGGAATGATCGCAGACACAGATTGTGATGCTGAAAAATATTGTTTCATAGTATGTATGAACCTGCTTTTCTGGGTCCTCCTCTAGACAATCTGCAAAAAGTCACTGATGAGTCCCAGAACCAGAGGTTGAAAATGACTGAAGTTGTTAGCCAAGAAAGCTGTGCTTGCGTTTACTTCTGTTGTGTGGACGTGGTCAGCAGGCTCTTCCCATTAAAGAAAGATGTGACAGGATGACAGGTTGAAGAAAGGCAGGTGGCAGAGCAGTGCAAATAGACTATTTCTTGTGTTTCTTCTAGAATGGTTGGTCTGATGCAATTTCATTTGGAAAAAAAAAAAGAGTTCTGTTTTCATGCCCTTTACACCAGGCACCAGTGTAGTGTATTTCAGAATTAGTGGAGATTTTCAGCTGTTATTAGCTGGAGGTATTTATTGTTGATGGTACACTAAAACCACTTCTTAATATGGTGATAGATGACAAGAGTATACCTGCATTAGTTGTCCAGAATCTCTGTGAGTTTGTAAGGATCACTTAAGGCACTGGACAGTATTTTTTGCCAATAGTCTTTACAGACTATTGAGAGCAGCAAATAACAAAGTGTAAAAAAACCTGTATTTGTGAAACTGTACAATTTCTGGCTTACTCGGTGTGCTTACATAATTTAGTTTCGTGCTTTGTTTTGTTTTGTTTGTCGTTGCATCTCTGACACTTAGACTGAGATGCTGTGGTAACTAATGCAGTAAAACTTAGAAGCTAAAAAATCTTTGGAAATAGTGCTGCTGCCCCCTTTGAATTCACTGGTAGTGAAGCACACAGTCAAAAGGCAGAGGAAGATTTACTCATGTGGTGAATGGTTTACTAAACCAGACATTAGAGTAAGACACCTCCTTTGTGTAAGATATTCTGCAGCACACTTAAGTCTAGAGCTAATTCTTCTCTTATCTATATGTTTTCTCGCTTCACTGCCTCTGAGTTTTCATGCCCCTTTACCTTAGACATCAGTACAAATTATTTTCCATGGGAACAGCCTCTTGGGAACTGGCTGCTGTGGTACACTTGCTGCCTTATATTTAAGCAACACAGATAATCCTGTGACCACATACTTTTCTTTCATGTATTTCAGGCACACTAAACATTCTCCTGTGGAAAAAGGAGAGGCCAAAAAGATGGGCATTGGTTTGCTAGAAGGGTTATAAGGCAGAATTTGATGTGCATAGTTTTAAAATAAACCAGGAAATAAAGACAGGCAAATTTATTTGTGTCTTCTGTGGTGTCTATACCAACAGACATTAATCATACTTTAAGTAGCACAAGGCTAAATTTCTTGGTGCAGATTGTACTGCCATAAATCTAGGAGGAGGAAGCCCGGGTTGTATTGAGCAAATGGCACAGAAGCAACATGTAAAATACATACACCAAATAATCTTGAATATTGTGCATTAGAATGGCAGAACTATCTTGGTGTTGATACACAGTCTAGCAGTGTTTGGAAAGTATTGGTGGTCACCATATTTGTATAAGAACATCCTGTTCTTTTTGTGGCTTTAAAGTGAAAACTCATCCTGTATATGAAAACTTTAGCTGGCTTTATCAAGTACTAGAATATGATCAATAATATTTGAAGGCAGACTTGACAAAAAAATAAAACAAAACAAAAAAACCAGCTTCTGTTAAGAACAAAAGCTGCTGGGGATAATTTGATGGTGCTGTGAGGCTTCATCAGTGTGAACATTGTATACGGAGATGAGTAAAGAGAGTCTTCTGCTTGTGACACCTCCCTTTAATTATGAAGTCAAGGGTATGAGGGTGAGATGAATTGCAGGACATGCACACACACCCCCAAAAAACGAAGTCCATCATTGTAGTTACAGTAATTCTGCATTAGTACTATCAGAGTTGTAAATGGATGAAAAAATATGTTCTGACTTCTTGATGTAGTTGCCTTACACAAAAAGTAAAAATGTCTTAGATTTCCAAATCACCGTCTGCATTTGTAACGTTAAATAATTCACTTACTTGTTACTGCCACCTTTTATTTTACCATAGGAATGAGTTCTTAGTGTGAATGTGTACTTTAATGGTGCTTTATGTAGCATGGCATCAATCCATCTTATAGGAAACTAGAGGACTGATTCTTGTATCCTAGGAAAGCAATTGGGTATATCTTGAGTATTTTTGAATGCTTTCATATGAAGTAATCTTCCAGATCTGCTTGGATTCAATGCCTTGTTTGGATCAATGATTTCTTCCACTGGACAGATGTAACTACTACAAAGTATAAAGCAGCAGTAGTGACTTCGTCTAGAGAAATTACAGTCATGTCACCCTGACACAGAGCTTCAGTCAACAAAAGACTGGCCTGATTCTTCTGCTTCCCTGTTTAATAATGAATCTGCTTCTGAATCTTAGTGCCAACAGCTTTAGTGTTTGTGACCTGTGAGAATTCTAGACCATGAAATCATTGCTTTTCTGTGGTGGCCTGTCATTGTAGTACATCAAAAAGGCTTTTTTTGTTCTGCTCTCTTTTGCTGGCATGTGGCAGAACAAAGTTGTTCTGCTCCTTAAAGCATGCAGATAGCTGAACCATGCATTAGCTAAAGCTGTGTGCTTACATACCCAATCCTGGCTGCAGCATTTTCCCTTTAACTTTTCTAAAAGAACTTTCGTTTAGAAAAAGAAACCAGGGCAAGAAATTCAGTTGTGAATTTTCTCTGAAATACAGAGATTGCAAATCAGCATCTATTTTTCCCATTTGAGATTTTTTTTAGAATTTCAGACTTGAGTTGAGTTTTCCTTGACAATTTCAGTATGTGAGTGTGCATGCAAGCATTTATTTGTTTTATACTAATTGCGTTAGATAAGGAATTTCTATGGCAGTTGCTAATTGAAAAAGCAATTATTTTAAATGTCATTTGAACCTGTTATTTGCTCCCCCCTGAGGAATGCATTTGTCTGAATTCTTTTACTTACTAAGAACAGGTAAATCCAATGATACAAGGCTGGAGGTTTTGGCACTGTCCCCTTCCTATGGTAACATGAACAATGAACTTTTTATGAATTACAGTATAAACAAAGCTTCAGAGGATTGAGGGGAAGGGGAAGAGAAGAAAACTGGAACTTTGATTCCTTCTGCAGATTCTAGTATCTATCCAGATTCAGTATCTATCCCTCAGCTTTTCTTCTTCATAAAGCGTCCATAAAACTAGTTTCAGCTTCTACTGCTGAATGTACTGTATACTCCTGAATAAAGAATTGCTCAGGATTTGATGAAAAAACCCCAACCCCATTAGCCCCTTGCAGTGCACTCCCAGGGAAGTCAGGCCGAAATGCAGTATAGAATGGAAATATAGGGAAGTGGGGGAAGAAGATCTCTTGGGGCAGTGGAAGGCACCCATAGGCTGAGCTCCAGCCCCCAGGCTGTGGAAGCAGGAGAGGAGGTGGTACTTCCCACGTCGCATGTCCTCACCCTTGTCCTTGCAGCTGGAAACTGCCACCCAGCTTCCTCTCCTGGGCATTGAAAACATCTACTTCTGCACGTCTGTACTGTTTTGCACGGTCCACTTATGTACATGATGCCTTTAAGTGAAACTGGATCTGTATAACTGGTAGCCCCAGTGCATCTCTAACCTTACACATGCTTGCAGCTGTTTCACTCTGTGTCAATCTGCAGAGATCCTCTTGTGCATGCCTGGCCTCCTCCCATGCCATACCTGCCATCACAGGATGTGCTGGGGACCCCGTGGGCTACCTGGAGCTCCTGGCGTTTTTAAGCAGCCCTAATCTGGACTCCTCACTGCTCATTGGTCGATATTTGCATTAGCAGCACTACTTATCTTAGTGTTAGATTGAATAGATTGAATTTGCAGGTTACATCAGGAATTGTGAAATCTTTCTTTTGTGTTTCAGAGCAGAGCAGGGTTGTCAGCCAGTGGGTTTGTTCATTAGATCACTGAAAATCTAGAGAAGATGGAAGTCTCATCAGTGCAATCATGTAAGAGCCGCTTGCCTGAAGAGCAAAGGGAGAGCTGAATTGAAACAGTGAGCTCAGGACGGGCACTGTTAGATACTTATGGTTAATGATCAGTGTTAAGAGGAGATAAACCCTCTAAATTTGGGGGACGAGTCGTATAACCGCTGAAGACAGTAAGAAGGATGCGTCATTTGAAAACTACCATTACCTGCATCTCAGCATCGCAACCTGGGACAGGAATTCCTGCAGGACAGAATAGGTGTCTGAGGGATTCTGCCACAAACCACTAAATGAAGCATTAGTCAATATGCAAGTAACTGTAACATCAAACAGTAAGAGAAAAACTTCAAAAGTCCTCTGAACTGTCTTCAGTGTAGAGAAATGACAGTATTACTGTGGGGAAATGCAGTTTAAACACATCCTGAAGAACTCCCGCTGATTTTCAAGTATGTAAGGTGTTATAAGCTTCCAACCTTGTATATTTTTGCAGATAAATGAATTTGATCATTGAAGGAAAGATTGTCTCTCTCTATATAAAGATGACGTAACTTCATTTGTCATGTACATAAGAAAATAGTGTTATATTCAGGAATGCAGGTATGTAGTAATTTATAGGATTGGTTTCGGAGAAATGAAAACGTCATGGGCAAATTAAGTGGATTAGAGTTCTTAAACAGTTGTTCTTTGAAATGTTTCCTAAGACTTTTTGGATGCCCTGAATATTTTTTTTTCCCATGAAGGGAAATGAAGGCAGCAAATAGAGAAAATTGCAAAATGTAACAAATTGCGTGAAAAAGATAGGGAAAGCAGTTAGGAGGCACAATGCAGTTCACAAGGGGATATATCCATGAATATCTGTGGCCAGTTACAAGAACTGAGACAATTTTTAAATGTTTTGGGAACTCAGTAATTGGTAATTTGCAATTTTGTAGATTAGATTGAAATGGCAAAGTATCTGTCATAATGCAGAAAAGGCAAAAAGGTTGAGCTAATAGTCCTGTTTTGTCTCTGCACATTGTGTTCTTGCCTTGCTGTATAATAAAGTGTGAATTATCGATACTAAAAGAATTTTCAGTGACAGCTGTTTGATACCTTTGAGTGGGCAATATCGCTTTATCCAGTCAAACTGAAAAGTTTTGCTGAGGCAGAAGTTGGCTGGGTAGATGAGTTTCTCAGGTCTGGGGCAAGGTTGCCTTTGGAACAAAGCTTAAGAAAGCTAGAAACATGAGGTAGTTTAGTCTGTATTTATCCTGGCCACACCTAATGGATGTGCGCAAGTGGTTGGTAAGTAAAAGGTGAGTAATCGGCAGACCCTGCTGTTTCATGGAAAATAAACTGTCAAACTATCATTTAAAAATGAAACAAGCCACATTATTAATAGGGATGGTAGAGGAAGACTTCTTATTCACTTCTATGAGGAAGGCTTCTAATATATTCAAAGTATTTCTAGATATTTTCTTGCATGTTATAGCCTTGACTGCATCTCCAGAAGGTGTAATGTTTCTTGGAATCCTTCAGTAGCCTCAGCCATGTAGGACCTGAGGAATCCCTTGCTTTTCCACTCAACTCTCCAATAATCCGCTAGTGGAAAATGTTTACAGTAGTGACTTCCCATGAGGTTTCATTGTAAAAGCTTTAATAGCTAAAACCTAAGTAGCAGCTACCGATTAAAACAGCTGCTGTCGGTACAAAGCCACCACTTAAATTCAATAGCAGTATTGGCCAGCAGCCCCATGGAAGGCTAAACACAAGAATGAGACAGGCTGTGTTTCATACCCCCTTACCTAAACAGGACAAAAAGCACTTTATGCATTTATACTCTGGTTTACCTTCCTGGCAAAAAGTCCTCTCTGTTTTGGCCTGACACACTTGACAATGTACATACCGTGTGAGACCCCACCTGGAATACTGTGTCCAGTTCTGGAATCCCCTACATAAGAAGGATATGGAACTGTTGGAAAGGATCCAGAGGAGGGCTACGAAGATGATGAGAGAGCTAAAACATCAGAATAAATAATTCAGGATCCATGTTACTCTTTTGGGGTTATGGTAAAAATTTTCAGTGGAATAAATGAGAGTTCGATACTGAACTTCTATTAATTTTATTAAGGACTGAGCCATCAAGCAGAAGTTTATGATGTTTTTCTCTTTAAAACAAAAAATCCTGGTCGATACATCGTTAAGTATGAATACTATTGCAGTTTAACGGGAATTCCTTGTTTTCTGTCCTGTCTGTTCTAGGTTCATTAACCATGATTATTAAATATACTGTGTGAGAGAAAACAAAACAGAAACCATGGAAACTGTAGGCAACTAGCAAGGTGGTGGAGATTGTAAAGCACAGGTTTAGGAGGGGAAAATTAAAATCCTGAAATTGTAAGTTGTTTCTTTTTTCCCAATGTTGTGAAGGTTGACCTAGCTACAGTTTGTTTAAAGTACTGTTTATAAAGCCACTTAAACTTTAATAAATAGACTATCAGTAGGTCAAAGATTAGGGTCAAAAGAAATCTTGAAGATAAGGTTCAAAAACTCATTTTATGTATTGTCTTATAAATTATATCCTATAGCAAGATGTACAGACATAACTTTTACATCCTATATTGATGCAAGAAATAGTATTTTTTTCCCTTGTAAGCTGTGAGTAGCAGCTATGAAGAATACTAGATTTTTCCTTCATTGGTCTTTAAATACAGCTGAAGATCAAAGTCTGTTGTTGTGAAACAGTATGGTAAAAGTACATGTTCTTTTTAGACAGAAATAGTCTTCTGGATAAGGATTTCATTATGTACAGGATACAGCTTTTGGGGGGATTAAAAGTCATTTTCAAGATGAAGATGAGATTTAAGTGTGTACCTTTTGACTGCTGCATAGGAATTTATTTTACATAAAACTGACATTTCTTCCCATGCAAGAATAAATCCACAGTCTGTACTGCCTGCAGTGATTCCTGAGGTTTAAACTGTATGTGAAAGAGAGGAAAAAACATCACATTTCTCTTTTCAGCTCCGCTCTTTCATTGTTGTCTTAGTTTAGCCTTTTCCCCATGGTGCCCAGTGCTTGGTTTGAATGACCATGTAGTCACAATTCATCTCTCCCTAGTGAAAGAAAAATCAGTGTCAGTGTTCAGTAACAGAGACAACAGTATAGGTTTTGTTTCTTAAAATGATCAGCCATGAAATACAAGAAGGTGTAAAGAATTCTTATTTTAATTCCGTGGCGGCTGCCTGTATGTTGAATCTGAGATGACAGATTTATTTACTGATACCCAGAACTGACACAATGAACCCTTTCGTTGTGCACGTTGAAAATGGGGATCTATTTGCTCTCCACAAACCTAGTAATGTTCATACTGGGAAGCGAAAACTCAAGGACCAGACTCAAAGCATAGTCAGTCAAAGATACTACTGCCATCCTCTGTTATTGTAAAAATCCATTTCCCAATTTCTTAAAGCATTTTTCTTATTTAACCAATTTCTGTAATATCAGTGTGCCATATTTCTTGCCTGACTGACCATTGCTAGATTTGGATCCACTCAAGCAAAGAACTCAGCCTCTCATTAATGTCAGGTGTTAGGCACTAATGAAACACGTTCACCAGCTTCATCATAAAATACAGGATCCCAAACTTTCCCAAAACTTCAGTTTTGCATTTGCACTGTGGAAAAATGTAAGTGTAAAACATGATGTCAAATGTTAAGTGCAGGAGTAAAAAAAATAGCTGAAACCTCTCTTATACTAGATTTTTATGAGTTACAGCATAGCAAATTTCAATCATGTCATGTACTAGTGAAGCTACCTATTTTAGTGGGAGTTAAGCAGATATTAATAATGTGCTTTTGCAAACCCTATGGACTCACTTTGTACTTTCACTACTTAGTAAAATTAAATGCTTTTGAAAAAATTTGCCCTGAGCTCCTGAATGAGAATATGCTTCCCATTACTTAATTTCCTTTCAGATCAGTCTTGAAATATTTAAAGTACTTGATTGAATAGCTTTGAGGTTGCTGAAGCAAAGTCTGAAGGAGAGCTGCTATGTCCATATGTTGTCCTCAAGAAGTGAGTTCCCTTTAGAAAGACAACTCTTCTGAACTTTCAAATATTTATAGTAAGGGGATCTATTTGAGGCAAACTAAGTAAGAGTTGGAACAATCTAAATCCTTGAAATCATGCAGCAAAATATAGTATTTTTATTTAAGATTTACTAAATTAGCAGAAGAATAGCGATGCTATAAGACATATGTGAAATGCTGTAGGCACCAGGATTAAGTATCCAAGATAGCTGAGCTAGTGTGGAAGTTAAGTTCAAGTCCAATCAATATGGGCAGTTAAAAATGAGCTAAACTCCACTGGTCTGGGTGTCCTTCTGGACTGTTTCACACATACACGCATAGAAATTTATACACATTTGAGCGTATGGGCATGTATCTCCTTCCTGGGAGTGGAAGGTAGACAGAAAGGGAAGGAGAAGAGGAACAAGTCCTTTGGAAATTTCCTAAAAGGCCTTCTGCATAATGCCTCTTCTAGGGACTGTTGGCTTTAAGGCTGAGCACTAGGGAGTAGGAGCACGTTGTTTAAGCTTCCCATTTGATAGTTTATGATAGAAAACATTCACCACTCTGGTGCCTCAGTGTGTGGGCTCCTAGGCACTAGTTCTAGTGTTGTAATTTTCCTGCTTTCTTGACGCCTCTTTAGCTATAGTAGCTGTTTCGGGGAAAGGCCACTTTCAAACATATTCTACCCACAGAATTATCTGAGTGGCTGACAGACAGAGGTCCTAGGGAATGCAAAGTGTGCAGTGTTGTGTGTGCCTGCATAAAGCAAGGACTTTCCATGCTATGCTGGCTCCTTCGCCATCTCTGTGCATTGTTGGATTACTTTGAAGATTGTCTGATATGTTGATGTAAATGCATATGCACTATACATATCTTTAAAAAAAACCCAAACATTTGTTCTGGGCAGCTTCTCCTGTGACTTATTTGCTGTTTTCCCTCATGGATAGCTTGTTTTCCTCTTCTTACCCTTCTGCTGTATTTTACCAGTTTTAAAAGTAAGACCATCAAGATTAATTGCCTTAATTTTAATGTTCACTGTCCCTTCTGAATAGGTTGGTTTTTCCTGTATTTACAGATCACCTTCTGAAGAGCTAGATTTACTGCAAGACTGATCACTAATAAATTTTTGCTAACTAGAAACAATTTTAAATAGATTTTAAAATTAGACTCCAAAATGTTAGATATGCATCTGGGTTATTTTCTATGTTAAATAATAATCTGCCAAAGAACCTGGACTGAAATGCCAGATCCCCTTCTGCATTAGCAAAGCTGCTATGCTGACCCATTTTACCTTTGCGTTAATTGAATTTGTAGAGGAAGGTTGCTTTATTGTCAGGTGCTGTGTAGGGTGCACTCTCCTGCAGTAACTCCCACTTCACTGCACTTACGTGTCATTAGTGTAGGTGTTGACTGGGTAAGACAGATGAGGTTGGGATTTGCTGTCTCAGAGGAATGCCTCTAGTTTCTGGGGTGGGTTGGTTTATATTGTAGACTCTGGCACCCTCCAGGTGATTCTGACTTGCTCCTGTATTGGAAAGCCCTGAAGTGGCTTCAAGCTAACTGTACATTACCTCTGAATGTCATTCTGAGCCAAGGTCTGGGCAAAACGTCTTTGCTGGGCTTTGTGCCAAGTAAACTGAGTCTCAGCCTAGGGATGTGGTGACACAGGTCCACAGTGAAAGGCAATTCCAGTAGTTCAAGAAGTTTCAGTGGGTTGCTCATAGTGACAGAGTCACATTTGTGAATTTTTTAGGATCAAGCCCTGGATCTGTGGTAAGGGGTTAGAAATGTGGACAGCAGTTGTGAATTTTAAAATAACTTTAGTTGCATCTTCTTATGTTTCATTGTTGGTCTCTGAATGTTTTCCAGTGACTTTTAGCGCTCTAAAATCAGATGTGATGAGATACTGCTAGATTTCAAAGTTTAGCTTTACCCAAAACCTTGTTCGTGTTTTCTACCTGTCTCTCTTATTTAACTAGAACTCAGTGCAAATTCAGCTAAACTTTACTACAGCCTGGGAATAGTTTTTTGTGAAATTCTGGTACTGCAGCATGTAGGGAGAGATGGGCTGTGTACCATGTGCCCATCCTCTAGTACGGGAGATGGTGCCATGCCAACTGGTGGAACTGTGGATCTGGAATCCCCCTGCTGCTGTATCTGTGTCTGTGATATCACTCTTCCTATTTACTTGCAATCTTTACAGACAAATGGGGAATACAGGAAACAGCTAAAGATAAACGAGGAGAATTGTACACCGAGTATCTGCAGATACAATAGTATCTTCAGATGGGAACCCTGGCCTCAAAGATGGTGCTGAGTTAAGGGATGAAGAAACTACAGTTGATGTTTTTGCACAGATCAAACACTTTATAATGACCAGCTCAGCCTGTAGCCCAAAGCTAGACTAATGACAGGGACTTGTAGAGCACAGCAGGACAGTGGACTGTTTATTGTCCTACAGAAACACTAGTGCTTTAAAGGTACTTCTGCTACTGTAATGCCCCTGAGGGCTGTGCCCAGACATTAGCAATGTTTATATCTCTGCCTTTCTTTGACCAAACTCCTCACGATTACAGCCAAAAGAGGCCTCTGAGTGCAAGAAATTCAGGTTGGCTCTGAGGGGTCTCGGATAGCTAAGCAGGATGGATCTCTTCCTAATCTGAACTGAGGACACACCACCAAGAGGAAAAGTGTTGGACTGAACTAAGTTATGAGCTGTCTGGAAAAGCTCAAATAAAAAAAAAATCTAAAGTTTTCTGGAAAAGCTAAAATAGCATTTAGGCTTTCTGATGTAAATCCAGCCCTAAGTTAGGCTGATGAATTAGGCTAAGGTGAGTCTGGAGGGTAATGTTGCTTGCTTTCTTTTTGAAGAAAACAGGCCATCCTACCTCAGCACACTCATGCTGGGGGATCAGATGTTGTTGCCTGGTGTTATCCTGCAGAAAATAGTTTGGGAGCTTAAACTGCTAGCTGTTATGCTTATTTCACAAATGGTAGAGGTCTCTCCCAGTAATGACAAACAAGGATATTTTAACTGGCAGCACTGATAGAGACAATTTATAGCCTATTGTGTGGATGCAGCTGCTGAGCATTCATACCCTGCTGCCATACTGGCATTCCTGACCCTATTTTTGACAAAGGATATTTAAACAGGAATACCATCATATCTCAGTGTAATTAATACCTTGGCTATTTGCATCTTTTCTCTGTTCCTTTCCTCCAGCTTTCCCTCCTTCCAATATATCTCCTCATGCATACACACCTCTGGGAAGAAAAAAAAATCTGTGGGAAAATGAGGCTAAAACCATCATCACACACCATAAATACAATTTGGTAACAGAAGAATTCATTGTTTGACAAATATTTTTTCTAAAACAATTCTGAAACTAAGAAGACTCCTATATTTCCTACTGCAATTAAAAAAAATCTCCTTACACAGTTAATAGATAGAGTTTTTAAGTGCCATTCTTTCAAGCTCTACTTTTAGGGTTTGCATAGAGAGGGGCTCACTCTGGAAAGGAAGCTCACTGTGTTCTACTGAGTCGTTGCACGCCCTGTGAGCGGGGAGTCGGGGAGGAAGTCTTTGTATAGTTACATTTTACTTTGTTAAATTATTAGTTTTACCTTTTTTTCCAGGTAAGGTGTGTTCAGTCACAAAGCTTAGTCTAGTCACACTGACTGAGCTGACTCACCTTGATCCATTGGGAATGGGAGTCATGGGTTAAAGCATGTGAGCAGCCTTGCAGTAACAAGGCTGTGCCCAGACTGTCAGCAGCCCTCAAGTGTCGGACTGTCTTTTCTCCCTTGCTGTATCACACGCAGAATTCTTCTTCTGCTGTTTTCTAGTTGTTGATACAATTTCCTGTCAATAAGTGTCCATATTATGTTAGTACCTATTACAGCACAGACTGAAAAGGAGAGAGTAACATCCTATGAGTAGCTGAACAGTGGGTGGAAAATGGTAGTAGATTATTTTCCCCAAAGGAATTGGTTATGGTGGAGGTGAGGAAAGGAAAAGTGACTTATTTCCATCCATACTTTTCTCTTCAGGTACAACACAGCCACACAGTCTTGAGGGCATGCTGTGTAATTGCACCTAGCAGGCAAGGAGAGTGCCCCTTGCAGGGTGTCCTGCTCTGAGATGCCTCACTCCACTCCATCATTGCTGCAGAGCCTTGCTGGCCTTTCAGGTTGCTGGGCAATCAGCCCTAGGGTCTTCTGAGTGATATCCAGAGTACCAAGAAGTTCAGGCAGAAAGAACTGATATAAATAAAAAGTAAGTGACTTTTGACATCTTGAAAACCAAGCTCCGTGATTACATTTTAGTTTAGTTTAGTTTTTTAAATGCTTCCCTTGCTTTAAATCATGCCTGCAGGGAGACTCAGCCTGCTGTCTGTCTCAGCACACAGGAGAAAATTTGGTGTGGCTGTGATTGACAAGGCCATGGTGTCCTGTCAGGGAGGCTGTGTTTTAGAAATAAAATTGCTTTGGAAAATTGCAACAGGATAGCTTCCAGTGAACTAAACTGAAAGCGCCTTTCAAACATAGGGGTGCTCATCCTCCTGTATCCCCTTTCCTTCTATTATCCATCTGCTATTCTCATGGGGAGATACAAAGGTCTCAGTTATTTTCTGGTCTATGTTTTTCTTTCCTCTCTCCCCTCTCCCTCTCTTTCACTACTGAAATATCTCAGCAATGCCAGGAGGCTGGTATGCCCCAGGGGTTAAGAATAGTCTACAATGGCAAAGATCACTCCTGTTGTTGCAGTTATCTGGACAGAGGATCCACACAAGAGGTAGGAGCAATTGGATCTGAGAAGCGACAGCTTTTGCAAGACAAACGGTTAAAGTCTTAAGAAGACTTGTTCCAACACCCAAAACTAACAATCCTTTTCAAATAATCAAAATAATCCTTCATCAATATGTTGGTGTGGCTGGGTTTCTCATTTCCATCCTTGACCTTTACAAATATTCCTTTCTTTTTTTGTTTTTTTTTTTTCTCCTCCTTTCTCCCCTGTCTAGGTCTAATCTCCTTTGGAAATGCCAAAATTGTTAGGGCCTCAGGAGCTACAAGTGTTGTGAACGTCTTCAAACATGGAGCGCTGGGACTCACTGGGATTTTTGGTGGTCACACTCAACTATAATGTGACTGTTGTAGGTAAGTACTTTAAAAAAGCTCTCTTCTTTTTTTTTTGCTGCTCTATATTCTGAGGCCACTCAGGTGTCCTGCTAATAATCGGCTTTAATTTCTTGCTGTGACTCTGTGATCCTTATAATAAGAAGTTATTTAAATATGTCATATGAGTGGTTAATGTATGTCTTTTCTTGTTAAAGAGATTCCTACTCCCTCTCTGATAGATATTTTCTGGACTTTTTGTAAAATCTCTGGCAAGATTTTCAAATTTGGCTCTTTTTCATGCTCAAGCTTCCAGTGGGTATTATGGTATAAACACACAGAAGTAACCCTTTGTTTATACCACATGAAGTGAACAGTAGAACGTATGCAACAGCTTTAGTGATAAGTGAAAAAGTTTAAAGGAGAAAAAAAAACCCCAACCTTGTCTTTCACAGGAAGAAGCTTATGATTATTTACTATTGCTTTGCATTGTTCATTTTTAAAAAACAAAATTCACGTGCATTTAAAAAATCCCAACAAAATACAGTTGCTTTTTCCTCAACTGTTGCCCAAGTGCTTTCTTTTTTTCTTGTTATTTAAATATGACACTGTTCCTTTTTCATGGGCTACTTTGAGCAAGGTGTGAGCCAGATAGAAACTTTCCAGGGCCTTTCAAAGATCCTTCTCCTCCAGCCAAGGACAGCTGCTGTCATTCATGCTGTACATTGCAGGGAGTATCCAACTAAGCCACAGGGGTCTGGTTGAAGGGCCTTGTTTTAGTACATTTAATCAAGATTGAGTCATTCGGGAAGGTGATGCGGGCAGGGATTATCTCTAAAATGTATGTCATACTAAACTACTTACTAAGGCGCTGTTGATTTTTCTTAAGCAGCACTCCCTATTGTACATGTTCTAATTAAAAATTGATAAAGAAATAGCATGAAGTATTTTGAGCTTAATTAACTAACGTGCTTCAAACAGTTGGAGGTCCTCACAGGGAAAAAATGCTGCTCAAGTATGGAACATCACTTGCTGAAGATGACCAGTTCCGTACAGCTGGTATTTTCTGTTCACATACACTGTTGAAAAGAGAGAAGCAGTACAGTCTGTACACCAGAATGTAGGAAGCTGAAGGCACAGCAAAACCATCACTAAAGTTTAGGTGATGAAAAATAAAATGGAAAGGCTTTGGTTTATTTATGGTTAGATAATACATTATTTTGCCAGGAGCAGCAGGCTTCTCTGATGATCTCTCATATAGCTTATATATCCTCAACCTTTTCCAGCTGGAGTTTTTTCACTTCAGAGTGCAGTCTACGCTGTTCTATCCCATAATCAGCCAACTAGCCACAAATGGTTTATAAGGGGCATTCAGACTGCATCTTCAGTACAACAATAGGTACCATACGGTGTTACAGAAATATTTGAATATTTCATATTCACACCAACCAGCTTTATAGGTAATAGAAAAGAACGGTGTTCAAGATGATACCTGTAAATAATTTTATATTTTATAGAAAAAATGCTTTGGGATCTGGATTTTTTAAAAGCTTTTAGAATGTGTATAGGTGTTACTTCACAGACTGCCTTTACAACCTTGTATACGTGTGAAATATACAGTCACTATTACTGACTTGAGCTTTTCAGTGCATTTCCCAATCATTAACTCCATGCAACATGCTTCTCTTTAGTCATTGAGTCTTGCTATTTGTCTGTCTGTTTTTAAAACTGCCTTCTTAACTATTCCTTAAAGCACAAAATTAATCTTATCACTCTTTTCTGTCCTTTTGTTGTTGCTTTTTGTTTGTTTGCTTTTCTTTTTGTTCCTAAGTGTGTTTTTTTCTCTTTTCTTCAGATGATTTAAAAATATGTGAAATTAAAGCAGAGGATTATTAAACTAAATTCCTTTAAAAAACATATAGGGAACTAGTGTCAGGACTCAAAAGGAAACTTGAGAAATTCAAGTGCTAAACTTAGCTTCAGATGTGGATTTTTCTACCTGTTAATATAGAATTTATTTTTCATTTTTGATAATATAAAATTACATCTTTAGGAATTCTTAGCCTGCCCAGGAAAAGGATTTATTTTTTCTTTATTTCCTTTTTTTTAAAAAATAAATAACTTAGTTATATGCCAGTGTGTGTAACTTTACAAAAAACTTCTAATAAAAACCTGCCCCATCCAAAATTCCTCCAAGCAACTATCAAAAACCATATATTCTCATTTAAAAGATATGACATCTATGGTCCCAGTGCCTGATTCTTCACTGCTATTGGTGTAAAGCAATAGAGATAAGACCTGATTTTTTCCAATCAAAGTGAGTGAGACCAACTCCTACCTAAGCAATAACATGAAAGAATTTGGGGAAAGATGAAGTGAGCGATGTATGATAATGTCATAACTGTAAGTCTTCACTATCAAGACAGAAGGGAGCTTTTAGTCTAAATGGAGAAAGAAGCCGCACACAAAAGTGAACAAAAGTTGGAAGACATGACCAAGGTGGGGCAACACAAGATGCAACAGGGATAAATGACCAGGGTACACATGTGCACACACAAATGTATATTTGTAGAACATTTTGCATAAGTTTGCTAATCAAACTTGTTAACTAGCTCACTAGTAAATACCAGTCCAGACACAACAGAGAGATTTTGTTGCTTATAGTGAACTTTACACATGATTTCATCGCCAAGGCTAAGAAAAAATACTATGTCATGGAACAATCTTTTGTACCTAGGAGAATTTCGTACTGTGTTAGCTGATCTATATTGTAGAAATAGGTCAAAATTCTGGTGCAGAGATATGAAACAAGCAGCAAGGAAGAACTGTAAGTCAAATGACATTATCCACTCAATTGTGATTTCATTTTATCAGATATGTGTTTAGAGTGTTGTCATTAGGCTGAGGTTTCAGTTGGCATAGGTTGTTGTACACTCAACTCCTACACTCTCAAGTCTAGATGAAGGTTACGGAATATGTCAGCTAACATATTTTTCACACAAGTTTCAGTCCCAGTCAAAACAAAGCCAAAGAGGAGCTTTTAGAAAACTGATTACAGAGGCTATTTCTTCAAATGTCTTCCCTTCCTCCTCAGTGCTCTGACTCTTTTTCTTCGTTTTTCTTCTCTTCCAGGAAAGATCTGGCTAATGTTTGTAATTCTGCTGCGAATGGCAGTGGTAGTGTTAGCAGGCTACCCACTCTACCAAGATGAGCAGGAGCGCTTCGTCTGCAACACCCTGCAACCAGGATGCTCCAACATCTGCTATGACTTGTTTTCTCCTGTATCACACTTTAGATTCTGGGTCATTCAGACTGTGTCTATTCTGCTACCTTATGCTGCATTCAGCATTTATGTTTTGCACAAGGTAGCTATGTACATTGTGAGAATGCACTGTTCGGTGCATGGATGCAAAGGGAATGAAGATTTATCAAGCCCCAAAGACCTGAAGGAGCTCTGTAAAAGTGCTGTTGTCAACAGATTAGATTGTGGTGCAGATAATCTAAGTGTCCTTAATTTTTCCAGGGCATATACTGTTCATCTTTTTTTTAGGACATTACTTGAGGCTGCCTTTGCAACTGTGCAGTATTTTCTTTTTGGATTTTTTGTTCCTGATCGCTTTTCCTGCTACCATTCACCTTGTACAACCACAGTTGACTGTTATATCTCCCGGCCCACTGAGAAATCCATAATGATGATTTTCATCTGGGGAGTCAGCAGTCTGTCCTTTCTCCTTAGTCTTGCTGATCTTGTCTGTGCTCTTCGGAGAATGACAGCAAAAAACCAAAAGATCAAGCTGCTGGCAAACCTCCACTCGGAGAATGGCTGTATTTTAAATCTTCCCCCAGTACAGCATGGTAGCTCTTCTCCACCTCAAAATCAAGACTGTCCGGTATTGAATAGCTGCCAGACCAGTGATGGCTCCTGCTCACTTCTCTCTGAAGAGGAAGAAGAGGCTGTTCTTCATCCTGAAATGGTATCTCAACAGACTGCCAGCACTAACCTTAACAGCAACACCAATAAGCCCTATACACCAGATGATCCTGCTCTTAGGCAAAATAGCACTGAAGAACCCTTGTGTGCCAGTGACAGCCAAGGGACTACATGCAGGCAAGTGAGACCCAGGCATCAGCAAGACTTCGTTAAAGATAATGCCCTGTCCTTGAGACCTCAGATCAAGTCTCACCTTGGAGAAGTTCAGAGCAAGCTTTTAGGATACTACCCTTCAGCTGAGATAAAAAACCCTGATGCACAATCAAATTATAGCAGTACTAGCTGCTTGAGGTCAAAAAAGTCAGAATGGGTATAAGGCCAGTGGGCACTACCCTACGACCCCGGTAGGACAAATTGTTTCATCACTGAGGAGCTTTCAGGTATTTCAGTTGGATCCCTTGGCTGTGGTTATGCTGCAGAGATACTCCAATAATGCTGTGTTCCTCTACTGACAAGGAAGCAAAAACATTGGATAAATTTTGAAGGATATTATATTAAGGGAACTGTTTGGAAATTATAACATCTTCATGATTTTTTGAGTGTAAGTGACTTTAAAAGCTATGGACTGTCACTGCTGTGGCTGACCTAGTTTTCCAGGAGTACGTGTGAACACTTGTTTACCATAACCTAGTTTTGTTGCAAAAAAATGATCTTAGGAAAGATGTTACTTTTAAACACAGTTGTACTTTGTCAGCTATCAGAAGGTTAATTTGTCTCCTCACACTAAATTCTCAAAGCCCACTCTAAGAAAGGATATTCAAGCAAGAAAATTAGACAGTGAATAAAATAAAAATACATGTCTTGTAGCACGGTGTTAATATGTGACAAAAACCCAAAACCCCTGGATCTTACTGATTGAAAGCTATACCTGTCCTGACATCAGCTGTCACAGTCTGGCCATGTCTAAGTTATTAAACTCCAATCACCTCCAAAACAGGGTGACTGCATCCAAATTAGCTGTCGGGAATCGTACTGTGCTCAAGAACTGCTCAGGAGGTAACCATGAGGTGTGAACCAGAAAGGTGTCAGGGAGTACTCCAGTAGCCGGACAGTGCAGGGGACTGAGCTCCTGTGCCCATGCCCTGGCACTCCTGACTGTGCACTAGTGTAGATGTACTACTAACTTGACTACAAGGTGTTAGATGTCTCAATCTGAAACAGTCTCACTCAGCTTTTGTTTTCAGTAGGCAGCATGAGTCACCTCACCAGTTTTAGGCATCTCTGAAGGTACGATGACTCATTCTCTAGATATACCCATTTCTCCCACAAAGTGATTATCTCAGACCTGAGCTTAGGGAAAATGAAAGAAGGATATTTTGGCAATACCTATCTCAAAGTGCTCACCTTCTTTGTCTGAGAGACTGCTACTGCTAATAATTAGAAAATGTGTGAATCAGAAGATTTTATTGCTGTCATGCTTTGTACTTTCCTTCCGAGTTAATTCTGTGGCATTTACATAAGTGTGGTCCAGTACAGAAACACAGCACCATGTGAGATGAATTTTCTTTTAGCTACAAGTCACTGGGGGTTGAAGGTTGCATATCCCTTCAGCTCATCAGTTGGAATGGAGGAGGAGGAGCACATACTCAGAGAAATATACTGGTGGTAGTGTCATACAAAACAGGCTATTCAGTGTGTGGCAAGAGCTGCTGTTTGTAGATACTGCTTGCACTTGGAGTAGCTATGATGCTGCAGGCACAGATCTAGTCTTACTCTTATTCTGCCACGTAACAAGTTTCTATAATGACTTAATGGCTGGCTCCTCTGCACAGAATATCAAGGAACAATGTCTTTCACATTCTTCCTTTTCTCTCCTCTGTGTGCAGTAATCTTTAAGACAGTTTGGCTCATAATGTCTATAATTTCTCACATATGCAAAGTAAAGACTAGCACTCAATCATCCCTCATCTTCTGCATCCTCTCAAAAACTAGAAATCTTAGTAGGTGGACAGAACTGCTGTTTGGATAGGGAGGCAGAATTTACTTTACCAGCATAATACTTCAGGATCCTGAGGTACGCTACAGACATTTTTAATTACGACCTCCTAAGTGAGGTTTTCCTTTCTGTTAGCTGTGTTTGTTTCTTTTATCATGGGTGCTTGTTGTATGATTTGTCATTTCCAGGGTAGGAGCAGCATTAATTATTAAACTTATCATAGGCAGAAAAACATAAAATATTTAAACTTCTCATTCTCTGAAGCCTCTTTAATGGGGTCTGTGCTGATTATACTACCATGACAAAACATTGCAACAATGAAACCTTTTATGATTCATTGCGTCTTCTCAGCTGTGGAAAGGAATGCAAGGAACAAATGTGGATTCAGTCTAGCACATACATCCCCCAGCATGAGATATAAATAGGGTAGGATAAATAATACATGCATTCTGGCTGGACACAGTTTGCTTTTGTGTGTCTGTAGTTAGACATCTTTTAATGACTGAGGAGTCTCATTTCAAATCAGAAAAATCCTGTTTGTGTTTGAAATAGAAAGTGAAATTAGTGAACTTCTCCCTTATTCTGTTTGCAGTTTCTCCTTTGAGATTGTGGCCTCTGGATTGTGTCACTTAGCTGCAGACCTGGCTGCTTTTAGTACTTGTGGACCCTTTGACTCATAATTCAGAGTCAGTGTAATAAACACTTTAAGAGTTTATAAAAACTGCATATTGAAAGAGCAAGATTTGGATGCGCTTTTCACTGGGGAGTAAATAGAAGCTTCTGGCATCAAGAACCTGCCTCTAGGGAAAGCTCTCTGCGTCTCTTCTAGCAACTATTTCCAAGCCATGTTTATTAGTTACAAAGACATGGTTTTACAAACTGGATACATCTATTACCAAGAGAAGACCAAGGGAAGTTTTGCAAACGTGTTTTAACTATTCTAAGCTCCTGCAGTTCAAGCAAATGAGATCATTGATAGGGTCATCTGCAGTGGGGAGGAGAAAATGGGAAAGAAGATCTCTTTGAAAGAACAAAGAGGATCACCTCTAATTTCTCCTTATATTCAGTATCGTGGAATGCAAAGGTACCGTGAAGATGCCTAAATGTCCAAAAGAGAGTGAGTAAAAGAAATAAATGCGGAGCAAGGAAACAATAAGATTTTGTCCTGTAGAAGCAAATATTTAATCTTTTAAATTTGTGAATTGGTTTCACAATGTATTTCATACTCAGAAAAATGTAACAAAATCTACTTGCTACATTTGCCAGTGTGTCTTTAAACCTTATCTGAACCCATCTACTTCAGAAAAGCACTTCTGAAGATGTGCTGAAACCAGCGCTCCTAATTCTGCCCTCAGGAAGCTTTGTCTTGCATTCAAACAAGGCTGCCATAAGTGCAATGCATGGACCACTTGCACCCTGAGGTGGATTTACGGAATGATATGTAAGATACATATACTGCTCATCCAGTCTTGTGTGGTTCTGAACATGAAACTACACAGGATGGAACTGAGCTCCTTTGAAAGAAGAGCTGGAACTGATCAGCAAACTTAAGTATCAGTGGGAGTTTCTGCAGTATCAACATGAATAAAAAAACAACCAACCAACCAACATTTTTTTTTACCCCTAAACAAGACAGATTTTTTAGAACTCCTTTTCTGAACAAAATTTTTGCATTTTTTTTTGTTTTATTTTAGTTGGAATATGGTTTTTAATACTGAAATAGAAACCAAACCCAGTGTTTCAATCACTTTCTCCTCTTTCCTCACAATCTAGGTTGGGTCACTTTGATTTACTCTCATCAGCAGAATGGAAAGCTGTAACTTTCTTCTTTTGTGAAATATACTGTAGACAGGTGTCTTGGGAATGCATGATTTCCTATTAGCAACAGTAGTTCTCCACAAATCTCTCAATTCACACCAGAATAAATATTAAATCTGAAGTTAACAATGTAGAGAGATACTTACTGTGTTCTTTCAAGTTATTAAAATTATCTGCCCTTATGTGATACATCATCATTGCAGTGATTATCTTTCTAGAAGGAATCATTATAGAGGATATTAATTGCACATTACTTTAATGTCATTATTACAATGGAGAACAGATAAATTATTACTGCTTTTGGTACTGTAGGAAGATAAAGAAATGCATCTCCAAAAATAGGGAAGTGGAGTCATTGAAAGTTCTTTAACTTCTGTCTTTTGTATTACTTTTAATGTCCTGATGTTCAGCTGACAGAGAAGTAATTCTACAATGTAATTGAGTAGCAAAAATTTTCTGTAAATTAGCTGGTCTCTGTTCAAAGTCATAGCATGAACTTTTGGCCTGTGGTGCACAGTAATGCCAGTTCTGGAAAATGAGTTCAACAAAGCAGAAACCTGATCAGAAGGTATGAACTGCATCTCTACAAATAAATTATCTAGCATCTACATAGCTAGATTATAATCACAACCTACTTCACTAACTTTTGCTTTCTCACTTTCCTGTCTGTTTTCTTCCATTTGGGTTTGACAGGCAGGATGTCCCAGGCCATCTCCACAAACATTATATGATTTAATTATGGGAATATACATGTAGTGCTAATTCCAAGGACTGTTCTATGATCCTGTGCCATTCACAATATGGAAATGCCAGGAGAGTGAGAGAGAAGTCTCTGCAGCTAACACTAAAGGTTGAGTAGTGGCTTAGTGATGAAAAGTTTTCACTGAGGAACAATTTACTGAGTGAAGGTAACCGCACATTCTGAGCTTTTCTTAGAAACTGAAGTTTATTTAAGGTGCCTTCAAGAAAGATGGAGGATTTGAGGTCAGCAATCAGAAGTAACTCCTTTCCCTTATGGCTTTCCTATGTGTATAATACGGTCTTTGCCTGTGAGACTTTAAGCATCACACACCAGAATGTGTTTGGGGATTTTATTTCACTGAACATATTATTTTTGGCAAAGAAATAACAATAATGGAAAGAAACAGAAGATTTTGACCTAGCAGAATGAATTTTTGCATTTCTCTCTGTGATTTTCTGCCTTTTCCTCATGCTAAAGATAGGTAGTATTTTTTTTTAATTATTTTTTTAACGGGGAACCAGGATAAGATGCTTTTAGAACCCCACAAGGCTTGTTAAGCAATGCTGTTCTTGTCCTGACAAATTAGACACCCACTTAGACACCTACTCCTGCTCATTTCTCTGGAAGTCAGTGTGAGTGATTCTACCTCTGACAGACCATATACAGTGCAATTAGCTCCTTCTATCTGGCACCTGCTTTTTCCTAAATATCTGTGCCATGCTTGAATGTGTAGTGGAGATATTCAAAGATGGGCAGAAGGACAACTCATGTATACACTGGCTAATGAATCCAAGTTTTTTTTTCCTGTTTCAGCAAGCATCATTCTAAAGCCTTTTCCTGAACTATAACACAGTTTACAAAATGTAATGCATCAAGAGATACTGCTTGGGCAGGTTCATCAGACATATATCTTGGTGCACAGTCTAAAATGGATCCTGGTCTTTGAATGCCTGGAGAAAACCACAAAATTTGCATTGCAGCCCCAGTCCTTCCTCCCATTAGTCACTCAGAACCAATCCCATGGAGCACAAACCCTCATGCAATTCACAAGATGACCCTAAATTAAGGAATAACCTAAACACAGGAGAGTTTTTTGTAAGATAGATAGATGGATGGATAGATAGATAGATAGATAGACAGACAGACAGACAGATACATACATACGTACATACGTACATACATACATACATAGACAGACAGACAGAGGTGGTAACAGTTATCCTCATGCCCTGGAGTTACGTGAAACACAAAGCTACTTCAATTTAGAAGAAGTGCACCTCAACTTTCAGAGTCTATAGCAATAGACCCTGAAATGTGCAGATAAATAGGAAATAATTTCTCTGAATGATCTGTGTCTTAGAAACTTATTTCATGACTTCTGGACAGAAACATTGACAATCCTGTAGAATAACAGCCTAAGGATTCCTATGTAGTTAGCTCTGTACTTCAGCAAAAATGCTTAAAGTGGTACCAGTGTGGTTTAAATTTGGCAGCTGACATTTCATTTCTCCTTAGGAGTGTACTTCTCTCACACACAAAAAACCAACCAAGCAACCAACCAAAAGATTAAAATTCCCAAGCAGTTGTTTTATTCTTGCATGAGATTCCTAAAATATTCCTACAAGGCTCACTTCCAGAAAATATTTGGCTTAGCAGCCAAGTTTTGCTGGTGTAACCCAAAGGTCCTACAAATTAAAGATAAAGGCTTCAGCAAAACATTTAGGCTGTTCACTTCTGTTGAAATTTTTGTTGGTATCACTGGGCAATATTCTTGCTGCCCGGGACCTGGGGTCCAGCCTACTAGAAACTGGGCACCAACTCAGTTTAAATATTGTCCTGCATTGCTTCTGACACCAAATTCTATACAATTTTTGCCCTAGTTTTGGAGTGGATGTGCAGATATCATAAGAACAGTTCAGCTAGGGCACAAAAATATGACTTTCAGGAATTTCCAGTCGCTACAGAGCTGCCCACTGTATCCCTCCAGACCCCTGCCAATACATACTGAACACATTAAACATGCAGTACTTCCTTTGATTCATGAGAAATTAGAAAATTAGTTGAAATAAATCCAATGCTATAGGGTTACATGGAGAAACTGTTGCACATCTAAGGCCACCTGGCAGACAAACCCTTTGGCAGGTACGTAATACAATTGCATGCTCACCTCTGTGTCTGCAAAGTTAACTATAGATACATTTATTTGGACTGAATAATCAGTAGGATCTTCCTGGAAATTAGACTACATAAAGAATATCATAAGAGTATGGGTGCTTCAGTCAGCACCTGGCAGAAGACTTCACCAACCATCTCAGTTAGGTCTGAACTCCCTTGGTTGAGTCTTCCCTGCAACTTGGCATGCCACCATGCAACATGCACGTAGTTTGCAGGAATTAGTTTGTAAAGAGAAAGTGCTAATGAGTGTCAGCTCCCTCCAGTTTTGCCAGTTTCTTTGTATTCTGTTTGCCTCAATTCCAGGTGGGGTCTTATGGAGCTGCCCCAGCTGCCAACACACATCTCAAAAAGTGGCAAGATACAGCTTCCACCACCCACTCCAGAGTTCCTCTTCCACCATTTCCAGGATCTTTGGCAAAGTGTGTTTCCACAAATCAGGCAGAACTTGCTTACCAGACCACCTGTGTTGCTACGATGGCTTTTTCAACTGTGTCTGCCTCTGCTCTCCAACCTGCCAGCAGAAGCTGGCCAGTGCCATGCAGTTATCAAAAAGGCAGAATCCTGGTATGAAAGATGACCCAGGAAGGGGGGAAACGTGGTGATAAACATGGTATAGCTGCACTGCATTGCATTCCCTCTCTTTTTCCCTTCTTTGTCAGACTTGAACCCATCTCCTCTATGTTACGCTAGCATGCTGGGACAAGGTGAGTGTCCTTAAGGCAAGCAAAGGAATACGCATATAGACCCTATCCATTTCCCAGCTCTTCTGGTCCACTCCCATCTGCATCCTGGCCCAGGCCCCTGTATGCCCCAATCCACGGTAAGTCCATTTCCCAGAAGAGATTTCAGCCCTTTGCTTCGGGGTGGCCTTGGCAGTAGCTCTTACTCTGGTAATATTTTCTATCCATCTAGAGTGGTCTCCTAGTGCTCTTCCTGTTTAACAGAACTCAGGAAGTCATTCTGGGGAAGCCTGTTCCCATTTGTACCTCTGCACTTGGCAATGTGAAGTGGATACCAACTGGTGGGGTGGTAGTGGTGATGAACTGTAGTATGGGTCACAGGGAACTATAAGGAAAAGCTGCTCTGCCTGCAGCCATAGGCATTCTCCAGACCTGGGGTGACTTCAGTTGGCTTAATTGGCAAGGCTTATATCTGAGAGAAAAACCTTTGCATAAGCTGCTTTAGGCAGTCCATACAAACTCAAGCATAGGCCAAGAAGCTTCACTGGCAGAAAGCCTTACTGGAGGCAGACCTGCAAATACGAGTGTGGTTTTGAAAGCTTTTTTTTTTACAGGTTTTCCCATTAGAAAGAGTTTGCTTTGCTGCTAGGTTTGTGTTAGCTATGTGAGTGCTTGGGCAGGCAGCTGTCAGTCCTGCTTTGGAGGCTGATCTTAAAGAACAGAGGGAGCTTTGAAGATTTATGTATTATTTAGGTCCAAACACATGGTGGTGTTAGTCTGAAGAGGCCCACAGCTGGGAAGACTTTTCATTACTTTGACTACTAAAAAAAAAAAAAAAAAAAAGAAATGTGGTTCTCTGTCAGGTGCCAAGTTCTCCTAAACCCTAGTGCACACCAGGAGACAGAGCCCCATCTGTCAGATGGCCATGAGGAATGGAGAACTTGTATTTTTCAGAAAGTGAGTGCTTCCTCTTGGCTGACCTTCCTGTGTGAGTAAGGATGGGAAGCTTTGCAGCCCACAGATCTGGTGAGCATCCAAGTCTGGTCCCTGGAACAGACTGTATCCCTGTTGCCTGCCTTCTCTCCTCTGCCTTAAGATGTTCATGAGCTGGGCATTTAGAGAGAACAAGGAGCTGCAACCACACTAAGTATCAGGGCCAGAACAGTTAACAGTCAATGTCTGAAAATGCCTCAAGTACAGAACTTCCATCCCTCATAGTTCTTTGCTGTTTATCAGTACTTAAGTAGCTTAGTTAACAAAGATTGTGAGTGTTTCAGGGAACGTTAGTTGAATCATGTTGCTCTCTTATTTGAACATATTTGCTGCTCTCTAGAGGAGCTGATGGAACTTGCATGGTTTAGGAATACATATCTATGCACTTTGAGTCATCCTGAAGTCTGGATAAATGAAGAAAACTGAAGAAAGGCAGCAAACGAAGTAAAAAAATAGCCTCCCTAAAATGTTGCCAGGAAATTAAGCAGCAGCAAAACAAATTTTTTAACTATACAGTAAAGAACGGGGAAGTTAATATGCAAAGAAGTTGAAGAAAGCATATAGATGTTATTACAGATGAGAAGACTGTAAAAGAGGTGATAATATAATAACATTTTTTTCATCAAACTATTACTGTACTAAATAAATTATGATTATACTAATAAAAGGCCTTGTCAAGTATAACCCCTCCCCAGTTGTTAGCAGACAGGCCAGACCAGTGGCTACAAAACAACCTCTATTAAACAATCAAAACTAGAAATTATGCCAGCTTGTATGAAGGAGGAATTTCTTCATGAGGAGGGTGATGAGGCGCTGGCACAGGTTGCCTAGGGGAGTTGTAGATGCCCCATCCCTGGAGGTGTCCAAGGCCAGGTTGGATGGGACCTTGGGCTGCCTGATCCACTGGGACGTGTCCCTGCCCATGGCAGGATGATCTTTAAAGTCCCTTCCAACGCAAACTATTCTATGATTCTATGATTCTATGATTCTATGATTCTATGATTCTATGATTCTATGATTCTATGATTCTATGATTCTAAGACATGATAGAGCCCAGCAAAAAACATAAAACTTGAGGAAGCAGCAAACAAAGAATGCCCCACCAAGAAAATACTGAAATCTTGCAACAGAGATGTAATTGATGATAAAATGAATCACCAGGGTCTCTTGGCAGGGTTCAGCTCAAGATTATGTCACCTACATTTTGTCACATAGCTGTGAGGAACCAACTACTCATTGAGGAGATCTGCTCAAATCCAGATCTGGGCTCCAGTCAGTTGCACAACAAAGGTGTCCTGTGTTATTACAGTTGATACAGGGCAATTGAGATACCTGGGGCTTTCAGACGTGACAGAAAATTACCAGAGAACCATGGTCATTTGGAGAGGCAGGTAGAAACTGGATAGGAGTCTCCAGGACTACCTGGAGCCTATGTACAGGCAATTGAATTAATGCCCACAAATTTACTTCAGAGAGAACTGACTCATCTGCCAGGACCCACTGGCAACATTACTAGTGCTCTACTGACTGCTACAGGAGTTTATGTAATAATTTACCTTTAAAAAAACCCAAATTATATTTAGATGCCTACCAGCATTTAGATGTCTTAGTCTTAAATTGAACCTCAACCTACACCTAAACACGGCACTTGGAAGGGACCAGGCAGGGCGGGGGGGAAGAAGAAAGAAAAATGAATATATGTAAAGATCAAGAAATATTTAAGCAATTATCACAGCTGGAGAATCACTACTCTAGAGGATGCTACCTTTCACCAAATAGGGTATTTGTTTTGTTCAACAAAAGAGACAGAGAAAGCAATAGAATGATAGCATTGCTATTGACTTGGAATATCATATGATATCAAATATTTTCACTGTAAAACTATTTAGGAAAAGAGCAGAAAAAGCAAAATTACACTGGTCATACCTTTGATCAAGAGATCTTGCAGGCTGCCAGTGCAACTCTCTGAAATCTTCTAAATTGCCAAAAGAAAAATCGACATTAAAGTCTAATTTTGACAAGTTCAGTCAATATGGCCACACAGCTGCAGGTTGAGCTCTTTCAGTTCTCACGGATAATGTTGCTAAAGACTTACTTGAGAGAAGTGCATAAAAAGAAGCACTGTAGTTCCACAGTAAGATGCTATGAGATGTAAATGGAACAATGTTTGAACAGAAATTAAAAGAATAGCTGGTGTTGAAAGAGATATATGATCTCTTACTATCAGAAAACACAGCACATCAGAACCTGTTGCCTCTGCCACTGCTTCAAAAGACATTTAGAGACAGACACATTGTATTTTAGGAGATATTAAATAAATTTTGTTCCACTCAGTGTTTGTGACAACTGATTGGAAATGGAAAAAAATTGCAGGAGATTCTTATAAAGAATTCTACTTTTCTCAAAGATAAAATATATTATAATTAAATATAAAATGACATATTCCTTTTCTTCTGAGACACTGTCATTATCTATATAACACCTTATATTTAAAATATTCCATAATTTAGTTGGTATGAAAATAGCAGGGGGGTTACTAAAGTTGCTCTATGAGCATTATGTACTTTCAACTTCCACAAATTTTTCACTGTTGGCTTTTGGACCTTATAGAAAATTCTACCCAGATTAATTCTTTCTTAAGACATGCAGAAATATATACATATTTTTTAAAATTATCATCTATCCTGCTTTCCCATAAGGAACATGGTTGAAAGCACTGTGTAAATTCATGAGTTAAACCCTAATTCAAAAAAGCACACTTGTTCAGGAAAACATTTATGCACATGCTTCCTTCAAGCATCTTATAAAATCTGTCTGAAATCAATAGGACTTTGGCATCCACTTAAATAGCCCTTACCACCCTACATGCTTATGATCCACTTCTATTCAAGAAAGCAATCAAGCACAAGTTTCTGAATCAGGATCTAAAGGTAGTCTGTGAAAACCATTTCTATTCCAAGCTCTACTAATAAATTAGGGTTTTGTGATTTGGCTTTTTTTTTTTTCATTAAGAATGTATAACATGAATGTGCTTTGCTTCATTTTAAGCTGCAAAGGCCCATTTTATGTACTGCTTGTTAAATCAGATTCTAATGATTCTTTCCTTCATGCAAATCTTTCCTCTCATTCATGGATTGTATTTAAATTCTGCTCAGCTTGCATTCATGATGCCTTGTCAGTGATTTGCATTGCCCTGATGCGTTTGCCCTGGTTGCACCCCTCACTCACTTTGGCTTGAGAACATAGAAGCCATAAATAACTCTCTAGCTGCTAAAAACAACACACACAATTCCTGTACACTAATGAGCTAGATGATGGCAGCAACGAAGTTCCTTGTGGGTCTCTGTGGTTTCCTGATCTGACTATTCCTAATGCCCTGCTCCACACCCTGGAAAACAGTGATTTTTCCAAATTGTTAGAGGCAAAATATCGCTTCCCTAGAGTTTTGCAAAAAAAAAAAGTAACTTCAGTTTAAAAAAGAAAATTACAGTGGTAAATGTGTTTTCTGCCCAGCAGGTTTGGGGAAAGAAAGTAGCGGTCTGTGGCGTGGGAGGCTGCAGCTCCAGATGGCAGCAACGCACAGAACACACGCTGCCCCAAAGCTGCAGGTTGGTAGCTGGATGGGAAACATTCCCCTTCCCTTCCAAAATGTCAGATTTAATTTTATTGCTAACGTACATTTGGACAGCAAGCCAAAGCCAGTCATTTGTTTCACAAGCCAGATTTTCTACATTCTCTGATTTACCTGGAAAGAGATCGTTTAGTTTGCAGCTCCTGAGAAATGACGAGGGTATCGTGGTTAACACACATTTTTAATGCAGTCAGTTGATACTCTTTCTAATTACAGAGATGTGAAAATGGGACATTCTGGTTGTAGGTTTATTTTCTGGAAGAAAACCAAGCAGAAAAAAAAATAATTGAGACTCACGCTTCTTTGTGAAAAATGTTAGGTCTAGTTTAGCAGCGACAAATGTTTGGAGGAAAGAACATGTAGCTAACACATTTAAAACATCCATGAAAGCATCTAAGGCAAAAATCACTGGAAAAGAACCTTTTTTTCCCCTTGCAACATGTTAAAAAAAACCAAACCCCAAACTAAACAGATATCAGCTTTCTCTTTTATAAATATTGGGCATGTATAGTAACTCGCACGGATTCTTTCTGACTGAAGTTCTATTTTCTTGAGCAACTGTGCTTTCTAAAAGGCCATCACAGCGCTGCGTTCCCAGCCCTGCGGGCAGCTCCCCCCGGGAAGGTGACGCTGGCATCGCCCCCGCCGCAGCTCCTGCCCGCTCCAGAGGGAGCAGGAGCCCAGGGAAGGTTCGCAAAGGGAGCCGGGGGCCCTGCCGGGGCGGGTGGCGTTCCCAGCCTCTCCCAGCCGATGGCACCGCGGGATGGCAGCAGCCCCGCCGCGCACCAGCTCCCAGCGCCGCGCCCCAGTTTGCCAGCATCATTTGCCCGATGCCATCCAAAACTGTTGTAAACTCTCTTTCCCATACTTGCCCACCTTAGACAATTGAAAGAGCTCTCTGGCTGGAGAGCTGCCTGGAGGAGAAAGACCTGGGGGTGTTGGTTGACAGCGACTGAACATGAGCCAGCAGTGTGCCCAGGTGGCCAAGAAGGCCAATGGCATCTTGGCTTGTATCAGAAACGGTGTGACCAGCAGGTCCAGGGAGGTTATTCTCCCTCTGTACTCGGCACTGGTGAGACCGCTCCTCGAATCCTGTGTTCAGTTCTGGGCCCCTCACCACAAGAAGGACGTTGAGGCTCTGGAGCGAGTCCAGAGAAGAGCAACAAAGCTGGTGAGGGGGCTGGAGAACAGGCCTTACGAGGAACGGCTGAGAGAGCTGGGGGTGTTTAGCCTGGAGAAGAGAAGGCTGAGGGGAGACCTCATTGCTCTCTATAACTCCCTGAAAGGAGGTTGTAGAGAGGAGGGTGCTGGCCTCTTCTTCCAAGTGACAGGGGACAGGACAAGAGGGAATGGCCTCAAGCTCCACCAGGGGAGGTTCAGGCTGAACATTAGGAAAAAATTTTTCACAGAAAGGGTCATTGGGCACTGGAAGAGGCTGCCCAGGGAGGTGGTTGATTCACCTTCCCTGGAGGTGTTTAAGGCACGGGTGGACGAGGTGCTGAGGGGCATGGTTTAGTGTTTGATCGGAATGGTTGGACTCGATGATCCGGTGGGTCTCTTCCAACCTGGTGATTCTATGATTCTATGATTCTATGAAAGAATGAGTAATTTTTCTCCATTCTTCTGGAAAAAATGATTTAACTTTAGTCCTTTGGCACACATAGCTCAGGTTTGGGTTGCTTATGATGATGACCCCGTACTGGTCTGCTTCTTTTCGTCTACCTCCCTCCCTCAAATCTCTTTCAGCGTGGCGTTTGAGTGTGCCAGCTTTACCAAGAACCAGCAATGGAATTGGTGCTGTGTTAGGAAACTGTGCACACTCTGGGCATGTGGGACTGGCCTTTTGGGGGGTTGTTGGAGGAAAATTGGTGACAAGGGCATATGCATGAGGAAGTGCTTGTAACATGGAGCGTTATTAAAAGCATGGAACAGAGTTGGGAAATCAAGGTTCTTCCCTTAGACTTGTCATTTAAGTTTCATTAGCCTGGATATTACTGCAATTATTTTTTCTCCCTAGAAGACATTTGCCTGTTAAAGCACAAGTGAATGTAAAGTGTTTTGAGATCATAGATAAGGGACTTGTAGGAGTGAAAAAGTATTATCTCAGCCTTCAAAAAGCTTGGTTCAGCATTTGACCTTAGGTACTCGTTTCGAAGTGATTAGACTATCCTTAGTCACCTCAGATTACGGCACCGCATTTTAATACCAGACACTAGTTATTTCCATACCACCATAGCATTTATAATGTGTGATTCTTTCTGCTGAACTAGTGAAATTCATATGGCTGATTACAGTAATGATGGGCATTTACAAAAGTTTAAATAAATAAAGCTGTCTGAACATTTTTAATTAAGTTATCTTAAAGGCTGCCTAGAACTCATCATGAGCACACGCAGGGAGTCTGCCCTGTCTAATATTTCTTCTTTGGACCATCATATGTATATCACTTTCCTTATTCTTCTAAGACTCATACTTCTGCTTTTTTTTGCCCAGCCTCTTTAATTGTAGTTCTAGTATGCAAGGCAAAAGGCGAGGAAATATAGCCAGGACAGGCATTGGGGAGGGAATATTCCTCACTTGCTTCCCTGTTGGGCCAGAGGGCGGGTAGGTCCCAGGGGTGTGAATGGAAGAAGCATGTGCCTAGAGATACACGGGCTGTATGGCTCTGGAAACAGGGTGCAGGAGCAGGGCATGCTACAGGCAGGTTGTAACATGTACTTTGGAAACTGGTTGTGATTCTACAAGCTGGTTTGACTAGCCCACACTGAGCTTTCCTCCAGCATGATCTTGACTGTAGCTCAGCTTTCACTCCAGAAGCATCTTTTGTTGTTTTTCATTATCACTGGTTTCCTCATATTATGTGGTCTGTCTATCCCATATAAAACTCCATGTCTTAACTGGTTAAGAGGGTTAACTTACTGAGCAGGCTGGGTTTAGCTTTTGTGCTGCTCATAAGACTTGTTAAAATAGGATGTTGAGCACAGCCACTAGGATCACATAGTGATCTTGCTTGCATTGGAGTTTCTATATATTTCAAAGTGGACCTGGGTTTGTCCCCAGAACTCTGGTATTTCTTTCTCAGCAACTCATTCATTTTTAAAGTCGGACATTCTGCTTTGGCTCCCTGTACTGGTTTCCTCTTGTGAAAAATGGTTGCTGATTTCTCCTACAAGAGACTGCCAGGTGTCTAGTAAGGTGTCTGACCAAGTGAATCTGGAAAGGGCCTGGGCTCTTAGGCTGGGGTGAAGTGTGTGGGGTATCCAGCACACAGAGGCACCTCTGCCTCCAAAGAGACTTTTAAGGGCCATTCAGGCACATTCAAAGAACTCTAATGGGGGAGCACCCCAATACTTTGCTTTTAAAACGTTGTGCAAGAAAGAAGGAAAGAAGACTCCGTGTGCCAGTCTTAGCCTTCATAGCCTTCTGAGAAAGCCTTGCCACATTCATATTAGTTCAATATATAAGAATCTCCCAGTTCCTCCCTGTCCGAAGTCCCTTCCCTTCTGTGACTAATTATCAAAGCTCCAGGGAAGCTCACCCTGCTAGGGAAAGAGCAGGTTGGGTTGTAGGACATTTCCAGGTAGCTCCCTGGGACTCAGCAGCAGGGCCCAGGGGAGGGGTGGCGTCCCTCCTGAGGGCTCCACAGCACACCTGCACCACTCTGCCTCTTTTTAAAGGGTCCACCAGCAGCTGGGCCAGCTCCTTTGGAGACCTCAGCATTATTCAGTCATTACAGCTGAAAGAGAATAATAAAAAGGATCTTCTTTTGAAGCAGGAATACACAAAGCAGGGAGGGGTCCTGGAAAGAACGGGAACACTCTAAAGCCATGTTGCTTACTAGAAAAGACAAAAAAAAATCCTGAACCATGTTTCTCCGCTAGCTTAGTCACTCTCCTGAACGGAGCAGGCAGTTTAGACCTTTCTGCGAGCTATAGGATGCTCTTAGTTGCCATCTATCCAGCTCTCCAAATCTTGTTACGTAGGTTGTGCTATGGAGCCACATCAGCGATAATAAAACTCTCCCCTAACTCTCCAGAGCTGGTGTGGTTGCTGGGATGTGTGAGTGCTGACCCTGCCCACGGGTAAGCCTACGTCAGCAGTGATGCCCAGAGTACTCTACTCCTGCTCTGCACCCCAGGTCTATGTTTCCAGGGACTTGAATTTTGCCTCAGTTTTATTTGTTTAACCTTTACATTATTACTCAGTCACTTCCAAAGCCAGAGCAAGCATCTTCCTAGCATAACTGTCTCCGAGACTAACTCCACCTGCAGCACCTCTTAGCTCATTCCAGGGCAAGTGAAGCTACTTCCTATCTTTTACTAGAAATGCTTTTATCTCAGCACTAGCAACCTATGTCAGCAGTCTTCTCGAGAGCTACCTAAATAAATTCTCACAGAATAGTGGTGGCTGTACCTTCTCTCAGTCATAGGATCCACTGCAGGGGAAGGAACACAGATCTTAATCTGAAGAAGTGATTGTGTTTCCATCTGTGGGACCTTCCCAGCAGGAAGAAGACCTCTACCTCAGCCCCACTGACAGCATGGAAAATTGGCATGTTGATTTAAATGTTTCAACAACTGTTAAAAAAATGCTTCCAGAAATACAGGAAAATGCCGAGGCCTTTTCAAATTAAAGGTCTGTGGATGTTCTGGTCCTGGTCAATTGGTGTATAAATAGGCACCACACATCAACCCTAGTGAATGTCCTTTGCATTTGAGAAGTTAAAATTATTTTTCCCTCCAGGGAGCTAGAGATTGGCACTTTAAATTCCTCCTTTTTGTGATCCCTGTAACTTTGTAGAAGTGGGGGAGTCTATTAAGTTATGGGATCTTTGAAAGGGACACCAATAATCACGTCAGTGCTCAATGGAACATGTTTTTTCCCACAAATCATGATTGATATCTGTGTCATTAGCAAGGTAGCTGCCCATCTCTTATCATGACTGACAGGTTAATAAGGGACCTGGGGCTATCTTTTCACTGCTAGCACACAACCTAACCAATTGCTTTTAAATGATTGCTAATTTGATAGAGTATAAGCAGAAGGCATAAAAATATCTGGAATAATGTCTAATGCAGTTTTTACTCCTGTTATTCTGAGCAATCCTATTTTAGAAGACAGATTAGAATATAGTTAATGGATTTAAAATTTTTTTAGACACTCAGTTTTCAAAGAAAATCTTGTAGTTGTTCTTTGGTTCAATTAGGAGCAAAAGAGAAGGGAGTTTTTAAATGCAATTGTCCTGTAAAGGAAAATGTTTTAAATTGGGGAGATTATGTGAGCAGACCACCTGTAGGGCATTCACAGCTCTTTTCTATAATGCTCCAAGCCATGCCTTGCTGCCTGCAGTCTGGCTAACAATGCAGGGAAAAGCTGTTTAAAAGGCTGTTCTCCCTTTTCCCTCTGGTGTTCACTGTTACAAGTCTTCCTCTTAAAAAAAAAAAAAAATAGTCCCACGTCCCTTTAATTGAAGAACTTTAAGGCTCCGTGGTGGCCAATTGGTCTGCAACAAGAGGAACCAGGCAGCAGGGAAAGAAACTTCAGACTATACATCACGTTTGGTGAAGAGAAAAGATCAAAGTTTTCCCAAACTCAAAAGAAACCAAGTTCCCTACAGATTAACCCTATTCATTTAGCTCCTCTTAAAGGAATGATGTTCTGAGCCACTGGGCAGACAGGTAAAAAGTTCAACAATTGCCAAAGCATTCTTCTGTTAATTCAACAGCCTTCTGCTCAAATAAATTAGCTTAGTCCTGACAGAAGAACAATACCTTTTCTCTTGAAAAAGAACCATATTTGATATACAAAAGCTAAGTATGAAAGGTTAAGATGTTAGTTTAATCTGTTAAGGAGGGATTGATCTAACAAATCTCAACTTGCTATTCCACCCCGTGCATAATCTATGATTTTAAAACATTAACCTTTTACACCTCAATATACATCCCCAGAAAAGCAGGTGCTTACAGAAGTAAGTAGACAACAGATACAAGAGGTGTGTGCGCACATTCCTAAAATAACACCCATTTTCAAAGGATACTTTAACATGCCACGTGAGAGGACTCTTTTGTGAAGGCTCAGCTTGAAGACACTGTCATCTTTCAAAAAGCAGAAGAGAACTATGGGAAGGCACCTCCCAGTTTTGGCAAACACTTTTTCAGAACAACTTGTTGAATGACTTGTTTTCCTTGTGCCTACCTATCTCACTGCTTTAAGACAGGGAACCATGTATTATGCAATTATGACTGGAGCATGAATACAGTTCATAGTTCATAAAACCACCTAAAACAACAGCAGTTAGAGTAACCAGAGCAGGAGTAGGAGAAAAGCTTGAAAAAGTAATTTATCAAAAGTCACTTTTATTGACAAAATAGAATACTCATATTTGTTCTTACAGGGGTAGCCTCTACACCTTTGTACAAAAAAAAATTTACAGACTGTATACCTTTGGATATATACATATTTTACACATCTGTACAAGGTAACAAATAATTATATAAATACATCTTTTAATGTACGAAACCCGTATTTAGCTGGGGTGTATAATTAAGACATGTTTTGATTCAGTCTGTATTGTAAGGCATTTGCCTGGTCATCAGTATCCCAAAAAACCTGCAGTCCCAGCAGACTCCCACCTCAGGATGGGGGGCAAGAAGACCCTCCCGTCAGTAAAGAGCTGCTGTTAGTCCACAGTGAACCAGAAGCCGCAGCGCCTTGCCCTCTTCAAGAGAAGGGTGAGCCTCTACCCTCCTCTGCCAGCAAAACAATAAGCTGGCTCCTTGAAGTACATGCTCCCTGCATATGAATGGAGGGGAAGGAGGAGGGGGCCGGAGCCTGGGGCCTCTGCCAGCTGCATTGTTCTATACAAGCCGCGGCTAATAAGGACCATTAGGGGTTCATTAATGGCACCAAACAGTGGGGGGGGGTGGGGGGTGCATTTTAGGCAGGCCAGTGTCCCTCATTCCCTAACCTTTGGCCTCTTTCCCCCTCCTCACACTTGAGACAGGGGCATTTGCTTGGGGTAGGAGACAGAGCTGGCGGTGCCCGACCTCCACGTCAGGCCGGTGCTCACATCGCTGTAGAGGGAGCCCCCACCCCCGGCCCCGAGTCCTCCTGCCGCGGCGATCGCCGCCTGCCCAGCCGCCCCGGTGCCCGCGCCCCCGGCCACAGCGGCACCTTTGCTGGCCCAGCAGCAGCGGGTGCACAGGGCCCGCCAGGACTCAAGGGTCTTGCCGGACCAGACCCAAACGCCAGAAGTGATGCCCACTACCAGGCACATGAAGTACTTGAGCATGAAGACGGCGTAGTCGGGGCGGCGGGCCTGATCGGGCTGCTGGTCGCGCAGGCAGGGGCAGTTGTGCGTGGCCTCCCAGCGAGGCCGGTTGTGCTGCTCGTAGAAGAGGCAGGCGACCACGCTGGCGGCCGGCACGGTGTAGAGCACGGTGAAGAGGCCCAGGCGTATCATCAGCTTCTCCAGCTTGTGGGTCTTCGTGGGGCCCCCCTGCTGCTTAATGACGCTGCGGATGCGGAAGAGCGAGACGAAGCCGGCCAGCAGGAACATGGAGCCGATGGCCAAGTAGATGAGCAGGGGCGCCAGCACGAAGCCCCGTAAGTTTTCCAGGCTCTGGTTGCCCACGTAGCAGATGCCGGCCACGGGGTCCCCGTCCACGGAGCTGAGCGCCAGCACGGCGATGGACTTGACGCTGGGGAGCAGCCAGGCGGCCAGGTGGAAATACTGCGCGTAGCCGGCGATGGCCTCGTTGCCCCACTTCATGCCGGCGGCGAGAAACCAGGTGAGGGAGAGGATGACCCACCAGATGGAGCTGGCCATGCCGAAGAAGTAGACGAGCAGGAAGACCACGGTGCACAGCGCCGGGCCGGTGCTCTCGTACCGCACGTGCTCGGCCACCGCCAGCTCCGGCTGCAGCTCGGCCGCGCCGCCCGCCGCCCCGCGCCCCCCCGCGGCCGCCCCCGCGCCGCCGCCCGCCCCCGCCGCGCCGGGCCCCGCGCCGCCCGCCGCCGCGCCGCCGCTGCACGCCACCTTCTCGTGCCCGGCCACCAGCCGCACCAGGTAGCCCAGCGACACGAAGAGGTAGCAGGCGGCCAGGAAGATGATGGGGCGCTCGGGGTACTTGAAGCGCTCCATGTCGATGAGGAAGGTGGAGACGGTGGCGAAGGTGGAGAGGAAGCAGAGCACGGACCACAGCCCGATCCAGAAGGCGGTGAAGGCGCGCTCGTCGGGGCTGAAGTAGGGGTTGTGGCAGGGCAGCGCGCAGTTGGCGATCTGCCCCGTCTTGACGCGGTTGTAGAGCGGGTGTCGCTCACTCGACACCGACACCATGGGCGCCCGGCACTGGCAGCCCGGCTCGCAGGGCGGCGGCAGCGGCTTGCGCGGGGGCTCGGGCGGCGGCGCGGCGGCGGGCGGCGCCTTGGCGGGGCCGCCGGGCTTGGATCCGCGGGGCGGGGGCTTGGCGGGCGGCGGGGCGGCCGTGGTGAGGTCCGTGCGGTTGTAGTCCATGCAGAGCGTGTCCGGGCTGCCCTGCTCGGGGAGGCGGTCGCAGCGCATCCTATCGGGCCAGGCGAAGCCGTACTGGCGCATGAGCGGGGCGCAGCCGGCCTTGGCCCGCTCGCAGACGCTGCGGCAGGGCGGCAGCGGCTTCTTGTAGTCCTCCAGGCAGATGGGGGTGTACATGCTGCACAAGAAGAACCGCAGGTCGCTGGAGCATTGGATCTCCACCAGCGGCCAGAACTGGTGCACCTCCAGCCCGGCCTCATCCTGCGTGTCGTGGTTGAACTGGTTGGGCATGTAGGTGTAGTTGTAGCCGATGCCCTTGCAGAGCGGGACGGTGATCTCCTGGCAGGACAGCTCCTTGGCCGAGGAGGAGGAGGAAGCGGCGGCGGCGGCGGCCGAGGCGGCGGCGCAGCCCGCGCGGTGCAGCAGGGACAGCGCGGCGAGCAGCGAGACCATTTCCAACAGGTAACTCCACTCCATGCTCGGCGGCGGCGCGGGGGGGCGGCGGCAGCCCCGGCTCCTCTCCCGTCCCGCGCGGCGCCGCCCCGGCCCCGCTACCCCTCCGTGCCGGCCGCGAGCACCGGCGGCTCCGTCGCCCGAGGCGGGGAGAGGCGGCCCCGCGGGCACCCGGCGAGGGGTAGCCCCCGCGGGGCGGCGGTGGCGGCGGGGCGGGGGGCCGCTCAGGGGAGGCCCCTCAGCCGCCGTCGCATCGCTCCTCGCGGGGCTGGGCTGCGCGGGCGGCCGCTCCCGCGGCGCCGGAGAAGTTTCGCGGTCAAGATGGCCGAGGCGCCCCGGGCACCGGGCGGCGTCCCCCCCGGCGCCGGGTTTCCCACCGCCCCGGGCGGCGGAGCGGCTCCGAGCGCCGCGGATCCTCGACGACGAGCCGCCGGCCGCTCCTCGCCGGGCGCCCCGGCGGCGATCGCGACCCCCGAGTCGCGGGGCGAGCGCGGCGGCGCCTCCGCGTAACTTCTCGCTCCCCGGCCCCGGCAGCGCCGCTCGGGCCGCCGCGCGCTCATGAATATTTATAGCGCCCCGCCGGGCCCCGCCCCCAACGCCTCGGCCGCCAATCGGCGGGGCGCGGGGCGGTGCGGGGGGGCCCGGCCCGGCCCTCCTTAAGGTGGAGCCGCCGGCGCGGCGGGTGCCCCGGAGCTCGGCTGAGCCGCGAGGGGGGCGGTGGGGCCGGCTTTCACCCCCGGGTCCGGGCTCCCGCCCGCAGGGACAAGTGCGGTGCCAGCCGGGAGAGCGCGCCCTGTCGGGTGCGGGGGGGCTGCCGGGCGAGTCGCCGTCCGCTCGGAAAGGGTTTTCTAGCAAACGTTCGGTAGCCGGGGCGGGGCGGCGGGGGTTCTGCTTAGCCTCCGCCGGTCCGAGCAGCGCAAACGCCGCGGCCCCGTTTCGGTGTGCGCTGGGGACCCGGTGGCCCCGAGCGGCGGTTCGGCCGGCGCTCAGCCCGGCTCCCCGGCGAGTTGCCCCGCGCGGACTCCGAAACGCGGCGCTGGCGTCGTCCTAGGGGCCGCGGCTAAGGCGAAGGGGCAGGGAAGGGAATTTAATAAAACGCGGGTCCCCGGGGCGCTTGCGGCGCGGCTCGAGGGGCCGGCGGACCCCCCTCCTCCCCCCGCTCGGCGGGTGCCGCGGGGCCGCCCCGGGGGGTTTGTCGTCCGCCCGGGACGGGGCGTTTGTTTGTTAATCGACGCGCTGTTGCGCTTCGCGCTCGGGGGGAGCTCCCGCTGGGGCCGTAATGACTGTAATCTCGGGAACACGCCGCTCGGGGAGCCGGTGGCGCGGCGGGGTTTGTCTTGCGGCGACGTGAAATCCCGTGACGAGGCGGGAGCGGCGGAGCGGTCCCGAGTTTGTTGGCTGCGCGGTTGGGGTCCTCTCCGCCCCCGCCCCTCCGTTTAAATAGACACGGGGGTCCCCCCGCCAGGAGGAAACGGGCGATAACGGGGCGATAAACGCGTTTGCCGTGTAAGCGCCGCAGTGGTTTGCAGCCCCCCTCGCCCCAGCCCAGGGAAGGTTTGGCTCCTCCGTCTTGCGCGTCCCGGGCTGCGACACCAGCCCAACTGCTGTTTCTGGTCAAAATCGGAACTTTTCCCGAAAGTTTTAGCGATGGTTTAGTCAGTACCTTATTGAAAAGTGTTAGGAGGTTGAACAGTGCCCAGTGAAGAAAACGGAATGAAAGAGCCGTCGTTTGGCTGAGCGCTCCCTGATTGACAGAGGTGTAAAAAGTCTCCTTCCAGCCCTGGATGCGATGCTCCGTTTTCAGAAGCGACTGCTGTGCTGTTGGCTGCTTGAAGAGAGCCTTATTTAAAAATCTCCACAGAATGTGAAACCAAGCGAGCCTGGTCCCGAGAGCGGGGGGGAGTCAGTAAATTACCGCTCTGTCCGTGCTCCTGTTGCTTATTACAAAGCACCTTTTTACGCTGAACTTAAGCTGTATGCTACAGAGACAGCAGATGTGAGGTGATGGCTTCCAAAAGCAACACAGATGCTGTAAAATTTCCATTGCAATATTTCATCAAGGAAACTCAAGAGACATGCTGAATGCTGCAGTTTAGAATTACACTGAAACTCTCCTAGAAATAAGAGAAAGTTTCTCAGCAGTGCATTTGGCTTCATTCTTAGCATCCTACTAGTGTTCTTAGAGCTCGAAAAGAGATGCAGCACAAAGATACCGAGTGTCTTGAAGCAACTAAGTAATGATGAAATTGGTTATATGGAACTTTATGGCAATTTTGTAATGACTGCATATCCAAATTCCCTAGTAAGACCGTGACAATTTTTGAAATTGTCTTTCAGGTACATAAAACAGTACAGCTGTGAGGAGGTTGCTTTGTTTTCTGAGGCTGAAGAGCAGCCTGGATAGCTCAAGGCTGTGGAGTCACAGCCCATTGTGTGTTCCTCATATACTGAGACTTCACCGAAGTCAGTAGAAGTGGTGAAGTGAAGGAATCAAGGGTCAAGTCTCTAAAATGGCTTGTGTGTTTATTCCAGAAAATACAGCAGCTGTTTTTTTCTGAAAAGCTGAGCTTTGCTGTAGCAATACAGATGATTTTAGAGCACTTTTTACAGGGATTTCAAAACTGGTGCCTGGTCATCAAATCATGTAGAAATATAGACCTGGCAAGAATGTTATGGATACTACAACCTTTTGCGAACCTATAGATTTTACAACAAGTAGCTAATGCTTCTACAAGTCTTCGTTGCCCCAGATATTCATGCCTCTTTTGTTCAAATATTTAGGTTTGCCACTGGCCTCTCTAATATAAGCTTAATTTTTGTGTGCATCTCAGGCTTAGCATTTGGGATTATATGGATCACATCAAACCAGGTGTTGGTTACTACAAAGCATTTTACGTCAAGATTAGTAAATTGGCTCTTGATTTACTTATTTATTTTTAATTGGGAAGAAAAATGCCACTTAAAATCTAGGATTTACAATGGTATTTTGTTTATTTAAAAATAAAGGTGTTTAGTTTACAAACATTGCTTGTTAATTCCCACCTAATGTTCTCTGGTAGATTTTAGTATGGCGTTGCCTGTACTAGATAGGTCAAGGAATGGTGCTTTTTTAAAAATGTTTGAAAAGAAGAACTCAGTCCATGGAAATTGTTCAAATAATCTTCTTAGAATGCAGCTTTGACTGAAGGCAGTAATTTCATGGATTAAACCCATGAGGGGCTGTCTAGGCAGATCTCCTTCCTATGGCAGGCCACCGAGCTTCATCCAGAGACTGCACAAATACTGGTTAGCGACAAGACATTGGGAACTTTGCATGGACAATACATTGAACAATGCTTTGAAACTAGAAACTGTGGAACTTTCTGAGGAGAGGGTGAATGGGAGCAGGAAGAAAGCCTGTTTTTACAGGCAAGTTAGTAGATAGCGTAAGGTGGAGTTGTGGCATCTTACTGTGTTCAGCTTTTCCCTAAAAAGTACTAATTAAAAATTTTTTTTTCTTCAATCCATCCTTTTCTCGTGTGCCACATGTAGCCCAGAACTGAGCAACATGATGGGCAGTTCAAACGTGTGAAGGAGCACACTGATTTGTACTTCTGCAAGTCTGAAAAGCAGAAACTATGAGTAAAAATCCAACACTGTGAAACCTGCAAAGAAATGTGGATGGGAGAGTACAATGGGCATGTATATCTTATATTTTGATAGCTATTTTTATCTTCACAAAAATAAACCCTAAACTAAGTAGCATTGACACATAATAAAGACTGTGAAAGTAAGTAAGAGTTCTTGAGGGGACTATTTTTCATTTTCTTAACTATTATTTTTTAGGTTTTGCCCATTATTTAGCAAACTTTATTTATAATTTACCGGTGCTACAGATTGTAATACCTCATGGTGTGATGTTTCACACGCAGTCTGTTGATTCATTGTCACCACATTTGAAGAATAATACAAATACGAAGTTAAAGAGCTAACCACATTAAGTAGGTATGGACACAGTGAGTAGTGTTTTCTTCTGATTGCCCAGGTAATCATTAATTTACTTTCTGGTAACTGCTAGAACATTAATGTGTAAATATACCCTTGAATACCTGGAGGTTATGTGGATCCAGGCTGGCAAGAAGTTTGATCTCTGGGTGTAATATGACAGCATACACGCTCAAAGCTTGTGTAGAAGTCAAAGCCTGCCCAGACCTCTAATGCCAGTGACTGCTGTGATCATATTTGTGATTCTCTCTCCGTGCTCCATCAAAATGTTGCTAATACTCAAATACGGTCAAATGGCACCACTGATACTCTCAGCACGGGTTGGGAAGTGTCAGTCTTAAGTTTTGGAGACCTCAGTTTTAACAAGTTGGATATAAACCCCTGCAAAGCTTCTGGTGAATATCCAGTGCTACTGCATTGACACCTGACTGAGCCATAGCCATCTGTGATGGGCAGCTTCCAAATAAAAATTACAGTCTTGCCTTAAGATGGTATGGTCTGCATGTGTCTGGTTTTTGATGTCAGATCTACTGGAGGAATTAAGGGGGCTCTATCTACTCACTTGACCTACTTAGCTTTGTGGCATCTATATTAGGATTGGGTGATAGCAGACAGGATAATAGCACAAGTAATTCTTATCAACTCTGAGTATCAGGGCTGACAGGAGAAAAGGAAGAACCACAACAGAAAAGCTGGGGAGCTGGCTTTTCTCATCTACTGTAAGTCAGAGTAGGGACAGCTTAGCTGCCACACTGTAAGAAGCCATGAAACTTCTTGCAAGAAATCTAGCCCAGCCTGCGTGCAGTTCTCTACTAGCTGATCCAGCCTGGTGGAAGGAAACAATGAAAGAAGTTGATACTAAAGGCCTTGAGCTAAGGATGCCCCATCTGCAGTAGGCTAGTGTGGGCTGTCTGAGTTGTTGCAGAGACAAGATTAGGCAGGGTAGCCCACTTTGACTTAGTAACTTTTGTATAAATTATACGGAGGCAGTACTATGTGTATAGCCTCTTACATGCTGTAAATTAAATGAGAAATTAATGAGGTGATGCACTTATGAGTAAGAAGGGAATGGGATGAAAAAATGACACTTTGTGTTGAAAGACATGTATAAGGATAAAGCCAGGTATGAGAAAGAGAAATTTTGTATAAGTGATTTGAAGAGGAATGTGTGTCATTAAGTCCTTGAACAATACAAAATTACTCATAAATTCTGACATGAGTTTTTGCAGCTTGTAAGTCAATAATAACATCATTTAAAGGAATCATTTTTTTGCATGCATGTTTGAACTGGGCATTTTTTAAGTTTTACTCTTTTCTAGCCCAACTTTTGATGGAGGACGCACGGTAATAATTTCTAAAATACCAAAGGATAAAAATCACACTGAGAAATTCTTACTAAAATTACTCATTGCCCTGGAGTTAAAATGGAAATAATGAACATATATTTCATGACTAATTTTGAATTTTTATTCTTTGTATTTCACTTACTTTATGCCATTTTTTTTTAATTCTACGTTTAGATCCTGACTAATCCTTCACTGTGCTAATTTTGCTGGGACGACACGTAAATGGCTGGTGATTACAACTATGAATGAGAACAGCAGGCTTGGGCTTGCACTAATTTTGATGGATAAATTTGCCTTGAGAATGATGAGTCGTGTTAGCACTTTTCACTTTAAAACATGATACAGTCAAAGATGTTTAACTCTGTGCAGGGAATCAGCATTAGGCAGTGTTTAGAACTGCATATAGGGAACTCACAGCTGCCTAGTCTTAGTAGAAATTCACTCTTAAAATTCTATTTCTGTTTTTATTTTAGTAAAAGAGTGGTGTGATTGAAAAGCAAGGTGTTGAGAGGAACTTAAACTGTAACAGCAAAATATCCTTCCTTTCATTTTACCTGCTGAGCTTTTAATAAGGATACTCCTTTTCCAGTCCTGTTGAATTTTTTTGGTTCGTACTTGGTGCTTATGATAGCAGTAATAGTCCTCTGTGTGTGTAGTTGGGGAAAAGAAAATAGTACCCCATTGGTAAGAGATTTTTTTGCAGTTGTCTTTTGTGGGCTCACAACAGTGCTACAAAAGATACAGTCTTGATTATTTATTGTCTTTTATATATATACACGTTCACCTTGCCTTTGAGGCGGGGGCACACAGTCTTATGGCAGAAAATAGTCATAAGGGAAGTGATAGGCATTAGAAATCTAGGTCCAACGTTGTCCCTGGTAGTGTTAGCTGGGTACTTTCACTGTCTTGGTCTGGTCAGGGCCTGTATCTCGATGAGAGGCTTTCAGTTCTTCCAGTGGATTGTGAGGTTTCAAGAAAAGAGGTGATAAAAAACATAATAGTATATCTGTTACTGTCACTTTTTATTGCATTAGCCCTATGAAATGTATTCATTCTGGTGAATTAGACAGCCCTGAAAAGGAGGGATGTATCTCAATTTCTTGCCACTTTGTCAGTTTTGCTATGTAGGTCTTTTTTTTGTATTAGCGATTACTTACCTAGTAAGTGTAGCCCTTGCTTGAATCTTATCTTCATCCTTTGCTTTTCTAAGTTAGGCTAGTTGGTCTGCTATAGCTTAGGGCTCATTCATTAATTTATCCCATTTAATGAGACCTTATTGGTTTTAGCTACTTGGCTTTTGAACAGTCTGCTAACAGGACTGCTATAGAAATTTTGAAACCTTTTACTGCTGTTCAAAGCTTTTCTGATTTGGTATGGATCAATACAGATGTCAGGTTTGAATCTGCAAATTAATGACTTGACTTACGAAATTTCCTGCATTAATTTTTGATTAAAAATGCAGTGCTTTTTTGCACTTTTGTCTCAATTTTCCAGGAAAAACTACGTGTTTTGACAGAATTCAGAGGACTGGAAGGCTTTGCCTGAAAATTAGAACTTTTTGATTTGAAAAATATTACTGTAGTCCTCCTCCATCACTCTAATCTGGATGCCTGCTAGTCCTGTTCTGCAAGGCTGAGGTGGCCTGCCACCTTTGACATCTCTTTGAAGGTAGTGCTGGCAGTAGGAAATCCGTCAAAGTGATCTATTATGGGAGTTGTCATTTAAATGGTAAGTATAGTTGATAGAGGAGATGTGCCACATAAAGAAGGTAAGCCACAGATCACTGGCATTTGGGGATAACGTTTTTTATTTCCAATCAAAATGGTTTGGTCTGTAAGTTTGGCTTTTTGGTAAGAAAAGTATATTTGCAGAAGCACTTTCTTAGGCATGCCAAAAAAAAAAAAAGTCCAACCAAAAAGTATTTAGCTGAAAGCCTCATTTCCCATCAAAAGTAGATGCAGTGGAAATTTTCAAGAAACCCTACATTTAACCTCCTTGGATCAAAATTCAGTTGTTGGACTGAGGGAGACTTCCAGATTTTTTTTTGCTGCTTTTGTTAGGGTGTCTGTTTTTTCACTCATGACATCCGCCTGCTTTTCCAGCTATATTCAACCTTGTTATAATCCTTGCTGTTGCAGCATTTTACTGTGCTCAGAGTGCTAGTTCCCACTGGACTCAGCTTGCTGGGATGCATGCAGACTCGAAGTTTTTTTCTAGGGGTGTATCAATCTTTTTTATTTTGGCTGGATTTTAATCAGCATGTGTGAGTAGCTGTAACACTGGATATGCACAGAACATAGCATCACTGTTCTTAGTCCTTTGCCCAAACTAGCCTTCCTTTGCCATGTTGTGGATGCAAACAATTTATGGGAGTTTAAGGGGTAGTAGGCTAACTGCTTAAAAGAGAAGACCCATTGAGCAAGCTAACAGGTAAATCACATCAGTTTGAGAAATTAATGAATGGAATATAGCTGAAGGCTGGGGAGTTATTCTGGAAAAATACTGTATTTGATTTCTTTGATTATGCTTTCTTCTCTTTGCTCTGACTTATGGCTGCTTTTGGAATTGGGATACTGAACTAAGCAGACCTTTAATGTGAATTGGCATAACCAACCTTGAGTAAAGAGAAGTAAACATAAATGAGTAAGTGTGGGCTTTGGCAATCTAGAATTCAGCAAAATTATCAGAAATGAAACTTCCCCTTCCAAGAAAAGTGAAAGCCAATTGCAGAAGATAGGAGCTTGGGGACAGACAATTTCATAGAATTATCTGAACAGGTTGTGATTCTGGAATCTTAGGCTTTCTGTTGTGGTTTTCTTTAATTATTATTTGCTTTGCAGCTTCCATTTCTCTTTCAATTTCTTCTTGTAGCAGTAAGAATTTGCTACTACCATGTCAAATGTAACTGTAGGACTTTTTGGGTGTTCTTCCAAAGTTGGTGGGTAGAACATAGTGCAAGACTCCTTTAGTTCACTGGACTTCATTAAGACAATAAGAGAAAACAAAGTGAATATTGAAATTCAGAGAGGAAAACTGTTAATATGACCTCATTAGTTTTAGTATGTGTTATGTTCTGTCATTAGTTCAGTGTTAGAATGCAGTTTGTAGCCAGAATCTATCAGCAACTGGCAACATGTGGTGTTTCTTAAGCAAAAGTTGATTGCTACTCTTTATTGCTTGTTTTGCATCTTAGCACTCTTACTGAGGTATCTTTCCAGATATTTTTTACTTTGTTTTCATGGCAATTTAATTTAGATTGCTTCATGACTGCTAAGTAATACTATGCTTTTTTTAGCCTTCACAGGAATTAACGATCAAATCTCTAAATGAGCATATGCTTAGGTTTGTAAAACAGCAGCTATTTTTTTTCTACATTTTTAATAAAGTCTTCAGAACTTTTACAATTATCTGAAAGTAGATATAGCTAGTTTTGCCTCAGTGTATTGAAGTTTACTTGGTAACTATATTGGCCAGAATAGGTAGGATCTCTTTTGTTTCTTTTCATGACAGAGTATATGTTTTTCCTTCAAATTTCTCTCAGCTGAATTTGATTATAATACATTATCAGCAGATGACCAGTAATTTCCCTGTTATTATTTAGAACTATTTTAAAATAATATTTGCGAGAAAAAGTAATGGCCAGACAGTGTTTGAAATGAAAAAATAACTTGAGTGTTGTTAAGAAGGAGATTCATCATTGTAATACCAAAATTGTGGCAGGAAAGAGGGCAGAGGAAGGAAAACACAATATTGAAGTATAAGTGAGCTCCTATGGTACCACTTCCCAGCTCTTCATATGCGGAATCCAAATACTTTTTGAAGAATAGTGCTACATGGTGTATTAGCTTTACTTCAATCATTGTGTAAGAAAGAAATTTTGATACATTAGAACTCATTAGTTAGAAAAAGTAGCAAAAAAAATCATGCTTATGCTTCCCTAAAAATTCAGTGAAAATATGTAAATTCTTTTTAAATGAATTCAGAAATTTTGTGAATTGAAAGGAGAGATTGTAGTGCTGTATCTAAAGTGTATCAAGAACAGTGAGAATAATGCAGCCTCTCTCACATAATCTGTGTGCCTTAATCTGAATCTTAATGATAGCGTCAAGAAGTGAGGAGCAAGTAGAGTTACCAAATCTGTCCACTCTTTTGAAAGTGGAAGAATTGTGGGAAGTAGTTGGGTGTGAAAGAAATGTGTTCACATGTAATTGGACCGAGACTATTATATTTTCATTTAAGTCATAGGTAATAAGTACTTAAACTTCAAGGAAAAGAGAAGATTACATCCTGCAAAACATTCTTATGCAAAATATTCTATCCTCATGTCAGTGATCCTGGTTACTTTAAAGTGTCTGCTTGCTTGAGAAAAGCTTTGTCAAATCAGATCTTTAAATGGGAGAGGGAGTTGGGAAACAACAAATAAAATCCATCTTGCAGTGGAAGTTAACTTGTGAGGGTGTAGGGCAGAGACTGGACAATGAATATCACCATCTTTTCAATGTTCAGTACTATGAAAACTGTTTTTCTTACAGATAATCCTTTATTGGCAGAAAATTTGTTAAAGAGTTGGTGAAAGAAAATGCTATGGTAAAATACATATAAATATCTTATGCCAAAACTCAAGAGAGTTAAGGGATATATCTTCTACAGGTTTAGGAAGTTATGAGGGTAAATTGTAAAAGCGTTTCTATGCTTAAAAAGCCTAATTGCCATTGCATGTATCGGGCTCCTCTCTGTTTTATACAGCTACTTGTGCTATCTCACTGGGTTTTTTTTAGAAACACACAGTATTTTTATGAGGGTCCCTAGTTTGGATTGGGGCATAAGTCATTACTTTTACGGGTAGTGAAGCCAAATATCATAATTTGCACTTTTAAATAAGCTGCTTCATTCTGCATGTAAAACAAAATAACTTCAACATACTTGATTTTGTAATCAACAGATGTAGAATTGATCAAAAATATCTTCCCTAGTATGGCACATGGAGATTAGGTTAGGCTGATGAATAATGTGATAATAATCATTTCCATTAGAGAGCACAAAAGCAGCATCTAAGTTTCAACTGACGTTTATTGACACACAACATCAGTTGGTAGTCCCATCAAACTTCCTATTCTTTTCTGTTTGCCACCTCCTGCTTTTATTTACAGTCAGCATATCTGTTAATTAGCCTCAGGAAGAGACAGTTCTAAGAAGATCTCTTGTTTTCCTGGTGATGGCCCCCATGAGGTGACCATGCATACACAGTGTGTAAGTGAATTAATCTTTAACTCATTAATTTCAGTGCCTGATTCTGTCTTGGTTTCCTACTTAGCAATTTGTGTGTGGAGAATTGTGGGCCTTGATTCCCATTGACTTCAGTGTCCTGAGCATATCCCAGTGAGCTTTCAGCATCTCGAGGTTCCTTCTTTGGAAGTCATATTTTCTTGCATTTTTTTGATTTGCTGTGATTGGTCCAGAATGCAGATAGCTTGTTGGTGACTTCCAGGTAAATGCTCTGTTTCACTGAGATCATTTAACTAGTTTTCATTGCCCTTTTGCAGAATAAAAGATAGCTCCTGTTCCTCAGCTATCTGTGTCCCACAATATCTGAGTGCAATGTTTTGCAAAAAATCTGATGTAATGGTGCAACGCCCAGGTCTCACAAGGGCTTAATCTGTAGGGAAACATACTATTCTAGTTTCATCAACCTCAGTTAGACCTTGTGGTGATATAAAGCTGTTCACAGCCACAGCCTGAATGCTTGAGCTGGTGCTTGTAGTGTACTCTCTCACAGCACAACTTGTTTATTAGAAAAGAAAAAAGTTGTGTTTATATTTGCAGGTAAAATTCGAAGCATGATTCGGAGATCTCCTGACCAAGTCGACAAAGTATGCTAGAAGTGCTTTGGGAGGCGCACTGCTGATCTGTGCATCTCACTGGGGTGCTAGAAATCTTGTCATTCTGGTGTTAATGTTTGTGTTTGTTTCACCTGACACCTAAGAAAAGAAAGAGCAGGCTACTCCTCTGCTCAGTCAAGTGTAGGTAATGTCTTAAAGCAAGGACCAAGTTCCTCACTTTTGCCAGAATGCCATTTATTCCTGCTCCATTCTCCAGCTGAGGAGTAGCCAAATTCTAAAGACCTGAGCATAGATTACAGGTGCCCTTGAAATTCTGCCCAGAGCAGATGCAATTATCGAAGCTATGAAGTACACACTGTAGTACTGTAAACATTTTCATAATTTAATAAGAGAGTTTTACCAGTAAAAATTAACTGCTTCAGGTTTTTTTTTAAAAGCAACAACAGTAATAATAATAATAGAAAGCAACCAACCAACTGGAAAAGTATTGCCAAGTAGTATAACTTGCTGTCTTCGTTTTGGAAGTGTGCTGATCTAGAACATTTTATGCTGGTACAACTGCATCCCAATGTCAAAGTTTTGTGGATGGGCAGACCCAGGTAAGGTAACTTAGTTTTAAAAGAATTAGAAACCCTAATTCCTTTAAATCAATTTCTAAGAACTCTAGGAGTTCCAAATGTTGTGAAAAGAGACACAAAAATCAGAAATGAGAAAGTGAATATTTGCTACTGATGGCTCATGGCTTTGAAGGGTTAGTGGCAATGAAGTGTTCTGAAAAAAAAAATTAATGAAAAAATGTCAGTGGAAGTTTCCAACATCTTTAATTGTAAGCAGCCAATGCTGACTGATCTGTTTTGTATATTTTGTAGTTGAAGGACAGAGAGATAAGAGGTGCTGTGAATGTTTTCTAGAGTTCAGTGGCCCTTCAGCACTATTTTACAGGTACCACTTAAACCATCTTTGTTAAGGAGAAGCTTCTTTGCTATTAGTAAGCTGTTATCTTTCAGATCTCATCAAGGCGGCACTAGAGGGTTTTTGCACAGATTTTCTTTGACATACAGTCTCAATAAGTATGGAAATTACATCTTAAGTCTCATTTTTTTTCTTGCGAAGCCATGCAGTGCCCAAATTAATTGAAATTCAATTTTTATTTTTTCTTAATGTTGGTAGACAGATATGCAAATTTTACTAACAATATGCATGGTTAAATTTAGCTGTAAATTCTAGTCAGGGATTTCTGCTTTGTTTATTGTCCAAGTCAATATGTCTGTGAAATAAATCTCCCTCTGTGCAGGAATACATAGTCAGCTACTTGGAAAAGTGACGGGTTTAATTATGAGAGTTTATTCTGGAAAAAGGTAAGTATCGGGTTCCGAGTTGTATTTTTTTTAAATTATTATTACTTTAGCTAAGAGAAATACAAAGTATGTGGTTTGTTTTAACACTGTTATCACAAAAAACACTTGATTTTTCTTTAACCTGGTCATCTGTGTAACCTAGGAGGTCTGAAAGAAAGTAGAGGTCATGAATAAATGATACATTTTTTAAACTTGCAAGGTGCATGGTGACGTAAATGAAACAAAACCCAAGTGTGAAGAAAAAAAGAAGTATAAACACATGTATTGCTGAGAATATCTTCATTAAAATATAGTTTACCCTATGAATATATTAGTATCCAGTTGCCTGAAGGATGCAAATTTCCTTTGTTGCTTTCTCATAAGTTTGGTTTTTGTGTGTGGTAACAGTGAAGTATCTTTACACAAGGTTTCTGTGTGGAAGGGTAAATTATTGCCTTGAGGGTAAATTTTTGCCTTATTAATAATGGAAATATGTGTTACAAATTATATCATGCTTAAAACAGAAAGCTCTCAAAAAGTTTAATTGCTGGAGTGGTTCCCATTTCTTCAATTTAAAAAAATAATTTACATGGAATACATTAGCTGTCTATATTAAAAAACATTGCATGCAAAGAAGGCATTTCTCCTTTCTGAGCCTGTTTGACTGTAATATGAAGAGCATTTTACGATAATACTACAATAGATGATACTCTAAGCCAATAAAATTTTTTAAAAACTGTGTTATGGCTAATATTTGGGTTGCATGACTTGGATCAGATGTATAGGCCTATTTTTTTTTGTTTGTTTTGCATCTGTGTAGCACTGATCCATAATCTGAGCTTGTAGATTCTATGGTAGTGCAAATGGTGCATGACAGTTGCGTGTGAAAAAACGCTGGCACCTTTACAGAGGGAATTTCTGAATCTGTAGGTAGTTTCAGGATAAGCAATTGCTTGTAAATTCCCTTCCCCCATACTCTGTGTTTCTACAATATAGCTGCTCTTCCAATGCTTTTATTTGATCTCATTAAGTGGGCCCATGTATAGGATATTACATGTATTTATAGAAGAGTGGGAGTTTTGTTTGGAGTCACTGTTGCATCAAGAGTTTATTTGTAGTATTATTCTGATTTCCTAACACAGCAAGAGAGGCACCAAAGAGACATGGACACTGATGCCTTATGGTCGCAATCCTTGGGTCTGAATCATAAGAGATGTGGAGGTGACTAATTTACTATGGAACTGAGTGGGAGTTTAAGTTCCTAAGTACAATTTAGGAGCCTAAATACCTTGGAATTATCTGTGGAAAAAAGCTTACTTGCAATATAACTTCTTAATTGTCCAGATATCCCTTCATTCTTCCATATGTGTTCCTCATTGGCTATTTACTGTTAATTGGCAGTTTGGATGCTTAATTATGCTTCAGTTTGGGGATATTTTTCTTTCTAGTTTTATCCTGTATTTCTTTGGACTGTCTGTTCCTTTTCAGCTCTTTCCGCTCTTACACTTTGTGTACCTAATAAAGACACTAGCACACTTAATTTCCAGTGACTAGCTTGCCTCTCACATGGACGTGTATGAAACATAAGACCGTTATTCATAATAATAGAACTAGCTACCTTGTAAAGATGCTATAAAGTGAATCATTAAGGTTCAAAATTGACAAGGATTTGACTATTTTGTCCACTTAGTCTGTTTTTGACCAGTGTATGCCCGATATGGAAGTTGCATATCAGCCAAATTGTACTCTGTTAGACTGACAAAAAGGGTAGGGCTAGGGGTATGCGTCACAAGTAGTTAAATAATGAAAAGCCTTATGTCAGTTTAATGCTTTTGTCACTGGAATGACTGTGCCAGTCGATCTTCTGAAACTACTAGTAGTAGAGGGCATAAATAAATCTTTCTTCTGGCTGTGTGTGATCTGTCTTCTCCATTCTTTAGTTCACTACACAAGTTATCTGTAACTGAAGTACATAATGAAAGTATAACATTTTGTTCCCATCCTAGACTTTTAACTTCCAGTTTTCCTTAAAGAGTAGCAGAGGTGGAAAGGAATGAAAACATGTAAACAAAGACCCTAATGTTAAAGAATGCTTATGTAAAATATACTGTCCTTCAATTGCCGTGCATCTTTTTCATGTGATTGTGCAACACATTTTCCTCAGGACCACAGCAGTCGTTGCCGAGAGGGATCCTTTGCCCTGCATCCTCGTACCTGAAAGTGGCTGGAAGAAAGAAAATCACCTGGAGGTGTTGGCTTCTGCTGCAGCCCAAATGATGAGCTAGACAAGTGTCAGTAACTGCTGTAGGGGGGTGGTGAGGGAAAGAAAAAATTCCTAGGACTTGGAGGAATAGGGAAAGGATGAAAGAATGGAGGTGGGGGATCCTGATTCTTTCAACATGATTGGTATTGTAGCACACTCCTATTTTAAAAGGAGAGTAAAATTATATGAGGAGGAGAATGCAGGGAGTGTTTTGCAGCCCCTAAGTGGGATGACAGTGTGTGGCTTATGGACTTAGGCAGAGAAAACCAAAGAGTGCATGATGCTGAATGTACATAAGCCATCAACTACATGGGAAAGACGATATTGCCCTGTCAAGACCTGGTGTCCAGGGTGATACTATTTTTGCATGGTGCAGTTAGATGGATAGAAGAGAGGATGTTGGAAGGGCACTGAATAAAGTAAGTATTGAAGAAAGCAAGTGCTTTGTGATGCTGTTACCTCATTGCAAAATTGTTTTCCCTCAGTGTTGCAAGAATAAAACTGATTTATGAGAATAAATTGGTTTCTGGTGTTTTTCTCAGCTAGTGGTAAGTGAATAGTTCTCATACAGTCCCAGTTTTGCCACAGTTCTGGCAATGAGTAATCTTATTGGATTATAAAAAAGGCTAAAATAGTTGGAAAAAAAGCTTTAGGAATGAGGTACAGTTTGCAGTTGTGATTTAAGTGCTTACGTATCAGACTACTTTTTGCTTGTGAAACCTGTTTTCTTAATGTATATTCAATAAAGGAACATTAATTAAAGTAATATGATTGACTCTTCCTTGTAGCTCAGAGGTTCATGCTGTTTGGCTAATCAATGTCCCTGTGTGTTGTATGTGTAAGTACTTAGAAAAACTTTGTTTTATTCATGCTGATTTTTATCACAGGGTGTCATCACTTGTGATGACAGGGAACACCCCAGGGGAACCACAGCCATGGCCTTTGCTCTTCTACCTCAGTGAGGGGTACTTTCAAAGGGCCTTATTTATTGCCACATCAGTTCAAGGCCTAAACATATTCCATAAATAATCTCATAGGATCAGAGAGCAACTGAACTGGAGGTGATGAGAAGACAGTAAACTATGTTGGGAATGGGTACAGTGTTGGAAATCCTACTTCTTCTCAGCTGTGGGGATGTTGTTTAATGCCATATCCTAGGTCTATGTATATACTTATGAACCTTGTATTTAAAAGCTATCTAGCTTCTCTCAAACCAGTATTAGCTTTATACCTATTGATGCTGATTAAAATGAAATATGTTTGTACTTGGGTCATCTTGTCTTATGATCAGATGCATCTGGGAACTCAATCTACAGAATCTCTTTTTAGAGTCATCTAAATCCTTCTGAATGCCAAATGCAACCAACTGAAATATCAAGAGATTAATAGGTTTAAAATTATTTTTAGTCCAATCTAAAAACTACATGGAATTGTTGGTGTTTCCCATGCACTGAATTTTTTGTGGCTTTAAGGTAGTGTAAGTGAACATTTTTTTAGATGGGAATGCAGAATATAAGTGCCTTGTCGACTGATACAGTATTTTCACCTAGTCTATATGTGTTGATACAGCACCATATTAATAACTGTATTAATCGGTACTTGTGAGAAATTATGCTAGTGGAAAACAGGATCATGAGATTTGACCCCCTTGGAAGCAAGGGCTTTTCCAGGTCATGAAACACTACATATTCAGCTCATGACTACTGTAGAAGTTTTTCTGTCATAACTGAAATACTGATACCTGGTTTGCACTTAAAAGTGTTATCAAGGAGACCTGTCAGGGAGGGATATGATTTTTTTGCTGACATAGCTATGCCAGCAAAAACCCCAGTGCAGAAGCTGTTCTTTTACCTGTACATTTTACTTCTCTTGAGGGATAGGTGTAAGTTGCTTGGGAAGAGAAGTCTTGTTAGTATAAATTTCTATATTAACCTTTCTAGTGTAAATCAACTGTAGGCCTCATCCTGCAGGGAGTCATATGCAGGTTTACCACTGTTCACAGAGATAGATCATAGTCTATGCTTACATCACTCTGAAGAACAACCTCCAGAGCAACTCTAAGAATAGTATGTAATCTCTGTCTCCTGTTCGTCTTCTGTCTATGGGGTTGTCTTACAGCTGCAAGTTGCATGAATAATGCCTTTCAGTGCATGAGATTTCATGTTTAGTATCTGTCCTCTTGGTGATTCTAGTCTTGAAGACAGTTTTGGGGCCACACTTAGGAGTGTGGGGTGACACAGCATAGGCATAATTGTTTAACTGAACTGCTTGCAGGCAGAAAGGAGACTGGATGCAAATATAACAATAAAAAGAAGGTGGGAAAGCCCTTTAGCAGTGAAGCTGGTGGTGTGGAACACACAGCTGAAAGATGAGATGTACAAAAGCGGAAGCTTCCTTGAGTGAATCCATTCCAGAAGAAATAAGCATGTGGAAGCACTTGATGAGTCAAGATTGTCCTTTGCTGATCCTACATGCAGCACAAGTAGTTCTAAAGAAACTGGTAGTGGGACAGGAGAGTAGAAATGGTGTAGGTGAACTAAGATTATGACTTGAAACCCTCCCTTGTCTCTTAAGATGCAGTTCCTTTATGCCTCTAATTATCTTTCATTTAGATAGCCTATCTTAGTTGGAATGGAAGACATAAAGAGTGGGCTCTTAGTGCTTGTTTGCAGGAAGGATTCCATTTTCTCTTATGCAGAGAGGGACTTTAATTAGAAATTACAGCCAGACTCGAGCGCATGCATGCTTTGTATTTTTTCAAGTTATTTCATAAAATCAGAAATGAAGGCTGGACCAGATACTAGAACACATTATTTGCACTAACAGAAAATTTCACATCACACACTGAAGGAATTTAGACTTGTTCTAATTTTGGGCTACATGAATAGCTTGAATGATCTAGGTGATGTTTTATTTGAGACAAAGGTTTCCGTTTTCCTCAAAGGTTTTTTCAAGAGATGCGGAAAGCCTATTTCAAATAATGCTGCAAGAGCCAAAGCTGCATATATAAACCCTGTGGTCCTGCACTGAGGTTGATTAATCATCCAAGGTTAATAGACACGGATTTTATCACTTCAGCTCCCGGAGACTTACTTTGGAAATGCTTACAGTCTCCCTGACAGATGAATCTAGTCTTGAAGATGGTAAGTACAGATGTAACTATGGCATTGGATGCGATTGTAATCATAAAAGAGAGATATTTTGAGATACAGAAATTGCAAATTCAATCCCTGCTGTTACCAGTCCAGCCACAGGGGCCATTTAACAAAAGATCCCTGAGTTAATGATTGCTGTTCTGTGTCAGGGATATTGGACTTATTATCCACTGAACACAAAGGTCTCTGATCCATATTCGTGCCTTGTTTCCTGCTTGGGATTCAGCACCACATGGTGGTAACTGTCTGCTTCATGCAGGAAAGTGTTCTGCTGTGATATCAGTGAGTGATAGTATCAGAAGAACATCCATTTTCCATGAATTTAATCTATTACCACAGTTAGGTGCAATTATTGCGAATCCCTGTAGAGTTGTACAAAAAATGTTGTCTCTGTCCAAAGATATTGATTCTGGAATGTAGCAGTGCCAGTCTATGACATTCTTAGTTTGGGGTCTCAGTGGCTGCTATACAATGTACCCTGGAAAATGGTTACCGTGACTATAAAGTGCAGTGCTACATTTCAAGCTCTATTTTTAAGTACCAGTGGTCTTTTCAAACTATACATGTAATTTAATCAAATTTATATGGTGAAAATATGCTGAAGATGGACCAATGGAAGAAGATGACTTAATAACAAAGAGTATTGACTTTGCATATTAACTTCATTAACTTAATGCTGTCTCTTGTGTACTGGAAAATTGTTCAAGTGAGAATAATAGCTTTTGAACTACTTACAGGCTAATAGGTAGTGATTGTAGTTGCTAAGACTTTGAATAGCTGTGGCTGTTGATTACACAGATTAAATGTGAGTGCAGTTTTGAATACGGCTGATTTTCAAAAAACTCATTTTCTGCCCTTCCTTTTGACTTTCATGGCTAATGACACTGGCTTCTAATGCATATTAAATTCTGGGAGTAGGAAATTAAATTCCTCTTCCTCCATCTCATAGAAGAGATGTGAGTGCAGAAGCATGCCATATGCTTATTTTAAATTATTCAGGATTCAAGCTATATTAGTCAAATATAAGATTGCATTAGGGAGGGCAATTCCCATACAATGGGACATGCTCTGTTTAACAGCTGATTGGTTATAGATGTTTGTGGTATTCATAGCACTATTTTTTTCATGCACTCCATCCCTTATATTTTTTCTCTTCATATCTGAACTGTCTGTGCATCTCTCTGCATCCAGTGTGATTTCTCAGTGAATGCTGGTTCCCAAGTTCTTTCTCTATTCTCTCTCTCTCTTCCCCCCCCCCCCCCCCAGGGCCTAATTATGAAACAGCTTCAAATAAATACAATTTTTTAACAAAAAACATTCTGCTTCCTGTGAACAATGGACTGAATTTTTCTCTTTATTCTTGGGGAGTTCTTATTCAGTTGGAGTGCTTTGCAGTTGGCTAGGCCTGAGATTTCTGGGAGCTGTAATTGTGTCTCATTAATTCTTACAGTAATGTAGGGTAACTATAAGGAGCATGCAATTAGTGGTCTGGTCAATGAATAGAGCAGTTAATCAGCAGACAAAGGATGGGGCTCAGGACCTATTAGGCTGAAAGGAAGTGTTACTATTGTCACAGGCAGCAGGAATGCATGCAGACATGCCTTAAAGTTGAACTGTTTAAGGGAACTGTGTATGTCTTTTTGCTAAACCAGTTTTCCTACCTATTCTACTACTTGAGAGACATTCATTTAAGGTTGCCTGTTAGAAGTCAGACCATATTGGAGATTTCGACCACTGAACAGACTGCTTCGTGTATTCTCTCACCTAAAGAGGTGCAGCTCCAGGGTTTATAAAAAATAAAAAGTGGCTAAAGAGATGTAAGGCATACTTAGCTGTTCCTCCTCGTCAGAAAAATGGTCCGTGAATGAAGGAGACTAATAAAGTTTAAATCAGCCATTGTGTAGATTGTCACTCAGTCATACTCTGCATGTTTGTCTTCATAATGAACCTTGTTTGTTCTGAATGGCTGCGCTTTCAGTGCATGTAAATGTATGCAAATACTCATAACAGTTTTAAAATGGTAGCTCTTAAGGTAACAACCCTTCCTACTTTTATGAAACCCTGTCTTTTACTATATCTAGGTTTTAAAATACAAAAATTATTCCAGCTCTAGACAGTGCTTTGGGGTTTTTTCTTAGCTCCAGATCAGAACTTGCAGTTGTTTCTGCCTTTGAAAAAATAGGAATGTCATGAATCCTGTGAAATGTTATGACATATGATAATTATAAAGAAGACTTTATCAATAAAACACTGCCCTTGAGTAACTCTTATTTCTAGTAGGCATTGCTTCAAATAGAAAGTTATTTCTTTGCCAAAGTAAAACAGAAACTTGGCACAAAAAGCAGTAATTAAAATAACTTTTTTTTTGGGGAAAAAAAGAGAATTGAACTTCAATAATTAACTTATATGCAAAGCCTAGGGTTTTCCTTAAAACTGAAAGTAATTTTTTACTGTCTTCTTTGTATTAACAGGTCTGTAGCTTTATCTCTTCTCATGGTATTCACATCAGCAGCAAGTAACGTTAGAAGAATAAAGTCTCTCAGGCTTTATATTAAGGATTCAATTATTCTATATAATTAGCACTGATTTGTTAAATATTTGAGACATTTTCTACTCTTAGGTATGCAACAGCATACTGGAGTGATCAGAACCACAAATTACTTGTACCTTTACTCAGAAAATGCTTCTTATCAAATAATAAGGAAGATTAAGCTTAAGTCTCTCTCTCCCACTCTCTTTTTCTGTTTGGATTTTATTCCCACAAGAAATATCAGTTTTGTCCACAAATTCTTCTATATTTCTGTTCCCTTGAAATACAAAGAAGCAATGGATTCTGATATAAATTAGGTAGATTTCATGAAATATATGAATTGTAACTTGTGCCTTGAATATAAAATAATTGAATGAGGCATAGGGTATTTTGATGATGCCATCATTGTCACCTATCTGGTTTTTCATACTTTGGGTGCATGTTTTTGAGATACTTAGAGGCTGTGGAGTGTTGGGAATAACATTTTTGTGTATGCCATACATAGCAAATCTTTCCAAGATCACATTTGCCTTTACTTCCTTTTGTGGAAGCAGAGCAGACCTACCCTGCAAAATGAGAAAAACAGTACTGCTTCTACACTCAGAAGCTGGCTCTTACCTCATATATATGCTACTTTTTCATTTAATTAGAAAGTGATTTCTCATCTATTGTCAGAGAGCATCAAAAAAGTTGCTGCTCAGAATCACTGAAAAGTGTTACAGGTTTAACAGAAATTACCTCTCCCCCATCCCCAGTAACCAACAGGTTCATTCAGGGGAGGGTATCGATCTGGAATAGGCCTTATATTCTAAAGTCACTGAAATATTAATTGGGGAGATAGCAGATTGATTGTGACCTTCCATAAGAGCACAATGTTATGACTGGAACGGGTGTTATGATAGAAATGGTAAACGCTCCTTAGTATGTGAAGATTGATTAAAGGTCTTTAACCATCTTTTAAATTAATGGCATATCCATCCCTGTATCTCTCTTTACATAGACACACATATATTTTTACCTAGCAATAAGAACTCGTGTTACTTAGAAGGACAATGTAGAGTAGGGTGGACTAAACTTCCCTTTTTCATCATAGAGTGTGAATCCTACCTGGTGTACCTGGCCAGTTGCACAGGTCTCAACTCTGCAAGAATCCTAGAGCTGAAAAATTTTATAGCTACTAACAAAAAAATGTAACGTCACTGTATTTTAAAGTGCATTAGCTTTAAATTAATTGTTCAGTCTAGTCTTATTCCCTCTTGTACAAGATGACATTGACAATCATAACATAAGCACAGGGACGTTGCCTATGCTTCTTCCTCTGTTATCAGAACAGAGAGGAAGTATTGCTCTCTGGCCAGTTGTCTTTAAACTGTCTTTTATACTTTAAACTTTGTTCATGAGTATTTTTATTCTTTAAGTGACAGGTCTGGCCTTGTTGAAGTTGCTGCTTAAGCTGGTACTGTCACCAAATCACCCTCCTATTGTGAAAGAGACCCTAAGTAATTAATTAAGAAAATATAAGTTTTTAAAAGATAGGTGATGTGAGGTGAATACCTCCACAGTGAAAATCATTCCATTATAACAGTCTCATTTATTATTTATACAGCATATCTATCCTGAAGACTCATCTTAGGGATCAGGCTGTGGTGCACACAACCAGTAAGTAATTATCTGAGTCAGCTGAGGAATAAATTTATAGAGGTTACAACACATTGGAGTCCCTCCTGTTTTTAACTAACATGAAATTTGGAAGAATTAGCTATTTAAGTCCAAACCTGTGACTGTAAGACTGCTTCCTTAACTACAAGCCAGCTCTGGAGATGCCTAAGCTCTGTAAGCAACTTTACCATTCCATGGTGCCTGGCATGCTCTTGCAGGTAAGGTTCAAACCAGCCCTCTTTCGGCAGAGCTCATTGACCTGCTCCTTAAGCTTTGCTGGGATCTAGGAAGTGGATATTCTGGGATCAGAATTACCTGGGAGAACTCGTCTGGTAGATGTTCCCAGAGCACACAATGTTTGTGTTCACCTTCATCTCCTTATGGAATGTAGTGACAGCTGATACTTCTGGAAGAAAGATCGTTTAGCTCCCTTTTATATAACATTGTGGTTGCTAACTAGTCATCCGAGAAACATCTGAGTGGGATTGCATCCATGTTGTGTATTGCCTTGTGGACTACCCTAGCTCCTAGAGTAGAGGCTAGTCTGAGCTAGCAAAAGGAAATAGTTCTATGCCTTTGCATATGGAATGGTTTGTTTGGAAATTGTACCAGAAAAAATTCAGTGACCCAGAAGAGAATATGGAGTGTTGGTGTGTGGCATGCTCTGTGCAATTTGTCACAGCAAATAAGCTGCTATGTAGGCTACTTGCTGCAACTGCTGTATAACATTTTCTATATACAGTTTCTTTAGGAAGCCTACCTGACTATACCAAGAACATGAATTAAAATGGCTAAGAGCAAGAAAAAGTAGTCTTCCTGATGGCTGAGTTGAAAGAAAATTTCTTGTGATAGTTGCTCCTTATTTCGCTATTGACTGTACTAAAGTAGGAATTAAAACCCTTCCTGACCTATTGTTCCAGCTGTGTTTGAACTGTGATGATTTGGACATCCATGTACAACCCGGAAATTCTGGTTGACATTGTGACATTGTTATGATATTGCAAAATATCTCTGCATATGCTTTTGCTTCCAACCACTTGCTGGAGAGATAATGGACGCTGTACTTAGTGAGTATGTTTTGACACGCACATGAGACAGACTGGTGGCACTGTTTGTTTTCTTGTAAAGACCTAGAAAACGAATGTCCATGTTAGCAATAGCATAATGACGGATAATAATTCACAGTCAGAGAGAAAAGAAACTTGGGGGATTTTGTTTTTGTTTTTTTTTTTTAACCAAATGAAATATTTAACTGAAGGCCCAGAAGGGGGAAGGTAGGGGAAGTGGTTTGACTACAAAGGTGCCCCATGTCCTAAAGACAATGCCTGAAATGCACAAGAAAAATTTTGGATGGTATGAACTTCAAAGGCCACTTGCCCAGAGTTGATACTTCTGGGTTTGAATCCCCCCACTGCTGGCTGCTCTGCCTGCATCAACTTCAGGTTTCATGTAATCCCCTTGAGTTGCACATAACTCTCTCCCTAGCCACGTTTATGTCTTACTATCACAAAGTAAGAACAGTCGTACAGAATCAGACTAAACATCTGTCTAGCCGGGTATCCTGTTTCTGACGGCAGCCTGGGGGAGCGTATAAGAAAACATCAAGCATGTAATGATCCTTTCTTGGTGTACTCTCCTACCTTCTACTGAATCATAGCTTTGGGACTTCCTGAGCCAGAGATAATACTAGCATTTTTCATCCCTCCTCTCAATTACAATAGTGGTGCAAGCCTTGGAGACTTTCTGTTTTGTTTGAAACCATTTTCTTAATTTCTGATATGCAGTATCTTATGCAAGTGCCCTTTCTTACACTGAACTGTAAAGCTCGTACATCTTTTTCCAAGTTTAAATTTGTCTTTGGGATTCTCTTCTTCTTTGATAATTACCAGGATAAGTCAGTTCCTAATTTGTTTCTATTTACTCTGTTAGATAGCCACACATTAATTTGAAGGGGAAGGGTGTGGGGGTCCCTAGGGAAGCTGCTGGCTGTACAGGCTCCTGCAGGATGGCTCCATTTTAGCCGCTGTGCTAGAGAACAGGGAGGAGTTAAGGTGCTCAGCCTAAGACAAAATAACTGAAAACTAACAGTTCCAGGAGGCTTTCAACTCTAGAAACCTAGTGTTCCTGTGCAAGACAAACTTGCTGTGCAACCCAGGTCCCAGTATGATAGGAAGCAAGCCAACTGGCACTTACACTGTTTTTGAATGATGTGAATAATCAAACAGTAAAACCATTTATTTGGCTTCTGGTACCCAGCAAGTTATGCCATGTTCTTTCCTAAACCAAACCTTGTCTGAAAAGGATAAATGGTGCTACACTGCAAACTGACTCCCTCCCCCTTCTTTGCAGCAGGAAGCAAATGCCTCTGTGGAAGAACTGTGGTGTGAGCAAACAAAATATCAAGCCAGGAAATGTTTATGTGGGAGCATGTGAAAACCTGAAGGAAAATGTAGATCTAAAAAAATCCCATTCCCAATGACTACTTCCCCTTCCCTGCCAAATGTAAAGGAGTTTAAAATTTGTTGGTATTTTAGCACATACGGTTTTTCATAAAATAAATTCTAGTAGTACTGTATTTCTGAGTTAGATTAGTTATCTCCAACTTCAGTATTTGCTTCTTCTCTTGGAGAGGTCGATAGGTCAGTGTTGGTATAGGCAGGAAGAGTGGATCCGTGTTCTTTGTAGCTGTAGATGTATAAGTCTTTAGGCTCCTACATTTGAAAAAAATGCCCTTGCAACTAAACAGTTCTAATTGTAATAATTCTGACTACTGAAATTCTTATCTTAATATTGGGCAGGAGAGAATAAGAAGAGAAGAGGTAATCTCTAAAAACTTTATACATAGGAAAGAAACAAGAAATATTAGTGAGTCATTCTTTGTCACATAGCTGCCATCTCCAGCTATGACAAAGAGTTGATAATTTTTTTCCAATTGCTACTTTTACATGCTGATAGTTTTAAGTGAAGCGATTAAGCCACTGGAACGCAAGATGCAGCTTATGTTCATCTAATCCAGTACTGACCCCTGCTTTCTAGTCTCTGTGGTTCTCTTCTGCTTTAGCACTTTGAATGCTCTTAACCCTACTCATATTATGTGGTATAGACCAGGCCAAAAATATGTCCTCATAATTCAGGCCAGGCAAGTTAGAATTGCTGTTGCTGTATGGCCTCCCTGTTGCCAGACATATTTCAAAGTTGCTGTGCTTGTATTGACAGACAGATTAAAGAATCTGGTGAACAACCTGGCTATGTATAATAAATGGAAAAAAGATCTTTCTATCATAAGTAAGTTATGCCCTACTTTTGCATTCTGCTGCTGGCCTTGCTTGTTGAGAGCAATTTGCAATGGATTGGTTATGGGTTAATTTTACATTTTCTGGATCTGAACTGGCTTTGGGTATAATTGGTTGGAGGTCACTTGTTAGAAGCCTAGCAGCAGTGCTAATTATTCTGTTACCTTTTCAGGTTTTCTTTGTACAGAGTGATATAATGGTTAAAAAATTGTGTTCTAAATTTCAGGGACTGTATTTTTTTGCTTATGCCAAGGAAACCTTCCTGTGCTTTGGAACAGAAAACTGGTAATAAGACAGGATTTGGAGGTGAGAATTTTTCGTATATAAAAAGTTTGGTTTGTTATTCTCATGGATTGGACTAATACCCTATCAACAAAGCACCTTCTGTGCTGGTGGTGTGGTCTGAGTTTTAGGTATAATTTTACAAGTTACTGTTTGAGGGAAATAAAACCATACACATTCTAACTTCTACAATAATGTCTTTGCCTTAAGAAGAAACAAAAACCTATTGCACTCAGACACAGTACAATGCTCCTCCTTCTTGTCCACTTGTTTACATATTGATTTATTTGAATGGACGTGTGTATTAAGCTAAAGGACGCAAGCATAGGGCAATGCATTTATGCCAGAATCTTAGTTAGGGTTATAGACTAAATTTAAAATAAAAATTTGTAAGTGTGTGCAGCTGCAGTTACATGCCAATTGTCATATTTACTCTGCTGGTTGGCCATTAACCTTTAAAATTTCTTTATTGTAATAATGATAATAGTAGTATTGGCCTCTAAATGTTGCATCTTTCCTTGGCCTCCTTTTCAGATTTGGAAAACGCACTGTGCTTGCTCCTCTTACTAGTACTTCTATTATTATTAATTATAATCAAGCAATGTTTAAGAAATGTTAGCTACTGCAATGATACACTGAAGAGATGGCTCTTGCTTTGGAGAACTTGCCCTTTGACACAAGAGACAAACCAAGACATACAGATGGAAACTGCAGCGAATCTGTATTCAGTAATATAGCATATGGAAGCTGAGCATATAATTAGCATTACTGTTAATGAGGTTTTTGAAGGCCTCAAGTGAAAGGAGAGGATGAAAGTAGACTGAACAATGAAGTTGCCATGTAGCTATTTATGGGAGTTTCCCACCTCTGAGGGACATTGCAGAAAGCACCAACACTTAACTTAAAACCAGAAACAAGTGGGCATGGGAGTTATCATGGATGAAAATAGGGGCTTACGTCACTGTGTTGATATACAAAATAGATACAAGCGTCTGAGGAATGGGCTACAAATGCAAATAAAGTCGAAGATAGGCATTTTACATTTAATGTAGTAGAGAGGGCTGTATGACAAGTGATACCTAGATTGAGGCTAGGTTCAGTGCCCTTGGGGATTGCCTTTCAGTACTGATGGTCTGGAGAGGTGGGGTGGTGTTTTGTAGACATCCAGATTCTGAATCCACTCCTCCACTTCTGCTTTATGTTCAGAAGGTGCAGTGGCTGTTGAAATATGACTTTCTGTGGGTGTTAATCAGCACCTGATTCACTACAAAACTGTATTCCTAGCCTTTGAGTAGCCTTATCTGAGTTACTGTATCCCCCCTACCCCACGCTGTATTTCCAAGACTGCAGGATTTGTATCCAGCCACAGACTGTCTGTTGCTTTGTACAGTGTAGTGTTGTTGGTACTGCTAAATTTGTGGTTGAAGTCCACATCCTGGAATTTCACGATGATGTTAATATGCCCATTAACGCTTCTGATGCTCTGAATTGTTAAGGTATTGATGTTCTGCTGTGCCAAAACAAAAGCTGAGGTGGCCTCCAAAAACTGTAAGGACTCCAGAGCGCATTTAATAGAAGTAGAGGCAGGCTGTTGGCAAGGTGTCATACTGGATGGCTGAAACTTACTTAATGTGTTCTAAGCAAAATTTAAGAGGTTTTTTTTTTTAAAAAAAACAGTTGATTTACCTACCTGTGTGTTGAGAATTCACTTAAGCCTCTCCGTCCATCCCTCTGCCAAATTAATTGTATTGTAACTCCTTCACTCACCACTTTTCCTACCTTCAACACTAAGACGTTGATCCTGCATGCTTCCTCCCTCCTCACTCATCTGCATGAAACTCCCTGTGCCCCTGACATGCATTGCAAGGACTCGATGGCTGGTGTTCTGTGTGTTGAATTATAATGGTGATAATGAAAGACGCGATAATTCAACCACTTTGCCATCATTTTCACTTAATTTATTACGACTTTAAAATCATATTTATTCACTGAAATAATTTCTATGTTGCACTGACAGTGTAGCTTACCATTGGGATTATTTCCTTTATTTTGAAAAATTTAATGCCTGCTATCTTATCCATTATTTTATATATGTGTAAAGGGCTCTGAAAGCAGTTACATGGTGGAATTTAGCAGTGCATGGTATATTTTATTAGAATATAGTAGTTCTGAGAGCTTCAGGAAATACCTGCCTGAAAAAAATATCAATAGTAACTTGATGTGATATTTGTACGTTTGCTTCTAGTTTGCAGAATGTCTCTGAGAGACAAGCGTCCTGCCAGCCAATTTACTTTTTAGATAACAGAGACTGTCTAGAAGTACATTCAGAAGGAAAACACAGTAATTAATTTGTCACCGAAACCTGAGGGGTCCTCTTCCTCTTATAGGTGATAATGAAGGTTTTGCATGTAATTAGCGGGAATAATTAGCACATTTCTGGTAACAAATAGACTGAGTGGTTCTCTGCAAACAAATTAATTGTTGTGCTAACACAGGCAATTGTCTCTTTTTTTTGTCTGACAATGCCCCTTGTTTGCACTAAAGCCCTTTTCAGACCTTAGCAGCTTTACACAATTAGGAAAGAGAATCGATAAAATTGTACCTCATCCATCTGCTTCTCAGAAACTTTAAGACCACCAAGGGACTTGTTTGTTAAGACTTGTTAAATAATTTGTAATCTTGAATGTGTGCTTCACTATATTAACAAATGAATTGTTCAAATCAATTTAGTGGGTAAGCCAGAAAAAACACACTAATAAATCAAATGCCTACTCTGGGCATCTAGTAAAAGAAATGTCTCTGAAAAATAATATAGCAGTAAAATCGTAGCAAAGTTGAACAAAACCCAGAATTCCACATATCATCACACAAACAAGTGGAGCTTTGTTTAATGTGGTAGATGTTCATTGTAATGCAAAATCATACTGTGAATCTGGTCTGCTACCACATATCCTCTAAGCAGCCTAGTTTAGACAAGGCTTAGTCAGCCCATATTCTGTCTTCATTTGCTCTTCTCAGGTCTAAAAAGTTGCTATTGAGCTAGTCTTTCTACTTCAGGTGTTTCGTTTCATCCCATCCCTTTTCTCTCTTTTATTCCTTTGTGTTTCCTCTGCTTCGACACAACTGTCATCTCAGCAATAAGCTCACATTAGCTTCTGAGTCTTCATAAATATGGAAGCATTTGGTTATGGTGAAGTCTGCAAATAGGTTTCATCCCTCCCACATGTCTGTGGAAAGGAGGATAGAGGAAAGATAGAAAGTGTAGTTTGAAGATGGAATACTGCAGGTATCGGATTGAGTAAAATAATAAATTTTGTTTGCGTGAAATATTGGCTCCTAGATTTCTTGTTGCATTAATAATTCTCCAGTCTTCCTCTGGAATTGAAACAACGAAAATACAATTGATGGGTCTCTTTTTTTTTGGGTTTTTTTTTGAGAGTAGAGGTACTATATTTTTCCAAAGTAACATTTTGTAATTTCATTTCCAAATGAGTATTTATAGATGTGTGTTTTGATTTTAATTTTTTTCATTATTTCCTCATTTTTACCTAGTAGCCATAGCCTGGTGCTATTATGCTTTTATGAATGTAAGTTAGAATAAAAATAATAACAGTATGAAAATGAAGATAAATCTCAGAACATAATGCCAACAAAAACTGCCACCACCACCACCAACAAGATGCCAACAGTCAAACCATACTTTTACAAGTGCTCGTACAAATGTGAAATTTAAGGCTTGTCCACAGTTGTAGCTGGTTAACTTCAATCCCTTTATACTAGTGTGGTGCATGTCAGCCAGCTAACTTTTGTTGTTAGTCATGTCAAGTGGTTTACAGCTTTGTAAGTTTTGAGATGTTGGCTGAGTTAAGTGAAACTATTTGAGTATAAGTGTATTCCATACTAAAAACACTGCTTGTGCATCTATCCAGTCTTTCCACGGATATCCTCCAAATTTTATTTGGCTTTCTCTACTGTTTGCTTGTATGACTGCCTGATGTCTAATACTCCTCATGACAAGACAACTTCTGTCACTAAATGATGATGTGGAGAGAGATGCAAGCCCTGGATACTGTGCAATCAAGCCTTTTACTTTTACTTGAAGTTTATCAATCCTGAGCTAAGATTTGGACTTTACTGTCCAAATAGGAGAAAACTTGTTAACAATGTTAATACTAATTAGCAGTTTGTATGGAACTGGAGAGACAAATAGTTAATGAAAATTGACTCAGCCAGAGTAAAGTAGGGAAGAGGGATTCTGAAGGGACTGCCTTAATACTCAGGTCAGTTTTAGGACCTCTGAATTTTTTGGAAGCTGTGTGGCCCCTGTGAGATGTGAAGGTCTCTGTGAAGGAAAACCACATTTATTTCATTAATACCCTTGGTTTTTTTATGGTACTTTAAAAAGTTTTGTCCTTTTTGGTTACTGCAAAATTCTGTTTATCTTGTAATATTCTGATTGTTGGCAGATAGAAAACAGAATTTAAGGCAAAGGATTATTCACTTCATGCAGAGGTGGCAATAGCAGCTGTTGTATAGCCTTGCAGAGTAGTTGACACAGTCTGTGACCCACTCTGTACTCCCTTCACTCTCCGAGGGCCCCTCAGCTGTACTAGGTGCCAATGTCTAACTTGTCTTGAGTGCCTGCAGCTTCCTCTTAGTGCACTCCTTAGGGCAGCTCAGTTAGTGTGTGTGGTGTGTACATTAAATCCTAAAATGGGGTTAGTAAGCCCAGCTGTGTAAGAGGGATATATTCAGTCACGTGATGATATAGAATGGTTTGAGTTGGAAGGAACCTTAAAGATCATCTAATTCCAACCGCCCTGCCATGGGCAGGGACAACTCCCACTAGATCAGGCTGCTCAAGGCCCCATCCAACCTGGCCTTAAACAATTCCAGGGAAGGGGCATCCACAACTTCCCCAGGCAACTGGTTCCAGTGCCTCACCACCCTCATTGTGAACAATTTCTTCCTAATGTCTAGTCTAAATCTTCCTCTCTCCAATATATAGCCATTCCCCTTAATGCTATCACTACATGCCTTTGTAAAAAGTCCCTCCCCAGCTTTTTTGCAGAGCCCTTCAGGTACTGGAAGGTTGTTATAAGGTCTTCCCTGAGCCGTCTTTTCTCCAGAGTGAACAATCCCAACTCTCTCAGTCTGTTCTTGTATGGGAGGTGCTCCAGCCCTCTGATCATCTTTGTAGCCCTCCTCTGGATCTGTTCCAACAGTTCCATATCCTTTATGTTGGGGATTCCAGAATTGGACACAGTACTTCAGGTGAGATCTCACAAGAGCAGAATAGAGGGGCAGCATCACCTCCCATACGAGGACAGGATTGCCCACCTGGCCTTGTTGAACCTTGTGAGATTCACATAGGCCCACAACTGGACGGTGTCCCTGTACACTACCTGGGTTCCCTGTCCCTGTTTGTACTGCCTTTGCAGTTCCCTCTTCTTCTTGAGTTCGACCAGCAGGTCTCAACTCAGCCATGCTGGTCTCTTCCCTTTCCTACCTGATTTGCTACATCTGGGGACTGAGCACTCTTGTGCTTTATGGAAAGCATCCTTAAATATTTGCCAGCTCTGTTCCTCTCCCTTGTCCCCGAGGACCATATCCCAGGGGGTCCTACTGAGTAACTTGTTGAAGAGCTGTAAGTCTGCTTTCCTGAAATTTAGAGTCCTGACTATACTCCTCACCTACTCCATATCCCTCAGGTCCTTGAACCCCACCAGTGTGTGATCACTGTAGCCCAGGTTGCCTCCGATCCTAATGTCACTGATGAGTTCGCTTGCATTGGTGATCATTAGGTCCAGTTTTGCTTCCCCTCAAGTTGTGTTGTCTATTAACTGGATTAAAAAATTATCTTCGATGCACTCTAGGTGTCTCCTGGATTGCCTACAGCTTATCTCACTGGGGTGTGTGTTCATATGTTGACGTGGTAGGTTCTAAAGAGGAGCCGAGGCTGTGGTAGATGGCCATGATGTATTGCAGCCACAGGGCTGGGCATCATGAGACAATGGGTTAAGTGACTGCATGATTTGTGTAGACAGCTAATGTTGACAGAAGAAAGATAAAATCTAGGATTAATATTCTTGTTAAAATGTTTCCTTTGGTGCTAATTCTGCCTGCTGAGATATGCTATTCATATTTGAACTGCTGCCGTACGCAGAACTGAATAGGATGGACCAAACGTAATTCCTCAGCTTTTAAACAAAGCATAGATTTTTAAAAAAAATAAAGTCTAGATTTTTTAAAAAAATAAAGTCAAGATTTTTTACTTCTGTTGCTTTAGAGGCTCCTGTATTTGATGACAGCATCATGGTGGTGAAATAGATGTCTTGTCCCTTTGCTTGTTTTCTAACAATGAGCTAAATTGACATTCTTTGTATTTTGGTTTATGAAACTACTATTACCCAATACATATTAAAATATCTATTGATGATACTGCATGTCAATACTTTATGTACGTTTCACAAAACTGAGATAAATCAGAGTTTAATAGGCAAACTTCAGCAAATCGCTGCAGTGACTTTGTACCAAGTGAACAAGACCAGAACTTCTTTGAATCACACACAGCATGGCTGTATGGAACAGTGGTTAGTACAGAAGAAAGAATTTGTAATGTTTGCCTGAATCGTGTTCTAGAAAGTTCTTTAATATAGTCTAAAATAGAGTATAGAGGGGGGAATAATTTGAACAAACAGGTAGTTTAACTTTTCATGCTGGTTTTCTGTTCAGGCTCAATAGTACTGATAACTTTGAAAAGCCTTCTGGAATTTACTTTTAGCTGTTGCTGGTTGCCTGACTTTACACGTAGGATTAACTGAGGACACTTACAAGAGCTGGAAAAGGTTTTCTTTCACTGTTGTTTAGATTCTTTTTCCTCTTGATTTAGTTTTAATCTAATCTAATCTCTTCTGGGCACCAAGCAGAGCTGAAAAGTGAGTGACTTTTTATCTAAATTAAAGTGATAGCAATTAATCAGGCTTTCATCATCTCTCTTTGCTTTCATTGGAGCTTCCTCCGTGATCTGCAGTTGACTGAGAGAAATGAAAACTTAATTGAATTCTTTAGCTTGCTAGATGTTTATTTATAGGTAGGTATGTTGAAGCATGGTGACGTAGGGCAGAGTTTTGTTTCTTGACATAAATATAAAAGCTTTATTTATTTCAATGATAGTAGGAACATATTTGACTTTTGTGAAAAAGCAGGATGAAATTTAGCTCTGTACCATGACTTGAGAGCTGGCCATTATTATTGACAATGAACTGTGTCATCCTGGTAAGATTTCAGGTAATGCTTATCTCCCACCTTTTAATTTGGTTACTGAATCAAGGACTAAGAAGATTTTTAAGGAATGCATTTTGCAAAATTATGCTGGTCCCACTACCTCTAAGGGATTTGATAAATACCTTGTAGAGTCCTCAGAAATTGTCCCAACATTTTGTTTTTACTCCTGCTTCAGTTTTACTCACATACAATTGACATTGATACAGACATCTTCTGATACAGTTTTTCACCATTAGAACCACAGCATTACCGTGCAATTAGTAGACAAGCAGCAGAGAGAAATTCAGCCTTGTCAAATGAAAATTAGCTTCTTAAATGTTTGGGAGTAATAAGAGGCATGTAAAAAGCTTTTACCAGAAATGCTTCTTTTGTGTTGGCTGCCAAAAGTATTAGATTAAACTGGAAAAGCAGAGATTTTAATTGAAATATGCTGTCTGGTCACTACAACAAAGTTTTCTGAAGTCTTATTCCTGGTAGATATATCTTCAGTACCAACTCTTCTAGTCATTGTGCATTGATTCCTCCACCACATCAGGAATTCTTCTAGTCCAAGTTAAATATTAACATAGTTTTCTGTTTGCAAGTTCTGTGCTGCTTTTTCCACATATAAAATAAGCTCCTTGTCCAACAATGTGATCAAATGAGGGAAGGAAAAAAACCAAATCGCCAAAATAATTGCTTAAACTTTAGTTTAAGTTCAATTTTCTTTAGAATGGAGCAGGGCATAATTTCAACATTTTTTTTCTCATTTATTTTGAATAATTACATTTCCAGATGTCATGACATTGAAACATTCAGGAGTTTGGGGGTATACATGATATTTATTTTGATAAAAGTCCTTGAATTCTTCTTGCTAATTCACCGTATATTTACAGAGCTCATCTAAGCATTAGAGCAAACACTGACAGCTCATGTTATTACAAACTCAGGAGAAAGATCTAAGAATAGGGAAGGGCTGTTGTGTACTGTGGGGGTAAAATCTTCTCTTTATTTTCCTCCCCCATCCCCTTCACTGTTGACTTTTCCCCTGTAGTCAAGGGCAGAAAATAATATTGGCTCAGAACAACAGCCTTTTTTTGTTTGGATCTTTACCCATTGGTCCTTCTTAATGATGCTCACTGAAGTTCACCAGCAAAACACTCTGAAATATTTATTCAGTCACAATCTATAAATTACAAATAGCTGCTGAGCCTTCATTGAGCATTTTTAGTATTCCAGAGGGGTAAAAATAGTTTCTATGTGCTTTGGAATTTAAACGTTCCTAACACTAATCAAATGTTTCCAGCAGTCAAATAAACAACTCTTATTAATGTTATGGGTAAAATTGGAAAATATTTCATAGTAGGAAGACAGATTCTCGCGGACAGTAGCTTCTTCTGCCTCCTGAGAGTGTTGTTAATTCAAATCACTCATCAGTTGTACACTGTCATTTAATTTGAGTGAGTGCATATAGTATGAAAGTTGCTGTGGCTGGCACTGTCCCTTTCTAGTCTGAGGAGTGTTTACTGGATTGATAGTAGAAAATGAAATCATATGCACTGAGCTAATAAAATGTTATAGATGCTGTCACTGCGTGCTGAAATTTAAAGATATGTAATGAAATAAACCTGATTATGTCTGTGAGCATTCAAAGAGATATCTGTGGATTACTGCCATCAATTATTCCTACTGCTTAATAAGAAAGCAACAATAATGAATAGCCTTAAACTTCAGCAGAAGGGAGAAAACCCTTGTTCTAAGAATAATTAGAAAGCTTTGCACTCTGGTGGTGACAAATATGAACAGGCAAATTTGTCCCCTCTATTTTTGAATTCGGGTTGAGGGTTCAACCACTGAATCTGCTTTTTGTATGGCAGAGCTCTGAAGAGAGTAGAAAAGAGCAAAGAATGGCCTGTTTTCAGAAATAAAGATATAGTGGAAGACAACAGTGACTTCACAGCAAAAATCTTCCATATATTCAAAGTATCAAGTACCAATCTAAGGTAGCCTAGCTTTTTCATGGCTGGTAAGAATCGGTTTCAGGTGAAGAAAAATGGATCTCAAATTTAGATTTTTGTGACTCCTCAAAAAATAGGATATTTGCTAAGTTTCAAACTCTACAAAGTCAACTCAGCCCTTGTAGGAGCAATTATGCAATAGCAAAAGCTGCCAAGGGCTGTTTTGTAACCAGTATCACTGGAAAATGCAAGTCTCAACAAGATGCTTATCTGTCAGGGGTAGTGTAGGATTAGTGAAATTATTCTGCAGGAGGCTTGGATTTAGATAGCCTTTGAAATCCTATAGACTGAATTTTTTTATAACCCAGATGATTCTAGGAACACATTGTAAGAGCTGTTACATAATGGGATCATCATTAAAAAGAAAATGTATATATATTTCAAAATATTTTAAATATTTTATTAATCTCTTATTCTTTCTTGCACAAGAGGTTAATTTTGCCAGGATGAATGCATTTTATGTAAAGTATCTAATACTAGAAGTGAAAAAGAGCAGAAGAAATGCGTACATACACAAAGATTATGATTAACCTTTAATGAGTGTTGGCTGTTTTCAGGTAACAGCAACTCTTTATAACCACTTTTTCATTAGAAGAATTGGTTATCTAGAATTGATTACTTGATATATAACTTCATATAACCTCATATATTTTGCCGCAGAATACAAGGTGAGAGTGTAGGTAATGATAGATGAGCACCTCCAGAGGGCAAGTCAGCTGACCAAGCCTGGTAGCTTACAATACAGGATTTCTCTGTTGAGAACCATTTCCATCTTTATGTCCCCCTGACCTAGCAAACCATTCTGACTGAAGGCTGGACTATACATAGAGCTAGTCAAGAGCAGTCGTTCCAGAATTCTTTCTGAATAATTGTGTGTGTCTATATATTTGTTCCAACTACATCTCCCTACACTCTCAGTTATTCCTAGTTGTTCATAATAGCCACTTAAAATTCATATGTTCTTTTGATCCTGGTTGAAGCATAAACAGGCTCAAAGGTATTTGATAATGTTAACATTAATCTTAATGTTAACATAGTCTGAAGTTACAATGCTTGCTAGCAGGTGTTTTAGGCAAAATAGTATAACCTGAGTTTATCACAGCTAATTCTAGGACAAGACTGAGGTATCACTGCTAAGGATATTCTGGTTTTGTCCTCTCTCTGCAATTAGATGCCTGTGGGTTGGGATTACCTATAAAGCCAATCAGCATGTCTAATGTATGTCTGCATCTCTCTATGATAGCAGAAGACTGCTGAGATGAGAGGCTACTTATTTAAGCATCTCAGTTGAGTGAGTGTTCTGCGGTATGAATCACGACCAGGGACACTACAACATCCATCTGCACAGAAAAAGGTGTTCAGACTCATGTTCTATTGATATATTTACATAGCATCTAGGACATCATGAATATTTTAATGTTTCCTAGTGTATTTTTATTTTCCATATTTCTTTTCATAATTTTTAGGAAAAAATTTACCATGTAGTTTTAGTATCCCTGAAGCAGTAATTTCTGCACTGCTTTCAATTTTGTTGTAGTGTGAACTCCGAAATTCTGATTTTTCAGTTCTAGTTAAACTTGTAGTTAGTATGTGGTGTCTGGAATGGAGTAGGTGAGTGTGAGTAAGGAGAATGAATGTGTGAAAGAAAGTTCTTGCAGATAAAGAAATGCAGAGGAAAGAACCTAAGATACAGACAGGCAAGAAGAAACCAAAAGAGTTGATTCAGGAGAGTAAAGAAGCAAAAGACAAAGGCGGTGCCCAAATTGATTGCAGATTTGCATAAATGTTGCGCAGTGAGCTGTGGTGGCTGAGTGACATCACAAAACTTCTATTCCTACTGCAGATGGGATGGAAGTTGAGGCAGCTATTTCTTTTGATCCCATATCTAAATCTGACAGTAACTGAAAACCTAAATCCAACAAAATGCTCCAACTTGGCATGAAGGATGTATGATAGACACCTGGGGACTGCCCTTGCTATGCTAGCTCTGGAACACCATGGTGTAAGGTAGCAGTGACTGTATCTTCTTAGGAAGTCTGTTGTTTTTATTTTTACAAAATCTACTTTTTGTCTGTGAGGCTACAACTCAAGATGATATCCTTCAAAGATAACCTTCCCTCCCTCTCAAAGCTCCCCACCTGCCCAATAAATATGGATATGGCTTTCATCATTAGCTCCAGTGCAATTAAAAAAACCAGTTACACTTATAATTTAATGTTCTTCTGTGTATTTTCATCTTTGAGACTCAAGGAGAGACCATCTTCATTACAAAAAGTGTGAGACTCATTATTGACGCTCTGGAAACAATCAAAAAGGTGATAGCCGTTCATTTCTGCACACAAAAGGAAGAAGTGGGTGTGAGCCAGAAGCATGTGAGGAAAGTGAACTTTGCTAGAGTGTAATGTACTTTTACAGGAACTATTTGTTAAGTAGTTTCAGACAGGCCCATTTGCATCTGATGCGTCTGACTGCGGTTAATTTACAGAAAGTAAGTCCTTAAGTTAAAGTAAATTCATCAAGGTAAATTTACCCACAATGTTCCAGTTTTCTCTCATGTGGAAGAGCTTTTCTCTTGCATTTAATCTCATCACTTACCCATGCAGCATTTTCTTTCTTTATTTAGAGAGAACCAACAGTGGTAGACCTTTCTGGTAAAACCCTGGCCCATTGAAATAAGTGGGGAAACTCCTGTGGATTTCCACAAGGATTTCTCCCTCACAAAAGAACCTTCCTGAGAAAAGCAAAATATGTTTAAATTTGTGCCTTGTGATAGACGATGTATGTAAAAGCTGTGACCGTACCTAATTAGATCACCTTCTCCATTACACTGTTTTCCTGTTATTTGTCCTGTACTTAATTAAGGAATTGCCATTTCTGGGTGCATCATTCTACATATGGAACTTAAAATTCCCATATCACCTTGAGCTTATATTTTAATAAAAATGTAAATATTTCTTTGCATTTTAACCAGTTCCTAACCTCTGATGCTGATGGCAATAGATGGATTTAATCTTTTAATTATTTTCTGTAAATTGTTAATCAAAATATTAAGAGTATCTATCTGATGTAAATTCCATGCAAAACAATTTATGTTATGGTGAATGGATACTTTAAATTCTGATCTTCTGCTTTCTGTCTATAAACCAATTATTTAGTCTTATGATTTTCCATATCCAGTTTCAAAATTATCCTTAGGGTACCTTGTATTTAATGCCATATGCACTAATCCATCTAGTGAAAAATTGACAAAGGCTTTCTGAGAGTCTAGATATCTGTTACTGCTATAATTCATGTCAAAAGTTATTTCCCCTAGAACCTTGAAGTTAATAAGATGTTTTGATGTAATTTGTTTCATAAATCCCATGTGATCTGGCTTTATACATCTTTATGCAATTAATACATCTTTTATATCTTTACCACTTCTGCTACTGGTTTTTTTTAGCCATTTCAGGTGGTGCTGAGGCCAAGTTAAAGCGACTGGGAATGAAGAATTCACCTATTTGAATCTCATTGAGTTCTGGAGAACATTATTTTTTCCACTATTTAGTTTTAGAGCACAGGCATAGAACAGATTCTGTGAAGCAATATGGTTGGTAGTATGTTAGCTTAGACCACAGTTAAATTGAACACAAATTCTTTTGCCTTTTTTTTTGTCACCTATATGAATTGTTTATCCCTTCCAGATATATTCTTGCAGAGTCTATTAATGTATATTTTAACATATATAAAACTCTGTAAAACCTACACAAAGACAAATGAAGAAAAGCATCACTAAATACCAGTAACAATTGCTTAGAGCTGGAGAGGAAATTGAATCAGAACCGAAAGTATACCAAGGCACTTTGAAAAGGCTTTAGCAGCTGAGAAAAAGAGTGCTAGATATAGTAGATGCAGATGACAAAGTAGAAAGTAGCCAATAATAAGGGAAGCTGTTATTGTTGTGTTTGTATGGATGCTTTTGCTTTCTTAAAAATTTTAGATGCATGGGTGGCTGCTATTCTTTTCTTTTCTTTTTTAGTAAGTTTTCTATTATCCAGCCATTCAACAGCCTAAAGAGTCAATACACCTGCTTTGGAGATGCACTTATGTTTTGATGAGCCTTAAAGCATCATGGTTTTTGACATAATGTTGAAATGAAATCTTTGATGCTTGAGAGCCGCTAGCTGCATGGAATGCTTTTTTTCCCCCTTTTCAGCATGATGTTTACTACACATAATAGGAATGTGCATCATTTTGAAGAACAGTTTTAATTCCCTTTATCCAAAAAGCCTTCTGTAAAAGTGATAAGTTCATAGGAGTTAACATCGTTTTGGTGAAGAATGCTGGCAATTTTAACAGCTGTATATGTCTGTGTGTAAAAGCACAGACTAGGGATAAAAGGCTGTCTGAAGTTTTGCACATGGTAGCAGAAAGGTGCCATCAGATATCATACTGGAACTGACATTATCATCTTGGCATCCCTGACCAGTGCTCGCTGCACATTAGTAAGGAGCTGCAGCTGGGAGACTGTCAGGCTTCACAAAACCAAAAGCAAATGTCCTACAGAAGCAGCTGTAAATGCTGTTACATTGCCACTAATGTAAGCTGTAAAGCCAGATGGTATGGCTCATGCTAGGGGTGACCAACATAGGAGTAGTCCCATTGTTGCAGAATTGCTATGGCCATGGAGACTTGAGGGAAGAAGTATGGTTGTATAGCATAGGAGAGGACAACTCATGGTGGTGGTGATGTTGCCATCTCTAATCTACAGTGATCACAGATCCAGTTATGACTGATAGCTTACACTGATGCTGTGACAGCCCTTAGGACAATTTCTGTGGAGCGTTTTGTTTTGTGTTTATTAAAGGTGGCATCTGCCCAGCTGCTCTTCACCAGTGACAGTCACTTTTCACTTGAGCTAAAGGGAAAGAACAGTGACCTCTGCTTTTATGTGGTGATGGTAGAAATATGAAGAAGCCAACGTCTAAGGCTGTTGAAAAGTCAAACAGGAGCTAAAACTAATGGGATAAGAAATTTCAGAAGGATTATGTGCCAGTTTAGTTGGTTTCAATGAGGGAACAGAAGATGAACAGAAAATTAAATTAATAGCGAGAAACGGAGTTGGCAACAGGGAACATGGAGGTGTTTGTATATCATAGATATACAGTTTTTAATGGAAGAGCAGACTGCAATTTCAAAGTAGTTATATTCACTTTGGGTGTTGCTTCTTTTCCTTTTTGTTCAATAAAACAGAACTTAGTAAACATTCTTTCCCCCTCCATATACAAGCCAGTGAGCAGGGATCTGACTACTGGAAAGCTCTCAGTCAAATGGGAAACAAACTTTCCTTGATTTAATCAAGCCTTATATCTATAGCAGATTTTCAAATGTGCCCAAGCCTCATTACTACTTTTGGGGTCACTCTGAGGTGTTGAAATCTCTGGCCCAGAGCCAGAAGCATGATAGATTGTGTGAGGCCTTTAAATGGTGCAGATTTCCCCAAGACTTCAGTGGGACCATTTACATTGCTTAAATTAAACATATGCTGAAGTGATTCACTGATGCAGAGCCAGAATGCTTGATACGTAGTAGGACCAAGGTCTTGGAAATCTAATGAATGCATTTCAGTGTCAAAATAGGGACAAAGTTCTTTTGAAAGTCTGTCCACTGAGTTATGTGTCTAAATGTTGAATGCTGAGTTTTCCTGAAAATCTAACCTTTAAATATCAACCCTGGTAATTTTTACTGATAACCAGTTTAGCAGAAACATGTGGTCAGTATTTTTATTCCAGTCCTTCATTCCATTTACACATCCTAAGGTGGGGAATTTAATACGAACTACATAACACATGGGCTACGGTAGTTGTTTATTTGTTTTGTGGTTTTAAACACACAAATGTAGGTCTGTTCCAAACAATGTAAGAGTTAATGTTTAATTAAATTAAAACACCACATACGAAGTTGCCTTTGATTTTTAAAATTGGTCTTTCCAGAATGTCTCAAAATCAATTTGTAGTAGTAGTCCTTTCAATATAGGTTACATCGTGCTTGTTTTCATGCACTTATGGCCTTGGATCTGGTACTAAACTAGTATTAGCCTTTGCTCTACTTGTGTTTAGGAAACACTATACTGCTAACTGCTATTTTATGGATATGGCTAAGGTTATATTTACTTATGCAAGGTTTATTGGTTGTATTATGCTTACAAATTCCCATAATTAAGACTGCAAATTCCATAATTACAGCTGAAAATGAGAGCCATTTTGCCAGAACTTACTTTGACTGTTGAATTCATGAAAAAGAGATCTTTTTGGAGGGGGTCTTGCCACTTCAGTTGTGCCAGGATTTTTACAGGTCTGCCATAATTCTTTCCTACTTTTAACAAAGCTATGGCAGTGAAAGTTTGAGCTGTTGGCAAGTCTTCAGTTTTGTTTAGTTTTCTTGAGATTCTAGTTACTACCAGTCATTGAGGACTTTTTTTGAAGTTGAATATGAAGCTGCATTTAACTTGACTGTCCTTACATACGTACTCAAAATATAAGCATTATGGAATAACTTTTTAATAGTTTTCTATAAAAAGTGAGAAAATGTTAGTATTATGCAGTAAAATCATGATTATAAACGAACAGTTTAAACAACTCCTGTTTTTTATACATAAAAAAATATTGCTCCATAGTGTGAAAGATGTTTATGAACATTCATCAGCAATCTATGATTCATGGTTTGTGATAGCGATAGTCTTATACCCAAGGAGTTTGAGTCAGTGGCATAGGAATTTCTTTAATGCATCAGAAGCTCAGAAGCAGTTCAGGTTTGCAATTTTGCTGCTAAGAAGTACTGTCTCTGGCATTTTCTAGAAAGTTTTCCTCTATTAGTGGTAAGTCATAAATCAAAAAAAAGAAGAAGTGATGTCTGAATAAATCCTCAACATGGCACACAGTGTAATTTAAGATGTTACTACTTGTCAGGCTGAAGATATCAGGAAAAATTCAAAGTCTGCAGTCTGCAGAAGGAAAAAAAGACCCACTAAAGTAATATTTAACTTCCAAAAGGGAAATACATAAAACTAGGAAAGCTTCTTGAAAATAAATTTAAAACAGCAGCCAAAAGGTAAAAATTATTGAAGAACCTACATTAGAGGCTCAGGGTAAAAACGTACCACCTATCAAACAAAAAAATTGAAAAAGTGTCTTTTCCTTAAAACAGATTGGCCATCAGTATAGCAACAAGAAACTACTTAGAAGTGCAAATGGCAGATCAGCAGGATGAGATGAAGTATCCTAGGATTCACAGAGCCCTTGCAGGAGTTCTGGAAGAACTCAAATATGGAATTGTTAAATTATTAGCTATGGTATGGATTTCATGTTCTAATCAGACTCATTAAAGGAATGAATAGTGTTAGAATGTGTTACCTTCTTATAGAGTAATAACTAATTAAAAATTAAGAAATGAGGATAGAAGAAATTAGAGGTTTTCATACAGGGGTGGTCAGGGTGTTCTCCCATAGATTCTACAGTACAACCTGAACTACTCAACATATTAATAAATAGTTTCACAAAAGTTTATGGTGAACTGCTAAAGATAGAGGAGTGGGCGGATATATCTTTCAGATCAGGATACCCTTAAACTGCAAGTTGCCAAAACCAGAAGGTTACCATAGAAGAAATTCTTGTTTTGTTTCTATAGTCTTTCCTTAAGTACCCTGAGCTGTCTCCCTTCCAGTACAAAGTAGACTTTCAGTCCAACCTTGCTTGGCAAACTTTATATTCTTACAAGTCAAGTGTGCGCTTACCTATTTTCCTGGTTTGAAAAACTGCTGAAATGGGGGGAAAAAGAGTCTGGTAGTTGCAGTTATTGTTTCAGTCTGGAGTCTATGTTGATGATGTAGAAGATTTGCTACTTTTACTAATTAAATTACAGAACCTTTTGTCTGGAGGTGATTGCTGAACCCTGTCAATTCACTGTTCCACTGTTTGCTTTGTCATTCATAGCCCACCTACTCTGATGCATTTCAGCATGGATTTAGGAAGTTCTTTCCACAGATTGCTTTAGGCCTCAAACAACTAGATTATTTTTTCACCCATCTAGTATTTCCAAGAATCAATCCTGATTTCTTCCTGAGCGTGAGAGACAAATGGGCCTGATATTTTTAAACATTTCCGATCTTCTTATACTTATATATTTTCCTGAAAAAATCATGATAGAAATGGCAACTAAAAGCTTGCCTGACAATTCAGTCCAGTAAGCCATACACCTCTCAAACGCTAGGGACAAATGCACTATTGATACTCCTTTTAAAAACTGGCCATTTAAATTTAATTTAAAGGCTCCGAGGCCCTGCAGTGTTGCTGAATAAACATGTAACAGTAATATTATGTTCGATGCATAAGTGCCAGAGCTAACTTAATTTCACTTCAGGATATCAAGAATCACAGACATCTTCTTCCCAGTTAATTGCTGTGTTTAATTTGTTTGCTCAAGTAACACAATACTTTGGATTATAATACAGACCAAAAGGTCTCAAACCATTCATTCCCCAGAGCAAGCCAAGAAATGCAGAAGAGACCCAAACATGTTGAATATCCATCATGACAGGCAGCTAGTTTCTTTGCCATTTTTTTGATAACAATTTGCTGACATGAAAATTGACTATTATGTAGTGCTTTTGAAATCCTACTGTACTGTGAATTCTTTAGTTTGCATGAGGTAAATATCTAACGGTAGCAGACTGCATATTTTGGACAATGTAAAATGACCTGCTGTAAGCATCTTAAAGGAAATGCTGGCTGAATAATCATGGGATTAATTACAATTCTGAATAATTTTCTGCTATGCCTGCCACTTGGTAGCTAGCAGCCAGAGCAGATAAAATGTTCATTGGTGACTGCTTTTGTGGTACATGCATGTGCACCTTCTGAATATTTGCAAAGTAAACGTTCAAGGTGGGAACTCATCATCCTTTGGCAGTAATTTTAGTGGGTAAACTCTGATAAGGCTATCCCATCCGAACGGTACTGCAAAGTCTTGGGGTACTGGAACTGTTGAAATTGAACCTAATGTTAAAGAGTTCTTGTTAGCCTGAAGTCAACAGACACTAGGTTTTTGCCTTTCTGCTCCTATCTGACCAGGTCAAAACTTCCCATATATATGGGCTATCTGATATTTTCTTCCCAAATGGGAAAATTTATCACTTCATACAAATAACATAACTTAAAGTTTCATTTTCTCCGAGTTATCCCTCAATATCACTTATCTAATCCTTAGTTGGGAGATTATCCATAAAGGAAACTTTAATTAAGCAAAACGTAGTTGTCCCATATGACCAGAATCTTGGGAGGGTGCATGATGAAAGTACAAGTTGTGCTATTTATTTTTCCTTGTTAGCTGCATTTCTTTGCTATTCTTTGCTATCTCCTTTCAAGATTTCTGCTGTAGCTGGAGTAAACAGTAGATAGAGAGGGCATAATGACACAGATAATCCTCTCGGTAAGCAGTGATTTCTTGAGATGATATTTTTTGTGAAGTTTGTGAGTGTACTTAACAAACAGGACTGAATGTTTGCAACTTAAAGAGGGTATATGCGTTTTGCTTACAGATGCTCAGTGTTTTTCCTTTCTGTTCTTTCGGAAGAATGCACTAAAATCTTCCTATTTCCCAAGTTTGATACACCGAACATATTCATACCTAATTTCTGTCAATGTGAATGCCTAAGCAATTCTTTGAAAATGTCTCATTCACTTTGGCCCTGAAGGTTTCTCTGGAATTCATCAAGTGCGCTGACTATCTGTGTTGCCCAGTTGGTTGTAAAAACTTAGCTCACTGTCATCTCTTCAATTCAGCAACCTAGAATGATGCAGCCTAACTTTGGGAAACAGCAGCATTAAATTAGAGATGCAAGCTGCAGACTGTAATATTAAAAATGTGTTCTCCTACTGTGGCCTAATTTGCCTTTTTCTTTTTATGCTGATAATGTATCTGAACCCACACTGTGAGCAGTGTGTAATAAGTTTCTATGATTTTGGCATCTGTTATGGACAAACTGTGGATTCTGTGCGGCTTCAAACAGCAAATGAAATGAGAAGATCGATGGAATTCATGTCTAGATGTGTGACATGGAAATGTGCCTAAACAAATGTAATTTTGCAGCAGGAGCACTTAAATTGTGTTGAGGCTAAGAAGCGGATCTTACTTATCATACGAATTAATTGAGAAACATTTATCTTTCCTGTTGTTACATGAATTAAAGGGCTGGGGATTTGAATCCTAAAATTCCGCATTTAAAGCTGCTGTCAGAACCTCTGGCTCCGGAAGCCCTGAAACCTCAGGCTGCTGGATGTGTGACTGGGGGAAGGATCACTGTATATTTGCCTTGCTCTTATGCTTTTCCTTGTGTGTCTGCTACTGGCCACTGTCAGACGCAGGACACTAGTCAGACCTTGGATCTGATGAGGCATGGCCACTCTTACATAGAATACATATGATTGCAGGTGGTTTTGATCTCTAGCCCCTTCCAGGGCTGGATCATGACTGAGAATGAATGAAGCTGTGACTAGAGTTAGTTTTAAAATCCTTATTCAGGTCTGGAGTAATTTCAGGGACTGTTGTGCTGTCCAAATATATGAAAATCCACTGGATTTACAGTCCTAATCAGAAGAAGAAAGTCATAAACGTTCACATATCCTAAAAGTTTTTGGAGTAACAAAGAAATTATTACCTTGTGATTCAGCAACATAGAATACCTTGAAGGGTGTTATACTGAACTCTCCGCACCTGTTCAGCATTGTCTGATATCCACGTGCCTCAGTTATACAGTAAAAATCTAGACATAAACATATTTTCTCATACTCCTTGTCCTTTTTTTCTTTCAATAGTATATTCCTTGTAGCAATACCCCGTAGCATTTATGGTTGAAGCAACTCACACAAGGAGTCCCAAGTTTATTTGGGATCTTCAGATGTTACTGCTTTGCACACATAACCAATATTTTAAGATGAAGTGGTAGGAGTCAGCTTTTCTGAGAGGTTTTGCAGTCTGCTTGAGATGCACCTTCTCTTTGCAGATCACAGTTTTTTGTGTAAGGCTGTAAAAGTGTAAGTTAGAGTTTTGTTAGCAATGGAATAAATAATTTATGCTTTCTTTAAAAATACACCCTCTTTCCTGACTCTCCGCTGTCGGGAAAGTAGGCTTAGCTGTGCATTATTGTCTTTTGGTGAATATACAAGAAAAGAGGCCGGAATTTGACACTGTGTCAGGTTGTCTTCCTCAAGTCCACAGCCAGGGAACACTGCCCTGGAAGGGAGCAAGCGAATTCAGATTTGACTCCAAGAGTGTATGGTCAAGTGCTACTTTAACCATGGCTATTCATGGCTATTGCAGTGAGCAAAAAGTGAAAAGAAGGGGTGAATACCTTTGTACTTGTTGAGCCAGCAGCTAAGCTGTTTCCAGTCTGTGGTTTTAGGCTGGCTAGTGTTTGGACAGGAGCAAGATGTGTTGGGCAGCTGATGTCAAATAAGGGAATTTTTCACTGTGAGCATATATTTTCATCGGTATTGACTTTTCATATATTTAAAACAATATTACAACAGTGTAACTTCTCACACAAATGACTAAGCTGTCATTTGATTGTGCTTGAGAAATATCAACTATAATTAAAAATATGAAGAATAGTATGGCACAGTTTATTTGCTGTGAGAATAGCTTCTTATCCCATGCAGTTTCATACGGCTGGGCTGACTGAATTAGGTGCAGTTCTCCTTCAAATAACCTTGGATACCATGATCTAAAGGTGGAAAGTGAACAGGGAGCGAAATCTATTCTGCAGCACGCAGACGAAAAATGGAGAGAATGTTGCAAATGAAGCAGGAAGTCTGAAATAGTCTTGATTTAATTTCCATAAATGTTTGTTCTAAAGATACAGTAAGTACCAATATGAGAAAGCTATTAAAATAATCCCATTTCTCCCCCTTTTTTTCTGGAGTTTTGCTGATTACAACTCCTTCTATAACTTTCTTTTTTCCTTTGAGTGCTATTATTCTGTGCAGTCGTATGAGCCTGTATTTAAAACTAATGCAAAGGGGAAAAGAAAATCCTGCAGTCTCAGGGCACATATCTGGATGACCACAGTTTCTGTTGAAATGAAATTGTTAATGGAATTAGAATCAGGGTAACATAATGTGAAAAGCTTCTCTTTATTACACCCCTAAGATTTATGAAGGAAATGGTCCAGACTCCTTCAACTTCTTCTGAATAGTGAGGAATATATACATTAGTGTGCCAGATGACATACATATATATGCCAGATTAAAGTGAATGAAGTTTTAGTGTACCTTTCAGCTGAGATGGCCTTCTGCAGAAAATATCTTTCTGATATTTTTAAAAACCTGGTTTATTGATCATTATTTTGTGTTTCTGAGTTTTTGTGAAAATAATACCCATATCTATTTTAAGCACTTTCATTTCTGTATAAGGCCATTAGAATTAGATTCTTAAATTATGTATTGTATTGCTGGTTGAAAGTGACATTTTTCTGTTCAGGATAAAAATGTGTGGAAGCTTTCTCTTTGGTTCTAACTTGGACCAAATCTTGAAGTTTTCCATGGGATGGAAATTCTGAGAAATTTCATATTTAAAATGTTGAATCTTTGGAGCCTAGCACTTAAGGGATTTTGCTTTATTTGTATTGAAGCCTGCTACATATCAGTATTATATGTCAAAGGTACATAAAAAAATGAAGTGATGAACAGAAATAAAATGCAAATTAAAAAATTAAACTATCACATCTAAGATTTCATCAAAATTTATGAAAACTTTGGGGTTTGTTAAAATTGCTTTTTTGAGAGAAAAGTATGTGATCAAATTTTCTTTTATAGAAAATGTGCTTAGATCAATATGGTAGATACTTCACATATGAAGTAAACATATTGTTGCCTGCTATTAGGTGCCCAAAAATGGGCCTCTGTTAAAATCAATGAGGATTAAAGGTGAAACAATACACAGCCATCATTAGCTGTCATTATCTGATGATCCATCTATCCTGAACATCAAGCATTTGCTTTAAAAATAAGTTACCTGTTCCATTAAGGAGCACCACCAGCAAACTGTGTCAATTCCAGGTGTAATGGTTTTGAATAAAAAATTAATGTCCAATTCCTATGCAGTTGTGCAAATATATAGGTGAATTTTTGTGTACAGTATACATAAAGTAGATCTCTGGGGCATATCTTTGCAGTGGGGTTGCGGGATGGAGGTGGTAAGTTTTAGTTCATTCAGTCTTGAGGAAACATCTTTCAATATTAAAGAAGAACTCAGTCCACTAGACACAGGATTTGAATTTTATTGTTGCAATACATTAGCACTTCTCTTTTCCTGAGATCTGATATGTGTAACAGCCATCAGTCCGATATTTGTGGTCAGAAAGGGTCTTTTCCAACCTGGTGATTCTGTGGTTCTATGTAAGAAGGAAAAAAAAAAGGCTTTTTGGGATTTACATGTGATATTTAAAAACAACTGAAAAGGACTGGTTGAGTAGTATATTGTCTTGAGGCTATGGAGGGAGAGATCGAGGCTGTGGAGGGAAAGGGAAGAAAGGAAGCTTCAGAGATTAGATGAGCAGACAAAATTTTCAAGCATACTTGATCCCAACCTCAGAAGACATTGTGGTTCATATATCATTGGATTTGACCTGTGCTGGAAATTCTTTTTAGCAGAAATACTGTAATCAATTGGCAAAATCCATATACATTTTCTTTTAAACCTTTTGTCTTTATGCCAATGTAAGTAAGAGAAATGCTTTGCCATAAGCCTTTAGCTTTCCTGTAACCAATGATCTTTGTTTCACTCTTTAACACACTTAAGTAGTGTGTTGAGGGTTTTTTCTTGCCCTTTAAATTTTTTTTTATGCAGTTTATGTTGGGTTTTTTTTTTTGAAATATGGGGGGGAATATCCCACTGGCCAATTACTTTCTGCAGGTCTTTAGGTCTCTCACATTCAATAGTCAGAGCATGTCAATGGGCAGCACTGAATATTAAAAGGCATGAAGTTGAATTAGGGTCTTCAGCCCCCAAATGGCCCCATAGGCAGAAACCTCCCTGAAGGAACTGTCATTTAGAATGCAACTAGCAAATAATATGTATATTAGGCTGAAAGCATAGAGGCATTTAAAGTTTGAATTGTAATCATAAATGAACAAGTATCAAAAACAGCGGTGGAATGAAGCCAAGAATTTATCAGTTTTTCAAAACACCATATACAAGAGGAATTTTTGATTTACACATCCATAGATTTTATCCAGGCTACATACTGACTTATGACAGAAAGATCTTTGGTGTATGAGGTGATGGGTTTTGTTTCTTCAAGTTTTCGCTTTGCTGCTGTTTAATCTGGAATTGGTCCTCATTCCCATTCATTTTAATCGTCTGCTATGAATTTAGAGGTTTTATGTTGGTATATTTGGCATAATTCCATTTTATCCTTCCTTGCCATGCTGGAAAAATGGCTCTGGATCAGACATTGCGAAGGACACAGATTTACAGTCATTCTTTTGAAAACGAACCTATCCCCAGAAGCACACATCTGCTTCTTGATGCTGCTTCACAACTCAGAGTGGTTGTCATAGGTGCAATCTTTCAATGTCTAGTAACCATGGGTGAACTAATACAGTGAGAAACTCTCTCTAGCTCATAGACATTTTCAGGCTAATTGTGAAGGACAAGAGATTGAAAACTTTGGTTTCAGAGCATGCCGAATCTGCCTGACTGCCTCTGTCCAACATGAAGAGCATTTGGATATTACCAGAGAAAGAGGGCATTCTCTCTCTTTTTGTTTGAGACGTTTCTGAACAATTGAAGTATATGCCTTCTTTGTGTACTGACACATAATTTTTCTTCACAACTCTAATACAGTATATATGGAAACACCTTCTGCCAGACATGCTGCCATGTGCTGCTTTTGCTGTGGATGAGTTACTTCACTTCAGAAGACAATTCTTCAGTCGCACTTTCTCGATTTTTGTTGATCCCAGTAGCACAGAGGAATACCTTCCTTTGTGGCACAGCACTGGTGTTTTCCACAATGGTTCTATAGACATGTGGCTGTTTCAGCATATTACAATCCATGTATTTTGCTACTCTGAGAGAGCAGTGACATAGCATGACCTTTTCCATTTTTTTTTAACATCGTGATAGCCATTACATTGTCTCTAGCACAAAAGGTCTTTCCAAATTTTTGTACAGAAGATTCTTCTTCAGACTCCATGTCATATGCTAGGAACAGAAAATCAAATGATGGAGGGGAAGTGGATTCAGGTGTGAAAATGCATGCAATGCATCATGTGCCATGTGCCAGCCTCTCATACTCAGCTTAGTAATTAATCACTAACTTTCAGAAACAAGTCAATAAACCAATTTTCTACCACTTTAGTATACCTTATAAACATGACCTGATTCTGTTAATGTACATCCTTCTGAATTCCACTGCACTTTTCTGCCTGAAAAGTGGGCCTCAAAGAGACAGAAAATATATCTGTAAAGTCTTTCAGTTCCTGCTATGTGACCATATGAAAGTGATTCAGAATTTGGCTTCTTGTGAGAATTTTCCTAGTAATATTATAGAGCACATTTAAAGGAACCCAAAATTTTCTGCTTGAGTAAATTTTGTTTTGCTGATGAAATCTGTGGTGCTTAAAGTGGAAACCACCTTTGGTAACTGAACAAAGCCATCAGGTATGTTATCTGACTTGACAGTCTGGTGTTTGATTAATCAAACTGTTAATTTGATTTTAAATGACTGATGCTCTTTTAGAATGTCTAACTTAAGTGCGTGTTTATAATTACGGTAGTGAATCAAAGGCTCTTCCCAACCACTGTACAGATTAGTTTAGAAAGATGTGTTTTGATTTTAGTAGTCATAAAAAAACTAGCATTGGTGTTTACTTTAAAGCATAAATAAGTTCAAAGAAACACATAGTTAAAGTGATAAAGCAGTGCCCTCACACTTTTTATCTCAAAAAGGAATGCAAGGGTGTAATTTTTAATAAATTATATAAACAGCACACTTTATCTTCTAAAGAGATAACCAGTTTGGGGGCATTCATGGCAGTTTGATTGGTGGGCACTTAGCTTTGTGTAATGAACATATATCAAGCAAAACTTTTGTAAAACTGCTGGTGGTAGGGAATTTAATCTTGCATGCAGCTGTTTGCATCTTGTAATTTGCTGGGAATTTGTAAATTCCCAGTGAACTTGGAAACTAAGTGAAGGTATCCTGTAGCATATAATAACTCTGTGTGTTGTGGTGTATTTTCAAGTGCATTGTAGTAAATGTTCCGATATGAGGATATACAAATGTTTGAATATAAGAGAAGGCCATACTACATGGGTAAGGTCCTAATCCCATAAAGGCAGCCAGACACATGCTTCATAGAAGTAATCTATAGTCCCATTTGGCCTCGTCATTACAGGAATTCTTAAATGCAAATCGGATCTATCAGTTTCCACAGGCTTCATATATGATTTCAAGATGTATAACTGCAGTAGAGTGTCTGCATTTGGAAAAAAAACCCCATTAATTTCTGCAAAAACAATTTTTTTAAAAAACAGTTTAGATTATGGCCAATCACTAATGTGGTAAATTCAATGTCTAGTAAATATACAACATACTTTAAAAGTACCAGTCTTGGCATTGCACAGAAAAAATGTCTGGAGGCATTATTTCTTGCCTATTTTTAAACTCTACATGTGTTTGATAATACATCATCCTCCTTACTTTTCCTTATGAGCAGTGTGAATATTTCAGGGGTATATATTACAATACCGTGAGTATATAGCGGATAATCTGATCCCTTAAAAATAACTGGTTTTTCCAAGTGTGTTTTTGGGCATTGTACTTCAGTAAGTGTTTAAAAAAAAAATCTAAATCTAAAGAAAGTTTTCCATGCCTCCATTTTTTTGGTTTTCCAGCTATAATCAGTTTTAAGGGGCTTGATTTTCAGGGGAAAGATGCTCTGTGCTTTCTGGAAATGAATCCCCACAAAGACAATTCAGGCATCGTTAACAGCCAAAATCATTATTCATTATTGAAAATCTTGGCTGAAGAACACTAGACAACACAATCTCTGTTTCTGTAGGGTTTTCTGTTTCCTGTTTCTTTTTTTTCATGTCATAATTTCATAAATTTTTAAGTCACTGCAGCCTTTCCATAGTACACAAACATGAATTTTGACTGCAGAACCATGATAAATCACCTTCTTTATTCTTCCCTTTAGTTTTTCATATATTATATAGAGCAGTATGAAAGGATGAGAAATCATTGTTTTTTCCTTAGCAAGGCATCTTTTAGGGAAAAGAGTTAGTCTCTCAAGGAAAGGAGCATGAGGAAATACAGTTTTGTCTCTCCTCCACACCCATCCAAACCCTAGCCAGCTGAATTATCTCATTTAGCATTCCTAAACAATCCTGACTCTGTTGGCATGTCACTAGTCTGGACTTTTTTTACCTGGTTTATTGAAAGAATACTGTTTTTTGCTGAGTTCATGAAACTCGTAATGGGATTCTGCAAAGCTGCGACCCTTGACAGTGGTAAAGTGTATCCTGAGATGAAATGGTATATATACATCTATATGGCTTTTTTTTTTTTGTTATGTTTAATGTCTCTATGTTCTTCCTGTGTCAAATTCACAGGCAGGTTGCTTAAGGAGCAGAGTGAGAGTTGTGTATTCTGGCCATCCTCAGGACTCGAGAGTGGACTGTGTTCTGGATCCTGGATACAGAGGCTCTGTTTTACTTTTCCTGTCAGTGTTCAAAACCACCACAATTTTGCAATGGGAGCCACGTCATGGTTCATTTTAGTCTGCCTCTAACTGTTGAAGGTCCTTCCTGGGAATTGCGATGAATTAGAAATGGTGTGAATTTGAAGTTCAAGAAAGCTAGCTAGAAATGTCTACCAGGAACACTGAAAGCAGTCAAAGGCAGTGGCAATAGTTATGACTCTGTGAAGCCACAGCACCAGTGAGAATGATATTTTTCATAGGTTGCCAGAAGCCTGCAGGGCCAAGTGAAAGACAGAATCATCTGTCCTGTGTGTTTCTTGGGTTTGTGTGTAGACATGGTTTTTGAGAATGAAGATAAAAAAGGAAAACTCTTTTACTGAAAGAACCCTGGAGACTTGGGACAGAATTAATTTCAACTAGTTGTAGTACCCAGCTGAGATTAGGAGCCCTGTTCTATAGCCCACGAGAAGAGGCAATTTAGAGTAGCACCTCAGAATTATCCTTTAAAGCTGTCTCTCAGCACTGATGGACAACCTTTGTTGACGGGGCTTCTAATTAGGCACCCCAGAGAAATTCCTGCAGTTAGTGAGATGAATTTGGATCTCAGTGAAATAAAACTTCCTCAGTTTTCTCTCCTGCATGTAGTGAAAAATTATGTAGAAGAACACAGAAGCATTTAAATGTAACAGAAATCTGTATTTTTAATCTCGAGAGTTGATCACTAAAGTTGATTTTGTTAAGTGCCTTGCTTTGCTTAGCTAAAGAGATGAGTCAAGCCATAGAACATTTTTTTTCAGCTGATTTTTGTTTGTACCACCTTTAATGCTTTTGATCATGTTTTTACAGTCTGAAGTTAGAGTTTTCTGTTTATATATCATAGTTGATGAGCATATTATATTTGATAATGCTCTGCAGAAATATTGTTTGATAAACATGTCTCTTAAGGAGAAATAGAAGTAATGGTACTATTTACCTGCACTGGCAGCTGTAAAGTCTGGAAAAAAAGAGGAATATTTAGTATACAATGCTAATGCATGTGAATAAACATTCTTTTATAAAAAGAAAAAACCTACTTTTTTCTTTTTCTTTGCATGTTTTACATGAATTGCTTGATAGGCCTGCACAAGTGCGAGAATTAGATTATTTTCAAATCAGATAAAATGCTGCAATGTGGCAGAAGAGGTCTGCATAGAGGATTTAATATTCTTAAAAAATGTAGCTACCATTCATTTAAAGAAGTCTGTGGGAGTTATCCAGAACTAATTCTTGGAACCTGGAATAGGCATTTCCTTGCAGATAGTGGTGTCCACTCTCTTCTCTAGCAGTGACCTCCCAAAGAAATTCCTACATGAAGATGATGTTTCTGTGGGGAAAAGGAGGAATGTGAACTGTTATATCCTGATAGGTTGCTGCTACTAAATTATTAACTGGATAGCTAAGCTTGTGTGATAGCAGTTCCAGCTTTTGTTCTCCTTCAGAGGAGCTTTGGCTTTAAGCGTAGTAATTGCAACCGTGGCAGGAAGACTGAAAGTGAAGAGAACTGGAGTTTATACTTAACAAAAAATCTTACTGCAAGCCTCTCTTGTTCAGTTGTCCTGACTTCATTATAAATAAATGTCTGTGCTGTACTCAGCTCGTTATTATTTTTTTTTCTTTTGGTGAAGGGAAACAGTTTTTTATATATGTAATTAGGAAATTGATCCTGTACTGCCTATGGATTGAAGTCAAAAGCTATTAACTTCAACTATTCACAGCTTTAAATGCACTGATGCAGAGCACTAGAAGGAAAAAAAAGAACACCTATATAGGTATACTGCTGTGTGCAGAGAGGAGTTACTGGTGGTGGGTTGCGCTATCTGAATTTCTTTGGATATATGCAGCATTTAATAGTGAGGTTGAGGAACGGTCCACTGTTGGACTGGTTCCTAAGCAGAGTTTTACATGTGCACCAGTTTTGGCTGGGACCTTGGACGGATTTTGGCACTATGCATTATTGGCTTGGATTTGCCAAATCCTGAGCTTGCCAAAGTGCTGATGTTCAGCTCTGGATTGGTTGCTGCAGAGAAGCTCAGCTCAGCTGCAAGGAGTGGTATGCAAGGGGAAGGAGTTTGCTGAACAGGTGATGGATCTAGGACAGTATATACGATACAAACAGGGAGCCCAGGCAGCTAACGTGACAAGGGACTTCAGAGGGATTGTTTTTAATTCAGAGAGATTGTCTTTATTGCACCTTTGGTCAATATATTAAAGGTCTTCACTTAGAAGAAGCTGCTGCAAAGGCAACACCAGCCAATTGGTCTCAAAAGTTTCTATGAAACACTTATTTTTCAGTCCAGCCTAGCTGCCTGCCCCATACTGCATGGCTCCTCCAGACCAGGATGGTCTTACATGCTTGTAGTACTCACTCCCTTTTACTTGAACTTCACTTTGCTTTCTGTGCAGAATTGATGGTTTTTGCTGATACTGCTTCAATATTAACATATTAACTGTGCTTGAGAAATCTGCTCTGCATTTTGTAACTACTCTGGACAGAGTGCTTGCTAACACTTTTACTGGGAAAGCCTTTAGTGTATCCTCCAGGGCGGTTGTACTACAGGAGAGTGAGCGTATAGGCAGCTAATGTGGTTTTAACTGAGCTAATTTCTGTGCAAGGGTTAATCCAGTTTAGAGTCTCTGCAGGTTAATGTTGTCATCCCCCAAATTAGCTTGCAGAGTTCTGTGCTCTGGAGCCAAACAGTTCTTGGTACTCATACTAGGTTTTTCAAAGCTGCTTTGTATATTTTCAGACTGCAAGTAAGTTAGAATTACATTTGTGATCCTTCCCTGTCCCCTTTATGTGCTTAAATCCTAATTGAGGAGACTCAAAATATTTCTGCCTAACATCTAACAATCAAAGGTATCTCATTTTTCTCCTGTATAAATCATGTCCCTAAGCCTGTAAATCTATGGATTCCTCCTTTCTACCCACTTGTATAATCGTTACTTACTGCAAGATACTGCATTTAAGTGCAAATACTTTCTAGATTTTTCTTTTTAGTTCTTCTTTCCCCCTTCCTCCTCTTCTCTCCCCCTGCTCCCCCCATTTTATTTAAGACTTTGAAAGGTGTCCTGTTATATTGGTAATTCTTGGAGCATTTGTGGGAGTGTGGAGGCAAGAAGGTGATGTGTACATTTTTCTCAGATCCTTATATATTCACTCCACAGACAATTTCAGCTCAGTTTGTTTTGCAGGTTTCTACATTTCCCTTGTTGGGTCTCCAGCAGTCAATGCAAAGGATTCAGAGCTGTCGTATTCAGATTATCCAGCACTTCATTGTGTTCACCTACTATCTTACAGTAGGTTCAGGTATTATGAATAATTATCTGAAGTCTACAAATGCTTTTTTTACAAACATACTTTAATCTATGCTTATTCACAAGTTATTTTGTCTGTTTACTTGCTGTTAATTACTTGAGAACAAACACAATTATTTCTTCTCCTTGACAGAATAACTGATTCCCCTGTTGATTAAGGAATTAAATCAAAGGCCATTCCAAATGGCTGTGCAGGAATATTTGGCAGGTGGATGTAGTTTTGCTAAGTATTCAGAAGACTCAGTAATATTAACTTGCTTGCAGATGAGAATATATGAATGATTCTAAGAGAACTGCAGTCTAGCCAGAGTGTATCCATTTTTGCCAGGGAACCACCACCATACCCCTGTGGTCTTGTCACATACCATGCCAGTAAGGGGATGAGGCGCTAAAGGTACTGGCATCCTCCAGTACCACCCTGTGATTTCACTGTACTGTGATTCCTTCGTATCTCTGAGACCCTTTTGGCTCAGTGTAGCAGAAGAAATTCTAAGTTTAGGATACAGGCACCACTGAAAAATCTATGTTTCTAATTGCAATTAGAAAGAACGAAATACGTATGAAATTAGTTGTGAGTAGCTGGTCACACTACAGTTCAGACCAAGGCTTGTTTAGGTTAGCTGGGATATTTTTGTTGTCTACTACATGAATTGGGATTGGACCCCAAGGAAGGATTTGTGAATGCCATTGACCTTCTAATATTTTAAATTTTTTTTTTGACCATTTGAAAGAAGTTTCTAAACTCTGTCAAGGCGGGAAGTAAAATTTTCCATTGAACACACTTATGCTAACTATCTTTTCTTAGTAGATTTGTGGATGAATGTAAGGGGCTATTATAATTGTGTTGCCTGATGTTATTGAGATGACAAAATTTAACTCAGCAGTATTTTTAGGAAGCCTATTACCTCTCTTTGAGCATTGGTGTACAGTACAGGATGTATGATAAATATATATATACACAAATATAAGTACAAGCAGCTTAAATTTAACTTATGGTGAGAATTTGGTTGTGGACAAATTGAATATGATAGGTTCCAGAGGGATTACAGTTGCTGAAGTGTAGCCCTAGCTAGAAAAGACTGATGTGATTAAAACCAGACTGTTGCAGATACATTGATAATTCTTCTACTCCAGAAACAAATTTGACATGTCTTCATCGGTACTGTTTATTAAACCCCCCTCCTTTTTGCTTTGATGCTTGCATGCTGTGCTTAAAGCTCCTATTTGGTGCAGAATTTAACATTCGTGCTTGCTTCCTGAGTCTTTTCTTAAGCTTGTACCAGGAAAAAAAAAAAAAAGAAAGAAAAACAAAGATTGTCTGGAAATTCTGAAGTAATTTAGTTTTATAAATCCTTTCAGGAGCTCCAGTGTTTACTAAGTGAACTACATGGGGTTAATTTACTTAAAGTGTTCTGAAGGACTTAGCCAAATGGGAAAGAAACATTACCTAGAGTTGCTGTTCTTTGCCAGGAACAAAAGTAAAACAAATCAGTGGCAGGATGAGTGGATCCGGTTAAATAATAATGTGTCTCCAGCAGGAAGTCTGTCTATCAACTGAAAGGTGAGACAGCAACATAATAATGCCCTGTGCATCAACTCTGATGGTAAAAAAAACCCGTCCACAACAAAACTCAGCCCTCAAAACCCCTCAATGAAAATATAAGATGACAGAATTCACACCAGCTTTTTTTAGTCTTTAAGCTCAAGTGTCTGGAAACACATTTCTCCTCTAGGTTATTCACATGCAGATTCCGTCTTGTGGTGGAATGCCCCAGGGTAACTGAGAGCAGAATTTGGCCCTTTCTGTTTGCTCAGTGAGGCTAAGTGCTGCTTTCTCAGTGAAATACCTGCCTTAAAGCTGCACAGCTGCGCTATGCAAGAGTAGCTTTGGCATTTCCTATTTTTTTTCCGTGTAGGAGGTGAGTCCTGCAAAGGCAGATGACCACAGGAGTTGTGGCCCGGGAACCTGGGGCGTGGGGATGCATTTGTGACAGCAAAGGTAGAAATAAAGCTTGACAGAACGAATATCAAATTATTAAAACATTCACGAAACCTTTTCAGTCTTTGGACCTCTGTTATTTGTATTGCAGTTCCAGGTGATTGCAATGCTCCTAGGGCATGTGAAAATCCCTGGAATTCGGCAATAGCTGTAAATGCTTATTGTCTCAGAGAGAAAAAACTAGTTATTTAATGTGCTTAATTATGGGTTTAACAGCTAACAGAAGTTTGAAAACTTTGGTCTCCATCTCTAGGACTTTGAGTGTATAAGTTTTTTAAAATCAGCATACTATTTTCTTTTTTTAATAAATGAAGTCTTCTTGCATTGCTGTCAAGAAATCCCAAACTGCCGTTTGTGTGCTTGAAACATCTGCAGGAAACAAAGGTGTTGAGTTGTTTTGCAGTGATCAGTTCAGTTCTCATTTCCATTTGGTAATTGCTGTGAAAGATTTACCTGCTGTAGTGTAGTTTATTTTGTCTGGAAACGCCTTTGTTTCTGGGTATGGCTGCTAAGCAACAGACCAGATATTTACTGTCAAACAAATAAAACAAAAGCTTCATCTGCCATTTGGAGGTCCACCCTCACTGTTATTGAGTTACTCAACTGGGTCATCATATTTGAGCCTCAGCTCTAAACTTAGTTTTTCACCACACAGTAATTTAACTGTAGGAATCCTTCCAATCCTCACATTATTTAGCGAGTTTATAACTATATGAGAGTATTCTAATATCTCATATATTATTTATTTTAATTAGTTTTTTTCTACATCAAAGAGGAAAAGGAAAACTTAACCTTATGAGACAGTCTGATTTTCAAAAGTAGAGTTGCCTTTTTGGTTACAATATGGGATTACTTTAGTAAGTTCCTGCCTCAATTATTGCTGACCCTTCCTTCTATTAGCTCCCTTGCTCCGCTGAAAACAATAATCAAAATATACTTCTTGCAACCAATCTGGAAAAAAAAAAAAGAAAAAGAACAGAAAACCCAAGTCCCAGAGGGAGCAGTCCATCAAAAACGCTACTGTCAAAGGGAAATTACCATGGAGGCAAGTAGATAATCAATAGTAATCAAGCTGGTGTCTCTAAAATACAGCCGTTTCCCTCACGACTTGTAATATGTTCATCTGCAGTGGGTCAGAGGCCAAGGCAGACTGATTGCAGTCGAGGTAAGCTTTTCAGAGAGGTCCAGGTGACATGAGAAATTTGCAGGTTTTCACTACTGGAACTTTTCACCTCCTCCAGGGCTGTGGTTGCTAACTGCACCCTCTCTCACCATGAATACCAGCAAGTGAGTTGCTCCTTCCTGTATCAGCACATCTGTGTTAGTGTTCTAGGAAATTTGGGAACCACAGATGACATCTGCCAGATATCTGTGCACATATTGTCATTTGGCGGCTATACAAGGGGAGGCCACGAATCATTCTGAAAAATACCGAGTTTATTGAGGAATAATTTCAATTTTGTTGCTAAAATCTGTTGCCAAAAGTAGGTATCTAATGTCTATAGCTCCCATTCACTGTACACTTCATCGTACAATAGGGATATACAAATATTTACATGTAAACGAGATGAATGAATTTTGATCTTTTCACCAGGTATGCACCATGAGTGCTCCTGGCATTATGAAAGAAATATTCAAGGATGCTGTGGCACCAAAATACTGAAGTATTACAGAATGGCCTTTTGCAGTTGCAGGTTTCAGAATTTCAGGAAGAAATAATAGGCAAGGCCTGAAAAATAAAATCCGCTAAACTGACTTCATGGATTTTGGAGCAGTCAGTATCCATACAAAGTCCTGCTGCGTGTGGGTTGGAATATTAATTTTACAGGCTAATTCATCTGGCCATCTGCTCATCTGAAATTCAAACAGGGCTGTGTATTGCAAGTTAATACCCTATAACAACCAATAGCTATAAATGATCAGCAGAATATGTCATTCTGTCTTGCTTCTCCAACAGTGACTGAGTATGACATGTCATTTAATACTTCAGCTACTGATTATTCCTGATGGAGGGGAAAGGTGAGAAAGCAAATGATTGAGCCGGTAGCGATGCTTGGCATGCATCTTGTGGATCCAGTTTTTTTGTTGCTTTCTCCTATGGTCCAATTACTATGGGTTGTGCCACAGGCTAGAGGAAAGACTGTGTTTAGATCTTCAGATTGGAAGTAGCGTGACATATAATTTCCTCTGAGAATTACTTTCCTGTGGCAAGAATTGGTCTTGACTAGGTAGTCAAGACCAATATTTCAAGCTCTTGACTAGTCTGTGGAAACCATGAATATATGCAGTTTCTTTCAAACTGAGTAAAAATTTGACTTGACGTTGTTCCAACAACCAAAGCGAAGAATTTTATGCAGAATTGAGAATTATACATTGAGTTTTGTAATTTGAACTTGATTTTATTAAGCACTCAGTAAATAGCTAATATTCTCTGAATCAACATCTTTAAATTGCTAATATTTGCCTAATATTTTTAAAATTCTACCTCAGATATATCAGAACCAGTATTTGTCCTGGTCTTTTTTTCGAATTTGGACCTAAATTTTAATTATTTTATTTGACAAAGGATGCCTTTGGAAAGTATGTGATTTGAGTAGCTGCTGAATACTTTGTCATGTCTGTGGTAGACTTGAAATGTTTAAGATTTTTAGGTATTATAATTATACTCTCTTAATTTATGGTTTCTCTTGACATTATTCTGTCATTAGTTATATGAAACTGTAAGTACTGGTTATTTATTAATTCTTTATGCTCTTATGGTGCAGCAATACAGCAAGAGGAGAATTTATTGTATAAAATATGAGGTAGGATCCAGCCTTGAGGCTTTCTACAGTGATTATGTGGCTGACAACCTTTTGTGCTTTTGGAACTCTTCACCTCTGTGAGATAGTTAGAGTCAAAGCTTTTCCTTAAAAGACAGAAACCTTGGCTTTCTACCATTTTTTTTAAGTAAAGCTGCTTAATGTCTTTATTTCCATTTCCCATTCTGCAAAATGCATACAGTAACAATTGTTTCACTGAATTACTTGAAAAAAATATTGAATCAGAACCTAGTTTTTCCCAGAACCTAGCTATAATTTGCTTTTGGAGTAGTTCCATTTATTTTCCTAGGCTGCGTGAGGAATGGTGGCAGATTCTGAATCATAATATTTGGAAAGAACATTAAAGTCTTTAGAAAACTATAAAATATTATTAAGTGTGTAATTAATTGCTCAAACTCACAGTCTTTCTAATGAGTTTACTTTGTTGTAGTAGTAAAAAGTAGAAGTTAGATTGCTCTAGGAAATACTTTTTTGTAAATTTTGAAACCACAACAATTTAGAAAACATATTTTAACCTAGATTACGGTTATATATTGCTGCATTGCAAGGATTCCATGTAAAACCACTTCATACCATAAGAGGTAATGCCTTTATGTAGACAAATAATAACCACGAAAAATCAAATGGAGACTCAGAAGAAATAAAAAAAAAAACAAGAGGAAGCTAGGTAGATGATATTTTTGTTGTTTCTGCTGTTAGTTGCTACTGAGAGGGATTAAAAAAAAAGATTGTATTTTCTTGATTTGGTATCAGGAAGGAGTCAGACAAAGAAATCCTTTTCCTAATAGCTCTGAATTAGCTTATTTTTTTGGCACCATTCAGGTGACATAGACCAGGATTACAAAGAAAGCTTTCAGTTTGCCATATTGTTGAGGTTCACTGAAAGTAGAGTGTGACTGAAAGAAGAGTTTAGGTACAGCCTTGGGAGGCAATTAAGTAATTGAAGTATCTTTGTTTGCTTTTCACTGGAAGTCAAGTCAGAGTTTGGAAAAGACACAGTCAAAAATATTGTGCATCTCCCAAGCAAACTTGTCTTTGCTATTTTCTACTCTGTAATTACCTGAAAGGAAGAAGCAAATTTTTGTGTGTTTAAAACCAATTCCAAAATGGTAAGTGCAAATAAGGATTTAATTCTGATGAAGAAAGAATGATAAATGGAGGAAATTATAAAGATTTAGAAAGAATCCCTGATGACTTTAACCTTTTCTGATACTATTTTCACAAATGAGTGACTTGAAAATATCTCATTGTAGATACTCGTAAGAAATTTGCTAATCTGATAAACTAATTGTACCGAAGACAAACTATTTTATTTTTAAAAAAAATACCTGATTTGGCTTCTCCTTCTATGATTATTTTTATTTAGGCTTTTCTGCATTTTAATATGGCTAGAATAATTTTCAAATTATATATTAAATACTTTCTAGAATTGTTGAAGTCTTGATTTAAGTTTGGTCCAAATGAACAATTAATATTTGTTAGTATATTTTTAACATGAGGTATATCCTCATGTCTGTGTACCAAGGAAAAATGTCAGAAAGAACTCTGTTACTAACTTATTTTCCATTTTTCTGTTGTTGTTCTGCCTAATGCCTATTCTGACAACTCGAAATGTTGAATAAACAGAGTAAATGAGCACTATGGAAACCACACATCATAAACTATTCATATGCTTAGAAAAAAATCATATTTAAGTTTATTTTGGTTTCTTTAGGATGACTTTCACTACTTCAGTTTCAACAAAAGAGACAGCATGCACTGAACAGATAAAATATCCATTTCTGTTTGAGAACATTGAGCCAAATTTTGCTATCAGCTGTGCTACTGTAAGTGTGTTGTAACTTCACTGGAGTTACTGTGGTATTATCTTGACAGAAGTAGACAGTGATTAATGAGGAATATAGTTAGTATATATTGTAGGAAGTCTTGAACAGTGAGATCTAACCGTAGGCCAGATTTCTACCTTCATTTTCAAATAAGAAACTAAGAGCAGATTCAGATTCTAGGTGCGTTTCACGTATTGCTCTGTGGTGTAGTGTAATGCCATACTAGAGCACTTTGATCAAGCTTTAATTTAGTGGTTAGAGCACTTTCTTTGAAAACACGAGTTCTTTTATCTATTAGATGCATGGCATAGGACATTGGTGAGTTTGGCTCCCAAGATTGTATTTTTATAATATGAAAAAAGAAGAGAGCAAGGGCACTGTAGATAGTGAGATTCCTTGGCCATAGAACTTGCTGTATTCCAACTTGACAATACAGGGAATTTGTACCTGTAGTAAAGTCAAATATTGGGACAGAAGGCTTTATATCAGAGGAGCTTGTGCTGCTGAAATGTCATCACATGTTCTACAAAAGAGTTTACAATGTAAAATGTAAATGATTCTAGCGCTTCAAGTTTTGGGATAACTAATCAAAATTAGCTGTGCTAACCAGAAAGAACCATCAAGCTAAACTAAATTATGGGAGATGTGGAGAGGAAGGAGGACGTGGTCAGTAATGTGGCAGCTCCTGAGGAGACAGGAAAGCTGTATTCATAGTGATGAGTTGATGTGAATGTGACAAGAGAAATCCAGCCAATCAATTTGACTGATATCTTTCCTCCTTCTCCCCTACTCCACTGCATGATAGGAAAGAAACAGAGTATTTTAAAATATGAAATGGATACCTTTGGCTAGACAGAAATAGCCATCAGCACAAAAGAATGAATGAAGATTTCTTAAAATATAACAAATTTCATTAGACTGTTCTTTCTGTCCAAAGTTGCTATTTCTTAGGTAATATTCATTGTTTTTATTGGATAGTGGAACATGTTTTTCCAGTGCTCTGCCTGTTAAAAAAGTTTAAGAAATCTAGTCAGAGAACAGAAGTTGTACTGTCTGACTGGTAGAACCAGTCACATGGCTGGAAAATTGAATTCCAAACGCTAAATCCACAAGTAAATAAAGAACAGCTTATGTATGTCCACTTATATTTGCTTTGTTTATAAGCAGTGAATGCTAAATGACTATGAATTATTCACAAAAATTGCGTTTTACTTGCAAATAGTCTAAATGTACAAACTGAGCCATTTCCTTGTGACTGGAATTTTACCCAATTTAAGTGTAAGAAACAGATGTTCTCTCTTTCTATATATTTTTAAATGCGTTAGTTTTTACAAAAAAAAGTAGGTTTTGTTATTGTTCACATGCAGTCAGGAAATCCTGAGTAAAGGCTGATGATCAATTGTCCCTGCTATCTCGTGTCTTATCTAGAGACCTCCACTGTGCAAAACAAGTGTAAAGTGCTGCCACACTGATGTAAGCAAAACTGATAATGTGAGAGAGACAGGAGCAGAGAATGCCTCCCAAAAGCATTGTGTTAGCAAAGTTAGGCCTTGGGTAAGAGTCTAACCAAGCTTCACTTCTAAAATTATGACTTGCAACCCATGTTACTTAGTTACTTGTGAGCTCTCACTTTTAATCTACAATAGCTGTAACAAGGAAACCAAATACCAAGATTAACTTCACTAAAACAAATGTTGAATTTCCCAACCATCGGTCTCATGGATTTAAAAAAAAATAATAATGTCAGTACATGGAATTACATTTGACTATCATCTTCTTTACTGGCCAGGTTACCAAAACTGAATCAGAATGAAATGACTTGTAGATAAGAACTCACCAGGGAAGGGGAATGTTGTGCAATGTGAACAAATCTGGATTATCAGCTTTAAGTCTAGATTTCCTCTTTTTTTTTTTTTTAAAGTATGTTTCAATATGCTGTTATTACTCATGTAATTACAAAAACATTTGACTTCACTGTTAAAAACAAGTATTCCTCCAGGCAGAAGCCTCACAAACTTTTTCAGATACTTCTCATTTCATCTGCAGTGTTTGGGAAGATGTTTGTTAACTTTAGTATTTCAATGGGAGAAATATCAATCCATTAATTCTTGCTGATTTGTTACAACAAGAGTATTTGCTGCAGTGGTGTTTGCAAATTCATCATCCATCAGCTTCTTTCCTAAGGAAGCAGAAATCTTTGTGATTCTTGTTCAAGAATATGATAGATTTAAGTTTGAGGATCCTTGTATTACTATTAAACCTTGTTTCTTCTTGGAGGTCTGTAGCAAGTTTATGAAAAAAAAAAGATGCTAGATGTACAGTGGGAAACTTCTTGAATGAGAGTTAGACTCTCTCAAAGCTGTGTATTAAAGGGTGTACACATCTCTGGTTGCCAGATTGACCTCAGGTTATTTGAGAGATGTCTCCACTGATGTGTATTTTGTATATGCATTTTGTGTATGTGAAGAGAGTGAATTTCAGTTAGAGTACAAATTTGGTTAGAGTGAATAAGCTTCTGGGATTTTTTTCCCAATAGTTTTGTGCAATCACCAGAGTGTGCCGCCTCCTTTAGCTAATATTTGCAGTAATTTTATATGTTAAAACAGGGCTATGCAGTAGCTGTTGGTAGCTTAACCATGTGGCTGCAAAATTAACCTCTGACCTTCCTTAGCCTAATCAGGAAATTGACTTTAGGAGTTATTCCTTAACCCGGGATATGTGGTTAAAGTTAAACATCACTAATAGGAAGTCTAGTAACAGGAAACGTGTGAACGCTAATCCATACAAACATAAACAAACCTTCAGCTTACATACAGTTTTATTGGCATTTTCCTCTTGACTCCCTTTCCTTCAACGAGTCAGAAAAAATTACAAGCAGCTTGTTAAAGTCTTTGAAAAACTTTTTGTGGCTATATGTTTATTAGATTTCTACTTAAGGAAGCTTTAAAAGTTGGGTAGGATTTTGTCAAGAATCATTTCTGGGCAGGTACACACAATTCACCTCCACTGCATTTCTGATTAATAAAGTTAGGGGTGTTTCTTTTTGTGCAACTTAAAATTAGGTCATTTGGAGAAAAAAGGTTTACGAAAAAATATACTTCTGTAAGCTCATTTTGAAATTTTTCTAGAAACAAAATTGTCAGAAAGTCTATGAAATGAATCAATTCCAGTACAGAAAACTACCTGTGAGGATATGAAACATTTTTATTGTTCTTATTGGATCCCTGTTATTTTTCATTAGGAGAGTAAGCTAGCATAATAACTTGAAGCCAACCATTAGCCAGTTGATCATTGTAGACGTAAGTACAGACCTTACCTTGGAAAAGCTTTGAATTTTACTTTGCTTTTCATACTAAATCTGCAAAACCTTCATATTTGTAATGAACTCCGCTGAGCTCAATGGAATATTGTGTACATCTGTTGACACAGATCAACTTCCAGGATTAGGGCCAAAGTAATTTTTCTGGGAGGAGTTTCCTTAAAGTCCAGAGAAAGATCTTAGGGGAGCAGAGAAAACGTCTAGTCTGAAAAATTCTTTCTCAAAACAGGAAAGAACATGATAACTGTAAAACAGTAACCTACAACCTCTGTGTTTCCTCTCTTAACCTCTCCAGAATGAGTAAATCAGTGATAGTCACACAAAAAATGCAGGCAAAATATTTACTATGCATATTAAAGCAGGGAGTATGCTTGGTACCAGAATAATATCATAACAATATGTGTACACTTTATATGCATTTACAAAATTGGCTAACCCATGAGGCACAGAACTCATGGCATTACAGATAATTTTTTCCTGAGGGAACATTTTCAACAAAGTTCTTAAGATGTATAATTATGTTAAAATGCTATTGCATGTAAAATGAATATCATATGATTATCTAAAATGTGTTCAATGATTAACAGCTCTGAAGAAAAACTGGCAAGGAATCGTATCAGTCCAGCCTTGTTAAATAAATTTTGGATGAATTAAATTTGCCTTGATATAGTGTCTGCTCCAGACCTCGTAAAAGCTTCTCTTTGGGAAGCTTTTGCTCCCCTTTGAGTATGTGGTTGCCTTTCTGTTTTCAGAGCCCTGTTTGCAGACTGATGTACTGTAGTCATTCATAGCACTGTAGTCCAAAATCTCTTTGCCTGCCATACTCAGGCAAACATTAAAAATTGATTTTGATCACAGCCTTATTAAACATATGCTTTACAAACTGGCAATGACGAGTGAGGAATATGCAGCTTGCAGTAAACCTCCCTTTTAAATGTAATAATGTTGAAAAAAAAAGAGAAAATGTTGCTATATAAAGGTGTGACAGTCCTTCTACAAACGACTCTTAAGGCCTGATTCTCTCATTAGTCTGCTGCTGTTGGAATAATTCCTGAAGTCAATAACTGTAAATATAACTCAGAATTTGATCATAAGTTAATGGAATTTAATGAAAAGCTGTAAAGAAGAGGTGGAGTAAGCCTCAGAGTGGTATTAAGCCACATTTTATTGTTTGCTAGCAAAAATCAAAGCTTTCATTTTTTATGTTAGTGTTTGGCAAGGGGTTTCATCAGTTCCCTTTAATAACATTTTTTTAATGGTGAATTTCAATCAGGCAATAAATTTAATATTTTAAAATACTTGAACCCTGTGACACTAATCTTTTTCCACAGGAAAAAAAGTCCTCACTGTTCTTATAAACGTACTTCTTTTTTTCTTGTTCAAATATTGGGCTTTGTTTTCCCTTAAAAAACTACTGGCACGTTTGAGAAACAATCTGTCTTTATGAGTCTTGTTTTGATAGAACAGAAATCACTGTCAATGAGCTAGAGAGAGGCACTATCCTTTTTTACTTCAGTGCCTTAAAGATGACATTCTAATGAGGAACATAATATACCTAATTAAAAGGTTACCTGCAAAATGCAGCTATTCCTTGTGCTGTTAGAGTGAATACAGAACTGGGCAGGTATACCTAGTGAACCTGAATATCCTGTACCTGCCCCAAAAAGGAGAGGTCTGGTAATTCACCTGAACACCAGTCCTGAGGCCTTCTGGTTGTAGACCCTAGAAGAAATGATAAAGAAGCTGTTCCGAGTTCTGTTCTTCAGGCACATGTTTACCTTCTGATACATTAAAGGGTGGTGCTGCTATCCAGAGGGACCTTGATAGGCTGGAGAAATAGGCCAACAGGAACTTAATATTAAGTCCAACAAGGAGTAATCCCAGGCCCTTCACTTGCAGAGGAACAACCCCATGCACCAGTACATGCTAGGGGGTAACTGGCTGTAAAGAAGCTTTTCAGAAAAGAACCTGGGGGTCCTGGTGAACACTGAGTTGATCGTGAGCCAACAACGTGCTCTTGCAGCAAAGACCTAACGTATCTTGGCCTGTACTAGGAGAAATGTCATGAGCAGGTCAATGTAGGTGATCCTTGCCATTTCTTAAGCACTGATGAGATCCCTCCTGGAGTACTGTGCCTAGTTCTGACTCTCCAGCACTAGAGAAACATAGATATAGAAAACAGAATGATAGAATAGTTTATGTTGGAAAAGACCTTTAAGATAATTGGGACCAGTTCTTAACCTAGCAATGTCAAGTCTGCCACTAAACCATGTCCCTGAACACTACATCTACATGTCTTTTAAATACCTCCTGTGGTGGTGATGCAACCACTTCCCTGGATAGCCTTTTCTAGTTCTTGACAATTCTTCCAGTGAATAAAGTCTTCCCAATATCCAGTCTAAACCTCCCCTGGCTCAGCTTGAGGTCCTATCACTTGTTACTTGGGAGAAGAGACTGACACTCACCTCACTACAACCTCCTCTCAGGTAGCTGTAGAGAGCAACAAAGTCTTCCCCCAGCCTCCTTTTCTCCAGACTGAAGAGCCCCAGTTCCCTCAGCTGCTTCTCATAAGGCTTGTGCTCCAGACCCTTCACCAGCTTTATTGACCTTCTTTGGACATGCTCCAGCAGTAAAACGTCTCTCTTGTGGTGAGGGGCCCCAAACTGTACACAGTATTTAAGATGTGGCCCTCTGAGCTCTTGTAGGTGAACTCAGAGCCTCTGTGTTCAGCTTGTACTAGTTTGTTTTTTTTTTTTTTTTGTGGTTTAATACGTTTTCTTCTCTTCCTGATACAGTTGAGACATCTCCATGCTGAGCCGTCACATCCAAAAGAGGCTGACAGCGTACGAAGGCAGAGAAGTATTCTTTGATGAGAATATGCAAATCCCAGACGAAACATTTGTAGAACCACTAATCACCATTTCCATACAATTGAACAATGATATGGTATTTGTTATAGAATGACTCAAAGGTAAGACTGACTTCTTATAAGAAATGCAACATTTAATTTCATGTACATCCACCCTTTCCCTCCTCAGCACCAGAGGCTAATTTTTTCCTCATTCACTTAGTGTCAAAACTCCCCCTGCACTTGGTGAAACCAAAGTTTGATCCTTTTGGTCCAAGGATTGACTTGTTGGTAGTTTGAGTAGCTGTATAGTATCACAGGAAACTACTTTGACAAATATTGTCAAAAGGAATTTCTGAATTTGGAAAAAGTTGTGGCATTCTGAATCTGATGTTCAGAGATATTGGGAAACCCAGTTGTCATTCATATTCATGATAGTGAATTCCACACTTTAAAATGACTATCTTTTCACACCTGTCAATGCCAGGTGGTGATAGACAAAAGCTTAGACAATTTGGAAAGTATTGTTCTTATTTTAAGTTTTATTTATTTGATTTTACTGTAATAATTATGGCTACTTCATTAATTAGTTTTTACAATGCCACTGGATTAAGAAAAATGAATATATATCTGCAAGCTTGTTTTTTGGTGTTTTTCTATGCTTCCCTTATTTAGTTCAAGTTTTACCATGCCACCTATAGAGAAAAATTATTTAATTTAGCAGAAACTGTTTTTGTTCAGAGCAAACCTTGATTCAAAGCTGTGGGGGTTGTAATTACATTTAATTACAATGAGTTTAGGTTTAAGAAAACCACATCAGTTCATGGTGGGTTTAAAGACTGGCGTTATACTGCATTAGATCCTGTTTTATTTCTAGCAGTACAGCTTGGCTAAAAAAATGAATTCAATACAAGATTCAGAATTTGACTCTCTTTGGTATGTAGCAGAATCTGAGACATCCAGATACACAGCACTGAATGCCTTAGATACAGTTTCTTTTCTGATTTGGATTCCCAAACACTGAGGAAAATAATAGTAATACAAATTACTTTCTTACTTCTTTGCATTGCAAAAATCATACAAGGGAACTAAGCTGGAGCAAGCCAAAAGTCCTATTTGCTGGTGGAAGATAAAGCAAAGTGGAGAACTCACATGTTCTATATAGGATATATTTGGAGTGCTACGAGAAGAATTTATACATACTGATTCTAGCTATGCTAAAGCACATGGAGGGCATGGAGGTAATTAATGGCAGCCAGCACGGCTTCACCAGGGGCAAATCCTGTATGGCCAACTTAGTGGCTTTCTATGATGGGGTAACTGCATCAGTGGACAAGGGTAAACTGACGGATGTGATCTATCTAGACTTCTGTAAAGCCTTTGACATAGTCCTCCGCAACATCCTTCTCTCTAAATTGGAGAGATATGGATTTGATAGGTGGATGGTTCAGTGGATAAGTAACTGGTTGGATGGTCATATTCAAAGAGTAGTGGTCAATGGCTCAAAGTCCAGATGGAGATCTGTGACAAGTGGTGTCCCTCAGGGGTCCATACAGGGACTGGTGCTGTTTAATATCTTCGTCAATGATTTTAACAGCGAGATCAAGTGCACCCTCAGCAAGTTTGCAGATGACACCAAGCTGAGTGATGTAGTTGCCACACTGGAAGGATGGGATGTCATCCAGAGGGTCCTGGACAGGCTGGAGAAGGGGGCCTGTGAGAGCCTCATAAGGTTCAACAGGGCCAAGTGCAAGGTCCTACACCTGGGTGAGGGCAATCCCTGATTTCAGTACATGATGGGGGATGACATGATTGAGAGCTTCCCTGCAGAAAAGGACTTGGGGGTGCTGGTTGATGAGAAACTCGATGTGAGCTATCAATGTGTGCTTGCAGCCCAGAAAGCCAACTGTAACCTGGGCTGCATCAAAAGAAGCGTGGTCAGCAGGTTGAGGGAGGTGATTCTGCCCCTCTATTCCTCTCTTGTGAGACCTCATCTGGATTACTCTCCATTTCTGGAATCCTCAACATAAGAAGGATATGGAAGTGTTGGAACGGGTCCAGAGGAGGGCTACAAAGATGATCTGAGGGCTGGAGCACCTTCCATGTGAGGACAGGCTGAGAGAATTTGGCTCGTTCAGCCTGGAGAAGGGAAGGCCCCAAGGAGATCTTATAGTGACATTCCAGTACCTGAAAGGGGCCTGCAAGAAAGCTGGAGACGGACTGTTCATAAAAGCTTGTGGTGACAGGATGAGGGGCAATGGGTATAAACTGGAGAGGGGCAGATTTAGGCTTGATATAAGGAAGAATTTCTTCACAATGAGAGTGGCGAGACACTGGAACAGGTTGCCAGAGTTGTGGATGCCCTATCTCTGGAGGCGTTTAAGGCCGGGTTGGATGGGGCCTTGGGCAGCCTGACCTAGTGGGATGTCCCTGCCCATTGCAGGGGGGTTGGAACTAGATGATCTTTAAGGTCCCTTCTATAGTTCTATGATTCTAGTAAGCTGCATGTGTCTTCTCTCCATTGCCAGCAGAAGATTTTATTGTATGTTCAGCATATCTGAGCCAGTAGTTATGATCCATTTGCGAAATCAGTCAGAGACTGAGCCATTTGACTTAATAAAATTTAAGGTATGATCAATCTCAATGTAATGTAGATGAACTAAAATACGTCAGATGAATCATCTTGAAATGCTCATTTTTCTTCTTTAACTTAAAAAAACCCTAAATTAACTAGTTCAGATATAGACATCTGCACTCTAGGGTGTTAATATCAGGTGAGATGAAGCTCACCCAAAATATTCACAGCTTGGAACTAACTAATCGTAGGTGGATAAAATAGGCTGTAGTATGTTCGGTCTGGTCTTAGTATTTCTGGGGCATGTGACTGAGCTACTGGTCTGTACTGAAAAGCTGATTGCCATCCTTAAAAGCTTTTGGGAAGAGATTTTGGGAAAAACTTTTGTCTAAATGCATGCCTACAGATAAGCAGTGTGTTTGTATTTGGGCTTACATGTTGGTGTAAACCTACTCAAATAACTTAGTTCTGTACAAAGAAACACTGTCTCCCTCCAGATTTTGCTTCCCGTATAACCACCAATGGCCAATGGGCCAACTTTCTCAAAGGCTTTGCAATTAATAAGACCAGAAAGTGTTTTTTAGAGGTTTAAGTCCAACGAAAGAAATAAAGGGGGCACTGAGCTGTCCCAAGTTAAAACATCCCAAGAGCAGGATATTTGATCTGGGAAGCCTTGGGCTTAGTTTTAGTGTGTAAGAAAGTGACTCAGAAAGGGTTAATGTCATACTGGATGGGTGGCAGAAGGGGTACCCACTAATTGTCTCTTCTGTTACAGAAATGCTGCATCTGTTACCAAGAGGAGCTATTTCTGTATGTCAAGTGGCTCTACATTACTAATCCCAGAGAAAAAGCCAAATATTTGAGAAAAGCCAAATACTGAGAACATTAATAAAATTTATGTGTACACATCTTATTAGGAGCAAAAAAGGTTGTAGGACTCTCTGAGTGCTGAAAGGATTCTTAGGCTTTTGTTATGCTGGTTCGTTCCTTTTGATTTTGAACAATCTTTTTATTTCTTCCATTGAATTCCAGACCAATTCTTTAACTTGAATCTGTTATTTTGCACTGTCTCAGGGAAGAGAGCTGAAACTTCTGTTACAGTTTTCTACCTCCTTCTTACCTTCATTTTCAGACTTTAACTTAGAATTCTCCAATAACTGAGTGTTCAGGTTTTTTTTATCAAGCCCCCTTTTAAAATAGCTTTGTGCAGTTTCTGAAGCTTGTTATTGTTCTCTTGACTATGTATCATGTTAGGAGCTAGTTATCTGGGAATTAAGCTGATTCTTGGTTCCACCAATAGTAAGTGTCCCTTGAGTTATACTTATTAAACTCTATCTGGCTAGTATTTGTCTTTAACAAGAGATTAAATGCATACAGTCCCTGAGGTTATGAATGTTCTTTTAATTTGCTTCCAAAGTTGCTACTAGATTACTTCAGTGTTTGTAGTGAGCAACTACTTTCAAGGATCTGGCAGGGGAGATGAATCTGTTTTCTTCACATTGACAAAATCAAGCTGTAGCCATTTTTTCGTGTCTCCTGTAGCTTCATAATGAAAATATACAGTTGGTTCCTCATTTGGTTCTCCTCCAGTGTCTGCTGCACTGTTCAGAAGTGGTGATGGTGGGAATTCAGCCACCTCTGATGTAGATGTGTTTTTTGTGATTTGTTCATTTCTATTGCCAAACGTGCTCTTCAGCACTGATCCATTTAGCCTTCCTGCCATCAAGTACTGTGCTCTTTCACTATGCCTCATTCAGTTCTTTGATTCTTCCTGTTAATCTTCTGATCTGTAGATGGGGGAGAAGGATTATAACATTATTTATTTTTATATTTATAAATCTTGCTCCTCTCCCATTTTAATTTGTGGTGTAAGTGAAGAAGGCAATGTGTTTTAAAAGAGGATGAAGTTAAAAGCAAGGTTCCATGACCTAACTGGGTTATCTGTAGTTTGAAGTTGTCTAAGAGGAACCAGATTTAAAAAAAAAATTCTTGGAGTGATGGAAGGAGTCATTTTATGACAAATACTAATATACTTCAAAGGTAGAGGGAACAGGTGAATGTCAAGGCAATGCTTGTGCTAAAAATTAAAAGTCACCCTATCTGTGCTTTTTCCTTTCAGACTAAAACTGACAGGTCTCCTGAAATATCTCGTTCAAATGAGTTGTTTGCCATTTATTAGCAGGTGTTTGTTCCCAAAGCTAGTAGAAGCAGTTTTCATACTTCGTGCTTTCTCAATGATTGATTTGTTTCTTTCTGTTTTTCTTTCAGAGAACTTAATTGCATTATTTTTTTCAAAAACAAGCACATCAAATGTCACGATATTAGCATAATCATAAAAATGTCAAGCATTGAGTGCATTGCAATATGTCAGAACTTCCTGCAGAACATGGTTTTTAGTATGACTATTGTAAGTTTCTGGAAATTGCCTTTGACTGGGCAGCTGTTAAAAAGATGGCAAGTGGTCGGTAGAAAGTATTCCCATTAGTGACAGGAATAATTTGTCCCTAAAGTGGAATAATACTGTTCTTAGAAAGCAATGGATCCCAGAAGAGTAGACAGATGTGTAAGGTTGTCTAAGAAGGGGAGAGGTTACTGTGGTGGTATTCTGTGCAAATTCTTGTCTGGCTGACCCCACTCATCTCCACCTGCAAGAACCTGGAAGTCTCCATCACAGATTTCAGTGCCTGTCATAGTCTGGATAATACTATTTTTGTCATAGGTAATATTGTTTTTTAAATACAGGTGGTTGACTACTGCTGTATATTTAAGATGACTAGAGAAGTTAAAAAACATTGGGTCTATGTTAATTAATATGCTACTTTTTGGATTTTATCTAAACTTGTATAGACTTTGTTGCACTAACTACAGTAGCATTACTTTGGGCAGTAATTTCATGGAAGGACTTGGGACTGTGAATCTCAATGGTAAGGATGGAAGTGTGGGAAGTGAGAATTTCAGATACAGTCTGTAAAAGCAACTGTTATAAATTTCTGTCCAGAGTCCCTTCTTCGTTCTTGGCTGTTATAGAGGGAAATAGACACAAAATACAATACAATTCCATACTTTAAAATTTGGACATAGGAATCTCATTTATTGTCAGTGCAGTAATTTGCTTCCCAATATCCTTTTCTGGATTGTGTTCGGAGCTCTTCACTTGATTTGTGAAAGCTGTGTTCATTAAACTCATGACTGTAATTCAAAGTGAGACCATTATCTTATAAGATTCCTTGACATTGCTTTTTCCATGCATGGGAAGACAGCATAGACACAGTTTGCAGTGTTCTGGGATGACCTAAGCTAACCTAAGCTGTCGAAGAGCCCTCAGCTGGTACATACTGCAGTGGGCAAGAACTGACAACAAAAGGCTGGATGGTTATTTTGTGGTTACTCTTCTGACCTGTTCTGTCCCTAGAGAGCATATTTATGCTCCTCTTTCCTTCTTTTTGTTCTTCAACTAGCTGCCTGAGCTTCACAGTGTGTTTGGTGTTCATTGCGAGAGGCAATGTGCAGCAGCATGTGCCTCTCCACCAGCAGAAAGGAGATAATTGTGGCTTCAGTCTGAGCGTGAATGCAGGGGAGAGATGTACACATGCACGTGTAGACACACTGCAGTAACTGAAGAGGACAGTTTTGCACATTTCTTCTCTTCCACCTCTCCTTAGGTTCTTCTTTGGCCTAGGAAATTTGACTTCCTTTCCTGTAGTTTTTGAACACCTCTCTACCCTTGCCTAGTCTGCTAGATATCACTTCATAGTCCCTGAAGTGATGATGGGATTATATCAGACATATCAAAGGAAATGGCTTTGGCAGCAGTAAGCAGAGGTAATAAAACAGTTACAAGTCAGATTTTGTAATCCATCTGCTGTGCATTCAGGCCCCAAGGACTGATTCAAATACACATGTGAATATTTCAGAAAACATTCCACATAACTGTGTTATAGAAATAACCTTCTTCAAAATCCTAAGCACTCAGCTGTTTGCAATTGCCTGTGTAATCTGTGCTTTTCTGATTGTTAAATTGTGCTCTGTGCTCTGAGACAACAGAGTCATTTTCAACAAGCAAGGACAGGTCCTGCCCTTACCTTGGGATGTGAGGAACTAGCAGTAGAGAAACCGTGCTTTCCTGAAGAGCAGTAAGACCAGTGAAAATAAACAGGGTTCAGGTACTGAAAAGTATAAGCAGAAAAAAATTTATATTCATCTTGGAAAAACACAGGTAGCTTTCTAAATTACTTGCATGTCTATGTTTTAATCCATCTGTAAATGATGGCAGATTTTTCCAAAGTCTCTCTTTAAAATGAAATTTGAAATTTGAAGACAGTTTCTAGGTAATGTGCATTTTTCTTTTAGCAGTTCATCTGATGCCATGCAAGATTCCTACCTTGCTCCTGCTAATGGCAATGTAAGGTTTATTATTGATTCAGTTGCTGCACACACTCAGACCTCAGTATGAGGGATCCATCCCTGCCACATGGACCAGCGTAGAGCTGAAGGACCATGGAGAGGTTTTAGGAAAATGGTCTCTGCACTGCCAGGAGTGTTTTCTGGTCTGTTGTGGGAGTGCCCCATGGAAATTGCTGCCTCTGCAGTCTGCATTAAGGGACTTAGTGTGTAGAGGCATGTAACTAGAGGACAGTGCTGCTCCTCTGCTCTGCAGGCTGAAGCAGCTCACAAGTTGCTTTCTTGTTCTTTCTTTCCTATGAACAAGAGTTGCAAAGGGTGTGCGTCTAGTTGCACTGCCAGCGAGATCGTTGTGTTCTACAGCAGAGTTTGTAGACTTGCACTTTATGACCTAAGTATCCCCAGTCTGCTCCCTGACCTAGTGAAATGGAGGATTTCACACTTGTATCTGCAGAAGATTCCTACTGTGTTCTTGTAGGTTACCATTGGATTTTATTCCTTAACACACACTGTCTACCCTTAGAAAGTACAAATGTCCTTGCATTATTGCCTTACATGAAGTCAGTCACTTTTGCAAGTCAAGAATGAAGAGGAAATGTATAAACAAAATGAGAAGCATGATAAAATGTCAAGAGCCTCAGAACCAAAAGATAAAAAATTGCTTTGCTGAAGGCTGCTTCTTCCTGTCTGCCTTCATAGATAGATGATTTGTTTTAGTGCACAGGACATATCCTGCAGTGTTGAAGTCAATGGGAATTTTGCTGCTGAACATAGAAAAAAGCATTTTACTTCTATCTGTGATAATTGATTTCAACAAGACTTTGGAGGGGTTTTACTGCTCTTACAAAAACCTCATCTTGTAAAACACAAGGCGTCTAATGCCTCCATCGTGTGTGGCATTTCACTGTTGTCCAGGATGCTGTCCCTTGTGAATTCAGGGAGAAGATTGCACATTGGAAGGATGTGTGAAACCATTGCTTAGAGGGAAATATATAATTAAGACAGCTGAATAGAGAAGGACACATAAAAAATAACAGTTTAACAAAGTAGATATCCAAAACCAATAAAGAGGATCTGGGGAGGTGAGGTTTCGGGTGAACTAGCAGAGAACAGTCATGGTTATACTGGATCCTTGACTTGTTACACTCTCAGCTGCTCCTCCCTGTCTGGAGTCTTTCCAGGGCAGATGGTGCAGCTGAGGCTGCATGACCTGAGGCAGAGTACTGCAGCAGCAGCATACTGTTAGCTGGCTTAGCAAAAATTATTTTTCTTTTTTTTTTTTTTTTTTCTTTCTTGCTCTGTTCATGTGGAGTAAGCTAAGGTCTAACTCTGGACTTACTGTTTTCCTCTGGGTGAATCCATAGAGGATTCAGACTGTAATAGTGGCAACAGATATCTCTTCTTGTCTTTGGATGGTCTGCTAGCAGGTCAGTGTTAGCAGTGGTTCTCACAGCAGTAAGGATTACCTGCCTGTCATATTTTCTTTTTTCCCTCTATGCCCCTCCCAAAACTGAATTAGCCAGCCAGCCAGCCTGAACAGAGAAATAAAAAAAAAAACCAAACCACTATTTTTTTTTTTAAAATAAAACATCCGGGATATCCTGGTTAGTTAACTTGCTGGAGCTTGTGCAAACCTGGAGTTGTTGATCCAGTGGAGTACTATTAAGACCTTGCAGGATTGCTGTTTTCCAGGGGTATTAGCAGTTTCTTTCCCAACATCTGACTCCAAGCAAGCTGATTCTGTATTTCAGGGAGTCCAGGGAATACCCCCTAGTAATATTTCTGTGTACCATCAGTTAACGAATCATTCTGAAGACCACCATCATCAGCTTTCATTCAAGAAGTGGTGGTTGCAAATTCCTAAGGGGGCAAAAGCATTCTGGGAATTTTATTGAAGAGCTGGATGTTTCTCTCCATATTTTTTTTTCTTAGTTCTGTTATATTTACATGTCACACTGAGGCCTTCACATCTTCTCTTAAAGTTGTTTTTATTTAGGTCTTCACTAGCCAGTCTAATTTAAATGTGTAATTATACTTCTTTTTCTCTTAAGAATCTACTAAATAGAAAATAAACTTCTAATATGGATTCCACCTCTTTCCTGCAGAATAACTTTAAGAGTGTTAAAACAATGTCACTGAATTTGAATAGTAGCAAAGTTGAGCCCCAAACAGAAATATGCAGTCTTTCTCTAGACATGTTGAGACATCCCCCTGCAGCTGTGATGGGCTATCAGCACAACATCCCCACCCTTTCACCAGAGGCAACCTCTTAGAGGCAACTTTGTCTTCAGACTTCAGTTGCATATCATCTATTCTCAACTAGTGTTAAAAGACCTAGGAGCTTTCTGCCTGTCTGCTGGAAACATTGATCCATTCACCACAACTACATACAAGATGTGAAGTCTTTCCTTCCCTTGCACTCTCTCTCTTTCTCTCTTAAAAAAAATAAAAAGCAAAAGCTGTCAGTATTTCAGAAAGTGTGAGCAGCAGATCTCTGTGTACTATAATACATAAATAAACATTTATTCTTTTGAACTTCATTAAAATTGGATGTGTTTTCACTGTAAAACTCTCCAGCATCCCTATAATTTAGACATATACAGTGATGAATATTGCAATTAATTTTTGTCTGTAGGAATGCTTGTGGTCTAGAAATACTCAATTTATGCTAAAAACATAAATAGGAGTCACTCAGCAAGATATGTTGCTTATGACAGCAGTTTTAGAGCAAGATATTAAGCTCTGCTCCTGCTGTTTTAACGTGCTGGACCAAATCAGGGCATCACAGAATGATTTCAGTAGGAAGGGACCTTAAAGATGATCCAGTTCCAACCCCCCTGTCATAGGCAGAGACACCTTCCACTAGATCAGGTTGCTCAAAGCCTTGTCCAGCCTGCCCTTGAACACCTCCAGGGATGAAGCTACCACAGCTTCACTGGGCAGCCTCTTCCAGTGCCTCACAATCCTCACAGTAAAAAATTTCTTCATAATATCTAATCTAATCTCTTTCAGCCTAAAGCTGTTACCCCTTGTCCTGTCACTACACTCCCAGAAAATGAGTTCCTCCCTGTCTTTGCCTTACAGTATTCTTAACAGTTCTATGTTTCCTCTCCAGCTCTTCACAATTTTTAGCTTTATGTCATTTGCTGCCTTGATTTTCAACCAACTAGTAAATGAATGAGTTCTTACAAGCAGAAAAAAGGAGATACAATTCCTCTTTTTCATGTAGCATTACAGCAAGATCTCGATAGAGCCTATTTTTTGGATGAACAGTGAATACAAGAACGTTTCCTAAAGCTAGCAACTGAGGGGCATTCCAAGGCTGACATGTCAAGATTAGCATGGTTTACAGTCAGCAACACTACTTTTAGGAGTTTTTACAGAAGGAAGTAGAGATGTCTGTCTGTGTCCAGGACAATGGATAGAGAACAGGGCCATCTAACACTGGCATCAATGACATAACAAGTACCACAGCTGAATTAGAAGTTTGCTAGCAATTAAAAAAAACTAACTCTTTTGCTTTAATACAATTACTTCTTGTGGTGATAGGCTGAGGGGGAATGGGTATAAACTGGAGAAGGGCAGATTTAGACTAGACATTAGGAAGAATTTCTTTACCATGAGACTGGTGAGACAATTGAACAGGTTGCCAAGGGAAATTGTGGCTGCCCCATCCCTAGGGGTGTTCCAGGCCATGTTGGATGGGGCCTTGGGTAACCTGATCTAGTGGGATGTCCCTGCCCATGGCAGGGGGGTTGGAACTAGATGATCTTTAAGGTCCCTTCCAACCCTAACTATTCTATGATTCTATGATACTTGGATTAAAAAAAAAAACCAAAAAAACAAACAACACTGTCAGCTTCCAAAACTGGAACTTCTCACATATTATTGTAGACTACACTGACCCAGTAAGTCAGAACATGCAGATAGTCTGCTGTCTTTAGAAGCCACACTAGTTCTTTGTTGCAAAATGCATCTTTGTTGTTATGACCTGGCTTGCAGGGAAGTTGTGGAGAGGTGTGTTTGGTTTGCTTTCTGCACAATTATATCAGACTTTCTTTGGTAATACTCGTTGATGTATCACATTCAAATCTCCAGGTTTTCCTTTTACGTCTTTGACCTCAGGAAAGGAATTCCTGCTTTTAAATGCTCATCAATCAGTGCTGTGTAGTTAAGCTGATAAAAAAGCTAAGGCTAAGCCAGTGTTAATTTAGCTAACTGTGACATTACTGACAATATTCATCAGCAGGTGATTTTAATTAGACCAGCATAATGAGATCAGTAGATTAAGACTAAGCAAATTACTAAAACTGAAGAGGGATTCTGATGACAAACAAGTCCCGGGGAGAGTAAGGATGAATTTTTTACCACCAGTGTTTGAGTAGCATGTGGGAATGGAGAGACAGTCTTAATCACATGAGAAATCACTGAAAAATTTGTGCTGATGTGCTGGAATGCTGTGTTGGTGTCAGGAAGACTTGCAAAGTGTGAACAAGTGTTGTGCAAACTTCCTGCACAGCTTGCATGTTGGTGACAGCCTTCCCTCTGCACTGGTGGGGGTTATTCGTGGAATTGTTTGGGCTGAATAACCCACCGGTGTATTTGATTCTCTTTCTCTCTTTACATAGCTTCTTTGTTCTTATTTCTTGTGAAGTATTCTGGCTCCTGTTTTATTTCCTGCTGCCTGCCCATGGTCTTTGTGAGACCTGCTGCCAGAGGGAGTTTTTCACAGCCTGCAGTGTTGATTCTGAGAAGTGTGAAGGAAACAGAACCAAGCTGGATGATGTGACTCACCTTGGAGAAGCTGGTGTTTTCTGGAAGTGGAAAGTTTCAGCGTTACTAGTCCAGATATTTTAATGGGTATTGCTGCAGCAGAGAAACCCTTGTCTTAAGTCTTGCTCAGCCCTGAATGGGGAAGTAACAAGTTGCATACTAACATAAATCTTTAATGACTTATGATAAAAAAAAATTATATGGTAAGCAAAATAGTAGGTTAATTGACATTGGAGTCCTAAATTCCCCAAAATGTAGCATTCCAGCCAAATATGACTGGAATATCAGCTGTCATATGATGAATATTTTAAAGAAAATTCTATTATACACCTATGGGCTCATTCGGTTCAGTAATGAGGACAGTTACCTCTAGGGAAAGGAAGCTATATTATGCTTGCCACTTAACCAGGGTCTGGTTTGACAGGCATCAGCTCAGAATATGTGTGTATATATAGGGAATCACAGCAGCTTGTCTCTAGCTTACTGAGCAGGAAATGTTGTGCTGTACAATACTTTGGGTTTCTATCTATGGATTTGTGCATGGCACTGAGTGGGATTCAGACTATTTTTATTCCTAAGTCTGATTGTTGAGGTGGAATCCATCACCTACTAAATATTAAATCAGCAGTTTTTTTAAAGAGCAACACTGTCTCTGCTGACTTGAACATCCTTATGTGGCCCAGAGGAAAAGAGAAACAAAGACAAGATGAGAAAACTATCGTCTTTTGCATTCTTCTTAATATTAATGATTTCTCTAAAGTTTTCAAACTTTTGAAGGCAAAAAGTGAAATAGAACTTTCACATGGGTAAGAAATGACCCAGGTGAAAAAAAAGAGCATACATTATAAAAACAACAGTGAAACTTCTGGATCTGAATGATTAGTTGGAAGAGATTGAGAAAATGCATCAACAGATTATTTTTTTTAAACCAGTTTTGTTTAATAATTCCTAAACAACCATGGCTGGGAATTATTAGGAATGTGCAGATTCAAAAATATTTGAAGACTTTCATGCGAATGCAATTTATGTCAGATTTTACACTGAGTATCACTTCTGAAACCTAATGCTTGCAAATGCTGAAGTTTTAGATATCTGCCCAACTTACAAGGTATTGTCCATCTTGCCAGATTGACTGGAATTAAATATAGTTACTTCTTGGTATTCCTCCTGCCACCACCAAGGTGATGCACTTCATAGTCAACACCCAAAGGCAGCAGTATGTGTGGTTTCTGATTGAGTATTTCTAGTATACCTGTAGTTCTCTGTATGAGTACTCCTCATGCGCCCACAGCACAAAGACAAAAGCCCATCTCTGTCACCTGTAAAGAGTCTGCACAAAAATTGCTTTTATGATAATGAGCAGGTAGGTGAAATAACAAAAGGCATGATAAATGATGGCACATGTTTTATTTTTACATTCTGCAAAATAGTCACATAATCTTTTGAGTTCCAGAAATCAAAATGAATAATTGTTATGACAATCTTCACTGTAAAGGCAGTGAAGATTCTCAAAATGTGTCTGGTTACTGACTGCTCACTTCTTTTGTCACATTTTTAAGACCTCTGATGGCATACTAGAATGTCCTGGATGCCCTGATATTTTAAACATCCCATCCCATCTCATCCCATTCCATCCTAGAGTAGAACAATTCCAGTCTTTGGATTAAGTTCAAATAATTCTCATTGTTTAGCCAGATTAAGGTCCTAGATTGCAGAATACAACTGATATATTCTGATGTTCTTTGTTAGATAAACTGAATCCTCAATGAAATAGGACAGAATGAAAGTGCTCATTAAGTTGATGCCTTTGCATGATTCACGTGCTTTTTTTAAGGTCGTGTTACATATTGGTATATCGGTCAGGTTTATAGAATCATAGAATAGTTTGGATTAGAAGGGACCTTTATAGGTTGTCTAGTCCACGCCCCCTGTAGTAAGCAGGGACACATTCCACTAAGTCAGGTTACTCAGTTTGTCTTAGTCATGGAGTTGCTGCCATGAATGCTGTGTGGATATGTAAATATCTGAACTGCTTTGTAGGGGCAAGAGGAGGTAAGGAAAAAATCTAATATGAGAAGGTGGAGGGAGTTAGTGATACTAGGAGTTAGGAGGGAGTCAGAGCTACATTTTTCCCAGTCTATACATTTGAATCTAGAGGCTGTAGGGTTTCCTTTCCCATTATAACCCTTGATGTGCGCTGGGGGTTTTGATCAATTTTTGAAGTTATTAAAAACACAATAGTTATTATTTTTCACCTTGAGATAAGAGTTAAATAATCTTAAATTGAACAGGGACCATGAAGTTCTTTATCATCCTATCTGTTCAATTACTGCTTATGTTTTTAATTGTGTGTGAAAAAGAGAATTCTTTAATAAAACCATGCTTTCTGTTTTGATAGGTAGTTATGTTTCTGGAGTTTGTTTTAGATTTGTACTGTGCTTAATGTGATCTTCTGTTACGTTAGCCTTACCAAGACTTGTGAAGTTTGGGAAAGTTAAGTAAGTGAAATGAAGTGGCTTTTTTCTGGGTTCTTTTTTTTCCCCACTTATTTCTTCAGGTTGTGAACCAAAATACATAAATATTTCCAGCACCATGTAGCTCAGAACTGGGAAGAAGTGTGTTTGGAGGGATAGGCAAATGTCTGCACAAAGCAAGTAAATTCATCCCACAAATCTGTGAAAATTTTGTGGTGTGGTACTTCATTTTAAATGACAGCTAAATCCTTTGGAGCTGAGAGTCAGTGCTAATACTGAAAATTCCAACCCAAGGAACTCTTCCCTTAATTTCTTTTTTCCATATTTCCTGTTCTGCCAGATTTCTTAAGTGTTTGGAACATCTTTGATTTGATTTGCTATAAAAAGGTAAGGGAAAAATTTTACTTGGCAAACAGCAGTCACACACAAGTTCGACAGCTTCCAGAAGGTCTGAAGTCTGTAGGGTTCAGAAGTATCAGAGCTGCCTGCAGTGGCTGAAATGTGGAACTTCGACTGGGAAACTTGTCCCAGCTCTGCTGTTGGTTGTGTTATTCCAGGAGCTCAGGCATATGTACCCACTCACAGTGGGTACGCTGCCTCACTGTGAGTGAGTGGTTTTGACTTACGGTGCAACAGGTAAAATAGGTGACCGTATAATAATTTTATCTAATTGCTAAGAGATCCTGTGGAAGGAAGCAAGCAAGTGGTTTGAACATACTGCTACAAGTCATAATTAAGATTTCTTGAAACAATGAGAGATTTTGGGAAATGAGTTGTTGACATGGCAGTCTGCTCTTAACAAAGCTCTGGAGGTCAAAGGAAAGATGGTTGGGCATAAACTCATGAGGTTTTCTCCCTCAGAGGTCTCAACATGAACCTTGCACTCTCAGGGTCTTGTTTAGGAGCTTTATGACTGACGCGCTCTCTGTCTGAGATTTGTAGAAGGCTCATTTAATTGCCACATGTACCTATCCCCCATCTTTTTCTTAACTGTGCATTTTTCTTTCTGACTCACTGTTAGAACTGTTAGAACTAGTGATTTTAGCCAGGAGCAGCTAAAATGACAGAAATCTATAAAAGGGCTTCATGGCTGGAAGTAGAGCAGTGCATGCTGAGTGTTGCCTGACAGCATTTTACTTGGATTTTAAGTGAGGGAGGAGGAAACTAAGAGTCCTTATCTTTGTTTTTAATTAATGCAGACACCATTTTCAGTCTGAAGTGTCACATGCTAGAAATCAAAGGAACCTTATATAAATAATAAGAAAAAAACCCCCTCTCCTGATTAGTAGTGGAAAACATTTTCAAACAAGATCTGCAGAATTTATGTAGGGCTGGCACTTCCTGAAGGTGAAAATTTCTCAAAATCATAACATAAATTATTGATTTGTCCAAGTCTCTTCTCCATAGGAGATTTACAGACTAATTTTCATAGTTGTTTAAGGAGGGAGGGGAAAGAGATTCTAATCTAGGTCAGAATGAAAGCATCTAATTTTTACAAAATAATAATAAAACCCACTTTTACCTAAAGTGAGTTGCCGCGCTATGAAATTATGGGGCTTACTGCTTTGACATTTGTGTAATGACAGGAATAACTCTATTTAAGCAAGTAGATTTACAGTTATGCGAGTGTAGTCAGAGCCATATTGTATCACAAAGAAAGATTGTGAACAGTGGTTAAGATAGGTAAGGAAGATGTCTGGCTTTCTCCAAATGTTTGTGCTGGTAAACGTTGGCTTCACCAAAACACAACTCCAGAAACAAAGAGAAAAAGGTGGATTGTGGGAAATTGGAAGGAAGTGAGATCTGTCCCTTTTTGCTGCCACCTTGGTTCGAATACAGCAGAATATAGCTCTAGCGGATGAAGAGCAGGGAAATTAAATGAGAGAATAAGTAAGGTAGTGTGGCATATCAGAGAACGTTAAGAGTGTTGGAGAGCTTACTAGGACTGGCAGCACTTTTCCAGATCTATAAGGAAGGGATCTGGCTGCTGAGGAACCAAAGAAACCAGTATGAAAGTTATCAGCTATGAATCACCCCAAGCAAGAGAAGTGGGTACTGTCATATACAGCAGAAGACAGAAGGTGATGAGCTGAAATGTACTGAACAAGCAGGAGGGATTGTGTGTGCAATGTTGTCTTATACACTTGAGATGGAAATAAGCATGATGGAGAGGGTTAAAATTTATTATTAAACCCAAGAAACAACCAGAAAATTGCCCCAAGGACGAGTGTTGTATGTCAAAGGAAAAGAAATCTTCAAATGACAGGCAATTCAAAGCTAGCGATCTTGGATGCTGGTCAGGGTCTTAAAAGAGAAAAACATGACAAATAATTTAGTTGTGATCTACAGTGGTAGCAAAAAAAACCCCAAAGTACTGTTCCTAATGAGTACTTTTTAATAAAGGAAAATACAGCGTGCTATCCTGGCAGACTTTAGTGTGACCAATATGTTGGAAATATCATAATATAAAAGTTAAAAGTCTGGATTTTCAAAAAGCTTTTAAATTGTAATTTTTGAGCCACAAGATCCCAACAATAGAGAAATCTTATATTAGACCTTACTGTAAAAATCAAAGAGGGAATGATGAAATCTGATAGTCAGTATTTTTTAAAGTTGATGTGATTGAGACAGCATTTATTGTATGAGAAAACAATAAAATTTCATAACTGTATTTGGATATGTATGCTGAATAAGTAGGAACATACACACCATAACCTGCCACTATGCATAGTGGTCACGTGTAAAAGGAGCCTCTAATCAGCTAATGGAGATGAGAACTGAGGGTTTTAAGAAAAGTCAATGAGAGCCTCCCAAAGCCTTTTCTGCAGTTTAGAAAGAAGATTGTATTGAAAACAGTTGACCAAAAAACTCACATGGTGTAGAGAAGAGCATGAAAGTAGCTATACTGTTTTACAAAGAGTAATATTTACTAAAAAAGAAGCTGATATAAATAAAAACAAAGTAGATACTTATAGAAAATTGAAGAGGGAGGCAAAAATTTATAAAAGAAAAATTAGTAGCTGGTACATTTAAGGACTGCAAGAAAGTTTTTCACTTCTGTAACAAAAAGAATCCTAAAAAATATCTCAGAGAATTGGCACAGGAGGTTGTCTATATCGGTGAAAAAGAGGCTTAATGGATTCCTATAATCTCACAATTAAAAATACTTTCAGTTTCCTTAGTAGTCAGGGAGGTGTTACAGAGAGTTGTTACTGAGTTTGGCTTTTATGAACTCATGATATGTACCTGAGATTTTTAAAAGATGAGGCTGTGCAGGTTTTTCAGTCATTTACAGTGATGTATTGTAGTCTACTGTGGAAGGTTCGAAGGACTGCAAGATTTAAAATATTTTAAAATTATATTTAAGTACCATTTATCAGTGTTTAGAAATCTAGGTTACTTAATGCCTGAATTCAATACCAAATGAATTTTTTAGAGTACATCAGGTAACAAATAAACAGGGGAAATAATACTATTCATCTAATCAGCATGGACTGGCAGCCTAGAAATCCTCTCAGAATAAATTTTGGTTTTAATAGGGTTACAACATTGATTGATAGATTTCTGAAATGACAGTTGCTTAGTACCCAATGACATTTTGTAGAAGAAAGGAGAATGGTACAAAATTATTATGCTAAAATACCGTGTTTGGAATTATAACTGTAAGTGAGAAATCCTTACAGGACAAAGATGCTTGTATTGGGCTCCTGCAGGGATTACTGCCTGCCCCATTCCATTTATTTTTTTTTCATATGTTCTGATAGAAGAAAATAAATTGTCATGAGTGATGTTTGCAGATAGCTCAAAGACTTTGAAAATGGCAACTAAGGAACAGAGACAGTACATACACATCTCAAAAAGTTGAAAACAGGAGACTTTATCTTGGAAGAAAGAAGAGAAGCCAAAGGTACTAGAGGAGTGATAGTCCCAGAAACAGTCACTTTCATGGAAGCTAAGGTAGATTCTGCCTGATGATAAGCTGGATATTAAATTCTAGTGTAATTCTTCAGCAAACAGGACTAACGTGGTCTTCATAAAAGCAGGACAATAAACCCTGTATCTGGTATTTGCATTTTCATTTCAAGAATATTATATTCAGTTGTATTCACAGTTCAATGAGGCTAATGATGAACTGGGGAATTTTTAGGAAGAAAGAATACCTAAATGCTGGAAGAATCGGAACCTTACTTTGTAACCCAAGCGGAATAATCTGGAGATCATGTCTCTAGATGTTCTGCTCAGTTTGAAAGTGCTGCTGTGTTCAATCTCTGTTTCAGGAGTTTTTACTTAAGTGTCTAATGCACCACACTTTAAATTACTGCATTAGAAAATAAAGAAAAAAAGAAAAAGGAGAAAAAAGGGAAAAATTATTTCCTTTTAACTTAGAGATAAATAAAATTATGGCAAGTAAGGAATCCTACCTTCGTCTTAGTCTTATTGCTTGGTCTCTCCACCTGGCACTCCCTTATCGTTCAAGAATTCCTTCCTGGCTGGTTATTCTGCTGACAGAAGAATCTAAGTCAGTATTGCAGGTGCAATGGGTAGAATTAGTAAATTTCTCTGCCATGTACAGGTATTGAAAGAACAAAAGCATTGCAGAGGGCAGTGTTATATTGTCTTATACAACAGTTGTCAAGCATCTGAAATACAGTCTCAATTTTTTGACAGTCTTTGAAGAATAATTGCCCTGTAATAGGTATATTTGAAGAGTTTTGCAGGCTTTAGTATTTGGCTTTAACCCAGACTTTTGGTGCACTTTTTGGACAAGTCATTGCGGATAGGTTTGTAGTATGCAATATTGTAGTATGCAACTCCAAAAATGGAGTTGTGGAGTGTAAGACAAGAATAACTGTACAGGGACTCAGTCTCTCTACACAGTGTTGTAATGTGAAGTAGATAGTTGCTCCAGGTGGTACAAACTAAGTGAATACTCCTTTGAAAATTGCAGATTAAATATTAAGGTGAAGTCTGTGTCAAACAACAATCCAGGAACTAACTGGATCTGTGTGGGCTGTAAGGCTTCTTGTAAATGTTCCCTGTTTGGGCTTGCTGTTCTTCATAACTCCTCAATAGCTTCTGTCCTGCATGGCACAGAACATATTTTGAAGTTACTCTTGAAAGTATGTTGTTGACATTCATGTCTATTTCTGAGTATGCTTTCCATCAGACATGTGCAGATTGAATTTTTATTCAAGACCTGTATCTGCACCTTAAAGTGCAGTCATGTTCCAGCTGTGCTGTGATTCCATCACAACTCCTGCAGCTGCTGTGTGGGCTGCAAGTGAAGATTCACCAAGAGCGTTGCTGGGTATGTAAGAAAAGAGTCACCTTTATGTTTCATATTTAGCTTAAAAGAACAACCAACTTGCAGATGACTAGTAAAAAAATGCCTCTTTTATCAAGTGAAATAGGCAAATTTTTTTTTCAGGCATGCAGGAAATGAAGCCAATTGACGATTTTTACCAGGTCAATTTTTCTGACCATAACTAGACATTGCCGCTCCTTGAACGCTGACTTTATGTATCCTCCGGGGAAAGGAAATTCTTAGGTACCAAGCAACAGTTTTGCCAGAGGACTGGCAGTTGTCGTATAGCAAGTAGTTCAAAACTAGGAATCCCCCTGGGCTGGTGGGTTGCCTAGTGAGGAGCTCTTTACTTTTCTTCTCATTCTAAGCATACCCCTAGGGCTTTTGTGTGGCTTGATTCTGGTCTTGTTTATGTTGGTATAAATCAGGAATAACTCAGCTCCCAGTTCAGATAAATGAGATCAGGCTCCAGTACATGGTGTTCAGCCACTCCAATTCTGTTAAAGGACCTATGAATGGGTGTTCATCTAGCTAAGATTTGCATGGATCCTGTTCTGTAGTTTCCTTGTGCATCATTTCAACAGATGGTGTTCCTTTTTCTCCTCCTAATAACATTTCTTATGTAAACTGATACAGCTTTCATTTAAGATTCTGAAAAGCTTTTTACAAACTTCAATTAACTAAGTTTCATAACATTCCTGTAACAGTGAGCATCACTTGATCAGTATGACTGTGCAACTGCTACATCCCATCAAATATAACTCCAAGACCAAAAGAGAAGAACCAAACAAACCAAAAAGCATGTTAAGACAAGATTAGGTATACAATATTAATTTAAAATGCCTTCAGAATTCAAAGCAAGATGCCTTATCTGTTTTTCAAGAAACTTTGGGGAGACAAGAAAAGCAAACAAGCAAATATATTTCCTTGATATGGAACACGGAAGAAATTTCAGATAGAAAGCAGAATTTGTGGACATATTGAAGTGAGATTCAAAACTCATTCTATTTAGTTATAGTCCAGTTGTGAAGTTCCTGCATTTTGTAGTTCACTCTGAGGGATTTTCTAAGATATTTAAGAATCTACCAGGAAATCATGGGGCTTATTTTCCTAATTAGTGTTGTGAAGCTATGTTTAAAGCAGACAACAATCCAGTTGCAAAGTGTATGACTCTGAATCTTCTGCTTTCTCCTCTGCCACCTTTCCGCCTCACAAGCAGCAATTCTTAGCATGCTGTATACTCTGAGTGCAATTTGTAGGCTGCTGTGAGGAGTTCATTCTTTATGGAAATACCTGTGTCTTCCATGAGACAGTTCTCATTTTTGGGCAGAATACCTCTTGCTGGCCACATGGGAATCCCTAGGCATAAAGAGTCGTCCAGGTAAATCTGTCTGGGGATTCTGACCCAATGAAGCAAATGAGATCATGACATGTCCACAAGATAGTGTCCAAGTGCATTGAAATGAAAATAATTCAATTTTCAAATTAAAAAAAATTGAGGTTTTAGAGAAGTACCTCTTTTTTTTTTTTCTTCCTGGTGGGAAACAGAGTTTATCAATATATTATTTTTTTCCTGTTACGTAAATTTTATGTTTCAAAAATTAAACGGGAAACATTTCCAGGAATCACTAATTGTGAGTCAATATATACCATTTATATGATCTCTGTTACAGCACGAAGGAGACCCTGGGACTGAGCTCTTAATTATTGATTCTTGCAAGCTCAGCTGGTGGTCCTTGGACCTTATTAAATGCTCCTTGTCTTGTTTTTGCACTCTTATTCCCTTAAGCTATGGCTTAACAGTGTAACTTCTCTCACTACGTGTCAATTCCTAATAAAATTTTGTTGAATGATAAGGTTCAAGGTTGGCTCGTCCCTAAGATTAAGTCTGTTCAGCTTTCAGCACAGTCAGTCGTATCACACGTAGCTTGATTTGCTTTGCTCAAGGCTTTCTGAACAATTGGTTTGCACAGTGCTTTTGCTAACCCCACTTCTAGCCGTGTGATGACCTTTTCCCAACCCTGATTATTTATGTGTATCCTGCAGTTCACTGGGGAAGTGTGTGTTGGTTTCCAAACAAAGATTGCTGTCTATTATATATAATCTAAAAATACAACTGTGAACACGTGTAGGAGTTAGGAGCATGACTTTTTTTTTTTTCCTGGAGTTTGTTAACATCCTGTTGTATTTCTTTCAAAACCGTCAAGATGGATGTTTTTAGAGGTTTATTGTTCAACAGTTGCTGTAATTATAAGAACTGGCAGACTGATAGGTACAAATTACAATCGATTACATTCATGGGCTATATAAAGCTGTTCAAATTATTTCATTTGTAAATTGCCATCTTCATGGGAAAACTGGACTTGAAATGGGAAGTGCCTGAGCTTTGGTAGCAACCTACATGTGCTGTAGAGTGGCAGAAAAAGATGAGTAAAGGTTTGGGTGTTGAAAATGTCCCACTGCCCAAAAGCAAGTAGAATGAAATGTTCTAAACCTATTTGTTAATTCAAAAAAACCCAAACAAAACCCATTTGACTACTAAATATTCCCTTTTGTTCCATCTCTTTGCTTCCATTTGTTTTGCCAGATTTCCTAAGATGAGGCTTACATACTTCCTCTCTCTCTGTGTGTGTTTGTATATGTGTGTGCACATGCATGTGTGTATACGTGTGTGTGTGGGCACTTAGGTATGAGGCTACTCCTGCAGGGAGAGGAAAGGGACAGACTGCAGTTGTGCCTTGGCACATCACAAGATAACCTCACTCTTCATGGAACACCAGGAAAATAAAAAGAGAGAAAATTTCTGAATTGTGCAGAAAGCTTCAGCTGCAACTCATGCCTACCACAACACACAATGCCAATCATAGCTGTGGTGCTCTCATCCGCCAGGCTGCATTAATCTGAGCACTCAGAACTGCTTGGTTTATTATTTTGGCTAAGAAAGTGGCAATTCCACACATTTGGTGTCGAGTAATGAACTGTCGTCTTTCTTTTTACTTAAAAACCATAACAAAACCCTCAAAGACAGTAATGTTTGGTTGTGTGTTAGCGAAGCATATGGTATGGGAAGATGAGAAAACTATTATGTGTCAGTGGCTGTCCTGCTGCAGCCTGCAGAAGCGAGAGCTTTCTTCATTCCTCTGCAAGCCAACATGTGCAACTGTTGTTTGGTGCTGCCATGCACCAGAGGAGGGACTGCAGGGGGTCAGACTCAAAGAAAGGATGTCTTGTTTAGAAATACAAATATATCTCCCTACTTTTACTTTTTTCTCTTGCCTAGTCCTTTGAATTCCTGCAGTTTGCACTCACCTAATCCCAGATATTCAGAGTGCTGTTATGAAGTTCCTGTTACCATGAGCTATAAATTTTATTCACCACACCCATTCCCTTGAGTATCCAAGCACCTGGTCTGACACAACATCCAAATAGACAAAGCAAAACAATGTAGAAAGTAGTAGCAGGAATGATAGGAATGACAGATGACATGGGAAATCCATAAAAACAGTGAGTGTTCTCTCAGACTAGCTGTGCTGAGGAGGGAGTGGATAAAGTAGTAGCAGAGTGGAAAAGTGAACTGAGATTAGAGTTTAATGCCAGTTGTGCAGGAAGGATGGAGAGAGGTGATGGAGAGTTCAGAGGGTAGTCAGGCAATGTGAAGGAAAGAAGAGCTTCCAGCTGTAGAAAATTGCAGGGAGTAGACAAAAAGGAAGCAATTCTCACAGTCAGTAAACACTTATGCTATTGCAGAAACTCAGATTAATAAATATTTATGTAATAAAGCTTCCTAAAGAACTTGGACCTCACTGAGTTCTGCTCTGAGTAAACGTGAAGACCATCTCATTGTGGCTTCCCAGAGAGATTTCAATGAGTTTTTTGAATGAAGCTTGTGACAGCAGAGCAGGATACAATGCAGGTCTCCTGGGCAAAATGTTTTGCGATCCTGGCTCTCCTCTCCTCTCGCGTAGTAGACTCTTCTAGGCTCTATGCAAAGTCTAACAATGTTCATTGCTTTTCAGGCACTGCAGCAGAGTGTGGATGTATGGAAGTGCACTAGCCCAGCTGATTCTTCCAGGATGAAGATAGTAAATAGTGTCAGCCCTTGTACTGGAACACTACCCCTAATTAACCCCTGCTTGGACTTTGAACTGCTGACCACTCCTCTTTCAGTCTAGCCAAATTTTCATCTACCATGTTGTAGTCAGTCACTTGCTACAGTGTGTTTTGCTAATCCTTTGGGGAAGCCCTGTAACCAGCTAGAAGAAAAGAGGGCTAAAATTGAAAATATTTTAGCCAAAATTTTCTTCTATCATTGTGGAGAATTCCTGGAGAGTTGATTATGGATCAAATTAATAGCATCTCACCAAAATTAGTCTAATAAAAAAAAATCTTACAAGAAAAAAGTCTCCTTTAAAAAATATCTTAGGAAAATGTGTATCCTTAGTGCTTGAGTGAATAGGAATCTTTTGCTTAAGTATAATTCTATCTTTCAATTTATAGAATGCTTCAAAATAATGAAAGGTCAGTATGCATTTAATAAGAAATTTCCTAGAATTTGTCATCAGCAGTAACTTCCTTGTATGCATATATATTTTTCTAAATGGAGGAAAATGAGCAAAGCACCAGTCAGTTTTCATAGCTTTTTCCCTTCACCTCTGAAATCTCAAACAGCCAAAAATCTATTGCTTTTCTGCATCCCTTGGGGTACAGAGGGCATAAAACAGTTCATACACTGAAAGTCTGCCTAATTCACTTAATTTGAAATTCAGCACAGTGTTTTCCCTGTTGGGCATAAGGAGCAGTTGAATACAATGGTCAGTGTCTAATTTAGTTTCTTTCTACCTGTGCAAAATGAATGTTTCATAGCCACAACAGAGGCTGAGGGCTTGGAGGGCCCTTGCCCAAGTGTAGCACAGGAGAGGGAAGTGCATCCTGATTCTGCTCACTGTTAAATATACCTCAGACTTCCATTTCCAGCATTTGTCTCTCTTGTGCATGTGGAAATAAATGAGATAAGGCTTATAGTTATTTGCAGAGATGTAATGCTCACTGTTTGTGTGGTTGCAGGAATGCTCAGTTTATCAAAAACAGAAGATGTACTAGATGCTTTTCAAAAAATTTTCACTGTCAACAACTAAGTTCTTGATTGACTGCTAAAAATAAATAAATAAATAAGAGAAATGCATGAATTTCAGCAGCCATGCAACAAGGAAATTTTGAACTGAAAGTTCTGCAAGTTCTCAATGAAAATCTATTTAAGTGACCAGCTAAATGTTTGAGGAATGGGCTGTTGGAATGCAATGCAGAAGTGGTTATCAGTAACAGCCTGGTATGTCAGTCAATGTTTTACGCCACAAATGACGTGATCTTATGGTCTTGTAAACTCTCTCACACAAGTAGCTTTGCTAATCTGAAAATTTCCTTTATCTCCCCAGAAAATGTGGAAGAATGACGACTACATGTGCTAGGATTTGCAGTTAGCAGCAAGTAAGGCAGACCTATACATTTTATTTTGAATTAAGTTCTGTTTTCAAATATGTTTTGCAGGCTGATGAAGTGAAAGACATTCTCATCTTGTTATTGTTCATTAACTCTAGGATGTGATATCATTGTGCATATCTGGTCTCTCTTCTCTCACCAGATATCTCCTCCCACCCCCCATTCCTCTGTAAATAGTGCAAGTTCATCCATCACCAGCTAATAAATCAGAAGACTATCAGAATTTGGGATATCTTACAGTTTCATTTGAAATATGGAAAGACATGTTTGAGAAACTGCTGGAAAGAGAAATAGGAAGAAATATATTTCACAGAATAATTAGTTCTTGTCTTGCGCTAGATTTTTCTATTAATTTTTTCTTAATGATGTGGACTGTTTCTCTTCTGTGTTGTTGTTCACATTTGGCCTGCTTTCAATGTAGCTTATAAACCGGGGTGATTGCTGTAAATGAAATCTGGAAACCCTATACAAATACATATAGGAAGAAAAAATAATCATGATACCATTAATCTCATGAAAATTAATTTAACAGAAGTAGGCCTTAAGTCACAAAGATTTCAAATATGGGGGATTTATTTAATCTAGTTTCCAATGTGAGTTTTTATAGCTTTAAATAATAAACATTTTGTTTAAAAGAAGTCTCAAGAAAGCCCTCTGTCCATTTGAGCATATGTTAACATTCCTTTGCTTGAGACCTCACCAGACTCTCTTATCCTGTTGACTTTGCCTTTTTTGCTGGTAATGTCAGGCTTATTTGTCCAATCTCAGCTGTGTTACTGAGGCACTCATCATTATCCATTGTTTGACCAAGGTCTTATTATGTGCTCTAACTGATTGATTGCTTATTCTCAGTAAACAAAGACTTACACATTTCTTGCTCAACTAGTCAAGTTATATGCACAGAAGGCCAACTGTCCCTCTCTTATATTCATTTATTCAAATAGGCAACTTTTTTCTCAAACAGAGTCACTATCTTAGAAAGGGAGAGAGAACACTCAGGAGGAAGTATTACTTTTCTAATCCTACTTATCTTTCTGTTTTAGTATTTTTCTGGGTGCTTCTTTAATCTGAACTCACAGCACAAGATATTACATTAGTGAACTCCATTTATTCTGAAATATGATAAAGTGAAATCCCAGTGATGCTAAAAGAGGAGGAGCACTGAAACCCATTGTCTCCCTAAGAAAAGAGAAGGAGCCCAGAGTTATATTGTGAATATTAGGGAGGAGTGATGCTCAGCTCAGAACTTCATTCGGGAACAGTATCAGCCATGAATATAAACCCTTTGCAGATGATTTTAGTTAGTCCTTTGCATATTTTACTCCTTCCCTGACACAACCGATTAATGTAAGCAGTTTTTAAAATATCCTGGTACTGCAGTGCCATAATGACAGTTCAGTCTGCCCTGCTGTCATTAAAAAAGTCCTATGGCATTAAATTTTTTCCAGTCAACCTTACCATTTAATATTTTGAATATGCAAAGGATAATATCTGAATAAAACTTTCAATGTCTACTGCAATGGAAAGATGTCATCTGGTGGTGCAAGCCTGCTGTTGGGGCTCAGATGATTTTTTCTTCCCTCCTTGCAGTTACAGGTGGTGACATAGCACAGCTCACGTGGGTCCAGTCAATCAATACCTGGCTTCGTGACTGGTGTCACTGCAATAACTTTGGGGTTTTTGGTAATGGGATGGCCTACATGGCACCGGGATTACAGGTATCAGATGGGAGCCACCATTCTCAGAGGTGGGGGAGGGTCTTTGCTCAGGAGCTTGCAGGGTTTGTAGACAGGGCTTTAAATTATATATGAAGAGGGAGGGGAATAACATCAGGCTAGGCTGTAACACGTGGTGGGAGGACAGGTGTCAGGGGTCAGGTTTCAGGGAGGATACTTCTCTAGAACACATTATAGATAATAAAGGGTCCACCTGGAATGTGATGCAACCAGCAGCCCAGTTGAAGTGCCTTTTCACAAACACATGAAGCTTAGGTAACAAGCAAGAGGAGCTGTAATCTACTGTGCTACTAGACAGCTATGATCTAGTTGCCATCGTGGAAACATGGTAGGACAAATCCCATGACTGGAGTGTGGCTATCGATGGCTACTGGCTCTTCAGAAGGGTCAGATTGGATAGGAGGGGTGGAGGCGATGCCCTTTATCTCAGGAAAGGGATAGAATGTGAAGAGCTGTTGTTGAAGAGTAGCCACAAACAGGTTGAAAGCTTGTGGGTCAAAATTAAAGACAGAGGAACCAACGGGAACCTTGTGGTTGGTGCATACTACAGGCCACCCGATCAAGGAGAGCCAAGCGATGAAGTCTTCTTCCTCCAGCTACAGGAGGCTTCACGCTTGCAAGCTCTCATCTTACTCGGGGACTTCAGCCACCCTGACATGTGCTGGAAAAGTAGCACAGCAAGCTGTAGGCAATCCAGGAGACTCCTGGAGTGCATTGAAGATAATTTCTTAGTCCAGCTGATAGAGATCCCCGCCTGAGGGGATTCAATACTGGACCTGATGGTCACTAATACAAGTGAACTCATCAGTGACATTAGGATTGGAGGCAGCCTGGGCTGCAGTGATCACGCACTGGTGGAGTTCAAGGTCCACAAGGATATGGGACAGGCGAAGAGTATAGTCAGGATCCTAGATTTCAGGAAGGCAGACTTCCAGCTCTTCAAGGAGTTACTTGGTAGAACCCCCTGGGACATGGTCAGTCCCCATATGCAGGAAATCAGTAGAAAAGGGAAGAAACTGTCGTGGCTGAGTTGAGACCTGCTGGTCAAACTCAAGAAGAAGAGGGAACTGCATGGGCAGTGCAAGCAGGGACAGGGAACCTGGGCCGTGTATGGGGATGCTGCCTAGTTGTGTAGGAATGAGGTTGGGAAGGCCAAGGCACAGCTGGAGCTGAACTTGGCAAGGGAAGTAAAGACTAACAAGAAGGACTTCTACAGGTACATCAATCAGAAGAGGAAGGTTAAAGAAAGCGTACCCACACTGATGGTTGATAACAGTGACCTCGTATCAACAGACGAGGAGAAGGCTGAGGTACTTAACAACTTTCTTGCCTCAGTCTTCACTGATAACCATTCTCCTCACGCGTCCTGGGTCATGGGACAGCAAGATTACCAGGGGGTAAACCCCCCTCCCACAGTAGAGGAGGATCAGGTTCGTACACCACCTGAGGAACCTGAACGTTTATAAGTCTATGGAACCTGATGAGAATTGGCTGATGTGGTTGCCACACCACTGTCCAAGATATTTGAAAAGTTCACTTCTATGTACTCCTATGCAAGAAGGAAATTCTTATACAAAGGGGAGGTCAGCAAAATTCCTCCAAATAAAATTCATGATGTCACTGCAAAGGAGAACTTTTTATATGTAGACATGCAGCTGTCAGGTTTTAAGGCAATTCTATAGTGAGAGTCAAAAATATTAAAAAAACAGTATGTATACTAAACTATTTGAAGAAGATTCTCCACCCATCCCTACTTACTCTCTTTATTGGGATTGGATTGGGCTGGGGAGGGAGGGAAAATATTTTATTGACTTTTTTTTTTCTGTCTTCTCTGTGGTCATAAGAAAAGTTGTATTATTTAGAGAAATGTCAAGGTCAATGCACACCTGTAATGCAGCATGCATAAAAATATACATGAAATTTCCCTCATGCTCCTGCATCTGTTTACTGCATAGTGGTAAACAGGCAAAGTTTATTCTTATGCTTGCATTAGTTAAATCATTCACTCTTTTGAAATATGGCATTATAAACATCACTTAGTAATTTTGGGGTTCTCCATATCATTACTATTTGGAGGAAAATATGTATCTTGAAAAGTTAATTGAAACAGCATTTTGGAATCTTCTCCCACTTGCAAAGGTAGATCACATGTACTTGTGGTGAGATTCTAGACTTACATCAATTCAAAATGGGTGTAAACATGAGAGAAAATTTGAACTCCATTTTTCCTGCATGAAAAAAGTGACTAATACACAAAAGGTTAATTTAGTAGGAACAGTTAGTCGTGGCTTCCTGTAGCTGAGCCACTTCATGAAATACGTTATTACACACTACTAGTGTTCTAGAAAACCTAGGACATTGTAATAGAAATGGAACCCTCTGTAATTTTAAGAAGTGAACAGCAATCCTTATGCAATCCTCTTTCATTTTATAGCTCCCAACCCCCAGCCATTAAACCTTAATTTGGTCAGTAAAATGGAGTTCTGACTGATAAGTTTTGCTCCATTCCTACTACTTGAAAGTCTGGAGATGGCAGTTATTGCTCCACTTCTGTCAGGAGGTTCCTGAGTTTTCTACATGGGTTGGTTTGTCTTCGTACATTCTTATGGCCTGTCCATTTCCAGTACATTTTCACCTCAGCAATTCTCAGTATCTGGTAAATAGGTAATCCCTGTGCTGTGGCTGATACCTTAGGCTCTACCCCCTCCCATACTGCTTATTTATCAATATTTGAACAATGAACACTATTTCCCTATGACCCTCATTATGTCTTTTTTTTCCCCCTTGTCAGACACTGCTCTTTTTGAATAATTATTTTGACTGAATAATCACCTTGTCCCTAGAGATAGACCCTGCTAATCTCATTTCCATTTAGTCTTTGCATCCTATGGGTTCTTGTACTCTTGTACTACACAGCGTCTTGCCTTTCAGAGCCACATTAATGAACATAACTAACACCTGCTGCATCTGGATTAATTTTTTTTCCAAAGTTGGGCAAACTTGTGCAATAAAGTGTTTTGAAATTCCTTTTTTTTTTTTAGAGGATATCAGCATCCCTACACACGTTCCTAACTGAGTGAAAAGGCAACGTAGCAGGATGTAGTTAGGCTTGTGAGAGTTTCATCTTGCAGTCTTGTGTTAGGCCTCAAAATTTACCCTTATGGTAGAAGTCCTATTGTGCCAGGTGAGTGATAGTTTTGGCGATAAACTTCATCCAGGACTTTTTATCAATCTTCTAGATATCAGCCATAAGTTACCTTGATCGTAACATTTACTGTCTTTATCTGTATTCAATATTCCCTGAGGTGTTATTGTAGAATCTGGCAAACAAATCTGATATATATGTAGCATTTCTTACTACAAATTGCAAGATGTAGTGCAAAATTTTTAGTTTCTGTGGACATTTCTGATACCACAGGACAATATTGGTACTTGAGCTTGAGGACAACTTGCAGCTGATTAGGGTTAAGCACTCTTCTTACTTTGAATGTGATGTTAAAGGAGAGCTTAATGACATTGATGAACTCAGGACATATTAATTCAGCAGTAGCATAGTAGGTCCTCTGTCCTAAGGAGAATACATTAGGGCTAAAAATGCTTCAGGGTGCTTTGTTCTGGTCACCAGAATCTTCACTGGGATCAGGTTCACCCAGCTGGTCTTTAGGTGCAAGTTATTTAGAGTGGGAGCACTCAGGTAAGCAGGAACAGGCCACTGACTGGGAAAGAAATGGGTCAATATGCTTCAGATTTTAGGGAGTATAAATGTAAGTGATTAAGAACCAACTTTCATACCAAATTCATTGTAGTTTTATGATTTTGTTCACAAGCAGTGAAGTTAATTAAAAGGATCACAGGATTTTTAACTTTAAGGGTTGGTGAGTCTGAACAGGTGTGAGAGATTAGATGTAGCTGAGACCAGCAACCTGCTGGAAGAGAATATGGAGGTTTGTTCCATTTAGTTTTTGTTTGAGGGATAAAAGAAGACAAGAAAACATCTTGCCTGGGAGAGTGGTTTAAAAATATGGGTTTGTTTTTTTTTGCTATGTAATCTAGTCTTTTCATAAATAGCAGTTCTTGAGTGATGCCTGAGGAGGCTGGTTATGCTAGATAATTAACTGAGTTCCTGTGTGTCGTATGACTAACCTGGGCATCCCTTGCTCTTTCTAGTGACAGAGAAGGTTAAGAACCATTCTTTTTAATCTATGGTAAATGCTAATTAACATTATATTTTATTTGAAAGAGCTTGTCTCCAGTCACAACAGAAAACTGCATTTTTGTAATTAGCAGTTGTGGCTGTCCTTACTTGGCAAGTAATAGCCTTGACCAGACAACCTCTCTCTGTCCTGTAAGTTCTTTTTTTTCTAACTCGGCATGTTAAAACAGGCTGTTATATTTTGTGTCCTGTGTTTTGTTAACCTGTGAAAAAAAGTATGCCTGGTATGCTTGAATAGTAAGAATCGAATTCAACCCTATCTGGAATTGTTTGTGTGTTCAGAAATGGGGGACTAGCATGATCAAGGATAAAAAGGGATATATATTCAGGTGAATAATTATTTAACATGAGAAAAAAGAAGTTCAAAAAGGACATATTTCTGAACTATGGAGAACAGTAGTTCAAATGTAATCACGAATGCTACATCTGTCTAGCCGGGAAAAGAGAAATGTGATATAGAAATCAACATTTCTCTCAAATTGATAAGAATTTTCTTTATGTTGTCAAAGTTTTTCAAGTCTCAATTGAATGGTCTCTTTTTGACCTCACAAAGCCCTTGATATATGCACACACAAATAAATTTGGCAACTGGTGCCAGAGTGACCAGGGACAGCCCGGGGTAAGTGAGTACATAGTTTTGCAAGTAAGCACATAGAATTACAATCATATCTCTCAACCTTAATTGCCTCATAGAAAATAAACACTGCCAGTTATGCGATCTGCCCTGTTGCCAGGACAATACAAATCATGAAGATCTGTGATAAGACCCTGCTTTTAATAAAAGAAGATCGTATTTCTCTTCAAACATCTCCAAGTCCTTGACTTGATTTGAGAGAGAGTGGCAACTAAATTAAATTGAGTTTAAGAAGTATAAAAATTCAGAAGTTTCCTAGGAACTCTGTTAGGATCAGAGTTTGAAATCTTTGAGAATAAGATGTGAAAATCTTCACTCAGATTGTCAACGTGGGCTAGGGCTGCTCAATCTTGCTCACAATCTGAGAGATGCTGAGCACCCATTAATGCTGTGCACTTCAGGGCTGCTGAGGCTAAGCCTCCTCCAGAGTTTCCCTCCTGGACCTGCTGTTTGTGAACAGAGAAGGCCTTCTGGGGGATGTGGCAGTAGGTGGACGCCTAGGACAAAACGATCATGAGATGATAGGGTTTTCTGTTCTAGGTGAAGTGAAGAGGGTGATTAGCAGGACAGTAGCATTAGATTTCCAGAGGGCAGACTTTGAACTCTTCAGAAGGCCGGTTGGCAAAGTCTCATGGGAGACAGTACTTAAGGGCAAGGGAGCCCATGAGGGCTGGGAGCTCTTCAAAAAGGAAATCCTAGCAGCTCAGGAGAAAGCCATCCCCATGTTCCAGAAAAAAAGCCGGCAGGGGAAAAAAACAGCTTGATTAAACAGAGAGATCTTGAGTGATATCAAGAAGAAGAGAAACGTTTATGGGCTCTGGAATAGGGGACAGGCCTCTTGGGTGGACTACAGGAGGGAAGTGAGATTGTGTAGAGAAAAAGTCAGAAGGGCTAAGGCTCAACTAGAAATCAGATTGGCAAAGTCTGTGAAAGATAACAGAAAATCCTTCTATAAATATATAAATGATAAAAGGAGGACTAGGGAGACCATACAGTCCCTATTGGATGCAGAAGGAACAACAGTGACAGGGGATGAGGAAAAGGCTGAGGTACTTAATGCCTTCTTTGCCTCAGAGAGAATTAGAAAAGTAAAGGTGAGATGACTTGTGGGTTGAGATAATAACAATTTTATAATCGAATTTAAATAAAAAAGTAAATAAAAATAAATTGTTATGAAAATAACAAAACAAAACAAAAAAGTAGAGAGATAAAACCCAAGGAGGATGAGTGATGCAAATAAAAAAACAATTAGTCACCACCAACTGACTGATTCCTGACCTGTTCCCAAGCAGCCAAACTCCCTTGGCTAACTCCCCCCATTTTTTTTTTCAGCATAACGTCATATCATATGGAATATACCTTCAGTCAGTTTGGGTCAACTGTCCTGACTGTGTGCCTTCCCAGCTTTTTGTATAACCTCAGCCTCCTCCTTGCCCAGGGTGTGAGAAGCTGAAAATCCCTTGAGTTAGTGTATGTACTGCTTAGCAACAGCTAAAACATCGTTGTGTTATCAACATTATTCTCATCCAAAACACAGCACTATACCAGCAACTATGAAGAAAATTAACTTTATCTCTACCAAAACCAGGACATGCAGGATACATTTCAATATTCATTTCTGCAATAATCCTCTGAAAAAGCACGTTATTATCCCAGAAAGGAAAGTCATGGGAAAGGTTGCATTAGTGAAGTGGTACAATGAAGAAAACTGTAATCCATGCCTAAGTATTGAGAAAGAACCTCTCATTCGACTACTCCAAATTGCTAACATTTCTTGTGTTTTTATAGACTTCATACTGGTTACCATTTCCAAACGTTCAAAACTGGTTAGACCTCTTTTTCACACCTATGAAAGATAACATGAAAAACATAAAAAGTCTAAAGGCTCAAAATAAATATTGTTTTTGAGATGACCTTTTGTATTTAATGAGTAGTGCAGGGAAAGTCCCCTGTTTATAGTCAAGAGGTGGCTGTGTCCTGCTGGACATCCATCTGTAAGGGCTAGGCAGCACACATGCTGAAAGACTGCAGTCACCTGCTTCACCACATGGAGAGGACCCTGCTCTTCTTGTGTCCATCCATCTGCTCTGTGGCTTCCTGACTGCTTCTTCTTTTGGCTGCCTGTCAGGACAGGTAGAAAAGCCTGCCAGGATGTCTGATACTTTTGCCATGGCCGTTCAGTGAGATGAGAAGACTTTCAGCTTCCCTTTTGCCTGTGAGTGAGCAGCCCCTAAGAGAAAGAGAGCAATGAAAGTGACCTGTCCTATGTGGGGATGGATTTCATGGTAGGTGGAGGAGAGGTGAGGGGTAGGGAGCTTCCCTGCGAAGAATCTGTCCTTGTTTAGCACACAAAATTGGAGCATGATGAAATATTAAGAACAAAAGGAACAAAATAACCTGCTTTTTGCCTGTATACCTTCTCCTGGTGTGTTACAGTTGCTGACAGTTTTTATCAGATCCTGGTAAGCAGGAAATAACAGAAATTTCTTTTCTAAATCCACATTTATTAATTGGTTGTTGTGGGCTTGTTATGTCTGTGGCCTTTGAGAGAACTTCCACTTGCTAAAGATATGATTGCAATTCTAATAAGGGCATTGATGTCGAAGCCTTAAGTGATGCTTAAAGTACTGTGCAGAGGACCTGAGTTTCAAACATAGGTAGCTGCTGTGCTTGCAAAAATGAATATTGAAATCCTCTGTCTGGCAGGTATCACCTTGCTTTGAGAGTTATTTTCAAAGAATGATTTCTAGTTATAATCATAGATTAATTTGCATCTTGACAATCATGGAGTGCACATATACATCTTTAGGAATATTGAAGACTGACTTCCAAAGCTGGACATAACCTTTAAAATAAATTCTGAAGTCAACCAAATTTAGAAAAAAGAATGGAAAGGGTAGGAAAAGGAAGGATAATATCTGTATATAACTGTACAATCAGAAACCTGATTCAATACGTGCTTTCTAGTGATTTTTTTTGTGCCTTTTTGTTTGCTACTTGGAAAATCTGTGAACATTCTTATGGGGCAACATTGCTTTCCCTGCAGGTGCCTGAGAGATGTATGTTTCTTGCTGCTGTCTTTCAGTGGCTGTCAGCAGGCAGCTGACCAGAGAACCTTTATTTAGCAAATGTGAACAACTGGAGAATTTTTGTTTGTGAGACTAAAGGAATCTGCCTCAATTTACAGAGAGCAGTAACAGTTTTTCTTCCCTACGGAACAGATCTAGCCTGAAGCTTCCTGACATTAATAAATGACTAGATAAGCCTTTCTCACCTCCATATCTTTTTCCATCTACAAATGTGAAGTGTAGAAATTAAGATGTGAGTAATACTTGCTGTAATTTGATTTAAAAGTTGGAGAAGAGCAGGGAAGAAAAGAAGTGTATTCTGTTAACTTGTGTAAAAACTAAGAGCTAAATTATAGTAAAGGACTTACTCATTAGCTAAATCTTAATATATTGTGCTGCCCTTTCTGGAAGGAAAGCATTAGCAATCCGGCTGTTCATTTGTGTACGAGATGTTTGTAAGATAAAACTATAATGAAATATTTAATCTGAAAGCAACATTGAGTAAAACTTTTTTTCAGTGTGAGAATGGACACTGGGAGCAGAGTAGGTGTAAAGATCTTGTTTCCAACATGGGTGGAGTCAATTTTATTTCAGCAAATTTACTAATAATTTGTGCCAATCTAGGGCAGAAATAGGGTTCTAGCCGGGGTTGTGCTGAGCTAAGCTCAAATCGCCAGCTGTTTCAGGAAGTCTTTATCTGGATCAATTTAGAACATTTCTCTTTTTTCCACTTTAGCCACTTGGGGTTAAATATCAGTGCTGGGGAAAAAAACAGCTGCATTTTTTAAGTTTATTTATAATGATTTTATTGTTTTATTATTCATTTGGAAATTATCAGTTTCTTGCTAGTTCACTGGCTGATGAATCTTACTTTGTTCCTTCTAGATCTACTGTGGTTAGATGCACAATCTCTCTTTGTCTGCAAAGCAGAGGTGTACTGGAGAGCTACAAGATATTTTTGGCTTTTTGGTTCAGAAGAGGTAAGAAAACTTCATGTCTGTTTTGTGTATATTTTCCTCCTGTAATCCCTCTGGTATTCAAATGAATAAAAGGAAGTTAAGTGAAAAAAAGAAGAAAGTTTAAATTTGGTTTGACTAAACATGTGAAATGACTGACTTTACAGGTAGGCGTGAAAATGGACATATCTGCCTGTTGCCTTTTGCCTTGAAACATCTGCAGTATCTATAGTATATTTAAACAAATGTCAGATGACTGTGGGTCATAAAGAAACTTGACAGCAGGTGAGAAAAATGTTTCACTATAAGAATCTGGGGCTAGTAGCTGAATGCAAGGTTCTTGGGATGTGGACTACACTTCAACAATGAGGTTGTTGCATCTTTTGTCTTGGGTACTTGTATTGATAATAAAACCAGTACCTTTGCTCTTTTTAGAATCTTAGAATATTCTGAATTGGAAGGGACCCATGAAGATCATAATGTCCAACTCCTGACTCCAAGCAGGACCAACTAAAAGTTAAAGCATATATCTAATAGAGTTCAAACATATCTTGAATACTGACAAGCTTGGGGCCATGACTGCTTCCCTGAGGAGCTTGCTGAGTGCTTGACCACCTTCTCAGTGAAGAACTTTTTCCTAGTATCCAGTCTGAATATACTAACATTGCAGTGAAATACATATGGGTTATCACCTTAAATCAGCTTAAAACAACTGATGTGGAATATCATAGAATTATAGAATGGTTTGGGTTAGAAGGGACCTTAAAGGTCATCTGGTTACAATGCCCCTGCCGTGGGCAGGGACACCTCCCACCAGACCAAGCTTCCCAAAGCCCCATCCAACTTGGCCTTGAACACTTCCGGTGGGAGGACAACCTGTTCCAGTGTCTCACCACCCATATCATGAACATTTTCTTCCTAATGTCCAATCTAAATCTTCCCCCTTCCAGTTTAAAGCCATTCCCCCTTGTCCTATCGCTACATGTGGATTACTAGAATATTTCAGGATCGTGATATAATTTAGCTTCAGTCTTGTAAGAAGGAGACATGTGGTTGTCCTCTCGTAAATGTAGGGAACTTTAAGGCTGGTATTTTCAGAGGTGAATGTTGCTTGCCTCAGTATTTCAGTATACAGTAGAGATATTTTTATTGTTTATGGCTTAGTATTTCCTGGGTTAGGTAATTTTAAACCAGTGCACAACTTTAGTCACTTCTGAAACATTTGCCTAGCCATGAAGTAATCTTGAGAAACATTTGGAATGTAGATACAGATTTCAGAGATCCTAGTCACTGCCTTGAACTACATTATTGCTGTTAAATCTAAAATGCATTTATATATGCATTACAAGAATGGGTTATCATCTAAGAGTTTTCATTTTTATGTGATATTCATATACAGATTGTTGAAATTTTCTGTTGACTAGACCCGATGGGGAGGAAGATGTCCAGCTGTAACTGTTTTCCAGATTTTGCTATCAATAACTCATCTATTTAAGCTGAAGTTTCTAAATGGCATATATTTTGGTTGTGTTTTTATGCTTCATTCAGTGTGAGTGGAAACAAACTTTTCATTTATATGCTTTCATTCTGTGATACTTTTGCTTCAAATAGTGTCCTCGTTATTTACAAATATATACATTCTTTTTCTCTAATGAGTGAGTATGTCACATCTTGGTTACATACATACAAAATCAGGATTGCTAGCATTTTCACTTCATATGAAGAGGGTTAATTATGAACTAGACTACGGATCTCAAATACATCAGCAAGCTAAGTAGCTGGTGACTGCTGCAATCAGTTAACTGCAAGGAAATGAAACAGGACTTATTTACATTTAGAGTGATGCCTGAGTTCTTAATCACCTCAAAGCATTTAAAAATTAACTTTACTACCAACAGCTCAAGAGGCATAATGAACCCCAGGAGGGAGTTTTCTTCTCTTTCATTTTCATTGAAGCCGTCTATTCATTTACATCAGACTACTCTCACTCCAGTCTATTTTCCTGCTAAAACCTCAAAAGTTTCCTTATTTCATTTTCTTAAATAACTTGTGGTTCATTTGGTATGCTTCATCATAGATTAGTATTAAAACTGTGCAAGAACTCTTGGCAACTGCCAAAGTACACACAGCCACAATTTCTTTAAAGACAAATCGAAACAAACAGCTTAATATTTCTGTGTTTTGTTGTAGATGTATATTTGTATTAAAAAGGCAACAAAATAATTATAATTTTCATGCTTTTTTTGCACCTGCACAAGCCCATTTTATGATTTTACTCACGGGCACACTCGCACTGCAGAGAGGGGGGTCTACTGTAATAAAATAAGCAGCTAACAACCTGACCAGTAATGACATTTGGCAATTGGCAATTTAGAAGATGGAAGCAAAGATATTGAAACTAGTACAAATTCTCCAAGACTTCCACCATAACTTTGTTTTATCTTGACTCTTATTTGCCCTGAATCCCCTAATAGGAGCGATCCTTTCATAATATACTCAGCCAACCCATTATTTCTATATACTTTTTTTCCATTGCTACCAACATGAAGCACTAACACCTCCAAAAGTGGTCTATTCCCTTGGGAAAGGTCTCAGCTATGAAGGGGAAAAAAAAAATCTTTTCTTTGGAAGTTTTCCTTTAAAGTTTGAACTATTTTCCTGGGCTATTTACAGCTGAAGTGAAGGTGATACTTTGAGAGACAAGAGTAATGAAGAGTACAGCAATCCAGCAAAACTTAATAGGGGCAAAGCATAATAGCAAAAGCTTTTTTTTCTTTTTTATTGGTGATTTAATGGGCAAATTGAATTTATGTTTATACATCTATTAAGATAAGCAGAAGTGCTAGCAGTGCAGATTATTGGGTTTTTTTAATATAAGAGCCAACATAATAGAACCATAGCAGTTTTAGTAAACAGTGGATACATAGCTACAATAGATATGCACGTTCGTTTAGTGAAGCTAAAGGCATTTTTCTTTTTATGCCTTTCCCATTGTCTGCTCTTTCAATGAAATTTTAGTCATAAATCTAATGAACTTATAAATGAATTGCTATGACAGGTTTTGTTATCTGTATTTTTACAAAGCAATTAGTGTATGCAACTGTAAATCCAGGTTTCTAATTATGTAGGTCTCTTATGGGACAGTGTCATCCAACTCCACTGCAGTGTTATGGTGAACAGCGGTAGTTAGTGGGGCATTTGAACTAACCCTGCCAAACTGCCTCCCTCTCTCTCTGGCCGGTCACAGTAACTGCACTCTCTGATCTGCTGTGGCTGCCTGGTAAATTGGATTGAAGAGTACTTTGGAAAAACAAGTGGTATTAGCACTTACAGAGCCTGAGGTAGTGTGGAGCTGGAAATAAAGGCCAAGAAAGGGAAAGAGAACCTAGGGTCTTTCTTTTTCTGATGACCATGGTGCCTCAATATGCATCAGACTGGGGCCTCAGAAGACAAAAATACCAGGGACTGGTTGCAGCTAAGGGGAAATAAATGTTTTCATTTAAGTAACTTAGATACTGGCACTACACTTGTAAGGAACAAGTTCTATATTTATGAAATAACTGCAGTTCAGTCTTGTAAATCTGTTTTCAGTGGGGAGGGTAACAATTTTGCTAACTAAATCTCTTTATCTTCCTACTGAGATGATAAATACTCTGGTTGGGAGACAGATGGATTTTTCTGTATGCTGTCCTGAGGAAAGATGTAACTGCTGATAGATTGCACCTTGGGGGAGGCTGGTACGATATCTACTCACCTGCTGATGAAGCTGGAGGGATTCTTTCTTTTCTTAGCCTAAAGTTGCATAGTTAATATTAATCTTTATCTCTGCAGGAAATTGAATTTGACATGTGGCAAGGCTGTGGGCTAATATTGCTTCAGCTTTCTGTTTTGTAAAAGAGCCAGAAAGTTTCTTGTAGTGATTTAAAACAAAAGGGTGCTGTTGTGTGTATTGGAGTTCAACACTTCAAATCTGTAAAATTATTCTCATGTAACTTTCTCATGATGGACCATATTGCCTGTTAGATTTGATGTTCTCTAGCAAAGCTAATAGGTCATTTCCTCTTTGCATGTCAAATTGTCCTGAACTCTAGGATCTCTGAAAAAAAAAAATTTAGACTACAAAGGACCTGTATTTTTTTTTAAAAATTAATTTGCTTATAGTTGAGTGAAAGATTTTAACCATTTTCTTTCTTACCTGTTTTTCTATCCTATTTCTACCTTCCTATCCTTAAATTTCTTTTTATTTTTAATATTTTATTTTATTTTAATATTTCCCTTCTTATGAGCCCTGAACAATTGTAGAAAACCCTAAAAATATGCTATGTTTTCTTATCCTACAGTTTCAATACATTTTGATATAGATGGCTATGCAGCAAATCTGACGGGGCTGAAGTACTTGAGCAGGACTCAGTCCTGCTTAACAATGTGAGCAGCCTCCTTTCCACTTTCCCTATAGCAAGTACCACTCACCTCTGCTGCTAGTTCCTGGATAAAAGCTCTGGGGAGAGTTATATATATATATATATATGTATATATATACCTTTTATATTCTTCAGCTGTTTGTTTTCATAACTTTTTTCTTCAAAGTTAAATATCTTTGTATCCTTACTGGAAATCATAGTTGTCTCTGGAGTTTACCTCAATTTTCCTCTACAAAACCATCTACAGTTTCATCTTGATCTGTTTTTGCTGAGTGAGAGGAACATATCTGTCTGTCAATTCAGTCAAATTCTTTCCAGACGTTTACTCTGTGAAAGGCTTTGATGCAAAACAGCACATTGTAAAAGGCTTATTCAGTATCATTTCATAGAGGTTAGTTTTTCTGACTGGTATTACTTGTAGCCGATGGTGCCTGAATCCCTTTTGATTTGGTTTAAATGACTTCTGATGTAAACCTCTTCAGGGCTCCTGCCAAGCAGTATATTGCCGTTTCCTTGTCCTTTCTTTCAGACAAAATCTTGTAACATAGTTTTATTGCTTTGACTGGTTGTGACATTGATTTTGAAGGATTTGTAGTATGCAATAAAACATTATACTCATTTAAAACATGACAAATTTCAGCAGTAAACATTTCTTTGTAAACATATCCTTTCACTGGTATATTGATATTACTTGACTTGGACTAACAATGGAAGTAGTTGGTATGAGAACGTTTGATGCGATGTACAGCATTAAGTCTTTTGCCTGAATTGACTGGAGTGTTAGTGACTTTATGCAATAAGGTGAGTCCAAGCTTTTTATTTTCTTAACTTAGTTTTTTTTCTTTCTTTTTCTTCTTTCTTCATGTTTAGGAAACATGGGACAGAATTTAAGTTAGATTTCCGGCTGGAAGAAAGAATATTAATTAATTAATTAGTACAACTAAGGAAGGGCCAAGGAGAATCTCCACCCTTTACAGTATGCAAGAGGAACAATAATGACAAAGTACTTAAGATACTTAATGCCTTCTTTGCCTCAGTCTTTAATAGTAAGGGTACTCAGTTCTTTGTTCTTTAAGTACTCAGCCTTCTGAGCCAGAAGACAGGGAGTGGGTACAGAACAAAGCTCCAATGATCCAAGAGGAAATGGATAGAAATCTGCTCAGCCAATTATACAGTGTGTGGGTCTGGATGAGATTCACCCAAGAGTATTAAGAGAGGCAGTGAAGGTGCTCGCCAAATCCGTTTCCATCATCTACCAGCAGTCCTGGCTGACTGGGGAAGTTCCGCTTAACTGGAGGTTGGCAGAAGCTACGCCTATTTACAAGAAGGATCGGAGGGAGGATGCAGGGAAGTATGGGCCTGTCAGTCTGACCTCAGTGCCAGGCAAGGTCATGGAGCAGGTCATCTTGAGTCTTATCATACAGCACACAGAAGACAACCAGGTGATCAGGCCCAGTAGCATGGGTTTGTGAAAGGCAGGTCCTGTCAAACTAACCTGATCTCCTTCTGTGACAAGGTTACCCATTTAATGGACGAGGGAAAGGCTGTGGATATAGTGTACCTGGATTTTAGTAAAGCCTTCTTACAATATTCTGCTTGAGAAACTGTCTGCCACTGGCCTGGACAGGCACACCCTCTGCTGGGTAAAGAGCTGGATGGCTTGACCCAAAAAAATGGTGGTAAATGGAGTAAAATCCAGTTGGAGGCTGGTCGCAAATTATATTCCCCAGGGCTCAGTGCTGGGCCTAGTCTTGTTCAGTATCTTTATTGATGATAAAGACCCCAAAGGGTCATTGGGCACTGGAACAGCCTGCCCAGGGAGGTGGTTGAGTCACCTTCCCTGGAGGTGTTTAAGGCACGGGTGGACGAGGTGCTAAGGGGCATGGTTTAGTGTTTGATAGGAATGATTGGACTCGATGATCCGGTGGGTCTCTTCCAACCTGGTTATTCTATGATTCTATGATTCTGTGATTCTATGATTCTATGATTCTATGATCTGGATGAGGGGATTGAGTGTAAGTTCGTGGATGACACTGAGCTGGACTGAAGTGTCAATCTGCTTGAAAGTAGGGAGGCTCTGCAAAGGGATCTGAACAGGCTGGATCAATGGCCTTAGACCCATGGTATGAGGTTCAACAAGGTGAAGCGCCAAGTCCAGCACTTGGGACACAACTCCAGGCAGTGCTAAAGGCTTGGAGAAGAGTGGCCAGAAACCTACCTGCCAGAGAAGGATCTGGGGTGCTGGTTGACAGATGGCTGAACATGAGCCAGCAGTGTGCCCAAGTGGCCAAGAAGGCCAATGGCATCTTGGCTTGTATCAGAAACAACGCGGCTGCAGAACTAGGGCAGTGATCCTGCCCCTGTACTTGGCATTGATGAGACTGCACCTTGAATACCGTGTTCAGTTTTTGGCCCCTCACTACAAGAGAGACACTGAGGTGCTGGAGGTTGTCCAGAGAAGGACAATGAAACTGGTGAAGGGACTGGAGAACAAGCCTTATGAGAGTCAGCTGAGGGAACTGGGGTTGCTTAACCTGGAGAAAAGGAAGCTGAGGGGAGACCTTATCACTGTCTACAACTACCTGAAAGGAAGTTGTAGTGAGGTGAGTGTTGGTCTTTTCTCCCAAGTGATGGACAAAAGGACAAGAGGGAAAGGCCTCAAGTTGCGCCAGGGGAACTTCCGATTGGACATTAGGAAAAATTTCTTCATCGGGCACTGGAACGGGCTGCCCAGGTAGGTATTTAAAAGATAAGTAGGTGAAGTTTTCAGGGATATGGTTTAGTAGTGGACAGGTACGGTTGGACTCGATGATCTCAAAAGTCTTTTCCAACCAAGTGATGGTATGATTCTGTGATAATATCGCCATTGCCAATTTTGAAAGCAGCTATAATTGCTCTGGGAGGATCTAGCAGGAGTTTGGGATGCAAAAATACTGAAAACATTCATAACTAGGGGAATTTCACTCTGTCATTTGTTTTCTATGAGCCCCTGACCTTCCTAAAAATGATTTTATGCCGAGCATTTTCAGATATCATGGTTTTATAGGGAATTAATGCCAGGTGACAAATTGCTGGGAACGATTTATCCAGTGTGCTAGCAGAATAATTCTGATCCAGGTCCTCCTCAGGTATTGTCAGAAGAATCTAAGCTGAAACTCTAATTCCTGAGTGTTGCCTGCTATTGGAGATTTAGTGTCCTGCTTTACATTGTTTGTTCTGAAGGAGCTAGAAGGCGGCTGCCTGGCAGCTGGGCTCCTTTGGGAATCCCTGCTAAAATGAAATGTATATTTCATAAGGCCATCCCAGGGAGCAAAATTTTAAGTAAACATACATTTTAAAAGAGTAAGCAATTGTCTACTGGGAAACTGTGTATGGAGCTTTATTTTCAGATATATGTGCTCATCTTTCAGTGTGGAGAATTACACACAATCCACAGTGACATAACACACTAGTTAATGCTTAACATCCCTCTAAACACAGCCTTGCAAGCTAAATTAGTAAGCACTCTCTGCATTAAGCTGTTTCACTAAAGCCAAGTCAAAGCACTGCTGCCATAGGAGAGTTTTATTAACACATAAACTCTGAAATGTATCTGGTTTAGTGTTCCTGGAGAGCGCATTTTAACTGGAGTTACCTGCAGTGACTTGAAGGTAACAGGGTATTTGGAATATTTTTGGATACTGATATGTATTTGTGTGACACAGTTCCTTTAGTCATAACTCAACTCGCATAGGTTGATTTGTTTAAGGTTTGTCAGAGACTGGACACAGTGAATGTTTACTCTCTCATGGCTTTAAACATCTATGGGGTAGATGTCTATACCTGAGCTAGTTATTCTGGGCTTTGCTTATTACCAGTAGGAAAAATAGATACATTTGTAATGTATTCATGTGGTGGTTTATTTTAGATCTCTGTTTAGGATGAGATGTCTTAGTCCCTGGTCTCTGTTGTCTACACTGACAGTGCACAGAGATAAGGATGGCTGGTTCAGATCTAGGTGCCTGTCTGTAGCTGAAGTCTTTGGGATAAAATCCTGCAGTTGCATCTTAAATATTAGTAATTTGATAGAATTCAATTTGGTTTTGGATGTTTGTATAGGAAAATTGGACCTGAGTGATAAAGGAAGAAAATCTGATGAATTATTCAATGCTTTCCTCTTTCTTCACTTCTATAGAGAGCTATAAAATAAAGACTTTTATGTATATGTGTATATATATTTATTTGGAAAAAATCTTCAGGACAAGGTGAATGGAGTGATTTCTTTGTTTTTTTTTTATACTGCAATTCAAGCTTGCTGCTATGGTACCTTTTCTGAACTGATCAGATCAGTCTAAAAGAAGAGACTGTTGAATACGCCAAAGAACAAAAATAAAATAAATAAAGAAAAATGTCTTCAGATCTGGACTCTTTATCCTTTTACATTCTCTTGCATTTTCAGAAAACACTCCGAACTTAACTGCTGCCTACAAAAAATAGCCACATTAAAATTACTGGCACTCGAAGACAAGTTAGAGGATCAGCACAAAGATTTTAAGGTACACAGCACATACTGTACTCATATGATTAATTCCCCTTTGTCCTTGCCTTGCACAGCTCTGTGAGTAGGTCAATTGAGAATTAGACACAGTCAAGAGCATGCGTTTTAGTCCATTTTTCACGTAGGAAGGGTCACTGTGAAGAGGCTCCTCTTCTATGTGCCATGTGCATGTTAGATGCCCACACCACTGCCTTCTCTGCAAGAAAAAGGTAAAAATTCATGGTGCCTTCATCTTAAAAGTTTTTCTTACCATGTCCTTTCCTTATATCAATACCTCAAATTACAATTAGTATCCAACTAAGGATTAATCTGAAGTTCAACACGTCACTATAAATCTGGCAGATTCAGTGTAAAACTAGATGCCACTATTTTTCTGTCCTGCAGCAGGAGAAAGGAGTCCGTATTTCAAGTGTTTGTCAGTGGACAAAATGTCAGTATATGAAGTGTGCTTAAAACTCAGCCACTGGCTCAGTGCGAGGTTGGAGGATGTGTTGTTCAGCTTTGTGTGTGCAAACACAGGAGCTATGCAGGTAGAAGACAATTGATGGTGCAGGACTGAATGAACACAAGCAAGAGGAACAACTTGCTTCTTGGATAGTTCTTATCTTCTTGACACTTGATTTCTTTTTCATTTTATCTTTTTTTTTTTTCCCTTTGCAAGATGTCAGCAGCAGCTTCAATGGGATACTCAGGCAGACAAAAGATACAAATCATTACAGTTCACTGTACTTATGTTTTAATAATTTTTGGTTAAAAAAGAGGTCACTCTTGCTTATACACTGCACTTACAATCTGCTATTACAACTCTCTTTGTGTTTGTGGTTGTTGGAGTATCTTTTCAAGCACTTGTGTAATAGTGTATTACAGTATGAGTGATAGATGTAGGTAAACATTGATGCATTAATTCTGACCACAATGTATAGTGTAAAATTTATATTGAATTTAATGTAGATGATACATTTTCTGTATACCAATCTATTTATTTTTTTTTCCTGTAGAGAAACTACCTAAATGTAGCATTTTTAACACTAAAGAACTCATGTTGGTTGTCAGATATTAGACCTCCTTCCTTCCCTTGCAACATCTTTTATTTCTAAGCAATGTGGCAGTAGCATGAGGCCATGACAGCCTTTATAAAATATATACTTTAGTGAACAAAAAAAGATTATGAGATTTCTGATCAATGCTCTAAGGGATTGTTTTTCCATTGATATTGTATTACAAATGATAGACTACATCATAACTTAACAAAACACCTGCTCACTTCTGGCTGATGTGGTCAAAAATAACTTTCAGTGGTAGCATTTTGAATTGTGAATTATACTGTTGTTCTATGCCGAATTACTTGACCTAAATATTTATGAGGGAATCAGTTCTACAGTATACTACATTAGTGCCCTGCAATATGGCCATGTAAGCAAGAGTAACCTTGATTATTCCCACACTCCCAGAGACAATGGCAGTGCTTGGGAGCAGGAAGTCTGAGGCCCTGGATCCTGGGATTTTTTCTCTTTCTCATTTTCAGTGTCTCATTCTCTCTCTGCAGATCAAACATTCCCTGAAGTATGGTAGAAAGCAGGAAGAATGACACTTGCTAATTTGAATTTCAGAAAACACCTAAACAGCGTTCTGATCTCCAGGTAAGTGTCTGTGAGCCATTTGGCTTTGACACTTGTTAAAACTTAATCACATATCTTTTTGGTGCCAAGCTACTGTACACAGACCTAAGAGAGGAGTAGGCATGTGCATGTGCTTGTGTTTGTGGGGGAGGGGATACTTCATTTGTTTGTACAGATGATGTGAGGTGAAAATTTCATTCCGGAAAATATGAGATCAGTCTATAAAAAAGGAGGAAAGATCCAGCAATGACTGAAAACCTTAAACTACAGGTCTCTCTCTCTGTGTAATTGTGCAATTGCTCTGTATGAGATCTCAAGAAGGAAACATCTGGGAACATGTAGTTTACTAATTTAAATCAGGCTTTATTTTCATGTATTCATTCTCTTCCTCTTCCCCCAAACTGCTTTTTAAAACTACCCTCAGGCATTTCATGAGTTATATCGAAGTCCTTTCTTAAGCAGTAACTGTCAAACATAAAGGAGAAGGAAAACAAATAGCATATTCTAAATGCCAACATTAACTAAACAAGTTCTTTCTGTGAAGATCTGGATATTTCTGAAGAAGTTTGGAACATGTTATCTATACTGTGAAACTCTGTACTAACCATGTATACTGTATGTATACTGACCACTGACTCAAAATTAAGTCTTTTGCTTTATGTGCCTCATTATAATTATTAGACTGAAAACTGTAAAATATTTTCTGTGCTTTCATGTACATTTGAAAACAAATTAATTTCAGTCAGGACTGGGCTGCTTCTTTTGGAAGTGATTTAGCCATTGATATTTGTCAGGCTGAACACTTATGGGAGGTTTGATCTTGCTCATATATTATATTAACCAAAAGTGCTGTGCTGAGATAACCACCTATGTTGGTGCTGATGCAAGATTGACTCACTAACTTCTTTAGATATCAGACTGAGATACAATCTGGTGCACCAAAATTTAGGAGCCTGTGTTCCTCGTAGAGTTGACGGAAAGGAGTGGGCTCCTCTGAAAGGTGACTTACGCAAACTGTTGAGGGAGATGGTAGGAATACACCCCATTGTGTTTGCTTGCAGCCTAAATATACCTGACAAACAATATTTCTATTAGTTTCATGGTATGTTTGCTAATAACAAAGTCAGCTAGCATATTTTATGCCCATGTAAGTATGGCTTAATGCATGAAGTGGAATGAATTGCAGGCTCTGTGGCACAGGTACTTGATGGGATGTGGAGCGCAGTTGCAGTTAGTGCAATGGATGTAATTAGCGGTCAGGGGAAGCAGAACATTAAATGTTTTGTGATGCAGGTAGTGGTGATGCTGTGTCACACTGCTGAACAGAACAGAGGTATGTGATCCCTTACACATACTTTCCATCAAATGATTAAATGCAGCATTCCTGCTGCATCCCATGTACTTTCGAGCAGGATGATATATGAACAGTAAACAATATTGAACTGTTAGCACATTATTGTTAGCACATACATAGTGATCTTATCTAGGTTCAAAAGTAAACAAAGAAGTATGCAAAATAAGATAGTTTGTTCTCCATATACTTGCTGTGTTTAAGCTGTAGCAGAGAAGACTCCAGTGAGGTACAAGAAAAGCCTTACTAAGGAGCAGTGGAAGAAGCTGTGAAATTATCCTTGGAATATGTAACTTGGCAAAATGTCTGTTGTGTATGCCATGTGGGGCTTAACCGTCATTGAGCCTGCTGTGAGCACTGGCAGGGAGATGGTGGTATCAACAGCTTGATGGGAGCTGTAGTGAATACCCGAGTTATACCTAGGTGATGACTTGCTAAAGAGTGAAGTTTTGGCTGGTTTTTTCTATGGCTGGCACCAAGACTCCCTAGTTTCTGTATTAGTGCTCTCAGCCTTCCCTGACAAGCAACATTGGTTTAGTAGCAGGGAGGAGCGAGGCATTTTTTATCAGCAAAGCGATCCAGGAGTTGCACATACTGCCAGTTAATTCAGACAGCTGTAAGGAAGGGCTTGTTTACCAGAACAGTTTTCTTCAGCAATTTTCCATCTTGGAATGGAGCATGATCCTTTTCACATGTATTGTGAGCACCATTTATAGCTGAGCAATGAGAAATGCACTTGCAGCAGAACTGACACAGTCATTCGATGCTATGTAGGATTTCTCCCTAACCTCAGACATAATAAACTCTGTCTGTGATATATATTTTATCTATAAGCATGACTAATCACATTGATTAATTCTCATGATCTCTTACCCTGTTAATATAGTGAAGAAATATTGCTTAACAGTCATAGTAATGGGTTGAGGAAGGACATTTCTGAATCACTGTTTTACCTCTGTGTACGCATCACTTTGTCTCTTTGTGCTCGGTAAAGTCCTCAGAGATTACTTCATCTTCATGAAAGTACTGAATAAAAATAAATTCAGGTCAGGATGTTCTGGAGATGAGAATGTCATCTATACTGTACAATCTTACTGTCTTTCCATAATTGTTCCTAATATGCATTATTAAGATTTTTGAGAAGGCCATTTGTTACTATTTTTCAATCTATACATGCATTTTCTGGTATTCCTAAAAAAGCACTGTCTTGTACTCAGTGCAAAAATTGGGCCTTAAAGAACTGATGGTGTAAATGTTTCTTGTCACTGGAGAAAGTCCGCGCTTATAAAATGCATGCTGGCAGTGGATAGAGTGGAGCTACTTGACTGGAGCTTGGAAAAGATTAAATATCTCCCCTTTGTGCATGTGTGCCCTATGTCCAAATAAAGGAGAATGCAGGCTGCTTCCTTAGCCACATGGATCACTAATCATTGTGATCCATTAATCAGAACTTGAGGCCAGGGGTTATCAAGTGAGGTTAGACCTTCTCCTTCCCAACTGTCTGGGGTTTCTTTCTACCTTTTGGTACACAGTGCTTGAATTCCTAGTGGGGGAGTAATGACCATTCTGACAAGGCACTACGCAAGGACGGCAGGAGAGGGAGGCTTGCAGCACACCGTGTTAGCACCAGCTGCAGTTTTGCCCCAAAGGATCTTATTCTTGCTGACAAGCCCTTATTTATACAGGATGTTGCAATACTGGTTTACAAATAGGTTGATTGAGATAGTTGGTGTGATAGCTGGACCTCATAGCTCAATGCCTTGCAGAACTGTTGAAGATACCATCGAGGCTGACTGCCCTGACTGTCCAACTTCCTATATCTTGCAGCATCCTCTGAGGGGTGCTGAAACCCCCCTGTGAGGGAAGGTTACATCCCTGACTGTGTCTCCGAGGCTGTGCTGTAGCTGCCAGGTCTGCACCTCTTCTTTTTCAGGGACCCTTGTGCTGTGCCTACGCCTGAGCTCACCATCAGGGTTGCAGACGCCCAGTGGCTGGGCTGACAGTGGTGGCATCTCCACAGTTTGCCTAGCAAGGGGCCCCTGCATCAATGAGCATCTCTGTGTCACCTTTTCCTTCTTCCACGTGAAGGAGCAGCCTCTATTTGCAAGTTCAGAAAATGTCACCACATGGTGAGGAGGTCTGACAACTGTGGGGCCTACATCTGGCCATGGTTTCTTCTCTGCCTCTGCTGCCTTTTGCTGGGAGATCCCGTGTTTTATGTAGGGCTGCATGATAGGCTCATAACATCTGCATAGCATGGAGAAATAGATGACTATTTCATGCTGGGTTTTACTTTGTGTGTACCTATAGGAGGTACAGCTATATTATCTGGGAATGACCCAAACACCTTTGGTGTAGAGGCACACAGGATGTTCTGGACACCCTCAGGATCTTTCTGTCTTTGCAACATAGACACAGGTGCCTCCTAAAAAATCACAGTTCCATTTTTATCTCAGTGGCAGAACACAAAGTTCAAACTGAATCTAACTCTAGATATCCTTAAGTTGCTTCCAGACAGCAGACTAAACTTTCTTGAGCTGAAGAGGGCACATGAAATCTGAAGCCAAGTCTGAGTTTTCCAGACTGAGCCAGGATCTAGTTAGAAAATAAGAATGTCTTACTTATAATAGGAAATAGGTACTTGACTATCTGAATGTGGTATGTATTTGTGAAGGCTTCAGACTGAAAACTGAGTAGGCTGATTGTGTGCATGCTGCGTTTCACCAGAGAGGCTCCAGGTATGCATTTGCAAGGCCAGCAAGCATGTGCTTCTTAAATACACCTGCCCACTTGAGCAAAACCTGCATTCACTTTGAACGTCTGCTATATATACCGTGTGTAATGCAGAATGTATATGGAGTTTGAGTGGAATGTTATTTATGAATTGATTAAAATAAAGATAAATTGTATGAAAAAAATGTTGAAAGGAACGGAAATGACATTCAGGAGGATGAAGGAGACAAGCAGCACAGGGGCAGTCTAACAATGTGACAGATCCAAAGGCAGCTCTAAGCTCTAAGCTCCAACACAATTATTTCTGGACCTTGTTGTCTTAGCTGCTCTTGCAGTAACTGGGAACAGGGAATAATGATCAGAGCAGCAGTAGGTTGTGCTTTTATACAGCTCACCACAAACTTTTTATTTCCTGTCAAAAAGTAAGCATATTTGTTTTTAAAAATAAATCAATAACCTCTCTCAAATATTTTGGTGACACTGATCTTGGAGAAATCCTGTCAATGAAATAAAGAAACTTTCTAAAATAGTCTTTCCTCATATTGCTACATTTTGTGAGGAGAAAGTGAGTCCTTAGTCAGAGTCATAGAATCATAGAATGGTTTGGGTTGGAAGGGACCTTAGACATTATCTAGTTCCAACCTCCTCCAACACCTTCCACTAGGTCAGGTTGCTCAAAGACTCATCCAAACTGGTTTTGAATACCTTCAGGGGTGGGGCATCCATGACTACTGTGGGCAACCTGTTCCAGTGCCTCACCATGCTCACAGTAAAAAATGTCTTCCTAATATCTAATCTAAATCTCCCCTCTTGCAGCTTAAAAAATGTTACCCCTTGTCTTATCACTACAATCCCTGATTAAGAGCCCTTTCCCAGCTTTCTTGTAGTTCTCCTTTAGTTACTGGAAGGCTGCTATAAGGTCTCTATGGAGCCTTCTGTTCTCTAGGCTGATCAAGCTCAACGCTCCTAGCCTGTCCTCCTATGGGAAGTGCTCCAGTCCTCTGATCATCTTTGTGGCCCTCCTCTGGACTCACTCCAATAGTTCCATGCCTCTCCTGTGCTGAGAACATAACACAGTTCTCCAGATGACGTCTCACGAGCGCAGAGTAAAGGCAGAGAATCACCTCCATTGACCTGCTGGTCACTTCTGATGCTGTATCACGCTTATATTAGAAAAGGTGTATATAAATGGGTTTGTCCTAAGTCTAAGAATCCATACTGACAAATGAGATTTTGTGAATGTTTTTTTCTAGGATATATCTACGAATATGAACAAAGTTGTGCGAATGGCTTATAAGTTTTTTAAGTACACAGCAACAGGGACAGGTAAAATGTTAGCTGCTTTTAACAGCAGTTACACTTTGCTATTTCCCATTATTTTCAAGAATAGAAAAGGACTTTCAGATGTAGTTTTTTGAGTAGTGAGCTAAGCGCATGGCCTTGGTTGTACTTCTTCACCCAGATGGTGAGGTCCATTTAACAGTGTGTGTGTGCTATTAAGGCACTAGAAAGAGCTGGACATCACAGGCTTAATTAAACATCCCCATGTTATGCCTCTTGCAAACATTAAGGTAAGAAGCAACAAAGGCTTAGAGACTGCAATAAAATAGAGAATGATTGAGTTATATCAGTGAGGCCAGGGACCAGCTTGCCTCTTAATGGCCCAAGATATAATTTTCATCATCTGAGAAACTCAGAGGGATATAATCCAGACTGCTTAAAAGTTTTGCCTCCATATTGTATGCTGATACGTATATTAAGGTTATAGGTTTGTCCATAATCATGCTGATATGATGTAAATATCATCAACAGTATTACATAAATAATAACCTACTGAAAAATTCAGAATGGGAAAGAAAGTGATAAGAATTGACATTTCTGAAATAATGGATGTGTTGGAGCTAAAAGCTGCAGGATGCAGGAATTGATTTTATTTTATTTACTTTTTAATGTGAAGAAACAGAAAACTCTTGAGCGTGCAGCAACCTTAGAAGCCAATACTGACTACTCATAAAGACATTCACATTTTGTTGGTGTAATTAATAATTAAACTCTGGTCTTTTTTGAACAACAAAATATTTGGACTAAAAGTAAAGGTCTACTGTGAAAAATCTGTGAAAAGCATGTATATCTCCAGTTTCCATTCCCCTGCTGTAGTCACTAGCAGGTTACCTAGCTAAAGGGATTTTGAATCCTTGTTTATGACAGTAACTTTGCTTTCAGTGTTCATAGTTGACTTACATTATAATGCCCTTAACAGAGATACATGTTTAGCACCACAGTTTGTGCAACAGAGCAAGGGTAGAAAGTTGTATGCTGTTTCATAATAATAATTTCTGGGCAATGTTTATGAGATCCACTAATTCAAAAGTGTTCTCCAAACAAAATAAACCAATCCTCATTGTTCAGCTTACTCCTCCTTAAATTTTCTAACAAGCAGGAAAAATCTCTGTAAATCTATTACTCATTGCTTAGTTGGCCTATTTCTCTCACCTCTAACCTAGTTCTCCCTTCTTACAATCTTTTCTCTTTTTTCAGAGGTTACAGAAAACAATTCATTATCTTCTTTCACAAAGAATCCTTCTGAACATTTGAAGACTTTATTAAATCTCCTGATCTTCCCCTTCCTAGATTAAGCAAGCCCAGTTCTTGCAAAGTCTTAGACTAGATCACTTTTTTTGAAAGTGCATTCTTATTTCTGTTTATAGAACTTCAGCTGGTCGATGTATTCCTTGACATGTGGTAACCTGCAGTGGTCACAAGGATCCAGGCAAAGGAGTGGAAAGAATGCTTTGTGTGTTTAACATAAAATGCACTCATTTTCTCTAACCCAGCATTTTTGCTTCCTATGCAATGGTATGATTTTATTGCTTGTCTGTGATCCATTCTAATTGTTAGGTTCTGTGCTTGTCTTGCCAGTCATTCTTCAGCTGATATTTGTGTGGATAAGTTTACTTTCTGTGATCTAAAGAGTCTGAAGCATTTTTTAGCTTAGCGTCATTTTCAAATGCAAAAACCATTTAAATCTACCTAACAGTTCATTACTGATTATGTCACACAGACAAATTCTTGCAGAACATGGCCCGATACATCTTGCTTATTTGAAAATGAATCATTTATAACTATTATCTGAATAAGATTTCCCAAGTAACTGTCTAAGTACCTTAAATCCACTTGTCTGTGGGGATGTCCTGTGAGATGTTAAAAGCCAAAATCCAGATGCATGACAGTATTTCTTCTCCTCTATTCTTAAAGCTTGTTATCTGCCATAGAGGGAAATAAATTTGTCCTGACGTGATTTATTTACTAAAAATTCATCTTGGCTCTTACTTACACCCTGGTTATATTCCAAATTCTTACAAATAGACCTTTTCGTTTTCAGTTCTGATATATTTCTGGTGAATTAAGTTAGGCTCTCTTCTCCTTTTTTACTTTTTAAAAGTAAGTAAACGTTTGCCCTTCTGGTCTCCTCGAGCCTGTATTCCTCTAGTTACTAAAGATGATTTCTGATGGCTCTGAAAACTGTTTTCCGTGCTCTCAATGCTGAATAACATCAGGCCTAGCCAAACGGAAAAGTAGTACATTAGCTATGTAGATACTTCTATTATTCTTTCCTTCTTCACCCTTCTATTTATGACTTTAATGGGATTGGCTATCACATTAAAAATGATCTTTTAAACAAGGGCTGAAGCAAAAAGATCGTTGAACTTTTTCAAGATGTAGTGATAATGCTGTAACTATGATAGCCTAAGAGTAGAAGCAAGGAAAGGTGATGGGGAAAAGGCAATGTCTTTTATTAATCAAATAGATTTAACTGGAAAATAGGCAAGCATCTGGGTCAGGAGCTGGGTTTATTTCCCTTAAGACTTTTTTTTCTACTACTAAATTAGTCAATCTAATAAAAGACATCATTTTGCTCCCCAAGTCATGTCTCAGAGTCAACACTTCAGCCCACTTGCTAGTAATTAAATGTTCTGTTGATAACTATTACCTTGTTCAAATTTTGTCTTATAACACACTTAAAAGCCTCTTCTCATATAATGTTCTATTTCCCTTTCAAATTCTATCACAAGTGTGTTCCTGACCCCACAGAAGTTTTTCTCCTATTTTTCTCCTATTTGTGTTTGTGCTGCCCTTTTATACTGGCCTTTAGTAACTTCTGCTACTTCACGTAGTTAATTTGATTATGCATTTTCCTATGTGTCTTTCCTGGGTATTGAATTACTAAGGAATGCATGATCAGGTCAGACCATTGTCCTAGCACACTTCGTACCCTTCCTTCAAGTGGAGATAGGTGGAATGTCACAGATGCTAGTGGCTATGTCTAGTACAGAACGAGCTCCTCAGATGAAGCTAAGGGTGAAGACTAAAAGAAGAACTTGCCGTTAAAAAAAAGAACGTGAAGTAAATGAGACATGAAATTCTGTAAGGAGAATTAATAAGGGTGCTGATATTTTATCTTTTCATGTATTTACCTTTGATTCCCCATAAAGTAGTACTGAAATAACGGAGAAATTACCTGAAGTTGCCTATAGGACTAAAAAAATTGTCCTCAACATTTTAATGACATCAAATGTAGTACATATGTGGACTTTGAGGCATACATCCAGATGAATTTAATAGTATTTTTTTGTTTGTCTGTAGAATTATGAATTGGGTGATCACAGAAAAAAAACCAGCGTGTTTTAGCAATTGATCATTTGATAGCTATGTGTCATAAACTTATTTTCTGCGTACAAATTAAATACATTTGTCTAAAAGCTCCATAAGTGCAGAGCTAATGAGGGTATAAGCAAGTGAAGAGACTAGCATGTAGAATCATAGGGTGCTTCTGAGCAGCTGTCATGCTTCATAGCTGAAGTGGCAGTTTTTCAGCTGTGTGTAGGAGATAGAGCTGTATTTCAAAGATGACAATTTATTATACACTTACTTTCCCAGGGTTTACTGGACACTTAAGTACATTGAGCTAATTTCAAACAACATTTTCATTTTTATCAAGGATAATTGGAATGATATTCTAAGTACTCATTTATACTGCTGGAGCCTCAATAATCCAAAAAGTAGTTAATTAAAAAGATGACTCTGCAGCCTCTGGCCTGGAGAGACGCACACTCTCCTGGGTGGAAAACTGGTTGGCTGGCCGGGCCCAGAGAGTGGTGGGAAATGGTGTGAAATCCAGCTGGAGGCCAGTGACAAGTGGGGTTCCCCAGGGCTCAGTGCTCGTTCCAGCCCTGTTCAATGTCTTTATCAATGACCTGGATGAAGGCATCGAGTGCACCCTTAGCAAGTTTGCGGACGACACTGAGCTGGGTGGAAGTGTTGATCTGCTGGAGGGTAGGGAGGCTCTGCAAAGGGATCTGAACAGGCTAGACCACTGGGCAGAGTCCAATGGCATGAGGTTTAACAAGGCCAAATGCCGGGTCCTGCACTTGGGGCACAACAACCCTATGCAGTGCTACAGACTAGGAGAAGTCTGTCTAGAAAGCTGCCTGGAGGAGAGGGACCTGGGGGTGTTGATTGACAGCCGACTGAATATGAGCCAGCAGTGTGCCCAGGTGGCCAAGAAGGCCAATGGCATCTTGGCTTGTATCAGAAACGGTGTGACCAGCAGGTCCAGGGAGGTTATTCTCCCTCTGTACTCGGCACTGGTGAGACCGCTGCTCGAACACTGTGTTCAGTTCTGGGCCCCTCACCACAAGAAGGATGTTGAGGCTCTGGAACAAGTCCAGAGAAGAGCAACAAAGCTGGTGAGGGGGCTGGAGAGCAGGTCTTACGAGGAGCGACTGAGAGAGCTGGGGTTGTTTAGCTTGGAGAAGAGGAGGCTGAGGGGAGACCTCATTGCTCTCTATAACTACCTGAAAGGAGGTTGTAGAGAGGAGGGTGCTGGCCTCTTCTCCCAAGTGACAGGGGACAGGACAAGAGGGAATGGCCTCAAGCTCCGCCAGGGGAGATTTAGGCTGGACATTAGGAAAAAATTTTTCACAGAAAGGGTGATTGGGCACTGGAACAGGCTGCCCAGGGAGGTGGTTGAGTCACCTTCCCTGGAGGTGTTTAAGGCACGGGTGGACGAGGTGCTAAGGGGCATGGTTTAGTGTTTGATAGGAATGGTTGGACTCGATGATCCGGTGGGTCTCTTCCAACCTGGTTATTCTATGATTCTATGATTCTATATCTGTACATACAACTATGGAAATTTAAATGTATATGTGAAAATCATCTAAAAGTTCTCTTAAAGGGAGCAAAATATTCCACAAATAGGATTCAAAGCACAAAATATGTGTCAACAATTATAAAGATTTATGAATCTTTAGTGACTTGCTACCAGTGATCTCTGATTATTGTGTTGATTCTCTCCTGCTACCCTTCCATGCTTGGCCAACTCTTTCTTTTATAGGCAAATGGAGTAGAAAGACGGTTGTATTTCTGTTGGTTTGTGGATCTGGCGCTGTTCTTCTTTTCCTTTCTCTTTCCATATTTAACCTCAAATTCTTACCTTGTGCTCAGTCAGTGATGACTTCTTGGTGAAGCCCTGAAGTTCAAGATTGCACATTGTGCATATAAAGGATTATATAAAGTGTAATGCATTTAAATATTTATTGTAACACACTGAAATAATGTGCTCTTTGAGCTGGGACTTCAGAGTAGAATCAGCTGTAACAGCTTGGAAAATGTTAACATGCTCACTGGGCTTTACAAAGTAGTGCCTAATGAGATAGGCTCTAAAGAAGCATCATATTTTGCCCATCACTTAAACTTGTTCGTCCTTGACTTCACACTTGATAAACAATATATAAAATATATATTAGGAACAACAGCACGTTTCAATCTAGTGCAAACATAGGTTACTAGAGAGAATAAAACATAAGCCAGCCAACTATGTTTTTTTCGTTCTGCTTCCTCTCCAAGCTCAATTAAGACTCAACATGTTTTTTTCCTCTCCCTAGCTCCCTTTTATCTGCTCTCCTCCTCGTGTTTCCACATCCTTCCCCCCCATCCTCTTCTTTATCTGATGAGGCTAGTGCTATAGAATAATGAGGTAATTCCTGGTAGTGTTGGAAGTCCCAGACACCTGGATGATTTTTTTTTTTTTTAGCCGAGACTAGGTCAGATAAGACCTGATTACCCTTGGGTATTTCAGTGGTATATGTTCAGATTAAGCTAGTCCTACTGGGACCCACTAAAGTTTCTGTGCACTGCAAAATATGCATATGTCCATCTTTAGATACAGCAATTCTGGTCTTGAAATTCAGAGCTAGATGAATGGCTAGGAAGTAGCCTAGATGTGTAATGAACAGAAGTGTTTTAGGTTTGTCTTCCATCTTGTCCAACACTTTACAGATGTCTAACCCCAGGCTCTCTTTCCTGGCATGACTCCAGTTCTGATTTGGCACTAACTCACTCTCCTTATGCAGTGAATGCTCTCAATCTAGTGAATTTTTAAATACAACTGCTTTGCATATGGTGTGTAAATAAAATATTAACCCCCAAACTCAACCCTCCCCAACAAAATTCTGCAAAAAAAATACCATTCCCAAGATTAATTGTTTCACTAGAGTCTAATCTAAATTAGGTCTCAAACAAAGTAGTTTCTATATTTTATTTAGCCATTAGCATTGCATGATTATTTCTTAAAACACTGGATTAATTTATATTCAATAAAGCAATTATAACCAGCAAAGGGATTAACAACTTAAGAGACATCCAAAAAGGCTAATTACAGGACCAGTAATTTAGCTAGCTGTGGAATGATTCAACTCAGATTCCCATTTTTTAGCTTTTAGGACCCACTCTTCTCCTTGGTGCTTTAATAGCAAGCTTGCATGCAAATACTTGCTTTTCTGTGACTGAAGCCTATGCAGCTTTGGGTCAAAATTGATTGCTGAAGTTACATGACTGAAATGCCTCAGGTAAAAAATAAAAATCACTAAAAAAAGCATCCAGTAGACAGCTATGTAAAATGTTCTGCCTGACAGTCATTAATGCTCCCAGTATGGAAGAGGTACTGCAAATAAGGTCAATAGAATTAACACTCAATTACCCCTTAAATATTAAAGAATGTGCCAGGCGTAGTTCTGACAACATTTGGAGGTGATCATAATTGCAAACCACCCGCTACACGAGCATATGTGGTTAGATGCTTTTTCTTCCTTAGAGTAACTGCTCATCAACAAATATTATGAGCTCACTCAGTCATGTTACATACTATGTAAGAGCATGGATGTGAATATACTATGTAAAGTCCCTTCTCCTTTATGGTTCAGATCTCCCTGCTGACATAAACCATCATTGCTCCACTGGAGTTAGTGATGTCCTAAGCTTTTACACCAGCTGAGTTTACACGTTTATGCAGTCAATCAGTAAACATGGATGATTTAAATCAACTTGTATGCTGATTAAATAGTTAGTTTAATTTTTTTTTAATACATGTCAAGAGATACTGCCACTCTCATCTCTATAAATCACTGTGATTTAGGTTCTGACACAAAGCCTGTTGAAATCAAGGAGGTTTTCACTTCACCTCAGGGGGCTTTGGCTCTGAACCACAGACCAACCATTGTGAAATACACAATTTATTTCTAGCCTTTTGTAAAATCTATTCCAGAGGTGTTTTCCCTTATTTAGCCCCTAAATCTGTTTAGTATCCCATATTTTCTCTTTGAAGAAAACAAATTGAACAAGAGAAAGCAGGATAGCAAAGTGTCTTTGAAGGAGATGTCATATAGTCGTTCATCCATTTACTATCTCAGCAGCACAAAAAGTGACTCATATGTTTCCCTTTTTCAATGTTCATTGTCATCTCCCCACCCTCAGACCTTGCTATCAGCCCCAGCAAGTAACTGGTATTAAAGACCTCTTCTTAAAAATTACCTTTTTTTGGGCTTTTTTTTTTAAAAATGATTGTCCCATTTTAGCCCCTGAGTCCCAATGGGGTTGTGCAATCTGAAATTTGACCTTTTCAAATTGGGTTTGAAGAATGAAATCACAGCAGAAAACCCTTTCTTCACATTTTTGTTCATATGCTTTGTGTCTTGCAGTCCTACAGTACCTGAGAGTTCAATTAGGCAGCATGTAATTGACAGGTTCCTGAGTTAAATAGCTGGGATGGGATCATATACTTAAAATAGCTTTAAAAGAAGACCTGTAGACAGACAATCAGTCAGACAATCTTTACAGGCACTTGGAAAGTCCCTATTTTCCTAAACACTTGCCCTATAAATGATCTGGAAGTCTTGCACGTAAAGTAGTTTAATATGAAAGATTGCTTGGAGGCAGTTGACATGCAAACATACCCCTTGATTTCATATCTAGGAGGCATTTTTGTAAGTTTTTTTTCATCAGAAGTATTGTTGTTGCTCATTATCAGTGTGACATCACTTCCCCTGACCTAGTGGTATGTGTACTCTCTGCGCTGTGATTTTCAACTTCTTTAAGATCAAAGCCTCATTTCTTCTGAACAGAAGCCCACCTTTCTTTTTGTTCTGTTCATTTCCATTATCCAGACAAAAAAATTGCCAGTAAACTAAAGGAAAATTAAAGGAAAAAAAAATAAAATTCCTATCTTTCCCTGTTGCTAGACTCTGAAATTTGTCAGGTTGGATGAAACCCCTATTTTCTATACTGTGGTAGAAATCTCAGTTCTGAAGCCTGTGTGTGCCAGGAAAAGTAGGAAAGAATGTCTTGCTTTTCTGTTCTTGAAAGAATGTCATTGCATAGTACACTTGTCCATTTTTTGTTCTCACATTTACAAAAAAGAGTTAACTTTTAAGCTGAGAATTTCAGGAGAAAAGAATAAATTTTGAGTACTCCCATGTTTCAGCTTAAAAAGTCTTATAGAGTCCCTATACTCACAAAAAGCCTCATAGATCAAGGGCTGTAAAAATGGAGCAACTGTTTTTGTTTTGGCTTCCCTCATAGCCCCTTTTAACAAAGCTAGAAAGTACTAGCAGTATTTTCCCTTTGGGTAGCAGCTTCCTAGTTGGAGATTTTGACCAGCATGCAGAAAACCTCAGTTTAGTTACTTAGTTCCATGGATTTAAATCCACATTTCTTATCTTTGAAGAAAGAAGCCTGTTATTTCTCTAGTCTGAAAAGAAGGCACTCACTATCCCTTCTTTTAAACCAGTTCTACTGACAAAAAAGCATTCCAGGACCTACAGAGCCAGAGGAAGGCTGGATGCTGCCCCTACTAGTCAAGGCATCCTGTAAGTTCACTTTTATGAGTGCTCTTCTGACCCACATGTAAGTTCACCTTTATGTTATGGAGGCCAAACATGAATGGGTTTGTATTTTTTATGTACGTATATGTATGCACACACACACAAACATGCGTATATGTCTATATATATAAATATGTAGCTATTAGATATGATTGTCCTTCAGTAGGGCAAGTTTCTAAACTCTGGTTGCCAAATGCTGAGAGGTCATATTGAAGGATTACTCTTTCACTCAGTCTGTTTCTCAAACTCCCTAAGTAGATCATTTGCTCTTTGTGACTCTCCATTCTCCCCTACTTGCTGTGAAGAATACTGAGTCATGTAACAGCACGTTCCAGATGTGGCGCGGTGGAACACCATGAGAAGAAGCTAGCACAGACCATATCTACCAATATTGTAAAGACCTGTCTTCAGAAAAGACTTAGGAATTCCACATATTCAGCAGGCATTAAGGAGAACTGAGTCTGCAGAGACTGGGGATGAGCTGAAGAGCCATTCAAGCAGTTAAGTTGTAATAGTGGAAAACAAAATGTGCTTTTAGCAAAGCAAATATAGGAAGTTTTTTAAGGGCAGAAGACTAGGTTTCTTGCCCTCTGTAATACAATATACAAGCCAGGGTGGATGCTTTATATTACTCCTTTCTCACTTTTTTTTCCAATTTCATAATTATTTGCTTTAATGAGTTATCTTGATGGTGTAAATAGGAGTCATTCTTTTTTTCTAAGTCTTATCCAGTAATCAGGGTAGTCTTTGAGTAGCTTTTGAGGGAGCTGTGTACCCCGGGAGAAGTGAACAGATGACCCAAGCACTGTAAGTTACCCCTGAACTGCTAACTCTCAGACATGAGAGCAGAGTCCTGAGGGCTTGTGAATGCTTTCCTCTGCATCGTCAGAGAGGATTTCCAGTAAGTCACACTGAATGCAAAGTTTGGACAGCACAGCCTTCTTTGGCACTTTGGCAGTTTATTACTCTGGAGAATTCCTGCAAATTAGAGGATTTTGGAAACTGAGGTCCATTTAGAGATAAAGAGTTAATCTGCTTGCAAGTTGGCCATATTCTCTAAATAACTGGTAGATTCACAAGGTAACATGTCTCTAACAAGTGTTTGGCTGAAGAGCTGAATAGGTGCAAGTCTAGCTTTCCTAATGAACACAGCAAAGCACATCATGCTGATGATGAAAATGAAAATTTTGGAAACTGGTACTTCAGAGACAAGAGGAGAAGGAATATAAGGTGAGTATCTATGATATCTCTTTGTATTTTTTTCTTTGCAGTTTAATGTGATATTATGATATTAACAGCTTCAGGACTCTGAAAGCTTTCTTTCTGGTACAGAAAGGAAGAGCCCAGTTTGACATTGCAAGGAGATCTGAAAAGAAGTATAAACTATATCAGGCAAAGCTTCCAAGAATATTACCCTACTCTTCCTTATTCAAGAAACCCACTTATAAGATAGATAGTACTAGTTTCCAATAGAATTGTAGGAAAACAGGCACATGGCTTCTTCTGTAACCTGAGAATGGATATAATCTTAGTGTGAAATTATTCAATTTTCTGTTGAAGATTATTTGCATGAAGATACAGAGCCCTTAATGAGTGAGAAATTTCCGGCTGTCCAACACAACAACTTGCAGTTTCAGGAAAGGTAAAGAAGAAGAGGTATAGGGGCAAACTTTATTTTTAGTTGTATTTGGCTTTAGTTGGAGTTTTTGCTTGTACTGATTAGAAGAGAAGATGACACTACTGAAGAATAACATGGAGCGTATAAAGATTATGAGTGGTTGATTTTCCTTAACAGGTAGGTTTTAAACTATGTCCTAAAATATTTCTCTCATTCTCTTGATGTGCTCTCTAGTGCACTCTTCTTCTCCTGATGGTATTTCTCATCACATGGTGCTCTCTCTTCCAGAGGTCTGTGCCCTTAATAATTTAGGCAATTGAAATAACCCTGCCATGATCAAGACAAGGAATGATTTCCCCGTTCTTAAAGTCTTCTAGAAGTCTGCCATGTATTTTCCACTTTTGATACCCTTATATCTAGGTTGCTTTGGGGAAATCAAGCAATGTGGTGTCCCTAAACAACCTCTCAATCCTGCAAAAACTCAGTCCCAGAAAAGTCAGTTTTTACTCATCTCAGCCCAAACCAAGCATTTAAAATTTGTTAAATGAATTTCACCCCAAGATCCCTGTTTCCTTCTAGCTGATTATTAAGAAAACCTTTTAGTATCCATCCCCACCACTGCAATGTAAACATCTAATAGCGCAAACATTGCTTCCAGAGTTCACAGATGATGTGAAGTCACAAGTAGGAATTCTGATGAAAGGAGGAGATACTTTGTGCCATACCAGGGACTCTGATATAGCTACTTGATTTGTTTGTTCCAGTTTGTTGTGCACATCTTATCTACTATAATACCAGAAAGAAAAGCTACTTTATGTTATCCTGTCTGCAGCTGGAGCATTTGGGAACCAGGTAAAAACCATTCTTTCTCCTGATAGAATGGGATGAAGCACAGATAACAAAAAAGCAGGGAACAAGGGCAGTAGTGCTGAGGTCTGATCTGCAACAAGAAGCAGTCCCAAACCCAGCATTCAGAGGTGATGAAGAGAAGAATGATTGTCTGGGGACCAAGTGGTGTAGAGTCAATGTAATGGAGGGAAATAACGCAACTTGCCAGCTTGCAAATTGGGACTATCCAAAAAAACCCCTAGGTAAAATAAAACACTTTACAAAAGCATCCCCTCTGAAGAAGTGAAATAGTTTTCAAATCTTTTGTTTTGCCTATCTCACTCAGCAAATCTGAGTAGTCTTCATTTAAAGAATATTGTTACATATTGTTGTTTTGGTCTAAATCAAGCTTAGGGTTAGAGGCTGGGATCCTGTTGATATCTTCTAGCAAATTCCTTTGCAAGGCAAAGGGGAGGAGTCCCGTATCATTCCAACACCTATAATAATAGTCAGCATTACCATAAAGGCTCCCTGTGTCACTTTTCTACTGAAAGTTTTGCTCCATCACTGTTTACCAGATTTTGACACTTCTCATGTCCCCAGTATGAAGCAAAGTTCCAGTTGTTTATCGCTTTTATATGTGCTGAAGGTTAAATGCATTTCAGCTGTATGTTCTGCAGATAGGATGTGAAATTTTGTGGCATGTCATACTATGGACAGCTACTATATACAATAGGTGCTGAGATTTCTTTCTGTGTTTGAAATCTTGAATGAATTCTATAAAACATAAGATCATTTCTGAACTCCCTAGAAACCTGAGCAGTGCTAGAGCAAAAGTCAGCTGTAGACCAGGTGATCTGAAATGACAGAGATCTCTGGATGAAAAGGATGCTCAGAGTTCACAGTGAGGGAGGAAGAAGAAAAGGTCTCACAGTGCAGGTAAGAGGACTGGTTCACTGAGAGAGGAGTGAGATCACTGGAAGACTTGGTGCAAATCTCACTTTTGTTCAGATACATAACTTCAGTTATCTTCCTTCAATAAGTGAATGTTATTTAAAAATCAGGAGCGTAACCATCCCTTGAGAAATATTATCGCTGAAAATCAGTTCACAGGCTACATATACATCTTTCACTCATGCTTGTCTCGTTAGAGCCACCTGAATCCCCACCAGCCTCAAGGAAGTAAGAATAGGAGAATAGGATATTTTATGGGGAAAAGCATTGCACAGTAGACCATACATCTGCACTTTTATACTTTCACACAAGTTGATCCCCTGCTTTTATGATTTTACAAAGGTTTCCCCAAGTTCCTCTCACAAATGATGTGAAGCAAAGTTTTAAGAGAGGAAAAGACCATTTAACTGAAGACTTCCCTTGCAGTGAGGATTGGCCAGTGTTTTAATGGAGACCATTTAATCTCTTCTCAACTGGTTATGGACTGACTGGTTAAAGCCCCCTCTTTTTGCTCTCCTGTGGCTGTTGACCTCATCAGTGAGGGACTGCTGGTGCTTGAACATTGTGATGTGGAGCTCCTGTCTGGATTTAGTGACAGTCAACACAAATGAAGAGCTGGTGTGCAGGACTTCTGTGGAAAGAAGTGACTTTATCATAATTCTTTTTCTGAGGGAGCAAAAAAAAGGGCTGCTGGGCCCCTTCCATTATACATGCTAGAACACAGAGCAACTGTTCAAACGAAGAAATGCTCTCAGCCCCTTGAACCATTAAAAGGGATACGTATGGTAGGAAAATACAAGCCCTGCCATGCATATCTATAGAAGTCAGAGGGAGGCTTTTCTAACTGCAAAGACTTTTTGAATTAATTCAACTTTTAGACATCAAAAGGTAGACAAAATATATAAACAGCCAAAATATATGAAAAAAGTAATTAAGTTATAAGAATGCATCATGTTACAGTATTCCTGCCTCATAGGGAACCAGTCAGAAAATTCCCCATGTTTTACAACCCATTATGCACATTTTACATTTCAAACTGTCCTATGAAACAATTGATATCCTGGAAATCATTCCAAAAATAACATAAGGAAGTGAGCTTATGTGGTAAGCTTTGTAGCTCAGCAGTGGGAAGATGTTTGGGGGGTATTGCCCTTTCTCAGGTCAGATTTTCAGTAGTGGTGGAAATGGTTCCTGGAGCTGGATGGGCATGATTTGTCTACATTTTGTATGTGATTTTTTTCTTACCTATCTTTGCAACACCATTCCCTCTCTCTTCCATCCTAGAGCCTCCATGTACATGTGCCGAGCAGGTTTTTGATCACTTCACAAGTCAGCTCCTTGTCGGTTGTACCTGCAGCTATTCTACAGCTCCACTGTAGCTTGCTGTCCTCTTGTTGGACTGTTTTACTTCCCCTGTCTGTCATCTCTCAGATCTCAACTGCTGGGGTGTGCAGACACCTTGTTTTACTACTGCTACACCTCACCTATGAGTGAGGTCATATAACACTTTTTTCCTCTACCATCAGGTCCATTTTGGGGACTACTCTATTTTTAAAACTCTAGAGATTTTTTTCTGGGCCTTATGTCATACCGTCCAATACTTCCCTTGTGTCAATTTAATGCAAACATATTTTAATTTGGCATGAGAATCTGTTGCCTTATAGGTCTTGCTATCTAAAAAGAAAACCATTTTCAGCTCACTGTCACACCTGAAAACCTATTTTCTTTTCTATCTTTAAGTCTTTGCTATCATCCAATTAAATAACTGCACTATTCAAGCTGGTACATCATTCAGGGATATATTTTGCATAACAGTCAGAATTAATTTACAAAGTCCACTATGGTAGTGTCATCTTGAAGTTGCACTTTTTCAGAGACAGTTCCATACACCAAAGTGGCTCATGCTATCTTGTTACTATGGAAACAGTGATGCAGTACTGTTATGGGTGGAGATCTGTGACATTTGAAAGTACTGTATAAAACTGATATTCTCCATAGCTTGCATTTTTATTTATCCTTAGTGCTACATAATAGCATAGCATCACGTTTAAGATAGTTATCATGCTTATGTGTGTGGGTAAGTAAGTTGTGGAAGAGGAAATAATAAAAGAAAGGAAAGTTTGAGACCAAATAAGGTATAAGATCTTCTGCCACTGATTTATTTTAAGCCTTTGGAAAATACTTTTGGGGAAATCAGTTTGTGTCTCATTTCCCTGCCTGTAACATGCCCTCTTTTTCCTTCCCACTTTATTTTCTATATTTAGGTAACAAAGCTTTTAATGCGAGAATGCTTCTCCTCACTGTGATTTTAGAGTGCACAGCACAATTTTGGGAAAGGTTTTATTAGAAAACAGTAATACAAAAAAGGCATAATATACCTACTGTAATATAGCTATGAAAAGACTTTTTGTGTTGTTAGAAGCAAAGCAAATTCCATAAACAAATTTTTTTTTTGTTGTAGATAGCATTCATTCTCAGAGAGCTGGAGTGGTCAGTTGGATAAATATTTGTGCTCTGTCGAAGTAACTAGGAAGAACAGAAGGTAATAATGCAATATGATTTGTAACCACGAAGAATAACACTGCATTCTGAGGGACTCGATGAACAGTTTGTGTGCAGGAAAACTCATCTGTTTTTTCCTAATGATAAAAACTGGACTAAAGGAAGAATGTTGTTTTCCCCTACACAACTTGCCTTGTTTGTATCTGTAGACCATGCTAATTTCACCACCACTACTCCTGTAACTGCTTTTTAACATGGAAAAGAAATTTCTAATTTTTTTGTGTTGCAAGTACAGATTTTATAGACAGAAGCATTCTGATGGAGTTTGTTGATAATTGTTCTATTTCTAAGTAGGATATTCATAGAAGTATTAATTGGTTTAGTCTTCCTCATAGATTTTGTATTTTTAATGAAGTCACTAGCTAGAGGATATAGAAAGATTTACTGAGAGCAAGAAGAAATTTATGGAAATGTTACCCCCTTAATGGATAATTACATTTTCTATTTACTCATTTGTATTGTAATGCCTAGAACTGTAACCACAAGCCCAGCTGTCATTTTGCTAGATGCCACACAAACATTGACTCTAAGGCAAGGAACTAGCTTCTGTGTTTCAGTGAGTCAGACTCAGGAACTATAGTATCAAAGCAGGGTGGAATGGAACACAAAAAGGCATTTGAACTTCAGCCCCTCACTTTCCTTGCTACTGTTAGTTTACACTTGGTCTATGCCAGATTTGTGTTTTGCGTGCTGATAGTGCGAAGGCTTCCTCTCCAATTTCTGGCAACAACTCTGAAATGACATTCTTTGAAATACTTCAGTTGCTTTCTACTGTGGTGACTGAGTGAACTGATGACTGATGGTTAAAAGGATTGCTAGTTCCTTACACAGAGGTGTTTTGTTACCTTGAATTCAGAGGAGACCTTACTATCTATGCTAATTTATTTATTTAGGCTGCCTGTTAGTTTTCATGGAGTAAATGTTCCACAACTAGCAAATCCTTGACCATGGCCAGCCCATTTCTGGAACACAATCTGAGTTTCCCCTCCCTCCATTCCTTTTCTGATAAAACTTGCCTTTTAAAAATACATAAGATTTTCTGACAGTCAGTGTTAAAAATCATTCAGCTGTGCTGTTTTGCTTTAAGTGACTGTCCTTACTTGCTTAATTAGTATGGATATTTCTCTGAATGACAACCTCCAAAAGGCTTAGAGAAAGTCCAACTCAGCCTTTTTGGAATCAAAAGTTCATAGATTTTGAATTTAGCACACATGAATAAATCCTAACCACCAAAAAGAGAGATACTGAAGAGGTTGCTGGGGTAGGGCTTGGGTAAAGACGTAATATGCAAAGGTGATTTTTATAAAGAAAAGTTCTCATGTTTGGGGGATGGGATCAATCTATTCCTGAAAGTCTGCTGCTGCCCTGCATACCTATAAATTGCCCTTTGTGTAGTGCATTAAATGTAATAGGTTCTCACTTTTAGATTTCATACAGTAGCTTCTCTGTGACAAGAGGAAGAGTCGGTGCACTGGAGTGTTATATGGGATGTTTCAAATCAATAGTTATTCATTAAGCGTACAACAGTATATTCTTCTGTTACAACTGCCTTTTCTCACCTGTCATCAGAGGACTTCTTTCTTCACAAATTTGAGGTAGAATTATATATCCTCTGAAGTTTGTAACAAAAATACTTTCATACAGGTGGTTCCAGTGCTCCCACATTGGCCCAAATCCCTTGCTGCCTTGTTCTGCCCCACATCACTACAGTGGGTCTTCATCTTCTCTAATTTCAGCCATTTTTATGTCCAACATTTAGACTGGGACATTTCAGCTTCATTACAGTTGTCTTAGACACCTATGACATGATGATATGTACTGTCTTTTGGACTATCTTAATTTCAGAGTCTGTGTTTTTAAATGGATAAGATGAATCCCCATAGTATGCTTCATAACAAAAATAGTTATATTTTATTCTTTCTTTGTATGCATATTTATAACTATCTGAAATGTGAAGGAAATAAAATGAAATATATAACTTCAGTGAAATATATAACTTCAGTGGATTCAGAGCAACATTGTCATGCCTCAGCTCCTGTGACTATGACTCCTCTGCAAGAAACCAAGCTCTGGCTTAGTCTCAAAGTATCCATTCTGCAAGAACAGAGCTTCGTATTTGGTGGTGAATTGTTTCCTGTGCTTAATCCACCTCCATGAGTAATAGCTTGGACCAACAACAGTACATTGCTGAGGGAATGTTGACTCTCCCTCTCCAAAGAGATGTGGAGTTTGAGTGGAGGCGGTCTCTCAGCATAACGTTAAAGGGACTCATTGTTATAACAGGCTTGGATTGAGCCTCAAGTGTGAGAGGAGACGTATACTGAATGTTTCTTCAGGGACTCAGGAAATGCGATATTTATGCATTTATAGTGTTTTCTCCATCCTCTTATTAGAGCTTAAGGCCAGTGACAGCTGTCCATCCTGCTGCCTGAAGATGCTATCTGTCTTATTTTACAGAACTGTCATCAGTGGCAAAATGCAAAAAAGTTTTGAGATAAAGTAGAATGTAATTAACTTACCCACTTGAATAACAACATAAACATCAGAACTGTTCCTTCAGAAGATGATAAAAGTTATGATGGGCTTGGAAAGAAAGAGGATGAAAACAGGCTAAGGAATAATTTATTTTTGAATCTAAGCCTCTGCGAGTACTAAGCAAGATCAGGCTGATGCCAGACTTTAAGAACTGTTTGTTTCACCCAGCCTGTGGAAAATAAAAATGCAAGATCCAAGCAGCTCTAGTGATCAACCTACCCCCTCTTTAGATTTCAAGCACAACTGTATAGATGACTGTTTGGCCTAGGCCAAAAATGAACCATCAGATTTTTGGGACTTTACTGACTTCACTGGTAACTGTTCCAGAGGAAGACTGGCCTCTGACAGTGCTGCTGTGCTAATTTTCCTGTGCTGAGGACTCACCTAATTTTTCTTTCAGGTAGTAGATGTAATGCCTTTTGAGCTTTTGCAAATCCGTAGCACTTCATTACCAGACCAGAGCTTTGGTGATTAATTTGTTGCAACAATGAGGTGCTGCCTGAAAAAGGGTTTCTGAGGAAAAATGCAGCTGAAGCAAATGGCACTTGGCTGTGGAAGTTTTCTTTTGTCTATGTGATCTTCTATGCATATATCTGGTCTGGCAGGAAATTAAATGAAATCCAGTGGTAGACATGAGAGACAGCAAGATTAAGAGACTTAAAAACAAATAATGACTGTTCTTCATAGCACCTAGAAACTTTTGGACTTACATTTTTATGGGCATAATCAGATTCTTAAGAGTTGAAATTTTAGCACACCTAGTTGGGAGAGGTGATGGTCTTATTTGGTTGTCCTTTAATTATCTCTCCGAAGAGCCTTGGCTTTTCTCCTGAAATTGTCTTTGAGAATCTCATACATAAAATTATGTCAATTCTGAGACACTTAATTTTGCAAGGACACTTTGTAAGAGATTAAGATCAGTGCAATTCAGATCAACATACAGTAGCTACAGAGAAAATTAAAAGTTGAGGTAGTTCCTGGGCACTGACCTATGCAAATCGATTGTGTTTAGTTCCTCTGTTTTTGAACTGGGAAAAAATGTGGAACAATAGGAGTTTTGACTACTAAAGAGAGTACTAGTATTTCTGTATTTATATAAAAATATAGTCTGTATCTCTAGGATACAGATAATATCAGGTGTTTCACAGTGTCAGTCTGGTAGCAACAACAAATTAAAGCAAAGAAGACTGTCTACCTAATAAAGAGGGAGTTTATGTTATATTTCAATAGACTTGTAAAACAAATTGCATTGACCTTCCCCAAGAGCTGTCTCTGAAGGGCAGACTTTGTTCTCCTCCCTCTCTGTGCTAACCTCTTGAAGCAGTCATTAAATATTCATTCCAACAGTTATTCTGTCTCCAGTTTGGACCATTTTGCCTTCTTGTGGATGAGTATTTCTAGTGCCAGGAGTAAACTTTTGTTGTTTTTGTGTATGGCACTTCCGCTGAACAGTAATGAATGCAGAGCACATTGAGTGGCAGGGTAAAATTTATTCTGGACCATAGGTTCCTGGGCCTTCAATTATTCTTTGCCATAATCATGTCCTGCAGTCTTTTTCATGCAGTGGCTTCATTTGTGTGTCATGTGCCATCAGTGTGGCACAGAAGCTATGGCTCAAAAGACCCCTGTTACTGCCAAGGAAAATGATAAGCAGAGGATAAATAGAAAAATGTGTTGCAGAGCTGATTTAAAATACAGATTTTCATGTATGGCTGCATGCCTTGGTTTCCCATGGATCTGGAAAAGGAATTATAAACACAGGGTGAGAAAAATCTTCTGTAAACTAGAAGCAAATGGAAAGAAAAAGAAAAATCTCTTATAAAGTTTTTCAGTCAACCTTTTAAACTTCATATGTCTGTATGTATAAGTTAATACTTAAATGCTTTCTGGAACAAATCTTAATGATTTTTTCTTGATCACTGTTGATCATCTAGCAAACTGAACCAAAGTTCTAATCTGTACATCATCTTGAATATTTGCTGATTATGACCTTTGTCAAAAACTCAGAACAACTTTTCTCCCTGTGATGATGGTAAATGTACTTTGGAAAGTAGTGTATATTACAAAAGAAAACATTCAGTACTCATTATATCACTCCTCAGGAAAAGTGTCCTGAAAAACAGGGTCGGCTCTGAGACGCAATCACAGACTCTTCTCCAGAAGGAGATTGGGCAATGATGACTTTATGTCTTTATTTTAGGCTTATGTAACAAAAGAAAGAAGAGTTTGTCCCTGTAAGAGACAGTGTGGATTTTGTGTTGTTAAAGCCAGCCCCTATAGCTATTGGTAGCGTCTACAAGTGCTTGGCAAATCAGGCTGGACATGCTCACTTTTCATGTGAGAGACCTGCAGAAGATGACCCCAAATCCAAAGCACTGAGGTGGTTCTATATTTCTGAATAAAAAGAAAATGCTGTAGACTCTTTTGAACATGGATGGAAGTGAAAGAATTCTTGTACTTCAGTGTGTTAGGAATGAATATGAAAGCAAAGATGTAACTGTCCTCCTGATAATGTTTATCCAAGGAAAGATAATGGTGAAATTCCACAAATACTTCCAAGGAGCATCTCATAATCATATCCAAAAGGTGTGAACAGCACAAATATGCCTTATAATAGAGTCACTCTTGAGCTTTATAGTAAGTCCTAAGTCTTTCATAATGTGGGCTGTGCCTCAATACAGACCATGTCACCCTCCCATCCACAGACACACAGCCTTCTTCCTTTCCTCCCAAAGATCAAATAGTATCTGTAAGACAAGCTCAGCAATTCTTGGTATGGAAAAGCACTATGTAATAAATAAGTAATAAATTAATATTTAATTAAAGCATATTTTAATGAAAGTTAGCACCTATAAGGAGGTGGAGACAGACCTATGTGACTAGTCAGCTCTCTGCAGAACAACAGCAACCACTTTGCACAGGCTTACGTATAAAGCAGAAGCTTATGTTATGCAAAAGAAGACCTATTGCATCTCTTAACTGATCTATATGGTCAATGCAGGACTAACACTGCTTGGAATGTAATTCTGTGGCCAGAAATGCTTGTGTGACAGTGCATGCTGCAGTCCTGTGGTCCACTGGCCAAAGGTGCAACTCTGAATGACTATTTGACTTCAGTCATTTTTAGTACTGGCGTGTAGCTTTTGTTAAATACAGGTTGGAATCATCATGTGAATGAATGCTCATTGGAACTTGACTTTTCTTTCAAAAATTTTTTTTTTGTTATGGTTGGCTTCTTTTTATGTTTCCATAACATAAAAGCAGTTAAGCTAAGATAAGGGCAGCTGCAAACTGTTCAGCTTTTTGTGATTACCCTCTGATTTCTGAAAAGTTGCTGGAACAAAAATCAGCTATGCAAAGGTTGCGTGCTCCTTGCTTATTATTATCTAGTTTTACTCAGGCTTCTCAGCAGATGGAAGCAGAACAAAGATTTTTGGTAGTGGTTCGGTGGTATAAATAGTTCAATTAATTTAGGGTCTCCCTTTCTGCTGATTTGACTTGCTCTGTGCAGAGAGTGGGTTTAGTGCACTCATAGTGGCTATGCTTTTCAACGGGTATATATCTAAGTGACTGGAGGAATGGTCACCTTTTAACAAACAACCCAGTTCAGCCCACATGTTAATATTCCTTGCATTTTCTTGTGCACCTTCTCAGAGATTGGATTAAAATTTAAGTTCTGACAAAGTTAGGCAGTAGAAAGTATCACTGAGCTAGGTCTTCACCTCTGGTGAGAAAGATGACATGCAAATTATTGGACTGGACACACCCTTATACTGGCAGCTGTTTGTATGGATTAAAAAAAAAAAAGTCTCTGTGCAACTGACAGTTTGTGCTGTAGAGATATACAATGTAGAGATATCCAAAACAGCAAAAAGGCTGAAGGTCAGTATTAAAGTACAGGACATTGAGAGGGTTATACAGACTTTGCCTGTTTATCTCAAGCTATTAGTGTTTCATTTTCAAGATCAGCTCTTTACAGACAAAACTTCTAAAATTTTTTGTACCAAATCCTTCCCCACAAACATGCTTTCAGAAGCTCTGAACCAGACAAAAAAAAAAAAAGTAAAAATACACCACCACCAACCCCCACTCCCCTCATCTCATAACTGCTTTGTAATTTAAAGGCCAATTATAATATCTCATTTTTGAGGAAAAACTTCAATGGGATTTTCTCTTGGATGAGCAGAGAACTGCTTGAGAACTGAAAAATGAACACTGGACTACTCAATTTCATGCCTGTATCAGGTTTAGGAATTGAACATTTGGCCTAAATTGTAATGATGAAGAAAACTGTTGTAAATACAGAAAGGGGAACAGTAAATGTAATTGAAGGAATGTCCTTGCCTGCATAATTCACCTTGCAAATCTTTTACAAAAATGGCAGAAAATCAACTTTCAGAACTTGCCCTTGCTTTTTGTTACCGTATTCATAAGGTATGGAAAAACTGGGACGCACGCACACATTATATACACAAGTCCATTGAATGTGTGTGTGTATAAATACATAGAAGTGATACAAAAACATCTCCCCCCCCCCAATCAGCATCACACTTAAATATAATGCTTCCACTGTTTGATTGTTATTAGTAGGAAAACTCCACCAACAGTGCAGTCATCTGTGCTTCTGAAAAATGTAAATGTCAATTTCTGGTCTTTAAAAATTATTAAGCCTATTGAAAGATAGCAATTTCCAGTGTTTGCTTGGTTGGTAAGATGCAGGAGAGTGAGCATTACTCCTGAGAGCTGCCATTGGTTAGCTGGAGGGAAAATGGATATCAATTATACATAATCTAAGAAGCCTCTGCATAATAATCAGGCCCAGTAGGGGCTTTGGGGCAGCTTCGTTATTCTCTTGTAAACACAAGAGCCCAGATAGACATGTCAGTCAGGAGTAGCGGCTGCATTTCTTCCTTTTAACACCTTCACATTCTATTGCTTCAATATGCAAACAAGGCTGTTTAGCTGAGGGTTGAGGCTGTGCTAATGAGCTCCCTGCACTAACCCTGAAGTAAAAAGGTTCTGTTTCACAGCTGCTCAGAGACTAGCTCCTCTGGGCATGCTCAGGTATTGGAAAATAATTCCTTTTAAACAGAGAAACGCCAATCAGGATTTCTCGCATACTGTTCTCTTTTCTCAGCGTGCTAATGCAATTACCTCATAACTTGTGAACTTTTTATGGTAGTGGAAAATGTTTGGTCTTTGAATTGTATATTTTTGTCACTGTAAAGAAGAGAGAGCTTGGAAAATTCAGCAGATGTAAAAATCATACGGTCTGTTAATTCCTGGAGGACCATAGCTCAAGACTAATTTTCACATTTCCCTCTTAAAGGTGGACAGTACTTTTAACCCTCCCCTCCATGTGTTTCTCCATTTCTAACATTTTTTCCATTTCCTTTTAGCTGGTCTATGTTGTAAGTGACAGCAGGGGCTCCTAGTTCAGTGCTGCCAACTTCATTCCAGCTCAACACTGGAAAGGCCAGCTTCTGTCAGTTTAGGACCTTGACTCTGTCCTAAACCTAGGTTTCAGGGCATTGCTGAACTTAACCAGCTGCATAATTGCCTTGGTAAAGACACACAGACCCCGTGATAATCTTTTACGAATGAGCCGACATTTACAACTCATGATATGAAATATGACTAACTCTCAAATATCCAATTATTCTTATGAATAAAGTAGTTTTCTGCCTGGAACAGTCAGAAATCCCTGCTGGGTTAATTTAGTGTCTGATAGAAATCATTTTGGTTTTCTGTTTGAAATAGGGCAGTGTATGATTTCTTATACAACTCTATGAGATGCTCCCTGTCTTCATTCATTCATTCACTCTTCCCCAGGACTGTGCCTTCTAGCAACATGACACAGGAGAGCAGACCTATAGGCAGAGCCACAAAAATGTCTCTCAAGTGCAAGTTACAACTATCTCAAACCATAACACATTCCTATTAAGAGAGACAGCACATTTTTAACTATTTAGCAGTCAAGTATTGTGATCTACTCTTTTTCACTTTGTTATTAGTTGGATTTCTAATGGCTGTCTCCATGCATGACAATCCATATTATTAAGTCAGTGGAAAAGTCACAGCTTTGTACTATTTCAACACTTAAATTATTTATTATGTTAGCTTTATGGTCTATTACACCCCTGCTTAGACAGGTAGAGCTAACTCCCTTCTGCCTTGCTGCAGCTCATTAAATGGCCATCATAACTGGACAGGCTTAATTGTGTTACATCCAAATATTTCTGTCATTTGGCTTCAATTCCAAGGTCTACCTAGAAATCTCACTTACTTCTGTGTGACTGGCAAATCATTAAAGTATCCTGTAAGCAGTTTACTTATGGCATGTTGGTGAAAATTTAAAAGTAAGATTATGAAACTGAAATAAGATGTGACTTCGCTTGTTTCAGAGTTTTTTTAAGTTATGCCATCCATTTTAGAAATAGTATCCCCAGCCAGCAGAATACTCATTTATTCATCTTTTTAAGGTATTTTAAAAATAATAGTTGCCAGTGGTCACATTTATCTGTAGTTTGGAATTGTAATTTTCTAGTTCAGAGAATAAATAACTGAAAAAAATATCTACTTCCCATTCAGCTCAGCTTTCCATATGTCAGTTTGAATGGTACAAATGATGAGCTTTTTAGCATTGTTATTATGAAATTATGCTATTACCTTATAGCTCTCAGTAGGCAAGAGTGCTGCAGTAATTAAAACATTTTTTCTGGGACTTGGAGGACCCCCTCTTCTCCTGAAAAGTGTCTGTGTCATTTTAGACAAGTCACTTGACTCTAAAGCTTTATGAAACATTTAGGAATTTAGGTACATAAGCAAAAACTCATTAGGTGTTCCTTTTTATGTGGTTGTTATCCCTTATAGGTGGATTACAGATGTTGCAAGGATCCATGACGCAGAAGACTGCCCTGAAAACAACATTTTTCTTTCCTTTATTTTGTATTTTGCTTTGCCTATTTATACTTCAAGCAATTGCAACAACAAAAAATGCCTTATGCTGTGGCTATGTGGTAAAAAACTTCTTCTGGAGTAAAATTTCCATTCCGATTATCAACTTTCGACCAGCCAGCCATCTATCAGGTAAGGACTTCTATACACAGTCAGTAGCATTCAATAGAGGTGAGATTAATCTCATATAGTATGAAAAAAAATCTATGAAATACTTTCACTGCATTCATATACAACTTGCCATTGACATTTTGGTTTCTACAAGAGATAACAACCTGGTTATGACACCAAACCAGAGAAAAATATTTTAAAAACTGTAAGTGAACTATAGTGCATGATTGGAGAATTGTGCAGTGATTTTATATTTGGTTTTGATACTTAAAGGGAAAAAAGATTAAGGCATGCAAAGGTGCAACTGTAATACCAATATTTTCATCAAGTGTCACCAAAATACCAATAGTTATTACTTCATTCTGTTTGAAAATACCTTGCATTGTGATTCAAGGTAGTGATGTTCAACAAGTGGATGTAGAGAGCCCCCCCCAAAATAGGCAATTTTTGTCAACCTACAGAATAATTTCATAGTTCTCTAGGTTTTTGCACAAGTCTTGGAAGATCTCATCGTGCAAACTGCTTGTTTGAAAGTCTTAAGGTAAAAGATAGAAGATAACAGAATACATTTAATAACAGTTGGGATGCTTTTCCTTCCTTTATTTTTGCATATAAAAACCTTTCTATATATTTATTCCTTTCATTTAACACATGTAATTGTTAATGCATCACAGGCAATGATGTCTGGCTGGATACTGATTTTTGGTGTTTAATTTATTGTTATTTGTATAAAACAATAAAAAATTATCTTACTCATTGCTATAGAACATACCCTACTTCCAATGTAACCATGATGTTAGAGGCAAGAAATTCACGGTGGGTGGACTAGTGGCCTGGTAGGCAATGACAAGGTCTGCTGCACAATTCTGGGCTGTGCAATAGATACTTAATTTGATACATCTTTGATTTAGAGGGTACAGATTGTCACAGTTCAGGGCTTCTAGCCATAAGCTGATTTGGGAGGTGGATGTATATAATATTAGGATTGTGTTCTCTTCCCTTGAATGTATCTGAAGTGGTTGATCCTGTTCAGCTCCGCTTGAGAACCCTACAAAGGGTTGTTCATTTTGGCTTTGGAAATGGCATGGATCTATGTTATGCATTTGAAAAAAAAAATATTCTGATAGCAGAATCATCAAATTTCACTGGGAAAATAATCAGAACCCCCTTCCAACCTGGATATTCTATGATTCTACGATTCTATGATCAGTAAGAGAAACAGAGAAGAGATCAGTAAGTGAAAGAGAGTAGTGAAAAATGCTTTGGAGCAGGCACACTGGCTGCCTGCAGTTGGACTTGGCCATCATACATACTAGTATGCATCACTTATTTCACTGGTGGGAGGCAGATAGGCAGATACTGCCATGCTTTAGCCTCTGTCTGGGATCCTGATGAGTCTAATACTGGCTCTGTTACAATACACACTTTAAGATTGCTTATTTATTAATACTGTCGTCCTTCTATTGAAAGGAAAGCAATTTGGTTCCTTGTTGGTTTCATTAGGTGTTTGCAGTGTATGAATGTTTTCAAATTAAACACTGACTTCATAAAATCATCCTCGGTACTGTCTTAGCTTCAAGTCATTAATTCTGTTTTTTAAAGTATTAATGCAGATGAAGGAACTTTGTTCTTTGTCTCTGTCTACCATAAAGTGCCTGAAGTGAACTTTTTTCCCTCTACTCCTGCTAAATTACTAATTAGTTCAATGTACCTCGGAGATGAGAACCTTTGAGATTGGCAAAACTTGTATTTTCAACAGAAGTTTATTATGACTGTAGTTGGTGCTCTTAATGACAAGTTTAAGGAGAAAATTATATTTTTTTTTTCTTTTTCCCCTTGAGCAATATCAAAGAGTGAAGAGGTTGACTAAACCAGACACAGCGTAATCAAAATTGTGCAACAGTCTAATATAATAGTAGAGATCCACCCTCCACCCCATAGAAAAACATTATATATCTTCTCACAGGAAAATGTTATTGATATGCCTGTTGGAAAGTCATAGATTAAAACTGGAGACATTGTAGCTGTTGATGCCAAACTCATGACAAGTGAAGTTGTTTAGGAAAGATACTCCCCCATCACTTTGGTTCCTTCCCTGAACAGGGAGGAGAAACAGGAAAGCTGGGACTGAGGCAGTTGCCTTGAACTGTTAACAGTGCCCTTGGATTGCTCAAGTTCAGCCAGTCTACCCTGGAAGTCTATCCTTCTATCCTAGAAGATTTGCTAAGGAATTAAAGCAATAATTCACACTGCACATCTTAAAAGCAGCAATGCTTATTCATGCATTTGAAAAGGGAGAGGTGGGAATATTAGAAATATATACATTAGAAATATATATATTCCCACTACTCTCATGCTCTTCTTCGAACACATTGTGAAGACTGAGCTGATATCCAGGGTATTTGAATGTGCAGGGACCTTAAGAGGACGTGTGTAATATAAAATGCTGGTTAGCATATAGTGGCTACTACATTTTTAGCTGTAGAAAAGCATGCAGAGAGACAATTAAGGATAACATATTCCTTTCAAAAAATTCAGGTGATGTATGTTTAGTAATATGATAAATCGAGTGACACCAAAAAAGTATGACCTAAAGACCCAAACAAACTTCTAAATCTTATGTTTGGGCTGAAAGCATTAAGATGTCTCATAACTTCCCAATAGAATTGCAATTTGTACCTAAACCTTGGAATATCAAATAGCTATTGCAATGCAGCAACAAAAAAGAAAGTTGTTGGCTTTTATGAGATAAATATTCTCATATATCATCTTTACATATTTATTTTTTCGGAATTGTTTATATCTTCATGCATAGTAATTCCTGACATACACAAATTAAAAAAAAAACCCCATACATTAATTCAGAATGTAAACTACTGTGTATAATGAAACATGGAGCAACAGGTACACAGAAACAGATGAGAATAGTTATTGTTTCTGTCTCCTTGTTACATATAAGGAGCTGTGATGAAGAAATAAAATTTTTTTTAATGTTATTTGATAAATTATCATATATATAGAAGAAGGACTGAAAGCTAGAGTAGGAAATTCTGGCTGTACCGAATATCACAGATCCATGAGTGATTTCAGTCTTCACCTGAGACAACTTTTCCTAGGCTGTGCATTTATATGGTCTGCTTTAAGTCTTCCTTGTTTAGCTTAGTTTTTCCAGTTAGTAATCCAGGGTCATTGGGAAGGAGAGATAGAAAATGCTAAGAAAACTATTTTTGAGCACAGACTGTATTTCAGATATTGAAACCTTCTTACATCCAATCACCATTGTTTTGAACACCCTGAGGAAGGAAGCAACAGTTGAAGAGCATTTCAAGTCCATTGTGAACCAGAATTTTCACACATAGAACAGTAACGTATATTCCCCAATGGCTGTATTCACTTTAGAAAGTCCTTTAGAAAAAGATGTTGCTTTGGGGCGATAAAACAGACATCCCCTTGGTATTGATGTATTTTGTAAGTAATTTATTTGAATAAGAGAACTGATGGTCTTTAGTGGCCCTTTCATACTAGCACTTTTAAAAATGGAGGCGTGGTGAGTTACATGAGTTCTCTCAGATTTTATTATTCTAAGATTATTTTATTATTGCTAATCTGCCTCCAGCACTGGCCTTAGCTACTAGGAAACCTTATGTTAACATCTTCCAGGGCCTCCAGGAGAGGGTCTTGAGGAATCTCTTCATTTTTTACAACTCTTACTTCCCCCTCCTTCCTCATTTTGCCTGCTTTCAAGCCAGTGACAGGTTGCATCACAAAGTGAGATTGTGCTGTAGCGCTCCTGGGGATTAATGCTGGAAAATAAAATAAACTAAACATAAGATAGTGTTTTCTCAGGCTATTTCACTATTAAGATATACACTGGAGTGATTTTTGATTAACTTTTCAATGGTTTGACTGTATGCAGAACAAAAATGATAGGGAAGCAGTAAGCAGTAGAAAGAGACGGAGGCCACAGCTTCCTGAGCCCCTTCAAACTGCATGATCTCCTCCCAAGCACTCATTCCAATCTACCTCCTAAAATCCCAGTGTTTCAGTTCAGAGGCTCCCACCAGAAATCTCATTGCTTCTCTGAGGTCCACCCTGCCAGAATCCTTTTCACTGATACTGTAAAATCAATTCTGCCTACAAGGTGGGAGTGCTTTGAGCTGAGTCTAGGTCCTAGTATCTATCATGTCCAATATTGTTGTCCCAGTCATCAAACCTTTATGTCATCCCAGAATGGTCCAAGACTAGACCTGAAGATCAAAGATATGACCTTAGACAGGTATATCTTCAACTGCCCTCTTGCTCAATGCCATAAGACATCTAGGACGGCCAATCCTGCAATTAACAGTTGTTAAAACAGAAAAGAACTTTGGGGTTTTATTTCTTACTATTTTCTTCAAGTAGATAACTGGCATTACATCATTTAAGTTAGATCATTTGAACTCTCTAGCCTTCATTTTCCATTTCAAAATTATATCCTGTCTTCCTGTCTCTTGGAGGTGATGTGAGAGTCTTTGATCAGTTGTGGATTTAATACTCCCTTAACACTGGTATAAACTCTGGTATACTGCTGTGTGGTTTTAGCCATATAGTTTAGATTCGTGTTTGTAAACCTTGGTTGACACCTTGGGAAGTTTATTCATGCACTTTACAACATTTCTGCATGGAGAAGCTTATGATCCGAAGCATTTGCCTGCTTAAGTTCTTCAGCACATAATACTCCTGTTGATCAGTCCTTTAATCATAAATGCCAAGGTGGCTTCCCCAAGGCCTTCTAATGGAGTAGGATCAAGGATCATTAATTGCTACAATCCTGGACTTAATTGCCAGGTTGTCTAAACTCAGATGATGTTGAAAAAGCAAGACACATACTTTATCCAAACCGAAATATTTCCTTAAAGCCGCAGTGGGCTTGGAGAACATGACTCTGCCTGAGGTCATAGGAAAACCAGATAAATGAAGAAGAAATGTGAGATAACCTTCCTTGTGGCTCAGCTGATTTGAAAATTAAAACCTATGTATGAATTGTACTGTTTCTTGTATTGTTAAAGTAAACAAAATTTAATTTATTTTCCTTGTTGCGGAAAGGACTTAAAAGTTTTTGTGTATAGAATATCAGTCACTTAATAAATGATTTTCGCAGATTCATATGACGCTCACACCTGCCACTCACTTCTGCCATCTTTAAGGAAAAACTGTTTCCTGAAAATACAGGAACAATGCTGGGAGGGTAAAAGTAAACTTGTTTTTACTGCTGTTTTTGTTAGGGACAGACTGTGTCTGGCAGAACTCTTTCTTTCCCCCACTCTCTTTGCATTTCCCATATAAAGGGTAAGTACAGTCACAGAATGCAGTGGAAAGGCTTAGAAGGCTCAAAGGCTTAGAAGATGTTATGAGAGTGGTGATTGGGCTACTGAATCCAGATGGAAGAGACCGTGCTGGGCAAAGAGTGGGTCTGAATGAAATACGTTTTCCTCCAAATGGATGACTTTGTTCTTGTGGGTTACAGATCCAACAATCCTATCAGCAGAAGCTGCTGCAGTTTGCAGTGTGGTTAAATAAGCCCCAAAATTTCAGGGTTGGAGAAGGTATAAACTGTTCAAGGGAGGCAGAGAGGAAACAAACAGGTGCAATGTTTCATTATCACAGCTCCCCATCCCCTTGCCTGGAGGAAGTGGGTGTTGGAGCTGGGTCTGTCGAGAGGGAGGAGAAGGATTCTTGCAGTGGTGATCCTTGCTTGGGTCTTTGCCTGGAGACTCCTCCCCACGAGGGGAGACCTCATTGCTCTCTACAACTACCTGAATGGAAGGTTGTGGAGAGGAGGGTGCTGGCCTCTTCTCCCAAGTGACAGGGGACAGGACAAGAGGGAATGGCCTCAAGATCCACCAGGGGAGGTTTAGGCTGGACATTAGGAAAAAATTTTTCACTGAAAGGGTCGTTGGGCACTGGCACAGGCTGCCCAGGGAGGTGGTTGATTCATCTTCCCTGGAGGTGTTTAAGGCACGGGTGGACGAGGTGCTGAGGGGCATGGTTTAGTGTTTGATAGGAATGGTTGGACTCAATGATCCGGTGGGTCTCTTCCAACCTGGTGATTCTGTGATTCTATGAAAATAGAGCCAGGAGAGGAATTACATTCCAGTGCAGTGATGAAGAAGTTTACCTGGCTCTCAGAGTTCTCTGAGAACAACTCTGGATTACTTTACAGCCCTCTAGTGAGGGCATGCTCTGCTGAGGACTGTCAAATAAGTCTGACCTCAACTACCAGAAGCAGAAGCAAGAACTTTAGTTTGGACATTATAGGATGTGCTGTAGTGATTGAACTAGTGGATGGGCCAGTGCAGTTTATCTTGCAACAGATTTGTTAACCTAGTCCTTCATTTCCTTGGTCTTTTCTGACAGGTGCGTTTAGATGTTTTATTTTGTATCCTAGGGAACATCTTATACAAACAGGAAAAGAAGTCTTCATTTTTTTTTGCTTTTTCTAGGGAAAATAATTCCAAGTAGTTTCAATTCAGCCATTTTTTCTTGTTTTACTGTTGTTTCTATGTGTATTTGGTTAGAAAGGGGAAAGAATGGGTTCAGCAGTCAAATGTAGGATTTAACTGTGTACAGAGCCCTACTCTCAACTCACATAAGCCCTTTTGAAATACCATGCTTTGTCCTCACTAAAAGGAAAAGCTGTTCCTTCATGTGTTAGTTAACAAAGGTTAAGTAAAGCATATTACAATTGGAATTATACAGGGCTGTTGCAGCTTGCTTAAGTGTTAGCAGGTCAAAGAGAACACTGCATCCTTGATAATGTTTTAGTTTGACCTGCTAACAAATGTTAATACATCTGTCTTGTTCAATGGTTTTTGTGTGTGTGAATGTGCATATATTTAAGGAGTAGAAAAGAAACGCTATATGTCAGATGAAAGTCCTTCAGAATTCAGCAATAAATCACTGAGTACCAGCGTACACTACACATCCCCCATAGAGGACAAAATGTTATGCAAATAAAGACTTCACGGACAATACTTCTGCAAATATTCTTCAATTTTTTAAGCATTTCTGTACATAAATTCATTCAAAGCTAGAGAACTCTATAAATTAACAATTGGCTGTATTCATCAAAGTGTTCATAACAAGCAGCAATTTTTGATTCTGGGGAATGGGAGCGAATTTAAAAAAAAAGCCCTATCAGTTTTTAATTAGCAAATATTCAAAATGGGTCTTATTGTCTTAAGTACTTTATTTTTATAGTGAAAAGGGTAGGCATTAAACATCACATTTATTGGGTTCTTGTGAAGAAATATTTATCTATTACCCCTTGGCTGTATATTACTATTGCACTATCAGTGGCCCCTAACCCAACTCTACTGCACTCTCTGCAAAGACTCAGAAGGAAGAAAATCTTTTACCACACAACTACCAGCTTTTAACTGCAAGACAGAAACAGCTGGTAGGTCCATTGCAGCCAGAGGAAGCACAAAGAAAGAGCGAGGCAATGCAGAGCTGCATGTGTGGCAGTGATCTTGGGGTACTGGCTGTCTAGCTACTATCAGGGACATGAAATATGAAAATGCTTGTTTGTGAATTTAAGATGTGGGCAGCATTTTACTAGTCCTTGGGAGCTAGCAGGAGAAAGCTCTTGAAGGCAAAGGTGAGGGGTTCATGGCTGATGAGATAAAAAGTGGGAGTGCTGGAGGTACACACAGAAAGGAGCAAGGTGTTAAAAGCAAATAGTCAAGAAAATGGTTGCAAGGCTGGGTGCATATGAAATACCTCAAGTGGTTATAATGAGATGAGATTAATGAGTGTTCTAGCAGTATCCCAATATTGTGACTTTGCTCTGTGATGTCTTTTCCATGTCAAATTCATCACCTCTCAATGCCCTTTACTCCAGAGGGGTCTTCTTTACAATGCAGAAGATAACAAAAGTCCTCTGAAAAGGGAAATACATTGCTCTGGCCACTATAGAAGGTAATCACTACACAACACATAGAGTAAAATGTAGTAGGGAAAAAGAAAAAAAATCATTACAGTTGTAAACTGAAACAACTCTTTTTGAGGCATCTGGCATTTTTTTTTCTCTCTGCCCACCTATTATTTTACTGATTACAAAGCTTTTCAACTTCTTATTAGCAGGCAGAATATCTTACTGTGTTGTTTGGAACTTACTCGCATATATTTGTAAGTGAAAAAAAGTCTGATGCTAAAGCATGTGTTATTCTCCACTTAATTAAGGAGATGAAAAGTCACAACTGTGCTATGATGTTTTATTAAAATATAAAAAATAGCAAGCTATCAACACAAGCCAATTAAATGACACTTCTTGTCTCCAGATTAGCCTACACACAGGTTTATATTTACATTTATATTTTATTTGGCAAAAAAAATCAGCCTTTACCCAATATAATCAGGCTTGATATTTCAGAAAAATTATCCATCTACTGTTGCTCGAAGCACAAACACAACAAAATATATTAAAAACAACCCAAGAGTCCGACACATCAGACATTTTAGAAATCTGCAACACATCAGCACAGTGTGTCCATAGAGTTTCAGAGTCCACAAAGCAGCAAATATGTAAATTACCACTTATTAAGACTGACATGTGGAGTATGGAGGAGACCCCTTCAGCTATTCTTATGTCCTTTAACTTATCTGATGATGGACCCATCATGCTGACAAGAATTCTTTCTGAATGGGTGAATTGTCTAATAGTTCATCAATGCCCAGAGCCTGTTTAATTTTTAAGAATTATCTCTACCTAAATAGGAATAGCGTGCTGTGTAATAGGCCTTGGTCCGGTGGACAACATTTACAGTGGGCCATATTTTGAGCAGTAATCGGACCAGATGGCTTTTAGAGTTTTTTTCCAATTTATTTGTTCTATAATTCTATATTGCCTTGCAATTTTTTTGAAAACACCAATACCCTGCCATTAGCACTCCTAATGTACTGCTATGTAATTTTTAGGCAGTCGCTGAAATCTTTAGCATGTCTTTCTATTTTCTGAGGTAATCTTCATAGTCTATGACAGGAAAAAAACATTAAAGGTATTCCAGAATAGTGGTTTACTCTTTCAGTGGCTTAAAAAATAGGTACAGTGTGTCCTTAATAGATTAACATATGTATATATTAGTATAATAGAGTTATAACTATAGCATGTTCATACACTATGTGAACAAAATATGCAAATGGCTAAATCTTCGTGCATCTGCTTTTTGTATCATCATAGGTAAACTTGACTACATGTAAGATGCTCTTCAGAATTGCACAGTATGACCTGTGCAGTTAATATACATGTAGATTCTCTCTAGTAGAAAGATACAGGAACAGATAAATCAGAAGCTGCGAATCCCATTATCTTAAACCATTTTTTTTCCCAACCACACTGAGCGTATTTGACTTCACAGGAGGTTCAAACCAGTAGCTGGAATATTTTCTGTAAGTTTCAAACTGCTTACCCACCAACCCAGCTTGATGAGAAGTGTGGGGAAACTTTGACACAGCAAAAGAAAACTGTCTGGCAGGAGCATCATCCACCATATATCATGGTGCCTCATAGCTGAGATAAGCGGTTTATATTGGTCTCATGAACAGTTGGGTGCCACTGCATGACAGTTTTTTTTTTTTGTGTGAAATGCTGTTTGCTTTTATACTTGCACGCACCATAGGGCCTTAATCAAATAATTTACTGTATAATTCAACTGTGATTCTCCCAAAGCATTGTTGGCCAATAATTTTGTGTATTCCTAGAATGTCTTAAAATTCTGCTATTCTGTCCTTGAAAAATTGACCTATATAGCAAATAGTTGGAATACACCGGGGACACTTCATATATTAGTTTAACAGCCTGTCTGCAAGAATAAATGAAGAAAAATGAGCAAAGCTATACTCAGTGGTGCAAAAAATAACTTCCACTGGCAAGACTATTAGTTGTCCCATGGTGAAACTAAAAGCAAATATTGGACTTGAAATACTCCTGACTGGGTGAGAATCTGAAAGACAAAGCAAAGAATTATTGAGCAGAGTGGAAATTAGTAACTACTGGTTGGTAGCATGAGAAATATGATAGGGATAGTTGAGCATATCTATATTATAATACCTGTGCAGATGAGGAACAAAAAGGATTTGCAAAATGAAGGTACAGCATAACTAGAGTAACTAGAGTAAGTAACTACAAAGTGAGCTTTGTTAAAGATAACATAGGGGTAGACCTGAAAGACATGATGAACGACAGTGCTGTTCCCTGTGAAAGAGAAGGGGTGAAAATGTGAATACTTTTCTAACTATATTATATTTCAATTTGTCATTCTTTCACCTTGTGATTCTTTCCATTTACTTATCAGAAGGATATAAAAATCCATGTGCTTAGATTCTATTTTCTAAAATCCCACTGACTTAATACAATACTACTAATATATACTGAATTCTAGCACGTGGTATCACAAGTTTTTACATTCTTAGTGAACGCTATCAATTCTATATTGCTCTTATTATTGTAGCAAGAAAGATCAGAGGATGATATTAAAGCATGTAGAGACACATCCTACATTTTAATAAACGTCAAAGGAGGTTTAGACAATAATATCAGAATACTTCTATAGCTGTGAACAAGGCTTTTGAGTAGGTGGGTTCTCTAGACAGGTTTTAAAGTCATCATTGTGAAGGATTTATATCCAGAGCAATACAGATTTTTCTGATTGTATGTTGTACTGTTTTTAATGTACAAGTATTTGTGGTTCTTATCAAAATGTACCTAGAGGGCAGCATGAAAGGATTAGTTCAGTATCTCCCACCTCAGCTCAGATCTTACAGTGAGTCCCAAAGTTCTCCTGTGGTTTTCTCCTTTATTCAGAAATCTTTGTACCATGTTTCTGATATAGTGAATGAGGGGTTTATAAGAATTATCTTGCTTTGTGTCATTGTAAAAATGCTGTCTCCTGGTAGTTTGCTCTTAGAGAATCATGTAATTTGAGAAACTGTCCTGGCATGAAGGTCTGACTTTTTTTGCTTTTTAAAAGTTTTTAATTGACCTCTTTATTTAAAGGATGCTATTTAAGCATAAAAAAAGAAAAAAGGTGATAAAGTGGATTTTCTTAACTGTTGTTTATATTCCCATTTAGACTTCATTCACAATAGCTTTGCTTGTGTAGTTGAAGTAATATTCTCTGAAAACAAAATGTTACAGTGAATAATACAGTATAGATTTGTTGATGGATTGCATAATCTCATGAATTAATACGTCTGTATTATGTTTATGGAGTACAGTAAAATGTGTTATCTGGGTAGTTTATCAACCTAATATACTAGCAGTGAAATACTTTGAAACGTAAACCAACTATGTTGAGAACTAAGTATCTTAAGAAATATTCTGCAGTACATTTATGCATATGGAAGAATGCATTTTAAAAAATTGCCTTTAGTGTATCAAAATATTTTGTTTTGATTTTGATGTCTTTCTTTTATAGTATATAGTGTATCATAATTTATTAAATGGAATGTAAAATAAAAAATAATTAAAAATTCTCCCAGTGTTGGTACAGCTTCATATAGAACCATATTGGCTTGGGTGTTTTTCTGAAACAAAATGCTACCAAAATGAACATATTTCTGAGGGAAGTTTGGTTTTCAACACCAGTACTTTCTGGGGATGTCAGTATTCTCAGAAATCTTTTAAGTGAGTTAACTTGTAAATTGCTTATCTAGGAGCAGTTATTTATGAAACTTCTTTCAGTTTGAAAGAGAGTTAAATATTTTGGTGGTCATATATGGGGAAATCAGTATGGATGGACAGTTTGAAAGAAGGGATGTAGCTCAGGGTTTTAATCAATATGTGCTCACCAAAATAGAGTACTTCTGAATTTTCCAAGGTAGTATCATTTTATTCACTAATGGATTCTCTTTTGGGAGATCTACGCCCTGCTTCTTAGTAAAAGTAAATCAACATTTTCTGGCTGCCATGAAATTGTATAACTGCAAGCCAACTGTGAATCTGGTCCATTACTTCCATTAAAATTAATGGAAGAAAGATGTGTCCAAATGACCTAGAATTCTTTGAATCTATATTTTCTTGAATTGTGTCAAAACAATGCGTTTAATCATATATATATCTTTACAGTTGTGTGTGTCTGAGTGAGTGTCTAATGTGCTGAATGGCCTAAATGTAAACTATGATTGATTATTCCCATATGAGCCCAGACTACTTGCAGTCCATTGGTTAGGATATTACTAAAAGACTGTTTTCATTGAGGACTTGGCATCCTCTTGAAAACTGCATTTGGAAACTACAGTGGGAATGAACATAGGCGAAATGGGGAAGTTAATCAACCTAAGCTGAAAGTCACAGTTCATATGCACCTAGGACTCTACTATCTTAAAAAGTAGAATAAAAATAGAGTATTACCATCTCCTCGTGTTAACTAACAATGAGAAACAAAGAAACAAACAAGAAGATTCTCAAAATATTTTCTTCTGCTGTTTACCATTTTTATATCTCACAAGGCACAAATAAAATGACCCAGTTTTCCATTAGCTTTTTAAAGCCAGAACCTACAAATGGTACTTGTGTTAAGTAGTCCTTTACTCTGTAGGTGGCCTATGAGTAAGGCTGACAGCTCTTGTTTTGTATCTCTGAGCATTTCTGGGGAATTTTCTGTTTTCTTAATTCTTTTCAGAGAAATTAGAAAACAGTATGATATACTTTCACTCACGCAAACTTTCAAAAATTAGGTCCGAAAATATATTTTCCATCTTCCAGATTCTACTCAAAGAATTAAGAGTGTGGCTTATCTAGATATTAGAATAACAAATGAAGTGAAGCGACTCTCTGTTATGGAACAGTCCAACAAATATTGAATAAGACTATTTTGCTGCAGATAATATTGGCTTACATGAAAAATAATAAGGGAATTGGAATATTACAAAAGAGGTTATGGCTTTCACATTTTAGAACTTTTCTTCATAAATGTGGTCTGAACTTTTTCATATGTCTTTTCTTCCTGTTCTTAGTTGTCAGACTTCTGGCACAGTGTATTGTGGATTATATCCATACAGTTAATCCTGTTTTTTCCCAAGAATGCGTTTTGTGTATTTTTGTGCATATTTGGATGGCTTTTAGACTAAGTTAAGTTGCTTTGCTTTTGTACGTTCATAAGATTTATTGCTCTTCATTCAATGTTTCCTGAAGGAGATAGATGGCAATTGTAAAAGGGTTGGGCCCTCTGGAGAATTAACTACTAATCTAAATATTGATATTTTTCTTTTTTTTTTTTCTTTTTTTGTGGACTTCATCGCCTCCACATTTTGAGATGCCCATAGTTATAAACTCCCTCACTGGGAGTCAAACAGAAAGAAGGTCAGAGTTTACCCCATGTAGAGTAATTTCTGGACTGATGCTTTTTATGGAATTCATCACCCTTTCTGTGCAGAGTTCATTAACTGAAATCCAAGAGAAGCATGAGTTTATGTTCTAAATGAAGGCTCTGATAAGCCTGCAAGAATATTTCAATGAAAAACACAGGTAAAAACATACATATTTTCCACAAAAAGCTTCTTTATTTCACATTCATGCTTCAGAAAATGTAACTTGCATGTGTATGAAGTACTTGCATGTGTGTGCAAAATGTGAATGCTGGAACATTTTCTATTATTATCATGAGAAGCTAGTTTTAGCCTGTCTACCTTGTGGACCTGGAAGTAATGTCTTAGAGCATTCATTGGATCTGTTAGTGCACTACTGGTTCTGTGATTAACTTTACATTTGTAATATTTGCTGACTTTGCAAACTTCATGGCAGCTGTTTGTTGCTGGGGTTTGAATCAATTAATATTAACTGATACATGAGGGTTTCTTAGGGACTTGCACAGAACTCTGTGAGAGAAGCACGAGCTGCAGAAGGGTTTGGAGGCAGCATGAAGACATCAGTCTGTAAGCATGTGATAAATTTACAATGTCCTGCATTTCAATTTCTAAATGAAAAAATCCTGCATGTTTAGGATTAGGATGTTCACAGTTGCTGATTTAAACCTGTTTTTTTTTTTTTTGTCCAAAGCTGTTCCTGTTCTTGGTAGCAAGAGGGGCTGCAGCAGAAGGTATTTCAAAGCAGTAGCCAGGAGATATTACATAAGGAGGTTAGCCCCTGAGGCCAAAGTTGGCCTTTGTAAATACCCTCCTCTACAGCTTTCATAGTTTTACTCAAACCTGTGGTATATGAAACTGCAGTCATCTTTGGGGACTGACTAGACAAGTTGCACAAGCCAGAAGCGTGTACCCAATTAACACGTTTGTTTCTGAGAGATGGTGTATTACAGTGAAAGACTAAGAGGCTGCCATGTATCACATATTAAAGAACCAGAGAAATGAGCAAATGAAAAGCTAGTCTAAAAAATGTCACAATATTTGAAAGCTGTTTTTTTAAAAAATTAAAAAATGCATAAAAATGTTATGTCTTTTTATTTCTCAGAAAGCATTTTTAATTCAAAGGAAGGCAATTTGGGGAACTTAATAAGTCAACTGTCATCTTGGTAAGTCTACATACTCATTTCTGCTTTGAATGTAGTTTTAGCTGAGAAAATGTGGGAAGTTGAAGCATTTTATTTGGCACTGGTATGTCTGAATCTGTCAGGAATGGCCTGACGCTTATCACTTCTCCATATCTCCAGGCAATTTGGAGCTTTCTCATTTACAATTTATGTGTAGCATAAGCAATTATATCCCACTGTTTTAAGGAATTTCCAAGGTCCCTACATCCCTGTGTTGCACTGAGGTCTGCATGCAAAGGCTACTTACCTCTGTCAGCCACTCAGGTAGTCACTTCGTCTTGAAAGAAGAAATCCTAATTTCTGGTCCTTGTTCTCAACACTGCAGGTTACTTTGTCTTTTCCTTTGTGGCTAGAAAAGCAGCGGGCTTCTGTTAACAGATATACGATATACCTCTGAGTGGAGCAGCCTGGGGACAACCTTAGCGAATCCACAGCAAAACAATGGTCCTAGCAAGAAATAGAAAGTATCACAAAAGGTCAAGTTAATGATGCTTTTATACATTGGATGATTCTAAAACTTGGTAACAATAGTTATCTATAGCTAAATTTTTACAGATGAGCAAGGGCTTCTTAACTCTTATAAAAAGTTAATTTGATTAATGGTACACATTTGTTTTCTTGAATATAGTTTTCTAATTTTGAGCACAAATGAATACTGACCTTAGCGGTACTATATGTGCTCTCTTCCTCCCCTATGTATTGTCTTTAGGGAGTTTCCTGACTGCATGTACTTTTTCATATCTGTCTGCTAAATTAGAGATTCCTGTATGAAATGTAGCACTCCAGAGCATTCTTTGGATTTATGGCACTTTCTTGGGTCAACTTAGATCTGCAAAGCAACAGTTTTCATTCCTGACTTTTTTTTCTCAATTGCAGAGCAGACATAAAATTACTGATGGCGTCTGTCCTATTTCATTGACAGAGTTTTCCACCATTTATTTTCATGAAAAACATTTTAACTGAAAGAAAATCTCTCTGAGCACAAACAGAATATGAAATCTGACGTCTCTAAAACTTCATACTTCAGGGCTGAGAAATATCAGCGAGTTTTTTTCCATTTATTTTAAAACATTTTTAATTCTGTGTTTACACTCAAATGGAAACGGATTCTCAAAGGGAGAGCAGAGCATTTATAACTAGATCTATCACATATATTTGATGAAGAGGGATGCCATGCATATTTTGACTTTCTCAGTATATAACATTATTATGATATTAAAATCTTGCCATATTTCAGAAAACAGCTGGCTCATTTTAAACACCTATGGAATCACCTCCTGTAGTAAATGCCTCCATTTTGATAATATTACAATACAGTTTAATGAAGCTGTGAGTACACATGAAAGTTATTATGCGATCTTTAAATATATCAAGTATATTCTGTGTTTTAGAAAAGCGAGTCTACACTAAGGAGTTCTTATGTATATTTTTCTTCTTAGGATAGGTGAAAAAAATTAGTGCAGTCATATGAAATATTTAATCAACAAACACCATGAAAATAATAAAAAAACTGCTAGCAAAAAATAGTTTCTGATATAAGTTAACGGTACCTATACCTTTTTGGCAGTCAAGATGTTTCTGCTTAACTTCTGTGAGAAAAGACCAAAGAATTCGTAATTTTAGGGGAGTATCTTTTAGTTGTTCATACAATGTCTTATTTAAATATAGCTGATCAGCTTTTTTTCACTAGGAAGCTTTGTTAAGGGAAAACTAAAAGGCATTTTCCAGATACATAAAAACATTTTAGATATTATTATTTTAAAAGATATTTTCAGTTAAAAGAAATATAATACCACTAAGCATTCCTCACTCAAACTTTGCAATAGTAGGGAAATATGCAACAGAACAGAATGGTAGGAACTAAAACGCAACAGAAAAGGTTCCTTTGTGTCTATTTCCTAAAAAGAAAACAACAGGAATGACTGACACAAAAATTTTCAATATTTTTCAGGAAACTTACTTGTATTTCTTCCTGATGAATGTGCAATATAACAGTAACAGCAAATACAACACAAGTGCTAGGTGACGTCCTGACAGCAGAGAAGTCAATGAGATAATTGTCCAAATTTCCCTCATGCATTCAAACTTCAGGTATAATACTATTTAAGTCAGTCTTGCCTCCCTAAAAGTCCTTTCCAGTTGATGTTTTCCATCACAAATGAGTTTGTTTTGAATTTTCATAAAGCATTATAGGGGCTACTTACTCTATGACTGTGCGAAAGATACACTCCTTTTGATATGATTTAGAAATAAATGTTCAAATGAATAAAAGATGTGACTGATGCCAACTTCAAGGCTGGCTTATTTCATTGTACTTGCAGAAGAAACTGAAGTAGTTCAAGCTAAAATTAGGTTATTCTATATTGAATATGCTAGCATCAGAATGAATGAATACTACATGGAGATTTAGATGATTTTCCAAAGTTTGCACACAAATCTGTAGGAAAGATACAAAATTATCCTAACTCCTGAGTTGTTAATTACTTCATTGGTCTTTGGACCACTTTGTCTTGGTTTCAAGTTCCTCATGCAATTTTTATGCACCCAGGCTGGATTTAACTCAGTTTTATCATGATGTTAACTTGTTCACATAGTCTCCTACTAGTCTTGACACAAACATTAAGAAATTAAAATGAATGGAAATGCTTCATTTGTTTTATGTCAGTGAATTCTGGGATTGCAAAATAGCTTCAACAGAGTTATAGGAGAGAAGACCATGGACCATTAACTTTTGGAATTTCCTGATCTGAGCGGTTGATTGAGTAACCTCAATGCTGCATGTAAACTAGACTTTGCGTTTAACCATGTATGCATTTTATACACTTTCACAGATTTTCATGTAACCTGCATGGGATATTTTCATTTCTGAAATAGTTGGAAGACATGACTTTGTTCAGTGGGGGAAAGTTCATAGAGTACATGAAGAGTACTAGAGTACTGGAGTGTGTATCTAGTTTGCCAAAGTAAATTAAACTGAAATTTTCAGCAACTCTGTATCTTAAAGGACTTATTTCTGGAATTCAGTATGCATATAAAACATGTCTGGCTTTCTATTATATATAAAAAAATGTTCTGGTCAACCATGAGTTTAAGCCTTTAGCTCTGATACTTTTGCATGTGCATGCGTGGCCTCCCAGGTAAGTGCAGAGTTAGCCTGAAGCCAATGAGGCACGTGTAATCCATCAATGAGCACGTGTTAAATATCCCACTCTGACTGTACAGGGTGTGTAAGTTGATTATGATCTCTATCTCATAATATTGCTAGTCCTTCTAAATGTGTAGATGTATGCTTGCACTTCTAGTGGCCTCAGGTTAAATTTAAGATAAAACCCCATCATATCGGTGAGTGCATATGCACATTCACTTCTGTTGGCCTGAGATCAAGCCTTTGAAATAATGTGTTGGAGGTAGAATTAGGTAAAAATAACCCTTTAGAAGGTTCACAGCTCACAACAAGTGAAATAACCCATGCACAGCCTATGTGAGTTGTAAGACCAGTGCCCAAGCAGAAAATATACAGCTCAGCTTCCAACTCTCTTCCAGCAGTTCCATCCTCCTATACCGGCACTGATTATTTTTTGACAACCAGGAGTCAATGTTAGCATTAGAGCCCTGGCCCTAAACTCTTCTTTTAGCCACACTTCTCTTATGTTTACTCGTCTGATGAAATGCATTAATCTACTATTTTTCAAAGACCACTTGGGAGAGTCATTGACTTTGTTTATATATTTTTTTAAATGCAGCAGGTTTATCATCTCCTCTGCTGAGGAGAAATGTTTTTGTGCTTTATTTTTTCTCCTGTATTAAGTTTTTAAGTCTGTGTATTGAGGACTGCATAGAAAAGCACCTTATTTGCTGTAACAAATTAAGCCACTGATTTACCCAGTCTAGCCTCCAGAACAGCTATTAATGAGGAAGGTGCCTCCTTTCACTCTCTGCTCTCTCGGCATCTGTAAAGTGCTTTATATGCAGCAAAATATGGTACATTAGTGTGCACTGTAGATCACAAACATGAGATCTAATTGAATTTAATTTTTATAATCCAAATGAGAAAGCAAAGAAAACAAACCTTCCAGCATGTCAGATCAGGGAACAACCCCCCCCCCCCATTGGTGTGGAATGAAAGAGTTATAGAGGAAGAATCTAGATACTAGACATACATGATTTTACCAGCTTTATACAAAAAATAAACCAGCATTTATATTGTCCTGTTGGATCTGCAGCCAGTCAGAGTGGAGTAGAAAGTAAAGAACTTCTGAGGAATGTTAAGGATGTGGCCTATAAATTAAGACATTCCTTAGCAGCTTTAAGCAACCTAGCCTAAGGCTCAGTTGCACTTTGGCCATAGCAGCTACAAGAAATCTTTTTGGGCTAATTATTGAATATCTACTTTTGTTAATGGACTTTTGTTTCCCATGCTGAGCTCTGTGATGTTAGCCTGTGCTGCTTGGACTATATAAACTAACTAGCTTGAAGATAACTACACAACCTGTGCCACAGAAATCCCTCAATAGCATGAAGGAGGGACCTGTCATGTGATTTGCGTATGACTGAGAAAAGTATTTCCTCCTTTATTATGTAAGGAATGGCAAACAACTGGCCTGCTCCAGGAGGTGCCCCAGTTGAAGTGAATTAGCTGGGAGACAGAAGGCTTATTTTTCTCTTTTCCCAGAGTATTGAGTTAGTGTTGCTAAAGAATAACATAATAGCTTGGACTGTCCATTGCTAGTAAATATCTTTTACTTGAGAAAGACAGTTTGAGAATTCTTGTATCTCATCCAAAAGAATGATGATTTGTTCACTCACTTCTAGTCCAAAAAGAAGAATCTTCTAGCATCCTCAGGTGAATGTCTTTGAGCAACGTGCCTAGCACACGCTCCAGCAGGGGAGGAAAGAAACCTTTAGGGAAGAGTTTAGAACTGTTATTTTGCCACTACCTGTCTGATTTCTATAGATGCTGGAATAATTAGATGGTTAGGACAGGGTGTTTCATTGTAATGTGCTCCACAGAACTGCTTTTAATAAGAAAATAAGTTCTAGCAGTTCTGTTTTTTTGCAAAGTAATATTCTTCAAGGAAGAACCATATTCTACCCTGGGAAAATTACTTAGGGAAGGATGTAACAAAAATGTGTTTTGCTCACAGCAAAATTTGTAAACCTGGAGTGGACGAGAATAACATATTTCTGTGCTGTTTGAAATTGGCAAAAAGCCAGAATTTTCTGCCTCACTTTATTTTAACATTTTTGCATTTGTCTAGAATATTGTTACATTTATCTTGGGAGAGGTACACCACTGGCATGAAGTTTCATAGAAGTGTGTAAGACTACAGAATGAAGTACATAACGGAACTGATTTTTCTTGCACTAATTTATTATACTAAGCTAAGTACTGTTTATTTACTTCAGGCTCAGAGAGTAGAGATTAAAGCAGGATGCTTTATCATGGCTGGAATGTGATGTCATGAGAGACATTTTGACTTCATTAATTACTATGAAAGTGCCAAAAAAGTATAGTACTCTATGAATTCCAAACAAAGGCAAAATATGTAGTTACATATAACCTTGCCTGAAGTTCTTTTTCAAGAAAGAGTTTTCAAATAAAATTAATTAGGAAACTGCCATATCTTAAAAATCAAAGTTAGATTTCATAGTTGAAGAATTAAGGAATTAATGCAATTCATTTCTCCTTGCCAACCTTAAAGAAGCAATGAAAATGAAGACTGCAAGTGTTCCATGGAAAATGGGAATGAATTGTATGACTGTTTAAGTTTTTCTCTTTCCTGTTCTGAAAAAAATGCAGTGTAAATAATTCTCTATTGTTTATTTTTAAATGGTTAAGCTTAAAGGAAGTTAATGTATTGTATACGCATTGACATGTATTGTAGCTCTTCTGAATGTGATTGTTTTTCAGCAACTTGGGTTTCGCTGAAGGGGAAGTGAAGTTGAGTGGAATCTTTTCTAAGCCTGGGTGTCCAAAGTGGTTTTGTAGAGCTGTGCAGTTGTGCAAGTGCCACCAGTTCTAGCCGTGGGATTATCCAATTACTCTCTATTTAATATCAAAGAGATATGAAATGTAAAGCCTGATAGAATTACTCTAGAATTTTGACACTAAGCTAAAGCTGTAATCTTGGGTATCCTATAAGATATCTGTTGCTGTGCTGTATGAATTCTAGCTTCTAATTAGGTACCTCCACCCCTTATATACATACCTGTTTTTGTCCAAGGGGGAAGATGTGATACAGTGTGGGACTTAAAGAAGCTTTTAGGTCACCTAGAGTACCCCTTAGAAAATGCTGAAGAGAGGTGCACAGGCATAGCATCTATATTTCAGCTCATTTCTACCTAGGGGACTGGCTAAGTTACTGCTGCAGTGTGGTCAGTGTTGGGGCTGGAAGGGAGGAAGAGCTGCAGCTGTGTCACACTGTGGTGGAGCCCAGGATCTCAGAGTAGGGTGATAGATGCCAGTGCGGGCTTCATGGGCATTAACCATGGAGATGTCTAGCCCTTGCACAATGTAACTAAAGTGCAACAGACCAGCAGTTCACTATTACAAGCAGGGGCTTGTCACATGAATGGTGAGTCTGATGTTTGTTTGCTACATAAAATACATGAAATGTTTCTGAAGTAAACGCCGTATATAGCAGGGACTGACTGCTCATGTACTGCTTACTGGGTTTTGTTATTGAAGCAGTCTTTCAAAATTGTTTAGCACAGTGAATAACAGCACAAATTATATATCTGCAAAACTTTGTCAAAACTCCCAGAAACCCAGTATTTTGATGGTTGAAACTTATAAAATATAAATGTAGCAATTCCCTAGCAGATCATCATTTAGACTAAGAATGTTTCTGACTGTTATTTCTATTATTATTATTTCTGACTATTATTTCTGAACCAAGTTCAGAATATAACTTCTAATTATATATACAGAATGGTGGGGTTTAAATTAGGCTGAGGAAGTCCCTAAACTGCTGACTGCCAGAAGCTGGGGCGTGTACAGGGGAATATCACTGTGTGTGTGCCCTATATCTAATATGTTCTCCCTAATAATTTCTGAACCAAGTTCAGAAATTATGCAATTTTTGCTGTTTCATCCTTTCTTCTTTCCACACAGGTGGGGCTGGCCTGGAAAGGTGATTTGTTCCATGTGTCTATCTCATATGTCACGGATGTAGGAGTAGGTTATCTAGATTTTTTTTTTCACAGACAGGTAAAAATGGTAAAGCTAAACACCAAGAACTATATTCTTAACTCTATAGTCAAAATTTATTTAGCAAGTCTTTAATTTTGCAGTGCCTAATAAGGTATAGTTTGGACTTCATTCAGCTTGGATTTTGGGTGTTTGTCTGAATTTCTTGGAAGAATTTCATTCTGTGACTTTTTAATGTGGGATATCCAATTGCCCAGTAGCTTCAACCTGGCTTCTGGGCATAAGGAATCATTGACAAATGAACTTAATGGCTGTTGACAGCTGTTGCCTTGATTGTCAGTGAAACCTTTACCTAGGAAACCAGGAGTGGTAGAAATAATACCTTCCAGCTACCAATACCAATACCAATACCAATACCAATACCAATACCAATACCAATACCAATACCAATACCAGTAAATCGTCAGGTGGAGGCATGTGTGCAGCCTGGGACCCTACTCACTGTTGGCTAGAGGAGGGCAGGAGAATGATCATATACAAATGAGATCTTTTATGCAGAATGACTTTGGGCAAATGATGTGTTAAGGGGAGGTGTTTCACTATGGAATAATGCAAAGAGTAGTAGCAAATTGTCATAAGCGTTTACCCACAACCTCTAAAGGAACTCAGATAAGGAATGTAGCAGTATGTAAGGTGGATTCCAGTGAATTATGGGTCAGTCTGTTTTCCATACTAGGAAAACCAGTGTAAACAATAATAGAGCACATACAGAGATTCAGTGGGAAAGAGTCACCACAGCTTTTGAAAAATAATGTGTCTCTTCACAAATCCCTTTGAGTTCTTTGAAGGAATAAAGGATCATGTGGATAGGGTTGCCCCAGTTGATATTGTGTATGAAGATTTGAAAAAAAACCTCTTTTTTTGGAGTCCTTACTAAAGCTTCTTAAAGAAATAGAGCTATCATGGGACAAAAATTATCAAGAAAGTTAAGAATAGGCATAAATGGTCAATTTTAGAATGGCATGGGATTAGTGGTTGAGTCTCACAGAGACTTATTCCAGAATTTGTGCCTCTTAAGGTATTACTAAATAGTGTGGGAAAGGGATAAAGTGTGACTTGACAAAGACTGATGATAGTGCAAAATTGTTCTGAGACATAAAAAATTAAAATGGAGTCTAAAGAACTGCAGGAAAATCTGATATTTCTAAATGACTGGGCAGACAAAATTCACATTGATAGATGCAAAACAATGCACTTGGGGAATATAACTTCTAATTATATATACAGAATGGTGGGGTTTAAATTAGGCTGAGGAAGTCCCTAAACTGCTGACTGCCAGAAGCTGGGGCGTGTACAGGGGAATATCACTGTGTGTGTGCCCTATATCTAATATGTTCTCCCTAAACATCTGCTACTGGGCCCTGTCAGAGAGGCAGGAAACTGAGTGAGATGGACCTTTAGTCTGACTTATTGCAGCTGTTCTTATATTTTGGGGAATGCAAGGGAAAGAAAGGAAATGCGATTTTAAAGTTTTTTTTATAGTTGAGATTGCAGCTAGAATTGAACGGAATTTCGTAAGACAAAGGACAAAACACTTTTTAAGTTCAAGGGCTTTCTCTGCTGAATTAAAAATGTGTGGAGCAAAAGCTTCCATTGCAAAGGTATCTCAGGAAAAGGCCATAATCTTTCATAATTGAAGAGCAACCTAAACATTAGGGTTGCTTCTATTATTTAATGCTGTTTATCATGTCTTAGACATTACTTCTCATAATAACTAAGATTGATTTTTTTTTTTTCCTAAGGAAGACAAACCTGCATTGATTGACCAGATGAAAAGAACCTTCTATAAGAGCTGGATTGGTTGACACTGTTATCTTAGTGCATTGAGGGAGGCACAGGGAACCACAGCTCTGCTCTGAGGTGAGGAACAATTACTGTTAATGCCTTGGAAGGTGAGGGAAATACGGAGGCAGAAGGTTGCACGGTATGGACTAAATAATTCTTTAATGATCTTTATAGCAGAAAAGACACACTGGAAAGAGAAGCTTTGTAATATTTCAATATGAGTTAAATGTGGACCAGTGTCATCCTCCTTGTTTCCAGATTCTTGATGTCTTTCCAAACACAAGATGCCTGAATTAGAGTCTTGTAAGAATAGAACACAGGTACCTCTTGAAGGTGAAATCTGAAATTAGGTAGGGTGAATCTATGCCTATATGCACTTCACTCTTCTCCGTAATAGGGTACTTCCAGAGGTGAAACCTAGTCCTCATATCCTGCACTGCAAGATGATCAATCCATTTCATTTGCTTCAAGCAAATGTTCTATATACAGATAGGAGAGAACTTCTGTTTTGATGACAGCAGCTATTATTTCTTTGTAAATGTCACACTCCTTATACTGCTTTGAGTTGTATGTAAGTGAATTAAAAATACGATGCTTTTCATAACCTTCAGTAGGTGCATGCATTTTCTGCTGTCCTGAAAATGAACATTTTATTGGAGTACTCTAAGTGGTTTATAAATTAAGTAACATTACTAAAGGGGAAATGTAATCATCATGAAATTAATAAACACATTCATGATATATTTCTTCTGTTTCAGTATTTTTCCAAACTCATGCCTGGTGAAAAGCCATGTGAAAACCAAGTGCTTGGCTACTATCATCTGAAGCTTCTCTGCTAATTCTTCTGTCATGTCTCCTTGATGGGGATGAAGTTGGGAAGATGATAATATACAGCAGTTTGCACATCTGCTGTTTCAGATGGTGCAATGAAAACTGTTCAGTACTGCCCAGAAACCTTTCTGGGCTATCTCTCTATATTCTATGGACTTAAAATATCACAAGCCTCTTGATTTTAAGGGCAATGCTAGAAGGCTTCTTTGCATTTCTAGAGTCTGGGCTAGGCAGCCTTATATGATGTGAAATAAGTTGGTGAGTACAGGCTGAGTGATGCATTGTTTGTCTTTGAGATTCTGAGACACATCTGTTTACTGAACTCCATTTAGTTAGGCAGAATGGTAAAACTTTAATGTTGTACCTGGGTGGGAATTTGCTGTGAAATCCATCTTCTTCCAAATGATGATGGCATATCTATTTAATGAAGGGGAGTAGCCATCTTTCAGATCAATCTGAACTGTAAAAAAATATTTATCCGAGTGCCTGTACCTCAGAAAAAGACATTTTTCTTCTCTAAATCCTATATGTAATTGCAGTGGTCTTGTTTTATATATTTGTAGTGAGATCCAAAAGGCTGAGAAATTAATTATGTCAGTTGCATAAAGCATTTTTTTTTTCCCCAGAAGCTTATTGTTTTACAAGGAAACTCAATTAGCAGAGTATGTATAATTGTGGGCATGGCATGTATTTCTTCCTTGGTGTGTCTCATTGATGGCAGCATCAGACAAAAGGATTAGCAGGAACTGTGCCATAGCAATACATAACTCTCTTACCTGGAGAAAGTCTTCTGCTGTCTTGACAGCTGTGTAAGACTGTCAGCCAGGGGCTAAGAATCCTAACTTGTGCTCTAATTTGATTGAAACTTGAATGCATGGGAGAGTACAGCTGTTACCTCTAGCCAACCAGAAATAGTCAACATGTTGATAACCAGAATGAATAAGCAACTTTTAAAGGAAGAGTGTTAAAATAAAACTCAAATTACCATTCCCACTGCTGTCTTTTACAAACCCCAAACTCTTCTTCTCACAGGAGTATTGTCTTCTCTGGGTCTGTGTGCGGCTGTGTGTGCTTGTGAGTGAACTATAATCTACATATCTTCTCCTTATACTCTTATGTGATATGTATTCTGAAATCCTTTAATAATATATGCAGGCCAAATTGCAATTACAAAAGCAAGATCAACACACTGTCTCTCACCCATGGGTGGACGCTGGACTGGGAATGAGACATTTGCTAGCTGTCTGTGCATATGCTCAGCCCTAAATTTCTCAGCTTGACTGCCATTTTAAAAGTTTGCTGTGCTGATTTCTGTGAAATTTGTTTCCTACTTACTGGGAAAAAACCAACAACTTTGTGCAGTGTTAATAACTTGGGCTGTATTTGAATCAGCTGTCACAAGAAAGTGGAGTTAAGCTGTATAAATGTATGTATGCACAGGGGGAAGGGATTCTCTTAAGGAAATCATAAAAATTTAAAAGAATCTTTGGAAGTATCTTGACTGTGCTGGTGGCACATGCTTGGCATATGAAATGCTGGACACTTATGCCAGTGCATGTTCCTAATTACAATCTCCTTATCATAAACAATTACCATTAAATGCAGTGCGTGGTGGAAGGGGGAGGAGGAAGAAACCCAGGTAGGATTGTTTGGAGCTGCATGAGTCTGTGTTTGCCTCAGGCTTAGTTAGCTGTCAAGAAAACCCCTGGAGCACCCAGAATTCACAGGCTTTACAGCTGATCATAATCAATAAAGGCAAAAGCCCAAGCTGGGGAACGTGGGCAAACACGTGTTGTCCTCTTGACCATTGCAGGAGAAAACTGTGTACTGCCAAGTAATTGTGAAGAGACATGGGGGGGCAGAAACACACACTGGCTTTAGGCATCTGTAAGTGATGCATAAGGCTCTGATCAAAGTAAGGTGATCACTTTGTGAGGCTGATGTCTGCTCTTTGTGGTCAATAAGGATGTTTTGTTATTTTTGTCCTTTGGGCTCCTCTGTTTCTTTGCATGGGGGCATAGGATGTTCCCTGGGGGAGGGAAGAAGCACAAAAGGTCAGGCTGCTGGTTGATGAATATCTGCTAACAGCATGGATTGGCAGTGTGCTTGGCAGCTCCTGGTGAGAGAGAGAATCACAGAAAGAGCAGTGGCTCATGTTCGTGGGTGTAATAACTCATCTACTACACTGCAGCAAATCCAGTTCTCTTCCTAAGATGGCTTTGAAGCAAACTTACAATGACAGTGTATCTGGTCAGCTTACCTATCAAAGGGAGCTAGATTCTGCCACACTTTGCTATCTATATTATCTTACTCCATGCTTTGCCTTAATGAATTTTGGGGAATAATCACAGAACAGAAATCTGATTGTCACTGTTAGATGTTGCAGTACACACTGCAGCTCAAACAGTCTGTACAGTCAAAACCTCCAGCATGTGTCAGGTGATTCACTTGAGCATAACGTGCTGGGACCTAATGTAAAGTTCATTGTTTCCTCTGTTTTAAGAATACGCATAGGGCCAGTCATCACAGAGTGGGTGATACAACTTTGTCATGCATCCAGATTTGCCCTTTAGAATCACTATATGTGATATGCTCCTTGATAGGACTGTCCTTTATGATCTTGCTGTTGGGATACTCTGTCTGGACTTCCACACTACCGATAGAGGAGAATTATGAGGAACAACTGTAGTATTGAAAGTTTGGGTTAAAAAGTAGAGGATGCAATCTCAGACAACTTATTATTTCTAATGCCAGAAGACAGGTGGATCAATATTGGTATTGTGGATCTCCAACAGCTACTAGAAGCATTATTTAAAATTACTCTTTCTGTATGTGCAATAAGGTGCTAGATCCCTTAAGAAGAGAAAGATTTAGGTGTCTTGACAAGGTAGTCATGATAGTTTCATTTTAATAAATGACTTGCCTCCATGCCTATGAGAAATTCTGCATTTTGTATTCTTACACAGACAGATCACTCTCTGATGTGCTATATTAGTCTGTTCTCAGTGGATTGACATTTGAGTACTTATGAACAAGGACAGGGTTCTGACCTCAGGTGAACAAATCCTGCACCCCCAAGTGTCTGCAAACTTGACAGGCTGAGCTTATCTTTGTGTTGTGTATTCCTATCCATCACACTGCAGGGCATATGTTTGCTTAGCCTTTCTGCCTCTCACCACCCGGACAGGGTGAGCTTACAGCCAACTCATTATCTACCCTCCTGTCACAGTGTCTGTCCTCAGAAAGACTGGTAGTATTAAAAACTTGTTGCTGTGGTAAGTTTGCTTAAAACTAGTTCCTTGGAAAAGATAAGCATGGAAAAATATGAATTTAGGTGGGGCTTCATTCTCATGGCTTTTTACGCAAGAAGGTAATAGGGTGATAGTGGAAATTGCAGAGTCCTATAAAATATGGAGAAGATCCTAGCCTGTGGTTTTGACTGATTTAGTTGTATAGCAATTTGCTGAGTTAGATTTATTAGTTCCCTGAGAAAAGAACTTGCAAAAAATGTGTTGCATCATTTGATACTATGTAGATAATGACTATAGACATGTAGGTAGTTTTGAACATTCACTATTCCTTGTGAGGGTAATAGGCAGCATTTTGCTTATCTTAAGCCAAATCTTTGTGCCTGTCTGAAGACAATGGTAAATCTTTTTTTTTTTTTCTTTCCTGGGAAAAGCTTGGAAAGGAAGATAATTCTTGTTTTATCTTCTTTCCAGGAAGAGTTATGACCTGTCATAAAGGGCGTGGTTGTCACCTGCCTTCCGGTTGTTCCTGGAGCGATCTCTATTATATGCATCCCACAGAGATATCAATTACTTCCTTAACCTGTGACAAGTGCCTTTAGTGCTATGATAAAAAACATTTGCCATGGAATTCATATCTGTTTCATGAGCTGCGAAGACATCGTTCTTTAATTTTTCTCATAATAAATATATGCTTTAAATTAAGGAAGACAATGAGAAGAGAGGTAAGTAAAGCCTTGGAGAAACTTGGAGTGAGCATCTGTCATTTTCCTCTGGATTTATAAGGGCAAAATGACTGCTGCAAAAAACGTTTTGGTAAATATAAAGGAAAAGAAGGATAATAAAAGTAAAGACTCTGTGAGTATGTATGAAAAGCCTGCAACTCTAACATGCTAGCCAGTTCTATAGTTTCTCACTATTCAGTGGAGTTTTCTTCAGGACTTGACAGTCCTCATGGATAAATAATTAATTGTAACCAATAGATGCTCTTTAAAAGGTTTCTTTTTAAAAGTTATCTTATTCAGTTAAAAAATAAAGCATTTAGGAAAAAATCCAACCCAACAACATGCAAACCAGACATTTGTCTATCACCTGCACAGCTTTAACTGTAGATGTGGAAATCAGGGGCTTTATAGGCCCCCCAATACACACCTCATTTTTTTTTTTAAGAAAAGGGGATTTTAAAGTTTTCCTTATCTAATCTATAAGCTTATAAAAGACTAATATTTGAATATACTGTGAACTTGGTCTGAATTTTCTTCTACTCTATATCAATGTCCTAGTGAGTCTTTTCTCAGACGAGTTGATTTAAAAGGCAACAAAACTTAAACTTAAGCCTAAATTTTGTTTTGTCTTAGTTTCTCCAGGGCTTTTTCTTCTGCATGACCCATTTTACTTAGCTTTTTTTGGTCTCAATATTACTGTCTTACTCATATCCTGAGGTGGAGTTAAGGGTAACACAAGCTGTAAGAAATAATTTTCTAGCCTTTTGTAAGCTCTTAGTAATTATTGGAGGATGAGACAGCCTTAACCTGAGCCCTCAAGTAATCACTCAGAGTCAAGGAGTCTGAGTGCTGTCTGCTCATTCAAAATTGTGTAAAATAAGCCACTGCATAGTCTTACAGCATGTGCCAACTTGCTGATGTTAGAGACTACTAAAGGAACACTTCCTTGTGAAGACATCATTATTATTTTTGAAATGTGACTTTTTGGCAGAGGCTGTATTCGTTGTATGCGTGTAACCTTTTGAGATATAAAGGTTTAATAAACAGTGAATATTTCACTGAAATCTTGCTTGCTTAATCCTTTCAAATTTCTGCAGAATTGACAATAATTCTGTCTTCAGTCTTACAATTAGAAAAAAAATCCATAACACTATAGCTGTCTTGAAGAGGCAGAATGAAGTTAATTAAAATACAATTAATTTTCCTTGTATTTCTTCTGAATTTTTAAAAAACATACGTCCTAGTAAAAACCAGCCTTGAAAACTGTTGACTAAATAAAAATGAACTTGAAGTTTGTAATTTCCATGATTATCTTCTCTCTCAGATATAAATATGCTGAGGATTTCTTCATGTGAGATACTAGAAGATTTAAACTTCTTGAAATGCAAACCCCATTGTCTTGTTGGAATTTTTCCTTAATTGACGACTTTTCAAAATATACATTTTACAATTTTTCTGGAACAGTAAAACCATCTGGGATTGTCTGGAAAGAGTAACTACTTCAACAGTTATCCAAGTTCAAGGGTATTCTTATCTGCTTTACTTTTCCAGCCACAATTTCACATACTCTACTTCATAGAGCTGATGGCTCAAAATATGTTTCTGACCACTGCCAGGCAGCTTTTCAAATTCACACATGAAACACTCTCAAGTGCAATGCACACTAAAGTAGTTTTTAGCTAGTTTATTTTTAGTGTGTAAGGAATGTAGCCTTCCACAGTAGTGGAATTTATCTTATTGCTAGGTTTTTTTTTCCTTTTTTTTTTTTTTTGGCTAGGACCTACTCAGGCCTCTTTTCTCAGACAGAACTCCTAGAGGGAACAAAACTGAACATTTGCTTAAGTCAGGTCAGGAGTGCTAAATTAGGCAAATATGTAATGGAAAAATTACTGCTATATATTCAGGAGAGCCATAAATTAACAATTGCAAAACATGACAGTCTGTAGTGGAAGGAACCTTTCTTTCTCTTGTAAAGCTCAGAGATGTAACCCTGGCAAGGAGGTTAGTCTTCCTAGAGACTGGTAGCTGATGGAAGGAAACTTCACATACCAGCCTTCCTACATTGCACAGCACAGATGGCTTGCTTTCTCCATAAATGAACCTTGTTTTTTTGAAGCTGGTGGAATCTGTGTTAGAAAAAATTCCAAGCTCAATAGCAGCACTTCTGTGTGCAGCTGTGGTTTGCATCTGTCAAAGCTTGCCTCACAGCAGTGGAGGCAGTTGAAAAGTTCCATCAATAGCACAAGATGTAAGTACTTGCCTACCAGTACGTTGTACCTGGTGGCTTCTGGCCCATTTCTATGCTGAAGGTAGCATACAGGATGCTGAATATTACAGGAATCTGTCAGCACATTCAGTGCATTATCATTTATCATTTTATTACTACGAGTGTCAGTTAGGCAACTTCCTTTCTGGTTTATCTTCCTACTGTACCTTCATTACTATGTTTTGATTAAAATGCATGAAGAGAGAACTGATCTGTGATATCAGTGCTGGAATTTTCAACCATATTTTAACAATAAAAGTTGTCTTGTTTCAAGCAGCTAAGTTGTCTTTTTTTCCTGCTTTGGATACTCAGCCCATAATTTGAGAAATCCAAACACCTGTACAAAGCTTTAATGGACTATAACCTGCAAGTCTGTTCTCTGTGTTATAACTTCCTGAAATTAAGTAATACATTACTTCATTAGGCAGTCAAAAATGGTGCAAGAAGGCTATTAATGCTATCGTACTAATGCTAGCCAAAATGTCTCCACCTGAAGTTGTATATAGAAATGAAAATCAAAGGCTCAGTAAAATATAGCAGACATCATTGAATGATAGATTTACAATGACTGTCTTAGATAGCTTTCTCCGAGATTTAAAGCTAATGAATATATTTTATCTGATTGTAACTTTTCCAGGAAAATAAAAGCTATGTGTACAGTGTGTGCTGCTTCAGACTTTACAGTATCAACTGCTTTTGGCATAGTTACTAACACAAATGAGTTCTTTTTCTCCTACCTGATGAATACCATAGTAATTTCTGTGACCAGAACACTAGGCATTTTAATTATCTGCTATCAGCTGACAGTTATTTCCTGCTACTGAAAGATACTTGCCACAATAAGTTTTTACAAAGTAGATACTGAAGTCCTTGTTCTGGAGTTCTTATGATGCTACTGAAAGCCTCTAGGAACTGAAAAGAAAGAGATTTTCTGAGTCCTTGGTGAGAGATCAGCATAGCTGTAATAAAAGTATATGTAATCCACAGTGGAAGATTTTAATGTATTGACAATAGTGACCACTTCTTTTTCCTTAATTCTTGTTCTTATTGGAAATCTATAAATTGGCAAATTTAAAATATTTTACTTAAATTTCTGGTCAACAAATCTAGTACAATGCATAGTGTATGGTACCTCGTGACAGTCTTACTAGGGAAAAGATAAAATGCTTTCATAGTTTAATGATAGACTGCACTCTTCACTTCTCAAAGCAGATATAGAATCATAGAATAACCAGGTTGGAAGAGACCCACCGGATCATCGAGTTCAACCATTCCTATGAACAATGAAACAAATTTAAAAGGTAACTAGTTCAAGTATTGGTTTACATCATACTGTATCTGTTTTGTGGATAGCTGTAGAAATTCAGTCCTGCTCTCCCAAGTTACATTTTAAATATATACATAGTTTCTAGATACTAGTGGCTTTGACTGAGAAATAAGCCCCTGGTCTGGAGGTCTAGGAGCAGTGGTGTTTAGGAATGTGTCTTGGTGTATCTTTGTTGCTAATCCCAGCCCACTAAGGAATTAAGTACATATTCAATTTGTAATTCTGCGAGTTGGAAGAATTTTATGCCACCATATTCAATGCTAGGCGTCAAGTGGCTGGGCTATCTGCTGCTGATACCTGGTAAGGTAAGGTAAGGGAATGGGGAAGGAGGAAGGAAATAAAGAGAAAGAAGCTAGTAGGGAGCCGTTTTCTCTTGTACCTGCTGCTGATCAGGTGTTGAGAAAGTATTACTTAATTGTAACCCAGCTATACATGCAAGCAGTGCCTTCGTAAGTTCTTCACAACAAGGGATAAAACATTAGTGTGATAGTACCATAAAATAATTTTTGTGTGTGTGTCATTCTTCTGTGGCTAGGTTTAGGCAGACATATTTCTTACACAAGAAAGGGATAGTAAGTCTTGGCAAAAAAGAGAGGGGGCGTTTGGAATGAGCATAGACTGCATTCATCAGTTTTGACAGCTGAACAAACCTGAAATTCAGGAGTCCTCTTGCTTGAAGACAGTTAAACACAATATATTCTGAATTGATATCACTTTCATAGTGTTTTCTGCATATTCTGAAGCTCAAAGTGTTCAGAACTCAGAGGTCAGGTTCGCAAGAGATTATAGTATGGCTGAAGAGTGACTCAATATAACAAGCCAATTGTTTAGGTGTAGCAACTAATTACAGCATTTTATACGACTTTCAACTAAGTAAGTGATTTTCATATTTATGTATTTATGTTTTTCAGCCTTGAAACACATTTCTTGGAAACACTTTTTCAGGTTTTTCCTGCTAATTGTTCTTTACATGAAGACAAGAAACAGCCAGGAAAAATAATGAAATAAAGCCATATGCCTTTTGTAGCATCATGAACTCAGGAATAAGGGCTTTAAGTAAGATGATGATCATGGGCCAGATGAAAGGCAGCAGAAGGGCATGCTGACAGTAGCAACCAGCTTAAATTCATAGAAAACCTGGTGAGTAACTAAATATCCACAATATTCAGTCTCTCACCATAAAGTTCAGAGTGAAATGTGACACTAGAATGCCTGAATATGTGTGCACATACACATACATTTGTGTGTTTGCACTTACACCCACACCCCTCCATGCCTCTCAGTTCATCAGCAGAAGTGAATGCAGGGGTCATTCCAGTATCAGCTGGAGTGTTTTCACTGGGGAAGGAAGATACTTGAGAAAAAAAGGAGTATTCTTTCAACAGGAGGAGTACTTTGAGTGGTGGATGACTTGGTTTTGTTTCTAGATAATTTTCCCAGTGATGCTGTATTAGTAAAAATACACTACTTAAAAATATTTTCGAAAAATAATAAGTCTGGGATAGATTTACCTGAATCAGAGCGGGCGGTCTTGAACTGTTAACCCCTTAGAATGACACAGACATGAAAAGGATGCATGTATACTTTCACTGTGCTGAGATATCAGGATAATTATCCAACATACAGTTCCTTTTCAGTGCTTTTGAGTGCATTTTGAATGAAGAGACTGCGAGGACAGCTGATTTTAATCTGAGAATCCACTTTAAAGGGGCTCAGGAGAGTCAGTTATAATAGAGGAGCTAAATGATACAGAAGTATTACTTACTTCTCAAATGGGAAGATTAAATGAGAATCCTTAGATAATATGGAGTGAAAATAGATACCTGCTGATCTTCCCCCAGGCTCAAAAAAAAAAAACTGAATGAAGAGTATGGAATGAAACTAATGCCATATAGGACGGTCCTTTATCAGCCTTTTTTTTTCATTCATTCCAGTGGACCTTAGCACTGTATTAAAACTCTAAGTACATTAAAGGACTAGAAAATCTGACATAAGAGAAAATTGGGGCTTCCTGTTTAAAACAATTAATTTATTGGGCTAGTAATGATGCATGCTTAGACAGGACTTGTATGTGTCTGAGTGTCTGTGGCTTTTTACATCTATGTTTTATCACACAGTTCTAGCCCTTTCTTTTGGGATTCTGGCTTCACCTGTCTTAATGTTACACCCAACAGATGGACCACATTCTTAATGGGAGTCTTGAAAACTGGTGTAATATAAACAGCAACATAATGATAACTTACAGGAAAGAATAATGCAATCAGAATGGCTTACTTTACTCCTTTTTGTTTTCCTTTTTTGTTGTGTATGTACAACAGGTTTACAACATTGTGTTGTGAGGTTCCTCTTCTCACCTCATTTGTACCTGCTGGTTTATACCAAAGGTACTGGAAAAGTACCTTCTGAACATTACAGTTCCAAAGTGCTCAGCAAGCTTTATATAGAATGAGACCTATGGCAGCGATATTGATGTTGTATAAGTAGCTGAAAAGTAAATCTCCTGAAAGAAGGAAAAAAATTCCTCTAACACTTTCTTCAGGAAAGTTTGGTCTTAAGAATCCTGCATTTGGGAAGTTACCAAATTGAAATTGCTCTCTTAAAATAAATATTGTGGAGAATTAGATCGACTCCTGTTTGATTTTTACAGTACTGTCTCTCCAAGAACAGTACCATCTCCAGACTGGTTTTTATCTATTACCTATTGAGGAACACGGTCATTGGCAGCAACTTTTACACATACAGTAGAAAAGCACATCTGGATCAGTTTGTGTAAAACATGTCTGTGCTATGAATCAGACAAGCTGTATGTAAAAAGTTGGGAAGATTTCATCAATTTGATATCCTGCCTGCTTTCCTCAGAAGAAAAGAATATTAGGATACCACAAACTGTACAGCGATAATTTTCTTTTTCATATTCAATGTGGGTTTTTTTTTTCTCATTTTCTTTTCTCTTTTAGTTCTCAAACCCTGATTTTACTGGCAGCCAGAAGAATGAGTTTGAAGTGGAAGCAGGTTAGGGTGATTGAAAAGCTCTGATACATCTGGTTGGAATGATCAGAAATGCACATGAAAACGGTGAGTATCTACCTTGCTCAGACATCTTTCTTTCTTTCATATTCTTTCTCTATCACAGCAAAGAGAGAGACACTGAAGACAGAAAAAAGAGATTCACACTGCCTCAGAAGAAGAAGGTGCTGACTTGTTTTTTGTCTGAAATGCCTGGGTGCTGCCTAGGTACAAATTAAAGAGTACACATGGAAATAAAATTGCATATACTTGAAAATATGTTTTTAAAAGCTTTTAAAGGTTTTAAAAGATTTTAAAAATCTGTTCAAATAATGAAAAAAAATCTACTTCTTCCTTAATCTCAGAGCAAAAGTGGGTATTTTTGCACTGAGATACTTCTGGCTGCTCAGCCCCTCAGTCTTCAAGTTCTGTCATTATTGAAGGGGAAGCTTTTAAAAGCCTTGTGTGCTAGACTTAGCTGGGACCAAGATTTGACTAGAAGAATAATTTTAAACAGCAAGTCAATACAATAGGTCTGACAATGATATTTGAGTGGATTTTGTCACAGTGATTTAGCATAAACTGTGAGTCAAATAAAAGGCTGAAGGGAATGTTTGCAGAACAGCAAGTGTTAGTGAATCTATGCTGATTTATACTAGCTCAGCCTTTGACTTTCAAGTATTGCTTTCTTCTAAGAGAAGTTTTGGACCAGGAACCATCTTGGCAAACTTTTTCCACAGCTCATACTGGACTGAGTGGCTGCTATGGTCACTTCCACCTCAGATTTCAAAGCCACAATCTTCATTTGAACTTAGATTTTATATAGATGGATAAACACATATTCCTGTGACACTGTAGGCATGTACATGTATGACTGCCCTCCCTGTGCCACTAGGCCTTTCACAAGCTTGAAGACTATTGTGCTTCTCCAAACAGCCACACCTGAAAAATCCAGCTACAGTTGAACACCTGGAAAACATAAAGCCAGAGGAATGAAACAGCTGCGTGACTGCTTTTGTCAGTGTTGTTACTGGAGGGGAGGCAAAAGACAAGGAGAGACATGGGTTTTTTTTATTTATGGAACAGAAAACTAAAGGTAGCTCTAAATATCTAAAAATAATGCTCAGTTAGAAGAAAGGGGCATAATTTTTGTTTCCATCATGACTTCTAAGACATTTCCAGTTTTTTTTCCATCACCTGTCTCCATCCCCCTCAACTCATTAATGATAATCACCTGCATGTTAATATTCCACTGTCCCACATACTGTGTGTTTAGCTTGTGTGCTCTGCTTTGGGAAATACACAATCCAAATGAGATCTGTACTCTTTTATTCTTTTATTCACACTCTTTTATTTTCATGTGATTGCTACCAAACCCAGGATTTTTGGTTTAGTCTTGGGTTTAAGATCATGGTGGGCAACAACATCTGTAATTTCTCTTTCTTTAATAAATCTATATCGAGTCGTAACTGAGCACTCTCTTTTCTACTTGTACCACTTCATTGCTGCTTAACTAACAACAATCTTTCATCTGTACTCTTTTATTTTTATTATTTATTTATCTGTATTCTTTTATTCAGACTTGAATACAACTTTTCATGCTAGTATGCAAAGTTAGTAAAATGTGAGCTAGCTTCAGCTGCATAATAATGAAACCTTTAGCTACTTAATAATGAAAGAATGAGAGAAATTTTATGAGAGCAAAAGGAAGTAAAGAAATAAGCCTCTTTTAGCAGAAAACAAAGAAAGCTCCTTGTGATCAAATAAAAAATAGTTTTTCAGGAGGATCAATGTCAAAGACAATACGGGAATCAAATATTCTTTTGCATTTCTAAGCACATTTTATTGCAGGAACTAAGGAATCACACTAATTTGCTGCCTCAGTTCCTATGTTCTACCAGTGGATCAGATTTTTTAGGCTCAGCAGGTCAGGAATTTTACAGTATAGGGGATCATTAATGGAGTTTTGTTTTCCCTGAATGGCATTTCTGGAACTGGAGTCCCCTATGGAGTAGGAGTTCTGAGCTTGTGTCTTTATTTCCTGTCCTCCTGTGATGTAGGGAATAAAATGTTTCTTTGAATGTTTGTTCTTTGTTGAGCACAGTGTGGAGACGTTTGAGAATCAACAATCCCTTGTGTTTACAGAAGCAGTCACTTCCCCACTGCATGCTGTCCAGGAATTACCATGCTAGTCAATTTAGGGTAAATTTGCAAAGTGGTGCACAGGGCGTCACACAGTTAAATCCCATTGATGTTAATGGGAGTCATGCAGCTAAATCCCTGCACATTGCTTTGTAATTTACCTCTTTGTGTTTCTCAAACCTGCTGGCTCATGACTAATTCGTGTCTCTAACAGAAAAGCTCTAACATGTTTTAGTAGTATATGGAATGGGTACAGTCTATTATTCACTATATCTGCTATATAAATACTAAACGCAAAAGTATAGACATTTGCTGTAATGACTGATATCTTCATGTTTCTGCCTGCAGAGTCTTCTTGTAAGTTACAGAGTAGTGATATTTAGAGCTAGCATTGATCACCATAGTCTGCAGAACCTCAACTTCTTTCAGAAAAGAAAAATATCACTAAAACTTTTGAAAGCTAAATTAATCCCACAATAAGGTTAAAAAAAATTTGTTTAGTGAAAGCTTAACATCTTCAAAATATGCTTGATCATTTCTGAAATTGTTTTTAACTTACTCTTTGGTCTCCAGAATGTCATGGGCTAAACTTCCTAGATTAGTTTAATTTTTTTCTGAAGAAAATCATAGAATCATAGAATCATAGAATAGTTTGGGTTGGAAGGGACCTTAATTGTCATCTAGTTCCAACCCACCTGCCATGCGCAGGGACATCCCACTAGATCAGGCTGCCCAAGGCCCCATCCAACCTGGCCTTGAACACCTCCAGGGGTGGGGCATCCACAACTTGCCTGGACAACCTATTGCAGTCCCTCATCACTCTCATGGTGAAGAAATTTTTCCTAATGTCTAGTCTAAATCTGCCCCTCTCCAGCTTATACCCATTCCCCCTAGTCCTATTATCACAAGCCTTTGTGAATAGTCCCTCCCCAGCTTTCTTGCAGGCCCCTTTCAGGTACTGTAAGGTCGCTATAAGATCTCCTTGGACCCTTCTCTTTTGCAGGCTGAACAAGCCAAACTCTCTCAGCCTGTCCTCGTATGGAGGGTGCTCCAGCCCTCTGATCATCTTTGTAGCCTTCCTCTGGACCTGTTCCAACAGCTCCATATCCTTCTTAGGTTAAGGATTCCAGAACTGAACAAAGTACTCCAGATGAGGTCTCACAAGAGAGGAACAGAGGGACAGAATCACCTCCTTTGACTTGCTGGCCACGCTTCTTTTGATGCAGCCCAGGATACGGTTGGCTTTCTGGGTTGCGAGCATACATTGCTGGCTGAAGTCAAGCTTCTTATTGATCTGCACACCCAAGTCCTTCTCTGCAGGGCAGTTCTCAATCATTTCATCCCCCATCATGGACTGAAATTGGGGATTGCCCCAATGCAGGTGTAGGACCTTGCACTCGGCCTTGTTGAACCTCATGAGGTTCTCACAGGCACAGTTCTCCAGCTTGTCCAGGTCCCTCTGGATGACACCTGGATGACTAAGTTGGTCATACAGGATTTGTCTTTTCTACCCTTTTTAAAAATGGGCACAACGTTACCCCTCTTCCAGTCACCAGGGACTTCTCCTGATTGCCATGACTTTTCAAATATCATGGAGAGTGGCTTGGCAATCACATCAACCAATTCCCTCAGGACTCTGGGATGCATCTCATCAGGTCCCATAGACTTATATATGTTCAGGTTCCTCAGGTGGTCACGAACCTGATCCTCCTCTACTGTGGGAGGGGGTTTATCCCCCTGGTCACCATCTTGCTGTCCCATGACCCAGGAGGGGTGAGGAGAGTGGTTATCAGTGAAGACTGAATAGAAAAAGAAGTGTTTTTACGTTCATTTGTGGGAAGGAGCAGCTGCAAAGAATTGGCCAGTGTTTCCAAAAATGAGGCTAAACCAGTGTTGAAGTGGCAAGATGCAGGCTTGAAAGTGCTTTGCTGCTTTGCATGTGTATATCTCCCTTGATGTTGCTGCAGATAATCTAGGGCTTCAGGTAAAAGACTTCGTCAGTATCATTGGACATGTTTACACCACAACAGAGCACGGTGCAGAGTTGCTCCAGCCAGCCATGAAATTGCCAAAATATCCATACTATGGATAGCCATTCAGGTATCGAAAGTGGAAAAAGCCACGTTGATACAATACTGCACCCATACTAGTTAGCTCTGGCTCCAGTGAAGGTTTGGTTGCAGCACCCTGCTGATGTAGCAACACAGCTTCTGTTTCAAGAGCTGGCTATGCCACTCTTCATTGTATGTTATAGGCATTCCAATAGAAATGCTCATAAGATAATGAGTGACTCATCTTCTGTGCAAGGTTTGGATGTTTCCCAGTAAATGCGGTTTTAAGCTGCTTCATGAATGCTGAGAGGAAAAAGAAAATATTGACTCATTCATACTGCTGAGTGAAAAATAAGTTATGAAATCATATCATTCAAGACTGTCATCAGACATATGTGCAGAGCAGCTAATTGAGATGAAATAGGCTATCTGAAATAGAAATTCTGTAACTGCTCACTGGAAGATCTGACATGTCAAGCTGGGTAAAACTGCCATTACCAACAGGCCAAGGTCAACTAGGCATTTGTTATCATTTGGACCAGACATCAAATTATAAAATGGCTTGGGTTGGAAGGCACCCTTGAAGACCATCTAGTCTAACCCCGCTGCCATAGGCAGTGACATCGTTCACTGAATCAAGTCACTCAAAGTCTCATACAACCTGACCTTGAGTATTTCCAGTGGCTGTGCATCCACAACTTCTCTGGGCAAGCTGTTTCATTGTCTCAACCCCTTATCATAAAAAAATTTCTTTCTTATATCAAATCTAAATCTACCCTCTTTCTGTTTAAAAAACATTTCCCCCTGTCCTGTCACTACATGCCCTGGAAAAGGTCTTTGTCTCTCTTATAAACCCCCTTCATACCGATGCCACAATAATGTCTTGGAAGTAATGGATGTAAGGTATGCATGTATCAGAAGGTTTCGATATGATTACTACCAAACCCAGTATTTTTGGTTTAGTCTTGGATTTAAGATCATGGTGGGCAGCAACATCTATATTTTCTCTATTTTTTTTTTCTAAATCAATCTACATTGAGTTGTAATGGACCACTATCAGTCCATTGCTGCTCAACTAGTGTCAGCTGTCCTTCAGACACTTTTCTAATCAAATAAATAGGCAAAATTAACAGTTAAAAAGAAGCTTATTAAACAAAGTAATGATGGCAGTTGGGGAAGTGTCCTTGGGAGTTTGTACCTGCATGCACCCTAGACAGCACTTGATCTGATATTTTAGAAGGACCTTTTTGGTTAGGGATTATTTTCCATATTTTCACAGCTTTGAGACAAGAATTATGTGGAATGTGGACTTCTGCTAGCTGGATGGAGAAATTCTCTATCTCTTTGTTATGTAAAATCATGCAATATTAGTCACTTGCAGTTGCTAGAACAAATTGCTTGTACAGTAGTTTACAAGTCACACCACAGTTGTGATATAGTTGGGAAGAAGTGTATCTATCTGTGTGACAGGAACCACTACTAACAGAGCAACAACTCCATAATGTCGTCCTCCACTCTGTAGCCATATGACTGGTGGAACTGACTCTGCTTTGGAGGCAAAATGATCTGGAGTCTAAAAGGCCTTTTGGGAGATCTGTGGAATGGAAGGGAACCACATAAGAGAAGACAATGAAAAATCAACTATATGACATTATCTTGGAATTTGGGTTACTGAGAGGGTAGCCAAGGATATGGAAGAGAAGACAGGGAAACATATAGGATAAGAGTTGTGGCAACTTGTAAAATCAAGATTGGGTTTGTCTCAGCTAATCCAGGATGTGTCTGTCTGTAAATAGATGCATTTTTCTGAGCGAGTGATCCTAAACTCTCTTTGTGCATTCATTAGAGGCAAATATGATCTTTGACTTTCTTTTTAGAATAAAAAAATCACCCTTCTAGAGATTTCTCTGTCTTCATTAACTGAAGGAACTGTGACATGCTTGCCTCAGACACGGATGTGGAATAATCTCACTCAATTTGTTTTATTCTTAGTATATTTTAAACTTAAAAAAATCCATGGTGGTTAGAAAAGAATTGGGCTTTTTAAAAGTTTTAGTACCATGAAAAGTCTCCTAATTCCCCTCTTCTGTAGTATACCTTCACTGCATTTCTTGTTATCAGTCTGATTGCGTGAATATGAAATTTTCCAAGAAGTCATACAATTTTTACACAGAAGTAAATGTGTTAGCAGGACAACCAACTCTTTAGGTGCAATTTAGAAGTTGTTTTTAAGTCAGTCCTATAAAAAAATATGTACTTTTTCTTTTGCCTTTGGAATATATAAGTCAGACTTTTATGTAGTCCTACAGAGTATAAAGAATGACAGGATCATTTATATTTGAATTAGAAAGTGGGCTGTAATTCTGTGTATTCTGGGCATTATCTGGCTTCAGAAAGTTTCCAGGCATGTGGGACTAGCCTTTCTCATAATGTTTTGATTTTTTTGTTTGGCAATATGATATGCCAAGATATGGAAGAGTCTGACATATCTGTGTCCCCCGAACATCTGGATGGAACAGGCAGAGCTATTACGGTTCACTGAAGCCTGGCTTACATATGTTACATCCTTCCACTTGGGTCTCAGGATTGCATCATGGGGTCTGGATTTGTTAATCTCTGCAGGCATCAAATCTATTCATAACAAGTGGTTGTGATTGACATGTGAGCAGCTGTGATAGACTGAAAGAGAAAAACTGAAAGGCAGGCTGCTGACTGATTGTGTTGCACAGCATTGCACCAGCTTTTTATAACAGCAAAATTTGCTTTAAGAAAAATAAACAGTAGGAGATTTACAAACTTCTGGTTCAGTGTTCTGAATAAAAAACTAATGTTCTCATATGTTACAGCCATGGCCAAAGATAAAAAAAAGCAAGCACGCAAGCAGAAAGGAAAAAAAAGCTGGTTAAAAAGTAAAAGGACAACAGAGTTGTAATTTACAAGTGTGCAGGAAAGAGATGGTGTAAAGCAGCAGGAGGAAACTAAGCAGCAAAACTCCTATACTTTTGCCTATATTTTTAGTCATATTTTATTATATATTTGCAGTTAAAGTTCAACTGTAGTTATGCAACAAATATAGATGTGCTACAAAGTGAGACAATCCTAGCCACAATGAGGTATGTCAAAAGAATAACAGACACCTCATCCAGTTGTCATCTCACACAAAAGTGCAGAGCTGTGGAGTTGCAAGGCAGGTCCCTTCTTTGTCCCTTCTGTTTTTTGGCTGTTCTTCAATTGTTAGATCTGTATTTATCATAGATTCGCCTCATTCACTTCTGTGCCCATGCAGAAGTTATTCAGATCCAATAGCTCAAAAATTTCTAGTCTTGAGGACAGTTTAAAAAAAGATGTTTAAGATTATATTAAAAAATATTAACGAACCTGTGACCAGAACGGTTAAAATCAGTAAAGAATTTCTTAAATGTGTCAGGAACAAACAACATTTCAAAAATTGTATCAGTTTGACACTAGATAAGGATAGTAATCCCAACATAGTATAGGAAGTGTTCAACAATTATTTTTATCTGTTCTTGAAAAAAAGCAGCATGACGTATTCCTATGATAAAGTATTAAGGAAATGCTTCCTACTGAGCCAGCAGATAGGGAAGACCATAAGCACAGACAATGGAAGTTAAATGAAATCAGCAGGACTGGCACCCTTCAGTGCCAAAGGAGTCAGAAGACTAGATCTGTTTCACATATTAACAAATAGTGCAACACTCAGGAACTTCAAGAATCCTTCAAAAATCAGTAAAACATGCTGGCATTCATTGGTAATGAGAAGAAAGTTATTTTTGGCAAAACTGGGGAAAGGCTAATCTGGAAAATAATAAGTGATAGCAATTAACAAGTTTTTATCAATAATGTAATTAACAAGATTTTATCAATAATAGGACATGAAAATTTGACATCTATTTAATCATGCTACAGCAATATGTTATAAAAGTCAATATCTTTTCCAAGGTAGACATCTCATTTGTATCTATGTTTCAGTGAAGTGCTTGTTGAAGACTGTGAGAACCTTTTTACCTTCATGTGTAATAGTGGAAGGAGGTGAAATCCTTTATAAGAGTCTAGCAGGAATCATCATCCATCAACATGTAAGCACCTACATCTGTATTATCTCAAATGTTATAAATAATTAGTTGTTTAATACAAGCTAATTGTCTAGGCTTCTATAGACAGACGTAGATGCCTTCAGAAAACAATCCCATTCTAAAATTGTTATCTCAATTAAGGTATCTGGTCTGAAGGTGCATGTTTCTCCTTCCTTGGCTGGGGAGCTGGACAAGTCTTTTACTCTAGATATCCAGTTTCAAGAAAGAAATCTAGCTCCTGACTCAAGCACCACCTCCGCTCCTCAAGCACAATCTCCCTTCCTTTGTAGGCATTGTTTCTACAGTGACTATGAAGGCACTGTATAAATAGTGGCTATTAGATACAAACTGGACTCATGTTAAGTAGATTGAACATTTGGATATTTTACAAATCCTTCTGGGCTTTCAAATCTCTTGTATATCAGGAAGTTTTGTGAAAATGTTCAAATATATGCTGGACATAACAATCTACCTCCCCACCCATTTGGCAAAATAGCAAGATGCATTGTATCCTAAAGTATTCAGCTACGTTCTGCTCTATTTTTAGACTCAGGGCTTTCAAGCAGAAGTTATTTATAGGCTTGACTAGCCACAAAAGAAGCTGAAAGTGATGTAGACAGTACACAGAAATATGGAAACTGTCAAGAAGAAAAGAATGATTAATATGATATAATAATCGTAAATGAAATAAAAAAATAGTTTATTGATCAATCTCTGAGTGTTATGTACGGCAATTCGTCATCCTGTGATGCATTTCTATGCCAAATATTATTTAATACTTCTGTCAGTGATATTAAAGAAAACATAAAATAAATACTGCTAAATCATATATATGTCACAAAGACTAGTAGAGAGGTTGCTAATAATATAAATAGATAATACAGATCAATGTGAATTATTTGGGTAAGAAACACTAAAAATATTGGTTTTGATACTGCCAAAGAAAATGTCACATGTCTGGGAATTAAAAACACAGATCACTCTTACAGTATGTCAGAAAATGCTCTGAATGGTGAGAAAAGCCTCTAGACTTGGGTAATGACCTGTCTGACTAGATGTTACCATGATATTGCAAAGAATATAATATCCTTGGGTAAGACTAGAGAAAGTTAGGCAGAAACAGGGAATGGTATTCTGCAACTGCAATGAGTAACATCCCTGCCATAATATTGAGTCCAGCTAGTGCATCTCTGCTTTAAAAAGGAGATTACCAGGAAGGATGAAATTGGAAGAATTACAATAATGATCCTTTGCCTCATAGGAATCATGAGCTTTGCATGTGCAAAAGAAGAGGAAGAGATAATTTTATTGCATCAACCAGCATTTTCACGAAGGGACGTGAAATCCATTCATAAAAAAATGGCTTAGTCTTGTCACAGTGGTGGGAAGACAGCTAAAGGTAAGACGGTTTCATTACATTAAAAGACTGATGAAAGAACTTGAAATGAACTGCGAATATTAACAGTGAAAGTAAATACTGGGCTAAATATTGCGTGAGTTGCTGAGGGGAAACCTTATCGCCCTCTACAAGTACCTGAAAAGAGATTGCAGTGAGGTGTGTGAGGGGAAGTTTAGGAAAATTTCCTTTCTGACTAGACTGTAAAGCATTGAAACAGGCTGTCCAGGGAAGTGGTGGACTCACCATCCCTGGAGGTGTTCAAAAAGTGTGGCACTTTGGGACATGGTTTAGTAAGCATAGTGGTGTTAGGCTGACAGTTGGATTTTATGATCTTAGAAGTCTTTTCCAACCTTAATGATTCTATGATTCTATTCAATGAGTTGTGGCAGATTATCTGTCACTAGGAATGTTTTAAAATTGTGAGTGTGCGTCTTTTATTAAATGCTTTAATTTGGACAGACACTGTGGAGTTACTGCAGAAATAAGCAGGTGAATATCTGCTCCCCTGTCATGCAAACATTAGATTAGAAAATCACAGCAGGTCTTGTCTTCAAATCTAGTGTTTATATACATTTTGTAAAGGATAATATTTATCAGGTTACCTCTCATTTACTGCTCTGCTCCCTCTGAGGCCTTTGCTTCTCAAACAATACAGTCCTTTGACAAGGGAAGGTCCTCATCTCAATTTTTAGATGAAAATATATTTTTTCTTTATATTTGTTGTTGCCATTCTTTCATTGTTCATATTAATTTTTGTGCATTTTTATTTCATACTGTAATAAAGAACACTGAATTTCTGGAGCGATAATGAGATCTATTAAGGTAGTAATAAAACTTTCTCCATTATAAGTCCCATAATGAATTCCATAATGTGTTATTTGGGTTATTTGTTTAAGTACGTCATGCTTCCTCTTGCCTTTATTCAACATAAATTTATTGAAAAAAACAGACTCACACAGCAAAAGGAAATATCTAGTGGGTTCTAGTATATTTCTTTATATAATAAATTTAGAGTAAAGGATTTTAAAGGAAGGATATATGCAGTAGAAGAAGGTGACTGGAGCACCTCTCTTATGAGAAAGGTCTGAATGAGCTAGATCTGATAAGCCTGGAAAAGAGAAGACTGAGAGGGACCTTATCAATGCTTGTAAGTATCAACAGAGCAGGTGTCAGGAGGGTGGGGCCAGACTGTCTCAGCAGTGCTCAACAACAGGAAAAGACACAATGAGTACAGACAGGAACACAAGAAGTCCTGCCTTAACATGAGGAAAAACTTCTATACTGTGAGGGTGACAAAGCACTGGAACAGGCTGCCCATGGATGTTGTGGAATCTCCTTCCCTGGAGACATCCAAGAACCACTTGGACACATTCCTGTGCAACTTGCTCTAGGTGAACCTGCTTTAGCAGAGGCATTGGACTAGATGATTTCCAGAGGTCCCTTCAAATCCTGACTATTCTGTGATTCCGTGATACTGTGATTCTGTGTGAGTTGCAAAGGAAATATGCAGGAACTGCATTAGAAAATCTGCTAATGAGAAAAGAAGAAATTGCAAAAACAGAAAAAAAAGTATTTCTGTAATGAGATATTAAATTAATGAACCTGCACAAACAGTCTCCTGAGACCAAGGCTGGTCCCCAGGGGGAAAACAGTGTGATGAATACATGAGGTCCAACGCAAAAAGATCATGACTAACCCTATAGCTCAGGAACCAAGAGTGGGAGAGGACAGACAAAGAGATGGTTATAGAACACGTTCTAACCTTTCACAGTGAGACAAGGCTCAGCTCAATTACTTCATTCGGTACAGGTGGATGTGTATTCAAATACAGACATTTTCTTACCTTCAGTTGGAAAATGTGTAACAGCTCACAGCGCTTTGCCTGTGAAGCAGTTTTTAGCTAATAACAACACTGTGCTTGAGCACTCACCCTGTTCACCAGACCTGGCTCCCTCTTCCCAAAGATCAAGTCGATGCTCAAAGCAACTAATTTTTTTTTTTTTGTTGGTAAAAGATGTGAAATTAAAAACAACAGAAATCCTCAACAGCCTTTCAGAAAATGATCTGTGGAATTGCTTTGAACGTTGGCAGCATCATATGCAGCTGTGTATCAACTCAGAAGGGAACAGTTTTGAAGGTGATTATAGCTGATTTTCTTAATATGTTAAATAAGAAGTGTTACAAGCACAGTCTCTTTGGGGTTTTTTTGTGTCGGATTTCGCATAATTAAATAAAGTTCTCATTAGTAAGCAGACAATAAAATTAATAGCAAATGCTCTAGGAGAAGAAGCTTTAAGAATGATGACACAGACCATTGGATCAAAGATGGTAAATAAAGTGACTATAATTTACAGAATGTTTGGCAAGGCTTCTTTTTCCAGCATGCAGTGTCTTTTAGATGAATCTTCAACAGAGTGAATTTAGTAGTCCACCCCAGAGTCCATCAGGGGAGACCTTGATATGGGAATCTCCCTCAGCATCTGGCTCTGCAGCAGCTTTGGACTCCTTAGACACTGTAGTGTCACTAAGCAAGCTCTTTCCCCTGTTTTAGGGAGCGGTAATGACCTCTGCGTGGAGGAGCTTTGGTGTAGAGGAAACCAGGCAAAATGGTGCAGGAGTAATGTTACAAAAACAGAACTCAGTGCCATGACTGCAAGGGGCAGGACGAGTTTTCGTTGCAGTGATCAAGAGAAAGAAATTAAACCAAAACTTAGGCACCAGTTGTCTGCAGTGCAGAAATTTATTAACAGCTTTGTGTCGTTCACATGGTGGTGTAAGCACAAGGGGATGAGGAATACATGAGTTTTGCCATTATGCCACTGTTTGTGGTGGAAGATACTTACACTTGACTCCTCTTCACCTTCACTGCGAAACATATTTCTGCAGGCATATGGAAAATATAAGGCTCCATTAAGCAGAATTTGGTTTAGGGGAAAATGGGAAAGGGGCTGAGGGAAACAAACAGAATTCATAGAAAGGCTCAAAAGAAAAGCCAGTTGTGGCGATCCTTTATATTTAATGCTAAGAGGTATTGTGATCCAAAGCATTCAGATGCCATAAAGAATGTGATATCTCAGGAGAAAAAGAGCAGGCAAATGGGATATTGAGTCACATCTAAGTGGAAACATATTTTTGTGAGCTATATTATCTGCGCACTTCAGTCTTCCTTAGTGACTTCCCCCTCACAGTATCAGCTCAATAACTATGAAAATACATTCTTTCTTACAGGTTCTGGGAGAGTTGAAAGGCATATCTGCACAAAAAAGAAAGCTATTTCTAACATTTCTGGAGCTATGAAAAAGAAATTGAAGAGAAAAGAAAACTGATCAAATAATGCATGGAACATTTAAGCATGTTGCTTAAATGAATGCATTGATTACGAATGCACTTAAAGTTGGAGGTCCACTTTGTAAAATGGCTTGAGAATTAGAAACCTGTCTCCATTCTGAACTAATGAAATAAATTAGGCTTTTAAACTTCTATTACAGACAATGGAATTTTTATCTGAAGTGCACAGAGCTTTGGATTTGGTTCGTCTTACCCAAAGGCAGATGCCTATGGATTGGCAGCTGAACTGCCTGCTGCATGGCCTTGAGTTGAGATTCAGACACACGGAACTAACATCTGATGCCATGAACAAAAGAAGAAAGGATATTGTGTCTGACTTTCAGGTGCTTCTTCAAAAATTAGGCTACTCTCCCTGAGTAGCCTGTCAAATCTGCTGTGCCTGTCTGGAAATCTTAAGGTATCCTATGCCAGCTCAAACAGTATTAGATGCTTATCTTTAAACTATTAGATCCCACCTGAGAGCACCCATCCTTCCCCAGACTCTTATGATGGCTTAGGTGCACAACTTGCCCACCTACCCCTAAGTGTAGGTGCCTGAATCCTCAGGCTGAATCTGACCAAAGGAGTGCAATTTAGTTTGCTAAACATAAGCATTAGGTATTGTTTCAGATGCTGTAGGGTGTATCGGACATCCACATCAGAGTGGCTGGTATTGCAAAGCTTTTCTGGAAGAATTGTACTCTTCCGGACTGACCATGTCAGGCTGAGTGGGACTCAGCAAGCAAGATGAATATAGACATTGAAAGTCAAGTGATATGAATTACCCTGATGAAAATCTTGTACTAAAACAATTAAGTGAACGTGCAATGTTTTGAAAATTGTTGTTGACAAAAATATTCTGAAAAAGCCAACTGTCTTTCAAGCTTAAGAGATACTGTGTCTTGATAGCATTTGCCTACGTAACTTAATAGTATGTTTATTTTTCTTGTATTTTTAATTCTCCTGAACATTTATTTGCATGTTCTGAAAGAGTGGATACCAGGATTCCTGGAGGCAAAAGCCCACATGCAGAATATTAAAAAAATAGTTCCACTGATTTATCTGGATGAAAATCTTTGTATATTTAAGTGAAAGGACTAGATAACTTACATCTAGTAGAAAACATTATAGAATCATAGAATCATAGAATAGTTTGGGTTGGAAGGGACCTTAAAGATCATCCAGTTCCAACCCCCCAGCTGCTCAGTTTAGCTGGAAAATTATTCTGTCCTGGGTCTATAAATTCAAGCAACCATTTTAATTATGTAGCTGATAATTACTAGTTATCTGCACAATCTGTACCATTAAGAATACAGAAATGTATTTATAGCGCTCCGAAGAACATTTATGCACTATCAGAAAACGCAAAAATCGTTACAGCCCTCATCTCATGGTAACCTGACCTTTTTTTTTTACAGGGGAATATGATCCCGAATCCTCTCGCTGAAGAAGAAGAACCTAACTTTCTGGCCAGGCTGCTGGGAGGCTTGGAGGTCAACAAACCTGGGGGCAACGAGATGGGATTCTGGCTGAATTTGTTCACAACCGACGAGGAGTAAGAGTACTGTCTAACAGTCCTAGGTATCATATCTGTTTTCATGACTTTTATCCTACAATATTTGCCTCCTCCAGATTGAAATATTTATGAATTGTATGGGTTTATATATCCTATACAGTCTTTAAAAATTGTTCTTCTTAAGCTTTCAGGCATCCTTTTATAAACATTTGCATTCTCTTTCCTCCTTGCTCTTTTTGCCAAATGCTTGATGGATGTAATTTGACATAATTCCGTTGATGCCCGTTTAACTTTGCTGATTTACACTGTCTGAGGCTTTCCCTCAGTTTGAGCAGTTTTGATTTAATGTCCCATTTCTGCGATTATCATTATAGCTTTCACTAAATTTTTCAGTGTTGTAATTTGAAAACACTGAAAAACAACACTTTGACTTTTAAAGAACAATAATCAGCGTTTCTGTCTTTGTCTTTTTTTTTTTTCCCCAAGTTTAAGCAGAGTCCCATAAATATCCCATTAACAAGAATATGTTGCAAGTGTTTTCATTGTTTTCTCTTTGCTTTGCAGTGAGCCAAGTGTTGCTGAATTTCCTAGGCAGATGCTTCAGAGTGTGCCATGCTGAATCTGGTTTTATCAGTTTTATTTTGTTTAAACTATTTTAAATGCACCTTGAGTTATGTAGCTGTATAATAATAATAATAACAACAACAACAACAACTGTTATGATTACTGTCACTCTTTTTATTGCTGTTATTATCTGCATTTGGGAACTACTGATTGTCAGTTCTGTATTGAGAACAGCTTAGCATAACTGCAATCAGTTTAGCCAGGAGGATCCTCAGTTTTGTCTTAGTTTTGATTTATATGGCTGGTGGTGACAGGAATACCATGAGATTTTAGCCACTGCAATGTTTGGAGTGCAAACACTATTTATCCAGCCATATGATAGAGATTTCAGTAAGAGGACACATTTCTTTGTTAGTTGGACAAAACAGAGACTTTCACAACATCTACATGTTCTTTCTTGTTTCAGAAACTCTATGAGCCAGAAATATTTGTTGCAATGTGAAATGCTCTGTGAGATAATGATAGCTTCCTTTTTCATGAGCTTACGTTCATAAGTGTGTTCAGCATTACTTTATTAAGAATATAATACACATTGTGAATCCAGTGATACTGGTCCTGAGTCTTGCACAGTTCTGTATGGGCACCTTCTCTTTAATGAATGGGAGAAAAAGGTCTGAGGTGTAGAAAGCATTGATTAAAGGAAAAAATTTTGGATATGCCCAGCTAAAGATTTAAAGGATGAGTTGAAAAGCACTGTTCCTGTGGTTAGCATCACCTCATGTGGTTATCCAAAGCAGGGGTACCACACAGCTGTGTGGACCCCCTGCTCAGGCAGTTCAGGATACAAGGCAGCATTGAACTAGAATCTCTGTGGCCAGTTTGCACAAAGCTGTACCTGTTCCTAAAGTAGTGCTGAGAGGATGTGCAGGCTAGCTGGATTGTGTCAGGATGGCTGAACTGCGTCTTAAGCCAGAGCAGGTTTGCTCTCCTCCAGTGTCAGCTGCTATTCCTGCACTTTATGGTCAAAATCAGTGCTTGTAGAGACATTCCCAAATTTTTGACGACTGAGCACCTGAAGGGGTAGAAAGAGTTTTGGAAAACACTACAGTTTAATCAAGGAAAAAGAGCAACATGTATCAAATTTCCATGTTTGAGAGTAGTAAATGAGATTTTTTTTTCAAGCTCTTCTTCCATATCTTGCAAAGGGTTTTTGGACAAACCTCTCTTTCAGTTCTGATAGACCTAATGACTGCTCACTTTTCTGGGCTAATGGAAAGGCTAAATCATTATTACTTTGCAATCCTAAACTATAAAACACTATGTAAACATGTGCTATTAACTACATCTATTTGTTATGCAAGGCAGGGCTGGGAATAGATCCATAACCAAATCAATTGCACTCCACAGTTCTGATTTTGTGATATTCAGATATTGGTTTCAGAGATACCTTGGGGCTTTCTAAGTGGCCTTGGTCAAATATTTACATTAACTCCATTAATCTTTCTGTCTAGCTTTATAATTAATTGAAAAATGATTTCCCTATGTAGCAACCTAGCCTTGTAAAAAATAGTTTAGTTACTTGGCTGGACCAAAAATTACTTACCAGCAAAAGTTATTTCCATCATCTTCTCTGTATTGTAGGCCAAGACTGGAGAACTTGGTGATTTTAAAAGTTTAATCTCAGCTATGGACTCCTGAGACATATTAGTGTGCGAGCAATGAATCAAAATATTTTCAAGACCCCTGCAGTTGTTCATGCATTAATTCCTTTTGGGTGTGACCCTAGGATCAGAAAGCAAAAATAGGGTGCTAATCATCAACCAGACCAAGATTTCCCAGATTGTGAACAGGTGTGTTACTGTGGCCCTCCTCAAAGGGGAGGTGATACTGTGGGGTTAAAATGCCAAATTTTAAAACCAGAATCATTAACAGAAAGAAAGGCCAAGGTAAGACTTCTGGCACTTTTCTTAAAGATTCTGAGGTTGAAGTCCTCATCAGCCATTTGCTCAGTTTCATAGTTTATGATGTGATCAAGGAACTTGTGTGGTCCAACACTGTGAGTGAACTCTAACTTGATGTAAAACCTATACCTTTCTATTTGCTTTCCATACAAGTAGGAAAAAGAACTCCCTTTTCCTTCATTGGGAGAAAACTTATTTGGTCACATAATATTATACAATAATATAATATTATGCTGGGCACAAGATAAGAATCTGAACTGAAACAGAATTCTCTTTACCACTGATGGCACATTGGGCCCTGTTTATGACTGTGCTACAAAAACAAGTCTTGGTTATTAGTGTGTGGGCTGTATAGAAACAATTTTGAATTTGTATTTGCTGCAGTTTTCTATGTATATTACAGAGGTAATGTTTGGTACAAATAAATGTTTAGTCAAATAAATACATATTTAACTCTGCCTGAATTGTCCTTCTGACTCAACTCCTGAGGTTGGGTTGACTGTCGGAAACAGAATTGTTTGTATTGAAAAACTGACTTAGCTTCTCCTGGTCATCCTTGATTGTTCTGGTTCCACTGAATAGTTTGGTCACTGGCTACAAAAAGTTCCTAATTACTTAATTAAGAAGGCCAGCATTTAAAATGAAAGATAAGAGTGCAAGGAATATGACCTCTAAAAGTTACTTATCAACTGGAGTTACTAATATAAACTCTGCTGTGAACTCTGCAAGCTGTGGTACAAGCACTGATGGTCACAATGATGAGATCAGTTGCTCATTTCAGTCAAAATGACAACAACAGACTTACTTGAAATGAAATAAGAGTTATCTATAAAATTTTGAGTATGTGAGAATGACTCTGTAAAAGTGATAGTTCTGAATCTGATGTTTATTTTATTGAGGTATCAGCTTTGGTCACTCGGAGAGCAGCTTTTTGTAGGTGGTGTTGCCAATTAATTTCATCTTCTTTGCCAGTTTCCTCAGTATTTGGTGTTTTTTATACTCTCCCACGGAGAGTGCTGAATTGCAGATCTTGTTAATAAAGCTAGTTTCTGGCTTTCCTCTTGTGGAGAAATTTTGAAAGTCTCATCCAAATCCATGCCAATAATCGAGAATCCAGAACTCAAATATAATGTAATTGCTATTAAACCACCCCAAAACCATGCATCATTAATGAATTTATTTTGTAATTACTTAATCAGCTACAGTCTTAGGCTTTTTTCCTGTAAACAATTTGTGGAGTTTCTCATTGGTTTTCAAGGCTGACCTTGAGCCCTATTTCATAGCATTTCCTGTGGCTGCCATTAGCAAATCACTATATCTTTTATGTCTTAGTTGGTGTATCTTTTATCCAAAGCATTGACATCAAAACAAATGTGAATAAACATGGTTTAAGAAAAGACAAAAAAAGGAGTAGCTTCATTCTTCAGCTGTTCACCTTTATCATAAATAATTTGCCTTCCCTTGTAAAGACATAGGCCTCATAGAAGTATGAGGTGATCCCTAACATGATTCTCGCAGTAGCTGTATCTTTCAGTTAAGTAAACAAATACTTCTAGGTACTGGATTATAACTTAAATTTTAGACATTTCAAGGTATTTAAAAATCCTTACCATTGACCTTCTACTAATATCATTGTTCTGATGAAGAATAAGAGCTTTGAACGCAGCATACTAAGAACTTTATAAATTATGTTGTGCATCTAAATAAACACTACCAGCTATTCAGAAAGCTGCCATAATCTCTGTTACTTCTTTCTAAGGTATCACACATAACTTACCATACTTTAAGCCTTATATGGTTGAACTGTAAATGAAAAATGCATTAATACAAGAAATGGAGAGGAAAAGGTGCTGACTTTTTGCTCTCTTCTCTTTGTATTCATGGTGGTAACTACCTGCTTTCCTGACTACATTCTTGTAAACTACTTTCTGTCATTTTGAGCAAGGAAGATGAATTATCTTGTGGAATGCAGAAATTAATACAAACTTTAACATTGTTCCTGGAGACACCAGAGCAAAGGGGAACCAAGCATGACTTCAAGGTGGAGGTTTTAGGATTTCCTAATGCTGTTGCTTCTCACAGGGCAGTGTGGTTACAATGCATTTGGCACATGTCAAGGTCTAGATGGCGCTTTATTACCCTAGGTGTTCTTGTGTACTAAAGACTTAACAAAGCAAAATAAACAGAAAATTGCTATCACAGAGAATCTATGTGATCTGCATGCCAATGGAGTTTGTTTCTTCAAAAGTGAAATAATCTGATCGCAAGACAACACACCAGAAGAAGAGCGGAAAATTACTCTGTATAGATTCCTGAATTATATGTAGTTATACTGAATTATAATGACATGAAGGGAAAACAATTCTGCCATGACAGTAGACAGAGCAGAGCCTGTGAAAAAGATAAGACCAAAATAATCCAAATAATTTTTTTTCAAGATTCAAGAACAGGGTTTATAGCATTTTAATGTTTGTGATTAATGAGGTAGAAAGCAGATGCTCTATCAGTGAAGTAGAGATAATATCATCAGTGTTCAGAGTAAGGAATAGTTTATTATTTCACAAAAGCTTCATGCCCTTCTGGCCTTGCTTAGGAACTTGGCAGGATATGAAATGAAGATGAATGACAGTTTAAACAGAGTTCACTCTTCCTCGCAAGACCTTATTAGTAAAACAAAAATACAAAGCATTGGCTTGCAAGATGAGTAACATGTGCAGCACCTCCTGTAATATACAATGTTTTTTTTTAATAATTTATTAGGAACATGTAGGACAGAGCTCATTATCAAGGTCTATTTTTTTTTTCTACAAGTAGCCTGTTGCTAAATCATTTTCCAATTATCTAATAATGTTAAAAGTATAGAGGACAGATCTGGATGGAAGTCTTAATAATTGCATTAGCACAGCAGATTTTTCTGAGTGGAGGAAGACAGGGAAGTAATGTGGAACCTGTACAGGATGCCTGATCTAAGCAGGGCTAAGAACACACAGCCTCTAAAAGGAAGCTTCATGGATATATTTATATTTTAAGGTGGAGACTATTTCTTGTTTGTTTCTTTATCCTAAGAAGATCCAGCACACAGATCCTGTCCCTGAAATTTTGAAGGACCAGAAAAACTGTTTTATGTTTCTCACAAGATAGTGTTAATATTGAATACTTGGAGCTGTAGAAAAAAATTTAGCTAGGAATCAAGTATAATTATAAAGGAAATAGTTTAATCTACACTTGCAGCCTAGAAATCCAGTCATTGACACTAACTTTGTGTATAAAGAAGTCCCTGAGCATCACTGATAAATGCTTCTATTAACTTTTGGCAGCAATTTTTAGTCAGAAACTCTATAAATATTAGTAGAAAACAATGGGATTTGCTGCTTAAATCTCGTGCTTATTTTCATGTTGCTGAAGACAAACATTACAAAGCAAGAGACAAAATCAATTTCATCTCAAGTTTCCTTTCCAAAAGCTCACAATGTATTATCTAGGCTCCTCATCAACGAATGAAGTCTAATTCAGATGACCTGCTTTGGATTCCTTAATCTCACTCCATGGTATTGGTATTGAGGAATCCTATGAGTAGTTTTAGACCGAATGGTGAACTTTCCAATGCCTCAAAAAAGGTGAAGCCCAGAGGAATGCTCTTCTCTGATGGTGAGGACCTCATCTTCTTTTTGTCTCATACATCTTGTACTATGCATGGTACAGAGATTATGGATATTAAAGAAGCGGACTACCCAAAGTTCTAAATCGCAATAATCATGGAAAACTATCTACCACTCATAATTGAGATCATATTTCTGCACTTGAAACACTGTGATTTGCAAGTGACTTAAATTTAAAAATAACTTAATGGAAGAGACAGGGAAATCAACCCCAGAATGATATCATGTACAGACGCAAGCTCTGTCAGGGGAGGTTCAGGCTCGAATAAGGAAAAAAATCTTCACTGAAAGGGTCATTAGGCAATGGAACGATCTGCCCAGGGAGGTGGTTGACTCGCCTTCCCTGGAGGTGTTTAAGGTGTGAGTGGATGAGGTACTGAGGGGCATGGTTTAGAGATTGGTGGGAATGGTTGGACTCGATGATCCGGTGGGTCTCTTCCAACCTGGTGCTTCTATGATTCTATAATTCTATGATTATTAAGCTTACATTATATTTTTTTCCTCACATCCCTTTCATGTCTATAAGATTACATTGCACATTGCTGCAGCTACACCTCAGTTTATTGTTGAGTGACCTGAGAGGTGGAATTTATTGCAAATGCAGTAAGATGGAGTTTTTAAAACTGCAAGATACATAAGTCTTCTAGATTTATAATGATACCAGTGCTTATTGTGATGATATATTTTTTTCTTATTGCACTGTTCCTAATGATGTTTTTCTTGAAAAGTATTTTGTTGAATAAAGCACATCTCAATTTCTTCTGTTTGCAGTAAGCTTCCATACTATTCGTCATGCAAGGTCTGTCTCAGAGTGATTAGCTCTGGGGTACTAGCAGCAGGTACAGCAATGTGGGACTCAGGACAGGCAAATAGCTCAGAGTAGTTACTAGGTTTTTAGGTGACTTTTACTACCCTGCTGAGCTCTGTATTATCACAATTATTTTTATGCCAAGAACAATGATAATTTAAATATGTGTGCAAGTATTGTTCTGAATGCATTATGGCATACCCTAAGTGGTGTAACACAGAAATCACCACTTGGACTGCAGGAAGATGAAGTGGCCTAATGCCACCACTGTGTTTGCAAACCAGGTTTTGTAAAGCATGTAACACCACGAACAGGATATGATGCAGATTGTGTAGGAGACAGCTTTCGTATCACTTTATCATTAAAACAAGGATGTAGTAGCCACTGGGACTGTAGACCTTTGCTGGTGGCCAACTTAACTTCAAATTTATGTCACCATACTATCAGTATAATGTTGAGAAAAGATTTAACCTGTCTCAAATCTACCTCAATGTACTATCATCACACCTCCAGCACTGGAGAACTGTCTAGATAATGATGAATTGTACCTGACATGGAGACAGAAACTCTGAGAATCCTCTGTTTTGCATGTTAAGTCTTGTAAAAAATTTATCCTTCCTAGATGAGTCATGAAAACTGATATTCTGTGGATTTGAGTGAGACCGTAAAGGAAAAAAAAATAGCGTAGTGATGGGGTGCTAAAGAGCACAAGGTTGGCATTAAAGTGTGGGAAGACTTTTGGGTATAGGGTTTCTGTGAGGAAATGCCCTGGCTTCATCTGGGTTAGAGACAGTGTTCTTCATAGCAGCTGCTGTTTTCTAGATTCAGTATCAGAATGATGTTGATAATATTCGGATGTTTTCAGTTGTTTCTAAGAAATCAAGTATTTTTTCAGTTTCCCATTTTTGCAAGTGTACGGGTCCACAAGAAACCAGGAGGAACATACCCACGCAGCTGATCTAAGCTGACCAAAGGGATATTTCATATCATATGATGTCATGCTTGGCATATAAATCTGGGAGAAGATGGAGGAAGGGGGGTTGTTCAGAGTTTTTGTCTTCCCAAATAACCATTGTATGTGATAGAGCCCTGCTTCCTGGAGACGGCTGAACATCTTCCTGTCAATGGGAAGTAGTGAATGAATTCCTTGTCTTGCTTTGCTTGTGTGTGCAGCTTTTGCTTTACTAATTAAACTGTCTTTTTTTACTCTTCTGAATGTTTCCCCCATCTCCACAAAAAGGTGGCTATGTGGTGTCTAGTTACCAGCAGGGGTTAAACAACAATAGGAAAATAGATGGCATATGAGTATTGCACTAGACAGGGGAAATAGCTACATGAAATTGCAGGCATGAGAATATGAGTATGTGATGGTAGGAGCCTTGGGGCTAGGAGTTTAAAAAGAATAAATGTAGCACACCTGGCTGTAAGCTTGGAAGTCTCCTTCCAACTTCTTGTCTGTACTAGGACCAGTGCGAGCAGTGCTGTTTAATATTTTCATTGATGATATAGACAGTGAGATTGAGTGCATCCTCAGCAAGTTTGCAGATGACACCAAGCTCAGTGGTGTACATGTCACACCAGGAGGTCAGGATGTCAACCAGAGGGATCTAGACAAGCTGGAGATGCGGGCCTGTGAGAATCTCAGGAAGTTCAACAAGGCTGAGTGCAAGGTCCTACACCTGTGTTGGGGCAATCTGCAGTTTCAGTACAGGATGGGGGATGACATGATTGAGAGCAGCCTTGCAGAGAAGGGATTGGGGGTGCTGATTGATGAGAAGCTCAACATGAGTCAGCAACACGTGCTCGCAGCCAAGAAAGTCAACCATATCCTGGGTTGCATCAAAAGAACCGTGGCCAGCAGGTCAAGGGAGACCCCACCTGGAGTACTGTGACCAGTTCTGGAATCCTTAACATAGAGAAGTATATAAAACTGTTGGAACGGGTCCAGAGGAGGGCCATGAAGGTGATCAGAAGGCTGGAGCACCTCTACTATGTGGACAGGCTGAGAAAGTTGGGGTTCTTCAGCCTGGAGAATAGAAGGCTCCAGGGAGACCTTATAGTGGCCTCCCAGTATCTGAAGGGGGCTACAAGAAAGCTGGGAAGGGACTTTTTACAAGGGCATGTAGCAATAGGATAAGGGGAAATAGCTTTAAGTTGGAGGGGGGAAGATTTAGATTAGATGTTAGGAAGAAACTCTTCACCATGAGAGTGGTGAGGCACTGGAACCGGTTGCCCAGAGAAGTTGTGGATGCCCCATCCCTGGAAGTGTTCAAGACTAGGTTAGATGAAGCCCTGAGCAGCCTGGTCTAGTTGGAGGTTGGAACTAGATGATCTTCAAGTTCTCTTCTAACCTAAACCAATCTATGATTCTATGATTCTACGATCCTATGTTTATAGCAGCTTAAATGCCAACTGTTGTAAAAATAGCAAGAAAATATTGCATCTTAAAACCGTATCACTCTTTCATTTGCACATTTTATATTCATGGTGTTTGATCTGTTGATGCCCTCAAGGAGAAGGGTCAAAACCAAAGGACTGCTCAGGCCACAAGATGGCTACAATACTTGTGCTGACATTTGTGAAACTATGAAAATACACAAGAACACTATGTACTCACATTTATACTCAGATTATGGCGGCATCTGATCTCCCAGATAAATTCGGATAAAAGTGAATAAACAGTACACCTGGATAAGACAAGCCAGATGGTGTATGTGATCTTGGTTTTTTTTTTGAAACAGAAATTTATTTCATTAAATAAATTACTATATTTCATTTTCCTTGAACAAATCATTAGTATTTCAGCAACACAGACTAGTTATTTAAATAGTTGTTAAAATATTTTCTGGCATTTACATATTGCTTCTCTCTTTCTCTGACTTTTCAGAGGTAGAATTTCTCCCATAAATATACATAGAAGAGAATCTTGGAGCACAAAATTAAATATGTGTATATGCATATATATGAAAAGCATATGATTTAGAGAATTGCATGTTGTTGTTGTTGTTTTTTTTGTTTTTTTTTTTTACAAAAGGCTTTTTTATTTGAATCAAAATCTTCACAAGAAAATATATCCCATGTCACATTTTAAATCAAACACTGCTGTTAGGCTCATACCTTATCCTACGTAATGAGAAACTTGTAAGCGATGGTAGTTCGGTTTCTGGTCTGAAGGAAAAGTTATCATTTCTGTTTTATTCTGTTTGTGCCTATAATACCTTTTCTCCAAGTCTAAATTGTTTTAGCTGGCTTCAAGCAAGGCAGCATTATATTTTTCAAATTGGAATGTATTCTAAAACGTTCAGCAATAAGATTCTTTGTTATTGGTATGATGGTAGCTCTTAGAAAACTCAGTCAGGACTGAGGCTGTGTGATCCTTAGCATCTCACAAATACAGAGCAAAAACCAAGCTGTTCTTTTAAATTTATAATTTCAGTGATAATTCGTTAAATAGTTTCAGCACCCCTATATGCCACTTCTCAATGAAGATAACCTCTCTCCTCCTGTGAACTTTAACATCATGTTCTCACATATAATGGTGGATTTTGCTATGTGTTCATCATTTGGCTTCTCAACGCTGCTGTTGCTCCAGATCCATTATATCAGTATTACCACGTCCTAAGCTTGCCAAGGAGCATGATTTAATCTCTGACAGGGCATGCTATCTGCACCACAATCCCAATGAGACAATAGGAGACATGTGGGAGGGCACAGCGCCATAGAAAATAAAGATGCATGAGGCCCTTGCCTGTTTCGTCATTTCAGTGTAGAGCTGAACAGGCTGACACACATCTAAGTGTTAAGTGGGAGAGAGCTTAATGGAGAGCCTTGAGAAAAATTCTTGTTCTCTAAGGATAAAAAACCAGACCTCCAATTTTTTTTTTTTTTTTTATTATTGTGGGCTGGTCACATTAGGAGCTTTGTGTGATGAATGAGTTTAGTACTGGGGAAAAAAAAGAACCTTCTTATTGAGTCTTAGGGATAGGAATATTTTGATGAAATGGAGGGCAGGAAAATCTGAATTTCTTTGGTGATTGTCTGTCTCCCCTTTCCCCCTTTCCCTGCACATTCCCCCTAAAACTGCCTGTTTTAGAAGGTCCAAGAATCCTATATATTTTCTCCAGTACTGCAGAAGTCTCTAGATGAAGAAAAGCTTCGTTAATCCATAATAAAGGCAGGTCTGTTTATTGATCTCATAAATTGCACTTTACTTGACCTGTCAAAAAGGCACAATTCTCAGCATGTGCTTTCCTGCTCCTCTAAGAGCCTCTCTTCACCTCGGGCAGATTGCTCCCCTCAGCCTCTCCCCATCTACTGGCAGCTGTTGTAAACCCTGATCTAAATTCATTAACCTACATCCAAACAATCTATTTGAGTTGATCCTTGAGAAAGTACAGAAGGAACAATAAACATTCGCTACTGATTTTTCTTCCCTGCCTTTCATAACACATCTGTGGCTCAAGACCTGTATCCAGGCTTCTTCTAGAAAGAGGAAAATTAAAACCAAACCCAATAGGAATCATAATCAGTCCACAGACTAGGATTTCCTAATTAGTAATGCTCTGATTCTTAGGCATTAACATGTGTCTAGTACCAAGAAAAATCCACACACTAATCTAGGCAGTGGCATAGCAGTCAATGGCTTATACTGTAAAAAACAGTCAAAGAGGAAGTCAATATTTAATAGAAAACTCTATTCAGTGTGACTCACTGATTGCACATTACTTCTACCTGGACAATATCCTGATGTGCAGTAGTATTGTTGCCGTGAGAATGCCACTGCATAGCGATAAGATATCTTCTGCATAGCTAATAAGCTTTATTTTGGTTGAAATGGCTAAAGTTGCAGACAACTGCATTACCTGGATGTTGATGTTTCTACATAACGTATTGGGTTGTATCTGTGGCAAGAAATTGTTGCACTCTCAAAGTGTGTTTCAGGGTATCATTTAAAGTATCTTTTAAGCAGATGCATTTTTTTCTTTAAAAAACTTACGTCTTTTATTAATGCAGTTTCTGATGTTACAATATGAAAACTACAATAAATAAAAAAGGAACACTTTAAAAGGAAGCACTGGTGTTTAAATGCCTGATTCCCTTTAACAATAAGTAAAGCTGAGTCTCAGCTCACATTTGAATCACAGGTGCCTTGCAATCCACTGGAAAGCTCCTCTGGTGGTGTTGTCAGTGTCAGGAAGAATACAAATTCTGGAACGGAATTGTAGGCATAAGGTAGAATGATTATGAATATTTTCATTGACCAAAGAAAGTGAGAAAAGATTCCTAGCTTGGGTGAAGCAGAATTTATGAGTGGCTAAGGAAAGGTATGATGAATCCCAGCTAAAGGGTACTGAGAGGGCTGAACTGCAAATTTTGAAAAAGTATTTATGCAATTTTTTTGCAAGCTCTACTCTCTAACGAGCCTTAGTAATCCAATTCCAAATATTGCCTAAATTAAATAATAATTTAAAAAAGTTTGACTGACAAATTGTCAAAATCATGTTCAGATAGATGGTTATGCTAAGTATGGCTGCAGGTCAGATGTGTGTTCTGCCAGCCATGTAGGGTTTCAGGATCATCCTAAGTGCTTAGAGTGCATTGTGATATTTTCAATAAAATGTTACAAAGTGGATAAGGCTTCTCAGTATTCTTTCTGCATATCCAATAGTATTATTTTAAATGTAAAAATATGCAGACCTTACAAAAAAACCTAAAATGATGTCTGTATTTTGAGTGCGGGTGATTGTCTTGTGCTTGATGTTTGCCTGGACTGTTAAATTTTTTTTAGCAAACTGATGAGCAGAGGCATTGGAAAACAGAAAGAACAATAAAATTGCAGCTTATATGTTTTTTTCCCACATCCTTAGTAATGCTGTTATTAATGTATTCAAATTAATGTCAAACCATTCCCTTTTCTTGGATCTGAGAAGGCATTTTAGGACACACTGTCTCAAAGGCTGTGAAAATTTAAAGGCATGCCATTTCAGTGAATGCTGTCTTAATATTTATCTATAATGGTGGTAATGGTGAGTTAAGGCATTTTTTGTATGGTAGATCATAGAATCACAGGGTCATAGAATCACCAGGTTGGAAGAGAAACACCGGATCATCGAGTCCAACCATTCCTATCAAACACTAAACCATGACCCTCAGCGCCTCATCCACCTGCCCCTTAAACACCTCCAGGGAAGGTGACTCATCCACCTCCCTGGGCAGCCTGTTCCAGTGCCCAATGACCCTTTCAGTGAAAAATTTTTTCCTAATGTTCAGCCTAAACCCAGGATATCTGTTGTTTTTGGATTAGTTCAGTGTGTACTGTGAACAGAATAGGAATACTATTTCAGCAGGAACTGGATCAGACCTAGCAGCTCTGGTTTGCCCTCCACTCCCCATTCAGTTGTCTCCCCATCTTCAGATGTCTGCTTCTGATGTCTCTTGGATCAGTGAATGGCTTTGCACACTGGTAATATGGGATGTGACTGGGGACAGTGGAAAACATGACTTATTCCATTTTCAATTCCCGCATTGCCTTTGTCTTCTGGGGACTTTTAAAGACAGTCTAGTCTACAGCATTGTGGACATAGATTTAATTCTTCCAGAGCCAAAGGGCAAATGTGCTAGAATATTAATGAAAAAGCTGTTCATTGCCTGGCATTTCTCAGGAGAAACCTTTTGTACATTAAGGAAGCTGTAAGAAGCAGTGTGCTTGCTGGAGGACACACACTCACCTTTCCAAAAAGGAATCCCAGGCAATGTCTGTTGGTGAGTTGTCTGACTTTGCTAGAGAAAGGGGAATTCGTGGAATATGAGTTTAAGGACTTATTTGAGTGACCATAGGTTAGAATAGTTCAGAAATTGTTTGTGCTACAGGAACTTACTGAAGCTGTGCCTTAAAATTCCCTCCTTTCCAGTAAATTACTGTATAACGGCTGAATGGTCAACTTGTATAAAACAACATTACATCAGTAAAAGCATGTATTGCTTTTCGGTGTTAAATAAATAAGCCCACACTTCTTTCTTGGCTCATCTATAATGTTCCGTGACAGCACCTGATTGATAGGAATGTAATGATAATCCAACTCCTCCAGTTAACGAGCCAGAAAGAACATCCAGCTAAAACAGCCTGTGTTTCTGGAATGACTGTCAGAAGTTATTGAGCTGGAGAGAACTTTAAAGGAGTGAACTGGGCATGAGTCACATCTTTCCATAGAGCAACTGCAGGCGATGGCTATTCAAGCACTTGAGAAATCAACAAGGACCTCTTTTGAGGGAGCCAGGAGAGAATTTTATAACTGACTCTAATTTGGAATTCTCCAGTGCATCTGGGATAATAATACTCTGCAACAGCAAAGATTATTTAACGACAGGCAGCTTTGGTTTATCAATAACTCAAATACCAGTATACTTGGGTGGTGAAGAGTGGAAGAGCGTTAACCAGTCTGGAAAAAGTATAAAAACTTTCTGCATTTATTTCACTTATAAACGTTCACTGGTGATATGTTATCAGTAATTTATGATGTGCCATGAGAAATGCTTACATTTCTGACAAAAATAGCAATTAGTTAGAAGGATCCTCCTTCAATGTTTTCAGCAAGTCATAAGGGGCATTTTTTTTCTTTCCATGCATGAACTGTTAATAAAAATCCTTCAAATTTTGCAGTTTTCTCTGTTGCCTGAATTTAGTCCAGTTTTTAAGTTCTTCTAAAGACCTTGCAAATGCTTTTGTGAAATTATTGATATGAATTATCTGCATATTGAGTGCATACATTAGCATGTAATCATGGTGATAAGTACAAAAGAAACTATCAATTTGCTCATGCACTTTCTTAATCCTTGATGCAGACATTGTTCCTTATTTCATTTTGTTTCTTCTTCACAGATATGGTAATTATAGGCAAAGGTTGTCTTCTGAAGGATGAGTAAATTGTGCATCAAAGTTGTCAAGCATTTTCTCACATATGAGGAGTGCTCAGTTGCCCCAAAATGTCATGCAGAGTGCTTATCTGGTGCAGGAAATGTGTGAAGGAGTCCAATTTGTTACAGTTAAGTGCTGCATTGTAGATTGGTATTGCACTGTCTTCACTTTCATACTCGGGGAATGGAACTCGCACCTCTGTGAGAAAAGTCAAATGCTTTTTGAACCTGATGATTGCTATGAATACAGAAGATCTCTAGGATCTTAGAGATTTGATAGCTGGAATAAAAATACCATAATATTCAGGCATCCTTGACACATTTTGATTTTCCTAACAGCATAATCTCTCTGTTCCATAAATGGAGAATTTTCACAGTCATGTCTTTATGTACATTTTACTTGTGTTATTCAGTGAACTCTAGCAGTGCTTGTATTGAAAAAAAAAAGATAGCTTAATTAATTTTTGATGATGTAGAAGATTGTAGAAAATAAAGAGTTTTTAAATTGAGAGCTGACTTGAAAACAATGATGTAGTATTACAGTTATGTCCAAAGACTACCAAAAGATAGACAGTGTTGGTGAAGATTCAAGTCAGAAGCAATTCAGTTGTAAAAGACCTGGACAATACTGTAATGAAACTTGCCTTAGTAAATTTTGTAAACAGCTGGATCCAAAGATTATTGAAGGTAACTGAAATGCACCTCTTAAGCTTAGGAATTTTGGGTAAATCCTGGAACTGTTGGATTTTAGTTATAAGTTTAGTTAGTCGGTTATATTTACTTATGCTCAATCCTTTCCCTTTAGACCAAATTATTTTATAATTCACCTTTTTAGAGCATCATCTGATATGTCAGTTTTCAGCTATGGGCAGAAACTTGGATCTGAGCACCAAGTTGGGGGTATTAGAATATGGTATAATCATAAAAAGTGGAACAAGGACTCCTTTTTTTTTTTTCTTTTAATTTGGAAAGGGTCTAGCAGCTTAACATGTAGGGTCCTTTTGTATCTCCTCTAGAGTTACTGGATGAGGTGACCAAAGTCCAGGGTTGCAGTATTCACTGCCTGTGGCTCTGGGAAGGAAAGTCATTGCAATAAACCATCTATATCATTCCCTAAGGACTGTGGAGGTGAGAGAGGGAATTGTTTGGATTTGCTGGCCAATCCTTTGTGGTTATTTAAGAGAACTGAGGCTGAAAGAAGATGATGTCACTTAAAAGGAAAGAGAAAGTAAACCTTAGACTCCAAACAAAAGGGCATCATTTGGTCAATAGGACCAGTCAATGGTAAAGGAGATTGAATCTTCTGATATGTTGTGGAAGCAGCTGTAATTTTAGAAATATAGTATTTTGTAATAGGGATATATTTTAGCTCTTTATTGAAACCCTTTGCTCCTGACCTGTGTAACAAAGACAGTGACGCATGCTTTCCATTAGACCCAGAAATAATATATCAGAAATGTCTGCATATTAGATCAAGAATAATAATTGCAATGGAAAAATACTATTTTTTTTCTGGATTTTTCTCATTCCAAGGACTGAAGATGTCTCTTCTGTTCCAAGAGAGTGGGTGATTGGCTTGTTTCAAGGGTAAAGAATATATGACAAGAATGCTGAGTGACAGCAGTTTGAATCACTAGGCTTGCGCTTCTGGAACAATGATTGACAGAGAAGATTCTGCTTTTTGTGAGGCTGCTGTTATCTCCCAGCACCTGCCCTCAGACATTGAGCTGCTCTGTCAGCAGCACTGAAAAAAATGATCCAGAGTTAACACTAAGGAGAAGGATGTTCAATTTGAGGAAAGCTAACTAGCAATTAAAAAAAACCCCAAAACCAACAAACAAAACACAAACCATTCCACACTGAACTATCTAGTATTTCAGTTAAACTCATCAGGAAAAGAAATTTATTTTGCTTCTGGAATAAGCAGTCCTCCCCCAGATCTGCTTTCTAAGGCTTTGTGTGTAGGAGCACAGCATGTGCTAGAAGAGATGGCCGATACTTTTAGACCACTTTGACAGGAACAGAAAATTTCAGTTCCAAAACCTGCTTGGATGTGGAAGGTGTGAGCCGCAGAAAAGCCTTACACAGTTCATGGACCTTGTCTGTCTGCTGGAAGAACTGCCAGGAATGATAAAAAAGATAATAAATTTGCTTTTACTGCTCCTCTCTGTCGTAATAAATTTGTCCCGTATCTTTACACAAAACTTTTCAGGGACCTTCTTTATAAACCCCTGGAGAGAAATTTGTGCACAAAAGTAACATTCTCTTTCTCGCCACTTCTGTTTGTGGTGTCTTTTTATAATTTGTGGAAGGTGTCCAACAGGTTGGAAAAATCCATTGAAAACTTAATCCAGACATGTCAATGCAACACTGGTTTTAGTTTAAACAAGAATGAAGCAAGCTTTCCCCTTTCCAAAGCAATGTCTCTAAAAATATTTCTCTGATTCAAAGCATACTTTTTTGTCCTGGCTTAACTCCTTCTGCACTGAGTAACAGGCAAGGCTGTATTTCCATGGCATAATAAATATATTTATTTACAAAAATATATTTCTCTAACAGCAGCAGAAGTTTTGATCAGAACCGTAAGAACTTCTAATGTGTTTGATTAGTCTTTGTTAGTATAAAATTAAGTTAGAACAATAGCACTTATGTCTAGTAGTGCAAAATTTGAACCATAGTGCAGGAAACAAGGCCATGGGCAAAGGAAATATCACAATTTGCCTGTGGCTTTTGTTTTGGAGGACTGTTTAGTAAAGTTTCCCAAGAATTATTGTATTAGGGTGTGTGTGTTATGTATGTTCCTCAGAATTTCAGTGCCATTACCTGCTCTTTGAGAATTTGTCAATCATTTGACATCAAATTACATAATTTTTAAAATGTGTACAGGTTTCACTCAAGATCAGTTAATATAAGAACTGGCTTGAGTAATGAAATTCAGACTACACTGAGATTTTTTTTAAGTTTAGATTCCATGTTTAGTTTCAATACATCAGAAGCAGAATATGTCACCCATCAAAAATGCTGGATTTGGATTAAGAAAAATATCCGTAGTCCATGGCATGCTTTTTTTTTCAAACCTGTGTTCATGTGCACACAGTATTATATTGACTAATTTTGGTTTGGATTGTCCAGCATGAATTTATATGATCAATATGTATCAAAATAGTTTAACTGGCTCATTGAGAATGGATTTAACATTGAAGCTGATAGGATTGTACCTCCCCCAAAACTCTTCCAGTGACACCATCATCTGTGTTAGATAATGAACCTGAAGCCCAGTCTATTTTTCCCCAGAGTAACACCAACTTAATTTAAAGTGAGGTTGATAATTTCATCCTTTTGTTTTTATAATAAAAAATAAGCAATACGTTCACAAATATTTCCACTCCAAATGTATCCTCATTTTTTTTTCAGAATGTATCCCTGCTAAACAGAAACATTGAGTGCATTTTATTGCTGAATAAGGAGAAGTGGAATTGGCAGGATGAAGATACTGGTCAAATTTCAGTCACAAAAAAAGTGAGTATAACATTCCCAGGTAAGACATTGAATTTCATTTGCAGATTTTTATGACAGGAAAAGGTATCATTTGCTGGTCACAGTCTATGTCTTTGCTGCAGCTGAGACTCCACATGCAACACACTTTCCCACTCAGTCAGGGAGGGCAAATGAGGAACTGAAATCTTCATGGTGTTGTCAAACCTTGGGAAGGAGCTTGTGCTGTAGGCAAGTTGCAGAAGTGCCCTGTGTGCCCTCAGCTCTAACAGACAGCTTTGCTGTTCAGACCTAACTCTGTCAGTGAACAATACAGTCCTTCCCTTTGAGACCGGGGAGCACATGAGCTGCACAGCCCTTCATGGAAAGTACTCACAGCACCAGCCCTTTATCAGTGAAAGAGCCTTAAATCTCTTGACATTTTATCTCACCACTGAAGAACTGCAACCTACTTCAGTTCAGCTGAAGCTGGGGCAGTGGAGGAGGGTTTTGATCCATGATTACATGTTACTAGGGTAAGTATGCCTAAAGTATTGTCTCAGCAAGTAGGTCATGGAGTTAATAAATGCAGAGGCTGCACTTACCCGCTGTATCTAGAGGTGATACTCTAAAGACAGGGTTACGAAACAGTGGGGGGAAACCTATGATCCCCTGTGTCTTCGTGACAGCGGGTAAACAGAGAGCTTCCTCCTCTGTGTTGCTCCTTCTGGCCTTTACCATAGGACTTCATTGAAAACATGAGAAAAAGTATCTTTAAAACCCATCCATGCTCCTGGCACTATTACAGTCATAAGGTGAGACAGCTTAGTCAGTAGAGAAGACTATTTTGGTTTGTGATACTCTTCTAGCCAGCAAGAGATGCTGTTAGCTTGCATGCATTTGTTCATATGATAGGGTAAACTTCAAAGATACACTTTCAATGGAAAATGGGAATAAGTAAAATATTTGTAATAAGGTGGTTTTAGTATTCATGTCAAGACAAATCATAGAAGGGAAGAAACACGTCTCTGGAGAGCATTACCTCTCATGACAAAGGGGTCCATATAAGCATATGGTTTGAAACAGGAACGGGATGACATCTGAGCAAGTGGTGAATATCCTGCAACTTTGGCCATGCTGCTAGTTCAGGATATATTAGTACAGCAAGAGTCTATGCTATATTTACCCCTGAAATCTGTCCAAATACAACTGTAGCTTATCTGCCTCTTTGTCCAGTCTTGCTGCAGCCACCTGAAGTGGCTGTTCTTTCAAGCTTGTTCAGACAAGTATTGTAAGCATCTTTACTTCAGCATGTGAGAAATGAAGATTCAAGCTCCTGACACAGGGGCTATGAGGATGCCAATGACTTGTTTTAAACAGTCAGGCAAGAGCTGAGTCTGGATGAGTGAAATGAGTGGTCTCTTGTCTTAAGCAATAATCTGTCAAGGTTCTTCTCTTTTTCATCTTGGAAATGCCCCTTTTTCAATATTCAGTATAGCTGCATATAGAGTCTGATCTGTTCTGATGAATCACCATTCTTTGAAAAAAGCAGTTTCCGTGCAAAACAGTTAGCCAGTGCTACTACCATGAACACAAATTGCTTTCTTTTAGGATCCATCCGGTTCCTGTAGAAGTCAGTGGAAAGACACTTGATTTCAATGAGTGTCAGTCAGGATTTAACAGATACTGTTGTAACCTGCCTGTTCTTCTGAAGCTGATGTCATAGCTAGAGCCCAGAAGTAACTAACAGGAAGGAAATCCCTCACTTTTTTGGAATCGTAGCTTTTCTTGTCCCATAAAACAGTCCTAAGCCTAGATCTTGATGTGCTTTTTTAAATGTCTTCCTACTTACATTCAGTAATTTTCATCCTTCCTTTTGCCTTCTCCGTCTGATCTAACACTCTATGTCAAGGATTTCCAGCCTCTTTCTTTCACTTTGCCACTGTGATCCCAGCACTGCTGACTCTGTATCAGATTGCTTCCTTTGCGGAGGCTGAGTATATTCAAAATATTATATGATGCTATGGGTAACCCTTTCTTTGGACTCCTTTTTTTTTTGTTCATTTTTCTCTTGTTCTAAAAAAAAATTATTTTGCTGCATTATTTTTTTTTTTGCTCTCTTTTTACCACTGTTTAAAGACAGTCCCATGAAATCTATTTTAATTTTCCTTTCTGATGTCCAGGAAGAATCTGTTCTCTTAGTATCTGTTCCTTTCACATTTTTCTTCATCTGACATCTGACTGTTTCCTTGAAACATTATAATTACTCTTTTGAACTTATTCTCCCATACAGTATATCAGAACAAAAGTGTGCATGAACAGTTCCAGCTTGTATGTATAGCGGAGGTCTTGAGGGCTCTGTGAGATATAATATCGAACTATACTCAATGTGGGATATAATTCAGCATTAGCCAAAGGTCTAATGCAGCAGTTAAAACTGCTTTTGTGGAGCAAGGAAGCACAGGTGAGATACACGGAGCATAATACAGAAAGTGGGAAAGGGGAACGTTAGAGTGATAGAATAGTTTAGATTGGAAGGGACCATGAAGGTCATCTAGTTCATCTAGTGAGCAGCGACATCTTCAACTAGATCAGGTTAATTAGGGCTTCATCCAACCTGACCTTGAATGTTTCTAGGGATGGGAATCTACCACTTCCCTGGGCAACCTTTTCCAGTGTTTCACCACCCTCAGTGACAAAAATGTCTTCCTAATATCTAGTCTAAACTCTTTTAGTTTAAAACTATTACCCCTTGTCTTATTGCTACAGACACTGCTAAAAAGTTTTCCCCCATCTTTCTTATAAGCCCCCTTTAAGTATTAAAAGGCTGCAATAAGGTTTCCTTGGAATCTTCTCCAAGCTTAACAACTCTTTCAGCCTTTCTTCATAGCAGAAATGTTCCAGGCCCTTGATAGTTTTGTTGGCCCTCCTGTGGACCCACTCCAACAGGTCCACATCTTTCCTGTGCTGAGGGCTCCAGAGCTGGATGCAGTATTACAGATGTGGTCTCACCAGAGCAGAGTAGAGTGGGAGAATCACTTCCCTTGACCTGCTGGCAATGTTTGTTCTGATGCAGTCCAGGATATGGTTGGCCTTCTAGGCTGCAAGCACACATTGCCAGCTTGTGTCCAGCTTCTCATCCACCAGGACCCTCCAGTCTTTCTTTACAGGGCTGCTCTCAATCCCCTAGTCTGTATTGATACTGAAGGATGCCCTGGTCCTGTTGCAGGATGTCACACTTTACCTTGTTGAACCTCATGAGGTTTTCACAAGCCCACTTCTCCAGCTTGTCAAGGTCCCTCTGGACAGTCTAATCCCTCACACGTGTCAACCTCACCACTCAGATTGGTATCAGCTACAGCCTTGCTGAGGGTGTCCTTGATGGTGTTGTTTGTGTCATTGATGAAGATATTAAACAACACCAGTCCTGAGACAGATACTGGAGGGATGCTGCTTTTCATTGATCTCCATCTGGACATTTAGCTGGTGCCTCTGGGTGTGACCATCCAACCAATTTTTTATCATCTGAATAGTCCACACATCAAATGCATATCTTTCCAATTTAAAGAGTAGGATGTTGTGGGGTACTGTGACATCCGTGGTTCTGCCCTTGTCTACTGATGTAGTGACTCTCTTATAGAAGGCCACTAAATTGGTCTTGGTGAAGCGGTGCTGGCTGTCTTGAATGGGGAAAGATAGCTGATGTAAATATGAAGAGCTGAGAGAAACAGAGACCAGGGGACAGCACTGAAAGTGACTGGGGAAGAGTGGGGAGGTGAAGGGGAGAGCAAGAAGGAGTGGTTAAAAAAAAAGAAGGGAAATAATAGTGAGGGAGGGAGAATAAACCTGAATGTGGTGAGGATGGAGAAGCAGAGCAGCTTCCATCTTTGCAGTGCTTCACAGAGATTTAAGAACAAAGAACCATGACAGCAGCTACTGTGAATTCAGGAAAGGGTGCATAGCTGAAAATGGCCCTGATTTTAAATGACCCAAGACTCCATGTGCTGTCTCAATTTTTATTTAAAGACTCATGAAGTTCATATATTGCATTTGCTGCATCTCTGACATTCCTGGCTTCCTTTTTTTTCTGACAAGAGATAACTTTTTTCTTGCATAAGATCCTGATTCATTTTGTATAACTCAGGAAGGAGCCTTAGGGCAGAAATCTTTCTCGTTCATTTGGAGAACCTGTCTGTTACCTTACCAAGGTAAAAAAATGTCCTGGCTTTAACAGAAATGAATTTGAAGCCCTCCTCTCTCCCCTGCTTGCAAAAGGATTCAGGCTGCTGGCTGCAGAGGTGCCCTTTGGCTGCCAGGGGAGTTGGTTGGTATGCGGGCTCTTGTCTGAGGATGATCCTATCTCTTAACCCACAGAGTATAGATACAGATGTACTTTTTGCCTCCCCCTTCAGTCCTTTTCCCAGTTAAAGTCCTCTCTGGTTTTCATTGGGAAGATTTAGCCAACAACAGCCAGGGACCTAAACTCTGCCTCTCTTATCCTTTTATGCCCCAAAACTCAGAAACTTAGAACTGATTGTGTCCCAGGGCAAGTTCTGACTGCTTGCAGTTATAAAAATAATCTCCCAAAAGATGATTATCAAGACAGAAGAATAGCCACATTAGAGGCTGATGACGGAACTCAGTTACACCTCTGTTTCAGCACTTAGTTTCTTCTCAGGAGAAACATGAGATATTTTACCTGGCAGCCTGATATTTTTCTTCTCCCTTCCCCTAGAGTAGGATAAGAGACAGTAAAAGTGATGGCTATAGTCTGCATGAAGCAAGGAGCAGACAGCCTACATATTCTGTTTTGTCCACTCTTTGGTGGGTCCAGCTGAGCCTGTTGCCGCTCAGTTCTCTGGTAGCAATTGCAACCTGGGGGAGTTGCAGGTGCCTGTGGACAGCCAGAAGAAAGCTGCTTATGTACCTTGCAGCTTCTTGAATGTAATTTTATCTGCTCAGATAAGATTTTCTAATTTTTTTTTATGTCTGCCTGGAAATCTTTCGGGATAAAGACTAATGTGAAGAATTTTCTTAAAATACATTGTTGAGTTGACCTACAGATTCATTTTGCAGAAAGTTATTAGAGTGCTGAGATTCAGAATACACAAACCTACTGTAGAGCTTCATTTCCTAGGGATGTAAACCTGAGGTGAGGTTTCTTCTTTCTCCTAGAAACTGGGGAGAGGAGGCAGAGAGGCACCTTGAGAGAAAAGGGCTGTTTTCAGGGATGTACATAAAATTTTCATCTAATTTTACAGAGCTAATTCTTTCCTTTCAGGATCACTAAGAAAAATCACTGAAATGATCTGCAACATAATTATATTTGGGAAACTGTGAATGTAAAAGATGTTGTGTGGGACATTTTATTCTACAGCATTAAAAAAATTACTTATCCCCCTATGTTTTCATTGAAAGTCAGGGTCGGTAAAGGTGTGCTTGTGCTTATGGAGTCATCCTCAAGTATCAGCTCATACTGCCACCAGGAAACTCACAGTGCAGAATTTTTATTTTTTCTCAGTGAACTTAGTGTAAAATGTTAAGGAAAAAAGACCACTTTTTGTTATGGGGAGGCTTGTTAGGTAAATATGTATACTAAACTGGAGGAGAGAAGAGCAGGTGAGAGGAGAGAAGACTGCTGACTGCTTCCAGATGAATGGTAAGCAGTAAAGGATGAAAGAGTTCCTATTTGTGGTGACGCTCCTGAAATGTATAAGGGACAAATACATGTATTTCTTGAGAAAGAGCAAAAAACCCCGAAGCTCTTGTAACTAAAGAATAACCTTCCAGAGATCTTCCTGAAACATAGAAATCTCCTGATTTAGGTTACTCATCTATCATCATTTGTTGCTCTGTGGAGATTACTCCCACAGCAGTCTGAGAAATTGAAAGAATGACAATGTCCCTGTGACCTGTGTAACACAGTCTCTTAATGCTGCCTTATAAAGAACTGAATTATTGGCATTGATTACATGCATGTTGGGAGAGTAGCACATGCAGAATGGTTTACCTGAGGGGATTTTAGTAATCTCAGGCTATTTCTGGGTACACTGCCTGAGTGCTAGGACTGAGCAATTGAGGCTTTAAAGAGGGAAACTGTCCTGAAGCCAGGGTTGCCATGCATATACGTGCAAAACCCTGTGAAAAGACCTGACTGTGAGTTTGCGATGCAGGATCTGCCTGTGTAGGGAGAAGGGGGGTGCTAAATCCCAGCAATTGTCTCATAACTGTCAGTGCAGGCTGCTGTGCCAGCTGCAATGCCTCTTCCTCTGCACTCTGCCCATCCTTTCTGGGGATGACATAAGCAGTCTGCAAAACAAATAGCAATTTGGTAGCACCTGATGACAAATTCACACATTGCCTACAAGTGGACATATGAAAGGTAGAAAAAGCAACTTCCAGCTGGAAAACCTCACCACACCTTGTATTGGCTTAAGCTGGCAAAATATCCCTCATATCTTATCTCATAGAGTTGCTTCCTAAGATCTTCGGCATATTTGTTCTGTCTCCAGACAGCGAAACAATGAAATGCTATCAGCTGGGTGATGAAATCTATTGCACAGGTGGTGTCTTCTTCGTACCTTCATCTAGCAGCCTCACAACACATAAGTAGCTCTGTGTAGACTCTGTCAATGGGTGTACATGCAATAAATACCACAGACAGAGCTAGTTTTAATAAGAAGCTTCTTGGAGGCAAAAAGAAAATAAACTCTTCTCTCCTTGAATATATTTGAAGTTTGACCCTTAAATCCCTTTCAGGTGGTATTTGGCTTGGTGAATCTGTGTTTTTTTTCTCTGGGAGTAGTCAGATTATTCTCACTGTGATGAGCTTTTACTGCTTTCCCAGGTCAGATCTGGAGAGTGTCTGCTTCTGCAGTGGTAGATGTGTGTCCCAAGGGGACAAGCAACAGTCTTAGAATTGAACTTCTGCCAACCCCTTTCACTCTTCAGGAGAACTTCTCTGGAAACATTCTTTCTACCCATATTATGTTTCAAGTGAAATGGAAACAAACTACAAAATCATATATATTTTGTGGAAATTTCAGCATTTTGTGAGGGAAAAAGTTCTGACATTGCTGAAATGGGAAGTTTCATTCTTCTACTATATTTTATGTCAGTACCTCTCCGAAACATCACCTCATGGTATCAGTAGTTCTGGAAGTTGTTTTACTAGGAATTCTCTTTTCCATTGCATTTCCCATAAGACAAGAAGATCCTGCTAGCTTCTACAGAGAGACAGTAAGACATTTTGTTTTACAATAAAAACCACAAAATCATAATTTTCATGGGATTTATGTTATCTTTTTAGAGAATCTGGGTAGCTTCTCTAGCAGGAACTGAGTAGGGTTTTTCTGTGGAAGTTACTATCTGAAAGAGAATATTTTTTTTCCAAATAATTTTTTTTTCCCCCACAAGAAAACAAATACCTTAGAATTCTTTGACTTCTCATATGAACAGGCTTTGCCATTTTCATTTGCCATGGAAAATTTTTATCAGCCAGGAAGCAGAGACACATTTTAACCATATTTCTTTTTCCAGGAAATTTCTTCTTGTGAAAATATTTAAAATTTTAATTCTGCTCTAATCATGTTTGTATTTTTTTTTCAGGATGTGAACTTTTGTGTGAGAGAGATGTACCTTTTGCAGACTGCTGTATCCTTTAATTGTACTAAGGTTAGGAGAAAGAATGATTACCATGATTAAGAAAGTAATCTGCAATCTCTAATGATGCTACAAATATCCATACCCCTGGGATATCCAAAATGCATCATGCAATATGCTTCATACCTGAAAGTTGGTGCAAAATGTGTGACAGAAATTGTTTAAGAGTGGCAGGTGAAGGAAGGGAGTTACATTAATTCACTGATAAGTGTCTGGTTCCCTATCAGCTTCTAAGTGATTGCCAGTGATTTATGAATTTGCATATGATTTGGTGCCTTCCTAATTAAGAGGCTGCTTCACTTTTTCATTCCTTCTTGACAGCAGAGGTCAGCTGTCTTGACATTGTTTTGTTTGAGTGATTGGCTTTACAAATGACTGCAATGGAGGTTTGCAGGAGAGGGTCTGAATGTTGTCCTCCAGAAGGTCTGAGAGTACTTCTATTCACAGAATCCCTATTTTCAAGAACTTTCTTTCGAAAAGATATGTACCTAATTTGTGAAGTATGTGATGTGAATGATGTATTGATTCCCAACTGATACAAAGTATTTTCATCATCGCAAAGGAGATTAGAAAACTTGTAATTTACAAATTTTATAAAATTAATAAACTCAATAATGTTACAGAGATCCCATTCACACTAGAATCATGCTTTTAACCCAAACAATTTCATAGAGGGAGGAAAAAGAGGAAAAAATATTTTTTTTAATAGAGTTTTGATTTCTTTTTCAAATAAACTTTTAACTTCTCAAAGTCCCTTTGGTGACAGCTCTACTGACTTTGCATAAGAAATACAATGAAGTCAGAGGTCCCCTCAAAACAAGAAAAAGCACGTACATAGACTAGTCAGAGCTATGAAAGTCAATATCATTGTACTACACAGTCTTTCCTCTCCAGAGGAAAAGACATCAATAAAGTTCCCATTAGTAGTCAGTAGTCTTATGGCCTGATTTTGAAGCCATAAGCATGGCTTATCTCTAAAGAATTATTATATCTGAAGTATAAATCTGTTAAGTATGTATCCACAGTGCACCAAAATACTTTAGCAGTTCTCTAAAGTGAGAGATATTAATTTAAGCAATCTATCACATAATATGAAATAAATTTTTGTTTGATTTACTGAAGACAGATTAATTTAACAGTGTTCCTTTATCCATTGTGCTAGATGCACTAGATTTTATGGTTATGAGGAATCTTCAACATTTGGAAGTCTTCTTCCAGGCCTATTTGAGAGACAATTACAAAAAAGATTCTTGTGAAGGAGGAAATTTCAACAACAGTGATAGCAACATTGTTTGAAGTTGTCTTTTTAGGTTGTATCTGGTTGTAGCAATCGTTGAATGAAATACTGTCTTTTTCATTCCTTCTCTAAAAAGTGCTAGAAATTGGGCAGAATGGAGAATCAGATGGCCAGGGAATGTGAAGGTTCTGTCTCAAGTTTGAATAGGGCTACTAGAAGACTGTAACCTGTGGGTCTCAGCAGCCCCAGGAAGCCTCAAGCCTTGCAGAAGTATAGTCATAATCAAACTGCATTTCATCCATGGAGAGGTACTTCAGTGACACATTTTGGGTCAGTAAGTAATCATTTCCCCAAGAAATTCCATTTCTATGAGAGATGCCTTTCCCCCTGTTCTGCTTCCAAAAAAATTATTTGGGAGTTGGGTAGAAATGAAGAAAAGGTGGAGAGAGACAAAGTAGAAACTTGCAAAAATGTAAAAATGTGCTGCTTCTGTTTGTGTGTTTGCCCCTTTTAAATTTTCTGTTTATTGTTTGTTTTTTTTTAAAATATATATATGTATTTCCAAAATACTGCTCTAGAGTCTCATTATTCATTTTTTTTCAGTTTGGTTTTTTTTTTTTCAGACAGGGAGTCAGAACCATAGCCTGGATAAGGATCTAATTTTGAGCTGTTTATCTGAAGCAAGGTTTGGTGCCTGCACATCACTGACTGCAAAGTAAGTGGCAGGTCTGTTCTCTGCCTTTGCCTCCTTGCTGCTTCTGTTTGATTAACTCAGCAGCAGTTGGGTATTAACTGGATAAAACTAGCATTCTAAATGAACATATTTATTGTGGAACACAGAGTGAATAAAGAATTAAATTCTGAGGCTAAAAGGAATTGGGGCTTTCCTGCAGTGATGGCTAGTCATTGAGTGAAAAGAACCCCAACAAATCCCAACAAAAAGTAGATTCGTATGGTATATTAACTCTTTAGGGGCTTAGGTTCTAATATACAGTCATTATTTGTGTCTCTGGGTAAAGAAACCATTGCTAAGGGACATTTCAATATGCACTGGACTGCATCAAACCAGGCAGAGCAGGTTGGTTGGACCAGGTGAACTGGGTTGGTACTGCTATCGCTGCCTTGGCAGAATGTAAAACTCTCCCAGGGGAAGAAAATTCTTGGTTAGGTTGCACTTCATACTTAGCTTTCCACCAGCAGCATTTGCAGCTTTCCCTTCTTCTGTTGTGTTGTCAAAGATCCACCATTATGGTCCTTCCTAGGGAAGGATTCCACCATGCATCACTACTGTAAAAGCAAGGCACTTTTAAAACACAAAATAGCAAAAGGTGGATTGCATAGATGGTGGAAGAGAACAGCACAAAATCAACAAAAGCTGTTCAAGAAGAGGCAGGAACTATGAGTGAATCAGACATAAGCAAGATTTGTATATGGAAGGAAGATAGATGTGTCAAGAATGTGAGGAGGAATTTAAAGAAGAGAATGCAATCTTGTTAATGGAGATTCAAGCTAGAAACCAGGCTACTCAAATGAAGCTATGTTCTGATGACTTCATTTATTTGGGGTGACACGGACACAACTGTTTGCTTCAGGGAGGCTTACTGCAGAAACCCTTGTGTTTTTTGTGAGCGAAAGTAGAAGACTGTAGCTTTCTTTATGAAGTAATGAACATATTGTCAACATCTACTAATGAATGAAAACAGTATAAATATAAAAATCAAAAAGTTCATACAATGCTTATTACACAGTCTTATAAAATTACATAGGACACTCATACCTGAAGGTTAATGGAAAACGAAAAAGCTAATGGAATGGAAAAACCAAAAGCACTTGTTTTTCAAAAAAAAAGGAAGACATATCTAAACAAATCTAAAAGCACTTGGAGAATGAAGAGAAAGTGAGACACCATAAGATTAAGATACAAATGGAAGTATATTTATATGTTATGTATCATAGAATCATACGACTTGGGTTGGAAGGGACCATAAAGACCATCTAGTTCCAGCCCCCTTGCTGTCAGCAGAGACACCTTCCATTACATCAGATTGCTCAAAGCCTCATCCAACCTGGCCTTGAACATCTCCAGGCATGGGACTTCCATGACTTCTCTGGGCAACTCATTCCAGTGCCTCACCACCCCCACAGTAAAAAAATTCTTTCTAATATCTAATCTAAATCTCCCCTCTTTCATCTTAAAATCATTACCCCTTGTCCTATCACTGCACTCCCTGGTAAAGACTCCCTCCTCAGCATTCCTCTAGGCCCCCTTTAAGGACTGGAAGGCTACTATAACGTCTTGCCAGAGCCTTCTCTTCTCTAGGCTAAACAAGCCCAACTCTCTCAGCCTTTCCTCACATGGTTGGTACTCCAGCCCTCTGGTCATCTCCATGGCCCTCTGCTGGACTAGCCCTAACAGATCTATGACCTTCTTATGCTACAGACTCCAGAACTGAACACAGTACTCCCGGTGAGGTCTCACGAGAGCAGAGTAGACCTTCTGTCTTTCTGGAAGTGACTCCAAAGTCAAACAGGAAAACTGGGAACCCATAGGTCAATGCAAGACTAAGAGGGCTTGAAAACTCAGGAGAAACTCTTTTGAAACCTAGCTCAATCTGCCTAACATGCAAAATCATTAAATTCTTGATATAGTTTTCTGAGGAGCAAGTGTAATATTTGTCCTCAGCCTTAATGGAGAAATACAGTGACTTTTAACTTAAAAGGATAGAAGCAGCTGGTTATATGAGTAGGCTTCTCTTCAGGAGAAGAAACGATTATTTCATAAAGAAAATAGTTTTTCATCTCAGATATTTATAGTTAATTTTCATTTTTTATTAATAGGCCGATTTTTTTCAGTTATGGGGAGTACCTAGTACATAGTAACTGTATAGGAAAATAAATTCTATAGACTATGGCAATTCAGACTTTGCCCTCATTTCAAATCATAAGGAATGTTCTCATTCATTTCAGTGGCTGCATGAATCGAGCCAGCAAGGCAGACTTCATTGCCTGGAGGCTGAGTCAGAAGAGGGCTCTTACAAACCTCATTTGAGCAAATAACTCACTTAAAGAGGAAATTATTTCTGAGTAAGCAGCAAGCAAGCAGGACATAAAGCTATCTTGACCCTAATTTGATCTTCCTGACATTTATTGTAGTAATCTTTCTGTTAATGCTTTCGCTTGCGTAGTGAGACTGGTATGTGTCTCCTGGTATTCGTTGTGGCTGTGGCACAAATCAGGACTCCTTCCTGACCCCCTGAGGTGGGTGAGCAGGTGCAGCCCAAGCAAGAGAAGCTGCTGCTGTTCATGTTTTTCAGGACTTTAATTTTTCCTCATTGCCAGTAAATGTAACTATTACACCATACAGCTAAAAATCAGAGGAGGTCACGGATCTCCAAAACTTCACCCTTCCTCCATGCTATGTGTGAGATTCTGCAAGACCTTGGCTAAATGACTGTTTAATAATTCAGAGAGTTTCAGCTTGACTAACCGAGCAATTATTGCCTCCTATTTTCATCTCTATGAGTGGAAATAATCTTCATTAAAGTCAATAAAAGAAGAGGCTACTTGGAGGAGAATTTGCAGATTTGATCTGTAATGACACTTTGCATACTAAAAGATGAGCACTAAAATTTTCCCTGAAATATGTTGAACCCTTTCTCCAAAGTCCAGTAATATGGGAGAATGAGACTTGCGGTCTTCAGTTCTAGCCTGGATTTAAGACAGTGAATAAAGAAGTTTTTATTTGGAGTAACTAATCCAAACAGCAGAAAATTGTTGCAAACTTCCTTTGAATTATTCCTCATGGATCTTATTTATATATTCACTTTACTCACAATAGAAGATTTGTTTCTCTTTCATTATTTGTTAAAAACCTCAGCAGATTAACAATTGTTGGTGCTGTTTGTATCCTGCCAGACTTGCAGTTTTCTGCATGTTTTGTGCTATAGTGGGGTATGAGGGGCTTGCTGTCAATGAGCAGACATCCAAGATCTGTTTTTCCATTTGATTTTAAATCCTCCCTGAAAGTCATAAAGTCACCAAAAAGACACTTTTGATGCAGGCAGGCAAAGAGTATTTCCATCCAAAATAGTAGCAAATTTAGTTTTGTCATCTCCAGAAGTGATCTACTCTCTGTTATTGCATATATGCATAAGGCGAAACTTTGGTTTTCTTGGATGTAATGGATCAGAGTACATTCCCAGGCACTTGACATTACTGATATATTGAGTTCAGTGATGACCTGGGTGGTGCTGAGGGTATGTGAGGGTTACAAGAGCAGCAGTGAGTAACTGGTGAGGGAAACTGTCTGCTGTGCAATGAGAATAATTCTTTTTAATTCACGATCTAATAAAGTAAAGTAAGCTGAGGTGAACGTGCTGTGCAGCCTAGTAGGTCGTCAGGAAAGCAGTGCCTAACACACATCATGAAGTATTGAACAGCTGCGTGTGGAAGATAATATTTCATGGGGACTTTTGGAAGCATTTTTGTTAGTGACTGGCCCACATGTCTGCCCCTGCTCTCACTCTTCTCTTTTGGACCTAAGACATGCTTGCATAAGATGCTGCACCAGCCTAGTAGTATAAGGAAGGCAAAAATCCTAAAAATGGCTGCAATGCAGATGATTTACATTCTCCGGATTACATTGAGGCAAGCCAGGGCACAGGTACTTAATTCAGTCCCTGTCTTTCTGCTTCCGCTTTTCTTCGCTCTGCTCAGCTAATTGAGAGGTGACATAAGCTGTTCCTGTTGAGTGCTGTACATCACACTTTGGAGATATCTCCCACCACATTGTTGAGAAAAAACTGTTGTTCTGGCTCAAAATCACAGCTGGCAGCTGTTGTTTGACTACAGAATTTTCCTCTGTATGATGTGAGGTTTGGGACCAATCATTACTTCGTACTAAACTTGATTTTGTGTGATTCTGTGTGATTTTTTTTCCAATGGTAAAATAAAAAAGATGACTGTTCTAAAACCAGTGCTATGTAAAACTCAAACACTAATAAAAAGGAACAGTATTCTTGATACTAATAATTCTTTAAAAAGTAGACATTTTGTCTCTTTTGAGACCAACATTAAAGCCTGGACCACTGGAAATTCTCTGCTGCACTAGCTACTTCCCAGTCAGGGGAAGTGGTGCTAGCCCGCTAGGGCACCCTATTTGTAAAGATCTTTTCATAACATAATTAGTAGAGCTTGAAATGTATGAAGAAAGAAACAGCCAGTTATCCAAATCTCTTGGAGAATGACAGAACCATACAATTTTGGAAAGGAAACCCTTTTACCATGATTAGATTTTATAATATATTCAGCAATATTCCATAATGCTGTATTTATGCAGTAACATTCCTTATTATGAAAGATAATAAATTAAGAGCCATGTAAAATATCCCTGTGCAGTCAACTTAAAAAAATAAGGGGATAATTTGAAACACTCATTGCCTGTTCTAAGGTTCTTTACTTACTATGATTCTTGGCATCATATAAAGAAGCCTCCAGATCTGGAGTTGGAGTTTGAAAATGTGACGTTATTATTTTCATTTGCATAATTTACACAGAATGGTAGGTGTGTACAGTAATTCAGAGGAGCTTGCCTCTCCCTAGATAACGTGCTTTTCCTTGGGAATATGCAGTCTCTAGCCATGAGACATTCACACTCAAACACTAACACTTATGTTTAATTTAACCACTGTGAGGAATCCTATTGGTTTCAGCAGGAGCACACACAATAGAAAAATCGAGCATGGCTAAAAGCCTTTGCAGATTCAGACCAAAGATTCTAGACTATCTGAGCAGACCCTGTAAAACCAGATAGTTCACTGCAGCTAGAGGCCTCAGTTGCATATTATTATAATGTAAGTATGAGGAAAGCTGACATTCCATTCTACAATACATTTTAAGTTTTTAAAACTTTAATATTGTTCCAACTGGGACCAAACTCTGAAAGTTTTACAGTTTCCTGAGGGGAAAAGATCAGTTCAGTGTTGGTGTCTTATTATTATTTTTTTAGCCATTAAAAGAAGAAATAATAATAAAAAAGTATTCTAAATATGATACTGTGACACTGAGAATTTTCCTCATTTTTACTAAATGTTTTGTTTCTAAGAGAACTGTACATTCCTCTGAATTTCCTACTATAGTTACTCAGACTAGCTGTATGTACTGCCCTAAATGACCATGAAGAACTTTGAGGAAAGATGGGTATAAAAGTACAAAGAAGTCTTAAATATTTTCAGTGGGGATGTACACCCCATACTATGAAAGATAATAAAGAGATGCCTAAAGGCTGCATTTTAGATACAGGCATAAATAGTAATATTTAACTATCATGAACAGAAAGTAGAATTTGAGCCACATTAGTCCAAGTTGAGTCAAACACCAAGACCTGTGGACTCAGCATAGCTATAGCACTTCCAGGTCTAGCACTCGTTGGGATATCTCTGTGCAGCACTTTACCACTCATTTAAGGTAAGTTCTGAAACACCCATGTCCCATTTCAAAGAGTACCTGGGTAAATGGAGGGTCATCTTCCAAAGAGACTCTATCTAAACTCTTGTGATTAAAGAATAGATCCACATCACCATCCTGTTTCTCTTAAATCCAAAGACTAAGTAACATTTTAGCTGTCTGTGCTTCACTATCAAAATTCTCTCTGTTTTTGCTTCTGGTGTATGGACCTAATTAAAATCCTTGCAGTAGTAGTGCTTTGGTCAGCGTAGCTAAAATCCTTGCAGTAGTAGCAGTCCATGTAGCTCATCCTTAAATGTTTCTCATTTTTCTTGTTGGGTAGATGAACTCAGTCCAGCCTTAGATTTCCTACATATTTTCTAGCACCTCTCAGCTGCAGAATGGCCTGATGAGAGAACCCGGAGTGTGGGGTACGTTCATCTTTGTTTCAGCTCCAGGTTTCCTATTTTTCTATTTGGCAAGTTAGGGGGTGTGTTTCCTTCCATCTTTTTCCTTCTCTGAATTCCTTGCTTTCCTCTCTCTACCCTAAAGTGCAGGCTGCTTAACTAATGGAAAGGGAAAGATCTGAGTAATTGAGAAACATTGCCCCTAGGTACCCAAAAGCATGCGCACAGAGAACCTTGGGTTCAGATTCAGTTACCCAAAGAGGGATATGAATGTGGATCTTCGACATAAATGCCCTAATGATAATACCATAGGAGAGTTCTTTTGCATCTACCTTTCCCTTCTTTCTCTCAATTTTTCTGTGAAAGGCTTAGCTCCCTAGCTTTCCAAAGTTCATGGCTGTGAAGCCAGGAGCTTTGCTTGCCTTGTGAGTTAGAGCTAAACCCACAAAATGTCCTCTGGCTCAGCCATTTGGAACATTTCTCTTCTACATGGCTGCTGACTTACCAGGGAGGTGTTTGAATTATGCATTGTTCCATGAATTGTACAAAGAAATTGCATAAGTCCGGCAGCTATTTTAGATCTGTGAAGCTTGTAAAGCTAGGTATAGCTTACAGTATTGACATATCTGCAACAGAATATTATTAAAGTAGCCAAGCAACTGCAACAAATTGCAGATAAACATACTAAGCTAACTTCAGGTTGGACATCAGAAAAAACTTTTTCTTGGAAAGCGTCATTGGGCACTGGAACAGGCTGCCCAGGGAGGTGGTTGAGTCACCTTCCCTGGAGGTGTTTAAGGCACGGGTGGACGAGACACTGAGGGGCATGGTTTAGTGTTTGATAGGAATGGTTGGACTAGATGATCCGGTGGGTCTTTTCCAACCTTGTGATTCTGTGATTCTGTGTAAATGAGAGGACAATCTATGACATTTCCACCTTTAGCTTCAAATTCCTTCTTAGCGCTTCTGCTGGTCTTGTGCAGCCGCTAATGCTTACTGTGCTACTGAGAACTGTGACCTCCAGGGCCACCAGCAGCTGGGACAAAGCAGTGGGAACTCTCAGAAGAGAAATTCTCCAAAACAATTCGTGATTCTTGTCCCAGGAGCCCAAATCTCACTGAAAATCAGTACTATTGATTCCTAAATCTCTCACGAGCTTTAGAAATTATTCTTAAGTCATGCGATGCAAGATTTTTGAAGGATTTGACTGCTATGTTAACATCTGCAGTAGAATAGAGGCTAAAGAAGATACAAGAAGTGGTAGGGTAATGAATGAGGCAGTTTTGAAAGAGTTTAAAAGTAGCTGAAGTAGCTTGCAGTCTTATGGACCCACTATTTCTGTTCTACCAACAGGAAATTTCTGATCCACCTTCCCAGGTAAATTTGTTTTATCAAGCTCCAGAAGTAATCATCTCCTTGAATATAGTCTGTCCACTATTTGCTTTTCTCAACACTTCTAGTGGTTTTTTTTCCTTTTACAGAAAAAGAATCTTTAATAACTGGAAGCTCACTGCTGTGGAAAACCAATTCACAGTAGCTATTTTTCTCAGATGGATCAAATAATCCTTAAAAAAAATGGGCTAAACCCTTTCTCTTACAAATTCTCCTTTGATTAACGATTTATTTAAACCATATTTTCGTCCTCTTCAGTGGTAAAGCTTGTTCCTTATTTAAAAAAAGGATGACAGAGCTCTTCCACTCTTTGGAAAGGCGCTGAAGCTGGTACTCCAGAACGGAGCCACCAATTCTTTTTCTGAGAGCTAATTGATTAACCTTAGAACTACAGATCTGTACTGAGGGACTCAAATATGAAGACTTCATTTTTCTATTTCAATGACTTATTTCCCTAGGCTGCCTGTATTAGACATGTCCAGGTGGTTTCAAACTGTTTACAACTGCAGAAATCTCAGTGGCCACAGGATTATCTGCATGGGGAAGGACATTTGAAAGTCAGCATTTCCCTTCTCAGAAAACAGGACAATCTTCCCATTTGGGATACTTTTATACTAAGCTAAGAGAACCTAAATATATAAATGTCACGTTACAGTTTTTTGATAGTAGTGATTTCCTTTAAAGGAAGATATTTTAAAAAAAAAAGGCAGTCTTGAATGCATTCTATATTTTATTTATTTATTTATGATGTGCATCTACCTATAAGGAAAGAAATTGAATGTTATGTCTTCTGATCAGCCTAATCATTAACTGACGGTTCAGGTGTTGAACTTGTAAAAGCCTGAGCTTTGTATCTGTAAACAAGGCACTATAATTACTTTCCTACCACACTTAATGTTGGTTCTATTTTCCCACAGAGGAGAAGCACAACATTTTCAAAACAGTAAGTGCCTAGGAGCATCCATTCTCCATCAGAGCCACTCACACTGAGGGTCTGGCTACCCTGCTGTTCCTGAGTTTTAGCCCATAGGGGTCAACATAATTGACTTTTTCAGTTTTAGCCATTATTTCTTTTCAGAGTGTCTTCAGGGTTATTCTTAGGTCTACCATTTAGGCTGCTGGCATCTGTTCAGCCTGGCAGCCAGATGAATGTTTTAAGAGGAAATCTGTCAGTCTGCATATATCTCCTGTTGCACTACTGCCGAAAGAGTCATGTTTTAAAAACCTACAGAAATGTACACTTTTATAAAATATGGTAGCCAGGTTATAGACTTGCTTCAGTTTTTAATTCCACAGTTTGTTTTTGTTGAATCATACAATCACATAAATTAGGGATGGAAAAGTTGTATTAGGTCATTTACTCTATCTCACTGCCAAAGTGGGAATGTTCCCTGCAGTATATTTTCCAATGTTTTATCCAGTACTTTTCCATTCTCTGGTCTGGGCTTACACTTCGCCTTTTTATTCAGTTAAGCTTATGTTTTGACATTTTAAGTATTTTCCTCTGGAATTCGCTGAATTCTGTTACCACCCTGTGGCAATAACAAGGATGCCTGTTGCTGCTTTTCAGTTTTATGAGACGCTAACTAAAGTTATTAACCTATGGCTATGTTAGAATTGAGTCCTACTCTCGTCTAACCGTAAGAGACATTGTAAATTTATCCTTTGACAGGTAAAGTTGTGAAATATATTTTTGAATTGCTAACACCACCTATGCTGTTCGTTTGTTGTTTTCTTCCAGCTGGCCTAAGTTCTTACTCTTCCCTGAGTCTGAGTCACATCTGAAGTGTGTGTTTGCTTTAGCTGATTAACATTTCTTATTCAGTCACTCACTACATAAACAGCACTTAATTTATATAAATCAATAATCTTTCCAAGAGTAGGCAAAGTTTTACTGTCTCCACATATAACAAGCACTTGAAAATTTTTTTCCTGTAGGAATGATGAATGGAAAACATAGTCAGGAGAGGCTCTATGATAATAGGACCAATACAAAGAAGTTTATGTTCAGGCAGAGATCATTGCTACAAATCAGATCCACACTTGGCACACCTTGCAAACAAGGGTCAGGCAGTGCTGGCACTGTGGTGTCTGTGTCTCATGCAGCTGAATAATTTCCAAGGTATTTATACCTGCTGCTATTCGGCATCTGTGCCTGAAGTCCTGTAGCAGGACAAAGAGTTGGGTCCACAGGAGACTGAACAATGAGGAGCTTCCATGCAGTGCGTCACCACATCCAGCGTGAGGAGGCTTGGTGTTTCCTTCTTAGTACCAGCAAGTGCAACAGCTTTGTCTTAAGATAGAGCATATCTGCCATATGACCTGATGTACATATATACTCCCTTTGGTTATGTCACACAACATCTATAGGGTCTCATGCATGGATGAGCAGAAAAAAGAAAAATCTACAGAGCTACATTAATTTAGGTCAAAATGAGAATATTAACTGCAGTGATTAGCAGTTCTTTAGCCTTTTCTACAAAGATTTTTGAATATAATATTTCCCTACACTGATTTCCAGCAGAAATAAGTCTCAATTTTTTTTATATAGCAGCCTTGTAGCAACCAACTTCCCCGTTAATGAGATGTTAGCTGTCATTGCTTTTAAAATGTGGTGGTTTCTGAACAGAGAGGCTCTGTGGGATTTAATTAGACTCAGTTAACCTTTTCCCACTGAAATTGTGGCCCTACATGCTTTCCATTTTGAGCTTGCTTGTTGCATCCCTGTGTCAAACAAACTTCACTGATGCATTGGTTAATAGTTGAAAAATGCTGTGAGGATGTAAGGGAGTAGGAAGCAGAGTATTGTCATTAATACACAGAATTGGTAGTCAGGAGACCTGAGTTCCCTTCCAGCTGTATTGCTGATTTCCTGTAGCTGTGTGAGAGGATGTCATGCCAATAAAGCCTGAGTGAACTGTGCATGACCTGGCCATGTCAGCTACAGCCAGCTAAAGTATTCAGAAGTGCTTGCTAAAGTTTTAGGCACCTCTGTTTAGTAGAATAATTTGAGAACTTTGCCTTCCCCTCCTATTACACTGTTTCTGATAAAATTTTCTTATGATTTACGGCATCGGAATTGGCACAAGCATTGAATTGCTATTTCTCTCTGTTTCTTGATCTATGAAAGGAGAGTGATTTTTTTTGTGTCTTACTAGGATTAAAAATTAATTTGTCTTAATTCTTTAATGTTTTGAAACAAAAAAGTGCTGGGAAAACACAAAGCAGATTGTAAAATGTTGTGGTTTTCCTATCTCCCTTTGTCTCTCACACACATCCTGTGCATTCAAGAAGATGAAATCCACCTCTGTAAGACACCGTGGCTCTGCTTGTTTAGTACATTTCCTGGCTTAGGTTGAAAAAATGACTTGTGAATAGGGTTAGGCTTCACCCACTGAAATTTCTTTGGCAGGTGACAACATATGAGATCATTTTACACAGCTCTAATCACCATTAAATCCTTCACCGATACCAGTCTAGCGAGTCAAGACAAAGCCTATTTGACCCAATGCAGAGGAGACTACTAGTAAACCTTCCACCCCTCTCAGTTAAGCCCCCTAAATCCTGTGCCAGGATATTTACAGAGGAGATCAATTTTAATTTATTTCATTTTTCAGAGCCTACAATGTGTAATTCCTCCATAAGAAATTTATTGCAAGCTAGGGAGCCTGAAGGGTTCATGTCAGCCCCAACATGACTTGACTGAACTGTCTTAATCTGTGGACCAATTTGCTCTACAGGTCCCGAAGGAAAGAACTTGTTGATTTTGGCAGTGTTTACCTTTCTTACAAACAAATTAATCATTTTCCAGACCGGCTGGCTCTTAAAAATCACTTGAGAGCTGAGGAAAAAAAAATCTGCCCCAGGCTGCATCAGTATTCTTTTTCCTGTGTTCTGGGGAAAGCTTTTGTGCTCTCCACAGCTGCTTGAGGATAATCCGTAGAGTCAAGATTATTCACAGAGTCAATAGAAATGCCTGTAAAATTCTCTGAGTATAGTTTCTTTCAGTGGGAGGAGTGAAAGTCGTTGTCAGAAAAAAGGTAGAAAATAAAAGATGATTCTTAACTAAGTTAACTGTATTATCAACTATACTTGTGAAGAGAGAAAATAAAATAGCTGATTCGAGCCTCTTTGTCTTTTACTTTTGGGAATTACATGTTGTATTCTTATTTTTCATTTACACAGATTGCACACCAATATTTTTTTTTGCATGACTAGTGAGTATCTGGTTTTAGATATTATGTGTCACTTGTTTCTAACCAGAGCACAGCAGCCTCAAGGTTTTAATTATTCACACATGCATCACATAAAGTGATGAGAGTCATGTAATATATTGCAGAGCCATATTGTTCACCTCTGGCTGCCTGAATTACACTTTCTCACTGTTTGTCTCTACCAGAAACATTACTTAGCAGTCACATGTTTAACTGCTTCCAACCTACACTAGTGTTAAAAAAACCCAAAATCACATTTTTGAAGAAAAGTTTTTCCATCTTCTTCCACTGCCTTAAAGCTCAAGCATGTGTGTGCAACAAACTGACCCTCAGCTCTTACATGAAGATGGCAATCACTAGACTTTAAGACCTTTTTTTTTGTTTCTGGTACAATTCTGAAAAGCAAAGAGTAACCTCATGCTGTTACTTCAAAGAAAAAAATATTATGTTTCGGTGAGGACGGCAGGCTTCAAATCTCATGAAGACAGAAAGCCACCCCTTAGTTCCTCTTGCAGCTTCAGGCTGCTCCTCAGTGAGCTGGCTGTTTTGGGCCCCATTTTGAGGTGTTAAGCCTCCCTTTGGAGAACACTGGCACCTAAATCAGATTCCACACCGGAAACCAGTCATCAAAAGCTTTTTGGAATCTATCTCTCATTGGATATAGCCCAAAGTCATTAAATTGAAGCTATTAAGTCACTCTTGGAGGTTACTAGCATTTATTAGCTAAAGCTTTATTACCCCATCAATGTCTATATATAGTTAGACTCCATGAACCTGAGTACCTAATTTTACATTCTTTAGTGCACTGGCTGCATTTTCCTGTTTTTTTTTTCTGATAATACCATTGACTGAGGAGTCTGGTTCTGTCGATGCCATTAGATGCTAGTGGGAAGAAGACACTCTTGCTAGCCCGACCAAAATTAAAACAGAGGGAGCATATAACCATTGTGTATAAAACCTAAAGGAGGTTAAAACTAAGAAGATAAGACAGTCTTCCTCTGTTGTCTACAGCCATGATCATAAGTAAATGGTTTAGTAGGAATGATGGATTCTGCTGCTCTGATTTAGGTAACTGCAGCTAGATGTTCACCTCACCCTTTGCTGATGGGTCCTGTCCACACATCATACACTGCAGAAAGCACACTTGTACTTAGGTCACCCTAATGCACAGTTAGGTACACAATGCAGACTGCTGGAAGTTTATTAATGCTGGCATGCTAGGCTGAATGACAGGTCTCATTTGCCACATTCAAGGTCATATCCCAGCACAGGCCACCAGCTGGTATTTGTCAGCACTTGGAGAGACCTCTCTTCCTGCAGCTTTACCTTCTGATGTATTTATCGGCAGCAGTCTTAGCCCCTCTCAGCAGTGATTTCTGCTGACTTTATTGTATTCTTATGTTTGAAGTTTCTTGCTGCTATTCTTCCACTCCTTTATAATATTGAAAAGAATGCATTTGGACAGAAGCTGAGCGTAGCCAGTACCAGCTACTTACGCTGACGGCTGACTTCATAGCCCACCTCTAAGAGGAACAGCTGTAGTTACAAGGTTTGGAGGTGCAGCAGGTAGAAGCAATGCTAGGAATTATGTCACCCTCACCCTCTCAAAAGGTGTTAGCAATTTAACTTAATGAACTACATCATAAATCATACACAGTGTGGGTGGTTTCCCACTGTGTCTGCTTGTCTGACAACCATCTTTCTCAAACTTGCACATGGTTTTACTCACTTCTAGAACTTCATCTCTGCCCAGGTTCTTGATCCTTTCCTCTCTGCCCAATCCATTGTTAATGTCTCGAAAACAATTATAAAAGCAAGGTCTTTGTTTGGCTTATTTGAGAAAATAGCATGGAAACTCAGTGTGGAAACACTTGCCATCTCAGAGTTATGAGAAGCTTGTGGATATTAGCCACATTACTACAGCTGATCATTTCTGTATGAGTGCACACAGATCCTCAAGCACCTCAAAGCCTGTAATCATGCTCATGTGTAAAGTCCATCTGTCCTGAGATCCCATTTCTGAAAGTAGTCTGAAGTGAATGCTTAGCTAGGTGTATGGGAAGGATGGCATAAGTGGTGTGAGCCTTCCTTTATCTCATCCTTCTGTCAGGATTTCTGGAGCACTCTTCTCTCTCTCTCTTTATTCCTTTCCAGAAGTATTGTTAGTGAAAGGACTTATATTTCAAACTAATGTGCTTCTTCTTTAAGCAATGCCATGAAAACCTGTGCTCTTGGCCAATCTGGTGTAGTCATCTGGCTGTGCTTCTGAGCAGCACCGTGCAGCCACACCTCAGTAAGTAGGCATAGCTGGATGTCTGCTGAATGATGATGATTGTGATTAGATGTACTTCATTGTGTGGATGAATTTATATCAAATAATATTACTGCCCTCATTATTTCTGGGAAAAGTTAATCTTTTCCAAATTAGAAGGTGACTACTTTTGTGAAGAATTCTGAAACAGTTTCAGTCACAATGAGTTCAGTCAGCAAAGTTCTATTTAGGCTGATTACATTCATTTGGACTGTGGTAGGTTAGTGTGATCAGGACAGTATGAACACAGTCATTTCAGCCAGCAGTCTGTGTAGCTGACAAGCAGTTGTGGGGTGGAATTGGAGACAGTAGCCTCTCTGGTCAGCAGGCTTAACACAGGCTTTCTATCACGTGCTTCCCTTTCTTTTCCTCCTCAATCTGCTATGTTTTCTCTCTTCTCTGACATTTTTAAGTCAGCTGAGACTATTCTCTTCTATGAATTAAATAGTTTCATCAGATTACTTTTTTTCATACTCTGTTCTTCAGATTTCCTCCTCTGTTTACCACACTGCCTCCAGAAAAATTCCACCCTGTCTGTTTTAAACCTATTCTCCAAATGTTGCTTTCCCTCCCTATTTCTGGGATTAATGTTATTTGGTGTGTGTTAGACATCAGGCTGAATCATCATCACCACATGCCAGAAGCAAACAGGTATTACCACACACCACCCATCCCTAGTAACTGCCAGTCCCCTATAACCACAGTTAAATTGCACAGAAGTCCCCAGGAGGAATCACAAGTCGTTAGGGTTATTTTGAAATGGGGCATTTTTAAATATTTCTGTAAGGATATTCTGCTGTTTATCTGTGTGGTTACAGTCCTCTCCAGCTGCAGTCCAACATGCTGTTCTAACAACAGCTCAGCTGCCTCCATGCCTCCCAAGCTTCATCCCCATACCTGGTTATACTGCCCTTCTTGCTTTGCCAGGGCATTTCCTCTCTAGGATGACTCTGTAAATAGCACCAGTGTTTTTAAAAGCGGTTAGACTCAACAAGATTATCTTGGCAGGTTAGGAAGTGATGGAACAGGGAGGTTTGGCTTCCCTCAGCATGCTGGGGAAGGACAGCAGAAGAGGCTGTAACCTGCTTGAGTGACTTAGCTGCAGCTTGAACAGCACAACTACAGGCACCACCCACAATTAGTAACCACCATGGAGTCTACAGGGACCTGTGTCTACATGTGACATAGGCTTGAAGCATGATTGTGCATGTGTCTACCCAGCAGTAAGGTAAAATAGCTAAACCTGAACGTGTCCGCTTTCGCAGACCAGCAGTATTGTTTGTTGTAAGGGCTAGCCCTGGCTGGATGTGTTTGCAAAGACAACCTGGCAGCTTCGGATAGGGCTACAATGTAGACAGCTATTAGCTGCTGCCCAGAAAACACTTTTAAAGGGCAGGTATTAGATAATTCTGGGAGAGTTTTAGTAATGTAGAGGGGTATGCCAAAAAATGGCAAATAAAAGCTAAACTAATTTCAGAAAATGCAGAAAGTCAAGGGTGCAGACCATTAGCAATATCCATGTATAACCTATCATAACTTGTTTCCACCTCTGTGTTGTTTTTCCTTTTCCTGTATGAAAAACTGCCTTCAAGACCCACAGTGCTTAAAACTTTCCACTATTCAGTGGTCTAGAATTTCAAATCTTCATGTGTTTTAATAAGTTTGGAATTAATTTTCTAGACATTAATTTTCATGACATGAAATAGCCATGAGATGTTTATTAATTAAATAAAACTTTCATTTGAAATAGGTAGTTAATGAATTTTTCTTCCAAATTATTAAATTAAATGTCTACTAGACCTATGTAGTAAGATTTTGTTCTTAATATTTAGATCCAAAGTGTCCCATGATACAAAGAAATGAATTAAATGTTTATCAATAAAATGTTTGGATCACCCCAAACAAATGGATTTACAAGAAAATCCATGAATATAAGACCTGTATAGTATCTTTTGTAAATTTAAATTGAGAAAGGGACTGAGCATAGGTTTTGGAGAAGCCCTCATACAGTGTTTCAACAGGCTTCCAAGAATCGAGACAGCCAATTCATTGCTGAAAGCTTGATTTATAGCCTCTGGCCAGGCATATGGACAACAAAATATTGATTGTTGCAAAGACTAGCATCTCCACATAGACCTATTCAAAAAAAGAAGGAATGGTGCAGTCCAGTCACTGTATCATAGTTTACTTCTGTGTTTTATTCCATGCCACTTTAATCCAGAAAAAGCCTCTAGAAATCATCCAGGACTTTTGGTGCCCTTTTGCAAGCTTAGTGTTTTAACCACAGGATCAGGATCATCTTATTTTCCTCTTTTTTTAGAAGATCTTTAATACTTCTATGGAAAAGAGAAAATCTTTGGGTGGGCTTTGGGTGTGCTCTTCTCTACCTGTATAGCTTTAAAGTTACTATAGCTTCTTGAAAAGGGGATATGCAGCAGTGATTATTCTCAGGTAAACTAAAGTTGGTTTTCAGTGATAAGTTCTCTTGCTCTCAAAATAATGAACAAGAGAGGTGACTGTTTTGGATTTTTACTCTGGTCATGTTTTAAAAAAGGGAGGGACATTCATGGCATTGTTTGCAGAATGTGGTCCTGTGTGTTTTAGGTCATAACAAGAGAAAGTCCTCTTTTGTGGATTTAGAGATTAAGCAAGGGTCTGACCTTGGCACCTTCTTCTGAGGGAGCTTAGGAAGTTGTATGAGCACAGAGAAAAACTTTAGGCATCCGGGGAATTTTTATTATAAAAGTCTACATACCTCCTGATTTAAGTACAGCAAATATCTAGGAGCTGTGGCAAATTCAGTGTTGGACATAATATTATGGATTTCATGGAAGCCTTGTTCTAACAGCAAGTTTGGATCTTAGCCATAGAATACATGAGATCTCAAACTGTGTGTGTTGTTTTTTTTAAGGCATATGCGCATCTTTATTAAGTCATGACCAGAGTCAGAATTATGGCTGATCTGTGTTAAAAGAAATAATTCTAACTCTCTTAAGTGAAGTGGTGCAGTTTGGCTTAGAAGATGGCCTTCCACTATAGTACCCAAGAGCAAACAGATAGATTCCGTTTCTCAGGAGAAAGGAAGGCGGGTACACAGGGTAGCAGTACACAAAAAGAAGATAAAAGAAAGGTGAGCAAATAAACTATGACATTTTGAAAGGCACAAGGTAGAAAGAGATGACACTGGGCTGCAAGGCTGTGACTATTCATGGATGGGCACATAATGCTTTTTCTTTTTCTCAGTGAGAAAGATGAACAAACCGATACATAAACCAAGCACTGAGCCTGGATTCTTATTCTGTTCGCAGTCAGACTTACTATCTCAGACAGATTTACTATCTTGAGCATAATATTGCAATACCTGTTTGCTTTGCAGCTGGTTTGTGCTTGGCTGTCTGCATAGCACTGTAATACAGATGCAAGACTGTTTACAAAATATTGTACATATGCTGACTGTACTCACAGAAGAGTAAACAAGGAGACATCAACAAATCTGGGTAAAAAAAGGAGCTTAGTCAGGACAGGTCACAGCTTGTGTGCTGTAGTCATTCCTTCTGGCTCCATCTCTTCTATCTGAAGAGAGTAGTTGCTCATGTCAGCATGTTTATTCTACACAAAGAAGCTAAGAATGGTTCATTCAACCATGTTGCCAGCTGCTGTGATTTTATTAGTGAGCCTTGCAAAATTTGATGGCTTTCTTAAAACACCATATAATGAAGTAAAGTGGTTGAGTGAAAATCACTGTTCACTTTTAAAGCATCTGAACCTCTCAAGTCCTCGCAGTGGCAGAGGGAGAGGTGGAAAGAAAGAAAAAAAAAGAACAGAAGATAAACAAGAATGAAGCTTATTTTCATGATCTTTGTGTAAGTTTTAATTGCGAGATCTGACTACCAAGAGCTGGCAATACTGCAGCTGTGGAAGGCTCCTAAGTGGCCATTTTCATAATCATTCGGTCCCTGAGAGAGATCTTTTCTTATATGTGTATGTGAGGAAGCTTTTGCTATGTGGCTGTAGGAGCCTCACCTGACATCAATTTAAAGAGACAGGTGATTTCTTCAAGTTGGAAATTAATGTGCCATAATTCCCCCAGGTATAAATTAATACAAAATATATGTCTAATAATATAAGGCACTAGACACAGAGAGCTCAGCCTGCGCAGTAGAGCTCCAGTATTGAGTTCTTCTGTAATCAAAATATGCAGGCACCTCAAGGGAATGTCTCAAGCTGGCTGATTACCCATTAAAATCTCAAACCTTTGATATAGGCCTATAGAATGGATCACCTCACATGAAGAGAGGACTCTTTTCAATTTCCTTTATATGTATGAGTCTTGGGTTGGCATGAGGTGGGGAGAGGAAGCCCCATGACGGCAACTCCATGCTCAATAGGTTTGGTTCTTTTCATGAGACATAAATAAATGGGGAAGAGTCTTTCCTGATTTATTTATTCGGAATCCTTTTGATATTGTTACTGTCCTGCTTATAATTCTCTATTGTTCAGTATACCGTTCTTCCTTATGAACAGCATAATTTCTCCTACTTTTGATTTTCACACAACTGACATTGGAGCATTTGGCCTCGCATCTTCCAAATGGGTTCTTGCTGTTGTAGAATGACTTCTGTCATTTAGAGTCATATGTTGTCTGGTTTAGCTAAAATAAACCCTTACACAATGAACCCAACTGTACTACTGCTAAGTGTGCCAGTTACAAGTGGGTTAGATGCAGCTAGAAAACACTCTCCTCTTTCCTGTTCTTCCATAAGTAGCTTTTCATACATTACTTTACCTCTCTCTGACTTCAGTTCCATTCAGAACCAGATTTTTTATTATTTACAGCTCTTGTAGGCAGGGATTTCCCTCTCTGACACTTCGTCAGTGTCCAGCTTCACAGGGTAATCTTAACATGCTTTCACCGAGACACAGCCATAAAACTGACGATTGGTGTTGGGCCATCAGGTGAGCCATAAAGACAAAAAAAAGCAGTTTGAATGAAATCAAGCTTACAGGCTTACATTTTATTCCACAGAAAAAGAAACTTTTAAAAGAATTATTTTGTTCAGCAGAATCCCTCTATTTACTGAATGGAGAGGTGTTTTTTAGAGAATTGGAGAAAAAATAAAATAAAAATAAGGACAGATTACCAGGTCAGGAAGCAATGCAAAGCCAACCTAATCAAAAGCTATGGGCCAAAGGACTCAGCCAAGGTGAGATGAGTTCCTTAGCAGTCTCTGAGAGTGATCTACATTTCCTAGGTGCTTTCAGAGGAATGGCCATACATTCCATTGACAGACTTTGAGGGTTAGCAATTCTGTGGTGCATGTGAAATTGCAGTCTTCAGCTGAAGCTTCTCTGTAGTTGGAACATTTACAGCCTCTTTTTCCTGTGCAGATTTTCCAATGTATAATATTTAAGTCCACTAAGATGCTATTAGACTCTTTTTACCTAGCTGTCTATTTCTGTGAAATAGATGTCTTTGAGACTGTAATCCCACGACTGGCTAATAGGTTAAAAGTCATTAAGCAGACATTCATATGCAGGCAGTGCAATTATGGAAGACTTTTTTACTCAGGATCCAAGAAAAAATATCACCTTCCATAAAGATAATGCAAGAGATTAAGGTCATGTTTGTTCAGGGTAGATTTGACTCTTAAATGGATTTTCCTGTCAGTGACTGAGTAACCTTAGAAGTGCAACGACCTCTTGCATGCAATATTACCTGTAGATCTGCTGGTAAAGAGGGATAAATTCCTCATCGCTTTCAATAGAGTCTGCATGTTTTTGTAAAAGATCAGATCAACTCAACTCTGAGTTACTGAGTGAAAGATGAAATTCCTGGGTGAAAACGCATAGCCTTTGTTATGCTTGAGGTCAGACAGGGTGGTCACTTCTGACTTTAAGTCTATGAATGGGACTTCATTAATTGATAGTGGTCAGCTTAGTCCGGCCTGCATTTTCTATCTTTTTTTTATCTTTCTCTTCTATTTGGAGCTTAAGAATGTGCTTATGAAAACTTTCAGCAGAGTTTTAGCTGCATTCTAAACCTTGTCTAATCCCAAGATCACTGCTAAACTATGTTTATTTACAGCTGCAAGGTCTGGAAACTAAAGTCAGTCCTGCTTGAATTCAAAACCATATTGCTACAGTTGAAAGGCAAGAATGTCTAAGTAGTCTTCTAATCCTTTCTACAATGAAAGAAAGAACATAGAATCTCTTGCTTCTGTACAGAATATTCTATATATTAGACAGGGAAGTATTCCTGTTGGCAAACACCAGCATGCCATTTTTGCACTTATGAAAAGGTACTTTGATAGATCTAAGCCTGGAGGAAACGGCAGAGGTGGTCTGGGTCTCAATTTTGAATCACACTTTAAAAAAATAATTATAGGGTACTGTGTCTTAGCACAATTGACCTAAAATTTTACCTCAGGGCAAGGATTATTAATCTTATAGGACATTGCCAAGAATTGTAGCATTTATCTGAAATCAGCCTTACCAAATATATATTGGTTCTGAGGGTGCACTGCACTCATTCACACTTAAAAGTCTTCATTAACTACCTCCAGTATCTTTAGCAGTAGATCAGTTACAGGAAAAGGTAAAGATCCTTCTTTCTGTAAGCAGTAGTCAGGCATCACATACATTTTACCGGATTACCACCTGCAAGAAGATGACACAAAGAGTGGGTCTCTTTTGTGTTGCTTGCATAGAATAATATGTTGAGGGGCCCATGGAAAAAAAATGAAATTCTACTGAAAAAGAATAATGTTCCTGTCATGAAATGTAAAACTAAAGATAAAATACTCTAACAGGAACTGACCACCTTGCCCAATGAGAAATGTTTAATTTCAAGCACTTGAAGAAGGAAAGCAGAAGGGGAAACCCATCAGAATTCAAATGAGCAAATTCTCTAACTCTACCCAGTGACCCATGGCTGGATCAACACTTGGATGGAGGATTCAGTCAACCATGCTGTTGTGTGTTTAAAATCACATCTCCTAAGAAATTGTTATGATCATCTGGCATCTTCGGTGCTAGACAGGTAAATTCTGTTCCACCCCTGAAGAAGGAATGAAACTTTTACTGAGGTTTCAGGATATCATCACAGAGGTGACTATTGTGGCTTATAATCTGGAAAATCACTTTAATTTTGTTAAACTGTGGTTTAATTCTTTAAGTAGTTTCTTGAAATGGTTCCACTTACAAATGCTGACGAAAGTGGCAGACAGGAATGGTTGGACATGATGATCCAAGAGGTCTTTTCCAACCTGGTGGTTCTGTGATTCTATGAAATCTACCTCAGAGCATCATAGCGAGAGAGGCTGGGCAAGTAACACGTCAAAAGCAGAACAGTTCTGAGAAAGAGATTGCACTGAAGTGAGGACCAATGCCCAGGATTTATGGTAGGTGGTTAGGGCAGTGCCGTTTCTGGAAAAATTCGTGATTCAGATGGATATACACTGAAGATAATCATTCATGCCAAAAAGATCAGGGACCTGTATCTGGGCCTCTCACACTTTTATACCTCCTTCTTTCACTTATATCAAATGTTGAAAAGAAAACAGGTATCTACCACAATCCTGTCTTTTAGGAAAAATGTTCATAAGTTTTTTTTAACTCTAATGTGGAACACAAAGGAATTTATCGTGTTTTACATTTGCTGCACATGGAATTGCTATCCTCTATGCAGCTCTTTTTTGTAATATCCTCTTATTCCTTACCACATCAGAGGATTTTTAGGAGCTATATTTTTAAATTACCATCATTATCCTTTTTCCCCAGGCATCTGAATGAAGCAAAGGTGGAAGGAAGTGGGAAGAATACCACCTGGGAAACTTTAAGGGTTGAGAACCACAGATTTCCCAGATGTGTACAAAACCCAAGTTGCATTCATGAAATGTTGTAAGCATGGCCTGAGGGTCAGGAACACATGAAGCTAAGGTTTTATTCAAGTGGTTTTGAGGTTTGAGGTGAATGTTGCACCACTCTGGTAGCATTCTGAGGGGTGGAGTTTGGGCAAACTCTGAACTGTATTTATACGCCTGAAGTGCATTAGTATATTTCTGAACAGGGGAATGATTATAGGGCAACTTTTCAGTAGGCATAAATATTTTTCTATCTTATAAATGCATATGTCAATGGAATATTTGCTATTGTTAGCATTAAGGCAGAAAGCATAATAAGAAAAGAAGGAAAATATTGTATCATCAGTTTCTATTTCCCACTAATCTGTTATAAATAAAATGTCATGAATTATTTACAGAGCAAACAACGAGTTGTAAGGGCTTAAAGGGAAATGAGTTAATTCACTACTCACATAATTTAAACTCTATTATCTAGAAGCTAATTTGTGACCACCCATTTTTTTAATTGTGGTTTAGAGAGATTAAAAAAATCTTATGAAGTTGAGTTTAAACAACCCAATAATTATTCTGTTTTGGTCTTGAATTTATTTTTGTATAAGAACTTCCACTGATAGCCTCCAGCCTCTGCTAATTAGGATAATTTACTTTAAGAAGTCATAACAGTGAATATCTATATTGGCAGATCTCTATGGGAGATATTTCCTTATAGAAGACAAATCATTCAAGTATATTATTTGTATGGCAATATAAAATAAAATCTATTTTTTAAATCAATATACTTCTTAAGTTGTAACAACAAGAAAAATTTTAACTAGGGCAGATGATTCTTTCATCTATTTATTTATTTACTTTCTATATAACGTGCTTTCTGATCTAGAAGCTACGTAGAGGACACTGAAAAATTTTCCATGTAGAAAATGAGATTTAGTTGAAAAAATACGATGTATTTTCTTGGAATTAAAAAAAAAAATCTAATGAAAATGTAAAACCATATGTTTTACTTATTCAGTTTCAGGTGGAAATTTTAAAGAACTTCTGATTTCAAAAATTACAGAGTGACATTACCACTCCAGAAATATCTTGATGGATACATCAACACATCTATATTTTTTTTCTCAGATGAGAAGACTTATTGTCTCATATCTCTCCTGTAAGCAATAAGTTTATCCAAGTCTCTTTTTCTACTCTTCTGTCGAGCTGGTTGCTCCAGGTTCTTCCCGTGTTACTGTGATTTTTAATTTTTTGATATAAAAAGTATGTTGATTGCCAACGAAAGGTTTTATGTAAAAGAAAAGAATTATTGCTATCAAGACATTATGAGATTTAAAAGTTCTTTCCTTTTTGATAATCTCTTCCTTCCTTCCTGTATACAGTTTTTATGGCATCACAAATAGGCCTGGAGGTCACAATGTGAATAATCCAAGACTAGGACTTTGAAATGGTTTTGAAAACTTAAGAAGCCTGGTAGCTTTTTAACACCTCCTTATTTTTCTACATGCCCCAGCACATCTTACCTCTGGAGCTATGCAATAAAGAACCCTCTTAATGAACTTTGGAACTTATATCTAAGCAGTTCCTTTCTTTTTCTTTCTCTCTCTTTTTTTTTTTCTTTTTTTTTTTCTGCCAGAAGTCTAATCTTATACTAACGGCATGGGTTGTTCCACAATTTTTAAAACACACCTACAAATACACTCTCTTGTCTTCTGCACTCATAATCTCTTCTGCTCTTCCCCCTAACTGCACACCCCACGTGGCCCCCGGCTTGCTGCCAACAACCCCAGTGATCAGATCACACCTGGAATCCTCTCACCGACCCCTTTCAAGATTTTTGGGGAGAGATTAAAACATGTTTGTCCCTTGAATGAAAAAGGAAGTTTAGCAAGTCAAAACATTGTCTGTGCGGATCTGGTTGGGGTTATCTATTTGTCAGGAGTGCGTGTTTTTACCTGTATCAGAATTAAGGCAGGCAGGAGGTCTAACGCACCCGACCACAGCGTTGTGATAAATGAAGGGAAGTGGAACTTGCCAGCAGTGTTCCTCAGCCAGGACATGAAATGGGTGAGCTCTTGCTGTACACAGGAACAGGTGTGCTGGCTAGGGCTGTGCAACGCTTCAGACTTTCAGGGTAAAGGCAGAAAAATAAATTTTAAATGGCAAGAAAATAATGGCAGGACTGAAGAATAAAATGATTGACTAGACTGGCTTTTTTAGAGCTGCCCCTATGTCCTCTGACAGAACTATCGCCTATCAAAACTCATATGACTGGTTTTCAGTTTTTTCCCAAGTTTTTGTGCTGTTAATACCTGATGACTGATATTGGAGCAAAGTTCGTGTCATTTATTTAAGGGGAGACAATTTATCTGTCCATATAAAATTTAAGAAACAAAGCAAATATGAGCTCTTCAGTCCACAGGGATATGACTTTGGGCCAGATTGATTATTTTGGCGTAAACACTAAAAATCTTTTAAAAAAATAATATCCTGTGGCTTTTGCACTTCCATTATATTAAACTGATTTTCTTTACTCACAGTGGGATTTCAAATTAATTTGTAATTATACACACCATGAGGGGATGGGAAAGAAATGACCTAATTATAGACCAAAAGGATGCCCTACAGCTATCATCCAATTACTCTAACCATCTGAGCTCTTAAGCAAAATGATGGGCTTAATCCTCTCTTGGTCACATCTAGTTGTAAATTGCCACTGAAAGTTGCAGTTTCACATTCGGTATTCATTCACATAATATAAAAACTCTGAACTGATTTTACTTAGAATAGAAACAGTTAATGAGCATGGATGACAGTCACAGATGTCCTTCTAGACTGTGGACTCCCCTTACACTCTGTGACCATAGGGTGACGGAGAAAATTGTGGCTTCTCTGCTGTATGCTTCAAATGGTACTAATTAACTACAATTAGGCAGACAGAAAGCTTTTAATCTAATGGGAAACCCAAAAATGCTCACTAACAAGTGCAACCTATCTCCCAGTTTCAACCTTCTCTTTCAGCAAGGGCTGAAGAGTTCATGAAGAGAGCTACAGTTAACATGTGAATTAAGAAGCAGCTTTCTAACTGACCAAATTATTACTTCTGCTCTTCATGCAATATACTTTTTTATTAATAGTGTTTTCACTAAAATCTTGCAGTAGAAAAGGAAGAGTAAGATGAAGAAAGGGGCATGATTAAGAAGAGGTTATTTATCTACAAAATATCTGGATTTTTGTTCATTGACAGTTTCATAAACTATTTACATGTTAACACAAAATGTATTTTCTTCTCAAGTTTTTGGAAAATGAAAAAAAGAAAAAACTCTAAGTGAAATTCCAGCATAAACTACTGTATTAGATAAAATTAAAATTTATTAAATTAAATATAAGAAAAGACAACTAGGTAGCAATTGTATGGTGAATGACGTGGGAATAATTTCACTAACTGAGAGAATAGGAAGAGTAGTAGTCTCTTAGTCTAGTAGTGAGGGCATTCTCATAAAGTTTGAGTGAGTTACACTCAGATGTTTTTTTTCCCCACTCCCACAAAAACATTGAGTTCTGAGGATATCTTTCAATCTCTATGTGGAAGTTGGAACCTTCTATAGAAACAAAAATGCTGATTCTACCAAGGAATAAAGCCAAGAATTCTCTTGGCCAGGTGAATTTCCAGGAAATTGCATGTACATTATATTCCTGCTCCACTGGGTATTTGTATGAAATGAATCAGCTGCAGTGGCTGAAATACAGAGAAAATTACTCTTGAAAAAAGGGCGGTATTTGGATGGGAGAGGTGGAGCTAGCTTCAAACATCAACTTAGTGCAGTACAGGAGGATTTGGTCAGCTGTGTGTATAACTCTTGGGATAGACTGTGCAAAAAGAGGCAACTGCCCTTTTCTTAATTTTCTAAAATGATGTTTTAGACCACTTGTGAATCTGTCCTGAAAAAGTATATAAGAAAAAAAGGTATATCAGAAATATTAAAACGGATTGGTAGATAGTTTCAGCTTTTAAGTTTGTTTTGTTTCAGGCACTTTATAATTAATACATGCTTCACCTAAATTTTTTGGCTCAGGTTGATGATAAACACTTGTTAGTTCTTGGTGCTGCCGTTTTCAGACACATAGTCATCACAGATCAACTGCCTTAGTAACAGAAAAGGCTGAAAAGGGAAAGGCTAATTGTGTTTTCTCTTTTAATACTTTGTTATCTTTTCTTCAGGTGGCTCTGTAGGAAGAACTGTTGATTTTATTTCATTTTTTTAATGGGGAATGGCTTTTAATAGTCATGCTGACTACTTTTAACAATGCTTCTTTTCTATAATACTTGTCTGTAGACACACAATTTGGACTTATCAATGCTTTATATTGCCGACTAGAAACACATACCTTTTGTATTTGAGAAGACAGAAAACACAATTATGCTTAGATATTTACTTGTTTACTGGCTATTGTGTTTGCATGTTATTTTGGTCAACAGCAAACATTGAATAAGTGTCAGGTTAAAACTGACCCATAGGCTGGCAGACCTTGTGTACTATTAATATTGTAGCAACTGTTCGTAATCATTGCCTTTCCTTTTGTTTTGGACTGCCCTTGATAAAATTGTGTGGTTAAAAGTTCAGAAATTTGGGTGGAAACTCTGGTGGAAAGATTGATGATGGAGACATCTCTCTTTGAAGCAGCTCTGTTTATAAGAAAGTTTGAAGCCATGTTTCTTTAAACAAAGGTGAAAACAAGTAGCCCAGGCCAGTTTCCCACTTCCCATCTTCATAGATGGAGAGAGGTGCATCCAGCCAATGTGACTGTCCTCTCCTCAGAGGAGACGAGGACTAGGTTTTCAGGCAACAAGCAGAAAGGCAGAAGGTAGAGCTTAGACCCCTCCTCAGCCCAGAAGAGAGCAGGGTTCCTGCAGAGGTGCAGAGAAGGGAGGGGTTTCCAAAACTCCTGTCATTCTCAGGGACCCAAAGTTGAATTGCTCTAGTCTATGCTTTGCTAGAACGTCTTTCATGGACTTCAGAGCTGTCTCATTGCTTCCTAACTGAAAATTTTTAGGGAAGAGTAAAATTAGGGAGGAGAAAGAAATACTTTTGCTACTGGAAGTACTACAGCTGGAAGATAATGTAATATTTTAGGCATGTAAACTCTTCCTCAAAAACTTGTTAGCCCTCTAAACCAGATATATCCCTGGGACATTGTGGCTACAGCCATATCTATTTTATACATACTCTCATGGCCAAAACAATATTTAGTGAAGAAAATTAAAATTACTGCTGGCTCTGGCTTTTCTTTGGCTGAAAATGTGTGTCTGTGTTTTGAATTTTTCAGACCGAAGTTACTAAACTCCTTTACGGATGTAGTTAAACATGTGATAGATGATTACTTTTAGTGTATAGTAATGATTACTTGTAGGAGTTTAAACTCAAATCCAGGCTAGCTCTTGTGCAGAGTTAAAAATTCTGGTTTTCATTTTTTTTCATTAGTTGATTCCCTCACTGTGATAGTTATGGCTCCATAATTTTCTGAAGCTAGTTATGCTCTATTGTTTTTTAATACATCACTCCTATGAGCATGTATTTTTATGTTTGAGCTTGAAGAAAATTCCTTTCCTAAGTAAAAGGAGATCACTGAAATATGCCAGAAAGAGACAGTATTTCTCTGAGTTGAATACAATCCTTGCTTCTTTAGAGACATGCTGTCAGAAGGGTTGCATCAGGCCCTTTCTTGCACAACTTCACTAGTTTTTCTTTATATCCACTAGAACTTCCTTGTCTCCATAGTCCCACTGCTGTCACTCATGTGAACAGCCCAGTTGATTTCAAAGTAACGTCTTGCATAAGGAAGAAGTTGTTTGAATGGTGAAGTGATTTAAATTACTCTTGTGAACAGTGGTGCTGGTTTTGTCCCTTTCTAGGAATTCTGAAGTGGATATGCCTTACTTAACATTGAGGAACCATTTCATCAGATACATGCTAAGATTGTCACCTGTAATATTTCATATACATTCTCTGTTTACTTCAGTGTTTTTTTCTCCTCTCTGCCTCAGGAAAATTATATACTATATGTGTAGAGCTCTACCATGTTCATAAACTACGTGAAGAATTTATTTGAATTTTCCAGCACTTTCTCCTTCATCCCTTAAAGAAGGATCTTCCTGAGGCATTACAGTGTTATTCATTGGTTATTCTCCCTCTGTACTTGGCACTGGTGAGACCGCTCCTCGAATCCTGTGTTCAGTTCTGGGCCCCTCACCACAAGAAGGATGTTGAGGCTCTGGAGCAAGTCCAGAGAAGAGCAACAAAGCTGGTGAGGGGGCTGGAGAGCAGGTCTTACGAGAGGAGAGGCTGAGAGAGCTGGGGTTGTTTAGCCTGGAGAAGAGGAGGCTGAGGGGAGACCTCATTGCTCTCTATAACTACCTGAAAGGAGGTTGTAGAGAGGAGGGTGCTGGCCTCTTCTCCCAAGTGACAGGGGACAGGACAAGAGGGAATGGCCTCAAGCTCCGCCAGGGGAGGTTTAGGCTGGACATTAGGAAAAATTCTTCACAGAAAGGGTCATTGGGCACTGGAACAGGCTGCCCAGGGAGGTGGTTGAGTCACCTTCCCTGGAGGTGTTTAAGGCACAGGTGGACGAGGTGCTGAGGGGCATGGTTTAGTGTTTGATAGGAATGGTTGGACTCAATGATCCGGTGGGTCTCTTCCAACCTGGTTATTCTATGATTCTATGACTGACCTTTGTTCTTATATATTTTGAAAGCATTTTTTTTGTAATTTCATAATTTTCTGTAATATCTTTATTTTCTCTTCTTTTCTGCTTTTTAGTCTTCTGATTTATTTATTTTTTCTTTAATCCTTTAGTAGTACTTTTTGATCACTTTTCTAATATTTCTTTCTGCATTACTATTAACCATTTACTATTCTTCAACACCAAAAATTAAATGTAGTGAAGTTCTGAGTGTACTTGATGTATGCTCAATACATTTTTTACCTCACTTTACTCCCTCTTTACTATAATACACAGTGCTATGCTATGCTACAACATAGCTACAGTTGTAAATTGCTACCTGTGCCCTGTTCAAAAGCCAAGTCTACTTTTTTGTTTTGCAAACGCTTTCATCATCATAATGAAAAACTCTTTAAAGTATCTGGTTTTTTTTATATACAACTCTATGTCCTTGCAGAAAACCAAAGAAAACAAATTCTGGAGTCTGAGGGTCAATTTATTCTTTTTATTAAACCTCTGCTTGCATGCCACACTTGCATTCTTTGATTCCTGTGTGTTGCCAGCAGAGATAATGGGTAGTAAAGTTTTTTGAAACTGTGTTTATGTTCTAATATTCACTGGCTGTGTTTAATGCAATTTTTTGGCTTGTCCCGACCATACCTGGAGTCCAAAATGGCCTGTAATTCAAATAGTGGCAGATGAAATCAAATCATTCACTGCATGGTGCAGCTTACTCAGTGTAGGACATTCTGTGGGCTGGCAGTAGGAACACTTCCAATTTGGGCACCTACCCATCTTTTAAGATGGCATCAGCACTGGCACAGAACATGACTCTCACTGTGGCACCAGAATGAAAAATGAAACTGCAGCTGAAAGAACTGAGTGCTTTTAAAGTACTTGAAACTGAGGACTCAGCCAAAAAGAGCTAATATATTGAAAAAATTCTCAGTTCTGAAAATGTGGGAAAAAAATATTGGAAAGCAAACTTACAGAGGACAATTTAAAGAAAGGTGATTATTGCAAAGGTCCTGGTTTTATGATAGAAAAAGATAAAATAAAGAGGTAAATATCTATAGCAGGTTAGTAATTACGTTTCTCTCTAACATTTTTTTATTAGCCCTTTTTTACAGCAACTGAAATGTTCTTGTGAAACTTTTGAAAACCTTTTTAGAGAATATTTGAAGGTTATAATTTTTAGCTCTTGTGTCTCCATCTTACTGTACTTTCTTCTTTAGTCTTAAAATAGAAATGGAAAAGAAGCATAAGCCTATGTTTCAAAATATATTTATTTCTATCTATGAAAGACTGAAGCACTGGAAACAATGTGCTGTTACTGGCATTTTATTTTAATTAAATGATCTGACTTGCTGTCATTTATTACATAAACAGCTTCACAGGTTACAACAGAAAAAGAAGAAAAGGGCAGTATCTCACATGTGAAAAGTAATTATTGATTGTCACTTCTTTTTCCGTAGTGAACTAATTTTAAGTACCAACAAAAGAAGGAGCACAGAAATCCATGTGCCAGGTATACAAACACCTGAACAAATCCTGAACAATGTTGCACTACCAATTGTTTTACCATGTTCAGAAGTCATAGCCTTGTACTGTTCAGGGAAAAAACAGCAACTTTATTTTTCTTTTAGGAAGACACTTTAGCAGTGAAAAAAAGCCCACCACCCCTTACTAAGCTTACTCCCTGCTGTTCATAGAGATTTCTCCAGTGTTCCTATGCTTCCAGGAGCACAGCCCTGCAGAGGAGCAGCTCTTCCAAAGTGGTAAGGCTGGAAGGAGAGGTTCTGCTAATTGAAGATAATGGACATTCACAAATTACAAGACATCTGTAAGTGTTTTGTAGATCACTTTCAATTAGAAGTCTTGTGGTCCGTGTTTAGGAAAAAAAATGCTTGACAGAAGCTCCTAGGAAGTAAATATTTCCCTAATGTGTTATCGTAACAAAAACCTACCTTAAGCTTTTTGGAGGAACTTATAAAAAGTAACAGGTTTTTGATCCTGATGTTTTTGACAAGAAATTTATGAGTTTACTGACTCTTCTTTAGGACTTGAGAAAACAAACTATTTTTAATTCTCTTCCTCTTAAGATCTTCATTTTAGCAAAAGTATCTTACATAGCAGGTTTAATCATTGTTCTGCCAATTAACAGACAGACTTTCCCAAGGGTAGGGTTTTAATTTTCCCTTAATCTTCTAATTATATTGTGTGCATGTGTCTCTGTGTAAATTTTAACTCTGCTAACTTCTCAAATACTCTGTTCCTCGAGAGAATGAGTTCCTTGGGGGGGTGTCTTGATATCTAATTACTGAGAACTTTCCCATCTCTGCATTGTCTAGACTGTAATTAGACACAAAGAAATCCTGGAGATTCCCAGATAAATATACTACTTTGACTAGTCTGGTTTGGAGGAAGAACTATTTTGTGCTAGAGAGTGGTGAATTTGCTTTGGTCTCCTCACACTTTTTTCAACGATGTGATGTGAAGATGACATAAGGGTGGGATTCGTTTGACCAAGTACAAAAGTCTGTGTATGTAGGCTTCTGACAGTGTAGCTTCCTGTGAGCTTGGGTTCCATGTGTCTTAGGCTCTTCATGGTCAGTGTAGTCCACACCGTGATTCATCTCATTATGAGGAACAATCTAAAATAAGCCAGCCGGTCTCTAAGTATTGAGATTAGAAAATTGTAGAATCTTGAAAGTCAGGTAAAATAAAGACTACCTTGACTTTTAGTGCAGTAAAGTTACACTGTGTAGCACTATGAAAATCCAAAATAAATTACAAAAGAAAAGGGGGAATAACTTGTAATATACATTAGCTTTCTTTGAGGATGTGTGCTGTATGCTGGAAGTTAAAGGAAATCAGGAATTATTCTTATTTATTTTTATCAACTGTTATTATATTATTTTTGACATTTCCTTTGTGAGACTGCAAATTTGAAATTATGAACTTTTTAAAGCTAAGAATCTGAAAGAATAAACAAAATGTTTTGGTATTAGAGGGAGGTCAAACAGGACTAGCATGTATGGTTAAGTGGTGTAGAGAAATTGATTTATGAAGAAAGATTAAATGTAGGGTAACTAAGTGGAGCTGAAGAAGGAGCATGACAACTGTCTTCAAATATCTGATGCATGTAAACACCAAGAATAGAGAGGAGATGAATATTTACGTAAATTTCAATGGAGGAAGTGTTCTGACATTAAAGTCAGATATTGTTCTGTTTTGGTGCTGCCAGGAAAGGCCTACATCCTACAAAAAACCTGAAGATAAAAGGTAGGATTTATGAAACCAAAAGGATCTCACAGAAATTATTAAAAAGCACTGTTAGTTTCAATACTGAATGAAAAGAGCTGTTTAACCTTCTGAACCACCATTTAAAATTCTATACACTTATGTTAAATTGATGAGGGATTCTAGTTTTCCTGAATTTTCTTTTCCAACAGGAAAATAAAATGTACCATTATGAAATATTCTGGCAGGTGAAGTGATCAACTTGTTGACCGAAGAATACAAACTGGTTTATTTTTACATGGGATACTTTGTAAGCATCTAAGTAACTACTGACCATGGAAAAGAAACCAAAACCCTTTATTCCTGAACTGCTTCATGTCTTTGACACATTATACAACTTCTAATAGTTAAGCAAAAGAAGTTCTGTATAAAGACAGTTGCCATTACATAGGAAATATAAATCATGTGTTTAAAGACTGTGCATAGGTCCCACTCACATGTCCATGAGTGATATTTCTGTTGCACAAATTACCTATGCTGGTGAACTATCAGGAGATTATATGGGTGGAGGAAAGGATCCACACAGAGGCTGAGTAGTTGGAAACAGAACCAATATAAAAGAATTGTTGTAGGACCATACACATGGATTTACTGGAGGGAAGAAAAAGATGGTGGTGTATATGCTTTTAGTTTATGAGACACGATAGTTGCTGTATAGTTTACACAGAGCCCAAGCCCTCCCCTTTGCCTATGGATATGTCTAGTCTTGCAGTAGAAGTTTGTTTGAAAGAGTCAGCTGAAGACTCCTTCTTCTTTAGTCATTTGTATAGTTTGTCAGAACAGGATTCAAATATTGTCAATCATCTTGAAATCAAACTAGTTTACAGCTTGTGCTCTGAACCTTTTTATCCTTTTGATCTTTTTGCCTAAAGAATGCAACTGCATGAGAAGTGCATTAATAAACTTTAAAGCGAATGATACATGTCAAAAAGTCTTTCTGAAAAAAATAATGAAGAATTCAGTAGTGTTCCAAATAGGGAAAAAAACCCATCACCTTTTTGGAAATGTTACAGACTTTCAGCTGTAGCTGTGTTCATTTAATGCGGAATCTAATTGTAATTGCTTACTTCTTCATAAGCAATGCAACATTAGACATGGGGCACATATCTGCATACTATTACATTTCAGCAACGGGTCAGGGTCATTAGATGGTAGAACTAGGAACAATCTTTTGAAGCATTGTTGCCATCTCCTCTTCGTCAATTTTACAAAAATCTTGAACCTTTGAAGAATACCTATATGCCCCCAATATTCTATGGATCCTAACTGCATGGAACAACCATAGTTTTCAGCTGTGACACTGAGTGTCTAAACTCCATAGGGTGATATTGTTTAAGTTTCAGTATTGTGAGTTGTTTAGATTCCTCTCCAATGTTTGCTGAAAACTGTGGCTGTTCCAATGTTTGCGTTTTGAGTCAGTGCCCTCATATACTTAAGATGTAATATGTTTTCCATAATAAGCATCTAATCTTGGCCCATTTATGGATCTACCTGTGAGCAATAAGTTCCTTTGTTGGAGCACTTGGCAAGTGTTGAGCACTTTTGCTGTACCTTTTGTCCTCCTGACATCTTTGGAGCCTTGAGAAGAGGAGGCTGAGGGGAGACCTCATTGCTCTCTACAACTACCTGAAGCTGGCTTCTTCTCCGAAGTGATGGGACAGGACAACAGGGAATAGCCTCAAGCTCTGCCAGTGAAGGTTCAGGCTTGACTTCAGGAAAAAATATTTCATGGAAAGGGTCATTGGGCACTGGAACAGGCTGCCCAGGGAGGTGGTTGAGTTACCTTCCTTGGAGGTGTTTAAAAGACAGGTGGATGAGGTGCTGAGGGGCATGGTTTAGTGGTTGATGGGAATGGTTGGACTCGATGATCCAGTGGGTCCTTTCCAAACTAGTGATTCTATGATTCTATGAGTTTGTTGTGATTTACCATGTAATTCCTGAAAGCTGAATCTGGACCTTAGTATCCACAGTTGCTGAAGGCTGGAAGTATGCACAAATTATAAAGCTTTCAGGAGCTGATATCTAGGGACTTCATTCCGTTCCATCCTTAATGCTGAAGCAGAAGCCAGGGGCAGCAGGGCTTGTGTTCCAGATCTCAGGCTAAGAATGTGGTCTTGGCACTTCGAGCAATACCATTTCTATATATATAAACAAATAAAATACTGGTAGTGAAGTAATTATGAATACATAAACCTAGGACATCAGGAAGCATGTTTATAGGCATTTTTCAGTTTATAACCACACTTCTAAGAATTTCCTGTCTTTTGTTTTAGCCAGACATATGGGACTATTTTAATGCAGTTTTATTTGTGTGTTCCGTTTCCTTTACATTTTTGTTTGAGCAGAAGAGGATGGGTTTAAAAAAGCAGTGTCCAAGAAAGGTTTACAAAGTTTATGATGCTAGGCTTTAGCAATTCCCCTTTGTGCACTTAAGACAATCATAAAAATGCATACACCATATTTTGAAATGCTGTTATGACTTATTATGTAAACAGATGATGATAATCCATTGTGAGCCATTATTCAAACACAATGCATCATAATTGTTTCTTTGGAGACACTATGTATTTCTGTCGTGGGCTTTATTTACAGGATTCATTGTAAAAACTTCAGAAGGGTACTTACTGTGTGTCTTCCTATTATCACATTTAAAAAATAATGACCTCAGCCTCCAACCATGTAAACTCTGAAGTAAAAGAAGAGTCCAATTGTCTTTTTGTGTAAACAAGGCTTGTTCACAAGGTTAAGCCTTCACCAGTACACCTTGTTTGTAATATGCATTATGTTTACACAGATTTTTCAGGCTATATGTGTGAAATCAGTAAATGCTTGGTCCAAAATGTTTAAACCAAACAACATAATTTGTTTGATGTGAAACTTTAAGAACCACTAAGGCAGGAGAAACACAGTTAGTCACCTCAGCAAATACAAGGATTAGGACAAGGCTGGCTCAGTAAGACAATTTTAGTTAAAGGCATGAATCTTGGATGGTTGCAGACATCTCACACGTCGAAGTAAGAGGGGTAGGATTTTGCAGGAGTCTTCTTGATATTCAAGATTCCTCCTTAGTTTCTGTCTGATCCTATCAATGCTTGCCTTTCTGTCATTAAAATTCTTCAAAAGCAAGCTTCTAGGCATGCACAGAACTATCCACGTCGGCATTTGTTTGTAAGAGAGGATTGTGACACCTAAGTATTTTTCCAGTAGCTTTGCAATATGATGATCTCTGTGCTGCGACTTCCCAGACCTCAACGTTTCAGCTGCTGTCAGTGCCTTGCTGAATAATTAAATCTGCATAGGGAAACAAAGGGCATATTCTCTCAAAAAAAGACTCACTGATGTAATGGTTGAAGACAGTGGGTCCTTGCAAAATGGAATAGCTCTAGCAGTCGGGTGAGCTGCCACTGGTAAGCTTTTGATGTCATATGACTTAAGGTATATTATTAGCATACAGGGTAGGACCCAAAACCTCTTTGGCAAAAGTGGGCACTGAACCCTACTTTTCCATAGCCTGGCTAACTTTTCTATTCACCAAGGAGGAAAGGAAAAGCTCAGAGACTCTATTTCTGCTTTCTTGAGAGAAAGGTCCGCCTTCCGAGGACTGATGAACTCTTAAATCTCCTCAGTGCACCTAGCTCATGGGTTTTGATGGAAATTTAGGTACTGAAATAGGACCTAGGAATACAACTCTGGTTATATTTGCAGTTCTTACCTTCTTGACAGAAATCATGAAGTCAAGTGAGAGCAGAGTTAGCAGCTTTTGTCTTTTCTAGATTTCACTTCATTGGCACTTCTACCAGTGTTAATTTTGCGGGGCCAGAGAGAATGGGGCTGCATCTTCAACCACAAATGCCACAAGTGCACTAAATAACTTTTTGCCTAGGGGTGGTTAGTGGTACTTTAGGTGACGGACCATGCTGAGCTAGCGAGCCACTGGCCATGCAGAAATATAAAGGCAGTATTATTCAATGGACCCTTGTGGGCTTTAGAGAAGAGGAATGAAAATCTCTTTTTTTTTCAGCAAATGCATGAAGAGTAATTGATGGTTTTATAAGTATGTGAGACTCACCTATTGCTTTTCCCAGCTTTTTCTATTTCTCAATATAATTTTATAAATACCTTTAAAACCATTTCTACTGAAAACCTCTCCATGTGGTTTTCTTTGTTAAGTAAGATTCCAAGAAATGTGTATAAATTCCAGCTGACTGTAAATAATTTTTTTTGAAAGGCAAATATTATGGATGTTATAAACATTTGAAGCAATTTGCCAAAATCTTCAACATTGTTCCTTTCTGCATGGAATATATACAAATTATACTATTTCTTTGCACATAGTCTTCCCTGTTGCAGCAATTCCTGTTGTATTGTGTGCCTGTCTATAGAACAAATGCTAAAGAAGTGAACCATAACTCCCCAGACACAAATTATGAAAACACATTTGATTTATGTTGCCATGAATTCTGATAGGACAGAATTACCAAGTTTTCATCCAGAAACGTATTTCTTTCCTGACAGTTGAAAAAAACTTGTGGCTAGAATGCTATCCTGAGGCTACATATACATGTAAATATGTATATAAAAGTAATTGGAATAAGCGTCTTCTACATTTGGTCAGACTGAGATGTAAAGGGACATATGGAAGGCTTCTTTTATATTCTGACAAAATGAAATTATTTTATGCAAATTGATAACAGGGGAACAGAGAATGAGGCTTGAACAGGTAACAAACATGCTGGAGACAAGAAAAACTGCAAATTTTGGAGAACTGTAATTAGAGCAAAATAGGAAATTAATTCTAGGCTAATATTATATCATACACGTGCCTTTGCTTAATTAATTAAGGAACATTTTTAATCTTTTTCCCTGGATTTGAACATTGGAAATTAACCATATCTCTTTAGGCTTTATAGTCATCCACTGCTTTGAATCTAAGGGCTAGACACAACTCCCAAAGGCAGAAGAGAGGGGAGGAGGAGAAATCCTCCTATAACAAACCGTTTTGTATTTACACTCGAAATGGAAAATACAGATGTTGCAGAAGTACACTTCTGGGATGTTGTTTCTATATTTTTGACACAAAGTAATTTTCACTGTTTTTCAGCTCAGTGGCTTATTATAAACTTCTTCCCCCTGCTTGAAGCTAAGAGTTTGTGAAATAAAATTATGTTGAGGATTTTTTGCTGATCTTGCAGACTGTGCTGTTGTAGTTATTTCCTTTCTCTTCTCCCTAGAAGCTTTGCAGGATTCTTGTCTGGGTTATGGAGTTTAGGCTATTTTGTTCTTTCAACACTGTTCCAGTGCTCCATTTGCAAAGTGTTTAGATTATAGCAGACACGAACTTCCTCTGTCTCAGAGCCAGCCATGAATCAGGCTGAGGGCTGGGACCACTGGCTGTCAGAGGACCCTGAAAAGCTGCAGCTTTATAATAACACATGTTTGACGGCTCAGTTTACAAAACAGCAGATTGTGGCTATATTATACCATGGAGCTACATATGACATAATAACTAGGGACTTAAAGTTATTTAGTCTTTTTCCTCTCGCCATAATTTTCAATAAATAAATCTCTGTGGAACAGGAGGTCTGGTGAGTTGTACAATGCTTGCATTTTCCTCACCACAGCTTGTCCCCTCTCTTCACTATTTCACACATTAAAAATAAAACCCTCAGTGCCTGGTAATCACAGTTCTATAATATTTCCTGTTGAAAGAGACAGACTAATGTAAAGATAAATAGATACATTTTTGATTTTTTTTTTATTAGTCAAGGTATTCATTATAAGTCTTTCTAACAAAATCTCTTTAGAAACTTCTTAACCTGCAGACCTTAATATTATGTCATTGGATTGGAACACCAGCAATTATTTTTAAGGTTTTAAATAGTGCTTTTGAAAAATAACTATGCTTACAGGATTCCTGTGAGTTTTATTTTTCAAAATCCATGGTCAGAGGTTGCATAAATGTGGATTCACTCACACACACAAAAAAATGGAGTGAATAAAATGTGACTACTGGAATGTTCTTTCTCCAGACATAAAATATGATCGAATGAATGAAAGTTGACATTACATTAACACATTTGCTAAAAGAGAACTATCTATTTCTGCTGCATTCCCATTTTAGTAAAAAAATATTAAGAAGTGCCAAAATTTTCTTGATCTAATTTTCCCTTTACTAATATTTAGGCTTTCAAAGAAGCCCAAGGGATATACTTGCTCAATTTTCATTAGACATTCAAATCCTGTTGCTTTTGAAATCTCATGTCTAATTTCTACTTAATTTTTTCTTTTAATACCTGGATTCACCAGAGTCTTCAGTAATTTTTACTGTAACCTTAAAATAGATTGATTAAAATTTGCGAATACATTTTATAGCTAAATCTGCAAACGTCTAGGCTGAAAAGTATTTATACTTGAAACTTCTTTTTCTTCATCCTCTTCTTTGGAAAACAAAACACTGGATACAATAGACTACATCCAGGGAGGTTGTATAGAATAATACAGGCATTGATTAATTTTAGCTTCAGCTACCTTCAGTTAAGTTCATCATCTTAGGCTCTATCTGAAGACAAACAGGCCTTATTAGGGCATGTTTCTCTGACCTATTTTAAGTGTGTTCTTTAGGATGACATGAATCACAACCTGAGCTCCAGTGCCTACACTGAATAGACCTCCATTGACTGTCAATGGAACCCAGGATGATTAAGTATGTTGACATCACTGAGCCAGATTATTTCTGTTCTTAAAGCTGAAGTGTTCTTAAAGTCTATGAGAATCTTCAGTCTCAAGCTGAACATTTCCAGCTTCTCATTATTGAAATGAGGGGCACCTAGAAGTATTAGTTTATTATTTAAGAAGAACCACAGTGAACTACAGGGTTTAGACCCCATCTCTTAACAACTGTGAAGCTGATATAAGGCAGGAAAATGTCTTAGTATTCTGATGCCTATGTGTAAAATGTTTGGGTTTACTGGCTGTTTACAAGGACGGTAGTATAGATGTGGCTTCCAGGTTTGGTAAATGCAGAAAACCCCTTTCTTTAGTACAGGTTAGCTTTTCAGTGCTACAGACTAGGGGAAGAGTGGCTAGAAAGCTGTCTGGAGGAGAAGGACCTGGGGGTGTTGATCGACAGCTAACTGAACATGAGCCAGCAGTGTGCCCAGGTGGCCAAGAAGGCCAATGGTATCTTGGCTTGTATCAGAAACTGTGTGACTAGCAGGTCCAGGGAGGTTCTTCTCCCTCTGTACTCGGCACTGGTGAGACCGCTCCTTGAATCCTGTGTTCAGTTCTGGGCCCCTCACCACAAGAAGGATGTTGAGGCTCTGGAGCGAGTCCAGAGAAGAGTAACGAAGCTGGTGAAGGGGCTGGAGAACAGGCCTTATGAGGAGCAGCTGAGGGAACTGGGATTGTTTAGCCTTGAGAAGAGGAGGATAAGGCGAGACCTTATTGCTCTCTGCAACTACCTGAAACGAAGTTTTAGAGAGGAGAGTGCTGGCCTCTTCTCCCAAGTGACAGGGGACAGGACGAGGGGGAATGCCCTCAAGCTGCCCCAGGGGAGGTTCAGGCTTAACATCAGAAAGAAATTTTTCACAGACAGGGTCATTGGGCACTGGCACAGGCTGGAGGTATTTAAAAGACGGGTAGACGAGGTGCTCCAGGACACGGTTTAGTGGCAGATAGGAATGGTTGGACTTGATGATCCAAGATGTCTTTTCCAATCTAGTGATTCTATGATTCTATGATTTACTCGTTTGTCTGACTTTAAGAAATTGCCCAAATCTTGTCTGAGGATATGAGCCAAATCATATTTAAAGAATAGGACTGATATACCCTTTCTTTGTCATGCTCAGCTTCAGGTAGTGCTTGATTAACTTGATGACTTCATTGGAAAAGTACCCAAAAGTATTGTTACTAATCCAGATTTACAGAGTAAGTCTGACAAACTAATTAGGACCAACAATTTTTACAAGTTGTCTGGATGTTTAAGAAATGCAGGACTTAATATTCTCTTGTGGTTTTATAGTCACATCCTGAAATGTATTTAAACATCTAATTTTCACTAAAACAGCTAATGTGATTTAGTGGCCAAGATACTTTTGCAGATCTAATCCATGGACTTTCCTCCTGCCTAAATTTACTGGGAGTTTTATAGCCAGTACCTCTGAAAGTGATTTTAAGTGCTTGTGTACTAGATGAAATTACTTGAACTTAAAATATTGGGAATAATCAGTCTATTTTTGAGTTTGCTTTCCTGTATAAGGAAATGAATAATGCTTACCTGTATTTCTGAAGTAAAAAGCCACACCAAAACCCAAAGGAAAGAAGTAGTTTCTACTAGTTCACTTTTTTCTTTTCTTTTTTAAAATCAAATTATTTTCAGAATATATTTTAAAAGCTTTCCCTAGTTTTACATTTAGGAATGTAGTTTTAAAAAGAATTCTTCCTATCCATTTGGAGAGAAACGATCTATAAATATACCTGTGCACTCACAGGGTTTTAGTACTTGACAGTTTTATTAAAAACAACAACTACACACAGTCTTAGCATTGTTTCTAAGATGTTACTTACCCTTGTCTGTGAAATATCAGCAAAGCAAAACAAGACACTGGGGTTTCAATTTGCCAAATGTGAGAGGTTATAAAATCAGTTTTTCCCGTATAACATTTATGAAGAAAATATACTTCAAGAAAAACTAGCACATTTAGAAACAACTGCAATAGAAGTTCATTTCTTATGAACAGTAAAGGTCATTCTATTTCCTGTTTTTTCCCATCTATTATCTGAAAAAATTATTGCTGCTTCTCACAGATTTTTTTACAGCTTTTATGCACCTTCTATATTGCTAGTTTTAACTTGGAAATTACAAGCAATACAATTTTTTGAATGTGTTTAGTTGACTACTTCTTGACTAATGGGTCATATAATAACAATAAGGCTTCTAGTGCAAACTAGGCACCTAGCTCTTCTTGTAGTCAGAGAGACAGGCCCCTTGAGTAGAGCGCTTCATCTTCTTAGTCTTTGACACCTGTGTAGAGACTGGATCGCCCAGTTTCTGTGCCATTCAGTTTAGGTCAAAAGAGTCCAATCCATTGCTGACATGTGAAAGTAAATGCAACAGTCCCTAGAAAACAAAAGCCCACTCAAAGTAATTTTTCCATTGCATCTTCTAGTGAGGGATTAAGAACTGAACCTAGCAGGAATTAGAGGCTTTCTGCTCTCCTCAGAAACTAACCCTTACCTGAATTAACTTTCCTGAGTGGCCACCTTCCTGAACTGAAGCTAACACACCCATGACTTTTTTCTTTTTCCTAGCATTACTTTTTATTTGTTTGCTTTCTTTATTGTTTTCCATTTGTAAAAAGAAAGAAACAACTCCCAGGGCCATGAACTAGGAAAAGGAGAGTCATCCTTCATCTGCTTATTTTAGTAGTGAGAATAAACAACTGTGGATGTAAAAAGTATTTTTTAAAAAATCAAGGTAGGATAAAGTTCTCCCCCCTTAAGTAGTTCATAGGAGCAGCTGCACTGAGAGGAAAAAAAAAAGAAAAACAATACCAAAAACAAAACTTCAAGACTTTGGGAAGAAAAAAATTACACAAAAATAAAAAATTTATTAATATTCCCTTAAGATGGAAGATAGGTTAGAATTCTGTTAAATTCATTAACCTTGAGACTGTCTGTAGAAGCTGTAGGATAGGTTACCCAGGACATTGAACTAGGCCTCAAATCTTTCCCAGGATAAAGCTTTTCCAGCATTCGCAGCATGATGTCAATGCAAAGCTTTCCCCAAACTTCCTGGAACAGTTACAGGCAAATCACTGGAGACACAAAAAGTATCTGGGGCCTCAGCCAACAGCATTCCTCTATGAGTACTGGTATCTCAATTTGCTCTTTATTTTTCTTAATTGGCATTATGCAATTTTGAAGATTTACAGCCAGCTAGAGTAGGAAAAATGAAATAAAGCAAGGCCAGACCTGAAAGTGACAGTAACTGTTTTACCACATAGTGAACATAATTTTCTACTGCAAACTCAACCAGTTTACAACAAAAAACCCCTTTAGTCTTCCATGATGTTGCAAAAAGTCATCAACCTCCCAGATTATATCTTATCTGTGGCTTGTATAATGAATGTTTTATTCCACTGGAGCAACAGAATAAACCATAATTACATATATTTTAGGCTGAGGGTATGTTTCCTTAAAAATGTATCCTATTTTAGCATGAAAATCTCAGCTTCTTAAAACAAACAATCCATAGACTACATGATCATTACTCTATACTTTGTTGATGTTGTCAAACCTTCCAATAGCATTTTAAAGAAGTACCTCAAAGTACTGCTGTTGTGAAACCTATTGTAGCTAATCTATGTAATTATGAACAACTGACTCTAAAAGGGAAGGTTATAAAAGGCACAGAGGACAGTTAAGATGTAATTGTCTTTGGGAGATAATGGGAATTAGGCATCTAACTCCCATCTGTATCTCAGAAAAGCTCCCCTAAAGAGAACTAAGAGACTGTGGTTAAGTAGGATCTACTAAGAGAATGGCAGAGACTTCTTTGGATACTTTTTACCTTGAAAGCAAGAGCAGCTTTTTATCAAGTTTCATACAAATGAAGAGGGTTAAGTGTGTAGATTTGGCCTCCTGGGAACAGTTTCTTAGCTACTTTCCTGCATTTATGTCCCTGATATCATCAGTCATAAGAAGCAGTCAACATTAGCGGAGTCTGGGAACTTTTCTTCAGCTCCTTACACATGAAAATATTAATCATTCTGGGTGTAGTCGGCCCCCTGCTCCAGCTGATAATTTACATCAGTTTTGTTTTGGAATATAATGTTTCCAGCAGTTACAGCTACAGCTAGACCTGGGTCTGGTCCCTTAGCAGCCTTCCCTTGGCTTGTTTGTGAGCTGCACTGGAGAGAAACTGCACAGCTGGCCCTGGCATGGCCACTCTAGGGCTATCTCTTCCAAGGGACTGAACTTTGTTCCCACCCCCAAGAAAAGTTCAACTAATGGAGTGTTAGCAACAGTGGGTTCTTTTTGATTGAAAAAAATAGTCAAGCTTTATGTTCTCTGCACTTCCCTGCAGAGGATGCTTCTGAAGCCTGAAGATTTTTTCAACTAAACTGAAATCCAGCTCAATATACTTGGTTTCTTTTTTTTTTCCCCAGGGATCTAAATTTCAGGACTCTGTCTTCACCTTTGTGCAGGTGTTCAAAAATATTCAAGCATTTGTAAAGTTGGCCTTACTGTGGTCTCAGAATGGCAACCTTTACATAAACAATACTGGTATTCTGGAGAAAGATGACAGATGAAATGGAATTGTTTTGTTTTGGTTTGGTTTGGTTTTGTGCTGCAGAACTGTCATTCGGTCTCAGACACAGACCAGTAATCCACTGTACGAGGTACTCTGCGTACACAAAACGAAAAAGCGGGTCTTGGTAAACTCAGCAGAACTTACTGAAATCCTAAATAAAAGAAAATGTCTTGTAGGAACAACTTCTGCCCTCATTTAGAAACAGTGGATTCATTGTGATCAGTTACCAAATTTGGTCTTAGAAATAGTCCATGTGTTTTGTCTGTATATGTCTGGTTTATGTATTTTAGCTGTGTTTACTTGACAATAAACGGGGAGAAGTCTTCCTCTTGAACTCAGTGAAAGTGTTGGCTCTGATTTCTTTTACAAAAGAAACAGACCAAAAAAGGTGATTGTTTTCTGTCTTGAATTCTGTTATTATTTCTAACCCAAACTGTGATTCTTAACTGCCCTGGGTATAATTGGACTGCATACACAAATTTTTTTTGGAGGGAGAAAGCTCACAAGTCACACAAATCAATCAGACTCCTGTGAAGGCTGAGGGAAATGTAAATGTAGAGAAGTCAATACACTCTGCCACTATTTGCTCATTTTTTTAAAGACTTGATTACCTCCAAACCTTCTCAAATGCATATAACAACAGGAAATTGGGATGTGAAATTAAAATACAGAGAAGAGACAGGACAAAAAATGAAACTGTAGCAAAAAGCAGCAATATATGTAAAAAACTATAAAAATATGAGTGGGGAACTCTGAATGAGAATGAGGGAAGGAGTTGAAAGATTTGCAAAGGAGCTCAGCTGTTACTTTTAAAAGTGACACTATTTCAATCCTTCCAAATCTGCATACTTACTGAAAGGAAACCCCCAGATGGAGGACAAACAATGATTGTTGATGAAAAAAATGAAGAACAGTTGGGAACTAGTCCTGCTGTGGGATTGCTTCACTGCCCTCAGTCCGACTTTTTCAGCCTGCAGCAGTTGGATACGAGCCTCTCTGCACCAAGATTGCTGTGAACAGCTGCAGAGATGCCCTTCCCCCTTTCTCTCCTTTCACCAACAGAAAAGTCAGTTTTAAGTTTGTCAAATGTGGGTGAGAGAGGAAAGAAAAGGTTTTCACTGTTTCTAGACTGACATATAGAGGACTAAACTGGTTATCTCTATTATTTCTAGCAGAAAATCACAATGACCAATAAATAGTATCTTGGAATTAGAAGGAGTTTTGCTTCTAGTTTCTCCTCCAGAGTGGAGCTTTGCAGAGGCACCAGACTCTGAAGAGGTAGATTTGAAATATGAAGTAGACATAGGGTTTTGTAGAAAACCAATTTGATAGAGGACAAACTGAGCATTACGGTTTTCAAACAAATATGTGATATAGTCGTGTTTCTGAAGGCTGAGAGAAATGTAATCTGCTGGTTCCTTCAGCTGAGGCTTAGTGATAGCAAATACATCATCATGGAACGCAAAGGGGTGAACAAAAATCCTGTTGTGCTGTAACACACCATAAATTCTAGTGCCTACTAAACACATCTAGATACATGAGTGAGTGATTCATAAAAAAATTAAAACCCAAATAAATTATTTTTCTCCTTTTTTTTCGTTCAATGACTCAACTATATGCTTAACACAGTGTTCTGGGTGAACATTCACTTTTTTCCTTAATTAATTTATAATAGGATTGGTTGTTTTCAAATTCCAAAGCAACTTGTAAATGGATTTTAGCTCCTATGGAGCCACTAGAAAACATGTGACATTCAAAATTCAAATTAGTAAATTAAACGTCAAGGTCATAGCATAGCATATACTTTTTTAATGATGACATACATTAATATTAAAATTGAAGTTACTATGAGACTATTAGTAATGATAAAGACAGATCTTCTGTGAATATTCTATCAAACCTTTCAGTAGTTCTGTTCCGGCATGTGTATGTTCCTTGTTGCAACAGTCAGAAGTTCACTTATTCTGAAGTCAGAAAGAAAACTTGGTGACATCCAGTCTATCCCTTTGTATAGCACTGCATAGAGTCTCTTTCTTACTAATGTTTCTGGTGAAGTTTCCTTGGCAGCTGTAGCATCTCTTTTAGAAAGTCATGTTGCCTTAATGTCAAGACAAGCAGCAGAGCAAAAGAATTACCGACGCTATCTTGCCTTTGAGAGGCTTCACTTCAGATTTACAATCTCTCCTTTGGTAATGCCAGGGCATCCTCTTACTTGACCCGTTTAGGCTACAAAATGACAAAAAGAGACCGGTGTATTCTTTGGAACAAACCTCCCAATGACACCTGTGATTTCAGTCAGAATTTAAAATAAGAGCCATGCAAGACTAAAGCCAGTGTAGAAACTCACAAGCCAAGGAGGCCTGCACTTAAAACACTTAAAAAGTGAGTAATCCTCCCTATTCAATAAGGTTCCTAAGTGAGAACAGGCATGAAACAGTAGGCTGAGCAAAGGGATTTGCAGGGTGTACTTTTCCTTTAGGACTTTTGGTACATTTAGAACAATTTTCTTTTTCATCTTCAGGTTCTTTCTTTCCTTTTTCTGGTAACACAAACCATTTCATATCTTACCTCAAAAGAACTCCTTCCATTTTTATTACTTCAACTTATAAATATGAAATAAATGTTGCTCAAATCCTTGTATATACCAAGTTACATTGAATTTCCAGAAGCTCTTGGTTTGTGTGGGATAATTCCATTGTTTGGAGGGGAAAGTATATTGGTAACATAAAAGAGTCAGAGTTGATTCTTTGGCATGACTTAAAGCTAGTCAGCTGCAGGTCAAGACACGTATAAGGTTTTCTTACACAATGCTAATTTTATATTGGTATTTTGTCCTTTGTGCTCTTACCACAAATGAGCAGTCTGTAGACATCTCTGATACAGGGATAGAATCATCATGGAATCATAGAATAGTTTGGGTTGGAAGGGACCTTAAAGATCATCTAGTTCTCACCCCTTTGTACCTTCCTTCTCCTGTGATACTTTATTGCCTCTGCTGATTTAGACCTGCATCTGGGTTGTTATCCACCATCAACTTTTCTCAGTCACACTTTTATTCACGCTTTAGGTACATTAATATCTGGACATTGTAGATATGTCATCTACTTTTCACAGACAACCATAACAAAATCCTCAACCTAAAACCAACATGTAAGCAGACATATTGAAAAGACCATGGCAAATGAGTTTGCAGGGTGTTACTTGTCCTGACAAGAAAAAAAATCATGGAAATATGCAGATGACACCAAACTGAGTGGTGTAGTTGCCACACCGGAAGGATGGGATGTTATCCAGAGGGACCTAGACAGGCTGGAGAAGTGGGCTTCTGAGAACCTCATGAGGTTCAACAGGGCAAAGTGCAAGGTCCTGTACCTGGGTTGGGCCAATCGCCGTTTTTCAGAACACGTGGGTGACAGCTGCCCTGCAGAGAATGACTTGGGGATGCTGCTCGATGAGAAACTCAACATGAACTGGCAGTATGTGCTCGCAAACCAGAAGGCCAACTGTATCTTGGGCTGCATCAAAAGAAGCATGGCCAGCAGGTCGAGGGAAATGATTCTACCCCTCTAGTCCTCTCTTGTGAGACCTCAATCTGGAGTGCTGTGTCCAGTTCTGTAATCCTGGATGTAAGAAGGATATGGAGCTGTTGGAATGGGTTCAGAGGAGGGCTACAAAGATGATCAGAGGGCTGGAGCACCTTCCCTATGAGGACAGGCTGAGAAAGTGGGGGTTGTTCAGCTTGGAGAAAGAAGGCTATGAGATGATCTTATAGCGATCTTCCAGTAGCCTACAAGAGCCTACAAGAAATCTGGAGAGGTACTATTCATAAAGGCTTGTGGTGATAGGACAAGGGAGAATGGCTATAAACTAGAGAAGTGCAGATTTAGGTTAGACATTAGGAAGAAATTCTTCACAATGAGAGTAATGAGATGCTGGAGCAGGTTACGAAGGGAGGTTGCAGATGCCCCATCCCTGGGGGTTTTTAAGGCCAGTTTGGATGAGGCCTTGGGTAACCTGATCTAGTGGGATGTCCCTGCCCATGGCAGGGGGATTGGAACTAGATGATCTTTAAGGTCCGTTCCAACACAAACTATTCTCTGATTCTATGATTCCATGAAGTATTTCTTTCATTGAAGATCTCTGAATGACTCTCTTCTGTAGCATGATATCTGTTCCTAGTTTGCCTTGGTTTTCCTGTATAAGACTGCATATGGTCTCTCCATTTTGGCATGTAAACACATTTTTATCAAAATAATTTAACATTTTCCCCCAAACATTTGATATTCATCTTAAATGGAATTCTGAAATTATCTAAGCCATTTCACATGAGAACCTGTGCCATAAAACACCTTAACATCTATATCATGTCTTCTGCACCTGCTCTTTTAATCTAGGATGGGGATACTGGATGTTGTATTTGCTAATGTTCATTTCATCACTATATGCCTTCTCAGTTCTGGAATAAACGCAGCCGGATGCCGAGATTTCTTCCTTTCGTGTCAAATTAGGAAAAATCAGAGTGTGAACACTACAAGACAAGTCCCTCTTGTGTCACTTTTCCAATTATGGGAATCAAATAACTGTAGAGCTCTACTATAGAGCTACTGGAAACTCTCTTTTATAGGCTGGAGGAAAAATACTAGCTGTAGTCCAGGCCCTAGAACAAAATGGACATTCAGGAAAAGATTACAACTTTCAAGGTACAGTTGGGGTGGAGGGAAAAGAATGCAGATTCTGCATTTTTGTTGGATACCTTCAAGTATGCAATGAAGGCTCTGAAGACACGTGAGTCACTAGCTTGTTTGTATGAAAAAGTGCCAGATCTGGGTAATGTAATTCACTTTGTTGCTGCAACAGTTTTCATTGGTTAACCAAAAATGTGTGTAATGGAATTGTTGCTGGTGTTTAAATTGACAGTATTTCTTTCTGACTGCCTTTAGCAAGATGTGATTGTAGGCTGCATCTGTAAACAAGGAAATAAATATTAAAATGGTTTTACAAATAAATAATCTGGTTTTGGTAATCATATTTCTATGTGACTTGGAGCAATTCATTGTATAAGTCATCTTGTGCTGAATTACAGTGAGCAAATTTCTAAGCAAAGCATTCATACTGCCAATCCCATAAATCACCGAGCATATAATAAATACAATAGACCAAGTGAAGGACTGAAAGTCAATGAAATTTTGAATTCTACCAAGTTTTATTTTTGCACCTGCACTTTGGAAAATGCTCAGGAATATTTTTAGGTGAATGCTATAGAAAAAATCTGTGTTCTTACTTCTTTTCTCTGTCTTATTCAACTTGATTTTCATGTTCTTTTGCACATAAAGCCTGGCAGTTTTGGGGGATATCCATAACCTTGTAAAGAACAGGCCATGAGGGAAACCAGTGGAGTACAACATACAAACAGATTATTTGCGTCAGATTATCTGAAAATAAATGGGTTATATGATGGGAAGGCAATACCTGATGGCACCGCTGTCGTGCAGTAACAGTTGAATCAAGGACAACTCTACTAAAAATCTGGCTTACTGCCATGGTAAAATCCAAAATTCATACCTAGGAGTGATAATCAACACCAAAATGTCTGCTTTTACTCCTATAGCTGTTCCTTGGGACACCGTTCTTAGCAGTGTTGCGTAATAGTTCCCAAGTGGGAGGCACAAATTTACCTCGGCCTTTATCAAGCTTATATTTACATTTATGTAGGACTCTTTTCTTCCCTTTGTCAGTATCAATTTTTGGCCAAACTCCTCCATCATGAGCCCCCTTTTTTGTTAAATATTCCTTGATTTTGTGTGGTCTTTACAGAGCCACAACAAAGAAACATTCATATTTAAATAGTTTTGGAATTCAGGTTGGTTTTCTATCCATTTGCTTCTTCCCACTAGGTCCTTCCTGCTTGGCAGGGTCTACTGTTAAATCTCTGGAAGAATCAACTTCCCATAGCCATGTGGAAACTTGACTTCCTTGAGGAAACAGAGACAGAGCACTGATGAAGTAGAAAAATTATGCTATATAGCCTGAGACATGCTGCTGGTAAAGCACTTAGCCAGCTTGGAGCTGCCCTATTGACAGCTGTGCCTGAGTGCATCCTGCAGAAGAAAGATGTCCTGCTCTCTGACTGCATCTCTGGTAGCATCCTGCAGTGGGGAAGTGCATGGCTGACACCCGTGTGTCTGGTAATGGAGCAGCATCCAATTTTTCAGATAGACCTTGTGCACTTGCAGAGACAGAGCAGAGCTTTAGCACTCATCCAAGCCCAGCAGTCAGGGAGTGGTTCTCCCAGAGTAGGTGTCCTTACTGCCCAGTCACTTTTTTCTCCCACTTAACTAGGGTTGGTCATGGATACTAAATATTTTATCGTCTGTTTTTGGATGCTGGTAATTCAAGACATTGTAAAGACCAATACAGCCACATCTGCTTCCTTAGTATGCTGTGACGTCCCTTGGGGAGTAAAGTCAGATTTACATCACATATTTCCCTTGCAGCCTCTCTGTTGGAGGTTGGTTCAGGTTCGAGGACTTGTAGGGCTGCATACAGACTTTTACAGCTGCATCTTATGCTCCAATTGTATTATAGAAGAGAGCTCTTCCAGGGACAATTCTGTTCCTAAAACAATATTTATAAAAAGTTTCCTAAAGAAACAAACAAAAAATTTGATGTTTCTCTATAGCGTTGCTTTAGTAGCTGAATAACTGTTGCTTTTGCCTCTATAAAATGGGTAGTTCACTATGCAGACTATGTAACATGGTGACAGTATCAGAAGAGTAACACCTGCCCACAATGCCTTTCTGTCAAACAAAGAGCACAAATGAAGCTGAATAGATAAATGGACTTTATCTCATGTCCATGAAATGGTGCTTACCAGGTGGGAAAACGGATAGTAGTTTTGGATGAAGCATATCTCTCAGCTGTGAACTGGACCATCAGATGAACTGTCTGCTAATTACATATAAGCCTGTAAACAACTGTCAGATGATTGAAGACTTAAATCATTAATATTGAGCAAGGCAAGATTCAAACAAATGGTTTTCATGTGAAAGGTTATAGAATTCATATAAGCCAAAAGAATGGTTGTCCTAGAGGATGTTGGCTCTGTTTATTTGTCTTTTTTCCTTTTTTATTGATGGGCAGAATTCCTGGAAAGCTTACACTTTTTAGGCACTTTAGAAGAGGTGGTGTTTTCTAACGTCAACCAACTGTTTCTTTTCCAAAATTACAGCAGTTCCAATGATGACTTATTTTTCTTGTTTTAGTTTCTAAGAAATGTTACTAAATTACCAAAGCTATGGGCTGCCTTGCTTCTATGTGTAAAAAAGAAAAATATATAGGAGCTGATTTTCTTTCTTGTATTGACCTATTTCCTTGACTATTAAAGATGGAATACTTTCCTTTAAGAAGTTAAGGAAATATGTTTTCCTTTTATGGAAATCCCTATGATAATAAAGGAACTGATCACAGAATCACAGAATCACAGAATAACCAGGTTGGAAGAGACCCACCGGATCACCGAGTCCAACCGTTCCTACCAAACACTAAACCATATCCCTCAGCACCTCGTCCACCCGTGCCTTAAACACCTCCAGGGAAGGTGACTCAACCACCTCCCTGGGCAGCCTGTTCCAGTGCCCAATGACCCTTTCTGTGAAGAATTTTTTCCTAACGTCTAGCCTAAACCTTCCCTGGCGGAGCTTGAGGCCATTCCCTCTTGTCCTGTCCCCTGTCACTTGGGAGAAGAGGCCAGCATCCTCCTCTCTACAACGTCCTTTCAGGTAGTTGTAGAGAGCAATGAGGTCTCCCCTCAGCCTCCTCTTCTCCAGGCTAAACAACCCCAGCTCTCTCAGCTGTTCCTCATAAGGCCTGTTCTCCAGCCCTTTCACCAGCTTTGTTGCTCTTCTCTGGACTTGTTCCAGAGCCTCAACATCCTTCTTGTGGTGAGGGGCCCAGAACTGAACACAGTATTCGAGGAGCGGTCTCACCAGTGCCGAGTACAGAGGGAGGATAACCTCCCTGGACCTGCTGGTCACGCCGTTTCTGATACAAGCCAAGATGCCATTGGCCTTCTTGGCCACCTGGGCACACTGCTGGCTCATATTCAGTCGGCTGTCAACCAACACCCCCAGGTCCCTCTCCTCCAGGCAGCTTTCTAGACAGACTTCTCCTAGTCTGTAGCACTGCATAGGGTTGTTGTGCCCCAAGTGCAGGACCCGGCATTTGGCCTTGTTAAACCTCATGCCATTGGACTCCGCCCAGCGGTCCAGCCTGTTCAGATCCCTTTGCAGAGCCTCCCTACCCTCCAGCAGATCAACACTCCCACCCAGCTTAGTGTCGTCCGCAAACTTGCTAAGGGTGCACTCGATGCCTTCATCCAGGTCATTGATAAAGACATTGAACAGGGCTGGACCCAGCACTGAGCCCTGGGGAACCCCACTTGTCACTGGCCTCCAGCTGGATTTCACACCATTTCCCACCACTCTCTGGGCCCGGCCATCCAACCAGTTTTCCACCCAGGAGAGTGTGCGCCTGTCCAGCCCAGAGGCTGACAGTTTCCCAAGCAGAACGCTGTGAGAAACTGTGTCAAAGGCTTTGCTGAAGTCCAGGAAGACCACATCCACAGCCTTTCCCTCATCCAGTAGCCGGGTCACTTTGTCATCGAAGGCAATCAGGTTAGTCTGGCAAGACCTGCCTTTTGTGAACCCATGTTGACTGGGCCTGATCACCCGGTTCTCTTGCATGTGCTTCATGATAGCACTCAAGATCACCTGTTCCATGACTTTCCCTGGCACTGAGGTCAGTCTGACAGGCCTGTAGTTTCCTGGGTCCTCCCTGCGGCCCTTTTTGTAGATGGGCACAACATCAGCCAGCCTCCAGTCCAGTGGGACTTCCCCAGTCTTCCAGGACTGTTGGAAGATGATGGAAAGGGGTTTGGCCAGCACATCCGCCAGCTCCTTCAGTACCCTAGGGTGAATCCCGTCCGGCCCCATAGACTTGTGGCTGTCCAGTCGGGCTAGCAAAGATCTAGAAAGAATCACTTTCTCTAATGTAAAATTCCAAAGCGATTTCACCATCAGAGGCCTCACTTTCGGAAAATTCTGGTTACATGCCTAGGAAACTATTCAAGGTATAACATTCCTCTAGCCAACAAACTTGACAGTATCCATTTAAATATCCAAACAAAATATATTCCTGGTTAGAGAAGAACTTGCTTGTTAACTTCTATTCTGGAATAAATCTTTCTACTCTGTTATAACCCTCCTGTTCAAAACCAAAGGATTATAATGTTAATACCAAGACAAACTGTACTGATTCAGGCCCACAGTCACAATGCTCAGAGTGGACTAAACAAAGAATTATTGATGTTCATCCTCCAAGTACTCTAAAAATAAACCAAGATTTTTTGAAGTTACTTATGAACAGCTTCCACTAGGGCTTCAGTTAACATGAAATCACAAATATTTTATGTTTCAAATATGTGAAAATGAGTTCAAAGTTGACGATGAATGATTAATTTTATGACTTAAATATGATTGAACTTGAAAGAAAGCATATGTTATTCCTTAGTATTGTTACTGTTACTTCCATCAGTAGCAAACATGTCCAAATTTGGCTATACAGAATTATTTTGTTTCAAAGAAAAAAGGGAAGATGGAAAGGATGAGCATGCTTTTCTGTTTTGTTTCTTGTATCACACTCATTGCCAAAACACAACTATCAGTTATCTGTATGACTTGTCTACACCAGTACTGTTGGGTGTTGCACTGTGATTGTTAACTGAAAAGGAGTTGGTAGTGGTAGCAGAGTGGCAGCCATGGAGAGTAAATACGTGACTCTTGCTCATGGCAATGAAGATAACACCAGTGAAGAGACAGACCTCACCTCTGAGATGAAATCTTTGGAGAACAGACCGTTTGAATATCCTTCTACAGCACATTTCTAGTACACTTTTCTACTTGTCTTATTTACAGAAGATACGCTATTCTAGCTTTACTTTTTGGAAAAAAAAAAGGAAGATTGCAGACTGTGAGTACAAAAGCTGCCACAAAACCCCAGGAATTAAGATTTGGGAATAAAATGATAGAGTTTTGAAGGCCTAAACTTTGGGGAACACTCTGTCACTACCAGGACAGTGGATTTAGTCTTGATTTGAAGTAATAAATCTCACTATCTATTCTATGGTAAGAAATAGTATGGAAGATAGATATACTACTAAGCAATGTTGCTGATCCATTTAAATTAAATATTTTAAAATCTAGATTTAACAAGTTATTTTTTTTTAAATAAAACAGCTGTGTCCATAAAACATGGGAAGGGACAGATTGGAGGTTTAGTGTGCAAACCTCCATCTGTTCCCTGCTTCATGGTAATTTCCAGGAAAATCATCAGTTTGGACTGTGCCTAATGTTTTTGTACAAGGAGAAAGAATAAGAAGTATAAAACCAATAGTAAACCTCAGCTTGTTTTTGCAGGCTGTAGTACTGTTCTTTTGCTGTCTTAGTTCATGTATAATTTATTGCTTTCTTTTAGATTGTAAAATAAAAAAAGGTAAAACACATGTTCTTGTAAATGGGACACTCTACTCTCTCCTTCTTTTCTCCTCTCTCTCCCAGCCTCTCTCCAATCAACATTAGGATCCTAAATCACATTTATTCACTTTATATTTTAACCAAACCTGAAAGGAATTTGGGGTGAAGGAGTAACAAATATAATTTCATTGCTCAAGGGAATTTTCTTAGCTGAAAATCAAAAGCCTGCAGCAAACAGTGAATGTGGGAGATCCTTGAAAGAATAAGTGAGAGGAATCATTTTCATTTAGAATTTTAAAGTACTGCTTTTTTTTTTTTTTTGCTCTTACAGCGTAAAATAACAGAACCTAAATTGTCTTTTCTGTCTGAAAGGATTGTCTATAAATGGTACTGGAAAGTAAAGGGTGTAAATAAAATCTCAAAGATTTTGTCCTCAAAGGGACATCTAAGAGCAAGTAACTTGGCTAGTTTTATAGAACAGCTCTCAAGATGTTTTTTCCATCAGATCATTGCTTCAGTTTGTGCTAGTGAGTGTTTTGTCTTCTGGCCATGAAGGTGAATGGGAGGTGGACTTTCATGTGAATTCAATTGGTCCTGAGCACTTCTCAATGTCTTCCTACCTGACTAGTTCTGAGTAGCACTGAGTTAGCCTTGTTAACATACCTTTTCAGCTTCCTTTAATCCTAAAGACAATTTCATAAGTCAGTAAAAGCTTGGTGTATTTATTAGGGCTGTTCAATTTGCATTTGACAAAAGAATTTCAGAACTATATTTCTGATGATTTTAAGTTGACTAAACAATGGCAGCCATTGTTGACATTGGGAAACACTGGTAGCTGACATTTAGCAACCAGAACTATATATTATGTATGCTGTGTAAACCTTTACTCTGATGCTAAACAGCACTTTATATTGCCATCAGTGTTATGATACGTATTTCTCACAGAAGTTCCATTGTATGCGCAGAAGCCTTCTACAGCTTGCACTACCATTCCTGGAATGGTCCTGGACAAGACAATCTTTTAGATCTACATTTAATCAGTGACAAGATCTAGAGAGCTTAATAGCAATGGTTCAAGAGTGGCAAGAGTTAATGCAGATGGAATGGCACATTTCCTGAAAGGCTTCTGCCTTGTGCTATGGGCTGTTTCACTCAGACCTCCCACAGAGTCAGCTCTCTATGACTGCAGGTTTGTTTTGTTCTTAATTTAGAACCCGCAGAACAGTGAAAAGTCAGATAAAATATCCTCTCTCATTTTTCTCTCTGTGCTAGTGTTAGAAGTCCAGTATGAGTTTGGTGCCTTCTTGCCAAGTCCTTTAAAAAAGCTTACAATTTTCAATAGGATTTAAAGACCTGATGCTTTTACCAGAACCAGACGGTGCTGTTAAAAGAGCATTTAAGATCTTCCTTCTGGAGTCTTTTCTCCAAGCAGTGAAAATCAGGAAGATTGCTGTGAGCCTCAGGCTGGGGGAAATACCTGCCAGGAAAAGTTAGGTATAGTGGGGAAACAAACCACTCTGGAGAGAACTGGAATGAAAATTCAGACACAGGGTTGAAAAATAAATTCTTTATTAATTCCTTGCATCTGAAGAGACAACTTAAATGTGCTTCTAGATAACTGGGACTGTATTTTTTTCCTTCTTTAAAATATTCTTCATTTACTCAGTAGAGTAATTCCATATGCCTGAGTAAGAACCACGTAGGAATCACATATATTTACTCTGGGGAAGGCACATAATGATATGTGTTGTTTCTAGGATTTTAAAAAAACAAAGCTATATCAAAATTTCAATGCCTGAACTTCAAAGATATTGAATGTAGTGTCAGGAATGTGTTTTTAAAGAAAAGACACATCTTTACCTAGGATGGAAAGGAGTACAATGGAGAAAACTGTAAGAGTCTTATTAAGAGCTGTTCACAACCATGTTTTGGTCTACAATCAATAAAATTGCAACAAAGCTGGTGAAAGGGCTGGAGAACAGGCCTTATGAGGAGCGGCTGAGAGAGCTGGGGTTGTTTAGCCTGGAGAAGAGGAGGCTGAGGGGTGACCTCATTGCTCTCTACAACTACCTGAAAGGACGTTGTAGAGAGGAGGGTGCTGGCCTCTTCTCCCAAGTGACAGGGGACAGGACAAGAGGGAATGGCCTCAAGCTCCGACAGGGGAGGTTTAGGCTAGACGTTAGGAAAAAATTCTTTACAGAAAGGGTCATTGGGCACTGGAACAGGCTGCCCAGGGAGGTGGTTGAGTCACCTTCCCTGGAGGTGTTTAAGGCACGGGTGGACGAGGTGCTGAGGGATATGGTTTAGTGTTTGGTAGGAACGGTTGGACTCGGTGATCCGGTGGGTCTCTTCCAACCTGGTTATTCTGTGATTCTGTGAAATAATCTAAATCCTCTAGGCTCATGGCATCCATCTCTCAGCCTATGTTCCTACCCCATGGATCTAGCTCATCATTTCGAAGTGAACCTTCATTTGCTGTAATGCAAACAATGGAAGAGTAAAGGAAGCTGCAAAATCTATCTTGGCCAGGAACAATTTACCACACATTGTCTGATCTGCCTGTATTTGTACTTGAAGTCTGTCTGCAAGAGCACAAAAGCAAAGGTTAAAAATAGGGCTGTGTTTCTTAACTGACCTTTACTTTCGCAACCAAGCAGAAAAAAACACTAAAGAGGGAAAATTGATATGGGTTGATTTAATTGTTTCCTTGTCCCCAGTTTTTTACTCTCCAAAACAGTAACTGTTGTCAAATAAAACATTCATTCCTTATCATCTACAAGAACAAGAAGAATATGACTAATCTAAGGAGGCTTTAATTTCATTGTGATCATTAGCTTATGTATTCTTTGATTTTGTGTCATACAGTGTGCTGTGGCAGTTTCTTCAGTTTGGAAAGAAAATGAAGGGTCATGTTTCCTAGTGCTCTAGAAGAAATGTAGTATTCAACAAATGCTTTGATCAAGGTTGTAACGACCATCCTGATCTCCACGGAAACTTGAAATAGTATTTAAAATTGGCTGGTGTCAACATCTCCTTACTGTAAGGCATGCAGAGTTTGTAAGTTGATCTGTCATGTTACAGAATTTAGGAGATTGGAGCAGGAGAGAGGAGATGACATATGACAGAATTATATCCAGAGAAAAATACTAAAAATTATACCACAGTTTTAATAAATAGGAAAATTCTTCTCAAGTCATATTGCCAGATCTTTGGTTGGGTAAGTGTTGTGGTTTGAACTAAATTAGAGTCAGTTTTGTGACTCCTGCTCTTGGCTAAGTAAGTTCATCTTGTGAAAGCAAATTGCATGTTTTTCAAACAGTTTCTCTCTAGAAGTGATAACACAGGGCATTCATATGCAGATATTCTAATGCTTATACTTGTCTCTATAGTAACCAAGGCCATCCCCAAGCTGCAAGGAGGGGTGAACAGGGCAGGAGGGCAGGGCTGCTTCTTCTTCTTCTTCTTCTTCTTCTTCTTCTTCTTCTTCTTCTTCTTCTTCTCCTCCTCCTCCTCCTCCTTCTTCTTCGTCGTCTTCTTTGTCGTCTTCTTCGTCGTCTTCTTTGTCGTCTTTGCCATCTTCTTTGCCGTCTTCTTTGTCGTCTTTGTCGTCTTCTTCATCTTCTTCTTCTTCCTCCTCTTCTTCTTCCTCTTCTCCTTCCTCTTCTTCCTCTTCTCCTTCCTCTTCTTCCTCTTCTCCTTCTCCTCTTCCTCTTCTTTCTCCTCCTCCTCCTCCTCCTCCTCCTCCTCCTCCTCCTCCTTCTTCTTCGTCGTCTTCTTTGTCGTCTTCTTCGTCGTCTTCTTCGTCGTCTTCTTTGTCGTCTTTGCCGTCTTCTTTGCCGTCTTCTTTGTCGTCTTTGTCGTCTTCTTCATCTTCTTCTTCTTCCTCCTCTTCTTCTTCCTCTTCTCCTTCCTCTTCTTCCTCTTCTCCTTCCTCTTCTTCCTCTTCTCCTTCTCCTCTTCCTCTTCTTTCTCCTCCTCCTGCTCCTCCTCCTTCTGGTGGGGGAGAAGGAAACTCAGAGTGTAACTGCACATATTTAGCTGCTGAAATTAGCCAGGTTGGGGCAAACCATGACAGTAAGGTTTCTGGTTCCATAATTGGCAGTGTCTCTATTATTAGTCTTACAGTCCTCTTCTTTAGGGGGAAACAAATTTATGATGAGAGGGATGTGGTAGTGAAAATGGTGGAAACGGGTAGCCTGGGATAAAAGAAAGAGGGAGAGAAAGAGAAAAAGAAAAATCATAGAATAACCAGGTTGGAAGAGACCCACCGGATCATCGAGTCCAACCATTCCTATCAAACACTAAACCATGCCCCTTAGCACCTCGTCCACCCGTGCCTTAAACGTCTCCAGGGAAGGTGACTCAACCACCTCCCTGGGCAGCCTGTTCCAGTGCCCAATGACCCTTTCTGTGAAGAAAAAATTCTTCACAGAATGAAGTGCCATGCTGGAGAAGTAGCAGTTAGTAAGCCAAGGGTAGGGCGTGGGAAAAGCCAAAATCTAGACATGAAAATGCCTTTTACCTCCATAAAAGAAAATAAACTTCCTTTTACAACCCATGTCACCGAAAAGCAATCAAGTCACAGTGGATTTTATCCATAAACAAACAAACAAACAAATGAAAAGTTTTGGAAAACAGTTTTCAGCAAATCTCTACACTGTGTGTTGTCTAAAAAAACTTCAGGAATGCTATTATTTTAGCTGGCATACCACTGAATACCCTCAGGTAGACAAATGTAGTGCCCCCTGGAAGTATATGAACACTGAAAGTGCATAATTATGGAGAGGTAAAAGAAACTGATCCCAGATTACAAAATGAGGGCATTATGATTTTCATCTGAATGTAGAAATTAGCTGCAAGACTTTGTTCTATTAAAAAAATTTAAATCAAGGTAACCAGCAGGAAGAGAATCAGAGGGGACACTATATATTGCTAGAAAGTATTTGTCGCTGCTTTAAAAGAAACGGTAAGTCCTTCTAAATCAATAACACTGTCAAATGTCTGTAACATACAATCCTCTGAGAACATGCAACCTCTTCAGAAGTAGGACATATCTGAGAAACCATCCACTACACGCAGTCTGCTTTGCTACCTGCTAGGCATGTACTGGGTTTGCTAAACACAAATGATAAACTTTTGATGCTTTTCACTTCTATGAATAAATTTGGCAGTAAAGATCTCCTAGGTATTTTCATAGTGCATTTGCTAAAAGAATTTACAATTAAAATTTAGTAAATTGCTTGTGTTCAGAATGTGACAAAAAGCCTCATAAGTATGTTCAGGGAAAATTCTTCTCATATGAGGAACTGTTTGTGATGCAGCTCATATCAGCAGTAGGAGACAGGAAAGTTAAGAAAAATTTTTATCTTCAGAGGTACCTGGGGAGGGTATAGGGGTAGTGCCTGGTTGTGTAGGGATGAGGTCAGGAAGGCCAAGGCGCAGCTGGAGCTGAAATTGGCAAGGGAAATGAAGAACAACAAGAAGAGCTTCTACAGGTACATCAATCAGAAGATGAAGGTTAAAGAGAACGTACCCCCACTAATGGATGAAAGTGGTGACCTCGGATCAACAGATGAGGAGAAGGTTGAGGTACTCAACGAAATTATTGCCTCAGTCTTCACTGACAACCACTCTCCTCAACCCTCATGGGTTAATGGACAAAAAGAAGGAGTCCAGGGGGGTAAAGACCCTCCCACTGTACGGGGGGCAACAGCAGTTTCAAGCCTCTATAGGATCTTACATTACCACCTAGGCTGTTGTGGTAAAGAGACAGACCAAGAGCACAGACAGTCAGCTGAGCGTTCAAATAGCACTGAATGGCATCTGTAGCAGCATCTCTCCAAAGGTCAAAAAGGTGGATACTTGAGGTGGGACAAGAGCACCATATTCCCTTCTGTGTGTAGCCTTCAGGGTGGTGGCTCTAGTTACTGACCCAGCCATCTATCCAACTGCTTCCATAGGCAAGAACTGTCAGGGCCTAGCATGTACATGCAATGACGTTGCTTGGACAAGCAAAAACCCACTTCCTACAGGGTATTGCTCTGGGTCACTCTTGGCAGAAAACAGCATTCCTGTCCCAACATACGTGCCCCTACAGGCAGGTGTCATTTCTTGTTGCTGTGGAGGAATTCAGCTTCGAATTTGAAGAAGTTTTGGTCAAGGCTGTAAAATGTAAATAATTCAGGCTCCTCTTCTCTGGGTTTTAGAGTTTTCATTCTGTTTTGCCTCTTAAAAAAATCCCATCTTCCTCCAGTTAAAAATAAAAATGTTAACCTCCTTCTGAAGAGAGTAGAATTCTGTTCCTGCAGTGTATATGCATCATCTGCTAACTGATTCAACTGCAATTCAAGGAATTTGTCAGGTTCATACAGGTAGAGGACTTCATGGGATCTCTCATATTTAACTGTCTAAAGATCACTCACTTCATTCTGGTTCCCACCATAGTAGTTAGGGAGTGGCTTTCAGAGGATCATCCTGTAATGGCACACATCAATCTTTCTGGTGTCTGTGTTTCTCCGTTAAGTAAGGATGACATGTTTACACTTGACACTAAACTTTAAGATGGCCTGGCATGTTAGCTGCCAGAAAAAAAGGCAGAGAAACTGTAACCATTTGCAGTTGCAGACTAAATAGTACGTAGGACTTTTACATTGGAATGATCCAGCGTGTGTGACTTAGAAAGTGATATTAACCAGGTTCCTTCTGAACATGTGAATAGAACTTATTCCAGCTACTGAGTTTTAGAAAAGACTTAGCTTAAATTAATACCATTAATGTTTCTCTTGCCACCAGAAATTTCTCCTATGCTTTCCTTCAATGATATAACTGTTGTTGGTGAAAATTTTCTCCTTCTAGAATCCTCTTCAAGCCCCCAGAATTTCTCATGCAAAGGTTAAACCCTGTTCTTCTCAGTTTTTTTTTTAATTTATTTTTTGATTTTTAGGATGCTTTTTTATAATTTGTCTGACTTTGATTTAGTTTAGTTAGTATACTTCGCTTTTAATCCTATATTGCTTGTAACTAACACTGCAGTGGTAATCTTTTCCACTGTGCATACATGCAGGCAAGAAAGTCTTCTCTTGTAAAGAAAGAAAACTAATACTCAGTTTTCACAATCCCAAGCTATGTATAAACTCCAAAAATTAGCTCTGTTTTATTTTTCCAAAATCTCAGACCTAGTTCACATCATCAGATTCATTTGCAAGGGACTTGGTCAGTCATTGGATTCAAACTAGAGCTATAAAATAAATACAAAGGAGGAAAGTTCTCTAGGAAACTATGGCCATCTGGTTCATATCTAACTTGATGACTTGTTTCCATAAATCACAGTTACTATTAATGTGACGCAAAAAATCCCTCACTAGAAAATGGCAAGAATGGTTGTTATGAGCTGAAAAATATTTCAGCCATTCTGGAAGAATTTTCTGTGTTGCTTTAGTTCATAGTGGCATCAATGCAAAGTAGCATGCACCACAGTGGTGCCTTCAACTATACCTAACTGTAGGACTCAGCATTGTCTGGAATGGTTCTGGCAAGGCTTTTCTGATCAGTTGGAGTTTGGAACCCCAAACCTATTACATCAGCACAAAGTGCTTTGAACATTTAGGCAGTGATCTGCCCTTTTAGACAGAAAAGCATATCTGTGTGTATGCATAGACCTTACCTGTACATAAAATGGCCAGGGGATATGCTGTTTATTTCTTTGTTAGGAGAGATTCATATTTGAATGCTTGGATTCAAAGTAATATTCTGATTCTTCTAATTTGGAGAAGAGATTTGAGCCTAGGACTCCTATATCCTATAGCATTGAGAGGGATCTCAGTCTGTCCTATTTGTTTTCACTACCCACTTGCTTACTACCACAAGATTTTAGTGTCGGGGTTCCTGTGAAACAGTGTCTGAGCAGCTAAACTCTGCTGTTTCTCACTAGATGAATCTCGGACATATTTATTTAAATATTTACCGTAATTCCCCTATTCTCCTTTCCTTCCTATCAGTGACACCATCAATTTCTGTCTGTCTGTCTGTATCTATCTATCTTTGTCTCTGTCTTCATCTCTGCCTATCATCTCTATAACTATATCTTCTCCATATATCTGTATTAAGACCTAGATCTGTATAGATCCAATGGATCATTACTGGTAGTTTGTAGTCACCTCTGGTCTGCAATGACTTGTGAGATCCCTGCAGTGCTGATTTAGCACCTCTCTAAGTAGCACTGCTGTTACTCAGTAGGGATTTTGTACAGTACAAGAACCTATAGACTGGCTGAACCAAAGTATTACGAGAGAGTTTTAAATAGAGTGCAGTCAGTGGGTGCCTGTGGCCTCATTTATTTTTGAAAGACTGTATTGATGTATCTCCTCCCCAGAATTCAAATGGAAATCTGGGAGAAGATCCCTTGAAAGACAAGCTAGAGAATGAGGGAGACCCTCTTTACCCCCTGTATTAACATTTCAACCCTGCCTCAAGTGCTTAGTACTGAGTTTGAGAACAAGGGAAATGATGTCCTGAGGCTTCAAGGCGCTACTGTGCCTTTGTTCAGACGTAGGCCATCCTGTCTATACAGATTACTGTACTTTAGCAGGAAAGGCTCCCTCATGTCCTAAGAAGGTAATAACGTCTCTTAACATCATCACTATCTCAGCTCTGCAGTCATATTGCTAATTGACCTTTGGTGTTACTAATATCAGAGACCATGCTTAAAAAGCCATCTGTGCACACCTTTAAAAGCCTATCTATTCATCAGGTCTAATTGTTGGCTAATGAGTCCTCAAATCTGAAGTGTAATGACCAACAAATTAGAGAGCGGATTATGAAACTAAGGCTAATCATGTAGAGCATATGTTTGATAGTAATAGCTGTCTTTTTTTTTTTCTTGTTTTTTTTTTTCTTTTGCAAGCTTCTGTGCAGTATTTCTTAAAACAACAATTAGGAAAAAAACTAACTGATTTACAGCATTCACAAAAATGCAGCTCAGAGAAAGTTGATAATGGATAAAGTTTCCAGTCCAACTCCACATAATGACTTGGGCAATTCAAGCCTGAGAAGTTTCAGAATCTAGATGTAGTTTTTCAATGGTGTTATCACCCTGAGGCAGACATTGACTGAGCTAATACATACAATGCCTAGGCAGTTAGTTCTCTACATGGAACCAAATACACTGACTGCTATCAAGGACAGATTTATAGGCAGGACTTTCTGAAAATCAGGGAGAGAGGGAGCAGAAGTCACTCATAGATATCCCAGCAACATGTGTGTGTCCAAGATCACATGTAAGGGAGATGCAAAAATTTTCTGGATATACCTTGGTAGATTGACTCCTAGATATGAATGATCCCTATTTTTCAGTTCTAGGGGAAGGTTGTAACCCTTAGGATTCTCAGTTCAGTAAACCAAAGAACTAGATGGATCTAAGCGTGTTGTAATTTCCTCTAAATGCTACATAGATATACTGCAGTACACAAAACAGGTCTTGAGGCAGCAACATGTGCACCACAGGAGTGGTGGATGGGGCATCAGCATAGACTGGTTTCACATTTCTTGGCTAACTTTGTGCTAACTTCTCCGCATTGCTAATGCCAATTGGCACACTGAGCCTGAAGTGTTTTATACACAACAACTAGACTCATTACTATACAGCTATAACATTAGTGTTCAACTCCGTATTAGAGAATGATAGCTATGTCTGATTGGGGTTTACAAGTTTTGTCCTTGTTGTGAAGTATAGGTGCTTCTTATTATTCTGGCAAGTTTTCACACTGAAAGAAGACAAGGAGGTAAAAATACTAGCAGTTAGAGCAATCATCTACAATGTGGCATTCTCAGACTGAACACAAAGTACAACACAAAGGAAATCAGAAAGCTGGTTGTCTGTAGATATTTTACAGCCTTTGAGAAACAGTTTAAAAATGAAATACGACTTGATGTTGTTTGTTATAATAAACATTTATCTTTATTTTTATGACTTGAGTTTTCTGTCTAAATGACTAGAAGCCGCAGAGTTTCTGTGATTTCTGCAGTTTAGCATCTACAACTCTGTCATCTGATTTATGAACTGCAAATGTGGCTTCAGCTTTTTACTCATGTCATATAAATCAGCAAGTTTTGGCTTGCTCATTAACAATGAAGAGGCACCAGACTACAGATTTGATAGAACACAGTAATTTTTCTTTTTTTTTTTTTCAGTTTACCCTCAAGAAATTTCAAGTCATTTCAAAGCTCAGTAAAAGACACTAAACCAGAGCTTTACTTCACTTTTTAAACTGAGTTTGATTAAATGTGCTTCATATTTAGGATTATTTGGATGATAATACTGCACTGAGCCTAGAATGTAGGATTGGGTTGGAATATCAGATATTTGTTGAAAAGGCAGGATATGTCTTAATAGAAAATGATAACATGGATGAGTAATAGATATCCTAGTGTTTATCAATCCAGCTGAGATTTATTTTCAGTATGCTGACATTTCTTGGTGTTCACATAAGGGCAAATGAGTCAATGTCAGAAGGCTAGAAGAATGAAAATTAATTTTAGTTCTCTATCCATTCTGTTCTTTACTTTACACCTAGGTACACATTATAGTGAAAGGGAAGACAATTCTATATGCAGTACAAGACGAAAAATAATTTTTAATATGAAAAACGTGATATCACTTAATAGGCATAGTGGTTCTTCAAGAAGTTACTATGTGGTGAACTATGGCCTTTTTATTGACAGAAATTGAGTTCACACATGTGTCTTTGCTGGCTAAAATACTAATTCCTTGCTCTGATAATTGCCTCTCCTTCCAATTCTGTTGTCCCAAATCTCAAATGATTTTCAATAATTTTAGTCATCAACCTCTTAAAGTCAGTGAAAGTCAAAGCTTCACTTTCTTATAAGACCTTCAGTGGCAAATATGAATAATCTTGCTTTTATTTTTTTCAGTTCTGTCTGGTGGCTGTATCCACACACAGCAAAAGAGTCCTACTTCAAGTGAAGTGAATCATATAATCATACAATCAACTAGGTTGGAAAGAATCTTAAGGATCATTGAGTCCAACAGTAAAAAATCCAAAACTTCTAAAAAAATAAGAGGTCATCATAGTCTCTGATCAAATAGCTGTCCATTTGTGTATTTTTGCAGGAGCCTGTAATGTCAAGAATTGAATTGTGGATGTACATATGTATGAAATGTCACATTGAATTAATATTTAGTATTTTATTTTGTACCTCTAAGATGATTCTTTTTTAAAGGAGAAACTTAACAAAAATGCCACATTAATTAATTGAGAGATTTTTTGTTGCTGGTGTTACCTTCTTGAGCAATGAGTACACCAAGTGCTTTTTGCAACCAAGATGTGTATTACACAGACATGTGTGTAAGCTATTTGTTCTTTCTTTCTTTCTTTTTTTTTTTTTTTTTAATGAATAGAAACTGTGTTGGGAAGGTGGGAGGTCAACAGTTCACATCTTCCTGAAGAATCGTCATGAAAAATGAGTGCATACAGACTGGTATGGTAAAACACTTTGTGCATAGTAGAACAGTATTAGAAAGTAACCTGGTGTAAATCTTTTACCATTTCGGAATGTTTCTGTTATATTAAAAATAAACATGGAATATACAATGTATTATTCTATATATATAATTGAAAATTAGTTCTCTCTCCCCTACCTTTTAATCTTGTAGTTATAAAAAAATCTTTGTGTCGCCTCTGATGGTGATGATAGCTCTAAGGGTGTATAAAGAGCCAGGAAATATAGCTCGCAGTATAATTTTAGGTGTTACTAATCAAATGCTACAAAAAATAAACACAGAGCCATGAGCACGAATTCTCAGTCTTAAATACACTTGCTGTTAGCCTCCAAATTAAAAAAATCATCTGCAGTAACTGAAATAGCTGTGAATATGTAATAGCAATAGTGTTCTAGAAATAATTTATGTAAAACACAATATTTGTAACATCTTAATCATATATGTGTATATGTGTTAACAGTGAGGAACTCACATTGTTTAAATGCGGGATTTGTACACTGTTGTACATTTTTCAACTCTACACAAGAGATCCCGGATAAGCTATCTATGTGTTAGATACTATGAAGATATACAACAAATCATCACAGAGTCTCTGCAGTGAGGACGTTCACTCTAACCTTACAGAAGTTGTGAGAAATAGAGCCCTTTTACTGAACAGATAGGGAGCTGAGACACAAAAATATTAAAAAACTTTTCCTAGAATACATTACAAAAAAGGGTGAATTTTATGGTGAATTTTATGTTAGCCCTGGATATGCAAGAGCTTTTCAGTCTTTTTGTAATTAATTATCATGGCATATTTTTCATCCAGTACTTCTCAAGACATGGTGGTATCTTGTTGCTGCTATCCTATTAGATCATAAAAGTGTTAGAAATATCCTGGGAACTGGATCACTAATTTTGATTCTAATTCAAAGTATGAGTCTGACCGCATTAAGGTCAACAAGTTTTGCTCTCGATTTTCATTCATTTCACATTTATCCTGAGAAAAGCTTTGGGCTGATTTATACACAAGTTTTAGAAGGCTTGGCATTATGGTAAGGTCTTAGGATGTGATAACCTTTGGATTTCAGGAAAGTAACACTTCTTTTTGTTCCTACACCTTGCCTCCTGGCATTGCTCCGTTGGTTTCATTATTCATTTGTCTAAATGTGAAAATCTATAGAGTAGAAAGGCCCATCAGAACTGATAATTTTCATCTCCCTTTATGATCATAGGAGAAATGGGGTTAATAGTCCCTTTAGTTTTACTCTAAAGTCAATTTTAAAATTGGCTAGCTGAATCTTGTCCATAGAATACCAGCTTCTTTTCAATGGCTGCAAACAGTAGACAAAGCGTCTGGCTCAAATGTGTCTGAAATGTAAGTGAATGAGATAGTTCCCACCAAAGATCTATGAAATTTATGAAAAGAAAGGCTTCTGCTCCAAAGTGAATTTCATACACTGGAAAAAACTGATCAATTGCTTGTTTCTACAGAATACATGATCCTTTCAATTGTAAAATTCCACCTTCTATAAACATTCCTTGAGGAGTGAATGCAGTGCCTACAATGGCTATGTTCATGTACATATTCAGTATACAAAAGTTGAAATAAAGTAGCCTGTTATTAAAACATATCACCATTAGAAGTCTGAAACAGTGACTTTCCAATGAACTTAAATACTATAGTCCTTGAGTGTATTCATAACATGTTATCTTATACTCCTCTAGCCATTATAATACCATTTTGGCTATATCCTCTTTTCACCTACAAAGATACAAATAAAAAATGGATGTGGCCCTGAGTCAGGCCAATCTGAACCTTCACGTTGCATGTACTGACAATTTCTGCAAGATATGCAATGACGATCTAGTTGTCTAACTCAAGAGCAGTAATTATTGACTACTTGGGAAAGAATAAACTGAAATGCAAGAGCTGCACATTAGGGAAAAGTAGGATTTTGTGGGTTTAAAACTCCATTAGTGAACTTTTCTTGAAACAAAATGAAAAGAAAATGTCTGCTTTGCTGCTTAGACATCATTGTGAAAGGCCTACTCATTACAGTTTACATCTGCAAAACAAATATAATAGCTTCTCAGGATAAATATTCTATACACTGTGAAGAACACTGAATGCTAAAGAAAAATGCTGCAAGGGCATGAGAAGGATGCAGACTGGCTGTAGTCCAGCTCCCCATTTGCAGCTTATTGCCGTAAAATTTCCATATACTTCCCTGGAGTACAATGAAAAACTGTGTAAAGTGATACTTCTGGCTTTGAATGAACTAACAGCACCAGGGAATTCTTACAATAAAATGGAAGAGGTGAAGCTCATAGAATTCAATAATTTTTTCCTTCGAAAAATGGGTAGATAAAACCATTGCTAGAAGTCTGCCTATAATATTTTCTTGGTATATTTCAACTTTGTTCCCAGACATTAGGAAACTTTGCAAAATGTTTATCATGGTACAGTCATGCCTGAACATTCTTTAAACATCACTGAAGCTTGAAAAGGTGTGGCGTGCAAGGAGTCCTCTTCAGACCTGCATTTTAAGATGAGGATTTACCAATAACAATACCTTGCTGACATTCAGTTCTTCAAACCAAAAATTGGACAGTAATGCTCTACTTTCAAAAGCCATAGTCCTCAGAAACTACACAGAGGTACATAGCTGGATTAAACACAAGATTAAAAAATGTTTTTCCATAAGCAACATATACATGTTTAAGGTAAATATTAATGCATTTACTTATTAATGAAGATCCTGTAACTCTAAAAGGACTATCAAATTTACTAAAAGAGAAAAAGTCTTACGAGGAGTAGCTGTGGCAAATGGAATTGTTTAGTCTGGAGGAGACTGAGTGGGGACCTTGCCACTCTCTACCACTACCCGAAAGGAGGTTGGAGTGGGGTGATTGTTGGTCTATTCTCCCAAATAACTAGTGATAGTTTGAGAAGAAATGGCCTCAAGATGCATCAGGGGAGGTTTGGATTGGGTAATAGGAAAAATTTCTTTATTGAAAGAGTGGTGGAGGATTGGAACAGGCTACCCAGGGAAGCAGTGGAATTATCATCCCTGGAGATGTTCAAAAAACTTGTAGACATGGCACTTTGGGACATGGTTTAGTAGGCATGGTGGTGTTGGGCTGATAGCTGGACTTGATGATCTTAGAGGACTTTTCCAACCTTAAAACCTTATTTTATGATTCTGGTGAAAAGGTCAGACCCACAAAGGTGTTTAGTTTTGGTCACTTTTAATGCAGGAGTTAGGAGTAAAAGCACCTGTGTAGATTGGTCCTGAAGGGTGTAGGCATGCACTCTAGTGTGGGTTGCCAGTGCAATTCAGAACAGATGTTATTAAGGTGTGAAAGTTTTTATACCGCCTATCCACAAAGGGCAGCTTAGACGTGTCAGGTTGGGTATGTACTGTTAGGAGAGTGATGACTGGACCACTGCAAAACAACTTAAAAGGTAAAATGCTTATTTACAAAATCTGACCAGTTGAAGCGCAAATCGAAAAGTATTTATTTTACTTTACAGGCAGCAGCTATAATTTATTAAAATGTACAGAAATAATAATATAAATAAAGTTCAGGTGAATAAGGAAGTGTTTTCCTTCCTTAGTCTTTTGCCATGATCAGTGTAAGCCTACATACCCCTAAATATGTAATTACAACTTAAGATTTGTTACTGTATGTGTGTCAGAGAGAGCACAATGAGGCCACAACCCTGGGCTGTGTCTTCAGCTTGTCCTCAGTCCCAGGGATCCAGGACTATATGACATTCACTCTTCCTGCCCATGGCTGAACACAACTGACCCATGTGGGCCTCTGCTTATGCTGCTGAAGGTGTGTTAAGTTTTGTCTGCTACTTTTCCACAGCTTGTTGTTTAAAGTGTTGTGCCCCTGATGTAGTTTTGCCTTTTATCTCACCATTTCAGAATATTTATGAGTAAGGAGGTTCTTTTAAGAGCACTTAGTGTAAAGGAATTTAGGGCTCTTAAAATTATATAATTGTTTGGGTTTTTTGTTAACTAAGTGACAGTAAATAAGGCAAATGCATATTTGTTAGGAGAGACATAATTATTAACTGAGAAAGACATATTCTGCTTATCCAAAACCTTTTGCAGAATTGTCAGATTTGACATACTGTGCTGGCTGAGATATCTTATTATTTTTGGTGAAAAATCTAGAAGCTTGTTCTTACTGACATTTTCAATATTACATCATTTAAAAATATGCATGTCTTTGAAGATCTATGTGAATTTCTACATGCATGTATTTTTGCAGAAGGGAAATTGTGTATCTAGTATTTGTTCTCAATGTGTATCCTGTTGTTTGTATGGCCATTTATTCCTTAATTGAAAATTACAAAACAAGGGAAAAATCAAAAATCTTTGCATTGCATTTAGCAATGAATATGAATTATGCTCATCAACAGATATTCATATCTATATCTAACAGAGCAATGACATTAATAAAATATGATACTTTAAGTAATATATTAAAATCCCAACAAAACATAATAAGCATACAGAACAATGAACAGCAGATGCAAGTAGTGTCTGGTGTGAAACAAAACATATTTACTTGTCTTTATGATGACAATGAAAGAAGGCAGAGTTCCTTGTTGTCATGCAAGACTGAATCTTTGCAGTAACTTGCATCTATGCTGGGAAGCAGCCCCCTACTTCCACAGCCTCATGAGAAAACAGCTGCGTAGCACGCTTAAGAATCTTACCTTTGTGTGCAATTGTGGCTTTCAAGTTTTTCTGTGAATTCAACTTAGTAGGACCTTGTCAAAGACAAGGGAGCAGCGCCCCAGCAGAGTCAGAGTAGAGCTGATTGCAACCAGGAAACTACCTCACGTGGATGTAGGTGCTTGCCCTTGGGCAACAGTGGTCTGAAAAGCCCTAAGCTACCATTGAGTCTGAACAACTAAAGAGGAGACTCAACTTAGGGCTTTCAACTCCAGGTCAATGATGTTGGAATTAAATATCTACATGAATGTTTGAGTTGCATATTCATGTGTACAGCTAAGGCCTGTATTGTGGTGCCTAGAGCACTGTGTATCACTGGGGAGAGTCAGAGAAGCATTGTTTAGGCAAGAACTGATATTGGTACCAAAAGTTAGGCATGCCTTAAATGCAGCTTCCTTTTGATACTTACCCAAGGTACATAGGGTTTTTAGGATACAGAAAGCTTAGTAGCTTAAAAGCATAATCATGGAATCATAGAATCATAGAATCATAGAATCATAGAATCATTAGGGTTGGAATGGACCTTAAAGATCATCTAGTTCTAAACCCCCTGCCATGGGCACAGACAGCCTACTAGATCAGGCTGCCCAAGGCCCCATCCAACCTGGCCTTGAACACCACCAGGAACGGGGCATTTATAACTTCCCTTGGCAACCTATTCCAGTGCCTCACCACTCTCAGGGTGAAGAAATTCTTCCTTATAGCAAGCCTAAATCTTGCCCTCTCCAGTTTATACTCGTTCCCCCTAGTCCTATCATGACAAGCCTTTATGAATAGTCCCTCTCCAGCTTTCCTGTAGAAAAAAATAATACATATATTTTAATGAGTACTATTAAAATTTATTCTTGGGAATAAGCCTTTGTTTGTTAAATTTCACCCTAGAGTAAAAATTTACAGCTGAATCATAACCCCTCAAAGATGGGGTTCATCTGTGGAAATTTTGAGAAAAGTTTAATTATATTAGTGACTAATAAGGGATGGACAAAGTAAAAGATCTGGCCTCTGCGCAAGCCAGTTTTGGAGGGTTTTTACAGCATTGCATGAGGTTACACAGTATGGAAGCCAGAGGTTTGTTTTTTTCCTCTCACATTTTACTCAGAAAACTTTATAGTCTTCTAATGAATGATTATTATGTAATGTCCTGCTCTGTGATTCAATGATTCCATGTCATGGATCACAGAAATTCCATGTTTGTCTTTACTGTGTAATAAAGAAAGCTTCTCCTGAAGGGATTGCCTGAAAGGCAGGTAGACTAGCACGCGATAGTTGACAATAAATACAGACTAAAAAATTTTAAAGTATCTTTTGCTTATCAGCTGAGCAGAAAATAGCAGGCTAGTATAGAACAGAAATAGTAAATGAGAGTCATACATGGGTTTGGAACTGTGAAGATCCCCTGATAGGATTGGGCAAGCAGTTTCATTCCAAGTCCAAACAACCTGAACTCCAGCTATATAATTATGTTTGGATTTGGGTTTTTTTCTACTCTTAATATTTTGTTTGGCCTTTGGACTTTTTTGAACTTAGAATTTCTTCTGCTGCCTATTTACTTATGATATTCAGTGCTGGCAAGGCTGATGCATAACTGAACTGTGGAACTCTCTAAATTTCCAAGGATACTTGAAAACCATCATTGTCAGTTTAGACATTGTGGGTAGTAAGAACAATTTCACTAATGAGAGGCTCGCAATATATCAGTCTTGTGACTTTATTCACTTGAGAGCTAAGGGGTATGTCAGCAAGTATGAGTTATGAAGTAGCAAGTATTTATCCTAATTAATAATTATGGAGGTACAATAGTGTCACTAATAAAAATTATTCAAGGCTTTAGTAGTTGGATGAGGTCTAAAAACAGGGGTTTTCATTTGCAGGAAAGCAAGCTTGCTTGCTTGGTATTTGGTTGCCTACCACAAAACATTTCAAAATTCCTTATAAACTCAAGACCCTGAAGCAGCCTGGTCTTCCTGTCGGACAAGTCAGTTTTCACCACCAAAATTACCTGCCACAAAGCAACAATACTACACTTATATGGCCTGGCATGCACTCCATATCCAGAATGCTAATCATGACTGGTGAATCCAAAAGAAAACAAGACTCTACAGTCACACATACATGAAGAATTAACCTCTTTTCCTCTTAGAGTAGATGGAAGGACTGCCTGAATGCTCCTGCAAAGCATGTATGTTACTCCAGCTGTCTGAGTTAAGTTGATGTCACTTCTACTAATCTATTGTAATGCATTTACTAATTAGTTGGCCTTCACATGTTATCAATAGTTTTGTCTCTCGTACCATCTCTCATAATAGATGTCTCCTGAAGCTCCTCTTTGGCTGACACAGTTTCCTTGCTCTTCTTTCAATACCTCCTTTGTGCTCTGCGCTTATGACACAAAAACTTCAAGCAGACCTTCTGCATGAAATGTTGACACTTATCAGTTTTCTCTAAGACTGAGTAGGAACACAATTGTCCTTGTATGAGTGACTGAGCCTTTCCCATACTCAGTACTTAACTATCAATAAAAATTTTATTTATTATAGTCAGATAGATTCAGTGATATGACATAATCTGCACACAGGCTTGGTACCTGTAGTAGAAAACACTTAGTAAAAACACACCTTTTGGAAATATTTCAAAGCTTTAGCCAAGGATTCCCAGAAATTGGTCCACTATCTCCTTTGGAATTAAGCCTAATGTTTTTTACTGCTAAGGAGCTGCATCTTAGTGAAAGTATACTTCCATATATTATAACCATACAAAGCTGGATGTATTATCCAAGTATATCCTGTCAGTTTATATCAGACAAGTCACCCCACAAAATCTGCAGGTGGTTCTTGTATAAAACTGGATGCTATGGGGACCCATTTCACGTTGTCCAAAGCTCTGGTTAGGAAGATTGAGGGAACTTTCCCAGGGACAAGTCCCAGTGGATCAGGCTGCCTGAGGCCCCATCCAAACTGGTCTCGAACACTTCCAGAGTTGAGGCATCCACAACTTTCCTGGGCGACCTGTTCCAGTGCCTCACTACCCTCATCATGAAGAAATTCTTCCTTAAGTCTAGTCTAAATCTGCCCCTTTCCAATTTATAGCCATTGCCCCTTGCTCTATCACTACAAGTCTTTGTAAACAGTCCCTCCCCAGCTTTATGGTAGCCCCCTTCAGGTACTGGAAGTTCGCTATAAGGTCTCCTAGGAGCCTTCTCTTCTCCAGGCTGAACAACTCCAACTCTCTCAGCCTGTCCTGGGTATGGAAGGCGCTTGTATCCCTCCTCTGGACCCGTTCCAACAGTTCCATACCCTTCTTACATTGAGGATTCCAGAACTGGACATGATACTCCAGATGAGGTCTCACAAGAGACGAGTAGAGGGGCAGAACCATCTCCCTCTACCTGCTGGCCACGCTTCTTTTGATGCAGCCCAGTGTATGGTTGGCCTTCTGTGCTGCAAGTGCACATTACTGGCTCATGTTGAGTTTCTCATCAACCAGGACCCCGAAGTCCTTCTCTGCAGGGCAGCCCTCAATCACATCATCCCCCATCCTGTATTGAAACTGCATATTTTCCTGATACAGGTGCAGGACCTTGCACTTTGCCCTGTCGAACCTCATAAGGTTCACATAGGATCAGTTCTGCACTTGTTCAGGTCCCTCTGGATGATATCCCATCCCTCCAGTGTGACAACTGCACCAATAAGCTTGGTGTCATCTACAGACTCACTGAGAGTGCATTCAACCTCACTGTCTATATCATTAATGAAGGTATTAAACACACCGATCCCAGTACAAACCCCTGAGGGACACCACTTGTCCCAGATCTCCATCTGGACATCAAGCCATTGACCATTACTCTCTTAATACGACCATCTAATCAATTTCTTATCCACTGAACAGTGCGAGAAGGATGTTGTGGGGGACCATGTCAAAGGCTTTACAGAAGCCCAGATAGATCATATCCATTGCTTTTCCCATGTCCACTGCTGTGGTTACCCCACCATAGAAAGTCACTAGGTTTGTCATACAGGATTTGCCCATGGTGAAACCATGCTGGCTGCCAGTAATCATGTCCCCATCCTCCCTGTGCTTTAGCATAGCTTCTAGGAGGATCTGTTCCATGATCTTCCCAGGCACAGAGACATGGAGTGGTCAGCATTAATTTGGCATCATTCTAGATTACATAGACTAGTGCCATTTAAAAATACTTTATATAACTAAGTTATTATTAAAAATTAAGTGTAGGTAGCAGTATCAAACAAATAAACTCAATGCAAATACTATACATTTATGAAATTTATGTAAAGGCTTCTACCATCTCAGAGAAGTAAAAGCAATAAATACACACCACTAGTACACATAAATGTTCATAAATTTGCTCTTTGTTCTGTACAGCTAATGAACATCAGAACTTCTTCTCTGAAAAGAGAAAAAATGAAGGTCCTAGCCAAATGCAGAACAGACAGAGCTGAAAAAGCAATAGCACAGAAGTTCTCCTGCTCACAGGTTCAAATCCTATTTTTCGATCTTCTCTTATGCCATCAAGATGTTTTCCTCTTTTGACTTCATACATGCTTCTCTATACATGACCTTTTCCTTTTTTGCACAACCAGTCCCTGCTGTGAAACCTCTGCGAGGCGTATATACAAACAGCCACAAAAATCCTAGTCACTGAAGCCTGACTTTGCTCAGCTTTTATCATTGGGACAATTCTTTTGTGAATTCTTCTGTTGTTTATGATATTGGATTCCTTAAATGCAATGTATTTTTTTTTTTCATTTAAATTGAAAAAGAATGGGAAGGACATCATCCTAGGACATCATCCATCAACTAGGACATCATCCATCAACTAGGTCTGGAATTAATAGCAGTAACTGGTGCCTTTCAGGAGGTCAATGATACATGGGGAGCAGAAAGATCTGCCTGTTACTAAAGTTGCCTGTCACATCTTATAATAAAATCCCATTTTCAAATGCTAATATGTTCATCATATTACAACTTCTTTTGACTGAAATTTTCCATACTCACTGATCTCCTCACTTCCTCAGGAAAATTTTGAGAGAAATCATTTAACATAAGAAATTTTCTGTCAAAATGGACTCTTTCCAACTACTAGAAATAAATCAATTCCTTCCATTCCTGCAATAACCAATTCCTACAGTAATATACTTCTCCTTGGAAAACAAGGAAAGCTCCTTGCTTGGTGAAAGCAAATATAACACTGTTTACTGTAATAGGGAGGAGTTATTTTGCACCACTAAGATTTTGTCTTATCGCGGGTTCCACAGGTTTTTGTAAAAAGCTGAAGACTGGTACCACCAGTTCTGTGGAACTAGAGGGAATAGAATTCTTGATTATTTTTGCTTTATTTCATTTTCAAAGTAAAGTGACAAGCATTGATCTACAGATATGATTGTATTCTGCCTGGCCATAAGGAAAAACTGTTTGATTTCAGTCTGAGATAGAGTGATGTATAACTTTGATGTATTTTCTATAGATATTTCTATGACAAATACATATTAAAAAAGAGATAAAGTTTTATTTTTGTAATAATTGATCTCTGCAACCTGATTAGTGAAGATATGAGACCAGTAAGTGTGCCTTTGTTCTATTTTATCTTACACCTCTAATAAAAATTTAAAAATCTCTGTGACATTCCTCTGCTAGAAGAAATGAAAGTGAGAATCTTCCATGCTATTAAAATGGATCTTCTTTCATGTGCATATTCTACAAACATTCACAGCTTCTGTGATGGTGGTACCACTTAACCCTACTTTGAAACCTCATTAACCTCTTTCTTGATGCTTGTGAAATGAGATTTTCAGATACTCTACTCTTTAAATATTTCTCTTCTGTTAAGCTAAAAGCAAAACAAAATAAAAGCAGAATATAAAGAGCTGGGAAATTTCTCATGAGATGTGCTATTTGTCTTTCAGTAGAGTAAGCATAGAATATGGACTTCCATATTTGTTGCTAATTTGAGATCCCTCGATATATCCTCTATATCAATTCTTTGGCTCTTTTGCTTCAGATAACTATAATTTTGTAGACATTCCATTCAAATATACCATTATAAGCCAAATAGGAAAACACGTTATGAGATATTACAGAGGACCACAGGATGTACCTCTAATAATCCAAACTATTGATAACAATGGACAGTTTGCTCATTTTCTGAGTAGGTGATTGCTCCCTCAGATGAACCACTCCCAGTTTTTTCTTTTATTCCTCAACCTTGTGTTTACTGTATAAAGTCCTACACCAAAGACTCCATGCACACTAGATTTCCTTATTTGCTATTTTGATTGTTTTGGTTGGGGTAGAGTTAATTGTCTTCATAGTAGCTAGAATATGTGTATATTTTGGATTTGTGCTGAAAACAATGTTGATAATACAGTTTTGGGGTTTTTTTATTTTTTTTTTTTTTATTATTGCTGAGCAGTACTTACACAGTATCAAGGCCTTTTCTGTTTCTCATACCACCCCACCAGTGAGGAGGCTGAGACTGCATGAGAAGCTGGGTGATGACACAGCTGGTACAGCTGACCCCAACTGACCAAAGGGATCTGCCACACTGTATAAAGTCACGCTTAGCATGTAAAGCTGGTGGTAGAAGAAGGAAGTGGGGGAACATTTGGAGTGATGGTGTTTGACTTCCCAAGTAACTGTTACACGTGACAGAGCACTGCTTTCCTGGAGATGATCGGACACTAACCTGCTAGTGGGAACTAGTGAATTCATTCCTTGTTTTGCTTTACTTATCAAACTGTCTTTATCACAACCTGTGCGTTTTCTCAATTTCACTTTTCCCATTGTCTCCCCCATTCCACTGCAGAGAGTGAGTGTGTGAGTGGCTGTGTGAGGTGAACTACTGGCTGGGGTTTAACTATGATATCTATAGGTCTTGAATGAAAAGAAAAAGTGGAATATTAATCTGGGTAAGTGGAATTTTGAAGTTCAATAGAATTTTAGCCTCTCTATGAGGAAAAACATCCCCCTTTATAATATGACCTAAATGATGTAAAATATTCTGAGGTGTATAGCTAGTTGTGTTTTCACCTCATGTTTGTGTTCAGATATTTTGACCACTAAGGTCTACCAGTATTGTGATCAGTAGAAAAGCCCCATTTCTAGCTTGAACTGATGGCAGTTATTTTTTAAACAATACTCTTCCTTTAAATCTGTCAGTCTATTATATTTAAATATTTTGAGATATGACGCTCCTCAATAGGCTCTGTTCAATTCCATGAACATTTTTTCCTGGTTGAGTGATTGGGCAGGTCTCTTGGTGTCCTTGTGAGAGCAGGATTTTATTAAATGGCTCTGAAGAAACCTAACAGTAGAGGTGCAGCTGTTAGATTTATGGAGCTGCTGGATCATGAATGCTAATTTTTCCTAATGTTAATATATTTGGGTGATACGCTTCTGAAAAATGGCTTAAGTCTGTAGTCTATACCTCATGCTCTAATAGAAGAGCTCATGATGAATGTACAGTCAAATATTCTTAATATTTTACAGATGCTGTGAACATGAATTACAGAACACCAACTGCAGTGAAGGGGTTAATGATTAATTAAGTATGATGATATGAATTAAGTATCAGCAGGGTCTAGGGTAATTGATATCAGGTGAATGGGAAACTCCCCAGGATAATGTCAGTGCCAGAAGGAGTCATGATTAGTGGAGATAAATGCTGATGTGATCTGCATCTGATGAAGGTAGAGTGGAAATGTTTGTGGGACTGGGCCCAACTGAGAATCACAAAGGCTTTTTGTGTTTCCAACTGAGAATAAAGAAGGTTTGGAATCAAAATATGTAAATACAGGTGGAACTCTTTCCATCTTTAAAAAATGTAGCAAAACATATGCTTTTAATATATGTCTGTATAAATCTTTAGAAAGCAATCTAAAAATTCATTGTGAACCATGTAATCCCCAATTTTAAGTTGTTTTGAGAAAGGAAAAAAATTGAGGTATATTATCTTTCTCTGTTCATTACGAAGAACAATGCAGAATAGTCTTCAAAGTAGAGATGAAGTCTTCACTGTGCTTCCGCTTGTTTAATTTGGAAGCCAGATTACAAATATTCTAGTACAATTTTCTAAATCTCCATGAGGACGCCAGACAGAAAATGTTGATGGGTGTTGTTTTTATTTAGTAGGGTTTTTTATTTGGTTTTAGATAGCTACAGTTATAAATGCTGTTATTTTATAGGCATTTTTAAGAGGGCCTTCTTCAGACAATGTTGATTTATTTCCAGAAAAAATGTCTGTTGTGTGCATTGTAAAATGCAGTACAGAATTTGTAATACATAATCACTTAATTAAAGTCTGTCTCATAATGCATGTAATTTACTGAGATGAAATAAGGTTGTGTAAGAAAACTCAATTATTCTGTTACCTAACTTATAATAGATGCACTTAGAAATGTTCTTTCCTGAGTAACCTGAAACACTAATCTACACAGACAACTGTACAACTTGTGCAATTATTTTACTTTAAAATGTCTTCTACTCCACAATACCTACAAGGGCCATGATAATGTTGCTTATTTATTTACTGTAGGCAAATCTATGAATTTTTGATGTGGATCTGTGCCATGTCAGTTTAGTTGACATGCCAAAGAAGAAAAACAAAGAAATTAAGAGTTTCCTGGAGTATCAAATAAAGGTGTCATTTATTTACTTCATGTTGAATAATAATAAATATATAATAATAAATAAATGAAGTTTCATTTATTTGCTTCGTGCTGAAGTCTGACTACAGTCTGCGGATAATGCAACCTTAACATAGTCACAAAGAAAGTAAGTTGAATTTTGCTCTCTGTCTTTACAGTCATAATTTTATCATGATTGTTGAAGCAGTTGGATGTCTCATTGTCTGAACATACTGTATATGTTTGCACTATACTACTTCTGCATTATATAGGAAGGTATCCTTAAATCTAAATTACAGACATGGTGAAACAATGGTTAATCTCTTTATGTAGATACATTGGCAGATATTGTTCTAAAATTACAGTATTTCTGCTATATATATATGAATGGATTCTTGGTGACTATCATACCTCTGGATATTGAGATAGGTGTAAACATACAATTGATAATAATATCTTATGTTTTCAGGTTATAATTATTACTATTTTATATGTATTAATTTTAAAGGTAAATCAAATTTATTTAATTTTAAGTTAATGAGGGCACTCATGGAGTGTGCAAAATTTACAATTATACACCTTTTATGAAAGATCTACTTATATGGGAAATATTTGTTTCACTTTCCAACACGCTGTCTACATATCTTAAATAAAAAATACAAACTTTGTTTATGAATTAATTTTTACTATTCATGTGCTTTTTGGATCACAAGGAATATAATTTAGTCACATATACACTACTACAAATGAGGTAATTCTGCTTTAATCAGAGGTGTAGGTGTTCTGCAGTGATGCCAAAATATTGTTTCTGAATTAATTTCTTGCCTTATTGTCAAAGCTCTTAAGAGATTTATGCAACAGAGTTATTTACATTCTCTATTCCTTTACAGCAGGGAAACTTAAGGAAGAGATTTCTCAGGGAATCCACTTCTTTGATGTGTTTTATTAAACAGATCTTTCATGAAGGTCAGCTGGAACTCCCATTGGACCTCTGGAGCAACCTTTAGGCCAACATGAAGCAGTTGCTGCATTGGAGAGCTAGAGAACCTGGTCAGTAATTTAAAGCCAGGTCTTGTACTTTAAATCCCAACATGTTAAAAAGAGAAGTAGTGCTTTTCTGACTCTTTCTCCCTAACTTTGAACATATAACTCTTATAAACTCAGCTTTCTGGATTCTGTGACTGCTCTGAGACTGGGATCGCTTGGCCAGCAGCACAGCGCTCCACAGCTGCACCATGGGTTCACTAGGCAGCCCTCTCCAGCAGTGTTTATTATCCTTATGTTTGAGCATGTCTTGCTGAGCAATGCACATAGTCTCGCTGCTGATGGATTTTACATAAATCACTCCTTTTAGTGAATTAATTAAAACTGTCATTATTTAATTTTCCTCGAAAAACAAGGGGTGAAAATATCTGCTTTTCTGAAACTGGACATCTGGTTGTGTAGATGCTCCCCTGCTGCAGGCAGTAAACTGGAGGAAATAAGGGACTGTCCTTGGAAGAGAACAAGAGGTGACTGAATGTGCAGCCATGCAACTAGCACACTGAGTGGGCATTCCAGCAGTCTGGATAAAAAATATTTATGTTGTGGCTATGTCTACAATGGCCAGGACACTTTCCAAATACAAGGGAAAAAGCAGCCTTTGCACCCAAGAACTGGACTATCTACATGAAGACAGATAATTTGTGATAAGGGAAAAACAAAAGCATCACATAGTGAATTTGGATGCCCAGTGAGCTAAATGCCAGCTGAAGTCGGTTAGAAATGTCACCAATGCTCTTTCTAACCCCTTAGTGAACAGCCACAGATAAGTTTTTGGTCAGGGCTGGACTTTCTGGGTTAATCCTAAAATGAAATTCTTGGGTTTTGTTTTCTTTTTTTTTTTTTTAAACTCTAGACAGCACTGCAGAACTACTTCAAAAACAATCAGGGAATGTTTTGCATAGACATAAATTTGTAACTTTAATTTATAGCCACATGATTCCAGATAGGACTCACTTCTGGAATCATCAAGGACACAGCCCCGAGCCTGTAGCTGTTGGCCCTGCAGGGATGTTCATGGCCACTGCATGTGCTCAGGAAAAGAGTCATCACAGGGGTAAAGGCTGTCAACACACTGAATTGGAAACTGCTTCTGAAGACAAAGGATTCGTCTCATCTTGCCTCTTGGATTTAGGTGTCTAACTTACAGCCTGGCAGAGGTCTCTCACTCATTCTAGTTTCTTGGCTTCTAGTGCTTCCCTAAGGACAGCTGACCTATTTCTAAGAAGTGGAGGTATAGCCAACTGTATTCTTCAAAGCATAGCCTTGAGGGCCTTTTCAGGTGTTTCTCTAGGTGCCAGAAGATCTTCATATGGTTTAGGAGCTCTGACCACTACTGAAAAGTTGCTTAAAGGTTTTGAGTGGCACAAGTTTGGCTTTAATTTCCTAAATCCTGCTAATCTCAGTCCTTTTTTATAGCTCTGGACCTCAGTCTGGAAAATGGCTGTAGAGTAACTACATATTGGTATCGCTTCTGCATTGGATTTCTTGCATTTCTCTGTATGGTTTAATGAGGAAGAAAGTGAGCAAAATTCCCATTGGAAATAAAACCACTGACAGGTAGAAGAAAGCAGAGACTTGTAAGCTGAACAGAGCTGGGAGGCAGAAACTGGACAGTAAAGTTTGTCAGATTTATTTCCTCAACCTTTTCTGAGATAGAGATAACATCCAGAAAATAGCTGAAGTTAATATTCATGCCACAGAATAAGACTTAGACAAGAGAATGAGAAAAAAAAGATAGGAAAACAAAGTGACATAGCTTGATGGAGGGGAGTATGTGCTGTAATTAATCTGTTGAATTTATCCCCTGTAATGCCCGTTTTCTTTCATCATGGGGTATATTTCTCAGTTCATGCAACTTCTTCCTTAAGATGACAAGCCTAAATCAATCAGTCAAAGCTTTGTACAGCAACATTAAGCAATGTTACTTTAATTTAAATCTGCTTGCAGAGTAAAAATAGATTTTAAAAGATTATAATTCACTGTTAAAGTAAAACATCCTTTGGTGCTGTTATTGTTCTTAGGTGAAGTGCTCACCTGGCACAAATGACAGAAGTGTGAGTTTCGATGCTTTATACTTTCTTCATGCAAACAAGTTATTGTCCTAGGACTCTGCAACCCAGATTGGGTAATGTCATAAGAAATGAACATATTCTGAACTGTTCATTCATCATTCTGATAGTGCTGGCTGTGTCAGAGTGCTGATGTATTTTATTGCAAAAGTTCTGGGCAAGACTTTGAAATGTATTTTCAAGCAAACTCCTCCTGGCAGTTTTCAGGTAGAGGCCTTCCCAGAGCTCTCTGCAAATATTTCTCCAGGTGCATAAGTCTAAAAATAGAGCAAGACATCTATCTGCATGAGATTTCAGTTTTGTGTGTTACTGTGGTGGTCTAAGGTGCTGAGCAGGTTGTGGAAGGACTTGGAGGTATGATGGTGCAAGAAAGAGAAATTAATTTCTTCTGACAGTAGATTGAGAATTGGATGGAGGTTAAGATGAGACTGTAAATCTCATCTGGGAATCTCTTATACCTTGAAATAAGGCTAATGTTTAAAGACTGAGAACTGTCCACAGTAAAACTAGAAAATCATTGCTTGCACTCAGGGATTGTTTCTAAAATAATAAAGATCTGACATTTCTTCGTGAACTCAATAAAAAATCAGCCACCACTAAAAACCTAAAGAACTATGCTTATTATTACTGGACTAAAACTTCTTGCGTTTACAACAACCTATTGGCTTTTATATGATATTATTTCCAATGAGTTTTTTATGTCATAATGTGCTCAATGGGAAAAAAATTTCAACAAAAATTGTTGATTTTTTGATCATAAATGTGACTGAAGTAAATACACATTATGGCAAAGCAGGAAAAATTAAAAGGTATGTTGATCAGGGTATGTATTAGCTCTTTATTACCTGCTTTATCACTCTGATTTCAACACATGGATATGTCTTAACCTCTTCCAGTTAATTTCCTCTTAAAAATAAAAAAGACTTTGTAGTAAATTTAATTATTGCTGAAAGCTGAGGGGATTTGTGTGAAGAACACTCCATATTGAAGTTTTCATTCTGTTAGTTGTGAGTGCTTCAAGATCTTGAATTAGACAATGGTTTAATAGTCTAACAATGTTCTGTCAATTTCTTAATGTGTATAAGGCATTATATACATTTTTACCTCACATGAACGGTGAAAATGTTTTCTTCTACATCTGGAACAGACTGCAGTAAACTTCTAAATATTGTTCAGATACAACTGAAGTTCAAATGAAAATTAAAAAGCTTTATAAATTGCTTGGAAAGAGTTTAGAACTTACTTGACTGTACTATATGGATACTAAGTGCCATTTAATAAAATAAATAATTTCTACTGGTTGAAATGCTTTCAATCAAAACATAAAAATATTGATTAATATTTTATCAATAAAGTCAATAAAGTTTGGGTTGCTATATCAATGGGCTGATATAGATGTCACAGCTGCATAAAACTGTCTGAAGAAAGAGTAGTATTGTCACATGTTCAGTGATTTAACTTTCCACTCAGTGACATGAACAATATTTAAACCATGAACGTTATTGAATCACAAGAGCAAATTAAAAGCTACCCCTGACATGAAACCACTTATATATGTTCAGGTTCCTCAGGTGGTCACAAACCTGATCCCCCCCTACAGTGGGAGGGGCTTTACCCCCCTGATCCCCTACTTTTTGCCCATTGACCCAGGAGAGGTGAGGAGAGTGGTTGTCAGTGAAGACTGAGGCAATAAAGTTGTTGAGTATCTCAGCCTTCTCGTCTGTTGACTCAAGGTCACCGTTCCCAACCATCAGTAGGCATACGTTCTCTTTAACCTGCCTTTTCTGGCTAACGTGTCTGTAGAAGCCCTTCTTGTTGGTCTTCACTTCCTTTGCCAATTTCAGCTCCAGCTGTGCCTTGGCCTTCCTGATCCCATCCCTACACTACTGGACAGCATCCCTGTATTCTTCCCAGGTTCCCTGTCCCTGCTTGCACTGCCTGTTCAGTTCCTTCTTGGTCTTCAGTTTGATTAGCAGGTCTTGACTCAGCCATAATTCATATTATGGATTTTGCAGCCAATCCTGATGAGAATTTTATCATCGTCTTACAAAACACTCTCTCCATCTTACCTGAAACTACTAGGGCTCTATTACCTTCTCAGGAAGAAGTCACACAGATATGCTTAGTAACTGCAAGTGCTTTGAGAAGCCAAATGGAGCTGTGGTTCTCTGCTAGATGAAGCTTTGGAGGGAAGAGTGAAGAGCCATGGAGCCCCTGGAATCAGGCAAATGTTTCTGGATGTTTACAGGTATTAAACAGATACGCCTGATGAAAGGCTTTTCAAAAGTAAAACTTTATGTCCAATTGACACAGGATATCCTCAGGGAGAGATATTAAGTTTTTCAAAAGTTTTCTTGTGCCATTGTTATTGATGACATTGTCAGAAACTTTGTGCCAGGATTCTGCTAGGATCTGTGGTAAACTTTTTGTCTCTTTCTATTCTTAGAATACTGTTCATACATTTGTGCTTTTTGTTTTACAAATTTCTGTTGGCAACTTGTTGATGAGGGTGGAAGTAAGTACCTTCATACACCTAATATTGTAGGTATTTTTTCTTGTTTGTTTTATATTACATAAATATTTTGGATGCAAAAACCTTTGTGCAACACTGCTCCTCATATTTCATTTTTCCATTGGTACATTTTTACATTAAAATGGTTCAACATGATTATAAAGCAAGTAGAATGTTGCTGTTGAAGCCAAAGAAATGGCTTAGAAAGCTTACCTTGTGCATTAAGCATGTCATTTAAATAGTTAACCATTTACTGAAGAGCCTATAGATGGAGATTTCAGACATTTAAAAAAGTGTTTCTGGATAAACACATGGACTATCGATTGATAAGGAAATCATGGCAAAACAAATTGAGTCAATTTTATGAAATCTTGAGTTTGATGATCTTGGAGAAGGTTTAAAGAACAGAGTAGTTATCTTTCTGAGGTGGGAACTGCAAACAAAACATTCAGCCACCTGGATAAGCATCTTGCTGAAAAGAAATTTTTTTACTGAATAGCTGTCGATATTTTTGTTTTCTGGAATATAGTTTATTAATGTGTATTTCCACAATAAACAACTTTTTTTAAATTATTTAAGGCCCATTTTAGCTTAAGATCATATGCTGCTTAGCCTTGCACAGACTACTATTGTCATTGTCTTCTGTGTTTTGTCTGTCTACCTGATAGAGCAATCTAGCATGGCATTATTTGTTTCAGACAAATTGGTTAATAGAATGCACTTAGAAATGAAAAAGATAATTTAATAAAAGGAACAACATACAATACACAACTAGATTTCAAAATGCAGCAGTTGTTTTTGAAAATAGTATAGCAAACCGTTCTGGGAAAATGAAGGAATTTTGCAGTTTTGAAGCCATGTCACTTGTCTCTGCCTTGTCTTTGACATTGAGTATAAAATATGGAAAATGGAATACAGTCACCTCTCTTCCCAAATAACTGTAATTTCTCCCCAATCCACTTATCTTTATTTTTATTTTATCCTTTAGATTCGAGAAGAAAGGAAAGTAAGGCCAGAAATTAATGAAGAAAAAGGGAGAAAAGAGAAGAAAAAACACAGTATCAGACATTTCAAGTGAAGCCAAAACAGATTATCAAAATGAAGTTTGTTTGATTTCATCATTATCCCCTTTAGAAATTTTAAGAGAACATTCTGAAAACCATGGTTTTCAGGAAAATGTTGTTCAAAATTTTAAATTCGTTCTGTTGTTCAGTCATACTTGCTCTTCCTGGGAAGTGTGGATATTAAATGAAGTTACACAATAGATCTATAAATTCCTGTTGGAAGAAAGCTAGTGAGACCTTGGTCCAGATGAAGTCAATGAAAAACTCCCATTCACTTCAGCATGACCAGGATTTCTCTCTTTACTCTCACACTTGAAGAAGTGATCAAAGTTTCAGCAATGCACATTCTCTGACTCCATATATGTAGTAGTTGCTCTCTCTCCAGGCAGAAGGTCATATTCAGCATATTTTGGACTCTTTAATGTGAACATAATAGAAGAATACCAATAAAACCACATGATTTTGCAAGTCATCCTGCAGAATTTTTTGTCTCAGGCAAAAAGTTTTACTTCAGCTCCAATAAAAACAGATATACAGCTTTATTTTAAACAGCAACAGAAAAAGGACCCTCACTTAGGAAGTCTAGTCACATTTTCCTTTCAAAGTTTTCTTTGAAAGCCAAGGAATAATTGTAAATGCAATTCATAAAGAAGAAAATATCAGCTGTTATACTGGTAAGAACCAGCATGTAGCCAGGTTAGAGCTGAGTCCTTTTTTGCCTATTGAAGAAGTGATCACAGGGATGACAGCTGGAGTTTACTTGACTGTACAATAAAGCAGCCCTATAGGTACCTTTTGTTGTATTCAAAATGCCAAATACAATCTTAATGCACTTTTTAATTCTCTTTTCTTCCCTCCCTGCTGAATACTATATCTTTAACAAAGGAAATGAAGATAGATAAACAGAAGAGATCAACAGGCACCCCATATTATTTGAGACACTCAGTAGGGAAATGACACATTCTTCACAAATATATATTTTATTCTTGTGTTGTTTGTTACTCAGTGAAGACAAAGTCCAGTGGTTATTTGAAGCTGCGTGAAAGATGATAGTTTGAATGCACAGACAACCTCTATGACAACCATGTCTCTGGATGATACTTCACATTGTGTATCCAACTTTGTGCATTAGCACTGAGTACAGGTAGCATCTACTTAATATCCGGAAACTAGACCTTAAAATATTAAAACTCAAAACAAAATCCCAAACCTTCTGAATGAATCAGCTGATTAAATATAGATATTTTCTACAGTTTTGGAAAACATGGTACATCCAAATGCACCTTGCAAACACTTGTGTGCTTGCAAGTGTATATTCCCTATACACTTCCCAGTCACAGGACTTGTAGTGATCATTCACTGATCATATTTTGTTAGCAAACTTCCTTCTAAATGGAAGGGACTTGAGACATCTATATTGCTGTTGAAATGAAACAGTCTTTAGAGAGTCACAAAGGGTTGTAATGCCTTTATTTATGACAAGAAGGTAAGAAGTGTGTGGGTGGAAACACACATCCAGCACCTGGAATATCAATATGTGAACTCCTTAGTCTTTTTGAATATATATTGTGTCACACAAACCTATTGCGGATCACAGATATTTTACCATAATATTTCTGAGCATTCCATTATTTACTTTTAGATATGTATTCGGACTTCTTTGTAGGCAGTAGGTAAAAGAACTTCCAGTATACTTTGTGCTGACTTGTGATGTTTGTCTCTATTTTGCAGGGAGGTCACATAGGACATAACTAAAATTCACAGATAATATTATGTTACCAAACATAGTAAGTACTCATTTATACTTTTAGATATCAGGAAACCACAACTATGTCTTGACAGACTTGGACCCCAAAGAATCTATAGAATAAACTGAAGATTTTTGTTGAAATGCAGAATTATGCCTTGGATATCTCTTCTCTTTTAGTGTCAACTGACAGGGTGCCATCCCGCAGGACCTTAGTCCTGCAAATACCAAACATCTCTACATCTGCCAAAGTTATTTCGTAGGTGTGGGTGGATGCTTGTGGATGGACAAGTGTGAATTACATCCTATTTTGTTATTCTGTTTTAAGAGATAAAGCAGAGTGGGAGTTTGTGAGCTCCAGACAGGCAAGGAACCTGCAGAACTAACTCTGCTAGTGACATAGATGCTGGCCGGAAAAGGTCTGCCGCAAGACCCATAAAAGCAAGTATGTGGCTACTAAGGCAAAACATGTGCTGAAGCCTTTCATAAAGGGTCATGTGTTTTATTGCTAAGATCCAAAATAAAGAACTCAGGTGAGTAGACTTTACTTATATGTTAAACAAGCATGTCACTTGCTTATGTCACTCTTCTTCAGAACAAAAGTTTTAAATTCAAACTTTTTACTTTTAATAAAAGTGATAAACAAGGTTTGTTTCTTTCAGAAGCAGACCTGAAAAATAACTCTCACTTCTACATCCACTATTGATAGTTTAGTCTTTGAAATTCAGCCGGGAAAGATGCTATGTAAGAAGTGGACCTGAACGGTCACTTAAATGTTTGTTACCTGTACAAGCTGTTGGGGTTAGGCAAGTGTTATGAAAACTTCACAAGAGTTTTGAATGAGTCTAACATGCTTTTCTTTCAGGAGCTGTGGATCATAAATTTTTCACATTTCTACACAGCTCACAAACTAGTCTTTCTATTTGAAATGAGTACATTTTAACTTGTCCACAAAGTTAAACCTCGCCTGCCAGAGGAGGTTCAGATTGGACATTAGGAAAACTTCTTCACTGAAAGGGTTATCAAGCACTGGAGCAGGCTGCCCAGGGAGGTGGTTGGGTCACCATCCCTAGGGGTATTTAAAAGATGGGTAGATGAAGTGCTTAAGGATATGATTTAGTAGTGGACAGGTACAGTTGGGCTTGATGATCTCAAAGACCTTCTCCAACCTAGTGATTCTATGATTCTGTGATTCAAATCCCCCTTGTGCCCTGGGCAAATATTGATATAACAGTATGTAAAAGGCTACTTTATTATGCCAGTTGGGTACCCTGGGTATTCTGCCCTCACACCCGAGCAGGACAGTCTGTGTCATCTGAGGAAGAGCCCTGCAAAGCAGTGGTGACTTGGAGTCCTTTTACATCTCCACACAATTGTATCCACTGCAGTTGGCTCTTAGAGCAGGGGAGAACAGATTATAGAAAATTCTGGGTTCATCTGAGATACAGTGGTCAATCAGGCTGATAGAAACTGCCAGTCTGGCATAAACTCTCTTAGAATCTTGAGCAGTTTTTGGTTTTAGGCACAATCTATTTTAGAAATGCAGTATTCCTGTAACTTTCCTCACCAACTCTCATTTCTATGGGGTTCAGAAAAAAAGCCCAGACATTGGCATTGTGGCCAAAGTTTGTCTGTTATAACCAGAGAGGAATGTCTTGAACTTAATATGTTTGGTTTGGGAGATCTGTTTTTGTCCACTACAACCAATTGTCCGTTATAACCATGTCCATCATAACTGTAGTGTGCACTATGTAATTTAACAGCAGTGGTTAGTGCAGCAAAAGCCAGATGTTGAGACTGGGTGGGAAACCTGAGATATTTTGTTAACCAAATATGTCCTAAAATAATCTTAATTTTTTAAGAAACTATCAATCTCTGCATTCTTGGCTAAGTGCTGTTGTTGAAATTTTAAAATGGTCTATTCATCCTTATATGTGCTCTTCACTAAGAAAAGGATTTTTAAATTTTTTTTCAAAATATCAGATGCTTTATGTACTAAGCAGAACCTTGGCATCCCTGATCTTGAGGAAAAATGGTCAAAATGGGAGGAGAAAAGACTCAGTTTCTGCGGAGGAAAGTGCAACTTTTAAAAACTGGAATTTTAAAAATATGTCACGTCTTAGACACAGAGAACTAAGACAGAAGACTGGATTTCCTCATCACAGTTAAAATAAATTGTCTCAAAATTTAAGGACCACAGTAAAAATTCCCACACTGGTAATGTATCAAGCCTTATAGCATAAAGAGCTAGGAATGGAATAGGGTTTAATTCACAATGCAGCATATTTTACCCTTTGCCAATGATCCTTAAAAAATAGAATCATAGAATCATAGAATAACCAGGTTGGAAGAGACCCAACGGATCGAGTCCAACCATTCCTATCAAACACTAAACCATGCCCCTTAGCACCTCGTCCATCCGTGCCTTAAACACCTCCAGGGAAGGGGACTCAACCACCTCCCTGGGCAGCCTGTGCCAGTGCCCAATGACCCTTTCTGTGAAAAATTTTTTCCTAATGTCCAGCCTAAACCTCCCCTGGTGGAGCTTGAGGCTGTTTCCTCTTGTCCTGTCAACTGTCACTTGGGAGAAGAGGCCAGCTCCCTCCTCTCTACAACCTCCTTTCACGTAGTTGTAGAGAGCCATGAGGTCTCCCCTCAGCCTCCTTGGCTTAAGCTAAATCTAAATGAACATGTCCTATTTTATGCTTCTTGATAAAGAAATTAAATTAGTTAGAAGAGGGTTTTTCTTGGGCAAAATGAGATTTATTTTCTTCTATGAAACAAAGCTTTTTCGTTTTATGTATCCACATTTCTATTTGTTAGCATTTTGTTAGTGGTATTCTCCCACCTTATAAATAAGACTTGAATCATTGTGTCCTCCTTCTTGACTCTAGCCTAATATTCCGAGAGCCTTCATCTGCTGGAGTTCCCCTTAGTAGTCCTTCTTGGACTTCATGGACTTTTTGTGGCCTGGTGAATGTCTTGGATGTGTCCCCATCTGAGGAAGCAGGACTGAGATGGGGCAGAGGGAGGGAAGAGACTCACACAAACTTAACAGCTTTTGTAATATATGCAGGCATCTACATGTACCAGGCCATTGTGGAACAGAAGAACAAGCCTCAGGCACAATCCCTCCTTGGGTGGTAGTCTGTGAATTTGGCAGTGAGGAGCTGTGAGATACCTTGTAAGAGAGTTCTGCTGTTCAGGGGCCATTAACCAATCCTTACATAAACTGTTCCTGAAAATTCACTTCTACCGTACTGAAGCAAAAAGAATAGTGCCTTCTCTGATCCTCCAGTGAGTTGCATATAATATTTTCTTTATTTTTTTTCTGTTTTGCTGCCTTGACTTGTTGATGGCAAAGTAAAATGGATTCCAGGGAGTTTAGTACTGGAGACTGACATTTTTCTATTTTTTTAAGTCTCTACCATGAACAGAACAAGCCTCCTCTTCTTGTTCAAAGAATGTAGTTTCTTGATGAGAGGCGTTATGCAAGTTACTGTAATTACTTGGCCTAAGCACCCCAGGGAGCTCTTCTGAACCACAGTACTGGTTCTTGCAGGCAGGATAAAGTCAAGCTTGCTCAGCAGAGAAGCTTCAGAACTATGAATTCTGACCCCATCCTTACTTAAATATGGAAATAACACTGCAGTAAGCTCCAGCCTGCCTCAGTCCACCCAGATATAAACTAACTCATCTACTGAAATTTTATAACATGAGATGCAGCCAGTTCCACCTTGGCCTTTAGAGCTTAGAGGAGAAGTAAAGGCTTGTCTTTGTGCAGTGATAAATGAGATGCTTATTCCAAGATTTTACTCTGCCAGTGAATTATAGCTGGAACTGTTGGGAAAGGAAAAAGTTGTGGTTGGAAAAAGGAGCATATTATGTGTGAGTGACACAATGTTTGTGCATGTATGTGGGTGTTCTGAGCAGATCCCTACAGTGCATAAAAGAATAAGGATGAAGAATGCTTAAGTGTTGCCAAGTTGCCAAGTGTTTATCTTTTCAGTTATATAGTAGTATCGACAGTTCCTCTTACTGGATGGGTCCTACAGTAGAAAAAGAAAAGGAAAAAAAAATGGATAGAACCCTAAAAGAACAATATGAATTTTCTTGGAACTAGAAAACAATAATAAATAAATCAATAATTTACATATGTACATAAGTTCTTATTCTGTGAAAGGAGAAGTTGTTCCTGTTCATGACATGAGAGAGAATATTGCAATGGCAAAGTTGGTGCGAGGGAAATAAGTTTTGTGTTGACTCTCCTTCTGGGTTTAACCTGTCCAGGCAGATGAACTCCCTCTCTAAAGCCACCAGTGGGTTTGGAAGTTCTGGTGGTAGCGTTCTGTCAGAGTTTCAGTGCTTTGGTAGCTCTGAAGTTTGTCTTGCCATCTATCTTCTGCAATTCATTCTTTCCAGGTTCAGCTACTTGCAATGTGCCTGTTTTCAGGAACAGTCACCTTTTTTTATGGATTTACCTTCCTGCTTCACAAGTGATCCTGCTTCCAGGTGATCTCTTCTTTCACCTTGTTGAGAGAGTGGTTTTACACCTCTCAAGAGCTTCACAGCCTTATGTCTATTCACTGACTCTGACGTGAAACAACTGAATTTCCCACTCCAGAATCCAAACCACCTAAACCCACTCAATCCTTTTGAGTTTTGCACTGCTTGGGTATCTCTGTAGACCTCAAAGTGTGTCTCCCTCACTAAGCAAAGCACTTGCAATCCCAATAGTTTGATTAAAACTAGAATGCTTCCATACGGTCTACCAGACAAGGAACAGAGTCCTAGTTCAATACTCCTTGTCATTACTCACATATCCTTGTAAGACAAATCCTGGGCCCTCCTAAACAATTCTCATGTTGTCAAAGAGTCACCATCCTGAATTTGGAAATTTTGGTGTGGTTACCCTGTACACCCATACAAGCAGACTTCTAAGCATTCAAAGGTTGTGACTGGGACACATTTTGAACTTTCTATGACTAAAACCTAGTGTATTATTTATAAAGTGAGCATCAGCGAGGCTTTCCACCCTCAATATGCTGTGCAGGAGTCATCTTAGTTTTTGCAGGAGGTGTGTATTGTCACAGATACCAGTATGAAAGCTTCTGCTTGCTGTATTATTTCACGACACTATACAGATGGTATACCAGATTAAAAAGGAAATGCCTCTGGCATGCTTTGCTCTTCACTGTGACTGATGCTATGAGGTTTAAGCTTAGAGTTTCTCCAAATATCTCTTTTCTCATCTTGGTTTTTCTTTGGTCTGCTAATAGAGTGATGTAACGTGGAATACTTCTAAAGAATTAGGAAATATTTGTAATCTGTTTAGATAGTCATTTATGGTAGTTAGAATTTGTAAAGACTTCTTTAAATGTGACTTAAAGGGGACATCCTGAGATCACTAAGAATTCTACACTCAGCAACAGCTAGTAGGTATTTTATTATAAAAAACAATACAAAATGATCTGCTCCTACCTTCATCTCAGCATCCCAGAATATCTCCTTCTTAACCAGCAAAACATACCTTTACCCAGTTTATTCTATTTTTTTTGGAATAAATTTCAGAGAATAGTGAAGTATCTTCCCTAAGCAATAGATAAAAAGCTGCCTGCTTCATATTTGCGACTTGCCTTTGTATGTTTCATATTTATTTTACTCACCACTTTCATCAGTTTCCAAACTGTCAAACACAGCATTTCTTAATACAAATTTTCAGTTTTGAAGGACATATTAGTCATCATCCATCCTGAAACAATATTGAAAACATTCACTATAGTAGACATATGAAGAATCAAAATAATCAGAATATGTTAGTTTTAGAGTTCACTTGTTAGTGTAAAGTCTTAGACTTTAGACTAGAAAAAAAGCCTGTATTTTTCCTTTGAAGATTGAAATGAAACTTACCCAAACAACAGATTATTTTGTAGTTTATAGGACTTTGTATGGCATAGAATCTTATTCTGTAGATGTCATATTGGCAGTTAATGAATGCCAGTTGAAAATATGAGCCTGGCACGTGGTAGACAACAATTAATGACAATGAATTACATAATGAAGACTTCATTGAAGTGAATGACTTCATTGAATGAAGACACTTCACTAATTAAGCTTATTCCTGTAAATGAAGATCCTAGAATCAGAAGAGTAATTTTCAAATAGTTTTATCATTGCCTACTTTACCCCTCTCCCATTGAACTAGTTGTAGATTTTAAAAAAAGGATAAATGAGATACGTGCAAGATAGTCTAGTTCTATAAACTCTGTCTTGAACTTGTTGTTTGAATGATGTTACAGGCATGACATTAGTAGAACCACAAGTAAAATCTGAGAAACAGAGCAGATAATATTATATTTGATATTACAGATGGCAAAAATATCACCCTTCAAGTAGCTGAGAAATCCAAATTCCATGCACTCTTTCCAGGTGTATTCTTAAGTTAAGGACTTATTTGGGAATAGGAAGGGTTTTTTTGGTATTGACCTTCTGTTTCAGAGGTGGTTAAAGGGATTGATTTTTACATATGATCAAAGGCCTGACTTTTCTTCTGTTGAAGTTAATGGCTATGCTCGTATTGATTTCTTAGAATACTAGATATTCTTCCAAATTCATTCAATGCTAAAATGGGGCAATCTGTTTTTATATAAAACCTGAAATTTATGGTCAGTCCTGGCTTAGTATTTGTTGTTGACAGGGCTTCAGCAATCAATGTAAAATTATAAAAATTTAAAAAGGAGAAGTATTCTGTCAATAGCATTCCTATAACAAAGGGAATGCGTGTGTTATATTGATTAGCTCCTGTTAAATAATGCATTATGGCTTCACAACCATGTAGACTCTTGCAGGGTTGTTTATTGCAAGCAGCGGCAGTACCGAAATGCTCTTAGTGAGCAAGGAAATCAATACTGTATCTGTAAACACTCTTGCAAATGCAGTCCCATGGCTCACCCTCCAATCTGCAGCTGCTCATTACACAAGAATAGTGTGAAATAAGACCAGTTCTTACTTTCTGTTTTTCTTTATCAGCACCTTTCTAGACAACATTAAGCTGCTGAAGCACTTCAATTAGAATCCAATCCATAAATAACTCTCTAGTCACCTGTTGAGAATATGAGTATGACTTAGCTAAGCCATTTCCAACATGCTAGATTTACATATGAAGACAAATTTTTAGCAGCTTCCATTTATTTGGACATAAAAGAGTTCTGAGAACAACTTATTTGTGAAGCTAACAAATAATCCTGGTTAAAATTAGGGTATTTTCAACTTAGTGTAGCAACCCTAAGAGCATTGTCACCAAAGATATAGCTGCTCAGCTGCCATTGATTTAGAGTCCTAAAACATTGAGGCTTCTTTAGGAATCTTTGAAGGAGATTCCTTAGCATAGCTAAGGAAAATACAAATATTCTTTAAAAATATGGTGTAGGTGCCAACTGAAGAACTGGGTGAATGAAGCTAAGGAGAGAGAGGGACCAGTGAAGCATACATACTCCTGGGGCACATAATGCCACATCATGAATTAATCTCATATGGTTTCACACAGCCTGGCCACACAGCAAGTAAATGGCAGCTTCTCCAGTGTCCTCTGTAGATTATGCAAAAGGCTGTACTCCAAAAGTGTTGAATGAAACTGAGCTTTCTGTTTAGGGAGTGGCTGTTAATTTAACTACCATTCATCACAATCTGTGATTCTTCCAAGTATCACTGTCCAATTCCTCTGAGACAAACTCTCTGAATTTAGGAGAGCTGTAATGTTTTTTCCATCATGACTTTGGTTACCTTTAATAGGGTATGGCTGGCCCAGTGAATGATACAAAAAGACCCTGCTGTAGCTTTGTCCACATTCAATTCAAGACAAGATAAGCATCTTTTCAGATGCTAAGCACTCACATTTCTCCCTAATATTACCAGAAATAGGTTAATATTTGTAGCGTTGGGCACTTATAAATAATAATAAACAATAAAAAATGTAATGCTAAACATTTTTTATCATTTCAGACAAGCTGTGTTAGAGTGGTTTGTTTTCATAGATTAAGTCTGCGAAAATGTATTTGCGTAATTTTAGGTTGTGATCATTACCATACAATGCCTTCTCTGGACACAGAGTGGGATTTAGCTGGATGGATTTTAACCACCTAAAAGTTAGGTCTGCAGCCTAGGCTGCTAGTCTGAAAATCCCTTATTGTTGATGGAGAGATATAGTCTTCTCTAGGAGACTGAGATAGCTGCATTATATAGGTGCAATGTATAAATTTATGGAGGTAACTGACTTTCTTCACTGGCTCTGTAGGGAGCCTTGGCAGCTAAGCTATATCAGATGACATATTTTACAACGTTAAGCTTACTGAGGGAATCCTTTCATATTAAAAAAATAATGACCAGCAAATGTGTGAGGATAGGTGGAGGCAGGAAATTTAAAGTTAAAAATAAATGCTATGCAATAACCAGCAACAGGCGGAGACACAAACTACTACTGAATAGTGCTGGTTGAAGCTCATTTTGAATTCTTCTGAAAGAGAAAGATTATTTTTTATGTTAACTGACAGTTCAGAGCCAGATTTCAGCTAAAGAGAACTCCAAGTAATTTTGAAATAACTAATAATATTACTTCAGAGGAAACTGCCTGGCTATTTAATAGAGAATGCTTCACAGAAATCTGTGATGACTGGGAACAGGAGTCCAGAACACTGTACTGAGGGTCATTATTTTTCACTACCTGTATAAGGGTTTATAGAAAATCATTGATTTTGTTCCTTGATTTAGATTGGGTCCATATGATAAAAACAAAAGAAGTCAGTGTGAATTTTAGCAATCTGAGAGTTGTCTGAAATGTCTTTTAGGTAAGGTATGAGAGGAAGATCTGTTTCTGAGCCTGGTGTAACCGTATCTGGAATAGCATCTCAATGGCTCCAAGCCATGGACAGGGCAAGAAAATGACACTCATCATCTGACCACATAACATGCTCTATATTTTCTTCTCTCCCTTAGGAATTTTTCTGGACAGGGTCACCCTGTATAAAAATGGGTAATCAGCAGACCATGGTGGAGTGGATAGTCAATTTTGGACTATTTGAATAGCAATTTCATGAACATGTTTTTCATTCTAAGCACTTCTGAGAAGGTATCTTTCTTAGCCCAGTAATATACATAATTAACATGATGCACTTTGCTGACATGACTAGGCCTGTCCAAGTTCCTGTGGAGCTTGTTTTACCCTAGTTTGGCTATTTCCATATCACACTGTAGAATTCAGAGAGCCTTTGAAATATGGGTAAAATCTGAATCTGCAGTGTCACCAATATGGGTATAAGAGTAAATAATGGTTAAAAGAAGTACTACCTTCCTAAGAATGGTTTCGGTTTATTCCTGGTGTGGAAACTATGAACAATAAGGGCCAGATTTCACTCACCTGTGAGTTGTACTCTATCTAGGTCTTCCAAAAGGCAAATGGAGCGAGCTGGGGAGAGGGAAAGCATCTAGCACCGAAAGCATACAACCTCTGAAGTTATTTTCCCATAACCCAACACAAAGGTAAATACCTGTAACTTAGTTTACACTTTTAGGGGATCCTGCAACTAGTAAATGCATGTATGAAATATGTTTTAATACATTTGTAATAATACTTCTAGGTAAATACCGCTGTGAGTGATATGTTAAAACAGTCTATCTATTTTAAGGTTTCCTATTGCTAGCCTCTAGCCTTTAAAATATCAGTTACTATTATGGATTATTGCAAATCAGTGAGCTGATCCATTGCCTTGGTCCTGCACCAAAAGAACTTTTTGACAGCTCTTTACAAAGAGCTAATAATGAGATTTCATCTAAGGGAAAGAAAATAAGCTGTCTTTCATTAAAGCATTCTATAAGAGAAATGCATATTGCAAATGTATTTCTCAACTCATGAGTGCAGAACTGAAGTGCATTATTCATTTCCAACACAGGCTTCAAATCAAAACATTTCAGCATTCCTTACTTACTAACATCAGTGAATCGTGTGAACCAGAACGTTATATTACAATAAACTCATGATTTTTAGGCAGAAGGATCCTTGAATAATATTTCAGTCTCTGCTTTTCCCTGGAAACTTCCTTACTTTCAACAATCCTCCCCTACTTGCCAACAGTGACCTAACTCTAAAATTATTTGCTACATTTGAACAGGGAACAAAATTAACTTTTAAGGAAAGGGGTGGCCTCAGCCATCAGCAGAGGATGGAACAGGGCTCAGATGTATGTCCTTGTGCTCTAGCAGGTCTTATAGTCTCTGTGAAGTCCATCTGACCAATCAAAAAGCAGTGTTTTGTACAGAGAAGCAAACTTAGCTGCATAATACTGTTATGATGTTTTGTCAGCTAATTGGATCCCTTTTCATATATTTCAAGAATTGCCAGAGCTACTTGCTCTTTGTCATTACTTTGCAATCATAACTTTTCTGCATGGGAATCAGGCTTAAACATATACAGCACAAAGTAGTTTTTCCAGAAAGAAGCTTTAATGTAGAAGGCACAAATTTTTATATGTCCCTACTATATCTAGTTACCTCAGTATTTTATTACCAGGGAAATAGATAATTTCAGAGTAAGGAAGGAGGAGAATTTCTTGCTGTAGTTTGCAGGGTGCATTTCTTAGGTCTGGGAACTGCTCAGACATTCAGTCAACATTGTCCTCTGAAGGCGCTTCGGTTTTGGCAGGTACATTTATCCATGGAACAACACACAAAAAGAAACCCTGATGGTTTGGAAGGGGTCGTTGGAGGTCTGGAGGTTAACTTAAGTCAAAGATCCTAAGGGAAATTATTCTTAATGAAAACTGACACATATGTGCCCCTGACAGCTTTAGAAAAAACAAACATATATTTCATCTGAATCTCAAAAAGCTCAAATATTTAAGCTGTGCAACAAACCCTGAACAAATTTTTCAGAGAATAGTGTTAGCTGCCAAGGAAAAATTAATTCACACGCCTTTTATTCCTACTGCTCTGGTACCCAGTGGAACTGTTTTACATTTATCTGACCCCGTGCAATACCTTTCTTTCAAAACCATTATATTTAATACATTTTCATAAGGAACAATTTGGAGTGCTGCCCAGTCATTGTCTAAAATGAAGCAAGAACAGAACCTTTAACACAACATGTGCATATACTATCCCCACATTGTTTATGAACACAAGAGCAGACATCCTTTAGAAGCAATAAAAGGTATATCTACCTAATGAGCTCCAAATGGTATTTCTTGCAGACTCAAATTTCGCATCAAGTCTATGTTTTTTTGGCACGTGTAAAATAAGCGCAGTAAATGTAGCTGTACATATACATATATATGTATAAATGTGCATATTTATACTAAAGTAAAGTGCACACTATGACAGAACTGTTTACTGTAACAACAGGAACAGCATGGAGCTTTCAATAAGTTATACAAAGAGTTTTTGGGTGTGTACTCACTGAACATGAACTGGATGCTGTTCTTACAAGTTCCTTAATAAGAAGACTGTGTCTTCAATGACTAAGATGATTCTTATAATAATAGATAAGCTAAGACTGGAAGAATCTTGAGAAAGGGAGAGCTAAGTATACATCTTTCAGTAGACAGCTAAGTAGAAGTCTTTCTATGACAGAACTAACCCACTAATTAAAAGAGGTTGAATGCTTCAAGAATGTTACAATTCAGTTGAGACTTTAAAAGATCATATAGTCTTACAAAATGTATATCACATTGCTCAATGTGCCATTACTAATCTCAGACACATTAAGCAAACATGCTGCTGATAAAAGCCTATGGCAGTTAGAAGGCACATTTTTCATAAAGAAGGTGAGAACTGTTGAGTATGATATCTTATAGGAGTTATATGGGTTTGGATGGCTGAGATTCTGCCTGTAATCAGCACAATGCTGGTGCCTGATGACACCATCTTAAATAGCTGGGAGCTGAACACTGTTTGTTCATCCCAGCCAGGGTTAAAAGGGAACACCTTTAATGTTTGCACCACAAAAATGCCCAGAGTCCATTTTGTTGCCCTCTTGAAGAGTTTATTTTCTCAGTAGGGTTATACTTAGAAGGGGATGAGAAAAGCAGAATTACTTTCTGTAATAGAAGTTGGAATCTGAGCGAGTTTAAAAGTTTCAACATCGAATTCGACATGAGGAAAAAATTTTTCACTGAAAGGGTCATTAGGCAATGGAACGGTCTGCCCAGGGAGGTGATTGAGTCACCTTCCCTGGAGGTGTTTAAGGTGTGGGTGGATGAGGTACTGAGGGGCATGGTTTAGAGATTGGTGGGAATGGTTGGACTCAATGATCCGGTGGGTCTCTTCCAACCTGGTGATTCTATGATTCTATGATTCTATGATTCTATGATTCTATGATAAGGTGACTCAACCACCTCCCTGGGTAGCCCGTTCCAGTGCCCAATGACGTTTTCAGTGAAATATTTTTTCCTAATGTCCAGCCTAAACCTTCCCTGGTGGAGCTTGAGGCCATGCCCTCTTGACCTGTGCCCTGTCACTTGGGAAAAGAGGCCAGCTACCTCCTCTCTACAACCTCCTTTCAGGTAGTTATACAGAGCAATGAGGTCTCCCCTCAGCCTCCTCTTCTCCAGGCTAAACAACCCCAGCTCTCTCAGCCGTTCCTCATAAGACTTGTTCTCCAGCCCCTTCACCAGCTTTGTTGCTCTTCTCTGGACTCACTTAGTGCCTTAACATACTTCTTGTGGTGAGGGACCCAGAACTGAACACAGGATTCAAGGAGCGGTCTCACCAGTGCCGAGTACAGAGGGAGAATAACCTCCTTGGGCATGCTGGTCATGCCGTTTCTGATACAAGCCAAGATGCCATTGGCCTTCTTGGCCACCTGGGCACACTGCTGGCTCATGTTCAGTCAGCTGTCAACCAACACCCCCAGGTCCCTCTCCTCCAGGCAGCTTTCTAGACAGACTTCTCCTAGTCTGCAGCACTGCACAGGGTTGTTGTGCCCCAAGTGCAGGACCCGGCATTTGGCCTTGTTAAACCTCATGCCATTTGGCTCTGCCCAGCAGTCCAGCCTGTTCAGATCCCTTTGCAGAGCCTCCCTATCTTCCAGCAGATCCACACTTCCACCCAGCTTAGTGTCATCCGCAAACTTGCTAAGGGTGCACTCAATACCTTCATCCAGGTCATTGATAAAGACATTGAACAGAGCTGGACTCGACACTAAGCCCTGGGGAACTCCACTTGTCACTGGCCTCCAGCTGGATTTAACTCCATTTACCATCACTCTCTGGGTCCGGCCATCCAACCAGTTTTCCACCCAGGAGAGTTGGCGCCTGTCCAGGCCAGAGGCTGACGGTTTCCAAAGCAGAATGCTGTAAGAAACTGTGTCAAAGGCTTTACTGATGTCCAGGAAGACCACATCCACAGCCTTTCCCTCATCCAGTATTCAAATCACTTTGTCATAGAAGGCATCTTCACAACCTTATTATCACTGGTGCAATCAATACTTATTCTTCATATCTGGTAGGCAGTAGGTGTGCGTACAGACAAGTTCCAGCTTGACCCTAAGTCCTATTTGTCTGAATTCATATTCCACAGGAGATGGTGACAGTGCTGGTAAATGATGGTTAATGGTTGGACTTGATGATCTGGTGGGTCTCTTCCAACATGGTGATTCTATTATTCTATGATTCTATAATCTCTGTCCTAAGCATTTTGAATTTCGAAATATTTCATTTTAATGGTGGCTTGAAACGAGCTAGAGGAATTTTTTTAAAAATAATTTCTGAGTAACCATGGATTACATGTATGATTGAGGTATTTCAGCTTCTTGTAGACATAAAGGCTGCCTTCTTTTAAGCTGTGAAATTGGAAGATTATGTTTGTCATTGCAGTTAACTTCAAATCTTTAAAAGTATTTTCATCCTTGTTTTAGTAAAATAATCACAGACAATAAGGCTGGAAGGTAGTCAGCCCAGCCACCCTTCTTCCTGAAGACAAGACTGACTGCACTGTTCCTGATGGATATTTGGTAAACCAGTTTTTAACAATGTCAGTGATTAAGATCCCATAACCATCCTAGGTGTTAATGAGGAATTTCTGATTTTAAATATCTTTATAGTTCTGAAAATTGCACATCAACAATTAAAACAGGCAGCTTAAAAGGAAAAGCCTTTTGAAGATTGGACAAGGACTTTTCTCTCAAAAAATTAATTCAAATCTTGAGATGAAAAATATTACATCTGTTGTCGCCACCATTAAAATATTTTCTAAAGAAAGAAGTTGTTTTATTTTTTAGGCTTTAGATCACGTAGGTATGAGGAAAAAACTCAAGTTACTACTGGACAACAGCTCCAAGAAAAACATGAGGTGGCTCCTCGGTGCAAGTATAGAAAGTCAATGGTGGTGATTGCAGTAGATTCTGGTCTTATATGAGAGATAACAACACTGAAATAATTTAGTTAGTAAGAAGTAGCTGTGGTTGAGAGGTATGAAAGAGGTATACACAGCATTATTAACCCTTCTACTAATACCTTCTGTTCAGTTAAGTGGGGACAGAAGCTATGCACTATCATCAGTTTCAATGTTTTATTACTTTTTCCTATAAAGCACATATCTCTATAAAAAGGGCAGATATGATTATGAGAGAGTGTGGTGTGGGTTTTGTACATCTTAAAGCCTGGATATAGACAAAAGATATGACACTGTTGCCAACTTTCTCTTTCATTCTAGACAATGAGCTATGGGTATGACCCATGAAGAACAAATTAAGAGAAACAGTAACTAACCGCCAAGACAGCTGCTAACTCCAGTGAAAATGCAAGTCATCTAGAAAGGGCTGAGCATTTCAGCAACAGGTACGTACCCAATAATTCCATGAGAATACAAATGAAACATGCTTGTCCTTGATTAGTAAGGTAAATGTCAAGGGATTAATATGAAAGGGAAGATTTAATTAGGGACACTGTTTTGCAGAACAAGTTAGGACATATGAATGGTTGGAGAAAGAGAAAACTATTTACCCTTAAAATGTCAGTTTTATGTGTTTTTTTAAGGACTGTACTGTACGTCTATGAAGTTTTAAGTGCAGAGTTGTATAAGAGTCTGAAAGAACAAGAAACTTGAACTCAGGTTACGAGAACAAATGCCACTTGAATGTCTTCAGGAACATCATCACCAAGGTAAAATAAGGTCTAACCTGAGAAATTCCTTACATATTTCCTTTGGCATTGACAAAAATATGGGAAAGAAATAATGGAACTTACGCATGCATTTCTAGATATTAAGATGAGTATGTTTAAAAAACTTCTTTCTTGAAGAAGCTATACTTTTATGACTGCTTAGTCTGAAAGATGATTAGCACATATCCACAAAAACAAGCTTTGTTTCTTATGTTCAGTTAAAGTGATAGCTCTTAGCCTCACTGATGCTTGCCACTCCACAATGAACAGGCCATGTCTGTTCTTTCGTTCACAGTAGGCACCATGTACTTGGATTTTGTCACCTGGGCAACAGCGCACATATTTCTGTTTCCACGGGCACTTCAGAAAGCAGTCTCTGCTGCTGTTATAAAGGAATTCCTACTGGACTTCCCCCTCCTTCTGTGTTCCACCAACTCATGCTGGTTTCAGTAATTCATATTTCTGTATTTTCAGCATTATTTCACTCAATTTGAAACCTTTTCTAGAAGGCGTAAATCAGTGAATTTTGTGCCATCCCACTTTAAAGCTGGAACAAGGAAATACAGAGCTAGGTCTGCTGTCTTTTTAAAATTTTGGTAAGAAGTTCATGCTGGGGTATTGTCTGTTATGAAAAGTCCTAGAGAAGCTGTCAGAAATGAAAACAATATGCTGTGATGAAAAGAAGAGTCTATAAAAGATATTATACATTTTAAAATGTCCAGTGCCAATAACTGTTTTGGATGTGCTTCTTCACTATCTCAAAGAAATGTTTTGAATATAAAGGACCATTGTAGATCTTGTTATTTAGCATTCATGTTCTGAAAACACCATAAACCCACAATGAAGTTGTTTTAAGGGCTATTTAAGCAAACAATCAGAATATGTAGACTCATATAGAAAACTACAGATTCTCATTCTCTAGTCCATTTAAGAGAATGTTGCCGTAAGTGTTTATTATCCAGATGATACTTGCAGAGTTAGAGGGTGAACTTTTTGCCTTAGCATAAATTCACACCCTACTGCAAGGTACATTTAGTGTCTCTTTAGCAGGCTCTGAATTAAGGCTTGCAGGATTCAGCAGCTCACGCCTCTCTGCCCTCTTTGTGGCTGCTGCATGCAGCTAATTCCTCCAGGGAAAAGAAGCAGGCCATCAGTTTGTTTACTATCCAGTAAAGATACCTGTCAGTTTCCTTGCACAAAATGAGCTGCTCTCTTGTCAGAAAGATGTTTGATCCTCTCACAAGCTCTGCCATCTGTTGAATAAATATAGGCATGTGAAAGTTCAAAGTGTTACTGTGTGTAATAACAGGCAGTGGAACAGTGCACAGTATCAACCGGGAGAATTAAGACACACGCAGTCCCCAATTATGCCGGAGTCACATTCCTGTTAGGAAGCAGACAAACTCTTTAAAAAATTCACCCCCTCAAATTTCTTTAAAGAAAAACAATATAGATCAATATTTTCTGTTGGCTATCACATGGATTTTATACTTGAATGCCAATTAAGCTCTGCACATGCAAAATTCATTCAGAGTCTTTTTATTCTACTTCAGCACTCTGGATTGAACCAAAAAACCAAACTTAAAAATGTGAAGTTAAAGAGATGGTGAATTATGATGAATAAAGTGGCAATTTTCAGTTTATTTCTTAGTCCCTGGCACACTGTGAAATCTCTTACACAAACTCTTTGGTACTGATTAATGGATTTTGGTTTATTTCCATTTTAGTATTCAGAGAAAAAAAATCTGTATTATTCTGCTTATAAGCAAAATTGTCTCTAGCCTTGTAAGTGTTTGCAAATATTCAAGTAAACTTTTTCATTGTTGATATAAACATAATTATTTCCAATATTTAGTGGGGCAACTTTGGGCATAAACGTTACGTAGACATATCAGTGTTTAAAAGAGCTTATGAAGATGTTTTCAAAATACTCCTGTAAAGTAATGTTATTATATTACCAGCCTTTATTGGGCTGGGAAAACCCCTGAACTTTGAAGCACTGATTCAGCAAGATGTTTAAACTCTTGCTTTCCATAATCTGAACTGAGAACCTCTATAAGAGATTTGCCATACTGGCTCAGAATCTGTCACCATTAAGCCATTACAATATGTTTTGTTATTGTAATGCAAATAGTAATATAATAAGGTGAGACAACATTAAAATGAATATTTATTATACCTCTCACAATTAATAAAATGATATGCTAATGTGATTTTCTTGGTATATTGTGTTTTTGCAGGAATACTCATAATTTCAGGACAGGGTTCTTGAAGAGATGTGATGGCAGTATGGTCCCAGCCCTGCGAAAGATTGCAATCTCATTTTTAGTCATGAGGCAGCAGAAAGAAAGAGGACACTTATTACAAGCAAGTTAAAAAGGCAAAGCAGAAGACAACTTAGTTTAAGGTGGGTTCCAGACCACTAAAAGTAAGATTTATTTGAGAACGCAGAGATCTGTATGGATGACACCTAAACAGTCTCACTAATGGAATATTTTAATTAGTGTGGGACTTTCTTCACAAATTTTGGCCATGTGTATTTACTACCTTCTGAATTAGTTACCTATATTTCCTCTGTAGAGGAGAGAGAGATACCTCTAGAGGATGTTTATTTCCACATTGAAAAAAGTGTGTAAGGTAGGAGACGTATTGTTCTTGGCAGCTGTCGATCTCTTTCCAGTGACTTAAGAAGAGCACAGAGGACTAATTAAATTTACATAAGTTGTAGACAGCTCAGGTTGACTCAGCAGAATATGACCCTTAACTTGCAGCTTATTTTAATGATTCAATGACTAAAATATCAGTGACTATCCTGTTCTCTGATTATTTCATTGTCAGAGCAAGAGGAAATCTCATTCTTTGCCCTACAGGTGTGCTTTAAGGAATAACTGTGCCATAGCTCACACATATGTCCTCATGAAAAAAGCAGATATAAGTTGTGTGACCTGTGGAGTTTTATCAGTTATTTGTTAAGGGATGAGGATTAGCAGACAACAGGGAGAAATACTGATACATTCCAGCAAGAAGAAAGACGTTTCTACAGTATAAATGCAGAACAAGTGATTGCTTCAGCTCAATAAAAATTATAAACTGTATCCTGCAGGCTATCCAACACAAATATACAGCAGCAGGCAACAGAAATCTTTGTAAGTCATCTGATTTTTGTCAGTGCTCAAAGTACCACTCATGAGGAATTAGTGATCCCAATTTCAAATTTAGTTTGATACTGTAATTGTATAATTATGTAATTATGATGCTACTGACTCAAAATACTGACCTGCTCATTTTCTGCTAATACAGATGACACATTCAGCTCACGTGCACTAATGTAAAAAGCCACTAATATGAGACAAACACCAAACCCAAATATAAAATACAAGATTTTGCTTCTCTAATGTAACCAGAGTGTTAGGGGAGTGCCCATAGTCTTGACTCAGGCACAAAACCTTGAAAACTGTTGGTTTTTAAAAAAGTTTAGTTGGATGGGAATTTTTTGCTCTTTCCCAAATGAAAAAGTTAATGGGCCTTAAGGCAAACTTTATTCCTCTGTGGCTTGAATTCACTCTTTTTTTCTTGGCTAAATTTTATTTGTCTACAGATGGGACACACTTTAAAAAATGATTAATATGTTGATATTCTTGCACTAAAATTTTGCATGCTGTTAACACATGACAAAAAGGAGATAAAGAGCACAGAAAACAAGGTTAGTGTGAAGTGAAATATTATGTAATATTAAGTTATCTTGCTGCTTTCTGTGGCAATCTTTTTTTCTGTTTCATACAGCTGTCAACACAGATGACTATTCTTATACTTTTATAGCCCAGATTGTTCAAAATAGCTTCCTGGTTTGTGGCTATAATTTTGAATCTGCACTTCATTATACCTTGTATTTGCATATGAAATTCACTTAGGTAGTTATACTGACCCCAGGGAAATGTCCAGTGGACATTAACTGCAACTAAGTTTGAATGAATAATGAAATGCTAATGGAAAAATGTGGGCCTACCTGATAGAAAGTGAACTTTGCTCACCATAAACCAGGCTGGATCAAAGGTCTCCATAAAAAATTAGTTCCTATACCATAATTAGAACACATTTAGATTTGACTGTAATTTAACATAAGTGATACAAGTAAGTCTCCTAAACCTGCTTCCTTCAAATTTTATCATTTATTTCTTATTCGTAGGCAATGAGGGTGGTGTACAAGTTACTGGGTTTCCTTCTTTTAACTACAGCAGGGTAGAAGGGGAAGTGTAGTGCCACCCTTCCCTTTCCTTATTTCTTCACAGTTTGTAAGCTGATAATAACTCAAAATTATTATCTTAAAATTCAGATTATACAGGGAGCATGGAATCTAACCAATTCCCTAGTGAACTTCTGACTGAAATAGCAATGATGATTAGGCACTGCCTATTTTGTAAGCAGTGATAGACTATTCAGACTTTTGTACTGCTTTAAAAAACAACCCTAAAATGCTATATCCACACACTTTCATTGCCATACTACTGGTTCACGCATGTAGGCTTGTTCTCCCACTATAAGCTTGTCAGCATCGTACCTAGTAGTATGAGCACAGTGGCCAAGCTAGTAATTCCTACTGTATGGTTTACCTCATAGTCTTGGGTGCAACTGTATGACAGCATGGCTGCTCTCTTCACATCTACCGTGTCCCGTTCCAACAACAGGAACAAAAAATTCCCTTCAGACTGAAAAAAAGTACCCTTCAGCAAGCATGTCATGAAAGAGGTGTGTGTTACAGCTGCCCTTACCTCATTCCACTGCGTCCTTCACAGATTGTGGCTATGTGTGCTGATTCTCCACTTTGTTGGGATGTGTTGTTTAGTACTGGTAGGAAAACCCCTTGAAACAGCATAATATGAGATTGAAAACTTTTCAAGATGATCACGAAGAAACAAGAAAGGGAATATATGATTCTCTTTAGGGAAACTAGTCAATGCACAGATGAAATGAAGCACAAGGGTATTTGCTGCATGTGCTAACTATAGGCATAAGACCTTGATTGTAAAGGCACAAGTGAACACAGGCTGGAGAGGAGTTTGGAGGAGAGCCTTTAGTTTCAGGCATACCAGTCTTTTTTGCTCTGTGAACTCTCTAAGATACCAGACAAGAGAGGGACAGTAATAGTGAAAGCAGCTCTAAGACCTCCACAGTCAGTAGAGCTCCACCATGAAAGAAGTTAAAAGAATATTTGCTCTTACTTGTCCATGACATTTGTTAGTTAGGTTGTATTTTCTTTAACTACCTAAGCAGCATTTCAATGAGCATCTGAAAGAAGGAGCTTGGCATTGCTAAGCTCTACCCTTTCTCCTCTCCTTACTCATTGGGATCTGAACTGCTGAGCCACTCTGCCCTCTGCAGAGACACCTCCAGCAGCTTCAGGCAAGGCATAAATCAATATAAAATTTACAGATGAGAATAGCTAAGAGGGTTACTGAGCTCCAGTAACAGAGCTGGCAATGGACTTTCAGCCTACCAGAAGGAATTCAGTCATGCTTGGTCAATGTAAAGCATTCAGAGAATTGCTTTAAAATACTGTATCTCAGTCATGCATGAGATAGAGTTTAAAAAAATATTGTGCTACCCTGTCTGTATCGTTGGGTTAAAATGGTGAACTTTCCTGGTGAACATTATTTAAAGAAGACGATTCTTTTTCCTGGCAGCTAGGTACAAAAATATATGATTAATTCCTGAACCTTCAAATTGTATTTTACCATAAGTACAACTGTTTATTAAGCAGCACTTCTGTTTCCCTATAATTCAAATTTTTCTCTACAAAAGCTGGCAGAGTTGTGTTAGTATGTCATCCTGACATCTTTTTTAGAAGGAAGAAAAGGACAGTGCCCCAAACTTATCTTGAACCTTAGAACATCATATACAACATATATACCATAGAAGTTGAGTCAGTGACTCCTTGTGGTGATCTGTATGAGTAATTTTAATTCATAAAGAAAGTTAAACTGCCTGCAGCAGCTAAGCAGGTAATCCAATGATCTGCGTGAGGTAGTTTTATTATTCACAGATCTTGGGGAATACAAGACTAAAACCAAGCTACAGCTGTTTTTGACTAACTGTAATTCAGGCATTGCATTACAATAATGTAGTGTGTTTTACAAGAGTAACATTTCAATCCTCCACTGAAATGGTGCATTTTTATCTTGCAAAAGATGTTTGCCCCTGACACCCGGGGATTGTGCATTTCCTTTTAAGGTGGTCCAATGTCTTTTAGTAGGAAGCACAATCAGGCCCAGTTTTTCTTTTCTGTGTGCTTTAGACTTTGTGTTTTCCCTCCACAGTTTACTTAATAACATAAAAGACCTCATTACACTGAGGTAAGGATACCCTTAACATAGTATTCCTTATGCTCTACCTACACTTTTCTGAATTCAAGTTTCATTAATTTACTCCTTAACTTGCAAATGTATCCTACAAACTGTTGTAGATGTTTAAGATGTTATTAGTCACTATCTGATCAACTTACATTAGGAATCATTCCAGTGAATTTAGACTGCTAGGGCATTGCCTAAATATTTTCTAATTTGTCAATGTACCTCTGACTGCTGATGTGTTCAGAAGCATACTTAATAACCTTGCTAGTAATTTTTAGTCTTCTGTAGTCTTTAAGCAACCTGTAAAAGCCTGCTAAACCACTGCTGGCTAGCCCCTTCTTTTTAAGTCACCAAACAGCCACTCATTTGACTGGCAGAGAGTGAGCATTGGTTTTGTTTGTTTGGTTGTTTTTTTTTAAAATGAAAACCAGGTAAGTTTGTGCATTCCTAGTACGGCGGGACTGTTGATAAAAGACGTGCAGTCAGTTACTGGAAAGAATAGTCCTCCTCAAGAATTAATATTCTGCTAATCTTACACAGTTGTTAAGGCTTCAGCTCTTGTAGGTTGAACAATAATTTCAGCATCTCCTGGTTGTCTGCCTCCTCCCTATGCAAAATGTTGGTATGTAATTACTTTTAATTTAGGGAGTTTTAGACTACAGTGAGTGATCAAATCAGATTATATTAATTTTTCAAGTATAATTTTATGTAAGCATTTTATTAACTTAAGCTGCATCTGGAAGTCTTCATAGCAAGTGAGATGTGACTTGAAGTTTCCTGATAATAAGAAAAATGAATGGCAAGACTATTTGATTTATCACAGTAGAACAACACAGAGCATCAATTATATAGCAATCTTTTCATATTAAACATATAAAGACAACTTTTCCAACAGGACTCCTGCCTTTCCATTTTTAGATTGACTTTTTAGCTTTGAGGAAGATGCAGTTAGGGTATCATTCAGAAAGTATTTTATCAATTTAATTGGTAAAAGAATCAACTTTTCTATCTCTAGTTTTTACACTGAAATGTGGACTGATGTAATCTGCATGGGGATAAAAAAATGACAAGTCTTTAGATCCTTCAGGAAAGGATGAATTCACACAGTGGAAGGCAGTTCCATAAATTTTATGTGCCAGAATAATTTGTTATCTGCAATAATAATTTTGAGTACTTTGCTATCAGGCCTACTTTTCCCATCATATATCTTGCTAGGGGATAGTTCAAGAATAGCAGAATACAGAATACAGAATTCTCTGCCAGCATTGAAAAGAGAGAACAGATTCTTACTGTTAAAATTTCTAAAAGCTCTAAAACTTGTGTCCTTTCAATTTTGAGCTTCATCTGTGTATTACCGTGTATTGCACTGTGTAAGACAAGAGGTGTGAGAAATAGCTGACATTTGTGAACAATGTTGTGATCATTATATAGGAGCAGGAGTAGTTGCTGTTATATGCAATAGCAGTCCAGGATGAATGATGAATTACTGTCTTTTTAAACAGTTCCCCAGCTGGTTGAAATACTAGTATTCTGGGTTTCTCAGTCAGGAAATGAGAGGAAAATCTGCCCTTCCTTCAGCTTAGCAAGAATTTTAAAAGGTGGAAATTAATGTTCTCAAAGTGTAATGCCACCTGAGTGAATTTTTTTCCTCCCAAACTAAATGAAATGTATGGTCTGTTGCCTAACATGTGATTACAAAATGTCATTATCTGTTAATACGTATGTACATACAAACCATATTAAGTTTAACCTAGTTTTCTCTCTGAGACAAAGGACAAATTATATAAAGCACGTAGTTGTGTAACAAATACATTACGTTCTCTAAAAGCTGCCAATCTCCAATACAGGCTTTACAGCTACGAAGGATGTCATGCAATGCTTACTCTGCAATAGTAATAGTCAGCACTTAGCACCCTTGATCTTCCTAATTTTCAAACGTATGTAACAAATGAAAAAATAGATGTAAAATAGATACAGTGTCATGAGAGCTGTATAGACACACTCTCTAAATGTTTAATATGTTTTATATAAGTATATATAAACATATATGTTTGCATATAAAGAGTTTTGTTGGGATACTTCTGTGTTTAGCCAAAATATGTTTTTCTTACACAAAATCACAGAATCATTAGGTTGGAAAAGACCCACTAGATCACAGAGTCTAACCATTCCTGTCAATCACTAAACCATGCCACTTAGCTCCTCATCCACCCACCCGTGAAAATTCTTTTCCTAATGTTCATCCTGAACCTCCCCTGGGAGCTTGAGGCTATTCCCTCTTGTACTGTCCCCTGTCACTTGGGAGAAGAGGCCAGCTCCCTCCTCTCTACAACCTCCTTTAGGGTAATTACAGAGAGCAGTAAGGTCTCCCCTCAGCCTTCTCTTCTCCAGGCTAAACAACCCCAGTTCCCTCAGCCACTCCTCACAAGACTTGTTCTCCAGCCCCTTCACCAGCTTCGTTGCTCTTCTCTGGACTCACTCCAGAGCCTCAAGATCTTTCTTGTGTTGAGGGGCCCGCGTGTAGCTATGGAAAATATCTTTGCCCCTACTTAAAAAATTAATGTGAGAGAGAAATGTCCAGCCTTTTAGCTGAAATAAAAAGTTTGCGGGCATGAAATGCTCAGCCTTGAAGATCAGAATGTAAATAGAAAAGAACCTGAAATTTATTAGTTTTAAAAAATTCATCCTTTAAAATCACACTTCAGGAACGCATCCTAACCTGCAGTGACTTAGGAGCCTGCCTCACATTACAGGATTTATAAACTGATGACAGAATCTTTATGAAGGAATATAATGATAGGATGAACAGTAGTGATTTTAAGCTGAAAGAGGTGAGATTTAGATTAGATATTAGGAAGAAATTTTTTACTGTGGGGGTGGTGAGGCACTGGAACAGGTTGCCCAGAGAAGTCATGGATGCCCCATTCCTGGAGGTGTTCAAGGCCAGGTTGGAAGAAGCTATAAGTAACCTAATCTAGTGGAAGGTGTCCCTGCCCATGGCAAGGGGGATGGAACTAGATGATCTTCATGGCCCCTTCCAACCCAAACCATTCTGTGATTCTGTGATTATAGACAGAACAGAATAAACACTCTTGAAGTTTTGTAGTTCAATAACACAGAGCAAACATTAAATAATCTATCTAGTAAGAAACAAATCCTCTCTGGGCATCATCTTCTGGTGTCTGACCACTCTCATGATATGTTTTTTGCCTTAGATCTAATTGAAATATTCTGTTTCCCAAATTGTGTCTCTGTTACCTATTTTCACATCATTGTGCATTGCAGAGAAGAGTGGTCTTTGTGTTCCCCAAATCCTTGCATTAGGTTTTTTGCTGATAGCAGTAAGATCTCCCCTTAGTATTCTCTTCTGAAGACTGAACTGATCCATCTCTCTCATCAACAATGCCTCTCCACAGCAGGTCTCAGTCCCCTAACTGTTTCCTGGCTCTCCAATGGTTTTGCTCCAAAATATTGATATAATTCTTGTCCAGGTTCAAGATCAAACACTGACTTATCAGTCACTTCCTTTAGCAGTAACACAGAATTGCAGAATAGTCGGGGTTGGCAAAGACCTCTGGTTTTCCTCTGCTATTGATTCCTGTGTTCTTGAAAATTACTGGATGCTTTGTGCATACAGTTCATTTCTTCCATATTAGCTCTTTGAATACTGAGCACAGAAATGTTTCCTGCACCCTTTTTTTTTTTTTTGTTTTTCCCACAGAACCTAGAATACCTTTAGGGTCAGATGTAAAAGTTTTGAATTGAAAAGTTGAATATGAAATTCAGTCAGATTTACTCTAATTGTAGAACTCTTGCTCAGCCCAGGGCAGATAAAACTCATCTTATTCAAGTAGCTAGAAACAGGGAGTGTTTTTTGTGAACATGCCACATGGTAATGGGATAATAAGCATGCCTGTAACACCCACGGTAAATTCCATCTCTTGCCAGGATGACACTCCAGGGCTTCTTGTAACTTCTTTCCATTATGTCCACATTAGACAGGTCTTTTGATTATGTTTTCATAACAAATTGAACTAAATTTCTTTTAATTCCCCCCCTTTTTTTCCTGTCATCCATATGCTGCTATTCTTCTGCTCATCAGGGAATCATAAAGCCATAACCTCCCATCTTATTAACAATAGACCTAGTAATTACTTAATATAGAACACTCACAGGCATCATTACACAACAAATGACTTCATATTTTAATCCCTTAACACATAATTTATCTTACTCATACTCATTTAAAAATCCATATTTCACAATCCTTTACACATTCTTTTAACAGTGAGTTATTTCTTTGAGCATTATTTTTTTTGTTTATTTGCTAACCATATATCTGGCATTTAATAAGCCCTACGTATTCTTATCAACATCCATAACAAGTCTGATGATATGGCCTTCTACTAGGATAAAGGGCTCTACTCTTGCCAGGCTACATTTGGGATGGGAAATTTAGTCCATTAATCAAGCATCTGTAATAGCAGCACTGACAGTACCAGAACAGTCAGAGGATAAACATCCTATTGACTCCCTGAATTGTTTGAGAACAGGAATGGGTCAGCACAATGAAGTTTCTGGAAGGACTTTTCCCCTTTTGTTGTATTTCTCCAATTTTTCACTACCTTTTAATTGTTGTTCCAGATAATGTACAAAAGCTGTTCCAGATCTTGTACTGGAATGAATGAGACAAGTAAGAACTTGAGGAATTAAAGATCAAGGCCAAGGTAAAGATTAAAGCAGAAGCTTTGTTTTTCCTTTACATTTTAGCCTCACCTCAACTGAATCACATGGAGCAACCAAGGTAATCAGCTACTTTACAGAGTTAATAGTCAGAAAGAATCTGTTTCACTCTTCTGTGAAGGTAATTTTTTCCACACTTGATTCAAAAGAGAATATATCTGTGAAGAGAAGCCAACCCAATGCTTACTTTCAAGAACAGAAGGAAAAAAAGTATGGCATTAACCATTTAGCTTTACATCATGAGAACTGAAAGATATAATGAAGCATCTATTGCATGGCACCGTGGTTTGTAGCTAGATTCTGAAATTTCCCTTTTCTGTCCTAGTACAGACAGACATCACCCACAATTGCACAAAAAATGCAATGACTTAAGAGCTTTGGGTGAAATTTTTGCTTCTTGCTACCCTGACAGCTAAAAATTCTGGTGTCTGCTTTAATCTGGAGCACAGTAAAGCAAAGTGATTCTTTCTATCCCTGCACAAAGTTCCCCCCTACACTCAGCTTCTGTACATGCTGCCTTTATGCATCCTTATATTCCTTTGTAAAGAGACACATACTCACACACCTACAGAATATAGCTGAGGAGACTGCAGTATTCACAATCTTTTCCTTTGTGCAGTGATCTCCTTAGTGTTTTACCAGATTTACTTGCCCTGGCAAAGCCAAATTCTAACCTGCTCTTAGTTTAGGTTAGGCTATCGGGACCACCTAGGACTCATCCTTGTAGTCAGAAGTGATCAAAATAAGGCAACACTAAAGATATGTATCATTGCCATCACACAGACTTTGTGTCTGAGCTGAAGTCAGGCCACAGGAAGAAAACCCAATAGGCCCACAGTTTTTGTTTCTGAGTATTTTGAGATATCGAAAGTTTGGTTATATTGCTGCAAAGGCTTTTTTTGTTTGCAGGAGCTTCCAGTAATTCCCATTAACAAAGAAACCCCCAAGAAAAAAAATAGGCCAGTAAAACCTAAGATATTTTAAATGCAATTCACCATGACCAGCTATATGATTTACACTATTAACTGCTTCTTCCATCCTTCCAAGAACATGCAATGTAAACTTGTCAGCACTGGGCAAATGTAGTGCATTTGGCCAAGTCATTGGGCACAGAAATATTGGCAAAGTTAGAAGAGCACATCCCATTCTAGGATCCTGAGTTATGTAAATATATCTGTTGGTAAGAAAGCGTATAATTTTAACTAAGGATTATATATCCATATATATATTAGAGTTTTGATTTTAAATTAATTCTGTGTAATACTATTCCTCTTTCGTTATAGGTAGGATGCCAATAAAGCCTTACTAATTCCAGAGAACGGACCCAAAATTTCTCAGTGTTCATTCTTAATAATGGTGGACACAATGACGTTAAAAGCAAGCTAATAGTAAGCAGAGTCATCTAAAAGTCTATATCAACATGGACCAGCCTCAGCATCTGCTGAGCTCTAATACAGCCTCTTTAATCTTACAGTTCTAATGAGAAACAGTACAAAAGGATAAATCACACAGGACATATAGAGTCAAATGCTCAGTTCCAGGAAAAATTCAGAATAACTCCAAGTTGTCTTAGACATAAAAATATACATAGCAAAGTGATTTTATAATTATTAATGTTCTTTCAAACCAAAACAGAAATTGGCAAAACAATATTTAAGACAAAACCAGTAGCATAGTAGGTATGAATAATTTGTCATTTCAGAGGTTACAGTGTTCTTCCTTTTTGCCATCAGGAGCAGACACCATTGCATTCCTTACCTCTTTGCTTTGCCACTGAGACACTGGATAGCCATTTGCATTCCTGTTGCTGGGTCATTACTTGCACAGTGGTACAAACTGTACTTATGTTGGTAATGAATGTTTTGGGGAACTTTAGTGTATATATTGAAATGATAAGGAAGTTTATAACCTATCTAATAGATAGTCTTTCAAAATCTTTCTCACATATAGACTTTTAAGTACATAGTTTGAGAATGAACCGCTTATTCTCACACACTGCATGACTTTTAATTCCCTCTACATCTCTACTGAGCCTAATACAACATACTTGACTAAAATGTGCATTCTGAGAGGAATCCAGCCAAAGTTCAAGATCTCACAGCTTCTGCAAATAAGTTTTTTCATTAATTAAGCAATCTCTCAGTGGGAAAAGTGTGCTTAATTTCCACTTTTAATTCCTCAGGCTGCTCACATTTTGCCCTTGCTGATCATGATGGTGCAAAGGTAAAAGGAGAAGTAATAACTCTTAAAGATAGTATCAGCATTGCCAGTCAGAGTGCAGACAGTAATTTTAGCTAGAGAAGAATTTATGAGAAATAGTGATTATTAGTCAGACCATAAAATTTATGTTGCTTTTCTTATTTAACTTACCAAATTCTCAAGTAGACTTGAGAGTACTGTTTAATGATTTTTTTGTTTGTTCGCTTTTAACATTTGAAGATAATCCTCTTCCTATAAAACAATAGCAAGTATTTCTAAGTCCTTCATGTAAATAATGCAATAAATGCCAGCATTTAATTCCCTATCTGGGATTGTAAACAAACTGGAAGATTACTGCACATGTATGTGGCAGTTTTAAATGTGTCCCTTGACAAGACATTACAGAACTGTTTCATAAAGCGAATTACAGATAGTGAAATTATAATATGACATCAATTTGCCATTCTTTTACATTTTGATAACATAACCAGCTTTGTTAATCTGAACTAGGTAAGGAATAGAAACAGAAGTGGAGAAAAGTGCTCATCTTGCACAACATAGCTATGATACAGCTTCAAGACTTTTAAAATCACTAGTCAAGATTTTAATATGCTCTGGTCTTTTGAACAGATAAAATTAATGCACAATTCTGGCACAACTGAGATCAGAAGTGGCACAACTGTCTGCATTACGAATATGATCGCTATTTAGTGTAATATATTTTTCGATTGAATTGTGAACTGAAACCTTGTTCGATTAACAAAGCAAGTTCCTGGAAGTGGTGGAAGTATGTAGTTGTGTCTGCAAAGCCCTGAATTGTACAGAAAATGAACACATTTATCTCTGAAAGTAATGGTTGGCTGCCATTTGTATGGAATATTTGACTGCTGCCTTCTTCAGTGTTTGCTTTGCAGAGACATGCGGAACATGACCTAAAGATCCAAGGAGGAAGTTAAATTAATAATATTTTTAAATAGTTTCTGATTTTTATTTCTCAAACAGAAAATCAAGTTGCTTGTTCTTTGAACTTCCATCAATTGTCAATGTTTTACTGAGAGTTTTCCAGGACAGTCAAAGAGGAAACTGGACCAGAACAATGGATAATGTAAGCATTTATCTTCACCACTGTGCATGCCGATAAGGAAAAGCCATGTAACTGTTCTCTCTCATCTTTTTAATTTTCTATTTATTACCTCCTGAAGGAATTTGCTTCATTTAACACAGAAAATTAGATATTTTGATCTGTAGATTTCCCCTTATTCTCATCTTATTAACCCATCTGCTTATTCTTTGTCCTATAAAGAAGAAGCAAACGTAATTTTAATTTGTAGCAGTTTTCTTTTAGATATTTTATGTCTTTATGTCCAAATTTATGCCAACCAGATGGCCATGGACATTTTCTAACTCAAAAAATAGTATAACGGCTTCCCCTGGAGACCACCTCTGAAGTTCAAAAGATCTTTCATGAGGAACAGGCAGTATATTGACACTTACTTGCTTTAACTGAACCAGAATAGAATTTTCTTAATTTTAATATGAGCTTTGACATCTGATAATAGCCCTAAGTGCCTTAAATTTTAGATGTACGGTATCAGATGTCATTAATGGATTTGGGTCTCAGAAAGTAGATATGCAGTATAACCTGAACAGAGGCCTCTTTGGTATGTATGTGCTGTACCTCTAGATCTTTCTTTCTACCAAATATGTAGTCGATATTTTTAAACTAGGTTGATTACTGTTGCTATATAAATTATTACTAAAACTTGATTAATTTCGTAGGAGTTTTGTGTCTCTAACCATATAGTCTTGAAGCAAACATGATGAGATGAAGAGCTGCTCCTCTCCACTGTTAATCGCTGTTCATCAGATACTCCAATCCATCTTAACAAAGTCCCCTGCACAGAAGATATGAGGGATCATGTTTGGATGTGCAAGGTTGACAGTTACAGTATCAGCAATAGGATTTCTGAACAACAATTATTCAAAAACACTCAGAATACAAAACTACATTTCCACAGCAGCATCAGATTGGTATTTGCCAGATCAAGCAGTGGAACAAAATTATTAACAGTGCCTCAAAATTTGGGTTTTTTTGTATATCTGAAATAATTCTGATTATGTAAAGCCTAAGCAGAGCTGATGACATAGTACACATTGGGATCATTTTATGCTTTCAGATCTAAAAATATTAGAGACCTTATCATGACTTATCATGCTGTATGTCTCTGCTCTACAGCAAAAGAGGATATACATAAGTTTGCAGATCCAGAGGCAGAAATTCCCAGGACATCCTGTTATCGAACACATTTGGATGCTGCCTTTCTCCTTTTCATGATCACTGAAGAAGGCTGAACAGTGATTCCTTCAGATCATAAAAGAATGCTACCATTTCTGGAGACTAAGCTGTCCTGAAATACCGAGAGCTCTCTTTTAAAACGGCTGTGACACAGAGACTGGCCATAGGACACTTCTCCTCAGAAAAGAAACCCAAATAAAGGTTTAATTAGAAAGCCACAAACTTATCACAGGCAAATACAAATAAATTAATGAAACAGCAGGCCATTTAAAACTAATTTATATTTACAGGATCCTTAGAGAGGATACGTATTTAGTATGTAAAAAAATTTTGAACTTGGCCAAATATTTGTGGGAAACTCTTTCTGGTTTTGAGAGTCACCTCAAAACACTCAAATGGTGTTCTAGAAATGCATATTAACTCCATATGTGTGAATAAGGAGTTAAGGACTTCGGGATATGCATGCAGAAATGGTGTTTCCCCAAGTCAGTTTCTGCTTTTGAAGATGTTGATATAAATGATTTCTGAGCTTGCTTGGGTCCCCTAGTCTTTCTCATGTTGACCTGTGCTTCACTCCATGATTAAAAAAAAGCACACCACCACACCTCCCTACCCTCCTCCCAAACCTTTTGTCAGTGAAATATCTAAAATAGTAAAACGAATGCCAGAATACAGTTTCAAGCAGTCTTTCACATCTGAACACTGATTAATTTTTAGTCTTCTGCCTCCACAAAAATTGTGCTAAGACTTTCCCAGACATACTTGAGTGTGGTTCAAGGCATAGCACAAGTGACATACTTTTTGCAGCAGTGTAGGTGAAGGTGAAAGAAAACACTTTACCTTTACAGTTGCAAGCAAAACCATCTTATTCTGAGTGAGGAAATAGTCCTTCAATTCTTTTATTTACCCAACCTCTGAGGACAGGTATACATGATGATCCTTGCATGTAGTGTGGTACCCTGTGAGGTCCTGCTGTGAAACACTAAGAGTGACAAAGGTAACCCTGAATGAAATAACCTTAAGCTTTTAAAGTACAGCATGATACACCTCAAATGTTAGATGTAGCAATGGTGCAGAAAAAAACAGGCAAGAGAACCTGAAGGAATGAGCCTTAAGTTATTTTTTGGCTAAAGAATGAAGCAATAGTTGAATAAAAGCAAACAGATTGTGCTTGCCTCATCTTGCTCTAATACAGATCGTACTATGCAAATTTTCATTATGCCCACACACAGATACACCAGTAAGAATGTAGGAATTATTGTCTAGGACAGTCTCATTTACTGTTATTGAATTAGCTTAAAACTTTCACAACTTTTAAAGATTGTGTCAGCTGTGAAGTGTGTTGGAATATAAACTAACATCTGATGATCTGTTGTCTGTGCAGAATATGCTTTGCATTTACTCTAGTTAATAACTTCCTAATACAAAAGCCTTGCTATTTTTCCTAAGATTTACTATTCCACTTACAAATCTACTTTTGAAGAGCTTTGCACTTTAAAGGTTGCATGTATGAGAAAGTAAGAAACTTAGAGTTTCCTTGGTTCTTTAAATCTGTATATTCTGTCTTTTTAACTAATGCTGTTGTCTTTGAATGCGCTGTGATATCTTAGTTTAAAAAATAGTTCAATTATTGCAGGCCTGCTACATCCTTGTAGACTCACTGAGACATTTTTAGCTTCTCCTGTAAATTCACTTATACTCTCACAATTCTCTGTGGACTTGGACGGATTTGGGTGCACACAAGTGAGCAAGTGCAGCCAGGCAGAGAGTGGTAAAGTGGGTGGAATGTCTTGCCTCGTCATGCCCCACTTGATACAAACCCACGTGGCATATTGGGAATTATGTGTTGGTGGGTGTGTAGAATTTACTACAGGTTTACTCCAGCATTAAACTAATTAGATAGCCAAATTCCAATTTAGGCACCTATATACAGTAGAGTTATCAAAAAAACCCCACCTAATCTATTTAAGTGCCTGAGATGGCAAAGGTACTATTTTCATTCTCATCCTAAATTACTGTTTCTCCTGACTGAAGGAAAAGGTGCAGAGGAAGCGTATCTCAATGCTGTGTAGCACCTCAGAGAGATACCTTTCTCGGTCATAGCTCCCTTCTCTGGGACCCATTTTCTGGAATAATGTTTGAGAGACATTTTTCTCACACATTTGGCTTAAATATTCTCCCTCTAAGTTTTATTCCATTGTGTGGATGAACTTCCTCTAATTTCTGCAGATGTTTCTACATGAGGAGCAAATTGCCTTCTTTCTGGTGTTGGCTTAGTGGGAAAAGTATTACAAACCATTAAATCCATTATCAGGTGATCACCATAAAATAAACACCCCTTGGTGAGGAAAAATGTATCAGCAACTACATGCAGAAATCCAAACACACAGACTCCAAATGAAAACTCAGTTCTGGACCACTCTGAAGTTAAAAGAGATGATGGATAGTGATGTGGGAAAGGAAGGTTTTCTTGTAGATTTGATGGAATAAATTCAATAACCTAAAATTAAGACATGAGTCCAGCTGGAGGGGAAAGAAGAAGAAAATTACATTCAATATAAAAATTAGTGTGTGTAGAATATTCAAAGACACTGAGTTTCAACAGGAAGATTATTTTTTTCATACCACAGGAAAGAAAAGTAGTTCTGCAACATAAATGGACATTGTGCCTGTCACATGAATGCTGAGTGACACAAACCAGCCTTCTGCTGTCACCACATAGTAGGTAATGGTACCTAATTTTATTAGTAATGGAGGGAAAAATATCTTCCCAGCTGCTGTTCCAAATAGAACTACCCACATTAATAAGGGCTCTGCTTGCATAAATGAGAGCTCCAAAGCATGGCCTCGTATTACACGTAACCAAAATTTTAATAAACATGTATTTTTTCAAAGTGTTACAATGAAAAGCACAAACCAAATCACTTTTCTAAGATAGATTCATTTTGAAAGGAATAAAACCTCATGTCTGTGACTGATAATGAAAAGTAAACCTTTGGCTAGTTTAGACAATAAATATTTAAACGGAATCATTAGCTTTTCTGAAAAAGATTTGTTGTTCAAAAGACAAGTACTTCTCATACTGAACTGTTTTTATCTAGTGGAATGTTCACATTGTTTCCATTCTTATGGTTAATTGCTAGGAGAAACCCTGTTTGTGTTTTTGCTGCAGTAAGTGGAATGTCTCGTTCTTCAGTAAGAACTCCTCTGGACTGTTTGCTTGGCAACCTCTTCGGCTTTTTAGCTAATACACAAGTAAGATAAGAATAATAAACTTAAATATTTACATCGGATGTTTCTAATGGTTAGTTGTAACTAACAGTTTTCCAAGGGACTGGAAAAGACACTGCAATGTGGACTGAAGTGTGTATCTTGAAAGCCTTTTAGTTGTTAATGTTCCCACTCACAATGTGATACTGGAAACCCTTAAGACCTTAATGACATACCCCAAAAGGCAGGCAGAATTGTACATGTGTAGGTGTTGCTAATAAAATTGGTGAGAATAGGAAAGTGCTGGCAACTCAGCTACTCAGTGCAGACCTCTTTATTTCCATATGATTTTTCTTCCTGTGAATGTTATTACCCACATATACTGGATCTTCCTCATAAGAATTTTAAATGAGTTCAGTAGCAGGAGACTTCACATCAAGCTCATTCAGAATTTCAAACTGCTCATACTTAGACTAAAGAGACTGAAAGTGTCTTATTTTTTAGGACTTCCTTATTAAAAAACAGGTCGTGTATCAGACAGTTTACGATAATTCTCAAATACACCCTATGTGAAGAAATCAGCTTGTACAGAAACACAATTAGGGCAAACAATGAATCACAGGGAGTACTTGGCACCTAGATCTCTGCGAAACAGAATAGTATTTTCAGGACATCATAAGATATGAAACTTTCGAGCTTTTCAACATTCGTACTGCTACATACAGGGCATTTTCTCAAGGTGAAAAACTACCAGAAAGGAAAGGAATTTAATAATCAGATCATAGGAAAAGGATACACACTACCAGATGGTGCTTTAACTTCTATTCATTGTTAAATGTCTTTGAACAATTTAACCTGGCCACATAACCTACTCCCCCTCAGAGGATTCTGTATGCAACACTTCAGTGGAATAATTTTGCATCTCTTTTGAGTGCTTCTTCTTAGTATCCTTGTTTATTCTGACTGCAAAATGGGGCTGAGAGTGCTCAGACATTCTTGAGTCATTTTTACATAATTCTTATTGCCAATTTCATAAAATTTGGCACAGGATGAACTACCAGGGTGGTAAAACCCCTCCCACTGTAGGGGAGGATCAGATTCACGTTTATACACTAGCTGAATTTTGACTTGAATATCCCAGCTTGTAAAGGGTTAGATTGTACTTTGTAAGGGAGAAGCTGGTTATGTTTTTGTGTGCATTGCCCTTATTGATGAGGTGTCATGGATTTTACTCCTTGGAGTTTTCATCTCTGCTAAGAAGTCTAAATTTAGGTTCTTATTTCATAACAGGTTTCTTCTTAGGTCTCTTTCTGAGGACAATCTATTATTCAAATAGTTTCTCTCTCTGTTCTCATAAAACTGATTCTTAAAATTGCTCTGGTTTAGTATTTACTTAATGTTGTCCTCAGGAGTATGAAGTTGACTAAAGATAGTGAAACTCCTTTCCATCACCATTTTCACACAGGAACTTTTGACTTAACAGATTGCATGGTTTAATCTTCTAATTCAAGCAACTTCTTGCAATTAGATGCTCAAATATGACAATGATGAGGGCCATAAAAGAAGCCAGAGAGAATGACATAATTAAGCAATAATAACACACACATATACATGTTTTAATTTAATAAAAAAAAATAAGTTAGTGGCAAAAGTCTGGGCATTGTTCATATGATGTGACTGAGAAATCAAACATTAGATGCCTGTGGACATGTGCTCAGTCAATGAAAGTGGTTATTTTTTTATAGAAAGGAAGAGGAAAATGTCATGAAAAGTAAGGACCAAACTCAATTTTAAATGGCACCCCCTCACAAGACTTCTTCAAAAGAAAATTCTCCACTCAGAAATAAGTTTTACATCTGTTGGACAACACACATTGCAGACTTTCTAACCATGAGAAAGCCTGTTTACCAGGCTTCTGACAAAGAATAAAGTCAAGCTTGGGCAGAGATATTATTCTACTTTATTTTCATAATTTGAAATGCAAATAGTTTTATTTTGACAGAGTATGTACAGATGATAATGAGATCATGCAGTGACCCCAATTTAACTATTAATATCTAGTAGATATGTAGAATTTTAAAGTGGGAATCCTAACTATTTTCAGAATATCAAACCAATCAACCACATATGTTGTTAAAGCGCAAAATATTATCTGCCATACTGTCTATGAATGCAGTGTTGTCTTTACTTAAATCACTATGGGAGATTCTTCTCCATGTCAGAAACTGTGATGCAGAACAGATGCTGAGACATAATATAGCCCTCCATAAATCCTTAAACTAAGAGCTGTGACCAGCTATACTCTTTATGCAGGGGGCTCAGTCTGAGCTCACATAGTTTCCTTACTCAGATGCCAAATCTGTGTCCCATTTTAATCCTCTTGTGACTAGGAGGTGTAATGGAAACTTGAACTATTCAGTTCCAAAGGAGTTACATAGTACCCCTGAAAGACCTCCTCATAGTTTATTTATACCCCTAAGTACTGAAATCACAACAATTTAGCTACTTTCTCGAGACATGGACAGTTGTACAAGAAATACAGTTGTGTGAAGTTTGTTCCTGTTTGAACCTAAAACTCTACAAATTAGGTCAATTCCCAAACCTCAAATTCCAGTATTAAAATAAGTCAGCTGGAACAGGATCCAGTGTATTAATATTAACATGAGAACACTAGGCATTCTGTGTTGCATCCATATTCCCAAAGGTGCAGTCTGTACTCTCGGCATAACTGACAGCTTAATAAAGTCCCTCCTCCCCATTTGTTTCAACTAGCTCAGAAAGAGGAAAAATGGTTGATGTATTTAAGGATAAACTTGCATAGCTGGTTAACTCTGACACTTCTTTTGTGCTTTGTGATCTAAATATGAAGGACTGTAATAGAACAGGAGATCAAGACCCAAACACAATTAACTGGATGACTGATGACATGTTCACTTGCGTCAGGCTGGTATTGACACTCTCACACATGAGTGAGCCTCTGAAGGCCTAATCTTGTAGGTGCCTTGAAAACAAATGTTTGTCTTAATATGAAGGTATGCTCACAGGCATTATTAGTATATGGTTTCTGCAATGGGCAAGTTGAAAACAGAGTAAAAAATGCTGCTATTTTAAGGCAAAACACTTATGCTGCTGAGCATTAACGTGGATGAGTTAATTAAAATGATTTAAATGAATAATCAACTGTGATACATAGGAGAAAATAAACAGGAAACTGTTAAATCTCAGTGAGACCCCATTTGAGAAAGCTGTGAAAATAATTTTGAGATGATTCCATTAAAAATAAAGTGCAAATGTGAGTTTTTTCAGGAATCCTGAATTGTTGGATGGTATGGGATAGTTACTACTTTAGAAGAAGGAAGAGGTAAAGTGCAGTGGGAAAGGTGGGGCAGAACAGCATTGTACTGACCCCTTTGATACAACCAAAAGTTTTGCTAGCTGCCTGTATCGTAAGTGTTCAGGTGTTAAGTGTATTGTGTATTTCCTCAAATTGGTAGTATCCACAGTGACGGCATTGGAAGGATGAAGTTAAGCTGATGAGTTGTTAAACAAATATTTATCAGGATCCTTGAAGTGCACAGATAAATATCAAGCAGCAATAGCAATTATAATCTCTTATCATTACTTTTTCTGCCAGGTTACTCCTTTACATGCTCCACTCCTAAATCCACCTCTTAAGAAAATTTTACATGGGATCTCTGAATTTGGCCTGATAGTCACCTATTTCATTCCTCGTTTGATTTGTTCCTTAGGACCAATCTAACAGGTATCTAGTAAGTATCCACTAAGTATTGAGGCTCTTAGTAACAATACTTCACCCCCTGCATATATCTACAGACTTAATTTGACTTAATTATATAGCCTTGTTCAAAGAAAAAAGGTTGGGTAAAAAAACTGTTCTCCAGATCATCTAAATAATAATTTCAACTCCCTCAGCCTTCAGCACATCCTCACCTTACCCTAAATCCTTTCTAGAAGAGACTGATTTCAAACTGTCTTGAAAAAGGCATGAACTTATTTTTCAAATGGTAAAAGCAGTGCAGAGCTAGTATAAACACTGCCTTATCTAGGACTGCTGAGGATGTATGTGGTTTCCTGGGCATATCCTGAGCTTGTATCTGCTCACTTACTAACTGATAAGTAACATGGCACTTTCAAAATTAAAATAACAATATTTAAATAGACCCTTTTAAAAACAAGAATACTAAGATATAAATATAATTGAGATTTTTGTCCAATATCTGACTTTTATCTGCATCAAAATCAATCCTTGTTGTCTTATAAAATTAAACCAAAAAGAAAATGCACACACAGAGGAGGAATAATGCATGGAATGAGCTGAAATATCTGTTGCTAGGCTAAATGATCAGTAACCAAAGAGGTAATAACTCTACAAAATCCAGTGTAAACATTCAAATTGGAGAGGAAATACTTAATTCAGGAAGAAAGGTTGTAATAGGGGTGAATAGGAAAAAAATAAGAAAAGGACGTAAGGAATAACATACCAGTAGTAACTTCCTGCCCAACAGATCCATGCAAGTGTTTGATTTTGCTATTTTTACAAAATATTTGATTTTAGCTGATATATTTACTGCCCAGTATTTTGTGGCAATTCCTAAGCAAAGGTACAGAAGAGAGAAAACATAGACAACTGTGCATGTGAAAAAAAATTAAGTCAAAGATGAGTGTACATATTTATTTCTGCCAGGAGGCTTAACCTCACTCATGTCATGCAAAGATGTTCATGCTTGCACACAGTCCAATTACACAGGTGGTTTAGATGTATTATCAGCCTTTTTCTACATAGGTGGCTGAAGCCTTAGACAGACATGTACAGACTTTCAAGTGATCATTGGCATGAAAGTAGTTTAAAAATTAAGGCTGCACAGTACTACAATGTAATAAATATAAATGTAATGAAACAAATCTCCTGATCTTTAGGATGGTGTGAATACAATAATGAATTATTCTTCAAATATCAATAAATATAGACATATGTATCATATGATGACGTGCTCCTATTTATGAAGGCATGTATTACATGTAATTTTACCTGCTTGCTCTCAGTATCTTGCTTGTTAGAAGCCCTTGTTAGGTGGAACCAAGCACAAGCAGCTGGGGATGTTACAAAATTCAGCATGTGGGGTGAAATTCAGGAATACCTAGTGTGGAAATTAGAGTCTTACCTTTGCAAGGAAGTTAATTTGGAAGCTGACATCAGCTTCTTTGCTAACTTATACCTCAGATACCACGTTAGCCTCTCTGTGTAGGTAAAAATCCTGTTTCTGTTTTAAGGACACTTTCAGCATTCATACCTTCCAATTTTAAGTGTCTCTGATTATTTCATTGTAGGATAGAGAAGGACATAAGATGAAAAATTATATTTGAAATATGAATGCAAAATATATCTTTGGCTGCACACGGCAGCGCATACACCACAGAGCAAAAGACCCCCAATAAACATATTGGAAGAATAGTGTAAGAAAAGCACCGCAAGACACTAATGAGCAAACACATGACAACTGGGTTTGGTTTTAGGTTACTCTGAAAGCTAGAAATCATATTTCTATTCCACACATTTTTGAAATTATCACTTTTACTTAGACAATAATTTTATGTTTAATCATTTCTTAATTTACTGTTTGGTACAAGAGGCATTTCACAAACACATCGGATGACAAGTTCTCTACTTGGACTAGTATTCAATAAACATCAGACTCTTTAAAAGGACTCTTATTAGACAAGAATAGAGAAAACACGATTAGAGTGAGATCAGCATTAGAGCAAGGGACAAATCAGACAGAGATATTCTAGGGCAAAAGCGCTGAAGAGCCATCAGAAAAGAATCTGGGACCTCATATAAAAAGAATGTGTCTCAGTATCTCAATGACAAAAACCCTTTTAAGGAAAAAAGTCAAGCAAGTGACGGACTTTTATATCTCATATACAGTAACCTTGGAAAAGGGAGTTTAGAAAACTAGTTGAGAGAAACAGATCATTAGTGTAAACTATAAATTCAGCTGAGGATAAACGCTGATTGTTAGAATATGATTGACATTCTCTCTTGAGACAGATGTCCTCCTGCCCTCCCAGCTGGAAATGCTGGCTGGGTGGAGCTTCTTTAGAGAACTGCCTGCTGCCATTGTAGAACCAAAAGAAGAGTAGACACGCAGGGGTAAATTTTCAAAGCAGTGTGTTTATTAACTACCCATTGACAAATAGAGGTAATTGCTTGTGAACCTCCTGCACATCCCTTTGAAAACCTACTCAGTTTGTCTGAGATGGTATCTCACCATTTATACCAGAAAAGGTGGCTTCCAAGATAGAGGTGGGCCTTTCCTGACAATGGATAAAATGGATGATCTCAGGAGCCCTTCGCCTTTTTAAAAAGCTGTGTGAGGTCTCTCATATTACAATTCTCATTCAATTTAGTTTTTTTCTCTTCCTTTAAGATCAAAGAATTTTTTCTTATGTCATCACACATGACATGGGTAATGAAAGCTTTGAGAAGCTAGAACAGACAGTTTCCAGCATGGCTTCTATCTAATTCTGTGGCTTTTCAGTATTCTCATTTATATGGAGGCAAGAGGGGGGAAATGATTAAGAATACTTCACCTGGCAATCCTTGAACACTCACTATTGTAAGCTGAAAGCAAGCATAGCCTCACTATTATTATGCTCTACCCATGTATACTTACAATGAATAGACCAGCACTCTCGGTGCTTCTTCATTAGAGCCATGTTTTGCTTTACAAAGTACTGGACCATATATGAGCTAGTTATAAATCAAAGAAGTAACAAGTTTTGGATCCCATGCAAAATCCTCTGTGAAGTAAAAGTCACACAACAAAAAAGGATAAATTCATATTTTCAAATCATTCCATTAGCATGTGTTCAGACATGTTGCTGTCAGAACATAAGTCTTGACTCTCTGACTGGTTTGCAGTAACATCATAACATGATTAAATCCCACACAAAACATGACACTGCCATTATTTAAAGGTTATATATTATTTAATGTGGTGTGGATTTTTTCATTTTTTTTTTCTTTTTGTTCCTGACAGTCTCTGTGTGGTGTGAAAGTAATTATACAAGACTATGTGTGGCACAAAAACAGTCACCAGGGAGTGAAGGTGGTCACTAGTTAAAATTGTGCACTACACTATTGCATTCAGTGGAAGTAACTCTCTTACTTCTATACATACTCTTCTTGTTCTCAGTATCACAGAGGAAACAAATAATGAGGTATAAAATTTCACAACATCAACTAACAGTAGCTTAAATGGGATTTGATATGTTACATTTTGGTTGTGGTTTTGAGGGGTATGTGTTAATTATGCTGATGAGGTTTCTAGTGGCATGACAAGTATCATTTGAATTTTTATATATGCAAAGTTAATTTGTTCCAACCATATCTCTGGATAAAATGGTCTTTGCATTTGTATCATGTGGAACTGAGCCAATATGAGTCAGTGTGTGAGATGAAACTAAGAAAAATGCCTAGATATAATGTGTAAATATGGTAATAAATTCCAGCATGAATGGAGACTCTGATCATTATTGTGTTGTATGTCAAGCAGGTATCTGCATTTCTACTAAAATATACTATAAATATTCAGAAAACTTAGTGTTTCGTACTGAGGTGGGAAATAAAATATCAAAATACTGGATTGAAAATAAACGGTAGCAATTTGGGAATGCCATGACACTCAGCTTTGATTTTAGTATAAAATACTGAATTGCTATGCACTGGTATTCTGGAAGCAAATTTTTTTGTTTTCATTCAACTTGATATGAGTCTCTGTCCCTCGCAGCTGTTGCAGCATTTAGGAAAATATAGTTTCATTGCTGCATGTCTCTGCTTTTACCTCTGCAATTAGATTCAAGTTCTCATGATAGATAAATTTCTTGAAATTCTGTGGATCCAACGTGTACAAAATTTGAGACCATTACTGGAAGAATAATAGAAAACCTATACAGAAGAGATCCTGGAACAGCTAAGCTGTACCTGTGTGAAAGCTAAGTTTGCTTAACTTTGCTAACTCATAAATATTTTTTTTAAAATGGAGAAAGTTGAATCCTACTTTTTTATATTTAAAAATTTATTCTCACAAAAATGTCATCTTTGGTAAGAAATATTTGAAAAGAGAATCCTAATCCTTGAGTCAAAGTTCAGGTTTCTTGCAATAGTATGCAGGTACAAAGAATGGCATCTATAGTGTCGTTACAAGTTAAACATTACCAGTGTTTTACAAAAGTGATACTCTAGATAGTTTTGAAAACATAGCATAGGAATTAAAGAACTATAAATAGAAAAATTTCTTTTCAAATAGGATTTTTTTTTTACAGGTTCATAGTTGAAAAGACACCGGGGGTATTGTTTCTCAAGAAACTTGGGATCTTAGAAGACATTATGGAAATGTAGATATAGAGCTGCTAAGGAAGCTGAACATATATGATAATTTTGTTTACCATATACTATTGCTTTCTGTGATGTGAACATGAGAAATACGAAAAAGCATACTTGGTCTCTTATGTTATATATTTTAAAAATAATATGATTAGTTTGGGGAATGAACATAACCAGAACATCTTAATTATCTTTTCTCACTTTTCATCCCATAAACTCCTTTTAACAACCTTTCTTTACAAGCTTAAGTTTCTTTTACAGAAGCTAAATTGAGAATCGTTGGACAGCTCCCAAATCCATGCTTTTTTCCTCTGTTCCTTTGTGGAAATGTCTTAGCTGCATAATTTGACATAGTCTGAATGTCAGTGCAAACATCCCACAAGCACTGAGTGACTGTTTAACCTAAAAAACATAGAGTGTACTTTGAAAACTTTATTAGAAATCTTTCACTCTCAAGTATTTTTATAAACTCTGGCCCAGTGAAAATGAGATGGTCCCTTAAATTGAAAAATGATTAATTATACAAACCATGCAACAAAAATGTTTATCTTTATAAAAGAAAAACATTTACAGAATGATTTCAGTAGTTTATAGTAAGGAAAGATAATTAATGGTTTGTTGCTATTCTATGATTTTTCAGTGAGATAATCCATAGCTAGTGGTGTGGGGAATAGCTTCGATTTCTCAGTTCACCAAGCACAAGAAACCTCGACTGAGTGGTTTATCTTAATAGCAGATATCTATCTGGTTTTCATTATTCACATGGTATAGAGGAAATATCTTTGTGCCACTTAGGAGAGTCCTAATGTAGCATACAGTCTTAAAGTAAGAGTAGATACAGGAGGGAGCTTTTTCACCACTTACATCTTGTACCTAATGCATACAGAGTTAGCAGAAAATCCTTCAGAATCATAAATATTGTGAAGAAGCTTTTTGCAGAAAACAGCACTGTGGTCTGAAATTCTCAGAGAGCAGGACTGCCTTGGGAAGCAATGGATCCTAGCAAGTGGTGTGTCCTGTGGTCCTAATAGCTGTGCTGATACAGTGTCTCCCAGACAGCTGTGGGTAAAAAGCCAGATGCGCCCGCCCTTGTGTTGAGGAGCAAATGCCTAAGCATGCTCTACTGCAGCTGGTCAAAGTAACAGAAAAATTCAAGTCTATGGCCTTTGTACTCTACTTATACTAGCCTCTGGTTTGAAGGCCTTTATTGAAGGGGTCTCCATGAGGATGCTTTCCTCATCAGAGATGAAAAGGAAATATAGCCTTTAGTGAAAAATAATATTGATTTTGTCAACATGCGTCTCAGCACTTATCCTTGCTGGTCACCATAAGAAGGGCAACAGTTACAGGTTGGCTCCTTTCTTTCTTTTCCTTCCTCTCCAAATGTCGTTATACAGTGTGTTGTGGTGATATGACTCTTAATCTGACAGGAGAGGAATTGTATTGCCATCTCATCTACTGTCTTCACTATCCTCTGTCCTGACTATGGTTGCATTTGCCCCTACTGTGATTTCAGGTTAAAAATACGGAATTGGCTAAAACCCCTTTGAAGTCTGGCTCACCCATCATAATGGAGAATGTAATGAAAACATCTGCCTACAGGTCCAAGCGCATAGTGAAATTGTGAATGCACGTCTGTTAGTTTAAAGCAACGAACAAAAAAAGCTTGGATGTTAGAGAGACAGCACACAGAAGAATACTAGACGTATCAGTGGACGTATCATTTCAACTTAGATGGCTGTCTGCAGTGCTGGTAACATTTTGCATGCAGAAATGGATAGCAAAATAGTTCAGAAATGAACATCAAAAACAATTAGAAGTTCAAAATCTTTCTGTATAAGGAAGTATTGAAAATATTGGAACTCACTAAAAAGGTGAGAAATCAAAGGAGATCAGATAAATGTGACTAATGCAATGAATTATATTAAGAAAATAAATCAAGAGCTCTCTTTTTGTCTTTACTGTAAAGTCATTTAAAAGGACAAGGGACATTTGTTGAAAGACACTAGATCTAACACCTATTAAGGAAAATATCTTTTCATGATTATCTTTTGAAAATCATTGTAATAAAATGTTACTGAAGGCAAGGATTTAGCAGGATTCCAAGAAGTAGGTGTTGTATGGGACCATCACCAGTAACGCTACCTAGGAAGGCTCATAGTTGAATGAAAGTAAGCCTTTTGGTTTTCATGACTTACTTAAAGCCACGGGAAGAAATTTCTCACTTTGTGATGGCAATTATTTTATTGGACTATCTCCTGCAATTCCTATCAAAGGACTTTTTGTTGCTCATGATGGTCTGACATGAGGTGGTGCTCTCATGTTTCTATGGAATGAATTTGCCACAGATTTAAAAAATTTTTTACTGTGTTCACTAAGTGGTCAGGCCAATGTGTCTTAAGAAGTTAACATCTCTGAAATGGGAGTTATTGACCTTCAGGTCACATTCAGTGACCGAAATTTTTATGCTCCTAGTCCTGCGAAAAATGTGGTTTAAGAGAACCAATTTTCATGTTATATTTCAGCAAACCTAGGGACAGGGCTGGTCTTCCTCACAAATTACTTCACTCAGATGAGTGTCAGTACCTTTCACACACTGACAGAGAAGTGCAAAGCTATTTGACCCCCCCTCCCCTCCTTTCAAAACCACTTTTTTCCCCAGTGGTTTATCAGTTTAAAAGTACTGAAACCTAACTCTGAATAGTTCTGAGTAAAAAAATCAAATTCTAACTTGTTAATATTATATCTGTGCTCACATACATAGTTATGTATACACAACTGTGAAGTTGTACATATGTATGTATACATGTATGCCTGCGCATATATATACACACAAACACACATATTTACACGCAGAAAATACATCTCCATAAATTTACCTTTCTTCTAACATCCTGTGGGCCACTAATAAATACCATAAATTTTTATTATGTTCCGACATCATCATCATAAAAAGTTACTTTATGATATATTGACTTTACTAAGAAACTCATCCAATCAAAGGACTGCAAATATCAGTTGTGGGTTTATAGAGATAGGGTGTGCAACCTGAATTTAGCAATCTTTTTAAAAAAATAAGTCTGCCCCAGAAGAATTAATTCTATATCTTTCAAAGTCAGCAGTGTCAAGAAACAAATGTTCTACATGACAGTTAAATAGCTTATTTGTTAAGTCATTTATTTTGAACGTTAGTCACTACTTGTTGACTGAGATCAGAAAACTGGCCTTTTTGGAGCAACTATGATAATAAACCTCCTTTTTACATTTTTCTAATCTACACACAGTTACCTACAGAATTTGTTCAACAAATGATACTCAGAACAAATGCCACCCTTATTAGGTCATAAATACATGGAAGGAGACTCCTTGTTTTAAGTTCATTTTGGGTTCAAGCTCTTATTTTCTAGGTGGTTGAAATTCAATGTGACCTAAAATAAAAACCAAACCCAAACCAAATTAAAACAAATAAGCCTCAAGAAACAAAACAGTTTAACATTTAATCTCTCTTGCAAAAGCCAAAACACATGCCCAGAGAGCCCGTGCCTCCCTTCTAACAATGCAAGGAGGTTTTAAAGGATGTCTACCATTCACAGGAATACAGAAAGAAAAAAGATGTGTTTTCTCTCTGTTTGGAAACACTATGACCTGAAACTGAGATAATGACAGTATAGCTAGCTGTGGAGGCAAATGTGAACAGGGAAGCTTACAGATTTAAGCAGGAAAGGTGTTCAACCTTTTCTGGAACCCAGACAGAGGATGCTGGATAGTGTTGTGGAAGAGGGCAGTCTCAAGGGGCTGTTTGTGGAGAAGGAGCTGTGAGCCCTGGCAGGACAGTATGACTTGTGGTTACTCCTGGCAGGGAGTCTGAACACAGCGAGGCTGAGGGACAGGGGTGCATGAGGAGCAGGGGTTCTGAGGAGCAGGGATGCCTGTGGAGCAGGGGTGCCTTCATTGCTACTGCCCCTGGGCCAGAGGGGGCATCCCCCCTGTTATTACATAACAGAAAACGGCTACTCCACTGTTCCCTACCCTCCCTGAGGAAAAAAAGGCCAATGAGGACTGGGAGGAGACTGCTGGGGCCCATGATGTTACCTTTTGACTTTACACAGTCAACCACATCATGACTTGTCACTGCCGGGTTGATGTCTGGTGCAGGCTTTGAGGGGCCACCAGCTCGACATAGCCACTCCCCCATCTGCCCAGGTACTGAGGATGCCCCTGCAAAAGCTGTGGAGCACTGGGTGCCTTTGCTTTTCCTGCTCCATGTGTACCAAGGGCACAGTTGCAGCTGCAGCTGTGGAAGGTCATGAATCCACTTGAGCCAGGTGCCAGGCAGGTGCTGGGGCGGCTGCCCCTTGGTCTGCTCTGGCAGGTTCCATGGCATCCTGCTCACCTGTCCAGCATGACACTGCAGCTTCTGCTTGTCATCTCACATACTGGTTCTCCCCTGCTCAGGCAGAGCCAATACAGCAGATATGGTCTGGACTGTTGTAAAATATGACTTTGTTAATTGTTGTCTTTAAGGGAGCGGCCCATGCAGTTTGTTAACATGAATTTGCATGTATGCAGGCACCTGACAGCGGGGTGTCATCATTACCTTGTGCACAAGCACCTACAGCCTAAATTTCAATGGCTACTTGAAAAGAAAGCTTTCCAAAAGGCAAAATTATATCTGAGCATGACAGTCCATCTAAAAGGGTAGATTTTCATAAGGCTCTGAAATCAACTGAATGCTGAATTTAGTAACTGTATGCAGAAAGTGACTGTGTGTTGGGGACTTTGGTAGACCAAAACCAAAGACAACTGTGGTGATTACCCTCAGCACCAGCAAGTCATTTTAGAATCGTGTTGGATGCTTCTGAATTGAAACAAAACATGAACAGCACAACGAATTTGAACTATTGAAGCTCCCAATCTTCCTTCCCATGAAATTAATAAGATAACAGCTAGAGAATACAGGAGAAACAAGATTAGGACCTAGGAAAAGGAAAGAAAACAAAAAAATAATAAGCATTGGCACAAACCTGTGTGCTTTATAAGAACATAGTCTATGAGGATGGATGGCATTCTCAGGTGATTTATTTTCTGGAGAGGTTCAAGCTTTCTCAAGTGTAGGAGTAAGAAGATTACCATGTTAGAGCTGACTTTGGGCTGTTCTGGTGACCAGTGCTGAACAGTTGAGATGAAAAAGAATGTGTACAAATATACAAATTATTTGACTGTTTGGTACATGGGAAAATACTTTGTTTATTGTATTTTTATATATTTTTTTTATTTACTACCAATACCAGTATATTATTTTGGTTTGTGACCCAGAACATACAGGTTTGCAATCTTTTCCTTTTACTCACATCTTTTAATAATTCTGGAATGCATGATGATACTGTGTGAGCTAAGTTTATCATTACAAAATTGTATCAGTTTGAAATATTAACCCAGCACTGCCTTGGGGATAGTGAATAATTATATAGCCGGGCAATGAACAATAAAAACTTAACCACAGAGATGACTGGTGTTATCATCTTCTGTTTTTACAATGCAGTAAGGACACCAGGTTATCATGATTATAGCAGCAGGAGAGTTTGTAGAATGAGCTCATAGATAAATAGTTGCTGAAAAACACTGTGAACATTTATAAGGCTCATTATTTATCATTAATTATTTAATTGCACGTCCCCATGTGGGCAGTGAAATCCTGCTGGTTTACTACTTATCAGGAATAAATTACCATGTACAACTTGGAGTTTTCATGATTTTCCTTTTGTCATCATAAATAAACTTAACTAATATGACTTTCCTTCTCCTCATTAAACCAAAAGCTGGCAAGAATCTTTTTGGTTAGTAACCTAATATAAGACAAAATATAGGGTAAGTGAAAAGCTGTGTATTTTTATGAAGTCTCAAGTTGTTTGCAATAGATCTGATAACTCAGCAAAGGATCAGTATTTGCTTACATTTACAGTGTATTTGTACAGGACTAGATTTTTGAAACTGCTCAGCAGCCACAATTAAAACCAGATTTTTTTTTTCTGAGGAGCAGTTTCAAAACTGTCAGCTAACTGAAGTTATTTTAGTTGCTAAATGAGGACCAATGGCTAAATTCCCATTTTGGCACCATTCTGATCCTCAAAATCCCAGGTCAGCTGCTGTCTAACCCTGTAGATGCCTCTGTTGCTGCAAGCAAGTCAATAATTTCAGTATTTCTGCTGGGGACCACATACAGAGAAAATCCTAATAACCTGAGACAGCTTTCAGCACTTCTTCCTGCTTCAGCCTCGGCAGGATTGGAAACCCATGTAGTTGTCAGTGCATCTTTTGGAAGGTTTCCTGATAAGGAAGGCATATCCTTACAGACAACACTATGCCTCAGACAACTGTCACCCAGAGATATGCAGATGATTTACCCATTTGCACACATATGTCCATGCATGTGTGTTCATAGAGATTTAGTTAACCCCAAAGCCCAGAGATTGGTACACTCTGCAGCCCAGAAGGCAGGTCTGTATTTCTCAATTTGGACTGAATGCTTCAGCACTCAGCACAGTGCTGAACTCCATCAGGACTTGCATCCTACCCCGTAAGCAGCAGAAGTGCCACTATGGCTGTTAATGGGCGCAAACCGCTGCTAATTAAGGAATGTGCCTGAGCAATCAAAACCCACTAAATCCTTGACCCCAATTGGACAGGCTCCTCTAAGATGACTATGACCACCTGTGATGGGCTTTTCGATATATGAAATAAGCAGGTTTTATAAAAAGATTCAATTTTATTTCTATAGGACACAAAGGTATGTTTTATCTGATTCAAACATTGTGGTTAAAAATGTGGTATCATTGACATCTATTTCCTTTTATATTTCTATAAATGTGTATACATACAATATGCACAGTATACATATATTTTCGCATGTACATACATTATCCATTTTTAACTTATATATACATGGGCAGACACAGATATACACACATATATAATAGCAATTAAAATGAGGTGGTATGTGATTCTATGCCATTCTGATCTGTCTTTTTCAGGCATAGGTGGAATATGTTTTACATTTTATTCTAGATTCTTATGCATGGCTTTACAATACCTGTGTCAACTACTTGTTATTCTGATGTACTGTTCTCTCCTCAAGAAATTTCTTATAAAATCTAGAACTTAAGAAATAAAGGAGTAAAACAGATGTTGCATTTTAAGTTATTGATGTATACAATTAAAAAAGGTGCTTCTTTAGTTTAACAGATGTACTTAATAATAAATCAAATATTTTCCTGCTGACTCAGTGGCATTTTGCAACATCAAGGAAAGAAATATCAACTCCGCAAAAATTAGTGCCTACTTATTTAGGATAACTTACAGAACACTTGGATGCTATTTTTATCAGAAATATTTTTTCATTTGTGGATCATGTTTTTAAACCCAATTTAATTATATACCTGTAGAAGTAAGTGGCAAGTGTTGGGTAATTGCACTAAAAATGTGCTTGTGACTAAGTATGTGTATAAAATTGTGTGCTGGTTTGCAATATCATCAAAAGAGCCTGGTGTGTTACTAGGCTCATCTCTAAAAAGATAGTGAACACTGGCAGTACTACCTTAAAGGAAAAATATGTCCCTGCATTGATTGGAAGACAAGAGTTTTACAAGTAGCCTTTAATGCAGAATTTGTGATAATCCTATCACTGAATTGAAACTCTTTTCTTGTTATTGATCAGACAGTTTTGGGCCTCTCCTTTCTTCTGCTAATTTCAAAGTGCATACACAGCTAAGGGGAAGCATAACCTGATATATGTGACTTTAGCCACTTGTAAATGTGGCTTTAGGGTTTTAGCCCTTTCTGTACTCACATGCATGCTGATGTGTGTACCTCTTTCTTATTACCTGTGAAGACACACACAGGCCATCCCTGTAGATTTTCTCCTCCCACCACAGTCAAATAAAGTGAAAGGTCTTGCCAGTGGGTTATTTAAATCCTCATATTCTGTTCTTGCTTGTCAAGAATGCAGAGTATAAATCTCTTGGCACTTATCTTTCTATGCTGCCCACTAACATTATCTATTACTTCTGCCTGTCCTCATGACATTTCCTGGAAAACTTAAATTGAAAGTGCTAATTATTAATTTAGGGCTAGATTCTGGCTCCTACAGCCAGAGGCATGCTGGAGGGAATGCAAAGGGACTCCGATTTGTTATATGCATGTTCCTTACCACTGAGATCCTTGCACATCCAATCTTGGCTCATTTTAGGAAACCCTCACAACTCTTTTTAATCATACCTGTCCACATCAGTTATGAGTTCAAATTACAAATTTAAAACCAGACCATTAAAGTTTGAAATTATTTTTTTTCAATCATGTAAGTACATTTGCTCAGTTTGAATAATGAATTGCATTAATCACTGGTGGTTTTTTTTTTTTCACATCACAGAGTGTATTTAGCTCTAGGAAAGAAATGTTTCATCATCTTGAAGCCCACTAAGGTTCAGCGCTATGATGTCAGTATAACAGGTTAACTGAGGCATAAAGGTGAAGTGACTTGCCTAAGGTCACCCAAGAGATCAGTGGCAGATCTCTGAATCAAGTGCAGGGTCATTTAAATCCCTACAAAACTCCATGCTCCATAAGATTTTCTTCCTCCCTCTTGTCAAGTTTGAATAGTTTAAGCTTTCTTTGGCAAGCAGGAAGCCCTCTATTCTTTCTCTTAATGTATTCCCAAAATAAAGTATGTTCACTGGCCTGACTTTAAAGGGAAAACTTTCAGGCCAAACAGAAAGAGGTAGTTTTGTTCAAAGTAATCCTTGAATTTCCCGCAACTTCATCATAGATTGCCTTACATGTTTTTCCATACTATCTGATTCATTAGGCATCTAGTTCTTCTCATTTTCTTTGTCTTCAAGCCTCTTCCTCCAGCGGTGTCTCTTCCTACTTGTCTGTTGTAACATTTACTCCCTCCATTGGCAATTTTTCCTGTAATTGCCTCTTATCTTCTTTTCAAGCCATTACTCTTCATGCATGTTTTGGCAAAGCAGAAGTTCTAGTTATGCACAGATTATGAATTGTGAGAAAATAGTCACCAAAACGTATAGAATCATAGAATCATAGAATAACCAAGTTGGAAGAGACCCAACGGATCATCGAGTCCAACCATTCCTATCAAACACTAAACCATGCCCCTTAGCACCTCATCCACCCGTGCCTTAAACACCACCAGGGAAGGTGACTCAACCACCTCCCTGGGCAGCCTGTTCCAGTGCCCAATGACCCTTTCTGTGAAGAATATAGAGAAGCCATCTGACTTTTACTCTCTCCCCCTTTGTATTTTTTCCCAAGACATTCTCTGAAAAGATGCCTGCTGAAGAGTTGTTTGAGAGGATGAAGATGAAGAGAGAGTGAAGAATCTACAGCTGGATGCTGCAGATTTTATGGTAGATAAATGTAAAATGTTCATACAGTTGTATATATTTCACAGTATTGTCTTTTCTCCTTGCCATATTAGCAAGCTAGGGACCTGATGTCTGCATAGCATTCACTGATATTTTTTAAAATTTGATATAAATATTAAAATAAATATTTGTTATTGTTCAGTGACACATGAAGGGAAAGTGGTTTTGCTTAGAAGTTGATGACATAAAGTGGAACAGTATGTGAATGTGTCATGTTTTAGAAGAAAATGGATCCTTATGTGGCAGAGGTAATACCCGTGAGTCTAATAATATACGTGCCTGATAATACATCATGGATGAAAATAAAATGTCAGTAACTGCAAAACAAACAAAACTATTTCCAGATTCCAAAACAAAATTAAGATTTGACTGTGCTTCCTCAAAGAGAAGGTATAATCAAACCTTTTTCTAGTTCCTTCCCTCTATCTACTAATGACTCCAGCCCAGGCACACACTTGCTTTCAAAAACTCAAGAATGTGTAGTCATTGCTATGAATTATGTGATTTTTATTTTTTTTTTTCTCTCTGGGAAAAAAAGGTGTATAAACAAAGCCCCAGGGAGGTCAAGTGAATGTAAAGTAGGTACCAGAGATGTTCACTCTTCTGTCAGCCCCACTGTTCCTGTGCATGGCCAGGCTAGTGGGTAAGGGGCACCTGAGAATGCCAGGCTCCACCAGAGCAGTTCTGAGCAGGAGATCTGGGGTTTTTGAAAGGCGAGTGTGTGCCTGGGTTGAAGTCATTAGTAGATAGAGTGAAGGAGCTAGAATAAGGTTTGATTATGTCTTCTCTTTGAGGAAGCACAGACAAATCTTAATTTTGGTTTGGAATCCGGGAATAGTTTTGTTTGTTTTGCAGTTACTGACATTTTATTTTCTTCCATGATGCATTATCAGGCACATATTTATCTCTTCAGGATGAGTCTATTGTTTCTTAGACTGTTTAAAATGAAAACACTGCAGAAGGTTGCTATCTGAACTTTCATAGACAGCAACAAAGCAAATGGTTTGTAGTTAGTAGTGTTAGCTTGAAACTACGAAGTCCTTCGTGTTTTGAAGCCTACTCCAGAGACAAAATCTCTCCTACTGAGACAAAGCCGCAATTCTGGACAGCAGACCTGCTTAAACTATCATTCCTCTGGTATTAATATAACCAGACATTTTCACAGACATTTTTTATGGGGAATTATTGACCATGGAAGTCTGCCAAAACAGGTGAATTACAGAATGCATTTCTTCATGCATTAGTGAAAAAAAAGGACAGCTATGGAAAAAAGCTGATTATATTCTTTCTTCATGTAGGATTTGTATACATAGGGAGAACAGGAAGTATTTTTTCAGGTGCTTAATACATCACAGAAATAACAAATTGAGGAAATTACTCACATTAGTGAACTCTTGCATGCTTCACACCACATGTTTAACTGTGCTTAAAGTTTTTTATTCACAAGCACCAAAGAATGAAGTTTATATTGATTCTTTTAATAACCTCACAAAGTTTGCCTTAGTTCTCCTTCTTACAGCTTGAAACTTACACAACTATTGTAAACGAAGCAAAAAACTAAACTGTAATCTTTTATTCTATGCTTCATTTGCATCAAAGGTGCTAGCGATAGGAGGTGTTTAGAAATCTCTATGCTTGATGAATAGGGTTGCATGAAAATTCCCCTTTCAGTAGACAAAGGGGAAGCAATATGACCACTCTGCAGGTATTCCAAAGGTCTCAGCCTTGGCTGAAACACAAATTAGATGTCATCATTGGGAAAGTGCTCTAGGTATGAGTACACCCAACAGTAACATTTACAAGTCCCAAATAAAAAATTGCTGTTGTATAAAACGTATCCCCATTATCTGGTATTTTGAAAAAAAAATATTTTCCTAAGTTATATCAACAGAGCCAGTGATTCAGAGCTCAACTGGTCCTTCATTTAATGTTTATGCAGTTCTTGGGTGATGACATTTTTTTAGTTTTAATGTTTAATATTTATTCATGTCACTTAATCACTGAGAAAATTCACATTAAAGAGGAAGGTGAAAAACCTGTTAGATCTTTTTCATCTAAACTTCAGCACTCTTAGAATAATTTCTAAATTTAGTGGTCTATGGAAAGGGTTTCTCAGTTTTGATATATTCGATTCTACCCACATTTTAAGAAACACTTACTCATCTGACAGATTATAATTGAACCATGTACGAGATGTACAGGGTAAAACTATCTATGTTGTCAGGATCCATAATGAGTCAAAAAATATATTTTGAGAGTACCAGTTCTTTGAAAATTCAAGCTGAATTAGAGTAATGTACCATCTACCAATAATTACGAGAGAAGTTCAGAATATCAACTAGTTCCTGGCTTCTCACTAAATCAATGAATATTTTAAGCTGATTAAAATCCCCTCCCTCCCCTGAAATGAAATGAAAAATGTTTTTTGACAAGAAAAAAATTAAAATTAAAGTTTGGGTTGATCTAAAAGAGGTGTTCTATTTTGATTTAGCAATTTAACCACCAAGGAGAAAATAATAATTTAATCCAATGCCTTTAAAACTTCTCTTTCTTAATTGCTCTCCAATGTTCTTCAGAATAACTCTTTGTCTCATGTGAGATACCTTGTAGCAAAACAAACCAATAAAAAATAAAAGGGGTCAGAATTATGCATTAGTTCCATTCCTAATAATAAAGTTCTCCAGATGTGAAATGGAGACAAGCCACTATTTGTACCAGAACCTCAATTTCTCATGCAGAGGGTCTGACAAGTTACTATGTCTGAAATCCCAGATGGTTTCTCTGGAGCTATGACTTGCACTATGCTTATAAAAAGAGGAAAGATGGAAAAAAGTTTAAATTGCATGGCTTTTTATTCTCAGTGGAATAGCTGTAATAGAAATAGCAAAAATGATAAATTAGATTCTTTTAGTGCCATGTTGGGCCTTGGCTGCACATATCCTCTAGAGATGCCAGTTACAGTACGGTATTTGCATCATGTTGTCAAGCAGAAAGAAGTTGACATATTTTCATTAGAAACTAAGTTGTTTTCAACATACCTATATATATTATTCATATCATAGACTCATAGAATAAGCAGGTTGGAAGAGACCCAGCGGATCATCGAGTCCAACCACTCTTATCAAACACTAAACCATGCCCCTTAGCACCTCGTCCACCTGTGCCTTAAACACCTCCAGGGAAGGTGACTCAACCACCTCCCTGGGCAGCCTGTTCCAGTGCCCAATCACCCTTTCTGTGAAAAATTTTTTCCTAATGTCCAGCCTAAATCTCCCCTGGTGGAGCTTGAGGCCATTCCCTCTTAACCTGTCCCCTGTCACTTGGGAGAAGAGGCCAGCACCCTCCTCTCTACAACCTCCTTTCAGGTAGTTATAGAGAGCAATGAGGTCTCCCCTCAGCCTCCTCTTCTCCAGGCTAAACAACCCCAGCTCTCTCAGTCGCTCCTCGTAAGACCTGTTCTCCAGCCCCCTCACCAGCTTCATTGCTCTTCTCTGGACTTGCTCCAGAGCCTCAACATCCTTCTTGTGGTGAGGGGCCCAGAACTGAACACAGGATTCGAAGAGCAGTCTCACCAGTGTCGAGTACAGAGGGAGAATAACCTCCCTGGACCTGCTGGTCATGCCGTTTCTGATACAAGCCAAGATGCCATTGGCCTTCTTGGCCACCTGGGCACACTGCTGGCTCATATTCAGTCGGCTGTCAACCAACACCCCCAGGTCTTTCTTCTCCAGGCAGCTTTCTAGACAGACTTCTCCTAGTCTGTAGCACTGCATAGGGTTGTTGTGCCCCAAGTGCAGGACTCGGCATTTGGCCTTGTTAAACCTCATCCCATTGGACTCTGCCCAGCGGTCCAGCCTGTTCAGATCCCTTTGCAGAGCCTCCCGACCCTCCAGCAGATCAACACTTCCACCCAGCTTAGTGTCATCTGCAAACTTGCTAAGGGTGCACTCGATGCCTTCATCCAGGTCATTGATAAAGACATTGAACAGGGCTGGACCCAGCACTGAGCCCTGGGGAACCCCACTTGTCACTGGCCTCCAGCTGGATTTCACACCATTTCCCACCACTCTCTGGGCCCGGCCATCCAACCAGTTTTCCACCCAGGAGAGTGTGTGCCTGTCCAGGCCAGGGGCTGACAGTTTCTCAAGCAGAATGCTGTGAGAAACTGTGTCAAAGGCTTTACTGAAGTCCAGGAAGATCCATCCACAGCCTTTCCCTCATCCAGCAGCCGAGTGACTTGGTCATAGAAGGCGATCCGGTTTAGTTTGGCAAGACCTGCCTTTTGTGAACCCACGTTGACTTGGCCCGATCACTCGGTTCTCTTGCGTGTGCTTCATGATAGCACCCAAGATCACCTGCTCCATGACTTTCCCTGGCACTGAGGTCAGACTGACAGGTCTGTAGTTCCCTGGGTCCTCCCTGTGACCTTTTCTGTAGATGGGCACAACATCAGCCAGCCTGCAGTCCAGTTGGACTTCCCCAGTCTTCCAGGACTGTTGGAAGATGATGGAAAGGGGTTTGGCCAGCACATCTGCCAGCTCCTTCAATACCCTTGGATGAATCCCATCCGGCCCCATAGACTTGTGGGTGTCTAGTCGGGCTAGCAAAGGCTCTGACCATCTCCTCTTGGATCATGGGAGCCCCATTTTGCTCCTCTAGCTCCTGGGTTTGTACACAGACGGAACAACTTTCTTTACGATTAAAGACTGAGGCAAAGAAGGCATTAAGTACCTCAGCCTTTTCCTCATCCCCTGTCACTGTTGCTCCTTCTTCGTCCAATAGGGACTGTACGGTCTCCCTAGTCCTCCTTTTATTATTTATATATTTATAGAAGGATTTTTTGTTATCTTTCACAGACTTTGCCAATCTGATTTCTAGCTGAGCCTTATGCCTTCTGATTTTTTCTCTACACAATCTCACTTCCCTCCTGTAGTCCATCCAAGAGGCCTGTCCCCTCTTCCAGAGCCCATAAACATTTCTCTTCTTCTTGATATCACTCAAGATCTCTCTGTTCAACCAAGCTGGTTTTCTCCCCTGCCGGCTTTTTTTCTGGAACATGGGGATGGCTTTCTCCTGAGCTGCTAGGATTTCCTTTTTGAAGAGCTCCCAGACCTCATGGGCTCCCTCACCCTTAAGTACTGTCCTCATGGGCTCCCTTGCCCTTAAGTACTGTCCTCATAGGCTTCCTTGCCCTTAAGTACTGTATCTTTTGCTCAGGCATCTTCCTGGATTAATTCATGATGTGTCCTAACTTACAAAGGTCCCATTATTAAAGACTCATTACTACTAGGCCTGAAAAGCTCTTCCCAACTTCTTCTTACTGTGATATCCCTATTCAGTACGTCAGAGTTCAAGCTTACATACAAGCCAGAGCTCTACACCTGTCACCAAAATCCACTTGAGAGTAGACCTCATTCCATACCAGTCTTCTTTACTCCATCCCAGCTTTGCTTTTTCTTCATTCTTGTTGTGACACTACTGATGAGTCTCTTTGTAAATAATTCTTCTAAATATTATGCAAGGTAAATTGTGAAGTATCTCCCATTATACTGCTCTAAAGCAGTGTTACACTTATGATGGTTTATTAGGTTTTCCTTTACTTAAGCACCCTGTACTTTCCTAGGAGTGAAGCAGGAAGAAGAACTATGTCCTTCATATGTCCCTAGGCTGAATGGTGACTGCTCCTTATAACTACCCATATTCTTCCATTGCCATTTAAGAAATTTCACCTCATGGTTTCTCTAGTGGCTTCTGTCATAGGGGAAAACTGTTCAAAGGGATTAGTGAAGGATTTGTGTGGGATAGGAAGATGGATAGAATAAACTGGTTTTCTTATCTTACAAAGAACAGGTCAGATGTAGTGAAGCAATAGTCTGGAATATCCACAAGGAAGGTAGAGTAGGGTGTAGTCCTTTTCTGTACCTTGAAGCTCCAGAGCAATTTTATCTTGTCAAAGCATGATACTCTCAGTTGAACCTACACAGCCTGACTGAGCTCTGACTTTCAGAGTTGCTCTAAGCAGAAAGTCTGCCCTTGTTTGATTCGTAAAATGTTCTGCCCTTTGTATTCTTCCATAAATAATTGACCAAGTTTTACAAGGGAAAGATTTGTGAACTTGTTAAAAAAGAGATATGAAAATACCAGTGAGAAACAAGGAGGAGTTTAGACTGGAAGTCTGCACAGCTAGGAATGCAGGTAACAATACTATGTCATGTATGAGCATGTTGTTGACTGACTGGCCTTCCTGGATCTGAGTAATATTCTGTTTATATCAGACACTACTGTTCTTAGGGGCTGGGCAGAGTGCCTTTCTGCAATCAGTGTGAAAAAAATCCCCATGCCAAATAATCACAACAATGATGCAAAGAACAGGGGTGACAATGTAAAATTTCATATCAAATCAAAGTGAAAAGTGCCACTTGGCCTGGCCCAGTAATGCTTTCTGCAAACATAAAATTTGGCTGCAATTGTGCGATACAATACTGGTGAGAAAATGCAAAGATTATTACCATGCTCTCTTAAAAGACAAATCCTGAAGCTGGAAAACCAAGGTAGGTAAAGCAATAGTAATTTGTTTCCCTAACCAGAGAGAAACACAAAATTATAGGGGAAAAAACTCCTAGGCCCCTGTGATTATGAAAAGGAGAGAGTCGAGTTTATGCAAATTGTGGAAAAATCCTAAAACATTTCACCTGGCATATGGCCCAAAAGAGGACGGCCCAGAAACCATTTGTCCTCGTCTGCTTCTTGGCAGGAAATTTGCTGGCTTTTATTCTGCACCGTGGAGATTATACTTCTTCATTTTAGTGGAGGCCACAAGGCAACCCTGCCGATAAAAACAAACAAATACCAACCTCATCCTTTTGACGTACCCCACAAGGCGCACACAAATTAGTAATCTGAGTAATGACTTCAAGGTCCCCAGGGTCCCTCTGACCTTTCTATCCACCTTCTCGGGCCTCTTCTATGATTCAGAATCCAAGATTTCTCACCTCCTTCATCCACTCACTTTGTTACACAAAAACTTGACCCAAAAAGTACTGTTATGTTTCCTCCCATAGCCACCAACCTCATAAAATGGATTTAGAAATACAGAAAGATTGCCTGCTGATTTTTTTTGCCTTTTCAAAGCCTATGCATGTGGATATAAAGGCATGCATGGTGCTTTCTCGATGACAGAGTGATCTTGAAAGACACATAGGTTTTCAGGAAATGCTTGGTAGCTTCAGACAGAAATTATCTACAGCTGTACTTCCTCCAACACCTCTTCTCTGCTTTGTAATGATTGTGTTTCTGTCTCAGTAAACCTAGACATTTGATGTAAGTAACGAATAAAAAATTTTTTTCCCCTGAAAAAGCTGAGTAAATTAAAGTTTGTGTTTTACTGAACCATTTTGTGTTATAGAAGTCTTGGAGATCTTGTTGCTGGTATAACTGGTGTCTACAGACTGTCCCTCTTAACAAGCCTGTTTTTTGCCTTAAACGTGCTATCATTTTAAAGGAAAATACTTGCCTATTAACTTGAAGATACATTCTCTTGAGTCCAAAAGCGCTTGTCAGCCTCACAGTAATTATAGTATGACATACCTTTTTATCTATACTTGCTTCAACAGTGTAAGGCCTAATTGAAACATATGGAGTTGATATTTGATAGGGGTTGTGAAGGGTCATGTGAATCTACTGTGATATACTTTATCAGCTAAATAATGTGTGCCAAAATAAATGTAATTTTGTATAGCAAAGTATTGGTGGTATAAACACTGGAAGGTGCAACTCTTAATCTCCTCCCTGGTTTACTCTGCAACTCTCACTTGCATAATATTCACTGGTGTGAACTCTCTTTCCAGATCTATCAGGAATTTGACATGAAAGTTGCTGTAATGAGCTGATAATGACAGGCTTAGCAGAACAGTATAAACTGAATTAATTGGATCATCAGCATTTTTGTTTATATTATTATTAATAAAGACTGATTAAAAGAATGTATTAGGAAGAATTTTTTAACTGTGAGGGTAGTGAGGCACAGGAACAGGTTGCCCAGAGAGGCTGTAGAGACTCCATCCCTGGAAACATTCAAGGTTAGGTTGGATGTGTTCCTGAGCAACTAGATATTGTTGAAGATGTTGCTGCTCATTGCAGAGAAGTCAAACCAGACGACCTTTAAAGGTCTTTTCTAACCCAAACCATTCTATGATTCTATTCTTATGATCTGAAAGGTAATTTCTGACTGAATCACTGGCTGTGTCTAAAAAAGCCTGCAATATGGCTTTAAAAGAGCAGATCTGGAAAGAGAAATAGAGGGTGCAAAGGATCCATGTCCACACCATGAATTTCATGGAGATTTATTTCAAGCCAGTTTTTGATATGAACTGGTGGACTGAATCTCCTTCAGGTGTGATTAGGTGCAATTCTGGAGCACATATTCACGTTTAATTTTATCCCCAAATAATCCTGATTGCCCCTGCTGATGATATGAATATGATATGAACTCATTGATGAACAATTTTTGATGATTTTCAACAATTTTCTTAAAAAACACAGTATTAGTCTGAACTAAAACAGTAACTGGACACACCCATGAAAAGTTATATAGTATAGCAACACACGTAATAGAATCATAGAATCATAGAATGGTTTGGGCTAGAAGGGACCTTAAAAATTGTCTAGTTCCAACATCCCTGCTAAGGGAAGGAACACCTTCCACTAGATCAGGTTTTTCAAAGCCTCATCCATCCTAATATGGATCACCTCCAGTGATGCGGCATCCACAACTTTTCTGGGCAACCTGTTCCAGTGCGTCACTACCCTCACAGTAAAAAATTTCTTCATAATATCTAACTTAAATCTACCGTCTTTCAGCTTAAAGACATTACCCCTCTTCCTATCACTATATTCCTTGATAAATGGTCTTTCCCTGTCTTTCCTGGAGGCACTTTCTAAGTACTGGAAGGCTGTTATAAGATCTCCCTGAAGACAGCTCTTCTCCAAGATAAACAAACCCATTCTCTAACTCTGTCCTTGTATGGGAGGCTCTCCAGCCCTCTGATCATCCTCACGGCCCTCCTCTGGACTCACACTAACAGATCCATGTCCTTCCTCAGCTGAAGACTCCAGAGCTGAATACAGCACTCCAGGTGAGGTCTCATGAGAGCAGAGCAGAGGGGAAGTATCACCTCAGCTGACCTGCTGGTCACACTTCTTTTGAGGCAGCCCAGGATGCAGCTGTCTTTCTGGATTGTAAGCACACATTGTAGGCTTGTGCTGAGCTTCTCATCCACCAAGCGGCCTCAAGTCCTTCTCTTCAGGGCTACTCTCAATCCATTCCCTGCCCAGCTTGTATTTGTGTTTGGGACTGTCCTGACCCAAGTACAGGACCTTGTACTTGGCCTTGATGAACTTCATGGTGTCAGCACAGGCCCACCTCTCAAGCCTGTCAAAGTTCCTCAGGATGCCATCCTTTCCCTCCAGCATGTTGACCATGGCACAGTTGATGTTGGCAAACTTGCTGAGGGTGCCCTCAATCCTACTGTCCATGTCTCTGACAAAGGTGTTAAACAACACCAGTCCCAATACTGACCCCTGTGGAATGCCTTTCACCACCAGTCTCTACTCAGTTGCTGAGCCATTGACCACAACTCTTTGAGTGTGACTATCCAGCATACGTTTGTTGTATATATATCAACACGTATTTAAGTGCTGTGTATATAGCAACATAGAATATCCTCATACTACACGTTTATTCTGTGTTTGATGTTGGGCTTATATCCTAATGAGCCTTGTGACCCATAGTGTTTGTGTTAGAACACTGCTTTTATTTGCTGTCTTCTTGAGAGACTGTATCTGGTTTGTGGAGGACCTCTGCAATCATTGTTCCAGTAGAGACAAATGGCATCTAACAGATATGTTTCAACCACAGGCTGAAAGACAACTTACCCAATCGAGCAGTCAACCATTTCAGATGACAGGCAGCAGTTAACACCATAGCCTCTTAATAGTCATCTGGTTGCAACCATCAGTGTGGTTCACTTTTGTGCTCCAAGTGAGACATAGCTCAGGATCCTTGCAGGGGAACGGGCTCCCTTCACACATTTTACTCTTAGATTTTTCAGGGACGTCCAGAGAGAGTCAGAGAAGACACTAGATCAAAAGCAAAGGGATTTAGTCAGTTGCTCATAAGTGTGGACCTATGTGTGTAACTAAATTACAGAACAAAGGCACCTGAAATAAAAGAAAGCTTCCTTGAGGCTTCTCTCTCCCTTCCAAGTTTTGTCAGCACTGGTTAGTTTGTCAAAACTGGGAAGGCTTCAGTAACTAAGAGGAAAAACATTTAAAATGTAGGATCTATTTGCAACCACCACCTTCATTTTGAACTTTGACAAATAATCTCAGCTTACTTCTGCTATTACTTTTCTATTTATTAATTTCATTTAAAATTGTAACATACTAAACTGTTCTACTTCCCAGCAGAGAACTTCTATGGCACAGATTGTATGACAAATATATCATATGTATAAGCAACCATATTGTCTCCTATGAAATCTTCCTCTGCAGCTAGTGAAATTCTCCCAAAATATTGGTAGTGTAATGGACACAAGGATTTAAAACTCTAGCATTGGTAAATAACTCAATATCCCACTAAACATCTGAAGCTGTGCCTTATCACACCCTTACTGTGTATTGCTAATATAAAGATTTTTAACGTAGCAGTTTTGGATATATATTACAGGAAGTTGAAGAATTTTATATGAAGTTTTTATGGCCTATTAAATGAAATTAATGAATTTCTGATTAACTGTTTGTAGTTAATCAATTGGATAAAACTTTAGGGAGTCTATAAAAGAAAGCTGGATTTGAGAGGTTTTATGTTAATCATGATGGGAGAACTACAGCTGCTGCTCATTTCTGTTAAAATGGTTGTTGACTGATAAATTAGAAATAATCTGGTTGCTGAAACAGAATTTATAGCTACTAGATGATTACCTGAACTTTCAAATTACCTTATAACTTTGTTATTCTTGTAAAAAAAAAGGAAATGAAAACAGAGTTTCTGTTAACTATTTTTGAGATTTCAGAATACTTGCATAATATTGTGTTGCTATTCAATTTATAGATGGATTGAAACACCTTAAAAGAAAATTATAGTACTAAAACTAATTTCAAAACTGCCTATTAAAAACAAAACTTTCAGAAAAGTTATATTTATTAAGGCTTCAATATTTTTTGTAAGGATCGACATGATGTTTTCAAATATACTGTGGAATATCATACAAAAGATTGGTCATGCATCCAAATACTAAAAGCATTCAAATATGCTTTTATTTCTAATGTATACTTTTTCCAGGTTTGAGACAGTTTGCATTTTAAGTATTACTTTAACATCTCTTTTCTAAACTAACTGAAAAGTGTTCCTGTAGGATAACATATAGGAAACGCTATTGCTTTCAGAGTATTGTTCTTCAGTACCACAACATATGTAGGATAAAATGTGCTCTTCCCATCATAAATCTTGATTATCAAAACACTTTGTTTTGAAACACCCCCAAAGACTGAAGCAATAGGTATTATATCCTCGTTTAGAAGGTGAGCTCTGTTATGTGGGGACTGTCCCTTTGTGGGTATTTATACAAGGCCTGGGGACAGTTTTGATTTCCATAAAAAACCAAAGCGGCCTTTTAGATCTCTGTCACAGCTAACGCAGCATCTTTACATATCTGTGTTTAAGATATTAAGACTGATTTATTATTCTGTCCATTCCATTAATTCTCCCATCTCCAGTTACCTTAGTGAGCTACTTGGTGATAGCACCTCTTTAGATTATCCTTGTAGGCATGTTATGCAGTCAAACTGTTGAAATAGGTCAGTGTTTTGTTATAGACTCTCTTTCCATCTAAAAGATATGTCATTAATACATTAATGCCCATTAGCAGGGTGAACTAGAGATGTAGATCCTGAGTGTTGAGTTGAGAGGCATTCAATGATTTAGCTGGATACATGTCAGGAATTGTAAATGTTGCTGTTGCACATGGAAAGTGCCTATAGCCAAAAGTCTTAGAGTAAAATTTCAAAATTTTAAGCGGAAGAAGATTAGTTTTTCTATTATTCTATTTGGAAGAAGATACTAAATATTACATAGAATTCGAAAGCTTGTCAATCAATAGTTATTTTTTAAGTCAGTACAAACATGGGGGAAAGCCAGCAGATAGATCAGAAGAATGGTTATTGTGTTCACTACAAAGAGATAAGTGATCTGGTATTGCCATGTTCAGTGAGTCTAGAATAGAAGACATATAATTTAACTAGCAAAGAATAAACAGGATGAATTGGCGCTTTTGCAATGTAAATAAAACATCAGACTTATCCAGGTAATTGTTATTCTGAAGAGTAACATTTTCCTTCAAGTTAATATCAAGTTATAAAAATGTAATGTAATAGAACTACGCAAAACCCAGTGTTAACTTTTTAACTTCACAAGAAAAAAGGATGGCATTCGTGGTGATCCAGGAAAAGTTCCAGTGCAATCAAGACCCTAAATACAACACTAATGTAGGACTTTGCTTAAATAGGAGTAAAAAAAAGCAATTGTGTTTTATACAGACATGGTCCAAAGTATCCAGGTAATACTTTGCCGACATCTTCAATTAATTGTATTTTGTGATGCTTTCAGTTTGGTTTTAAGTCTTCCCATTGTGATCTGAACCACTGACAGATATCAAGAAAAGCTGAATGGGTCTTAACAAGTGTTGGACAGCTATTCTAGAGTAAAATCATCTCCCATTCAAACCAGAGATCAATTCTTTATGCTGCTGCAGACTTTCTTTGTAAAAGCAAAAAACTCACCTTGACTCCTATTGCTTCAGGTTTCTCCATTGAAGCTGGAGACCCAGTTGCTCTGTCTGCCTTTAAAGGCATTAGACTGGAAATACTGTCAGTTGCTGAATGCTGTAGCAAAAAGAACTTAAGACATAGACATGGCATCACACCAGCAAGCATTTTGTGAATGAAGGAAATCTGAAAACAGATTCATAGCTGCTGCTACAAGAGGAGATATGTCCCTTGACTGCTAAAGAAACACGTGTCCTTTTGCTGTTGGAGAATGTGACCCACAAAACAGGACTAGAGGTTTCTGTGGGTCCTATGTAACAGGAGGAGTGACCAGAACGTATATCCTGGGTGAAGTAATTACGTTCTAGAGAAAATCTGAGACCATCCCATCACCAATAGTGGTATTGCCTCTGGGTTAGAGATTCCACACCTTGGTCAGTAATGAATATTTAACTCCTGTTGCTTACCTCAAACATAGGTACTCTAATTACTGAAGGGGTAGGGCAATTCTACATAGTCAGATAGGTACGGAGAAGCTCCTTTTCTCACAACCCAATTTAGCTAGACATTGGCTAGCTCTAGTAAAAGATGTGAACCTCTGCCTAAGAGGCAAGTTCTTCAGAAAGACAGAAATGAGGGGCACACATGCTATCCCTCCTCAGGGTGGGAAGAGGATGCCTTTTTTTCTGTGTGTATGTATGCACATAGGCATCTGCTTAGATATCTAACCATCCTCATCTTTATTACTATGTTCATTTCATCAAGGTAGATGCCATCTTAAGAAGTTCTCTATTAAACAGCTGGAATTCTTTTGAAGAAGGAAATTTATCTTCTCAATGAAGGGAAAGGGGCTGCTTAGTTTCCTATCAGAAGCAGAATTCTGATGTGCAGCTGTGTTTGATGTTATAATTCTCTTCACAGAATACTAATGGCAAGATAATCTGGTACCTTGCGAGAAATTAGATGTTCAGTGCACAGGCTGGGGTTAGTTCAGTAAAATTCCAGTCTAATGTATGTCAGAAAAGTGAAAAGGACAGATTTCGGCAGGATTTCTGTAACTCATCCAGGTTTCATTAAATTAATTGATGGATGATTTCTAAGTGATCAGTTTAGCTAGTTTGTTAAAAAAAAATCGTTGCCAGCAGAAAGTGTATAATGTTAAAACTTCTACAGGCCATTTAGGTTAAATTCTTTACAACTATGCAGCTGTGCAAAAATCAGTCTCCTTGGAAAGAACCAAAATGTGCCATTCAAGGGAGGTGTATGCCAACACAGGGTCTGATGCTGCAGTCAATTGCTTTCCAGATGGAGCACAGAAGGAAAAGCCAACCTATTATGCTTATGACTCCTGATCAAGTTTCACCTGAGGAGCTATAACTATGTATTATCCTGGATTCCAGGGTGAGCTTAAAAGTTCATTCCATATGTATATTCTTTTTCTTTGGATGTCCAGGGTAAATAATGTTTTCAAAAGTCTCTTTCTGCTATGAAATCTTTTATATTGAATTTAAGTTATTAGGAAAGAAAAGTAGCCATGATAGAATGTGATTTGTTATTTTGTAATATTTTACATAGAAGAAATATCTTTAAATAGCATTGTTCTTTGACATATTGCTCCTCCAAGGCACATGCAGAAAGAGAAAAAAAAAAAAAAAGACCTAGTCTTGTAAAATGTTGATCAATCTTTCTCCTGCAAAGCAGATGAAGATATTTGTTTCAATAAGGACTACTTGTATGATCTGTTCCTGAACCTGTATACTCTCTAAATTTAGTTCACAGCTGGACTGCGGAGTAATGGCTACTTCTTGAGAAAAAGGCTTTTAAGGATTTAAAATTATCTCAGCACACAAAAGACCAGTTAGGACCCCTGAGTTTTCCAAACAAAGAAACCATTTTACTTGCCTTCATTTTCTGGCTTTGAGCATGTCTTCTTTCATAATGTTAACTTCTTCTAGGAATCAGTGTTTCTTGTGTGAAAGCACGCCTTCCTCTGTTTCTAAGGTTACTAGAGGAATATGTAAAAAAAAAGAAAAAAGAAAAGGAAAAAAGAAAAAAAAGATCGAACAACAGACCAGACCAGTACTCAAAAGTTTCTAGGTCTGTTTTGCAATACAGAACCCAAGGGTTTTTGACAGGGTCTAAATTTGGCAAAATCAACTTTCCCATCCCTCCCTAATTTTATTTTTCTGTGCTCTAACTATTTTTACTACAAGTTTCCCTCTGTCTCTGTGGATGTAGAGAAAAGATCTATGGATAGGAGTCTGGGAATAGCATAAGAAAAGTAAAACTTCCTGTAAAAACTTAATATTATTATACGGAAAGCAAATACAGCAGCATAACATTAGAAATGAGTATATATCAGCATAAATGTACGGGGACTACAAAATCCATTAATTCATGTTAATAAATAAGTCAAGTATGTTGTCTAATTCATAGACGAAACAAGAGCCTGTGGTCTCATCCACATTTCTTTAGTGTGATGCATATGACCTTTTGCTGCTAATCATTAGTTCATCAGGAAATGTGTAAGGATTTTATTCCAGTGTAGAAGTAATAAAGCTGATGTCAGCTATCTCAGATAGCTTCAGCTATGAACGTTTGGGCTGGTAAGTTTTCAGATGTCACTTGTAGGCACTCACCATCTGATTCAAACCAAGTATATGAAGATGAGGAAGGCAGTAACACCACTTCTTTAAGAACTAAACTGCATAAGTCCCACGTGTACAGGCTTTTCTTTTCCCTATGGCAGCAATGGAGAGCAGTAAGAGGCAGTTCAGTACATGAAGATATTTACATCAGGTACTTAATTAATGTCTACTTTAAACAGCCTTGTTGTAGTTCCTGGAGGTGCCCACCTGTCTTCCATTATCTTAAATGGGAAAACTAAGGATCTCAATCTCTCCATTAAGGTGTAAAAAAGAAGGCAAGTGGGATCAATTCTTCACTTTTGCACTACATTAATACTTTGGAGATGTGGTTTTGTTAGATGCTATGGCTTCTTACAGTACTGTGGCATTCAAGCTACTGTACAGTAACTGTTGGTGTCTTTAAAAAGGCTGTACTTTTTAAAATAACATCAGTATTACCACTGGTACATCTTTACTTATGTTTGTGTCTTAAACATTCTCTGAGTGCTGGGCTATGTGCATGCCCACTGGCCCAATAGAACCAGCCTGGAGGAGGGAACATGAGTTCCTGAAGAATTGCTGTTAGAGTTGCTGCTGGATGGACCATGTTTTCTGGAGGAACTGCTGTGCCCCATTGGAGTGGTGACCTTATTTTTCTTTCTCCCCTGCTACTTCTTCATCTCTCTCTCTTTCTTACTTGTCTTACTGTACCTTTTTTTTTTTTTCTTTTCTTTTCTTGACACTCTGGTATATTGGATCAAATCTGAGTTGTGTTGTAGTTTTGTTTATTGACCTTGGCTGTGTTCCGGGTATCAGATTGTGATCTGACCAAATTGGGATCTGTTTTTGTAAATTTGGGAAATTGCAACTTGTAGTGCACACAAATATCTGATCTGTTATTTCATCTGGGTCCAAAATAAATACTGTGTTTGATTTTATCCTGGAAGATTTGTTGGTCTCCAGTTTGCCATGCAGGTATCTTCAACTGTGCAGGTCCAGGGCAGAGGGGAAACCATAGTGGTGTCAGGAGTGGGTCCTTATAACACCGGAATTAAAAATCCACTAAGTCTCATGAGATGATAAAAAAAGATGATGAAAATTGGAGTGGATGACTAGTTGCATGTTTCTCTGTCCAGTAGGACTATACCTTGACTTGACTTGACTATCAGATCTACATGAAATATCTGGAAGGTCTTAGATGTTTGTATCTGGTTTAAATGCAAATTAAGTTTATCATCTTTTTTGTGTGTTATCTTCTTATTTTATTGAAAGGATGCATTCTGCATTTATAAAAAAACCCTGAATTAATGCTTGTTAGAATAAAGTTGGAGAACTACTTTGCTTCTTCTTGGCAGTGTGCTGATACTATGTTTACCAGATTATTACTTCCAATAAACATTAATTGGAAGAAATGCATGTATTTATTGTGTGAATTAATTTACTACCTGGAAAGCTTTTAGACTTCAAAACAAATGCTATAAACAATGTTTAACTTCATGCAAACTTAGAACAAGTTTCATCTGATGATGTAGATTTATTTAAAAAAAAATCCTGCTGATATTATAACTTCTTTAAATATCTGTGGTTTTTTCCACTGGAAGATAGGCAGGAAATCCATCACTACTTGATATTCTATAGAATTCCTACTTGACTAGGGTCAAGTCCCCAGCTGCTGTGAGATTTAGTAACACCCTGGTTGTGATATCATCAAATAGCAAAACCTTCTGGACAGCTGGAACAATTTTTACACTAGTGCTGTAATTAGATACATAGAATTGTCTTGGTACAGAAAATTACTTAAGTCTCAGACAAAATACAATGTACCATTTACTAGCCAAAGGTCAAAGAACTTGCTTCCAAATCCACCAGCCTGTTCTTTAGAAGAATAGTGTGGGAACACTGGGTTCGGAATACTTTGACTGAAGTACTCGCATGGAATGACAAAACTACAGTTTCCAACTGAAATAATTTTTCTTATCTTGCCACCGTATTTATACCACAGGCCAGTAGTTCAATGTTTCTCTTCAAGAAGGAAACTTCTGTTTCATTTTGGATCCATTTTATAATGGACATTTTAAGATACTGTGTTTTTTTTTCTGAAGACAATTATAAATATTTCATAAGAAAGAGCATGGAGAAACGTAAGCTTGTGATCATAAAGACTGAGAGGATGTCTACATGTCTGGAATGATTATTCCCACTTGATATACAAACTCACTGACTCCGTAAGCTCCATATCAACTGAGTACAAGATGGGGCCCTTGAAAATAGGGCTTGTTTCTCAAAGACTACTATTTGCTGATTTGGTTCTTTTGTTATTGAGTTATTGGTGGTTCTTCATTTATCTTTGATAAAAGTGTATTGATTCGGGCAGACTGAAGGTGCCATTTGGAATGTGAATTCTTTCATGACCAAAATGACATCATGTAGCACTATTATTGAAAAAAAAGAATTTGGCACACAGATAAAAAAAGTTCCTGAATGATTTGAAAAACTGAAGTTGTAAAACTTGGCAAAATTGTAAGTATTTTAGGAATTAAATCTGTAAGTTTTTGATAAAAGAGTGGTATCTAAATTCATTCTTCTAAATTCAGAACAGAGCTGCCTATGATGTTAGCCTGAGTTTTAATTGCTGCACTAATCAGAAAGGAAGCTATTCAAGCTTTTTTGCATTGCAGTATTATTTTTACTTTGTCAATATCTACTTGAATGAATGCGAAATGAGTTAAAGTGATTTGGCTGGGATTCAGTAATACATGTGAAATATTTAAGATGCAGTCAAGAAGACTGCAATCAAAATTAATGCAAGTAAAATAAATACCCATCCTACTAAGTGGCAGAAAGTGTAGCAGAATAGTGAAGAAAAATATGAGTGTAAAAGATTAACAGGGTGGCCTTGAACAAGATTGTTAATTTCTTTGTACAATGTGTTGTATTCAGGCTGCTGAATAAAGACTAAAATCTAGTAGCATTTTGAAACTGATCTTTATTCCCGTCTGTATAGAGGAAAAACAGTTCCTCTCCCTAATTAAACGTCTATTTTCTGAAAGAGAGAAAACAAGGTGATGGAAGTGGTGAATCAAAGAATGGAAGCAAGAGAGGAGATCAATTAAGTTTAGAAGGCAGTTTAGGTAGGTTTCTGAAGGACAGTGGTGAGGAACAAAGTGAAGCCACAATGTTAAGTATACAAACCAGAAAACTTTTGACATACATCCTTTCCACTACAGTGCACATAACCTGGTGAATTTAGGACATTGCTCCTAATATGATCTGCAACATTTGACTTTCTGGGTCATCCATGAAGTCTTCATCAATTCTTCATCAACCTCCACAATCCTCTCTGTCTCCCACATTGCATCCCATCACTGAATTCATGACAGAATCATGCCTTATTTGTTCCTCCCAGTGACAAGGAAAATGCTTCTGAGACTGACTGACTGGGAGGAGGTCATGCCCATGGATATTAAAGGGAGAGTTTGTGCAAGGTTATGAAGCTGGACATCCTGGGTGGAAAAATCTGTGCCATAAAACCCAAGTATTATGGTTTGGTATTTGACAGCTGCATAATATCCCAGAGGCTTTTTCCTCTCCCAACCTACCAGCTGTCCAACTAAAAATGGAAATGATTTATGTTCCCCAAAGACTAAATGATTGACAGGCAGTGCAGGAAGGAGTAGTAGGACCCCACTGTGACTATGGCATCTCTAAAGCAATGAGAAGGAAAGTGGTGAGATCACAGAGATATTCACTCTTCTGGGATCAGGGAGATTTCTCTTCCCGAAAAGGTTGAGACATGTATGCCCAGGCATGGAAGAGAGCTGGGCTATGATTTTTATTGAAATTAAGAAGAAATGGACTACCCCAAGGGGTATATATTTTTTCTGATTTTTAACCCAGAGGTACATGATATAGTAGATGATGTATGTTCACCATATAGCAAACAATCAGATATACTTTGACGTATTGTATGTGTAGATTAGTTTCAGGAGAGTGAAAATATAAACTCACTGAAGTCTCTGATTTCCCTAGGTAATAAAGTTATTCAGAGAATATTAGTTGACAGCTACACCCACTTGGAGTCATCAATTCTGCAAGGGCTGGTAAGGAAGTTTAAAATGCCAGTATTCATCTCTTTCTCTCCCCTAAGTCTTCATTATAATTTATCTCACTATTTTTTAGAAACTTTCAGTCTACTTTTTGGCAGATGTGACAGGCAGCTGTAACATTGATACTATCAGTCATGTTCAGCCTACTTATTCTTCTCACAATGATTCTTAGCACATATTAATTAACAGAAATAGGAAAGATGCAATCAATCTATTTAATACAGTTGATTAAAAAGAACTTGCAAGCTGCTATCAGATAAATTTTGATATGTGCAATTGTAATTCTATGAATTTTAATGAAAATATTTTATGTTTTGGTTTTTTTTAACATAAATTTGCTTCTCAAAGTTTTTTTTCATTAACCAAAATATTTTAGGGTGCAAAAGAGGGAAAGTTGAAAAAATCTTATACAGCTTAGCAAAAAATAAAGGCATCCTGTAAATGTAGGGCTTATGTTTTTGAAGCTTAGTCAGTGTTAGGCAGGTGGAGGAGTAAGGAGGGAGGAAAGGCTTTGAAAGCTTGTAAGAACTGGCTTGCCTTTTCCTCACATTTGCTTACCTATTTGTAATTATCAATGACAATTAAAATCTGATTTATAAGATATATTTATTAAAAGTTGCTAACTGTATGCACAAATACGCCACAAGTTAATTAAAGTGTAAGTGTAACTTTAAGTAATTGAGCTAAGTACAGCTGTATTGCTCAGTGTGACTAATAATGAAATCCTTAGCATTATATTTAATTACTGCCTTATGTGATCCAAAGTGAAAGATTTGGCCTTAAAAAGTGATCCAAAGGTCAAAAGATTCAGCCTGCATTAGATGGAAGTCAGTGATAGGGAGATTACAGCTGAAATACAGAGGTAAGTTTATTAAAATGAATACTTTAGCTAAACTTATGTGGTAGCACTATAAGAGGGAGAAATACGTTTCCCAAAGAAATCAGAGACCATTTGAGGGCTTTGCAAACATCTGCAAACACAGAGATGTCAATGAAGGATATACTTCTGTGTACCTAAGAGGAAGAAAACCTCAGAACTTGTGTTTTTCACAAGATCTGCTTGAGATTTCCATTCACTTGTCTGTTGGGAAAAATATTTTTCAAAATTGGAAGGAAAATCTGCACTGATTGAGCTAAGAGGACAAGACTTCAGCAGTGGCAACTATTTTCTTAAATTTTGAATTTGAGTCCACCACTAAATGGGGATTGTCTCAAAGTTAAGAAATATATACTAAGTGGTTGCTGCTTTTTGTAGAGATAGCAGCTTCCAAGGTTCTTACCCATTTACAGAGCATTATATTAATACATCCTGTTTGACCACAGACCTTTATCTTCCCACTTTTGGGAACTTTTGTATTCTGTAAGAGTCAACCTATAAATTCCTCAGTGTCAATGAAGGAACAATGACTGCTGAAGATACGACTTCATGAATTACTTGTTAATCCAATGGAGATTCTACATAGTGTTACAAAGTGGAGGACAATAGCTTTTTCATCCAGGAAACATGTTCCGTAGCACGCCTTATACTGTGCTAATTGCCTCCTTTCTATCATGATCTTTATTTTCCTTAGTCCAAGCTTCAACGCGTTAATGATCAACTCCAGTATAGTGGAAACAGGTAGCAAGGTTGACAGATGATCCTCACAGAAATGTTATGAATGAGGATAATTGTCACAGAAAAGTTATGAATTTTTACATTTCACTGCTATAAGCAGGCAAAACTAAGGAAAATAAAATTATCTCTCCTCTATATAATTCAGCAGACACCTATAAGGCAAAAAATCTGTAATTGAAATTGCACTTGTATTGTCCAGAGAGGAGGAAAAAAAAGCTACATTTATGTATTATTTTATCTCTTCAATGTCTCTACCTGCTGATTGTTCAATAGTTTCAAAACATTTTAGAACCATTATAAATAAAATTTCCATGTACTTGTACAGTACTTAACTGGAAATACATTTTTCATATTAAAATCATCAAGTAAAAGCAAGGTCTGCTTACTGTCACAGCACAGAAATTTGCTTCACTTCCTGACAATTACTTGCACTCAGTTTGTATGGAGTGTCAGGGTAGTGATTTGGGATGGATTTAAGAAACAATTGACAGAAACGGAAAACGTATTTAAGTTTCCATACAAATAGTCTGTCTATGACAAAATTCCGAGAAATTGGAAAGAAATTAGTACAGTTATTATGGCAGAAGGAGAACAAAATGGACATAGATGAGAAGAGTTTGAATGTTTGCTGTTAATGGCATAAGTAACTATTTCAGATGAAGATGAACACTAGATATTTGAGAAGTGACAAAATACTGTTTTTCAGTGGAATAATACCGAAAAGTGAAAGGCAAATGAGAAGGTGGAGATGGTGAAATGGAAAATATGAAATCACAAATGGGAGATAAGGGAAAGTAATGTTAGATGATTTGTTAGCTTTGTTTCCTTCTCTAAATATTTAGGTGTGAAATTACTACAGAAACAGATTGTTAAAGCATATAAAAATTTTAATAAGTGTTTATTTCTACTTCTGTGAAATGGAAATTTCAAAAATTAGTAGTGTCACCAGTTTCTTAGGAACTGCTTGCTATAACTACGTATATAAGCAGGTTCATGTGGGATGAATGTATTTTTATGCATGGTTACTATATTGCCATATTGTGTGCATCAGGTTAACTGTACTGCATTTGGCAGAGCTAAATTGTTTCATAACAGCTGAGAACATGATCCATATATACAATGTACAATTATGATGCCTGTAATAATCACAGAATCGCAGAATCACTAGGTTGGAAAAGACCCACAGGATCATCGAGTCCAACCATTCCTATCAAACACTAAACCATGCCCCTCAGCAGCTCATCCACCCGTCTTTTAAACACCTCCAGGGAAGGTGAATCAACCACCTCCCTGGGCAGCCTGTCCCAGTGCCCAATGACCCTTTCTGTGAAAATTTTTTTTCTGATGTTAAGCCTAAACCTTCCCTGAAGAGCTTGAGGCCATTCCCTCTTGTCCTGTCCCCTGTCACTTGGGAGAAGAGGCCAGCTCCCTCCTCTCTACGATCTCCTTTCAGGTAGTTATAGAGAGCAGTAAGGTCTCCCCTCAGCCTTCTCTTCTTTAGGTTAAACAACCCCAGTTCCCTCAGCTGCTCCTCGTAAGACCTGCTCTCCAGCCACTTCACCAGCGTCGTCTCCCTTCTCTGGACTCACTCCAGAGCCTCAACATCCTTCTTGTGGTGAGGGGCCCAGAACTGAACACAGGATTCGAGGAGCGGTCTCACCAGTGCTGAGTACAGAGGGAGAATAACCTCCCTGGACCTGCTGGTCACACCGTTTCTGATACAAGCCAAGATGCCATTGGCCTTCTTGACCACCTGGGCACACTGCTGGCTCATGTTCAGTCACTGTCAACCAACACCCCCAGGTCCCTCTCCTCCAGGCAGCTTTCTAGCCAGACTTCTCCTAGTCTGTAGCACTGCATAGGGTTGTTGTGCCTCATGTGCAGGACCCTGCGCTTGGCCTTGTTAAACCTCATGCCTGCTTTACACATTTTGTAGCTTAGTGAACAAAGCTATGAATGTAAATGCAAAAGTGTATCGCCATCACAGACTTGGAACTACTGAAGGACTCTTATATTCCTTGCCTCATAAATATCTCCTGTATACTAAGCTAATCTCTTTGGACTGATGCAGTATGGCAAAATAGAAGGACCTTTTTGTACTTAGTCTAAAAACCTTAAATGCCATGGAAAAAATACAACATTAATGTTGAATTTTCTGTTTTTAGAGTCAACAAGTGAATTCCATAATTTAAGTCATACATTTGTTTCTTAGAATTTTCCCTGCTTCTTTATTGCTTTTGGAAGTAATTTGGGAATGTTGGGTGCATAATAGTCAATAAATCATATAAGAAAAGAAGAAAAACTTCTTTGTTCTTTAACAAACATGGTAGAGGCTGCAATATGATGGCATTTTTTTTAAAGCAAACAAAAAAAACCAACAAAAACCAAACCCACCAGAGAAATAATTACAGATACAGGATCTGATAGTGTCAAATGGCAATGAGGTTAAAGAAGTGAAAAATTATCCAAATATAACTGCCATAAACTACTGATTTCAGAAACAGACCAGAGCCACATTCACAACAGACTCTGCATTTAACTCTTATCTTTACACTACGTTATGTCACCAATGAAATACAACAGCCCATGTAACAGTCATCAGGAAAGCAACATTTTAATTACAAGTAAATGCAAGTTTGTTAAACCTAATCTCCAAAGAGCAAATATTTACCAAGAGTTTATGATCACAGATAGACTTGTAGAATAAGCAACATGTACAGTATCTGCTTGTCTACATATGTATTTGACTTTTTTATTTAAAAAGCACTAGACTACTGAATGCAAGTACAGCACTGGCTCAATGCAAACCTTCATTGCTTTCCAATCCTGCAATGCTAAGGACCACACACACAAAGATGTATTATTGTAAGAGAAACATTTCTAAAAGAGCCTTCAGGGTTTGAAGACTTTATGGGTCTTTGTAACATCTTAAATAAACCACATACATATTTTGAGCTTTATTTTATTAGACATGATCTGTGGTTTGTTGTGTCTATGTAGATGGTTATATATATTTCATACTACTAAAAGAATTGTACTGTTCTTTTTGTCATTCAAGTTGGGAACAAAAATTTTATGAAAATTACTGCTTTTCAAGTTTGTTGAAGTTTATGTGACAAAACTATTAGTATTTTGAAGACAGATTTCAGGACTGACTATCATGTATCATACCCCAGATGTTATACCGTACATAATTTCAGAAAAAAAAGAACTATAAAAGCAGGCACAAAGGATTCATTTCAATATTTTAAAAAAATGAGCTTAACTATCATGAACAATTATAAAAGCAACACAAAATAGAATGAAATGAATTTGACTTTCTGCATTTAAAATACTTGTAATAGAGGCAGCTCTTGAGACAGCTGAAACTACATTTATTCCTAATAATCATCACAGAGGGTAATCAGTTGTTTTAGGAAAGAAAGCCAGTTTTATAGAGTGATTCACAGGATAACATTGACAATGTTCTGTTACAGGAACTGGCCATTTAAGAACGTAATGGTAACTGCTATGATATAGCTCAGCTGAATGCTTCAGGTGAATTCTTCTTCAAGAATGGAAAATGATAATTAAAATGTTACAGTTACTCTTTGGAAAAAAGATTAAATTCTGATGAAACTACTCATATTAAGGCTATCACCAGACTGAAACCTTTCTAATCAAATTTGACATTTGAGAGATACATGACTCAGGTTCCTATCATTGCATTGTTAGGGAAATAACGTAGAATGCTAAATTAAATGAAAAACAGATATTTGGTAATTGATGGAAGTGAAACACTCTGTCCTTAGGCTTGGAAACGTAGTTACATGGCCTCATTGCCCTTACCAAGGTAGTCAGAATACCATTATTTATGAGGGCTTTTTATTTTGATCCTTGTACATAAAAACCCTCCACAGATGTGAATAAGTAAGTCTGAGATTTTACTTAATGGTAAAAAAACCTAAAACTGAAGCATAGTTAGTAAAGAACAACAGCTCTAACACCTTGATGGCCGGGCCCAGAGAGTGGTGGGAAATGGTGTGAAATCCAGCTGGAGGCCAGTGACAAGTGGGGTTCCCCAGGGCTCAGTGCTGGGTCCAGCCCTGTTCAATGTCTTTATCAATGACCTGGATGAAGGCATCGAGTGCACCCTTAGAAAGTTTGCAGACGACACTAAGCTGGGTGGAAGTGTCGATCTGCTGGAGGGTCGGGAGGCTCTGCAAAGGGATCTGAACAGGCTGGACCGCTGGGCTGAGTCCAATGGCATGAGGTTTAACAAGGCCAAGTGCCGGGTCCTGCACTTGAGGCACAACAACCCTATGCAGTGCTACAGACTAGGAGAAGTCTGTCTAGAAAGCTGCCTGGAGGAAAGGGACGTGGGGGTGTTGGTTGACAGCCGACTGAATATGAGCCAGCAGTGTGTCCAGGTGGCCAAGAAGGCCAAGGGCATCTTGGCTTGTATCAGAAACGGTGTGACCAGCAGGTCCAGGGAGGTTATTCTCCCTCTGTACTCGGTGCTGGTGAGACCGCTCCTCGAATCCTGTGTTCAGTTCTGGGCCCCTCACCTCAAGAAGGATGTTGAGGCTCTGGAATGAGTCCAGAGAAGAGCAATGAAGCTGGTGAGGGGGCTGGAGAGCAGGTCTTACGAGGAGCAGCTGAGAGAGCTGGGGTTGTTTAGCCTGGAGAAGAGGAGGCTGAGGGGAGACCTCATTGCTCTCTATAACTCCCTGAAAGGGGGTTGTAGAGAGGAGGGTGCTGGCCTCTTTTCCCAAGTGACAGGGGACAGGACAAGAGGGAATGGCCTCAAGCTCCACCAGGGGAAGTTCAGGCTGGACATTAGGAAAAAAATTCTTCACAGAAAGGGTCATTGGGCACTGGAACAGGCTGCCCAGGGAGGTGGTTGATTCACCTTCCCTGGAGGTGTTTAAGGCATGGGTGGATGAGTTGTTAAAGGGCATGGTTTAGTGTTTGATAGGAATGGTTGGACTCGATGATCCGGTGGGTCTCTTCCAACCTGGTTATTCTGTGATTCTTTTAGTACACCACTGAGTATAAAACTGTTGAGTACTATTATAGTTTACATGTTGAGAACATAGATGTTTTAAAACTAAAACTCTTCAAAAATAGCAGCATGCTGGAATGACTTTCCCTCCCCCTTGTATAGGCATTATGCTGACTGTGCTAAATTCTATTCCTCTCAGTGTAAAGAGCACAAGACCTTTTAACTCCAACCTTCCCTTGCAGTGTCAAGTCCACTTCTTGGAATAGATAGGTGAGACAGCAGGATGTCCCAAGTTCTACTTCTCCATCAATACACTGGCACTGCTCTCTGGCATGATGCAGCTCCAACCACTTCTGGATCCAATACAGGAACTGGTACTATTTTGCCCAATTAAGTCCATAATCATTGTGTGATCGACTGAATGGCGGTGTCCAGAGACTTTGTAAGAGCACACGAGAGATCAATAACACAGAAACAGAACGAAATGCCCAATTAACAAGACCATTCCTGTTTTGAAAACAAATTGATATTTGAGATCCTTGCTTATCAAACATGGACAGTCATACTTAAAAGGCCACATTGTAACTCTCACACTGCCTCCAATATTTTGCACACAACTTTCTAAAAGTCAAAACCACCTGCCAGTTTCTTTGTGTGTTGCCTTATCAGATTACCTGTTCCTAATGATAAAAAGGGGGATGATAACAAGTTTGTTAGGAGACAGAGGGGAGACAAATACCCTGATAGTAACACTGCTGCTGTGAATAATGTGTCGTCTGGATCTCATCATGCAAGACTCCAGGTTGTGCTCATAACCCAGAAAGTGGTTTTATGATAAAGCAATATAAAATGAATATGTCAGGATATCAGGACCTGTGGTTTTGCTGTGGGGCAATATTTTCATGATGATGTTCTCACAGTCAGTCAACAAACTGTGCTATTACACAATACATAGTTCTCATGACTGAGGAAATTATTTTTGTTGTTACACAATCTGTTGACTATCCTGACTCAATGCCTGTGAGAGAGAGTTAATTTTTCACATTGGCTCCTTCTGCACTGAATTTCTGTGAACAACAAGGAAAGGGACAATAGATTTATGCTTCTGTCTGAATTACTACAAGCTAAAAATTTAACCTAAAAATCCTGCCTGTTCTTCATTTACCTATTCCTACATAAGATTTCTATTCCCTCTCTTTCAAACTGCTGCTGCCTCCTGGCAATGCCATGAATTGTCTGTGTGACCAGCCTGTCTTGTTGGGCAGCTGGCAAGAACAAAGCTAGATAAACTTCGGTGACCTTCAGAATTTTCAGTAGGTGTCATTGCATTTTTAGTCGCTTTAGACACTTCAAGTCAAGGCAGTGAATCAGCATAGCTGGCTCCGGGCGGGAGCATCCTGCTGGCCAGCTGCCGTTGTGTGATTAACCAAAGGCACTGCCAGCACAGAGGCACCAGGCAGTCTACTAGTTTTGCAGACTAAGGGTGGCAGTGGTTGTAGCACTGCATCAGTCATCCTTCTCTGTCAAGTGGTGTCACTTAAACCACACAAACTCCCAGATGATGAAAACCAGACTGCGCCTATTTGAAGGCACGTCGTGCTTGTTACTACTCTTTATCTCCACCTGCTGGAGTTAATTCCAGACATTCCCAACTTCAACCTCTTTCTCAGAAGGTTGAAGTACAAAAACTATAGACATGATATGCAAATACAAACAATAGTCATAACAACGCTTTAACTAGAAGTACATAGAACTTTATGGATATGGGGAAAAGTAATTTCAAAATATTAAACCATTGCAGACTGACATTTTCTGAACCAATACTCCAGCTTTCTCTTTGAAAGGAGTCTTAATTCCTATGTTAAAGTTTTCCTGTGAGAAATTAACAGAAAATTATCAGGGTTTATAAAATGAAGAAGTCAATTCAAAGCAAAATATACTTTAAAGGCAGTTTTTTTTTTTTATTTTGCATTTGAGGGGGGTTCCAGTTTCTTGTAGAAGAGATTATGATTTAGCACTGTTTATTTTCTCCTTAAATGATAAAAGATTATACTCATTTATGGATATTTACAATATTTGAAAACAAAGGGTACACATAATAAAGAATTCTTTTTAATTGGACATGTTAAGAAAAAATTATTTTTCTGTGTATATTTAAATAGATCCCAGAGCCTTGTGTAGCTGGATGTACAGGAGTCTGTACAAGAGAGTCAGTAGACTATTAACAAAAATAGGAGAAAGAGTTTAATTCATTAATGGAGATATTTTATGCATGGAACTTCGTATGAAGAAAAAGTAAACTGAAAGAAAAAAATTTTCACACACTCTGACAGAGAGATATCTGTGGTTTATTTATCTCTTGTAGAAAAGTGAATTCCATTGCATAGACTCAATGCCTTTGAATTTTCCATCTCCTCTGCTCATACATTTTTTAGGTCACAGTTTTATCATTACTGTAGAAGGTAGGTGTTATGAGACTTTATGGTCACAAAAGGAGAAGTGATATTGTATTGATGGCTACGATGAAGAGCAAACTTTAATCCAAACTTCATATTTATGGTTAGTTCAGTGATGTGGGAATAATACTTATAGGTTCAATCCTGCTTGCTGGCTGGAAAGGCCTAAGTTTTTTACTTAATAGACCCAGGCACTGAGCACTAGGCTGTTGTTTGGAATCATTGCAGGCAGTATAAATCTGTCCATATTGTGTTTCCAGGTTGACTGAGTGCAAGTGCCAAGTATGAGAAGTTTCGTGACTACACATAGAACAGCTCTGATGACTTGGTACTTCCAGGTTGATTGCACCAGCCTTTAGGGCATTTAGAGGGAGCCAGATGACATCATGATTTCGGTTGTAGGTCATTTTAGAGTTGAAAACCTGATGGTAAGACTAAACGTATGGATTTCTAAAGTCTAGAAAGGGTGCAAAACAAGCAGCATGAATAACCTCTTTCAGTCATGTAAATAATATTGGTTACACGTGTTCCAGTCCCATAGGAAGTGATCTGAGTTTGGCTCCAAGACTCTTGTAAAGCAATGACATTGTTTTGGGCTTTTATTTTTACCTTGCTTGATAGGAAAGATGTTGGTGTACATACTGAAATAGAAGTTTGCCTAGGATTGGTACTATATCCTTGCGAAGGAGAAATGGAAAGCTGAGAGTATAGAACCAGATTAAGAGATCAGTATTAATGGGGATATCATGCATGTGGATTTTTAATCAAGAAAGAAGGCAAATTTTGTGAACTTTTTCATCTTGTCAAAAAAGCAAGAGAAACTTTCATAGAGAGATGAGATTAGCAGGAAGTAGAAGATATCTTTTTCTCTAGAGCTGCAATATAGATTCATTCAGGGACTAAGGTTCAGGAAAGCTCGTCAAAATTTATTGTCTCTGCATCTGAATCTGTACTGAATTAAACTCTTTTGAGAAAATGTTCAGCTGATACAGAATAAATGGTATCAATCAATCAATCGAGTCTCTGTGATCATGAAATGCATTGTACTATAGCATTCATGTATGAGATATGTATTTTTCATAGCACATCATTCATATGCTACGGAACATTTCGTTTAGTTATGTTGAATCATTAAAAAAAGAGAATCTGGAATGTGATGCTACAGAAATTCTATTAGCTTAAATGTATTCACATCTGTACAATCACTTGGGATCTTCAGATAGAATTTTTTAAATAAGTGCAAAATTTTCCATTGGAACCACTTAATCCTATATAAAATAGATATACAATTATATAAAAAACAGATAAAGGAGATAATTTGCAATCTATAGGTACTTATCATTTCTAATACATCCCAATGCTCTAAGCTTCTTTTGGTGGGGCATCAAAAGGTACCTAAATTGTTTACAAAACTATAACACCTACTGTAGGATTTCTAGGAGTATTATTAGTTTAAACTGGCTTCTGCAGTTTAGACCTTCCTTTTCTACAAAGTCACATCTTCAATGTTTCAATTTTGCCCGTAACTGAAAATATCAAACCTACTCTTAGTTAAATAAAAATCAGAGAATGGTTTTGAGTTTCCTGGGCCTAGACATCTAGGTTTATTTAAGTTTTGTGGTTTCTCATGCCTGCCCTCCCCTTGGCACTCTGAATACATTATTGCGTCCCTGATGTCCTGCCTATAAGATCATATCTTACAGATGATTTAGAGACTCTCAAATGACACTAGGCACTCACGTTTAGGCAGCTGAAGTCTAAGCTGTCCACATTGTCAGGCCATCAACTGAGTGATTCAGTTTAATACAGCTACGTTTTGGGGATATTTTGTAATCCAAGCTCCTTATATGATCCACAGAGATCAGTCATTTGGTTCAGTTGCCTAGAAATAGTCAAAGGTCAGCATGAAATGCTTGAGAATATCTTATCTGGCTTCCACAGTTTTCTCTGTAGGAACATGGGTTTTCTGTGAGTCTTATCCTCCATGGATACCTTGGATCTCAGGGCAGCTCAGATTGTGATAGAAATCTGTGTTTCAACAATCTTAACCACTCCTTAATCAGTTCAGATGATCTGATGTTTGTGTCCACAGTGGGTTCTGAAAAGCTCTCCAGACACCTCTTTGTAGGAAGTTACGTTCATCTGTCTTCAGCTATGAGCAGAGCCTCAACTCCGTTATTTCTTTTAGAAGTATTGGGAGACCAAGAGACTGTTGATCCACAAGGCAGTTAATCTGGAGGGAAGTAGACTACTTCATTTTAGGTGCCTAAAATTAAGTGAAATGAATTACAATTTCAAGAATTACGTTACTCAGATTCCTATTGTTATTTCCTTTCTATCAAGCAATTAAGAAAGTGAGACAAATGGGGAAGGAAGGAAGGAAGGAAGGAAGGAAGGAAGGAAGAGAAGGAAGGAAGGAAGGAAAGGGGAGGGGAGGAGGGAGGGGAGGGGAGGGGGAGGGGAGGGGAGGAGGGAGGGGAGGGGAGGGGAGGGGAGGGAGGGGAGGGGAGGGGAGGGAAGGGAGGGGAGGGAGGAGGAAGGGAAGGGAAGGGAAGGGAAGGGAAGGAGGGAAGGGAAGGGAAGGGAAGGGAAGGGAAGGGTAGGAAGGGAAGGGAAGGGAAGGGAAGAGGGAAGGGAAGGGAAGGAAGGGAAGGGAAGGGAAGGGAAGGGAAGGGAAGGGAAGGGAAGGAAGGGAAGGGAAGGGAAGGGAAGGGAAGGGAAGGGAAGGGAAGGGGAAGGGAGGAAGGGAAGGGAAGGGAAGGGAAGGAAGGGAAGGGGGAAGGAAAAGGGAAGGAAAGGGAAGGAAAGGAATGGAAAGGAAAAGGAAAGAAGGAAAGGAAAGGAAAGGAATAAGGTTAGGGAGGAAGGGGAAAAGGAAAGGAAAGGAAAGGAAAGGAAAGGAAAGGAAAGAAAGGAAGGAAAGGAAAGGAAAGGAAAGGAAAGGAAAGGAAAGGAAAGGAAAGGAAAGGAAAGGGAGAAGGAAAGGGAAGAAAGGAAAGAAAAGGAAAGGAAAGGAAGGAAAGGAAGGAAAGGAAAGAAAGGGAAGGAAAGGGAAGGAAAGGGAAGAAGAAGAAGGAAAGAAGAGAAGGAGAAAGAGAAGAGAAGAGAAGAGAAGAGAAGAGAAGAGAAGAGAAGAGAAGAGAAGAGAAGAGAAGAGAAGAGAAGAAAAGAAAAGAAAAGAAAAGAAAAAGAAAAGAAAAGAAAAGAAAAGAAAAGAAAAGAAAAGAAAAGAAAAGAAAAGAAAAGAAAAGAAAAGAAAAGAAAAGAAAAGAAAAGAAAAGAAAAGAAAAGAAAAGAGAAGGAAAGGAAAAGAAAAGAAAAGAAAAGAAAAAAGAAAAGAAAAGAAAAGAAAAAAGAAAAGAAAAGAAAAGAAAAGAAAAGAAAAGAAAAGAAAAGAAAAGAAAAGAAAAGAAAAGAAAAGAAAAGAAAAGAAAAGAAAAGAAAAGAAAAGAAAAGAAAAGAAAAGAAAAGAAAAGAAAAGAAAAGAAAAGAAAAGAAAAGAAAAGAAAAGAAAAGAAAAGAAAAGAACGAGCAGAAGTCTGGATGTGTTAAACATCTACACACATATGAACACTCATGTACCTGTGTATGTGTAAATATGCATCTGTATGAGTGTGTACTCATATGTTTGTGTGAGTTTATGAAGTCATCATAAATACAAGAAAACATCTACTGTTTAGAAATGGAAATAACACTGTCAAATCATTGAAGATGTGTGGAAGCATTGACCCAGTGTTAATGCCTTGGAGCTATTTATTTTATCTCTATCTTAAGCTCTTTGTTGAATAAATGTCTCCTGCTTCTAGAAGGAACTAAAAGCCCCTTTAATGGCGGAGATCTACAACATTGTGTGTTTATCTATAACGTGCTTATTAGAAGTATTTCAGTGACAGGAATAACTTTATAACTTGCTACTCATACTATAGTGCTCATTGATGTTTAATATTAGTATTTTCATGTTTCATTGTAACTTATTTGTATTCATATTGAGAAGAAAAGTGGATTTGTTTCAGTAGCTGTGCAAATCTACAACTAATGAGAACATCTGGGATGTCTTGAACATGATAGGTACCAACTAGAACTGAAGTTTGCTGTATTGGAATGTTGGAAAGTAATCCAGAAAAGGCAGATGCAGAAATACATATAGGTGTAACCTATCCTTCAACTCTTTGCATATACACATGTTTACAAGAGGAAGGCTATGCTATCCCACCTGTGTACAAGTAGTATTGACCCACTTTCTACTGTCCTGTAATCCAGACCATATAACTTTACAGAACAATAGAACTGAATTGTGACATCTTGGGTCAATATGTGACAAATGGACATTGCCTGTAGCTTATCAACCTTTCTTTCCTTTATCAGTTGCAGGTAATTATTACTCTCAGTTATTAGACCACTGTTTTTTCTTTCTTGCATCAATACAGTGCAATCTTGCTGTAAATGTCAAAGGTGACAGGACACGAGGAAGATAGTAACAAGGAAGCAGTAAGTGGAGATGGTATCACTTGTTAAATCACAGTAATAATTGGGAAAAAAAAAGAAACCTATTACACATCTTGAAAGATTCTTACATTTGGCCATCTACTGATAATCATGGGCTCTATAGAGAGATATTGATTTTAAGACAGAGTAAAAAAAATCTCTATCCCTGTCCTTCATAACCCCTCCATGTTCTTTGGAACAATGGACAAGTGTTCTTGTCCACTATTCTCTGGGCTGAAAGTACCTTATCATCTCTCAGCTTCTCTTTCCTCTTCCTCTAATTGCATCTCCTCTACACTCCACAGTCACCAACTATCTTTACGTTCAAAGATGATCTAATTGATATACATCTAACTAAACTCTGAGCCACTGTTCTTTACTAGTATTTAGTTTTTACAGTTATTTCAGACCTAAAAAGGGGCCTATGTGCCTGAAAGCATGCCTAATTTCTCCAGCCACACCAGGTGGTAGAATAAAAGTTACTATGTCTGCTTACAGACCTTGTCTTGCTTTATTAGAGGCCTCCTATGGAGCACCAGTGTGAGTTCAGAATTCCCTCTACTTGAACCTGAAGTGCTGGGGAGCAATTTTTTTGACAAAGCATTATGAGTCATTAGTGACTAGGAAACCGAGCTGGCTCAGGCAACCCCTGGGGGTTTTATATCAAGGCATTCAGTATGACTGATTCACCTAGTACTAAAAGCAAGAAGTTCCTCAAGGTACCTGACAATCCTAAGAACATCTTCTTATATTGTCATAGTATTTAATTCTGTTATGGCTCCCTTCTTTTATGATGTTGATGTCCCTTTGAATGCCAACATCTTCCCATTCTCAGAATTGTTACTAAGATATGAAACTGCAGAGAGTATAAGCAATAGCAGCAGTGAAATCTAAGGCTGAGAAGCTGCTGTCACAAGTAAATGTTACAGTTTATTTGAAACCTAATGTAGAATCTTTTAAGGAAAAGAATGGAAAATGATAATGAATTTATAATAAAAAATAAAGGAAAAGAGGAAATGGCACAGACTTCCAGGTCTTCTTTCTATAACATGAAGGAACAAAACAGTGGTCAAAACCTAATTATTTTTGTGTTTTCTTCTAAAATCCAACTGAATATCATGACTTATTTAGGGAACTTCTTATTTAGCAGGGAAAAACCCTGAAAAAACAGCTATAAACAAGGGAAATAATTTTACTTTGCCTTAATAACATTTCCTGTTAGCTAGTTAGTAAAGAAGAAGAAAAAAAAAGTCAACCAAATAAGTAGAATAATACTCATCCATTTTTACTTAAAGGAAAAACTATTAATCTAGAGGCTTGAATTAAAGGTTTTGAGTTTCCACCATCTGCAGACCACAACTACTCCAGACTATCTGCACCTCCAGGGCCTCTTGTGAATCCTCTCATTGCTCATAAACTGACTGTGGTTTGTCTCTTGGACTGTGCTGTAAATTTAATCTGATTGCATTCCTGAAAAAGGCAGGAACATAAATACTGCTAAGTAAGCTATACAGGACCTGCCAAAAGAAAAGAAACAAGAGCACCATTTCACAGTTCAATTCCTCCTATAACTTCCACCTCTGCAATATATAGATTGACATTCTTGAAAGACTTTTGCTAAGGTGACAATATAGATAGCTTACAGGGGTTTAAAAGTAGATGTTCTTTCTTCTTTTGAAAACAGTAAGTGAAATTATAGCTAGATTTTAAAATCATAAGAGATTGTTAATTTGTTTGTACAGATACCTATATTTTTTCCATTTGTCCATACAAATAAGAAAGTCTGAATAAATTACAGAAGGCTTCATGAGGCTCAACGTAAGTTGGACAGCCACTAAATAACAATGACTCTTATGACAGTACAGCTATATGATTCCTGCTTCCACTTTAGCAACATATGAGCACTCAAGGTTTCCATAAAAGCCCAAGATCAGATTGAGATCTAGTTGAGACTAAAACTATAGCAGAATAAGATGAAATAATAGGTTGTTGAAATCATTGACAAAATTAGCACTGATTTTTATCAGAAGTATCATCTGTCTATTTTATTATCTTGATTTTTCTTGCTGTTACTTTTTTATGATATTTTCATTTAAAAAACATTACTAAAAAAGATTCGCATTTTCTTATGCAGTTCAAAAGCATACAAAAAACTTATCTCATTCAAGCTGCTCCAAGGTTAACTTTATGGTCTTTGTCTTATGCCTTTTTGGAGTACCTCATGTTATCATTCTAAGGTGAAAGTTCCTTTTGGGAGACTATGTGTATTTTTTTCCCACAGTGTCAATGCCCTAGCTCTAGTTGCCAAAGTTGAATTTATGGTTTGATGTTGTAGGTGCTCAACAGTCCATTGAAAGCAAACATTTTAATTCCTCGCTGCCTCTGAAAACCAGATCATTAATTTAACTTTGGCAAAGACAATTGGGAATAAATAAGTAAAAAAAAAGAAGAAAAAACATGCTGTAGAATAACGAAAGTTCAGATCATCTTCTTTGGAGATTGAGATGTCTGAAAATATGGTGCTCCTCTACCTATGTTTGTCTATGTTAATAAAGTAAATCAGACCAGGGCAAAGAATTGAGCACTTGCATGCTCCGAAGTGTTTAATTATTCATATTTCCTTGGGATGGTTTCGGCAGGCATTATTAGCATGATCCTGGACAATACCTGGTTAATGATAAGGAGACAGCATTCTCTGAAGATAAACCCTTCTATTCTGGACTGTGCTTTGCCAACACACCTATTGACTGAGAGGAGAGAGAGCTCTTCTGACTGAGAGAACCTAATTGACTATGGTTGGACTCAATGATCCGGTGTGTCTCTTCCAACCTGGTTATTCTATGATTCTATGATTCTATGATTCTATGATTCTATGATTCTATGACTGGGAGTCACTCATTCATAGCACCAGCTCTTGGTGGGGACTGAGGGTAATTTCCTGCTTTCCAGGAGACTGCTCAAACCATGAAGAGGAGGATTTTGAGAAAATACTGCTTTGAAATTTTTTTCTAGTCAAATCCATACATTTAGGCAGTCAAGATTTTGAATTGAAGAGCTGAAGGAGACTAGATATAAGTAAGACCTGTTGGTTGACTGGGGAAAGCCAAAAGTGTGCTTTTGGGATTATTTCAGATGATGGTGATTTTTCTGTGGTAACAGTATAATGGAAAATTAATAAATAAAAAATCTGTGGAAAGGGATTTAGAAATCTATAGCTCTCCACTCACTAGACTGCCTGCTTGATTCTTGTCCTATTGTTTTTGAATATGTTGCACAGTGCCTCTCTTTTCCACCTCTTGTAATTTCCTTATAGCCTTGAATTGAACTCTGCAGCAGGCTGTTTTAATGTAGAGTACAAAAGACAAAATTAAATGTCTGAAAAAATGTATGCAGTTTTATTTTGCTGCAAAAAACCACATATGACTGGCTATTAGAATTTTTGCTAAATTGGCAACTGGTTTATTTGCTGCATATGTGGTATCATCTTTCTGTGTACCTTGTGTGCTATGTTGCAACGTTGTCTCTTAGTGACACAGGTGACTTTTGTCATGGAGAAATAAAACAAAGATGGATTAATACAATATTTTGTTAAAAATGGGCTGAAGGCCTGCATGGTGAGAACTCCTAGGAGAATAGGGAGGAAAAAAATCCCTCCCTGTTGTAGACTTGTATAATGAAGTCTGCAGCTTTTGGCTTCGTGTTTCTTTTTTTTTAAAAAAAAATCATCTGCTATAGTAATTTCCGTTTTGAACGCTCTCCATAAGCAATGTAATTATTGGCAGCATTTCAATATGCACTGAAAAATGAAGTTGAATTAATATTTTATTAATTTTTGATACTTAAAACCAGAATCTGGAAGATTATTTTATTGTTTTAGCAACAGAATATATTACACATGTCTGAGTTTTTGAGGTTGTATGATACATACTGAGACATTACAGTGGCCTGTAGTCTTGGAATGTAGAAATGAACTGTTTAATTATTTTACAAGTGGTAAGTATTGGGAAAGTGTACTAAAATGATCCAAAAAGGCAGATAATCAACCTGATACACAAATGGATAGAGGAAGACAATTATTAACCCAAGTCTGATTCAGTATTCAAAAGAGTTCATACTACACTGTGTCAACCAAGCCATTGCATAAATGAATTGCTATACCATGTCAAAATCTTCTCTAAATGTACTTAACTTCCTTGAACAAAATAGAGTCTTCTTTTTTTCACAATTTCTATTGCATTTTTATTTTGATATATGTATAGCATCTGTACATTTAATCAGCAGAGTTCAGAATGTGATACTTTCTTGTTTCTAATATATCTAGTATTTCTTCTATTTTATTAGCCCAGGATTTTGATGTTGTTGAAAACAAGGCATATCATGCAAACTGGAAATATGTTAACTAACAAGTAGCTCCAGCAAATAGTAATAATAATAGAATCTGATAAGACGGAAAAAGTTACATTGGTATAATTGCTACTCTATGTTATTTATATTGCTGTAATACTGATTTTACAGTTATAAATTCTAATCTAGCAACAATTTTTCTTTTCAGGCTAAGCAGATTTTCACATTTTTTTGCTGAGAGTAGAAGCTTCTCCCACTATGATATCTAACAGATGTGAAGTTGTGAAGAAAAGCTGAAAGAAATGCTGTGATGTGACTTTGGAAAAGTGATCAAATGCTATCTAATCACTAAAGATTTTTCTATAAATTAGGAATGAAATGTTAGATTAAAAAAATAAAAATATGTATACTCAGTGTGGAGACTTTTTATTTCAAGATAATTCCAGTTTTCAGCAAATTGCATTTTTTTGTCCACATTCCCTCCTCCTAGTAAATTTATACTTCTCAGGTGCTACTTGATATAAATAACAAACTTCAAACTACTCTTGTGGTCATATGCAACACATACAAACTTAAGGTAGTCTTCGTCTTGTTACTTTTATTTGTGTTACCGCAAGGTAAATGCTACAGTGAACTTAAATTACTTACTTTACTCTTACCCAAAAGCATTGGATACAGAGAATTACATTTCAGTTTGCTTTCCTGACACTGACAAGGGGTAAAAATAATGTAAAAACCTGAAGGTTACACAGTTTGATTTCCTCTAGTCCACAGAGAAAGGAGAAAGATGCTTATTTGTTTAAGAGTTAAAGCCAATTCAATGAAAGATTTGTGTTCAGATATTTTCATGAGTCTGAGACCTTCTATGAAAAACAATTCACACTCTGAGTTTACTAGTATAGGTGGTAAATAGATTTTGTCTGCCCAGCAAAGTGAACAGAAAGTTTACAGTGACAATCTGAAGTAAATACTCTGTCCAGATTCTTCAAGCTGCTGAACAGTGTGCTCTGAATGCAGAACAGGGAATTTTGCCACTTCTTTAAAGTATTTTGCTTAGAATGATAGAATCATGGAATAACCAGATTGTAAGAGACCCACTGGATCATCGAGTCCAACCATTCCTATCAAACATTAAACCATGCCCCTTAGCACCTCGTCCACCCGTGCCTTAAACACCTCCAGGGAAGTTGACTCAACCACCTCCCTGGGCAGCCTGTTCCAGTGCCCAATGACCCTTTCTGTGAAGAATTTTTTCCTAATGTCCAGCTTCTTACCCTTTCTTCCTTGTTTTAATATATAAAACTTTGTCCAGCATTAATTCAGACAGGAGGTTACATAGATTGGGATCCTTAAATATTTTCACAGGACTAAAGGGAAAAAAAAGAAGTGAGTTTTACTGATAAGAAATCATATTTCAGATGCCAGAGAAGATTAGGACATGATGAAGAGTGCTGGGATGGAAAATTAATTTAGTGGCATTATAATAGTTTTAAAGAAAAGGTTAGGGAAAAAGTACATTCATTTGGTAAATAAAGCCTTCATTTCACAAGTTGCATAAATTTATGTAGTGTTTTATGCCTTTTCCTACTTTTGGCTTTGTATATAAAATGCAAACTAACTATGAGTCCTGTGTATGTTACAGGGTCAGAGGAATTTTTTTCTGCTCCCACTCTTCATTATGTTCCAATAACATGCTAAGAAAATTAACTCATCGCTTTTGCCAGTTTGGCAATTTTGACCAGGAAACATTTATTACCTACAAGCATTAATTTCAGCAAATTACATTTGTATATGTAAACAAACATGCCCAGAGAGGAGGTAGATGCCTCATCCCTGAAACATTCAAGATCAGGTTGGTTGGGTCTCTAGGAAACCTGATTTATTTGAAAATATCCCTGTCCACTGTGGGGATATTGGACTAGATGACTTTTAAAGGTCCATTCCAAGCCAACCCCAGGTGTTTAAGGGACGGGTAGATGAGGTGCTGAGGGACATGGTTTAGTATTTGATAGGTATGGTTGGACTTGATGATCCGATGGGTCTTTTCCAACCTGGTGATTCTATGATTCTATGGTTTACTGTGATATCTTGCATTTCTTAATGGTAGTCTACTTTACCTCCTCTTAAAATCACCCCTAAGAGTTATAATTGGGAATGAATTGTCAGAAATGCATGTTTTGCTTCAAATGTGGTACTCCGGATCATGCGCAGGGCAGTTGTGACCTGGTCACCACACTACTCTTAGTAATAGATGGTGTTTTTGGTGGGGGACTGAGTGTTCTACAAAATATGAATGTCAAGACTTTTTTATATAAAATGAGTAATAGGTTAAATAACTTGAAAAAGAATATTTATTACTATGTTTAGAAAAATAAATAGCTATGTTGTTTTTTGAAAAACATGATATTTTGCTTATATTTGCTTGCTTTCTATGTATGATCTGGACAGATGCATGTTAAGGTTCTGAAGCCACTTATGTGTTTTATATAAAGCACAGGTAACACAGGTACTCTCATAGGTTTTGGGTTATAGGATTCATGGTTAGGAATTCATAGAGGGGCAGTAGAAGCCTTGCTATGTGCTTTGAGCCTGAGCCTTAGTGATACAATCAAGCCATCAACCAAATAATTTTTACTTAGAACTTCAGCAAATGTGGGAGAAAAATAATAATAAAAAAGAATCCAGTTTTTACTACTAACTAGTGATTTGTTTGTTTGCTGAGAATAAATTACCTGTCACCCTTGCAATTCATTCTTTATTAATAATCTACCTTTAGCTAAATCTAAGGTCCTATAAGATCTCAACTTTTACCACTTTGCTTGTTTGAAAGAGAATAATGTAAATCCTTTTTTTTTTTTTTGGTGTGTGTACAAACTAGCTCTTCCTGGTATTGAAATGCAGTGCTTCCTAGCACAAGTAACTTATTATCACCATTTGCCAGAAGAAACAAACACCCCCTCCACCCCAATTCTAACAATAGCAGCAGCAGCTGGGAAGTTAGCTAAAAATACACATTTTTCGCTGTATAAAAAACCAGAGATTGTGTGGACAAAACTCTACTCCAAATATCTTGCTGCTTGAGATGGATTATCACAAAATGTTGGGACCGAGAATCTTTTTTAAAGTGACAAAGATTCCTAGGAGTGTTAATATACAATATTCTGAACTAATAGTGATCATTTAATTTTAATGTAATGCAAATGGTAAATTAGCATGCTTTCTAACTAAAATTGATCAGGTAATTGTAAGACTGTGTGGGCATAAGTTATGCTGTTGTGTTTCAAAACAAAGAATTATCTAGCTTTTTACTCTGCTTGGATAGTGGTTGTATTGATAAGAATAAGGACAAAAATATTTATGCATAATGTTGTTCTTTGGCTGTTTTCAAGTCAAGTGATTTCCTTGTGGTAAGCTGGTTTGTGCACCTTTCATTTGTGCAAAGCAGGGATCCCACCAGGTGCATCTGATGGCCCCTGGGTCTTCAGGAAGATGCAACAATGAATATCTATCCTGTCTCTCCATCTCTATATCATTTGTGATTTTGTAGAGCACTATCATCTCATTTTTCCCCCACAACTCTTTAATTATTCTTTTCACAAAATCTGTTTTATATCTTTTGACATCCTTTTTGTTCTTCTCTGAAACTTTTCTGGTTCTGATAAATGTTTTTTGGAGTGCTTATAGTGTTCAAGGTATGGGCAAGCACATGACATTTTTGGTTTGTTTTCTATTCCTTTACTAATAATTTGTAATATTTTCTTTTGAGTACTGTGTTGATATTTTTATGGGACAATCTGTTATACAGTCATGTTTTACTCCTGAATTGTAACAATCTGCTTAGAAACAATAATTTTATGTGTGCAGCTGAAATTTTTGTTTTTCTGCATGCATCACACAATGTTTACCTACATTGCATTTCATTCCATCTGTAACTCAGGTGCCCAGTCACTCGGTATTTATATGTATCTTTTCATAGTCTGCCCTCATTATCACTACCCTGAATAACTTGGTGTCATCAGCAAACTGGCATTTTGCAGCTCACCTCCTTTTCCACATCTTTTAGGAATATGGTCAATACTACGGTGCTTGGGGCACTTCCCTTCAAGGGCAGGAAATAACCGTTTATTCCAAACTTCTGTTTCCTATCTTTAAATCAGTGGCATTTTTTTAGTCATTGTCTTGTCTTATTTTTGTCTTTTGTTATCCTACATAGTATATTGTGATGCAGTGAAGAACTATCTAAGGAGTTCTAGTTTTCCCCTATAGAGATAAAATTAGTTACCACTGAATTTAAGTTTTACAATGTTAAAAATACTATCATTAACCTGTATTAAGATTTTTCTCTTGTCTTACAGACCAGCTGCTCTTCAGAACTGATGCTTTCATTGTGCCCATTTTGTCACTGGGAATCTTAAACATGACCACAACAAAAGTGGTAGGAAATCCTTATACTACTTTTGCTTTCCCCAGTTTTAAGTTGTATCTAGTTTAAGCATCTCCAATTCCTCTTTCTGCTCTCTTCTATCCATTCCCACAGTCTCGCATTCTCTCAGCAGCCCAAAATTCTGTGGTAGGTCATCTGTCAGACTGAAAACTGCTCCCACTTCAATATTTCCCCTTCAATTGCTGAATGAAGCTAGAATTGCTTAGCTAGAATGGTAACAGCAAGGCCACAACATCTTGTTTTGCAGCCACTTGACTTTATCTGTACATATGTGCAAAACCAGAGGAGTACAAAATAAATCAGCTTCTGTCTTTAAAAATTACTGTGCAAGGTAAAAACATCCAGATGATTCTTTGTTCTACACTTTTTCTTAAAGTTCCTTGCTACTAGTCTCACTTCCCATGTCTTCCTTTCAGTCCAGTCACTTTTATTTTCACAATATCTTTCTCCTGTTTTCTTTCTCACATGCACTTCTGTCATTCAGAACTCTTAAACCTTTGTTAAATTAAACCAGCACATCCAGCTTCCCCAAAGCCACTTTGGTCACTTCACTTCTATTTTTTTACCTTTTTTCCATTTGTGTTTATGTATGTTGGCTCCTCTGTAATACGGGTTGCCTTTTCATACACTTTTGTATAGTATATTCTGCTGTAGTGAAGAGATGTGCTGAAGGAGTCCCCCATTAGTAAGACTAATATAAGAATTTATCATGTATGACTAATTTGGCTGACATATTGGTTGTCTGGGGAATAAGAAAGGTAAAAGCCAATTTAAAGTTATATTAGGGAGAAAATTAATTTTAAGATTCCAGAAGGGATTAAAAGTGAGATTGAAAAAATAATTTACTTCGATTAGAAGTATTTGTTGGGAAAAACAGGTATTTCTCAGGGGAGGCCTTTGTTTACTTTTGACTAATGAGGTTCAAACTTAATTGAAACTTCATTATGTTTAGTTTTTAAACAGTGATTAGAAATTCCTGGCTAAAGAAAAACAAGACCAGAAAAATATCAAGCAATATCTGGAAGGGCGCTAAGTTCCTATTGTATCCACCCCCTGAACCCAGGGCTGACAACTATATTCTGCTTAGATAGGAGTCACTTGAAAATAGTGGCAGCATCGGTCATTGCCCTCTGACAGTGTTCTTTTTACAAACAAAGATGGGAAATTTCATCCATAAGTGAATGAAGAATCCTTATGAATGTAGAATGTGATATGACCTCTCTGCAAAATACACTGCCTAGGAGATTCTTATACTTTATTGTAGCCTTGTCAAACTACGTAAAAAAGACCAAAAGACTGTCCAGAATGGACCTCTGAAACAGACTGATGAATTTGGTGAGGTCGGACATTGAATACTTCTTTGATGAAACTTTCTGTAGATGTCACTGAAATTTTAATCCATAACTTCATAGGATGTGGAATCAAACAAGTGCGAAAGTACTTGTAATTAGTAATCTGCATGGAAAAGAGACAGTTTGTTCCTGTCAGCAAACAACAGTCAGGCAAAGTGAACTGCATCTCTCATTTGAGGAAATTATTGGAAAAAAAAGATGCTAATGAATAATTTTAATCAGTTGAAGATGCCAAAAAAGAATTTGTAAAAACACTTCTTTTTCTCCTGTGTTGCGTTTGTCTCCATGGAAGTGTTTTCCCTTGAAAGAGCAGTATATGTTGTATATAACATGCTAAGTCTTCTTCAGACCCTTTCTGGATAAAATTTTGGCAGTTGTCACCTAAAAACACAGAGCCCTAACTCATTGCCCCCAAAGTACGTCACATACTGCTGCTGCAAATTCCAAGCAAAATGAAGTAGCTAGAGCAAAACTATTCCCAGAAACAGGCTGACATTTTGATAATGGTGCTACTCAAAAGAGAGAGTGAAAACCAGTGACGTTCTGATATCCTGAAGGTGGGGGGGGCGGTCGGGAAATAAAAAGGAAAACAAAAAGAAAACAAAAAGAAACCAAGTAGGCATGATGAGTATTAAGAAGTGAATCATGTTGTGATGAAGCACCTAAAAGACTTTGACAGTACAAAAAGTTAATTCAATGAGATACTTGGCAATTTTTTCCTTTGAAAATGAGAGATTCACAGTGCATATGTGATTTAAAGCATTCTGCTACTCACATGTAATCTTCTTTTGTAGTATCTGTTAAGAATGTATTGTTGAAATTACAACTCCACCCACTATTGGAATAGAAATTTGCCCTAACAGTTTTTCATCCAGAACAAGGCTTTCTTGCTGACAGAGAAACAATTGAATGCAGCCTTTAATGGGACAATGTTTCCTCTCAGAACACCATGGGATATGAAGTCTTTGTAGCTTTCAGTTAATTGCACACAAAAGACTGCAGGAGATGGTATTTGTTTAAAATTGTTGCTGGCATTGCAATAAGAGATGCCACTCCTAATTAAATTAGAACATGTTGTAATTCTGCATGGGAAAGTGGTGGTGCCAACACAGATACTGAACTATTTTGGGGTGAGAAATGCTAGCAGTAAGAAGACAGAAACATGAGCAGCAAATAAATGAAAGAATCCTGCTTCATATCAAATAGAGTTCCAATAATAAAATTTTAGTTACCTTCAGTTAAAAAGTTAATTTTTTCACCTGGTACTTAAGCTGAATATTCTTGGTTATATTCAGCTCTAGTGAAATGATCTAGATTTCATAAGAAATCAATACAGGGAGCGATTTTGTCCTGTGAATAAATGCTCAAAATCACTGTCAAAATTTACATCTGTAAACCCAGCATTTCAGCACTGTTATTTTAATGAAAATTTATACATTTTCCAGCTTGCTGCATAAATACAGAAGTTTATTGGGTATCTAATATCAAATCAAAATTCAGAACTAAAGTAGGTTGAATCTAGTCTCATAATGAAAGTAACAAGTTAATTTTCACATCTAAATGTTTTCCTTTGAAAACAAAGGAAGGAAAAGAATAAAGAACATATAATTTCTTCTTCAGTCAAGATGACTATGCCATATCTTATTTTTTCAGAAGATGTGGCCCTTCAACCAAATAAGAAAGATTACCCTCCTCCTTCTCCTGAAAATGGTAACTTGCCAGAACTTGTGCTTGCAATTTAATAGATGACTTAGGTGTTTAAAGTCTAGTATAAAAGAAAGATAAACATGGATCTTCTTTCATTAAATTTTTTTCATCACATCAACAGAATATTTTGTTTCTCACAAGAGCTCAGAAAATACTCTTAAAGTTTCTTGAGGGTCGGGTCAAATTCAGAATGGCTTTACTCCGTAATCAAAATCATTCACGATTTCCCAAAAATGCAGGAGACTAGATTGACAATACAGGAGGATACAAATAAAAAAAAAGACATAAGAAATGTTATTTAGTTGTGAGAAAAAGCAATTCACATTTTGCTGTAGAGGGAATAGTTTGGATATGTCATCTTGGGATGTCTCCTAGAACTCCTTTATCTGCTAAATTTAGTAATTCAACAAACTTCAATCTAAGCTTCTGACCCAAAACACAGTCTTTCCTTCATGATCTTTCTGTCCCAGATATTATTTCCCTCTTGCCACCTGGTGAAAGCTGTTCAGAAGAAGTTTACTGTGCTTTTGGGCTCTAATCTAATTGCTTTCTATGAAGTGACATTTTCAATAAACTAAAAATATCTCAATTAACATAATCCAAGATGCTATTCTGTAGTATATTTCAACAATTCAATTCAGGGATTAGGAAAAGAAAATGGGCTGTTAAACTTAGATCAACTTAAGAAAAAGTTAAATGACTGTTTGCTTTGTAGCTTCTAAATGGCAGTCAACGATTTCATTACTTTTCATATTAACACCATTTTAATTAAAGAAAATAAAAATGTTCCCTTAAACATCATGACACCTGTTTGTGCATTCTTCCTTACTTTTTGTGCTATTCTTTTAAAATGCTAATCATTAAAAAATTTTAATTCAGTCTAAATTTTTTGGCGGTGAATTCTTTGAAATGGGTTTTAAATCATTTAGATTTTTCCCCATCTGTCACCCACACACAAACCAGTGGCCAGAATTTGGTACTGTGCCAGCATAAAGTCAGGGAAAAATGTGACTCATTAACTATTTCACCTTAAAACACAACAAACACATTTCAATAACGTTCCACTTAGAATCACAGACTTTCTATTCCTAACTTTCCAGTCCCTGTTACATGACAGTGACCTGAATTCAGGCCCGTAGATGCTTGTCTTTTCCTTTATGCAGCTGGCATCTCTCCCAGTTGCTGAAACTGGGGACTGCATGCTGTGCACACTTCTTTCTTTAGCTTCATTTGTTAATGTATGTTGAATAGAACTTTCTGCACTGAGATGGATCTTGTATCTTCATATCAATATTATTTGTTGTTTTTGCCACATCTTGCCTCTAATTATTGAGCATCAAACACGTATCACATACATATTTCTAAAGATGCTCTATGAAATATGGAATTTTGCAAGTTGACTTTGCAGGCAGTTGTGAAAGTTTCAGACTGAACCTGAAATAACCCTTAAGTTCACCAGTCATTTCCACAGGAACATCCCAAATAACTTAATTCTATAGGCTGATGTCTTACCTCCATCATTCTCTGCACAAAAACCAATGAGAACAGATACATCAGGACTATTTTTAAAATATGGTTTATGTTTTCTTAAAATATGTTTTAAAATATGTTGTAAAATATGTATTTTTTTGATGAGCCCCTAGCCAGCCAAACTGAGAAGGCGATTTCACAGCTATTTAATTCCATGCCTGGAATTTCCTGTGACATTCCCATTTAACCAGTTCCCATTTATATCCTGAGCCAGGTAGTTCTTTAAGAAGAATCAAATCCATTAGTGTGAAAAAAAGACTAGAGAAACTCTCCACTGTGTTAACACTATAAAATCAGTGGTATTTTTACCACTTAGAATCACAGAATCATAGAATGTCCTGAGTAGGAAGAGATCTACAAGGATCATCTAGTCCAACTCCCGTCTGTCCATAAGACAACCCCAAAATTCACACCAGGTGTCCAAGGGCACTGGGAACTCTCTTGCTTCCTTCAATTCCCATTAGAAATTCAGTGAGAGCCAAATGAATTCACTTATTACTATGTTTGTAATAGGTGGAAAAATACTGTGCATATTTGTTAAAGCCTTTTATATGGAAAAATGATGTGTTGCAAAATGATTTTGGATTTTGATAAAAGTTTTTCATCAATTTAATAAAAGAGAGAAAAGAAATAAAACTTTTTTTGTCCCTACCACAAACCAACCATTTGTGTTTTCACTTGGAAACATTTCCTTCAGAAATCTGTTTTATTTTAAAAATGTTTTCAGAATAAACTTTTTTCTCAGATAAAATGAAGACATATATGATGTTTCATAATAAGCAATACTTTAGCAACAAAAGTTTCGTTATTTTTTTTTCCCCTATACATGGAAGATCAACTCCTAGACCAGCTGCCATGACTTCAAATTTGATATTTATATACATTTTCCATTATTAGATAAATTACTAATTAGTATTTCTTATTTACTTTTGGTTTTCCTCAACAATTAACAAACCTGTTGTTTCAGGCACTGTAGAAACACAGGTCTCTCTAAGAAGATCTTATACAGGAATGTTACAATCTAATAAACCTGATACTTAAAAAAATAAAAATATATTTTCTGGCTCTGCTACTTTGTGGCTCTCAGACTACAATGGCAACTAACAAGCTTCCCTATTGCTTGGACCATAGTATTGCTGAAGTAAATAATTATGCAGTGCAATCTAACTAACAGTAATAAAAAATAGCCACCAATACAAGCATGTGTGTTTCATTTCACAAGGATCATGACGTGCAATTTCAGGTTAAAAATAAGAATAAAATTTCCCTATGGAAAAAGATACATTTATTCACAACCTAACAGTTTATAAAATAAATACTCCTACAGGATTGTCTCCTCAAGGACTCATTGCCAGCAAAAATAAAATACAATCCTAAGCCTCTTGAAAAACAGCACCCACATTATAGGGTCCCTGGCAAAGTGCAGTTCTTTAATTTTTCTTGATTTGAGAAATCTCTTGAAAACAACTTCTGTATTCCTCAAGAGCTCATGTACATTTCCTTAAGAAATAAACATATATCATCAGGAAACAACTTTTCTCTTGAGGCAAATCATTTTTTGAGGAGTGTTTAGAGACAGAGAAGTGAAGGGGCAGAGTTGAATCATCACATATTAACAGCAGAGGGAAAAAAAGATTGTGCAAATGCAGGCCTAGTTAAAATGCACTCTTTGGAGCTTTACAGAATATATTATGATTTGCAACATAATGGCTTTTAGGTATTTCACAGTTCAGCACAATGTATTTCAGTGGGGAAGGAAAATGATAATAATGGACACGTATATACCGATTTAATTTCTCAAGGGACAAGCCTGCTCAGCCCAGACTACTCAGGCATCATTCCTTCTAGACTTCAGCTAATTAATGTAGTGCAATTTAAGAAAAGGTGGAAGGGATCATATCGATAAGTGTCAATAATATATATTCAAAACATGTATTATTTCTATTCTGTGTCCTTGGAATCCAAAATCCAAACAAAACACAATAAACCAAATCCTCTTCTCTTTTGTTTATGTTTTATCTGTATTCACTTTCCCCGCTCTAAGTCAATCAGAAACATGTAGAAAACCGGGAAATATTTTTTTAATCTATTAGTTGTAATACTCTTTTTTCAGGAGTTAAATCATCTAGTCCCTTTGGATGAAACTATTATTTTTAAGTAGGGTTTGTTTTTTTTTTTTTAATCTGATCGCAGGATTCTGTTGAAAGCCTGGCTTGCATGACGCACCCTCAATTCTCACTGGTTTCAATTTAGAAAACACATTACAAAATTAAGACATCCAAGAACATTAAAACACACAGATGCTCTAAATCCTCTATAAACTCAGATCCTATGAAACTTTACTTGAGACCTACCATCTAGATTTTTTTTTTCCAAGGTTAGAGAGTCTTCTTTTGTCCTTTATCGTAGAGACTTCTAATACTTTTTGTTTAATTAAGTGACAGAATAAATTGACCAAGGCAATCACGAAGTGTTTTGATCCAGATTATTGGAATGGAAACTATACTCAGCTTTCCCAGTAACTTATAAGCCGGCACCCTTCTCTATTAGATCTGACAACTACAATTTACTCTGGACCTCCTGATGTAGCTTGTCACTACCAACAGGCCAGTATGCACATGGCCAGAGGTTACAACATACTGATTCATTAGGCTACAACCATGAATCTGCCACTTCAGCGCAAAGGCCCATCCATCTCCCTACATTTAGCTGTCATTCCTACCATGAATGTAATGCTATTACTGAGACAGCCAAGTCCATTGCTCATGCCAGATGTTGTTAGGAATTCAATCCATCCTATCTGTGAACACTAGTCCCTTCAAACAAGATGTTGAGTGAATTACATATTGAGTGGTGAGTTTTTGGCATTTAATTATCCAGCTGAAAGGAACATACTTAATTGTTACTGCAGTTACTGGTTAGTGACTAAATAGAGGAACTTTATGAAGCAATAGTAGAGCATTGGCAGCTGAATAAATGTTTCATAGCACTGCAATGGCTATGACAAAACATCTTTATGTCTATACTGAACACAAATGCCTCTCTTGTTGGGTAAAATGAACAGGTTTATTTTTTTTTTTTCTTTTAAGTAAGAAAACATGCCATTATTTGAATAAGGAAAATTCATATTGCTCAAACTCCTTCTAACCTGTTTTGGTCCTTCAAGCAGGAACATTGCCAAGGTGTACAGGCATAGCAGCACAGTGACAGTTATTCATATATTCTCAGATAGTCATGCCCAGAAAGCTGTGTGAACATCTGTTGGGACTGTCACGTTCAGCAAAAGGGGTATATAATCTGCTTGGAGAAGAGCTGTTCCTACAGAAGTGCAGAGACATAGGGCACTACCATGTCATATCTCCTTCTGTCTGCAAGGCAGCAGAAAGCAGAACCATCACTACACACATTGAAGCAGGACGCTGAAATTGAAATGGAATTCAGCCTCATCCTTTCATTAGGCTGATTAAAACTCTCTACGTTACAGAAATAGCGTTATTGTTCTGTACTTGGCTCAAGCTGAAGAAAGAAATATTATGACTATACATGATACTTTCATAATAGCTAGTAATGCTCTACTCTCCAGGAATGTTCTATCTTGTAATATGCCCAGCTATATTTCAGTAATAATACCTCCAGGAAACGGAATCAAGTGTTGGGACTTCATTAATTTATCTATGTGAAGTTTCATTCTCATTTATAAAGATAAGAAAGCAAAATAAGCATCTGGAAAGGTTGAAATTTATTCCCTTAAATTTTAACTGGGGTATAAGATAAGCTCAGCATGACAGAAACAGAATAAATCTGATATTTTCTGAGAGTAAATTTGGACACTGCATTTGGGTTTTATTTTTAATTTCATGCGGTTTTTTTAAGCTGGCTTAATGATATAGTCTGCAGCGTAGGAAGCAATTATCCCATTCATCCACTAACAAGTAAGTGATGCTTGGTTCATTTACCAACTTTACTGCGTTGACAATTAGACAGAAATTATTTGTGATCTTTTTATTTCTTTGATGAGGCCAACTTCTCTAGCATTGTGGAATTGACCATATTTAAAGAAGAAAACAAGGCCCTAACTCACTATCCCTGGAGATTTTTTGGAAGTATTTGAACTAAAATTATACTAAATTTAGTGATAATTTAGCACAGGTTTATAACAGAGAAGAGACTGAGCAACTTGTGCAAGATTTTTTTGGCAGATATGTATGTAATGTATATGCAACACTTGATAACTTGATCTAGTCCAAGAACATGATTTTCTAGTCCCACTTTTTATGTGGTGAGACCAATGGCCTTCAGAGCTGAAGGATTCCAATTAGCAGTGATATGTGGCTCTGCTAGATTGGCAGTCTTGCGCCTTAAGACCTATACTTAAATAATTTCTCAGATTCCAATGAATGACACTCACAGCAGCACAGGGAATGGTGTTTTTTCTTCCTACCTTAACACTTCTTTCAGAGTCTTTGTATAAACAATGGCTTTGCAGTCAGCTGCATTTACTACTTTTCTCCTAATTCTACTCTCCTAATTCTTCCCATCTTAAAGCCACAACAATGACCACTTGCGGGTGACCACTTGGCTGCATCTAGGGGCTCTGTTGGCCAGGTATCAGTTCACTCCACCTGGGCAAATACTAAAACACTTGACAATTGACTCACCGATACTCTGCTAAGTATTAAGAGCTAATCTGTTGACAGCCTGACACCTGACAAAAGAATGGGAACAGGTATTAATATAGTTAACTGTTTAGGGTTAATAATCCATTTATACAGTCTTGCCTTCTGCAAGACCTGATCATGCAGGTTGGAAAGCAGTCTTAATGTTCTTTTTCTTTAATTAGGTTTAGACCCATCAGGTGCTGAGCCATGACAGCTTTGTGCTCTACACGATACAGTCTGCAATGTTAATCTTTATTTATTTGGTTTTAAAAACCTGTCACAAACATTCTATTATTCTCTGATTCTATCCAACCGTTTCTGCAGATTGCTCAGTGTATGAAGTACAGCAGTAATATCCAGTATGATTTGACCTGGAATTTGGCTTCACTGAGGCTAAAACACACATATTTTCACATGCAATATTTAACCTAAGGACAGAGTCACAGTAATGTAGTGTTCCTGACCACAGGCAAAAAATATGAAGAAAAAGAAGGAACCTGAAGACCGTCACAGCCCCTGTGAATATATTTACAAATTTTCAGATTTCTATTCCAGTTGTTATTATCCAGCCACTAAATCTGGTGGAAAGCTAGAGTGCAGTTTTATATTATTTACTGCATTATAATGCAGATACTGTATGAAATGACTTTTGTGATTTTCCAATTTCCACCATGATTTTTCAGCTTAATTAATCATATCTATAAAATTTAATTATTTTTTTAATCTATGTACTTATGACCCGCAGCTAATTTTAGTGAAATGGGAATTTTGGTCAATGGACCATTGGGGCACTGTATGCAAGGCAATGGAAATAAAGAAATAGCATTAATAGACCTGCTGAGTTCCTCTTCAGTCTCTTGGATTCAGGTCTCAGAGTAATGATATATAGTTGACACAGACATTGGGCATTGATTCACAAATTTCAATTCTTATGGAACTTCAGATTTTGCAGTCTCCAGTCATATGTGCTGATATGGGCTACTGGACTCTGCAAACAATAAAAGGTACATCTTGTCAACTGAAAATTTAGCTTATGTTATCCATTCTCCCTTTGCCTTTACTTCCTGTGTATCTTAACTGAAGAGTGTGTATGATAGTCTGATAATGCTATGAATGTTTTTTTTTTTTCTCTTGGGAAAAGGAAAAGAAGATCTGCCTTTGTAAAAGGCAGTATGGAATCCTATAATGACAATCAAGATCATCCCCAAACTTTACAGAAGCTAACCTAGACATGATTATTTCAAGATTAGCTAAAATCACTCTGTCCAGCCTACTCCACTTTAAAAGAAGTTGAAAATTATCTGGTGTTTGTAAGACAAGATGTTTCTAGGAAAACAAGGTTCTGACTACTTTTGGCTAGAAAGAGTATTATTGATCCAATGTCCTGAACACTTAACATTCTACTTACTTAAAGTGTGTCTAGGGTGTCCATAGGAAAAACTATTCTACACTTTCCAGGCTGAAAGTGCCTTTCATGTTTGCTTGATGTTTAGTTTATCACATTTTGAGGCCTCAGTTATGGACTAAGTGTTGCATATCTAAGAATTACCATCACTAAGTGATTCCTTGTTGTGAAAGATATAGGTTAAGAATTTTCAGTGTTACATTTTTCAGAATACCAGAATCACCTCATGTTTTTTTACTAAATATCTCACTTTTCCTCAGCTCTTTTTATGCAAGGACAACATTACAAACAAAACATATTATTGAATATTTGTGTTCTTAGCAGCTCCCTTTTAAACATTTAACTTTTGGCTAAAATCTATTTTGTGTCCTGCATCCTGTTAGCAATGCACAAAAAATTAGACACAAATAATTCTCCTAATAAGCAGAAACCTAATCAAGTTACCTCTAGCAACTAGTGAAACACATATATTTAATCAATCATTAAAACCGAGACTTCAAATCACAAGTGGAATGTATCTGTTCAGTTAATCTGTTTTAGCTGTTTAATTTTTCAATATTGGATTTATTTTGTTTTCATCGCAAAGTGTAGGGGCTGACGTTCTAGCTGTTAGTTAGAAATAGGTCAGTGCACTAAGACACAAATGAGAAAAATGGGTCATTAACCTCAGACTGATAGTTATGAGTTAAGGTGCGAAAAATGGATTTGTATAGTCCATCAATAATACTACTTGGTGTTAACTGTCATATCAGTTTTGCACTAAGCCTCTTGTCACTTCATTGAGGCTGCAGAAGGAATCCAGCTACAGTTTCATAGCTTGACAGCATTGTGGCAATTAAAATATACTTGTTTTGGAAAAGGCGTGTATTCCCTTTTTGCTAGTGAGTTCTTATTGGCAAGAAATTGTTGAAAAAAGAACAGGAGGGTGGGCGAGTAGTAAGTGAGACTGAGGGCACAAAGGAGAGAAACCTTTCAGAGAATTTGCAAGGAGTGAGAAAATATATTCAAATATATTCGAGGTAGCAGTGGCTAAATGGCTACAGCCCAGATGACAGGACTGAAAGCGGTTCCCTTGGAAACATCCTTCTATTCAGAGAAGTAGAGGAGTGTAACTGGCTTTTAGGTCATGCAAACCATCTTTCCATTAATACAAAAAATATAGCTGAAAAACATGAAATAATTGATATAAATTAAAAATTAAAAAATAAGCCCGCTTTAAATCCCAAAATCTTGTATCATAGGATGCAGACTTATTTTGCTCCACTATTTGATGCTGCATGTCACATAAAATTAGAATATAAAGGCTGGTTTTGAGTTGAGGCCCCTTCTCCCTGATTTGGATATGTGGGGGTCCAGATTAATACAGGCTGAGATGCTCTCTCTGTTCTTCTGATCTGTGCGTTGTACCAAACACGTTCTTTTTCTAGCTACCAGCTACATAGTTTAAATTGTCATAGTAGAAAAATCTAAAATATATCTCAGATGGCATATTTCTGAATTTGGCCCTGTGTATATAAATCTATAAGCGGCTTATAGCACTTTCTAGAGAAAATTAAAAGCTGAGAAAGCAGAAAAATTCTTGAAAAAGTCTTGCATTTGCTGGGGCAATGTATGCTTTGAGAGATCTTTCAGCTTTCTTGCAGGGTTTTATAAACACCCCTTCCAGCTTTGAAGGAAGTGTTACTTAGTGAACAGGATATTTATCAAAAATTAATTCTATCCTGTTCATTCTAAAACTATTAATAATCAGAAGCCTTTCATAAATAAGACATACTATTTTTTTCTGAATAGTCACTGTTAATAATTTAGTTTTTTTGTTTCTGAAATAAAATATTTATAGTTGTCAGGCTGGATTTATAGCCACTGAGAAGACTGTAGCAAAAGAAATTTCCTGGCTTATAGGTCCCATAAGATCCATCCTCTTAGTCCAACAGAAGCAGGAGCAGTGGAAAAAGGATTTGACTCTCTCGTATCCCAGAAGCATAGGATGAGTTTTTCTAGATGGGACAAGTAACTTCAGGAATAGGCTAAATTAGCCACTGTGGAATTCTTTGTGGATATGGCTGGGTGGCTGCTGCAAATACCTGAATTAGGTCAGGCACCTTCCACATCACTGCTGGCTGAAATCTTATACTTCAGCTCCCATAGTGTCATTGTATTTTTTTCATGCTAAGTATTTATGCCTCACTATATCTACATAGACTGAAGGATTATTTTCCACTCTATTACATTACTTTGTTGAATCTCCACAGTACTTATTTATACCTGTCTTATTAATAATTTTTCTCATCTTTGAATTATCATGAAATCAGCCTTCACTTCTGACAGAGGGCTCTTCTACTGCTTTTACTGTATGTATTCATAAGCAGGTGGTTTACCGAGAACAGAAAACACCTGTGCTTCCTTCAGAGCACTACAGCTTTGATTTTTTCTTGCCTGAGTACACTGACTTGAGCAATTATTTATCTCAGCTTAGCAAAGCTGTCTCTTGGTATGAAATATATCCAGATCATCCTGTAAAACAGAAAGGAAAATTTCAATTATAGCATCTCTTTTACTGGTTTCTTTCTCCCATCACTGCTTGATACCATTATGTTTCAAATCTGGGTTTTTTGGGTTTTGTGGCTTTTTGTTGGTTTGGTTTTTTTTTTTATAAAGGGCAATGAATGGTGTATGGGGGCCAAACTTACTTTATTTTGAGGATATTTATGCAGGCAAAATTCTATCAAAACTAAACAAGGCTTGAATTCAATGATATGGTTGATACAAAATGTTTTCTAAACTTCTGCAGGAAAAAGTAACAATTTAATTTATGTTTCAAAAATGTCAAGACAATGAAGAAGCAGCTCAGAAATCATAAGTAAAGGTAAATATAATACCCAGAAGAGAAGAAGGTCACCTGTGGCTGTCCCAGGGTTAGGTAGAGAGCTGAAGCAGGGAGGAATTGTACTAACATCCCTCTCAGTATTTCCCTCTAGTCCTATGATGTGAAGTATATGGTGGCCACAATGTCTGGATATTTTCTGGCCCATCTTCTCTTCGGTTACTTGTTCCCAGTCTTCATCTCAGTTTGCAGTCTGCTCAGTTGCTTTATTGCAGCTGTTTGTGGCACCACTTTGTAGACTGAATAAATGATCTGATTTGATATTGGATTTTGAGGGACAGGGTATGGGATGGGGCAGAAAAGTAGCCAAGGAAAGGAATACTTGAATATAACCCTCCTATAAAATGAAATTACATCCTGACACAAAAGCAGCATTCTGTAAATATATGACAAGTTAAAAAAAAGAGGAATTGCTAGCTAATGATATTTCGGGACTGCAAAGCTGAATGGTCTAGAAAGGTCCTTCCAGTACTGACAAGGAAGGTCAAATGTGGTGCCATTTAAGGTTAAGATGGCTTCACAGTGAAAAAAAGAGAAGATTTTAATACTGTGTCAGTAAAAAGAGAACAGATTTTCTCTTCTCAGACTGTGACTTACTGCAAGTATTTGTAGATTCTTGTTGGGTGAAATCTTAAATTCCATCTAAATGAAACATTCATCTACTTGACAGTTTGTGGTGAATAGCAGCTTCTGTTTTCTGTCAGTATGAATTATGCATGTTTGGAAAAAAGCTTCCAAATTTCAATTAGTGAATCTTAATTTTCTTCCTTAGACCAGATGGACTTTGTTAACAAAAAGACTGTATCTATATCTAATGGAACCTCAAATTGTTTTAATCAATTTCAATTGAGATAAATATTTGAAGTGTTAAACCTGTCTCCACTATTTTTTTTAACAAAGTCAATTCTGGATATCAACAGCACACTGCTCAGTGTATTACTTTTTTATCCAATTAGAAAGCAGAATCTCCATGTACTAATTGGCAAGTACATAAAAGAATCTACATGTTGCCTAAGCAGCAGAGAGGCAAGGAAGTTTAATTAAGTTGCAACAGGCAATTTGTAACTAATTATATTTGGTGTTAGATGGTGCAGTTTTACTGGTGTAGAGGGAGGAAAATTCTTGTATAGTTTATTGCAGATCCCAAAATAGATAAAACATTTGTCCTATAGTAATGCCATAAGTTTTAGTACTGAATATTTTACAGCCTTTTTGAATTCATTAATCTTTGAAATGCTACAGTATGGTACATACTAGGTACTCCAGGTTTGCACTGAATCCTTTTGTATCTGACAGGAGTCTTAAATTCTTGCAGACTAAGCATTTTTAATTACATAGTTCAGTAACTTCAACATGTTCAGTAATATTAATATGTTCATTTGCCTTATAGTCTTCAGTAGTTCTCTCTCTTGCTTGTGAAATATCATTTAGCAAATATGTATGAAGTAGTCAGTAATTTAACATGTATATCTAATTTGTTGAATTTGTTTTAAATCATATAACTCCAGTCTGTTTTCTTTTACAGAACTCATTCAGCAGATACTTGGGAAGATACTCCAATATCCAAAATTGCAAAGTATTCATTTTGATTGGATATATACTTTTAACCTATAACTTGATAGTGCTTCTTAGATTTACACATTAATTTTAAAATGAATGTTCTTTGTGAATTTTTAAATGCAGATGTTAAAAGCCATTATTCATTCATTGCCCAGAAATATATTTTGTTATGAACATGTATGAAGATGAATATGACCTCACAGAGTTTAGCACTGCCTTGAAGAAAGGTACTAATTCTCATGTTCACTAGTGCCTTGAGCAAAATCACTTCCTGAATTCAGTACAGCTCCATGCACTTCCATTACATACTCAAGCCTATGAAGGACATGAGTATCAAATCAGAGGAATTAAACCTCAAATAATAAAGTTTACACACATGTCTTCAAAAAGTAGCCAGTCAGGAAAAACTTTCAGACTTATCACTAATTGCTAAAACTGTAACTGTCTTATCTAAGTGTCTATAAACCACATGCATGAGATTAAAAAGATTAATTCACAGCTAAATCACTTCAGCCCCACTGAAAGGGTATGCAGTAGCAGAAGAGGGATGTTTGCATTTCCAAGCCTGGGGACATTTAGTTGCTCTGTATAGTTAATGGAGGAAGTTATGTTTAGAAGTTATTCAAAGAATAGAAGTAGGATTCCTAATTTTTGTTTAATATAGGTATGCCAAATAGTCAGGGGCCCTAATCACTGAGGTCAGGCTCCTAAAGCTACACCTACTCCTAATAATTACACACTGTGGCAAATACTACAGTGAAGAGGTGACAGACACAAAGCTTTTTCTAACAGCACAGCAGCTGTTAGATCATTTTTTTTCTCATCAGGAGAATGGTAAAACCAGAACAAAATACTTCTCTGTAAAATTTGTAGGTCATCTTTATAGAATATATCTTATATATATGGATACATAATACATAGCACTACATACAAAAATCAATGACTGCATTTTTCCTCTTGTTTGTCATGACTATATGGATCAGTTTGACTTCTTAATGGGTTTGTAGTCCAAACTAATGGGATATTTTTGTCTCTGCTGAAAAAAGTTCCCTAATCCTTTTCTGAAGACTTAAAACATCTGTTGCAGTCTTGGATTATATGGAAAGACATTAATGGGTACCCAGAATGAATAACAGTTAAGTATCAGTTTGTCTAAACAGAAATGTCACAAAAATAAAAGTAACACCAGCAGCAACAAATCTGTTTAAGAGCTAATGCAAACTACAAGTACTTTAGGACAGTAATTTAGGCTATTTTTCAACATTTCCTGTTTGACACATAATAGTATAAGGTATGTCAGAAGCTTGATTCAGTTGAGGTGATGTATACCAGCCCTTTCTTTAGGGAGAACAAAGCCATGAGGCACAATCCTTCAAGGTCTAAGGGGCAGTGAAAGGCTCAATATGGGCTGCTAATTGTGATACATTGCTTCTCTCCTCTGGAAACATGTTCTGAATGTCTTACACTATTAACCGCTCTTTTATTTGTGCAGCATATATCACCTCAGAAGTAAAGGGTGATCCAAAGCCACAGATGAAGAAGACTTTTCATATTGAACTGGAATAGCAAGAGGTAAGGCACTCTGGAGTCTGCTTTTGTAACCGAAACAACTACAAGTTGCACAGCCATAATAAGTACAACAGAGTCAAAAATAAGTGTAGTCCTGTGGGTGGCCAGGTGCTCACTCAGTAGGTTATTAGATTTCCTGGCCTAAGTGTAGCTTTGTGCAAAATATGGATCTGCTGCTTTTACTCTCCTCAAAGTTATGGCTAGGGGTCTGGAGACTTGTGGAACTTGTAAGGGTCCAGAATCTAAAGGACAAGACACGGCAAGCGGGTACAAAAACAAGGTCCAAAATTTATTTTCTTGCACAAGAGGTTAAAAAACCAGACTGGTTGGCCAGGGCCGCCCCATACAGGAGGGCAACCCCAGTTGTATCTGTGGGGTTACATTTATAGTAAAAGCGGGTACATACAAAATTATTAGTTGCAAGCTCATTGGTTACTCTAGGGGTATATTCAGTATCTACAGGTCGTGCTACATTCTGATAGGTTCTATGCTGTCTCTACCTGACCGTTTGCATACACTGCAATTTCTTATCTGTACATAGTTTTTGTTCCAGGATGTGGTTTCCCATCCCAGGATGTGTGCTTTGCACAGTTTCTAGTACCCCCACCTCTCTTTATCTACCATCTGCTTGTTATTTTTTACCTAGCTTTGTCCAGCCTTTCTTAAATCTTGTCATGATGGCCTTCACATTCCCCCGTTTTCTTTGAGACTGAGTCAATTCTTTGACTCCTTGTTTTCGGTATAGAGGGGGTTGTATTGTGTCCATAACACTAACATTTTCACTGCTCCAATTCGATTCTGCATGAATCTCATGAGGGTGTTTATCAGGCATGGTCCTATTAATAATGATAATAGAAGTAGTATGAGGGGTGCTGCTAGCGCTGTTATGAGTGACGTTAGCCAGGAGGACCAATTAAACATACACTCATACAAAGTTCTGGATTCTTGTCTTTCTTTTTCTCTATGTAAGAGACTCTCTTTAATTTTTTCCTAACTCTACTGTGTGTCTGATCTGATTTCTTTTCCATGTCTAATAACCTTCTGCTGTTCACTGACAACACCAAAATGCACATTGAAACACTATATGGGTTAACAAAACTGATAGTCCCAATGCTATAACACTGAGAAAAGATTGTTTCAACCAGGGCAAGTGTAGAAGCTAGAAATTTAACTAAGAAATATCTATACCCTCCCACTCTTGTATGGAGTTAAAAAGGCCACACTATTGTATATTATACAAGCAAGTTTTCCCCAAATGTTTATAGAGGCATCCAACTTATGGGAAAATAAGGCTTCTCTTAATGGACATATTAACAATAATATTAACAATTTTTTCATCTTTACAGCTCACTTTAGTTAGCCTTAATTTTTAAAGTTGTTAAGTGTTCTGTTGTCCACTGACTGGTAGATGATTTTCTTCACTTGATCCAAGTTCTTTCATCTTGATTGCTGTGTAGGCTGTTAACAATACTACATATGGTCCATTCCACTGTTCTCCCAGTGGTTTCCCTGTAAAATCTTTAACAGAAAAACTCATCCCCAGGTGTGAAAGGATGTATAGTTTAATCTTAAACCTCTAGGCCATGCAGCTTGTTCTTTTTTTATTTTGTTTACTGTTTGGTTGGTTGGTTTGGTTTTTTTTGTTTGTTTCTCAAGCAAGTTCAGCTGGTTTTGTTAGCTGATTAGATAAATTCTCACCTAATTCTGTGAGATCTTCTCCTGTATACTGCAATTGGTATACAGGGCTAATACTTTACTTTCATTATTTCAAAACCTAAGCAAGACACACCTCAAGAACAACGTTAATTACAACAAGGTGTTATGGCCACTTTTCCCCATAATCGAGCTTATACACCAGCCACCGCTGATTATCAAAAAGCTTTTACCAGGGTTTATCTGTTAGTCCACCATTCGGTGGACCACTGATCCCCTTATGATCTAAGATCTTAATGATCTAAAATATACCCCGACTGGCTCTTCTTTAAAGCGTAGCCACTCTGCCAGCCTCCCATCCTATGGGTTCTGCATTCTGGCTCCCCAACCACAAATCACTTGCACTGCATAGGTGGATCTTTCCTTGTTGTCCTGGATCTTACATTCAGGAGAACTCAGATCCCAACCATTTGTTACCCACAATTTCTTGTTACCCACATGCATTATGCCAGGGTGCAATACACACCCGTCAGTAATCCATATACAATCTGGACAAGATTCATCATTATTTCTACAACAAAACAAATATAATTTTGCACAAATATCGCATTTCACTGAAAGAAGGAATAAGTCATGTTAAGGAAATGAATTAGATAGTTTAGCTTGTTTACTAATTGAAAACAAGGACAGTTCCACATCAGGGACAAAGGACAGGCCTGAAGACACAAGAAGTGGGGGAGATAAGATAAAGGCCATCAGAGGCAAACAGAAGACACAAAGAAACTGTATTGTGGGTATGCTAATAAGTTCCAGAAAACAATGGATATTTAACTGTTTAACTAGTATTTCCTGGAACCCACACAAACAAGTATGTTTAACCTGTATAGAAGTCATGCAGCCAGTGGGGGCTCATTAGTGGGACACATTAGGTGGACTTCACCCATGTGTGCCCCGGCATTGTTTATTAAAACCATTCCTGCTTAATAATAGAATTGGTATTGGTAATTGGGATTGGCTTTTCACACTATCACCACAAAAATAACACACACAAACACACCAACATTAACTTATTCACTTCAAAACATACAGAGACCACACATTCGCTTCAAAACAACATATAGTGCCATAGTTCCAATTTCTGTGATTAATGTCACTCTACAACCAGGACCTCCTAACCACAGTGACAAAAATCAGAAACCAGGTATTAGTTAATACTCCTCTACAATCAAGTCCTCCTGAGAAAAAAAATGCTCCTGTTACAGCTGAGAGCTCCAAAAAATACAAAATACTCCTTACAACCAAGGCCTCTGCAACTTCAATGTATCCCTATAAGATGCTAGCAGCCCGGCATACGCTTTACTCAGCGTTATGCAGTAACGACTTACGAGGAGCCAAACCAAATGGACCCATCCCCAAACTCAAGGAAAAAACAAAATTAAAGTGTACCTTTTTATCTGATGGTCCTTGTCTGTCCCCGCAGAGATCCAGTTGAGAAGAGGAGTCTCTCCTGAGAAATCCCTGGGGGTACCCAAGGGAGTCCCGATCCCAAATGGGTCCTGCAGCTGGGCAGAGAGGGTCCCACCTGGGGTGCCAAATCTTCTGCTGTGTTTGGGTTCCCGTCCGGCGGTTCCTTGGGACAGAGTTCTTCCAACTGCTGGACATCCAGTTGCCACCCTGTCCTCTCAGCCACTTCTTTATGGGTTTCCCTTAAGATATGATCTCTCTCTTCCACAGTAAAGAGAGCCATTAATAATTGCTGAATATTAACCCAGGTGGGCTGGTGGGTAAGAAAAACAGTTTCGAGAAGCCTAATGAGATCTTGTGGATTCTCTGAAAAGAGTTTGTGTTGCTGCTTCCAATTATAAATGTCTGAGGATGAGAAGGGGGCATAAACCATGTATGGGGGTCCCCTGCCCTCTGGTGGCGCCACCTCTCTAAGAGGTAGCATTGGTGCCGAGGGTGTTACAGATCGATCAAACTCATTAGGCTTCTCTTTCGGCAAGGACGGGTACAATCCGGATGACGATGAGCCAGGTTTTGATTGGGATACTGGCTCATGGTCTACTTGGAGGTTGCAAATTGACCCGGACTGTGTTTTGGGAGGACTTAGGAGTTCTTCCTGCCCTTGATTATTTCCCAGATTCTGATTTTGGTTCGGATATGGAGGGGGTAAATCAGTTTCATCTTCTGGTGGAGACAAAATGGGCTTCGACTCTGTTTTTACCTTCTCTCGCTTTGGCGGAGCTTGCCTCAAAGGGAGAGAGACAGTTTGGTTAGCGGAAGGTAAGTGGGGTTTTAACCACAAGGGTGGCTCCTCCACTAGATAGTGCCATGCTACAATATAAGGAATTTGGTCCCAGTGGTTATCGAAAACTTTTTCTTGGGTCAAATAAATTTGGGCGAGGGTGAACGATCCTTTGGGTGGCCAGCCTGTCTGGAACATCGGCCACTCAAGTTGGCAAATTATTTTCAATTTTCCTATATAAACTGTATCTCCTGATGACGCAGGCTGTGTCTGGTAGTCTTTGAAATGCTGCACGACCAATTCTAGTGGCGTTGCCGCATTTTTGCTTTTACTTTTGCTTTACACAGCATTCTGCTTGAGAAACTGTCAGCCCCTGGCCTGGACAGGTGCACACTCTCCTGGGTGGAAAACTGGTTGGATGGCCGGGCCCAGAGAGTGGTGGTAAATGGTGTGAAATCCAGCTGGAAGCCAGTGACAAGTGGGGTTCCCCAGGGCTCAGTGCTGGGTCCAGCCCTGTTCAATGTCTTTATCAATGACCTGGATGAAGGCATTGAGTGCACCCTTAGAAAGTTTGCAGACGACACTAAGCTGGGTGGAAGTGTCGATCTGCTGGAGGGTAGGGAGGATCTGCAAAGGGATCTGAACAGGCCGGACCACTGGGCAGAGTCCAATGGCATGAGGTTTAACAAGATGCCGAGTCCTACACTTGGGGCACAACAACCCTATGCAGTGCTACAGACTAGGAGAAGTCTGTCTAGAAAGCTGCCTGGAGGAGAAGGACCTGGGGGTGTTGGTTGACAGCCGACTGAACATGAGCCAGCAGTGTGCCCAGGTGGCCAAGAAGGCCAAAGGCATCTGGGCTTGTATCAGAAACGGTGTGACCAGCAGGTCCAGGGAGGTTATTCTCCCTCTGTACTCGGCACTGGTGAGACCGCTCCTCGAATCCTGTGTTCAGTTCTGGGCCCCTCACCACAAGAAGGATGTTGAGGCTCTGGTGCGAGTCCAGAGAAGAGGAACCAAGCTGGTGAAGGGGCTGGAGAGCAGGTCTTACGAGGAGCGACTGAGAGATCTGGGGTTGTTTAGCCTGGAGAAGAGGAGGCTGAGGGGAGACCTCATTACTCTCTATAACTACCTGAAAGGAGGTTGTAGAGAGGAGGGTGCTGGCCTCTTCTCCCAAGTGACAGGGGACAGGACAAGAGGGAATGGCCTCAAGCTCCACCAGGGGAGATTTAGGCTGGACATTAGGAAAAAATTTTTCACAGAAAGGGTGATTGGGCACTGGAACAGGCTGCCCAGGGAGGTGGTTGAGTCACCTTCCCTGGAGGTGTTTAAGGCACGGGTGGACGAGGTGCTAAGGGGCATGGTTTAGTGTTTGATAGGAATGGTTGGACTCGATGATCCGGTGGGTCTCTTCCAACCTGGTTATTCTATGATTCTATGATTCTATTGAATCATAGAATTTGACCCATTTCAAAAACTATGAGACAACACAGAAAAATCAGACAACCAATAAGCAAACTATATCCAATAATCCGGCGATCTCAACGCGTCAACGACTGAAAACAGAAATGTAAGTTCAAAACCGACAGAGACCAAGACAGACTCAGGGCGGGAGGGGATTGGGGTAAACCCCTATCCTCCCCCTCCAAGGAGTGGTGGGGCGTCCCCGGACCAACTCTGGCTCTGGGAAGCAATACTGCATCCAGTTTCTTCCCTTTGAGCCTACAGATGGAGCTCCGGTAAACAATAAATAGTACTGACTTACCTCCGGAGGATCATTCACAGAGTGCCATTTTGCCATTAGCTCCCGGATGAGCCCCCAAAATGTAAGGGTCCAGAATCTAAAGGATGAGATGGGCACGGCAAGCGGGTACAAAAACAAGGTCCAAAATTTATTTTCTTGCACAAGAGGTTAAAAAAACAGACTGGTTGGCCAGGGCCGCCCCATACAGGAGGGCAACCCCAGTTGTATCTGTGGGGTTACATTTATAGTAAAAGCAGGTACATACAAAATTATTAGTTGCAAGCTCATTGGTTACTCTAGGGGTATATTCAGTATCTGCAGGTCGTGCTACATTCTGATAGGTTCTATGCTGTCCCGTTTGCATATGCTGCAATTTCTTATCTGTACATAGTTTTTGCTCCAGGATGTGGTTTCCCATCCCAGGATGTGTGCCTTGCACAAAGTTTCTAGTGCCCCCACTTCTCTTTATCTAACGTCTGCTTGTTGTTTTTTAACTAGCTTTGCCCAACCTTTCTTAAATCTTGTCATGATGGCCTTCACAGAACTCAAGGTCTATTTCTTTGCCGAGTTCCTTGCTGCATTTGTGTATACAACAGAATTTATATGTCCTAAGAATAAGTTGTTTAAAGTATTAAGTACAAAATGTTAATAACATTCTAGAAGAAAACAGTTTGTGCAGAAATGCTTCTTATCCTATTTTTTTCCCTCTGTAAATTACCAAGTTTTGGATATGCAGTTCTCTTCAAATGAAAATCTGAGTGGTTTATGATGTGGGTCTCCAAGCATAAGTGTGTATAGCAACTCTAGGGGAACAGACACAGCCTATTTTGGCCTTCTCTATTATTACTTTTATTATTATTACTATTATTATTAAAATTATTTCTGTATTTTAAAGTGTTGAGTTTGTACTTGTGCAGGAAATTAATAAGCAGACTGTGCACCAAAATGAACAAGCATCTACTGAGCAAGTAAGGTAGGTTTAAGTGGTGACATTAAGACACATTTTTACCCAATACGAAGTAAAGCCTCTTCTATGAACTTGCCTGCTCAGAGTAATTCTATGCATATGTAAGTACCAAATGTATATAAAAAAAATCCCGGTTTTTAGTCATTAAAAATCTTGATTATATGTACCACTGTTGCCAAGCTTTCTGGATTAGCTCCTCACTGGTGACTGAGTACTGCTCACCACAACAATTCTCCTGCTATTTACAGCAAGGCTAGAAATAAGACCTGTTGAGTATGTTTACTGTGCAGATCATTTATGCAAGTGCAATAGGCGCCTGGACTCCATGTGCAAATCAAGTGTACTGTACGTACCTAGTAAAACTGTTCCTGCCTGGAAGGGCCTTAGAAGATATGAAAGTCATCGTGCACCTGAACTGCAGCTCACTCCTGAAGGACCCCTGGGAATTAAGACAACCAGGCAGCTGTAATCAGGCCATCAGCTGCAGTATAAGTACAATAAAGTGCTAGAATAAAGTAAAATAATGACAATGTAAATTGTGGGATTCACAGTCTTAGTAAAATGTGTACACTTAATAGTCAGGGAGCAAAATCTTATCATCAAATTAAATTTATTTGTAACCAAAGCACAAACCTCTCCTTTCTTAGCTGCTTCTTTTGCTCAAGTACTCACCGCTGCAGCAGTATTTCATTGCAACATCACTTTGTCTCAGTCCTCAGCATAATGTAATATGTATATATTGTTATGCACTCTTCAGGTTTTATAAATTTTGAATAAAGTCTTAACAAAAAATACGTATCTCTTCTTGGTACTGGTAACCAACCTTCATCTCAGTAGTTCTTAGAATCATGGGACTGATCTGTTCCTTACTGAAAGTTGTTAATAAGGTTCTTACTAATGATGTTGGTGATAAAATTAAGGGTCTTTCTTTTCCTGGCTATGGGCATTCTGTGTGATAGGAGCCAGTGACATCACTTCCGAAAGACTGCCTCCCTCCTCTGCTTTCCCTCTTGCATTTAACCATTTACTCAGGACAAACTCTTTTAACTGAAATATTTCATATAAAACTCTCTTTTGATACATATCTGGTATTTCTAGATACTACTACTACATTTCTAGATACTACCATAGTGTAAATAATACAAGGAAATATTAGAATTGAATTGATTACAGTTTATTAACCCATTTTTGTCAATAAGTGTTGCCAGGATCCATGTGAGCCAGCGGTACCAAATCCACCAAAGAACTGACATTAATAAGAGGCAGATTTTTTACTGAATTTCTTGAAAGAGAGAACCATGGCTTATTATGAAATTCGTATAAATTGTACAGTATATCTTTCTTCTTTATGAAATCATCTGATAGGCATAAGATGTGATCAAGGCTGAAAAATACGTTAAATGTATTTAGGTTAAATATTATTGAATAAAATAGTAAGATCAGAGATGCAATGGCTGATCAGGGCCTGACTTCTTGGAAACAGAAACATCAGTCTAGCACAGAATTTAAGATCAGCCCATAGTTTGGGGTATTGATGACGTTAATTGCTTTGAGTCCTGTTAAATGTTGGCAGTCATCTTAAGTTTTCCACAGGCTAAACTGCAAAGAACATTATACATTTGTCTTATCCAAGCTTGAGCTAAACAAAAATTCATATTTACTGAATTCCAGCTCCTTGTAGGACAATGGGAAATGTCCTACAAGGGACAAAGGGAAAAAACGGTATGTTGGAGTTTGGTGCACTTCTGTGCCCTTCTGTGAGAGTGTTTATCTGTTCATATTTGCTACACGGGAAGGAAATAACTGTGAAATAAACAAGCAAGGTTTACCAATAAGAGCAAAAATAGATATTTAAAAATATTGAAGATTTAAAAAAAAAAATTAAAAGTCACTAAGTATGCTCAGAACATGATTATGCGTTTCTTAAAGGCAGCAAGTTCACACTTTTACCCAGCCAAGAGCAGATCTAATAAAGTTTTTATGCAAAAGATGGCTGATCTGGCATGTGGGATCAGAGTAAGACCTCCAATTTTTTTGAAAGCAGGAGATAAAGAGTGAAGATGGAGAAAACACCTCTTTGTGGGTTTCCTGTGCTCACAAGACCCATCCCAAGATATGAGCCTTCAATACCTCACTTGCCTCTACTCTCTCAACCAGACGTAGAAAGAGGCAACTTGAAAGGTTTATTCTGTCTGTGCATATTCTTGCTTTGCAATCTCCAACATCTGCATAGAGCTCTAAAATTCTATTTTTCCAAATGTCTTTTAAATAAGCCACTTTCTCACAAAGACTGTTACGAATCAGAGAAAACTCGATTCACAAGAGCTTTGAGAAAAATGAGATGCTGAGAAGTTCTGACAGCAAGAGTGAGCTTTGTGTATTTTGTTAACCTTTAAACATATAGGTTACAAGATTTGTTGTAGCCACTCTGTCCAATTAGAAAACAAAACCGAACCACAGTAAAACTGTCTGCCAAGTATTGTGAAATATAGAAATGGAAGAGCCAAACCCACAAAGATCCCTTAGGCAATACAACAACCAGACTGGGGAGGTACACAGACATCTGGAAGTTTGAGGAAATATGCCTTTAAATTTTATGAGTTTGAGACCTGCAGAATATGCAGAATAATGGAATAATTTCAGAGTAATCAATCTATTTATGGTATAAAGGGAATATAACACAAATGAAATGAAAACAAAATATAGTTGGAACAAATTAAAATATTTTTCAGCCTAACCTGAGAATTTGCTAAGTAGCTTTGCCCTTAAAAGTGAATAGATGTAAATTAATTCTATTTAGATATGTTGGAAGGCTGCATTTATAAATAATAATAATTATTATATTGTCATATATTGAATATATTTCTTTTCCATTGTAAGTGGATGAACTGTGTAGTTACTCATCAGGGGGGAAAAGAAAACAATCCAGAAGTCATTTTAGCCATAATCTGTTGAATGTTCTATCTCTTCTTCACTGAACCATTGTCACTGAAGAACTGTCCACACTTGTGAATACAAGTGGACAAAATAATGTAAACTTGATTCCACACAAACAAGCTCTCCCTGTGGAGGAACTCAGTTCAAACTCACCATTAGATTGAATCCATTTGATCAGACACTTAAAAAAAGGGGTAAATTACTTATTTACCATAGGAAAAACTGGAAACATTAGGGACAGCAGTAATGGAAACACTGCACTTAACTAACTAATCTCACTTTGCTGGATGATAAAGAATTAGTGTTTACTTAGAGCTAGTGAACATTAGAATAAACAAACAAACAAACAAATGAAAAGCAGATGCCAGTGTATTTTTACAACAGTGATTTTAAGTAGGAATTTGTACAGATAAATACAAGTTATGTTTGAGTGACCTTCTTGTGGTCAATGCTAACGTGAACAGCTTTCATATCTTCTGGGAGAGTAATCAAGAATTATTTGGCATAAACAAATACACATCAGAGAAGCTAGTTCAGTATATTGTAATGCCATTTTTCTTAGTCCATAAAACTTTTTCAAGAGTATATATAGCATGCCTCTGAAATGAATCAAAAAATATGTTAAGTAGGGCTGAGTGTGCCTCAACATTTGCCAAGACCTACTCAATTTTTTTATGTTTGTGTGCATACAAAAGTGTAAAACAATCACAAATTTCTGGTTTTATCAGAAAGGGTAACATATGTAATATAATCTAATTTGTTCTTCTTATAATTAAATTTATCGATCTAAAATATCCAGTCCTGAGTTGTTGCTAAAATAGAGTGTATGAAAGAAGTTTCTCACTTCAGTTGCATTGCCTTTTTCTAAATGCAGTTAATCATATTCAGCTTGGTTAAATGGAAACACAACAATCTTTGATCTTTCTATGAACAAGTTACCTGAAATAATTTGTTCTTTATATCTCACTTGGCAATTGTCAACAAAGACAGCTATAGCATTAATTACCTTATCATGCTTGCTTACTCCTGCTGGAATTTTTTGCATTCCATTAGAAAGCCTTGGCACAGATTCCTAGGTTTATTTATATGAGATTATGAAAACTGGTAAACTGCTTGTCAGAAAAAGTGTATGTTACCATATTTTATCTTGTTTAACAGACTTGCAGTTGCTTCAGATTCATTGTGGGCTATGGTAAAGATGATAAAAGAAACATTTCAATTACAGCTTGAACTCAAGCCACTTCTTTCAGATTTACTGCAAAAAAAATTCACTGTTTAAATGTAAATGTTAAATTTGTGAATTACCTTAAAATATCTTTCTCTCTAAGCATTAAATACACTGGAGGACAGTACACATTATTTACTCTCTAAGTCCATCAGCTTAGGTATTGAAGCAACACCCTGGTGATTCAGCTAGTGCGACAGGAAATTTTTTTCCTGTACTGCTTTTTGGCATAATAGAAGTACTATTTGGGATTTTTTTGGTTTTAAATTACTCTGTTCTTTGGACCTCTAACTGCTCTTTGCTATTTTCACAGTGATTTCAATCACACAAAATTTGATCCTCATATAGGAGTACATATTGTTTTAATCAAACAGTCCAGAAATATAATAATAAAATTTCAAATGGGCATCAACAACTTTCTAATTTCTTTTAATTTCTGAGAGATTCTTGAGGAGTCATAAAGACATTTATGTGCTGGTAGGCAAAAACTCTGAAATTTGAATGGACAGTAATCCATGAACTAAAGTTACTGTCTTTTCTTCTGTCCTCCATGAGAAGTGCATTCATAAAAGCAGCCAAAAATTCTGCTTTGGTTAACTGATAATATATGGAAAATGACTGTTTAAATAGGAGGCAGATCCTGCAAGAACCTTATTGAACAGGTATGTCTCAACCAGACATATTTTCATTGTTTCTTTACAGTGTATCAGTACATCACAGGGTAGTGGCTTCTTGTCAGGAAGCTAGGAGTGAAGAGACCATAACTAGATGGCTTCACTACTGCCCATTAACTACTTCCAGCAATATCAACTCTCTTATGATCCTAACTGGGAAGTAAACACTATATAGCACTGTAAGTTTACGGGTTTAAAGATGACTGTCTGTTCCATTTCAGGTGGAATAAATATTTGCCTATATCAGTGAAAAGGAGTCTGGGTAAACAATTTGGAAAGGGTTGTTTAACCAGTTCTTATCGGGATATTTTTTGGCATTTGAACTCACGACCCTTCACTGGTTCTGAGTAAATATTGCAAAGAAGATGAGGAATGACCAGAAGGTCTTCAACAGGATTTGTTAAAGGTTAGGTCATCAGGACAACTGCAGTTAAGCCAGGAAGCCCAGTATAAGAGAAAAAGATTAATATTATATCAAGTATATTAACTGGGCGAGACCAGATAAGCAGATAGAGATTTATTTTTCTTAATTGAAGAATTTCGTACAAATTCCATGGAAAACTTCCAGTTTGTATGGTAGGAAAGCTTGCAGAAAAACCATGTTAATGAGAACTTGATGTCTCCTGTAAATAGTAAAGAAAGACTTTTGGAGTCTAATTGATGATTTACCTTTGAAGAAAACTAAATGCCATTTTGCAACCAAATCTGTTCACTTAAGAAAGGTTTTACATCCCTTCATATACATTAAAAATCAGAAACTGTTGAATGATCATAATTTTGCTTCCTTGCAGTGTTTATAATCTTGTGAAACTTTAAATAACTCTTGGAATTACTAGTAAGGGAAGAATTTCAGTAACAACAAAAGGAAAATACATTTCAACAAATGAACCCCTCAAAACCTTAGAGAATTTAAAAAATATATTGAAAGTTAATTATTTTGAAAGTGAATTTGAAAATTGGCGAATAAAATAGGTTGAATTAAAAGGACTTGAATGAAATAATTAAAAAGATATTACTCATTTGCTCTGACTCTACTATTCATGACAAGCATCCTAGAATTAACATAAGGTCTTCAGGACAGAGCAAAGCAACGGCTAGAAAACTTACGGAACACTGCATTTGTTGCTTCGTATTCCTTAAGGATTTTAATTTAATTTTTTTATTTGCCATATGATGTGTGGAACTGTACAGCTAACTTTCCTAGCTGATGTACAAACATTCTATAATGAAACAGATAATTTTTTATATTAGTATGACAACAATAAACTTGAATTATAGATGAACACCCAACCAACATCTGGTTCAAGTGATGTACAGAACTGTGTTTTATAACCCACGCAATTCTTTCTGCTTCTAATACCTATTAAGTTACATTTTCTGGCATATAGGTTATATTTAGTTTTAGATTACCTCATAACTTTAATATATGTTCTCAGTTTTCTTCACTATCAACACAGGGAAGGGAAAAAAATGCCTATACTCTGAGTCTCACTTTCATTACCTAACACTTACTTTAACATTGTGCACTCAATCTTATAGGGCATATCACTTAGTTACAAAAAAAACCAACCCAAAACCAAAGTATCATTACCTTTTCTTGATGATCTTGCCAACAGCAATTATTTAAAATTAAGAGTATTTTCCCCCTAAATAACGTTATATGTTTTTGAATATGCATATAGTGAAAGGCATAAGTAGTTCCTTCAGTACTAAAAGATATATCAGTAGGTTCAGGATAATGAGGTTGATTCAGTAAGACTAGACCTTCAAGCTACATTTTCCATTCAATGAATACACATTCTCCTTAAAACTACAATGACACATGCATGAATGAACAGCAATGAAGTGGTTAATTCACTAGGAAAAGAAAGAACAGCTGTGGGTAGCTTATGAAAAACTATGTTTGACCTGTCCATCACAGAGACATTTGTTCTTTAGTGCTGCAGGTGCAGAGTTACTAAGAAAATCAACTTAATTCAACACGATCTTTGGAGTGACTTGTTATCTTGATAGTTTTCTGAACAGTGCACTTCTATGTCAAGTCATGATCATTGTTGCAATACTTAAAGATCCTTATTGGGAACCAAACGATCATTGAGAAGAAGAGCATTGTGAAGGAGGCATTATGCTCAGCATCTTTTACCATAGGCAAATACAAACTAGAGTGTAAGATAAGGACATAATCAAAAAAAGCATTTCACCTTTATAGAAAATAATACTAATAAACACACTGTTAATACTAGTTCTAAACTATCATCCTTACTTTCTAATAGCCAAATCTACTGAAAAACTTTCTGCTGATTCACGCTTTTCTGTAAGCTTAAAAGTCATTTACACATCTAGATTTCTTTGTCTCATATTTCATTGAAATGTAGGTCATGTTTGTTGTATTTAAACAGTCAGTCAGCAGGCCCTCAAGCAGAATTCCTATGAAAATCAGTGATATTATACCAGAAAATAACATGGCCAGTTAAACACTGTGGGAAATATAGCTCCCAGTGGTCAATAGCTGCTGAAAATGAATGCTTGAGGAGCTCACAGTTTTCAAACAAGCAAAAACCAAAATATAATTTTAATTGACTATGAGACAGGAAGAAGAGAAGTAATAGGTTCCTTCAAGTCCTCTCTTAGAAGTGCCTCCAAAAGGCAGCTGACACACCTGGCAGACCTTTTATATTCTTCTGTTAGTTTTTGCCAGCAGTCTCCTTTCTTAATCTGCACAATTAAAAAGACCCATTCACATCAGTAGCAGTGAGAGACAGAATATACAATGTAGTTGTATATATTGGAATATTAAATCAATTATATAAGTTTAGTAGGCTGCAGTATCCCTGCTATTTTAGATCAATGACTAATGTTACCTTTCAGATGTCTTCCAGGACTCCCAGCACAGATCCATGTGAGCTGCCAGTGTAATGTGTACTTAAAGGATCTGGCCATGAACAGGGAAATCTATTGAGTTAGCCGAGAATGATGACAAAACTGTGAAATTTATTATAGTAACTATACTTGCTTGCCTCTCACATATGAGACTTGTGTGAGTTATAATTTGACTGGAAACATTAAACAGATAAAGAAATTCAATTTGTTTTAACATCTTTTCCTTGAACATTTTTGCAATCAACACACACACACAATCCTATTTTAAATGGAAATTAATTTAGTGCTAATTTTCTTCAAGCAGCAATCATAACAAGAGAAACCTTTCAGTGGTCCAAGTCTAGACAGCTGGTAGAGTTAACCTGAAATACAGAGACACACAAATAAAGTGTTTTCAGCCAGATGAATGCAGTTCAGTTTATCGTGTTTACTGCTTTACACCTAAGGAAAAATCTAGAAGATAGCCTGTTATTCCAATGTACAAGATGCCTAGCCTAAAAAATTTATCATATGAATAGTCCTAACAGAAATAGTCTGTAAATATATGTCAGGAGGTAACTTTAAACGGCCTATTTTTTACCTAGGTGCAACACACTTGATATTAGGTCTGTCTTCTAAAAACAAACTTTTGCAGTTTGTTAAAGAAATTAATTAGCACATTTTATCTCTTTCTAAGAAAATATTTTTGTTTTGCTGCTACTTCCAGGGTTTTGTTCTTGGTACAGAATTATGTTTGTGGAATTTTTGAAACTCTAACTCTGAAAGAAAAATAGATCAAAACAGCATAACGTGGGACTGATTGAGAGTTGTAGTTTCTGGCATGCATTCAAATATAGAATGTGCTTAGAGCTTGGAAATGATTGCATTTTCATCATAGTAATATGCACAGAACTGGCAATGATGGAGTTAAAATAGAAAAAACCCATAGATGTAGGTAATAGGACACATGCTGCTTTCACACAGGTGATAATGAAAATTCTTTAGACATCTGCAGGTGTAATTGAGTCAATTAGAGCACAAATTGAACAATTTCCTAATTGTTGGAGCAAATAACTAGTACTGTGTCTATCCCCTGAGCCATCAGTTGAAGAAAGAAACATGTAATTATCAGCACATCAACCTAAGGGCAATTTACAAAGCATAAAATAAACAGGTTGTAATTCTCTGTATTCTAATACTGACCAATTTATAAATAATTTCTTTTGTATGAGTGATGGCCAGTCATTTGTAAATGACAGTCCTGGACAATGCTAGGATTACCTTTCCTTCTTCAAATGTAGGCACAAACTAATTGCTTAGAATCTAAGTAAGTGAAGAGATTAAAATAATGTGAGAAAAGGTTTTCACCTACAGTTGTTAATCACAGGCAGAGATCTTATGGAAACCTGATCTGCTATGTATCAGGTTTAAACAGGCAGAAGGAGGCATTACCAGACATCATCTTGTTCTCTCGAGATACCTATTTAGTCTTTTTTACTTTATTTAATGCTTTGTTCAGATAGGGGAAGGGAAGAGTCTTATCTCATATATATGTATATTTATTTGGTCTCTAGGACCACTGGTATAGCCACACATCCATCTATTAAGTCTATTTTTTATATTTCATGGCGTTCACACCTCTGGCCAAATAATGATGTATCCCTTTCCTGCATATACTTGTTACATGTTGGTAATAACTGAGTGTTGAGATTTTCTTGTCATAGTATTTTTTATGAAACAGTCTCGTAGATATAACACAATAAACACATAAGTCACATAAGTATATTGCATGATCTGTCGTATCATCTAAAGAGTATGTTTATTTTCACCTTATGGTAAAAAACTATGCTGCAGAGGCCTTTGCCATTCAATCACCTTTCATTTTTTGCATGAAGAAATAAGCCTCTGTGACCTGCAATGTATCACATGAAGATCATAAAGTTCAAGCTGCAATGAAGAGTGTGTAGTATCTATTGTAAGTTTATATAATTATGTCTTCAAAAAGACAAACACGCATGGCTTGAACATTTTATAAGATGGAAGCATCAGCATCATGGTGTGACATCTGGTTGTACATAGAAGTCTGGGCTCTGCACTGCCAAGGTCATCAAGCTACACTGAAGAATTCAAGTTTCCTTACTCCTTGTCAGTGCCATTTCCCTCAGGTGGGTAATGCCGTGAAGTTTGTGCAATAATGCAAAAAAACCCCCACAAGCAGGGAGCCCCGGTGAGGTGGTCAGGCTGTTTTCTTTATTGATTTTGTATGCTATTTTAAGAAGTTAATGATGGATATGTTTTCAAAGCTGCAAGGCCCTTTGTTTGCCACAGTGGTACTATTAGGAGGTAGTGGATGCTCTTTAAAAACCAGAGACTTAGAGCCCAAATCCTTTCTCAGTTAATTTAGTGCAGCCTTACATACATCAGTAACAGTCATAATCAAACAGAGAATTTCTAAAAGAAAAGAAAGAAGAGAGGTGAAAAGGGTGAAAGGTCTCTGCTTTTTGTCAGTTCTGGTGAAAATGGTGCACGCTGTCATATCCTGTAATATAACTTCAACGTACCTCAAATCAAGCCTGAACTAAGCTAAAGCCTGATCATAATTACTCCTTATTTCTTTCTAGAACCTTGTACTCACAAGACTCTTAACATTTTGTCATTTAACAAAGAAAGAGGTTGGGGTGGGGTTTAGAGATGTCAAAATTCAGGTACATCTAGGTCAACAAGGTGTCTAACTAAGCTCCTGTTACTATCAGTGGAGCATTTGTCAATACAGTCAGTGGGCTTTTATATCTATTTTGATCACCCTGAAACAGAGACCTACATTGCCCCAGACTTGAACTCTCCTATCTATCGTAGTTCTACATGGACATTGAAATGGCACTTTAATGAAATGAGTGAAATCACAGGTTAACAGAATGGCATATAGATTAATTTTCACCTCAATTCTCCTTAAGATTTTTTAAATGCCTACTCACATTAAGTAACTAATTGCAATTCCAAGTCTACTTTATTAGCAATTCATTTAAAATGCAAGTTGATCGTGCATGCTTTACTATTCACTAGAAAACAAGGAAGCATTAATCTTGCTTTATTTGTACCTGCGAGATCTCATGCCAGCATTTTCAAATGTAAAAGTTCATGGCATATAAATTAAGCTTAGCAAAAACAGAAAGCCACTTTTTGATGGAAATTTGTTGTTTCCCATGCACGCTGGTCACCAGGTAGTTTATACTGTTTCTTTGTCTCAGTGCAGTGCAATAAGTAATTGTATTTTGAAACAGAGTTTTCAGATGAACGTATGCTTAAAATATTGAATGTTGAGGGTGTCCATTTCAAATGGTTATAGGTTGAAAAATTTTGTTGTCAGCTTTTCTACTATTCTGCCACCAGCTGGTTTTAAACTCATCCTGCAGATGTTGCTTAAACAGAGAAAGAACAAGCAGGAGTTTATTGCTGTTAGTGTACTTTAAATTTTTTGAAAGCAAAAAGCTGTATGTTTTTGTTTCTTGGGCACAATAAATACAGGATTTTTAAAAATAGCATGTTAAATTCTTCCTTTAAACAACTCATGCATTTGTGGAGTAGATATTTAAATAGATTTATTAAACTATGCAGTAGTATAAAATGAAGGAACACTAAGTGACATTGCTGAATTTTGCTATCAAAATTTGAACCAATTCTGTTGGCTATTTAACTTACTCCATTAGAACTTATTTACTTTTCTAACAGATTACTCAACTATTGATTGGCCTGCAGATGAACTTTGTGACACTGATCACAACCCTTTGAGGTTACTTAAGATCAAAGTATGTTTTACTACATTGTTGTCTTCCCATACTTAACTAAGTTATTATTGTTATTATTAACTGTGGCAGGACAGAGACAGAGTCAGAACCTCTCAGTTTTCAGCTGCTAAGAAGAGTACCAGCAGCATGAATGTCTTTATTATACCAAGAACTCACAGCTGAGCAGAGGCATCAGTAGAAAACAAAGAGCATTCAGACAGGTAGCAACCAAGGGGCTACCAAATATGTAACTACAATATCCCAAGAAACTTATGACCAAGACAGAACCAATTATTCAAGTATTCAGACTGCACAGCACATATAGAGCTCTGGTTTGTATTTGGGTAAATGAACACATTTCCTGGAATTTCTGGGAACGGGACATCAGTTCCAGGACATTTTTAAAACTTAATATGGAAAGACAGTCTTTCCTTTCTAATGAGCCAAATCATACATTTGATTTTCCAGACAGTTTCAAAGTATCTTGAGTACTGTTGGGGGCGCATTCATTGCTGACTGTGACCTGCCTGAGGAGTAGGGGACTTCTCTGATGCCTTCCTTTTGCAATTTCTGTCTTTTGATTGTTCTTTATCTTCACACATTGTCCTCAATAATGACTTGATTTTAACTAAAGCTGCTAGATTTTTTTACCCTTTGATGATCTCTCTCTTTTGGAGGTGGATGGAAGAGGACATCTAGTGTTTCTAGGAATGAAATGGGATCTGGTTATTCATAGAAATGGAAGATGAGACATTTTCATGTGGACAGTGACCCATATGAAAATGCTTCTTCTTCCTGACACACTAGAGCTGGTGACACTGCACAGACCAAAAAGTCTTTTTTTCAGCACAGTTGCATTCAGGTTGTAATTGTGATGACAATAGAATGTCCACAATTTAAGTAGTTTTGAAAAAATTAAAGCTTGCCAAAATATGAAAAGGTTTGCATTTTCACTCCAGCAACATATACAAATTATCAAAATAAAGAAACATTTTCTAGAAAACTTTGGTTCTCCTTCACCAAAAATACCCTCACCCCAAACAAACCAAACTCCCAAACAAAAACCCTACATTTTTATTCCTAGATGGAAATGTATTTGTTCATTTCCTTTCATGAAGCTGTTTCCTCTTAAACAGAATTATCCGAAATATTAAAACAGAGCTACTTAAATACCAGAGTTTGTAAAGTCATGGTTCTGCTTTCAAAGGTTTTGGTTTCTTTATAATGCCAAGATTTGAGAAGTGCTATTCTAATCCTAGTCAGAATGAAAAAGCCATTCTGCAAGGACACTGGATATAGCTTTATGTTTAAGGTCCAAAAAATATTTTTACAATAAGTGTTAGCATAGCAAGAAAAAGTCTGATATATATTTCTGAACCCCTGGATGGAGGACTTATGGCTTAAGAGGAAAAAATAGTACTTAAAAAAATGAAGGAAGAGCATGAATTTAGAACAATTATTCTAAAATTCCATACAGAAAAATATGTTTTTGAAAGACATGAAACTGAAAATGGTTGAGCCTAGAGATCCCTAACTTTGGACCAATTCCTTGAAAAAAAGCATTATCATGAATTATAATTAAAGTTATTAACAGCATTATAAAAACCTGAACTGTGAAATGGACTCCACACAAATCCCCAACTTATTAACAATGTTTCAACTCCTGAAAATAATGACTATGGACTACCTTTCAGAGTTTTCTTTCTATTTGAATTAACCACCAAAAGCATGGATGCATTTTAATCTTAAAGTTATAAAGTGGAAAAGTTTAGGTCTACTGCTACAATCTGGGGAACCTGAAAGCTGAAAGGTAGCTTAGCACTATATGCCCGTGTTTGTCTTGTTTGCATAGCTGCTCTGTGTAAATGTAACCTGGTGGAAAAAAGAACTGGAAATAATTATGGGATACCTTGCAAACTGGGAGAGACCTCAATCTACACCATAAAAAATTATGACTGAAGACTAGAAAAGTACTGCAATTTGGCCTTACTCATCTATTTATTCTCTTTGATTTTAAACAGTATGTCACGTATATATGGTTTCAAAACTAGCTCAGTTGCCGTAATGAAAGACCATGATACTGAGAGAAAGATGAGTTAAAGGGAGCTAAAGCAGTCTTCAAGTCAGCGACTCTTCTGTCTCCCAGACTCATATTGCTCTACTCAGATATCTTCATATTTACTCAAACTGGAGTTGATTCTGTGCTTCTCTAGCTTTCTGTCTCAGTATACAAGTACATAATCTACAACTAGAGAGTTCCCAGAGTAGGATTAAGCCAAAAAAACACAGATCTCAGTCAGCTTTTGGACTGCATCAATCATTTACGACTTGCAGCAGGGTTGCTACTGATCTCATCTGGCTCTTCCCATCTATTTTTTCCCCCTACATCTCTCCATTGAAAATACCATCCAAAATATTCTTGAAGAGTTTGAAGCGATGCCTGCAAAGACATCCAGAACTTAGGATAGGTAACTATAAATATAGGTATCTCTACTGGTAACTTTTAGCAGGGGGTGCAATAGAAAGGATTGCAAAAGTCATCCAGACATTCCAGGGGCCCTGTATAGACTCAACATTTTGATTCTTATGAATCTGCTACAGTAAAATCATTCTGTCTTGTTAACATTTTGAATAAAATGTCCTGGATATGTTTTATTCAATGTATGCATCCTCCTCATCTATAATACTGGCAGTGATACTATCCACTTCAATAAATGCTGTAAATGGAAGCTGCTTCCTGAAAAGAAAATGAACCAGGGGACTTTGTGCCCTAAATTTTGAACAAAAAGAAGTGAAACAAACGTTTTTTTACCCTGAAGATGTTGCTTCTTACAGTAATTTCTCAGCACTATTACAAATATAATTGATTTTCCAAGGGATAACAGCATAAATCAAAGAACTGATTAAACAATATTGTTTGTTACATGAAAATCCTATTGAGAGAAAATCAGATGCTGAAGACAAAAAGTAATTTTGGGTCACACTGTTTTCAGTTACTTTCTTTCATCAATTTAAAAGGAGATTTGAGATGCATATTCAGGCCTCTTACTTAATGAGACATCATTTTCATTTTCAATAAAAGTAAACAGATAATCTTAAAGAAAACTTTCTGAAGGTCACCAGTGAGCACAGAACACCTAGAGACAAGAGGTCTGTAAAATCTTTAAAAGGTAGCTGGAGGCTAGAGTTAAAGCTTTGGAATCTGATAACCAAAAGCTCTAGTCTGACTAATAAATACTTAGGAGATAAACATGTACTCCACAAACCAATCAAACCTAAGGCTGAAAAAACCAAAAGAAATTGAATTTATTGTACATTGTTTTCAATATTAACATGATTAATTGTATCAATTAATTATAATGCAATTGTTCTAGAGACTCAAATGCTGTATAAAAGCATTGGAGAAAGGTTTTTTTTAGCTTGAAAAGACGTACTACCTTTTTGCACTTAATGGTGGGTAAGTGTCTGAAACAACATTATATTTCAAAAGTGAATCTCACGATGCTAGAAAAACACCCAGCATACAACTGTCATGCCAGTGAGCTGGATAATTGTTGTCTTTTCAAAGCTTCCTTCAAATGATGCTGCCTTTTCAAGTCTCTCTCAGATTATTATGAACTAAATAACATGAAAAACGTTAATTGGTTGAAGATCATGGAATGATTTCTTCTTCTCCAAAATATAAGAAGTTCATTTGTGGTCAAAATGCCTTAGTGGTCATGCTTATGAGACAGAGATTTAGAGGAAGTGTTATTTTGTTAAGAGAAACAAAGTCTGCTACTTTTCCAGATAAGATGCTTATAATACATTCTTATGCATATGAATGGCTTAAATAAAAATAAGACATCAAAATCATTATAGAAAAATATTCTACGTAATCTGAACTGCAGTTTTCTAAAGAATATATTCAGCCATTAAATGAAATAGTTACCCAAAGAGTTGACTGGATCAAATAGAAGGAAGTACAACAAAGTAAGCTCAGCATAAACAAGTGAAATACAGAATCCCACAGGACTGATGACAGCTAGGACAAGCGTACATCCAAGAAGCCATATGGGCTTACTCTGTTTCTGTATTTTCTAGTAGCACCAGGAGGGCTACTGAGGAACAGCTGGCTCAGATCTGTTTGTAGCCTAGTAGGGCTGTTGATTATTTCTGCAATCCTTACATGAGGGGTGAGGGAAGAGAGATGTTGCTGCAATTCTGCTTTCCCATGAAAACATTTATGCATGTAAGAAGGGGAACATGCTGCTTAAAGTTGCTTCTTCTGGACATTTGTCTGACTTCTTGTCCTGTCCTTTATTTCCATGCAGGTTTCTGTCAACTGTAGTGCTGGGGGATAACGCAGGCTACTTCTTCACCTGCACAGAATAGAACATATTTCCTAGCTGTATTTGCTTTCTTCCTAATCACCTTTCTCCACTTAGGGGTAACCTGGGAATACAGTAGGCTGGAAAAGTTTTCCCATGATATGTTTTTGCATGGAAAATACTGATTTGTGAAACACGAAGACTTTTATAGAGATGCATATTTATTTCAGTGAAAAATTTGTTAGCAAATTTTAAAAAAAGCAAATGTTGTTAGCTAGAACTTGATGTTGGGTTGAATTGGTTGAGGGAAAGGGAATATTGGTTCATATGCTTGCCTACTGCATAATCAGTTGATTCAGGAATGACAGTCCCCTAAGGACTTCAAGAGAAGATGTAGTTCAGAAGAGGTGTTTTTCATTTCAGTGAATAATAAAATTAAATTAAAGCAGCAACTTAAAACCTCATATTTTCTTTGGCTGGATTGGTGGCACTATTATAATATTGGTTTATTCCAAAATAAAGATTTATCATCTTAAAAAAAAAGCATTGTTAATACATACTTGGAAGTTTTAAAATATATTTTCAATTTAGTTTACTACCTTACTAGGTGGATTATTTCTTTCTCAAACCTTCTTAGTGTAGAGCAGATGTTAAAACTAACTGCTGTGATATTGTTAGAAAAAAAGAAAGGCTGCTTTGCTTTTGAACAGTATTAAATTATTTTTACAAGATAAATTCTAAGGGAGTGAGATTTGGTGTCAACACTATATAAACAATAGCTGCCCTGCAATTGCTAATCTATTTCCTTCATTACTGCTGATGTCCTGGAACCCACAGAACACCAGAAGTGACAGAAAAACAACCCATTTCCTCCAAACTTTCCTGCTGAATAATTACTTCCTGTGTTTATCTAATATGTGCTTCCTGTGGGCAATTTCCATATGTTTTTCCTGTGCATGGGATCTTTTAAGGACTCACAGAATATTTAAATTTTGTGAACTGCCTTCTCAAACTAACAAGAAGTTTAACACATTAGCAGGAGAAAGAAAGTGCTTTAAATACTTTTTAAAATGTTTTCTTTAAAGATTTGAAAGAATATTTTTCCTAAGCATTTGGTCATAAAAACTTACATTGCATTTGTGTTTTACAGGTATATCTACTTATTTATTACTACTGTGATAAAGAAAATATTTTTAATCATCTTCCTTGTGGACGCAAAACCTTTGTTTTAGTCCATTAATTCTGAAAGAAACTATTGAGGAATTTAGATGCTAGAAAGATCCTTTATCTTTATAGGGTCTTGAAGATGTTCTCTGGTTTTGTGGGATAATAGGAAAGCTGCACACTTTTGAAAAATCCTCTTGCTAGCATGCCGTAGACATCATCCCAAAGCCAATGTGCAACATAGGTATTCCATTTTCACTGGCTCAGGAGGCATTCTGAACTACTTGAAAGACCCATAATACAGATTTTGTGTTTCTGCAAACACTCATAACAGCAGTTATTTTAGCTAGATGCTTACCTCCACTCTTCCTTCAATAACCACATTACAAGATATCCCTATTTAAAATAGTAAGTTTTATTAAATGTTGATGCTTCTCCTTGTCATGTCCCTAAGCTGTGGCTTTGTCTCTGGTGATTGTCTAGCGCAAGTTTTTTCCAGGAAACTGAAGAACTTGCTCATCCCAAGAGATATTCCCTGTTTTATGTGTCTTTCTGTTAATGTTGTGTGTGAAAAGTCTTTTCACTAACATTTAACAGAATTGTCTTTTGTGTATATTCGCCTCAAAATGTTTTTCTTTGCTGGGAGCTATGGCTTCTTACACATCTGAGGAATACATGAAATTCAGCAGTGACATCAGAATTTCTGCATGTTACAAAATTTCTCTGGAATTTTTGGAGATAAAAGACAGAACAAGTGATTAATTCAGCTATTTATGTTAATCCTTCATCAAATCATTTTTCAGGTAAAAGGGGAATGTATGATTGTTATGGAACTAAATTGTAATTTTAAAGTACTTTTGCTAAGGCAGAGTTTTCCTTCTTAATAGAATGAATCACTCTCCATTGTCAAAAGACATCCATTATTTGGAGCTGAAGGACAGATCTGCTTAAACATATTTGGCTATGTGTATACTTGGCTTAGTTTATTATTTGAAAATAGTCTTCTACTATATGTTAGTAGAACCTTCTAAGCCTTACCAGCATACCTATGTTGATTGAACATTTGGTTATACATGCTTTCTACAGAAGATAAAACATAGTGCTTTTGGCAATGTGTCGTTTCCTGTAACAGTTCCATGATGTTTTTTAATTGTGCTGAATGTATGCAATTAATGAAGCTTATACCTGTAGCAGAGATTTTTCATTATGAAAGGACTTGTGTTTTGTATTATAGAATAAATAATCAGGGATGACTTCATTTGAAGAATAATGAAGAAGGCTGAAAGTTTCTGTACTGTGGAGAGAGGGGAACTTACAATTATCCAGTATTTCCAGTAGTGGGTGGAGCTTCAGCAAAGGCAGCATTTTGGTTGGATTCTTCCACCATCTATCTAGTATCTTAAACTACATTTCCTTTTAGAACAAGAAAAAAAGCTTCAAATAAGGTTTTAATTTAAGTAGTAAAATCCTAGTGTAACTGATTTAAATTAAATACCAATTATTGTGCAATTATTATCTTTATGTTCGTATTAAGAGGGTACAGTGAGATACTATAGTCTGAAAAGAAAATTGAAACTTGCCTAATTTTAGCATTGTAGAAAGAAACAAATGGACCAGAACAATGAATGGATCTCATTAATATCTAGAGGGTTTCTTTAGCTATTGCTCTTGCCGACATTTCTCCTTATGGTTTCATTTTAGCAAATCTTTATCTTTCAACTCAAATCCCCAGGACAAAAGCAAGAGTGGCTGGATTTGATACAAATTGAAAAGTACACAGATCTATCATTAGGGCTGAATCCTAAGTAAACAACACAAATTGTGCAGTGGAACATATAATTAATTCCTGAATTTCAAGGTTCTACAACCATAAAATAACTTCTGTGGAGAAAGAAGACAAAGTCAAACAGGATTAATAAAATTAGGTCAAATGAATTTGGGATTTAAAACATTAATATCCATCATTCATGACTGCATGGTTATTTCATGGGGTCATTACCTTGTAAACCAGCAGAACCAGCAGTTATTTCAACTCTATGTTTTTCTATCTTAATATATTTGGATGTCTTTCAAATAAGGTTATAGTGGTTATTTCAGTTCTTTTACATCCTGTACTGTGGCACATTTATTTGGGTTGTGCATTACCTTATCAATATTAACACAAAATAGCTTAAAGGAATACTAAAAATTTCATCCTTTTCTATGACCTTCTTTGTGTCTTTCTTGGATTAGTATTTCTTTTTCCTTCCTCTAGCTTTTTCATTCCCTGTTATTTTTCTTTAGTTATAGATTAAAATGTATGTCCTGTAAGTATTAATATGCTTATACTTTTCCTTCACCAGTTATGTTGACCTAGTATGATCTCTATAATGACTCTGCTAAAGCAACACTCATAAGTTTCACAGAATCACTAGGTTGGAAAAGACCCACAGGATCATTGATTCCAGCCATTCTTATCAATCACTAAACCATGTCCCTCAGCACCTCATCCACCCGTCTTTTAAACACCTCCAGGGAAGGTCATTCATTTATAAAGGTAATTCATTTATAAAGTTTGCATGTTACTTTTTAATGTAATAATTTTTTTCTGTCAATACACTACCTGGGCTCTAGGGCTGCAACTCAGAAATATTTTACATTTCCCATTCTCTTCTCTACCTTCAGCCATATAACACCTTGGGAAAGAGTGAAAATTGGACAAATGCATACCACCACGTTGAAGGACATTAATATAAACAGGGACTAAATTAGAATATTCCATTTTCCAGGCAAATTCATCAGTCTAGGCCTCACAAACATCATTACCTTCTTTTCTGGAAGAAGTTTGGTAGAGGAGAACTATCTTTAGCTTTCACCTTGTGGCTTCTCCAGAATATGCTATAAAATAGGTAGAGGGAAAACTAACTTTTGTTTTCTGAATGGTCTTAAAATATGATGTTACAGTCTGGTCAAAGCCAAAATAATTAGAGGAATGAACAATAGTAGATGTACTTTGTAAAAATATCCAGAAACCAAGAGTACACTTTTTTTAATTACATAGCCTCCAGGAGAGCAATTTTGTACTTATGGAAATTTTAAGCACCTTTTGGAATGAAACCAATGTTACTTTTAAAAAACTTCCTGTGTATGCAAATGGACAGAAACTTGATTCAGTTTATGAGGGGATAACCTTGCAGGCTTTTTTCCTCCAAGGACCAGTAAACAAATGGTACGAAGAAGTTATCTTGCCCAGACTTCAGAGGACAATGTGTAGCTTGCACTTATATAAAGTCCTTGCTCATTCAAGAGAATTTGCCTACGTTCATGTTGTCTAGTGGAAACATTCTTGCCCTTGCCAGTCCCTGAGCTATGCTAAGGTTGCCTGGAAATAATTTTGTTAGGGACCACGTTTACACTTAAGGAGTGAAAATAATCATGAAGCTGTTCTTGAGCTTATTTCCTTATCCAGTACATGCTAATAGCAAAGACCAGGCTGAAAGACTGATTTCACTTCAGGACTGGGAAATAAAGAGTGTGGCACACACCATAACTGTGTCAAGCAGGAACTGCTTCTGCTCATATCCAAGGTGGATAGTTAAACCAACTTTCCAGCTAGCTCTGCAGTGGGGATGGATTCTCAGAGATGTGTATGACTCATCATGAGGATTAATGGCTGAAGTTCACTGTTACCTTCCATATGAGCTTCACCTAAAATAAACAAAATGTTCCTGTACTATCTTAAGGTGGAAATTACTTCTGTCTTGAAAAACAATTTCCAATGTTTCATCCTGACTCAAGGTAAAAATTCTGACTTTTGCTTTTCACTCACTTCTCTGTGAGTTTGCATGAATTGCACCAACAAGTACCTGTGCGTACGGAGGCATAAACAGTTACCAGAAAATTGCAGCTGAGGAATAGTACAAGAGAGAACATGTAAAAGTCTCATAGAAATCAAAGTGTCTGGAGACTACTGATCTTGTTAAATCTAGAAGAACTGACAAATACAGGACAGCAAGAGCTTATGAATTTGTCCAAGGCCACCAGCACACATGGGCTCCATCTAAATTGTATAACTCAGACCACACTGATTAAGATGGTGGCAACTATAAGCAAAAATTATAGGATACATAACTAAAGTAACAAATAAAAATGAAGGAATTCTGAACATCATCCTGGAGCCACTGGTGCATCAGTACTGTGGTACTAATTATGTGCTATGAAAAGTAAGTTTTACTGTATTTTATTCTATTAATAATAAGAGCTTAATGAAAAAAACCAAAACACAACACTGATTTCCATGTCTACTGATTTGATAATTTCTCAGGAAAAAAGCAAACTTGCAAAACAGACAGAGTAATATATAAGAAATTTTGTCAGGAAATATTTAATATTTACCTGTTATTACCAAAGTTTAATAAGGGTAACAGTAAGACAAATTCAGCCTGTGTATGAATGTGTTCCCTATCATGATTTGTATTAAGTTACCTTCATTATCAACAGCAAGAACAACTGGGGAAAAGGTCTTGAGAAACAGATCATATATTAAATTTCTTTTTGCAATCACAGAAGCTGAAAGATGTAAAGTACAGTTTATTTTTGTTATTGCCACAGTGGTTAAGAACCAAAGTTTAAGACGTCCTTTAGAATGACATCCAGTATGCAGTGTTTTCTATTCATATCAAATGTTATTTATTTTGTGGGTATGTTTCAATGTACTTTGTCCCAAGGCCTGTGATTGTTGTTTGATACAGTACTGTAGGCAGTAGATATAGTATTATGTGGACTGCAGACCAGCTCTGAGCCAATGTTTTAAACTGTGGCTGCACAATAAACATGAGTTGAGTACCAAAGAATGTGGCAGGTAACCACAAGCTATAATTCTGGTAATTACAGCAATGATATTTTGGGAGACTGGATGGCTGCAATGGTATTTTTATATTCCCTCTTAAGGTCTCCCTTCAAAGTTAACTGCTCAGTTTTGCATAGCTGGGCTAGCATGAATGTTTAACTTAACTCACGCTGGAAATGTTATTCCAACCCAGCACGATGTTAAACTTGTATATCTTCTCTCTATTTTCTGTTCAAAGGTTAATACGTCTCTTCATGGAAAGGAGATGCAAACCCAGTAAGATTAGGCATAAGATCTACGATTTAGCAATATTTTTTGCTTTAATATTTGTATTTTTCTTCTGAAGATTTCCATGGTGTTTCATTAACATAGGCAGAGAAGGTAGATATTCTGGATTTTTTTTCAAAAGAAGGCAAAAGGACTACTATTTTTTTTCTCATAGCTGCACATATAATGTACTACTTGCGTAGGAAAGGAAAAACAAAATAAATGTTATTACTTGAACAGCAAGTGGACCTCATACACTGCAAATATTCTTAGACAAATAAAACAAACTGGCATTTGTGGAAGAGGTGTTGCTGAGACAAAATTAATATGATAAAACACAGTTTAGCATATTCATAGTAGTTTGGCCTTAAAGACAAATCCTGTCTCATCTAATTTTAGTTTCAAATGAACAGATAGAATGACAATGAATAAACAGTGCAATTATGTAAAGGCCTCATTTAAAGTGATGTAAATATCCTCAACTTTGAATGCTTGTAGGTTAACACATGGTTATTTGTATCAGCCATTTTACTTATGGCATACCTACTACCTCTTTTGGATGAAATTTAAGGCTCTCCATTTCCATCTCTCCACTTCATTTAGTAAAAAGCTTCATGAAAAAGCATTGCTGCCTTCCACCATCTCCAATGACAAACTTCCTTTTGTCTCATTCAGCGTTGTTCAAGAACTGTAGCCACTAAATTTGAGCTTTCCTCTCAAATTAAAATCCTTCTCATAGATAAGCTGTAATACACGATACTTAGTGGATTTTTTTAATGAAATATGACATTGATCTATTAGTTGAATACCTTAACCTGATATTTTATCTTTCCTTGAGTAATCTATTAATAAACTCCCACACATGTTTCTTTTTTGCTGGTGCTTGTCTAAATATTGTTACTAAAGAGAATGATACTACATTTTGTTCTATTTATTTTGGCTAGTATTTGTTGTTTGATGGTCTAGTAAACACATGATGAATCATACCACTATTTTAATATAAAACCATCTAGTTAATTATTTCTTATTGAGTAGGTAGTATCCTTTTTCTCTGGTAAAATCTCTGTGATTCAGTGGCCTGAATATATTTGAATATATATGAAGATGACAAAGTGCAACAGATAGTGCCTCAGCACAGGTGATGGAAACTAAAAGGAAGATCCTATGTGTAGCTTGCATTTATATTAAGTCCTAAAAAAGTAGATCCCTACTTGTCATGCAAAGTCACAGATACTTTTGATTCAATGAGGTGAATCAGAAGACAGACTGGCTTTTACCTATGTCCTTTGCTCTGAAGTGTCAGATTCTTTAACTGTCTGTTAAATACAGCTACCAATAGGTTTGCCTTTCATACAGTTTTATCCTTTGTGTTGTGGAAGTCTGGGAAATACCATGTGGACCACAGTAGTATAATATGTGTAAAATGAGAATGAGGGTTTGAAAGCTGCTGCTTTTTTTTCCTATGTTATCAATCTGGTTTGTATTAAACAGTCTCACAGTCAGCCTCTATTTTTAAGCATTGTTTGAGTTGAAATAGAACCAACACATCAGTCTAATAATTTTCACATGTGGTACTCTCCTCACTATTATTGCTTAAACTGAAAAATGTTGAAATCACACAGAAACCTGTCACTGTTGAATAGTTATAAAGTTGTCACTGATATAAATCTTTCTATGAGATTAAATATCTTAATAGAATATACAGACTAGATAGATTTTGTCATACCTCTGAACACTGACAAAAAAGTATCTGATAAAAGACTGTGCTTACCTTGAATTCTGTCTTCCTCTGGACACCTGACATTACTGAAAAATCCTGTGTAAATAATCAGAGAACAGCAATCGGTCAATGGAATTCTTGAAACAGCCTTTTATTTGTAAGTAGGACCATCTGTCATTGGCTTTTGAGAGAAATATACTTAGAAATTGCCTTAAGTGCTATTTAAAACTAACTTTCCCTTCTAACACCTATGGGATTTATCAGTAAGAATAAACTAACTGAAACTGTTTGTCTGCAATGTCTGAAGGGAGTATTCCTTCCCACTAATTTTCATCAGTGCTTTGGATTTTGGGGGATAACTTTAGGATGTCTCATTGCAAGAGAACTGATTGCCGTATCTTACCTTTAACCCTACAAGGAAACTATCACTTTCCTTTTTGGCAGAATAATGGGCACTCTCTCCTTGTTTTAATTGCAACAAACAAGATAGGGCTACTCATAAATAAATGAAATGTTAGTGAAGTAACAGTATTGATATAGAGTCTAGATTGTACAGAATGAGTCCGTCGTGTATTTACGTAATGCTCCTGACACCCTCATGATATGAATCAGCATGGTACTGAAGTTGATAGAGATAGGATTTTGTATCCATTGACCTTCTGATCTTGTCTATTATATATCATGTAGACAATTTTATATTTCATAAAACTTGGCAAATTCTCGGCAGTGTATGCAGTACATTATTTTCTAACTGTAAAATCTGCCTTGTAATGAAATATGCCAGAGTTAATCCATTGCCATCTGTCTTTATTTTGGTCACCCACTGCATCACATCCACCCCCCCGTCCCCCAGCACATTATTTTTTAAATGAGCAAACTCTCATTGACAAGGAAGACCATAATGGCTCTGTTAAGAGACGGTGTGTTCTGCTGTGTCAATAATCCACATTTTATAGCTCCTGAATTACACACTGAAAGAGCTTGTTGCTTCAGGAACCAGAAGACTGAAGACAACAAGAATGTCTGCTTGCATTTACTGAAAATTCTTTTGCTTTCTCAGGAAAAAAGGGAAATGTTAATATTTTGACTGTTATTATAAACTGAACTCAAAATTCTTCAAGATATACATATGACCTTATTTTCTGATATGAGTTCTCTCATTGTTATGCAGATGTTCTGATTCTGACTTGTTTAGAATCCTGTATAATAACACTGTGTAACACTGCAAAATGAATTCAAAACATACCACAGTGTATCAGCAGTGTTTCACATTTACACTGGAAAACTCTAAGAGACACATTCTGTAGTGATTATTTTATAAGGTAACTAAAAATAATTGGTGATACTGTTTAATCTTCAATCAATCTGAAACTTGATCTACGTAATTATTTGTAAAATGCTAACTGGAGTACAACCTAAGTTAATCCTTGATCATAATCATAGAATAACCAGGTTGGAAGAGACCCACCAGATCATTGAGTCCAACCATTCCTATCGAACACTAAACCATGTCCCTTAGCACCTCGTCCACCTCATCACCTCCAGGGAAGGTGAATCAACCACCTCCCTGGGCAGCCTGTTCCAGTGCTCAATGACCCTTTCGGTGAAAATCCTCATTTGATTCAACCTTTCTCTCTTTTGCCCTCTCCATTCTTTCTAACTTATAATCAGTCACCAAATGCCTCCTGTTTAAGAAATGGCTATTGTTAAAAGTTTCTCATGAAGTCACAGGAGTTTGAGTGATATTGGAAGCTACTGGAGTGAACCATAAATAAAGTAATATCTATGAAAAATGTTGTTACAAAATCCCAGTAGATACAGAAATCCTGAAAAGCCTGTCAGTCTTCCTCCTTCATATCCTTCCTTGCAAACCAGGGAATTTGCTCCCATGTGATTTTCAGAGTGGACAGAAAATTTCTGGGAGGTTTATTCTCCTTGAGGATAGCTTTGGAGGGAAAATGTCAATCGCTACCCCAGATATGAATACTGAAACCTTTTCAGTAAAACTCAAGGTTTCCAATAGGACAATGAGAGTGATATTTCTCTTATGTCAGATCAATATTTCCGTCATATCTTTGAGCACCAGGAGGAGACGTCAGCTAGTAGAAAACAATTGGTAAAGAACAAGTAAAAACATAGGAGGGACATAACAGAGTAATCTGAAGTGAAATTTGGTTGCAAATGTTTAATGTATTGTTTAGACTGCAAGGAAATCAAACATTTTGAAACGTCCCAACAGAAATGCATATGAAGATTTTTTTTTCTGCTCAAACATTGATTTTCACAGCCAAAATGCAGTAGTTTCATGCCTTTAGATTTTTAAGAAAAGAGGAAAGTATATTGCAGGATTTAAATAATTTTTGAAAAGGAATGAATCTGTTTAAATGAATCAATCTAAATACTAATATCTAAATAATAATATCTAAAAACTGATTTTTGAGAGACTTATTATTAATGCTGTATTACCACATGAAGTCCCTTATAATAAAGAGGTGTCCCAGGTAGAAACAGAAAGGAAGAGATGGATGCTTTGGGCTTAACCTTACTGATTATGCAGCAATCAGTGTATAGTGTGGTTTGGTGGTGCTGTAGCCTCCTGATATTACGGACCTTCCTACTCAAAGAACCTCTAGTCAGAATGAGATTGTATCTGTCTCTGTATTTCATTGTTGATACCTTTAGATTTCATGCCATTGAAATAAAGGTTATATCTGTAAATTGAGCATTGCTTGTAACAGTAGAGGCCATTACAAATCATGGTAACAAATACTAGTATATTTTCTCTTTATTTCAACCTTAGGCAAATGGCACGTTCTCTATGCGCCTGAGTCACCATATAGAGAATAAGTTGTGTTGAAATTGAAATTAATAACATCTGGACAAATGTGACAAAGTCAATTTGTAAGGTAGAACAGTTCCATCAATCTATATTAAGCAGCAATTTTTAAAATTTATTTTTAGTCTATGAAACGTGGTGTTTCTTAGGAATTACTGGTAGGACACTTCCTGGTGCTTTGTCTGAAAATGTTTATTGCATTGTAGCCCTGATGCAGTAAAAATAAAAATTCTCCAGATACAATTTCCAGTAAAGATGACCAGGGTAATTATTTGTTAAATTTTTAGTTCAACTTGTATTTCTACAATGTATTCACAAAGACAAGATGCAACATTTTGAATGTCTCTACAAAACAAAATTATTTGACCTTTCTTTTTATTCTAACTTATCACAGAATAAAGTAGTAGAACAGAAAGAAGTAGAAACAAAAGCTTTAGTAAACTTTTAAAGACCAGAAATCAATTTTCTGTATGATTTACTATAACTCTTATTCATTTTGATTTCACATCTTTTTCTGTTTATTCCCTAGATACAGTCCTGACCAATACATTGACTTAAGTAGCTAATATTGTAGACAGATGTTAGCTCAAATCTGCTTGGATTCGTTTTCTTGCAGAAATTTACAGGTATGGACACATTCTACGGACATCTAAGTTTCAGAAACTAATGTATTTCACATACATTTTAAGATTTTCAGGCCCTGTGTTTGAAAAGGTTTGTGGATTGTGACATATCCATTTGCTACTTGAGAAGAGAAAGGGGGAAACGAAGAGTTACTATCCTAATCATCTACTAGAACACATGATTTCATTTTAATATTAGAAGGTTGCATGCACAAATGCTGCTGATTTTTTTTTTAACTCAGAAGAAACAAAAGAAAGGTGTTATGAGTTCTGAGCATCTGGTTTCTGTTTCTAATTTTCCTATGTTTCTAAAAGTCATTATGTACCATTTTATAGAGCTAAGGAAGAACAAATGATGCGACAGAGTAGCCAAAATGAATCATTATGTTCCCTTTCTAGCTCCCATTGTTTTTGGAACTACTGTAGGGTCCAATTACAATTTTACTTGAATACTTCTGGCTTTTCTTTTTCTTCCTTCAGGAAATGGATGAATAGGGATACTTGTTCGTATTATGGTAGGGAGGTAGCAATTCATCTTGGAAAAGGCTGCAGTGACTTCGCAAATCCTTCCCTCCTCCTCACCCACGCCCAATCTCCCTCCGACACCTTTCAAAGAAAGCAGGGTTTTAACAGAAGAAAGAGGTGGGGAGATGGAGTTTTCTCTTTGATTCTATAAATGTCTCTCCTAATTAATGTATTTCTGTTTTCCACATCAGATATGATATGCTTACATTCATGCAGCTAGTACGAAGAATGAAAGTTGAATTTACTTCAGATTTTACACTGAAAAGCTGGAAAATGTATGTATTTTTTCATGATTCTTTTTGTTATTTTATTTGAATGTTACTTGCCATTTAAACAATGTTATTCACTTCTGTGGCACCCTGTTCGGCTGCAATTGGTAGGGGACGAGAAAGTAATAAGGTTTAAAGTCTGTACTTTAGGGTCTGTTCCATCTGAAGTGCACAAAATATGTTTCAGTGTTTGCAGGGTTTTCTGCCTTCCTACTTGAGTGATTAAAGATGAAGGAAAAAACATAAAGACTGAAATCGAAAATGCAGATTCTTAAAACTGACACTGAACTTTCACTTATATTAGGAAGACAGATTTCAGTGAGCATACCCAGAACTGCCTCTGCTCTGGCAGTGCTATGCAGCTGACTGTTCATGGGCATCACTGTATTCATCTCTTTTAAGAGCCTTGAGCCAGAAGCTTCTCTCAAAACAGCTTTGGTAGGCAGGACCTTATAGAAAACAGAGAAGGAGAAAAGGTTTATTTATTTTTTTTTAACGTACCTTTTGCCAACTAGTCTTGTGATGGGAGCACTCAAAGAAGGCACTGCAAGTTCAAGTTCAGCTTCTTTCTCTGCCCAAAAGAGATGCGAACACCATTTCTAACATTCAGAGTAAACCAAGCATCTTTGGAATGTTCTTCTAATCCTGCTTTATAAGTTCCTGTGAAAATTAGCAGATCTAACAAGTAAGAAAGCGGTGGTTAGGATGCTTTATTCTCTACCAATGTTGAGAGATGTAGGATATAGAGCCCCTGTTTCCTCCTTTGCTTACAAAACCGCTGATTATTTTTTTTTCCTCTTGTGTAGTCTAGCCAAAATTCTGCGTTTTCACTTTATCAGCATAACAAACAAGATGGGACAGTCTAAATTGCTAACAAAAAGACAATATTCCAAGGAAAGAATAATTCGTACAGGTGTGATGCTTTCTCCACAAAGATGACCTTGAGTAGTGCTTTTCCATCAATCTACCCCCAAGTTCATCTGTGGTCTCCTGCATATTACAGGACTTCTTGGTTTGTTTGACTTATAGCCTACAAGGTTTGTGGTTGCCTTATTTACTGACTGCTAAGCATATTTATTTAGAGACTTCTTTATTTATATAATTTTCCCACAGGCTAAAGATCTGTTGAGTCATATATAAGCAGTCATCACAAACAGGTAAAACTCTATTTTGTAAGTTCTAAAGTTAGGGTCTTAAAGAAAAATTCAGCTAAACAGAGAGTTTGCATAAAGTTCTAACATCCTGCACAATGGCTATGCATTGTGACAAGTCTGAATGTGGTGCTGGAGTCTACCTAATATCACTTGATCTAAGGAGCGACTTAGGAAGGCACCACATTTGTGAAGCAGAGGAGTGAATATTGTCAGTGTCTCACATATTTCTGCTTGGCAGAAATTAGACTTCCTCCCGTTTATCTGTGCCTGAATGTGACTTCATTTACAGTGACAGGAAGACATAACTGGACATTCATGTGTGCTGAAATACCTTACCATGATTTTCAACCTATTACAGAAACACAGGCCCAGATTTTTGGCTCTGATTAGGAGGTTTCTCTCTCAGGCAGCAGTTCTTGAGGTAGTACTTAAAAGTAGAAGCAAAGGGACATTTTAGTTCCTCACATCACATCTAATCTGAGTTTGTCAATTCCCCATCCTTAGTCTGTGTCTGCCTTAAATGTCCCTAGTTTTAGTGCTATATTCCAACATCCCTCTGTTCTACTGTGCCCCCACTCTACCCATTCAGTGGAGCTCATCAAACAACAGAGATGTTGGCAGGAGTGATCCTGGATTAGAGGAATTTATTTTCAGGCATGCCTGTGAAGCATCAGTCATGCTGTTAGCACTAGATAATCTGAAACCAGCAAATGTGAGGAAATTAAATTTAAAGCTGGTACTTCATCTTTAATTCACTATTCTGCATGCTGTAATGATATAATTTTACAGCAGTGTGAATTAAGGTTGAGTAGGATCAGGCTTTAATCTGACTTATCTGTTTTTTGTCATTTTAATCTAGTTTAACAGCATGTTTAATTTGGAAAGCTTTCCTAGTCACCTTAGGGAATTGCCTTGTAGTTCGTTGCAGTATTTGATAATGAAATCTAAAAAAAGATTTCATAAGAATCATCTTACTTTTACTGATAGCATTTATATTAGCACACATCCTGGAGCACATAGTGTCTCTGCAATAGTCATAGGCTGGTTGAACACTGAACCTTCAGCATTGTAAGCAAAGACCTCAACTACAAAAAAATTCAACTACAGTGAATTTTTTTTAATAGGCTGTTAATGCCACTGATTCCAACAACAGATGGTGAAATAGTCATTAGCACTAGGGAAATTTATTACGTATCCACAACTTACAAGTATGATCCTACTTATATTATTTTCTCAACTGGAAATAAGAGCCTGGAATATTTTCCTATCTTGACATTTTGCTGGACAGGCTTCCATCTCAACTCAATAGTGGATTTATTTATACCCACTATATGTTTTTTTTCCAGATATTTTCATCACTACAATAGTTCAAATCCTTTTCCCATGACTTCAATATATTTTATTACACTTCATTTTTTAGATGGAAAAGGGAAAATTTATACATTATGCATTCTGGATTTCTGTCTGATTAGATAGTCACAGCCACAGTAGTGGAAGGAGGGTAATAAGCAACACTATAAAAATCAAACACTTTACCATGTATCTTGATCATAGTCCTTGTCAGTTAACATATTTTATCACTTCTGGACTCAGTGCTTTAATTAAGCTTGGATAGCACAGGCTAGCCAAAGGAAACATGATGCAAGGAATTGGAAGAAAATCTGCCTATCTTGCCAGAACCCATCATGATGCTGTTCTTAGTTTTTTGGTAGCTGCAAAGCAAGATGAAAGATCAGCACTGCTGGAGACTGTAGCTAAGGACAGGCATAAACTTGCATTGGAAGTAGCCTGTGACAAAGCACCTTTGCACCTTGGAGGAAGGGAATTAGCGACACCAGAAATTTGTGCCCCACAAGTAGAGACACAACAATGGATATTCCTTTGAAATGAGTGGGGCCTTCACAGGTTTCACAGCCTGAACTATTTAGTATGAATTGTTCCATGAATACCTTAAAGCAACAGATATGCCTTTATAAGTTGGAGGAATCGTTCTCGATCAAAGGAACAGAACAGAAATGCTGATTTGGATTCATTCACCAAGGCAAATATGGCTGTCCAATTTCAAATGAGAGCTGAGATCTGACATTAGCTTGTACTATTTACTTCTGAACACAACGGAGTGCTAGTTAAACATGAAAAAAAGCAATGTTACGAACCTAACATCAGGGACCAAGTATGAGAGTGTACATCATCCGTGTACATTTATTCAAAGGCATTTTGTGCCCTCTGGTGACCACTTAGAGCTCCATTTTGCAAGATTAGCTGAAACCTTTTTGATACCAGGACTCTGCCAGGACTATTGATAAGATTTTTCTACTCATAGATTTGGCTTAAATAATAGTTTACTAAAAAAAAAAAAAGAAAGCAGGGCTGGCTTTTTATGACTCTTTGATACACTAGATATCATACACATTTGATAGATTTTTCATCTGAGTCACACTGGATTTCCCAATTCTATTTTGGTCCTATAAACAAAGCACCTAGAATTGATCATATGAAGTAAAATTGGTAAAGAATCATAAGGCAAGCTTTTTGATGTAGCTGAACTATCTTTTAATGCAAAAGGAATTTTATCAATGCACAAAAATCATACCATAATAACAGCACTTACTACATTACAAAAAGTAAGGTAATTTCCATACTAGAAGATCATTACATATGTCCTTTTTGATATACTTTTTACATACAAATACTTAACAAAGTCCATGGATCTCTTACATGTGAAGATATTGTTCTATTTTGCCTTAAGTTTGGAGGCCTCACTAGAATCTAAATGTAACCACACTTGGAAGTGAATCGTTGCACATTTCAAGAAGAATGCAGAAACAGTTGAAACCAGTCAGCAAATCAAATCTTTGGTGGCATATGAATAGGAGTATGCAGAAGAAGAGTGATGAAATTAATAAGTTGATGTAACAGTTCTGAAACTTTGAGGTATCCTAAACAGGCACAAATCTTCTAGAATTTAACTGGATAGTTGGAGTTGCCTTCAATACTTTTGCAAATATTGTCACTTAGTAATAAGAACTTACTTTTTTATTTCATACAAAAATAATCAAAAGCAGTATGGCATGTTGTCTTACCACACTGAGGCACTAGTCCAGTACTGTGGGGGAAAGCCATCATAAATAGTATTTTCTCCCCTGAGATATTCTTTTACCATCCAAATACTACCCTGAGGTAGGAGAAAGGACAATTGGTCCTTACCAACATATCATGACATTTCTGTATCATTGCAATGTAATGTTTTTACTGGCAGGAGCCCTGATTAACAGTCCAATGTGTATCCCTGTGGTCAATTCAAAGCCCCATGGAGTCAGCTGACTGACTGTCACTAATTTTGGAAGGTTTTGGATCAGGCCTTAAAGGAATGTGTTCTGGCATACTAAGACTAAGAAAAACCCAACAAGACATAGGCAATATCTATTCCCAGGTCTGCCATGGATATACTATTGCCTTTAGGTCAAGTCTCTTGGTTTGAAAAAGTGTCAGTCTGTTTAGCTGGGGTAATAGTAGTTACTTAAGTGATTAAAATGTTTGGAGAATTAATTAATGTTTGTAAAAAGTCTGTAAGAGAGTTAAAGATGTTAGAATGTGCACAGAATTTTAGTATTGTTAGCAGGTCTATTTTTAATAAATCCCTCTTGATCATAATTCATTATCCCTCTGAGAATTCATCCAAGGCTTTTTAGTCAACGCTTTCTCCTGCAGTCCAGATTAATTAGCAATATTGTTCTGTTGGTTCTACAGTACTTACCATTTTTTTCCCTCTGGTTTCAGAACACTGTAATTAAAACATTCCTAAGAGAACTAGTTAATGAATTGACCTGAAATGCCTTAGTATAGATCCTAAACAAAACTTACTTCTAAAATGTACTACAAACTTTTGTTGAGTTTAGCTGGAAATCCACTGGAGCCTGTAGCCTGATTCTGTCTCCTGAACAGACAAAAGACAAAGAAGCACAAAGTATAAAAACTAAATTTCCTTCTACCTCTATGTGTAAATCAATCTCAGGAAGTGCAACATTACAAAGGCGGGCTCATGTTAGAAAGTGACTTTTACTTATGCAAAAGATTAGTTTCTAATCCTACTATAAGATAGGTGTAATTATATTTCTTCTCTCATCTGAAACTCCAGTGATTTCATAAAAGTTCTCATTATGGAATTGACATTTCATTCTTTGTTTGTTTACATCACCATTTTCTGATCTTACTTAGCCTTGCTCCTGTTTGCTAACTGTACACAAGAAACACTAACAGGAAATATTTATAAGCAACTTTCTTTTTCTTGTAACCCTCAAGAGTATTTCTGTTATTTTTAAGGTGTTATAGGGGAAAAGAAAACATAAGGATTCAGCCAGAAATCATTCTGCAGTCTAACATGTAATTTGTAGCACAGGCAGTTTGGTTATACAGGCATTTTCTTTCTCACACTTCTCCAATTAAAATTAATGAAAACCATTCCTTTCAATATTTTTCATATGCTGGATTCTTGTTATAGGATAAAGAATGAAGCAAACAGATGCTTATGGGTAATGATGGAAAAGCGAAAGAGCCATTCATGGATGGATTTGGAGAGGGGTGAAACGGTGGTAATATAATAAGTTGAAGTAAATTTTCTTTATGCCTTAGGGAAAGAAATGAGAGCAAAGTAAACCTGATGTGGCAGCACACAAAGTTTGCTTATGCATTAAAATTTGACTTAGTTATCAATGCTAATGTAACTTTAAATGTTATGCCCTTGGACTATGCTCAGGAGAGAATTGGTTTTCATTTAACCTTGTAGCTAATTGGATTACTATGAGATAAACTTCATATGTAGCTAAATAGTGCATTGCTTTGGTGCTAAATAACCAGATTCCATGGAACACTGGAGTTTTAGGAAAAACTGACAGATACCTGAAGATGACCTCTCAATGTAATAATCTGAAAAGACCACATATATTTATGGTAGTCTACTGAAGTGATATCGTTTATCATCTGTTCATGTTAAAATGCCAGGATAATTTTTTGAACTGTCCTAATTCACTGAATTTACAAAACTGGCCACAGATTTCATGATGATGAATGAAAATGAGCTGTTTTATGAACTATCCAATACTACATTCAGAGCTGAACACAATGCCTTATTTTTTCTCCTTCAAATCTACCCATCCATTTGTTCAACCTATACATAACTCAGCCCTCTAAGGACTGCTATCAAATGTCCTCCACTAAACCCAACAGAATTTAAGTCTTTCTTGAATCACAGGAGTAACTCGATACAGTAAACTGCTTTCATCTTGGAGTTTGGCAATGTAATTTTAAAGGCGAGGAACTTTGTATTCCTTGATTTCAGTAAGAACAATGTATGTGCTTATAGTTATGTATGAACTAAGTCCCCAAACTGAAAAAAAAAGAAAGAAAATACAACTGTTGTGAAAGTCATAGTTCTGTGTGGAGGCCTGAAAACAGCATTATATGATTAATCCTGACCTGCTATGTAAACTATTTCATATCTGTGCCTTGAATATATTTGTTAAATAAAATTTATGTTCCAAAAAGACACAATGGTGAATGTGTGCAGAGCTGCAACTCATGAAAAAAACACATATAAAAGAGTTTGCTAATTGAGATCTGCAATTGCTATGGGAGCCCAGGAGCACGTCAGTTCCACAATGAGAACTTTCGTGTTCCACCCACCCCCCCCAAAAAAAAGAAAGAAAAAAACCCTATGGCACATTGGAAGAGGGACATACAAAATAACTGAGGAATACTTGAGTTATCGGGGTTCAAATAAAGATTTCTCATTTAGCTATGCTAACTCACTGCTTTCCTAGTAGCCTTAATCATTCATTCCCACGGTGCCAAAGATTAGTAACTTGGGTTTTAGACCTAGCAAAAGAATGCCCCAAAGGTATACGTCAGATGTCAGTTATCAGATTAAATTTAGTGTCAGTTTTGGTTTACCATAATCTTTTTCATACTACTGAGCAAGAGCTCAGTGCTAATATTCAATTTTATGCCCAGTAGTGGTGAAGTAACTAAGAGTGTTAACCATTATGTAAGCCTCAGAGCTGATGTTTCCCACATCTATGCATAAAAAATATATAGTTTTACAATGTGGTAACTCATTTTCTTTGAGCTAAGTGGTGATAAACTCTACACATCTGTTGATCTGCTGAACAAAAACAGAGTTGCTGGTTCATGGGAGAAGATACAAATGGACCTTAAATAATTTAGGATGAAAACAGTTAAAAGAAATTGTCACTACTTTTTTTTTTATTTCCTTCCTCAAGAAGCTTTAAAAAAATAGCAGTTCAGCTAGGGAAACTCTGCAATTAAAGATGCAGGAAGAATTATTTCAACTGGATTTCACAATACTCACACTATTGTATTGTATGTTATTGTTACATATTTCTCATTTTATTAATTGGAATGACCTCAAGTGATAGAACCAGTGACTCCTGAATTTTCCACAGAATGAATCTTTTCATTTGAACTAATGGTAAGTTACTTCCAGAAAATTGATTTTGTATTCATAATGAAGTTATGAAATCTACTGCTGAATTCATTAAATTGGAACAACTTTTATTTCATTATAGTAACAAACACAGCAAATTAATTTTCTCAACTAAGCATAAGTATGTTTTTTTTAATAGAGAACACTATTATGTGTGAACAATTAAAATAATTTACATAACATTGATTATGAATGATGTTATTATCCCATTAATATAGCAAACCAAATCAAACCTGAATGTTAAAGGGTTGAAAATGTGCATTTAAACTAATAAGCAAATTATGTACAGATGTAGACAGGAGTCTGGAACTTTGGTAGGAAATGTTGGCTGTGACTGGCACGTATGATTAGCAAAATTGCACTGTCCCTTAAGGTCTAATTAAGCATTGCACACTATAAGACAGAAAGCTCCATACCCATAATTACCCATTGTGTGCTTGCTTATCTTTTTAAAATATTACTTTTGTTGTATTTAATTATGTGTGAAAAATGATGAATGTCACTTTATCTATGTAATCTTATCAAGTAATCACTCTGTCTGTCAAGAAATGCCAACATTTTAATTCTTTATAAAGAAACACAACTTCAGGATGTAAAATTACATTTTTTAAAGGAAACTCTGTTCATTTATAGATTGTTATCCTTTTTTGCATGTGCTTTTTTTTTCTCCTGTAACATCATCCTTTTGGATAAGTGAAGAGCTGTATGTAATTAGATCTTTTGTTTTTACTGAAATAGAGTATTAAAATCAGGCAGTTCTACAATGTAATACAGATACTCTGCAGTAAAGACAAGTCTCTCAGCAAATAGGGTCCTTTTTCCCCATGACTTTCAGAATCTTAAAGTTGTTCTACTTCAGACTGGGGTTAAAAAATTTACTCTCATCTGCAAGCAGTAAAACACTTAGTGAAATCATGCATTAATCCAGTAAGATTTTTCATATTCTCTTCAAGGTCTTACCTTGCCTGAAGGTATTCAGCATACGCTTGCAACAAGGCACAGTGGAAAAAAAACGTAATCAAAGCAATAATAATTCAGCTTAATAATTATTGTTTACACAGGCAGCTATGAAAATAATCTTCCCAAACTTGATGATAGCTAGCTGGATAGGAAGGCTGCTGCTCCATCATCTTATCATCCCAAGGAAATTGAAGTCTCATCATGCTATCACAGGAAAATAGGGCCAGAAACAGACCTTTGGGTCCATTGCTTTGCCTGTGGACAGGGTCAATGATTCCTGGCAGATATTTGTCTGACCTAGTCTCCATAAAACTAGTACTAGAAGATTTTTTTGTCTCTGCCAGTTCTTAACTTTTGCAACTGTCTGGAAGTCAGTAAGGTGACTACTCCTGTGTCTTGCCCATGTCCACTTCCATTACTGTGTGATTTTTCATGTATTTCTTTAGGGTGGATTGGAGTTTTACCTACTTCCAGTGAAGACACTTAAGTCTGAGAGCTATAATGAATCTTCACTTCATTAACTAGCAAATAAAAAAGTTCTGGTTGGTGTTAAAGGCTCTATAAACTCTCAGCCTATAGGAGAAAATTATATTCAAATGAGTGGAAGGTTATGACCTGAAGTAGGCATACTTCAATAAATAATATCTGAGTATCTTAGGCAAAGTAAGTATATGAGAGTTTCTGTGTTTGTTTTTTTTTTGTGCAAATCCAAGATTTATACTCACTTTGGTGGCTAAGAAACTACAAATAATTTACTCTGCCAAGAATAACAGTGCATTTTATATGCACTCAGCTGATTCATAAAATAGAAAAGGGGGATATTTGTCTGTTAACCTTTAGAAATGCTGCTTTTGAAAAGCAGGTCCTTTTCACAAAGATGTGGCAGCAGTTTGCACCACAGCTCTGCTGGAAGCCAGCAGGTGCTTGTGGAAACTCACCAAGAGACCACTCCTTTACATCCAGAAATACAGCTATGCATGCAGCTGATAAGCAGTTCTTTCATTTGCCTCTCCTTCTCTTTTTTTTCTCATTTTCTCTTCATTTATCCACATATTTTATTTGTTCAGAGCATTGCTATATTCTTTCTTCAAGCTGTTTGTATTCATCCGCAAGTGTTCCAAGATACATCACTTGGTGAGTCAGAGCTCTCATACAAGCAGCCAAAGTTGGCTACTTTCCTGACACAGACTAGAGCATGGATCTGTTGGGATGGGGCAAGGGATGCCCATTATGAAAGGAGTTAGGGAGTACTTGGACTGTAGTCACTTCTCTGCCTCTTCTCTCATCAGTTGCCTGTTCCTAACACAGGTTAGCTTAAGCTCCTGTGTGACATACGCTTCCAATCCAGGTAGTGGTTTTACCCAGCCAGTTGTAATGGCCTACCTAAAAGAGAGACCTCATCTTTCAAGGGGAAAGATGAGGTCTTTTTTTCAATCAGAAAATAGAGACGGGTTAGTCTGTAATCACCTCATGCAGAAAACATTCTTGGTAACACTATAATTTAGCTATCAAAGATGCAATATTTGTCTACTGAATAGACTATTCGTGGGGCTATTGTTTAACTAACTGTGAGATCACAGTAATGACAGAATTCAACAAAATACTTTTCTTCCCCTCATTAACGTCAGTTTTTGCCTGGATTAGCTTGAACCAGCTGTAATTCATCTAGGCATTGGTCTCCTTCCTGCACTGAGAGATAACTGGTAAACAGCACCATCTGCATGGAATAAGAGAGCTGAGGCTTCTCTTTCAGTTAAAGATTGATGTGGGTTTTTTTTTGTTTTGCCTTTTTTTTTTTTTTGAATTTCAGACAGCAAAGCAGCACCAGCTGAAATTAATCTTTATGATGAATAAACAATTGATGCAGTCCTTGTAAACACCCAGCAGGATTAGTGGGACAGGAAAAGACTTACACTAAGTAGGGAATCAGTCTCTACATCACACAATCAGAGAAAATACAATTGTTTGTGTATGATGTTATCTATACTTGCTGGCCTGGTGGTCACATCTGCACCACTTATGGTAATGTGTCAGAATGTCAGCTGTGGTGAATTAGTGTCCTCCCACTATGTCAAGCACAATTCATCTTGCTGTTTAGTATATTTCTTTCAACAGGAAAATATACAAATGACTGTAATGAAAACAAGCACATCCACACCATATATATGTCACTGAATGTTTTTTATCTCTTTACATCTGAAAACAAAGCCAAAATCTCTCACCCTCTGTTTCTCTGTTTCTCTCACAGCTTAATAATGTGTTTGTAATTCTGAGTGAAGCCATGTAGTAATGACAGAGGAGTTCTCAAGTCAGTGTCTGCCTCAGAAGCCACTGAGAAATTATTTTCTCCCTGGCCTACATTACAGTGGATAAATTCAATAACAAAGTGGGTCAGACTGATAAACTCGGAAGCTGATGTCAGAGAACAGCATATTGTAAACCAGAAACAAATCACTTACAGAATCTCTATAATGCATTGAAGATAACTATCTTGTCATCCAGATGCTCTGATTGAAAAAAAAAAATTGTTCCCATTGCTATTTTTGAACCAAAGTTTATTAAGTACAGGCTCTGAAGTTTTTCACTGTATCTCCTCAATTTGAGTGAATAATAAAAATTGTCCTGTAAAACTGAATTAGAGTTTTTAAGTACCTTTTCTACTGCCTGGAATTTCAAGAGAGTTTGCAACTACGGTTCATGCAAAAAATTGTTGACTATTAAATATAACAGTGATTACACGTGTTAATAAAAATGCTAGAATTACTTCATTTCCCACCAAACAGAAAATATTTCTGGTACAAATGCCTTAACTCAACAATCCCTGTCTCCCCTATCCTTTTGCTTGTCAGTTATAAGTAAGTACAGAAAAAGGACAACTGGTTATTTCAAATAATTGCTTAAATTAAATAAAATTACATAAAATAAACTCTTCAGTAGGCATCTTTGACAGAAAGAGGAGGCAACAACAGGGCTGTCTAATTGAAATAGAATTGATAGTCCTAAATCTTCACATCCCTTCAGTGCAGCGAGTTGACAGCTGTGAAGCAAGTATGACTCTCCACACTCTCCCCAAATAACCAGGCAGATACCGACTGAAGTGCTGTAATAAGATTCCAAAGTTGCTTGTATGCTATGAGGATATCACTGCAATTCTTCAAGAGCACATTTCTTATTCAGAGAAATCTAGGAAATCGCATATCAAACACTAAAAATAAAATAAAATAAATTATCAGGGTTACAAAGCTTGGATCCAACACACATGCAATGTTAGAAGTAGGTTGTTCAGAAAGTCTTAATTATATACCCTTTCTTAAGACATGGGCACAGCATGTTTAATTATGTGGTCACATGTTTTTCTATTTTCTTTATGGGAGGTGAACCTTATTTGTTTACTTACATATAGAACAAACAATTGCGTGTATATTTTCTGCCACTGATTCCTCCCCTTACTGGAAAGACTTGGATACCAATTATCAAAGCACAAAGGGTGACTTCCAGTGTCAGAAAGTTTTCAGGAGAAAGGGTAAAAAAAAAAAAGTTCTTCACTAATTTGTCTGAATCTAAGATATTATGCATAGGATTAGAGGACGAAGACAAGTCAGGCTAGTCAGCTAAGAATTTGTGAGGGCTGAGATCCTTTCCACATCAAAGGTACCTATATTAAATTTAGAAGTGAAAGAAGACATAACTGCAATTGGTATCAGATGTTATAGGGCAACTGCTAGTACTGAAAAACCCTCCAATACTCTAATCTCAGATTATTTTAATTTTCAAAAATTCTAAGCTACAGCATCCTTATTAATGCTTTGATATGTTTTGAAACTGTGCAGTTAGAGAGGTTTATTCTCTTTCTAGACAAGTTCAGCTCATGGCACAATTTAGAAAGTGTGTGGGAGTGGACAGAGATGAGGAAGGTCATAAAATTGCTGCTGCATCCTGCAGTTTGTGGTGTGACATATGGGACAGCAAAAATGGGATGTCCACAGTCCACTTTGTAAATCTACTTCAGAGGCACAAATGCTTTCTAAGTCAGAAAGAAGTCGTGTGGATCAGTTCCACAATTCCTTTACTGACTCCTTCATCATTGACCCAGAGACCACTTTATGTTCAGCGAGACATTGGTCATGGTCTATGCAATGGGAAGAGTGGTTTTGGTGGAAAACTAACTTTACCTTTTTTAAAATTTTTTAATGAGACAGAAAAAGTTTTGAAAGGTTATAAAGAAAATATTTAATTTTATGCTTCTGCACTTTTTGTTTTTTGATACTTAAAACTGAAGTGCTACTTAGGGTACTTTGGGGAAGGTCAGAGCTTAATACTATGTTTAGCTCTCATCTGTATAATGAATTGGTTAAGGCCTAATTTTCCATGAATTTAGGGAAAATTTGTGGCTTTGATATGGTGGGGCTTATTACCACATAGCAAGAGACTTATTTTTTATGTGATGTTTAAGATCAGCTTATGATTTTCAATTTCTCCTCTCTTTTTTTGAAAGAAAAACTAAATGTATTGAATTTCTAGTTTATGTGCAGCTTATGTTGCAGAATCATCAGCAAAGAAACTAATTTTGATCTATAAAATTGTTAGTTACAGAAATCTCTATGAAAGGAGAACACGCTGTTTTTCTGTACAGTTCTAGTGGCTAGTATAATCAGTGAATGAATAATGTAAAACTATTAAATATTGATAAACTGCAGTTTTCTGAACAAATCTCAAACGTAGAAGCCAGCACACTTAGCTTCATCCTCTTAAATAACTGTGTCCCATTAAGACTTTGAGATCTTTGTTTATTTTCAATAATAATAAAGCTGTAATAATTATTTGCAATTGAACAGATAGTATGAGAGTTCATTGACAAATCATTGCAACTTTAGTTGTTCAGAGGTACAGTTAGTTATACTGTTTACGTCAACGTAATCTGACTTTACAGATATTAAAAATCAAATGTGGGTTATAAATTGTTCTGTTATGTTCACATTTTATACAGAAGGTATTTTAGGGAAGGTGGAATGCAGGAAGGGAACCTGCTCAGTGAAAGGATATGTACATTAGGTCAAATCAGATAAAAACTTCTAGAATCTTGTCTATGATTTATTTCAACCCATTGCTGTCCTGCTAGTTTTCCAATGATATTTTTTACTTTTTTGGTATTTCATTATGTAGACTTCTTTAGACTAATTAGTACAACGATGTCTTTTTTTTTTTCCTTGTTTGGCATTTATTTTTGTCTTTTGACTTATTTCAAAGAATTTGTTTTATTAATGACAGCATTACTTAACCATTATTTCAGAGTAATGATACCTTGTTAACACTGTTGTTGTTCTCACGGTAATATGCAGCAGTGAGTCAATAATTAGCTATGTGGGCTTTCACTAATGTGATAGGTGAGGCTCCCTGCATCTGGCTAATCTAGTATACAGTACTTTTTTTCCTCTTTTTTTTTTTTTCTTCCCTTCTCCCCAGGTCCCCAGGCTGGATTCCTGATATAAATAAACCTGCAATCAGGTGAAAGTGAAATAATGTGAGGCTTTTTTGATACTCGGTAGTCAGCAATGTTTGACTGAGTAATTTATCAATGTTTTCAAACTTCTAATTAAAATGAAATGGGCTGATACATAAATTCTGAGAAAATACATGCTTAAACTTTGTAGCATTTTATGCTCTCAACTCAAAACCAGACAAAACATATCAAGTTGGGTATAAATTCTCCTTTGTGCTACAGCTGTGGCTAAAAAGCCAGATTAGAACCATAGGAATTTACCCCTTGGGATTCAGAAATAAGGAAAATGTGAAACTCATGAGAACTGAAACCAGCTGTTCTATTTCCTTTCACTGACCATAGAGTGACAGATGACAGTGTTTGTAGAGGCCCCATCCTTTGGATTTAATGACCTCTTATGAAAACTGTGCTTAGGTATTCAACAATAAACCATTTACTTAGTCATCATAGCATTGCACTTTTCTCAGAAAACAAATTTCACCTGTAAGTAAGAGGAATATAAATCAGGAAACTAGGAAACTTGGAAAAGTACTGATTATAAAATACTGTAATTGAAGGCAAAAAGTATTTACCAGTACCTGTGATTATAACTATACAAGCTTGTCCTATCTATTATAGTCATAGATTTTGCATGAAAAACTTTGTATTTTTCCTAATGACAAAAGCCCAATTCTATTTACACTATAAAACTGGCTACAGAAATCAGTGGTTGTGAGGGAATGGGCCCCAAATACCTCAGTAGGCTGTGCTGAATTCACACCAGTTTGTTAATCTTTCCTTTACCGGGGGCTAATGCTGGATGTAATATCTGGATGTGGTCTAGTGAGTGCTGAGCAGATGGGATGATCCCTTTCTTCTGCATCCTGACCATGACCTGTTCACATATCCCAGGATGCTGTCAGCCCTTGCTTTTTCCCACCAGGTCCCAGGGCCTTTCCACAGACCAACTCCCTGGCCACCACAGCCCACTCCTGTACCACTGCAAGGGTTGTTTCTTTCCCTGTCCTGGACTTGACATTGTTTTGTCTGAATTGCCTTTTGGCCTTTTTTATGTTTTTTAAAAGGATTAACAAAAAGGATCCTCCTGTGTTCTCCACAGTTTTTCAAAGAAGTTGAAGAGCAGCCTTGTACGTCAGCCAATTCTTCCATAACTCTTGGGTTCCTTCCAGCAGGTTTTGTGGATGTATATGGATTGAATTCTCCAATTAATCTTTGACTCCACCCTCATCCATTCTTTGTAGTTTTCCTCCTGGAGACTTACCTCTAAGCATAGAGGCATGGGAGATCTTGTTGGGGAAGTCTAAGAGAAAGAAGATACTGAATACCTCAGCCTTATTGCTGTCTGCTATCACTAAATCACCTCCTCCATTCAGCGACTGGCAACCATTTCCTTTCTGCAGGCTTTTACCATGAAATAGTGGTAGATGTTCTTGTTCATGATTGTGCAAGTTCCAGCTGTATTTGAGCTTTGGGTTTCCTAATATTACCTGTACATACCCAGGATTTTTTTGTATTAAACTTCCTTATGTTTCCAGAAGAGTGAAGGAATTCATCAAAGCAGAATTTAGACAAGTCTCTATCTGATTTTTAAAACTAAGTATTTCTAGGAGAGGGAATAAGATTTTCTACTAAAGCATGATTTTCAGAATATGTTGAGTATCTTCAGAGGAATATGTGCATACTAGACATCTCTAAAAAATTAGTCCAGTGCCCTTCCCTTGCACTTCAGTTTGTGCCAAACACAACAGGAACCTAATAGGAGTAAAGGGGTTTATCCTGAAACAGGTGCACATATGAATTCGTGGGGTAGAAAAAAGGAACACCTGTGTTAGCATAACATGTTTGCTCACTTGATATTTCATCTGATCCTGTATTAACTGTTCCTTCCATAAGATCAACTTACTAGCTATGGCTTATTTGGTAAAACAGCAGTCAATGATATGAAATAGAGACAAAAATGTATGGAGGCAGTTGAAACTGTATAATATTCATTAAAACCAAATAACCTACATAAAGTAGGACAGAAAAATAAGGTATTATAAGGACCTTTTACTTTGTTGATAGTTATAAAAGGAATGAAGCAATGCTTCTGAATCTTTGTATGAGACAATCCTAAGTATGTAACATACCAGTCCTAAAGATGGAAACTTTAGGCAAAGAAGACTTACTATACTATGAAAAGTCAGGAGTATTTGTTGGATGAATTTGCATGAACAAAACTGCAGAACCCACACTAAGTGTCAAACAGCAAAGAAAAGAAAGCAGGATCTGTACAGCTCTCAGATAGGACACCCTGCCAAAATAGGCATGGAAATGGAGGGGGTCTTAGGAGAGAAGTGCCTAAAAGATCCGTTTTAATAGTCACTACCTTGATATGCAAGGCATAAAGGTTTCCAGAATGTTGTCCTTAGCACTATTCATCATGTATTATGCTACCTAATTTAAATATCTCATACTTCAGTACTAGCAGGACTGTGTAGAAAACAATCCTTCCCTCTGGGGCTTTTATGAGACTAATTACTAAACTCAGATATAATGTGAAGACACAACAAGATATAAGAATGTGTAAGCTATAACAATGTATAAAAATATCCCACCTAGAGCCTAGGGGAAGGTGAAAGAAACTATTAGTAACACACTCCTCCCAGCAAAGGAAAAGAAGAAATCCCATCATCAACATCACTCTCCTCAGGGATGCTGTTGACTCACTGCAGCTGGTTTGCTTTTTCTGAGGAAGGTTGGCTCAGTTGGACTTAAGATAGAGAGCTGTGGTACAAAAGAGTATATCCAGAGAAAAGTGTAGAAAACTAGGAAGTTTTGCATAACAACTTCTAATGCTATTATTAATGATGTTTGATTTCTACTAAATGGATAATTTGGAATAGAACAATATTGAATATTTGATGAACCTGGTGAGTGTTAACATTTTTGTAACTAGACTAATAACGATAACTTTTTTATTTAGTAGGGCTAACAATAAATTCTTAACATGTATAGTATTTTCACCTATTTTCCCCTTTTTAGCCATAAGCAGAATGAGAAAGTAACCAATAAACAAACCAGATAATTGTGAGTTAAATCTACTACATAATGTCTGATCTGTGGAAACTCTCTGCTTTTAGCCAAAGCAAATGTAGGTCAACTTGATTTGCAGTGAACATGGATTAGACTCCATGGTGTGATTTCGTTTTGCAGATCATGGCCAATGCATGAAGGACAAATAATCAATTCTACTGCTAAGCTGTTGTCTAGTAATTTGATGAATCACAGTAGCTGGAGGATAAGATATCAAAATAATAAATTTCTGGAACAAACCATAACAAAAGAAAGATAAGAAAAGGTATCCAATGTACCTAAATCTGTTCTAAAAAATATTTACAGTTAATCCAGTGGCATGTTTGTATGACTCAAAATTTAATTTTTAGACAATATAATTCCAGTTTAAGAACTATACAAGAGTTTCTACAGAAATCTGATTAAAATAATGTAATTATCAGTATACAAAACTATATTAGCTTGAACAAATCTAAGAAAAGCTCTGCATTACTTCAGATGCAGAGTATTGACATGTGAAAAACTTTAGTTCCAAATTAACTAGCACAGAAATTGACACTAAGGTAATAAAAGGCATGAACTCTGAATGATAAAATCATTGTTGGGCACTTATATTTATAAATTCAGTCTTTGTCTATCCTAACTAACAGCATTAAGACAGAAATGTAAAATTTTCTGAATGGCAGCAAAAGTTTGAAACAATAAAATCGTTTCCCTCTAAAATAAATGTGTGTTTTGAAACCAAAAATTTTTCTAGAAGTGTACATCAGCAAAATGACTAAAATTGATAGTCCTGACCAGCAATGGGTTATGCGATCCAATGCACATGTTAAACCTCAGGAAAAAAGTCATTATAAAGGCCTGGCACAGAGAAATACTCACAGTCACCTTAAAGAGTGCACCCCATTTACACAGAAGTTAATTTCTACATTGAAGCACAAGAATCAAGTGGCTTAATTGCTCATTTGTCTGTAAGCCTCTGGGACAGAGAATATTAGTTTATTTAATGCAGAAATACTCCAGAGTAATTTGCCCCATATTTATTTTTCACTGGTGCATCAATCATATCCATTTGACAGGGTTCTGGAAAACATAATCTTTTAGATTGACCGTAAAAAATGAAACATGCCAACCTTTTCAGAGGGTGATGGGAAAAAAGAAATCCCTACACAACTAAATTCAAGTACCATGTTATGCATATTTCCATGTGCATATTTCCCTAAAGAGGCAGAACTTATTCAGTAATTTCCTACTATTCTCTTTCAACTCCCAGAAAGATGGAGATGGAGTAAAGCAGAATCTCAGACTCCAGATCACTGTACACGTGTCCAACATTGTATAGCTAAGATAAATTATGTAGCAAGGATAGACAAAAATATAAATTATTTCTGTGACCAAAATCAATCAAGATAATTTAGTCTAAAACAAAAGCAGAAACTTTCTCCTACAAGAAATAGTAAGAGATAAAGGGATAAAATAAATTGACAAATTACAACTGGGTCTTTGCCCATAGAGTCTGAATCTTTCTGCTAGTAAAAAGATAATTTCTCAATCAGGACTTTGTACGCAGCCTTCAGAGTCAAATCTTCCAGCGATGTGTTCCGACATTAGGTGAAGGCTGTGGGAGTGCCTTGCCTTGCTTAATAACACACCAAGAAAGGAGTCTGAAGCAAGGAGGAATAGGAAGGAAGAATAGGAATGTGTTAGATGGTAGAAAAGAGGAAAAATACCCCACTAAATCTGTAGGCTTCTTTAATTATATATGATGCTAAACTATGTACATAACTTCTGCATTTTCAATCTGTAGAAATACAGATTTTTACTACTGTTCTCTGTTACTGTGTCTCTAAATCTGATGATCTAGAATGGGCATTTTCGTGGGAAGGGGTACAAGTATAAGGATAGAAATGTCTGAAACCTACCTACTTTAGGACTTCAGATCTGGCTAATAAATATGGAATAGTAACAGAAAGCTCTGTACTTGCCTTCTTGAATCAGCCCATGAATGCTAAGAGGAAAAAAAGCACCCTTGTTTTTTAATAATTATCTTTGTTTGGGGATGGATCGTTTAAAATCTTAGTGTTCACTTCAAATGGGCCAAGTTCAATGACTTCTGTTTCCTTGAGGCACTCTAGAGAGACAGTAAAGTTCTTGATAATTGAATAAATAGTTTTAAATACTAATTTCTGAGGCATGCACTGTGTTCATCTTGAAAACATCTAAATCACTGTTGAATGTCTGATATCTGGACTGTACAAAAAATCATGAGCATCCATACATTAATGAACCTCAAACTTCATCTTCCCAGATGATATTCCCATCCTCAAAATAAAATAACTGCCAATAAGAACAGATTAGCCTGAGAGAAAATTAAAGTTGTCATTTTGTCATTTACCATGAATATAAAAATATTTAGGTTATATGAATGTCACGTTGTATAAAACTTTCAAGTTTGAGCTAACTGGTTCATATTTTTAACATCAATAGAAAGCAAAAGGTCCCTCCAGAAGGTGATTCACCAGCTTATTTTAGACACTTAGTCCAGGCTAAGATGAATCACCCCCCCTAAAGGTGCCCAAGCAAATTTCTACATAGCATCCCAGTTTCTGAAGCCAAGAGAGTGATTGAAAAAAAGAATCTCAGTTCAGATTTTCATTTAACTTCCTATATCCTAAAACTTTAAAGACAAGCTAAGGAGCAAACTTAATAATGACTTGGGAATTATGTACAATTTTTAAAAAAATTGTTCTTTATTTTGGGGACAATTTCCTGGTTTTTGGTTGGTTTAATTGAGGTGGCTAGAAAGAGGCTGATGGGTGAATTCTTTATTTTAGCCTTGCTAGGGCTCCACTGCATCTGGGACAGTAAGCTCTCCTTAGTACTAAGAATCATATTCCTCAGGAAAGTCAATTTTATTTTTTCAAGGTAACAGCTTACTCTTATTTATAGTATTATGAATTTTACATACACTAGAGAAAGAGTCTTATTGCTTGCTGTTAAATTTCTGACAGTTCTGGGTAGAGAAAAGAATGCTTCATTTCTTTTGACAAGTGAAACAATAATAATAAAAAAGGACTCTGTAATTATCATGAGAAATGAGACAATTACTAATCCAGAATCATGTAATTTTATTAACTGGAGAAAATATAATGTATGCCTTTTAAAAATGAAAAAAGAAAACAGTCTAATGAGTGTTACAGAAGTTAAAAAAATATCTGCAAGACTTTTTGAGGGACAGAAGAGAGTCAAGAATTTTGAAGTGCCATCTTTATAGCCCATTTTAAAGTACTCCAAAATCTGAGTTGTTATCTTCTTAGATGATGATGAACATGTACCTACGTGTATATTATCTTTATTGTGTGTTAAGGACTGATTACTCCAGGAGACTGACCTTGATACAACAAAGTAAATAATATGTGAATAATTTGGTTAGAAAACAGTACTTGGAGAACTGATGTCAGTATCTAAGAGAGTCAGGTTGTATAAAAAATAAAGAATAATAATATTAAGAAAAAAAAGATAAGATATTCACATAAAAGCCTCATGAAGGTTGATTATTAATTTTGTAATTTAACTTATACTTGGCTTATCTTAAGCAAATAACTTTGAAACTTTTTTCATTTCTTTTCTTTTTTTCCTCTTTTATTGTATTAGGACATAAAGCTTTAAAATAGCTGTAATATTACACCACTATTCACTATTTGCCTAATGTATTTTAGGCAGTTTTCTTTTCTGAAACTTAGATGTCTTTTATTTTGAAGATTTAATGCTGTTTCTCTGCTGGAGAAATTCATAAAACTTCTAACAGGTAATATAAAGTTTCTATTCAACTAGTAGCACTAAAGTGTTCTAAAATCTTTTGGGATGCATTCTAATTATTTTTAACCTTTTGCTCTGGTATGGACTAAAGAATCCATTGGAACTGCTTTTGAAGCACATTATCCCTTCCGACCAACTAAACTGAGATTTTTACTCTTGGAAGAAGCTTATTGCCAAAAATGTGGAAAAAAATCAGTGTTGGTTAGACCTAGGCTTTATTTTTTTATGTTTAAATAGCTTCTAGATTTCTACAGGCTGTGGATCTGCAGCACCTCAATTATGCAATTAGCTGTGGCCTTGCAATGTAGACAAAGAACATATGTAGTGTGCCCAGATTCTCAGCAATAGCAGAGGTCACTAACAGTGAGCAAGGCATGTCCTTTGCCAGGAAAGAAATGTTGCTGCACCTGCAGTGGACAGTCTTTGAACCAAGGGTTAATTGAGAGGTTAGCATGATGACGCATTAAGTAGTTGAAGATGATATTGCAGTGAAAGTCACATATGCAACTAATTTGGTGTAAACCCAAACAAAGGAAACCTTTAATAAGAAAGCAGAGAGCATGTCATTACTTGTGTGGTAGAAATATTTTTAATTATGTCACAGTAAAGTACTTCCTCTCTGCTAAAAGCAGTAGACTTGTAGCCAACAGATTTGTTGCCTATTGAATTAAACCACATTAGAAAAGGCTATCATTGGACACTCAATTTGTTCTGATAAAACATAATAAGGGTTAATTTGCTCTGTTTGTTCTTTAAATGCTACCATAATATGTGTACATCTGTGCACGTGTGTATATAAGAGACAGAGAGAGAAAACAAGAAATATTCAAGACAAACTTCATGCAGAGCACCTGATTTGGCAGGGTGTGTGTGTTGTCTGAGTTACTGGTGTTAAGAAGGCTTTGCATTTGGGACTCGAACACTAGGGTTAGATTTCAGTGGATTTCCAGGTGCTTACAGATATTCAGAAGTGTTTCTAGAATTCCTTAAGTTGGATAAGACTAATCTGACTTCTGGAATGTGGTCCTCTGAGTTTATCTGCAGCTTTAGGTGCTTAAATTCTTGAGGAATCTCATGTGTGTTTAAGCAGCTTTGTGAACTGAGACCCAAGACAGCAGTGTGCCCAGGTGGCCAAGAAGGCCAATGGCATCTTGGCTTGTATCAGAAACGGTGTGACCAGCAGGTCCAGGGAGGTTATTCTCCCTCTGTACTCGGCACTGGTGAGACCGCTCCTTGCATCCTGTGTTCAGTTCTGGGCCCCTCACCACAAGAAGGATGTTGAGGCTCTGGAACGAGTCCAGAGAAGAGCAATGAAGCTGGTGAGGGGGCTGGAGAACAGGCCTTACGAGGAGTGGCTGAGAGATCTGGGGTTGTTTAGCCTGGAGAAGAGGAGGCTGAGGGTAGACCTCATTGCTCTCTACAACTACCTGAAAGGAGGTTGTAGAGAGGAGGGAGCTGGCCTCTTCTCCCAAGTGACAGGGGACAGGACAAGAGGGAATGGCCTCAAGCTCCGCCAGGGGAGGTTTAGGCTGGACATTAGGAAAAAATTTTTCACAGAAAGGGTGATTGGGCACTGGAACAGGCTGCCCAGGGAGGTGGTTGATTCACCTTCCCTGAAGGTGTTTAAGGCACGGGTGGACGAGGTGCTAAGGGGCATGGTTTAGTGTTTGATAGGAATGGTTGGACTCGATGATCCGGTGGGTCTCTTCCAACCTGGTGATTCTATGATTCTATGATTCTATGATTCTAAGTGGCTGCTGTTCACAAAGCTCTCGCCTCTCCTGTCCTGCTTCTCTGCCGCATTCTGCCCAACAACTTCAGCTTCCAGCGTTCTCAGGGCAGGCAATCCTCATCCAGTGTTTTCTCTCAATCCAAAGAGGGCCTATCTCTCTTCACTCTTCTATCACCGTTTAAAAATCATCCTCTTCACTCTGTGTTGCCTTAAAATACAGGGTGGTGAAATCACAAAGAAGATATAGTTACGGCTACAACTTTAAGAAAGTAAAGTATCATTCTAGTAAGAAAATCACCCATACTGCCTCTAAACTGACTTATTTACTGAAGTTGTTCAAATTTCCTACATGGTAAGGTAATGATCTTCAAATGGTAGTCCATACACTTTTAAGTTCCATGGAATATTTCTGAAGGGGCATATGTAAAGAATAGCATTTTATGAGATATTTAATCATAGTTTTTAGTAATGTTGGAAACAATTGTTTCTAAGCTTAAATTTATTACCGAAGCCTTTGCAGTTTTACTAGAAAATATTTTTGATTTCTACAGATTAGAAGAATTAAAATCATTACAATAAGGTACATATTTTTCAGAAGTTATTATGAATAATGAGTTTGATATGTCCTGTGGTATCATTTTCTAAAAATCATTAGTCTACTGGCTCAGGGCCAAGGGCGAAATATAGGGCAAAAACCAATTCTACGATGTTCAGCAGAGACCTCTTAGCTTGTTCTACTGAGTCTCATTTATAAGTCCACTTCAGAGTATGCACTCACAACCTAGTTGCAGAGGCTTACAAACAGGATCTTGGCTCGTTTTGCTATTTTTTAAAGTAAATTTTGAGGAGAAAATGAGAGAAGGCTTGATATCCTTACTGTGCTCTGTAGACTTTTCGCTATGGTTGCATAAAATTTCACCTTACAAATGCCAGACTGTTCTGGGTAAAATGGCCAGTGAATGCACAGGACTGGGATAACCTTCTATAGACCTAATCATTCCTCAGATACAGGCAAAGTGACAGAAGAGTCAGGAATCAGGAGATCGATGCATATGTAATCGATATTGTGTCTTACAACTTTTCTGACAACCATAGCAGTAAGCTTAACACTGAGGACTTGAGACTCAAAGACATGTGAAGGTCACATCGTTAAGGAACTGAGAGCTGGCACAGAATGTTTTAATCCATAAACTTGTGGAGAAAAGCAATACATTCCTGCATATTAAGAACCAGATTTGTCTGTAAACAGGGCAATCTCTGAAAAGAATTCACAGATGACCTAGAATGTCCTTGCTTATTTGTAGGATACCGTCACAACATGTAAGTTTTTGGAATTTGCCCCTGCAAAGTAGTTTGTTGTCTTTATCCACTGTAACAGAAAAACTTTCATCATGCATTATGTAATAAAATTGTGCTTAAGATTGAGATTAAAAATTTCAAACTTGTGTTTCAGATAATCCTTTTTCAAATATCAGCCTTTTGCAAACCTATTTAGTTTATTTTCAGCAACATTTTTCTTGTCATCTTACGTTTCTTTGGATAACACTGAGGAGAGAAAAGCAGTAGTTGAAGGAAATAACAACATGCGTTGTTCATTATAATTTTTTCCACCTAACCTTTCAAACATGAACTAAAAGCCTCATCATAGCTCAACATTAATGCTGGCAAGGGTATTTTTGTATTCCTTTAACTAAAAATGGTGAAATGAGAATGCTCATTTCATCAGACTGGAGCCGTTAGCTGGCCTTTTTTCCAATTGTGTTATTATCTGTGGCACCATTTCTGAAGGTTTTAGTCCTTTTATTCAGAATTTCTTTTAAACAAACCAGGATGCTGGAAATATTGGACTGAATCATACCTTAGCTTTTTTTTTATTGAAAAAAAAAAGTGTTTTTCAGTAGCCTTTGCACCTGTGGGGATGAATGATGTTTCCCTCATTAATCCTTTTTGTACTTGTGGTGGGTAGGCATTAAAATCTATGATTAGACCAGGAACAGATGGAGACAAGAATGCAGATAGAGACAAGAAAGAATTTAGTCAGAGGATTCCAAGAGGATGTGCGTTGGTGGTATAGTGGTGAGCATAGCTGCCTTCCAAGCAGTTGACCCGGGTTCGATTCCCGGCCAACGCAGTTCACTTTTGGACCCTTTTCTCAGAGGAGAAACTGATGGGAAACCGGTGAAGTTAAACGGGGGGATGGTGGTGGGGACACACTCAGCTGGTGAGCAGCTTAGCAGAAAAGGGTGTGTGAGTCCCGGTGGACACCAGGCTAAACCCACCAGGCTAAATGTGAGCCAGTGATTGATGCATCCTTCCAGCATAGAAGTGTTATAGAAGTAGAAGAACGCATACAACCTGTGGTTCCCTGCAGAATTTGTAGCTCCTTCAGGAGCCGTAAGATACATCAAATACTTCCCAGGAAGCTCCCCTGTCTGAGTGCCCCTCCAGGTCTCTGAGGGTGCCAACTAGTTATGGTTATATAATTCATCCCTGTCAATCCCATGACTCAGAATCCTGTTATACCTGAAACATGACTCTTGAGATTTCTTCCAGATAAAATGTTCTATCACAAAGTAATTTTGAAAATAATTTGTCTTGTATTTCCAAAAACTGTTCATATGATAATTGCAGATGGGACCTACTTACATGACAGGCTGCAACATCTGGAAGAATATTCTATTTTTTTTCTATTTTTTTTTTTTCCTCAAGAGAGAAAACACCACATTCATAGGTTTATAGCAATCAAAAGAAGGAAAGGGGTAAAGAAGCTAACCCAGCCCAGGGAGAAGTTCTAGCTATTTGTACTTCCTAGCTAAGAATGGGTGATGAATGGAATTCCTAGGAGGAGTGGAGAAAGGGAAATGCAGGCTTGAAAAGGTAGTTAAAATAAACTAGATAGACTTACAAAGGGCTGTTATTTGAAAGAGGATAAAATTCACCATCGTTCTGGAAGAGAAATGGTTCTGGAAGCTGTGGGGGGGTGCTATGCCAGCAGGACACAATGGATTAAAAATCAAACCAGAGGGCTTTTATCTGTTCAGATTCTCATAGGTTCCTCAGTCTAAGTTGATGGGTCAAAATGATTAGTTACTCTAGACGACTCGAATTAGACTGCTGTTGGAAAAAAATAATTAGTTATTTATTTTCTTTGTCTTCTGAAGCCAGCCTGGATGCCACTGGAGGGAAAATCATAGAATCATAGAATCACTAGGCTGGAAAGGACCCACTGGATCATTGAGTCCAACATACAAGTCTTTTTCCTCTTGTCTCCTTTTCCCTGGGGAAGTGATTCGGGAGCCCAACTGCTTGGTTTTAGCTGCCACAATCAGCCAGGCCAGGGCTAAACTGTGACATTTCTGCAAGGCCTCACTGCCCTGGCTTGGGAGGGGTCCCGTCCACTCTCAGACCAACCCGTCCTCCTCCAGCTGCTTGCCCTCCTCCAGCCTCTGCCAGCCCTTACATGAAAGCCTAGAAAGCGCTCCAAAAAGGGATAAATTACTGGAAACCTCTAAGTTAAGAGATATTTCTGGATACTTTACATCTTTACTGCACAGGAAGGCAATGTTGCCTTTTGATGTTTGTTTCTGTTTGACACTTAGAATTGTGCAAAGTCACAAAATGTGTAACTGTTCCAGTAGTGCAAGTAATGATAGAAGTCTATGCTAGAAATAATCAGACAGCAGCACCTCATAGTCTATTAGCAATGAGCTCTAATGTAACTTTGCAATCATTCCAGGAGCAAAGTAAATCCCACATTCAGATGTAACTTCATTATTTCTCTTTGATTTCATCAGACTTCTGGGAACAGGGAAAGAACTTACCTACTGCAAGTATGGATGGCTTGGAATAAGAGGGGAGAACTTTCTAGTAATACCTCCTTCCTGTCCACTTATTCACTGCAGGAGCACAGGGTTTTTTTTTAAAAAAAATAAAATTTATTTTTTTAAAAAGTAAATTGCCTTAAAATCTTCTGCCACATCACTCTTCAAAAAAATGAGCTTTCCGTCTACAATAAACCAAGCAAGAGAATCCATTCTTTCAAATATCAATCAATATTGAAATTTCTTTTATATAAAAATAAGTTGTTTAAACAGTTAACATGCTAACTGATATAATTCTGCTGCTCCTTCAGTTTACTGCTCTGTTTCTGCATATGCACATTTTAGCTTTTCATAGACTTATAGAATCATAGAATGGTTTGGGTTGGGAGGTTCCTTAAAGATCACCCAGTTCCAAGGCCCCTGCCATGGGCAGGGACACCTTCCAGTAGATCAGGTTACTCTGGTAGAATGTGTTGCATTACAATTAATGTACATAATTTTGGATTATAAAACAGATCCATTTGTTCAGTATTTGAAACATGCTTAGTGAAATTAAGTGTAAAAGTGCAGTTTTGCACTTGTGCATTCTTGGTGCTTATAGGGATAAAGGAAGAAGGAAGGGGAAAGAGGGAAGGAAGAGAAAAAAGGAACACGTATGTACACTCACAGATACACAGTCACATGCCTTTCTGAGTATATGATTTGACTTACATAGCAATAACATTCGGCCTGATAAATGCATAATAAACCAGTATATATTTTCCATTTCTTTTCTTTGCCTCCTAAAAAAAGACTGAGGGAATTTTTATACTCTGGCATATTTTGGGGCTATCCGGAAGGAAAAATATACTTCCAAGAATCTTATAAATATTCTGTTAATCCAGATCTTGGTCTGAGATTTCTTTGACTATCAAAGTAAGCTGAAAGTTAATTCACTTCTGTCCAGCTGCATTTTGTGGTGTGCTCATCATATCTAAGAGGCCCTTTTCTGTTTCCATCTTTCACTGCATATGTCAAACTGTTTACAAAGAGGCAATATAAATTCAGTCAGAGTGCTAGGAATGCCATCAATGAGTTTGGGAGTTTACATTGTGTTTGTGTGAGGTCACTGCATGTTGTCTTCAGTGATCAATGGCCTGCTGAATGCTTTTAAAGCCAGAGGCTACCCTCAGTGCCTTTAGTTACTCCATGTTAGGTTATGTTTTATTACGAGGGATCATGCAGTTCTTCTCTTGCATTTTTATATAATGGATTTGTGACTGTTCAGTGGTTTTCATGGCATTTTCCTGCACTAGTAACAAGAAGTCAGATGACCAGTAAGACAGATGATATTTAACCTACCGATGACAGATGTAGCAGAGGTGAAAGGGTTATATCTATTAATAAACAAAGTTTGAAACCCTTTTAACACCATATTTCACATCACACTTACCTGACCTTTTGCACAAGATGACTTCCACAGACTTGTTAGAATTGGGGGGAGGGAACCACCAACTAGTTGTGGTTTTCTCTGTTTTTAAAAAAATTAAAATCAATCATTAAGATTTTTACATTGTCTTCCTAAATAAATGAATGAAGTGCTGGTGGTGCTGCAGTCAGGATTTCACTTGGATGAAAAAAATGTGGTAGATTTATTTTGTTCCCGGTGGGTGCTGACATTTTAACCCACTTATCTATGATTTATTCAGTCCTTGACAGTCCCCAAAAAGTGATGCATTTTGCCTTAAGGCTCTGTAGGTGAGGCAAGTTGACATATCCTTTTTCTTTCTGTTAAGGGGATGATGTCCTCTACAGTCCAGTGGATGAAGCAGGGGGAAATGGAAAAGGAAAATGTTCACGATAAGGATTTTTCTTGTTTTTTTCAAGTTCCTTGGGTTTGTTGTATAAAACTCCCTTAGAATATCTCTCTTATAAAGTCTGCCTTCAGTTTATTGTGTATATAACAGATTGTTAAAAGAAGATTTTTGTAGCATGGTAAAGCTAAAAGTAATCTGAGATATTTTGGATCAATTAATTATTTTACCTTTCTATGCTAAATAAAGTACTCTGTATAGATGTGATTCTATCTTTCCTAAGACTAGATGGAAGCAGATTTTATATTTAAGCACTTAGGTGAATTCCAACACGTTTGATAGCATATGGGCTGTACCAGAGAATTACCATTAAAAAAAAAGTCTAATCCTATATTTCTGGGCTGCCTGTGAAGATGGAAGTAGAAGAATCCAAGAGAAAGGGAAATGAGCAGGATATGCTCATAGTGTGCTTTTAGAGAAATGTCTTGTTTCAAAAATTCTGGGAGAAAGGACAGAGTCCTACCATTCCTGCTGGAAACGCACATAGGAGTTTGCTTTTCTATATTTTGAAGAGAAGAACTTTGTGTTCCTAGCTAGTATACACTGCTTGTTGTCATACCAGCTTGTATTAGAACTTGTAATAAGTCTTACACTCTTAAAAATATGTTTATATATATTCTTATTTTTGCAACACTTCAGGATGCATTTAATGCTAGAAGTACACATTCCGAAACAGAGACTTAACTAAGGGAATGTAGTCCCCAGGGAGAACAGAGCTTCTCCTCCAGGGCATGAAGCATCAGCTGAAGCAGTAACTGATCTCACCTTCAGACTCTGGCTTGCTGGGGAGATATATTGTCTTGCCCATTCAATGTCATGATGTGCAGAATGAAAAATGCAGAATCAGGAATTTCTTTTAAAAATATCCATATGCACAAGACTGGGGTTAAATCTGCCTTTTTAGTTATACAGTAGTTTATTTTTGACTGGAAATCTTTTGAGCTTTTTTTTTAAAATGAAATAAGCATAGTCAGACTTCTTCTATTGCCTTGTCTCATCTGTAGTTTAAGGGGTGAAAAACAAGCAAAAACTTAAAGAATTTTTTTTTTCCTCTACTTCTTGTAGACATTGACTGTATAACAATGATAATTTGCGCATAAGAATATCTAGAAGAAGGAAAAAATAATTAATGCTTTATTCTACATAATTCTTTACGTACTGGTATGTTTGTGGTCATGCAAAGCTAAATACTTTTTTAGCTGGACATAACGGGTCACCCACTCTCTGACAGAAACAATCCATAGCATAAAGAAAGCAGAAATCCTGAGTAGGTTTCCACTTCCATACTCCTGTCTTTTAATTTATGTATTTCTTTTCCATCTGAGGCTGTCAAGCTACTTCAGAGCTATTAAAGTTAAATGGCATAATCCAGTTTCCAACAGCACAAGGACAAAATTTACTGTTGAAGGACCACATCCATGTAGATGTCTAGGGCCTGGTCCAAGTCAAATGACACATGGCCACTGACTCCACTGGAAATTGGCTGACACCATTAGCTTCAAGCACAACCACGGTAAGAGAGTTTGCTTCCTGTATTCTGTTTTCTCAACATGCCAAGGTAAAAATCTCCATTTGGGAGACACTTTAACATATTATTCAATTAGTAATCATTTTTCGCTCCATCCCAGAATGTAATGTTTTATTCTTGCCTGACAAACAAACAGACTAGTACGTCTAGATGGCCTCTCAGAGATCCTAAGTAAATCCCTCTCACATTATTTTTGTTACATTTCTATCGCTATACAGTTCAAGTATAATAACTAGACTCAGTAACTCTTTCCTGGCTCATGTCAAGTCTTTGAGCAGTTAAGAAAATGAAAACCTGAAACAAGGAATTATGTTCCCTGAATGGCATGTGATAATTTTTTACAGGAAAAATAACTCCAGCAACCCACAGTGTGCTTAACCTTTTCTGATGAAATATTCTCAGTCACACCATTGCTTTGTTGCACAACATTTCCTTGACACTCCAGAGATTGTCCCAAAGCAAACATAGCATTAATCATTAGACCCTTTACTCATTTTCTGATCAATTCATTTGAACTGATATTTTTCTCTTCATAGACTCATAGAATCATAGAATCACTAGATTCTAGAATCATTAGATTCACACATAGGAAAACTAAAAGCATAAAAAATGCTGCTATCAAATTATTCTTGTTTCTCTTTGTACATTATTGGTAAATTTAGAAACACTTTTAAGACAGTCACCTTTGGTAGCTGTCATTAGGGAGACAGTAGCTTAAGAGCAGCAAGTTCCACTATCTGCATTGTTTCCTACAGGTTCTCAAAGTAAAGTGCCTGTCATATTTAAAGGGGGGTTATATAACTTCCTTGCATATACACAGAATTTAATATTTTTACAGTGTTCAAGGCCAGGTTGGATAGGGCCTTGAGCAGCCTGGTCTAGTGGGAGGCATCCCTGTCCGTGGCAGGGCGGTTGGAACTAGGTGGTCTTTAAAGTCTCTTCCAACCTAAACCATTCTATGATTCTATGACTTTATGGCAAGCAGTTGCTGACAAACACTTGTGCTCTACAGATCTTAATGGAAACTGAGATATTTCATCTTTAGAGACTCATGGATAGGAAAAAAATGCATATTCCTTAAAGAAATTTATGTTTATTAGTAAGTAAAAAAGCATGTTGCTTAGGTGCTTCTACAGCTCCTATTACCATAATGTTAGGGCAATTCAAGTCTTTAGTGTATTCTGTGAAAGAGTGAAGAACTGCCATTCCCAATTTTGCAGATGGGGAAGAAAGGCAATGTAGCTACATTTTTTTCTCTAATGCATAAAAAGCCAACTATCTGCCTCAGGAAAATCTGTGGCAGAACAGCTACTTGATTCCAAGTTTTCTAATGATATGACCAGCTGACTGTTCTTCATCTCCTGCACTTGGAAAAGTTATTTTAAAACTGTAAATATACCTTTTGGTGCCTCAGTACAGTTTCCTCTCTGCAATTTCTACTAGTACCTACTCTGTAACTTCTCTCCATTTTCTTTATTTGTCCCTGTGGCTTTGTAGACAACTCCCTCTACTTCTTTCATTCTACCCAGTTCTAGCTGGAATCTGGCCTTGTGCTTCCAGGCCTACCTTCAGTGTTGGAAAGAGGAGAGGACAGATCATTAGTTCTTAATGGTTTTCTCAACAGGTAATCCTAGTCAGATAAATCAGTTCATATTTAAAGCCCTAGGTCAGAGGGTTTTACTTTGTGGACAGTGGGAGGGTCTGACTTTCTGTGCAGCAAAGGCAAGCCCTTGAAGAATTCCTCAGTACAGGCACTGCTTTTGCTGGCAATTAGAGCCAATTTGGCGTAAAATTATAGGTCTTATGTCTTTGAATGAATACGCTGTAACAGTTATCTCTCCAACAATTTTGTGGTACAGACATTCATTCACTACACAGCCTTGTGAATCCATGAGAGATTTTTATGGGGAGACAAGGTTAGAAACATCAAGATCTTGGCACTCTAATTAGGTATAAAGTGTTCTACTGACTGCAGTGTTTAAAGCCCCTGGTTATCCTTCATATATGGTAGAATGAGTAACCCATCAGGGTCACAATACTTCTGTGATGTGTGACCCTCTTTAGATTCTGGTGGTTTCATACCAGAGAAGATCACCCTACCTGTATGGGGCAAGTCATTTGTGTGTCACCCCAGTCTCCCAGTGTGCTGCTGGAGAGGGACTATGGTACACATGAGGAGTTGGGGAGATATCCCTTCTCTGTTCTCCTTTTCATCTGCTGTGGTGCCAGACATTGATACAGTTTGTGCCCTCCTGAAGCCCCTACTCATTTTATATGTTGCTAATACCCACCTAGCAGACTCAGCGGTATGGCTTGATTAAAGTAGGGTTAAAAGTAGTTAGCAGCATGGCATCAAGCAGCATGAAAAATCTATTGAAAGATCTATCAAAAGATCTGGGTAAATATCCATGTCAATTAGACCTCACTAAGCTCTGTGCTGGAACAGATGACTGACTGAAGGTTTTTGACTGGTTAGGTTAAAATATCACATATGAACACACTATACTGTTGTTACAGAAGGGTAAGCTTTGCCATAGTTTAACTACAGTATTCCATGTTGCAAATCTGTCCAGATAATTCAGTTTGACCACCAGTAAGAAACAACTTTTAATTCAAAAGCTTTTGTTTCACATTGTATATTGAGTTTACTTAATATAGATTACCAGATACTCCAGGGAGAATCAGCTGCCATTGCTGTTTAGCCTTGTCTTTGCAGAAATCAAATTAAATAACATATCTAAATCCTTAAAGCAAAGTGGCAGTGTCTGGTCTGGCTCCATTTTCACTTGCTTAGCACTTTTTTTAGGAGAAGAAACCTCTTCAGGCTTTCTCAGGAATTCAGTAAAAATTAGTTTAAATTCACTAACAAGGAGGCTGGTGGAAACTCCCATGATGTTCCAATTTTCCACTTCTTCACCACAGATCTATTTTCTACCTATGACAAATATATGCTTCAGCATGGATCATAAAGTGGTATTCACTAAATTTAATTTACATTCTTTTATATATTTCCAAGTTAACTTTTGATTTTGACGGAAAAAGACATAGCCATAAACCCATCAAGCCCTCTTGAAAAGAAAATTCAAATACTTTTTTAAAAGCAAATTTATCTTCTAACTGTGAAATATGAATAGAATCTTTGTGGAGCCAGCAATACCACAATTCCAGCGGTGCAGTGAGCTAAGTACATTATTTTTGCACCTCATGAAAGAGTTTAGTCAGGTCTCATATTAGCCTTGAGCATAATAGCCAGACATAGTTCAATAGAGATATCCAGATACAGTAGCTTCAGGAAAGGATTACTGTGACTTCAAACTGAATCAGTTTCTCCTGGGTCATATATTTAAAGAAACCCAGGGTCCCTTGGCTGTTAATAAATGGAAGTTCTATCAGAAAACAATTATGCTACAATGGACCCCATCAACTGTATGTCCAAAGTTGGGCGTGCTCCTCTTTCGGCCTCCAGAAAGTTATTGCTTGCAGTGTGTTCTTAAGATGCCATCCATTTGTAATAAATAATAAATGATAGTCTGGGAACATATTTACCTTAGTTCTTAGATAAGGCTTCTAGATCAGAACTGGTACCAGCTCTTTTTCTTTTCTCCATAGGTATAAGGGTGAACCTCTGTGGTATTTGCCACTGTAGGGACTCTTCAACAATGTTCAAAAAGAGTAATTGTGTATATGTAAAATTCATGTTGAGAATGCATGAATACACTTTAATTGATTTTCAAGTGATTAACATAAAAGACTGAGGGGCTTTTGCACATACTCTGGCAAAAAAACACTTTTGGAGATTTCAGCAGCAGCTGGGAAGAACAGTAGTGTGTGCCCAGCCAGATCTGGAGCCGAAAGGTAAATTTTCCATGCAGCATATTCTAAAAATCTTTGGTTTAGAAAACCTTATTGACCTATGTAAAATGAATTAGTACACTCCACCCACGTAAGTAATGGCAGGTTTTTGCATTCCAGAATGCACTCTAACCTGCCTCAGTTTTGGCAAATAGTGGATTCACACTGGTCACATATACCTTCATACTGAGAGGGTATAAATAAATAACCTCAGTGGGGCCATGAAGGTTCTGTTACCCACAATACTTTTCTTCTGCCTATATAGACAAAGTCACCTACCACATCCATTTGTTCAATATATTCCGTGGGTAATAAAACATTCCCAATTAAATAATATTCAGCCAACACAAAAGCAACCCATGGCATCTGGAAGAAGTTAATTTCTTAGGTAGTCAGAAAATACACAGAATACAACCAGAAGGGGACTAAGAATACCTTAAGATGTTGGTTTCTTCTGTGTGAGGCAAAAAACAGATTCTTTAGGTGTAAAATTGATCTGTGCTCTTCCCAATGATAGCTAGCTGCTGCTTTCCCATACAATCTGGAAAGAAAAGGAAAAACAAATTAGCTATTTCACTGTATAAAAATATGTGTATCTAATCAGTGTTTTTTGATGGTGAATTAAATTTTCTTGTTTGAAAAAAGAAATATATTTAGAATATGACATATCTATTTGTGTTAGATCCTCAGTAGTTTTAGATATGGGCCAATCCACTGAATTCAGTCAACTGGCACAGATTTTCTGTAAACTGGCACTTTAATTTTAAACCAGTAGCAAAAACCTGCCTGCTGTCTGAATGTATAAATTATTGAAAGAGAATCACTAAGACTGTGCAACAGATAATTGGCCTCTCTGGTCAATTCTCAATGGTCCTGAGAATTTCATTGGTTTCAGATAAAGGTCTTTTTCTGAGCTGTGGGCTGAAAAATTCCCAGAGTTTGAACAAGTTCATGTTCTTTGTTTGCTTTCTAAATAGCACATTTCAAGGCCAAGACTTGGCAAGGAGCAATGAGGTCAGGATATATGCTTGGTAAGGAAAAATGTGAGATTTAGAATTGGCATGGATTTGATCTTGAAATACTGTATCTTAAAAAGCAAAGGTGGAATTTCAACTTCTTGTAACATTTGTGGTTGTACATCTAGGAATTTTTCTAGGAGGTTAGGAGGGTACATCTTTAGAACCATCTAACTGTATTTATGTATCAGTTGTTTTTTTATTTGTGCATCAATTATTAATGTTGCACTGTTATAGTTCTTAAAACATTTACATTGATGTCTCTTTTAATAAAGATTGTTTGCCGTCTAAATTGTCAAGTTTCATCTGAGGAATTTTTCAGCAAAACTAAAGATAAATTTTCCAGATGTTTTGTCATATAAACCAACTTAAAAATAAAATTATGAACTGAGCCTTTAAAAATAAAAACAGAGAGGGTAAATTATGCTTTCTGTTTCCATGAAAACCTATAGTTTGCATACAGGTTATAGATACCCTGATACTTGTATAAATCACAATCTGAGTTACTTATCTAAATTCTGTGTTGTATATGTGGGAAGAATTAAACACTTCTAATCGGGATCCACGAAAGTGATGCACTAAGCAGAGGTACTGGTGTGAGGTAGAGTAGACGTGGAAAAGCTTACATGCAGCACTGGCAAAGGTCAAGCCTCTCTTACTGGGCCACTGTCATGGCATTCAGAAAGATGAGTTGCCTCTAGGAGTCAGCCCTAGTGGCTTAATACAAGCCTGTCACTTTTAAATTTGAAGATTGTTAGAGATACAGACCCCTGTAGAAAGTCTTGAAGTTTACAGGCAAGAAATGTGATTTCCATAATTAATTTTAATAATTTTCTTAGAAGTGTCTCTGTAGTCCCTCAAATTGGATACACATGGTCTAAGATGGCTGCAATACTGTCATAGTTGTTCACAAAATTAAAAATCTGCTTTAAAGGAGAAGGAAGAAGCATATATTCGTGCACCAGGTAAAGTCTGCTTAATTCAGAAAGTCTAGCCTTCTTTTAAGTTATGACCCGTTACAAATATTTCAGAAGCCAAATATTACACATTTTCAGAAGACCCTAGTCAATCCTTTCCATAGTTACTGTATTTAACCTTTCTCTTTGGCATCAGTGGGACTACATGCAGATGAAAACAGAGACATTAGTAAATGCATTGGCATTTAGCAGTAGAGTCCTAAAATGAATGATGTTTATAGACTCATAGAATGATTGAATTGTTTGGGTTGGAAAGGACCTTAAAGATCAACTACTTCCAAGCTCCCTGCCATGGACAGGGACACCTCCCACTAGAATAATATAATGAGTGCTTTGATAGAGGAAGTAAAATAATAAAAACAAGAATTAACATATAGCCCAATTATTCTATAAAAAAGAAATTATTAAATAAAAAGACTGTTTTAGTTCATTTAACGAGAATTCTGTTGTCTATGTTACATTCTCTTAGCTGCTGATCCAGACTCTCTGCAGTTTTGATGATATACACATTTCCTGTCCTCTTCTAACTCTATGTAATCTGGTGTTTAGATCTGTTGTGACAGGCAGTCTTTTCTGTAAGGATGTGTATCTACAGGGCTTTGGCAGAATCAGAGGTACCTCTCTGCTTCTGTGAGCTTTCTCTCCCATCTAACTCATATTGTACCAGCTACCACAGGGAAGGTGGGGTCTGAAAGCAAGGGCAGTAAGTGGAAAACCTTCAAAGTGAACCAACGTGCTGGTGATTCCGTTGATTTAGTGGTGTCTCGATTTGCAACAAGTCAAAACAGCAAATGTTTACACATAATAGCATTATGGAAACTGGGATTTCCTTTTATTTTGGAACTGGCTTCATAAGATATGAAGCCAATACCATGAACATTTGTCTTAAACAAAAACCCCTGCTTTTTAAAGCAATAAGCTATTAGCTTCTTGTGTCTTGACCACGTGCCAAATTAGGTTAAATACATTCTGCCAACTTAAATCCCTTTGGCAGTTTCAGCTGCTCTTGTTACTCTGCTTCTCCTTCTGGGGCCAGAGTCTACCACTGAATGTGTGTGTTTCCACTCACTCATGTCCAAGGGCAGGTTATGGCTGCTGGGAAAAGTTTTCTCCTGTAGTGCTACTGGCCCAGAACTGATTTCTCCCATCCAAGCGCTACCTCCATTGCACTGAAACTATGATCCTTGTATTCATACATGGTATTTGGAACAGGAATAAGGAAGAGGAATACAGAGCAAGAAATAATAGAGGTTTGAGTTATGAAGGCTGCAGTGAACATTTGATATTAATAGAGTCCTACTGACCTCTCTAAAATTGTGAGGTTGTGATATTTTTACAAACTGCTGACATTTGTAGTCTTCAAAATTTGGACAGTCATAACCCACAGTTAGAGGCTTACTTAGAGACCTTCTTAGGAAGGTGAATTCTTAATGATACACAGATGCTTGACAGGACCAAACCAATGTTAAAGAAAAAAATCTCAGGAGCTGAATTTGTGTTCTTCAAAGCATCCTTAGAGTTTTTGGCATTTCTAGTTAAGATGATTATGAGTCTGCGAGTCTACAGAGAGCACAAATGAGACAGTAAGTTTATTAGCCTTGCATAGCATATGTATAGCATTTTGCTCTCTCCCTTCTCCTAATTAGTGATATGTGTTTGCTCAAATGTTTTTTTAAAGGGCAGAGGATTCTTGCAGATTGGGTTATATATTTGTAGTGAAGCTAAGAGGCTGTCTCTCCTCTGGTTTACAACTGTAGGAATCAGAGGTCCTAAAATGACCCAAAGTTTAACAGTATAAACCCAGGCTTAGAGCATAGATAGCTTTGGTGTGACATCAAAACAAATGAAAGGTGAGAATGTAATAATTTACTACTAGGGATCTGAACGATGAAAGGGGATTAGATAGCAGGTGCTGGTGAGTGGAGAAAAAGGGAATATGAGAGTGTTAGAGCACCATCTGTTCATGCAGCTCTTGCTCTATTACCTGGGTGTTTCTACTGCAGACCTCTAAACATTTGACTGTACTGTTGGGGTTGCAGTCTTCTTTCCTGGTTTGGAGGTGAAAGTGTAGCTTTTCTGATGGGAAATTTTTGTTTTCTTTCTTTTCATTTCTTCTTATGTACCTTGCTCCTATCTCTGATCATAAACTCTATTAACTAAAACACCAGAAAAATTAATGAGAACTGCATGTAAATTGCATGTTTGCTAAAGAAAGTAGATTGAATGACAGCAAATACAAATGTAGCCTGCACTTTGTTCTTATTAGAATCATATGGTAACTGATCCATGACCTGACATAATCGTCCATCTTTTGTTTGCAATAGACTCTCTTAATGATTATTAAAGCAATGCCAGAATAACTGCCATGGACTGAGACTTCAAAATGCTTCATATTGCACAGCCACACAGCAGAGAGGTGTCCTTGTCTCAGAGAGCTTATGGAAGTGTGATATTTGCCTGGGAATCTTTAATTTTCTTTATTCTGTACTCTGAATATTTCAGGTTTTCTTCAGCCTAGTCTGAAGACTGTCAATAATAACAACAATAATTAAAAGATCTGTTTCTGAAAGGCTTAAATCTTTACAGCATTCTTGTGGTTTCCTTCAGGAATATACATTTTATACAGATTAATGCACCTCTGTTTCTTTTAAACCTTCATTATTTCCTCGGCAATGGCACTCACCAATGAGACTCCCAGTCTCATTATGGGTTCTTGTTAAGGATATATATTCTCATAACATTTGAGATGTAGTGAAAACCAGGAGTTTATTTCCAGATCTGGATCCAAATTAAAGTCCAGTTTGCGAGCCAAAACATGTTTCAGTGGTGAAACATTACTTTGGTAGCTAGGAAAAGCTTTTCCATACTTTTGTGATTTAAAAATACCAGTTTGTTTCTGATTTGGCCATCCTATGAACATCATTGCCTCTTAAATGACGTCTTCTGGAATAGATAACATAGAAACATGTTTGGGTTTCCTTCACACTTGCTACCTGCCAGGATTAAGTTCCTAAGGGAGAAAGCAACTCACTCTGTATTTCAGAGCAATACTTGGCCAGTTCAGGTTTGAATTTTTCTTTATTCCACAGGACAGATTTTCTCCATCTTCTTCTTGTCCTTACATAAGGAGAATGATCCATATGCCAACATGACAAAGATCCAGAAAGTTATAAAGGCTTTATTGTAAGGCTAAATCCTTTAGAGGGATTGAAGCAGCTTGCATGAAGGAAAAGAGAGGATGTGCATTGAAGCAGGAAGTAATTAAAATAATGAATCATTCGGTAGAATCCAGTTTTTCTATAAAGTTTATAAGTCTTTTTGCAAGTAGATTCACATTTTCACGATTGTCAGTTTAGGCTTCATCCTCCATGCAGTATTTCTTCTCCTGTTTCTTGCCAAGAAAACCAGCTGCAGGGTTTTGGTACTGAAATAAGATGGTAATCTTTTCTCTCTTTCCTTCATAACACTGTTACTGTGTGCATCTCTTTACTACTTTAATGTTGGCTCTTATTGTATTTGTAACTCTATAATTGTACATTTTGATATATCTTATACTTATTGTAGATTAGAACATGTGTATTACTGTATAAAACTAGTGACTGATTTTTTTTCAAGTATATCTGGACATATCTTACTAAGATTATAAAGTCAAAAAAAGAAGATGAAGATTTTTCCAAAATTATCTTTCTGATTGCTCTATGTTCTCATGCAAATAGTGCAGTAGACTGACCTCTGCGTAAATCAGTGAGAAGATAGAGTGCCTCACTAGCGGACGTTAGGAATTTAACCTCTCAGAATAACAAATAATTTTTTTTTTTCCCCCAATTTCTTAGGTTTTACTTAGGATAAACACCAGTTTAGAGCAGATATCTAGCTCTTTGCTGGTTAATATTTGCTGAGGCAAATAACTTGCATTGATGACTACAAGAGGTAACAGGTTGCACTACGTACAGAAAGTTTTAGAGGAAAGGCAAGATTTGCAGGTGAAGGAAATAACATTTTATTAGATCATTTTCTATAGCTGGGAAAAAATAACAAAATTCAGGATATGCAGTCTTTTTTCATGTCTGAAGTACATATGAATCCTCAGACTGATCTGCATCTCTTTAGATATGCTATCTAGATTAGCTCCTGCTCTTCATTTACGGCTTTTGAACTTGAAACTCATTAGTTTTGGGAAGTGAAAGCCAATATTTACAATTTACTGCTTGTTATCACCCCAGTTGGTAAGATGCATAGTGGTATTTTATCTTTTTTTTTTTTTTTTCCCAATATCTACAGATCTGTCCTGAATAGGATACAGTTTGTTCATTAAAAAAAAAAAAATGTTGATGTTCTGATTAGGAGTCAAATCTATCAGGACTGTAATCCTTTAGAGAGCACTGACTTTGTGCTAAAATGATTACATCCTAGGACTTGGTCAGGAAGTTGATAAAGTAAAACATATCACCATCTCACTTGGTCAACTTTTACTATGATTATAGGATAATTAACCCCAGCAGAGGAAGAAATTGCTGTAGGAAAAGGAATTTTATTCCAGTTATATACACATCACACTAAACGAATGTTTAACGAAGCAGGTACATCTTATGTGAGAATATAATTAAAATGCTTTTATACAGGTTCCTGGCTTGTACTGTACTCAAAACCAAATGCCCTCTCACCAGTTTCCAGTTGTTCAACTGTTACTGAATGCTCCTATTATTAAAGTTTTATGCTGCTATACTGTTACTTTATCAAGTATGAGGTCCAGCAAGTGGATGTTTGGATTGCTTTTTCCTGGTGTACTATTAAAGACTGATCCATATTTTCATACTTGAACATTCCTTATTTCTCAGTTTGGATGCAGCTTTTCTGTTGGAAATCAGCAGTTTGGCATCCCGTGGCAGTAAGCCCTGAAAGTCCATTTTGTGCAGGTGAAAGACAGGTTCTGTAAGGATATAATTCTAGTAGTATTTTCTAGTACTCTGGGCAAGACATTAGAATTTGCATGTACTGCCATCTCTCTTATTTGAAAAAAACCCATTTATTTCTTCTGAGCTTTTGAGATCCTAAAAATGTTTTCTGCACTATTAAAAATAAATGTGCTTCCATTGAGATGTAGCATTCTTCTTTTACATTCTAACTGTCAAGCCAAACACTGAAGATTCCCCTGGATATCACTAATGTAATTATTACAGTTTGAAGAAAGTGCTTTACAACTCATATAATTAAAGGGTTTGCTCTGTTTCCGTTGAAATTCAGATAATGTCTCCCAGTTATTCAGTAGAAGCAGGAACAAAATTTACAATTATGGTAAGTGTGTAGTCTGGTGAATGATCTCATTATTATTTGCTATAGCTCCAAGAGTAGTTTAGGTGCAATATTTGAACAACAACAAAAAAAGTTTGCAGATTTTAACATAAAAATACATTGTACCATAGATGATTCAACTCGATTAGCATCCTTCTCTCTCACCAATATAATTTGAAGTTCATTAACAAATGGGGAACAAAAGTGATAAGAGACCTCCACATTTTCATGCACTTGTTTTGTTATGTTTTGGATGAGAAACAAATCTCAGAACTGGGAAAAAATACCTGGCAAGCATTTCTGCTTCAAAAAAAGTGCAGGATTTTGTTTCCTTTGTTTTTGCTAATATCTTCTCTTAAAGGGGACAATACTAAAGACAGGAAATCTGACTATCTATGGGGTTAAATAATCTTTGCTTCTCCATTTCTTTTAGGTAACACAGAAGCTTTTCTCAATTACTGTGTGTTAGTGAAACTGTTTTCCCACTCGTTGATTTGCTTTGTGATCCATGTGGTTCTCTAAGGCTGAACAAAACCTGCCTTTGCCTCCAGTTTCACTACCTTTAAAGCTATCTTAGGAATTCGGAGCTGATGGAGCACACATGGGAAGCAGTAATTATCTGAGAATTAATTGCACAGAATGAGTAATAGGATTTCATATTTTGCTTTCAAAAATAGCCTATAAACTTTGAAAGGAAGACTTGTAATCAAGTTACATATTGTTATCAGTCAAATTTGGTCATGTACAGTCTGCATGTTCAGGAGAGATTTTGAAGACCTACACCATATGAGCATTTAGACGTGCTTGTCCTGTTCCTTACAAATTTCTTACAGTGCTTAACAATGTTAGGACTCTTTCAGTAAGAGTTCAGTGATCCTTATGTAGTGACTGCAATACAAGTCAGTCTCCCTTGTGTTCAGAGATGAAGGTGAGGATGAGAAGGAAGCCAAATGAAGTATATTAGTTGACTCATGTTCCTTGACTGAGAAAACATGCTCTTGGTCAACTAGCAGATGAAAAAAACAGATTACAAAACAGATTATTCTTGGAATTATTCAGCACGCTTTCAGTCTTCGTTTCGCTATTCCAGATACAAAAGAAACACTGAAGTAAAGACTCTTTATACCACTAAAGTCAAGAAACAGTTTTAATTTAGCTAGTAGTAATTCGATAGTTGTCCCACTTGACATATTTCAGATTTCTCATAGGGCAGGAGAAAGGGGATGTTTACAAGGAGAGACACTTGACTACTTCTTTAACTCTTCAGAGATTTCCAGACTAAACCATAAAAGGGGAATGTTTTCTTTTTTTTGGAAAGAAATTCTCTTGGCAATAAGAGGACAAGTGACTGTTCTCCAACACTCTGAGCCAACTTCATCTCTGTGGTCAATCCACACGAATCAGTGGCTCTTTATCAATACAAATGAATTTAACATATTTTTTTGTCTGCAGCCAGGACAGTGTCTTTTAAAGGCTATTACTGCCAAGTAAAATACAGCTTTAAGAGGGCTCAGCATTTTCTTAAATGGGTAGTTTTTACCAGTGTCAACTTAAGTAATCAGAACTGAGCTGAAGCATATTATGTTTTTATAACACAAGGTTGTCAGAATTAACATAAAAGCAAAATGCTCATATCATTAGAATTTTAATGGTTGTCTTTCTCATCCAGCAATAGATTATACATACTAAATAAAGTGTTATGTAATTAAAAAATTCCACAATATAAATGGATGCTTAGAGAGGAAAATTCCAAACCAGGTAATTTTATGATGCCATTAAAAAAGAAAAACATAACTCTTTAAAATATATTATATTATCACAATGTTAGGTGATCACAATATTCTTACAAAAGCCTGCAGATTACATCATTTATGCTCCTTCTTTGGGAAAATAAATAATTTCTTTTATTTTCATAAAAATTAGAAATACAAAATCATTGTATTTTTCACTTACCTGTAGCTCTACTTCATGATATTTAAGTTGTATGGCTGATGTAGCTTGATTTGCCAAGTACAATGTAGATCTGGTAGTAGAGAAAGTAAGTGATAGATAAAATAACTGTGTTTCTTTTGGGATAGAGGAAGCAAAATAGAAGCTAATAAACAGTAGAGTATCTAACACAGATTTTCACATCTGTTTCATTCATGATGTTCTGCTTCTATGGATTCTCCACCTTAGAATCATATCATAGAATAATAGAACAACCAGATTGGAAGAGACCCAGCGGATCATCGAGTCCAACCATTCCTATCAAACACTAAACCATGTCCCTTTGCACCTCGTCCACCTGTCCCTTAAACACCTCCAGGGAAGGTGAATCAACCACCTCCCTGGGCAGCCTGTTCCAGTGCTCAATGACCCGTTTAGTGAAGAATTTTTTCCTAATGTCCAGCCTAAACCTCCCCTGGCGGAGCTTGAGGCCATTCCCTCTTGTCCTGTCCCCTGTCACTTGGGAGAAGAGGCCAGCACCCTCCTCTCTACAACCTCCTTTCAGGTAGTTATAGAGAGCAATGAGGTCTCCCCTGAGCCTCCTCTTCTCCAGGCTAAACAACCCCAGATCTCTCAGCCGCTCCTCATAAGACCTGTTCTCCAGCCTCCTCACCAGCTTTGTTGCTCTCCTCTGGACTCGCTCCAGAGCCTCAACATCCTTCTTGTGGTGAGGGGCCCAGAACTGAACACAGGGTTCAAGGAGCGGTCTCACCAGCACTGAGTACAGAGGGAGAATAACCTCCCTGGACCTGCTGGTCACGCCGTTTCTGATACAAGCCAAGATGCCATTGGCCTTCTTGGCCACCTGGGCACACTGCTGGCTCATGTTCAGTCAGCTGTCAACCAACACCCCCAGGTCCCTCTCCTCCAGGCAGCTTTCTAGACAGACTTCTCCTAGTCTGTAGCACTGCATAGGGTTGTTCTCATTCATAATGTTACTGCAATGGAAACATTTTGTATGCTTATTATTTATTTAATTATGAAATGCCCTAAATTATTACAGTGTATTCTAGTAGATTCCAAGATTATTTCATCCATGTGCATCTCTCTTCATTAGCTGATTCATGGTATGAGTATTGTTGTGGAGTGCAATCAGTGCACAGATAAGTTACAAAGAAAATTGAAGAATAAAAGATACAAAAAAACCATGGGAAAATCAACATGTCTTAAAATTGAATGCATGCATTTTTTCCTACATGCAGAATTAGGATTAAAACCCACATAAACTGACAATCAAAGATTGAGTAATTTGTAATGACGTCTTTTTTTCTCACAGATCACTTCTAATCAGCCAGTGTTCCTGAAGCTGGAATTTGACATACCATTAGGATCCACAGGTTACTCATTTTGCAGCCACAGAGAAAAAAATTACAATAAACAAGACACAAGTTAATTAAAATACTTAGTCTTGGTCATGGTAGTAAGCAAATTGCCAGCAGATTTCACATTCTCTGTTTGTTGAAGTTAAAAGGAATAGTATTGAAAGATCCCACAGTGGAAAGAGGGTATTCAAGTAATATTACAAAATCCCAGATACTTCTGATATTTAGATGCCTGAAAAAAATAAGAAATGTTTCAAACAAAGAAAAAAGATTTCTAAAGTTGTGATAATTCATCGCTTAAGAATGTATAAGGTTCAAATACTTCTATTTGTCTATTGGGCAATTTTGCTAAGGTAGAGGTCATCTGACTTTACATTGTGCAGTTAATTTTGACATGGTTGTAACAGTCCAAATTTCTGCATTATTCATTGAAATATTATCCCCTAGCAGGGTAACTGGCTAATTATTTCTAAATACTGTCATATTTCTCTGTATTGATGTAATATATTCCTGTTCTACAAAGGCAAAATGTTGCTGCTTAGGCATCATTATTAATTTGTACCTTCAACATTACTTCCTGACTTGCTTCCTGTGTAAAAGAACATTCGTCTCTTCCTATGGGTCAAACCTATTATTACAGAGGTGAAATAACTTCAGACAGAAGTTCAGGACAGAACTTCAGTTTCGATCTTCTTGAAGGGAAATCTAATTATTTATGACAGAATTAAGCTAGAACAAATTTGTTGTCTAAAATCTGCTTTCTATTATTTTGATATAAGAATGATCCATTGCATTGAAGCTAGACACAACATGACAGTGGAAGACAAATTCATTTAATCTTGTTAATTACCACTTTCTTTTGTTCTTTCTGCCTTAAGTGTATGAATGCTTGGCCAGAGAAAGCTCTATATAATTCCCTGGAGAATTTTTCTTTAACTTCACCAAAATCTGAATTACAAATGATCAAATACCTGATCCATAGGATATAGCCAGAGCTTTTGAGAGGTTTCCTCGTGTCTTATTTCATTCTGTTGATATTTTCCTAGGTGCATGTAACTACAGGAATTACTGTATTGAATCTTGCTCCATTCCAAAACCTTATCCATATCAATTGTCTATACCTGATGCTTCTAAGGAAGGCAATATGACTTCACAGAAGCAGCAAGTAATCTCTTCCTCCAGAGTAGAGCATAATTTTTAATAGTTACATTTGTGAAGCTCAAAGATAAATACTTCTTTTAACATTTTTGGGGATAATTATCATAACCCAAAATACTCTTGCTACTCCTGTATGTCTTTGTTTTCTCAGATTACTTCAATGTACTTAAATTCTTGAATTCAAGATATTGACTGTAACAGAAATTTTGCATTTTATTCTCATTCCTATGAAAAGCAAAGCTAGTTTTCATTTTCTGAGAACAGAATTTTCCTTTAATTTTTATTACTCTTGTATTATTCCCCTTATTTTTCAGCAAACTGAGATGGGATAACCAGTGTGAACATAGTGTGTTAGCTGAAGATACACCTCTGATATCAATAGAATTATCTTCTGTTTATTCTCGGCTCCATTCCTTATATAACTTAATGTTTTGACAAGTTAATAATTCACACCAAACAGAGGGTAACAGAATTCAAACAAAATCAATTAACACTTCAAATTTTTCCCATACTCCATCTGTTCTTGTAGTACAGGTACAAAAGCTGATATTATGAAAATGCAAGATTCTAAAATGAAATTTTATTTACTTCTATGCAGTGGGAACCATTATTTTGTCTGAACACTTCTGTAGTGGAAAAAAAGTGTGATTTGTTCAGTCATAAAAGCAAATCCTGCTTGAGTCAGTAAGGTAGCCAAGATCAAGCCAATCCTTGTAGCTAACTCTGACATTTTAATGATTTTCCATCACTTCAGTCTTGTTTTCAGGAACCAGTGTATGGGTGACCACATCGCCTAGCAGACATAAATTTTGTCTTAAAACAGTTGAAGGAAATCAAAACCAGCTGATTATGCTGGTCCCAGCTGAATCCAGAAGATTATCTTTCTTTAATAGATTAGTAAAAGTTGACCTGTTTTTTAAAATGTCTCTCGATTTTTTATGCAAAATTTAAAACCTGACATATCTGAATGATCAAGACTAGAACATTAATGGTAGGACTTCTTTCCTTCCTCACTTTCCAAACCTCATGAATTCAATATGTGTTGAAAAGGTCAGAAGTTATTCTGTACGTTTTATATGATGTATTAAACACAGAAACTGGACATAACAAAGCTTACAGTTTTAAGAAATGCCTTTGGAAGCCAAGCTAATGCCTATAAACTGTCAGATAGATTTTTATTACTTCTAAGAAGGATGTTGCAACCCACAAACTGTAGTTTTCTATCTGAACAAAAAAAAAAATTTACTTGCAAGTGTCAATAAATATTATTTTTATATTGTATTGTGACTGATCATTTGTGTATATCTTTATTTCAAAGATAATGATAAAATTAAATTAAAATGCTGTCTGCAGTTGGATAGATTTTTATCCTTTGTTCTACTTCTTATCACTGAATCAGCTATTCATTATATTTGTCTCTGGTAACAGATATGGGATAACTTAAATATTTGCAGAAATTCCTTAATTGAAAGTTAATCTCTGAGTTAGTAGAGCAGAGGTTTCTTTCCTGTTGTTAAGCAATTGCCTTATCCTGGTATTTCTCTAAGGTTTAAGGATAAAAAGTGCCTGTGATGTGGCACCATTTAAGTCAATAGACTTTTCATTGATTTTCATGGGCTGGTTCTCCTCGTTTTTCTGGGTTTGTGTTTTCTAGAAGTAGTTGAGAGACTTGATCAATTATGAGTCTTTTCTGTTTCTGTTATCTTCCCTTATCTTTTTCCTTCTCCTTTGTCACAATCTGATTTATGGTCTCATAATGAGACATTCTGGTGTTATTATTTTCTACTCCCTCTTTGAACCGTCCTTTGTTCAGAGAGGTTAGTGCTAGTTATGATTATACTGAAGTTTTATTTAAGTCCACATGACTGATGAGAATTAATGAGGGACATCCTGGTGGATATCTGATGATGGGAATGGGTGACAAGGCTGGGGATTAAACTCTACTCTCCTGCACTTCACGGTACATCAGTTGGAGATATTCAGTCTCAGAAGCAGAACATTCACAGGGTCTCCAAAGAAAAGAACAGGGCCTGGCAAACATAGTACTTACCTAGTATGAGCATGCATTTTGTTGAGGTAGATTTACATTGTCTTTGAGCAAAAATAATTTTTATTCAATGACATCATCAATAAGTGTGATGTGGCCCAATGAAGCCATTGGACTCAAGGGATTCAAAGGAGAATTTACTGATTAATGCATCAAAAAGGGATTTTCTCTTTAACATGTTTATTCTGACATTTTAAGGGAGACTAACTTGACCTAACTTTGCCAACATAAAAGTTCATCATAAAAGTTCCTTTACAGACAGACTTAATGGAAAGAAAAAAAAAAAACAAACCAAAAACCAAACTCAAACACCTAATCATTGTAAGTCCTTGGCAACAACAGGTGAACAACTTTCTAGAACCACATTATTCTCTACCTTGCACAAATGGAGCTTGAGAGTCTATCCTAGACTTCATGACTAGAAACTTGAAAAGATTCACATTAGGTAAATATTTTGGTCTAGATGAATCCTTATGACAGCATTATCTACCTAAAAATGTACAAGGGTCTCCAATAGTAATATATTTATGGGACTTCGACGGATCAGTGTTGGGGACACGGAAAGAAATTAGCCTCAAAATTGAGGAAGGGTTGCCAGTAAACTCCCCAAACTCTGTAGTTTTATACTGATGGGTGTTGCTGAAGCTATTTGCTCTTGCATGCTCCCGTACAGATCATAATTATTAATGTCTGCATGTTAGGATCTTTGTTGATTTCATTTATAACATTTCCAACTTGAAAAAAAATAGTAAAGATGTTTGACATTTTTATGCCAGGAATGTTTTCACCTCTTTCATCTTAAAATAACTTTCATTTCCAAATTGTTTTTCAAAATATTATAAGCCTGAAACCCACGGCAATCTAACATTTGATTTTTTTAAATTAAATTACTTTATTATTACTAAAATTAATGTTTATTGGAAAGATCCTTGTTTTTTTTTCATTTTAATGATAAACAGATTCTGGTGCTGCAAATCTCTCTGTGGAGTGGGAATTACAGTGTCCATATACTTCTAGATTTGTCTGAACTATGCAAGCATTTGACAGTTCTTTGCCTCTGCCTTTCTAACAATTAAAAATATGTAGCTTTCAAAAGAACAGTAATTTAGACATTAATTTCTATTTTTCTTGTATACAATCACAGTGAATCAGAAATAAACTTTGTGAAACAAATGATGCTTCAGACATTTAATTTTTTCATATCCCAGAGAAGCATCATACAGAAATACCCAAATATTTTCTTTTTTTAAGTGATATTCAGTAATTTGAAGGAGAGGTGTTTCTTTTTATATTTCTTCATCGTATTTTTGGCTGCCAGAAATGAGAAGAGACAAAAGCTGCAATTAAACTCTACTGCTTTACTGTTCCATGGAATAAATAAATAAATAAATAAATCTGTACAGCTGTTTTCACAAACTTCTTTGGCTCCTTGAAAAAGTTATTTACACTCATGTTCAAAAATATATATTAAATCCTCCAAATAAATATGTTGACTGCCTACTTTAATTCTTGTCATCAGAATTACTTAAAAGCTTCTGTGGTAGCATAAACACTTCTTCAAGGAATTTACATATTCCCCAGTATGAGGAAATCCATTTAGTAACGCGGTACACAAGTCGTCAACACTTTTCAATCACATGCTAATTAAACTGAACTATATGTTTGCAGAGTAAATGTGAACAACACTCATAAAGAGCAGCAGCTTCCACTACCGTTATTTTTCAGACAGTGACTACATTTCAGTTCTAGTCTCTGATTTAGCTTGTGATAATTTAAAAGGGAGACTTCTAAACAGTTACTTATATTTTATGAAAAACCATGAATAATATTCTCCCTTGAAAACATTTCTGCTTATAGCTCATCTTATTTTTCTTCATAAGCATTATTTTACATAAATCCAAGGACCTTTGTTGATAATAAGTGCATATATAAGCATTGCTATTTTTTTATCTCAAGTCATGATCTTCTGTTTGTGTTTGAAAAAGACCCTTAATTATCAGGTCTCTAGCAGGCTCCTCTTTCATCCTTCTCTGTCTCTCTAACTTCCTTTTCTGTAAGAGGTATAATTCTATGCTGTGTAAGACTGTTTATTCCAATAAAAAGCTGGTTTAGTTTTTTCTGAGACCTGAATATGTTCACATCAAATTTCCTGTTATCCTACCTTAATTATATAAATTTAAAAACTTAAACTTAGATTTAGTTTAAAGCAAGTTTAATTTGAGATCCTGTTGAGTTATAAGCTTTGCCTTGGCTTCATATCTATGAATAAAGATAATCCTTTGTTGTGATTTCCTCACACATTTAATTTATATTTTTACATAGGATTTATTTTTATGGAGAATAGCCAGTTCCTTCACTTGTCTGAGTTTTGAGTTATCTAGAGGCTCACCCAGATCTACTTAGAAATGCCTATGGGCACTACGCTTCAGGAGAAACAAATAAAATAAAAGATTCAAAGCTTTTCATTTAAAAATTGGCATTGTTTCCATAATCACATAGTTGCTACCTCCTTTTTCATTTACTCTTGTCCCTTGTGGAACTCTGGCTGTATGTTGGAAAACTCTTCCATTGCACAAGTAATCCATATTGATAAATATTTACAGTATATTAATTTACCTAGAAAGGACATTAAACAATCTTCTCCATAAATAACTTAAAAAACAAACATTAGTAGAGTAACAGTTCTTAGCCAAAGTCCTCTATTGGGCTATAGGAATCCAGGAAAATAAAAGGAAAAAAATCTTTTCAAACATCTTTCTCTTCTTTAAAGTCTATACAGTACTAGTGCAGTTTAAGTGTGTAAAGTAATGGAACATTTTACTCAACAAAAGCAATCAATATAAAACATGATCTTTGATGCCTGACAGCCTATGTATAGTAATTAACACAAAATATGAAAAGATACAGTAACTCCACAGTGAAGGCATAAGGTCTGATTCTAGAAGGTGAAAGGCATCGAATTCATGAAACCTTCTGGAAACTGCCAGCAATTCAGAATCGTAAGTGTTCAGATAGACGCAACCAAGAGAAGAAAGTCGGGATTTTAGCTCAGAGAATATATATCACCCACTCCCTGTCAGGCAAAAGGACACAATTAGTTTTTCTGGTGGGATCTGTCCTGATCTGTTTCTACTCAGTTCTTTACCAATGACCTGAGTATACAGAAATCTGCGTTAAGCCCACAAGTGGCCTGAAGGTAAGAAGGACTTTAACTTACATTGAGAAACAAGATTGGAATTCAAGATGGCAACAGCAGACTGGAGACAAGCAGAAAGAAATGGAATAAAGCCCAGTGGAAAGTATTCAATTTAAGAATCATTGACTGCACAGCGTAGCATGTAATGCAGAATTATGAGCTGAATATAAGATGCATGAAAGTATTCCAACATGAAGAAGAGAGAAGGACAACAGTTTTCAAAACTCTTGTAGGAGAGAAAAGAATTCTCTTTCCTCTGGCCCATGATGGCTATGATAGAAATGTGCTTAAAATGAATCAAGAAACAGACATAGTAGGTGTCAGAAAAATATCCAAATGGTAAAAAGACTGGAAAGAATCTGCAAATAACTGGAAAGCCTCCAACACTAGAGTCTATGAAACTGCACTGAAGACATATTTTTGCATGTCACCAAAAGTATTTCCTTGTACAGGTCTGGATGGAGTGAAAAAGCTATTTTTATAAATTTTTCTTTTGTTTTCATGTTGGAACAGAGGTGTACAAAGATATTCCTTCCCCCTTCCATAATAAGAACAGCTATGAAAACCTTAAATTAGAGAAACACACCCATATTATGTTGTTTGAAATTGGGGTAATGACTAGATCTTCTCTTCTTTAATCAAATCTCTCTTAATCTATTTACATTAGACTCAGCTCAGACATTACCTCAAGGTTCAAATGTTGATAGTGTTGATAGTCTAAAAGATTAATTTCACAAATTTTCTTTTCTTGGATGAGAAGTTTATTCATCCCCATATATGTAGCAGTGAATGAAGGAAACTCTTTAAATGCAAAGTTATATAACATCTAAATTTCTTCTGGATTCTTTCATGTTTATTCAAAACTTGATTCTGATTAGATAGAATCTGAAAAAACAAATTCATAGAAGCTTTACAGCCATTGGTTTGAATATTATTGTTTCTGGTACATTTAAATTTTAATTTAAAATAATAAGAGCAGATTTATGTCCTGTGCAGCTACATTCACTCCACTGAAGTTACACCAAGCATGAAGTTGGCCCAAAATTGTGTGAACAACCCCCAAATAAAGCTTCCCTCAACTACGGGGAGAACTAGAAGGGGAGAAGAGGGAAAGAACAGGTGTTGACTCATTATTCTCTGAGAACTTGTTTGTTTTTTGTGACATCAAACAATTACAGAGAATTCAGGTGTTCTTAAAGCAGCTTTATTTTCATTGAATATATAATTACATACGAATGCCACTTTGGAGTGTCATTGCTCTTTGAGAAAAGAATAAAAGTCTACAGGATGGAGGGAGCACATTTAAGAGGTAATGTTTTCTGTTAATACAGTACCTAAACATAAATGAATAATAGTATATTTTTAGAAAAAAAATCCATTTAACTCACTTTTTATTTTCATGGATAGGCTTGTGATAGGAAATCTTTAGACTTCTTCCAGGATAGAGTCCTACATTTGTGCTACTGACACATAAAAAACTACCTTTGTGATCCTTCTACAGTCAGCTTCTCTACTGGACCCCTGCCAGATCTCTGTTTGATGTTTCATCCATACCCTTGGGGAATATCTCTCATTTACATTACAGCTACTTTACATCACTGTAGCATTATAAAAGAACTTTAAGATATCACTCATTGTGACACTTTCCTATGTCTGTATGGTGAAAAATGGCCTTAGAGCACTCGAGAATTAAATCTTAAATATTGGGGAGGAACTTTTCCCACACATTCATGGTTAGGCCTGGGAGGTGTCTACTCTATCACAATGCAAAATTGAAGGAATATGTTTCTTCAGAATTATGGACCACATCCATAATGCTACAACAATCACACTGTGCCTCCTCAGTGGAAGTAGATGGAGTACTTCACTCACAATAAAAATGATCAAAGCAATGGTGTAAGAGATCGTCTATTAAATGACTAATATCTCTGAGCAGATTTCCATAGAAAGATACAAGTTTCTTTTAGAATAGGAAAGAGTATGTTTTTTGGAGGGGCTGAGGGGGATGAAAGGAAAAGAAAAAAAAGAAGGAGAAAAAAGGAGAAAACAAGTATTTCAAGTTGAAAGATTTAAGTTTTCAGTTCCCTTTGGAGACTATCCACCACTAGTTAATGCACTGACAGGCACAACTAACTGGCTTGAGGTCTTTCTCTTGCAGAGGATACTTACTCGATGGGTAAGAGTCTCACAAAGCTTGCATTGATGAAAGTGTTTGTCAAAATTGACACAATTTTTACATAAAACACTTGTGTAAGATGTCATGATAGCAGACTGGTGATTCTCACTGTTTCATTGTTCCTGACAATATTTTAAGTCACTCCTCTAATATAAATATGTTTCTGGTTTCAGTACTTTAGAACCAATAATAATTCTAGGATATTGCTATCCAAACACTGTCTTCAGGCAATATGCTAATGATGAGACTCTTGAAAGTTCACCATAGTCCAAAATCATGTAAAAAGCGAAAAAAAGAATTAAGACTATCAGAGACCATGACAGGTAGAAAGAAAAAGTATGACTTCTCACAGAGCTTATTTTTGTGTGGCATGAGGAGGAATAGATCCTGTGAAAAAGGGTACTGTTTCCTAACAAGAAGAAAGGGTCTCCAGCTATTCTTACATATATGAGAATTAAAGCCAATGACTTGCTGATGACTCTGTTCCTCAGGTCCATAAATACAAGACCCTTGTTAACAGACAAACATTACAAGAAAATGATGGCTAAAACCTGAGCTCAGTGAGGTACTGGAGTATGCTACTTGTTTAATCCCTTTGATCCTTATAGAATGAAAGTTAAGAAAGAATAGTTATGAGAGTATGCAATGTAGCGTTTGGTTCTGATGTTTTCAACTTTGCAAAATAAACTTGTAAGTTACAAAAATAAAAACAATGATAATGGCTTTTGTGAGAAGTAGAAATAACTTACTAAAAGCTTGATTGGTCTGTGACCTACAGAAATGTTCTGCAGCATCAAATACGGTGCAAGCCCTGACCAATGTTTTGCTTTCCTGTGGTGAACTGACAGTGACTATATCTTTCCTGGGCAGAGTCCTTGTTATCTAATAAGGTTCATGGTCAGGCTCCATTAATCCATCTCACTTGTCTACTGAATGCTATTTACATGAAAAAAATATAAAATGTATTTGAGATTATAGCTTTTTTTGATACATCAAGTTGAAATACATTAGTAGCATATCTATCAGCAGACCATCAGGATATCGATTTCAGACACATATGCATAGTTTAATATTCTAAGGGAAATAGGCACAAAATCACATGTAAAACTAGAGTAAAAAACCTGAGATAACTCAGCAATAATTTAGATGAGCACTTGGTGAAGATTGATACATACATATTCATCTGTCTATGTATCTATCTACCTATCTCAAGTTTTTTTGTTCATAACACCTGCAGGAAAGTGTGTTAATTATATAACAAAAGCTCTCACATTGATCTCACACAGAGAAATTTCTGGTATACATATTTTCTGTTATGGATGTCTCATAGGAAATCCTGGTCCTTAACCCCTTGCCAAAATCCAAGCCACACACAATGCATGGCTTTTTAAAGCTTTAGTGCCTGGTATACTGGCTGTTGCATATTCCAAACTAAATACCCTGTGAGTGTTTTCTGGATACGGCTGAAATCAATGTTGTTCTCCAGCCTAAATATAGGGATGGTTAGATGCATTCATATTTTCTTAATAATTTAACTTGACTGAAGACATGATAAATGTAAGTACCGATTAATGCATATGGACTAAGTCAACTGCTAGCTAATTGAGTTGTTCTTACAATAGGCTGCAAAATGTGATAAAAACGCAAAATCACTTTGCCAGCTGTCAGTCATGTTAGTTCAACCTCCATGATGAACTGAAGTTACAAATCTTTCAGGGTCTGTAAAGAGATTAGAGTCAAAACAAATGTACAGAAAGTTGTTAAGCTAATGTCCATCTTTCATCAAGGTCAATATACACCTAACTAACACCTTGATACAATGTCAGGAAAAGCCTTTGCTGGCATACAGGGGTGATATATTAATGAAATGCAAACTGCAAATTCCATTTTGTTTCAGCAGTAAGGATCCTGTGGTACTCTTTTTTATCTGGAAAGTGATTATGACTGTATTATGCAGCGTACGATGGCCAAGCTGACGAAGATTTATGTCACCCTTCCTTTATAGTCAACGTAATAATAGTACCCTATTACCTTGCCTGATGTGAAAAAAGAGGGAGATTTTTGCCAAATAAGTCCTTGTACTTACCAGTTTCATTGTGCATGAATTCTGTGTAAGCTTTCAGACTTTAAATGGGATCCCCAGAAAGCAAAACATTTGAAAAAGCTCAGGTTTTCCTTATATACGCAAATTGGATTGGACAGAACAGTGCAGCAAATTAAGGATTAAGACTAATATATATATAATAGAATAGTAGAATCATTAAGGTTGGAAAAGACCTTCAAGGTCATCAAGTTCAACCATCAACAGAACACCAACATGCCTACTAAACCATGTCCCGAAGCGTTCCATCTACATGTTTTTTGAACACATTTTTTGAACAGTTCTGGAGGCTTGTACAAGTTCTACTGACTTCTGCATTGAGCAAAACAAGAGATCAACAATGTTTCTCCTATACTGCACTTCTCTTTTTCATCTGTCCCTAGAAGTTAAATGCACAAATATTACAAGGATTTTCCAGTATGTCTAACTCAGTTAGAAATGAGACATGTCATCAGAAAAGTTGCTTCTGAAGACTTTTTAGCCCTGTTTAAAGGTTCCAAAGAAGAATTATCAAAAAATCTAAAAGCTCTTTTCATAAAGGCAACCTTAAGCAATTTCTTGTATAAATTTCCACATTTAGTTACAAGAGTAGCTATATACATGCACATACCAGTTTAAATAATGTGATTTTCCACAGGTACCCAAATAACTAACCTCTGTGAATGCCTTGGATATTTGAGTCCACAATTCAAGTAGGCACAAAATGTGTTCATAGTTTGGTGTAACTGGCTCCAGAGAAGTTCATTGATTCCTTTTACACTTAATCACCCCTCAAAATTATTCAAACAAACAAACATGGTTTATTTGACTGAGGCTAAAATAAGCTTACAACAAACTCTGCAGATTTTTTACATGGTGCTTTTTTTACCCCCTTTCTCATCACCTGGATTAAAAGACTTCTTTAGTTGGTGTGATCTTTAAGGCAGATGCCAGAGCCTGCACTTCATTCCTGCAGAAGTTAAACCCCAGGAAAACCTACTAAGCATTTGATTTCAAGGGCATTATTGTTAATGCTAAGGACTGAATAAAGCAAGGAATATGCTGAGCCCAATGAAAACACCAATTACCTCAACAAATAATAAAAGCAAAGCTCTTTGTGTGAGGGAATTGAGCACTGCTGAAATCATAATGACAGTGATGTAGAAAAAATATCTTTTTAAGTATGTTTTATCTCTAAGTAAACAGTTTGCTCTTCTCATTTCTTGGGTTTCCGCTGATGTCTATGTTGTAATCTAAAGCCAAATAGGTGAGCTCAATAGCAAAGATTGCTTCTTGATTGGAAATGGCCATATTTCAGAAACTAACATTAATAACATTGCTAAAAGGATTTTCCATTAGAGTTCTGGGACTACAGGAAATTCCTTAATTGGAGACTAAAAGAGAAATACAAGAACAAGTTTTCTCCATGCCACAGTATGGCATTAAAGAGCTTTCTATGTCTTCAGTGCTGAATTCCACTTACAGTTTAATGCATGTGCATCGTCTGTAAGTTATTAATGCAAAACATGAAATTAATTACACTACAGTGCATCAAAGAAATGTCTATGTCTCCCTCTTTTTGCTTTACAGATTTATTAAGTCTGGGACCATCTAGTACTCACTATCAGATAACCCAATGGTTGCCTCAACTTTGTTTTAAAACTTTTTCTTTCTCCTTTTCCCCTGTTGCACATCTACTTGAATACTCCTAAAGTCTGTCCTTTCAGTCAGAGAATGCCTTCAGCATATATTCCCTAGGCTTGCCCTCCAATTTCCTAGTGTTTTATTTCAGAGGGCTGTTGTGTTTACCTAGGATAGACAAACAGTTATCAGGACTTTCCATCTAAATTTATTTCCACTTGTTCTTCTCCTTTCCTCTTTTAATCTATCTGAAATCTCTGCACTATGTTCACTGTATTTATTCTGTCGCTTTTCACCTTTCTTCAAATACAACACATTCCTCTAAATAATTCTCTGAAGGTTACTTGCCAGCAACCATCAACCTATCAAGGATCAGTGCTTCTACTTAACCTAATGTCCAATGATAAAACTATAATAGAGTGAAATACAGAAAAAAACTGGGATCTGAAAACAAATACCTTTTCTGGCATAAAGAGAATATGAGAGGCATGACAATGCGCTAGACAGCAAAGCAGGTAGATCTCTTTTCAATGTTGCTATTCAGAGAGCAAATATATGACTTCATAGTAAATTCTTGCTAAAATAAAGAATTCTTCCTGTCTATTCATTGCTTCTTCATATTGCAATATACATTTACCAGAGTGTTTTTGTTAAAACTATAGACAACTGTGTGGTTTTTTTAGTGTATCAGTGGTGAAATTGCCAGTAGTATACAAGGTTGTGTCTTCATTCACCTAAATGAGCATAGAGAAATAGAGTTTGCCTAATTACAATGCTCTCCATCAGTTTTCCTGCTATTGCTCCTATTAAGGTAAGGATGAATAAATGAAAACGAGCCTGGTACTGATCTCAACAGCATCTGTATAAAGCTGGAGGACAGCTCTTTTTGTTTTTCGAAATTCCTAGATCCATGCTACATGAACACACCCTGGAGTTCATTCTCTAGGGAATGTTTGACATAAAATATTAGTATAAATTATGCATCATTTATTTTCCTTTATTTACAATGTGTGAATTTTAGTAATACTGTTATGTAGATATAACATTTTTAAAGACAGAGGTGTATTTAATAGAAGGAGTTTCCCCCCTTTGTTTTTCATGCTTCTGGATTCAGTATGTGAACTTGACTGCCTTGAGATTATAGTTAGACCCCTGTGTTGGAATGTCCTTCACACACAAAAATCTGTCTTTTACAGAAGCTCACGGCACTTTCTTCCAACTTATTTGATTTTAAATTAATGCTAAAAATCTAAAGAGAGCCCCCTTTTGGTTTAAACCCCTCTCAGGACTATATTGTCTTCCTGTCATAGGAGTGATTCTGAGAGGGACTAATTAGAAGTCCAATGAATGTGTGAGGGTTAAACTCACAGGCTCTGCTCATTAACAGTCGCTCACCTAAGAATATTTTGAGACTTCTGTTTTGTGATGGGAAAGAAAGGAATAAGACTAGACAACATTTAAAATCTCACATTTTTGTACACAAACACACATTTCTGTTGTATTACTAGGCCTGCAGTGATGACAATATCTAATTTAACAGGAAGATTCCTCCCCTTCTCCTGTGTTTCTTCTTGGAAAATAACAAAAGAAAACAAAAATATTCACTAATGAACACTCCTTCCCCCAAGAAATAAGGAAAATCAGAACCATTTTGTTAATTGTCTTTTTTCTGCTGTTTCCATGGTAATACTGGCTACTAGACTTCACTGCAGAGTGACAGTCCAACAATTCACACACTACACCCTTTCAAGCACAATGAATGGCTGTGAAAGAGGCAGAACAGGCACTATTCAGGAAACATGTGATATCTACTCAATGCCCTACCTTTCATCCACATTTTCCAAATTGCAGTTAATTTAATTCTAAACAAATGGCTAAGGGGTACAAATGAGGATTAAAAGGAAAAGAACATCTTGAGCTCTAATGGGGACGGTTTGTGTGAAGAACAATATACGACTTTCTTCTGATGCCAAGGCTGCCGAACTGAAAGATGCACTTTCCCTCTTCTTCTGAGGCCTTGATTTATACTTGATATCAGTAGTGAAATAAACATGGAATTTTCTTTTTTTTGACAAATTATGTAGATTTTGGCTTTTCCCTTTGGAAACATTATTTTTACATGGAATTGTAATTTTGATTTTCTACAAACTAAGGAGAAATCACATGTACTCTTCAAATAAGGCAACTTTCTTGACCAAGCCTCTCATTCGATCTGTCTCTGAAGTTATTGTTTTAAGCCTCATAGAAAAAGCCATGACAAATACTTTCAGGTCACCTTAAGAAATAACAACGGACCTTTTGAGACTGTCAGTGCCCGGAAGGAAATTATTATTCACATTAGATTTAATGACAGTAAGACCTTGTTTTTATGTGATTCTTTTTATTTTGACATGTAAAGAGTATTATCTTTGCTTAAAATTGATCAGTGAACATCTTGAGTCTTGCCACATTCAGTTAAGCATAAAGCAAGATGCTTAAAAAGTTGCCATATTTGGTAATTTATAGCATGGTATCATAAGGACTAATAATGTGTCAGATCTGCTAATGATTTCTCCTTCTGTGTCATATGTGGTTTGTGTTGAGAATGCAGATGTTATAAAGATAAATATTGAAAAATTGCTTTAAACATTTTTTTTTCACTTATGTTTTTCACTTTTCAATTTTAAAACTTGAAAATTATTAAAACCAACAAACATTGTAAAATACTTCCTACTCGGGAGAAACAGTCTTCAATGTAATATTATTGCCCAAGTGATGTAAGTAAAACGGTTTTTCAGATGTAATTACTGTAAATTTTTATAAAACTTATTTATTTTCCAGTTAAGAATAATTCAGCTTTGAAGAATTTCTTACACACAGTTACCAGACATATAATTTTTAACCTGTGAGAAACAGCATTTGATATTGTATTGCCAAAAAACAAAAGAACAAAAAAATCTTGTGAACACTTTTCAAGCTTTGCAGATAATCATGTTCTGACCTGAATTTTTTTTATATTATTCAGTTCAAGTGATTATTTTACTGACTTAGTTACCTGTTATGTACAAGTAAATTTTTCAGATGGGATCAACCATTCCTTGCCAAGACCTCAGTGTATTGCTGGTTTAGGATGTACATGACAACATGATGATGTCATGGTAACATGACATCAATTTGTGTTATTTTAAGAATACAAAGGAAAAAATGAAGTCTTTTAATGACTAATTTTGAATATAGAGTAGTATTTTTAAAACCTAGCTACCAAACACACATACTATTTGTAAAAGGATCAGACTTTTATAGCAGCATAGCATTTTGAAAATCCCATTGAAATCAATTTTTGATAATTTCTTTGTGATAAGCATTCAAGCTATTGATTAAATTTTTTCTTTTCCTTTTTTAGAATATATATATGAAACAACAGAATATCACTATAAAATGCACTTAATTATGGGCAATAACATTACATGAGTTTGGGTATCGAAATAGAATTTTGATATATCTAAATGTTTTTAAAAAATGTTAAGTCCTGTATTTCTGCACTGGCACTAGTTAGGTAGATTGATTAATCACCCTTCAAGATAAATCAGTCAGTGGTGTGTTGAAATTCTTTGGTTAGCACTGCATTGCTAATTTTAACACAGGATGAAAGATTTTCAAAAGTATTGCTTTGCTTTGCAACTCCCCAACACTTAGTCTTTTAAGGGTTGATAGCATACTTAGACACCTCCTACGGTTTCAGAAGATTTAATAAGCTCCATTAGAAAACTCTTTCACAAAGAGATATTGCCTCTCTGCTTTACAGTCTGCACTGGTTTTGGTTTGTTATTAGGCAGTGTTCAAAGTACAGGAGAGCAGGTGAAGACAGAATTGCACTACTTCATATGTAGTGAAATCTGAAAGCAGGTAAGTATTATTAGGCTTATCATCAAAGTATGTATTCCTGTATGACACATGTTGCAAAACTGTTTTTCTGATGTTAGAGTTTCAACATACATGAAGAAGTCTTTTCTTTCCTCCTTTTTGAATTCTGTTGGAAATACCCAAGCAGATAGAAATAGAAAAAATAACATGATTCTGAATTTTAACACACAATTTTGCAGCTAGTGTTTCTCCAGAACAACACATTGATTTTCATAGTGAAAATCAGAGAAGGAAAAGCCCTAGCAAAAGTAACAAATCAGGTAAGTAACAAACCTACTAAACTCAGCACAGACAACTAAAGCAATTGTCTAGAATTCTATCTACAAACCCTTTATGCTTTTGCTATGTTTACAATAAAGTTGCTGATACACATTTTCATGCCAATGAAACAGTGAACAGACAAAGATTTTCATGCCTCTAGCTAAGTGCTGTATTCCAAATTTAGCTCCAAACTCTTTAGCAGATCAGGCCTCAGTAATTTTTACTAGACAATTCTGTTGCCTGACCTCCGGCCTTGGTTTCTGTTTTTCATTTTCACCGTGCCTTGTTTATTCATGATGGAATGACAGAGGCCTCCCTCTACAGGTCACAGCTCTATCAGCGCGCTGATCAGCCTGCCAGGAATATCATTACTCCAACCAACACATTCATTGGCAAGTCAGCATACCATTCATATGAGACCTATTGGGCCACCTGCACAGTTGATGTAAATCGGTGTTGAGCAACATTGTTTTACAGCAGCTGAGAAGCTCACAAGTATCATCCACTAGCCAAAACAACTCCAGGCATCCAGTGACTCCAGTATCTCTTTCCAAATGTATATTCCCACACAGAATAGAAGTCTGCTGTCAGATTATCCGGATGTACAATTATTTGCTGAATGTTCCCATTCCTGTTCCTGGAGTATCCTCTCTTGGTTACAAAGCACGTAGTCTGACTTTTGTATTAAATTAGTTCTGATTTATTTCTAAATACAGAAGCATTTTGTAGAGTAAAGATGACTCATGTGACCAAGGAATCACTTTACTTTTGTCCTATTTTTAATAGAAAAGTATCAAGAAAGCAGTATTGGTATAAAATTATGTTTATTCCATCCCTCCTCCCTTTTCATTTGAGCATACATGAGTATTTTTGGGGATCTTTTTAACTGCCAAATCCTCTGTCATTCTCAGAGGAGTTTTTCATGACTGACCTAAGTATCATCCTGGTTCTAATATAAAACAGCTGAAAACCTTCTCATATGAAGAAAAAAATAGAAACAAGGCAGAAGATATTGTCACTAGACACATATTTGCTGCTTGTAAAATAGATATATAGCTCCCTGGGTCCAATTTAAAACCAAGGCCAAGATCTGACCTCAGTACTTTGCTCTCTGAGCAGATGCTTAGCTATGAATTCACTTGTCACTTAAGAAAGGAGCCCTTGATTATTTTTTTTTCATTTTTATCTTTCCTCTGCCCTAAAAACAAATGTTCCTTTAAAACAATTGCATACACATTTTCTGTGTAAAGCTTTTCCTCTAACATCACTGGGAGCTTAACACTTCATAGGATGGGTTGTATTTAAAGACCGAAATCATCACTTTCCAATAATTTGATTTATTTTTACAGAATATTGCAATTGATTGCTGTGCCATTTCTATGGGCAGTTTCTCAAATGCAATGTTTCAGTTTTAGGTCAAGTATTCCTGTGTCCTTAGAGCAAGACCATAAGCCTGCTGTAAAATGCTGGAAAGAGGTGGAGAGAGAAGCCAAATTGGTGAACTGCAGAGGACCTCTGCTGTGCATAACCACTAAGAAATATGCACAAGCAGAATTTCAGGGACCATGATCGGGTGATGTTTCTGCATCTATGCAGACAGATACACGAACTCAGCTTTATGAAGATGCAGCTGGCTTCATGCATAGTGTTCAAAATAGAGGAGGCTATCTATTCAGAATCCTTCACATGACTTTTCAGGCTCTGAGTCACCACAAGCAATAGCATACCACTGGTAGACCTTATTCATCAACTTTTTACCCACTACAGCTGTGTAAAGCTTTCACAGTGAAACAAGAAACCACTCATGACTCTTCTGGTTTCAGGTTTCCTTATAAATTCAAAACTTAAGTAAGGTCATTGTGATATGCTAAGTTTTGTGAATCTGTTGAGAAAAAATAGGCTGAGTTTCAAGGATCTGAAGTGTGGGAAACGTATGGAGTTTTTTAAATGATACCAAACAGTGTATGAAAACCAGATCTGACTAATTCTGACTTTTCAACCTTGATTAGCCTGGAGTCTAATACTTGCTAAAGTACACAGACACTAAATTAAAAAGCCTACTATCAGGAATTGCTGTAAAGTGAATATATTATCTCCAATGCAATGGTTGCAGTAAAGAAAGGGAACCTTAACAGGAAACTAAAATGCAAAATCTTTTATAGAGTTTAATAAATTATTTGACAAAAAATCTATCCAAAGTAGATAGAGTGAGCAGACCTGATAGTGTAATGTAAATATGGAATGGAAGTGAAAGGGTACCACCATGGAGAGAAATAAGTCTGAATTGAAACTGAAATATTAAATACGTTGAATTTAATAAACATGGACAGGTCTGGAGTTAGCACCAGATAAAAGACTGAGCCAAAGCAGTTGGTTAATAATAATGAACATTTCATTTTTATACTACAGACTGTCTCAGAAAACTCTTTATGAGAGCATAAGCATTTTTCATAGCATCAGAGAATTAACTAATTATTTCTTGCAAGGTACAAAGAAGCTACTTCCACTCTGAATGCATTGCTGTTGAAAACTTTTAAGTTTAGGATATAAGGATGGTGCTTATGAGACCTAGGGTCTAACTATCCAGCTAAAGCCAAGTGATGACTGTTACAATCATATTAGATACCTTGGTATTGGGGACTCTTTTTCTAAAGATCAGGCGATCTTATTGAGATCAATATTTCAATTCTCAACCAATGTGGGGTGTACCCTAGTCTTCAGAAAAAGGGCAACTTCTTATAATGGATTTTCAGAGGGTGTTACTATGGACAGGAGGACAAAATCTGTCCAATTTTGAAATAATTCCAGTATTAGAGCTTGACTTGACTTACAAACAGACCTTTAGAAAATACTTAGACAGTCACAATAGCTGTATCAAAGACCAGGAGGATGCATCTTCCTTTTCTGGTATTTGCAGAGTAGCTTCATATGCATTCCCATACAACTAGCATTAAATGTCTGAATGGCTTGGGATGACATACCAGTTTCATTGGAGCTGCTTGAAGGCACATGATGTTCATTAAAATCTTAACACTTCAATCACTTAATACTTTATCACTGTCAATACAAAATGAGTGGTCACTTTGCAAGATTTGTTGTTCATATGTTTAAATTTTGGGATTCTCTGACAATAAGCCAGATGTTTAGATGAAGAGCAGGCTAGCAAGTTCATGCTGACAGACTCTCTGCAGAAAGTGGAACTGATTTGATATTTGGAGATAAGTCCTAGAAAATCATGTCTGCTTTGGACAAATGATTATCCGTAACTGACTAGCTTTTTGTACTGTTTTCACAAAATGCTAAGAGGCTTAGGGCAAACAATTCTCGTGAGGACATGATTTAGTACCATTAAGACATTTTAGGAATAGGAGTTCTTGCAAATATTTAGGAATTAAAAAGAAAAAGGCTCCTGTACCTTGGATTTTTGTGCTAGCCAGATGTTGTCCTAGTGCATGACAAATTTGATTTCTTTTCCACGAAGACATTCTCTCATAACAAACCTTCACTCTTCTCTCTGTGTTACTGTGTGAATGTAAAAGTTAGGAGGAGATTCAGAGCAATAGTTAAGTCACACATCCTTGTGACATGCCATCAGGTTTGCATTCTGCTTCACTATCACCGACAGCGGAATACATTAACTTGCTGCAGCATCAAATCCTGCCAAATAAGCAGAGTTTCCATTAATGTTTATTGGATATATTTATAGAGACAAAGCCTGAAAATGCTCTGTTATTGCCAATGAAGAATCGAAAAAAAACCCAAAAAGAATATTGGGATTATGACTGAGAATGGTAGTTACTCTACTCAGATTCTATTCTCAACCTTTGTATCAGAAAATACAGAGCACGGATAGCTCGAGAGCGACACCTGGTGGGAGCGCTGGGAGCAGTCCCCGAACCCCCTTCTGGAAGGACATTACAGCAAACAGATGTGGAAACAGCCCTTTGTCTTTAACCTAGGATTAAGGAAAACATCAACAACTTCTTTTCGCTATTTGTTTTCACCTATGTATTCATTTCACTCCTCTTTTCCTACCTGACTGTTGGCAGCAGCTTGTGACACTCGACCCTCTCTCGATTTGGGTTTTGCTCTCTCCCTCCATCCACCCTTCAAACTGGCAGAATAAAGTGTGAACAGAGGATCGGGTTTGCAGCATAAAGCCCTGCACAGCTGGAAGGCAGAGGGAGATCTGCATCCACTGGTTCAGCACATCTGTTACCCAAAATAAGCCCCCAGATCTCTTACACTGGTCACAGCAGTCGCAACAGTGTGAGGATCTGGGGGAACTTGTGCTTCCCGCTCTGTCCTGTTTCCTCCAGACCTCTGATTTTCTCCTTGTGTTATGAGGAGCCAACTATATTGACTTTATAGGCCTCATGGTCTCCCTTTGGGAGATGTGTTAAAGGAATTAGAGAACTTGAACAGAGCTCTGCATGTTTTAAAGGTTTTTTTGTAGTACCTAGAAATATTATATCATCTTGAAATCTCTGTTACAATGTATGGATAAATCACTAAATAATAGTGCTGTAAATGCACCTTGGCTTTTTTTTCTGGAGTCTGTGACTACTGGAATACAAAAATGCAACAGCACAAACGGTCAAGGGTATCCTTTAGTTTCTATCTTTGTAGCATTGCCTGTCTCATATGCTGCACATGCATCACTGCAATTAGAAGTGTCTCTCAGAAGAACACTGTGTTGTCTTCATCACCTTTTACAAGACAGGACAATAACACAGAAACTGCTCAATTCCTCAACAGGAACAAGTTGTGTAAGTTTATTTCTGCTGTAAAAATAAGCGTAAATCAGCAGGCTGGTTTGATTTTACTGCTTCATACTGAAAATTCTCTTGAAAGCCTCTGTCTTAGTTATTTCCATGGGAAACTTGCCAAATACTACATTGACTCTCCCGCTATCATTTGAATACATTAAAAAATATAGGCCAAACTCCTTCACTATGTAATAGAAACTGTGCCCACATACATCTCAAAGCAGGCTTGAGAGCAAGGATTTGGTACATTCTTATCTTCTTTAACAGTTCCCCCAGAAGTTAATGTTCCTCTTGAACTGAAAAAGGTTTTCCTTGCATAAATATCTACTGTTTGAAAAATTTAATGTTTAAATACTGAAACCCAAATGACAACTTTAGTCTTCCATTGAAAATTTTAGAACTATAGAAGAACAGTTGGTTTTTTTTTTTTCATTTCTTGGAAAAAAAGGTCAAAGACTTCCCTGTCTGAACATTTTCTTACTCTCCATACAAAAAACGTTGTGGCTGTGTTTCAGTGTTAAATGATAAGTTGTGTATAAAATCAGTTCTAATTTATTCTAAGCCCTCTGAGTTATATGCAAGGAAAAGACAGAAGTTTTCTGTTGTTTTAACCAATGAAGTGCTTAGCTGATTTATTAAGCGAACCTGCATGTATTGCTGCTATTGCTTCTGGTTTCGTGATGACTTTATAGTGCTTCTCTTAAGCAATCATTTCTTGGAACTGATAATCTTCACTTTTTTAAACAAAGATATGTTTTAGAAACAGTGCAAGTGTAAATTGTTTGTGAATATAAAGTAAATTTATCTCTGAGGCTGAAAAACCCAGCCAAAAAGAGTAATAAAATATAATTCATATTTATTTTAACCAGTGTATAGTAAAACCCATCTTATGGTTTTATTTGGTCTTATTCTGAGTATTCAGTCTTTTCATTATTGTAACCTTTATCTAAAAAATTAAAAAAAAGTAGAAAGTACTCGTTCATAATTTTCTAAATTAATTTTAGATAATTTTGAGTAAAATAGCCTAAGTACATATTTTTTTTTCATTTTTTCAAGACAAAAACACTCCATCCTGAACACTAATCCGTATTGAAACATGCACTATCACTCCCCTCCATCACTCCTTCCAAAAAAAACCCCAACAACTTAAAAAGAGACAAAACCCAACACAAATCACTGACTTCTAGTGGTGAAATAACAAGGGAAAAATATAATTTAGACCAATAAATTTTCTATTATGTGGCAGTCTTATAAAAGATAGAACTGCTTTCTTACCTTAACCAACTCATCATTGTAAACCAATAAATATATATCAACTTTTCATTGACAAAGTATCTGTTCAAGAGAAGAAAAATAGGGCAATTCATTGGAAATACATAGCAAACCATTAGCATGGTAGGGTTTTTTAACTGAAGGCAAAGACGATCATTGAACCTTGACTAACACATTTGTAAGAGTGCTTTTGGTCAGACTGGAAATCTTCTGTTAGATTTTCAGTCTCTCAGAAAGACAGAGAAAGACTACAGCTATCCCTTGGTTTTAGTGAACACTGTTGTCTAGCTCATCAGTCGTTTTTTATCATTATCTTCTCTGTGTTAGAAATGTCAAGTCTGCCCATTGTCAGAGAAAAAGATAACTATTACTATTTGTTCAGCATAAATATTTTAGACTTCTTTTCCCCTACTAACGAAGAAATCTGTCCAACTCAGAATGATTTCCAGAAGCCAAGGCAAAACCAAGTAGTAAACTTTGGTCAATTAGAAGTGTTGCAATGGCATTTTTCTGTGGTCACCCAAAGACTAACCTGCAAATATTTTATGCTAATAGATCAACCCAAGCATACAAATGCAATACCTTCTCAAATATTTTGGTAAAATCTGTGTGTCACAGAATGTGACACTATAGGAACCTTCAGGTGCTACCTCATTGAAAGACCTATTATGTACCTAGCAGAAATTTTATAACGCTTCATACAGTCACATGCTCTGAGAGACAGAGGATGCCCAATTAATCCTTCAAGTGAGAATTATTTACATCAGTTTTCAAACTGTGGCTGTCCAGTCAAAAACGAAACTAAGGAAACTTCTCCTACTTAATCACGTACAAGAGCAAAAATTAGAAGCTGCAGTTCTGGTTGGATATATTAGAATTCTCGGAGGTAATTCTGTGCTGGCAATGATTTGGTAGGGCCTAAAATCTGGAAATGAATAATCAACATATGGGATATTCATCTGTCAAGACATGAGGCCAGAATTATTTTCCACTGGATGAATATTGCTTAAAGGAAATTTTTCAAAACAAAGCCTTCTTGGATCTTGGTTCCTAAACCTAGGGAGGCAGAACGATGACACAATGACTGCTGTAAGGGCAAGAACTCAAACTTATTAAGTATCTGTACAGCCATAGAGATTAATGTAAAGTAAATTAGGATTAATAATGTCCATAGCTGGTCTCCTAGTTCTGTGAGCCACAAATTTTTAAGAGGTTTATGTTCTCATGCTTGGGTTAAGACAATCTTTCTTCTGTTGCTCAGTTAGCAACTGAGCTATCACACTCTGAATAAAAGTCTAAATTAAAAAAAAATATTTGTCCTTGTCCTGGATAATGAAAGCTGGTTTCAAATTAAAATTACTATCAGGTAAAAGTTCTGAAAACATATGCTAGTAAACATTCATCATTTTATTTCTTACTGTTGCAGACCTAAAGATATTTCAGTCTTACCGCCGGTCTTATGCGTAGGCCTGAATTTCACTCTAATGGTGATTTACCATCTAGTCACCCATTGCCAGGAAACTTAGCGTTATAGTCTCGCTGGCTGACTAAAGTGACCTCTACTGAACTGTAAGCATGACTAATTATTAGGAAAGTAGACTGTGGAAACAGAATTTAAGAGATTTATACTGTTTGGAACACACATTTCCTATAATAACAACAGTCCTGGTTTTGCATTCATGGCCATATGAGGGCGAGAACCATTAAAGAAAAGAAAAAAAAAAAGAAGAAAAAAAGGAAGGGGAGTGTTTACTGGAAGAAGAGGATGCCTAATGAAAAAAATCATTAAGACTAGCAATCCTGAAACTTAAGTAACTACTTAGTCATATGAGTGTGTGCTAACTGAGCTACTCTTAGCCAGAGGACACAAAAATGCTTTCCAAAGCGATGTGCAATTTTAACTAATAAGACTGGATTACAGATGGGCAAACTTTAAAAGGTTCAGAGTTCAGATTCAGTTCCAGTAAGCACACATACTCATTTGCGTGATTATAGAATCATAGAATCATAGAATAACCAGGTTGGAAGAGACCCAGCGGATCATCGAGTCCAACCACTCCTATCAAACACTAAACCATGCCCCTTTGCACCTCGTCCACCCGTGCCTTAAACACCTCCAGGGAAGGTGAATCAACCACCTCCCTGGGCAGCCTGTTCCAGTGCCCAATGACCCTTTCTGTGAAGAATTTTTTCCTAATGTCCAGCCTAAACCTCCCCTGGCGGAGCATGAGGCCATTCCCTCTTGTCCTGTCTCCTGTCACTTGGGAGAAGAGGCCAGCTCCCTCCTCTCTACAACCTCCTTTCAGGTAGTTGTAGAGAGCAATGAGGTCTCCCCTCAGCCTCCTCTTCTCCAGGCTAAACAACTCCAGCTCTCTCAGCCGCTCCTCATAAGACCTGCTCTCCAGCCCCCTCACCAGCTTTGTTGCTCTCCTCTGGACTCGCTCCAGAGCCTCAACATCCTTCTTGTGGTGATGGGCCCAGAACTGAACACAGGATGCAAGGAGCGGTCTCACCAGTGCCGAGTACAGAGGGAGAATAACCTCCCCAGACCTGCTGGTCACACCGTTCCTGATACAGGGCAAGATGCCATTGGCCTTCTTGGCCACCTGGGCACACCGCTGGCTCATGTTCAGTCGCTGTCAACCAACACCCCCAGGTCCCTCTCCTCCAGGCAGCTTTCTAGACAGACTTCTACTAGTTTGTAGCACTGCATAGGGTTGTTGTGCCCCAAGTGCAGGACCCGGCATTTGGCCTTGTTAAACCTCATGCCATCGGTCTCAGCCCAGCAGTCCAGCCTGTTCAGATCCCTTTGCAGAGCCTCCCTACCCTCCAGCAGATCGACACTCCCACCCAGCTTAGTGTCATCCGCAAACTTGCTAAGGATGCCCTCGATGCCTTCATCCAGGTCATTGATAAAGACATTGGACAGGGCTGGACCCAGCACTGAGCCCTGGGGAACCCCACTTGTCACTGGCCTCCAGCTGGATTTCACACCATTTCCCACCACTCTCTGGGCCCGGCCATCCAACCAGTTTTCCACCCAGGAGAGTGTGCGCCTGTCCAGGGCAGAGGCTGACATTTTCCTAAGCAGAATTATCTCCTCTTGTGCCTGCAAAATTGGACTGGAATGTGACAAAAGTGAGTTTTCTTCTCCTGGGATAATTCAGCACTTTTAGTCATGACTGAAAAGCAAACTCTCTTCTCTTGGGGTAATTAAGCACTTTTAGTCATGACTGAAAATGCAGAGGCACAGTTAAAAAAACAAACAGAAAAAGATATATACCCACAGGAAGAAAAATTCTTTGCTTCTGAAAAAGATTGCTGCTATATTTTCTAGAATTCATCCGTTCCTTGTCCAATGGCATAAATATTGAGGAAAATTAAAAGAAGAGGGCTGCAAGTTGCACTTTCCAAAATGGCATTTAAAATACACATATATAGTCATATGCAATATAGAAAACAAAAAATAAATTTGGATTTTGGAATGAAGAGAGGAGAAAATAATTAGTTTTGTTGTCTTTTCCAAGTATCCTTTCAGTGTTTGAGTATCTGATATCTGAAGTTAAATGAGTTATCAAGACCAGGTGACTCCCTGACACTTTCATTCTTTCTTAAAGAAAGAAAAACTAGTCTTCCATAATTTCTCATCTAAACTTATAATAATAGGTTATACAGTTATCTGAATGTTGCAAGGTTTAGACTATCACACAAATTTCACTTTACCTAAAGCCAAACTTTCTTTTTCTATTATGGTCTAATACAGAGAGAGAAAGAGAGAGAAAATGCTGTTCAGATGCAGATATTCACAAACCAGATGTGAATATAATATGGTGCAGAACCAGCACTGGGTAATGCTGAACCACTTTGATTAATACTCAGGCAACACTGTACTGAAAGTCCTATATGCAGTGACTCCTGTTGAGGAAAACCAAAAAAGTAGATGAGGATATTGCTTAAGTTGTTTAGAAAATAATTTATTTGTTTCAGAAAAAGCAAAGGAAAATAATGTTTAATACCAGTTTCACTGAAATCAGCAAGATCCTTATTCATCTAATTGCAGGCAGTTATCTAAGTCAAGAAGTTCATGAATGGGAACTTTCAGAATATTTGTGTCCATAGTGAAAAAGCAGCTAACTGAATCTCTCCCTGTGCAGGCACTTAGCTTTATTCTTTCAACAAGGAAAAAGTTGAATGCAAGTATTACCAAAATGCAGGTGTTCCAGTGAAGTGCCTGTATTCATGCCTAGGAAGAGTCAGATGCGGAGCAGTTGTGTATCAGCTTTGAATTACCACAGCTGTGAAATATGGAGTCTGTTCAACATATACAGAACTTTAGAGGAAATATTACATAAGTTAAATAATCAGTTGTAATAGCATATAACTATAATGAACGCATTTGAATTCTATTTGAATGTATGCTTATGTATTTGTATCTGGTTGAGTAAACCTATCCTCAAATTTGGTGTTCCTGGTCTTGAACTAAATGCATGTAAACTGCACCAGTCAATCTGGGTGCTTTTTCTTCTCTATGTTTTTGTGAGATATAGGTGTTTCAGAAGGAGCGCTTATGAAAAATGTATCCACAAAAGATAAAAATCTATCAGCTTGTGACCTCAGTGATGTTTATACAACCTCTCTGTAAGTCGTGAGCCCATTAAACTCAAGCAGCAAAGTGATCAGGTGGGCCAGATCATTTCGAAGAAGTTTCAAAATCATTGCAGAAAACTGCAAAACCAGAACAATGTCTTTTGTGGTTAAGACTTGAAAAATATTTTCAGGATATTCATATTTCATGAGAAACTGAGGAAAAATTGTTCATGGCTGATGCAAAGCAGACTGGGAAACTGGTAGAAGTTAAAAAAGAAATTGTAGCAGGATCAAAGCAACACACCAGGAAAATCATCTTTGCAAAGTCATCCCCACTTGGTATACAGAGGCAGAGCTCTGATGTGAATATGCGAGGGAAAACACTAAGACAAGTGAGAAATCAGATAATGAGAGCTTTGGTGAAAATTTCGTTGTGAGAGAGGAGATGAAATGCTCTGTCTTTGAGATGTTATGAAGAAACAAATACTTGAGAATTAAGCATACCCTGGTAAGAGGATCTAGTGTTTCTTCACTGCTGTTTAGCATAATCGGGGAGAAATCAAGCACAATATCACAACACTTTTGGAAGAAAAGCATGTGTTATGGTCACCAAAGCCTGAAGGAAGGTGTGAATTCAGTATCAATTGTAAGGTTTGGATAAGAAAACGAGATCAGTTTAGGAATGACTAATGCAGTGGGATGGAAATTGGGTTACTGTTTATTTCCTCTGGCAGGAGGAGATGGAGGAAGGAACAACTAGGAAGAAAAGATGGACAGCAAGATTTTTGACAATGGGAAGTTATTTGGCATATTTTTAATGTGAAGTTGAAGTTACTGAAGCAAGGGGCTCCCTTGGAGGAAGCCACTGTCTTCTCTTGTCTGAGTGAAAAAAAAAATTTAAAAAGTTGCTTTCTTGTGATAGTCTTTTGAGAAGAAAACTGCAAAATGTAATTAGAAAATAAAGACATCACCAAAGAAGTCTTTGAGAGAAATCTCTAAAACAAAGTAAACAGACTTGGGGAGAAAATTGCAAATGGCAGATAGGTTGGTATATTATATATACCAGTCCACAGAATATCACAGGACGCATAACTAATGATCTCAGCCTGGAGAGACTTGGTGTTCATTTAGTGCCTGGAAGTGTCTCCTGTCCAGAGCCTGATATTTCTGAAAATGCTTGGGCAATCACTCTTGAGCAAATCTGTCAGTTCTGTGAATGCTATAAATGACATGAGGCAAGAATGAAAAAGTAATCAACTATACAGCTGTTTCTTATTAACAGCATAATTAAATATATATAACAGTATATATAAGGCTAATTAATGTAATTAAATATGTATAACATTATGTATAAATATAATTAAGATCTTCCTACTGTACGGGAGGATCAGATACGTGACCACCTGAGGCACCTGAAGAATATGGGACCAGAGAAGATGCATCCCAAAGTCCTGAGACAATTAACTGAGGTTGCCAAGCCACTCCCCATGATATTTGAAAAGTCATCGCAGTCAGAAGCCCCTAGTGACTTGAAGAAGGGTAGTGTTGTGCCTATTTTTAAAAAAAGGTTAGAAAACACAACCCTGGGAACTACTAACCTGTCAACCTCAACTCTGTGCTTGGGAAGATCATGGGACAGATCCTCCCAGAGGCTAAGCTAAAGCACATGGAGGATGGGGAGGTGATTAGTGGCGGCCACCATGGCTTCACCAAGAGCAACTCCTGCCTGACCATCCTAGTGACTTTCTATAATGGGGTAACCACACTAGTGGTCATGGGAAAACCAATAGATGTGATCTATCTGGACTTCGGTGAAGCCTTTGACATGGTCCCCCACAACATCCTTCTCTCTAAATTGGAGATAGGAGGACGGTTCGGTGGATAAGAAATTGGTTGGGTGGTCACATTCAGAAAGTAGTGGTCAATGGCTCAATGTCCAGATGGAGATCCATGACAAGTGGTGTCCCTCAGGGGTATTTACTGCGACCAGTGTTGTTTAATATCTTCATCAACAATACAGACAGTGAAATTGATTGCACCCTCAGCAAGTTTGCAGATGACACCAAGCTGAGTGGTGCAGTTGTCAGACCGGAAGGATGAGACATCATCCAGAGGTACATAAACAGCCTGGAGAAGTGGGCCTGTGTGAACCACATTAGGTTCAACAAAGGCAAGTGTAAGGTCCTACATCTGAGTCAGGACAATCCCCAGTTTCAGTACAGGATGGAGGATGATGTAATTGAGAGTAGCCCTGCTGAGATGGACTTGGGGGTGCTGATGGATGAGAAGCTTGACATGAACCAGTAGCATGCTTGCAGCCCAGAAGGCTAACCTTTTCCTGGGTTGCGTCAAAAGAAGTGTGGCTAGCAGGTCGAAGAAGGTGATTCTGCCCCTCTACCCTGCTCTTGTGAGACCCCACCTGGAGTATTGTGTCCAGTTCTGGAATCTTCAGTATAAGAAAGATATAGAACTGCTGGAAGAGGCCTGGAGGAGGGCTACAAAGATGATAAGAGGGCTGGAGCCCCTCTGCTATGAGGACAGGTGGTGAATGTTGGGGCTATTCAGCCAGGAGAATAGGAGGCTCTGGGGACACCTTATGATGTCCTTCCAGGAGCACATGAGAAAGCTGGAGAGGGACTTTGTGATTGCATGAGGCAGAATGACTATAAATTAAAGAGTGGAAGATTTAGATGACATAAGGGAGCAATTCTTGATATTGAGGGTGGTGAGGCACTGGCACAGGTTGCCCAGCAAAGTTGTGGATGCCCCCTCCCTGGAAGTGTTCAAAGCCAGGCTGGATGGGTACTTGGGCAGCCTGATCTAGTGGGACATGTCCCTGCCCATGGCAGGGGAGTTGGAACTAGATGATCTTAAGTTCCCTTCCAACTCAAAACATTCTATTATTCTATAATTAGGAGTTTTTATAAAATGTATAATATAACTTGCCAACACCGTCATTTATAATTAAGCTTTTATTTCAAGATTCCTTAAAAAAAGATGAGATTTCTTACATCAAAGATGAATAAAAGCCTTTTTATAAGCCTTGTTGACATAAAATAACTTTGAAGTTTAAAGGTAAACTGTCTTAAGGACCAAAAGAATCCATGGACTCCTCTATAATTCAATGTAATAGAAAATATTTGGAGTATCATAGAAAACAACATTACCTTATGTAAATTTGCATAGATTACCCAAAGTCAGAGAAATTACAAGAAACTACATCAATGAAGGGTTTAGTTTTATACCTTTACAATACCTTCATTACACTCTTCAAGTTTTAAAGAAAAAAGAGTCTTCTGCTTTAAGATAAGATGTGACTTCTGAACATTTCAAGGGTATTTGCTTCTTGTCAAGCAAGTGTTTATTTTAGAAGGGTGAATTTTACATTTTGAATTGTATGGGAAGATAAAATTTATCTTTAACTGAAGACTCATTACTCCTGCAGATTACTAGGTACATAGAAAATATATGATTATATATTAGTATTAGTACTCATGTATTAATTCCAATATAAAATTCAGTCTACAGAAGCATTTTTATCCTGTAATTTTAAACTTCAAGTTTTATAGTTTTTATCTGGCAGAAGTTTAACTGAAATTGGACTCTGGAATTCCCAGATATCTCATTACAAGAAAATAATTTTGTCCTGAACAAAAAATAAAATAAGAATAATCATTACTATAAGACTTGTACTGAAGTCATTCTGTTCTATTATAAAACTTCCATTTCTAATTCAAAATTGTCTCTATCACATCTAAAGAATGATGTACTTTTAAAGACTGAAATAAAGACAAGACTACTTTCTGAGGTATTTGTGTTGTTTCTATCTTTAGACTTTTTTATAGATCATGTGGATTTCCTAAAAAATATAAAACATCCAAACTACACACCTGGAACCAAAACATGAAACTTGTCAGTTAAGGAAGAAAAACCATCTTTATACTTCAGATATGAACCCCAGATGCAAATGCTGAAAGCAAGTTCAGATTTTACCTAAGAGCTTTCTTTTCCCACTTCTGCTACCCATAAAATACCTACATGTGCATGTGTGCACTTAGACAGTCAAAAATATATAAACCAAGGGACTTCATTGGTCTGCATGATTCTGTATTTCTAAAATTCCTTTCCCTTTGCATATTTTGAGTGACAATAGACAAAACAAGTATCTAGATATATTGGCAAGTTTCCAGCTGGACACAACTTTATTTTTTTGGGGGGATGGGGGTTGGGTGTGGGAAATTACATATTAGTTTTAGCCTTAACTATCAAACAAAATCAAGAAATTACCTATTATGTTCTCAAGGCAGTGTGAGAGGTGGAGGTAATTCCTGATTTTAACACAGAATTTTCATGCAAACCCACTATTTTCCTGTGTTCCTGTAAGCCATATGTTACATGGGATAATTCCTGTCCCATATGTTACATGGGATAATTCCTGAGCGTATGTTAAAAAATGAAACCATTTAAAAATGTCAGACACAGCCTATGAACAGAGACTACAAATACATAAAAATTAGATAATTCACTGGTGATAACTAGTAACAAAATGGGTGAAAAAAAATTTTTATGCCCTTAGTCTGTCACAAATCAGGAATTTATTCCTTTCATTTACCTTTTTCTCTTTTGCAATGAGGAAAAGATAAGGGCAGATTTTTCTTCTGGGAGCAGTCTGTTTATTCCAACAGACATCAGTTTTAAATCAATGTGCCCCATTACAGATCTGACCCCTAGGTTTGCATTTTATAGAAAAAAAGCAATGACTATTTGAATTACTATACAACTTTGGGGTTTGAGCTGGATTTACCTTTCGCAGTCCATGCACCCTCAGCTGGGCACTATTAGATTCAAGCTTTTAGCAGAACTAATTAGTTCAATCACAGCATGAGCTAATGAAACTGGATGGGCTCCCAACTGGAGCTACCTCACACCCATCTGTGTCAGAGAATGGGCAGTGGACTGTGCTCTGTCTGCGCGTCGCCTTACCTTAAGCCTCTCATATATGTTTGCCTCCAGCTTCATTCTCCAATTTGTGGTGTGAAAATGGAAGTGTAAAAATCTAAGCAGCCTACAAAGCTATAAAAGTATTTTGGTTTTGCTTAGATGCAAGAGTTCTTTCCTTCTAATGGAGTACTTGCCGTTCTTTGTTTTCGATTCATTGAAAGTGTAAACTTTGTCCAGTCTCATAACTACATTGCACAGCTAGTGCCTGGTTTTGAGCGTAATTCTCAAAATCTATATGTGGTATGAACTGGGAGACAGAACAGGTTTATTGTAAGCAGAGGACAATGGTAATGACTTGCCTTAAGCTACAAAAAATTTCAATGCATGTTAACATTCAAGTGGCTAGGACTAAATCCAAAGCAGGTATTTGCAACTGTACAAATGACTGAACAGCAATTCTACACTGAACTCATAATTGTACTGCCAGAGGCTTTATACACATGAGGGTCAATCAGATGTAGTAAACACAACTAAACTGAGGAACGTAATCAGCTGCTGCTGAGGAAGAAGAGGAAAGTCAAGAATCATTGGCTCTTAGAACTAAAGTTTTAGCTCTTTTGGTTACCTCAGGGTCTTTTTTTATGAACATGGATATATGTCATAGAAATACAGCAAGGAGGAGAGAAGCAAGGGCAAAACTCTGAACCTGACTTTCATGAACAGCTGTAAACTACCCACCACTTTGTGAATATGGCCAGGGTTGACCATGCTAGTGATGTGTTGGCTTTATCTACTGTTCCTGGTCCATGTACTGTGTATCACTGATATTCCCTCTCCATTTGTCAAGGTCTCAAGAAGAGGGGATCAGTAACTTTCTTCCCACAATGACTACTATGTTCACTGAAAAACAGCTGCGCTCCTGAGAAGAAGTTATTTGAGAATTAATTGAGGTTTGTAAAATTCTCTAGAGTCTTCAGACTGTAAGTACAGTTCACACTGAAAACTACATGACAGCACTTTGTCTGAAAGGGCCAGTTGGGCTTTTCTTCCTCCTCCTTGCTCAGGGCCTTTTTGCTGCGTAAACAGGAACATTTGCTGTGGTTTGCAGTGAGTTTGTCATTCAAATGGCTGTGTTGCTACAACAAGCAACTCTCTGGAGCTGTGCAAAAGGGACCACAGCTCTGCCGGAGGCTTATTGTTCCCACTCCTTCCCCTTCCCTTCCCTGAGTGGCTGGGCTGCAATCTGAGACAAATAGTTGCACTGTGTCTGCTCGCTGCATGAGACGAGGTGAGCTGGGGAATGGTGGCTGCCAGGTTCCAGATTGATGGCGTGTCAAAACCCCAGAGCAAGATACGCTGGCAGCAAAGTGATCCTCCGTGGGGAATCCAGCATAATATGCTTTCCAGATTTCTGGGCCACCTTCCAACTTCTCACTCCTATGTAAGCAACAGCTATCCCTCATGAGGGAGGAGAAGGGCCCTTGCACTTGCTGCTGATGACTGCCCTAATAAATGTGTTTAACATATGTATGTTTATAAAGCAGGCATAGGGAAGCAATTTGACTACCTCTTTCCACATATATCTTCCTCTTGCCTGCCTGAGGCCTGGCATGATGCCAGCTTGAAGACAATGCAGCATAAACTTGACAGCCACTTATTCATATATACAGTCAAATAGAACACTGTTCCTTTGAGATTACTCCTCCTATGCTAACCATGCTGCCAAAGGAAATTGCAGTACTCTTTCCACTTTATGATACAGATAATCAACATTGTAATATTAATGTTATCTCCAAATATAGAAATTGTCTTAGAACAACTGAGCTATTGTGACTGTATTGTCCACCGTGGGTCTCAATCAGCTCCCCAAACCCAACTTTGACATTAATGTCAGCCAAAATCTCAAAAGCCCCAGTTTATACTTACATTTCTCAGAATAATTATGCACAGGTAATTCACTGTGAAACATAATCCAAATTACTCTGTGCCTCTTAAGCTTCTTTTCCCAAGGGTAACTGTCACTTCCTTCCTCCGAAGTCTGTAGTAATTTCACTGTGTCATGACAACTGCCTGCATTGGCTATTGCCCTCTGAATAATACTCTGGTAAAACTTCAAAGAGGGAAAAAATATATGCTTCTTACATTAACAGAAAGTAAATTAGTTGCCACGTAACTGGCAAACGATGGTTTGGTGTAGGAATTTAGGGTGATAAGGATTTTAGGCATGTCTTAACTGTAGTGATCAATGTGTCGAACCCATGCTACAAATCATGAAAGATGTCTCCAAAGTCTGAATTATGTATCTTTAGAGACACGTCTAAATATGTAGGATGAATTACATTCTGGGAGGAACCTCTTTGCAATTCATTGACTAAGTAGGTAGTCTGAACTACCTGCCTAACACTGGGGTCCTGTATTTTAGACAGAAAAAAATGTTTGAGACTAATTCAACTCTAGAGCTGTGCTATATTTATAAGTGTAGCCCAAATGTAGCAAATCTCAATAAATTCTACTTACAAAGAATATTTCTATTCTTCAACTTAGCTCTTGGGAGTATCTCACAGGTAGCTCGAGGGTAGAGAAAGATACTGCACTGCAAAAAATCCCCACACCAGTCTAAGATCAGTCTACTTCTTTAAAGAATAACTTGCCTGAGCCTGCTTGCCGCTGTTACGTTCAGTTATTGTATTCCATTACCAGTACTGATGGCATTGTATTGGAAAACAGCTTTACCACATTTATCACTGGGATATGTGACTGGAAAATAAAGAATAAATACCAAAATGAAAGCTGGAAACTTAGTCTTGTACCATCTTTTGTGCATACTGAGAGACTTGTGGACTAGTTTAGCCAGGAAAAGGTTACAATAAAAACAAATCTTCTGGTTCATATCAGTGTTCAGCTCTAGGGAAAGAGACAAAATATTGCCCAATAAAGACAGTGGAGATAATTTTCAGACCTGTGATGCAAATACCATATGTGCATCCATGTGTTAACGCAAATCATAAAAAGGTTCACAAATACGAGATAGCATTTTATTTTCCTCAGATATAGAAGTTAAGGTCTGAGACACACATTGATATTGTGATTTTCTTAACACCAACTGTGGTGTAGGTAAATAAGAAACTATCTTATGTTTCTTGTAAGAGAAGGGACATCTGCAGGATCAGATGAGTATATCTTTCCAGGAATATATAATGATACCACTATTGATGAATGTATACCCAGACTGAACAGTAAGAGGGAAATGTCAATATACTTTGAGATATGACTGGCCATCTTCATTAGGGGTGGAGCACCTCCCATACAAGGACAGGCTGAGAGACTTGGGGTTGTTCAGCCTGGATAGTAGGAGGCTCCGAGGAGACCTTATAGTGACCTTCTAGTACCTGAAGGGGGCCGACAAGAAAGCTTGGCAGGGACTTTTTACAAAGGTTTGTAGTGATTGAGTGAGGGGGGGTGGCCGTAAGTTGGAGAGGGGAAGATTTAGACGAAATATAAGGAGGAATTTCTTCATGATGGGAGTGATGAGGCACAGGAACAGGTTGCCCAGGGAAGTTGCAGCTGCCCCCTCCCTGGAAGTGTTCAAAGCCAGGCTGGATGGTACCCTGGGAAGCCTGATCTCATGGAAGGCGTCCCTGCCCATGGCAGGGGTTGGAACTGGGTGATCTTTAAAGTCGCTTTCAACCCAAATTATTCTCAGATTCTATGATCTTGAATCTATCCAAGGAGTATTCACCTTTTTTTAATCTCTTTCTCTGGCCTCTGTTTCCCCATTTTCATGAACTCCTGTGCTGACCACCTATGATGAAAGATATATACGTTTTCCCAGGGCTTTTCAAGTTATAATTCAGAATCTATTGCCCTCCTCTTCAATATATGCAGGAATGAAGAATTACTTACACAATGGTTGATTGACCTTTGGGAATACTTCCAAAAACAACTGTCAGTGAAATTAGGAAGTTGTTACAGGTTAAACACCCAGTTCTGTTCAGTAGTTCAAATTCCTACAGAGAAGAAAAACATGGAAAAGGAAATAAAAGATACTCAAATATTGGCTTCCTCTTTCTTTGGCCACTCAGCACTAAAGTCTGGGGAGTGTCCTATCACTTTCCATGCAATGTGACAAATTGTGTGGGGTTGTTAACATGAAAGAAATATTGTAGAGAAGTAAGAACACCCATGGAGAAATTACTTTAAAAAATTTCTTGCTATTTTTTTAAAGAAAAGTATTTTCTTAAGTGAGTTGATTTGCATAAATAGAGGTCTTAAAGTTAATAAGAATTGCTAGGCACTTTCTTTGCCTTTTAGAAAAAGAGACAAATTATGGAGATACCATCAAACAGTATATTTTTAAATAGTGCTGTACACATTCCTCTATCTATATTACGAGACTGCTCAAGCAATATTCAGTAGGAATTTGAATAGAACTGCATTACACTGAAGCATGTTCATACAGTATTATAAGTGACATTGTGCACACTTAGCTTAATCACTAAAAGTATGAGATAGAGTATGAATTTTTGGGTTATGAATACAGTTTCTCCATACTTAATGTGTGCTCCTTTTGTTTTCTGGACCAACACATTTTGTGTCAATACCAAACATAATTGAATACTGCTACAAATTTGTAAGTGAATGGGTTATTAAAATATTTTATTTTATGAACATCTTCCTTAATTTACTGAGGTCACTCACAAGCCTTGACAATTTGTTTCCATTTACTATTCAATGACCTATTTTAACTGTGTTACCTTAATAACATTGTGCTGAGTTACTTGAGGAGTGATTTATATATACTGTGCAAGCCAACATCACCAGCATCATGGTCTCACAAAGAAAACCCTTTCCTCTAATCACCTGTATTATTAACTTAGTGTTCTGAGTATTTACTAATAGTTTTACTGTGATTTATATGCATATTTGTATAAATGTACAGAAGATACATGAAATTTAACAGAGTATTTTTTCAAAATCTGAATTAGAAATGACAAAAAATGATTGCATTTGAAGATAAATTGTCAAACAGAGATGTAAATATAAATCTTACCAGTCTGAAGTCATTTGTAATGTACTTTACCTTGACTAACATGCCATTTCCTTTGGACAAATCAGTCTTAAGTAACCTTCTCAAAGTTATAATACTGCTTCTGCTGAATTTTTCACAACATATTTCCACTGATCTACACTAATTTTGGCAGCTACATTCTTTTGACTAGTATTCCTCTAATACCTGTTCAGACAGAAACTACAATTCAGAAATCCTGAAAGCATCAAGCTATTTAGCTAGTAGTATCCTGATTGTGTTTTAGAGTATCATGTGCTTGGAAGTTCATTCATAAGGAAATAATTATCTCTGACTAACAACACTTTGTATTCCTTCTGACATTTCCCACAGGTACCAGAGAAATAAGCAAGTGAAGTTAAGCGTATTGCAGGACTGGATATGACAGTTTGTATCTAACCACTGTTTGTCATATTCATTAGTGATTAAGAGCTATCTTGTTGCTTGGATCTGGGCCCTTGCCCAACTGCCACTGTTTTAGCTGGTAAAGTAACCAATAAAAAGTAAGAAATTAAATAAATCTATTTGTAGCCAGTATTAATGGCAAAATAATTGTCTCTTAAGCAACATTCATTGCATATTATATGTAAAATAACACAGGCTAGTTATTCCACATTCACAAATTTTCCACATCTGGCAAAACATTCAGCAGTAGCCAGGATTTTCTACAAGCTATTTGTTTCTTTATGAATGTGAGAGTTATTTTCCATATTTGTCAAAAATATCAGTATTATTTTTGCTGTGCTTGTTACTGTAACACTTAGCTATATATTTGCCGTAGAAAGATTTCTGACCTTGGAATAACACCCAACAGACTAATACATCAGTGTCCTCTGACTGACTTGTGCGGTAACATAGTGGAAAAACTTGTGTAACTTGAAGGCATTCAGTCATATGATTCTGCAGTCGTCTTGATGCCGAACTCGTATGTTTCATTTTGTTTTTCTCTTTTGGAAATGTGAAGATTCTCTGCTATGAAAGCTCTTTTCTCTACTTACCATTGCAACCTATGGTTATTAAGAGATACATTATATTCTTGTCTAAGTGCAAACAGAAGTCATGGAGATTTAATTTTAAGACGGATAATTCATTAATTAAAAGCATTAATAAGAGCTATTTCACCTTCCAGTTGATGTAATATATTGCATGGGATAAGAATCTAAAAAAATTTCTACAGCTTTATCAGTCATTTACAGAAGGAATAACAAATCAAAATGTTGATAAAAAGTTTTGTTCTTCAGTGTATAGAATACATTGAAAACCTTCTGTCTCCTTTGAAAACAGGTGGAAAAAACCTTGCTAGATTGACACTTCTGCTACATGAGTGCAATGGGACTGGTTTCTATGATAACCTATTAACAAGAAGCCTGTTATTTCAAATAAATTAACAGCAAAGTTTTACTTGCTCAGCAGCCCAGGCAGCAGCTGGGAGTGTCAATAGGGAGTTTCTCACCTACATATTCAGAAGTAACAAAGAGCAGCACTGAAAAGATCAGATGCTAAGTACATCTATGGCTTATGGCATGTTGGAAGTCTAACATTTATAACTTAAATTCTGGGAGAGTGGGAGCTGAGTGTTGTTTATTCTGTCTGGGAGGTTTTTTTGGTTTGTTTGTTGGTTGTTCTTTTCTTCCCCCCCCCCGCCGCAATAATAAAAAATAATTATATCAATGCTTTATATGTAAGATTTTATTTCTGGGTAAAAACTTGCTTTAATTTTTCAAAATGATAGGCCTACCAGAGTATTAACAGTGTTGGCTTACCTGTATGACAAGCGGAAAGTCCACTTTCACTTATTATGGAAATGGACATGAATTTGATGTGAAGTCGTATTTTCCCCAAAGAATAAGTAATTTGCTAAGACATGAAATTTCTTCTTAAGTCTGCCTTGCTTTCTGAAATCTAAGATATTCATATAAGCTAGCAGCTGAAAATTTCTGTACAGATTGAAGTAGATGTATGGTGGAAGATAAGGGGAGGTGGTTCTCAAATTTACTTGGAATTATGGACATTTGCAGTTCTAGCAAAGACTTTGTCATACGTTTTAAAGGTCATATATTGGGGAATTTATTTGTTAAGAAACTGGAGTCCCTTGCTGCTGTTGCATAAACCACTGTGTCTCTCAGGTACTTCATAAAAAACCTGTCAGCAGGATCACAACCTATGACACCTGGATTTCAATTGTATTATGCTTCAGCATTTCAAATTAGATGAATAGTAGCCTTCAGGGTTAATGTTTTCTTCAATGTCTTAGAATAGCTGTAAAATATGGAGATTTGCTTTCTATAAAAAGATAATTCAATCATACTTGTTACCTGGGTGGGTACTTATTTTGGAGCCAGTCACAATTAAACACATGCTGCTTTATTCTGTCCAAGGTTAACTTATCTTTGCTAAAAGAAAAATTAACCAAATTCTGCCTGGATGTTGTCATTACATATGCAACGTGACATTGCAGGAACCAGTATGATAACCTAAGAGAAATACAAGGAAAAAAAGCTCTGTCTTAGGCAATAATTCACGGTAGACCTTTGATGAGTTCTTACCATCATAAATAAGGATTGTTTCAAGCTCACGTATTATCATATATACTCAGTGTTACTTGCTGTTAAGTTTATCCAAACAACCACTACTGAAACAGCTTACTATATTTGCCGGATACTGAGTTAGACTGCCTATGACTGCAAGGCTGATGGACACACTCATGTCTTCCATAGAACGTGTTCCTTGAAATACAAAAATATTTCTAAGTGAATGCTTCAACCTTTTTCCCTCACCTTCCCTATTTCTATCATGCCTCAAAAACTGAAGAGCAAGGAGCATTTGTGTGCAAAGAGGCCACTGTTCAATGTAGGGAATGTGGAATGTGTTGGCAGAATGAGTAAATGTTCAGCTATATAGTTTGCACCATGAAGTACAGGATTTAAACCATAAAAATCTGAAAGTACCTCTATGTACCCTTGGCCTTCACTCCTAAACAATAAGTGCATCTTGTACAAAATATTTTAAAATGGTCAGTTGGCTGGAAGTCAGACATTTCTAGGAAACAGGAATTATTTCTGTAGAAGCTTTCTGTCTTCTTTTCTATCTGAACTATAATCTACCCCAGATTTGATGAGATAATCAAAAATTGGCCCCAGATGTAATCTAATTGAGAAATTTTAAAAAGGGAAAAGAAATTCTGTAACAGAAAAATTATCATTCCCTTAAGACTCATGCAATAGATGACTCTAATGTTCACATTTCTCTAATCCTCTCTCTTTCTGCTTTTAATTTTTTTATTAATGAATAAATTACAATCACTCTAAATATGTGTTTCTTTAAGTTTCTCATCTCTAACTTCATACTGGAGGAGCGTGTGAAAATAAAATATATGAATGCTGTAGAATGATGAACAAACCGGTAACTCCCTGTGGTGTTATCATGACATTCATATTTTATTCACTTATCCTTTTATTTTCTAATAAAGGCTTTTTTTTTAACCACTGGAATAGCTGCTTATGTGCCTTTTAGCAGGCAAATGGCCTTGTAGCCAGCACAAAAAAACTCTAACCACATTTCTCCTTTTGTTTTTCAGTGAGGTCTTAGGTTGAGATAAATATGATCTGTGGCAGATGGTGGTACAGCTAACGAAGCCCAGGTCACTGTGGGACCATGTGAGAATTGCCACTAGACAAGGTCAGCGAGCCTGGCCCCAATTCAGCTAATAGCAGTGTTGAGTTCTGCTGCTGTTCTGGTACAGTGGCAAATCTCAGCCTTCAGCTCAGGTCCATATGCTGGGAAGAGCTTTCTTCACCTGAGCTCTTTTAATAACCTTCCATCACTATGAAATATCTGACCACTGGGGACTTGCCTGGCAAGTCTAACAAATCAGGGCTGCCGTTACAAGTAAACAGCTATGCCTGCCAGTTATCTCCATCTGCCCAGCACTGCCAGGTTTATTATGAGCATCAGGAGATGGAGTTAAACAGATGGCAGGAAATGTGCTTGGCCCTTGCACTCAGGAGAGGAGGACGAGAGGCAATTGCTTTGCATAACATCCCTTTCCCTTCATTACTTCACATTATAATATGTAAATAAAACCACCCCAAGACCAATTTGAAAAGTACTTAGCATTGAAATATAAGGGTGCTACACGGAGGGAGAGAGAGAGGAAGGGATGCATTTTCAACTGTTTGCCAACCAGAGTTTTCTCCCCCACCCCTCAACCCTAAAGAGATTTCAAGGGCTGCTTTTATTTCTGAAACACTAAATGAAACTCTTCTGAACATGCTTCTTACTCACTTTCCCCGATTGTCTCCAAAGATTGCAGGAACCTGTCAGTCATGCAGCTTGCAGGAGGGCCTGCAGTGTGTGTATGAGAGCAGGAGCGGTACACAGCATTAAGCAGCCAGGATTTGCTCATTGCTGACAAAAAAGGGAACAAAAAGAAAGGTGAAAGGAGAAGGCTGACACACAAGACAGTTAGACCAGCCCATTTTTAGTGGACTGATACCAGTATGAATCTGGTTATTTGACCCGCTAAATTGTATCCCTTCATTACGTATTAACGGCATAGATTACACAGCAAAAAGCAACTAGTAAGGCAAGATACAATGGCAACAGTCTGACAAACAAGATTTTTCACTGCCTTGAAACATCTGGGGTTCACATAACAACTAGAAAATGCACCATATTCTGTAGGATTTAGCCAGCTAAAAATGAAGTCTGAGCAGCTTGTCAGGGCAAGGGCACTGTGGATTCTAATCATACGGGTCCAGGACAGATCCAAGTCCTATTTTGAATTCTGGACAAAGGCTGCTGTGAATATAGCAGTATGTGAATTTGATGCACATAAACACATAAATCATGAGGCTACCAACCAACAGCTGCTAGCACGCTTTCTCCAAAATGGAATTACATACCTCAATATAATGCCCAGCAGTAGCAGTCTGGTGTCCCCTCCACTCCAGCTGAGAACAGATGTTCAGAAGCCAGCAATGAGTGTTGTGTTTTAAAAGAATTTTGAGAAAACTTCTTACTTACAGAAGAAAAGAAAAAATGTTTCACACTCGCCAACTTTCTGGGTCTCGACCATAGACTGCTAGATTTCAGGATGGCTAGCAGCCCGGGCTTCCAGATGTTAAAAATCCCAGACAAATGACCATGGAGTCTATAAAAAGCAGCTCCACTGCACACTCAGGGGAAAGCTTTGCACAGTTCACTCTTGTCTGTGATAAAGCAGGCTTGTCACGTACATACGGATCTACTGAGCATGTACGGTAGGTCCAAAAATGAGACACATAAAACCTACTGCCTGTGGACCTGCCAGTTTTGACAGGTCTGGGTCTAGAAGCAACATATGGAGTGAAAGGCTTTCTCCTTGCTTGCAGTGACAGAGTGTGGTACATCCAAATTTTAAGTCTCAAATTTTCCATGACTTCTTGCTAAGAAAATTCAAAAAACAGGAGGTTTTCTTCTTGATCATCTTTATCAACTTAAATAAAATCAGCTTCACATCCTGTCATGAAAACGTGGTGTCAGTGTATTTTCCATAAACGTTTTCTCCCTTCTTCCTCAGTTGCTCCCTTCATCATCCAACTCCCTACTTCTGGATCAGATAATTCATCAAACTGAGCTTCTGTAATTTAATAAGTATGACTTCTGTTTTTTTCTTTGTGATGGCCTTGTTATTTTATTCTACACTTACGTTTTTAAGGATTTAACTTGTATTCTACTGTCTTTTCCTAACCAAGTTTACAGCTTTTGAAACATTTCTGCCCAACGGCTCAGGTACCCTGCACACCATTGCTATTAAGATCAGTAATGAATCATTTCACATCTTCCTCGTTGGAAGTTTAGATATGGTTTCTGGGGGTCTCTTACCCTGTATTGGAATTACCTCCATACTAAATACAGGGACCTGTTGGTGTTCTTGCTTCTAATTAGTGTAAGGTTTCTCTGGACCTTTTAGTCCGTTCTCTTTTACACAGCCTAGCACCACAACTAATTTTGTCTCTCCTTGTCAATCCTGATTATATTGTGGCCACTAATAGGGGGTTGGCAGCAGCTCATACAGTAATTTTTTATTTGGTACTAGAGTGATTCGACACTGGCCTCTCTCTTCTTCTGTTCTAATTTGGACCTGGTAACTTTTTTACTGCAGCTGTTTTTTTGTGCACACTTTTTATCCTTATGGAAATACACTGTTGCATTGAGTTATATGATTTCAAGCTGAAGGAGAAAGGAGTATCTAGATTAATTTTCCAGCCATCCTAGAGGAGTGTTCCTGGTGTGTGATTCTAGATAGGGAGATTGGGAAGGTGGAATACCACTAAAGAAATTACTCTTGACCTTAGTATATTGCTCTAGTGTTTATTCCTTGCCACAAAGTTCTGCATCTTTTCCTATTTAACTGACAAAAAGAAGTATGTCAACATGCCTATTTAGCAAAGCCAGGCTTAGACAGGGCCTGTTGCTACTGTTTCAAAGTGAAATCTAGATGAAACGATAATGTGATTTATGCTTGCTTTCTCTTCCATTGCTCTGTGCACCTTTATCTATTGCCTGTGTCTAGTACCATCTTCTATCTTATCAGCATCTCACGGTAGTGAGATGTCTGTATGCTTGTATAAAGATATGCAGAGAGACACACAGAAAGATACAGATACAAATGCAGATAAAGTGGACTGTTAGATCTGGGATATGTATGTGAAAAGACTGCTTAAAAACCCTATAGTACATCAATCAGACATGCAAACATCATGTGAAGTTTCAAACCCACATAAACCCTAATGAAACCCCATTAGTTCAGACTTTATGAAACACAATATATATATAATACATTCTTCAAGACTTTCTTTTATAAACAAGTTCTATATCCTAAGTTCTATATCCTTATTCAGCATCCCCAGTCATAGAAGTTTATTAAGTATTTACACTAGCAAACACTCCAGTAATATTGTGCTGACAGCAGACCTTTTCCTCATTTGCAAGGTAGCTGCTTGCTTCAGAGTCTTGGGAAGGCAGGAATTTACTGATTTGGCTTTAACAAATTACTAAAAATCCTTGGGATTACTTGGATCTTCTTTGCTCTGCTGTTGTCTCTGTAACATCTCCAATCACAGAACCTTTAGTAAAGGCTCTTATAGCAAAATCCTTCGTGTATATTGTCTCTCATTATAGATAGTTTCAATGATAAGAGATAGGTAAGAATTCAATGAGTATAATCAAGGAAACAAGGATTTGGAGCAGAGAGCAGACACATGTCAACATTTTCATGAAATGCAGAAAACTTTCTCAAGTTCCAGCATGTTTTTAAAATTGTGATACCACTTTGATTTTTCTACTTAAAAATGACTTGCATTTAATAAGTGGTTAAATTGATCTGATGTAGCGGAAGTGACAATATTTAACCACATGAAGCTATTTCAGTATAGACAAAAGTCAAGAATATTGAAAGTATAGTTTCTACATATCTTACACTAGCAGTGAGCACTGCAATTTGCCCTTATAGAGATTTTAGAAGTATGTATCCTGGGTTTTAAGTTAGTCATAAAGAGAGCGCAGTCATGTTATTTTTTTATTCTGCAGCTTTATGGAGCATGTCAACATTGTCTATCATGCCTCATTATTAGAAGGCTGAAACACCTTCTCTTTACTGGAGATTAACCACTCCAGACAGAGGAGGTTTTGCTGTATTCCCCTGTCTGCTGAGACAGCTGTAATGGCCATGTGCACCTGTGGCACAATAACCACCAGCAGCCAGCTAGTATTGTTTATTGCTAATGAGGCATATAATTGCTGCGGTTAATCCAGCTTCTGTGGTTACTAGGTAAAAGGAATAAAACTACAGTGAAACTCGATAGGGTAACAGTGAGCAGTGTCTCCAGTATTTAATTTAGCTCTTACAAGGCAATTCATGTTAAATCTCAACCGATTGTTAAAGAGCACTTAGTGTTGTTAATAAGCATAATAATAAACTATAACTGGCATAAATTAATTCAGTAGTACAATACAGAAGTAATAAAATGGGTAAACATTATGCTTTTTAAGTTATATTAATGTGCACAATCAGCCATAGCAAATGGTTTAACTGATCACCAATGTAGCAATAGTAAATTAATTTGAAAGAAATGCAATGCAGCAAACAAACCTTAATTACCATTTAATATGTATGGTAATTTCTATTTAATTTGGCTACACTGTCCTGTTGATAGGCAAAAAACTAAAATATGTAGACTTAGGAAAAAATATGCTTAAGTGGTTCAACATGATTAATTGAAAGAAAGCTCTGCTGTTCTGTGGGCTCATTTTGTTTGGTTTGGTTTTTTTCTATACTATATTCTCCTTCAGCCCTCCGAAGTCTTCCTTCCTCTAGATTTGCCTTTGATATTGATCCAGCCAACAAGCAGCTGGCTGTGAGTCCCCAAATGTCTCAAGACAATATTGACTGAGTGTGTCCAAGTGTTTCATTAATAGATTAAGGAACAGCAAAAATATAGGCATACTTTACACATCCCCCCACTCAAGATTCTCAAAACAGCAGTACAAATCTTTTTAAGAAACTACTTTGGAAGTAGGTTAAAATTTTTGTGTAGCTAAATGTATGCTGTACTCACAGCCAAACAAAGGTCAATGTAAACAAAGAATGGATTTCTACCTTCACTTAATGCTGAAGCTGAAATACTTCTTTTAAAGCTTGCTGCTGTGCAAATAAACCAAAGGCAAGGAGATATTAATTAAAGAGCCAAAGCAAAGAATCTACAGTTGCTTCTGCTGCTGTCCCACAATGGGTCTGGATGCAATTAAGCTTTTATAATAGTAAACTTGAAGGTTCCCATTTTGAAGTCATGTACCTGAGATAAGATTTATTTCTTTAGTTGTGTGTTTCAGTTGAGATGTAAGTGGCAACTCTGTCTCTACTTTTGTTTCAAAATATCATACACTTCACATGTCATCATAACACTGTCTTGACCCACTGTCCACATTTCAGTGTTTGAATACCAGTAGGAGAACTGGCTGTTATTATAAAGAAGATTGTTGTGTAAGAAAAGCAGCAATATAGATACAAAACAGGTGACAGATTGGAGCAGATCTGTTTTCAGGGGTAGAGGAGCAAAATCCTGATCTTTCTATCTCCATAATCTATTCCTCCCATCCATGTAAAGCTCTGGGTGTCCAGCTGAACAGTGAACTGGTCACAGAAATAAGTATGACCTCTTTGAAGTAATTTATTTTCAGCCCATTAAAAAGATATGAAGTAAACTTCAAAAAACAACAGGGTAAACCATCTCTTATTTCCATCTACTGCTTTCAACCTACTGGAAAACAAGTTTGGAAAAATTCTGAGCACAGCATACTTGAAACTTCTAGTTGATAGCAGCTGTGTTGCTTTCTGCTGCTAATCCACAAGATGCTTATGAGATTTGAAGCTGTTGGTTGTAACTGGTTTATGGGAAGCTGCTAAATACCAGTCATTTTGCAAAGTGCTTTAACAGTCAGGTAGTTGCTCCTCTGAGCTTTCTCCAAACAACACCCAGGAGTAAAAATCGGAGGGGATTTTCTTTCAGTCAACAGGACTAGTTGAATCCTCAACCATCCCTCTTGGGGTAGGATGGGGAGAAAGGTATATAAAATCAGCCAATTTTGGAAGAAGTTCATCTGCCTCTTTTCTACTGGGGACTTAGGAAACTGGAATTGTCATTACATTGTCATTTTATATGTTCAGCAGTACACATCTTATTTTCCAGTGCAAGAATCAGCATTCTCATTTGATTGTTCTGAAAGGAAGACTTGTCCTTTATGAGACGAACTGTTTTCTTCTCCAGAAAAAACACACTTCTGGTGGGATAAATAAGCCTAATACTATATTTTTTGAATCTGCTATAGCCACTTTGCCTGAGGTTAAAACCAGCTACAGCTACAGTGCACTACTTGGTTCTCTTCTTGTTTGTCAGTGTATCCATAAATACCAGACCATGACATAGTCAGTGTAGTAAAATTGTTTCACCTTGTGAAGGTTCAGCAGAGACTTGGAGAGTCATAGTTCCTTACAGTGAGAAATAATATCTTCTTTATTAACCAGGGTGAAAGAAGTAATTATTTCCAAGAAAAGCCTTCTAGTTATAGTCATTTGACTCAGTTTATATGTAGATTGGAGATTTAGCCTTGTTCTTATAATATACTAATTTATTTATACACTAACCCATGCCAGAATATTCTGATGAAAGTTGAAGTTTGATTAAATAAAAACTGCTGAACTTCATTAATCTGAATCAGGCAAGACTAAAAGGCAGAAAAAAAGTGAGAACATCAGTATGACAGGAGACTGTTTCATACGGACAACACGAGCACTTTTTCAGATGACATAAAGAGATGCTTGTCTTACAGCTGGTTCTATTGACAGATATTTAGTGCCATCTAGTGGTTTTCGAAATGTACACTTCCTAAATGCATCCTTTCTATGCTCAGTTATTGCAGGCTATATTTGAGGTAGAAAGTATAACGGCGTCATGAGAACTGTCAAAAAAATTTTATTATCACTTCTAATGACTTTTTTTTTGTTTGAGTGTAGCTCTTGATTCTGCCTTATCAACACACTTTGAAATGCTAAGAACAGTGTTTTTCTTGGTATGACTTTGCACAATGCCTGGAAAATAGTACGTTTCAAATTCATACTCTATATTTACTATGAAATAGTAAAAATTCCAAAGTAAACCTGTAATTTTTAGAAGTTACTAAAGAGAACGTGAGATTCTGATCAATAACTGAATTGATTGTCAAAGACAAAAAGGATTTTGCCACCTTTTCTTTTTTTTTGGCAACAGCTAACGTACTCATCACCTTTTCATCCACAAGAAAAAATTTGTTTCTGTCTTTCACCATTTTCCTGCAGATTCTGAACTGACATGGCATGCTAACACAAAGTGGGTTTTTTTCATTATTAACGCGATTGCTTTTCTCAGAAAGCAGTTTTTATTCATATGAAAGCTTTTTAAAGGACTTCAAGAACAACAGAGATCAGCTCAGTTAACACCTTTCTGTAGCAAGGCAAATCAGTGTCTGCAACAGAGGCAGGACAACTCCTTTCTATAAGGGGCACCTCCAGAAGGGGTTTGTGAGTTGCCTGTTTGTTGCCCTTTACATTTGCATAATACAAGCATTTCCCCAGCTACATGGGTCGCAAACACCTGACAAAACCTATACTGCAAGCAAGTAAATAGCTTGTGGATACAGCAGATTTTGCTCTCTTGCCGGACTCTTCCTAAAATATGAGATGCACAGGACAAAACCTTATGGCTAGGAACCAGTGGTAGGAGGCAATAGACGTATTTATGGCCTCTTGTGACTAAGCCTGTTTGAAACCCAAAGGCTGAAATGTAAGCAATCCTTCATGGTAGCAGGCTATCACTGTTTTACCCCTCGGCATTTGTGCATAGTTACAGCTGCTGAGTCAGAGAAACTGCACGTGTTACATTTCAGTAAACACTGAGCACTACTAGCACTTCGTAGAGCTGTTTCCTGTCCTGATTGCTGAGAAAATTAATTCCCTTATTGATACAGTTAATTCCCTGCAACAGCTGGGTTGTAACTATCTTGGGTTTGGAGTACTTTGATATAGTAGTTCTACATCATACTACACAGAAGTAAGAAGACAAGGTGAAAATATGGGGCTATTTCTCTTCATATGGCTGGCTTAGAATGAAAGTTAGTGGTCAGTGTTCTAATTAAACATAACATGAGTGATAAAAAGGCATCATATAGAATCTAAACACAGAAGCTAAGCAGAGTTTGGCAACTTTATTTTTTTCTTAGCTTATGAGGTTTCAAGATTTCTTCTCCTGTGTTTTTCTCATTTCAATTTCAGTGAGAAATAATTTTGCTTTTGGACCAAAACCCACATTCTCATTTTTTCTCTCTCTCAAGGAAAACTGAAAATACAAATGGAAATATTTGTATGGATTTTTTTTTTTATTATTCTATCACATTGCCCTACCCTTATTTTTAAAGTACCCTGATAATTCTTCTCTTTACCCTGTTTTCAGTCTCTAAGTCTTACAGCAGTAGAAAGCCACATTAACCCTAACTCAAAGCTTAATACACTTCTATGTAAACTCTTGCACTGCTAAAAAATGGCAGAATTCATCATACTACCTATGTCCTACCATGTCCACTATGGCAAAATAAATTAAGAACTAGGTGTTACTGAGTGTATTAGGCCCTTTAGGTCACCTAGAGACTCTTACCTAAATTTCATTTTAAACCTCCTAACTCCTCATAGAGTTTATGCACTATTAAAGCAGAATAAAAACTTGTGGCAGTTTTCAGAGACCTGTGATTCAGGATCATATATACAGCACTGAACTATAAATAAATAGAATGTCTTTCAAAAGAAAGTTCTTGAAGTACTGTATCTAAATCTGCAGGCACTGACTGACTGAAAAACCACATAGATATATTTTCAATAATTTCCAGTTAGTGTAATAACACATTTCAAAAGGAAAACCAAGCAAAAATAAAAGGAACTCTTTTACGGTGCTCATCTTGGAACTAAACGTGATTTTATTGCATGTGTCAATTAAATTTTTCTGAGTTTTTATTTCTGATTGCACAACAGAAAAGCAGATAGGGAGATTATCTGCAAAAACAATGTAATATAGAACTTTCTACTTCCTCCAACCTGATTTCCTATATGGTGAGCCTGAGAACTCCTCACTATGATCTTTAAATTAATTCTTTTCTAACTGACCCTATGAAGAATTTACCCTATACTCAACTCTGTAAGAAGATGACATTTTGCAAGTCTATTGATCTTGGATTTAGAGAGGGAAATCCTACATTTCCAATCTTTCTCATGTAACAACAAAGCTAAAGCTCTAAAGCTTCTAGTTCTGCCTGTAGTTTAAAAGAGAGGTCATTGAAAAGTTACATCTAGGGATATTTCTCTTAAATCTATCACAAATTGGATGTAAAATTTTACATGGCTAATTGAAAACCTCTTCTGACTGCCCCCTGAACTGTCCTCTTCTCTTCCGTAAACAAATCTAAGTACTCCAGAAATAAGGCACTCATTTCAGGCACAAAGAACAAAGGAATGAGCTTTGCAAGCCAGCCTCTTCCCTGTAAATGTACAGATAGCCGCAGAGGAGTAAGGCCTAGAAACATTAACAGCAACAAGAATGCAGACAACTGAGAAACAGGAGGAACGGCCATGCTTGGAAACATTAAACATCCAGCCTGTCACTTCAGATTATTTCCCCTCCACCAGTTAAAGAATATAGGATAAAGAACATGTTGTACACTTCATAGGTTAGAGGCAAGATATAAAAGAGACAGGTTTACCCTCAGACTTTATCAAGGCAGACTGGTATAATATTAGGTCTTTCCTCTTTCCTGAGAGGTGTTCATCTTACTGTTTCAAAAGATCCTCCAAGAGAGACCATTAACTCTCACAATAGGCTTATTTTTTTCCCCCTGACCTCCGTTGTTATAGTGCTTCCACTCTGAGAATAATGAATCTGATTCCTTTTTCATCTCATATTGTGGACAAGATAAGTTATCTGCAGGTCCTAAGCTGTAAGCCAAGACAATCATTGTGTGACAGAGGGAAAAACAGAGCCCTTCCCATTAATTTTCTAATTTAATCACTTGAACATACTGCTCTGTAGGCTAAGATGAAATCAGAGGTCTTTGTAATCTCCTCCAGCACTCAGCCTGTAAGCTACCTTGCACCCTGTGACCTACTTAATAGTTCCCAAAGGAAGACATTTTCTCTTGGAGAAAAGTAATCCTGGTCACTCTTTTGCCAAGACATGTCCATGTTTTTCATCTTAGAAAAAACCCACTATGCCTAATAAACGCATTGCTTAGGTGATGCTCTTTATACTGAAGTGGCTCCATTTCCCAAGTGCTAACCAGCACAGTCTACCTGCTTCCTTCCTGGGTTGGTTCCAGCCCCTTCTCATTAACGTTCTTACAGGTAGCCTTAAGGCTCTGGGCAGTAGATATAGGACACCTTTATGACACACACATGGTGAAAAAGTATTGTAGAACTTAGCAGATTTTAAGAGAAGCTCTGAGAGCAAAGGAAATTATTATGGGAATATTTAGCATTCATTAAGTCTCAAGAAAATGTCTTTGTGGTTGCTTAGTCTGGTGTTGTTCTCAACGTATTAGTTTGTACAGAAGAGTCTCTCGGGGAAGCCATCTGGTATGTTATAGCACAGTATGTACTATCTTTCCTTGCTGCCAAATACATGCATTCAATTAATGATAAATATCTGCTACTTACATGCAGCGAGAATTCCCTCCTCCTCCCCCACCTCCCCATCCACCTTCCTGAGTAATCTTAGCCAAGCTTTGCATAACCACCTCAGGAAACCTTGGTGCTGAAAATTTGATTTCTTTCCCAGAAAGCAGCGTATCAGTGGGGTCCGCTTGCTGGTGGGGAGGAAACAGAAAAAGTATCATTGCTTTCTCTTGCACATTCACAGCTGGGCTCCCACACTTAGTCAGCCAAAAAAAAAAAAAAATTACATAGCCTGCAGAAATGTCATCAGGACTTGAGAGGTGCTGATCTAGGAGTAACAATTGCTCTAAGAACAGTTGTTGTCATCCATAGAGACTTAGCAGTTCCATTGGAGAAACACTTTAGCCAGTTTTCCTCACTGTCATGGAAAAATTTATTTCATATGTGGTTCTTAACAAAGGATAGGAAATAGGAAAATGCAGGCTTTCAGTAAAAAAAACAAACAAAAACCCCAAACCAAACAAACAAACAAAAACCCCACAGCAAATCTAAGAAAGCGAAATTGAGAGATGAAGACATTTGCCACCATTTTACATCCCTGAAGTCGTACAATCAAACTTGGTTATTTACAGCACTCATTCTGCCACATCCACCCACGCAGCGGGTGGGAAATAGAGTGAGAAAAAAAAGTGAGAAAAATTTCCTTTTGGAGACTGCAGGACTATTTCCTCCCTCTCTGTGCTCCGGTCCTTGCCTGGTTTGTGGCAAGAGCCATGGGAACCATGGGAAGGCTTCTGTTAAGTCCCAGGAAATGCAGCATACATGGCCCATATGTTGCTTTCTCATTTCACCATCAGCTGTGGCATCAGCTCTAGCTGCATGGCACTTTGCAAAGACCACCAGGGATTTGCCAAGCTGAGGACATGTTTGTCTGTGTAATGCAGTGCCCTTTGTGGTGTTTGTGTGTTTCCTTGCTCTGTGTCCAGGCTGGTAGGAAGCATTGTGTAAGGTGCCACTGCTGCTGAATTGCCGGGGCTGCTCAGTGCTGCTATACTGAGAATCAGCCTCCGTAGAGTGCAAATCCTTCAGGCTCAGAAACCAAAAAGATGCTGATAGAGCCCCTTCCTACCTTTACAAAACCCTCTGGGGAATCAATTGACAGAGCTGGATGTAGCTCTTGTTGGTCACTAAAGAATCTAAAAGTCTTAAAAAGTCTTTAACATGAAGTCTGAAAGTCTTTAAGACTAGAAAATTCAGCTTACTTGTCCTATTGAGACATTTGAACATGTACTGAATATATGCTGATCACAGGGAGACAAAACACAACTGGGCTGCACTAAACCATTTTGGACACTTTAAAGAACCTGCAGAAAGAGAGAGTAAGAAAGCGGTCCTAATTTTGCTGCAGCACTGGGACCCATAGCTGCTGATTCTGTGGTTAGATGTACCACAAAAATGGTTAAATTAATGAAATTTATGACATGTCTCCTAACATTCAGTTCCTATATAGGTAGCATTGCGGTGATGTTTCAGTGCAGTGAAACCAAAAGCTTTTCAATGGAGTAGCAAACAAAATGTGACCTTATACACATTGTCAAGAGAGCTGTTTTTTCAAGCTAATGTTAAACTTGAATAAAAAAAATTCTGTACAGGTTTAAGCTGCTGTTCTCACTATAGAAAAACAGAACGGATGGGAAAGGAAATTTCAACTGAATAATTAATACATTTCAGTTTCTGAAGTCCCATTAGAGTACTGATAGATGACTTTATGCCAGGTAACACTGAGAGTCCCTGGAATACATCTTCCAGTTCTGTCTGTGCCACTTTTGCTGACCACTGCATGTAGGATACATGCTTGTACATGGGTTTAACTTCTTATAAATTTTAATTTTTTTAAAGCAACTCCTCCCTCTTGTGGCTTTTCGGTAAAGTATGTTCCTTCTACTTGGAATTCATTTGGATTTTATTTTTTTATGGCATATATTTGATGGTAAATAAGTTGGACAAAAAGTTAGGTTGTGAGTTCTATTACCTATATTTCTTTCCAAAATACAGTAGATCACTGATATGTTTCTGTTCAAATATATCTACACATCTATTTCATATTTCTGTAGTCATGTAAAGTAAGTTGAAAAATATTTCAACATAAATTTTCCAGAAAGCATAAATGAAAATTTGACTTGTATTTAGGAAAAAATATTTGTGGAGTAGATTAAGTTTCCTCTAAATATTTTTAAAAATGTACATATAGATGTATAAAAGCATATAAGAATAAAAACTTCTTTCATATATTGAATTTTTCGCATAATTGAGTACTCAGGCAGGAAATACAATCTCTAGTCTGGCCACACCAGGCAAAAATTGCGTTGTTTTTCTTCTGCTGTGTGCTAAGTTTGGGTATATACCCTGTGAATGCAGAAGGAATAGGAAAGTGCTGTGGCACTTGCACAAGGAGGGAAGTGACAGAATCCATCATTCCTGTGGCACATCAGTCACCACATTCCCTTACTTTTGGCTGTCACACTGTGTACATCTACCACAGAAGCAGAATACTGATGGGAGACTCTTTCCAGCTTTATTTCTCTTTTTCTGTTTACATAACACATTTGGGGCGGGGGGTGGTGGTGGTGGAAACTAATCAGACCTCACAACATTGAAACTGTCTTTTTCCCATACTCATTCCAGTAAATTATGCTACATTTTTTCTATTTTTTATTGGAAGGCCTTCTCGAGAAATTAGGGTGTAAGTAGAGAATTGAAGGCCAGAGGCTTTACAAGGGCATTGCAGTGACATTATTCTCTGTAACCCCGCACATGTGCCCTAAGAGTTGCAGTAAATATATAAAGCTAAATCAACCCTCTTTCACTGAACACCTTCCAAAATCTACTTTTTCACAATTGCCACCAGTTTTTGGTTATTTTGCCAGCAGCCTCCACATATGAAGCTGTTGTCAGTTTTCACCTACTGCAAATCAGTTGGGTTCAGGTCACTTGCCTGAAACTTAATCTTTTTCTTTTCCAGATTTCTCCTATGGTTCTTAATTTTGCTGTCAAATACATGCCGAGTATAGCTACATACATGACAACAACACACAGGATAGCTATTTTGTGCTTCAGATTCTTGGCTATGATGTCTTCAAAACAGAAAAAGACGGAGCAGTGATTAGAAGATATTTGATTTAGTCTGGGATCACTTTAAAGGGAGAGTAGCATATGTCGATTTTTTAATATTTGCAGTCAACTGATTATCTTCATGCCTGAGATAAGCCCGCTGGAGAAAGGAATGATATCTGCCATAAGGAATCTGGGTAGAAATCTTGAAATTCTGTATCTCCTTCTCTCTGCTTCTGCTGCAAAGATATTTCTTTCAATCCAGTACTGAATACCAGGCCAGATTACAAGGTCTAAGTGAATCAGGGGTGTAGTCTTTAAAGCTTGGCTCCCACTGAAAACCCCAGCCTGTAAAGCTTCCAGGATCTGACTATATTCATTCTGAGATAAAACAAGTTTGGTTCTGATTTCCAGCTGTGAACAATGCACTAAGGAACAACAATCAAAGATCTATTTGCCTATCCATATTTTGGTGATGACTAGCTACACAAGGCAGAAAGCAAGGAATGAAATAAAGTCATGCAGTAAATTTGCTTGGAGCCTCAGAAAAAGGAAAACAGAACAAAGCAACAAATCTAGCAAACCCAAATTCTTTAATTTGTCTTAAAATGCTTCAGCCTTTGAAGAGGAAACTCAGCTAACATGGACTGGATTATATTTGTGTGGGCATAAGGACAATGTTTCTTTGTCTTCGCAAAGAAACATGGATTTCACTTTCCAGTCTGCTGGGTTTTGTAGTGGTTTTATTTTAGAAGCTCGCATCAACTAATTGATTTTATTATCATAAATCATTTAACATGGAGTTATCCTTTCAGTGCTCCTCTGTTGACACATTTCTCAGCCCAGCACCACACATTTCAGAGTAGTCACAACACCAGCATGGCAGACGGTGGTATCCCTTGGGCTATTCAGTATAGGAATAGTGTGGGGCAGATAAAGGTAGTCATACATCAAGATTATGAAATATTCAGGAAAGATTGTTCCTTAGGGGATTCTTAGATACACTTTTTTGTCAGGGCAGGTGCATAGTCACTGTGTTATTTATTAGACAGCACAAACATGGAGAACTACAGGCATGATTTATCTTTAATTTGGAGTATTCTTTAAAAGCGACAGTTCCATTGGGAAACACTGACTGCTCTGAATTGCTCTAGCTAAGGAAAATTAGCAGTTAACGTGTAGGAAACTATAATAATTCTGAAGGCAGAAACCGCCTCAGTGACAACTGAAGACAAGAGACAGTAATTCAAATAAGATTAATACAGAAAGAATGAGATGGGAGCATGTTTCACTTGCTTACGTACTTTGCATGAAAGAGAGCTGCTGCAGGGAGCTAGGGAGAAAAGCAGTAGTATCTAATTCCTTCTGTTCATTGCCATGTATGGATAACCATCAAGAAACTGAACGGGTTTGCGTAGAAAATAATGGCATAGCAAAAGCTACTGTAGGATAACTGGGGAAGGACTAAGCAGTGTACTACCTCTTTGTGTGCTCTTAAATTGTGACAAATTGCTATGAATACACTGCCACTTAGACCTCATTAAATGCACAGTTAGATCTATGGTAATAATTTTTGTTCCTCTGCCCACTCAAAATTAAAAAAAAAAAGTGAAAACAAAATTAAGGACCACTTTTAAAACATGATGGCCAGCATTTTAAGCCAGAGTGTACTACATGACATCTGACTGCAATTCAATGTTGTGCACTGTACCCTTTTCCCTGCTTGACAGCACGTGAACAAAATATGAAAAAAGAGTTTTCGAAGAAAAAGTGTTTGAAGTCTACAACGTATGAGAAAAGATGAAGAATATGAATGCCCAGTCTGCTTTCTAGTGTAAAGACTAAGATGCTACTCCTATGAGGCAGATTCAATAAAACCATAGGAGGAGCCTATTCAATACACTGTTAAGCTGTATTACTTCTTGCCATAGGATGCAAAAGATGATAAACATTTACAGGATTAAGCAAGTTCATTAAGGTAGAACCTGGTGTACTGGAGCATGTCAAGTGAAGCGTCACCAAGATAGCTACGGGTCTGGAGAACATGGTGTGCAAGGAGAGCTCGAGCCCATTCAGTTGTTAAGCCTGGAGAAAAGAAAGCTAAAGAAGGGCTATACATCCTGCATGCGTATACCAAATGTGTAGTTACAATGCAAATAGAGATGAAAGATAAAGGTATGGACAGAGAATAAAAAGCAGCAGTTGCAGGTTGCACCAAGAAAAGCCGTAGTTAGTTAAAAAGGAAAATATTTCACAGCAAGGACAGTCACACTGGCACAGGGTGCTGGGAGAGGCTGCAAAGCCTCCTGGTTTTGGAGGCACTCAAAAACCAGCTGCAGGAGGCCCTGATCAGCCACATGTAGCACTAGCTTTGATTAAATCCCATAATGCTGCAAGAAGGGAATCCATCAGAGCTGCTGTCCCAGAGCTACAGATCACTGGAGGCTGAGCATTCTTCAGGGAAATGACACTAGTTCTGCCTCTACTGCTCCAGTTGTCCCTAGGCATACTTTTACTGGCCATGGTCAGAGAAAGGTTGCTGGGCTTGGTGCACCTCTTATCTCCTTATTCATGTTCCTGTTAAGATGACCATGGAGACTTTTTGAGTGTCCATGATGTAGCAAATGCTGCCATTTGTTCATCACAGGTATACTTACTAAATGTGTATCATGGTCACATTGTGTTTTTATTAGGTTACCTGTTGCATCCAAACACTGAAAGAAGATATCAAATGCTGAAGTTTCTGAGCAGATTTTATTTACTTCTTATTGTGTATGATGTTTGAGATGCCAGGGAAATTAATATTTAATAAATGGGTAAAAAAAAGAGAAGGAGGAAAGCTGGATCTTCCTTATCAAGTCCCTTTATTTAACTTTGGTTGATGAGAAGGAAACTACACTCTGTACTAAACACTGAGAGAAGCTTGATTAACCCTCTTAGTTTATTAGTCTTAGTCTGCTTTTTCTCAATACTGTGATGCATGTTCTACGTCCACTGATATTTATTTAAATAAAAGTTGTTTTCTAAAAATACATTTGAAAAAATAAGGTCTAAAATGCAGCTATTGCTCTTTCTCTTTGATTTCTCCCTCTTTACATCCCCTCCCAGCACTTCCATATTAACTGTTTTAAGATAAGGTCCTCAATGTTGAACATTTTGCCATAGGGTCAAATGGAATCTGGACTGGATTATGTTAGCCTCACATGAATACTTTTAGACTAGTACTTATATTACTAATATTATGAAATGAGAATAAAATTAATGGCTTTTTTCTTCATTGTTCTTGCATTCTATGTGTAAAATATCAAATCAATTACACTAAGGAAAATGGTGGAAAGCAAAAAAAAGCAAAAAATTCCCACTAAAACTGTTTTGATGTGAAGCAACTGTTGCTTAAATATATTAAGGTCGCTTCATTTTTTTTTCCTACATCTTGTCCCTACTGATGTATAGGAATGCAAATTTTTTTTATTCAATCTGAAAAGAAAAGTCTTCAGATGAAATACATTTATTCTTTACAAATCCTCAGATGGGTCCTTAGTAGCATTTTTTTTAATTATGCCTTCTCATTGCTGCTTGCCCTGACATTGGTCTCTTGTGTGGATTTTCCTGTGGTCCATCCTTTTGGCTTTGTGACTGAGGGCTGACACTTAATGGAAAGATGTGGGTGCAGGAATGTAACAGTTGCTTTATTCCAAATACATTCTGTTCATAATGAACTAATTTTGGCATCTGTTTCTGACCCATTCCAAGTGACCTACCCCAGTAAATCTTGTTTGAACTTGTGTAGTTATTTCAGCCTCGGAGGATACATTTTAGTGCTTTGGATGCAAATGCAAGTTTCAAATCATTTAGCCAAATAATACTGAAAACAGTGTTACCCCTGCATTATCCATACTCCTACTGACAGTAGCCTGAAATATGAGGAGTGCACAGACATTTGCCAATGGAAATTTATGAGCAAGATCTACTTTGGGAGCCAAGAGCTCCACTTGCTTTGTATCGTGTCTTATTTTCAGGTGTCATTGTTGGTCCTTTCAAGCAAAATAACAGAGTATCTGAGAGCAGAAAAATTTACCTATTTCAGTTTTTTTCATTTGCAGGCTCTAGATACTGCTGGTAGAACAGTTGGAGTTATTTGCTATGAGCAAAAAGCTATTAACAAATATAGTACAGATGCACAAAAAATTGTCTGTACTCATTATGAAGAAAAGGTGGAGGATGTTTTCTTTGGATTGCGCTGATTCCATTACTTTTTAAATGTCTCAAAAGCCCATATGAGTGATAGGATGGCCAGTGGGTGTAAACAGGATTTTAACAGGAAGGTCAAGTTCTCTTGACTTGAAAGCCAGATGTTCATAGCAAGACTGTCATTGTCTGAGATGTTTGAACTACCTGTGTTCAGATATCCTTTCATTCACTGAGCAGTTTTCTATTAGGAAAACAGAATTTCTTCACCCTGTCTTTGCTTGCAACAATCACAGCTATCTATAATATAATATCCTACAGGCTATATAATGTCACTACAGGCCTTCTTAGATGGCATTTACTCAATAGGATGAGTGTTCAAGCACAGTGATGTTGTTATTTGCTAAAAGGTGCTTCACAAAGAACTATGGGATCGTGCACACCAACATTTAATGACATTTTCTGACTGAGGGTAAGAAAATATCTACATTTGGACACTCATCCACTCATATTGAGTGAAGCAATTGAGTTGAGCATTGTCTTACTGTGACAGGTTAGAACATGCTCCTCGCCCACCCAGTTCCTGAATAGTAGGGTTATTCTCATTTTTTTTTGGTGTTAGACCTCCTATTGTTTTGTTCTGTGTGATGCTCCTTTTGAAATATTTCCTGATGTGAAACCTATAGGAACAGAGGTTAAAGTGAGTACTTGTTTTATATAAATTGTTGAATAACGACCATGGCAGCAGGTCACTTCTATTATCAGTTTAGAGATGATACAAAAGTCTTACTGGTGAGAAGATTTGATTCTTGTCTCTGAGTCATCAAACTAATTTTTTAAACATATTGAGATGTTAACATTAATATAATGGTTTAGCAAAGTACATTACGTGATGTCTAATAAGTTCTTAGAAATTTCAGCTGGAAGGTTAATGTCTACTGACTCCAGTGAGACTTAAGCATGTAAATGTGTGCTTCCTGGGGAGGGAAATTGCCCTGGATGAAGGCTTACATGAAATACTGAGTTACACATGGGAGTTACACATGCATATGAAGGACTGCTGAATCATGGACAGTTTGTATTTACATTCCTTTTCAGGTTTTGGGTTTTATTAAGAAACACATCTAAGCAACACTGAGACATCAAGCAGCTGAGCACAGAAATATGACAGTGTTGTATGTGTTTATGAAATTAAGACAGTTAGCCAGGCACTCCTCTGTAGGAAGGAAAATCACATATTATCATAAGAATCTCACAGTTTCAGAAAAAATCATACCTACATAACAAAACACAAAAAAAAATATAAATTGGCAAATATAATGAAAATACTGTGTTAAAAATAAAATATACTATCAGGGCACATGTTTTAGTATTTTTTGAAGTAGTGCTTGTGTAGTTTGAACTTGAAGATATTTTGGACTCATACAAAATTTTGCACTAATTTGCATAGGTTAGGTACTACTGTCATTTGCAATACTTTCCATCTTGTTCTTTCTACATAAGCAGCAGGTCTAAGTCTATAACTATATCTTATTATATAAACTATCCTTTTTATAAACTTAGTGACTCTGGAGTATTTATATAATCCAGTCAATTTCCTAGTATGGTCAACTTTCCAAGTTATCCAAGTTGCATCATATTTCCTTATTATACCCATACGTCTTCAAAGGTGTGTAATACGATCCCTGTGATTTGTATGGAAAAAGCTGATAGCTCTCTTTCTGTTTATTTCCACTTCCATTTTCATTTTTTCCATCTTGTTCTTCACTTTGAGTATTTTAAACTTACTGCCAACAGTTTCTCCTGATTCTCCATGACTAAGAAGTTCGGAACTTTGTCCATCTCCATCACATCATAAAAATAATATTTCCATATGTTTTATAAACAGATCTGGCATGCTTCCTCGTGTCCTGCTCAGCATGGTTCCCCTGCCTGAGCAATACTGCTTTTGCCAAAGTGTCTGCTCAAAATGATGTTGATGCCAGCTCTAGTGCAGCTTTAGGCCCTTTTTGTCCTTGCTACTCTGCTGCAGATTTGACAGTCTATGCAACTCGTGAATATGCACGCTGCATTGCACTTCTGCATGTTTAGTAAAGGAGTTTTGCAGGGTTTAAGGACCCTGAAACATTCCTTGGCCATTTACCCAACTCTGAGATGGAGCTCTTTTCCCGTCAATTTATGTATTTGTAAGAAGAAATAAACATATTTGACTCCGTGTAGTATTGTTTTTCTCAGTGTGGATGCTTATAGAAACCGAAAGTAAGACCTGAAGTAACAGCCTTGACATGTAAGCATTCTACTCAAAGACATTTTTATCATTAAGAACAAAATTATAGGATTGCATGACCTAAGGAATTGAATTCCAAATCCACTAAGTTGCACAATACAGATGTTACATTATTCAAATCAATTGTATTTTAAGCAGGATTACACATGATATGGCAGGAAAACTCTCTCTTTTAGAAAGATGTAAAATATCAGCAATGTATAAATTAGTAAATTAGTATGTAAAAAAATCATAAACATACGTATATGTAAACTATGGTTTTAAGACTTGGGCTGACATAGGGATCCAAATACAACGATAAAATCTGTCAGGAAAAAAAAAACAACAAAAAAACCCAAACAACCAGAAAAACTGAGTGTTGTCTGCAAGATAATTGAAAGGAAAATGAACGATGTTCTTAAAGTCAAGGGAAAACCCAAACATAGCTAATGAAAACTTGTGGTTGCAGAAAGTGTACAAAGAGGATACAAGTAAATGCTCAATTCTCTATTACCTAGAGCTGGGTAAAATTTGGAAATAAGACCTGTGGCAACTTTTTTTATAATTATGGCTTTTATTATGTACAATGTAACTTGAGCCCACACAGCTGAAATCACTGAGGTTACTAAATCTGTCTTCTGGAAATGTTGCAGACCAATGCAATGGATGGCAACAGTTCTCCACTGCAATAAAATGATCTTGAAATTATATGATTTGATGTCCAGTAATACCCAGAACCCTCATTATTTCGAGGATTTTGGGAAATGAGAGTCTACGTTTTTAGAGATGTTTGTACTGCATAAATAATATAGGATCTCTTAGATGATTTGAGAAAACTTGTCAAAGTCTAATTTGCTGGCACAACAGTATTGGCATTGCCCATTGACTTTGTTAAGAAAATATTAAACCTATTGTAATGGAATTAAGTTGTGTAAGACCTGAGAATCCTGTCAAAATTTCACTCATGATGTAAAATATTATTGAATTTGAGCATCAAACATGGCCCAAAATAAACAGACATTAATAGAATATGTCTAGACTAAAAACTCTATGAAGGCAAAATGACCAGAGGAATTATTACATTTACTCTTGGGTATTTTTGAAGAGGAAATTTAATTATGCTTTGTGCAAAGGACCATGGAACACATCTGGAAGAAAGAAAAAATAACAGGTAAAATTGTTTGCTCTGTATCTGAGGAATTCAGAACACAGAAATTTTAGAAAGGAGTAGCTGAGGTCACCACTTCTGGAGATCACCTCTTCCTACCCCTCTGCTAAAGCAGGTTCACCTGGAGCAGGTTGCACAAGAGCATGTTCAGGTGGGTTTTGAATATCCACAACCTCTCTGGCAGCCTGGTCATGAGATCAGTTTTTCCTCATGTTCATATTTGTACTGCTGCTCTTCAGGATTTTTTTTTTTTTAAAAATCTACTTTAGAATGTGTGCTTTATCTTTAGAGTTTAGTACAGGTTGGTGTTAAGTGAGAAATATTATACTGGGGATGATAGAATCATAGAATCACCACCAGGTTGGAAGACACCCATCGGATCATTGAGTCCAACCATTACCACCAAACTCTAAACCATGCCCCTCAGTACCTCATCCACCCGCACCTTAAACACCTCCAGGGAAGGTGAATCAACCACCTCCCTGGGCAGACCATTCCATTGCCTAATGACACTTTCAGTGAAGAATTTTTTTCCTTATGTTGAGCCTGAACCTCCCCTGGCGGAGCTTGAGGCCATTTCCTCTTGTCCTGTCCCCTGTCACTTGGGAGAAGAGGCCAGCACCCTCCTCTCCACCATCTCCCCTCAGGTAGTTGTAGAGAGCAATGAGGTCTCCCCTGAGCCTCCTCTTCTCCAGGCTAAACAACCCCAGCTCTTTCAGTCGCTCCTCGTAAGACCTGCTCTCCAGCCCCCTCACCAGCTTTGTTGCTCTCCTCTGGACTCGCTCCAGAGCCTCAACATCCTTCTTGTGTTGAGGGGCCCAGAACTGAACACAGGATTCGAGGAGTGGTCTCACCAGTGCCGAGTACAGAGGGAGAATAACCTCCCCAGACCTGCTGGTCACACCGTTCCTGATACAGGGCAAGATGCCATTGGCCTTCTTGGCCACCTGGGCACACTGCTGGCTCATGTTCAGTCGGCTGTCGACCAATACTCCCAGGTCCTTCTCCTCCTGGCAGCTTTCCAGCCAGGCTTCTCCTAGTCTGTAGCACTGCTTAGGGTTGTTGTGCCCCAAGTGCAGGACCCGGCATTTGTCCTTGTTGAACCTCATGCCATTGGTCTCTGCCCAGCAGTCCAGCCTGTTTAGATCCCTTTGTAAAGAAAGATTTGGTCATGGCTGAAAAGGAAGCACACATATTGATGAATGGAGACCACTGGAAGAGAACTGTCAGAAGAAAAGTAAACTATAGTTTGCAGAATCTTTTTATTTTGTGATCCAGAAATTGATAGATTTATGCCAATTGTTATTCGTATTTTGTAGATAGGTTATGCATAGAGTAATGACTATGCGATTTGCCAGCAGAGCTAAGAATATAAAGTGATGTTTTGAAATGTCTCCAAAAAGGAGAAGCCCGAGAAGCATCGTGTAGCCTGCCTACAGATGCCACATTTGAAAGTGGAAATATATATTCAAACACATTGACTACTTTAAAGTCTTGAACAGGTGTTGACTCTTGCTTAGCCTTTACTTCTTGTCTTCTGCTGTGCATCTGACTCCTTGTACTATCTCCACAAACATTGCTCAGCTGCCCATTTCAGCTCTACTTCAGTTATCTCCTACTACATTTCAGTTATCATGCTTCCTAAGCTATAACTACCTAGGTAGTAAATTTTCAGCTGCTAACTTCCTTAGGAGATAAATTGCTTTTACTGTTAACAAAGTGACCTTAGCATCCTAAACATATTGAGTTTTAGCATTCAGACACAGGTTCATATTTTGTCTTTATTTAATGAGTCCTCTGAAATCAAGCTAGACCTCGGAAAGGTACTGTCAGCAAGAATCAAAGGAAATATATATTTCCAAAATGGGATTATAGCCAAATGAGGGACCTACATTCATAATTGTGATCCAAACGATTCAGTTTTCAGCTTGAGATTCAGCCTGAAACTGACATAGCAGTTTTTGAAGACTTATTGCTATTCTTGATATTCAAGTTCTTTGGACTCCACAGAAAACCCAGAAAAAAAAAGGCAGCTGTGTTCCTGGGACATGAATGTGGCTGTGTGTCACAGTCAGGATGATGAACACAGACAAGGTCACAGCAATTCTGGCCTTGTGCTGCAGAAAGTCTCTAGAAAGGTTTCTGGTAGAAATTGAAATATTTATATAATCTATAAACAACTTTCTTGTTGATCATTACCTGGGACTTAATGTCTTAAAGGCTGTATCAAAAAAAAAGCATTCATGTATTGCCACCTAATCTTTCCTTTGCCTTCTTTTGGATAAATTTTAGACAGATTTTTATTTTTTATTTCTTTCATTTTCATACAGGTTTCTGCCTCTTTTGATTATGCTCAGTTCTTCTAGTCTGAACTAGTTCAAATGCAGTTGTTTTATTGAATTTGATATATTACTAAATGCAACAGAAAAATGCTTATATTTTACCCTATTCACATGGTTCATAGAACCATAGAATCTTCAGGTTGGAAGAGACCCACCGGATCATCGAGTCCAACCGGGACTCAATATTCTGTTAATTTTAAGTTAACACCAATTCTTTTGTTATTAAAGACGTGCTTTCTGAAGATTAAGTTTTCCACCGTTAATATTTCACTTCTCTTTGTTAGCAACATGTAGCAATATAGAAATAAAAAGCCAAGAAAACAAAACCCCAACGAATTGATAGGGAAGCACAATGTTTCAAATTAATCCTTTCAGTGGACTGGTATCTATGTTCTTATTAAAACAGATGAACTTTGAAATCCAGTGAAACTTCTAATAATTTTTAATCAAAATTTACTTGAAATCCTGGAGATTTTTTCTGCAGACTTCAGTGGATTTTGATGGGAGAACTGGTAAGAATACTAATGCAAATTAAAGAAAATCTCTCTGTCTTTACTTCAAGTAAAGAAATAGGAAAACAAATATCTTAAATAAGAACACATATACACATTATAGTGAGTGTTAAAGAGGACATTAATTTAGCAGTTCTTTCTATTATTTTTTGACTCTAATAAGCCATTTTCCACAAGTAATATTTATGGATTATATTACAATATGGATGATGGGAAAATGGCTGCAGATTAAAGAATCAAACTGTTTTCTACTTTCTAGGAGCACTTTCTCATTTATGTGCAGCACTCCAAAACCAGAATCCTTGGCAGATCTTTCTGTGGTTGAAAATTCAATTACAGTTCCATCAGAAATAGTAGAGGCACCAGTGGAAAGATTTTGGAAGCTATTTGTGAAATAGATTTCATTCTCACCTCACACAGCAGAGACATTCTTGTCATACCTGATAGATTAATTTAGGGCCTAAATTCCTAATGTTTTGACAGCGTTTGTGGCTGGATGAGTTTTTGAGTTAAAATGACTCCAAAAGAGAAAAAACCTCTACCACCCAAAACCCAACTCAAAATTTAAATCAATATTAGGTTCAAAAACCTGCTTCTTCATTCTTCCATTATCATGTGTTGGTTTGAGGTGCCTTAGTGTTGTTATACAGCATGTAGTATTCTAACAGGAAAATTTCTTTCACTTTTATTATCTTACTATTCAGGTTGTTTTTGTCCCAGTTCAGCAAAGTATTTCAGTATTAATTTCAGTGTTAAATTCAAGGAGTTAATCAATAGAACTCGCTGGGAATGGTCCTCAGGGATGAGGGAGTAGAACAGAGCTGGTAAATATTTAAGGATGCTTTTCATAGACTGTAAGAGTCCTCAGTCCCCAGATGCAGGAAATCAGGCAGGGATGCAAAGAGACTAGCATGGCCAAGTCAAGTCCTGCTGGTGAAACTGAAGAGGAAGAAGGAACTGCACAGACAGTGCAAGCAGGGACAGGGAACCTGGACAGAGTATAGGGATGCTGCCCAGTTGTGTAGTGAAGAAGTCAGGAAGCCTAATGTGCAACTGGAGATGAACTTGGCAAGGGAAGCAAATAATGACAAGAAGGGTTTTTGTGGGTATGTCAACCAGAAAAAGAAGGTATACCCCTTATGGTGAATGAAAAATGGTGGCCATATATTAATCGCCAAGGAGAAGGATGAGGTATCAAACAATATTTGTGCCTCAGTCTTCACTGGCAAATGCTCTCCTCAACCCTCATGGGTCAATGGACAGCAAGATGGGGACCAGGGAATTAAAGCTTGGGTAGGGGAAGATCAGGTTTGTGACCACCTGAGGAACCTGAACATATATAAGTCTATGGGATCTGATAAGATGCATCCCAGAGTCCTGAGCGCGGTTTCCAAGCCACTCTCTATGATATTTGAAAAGTCATGGCAATCAAGGGAAGTCCCTGGTGACTGGAAGAAGGGTAACATTGTGGCCATTTTCAAAAAAGGTAGAAAGGAGGACTCTATGAGCTACCACCTGTCAGCCTCACATTGATGCTTGGAGAGATCATGGAACAGATGCCCCTACCAGCTATGCCAAAGCACATGTCGGGCAGGGGGGTGATTTGAGACAGCCAGCATGGCTTCACTAAGGATGAGTCCTGTATGACCAACCTAGTGGCTTTCTATGATGGGGTAACCACACCAGTGGACATGGGAAAAGCAATGGATGTGATCTATCTGGGTTTCTGTAAAGCCTTTGACATGGTCCCCCATAACATCTTTCTCTCTAAACTGGAAAGATATGGATTTGATGGGTGGACTATTCAGTGGATAAGGAATTGGTTGGGTGGTCACATTCAGAGAGTAGTGGTCAATGGCTCGATGTCCAGATGGAGATCTGTGATAAGTGGTGCCCCTCAGGGGGTCCATACTGGGACCAGTGCTGTTTAATACCTTCATCAGCAATAGAGACAGTGAGATCGAGTGCACCCTCAGCAAGTTTGCAGATTACACCAAGCTGAGTGGTGCAGTTGTCACACCAGAAGGACAAGACGTTATCCAGAGGGACCTGGACAAGCTGGAGAAGTGGGTCTGTAAGAATTTCATGAGGTCCAACAAGGCCAAGTGTAATGTCCTATACAAGAGTTGTGGCAATCCAAAGTTTCAATACAGGATGGGGTATGACGTGATTAAGAGCAGCCTAGAGGAGAAGGTCTTGGGAGTGCTGTTTGATGCGAAGCTTGATATGAGCTGTCAGTATGCACTCACAGCCCAGAAGGCCAACCGTATCCTGGGCTTCATCAAAAGAAGCATGGCCAGCAGGTTGAGGGAGGTGATTCTGCCCCTGTACCCCACTTTTGTGAGGCTGCACCTGGAGTATTGTGTCCAGTTCTGGAATTCTCAACATACGAAGGCTATGAAACTGTTGGAACAGGTCCAGAGGAGGGCCACTAAGATGATCAGAGGCTGGAGCACCACTGCTATAAGGACAGGTTGAGAGAGTTGGGTTTGGTCAGCCTGGAGCAGAGAAGGCTCTGAGGAGACATTATAGCAGCCTTCAGTACCTGAAAGGGGCTACAAGAAAGCTGGAAAGGGATTTTTCACAAGGGCATGGAGTGATAGGACAAGGTGAAATGGCTTTTAATTGGAAGGGGGAAGATTTAGACTAGACATTAGGAAGAAATTCTTCACCTGCTGGCACAGGTTGCCCAGGGAGGTTGTGGCCGCCCCATCCCTGGAGGTGTTCAAGGCCAGATTGGACTGGGCCTTGAGCAGCCTGATCTAGTGGGAGGTGTCCCTGCCCATTGCAGAGGGTGTTTGAACTAGATGATCTTTGATGTCCTTTCCTACCTAAACAATTCTATGATTCTAGGATTCATTCTACGATTCTAATTTCAATTCATTCTCAATGGCAGTCCTTAAAAAAGGAATCAGCCTTCAAATATATGAGTAAGATCACTGGTGTTGACTCTAATACTGTCATCAATGAATCCTGCTGATGCGTGACAGCAAGGTACTACTGGTTTTCTCTTTATATGTGCAAGTCCTATGGAAGTTTGGTAACTGAAACAAAAAAACTGAAGATAAAGAAAAGGACTGATGGTTCTTCCTAATCCCATCAGTATTATAATATACAATGTTATATATTGAAATATAGATTCTACCACAACAGAAATTATTGTAGATGTATAGGATGCGATGATGAACACATAGAAAAAAAGAGACATCTAACTACATAGTGTGAATTTTAAAAGGCAGAATCTTTTGCATAGTCTAGGGTTAATGTATATAATGTGGATAAAACTAGGTACACTCAATTTAGTTGAAAAATATTGGTTTTTAATCTGCTTACCTATTACTGTATAACTTCATTCTATTATTCGCTTTGAAGAAGTACAACAAGAATTATGTCTTGGTTATTTAAATGAACCCAGACAATTAAATGAGTTTCTCTTAAATTAGTACATGTACTTTACTTTTCAGCCAAGAAACTCATTCACTGCCTCCCCTACTGTCTCCTGTCTCCAAGTTATTTTTGTGTCATATAAATATGTCTATGTGAGTTAAAGAATTAGTACTTTACTTAATTTGCTTGCTTTACACAGCCAGCAACCCTCAATATTTGTATTCTCAGCCAGCTCTGTTTCAAAATCAGCCTGCTGTTCTGAGAGACAGAGCTTTAAAATATACGTTATGGAAGATTGTCTAGACTGGAATGCAATATCGGGACTGGAATAAAAGAAAAAGCTTAGATCAAACATGAAGTGATTGAATCATTCTACACGTAAATGTATTTCCTGTTCAAACCTATAACTTCTCTGGATTCTAGTTATTCCTTGTATTATAACTTTTGTTACAGTGTGAGTTATGTCTCTTATTCAGCTGGCATATGATGGCTTATTTATCAAACATTAGTTTGCTTACTTGAAGACCTGTGAGAGACCAGGTTCTTTGGGGAAAGTCCTCAGTAGGTTTTCTGTACAGTTTCTTTTTTTAAATAGTGTTTCCTTGACCAGTTCTGTTGCTGACATTTTTTTCTCCAGTCACACTTGTAGGAATCATGAGCAATCTTTGGGTCAAAGGAGTTACATTAATGTGCAAATCACATAATTAACACAACATCTGTCCCTTCACATACTCTTTGACAGGCCAGCCTTGGTACTTTTGGTACCATGTTTTGGTTTACAGTGATGTAACTGTAGTGATGCAGCCATAGTAGCTACTACTTTTTCTGCTGGGCATAGGCACAATAAGAGAATTGCATCCTCCTCCCTCACTCTCTGTCATCACAGAGATAGTCTGAATTCGAAGAGCTTTATACAGATAATGAAGGAGGTATGCTGATTGAGAGTACCTTACCTTCCTTTGTATACCACTTTATGGAAAAGATGTTAGGTAGGCCATATAAATTTATTTTTAGATTCGACTCAGCTACTCTCCTGTGACCAATTGAACACTAAACATACTGTAATTTCCTGCATATTATACAGTGATGCTGTCTTGCTTTCATAAAGCCTACATTTTATGACATGTTATTGATTTCACAAAATCCACACTTGGTCTTGTTCTTGTGTTCTGCTAGGTTTAGGGCACAAAAAATTGAAGTTTACTGTAAGGTAACTATTTCTTAACCCTTCCCCAATACATTATAAAACTATTATAAATTAAAGTTGGAAAATCCCAAAATATTTTGTTCCTGGGCCAAATGCGAAGTGACAGTTACTGCTGAAGTTGAACAATTCTTTCCAGCTGTGTATGAATTTTTGTCAGTATTTCACCTGAGTCTGTCTCTAAGGGGTAGCAGTAGATGTTTGCAAGTGCGATTATTTCAGTTCAGTATTCCTATTTTAACATAAAGATTTTTAAAAGTGTACAACTCGGTACAATCATCACTACACAGACAACATAAAACCTGTCCCTTCAGAAAAAAACCAAGACTGAATGCCTCTATTTGTGCTTCTGATTCTTTATGAATACTAATGCTCACAACCACAGATTAAATTAATCTCAGCTGTCTCAGTCACACTTGGTAAATGAATCATAAAATAGTTTCATCTTGATATGGTAAGTTGTCCTTGACAGCAAATTAAAATCTTAATAAGTGCCCTATTCAGAAAACACTTGCATACACATATTCTTCATTCCTAGAAATCATGGTCAGAATGCAGATTCATTGCTTTTGTTCAAAGAAAGCTGACAATAGCCATGTGTTATTTTTTCAAGGCCCTGTTATCGTATACCAGGAGTTTTCAACCTTAAAGGAAAATATTTCTAGAACTGCCTGTGCATTTTAAGATGTAAAGACTCACTAACATATTGAAAGAAAAAGAAAGGCAACAATTCTATTTTTAGATGGTGTTCAAACTAAGCAAATATTTTTTTTTCTCAAATGTATTGTTAGTTTTTCATTATTTTCTTTCTGTTCTTTTTACAGGGAATTTGACATCCTTATTCTGAACTAAAAATTTTGTTTATGTAAAGCTTTGAAGACAAAGGATATGCTTTGTCTGCTGCTGGCAAACAAGGAGGGCAGTTCTCACTACTCAGATTTAGTTATTTACTTAGTTGGGAGGAATGAGGAAAAAAAAAATGGAGTCTTTAATTTATTTTGGAAAGGTGAATAAATGAACAGCCAGAACTGTGGATGATGTCAGTCAGAGTTATTGTATTGACTTCCATGATATACATGTATGTAGGACTGAGTTCAACATCGTGGAACAGAGTCTGTAATTCTAGAAATTATTAAGGTCCTCTTGGACTTTTGCAACAATGAAAAAAATATACTATATACACACACCCACACACATATATATAATAAGCCTTCTAGTGAAAAGAATTTGAACTTAATTCTACTTTTGAATATTTTGAAATCCAAGGTTGATTTTCATAACTCTAAAGATAATTTCTATGTTACAATGGATGTACAGTTTAACACAAGCTGGAATATCTTGGTAAGAAGCTTGCTACATTTGATGACAGCAGGTGTTTGAGCGGCTTTCTATTTTTACAGAACTCTTTAATTTGTCCAAATATGCATTATATTTCAGCAGCTAGTTTACAGCTTTTAGGCTGCATCATACTAATGTCTGTACAGTGCCATATACCGAGTCTTTAATTATGCAGTATAAGTCTGCAGATACAATAGTGCTTATGGGTTTATAACAAAAAGTAATTATAGCACATGTGCAGATTATGCTTTTCTCCATGAAATAATACTAGACGTTTTAATTCATTTTGTCAAACAACTGCCTCACATTCTGGACTAATGATCTGTAAAATTTCATTCGTGGTGTAAAATAACACTAGAGATGTGATCTTTTAAAATCTTTGTAGAAGTGTTACTGGTATGTATTTCTATCACAGTATCTGCACTTTATAATGGAAACAGTGACAGAGTTTTTCAATGACAGAGCAGCAGCTGAACACGTAGAGTAGCTGAACAGACAAGGACAACCAAAGAAAAATGATGTATCATCCAATATGCATCATTGCTAGACTCAGCACGATGTTACCACACTTAAAGTAATTAGTAATGAAAAATAACAAGAGTTTGTTAAAATAAATGAAAGTTGCTGTTGGTTATTATCCTCAGCTAAGGTTGGGGCAGCTGTAAATCAGAACATATAAAACCTAAACATATGTACATATGAAGCTTCTGTTTTCATAAGATATTCCTGATATAGTTGAAGAAAGATGATCTTCTGCTCTTGGGGAACTATACCTCTGTGACTGTATTCATATTCACCACAAACCTCCTGAATACATCCCCAGACACAGAATGATCCACGTTTTCACAGCATTCTTTGGATGTAATTGTTATAGCTTGGAGTCTTCTGTGAAGGACAGAGAAAGAAATGTCAACTCTAGGACATACTTTAATAAAATTGTCCATAGTCACTGAGGCAGAGAAAGATGGGAGTTAAAAAAAAAGTTTTAGTAACAATTATGAATAGCTCTATTAATGACTATCAATACTGAGAACCCTTTCAAGATGGTAGCTTTAGGTTTTCTTGGCACTCTTTTTAAAATTTGGGTTCCATTTTGATCTGTCAGCCTCTACAGTCAGCAGAAAAAAATAATATAATGCATAATTAATTGCTTTAGCAAATTTTAAACAACATCTTTAAAATGAGATGAACTGTGTGCTACACTCTACTATTAACATTGACTAGATCTGTGTTGACTGCGGTGGCAATCTACTTCATAGACATTTCTATTTAGTCTGATTAATCACATTTTCATATTAAGTTGAATTGTAGACTCAGTAATATATGTGTCTTCACACAGAGATTTAATAGCACTGTAGCTAATCCTTGGGGATACTTCTATGACTTGACTGTGGGACTCATCTTTCTCTTCTTAAGTTCATTCATCAACTCACCTACCAGTTCTGAAGCAAACAAAGTGGAGGTTTCAAAGGTAGTAGTTTTGTACAGCTCGTGAGTCCTCTGAACGGATGTGGCAGAGCATCGTTTCCCGTGCTGGATGGGAGGTTTCAAGGCAGAGATTTTAAGGTGCTGCAGTCAGGACACATGGATGATCCTTGATATTCTGCTAACTGTTGTTTTGTGTTGAAGGCTGAAAATTAACAGTCTAAAATGGATTGTTAATAAAGCACTGTGGTATAAGAGATTTATTAGGCCCTGTGAATGGCAAAATAAGCTTGATTTTTGCAAAAAAGAGCAGCTGGCAAAGGGAGTCCAGCACTGGACAACTGCCTCTGGTAAAACAGAGAGATTGTGTCGTAGCCTCACATTTGTATCAACTAAATGGCACCTGGGGCGAGTTGGAGACTTCCAAGTCGGAGGTTGATGTTACTTCAAATAAAAAAAACAAAGACACCCCTAAAAGCACATACTGAGTTTCCAGCCTGGAAAGTGTGGTGAACAGCCAAGTCCCCACTTCTGACAACACAAGTGTCCTTACCAAGGGCCAATCAGCACATACTAGTTGGTTCAGTCCTCACCTCATGAAGAGGCACTGAAAGGTTTTCGAAAGGTTTTCGAAAGGTATAAAACTTATATCTGAAACCCCTTTTCTTTAGCGAAGAAAAAATGACCACCTTATCTGATGTAGGGGTAGATGGGTCTGGACCTCTCTTTCTCCACCAAGAAGAAATGTCTTGGCCTCTGATTCTGTCAGATGTATCCCAGGGAAAATAACTACTAACTCGAGTTTTTACTGTTTACTTGCTTTATATCTTATTCTTGACCAGTTATAAGCATGTAAGCACTAATGCAGCAGTGAATTTATCAAGGCAATCCTCAAATTGTTTTAATCTGTCACTTGAATTAAACTACTTACTGCCTCCAACACTAGGAAATGGTCTCTCTCACTGGCATTTCTGCAAGTGCTGCTGGCCATCCTGTTGGGCTGGGAACCACATGTATTAACCCTGTGAGTACCAGTCTCTAAGAAGACACTCACAGATAATGAGATTCTGACTTGTGGTAAAAACACATGTAAGCAAAATCACAGAACCCTTTAGTCATAAACCATTGACCAAGCCTAAGATTTGCAATCTCATGGCTCGATGGGAGGGACTCCTTAGCCACCTATCAGAATCTCACCTTTTTAATGTGACAAACACTCAGAGAAATTCTGAGCTTTGCTAAATTTTAGAGACTGAAAAGACAGAAAGAGTAAAAAATATTTGCAAATCTTTCCAGACTCATAAAATTCAGTTCCCCAAAAGACCAGGCTTTATAAAATCAGTCCTGATTTTCAAAGTTTAATGGAAGTCTAATTCTATCTGTAAAAATAATGGAAGTTCCTGTGAATTTCATGCAAGTTTGGACAAGGTTGTTTTGTTTTTCATTTTTCTTCTATAGCGTAATTGGGATATTACTTACGTTACTTTCTTCTTAAAATTTCTCTCTTCACAGAACAGGTAAATCTGTTAGACTGATGCCACAGACATTCTCAGGTGTTATTCATGTGAAAGGTATTATCATCAAATGTTTTGTTTGTACAGTGCTCAATGCATGTCCACTTCTCAGTCAAATTGGTGTTTTTCTTCAGGGCGTGTTGTACTTTCGCAGAGCAAGGAAAACACATTATTCTTCATTGACGCATACTAAAACAACACTAAGAGGAAATGGGCAGGTATTCTAAAAGAAATTTTAAAATTTTGTTCTTTTCTTAGATTCTCAGAATCATAGAATCATTAAGGTTGAAAAAGATCATCAAGTCTAACTGTCAGTCCAACATCACCATGACTAGTAATGCATGTCCCAAAGAGCCACACCTACACATTTTTTGAACATCTCCAGGGATGGTGACTCCATCACTTCCCTGGGCAGCCTGTTCCAGTGCTTCACCACTCTTTCAGTAAAGAAATTTTTCCTAATATCAAATTTAAACCACCCTGATACAATGTGAGGCCATTTCCTCTCATCCTATTACAAGTCACTTGGGAAAAGAGACCAACACACATCTCACTACAACCACCTTTCAGCTCATTGTAGAAAGCAATAAGGTCTCCTCTCAGCCTCTTCCAAGATGGCACTAAATCCCAATGTGCAGTGCAGGCAGACATTTATGCATCACTGAATTGATGGAAAAGGCATTTGCAAAAACAAATTCTCTAATCCTGTGTAGTTTTCTTTTTACACAAGTTGCAACGGTAATAATATCTTGTGTTTAAGGATGAAAACTCTCCTTATGAATTTAGTCAGCAATCATCACTTATATATGAAAACATTTCTGTGGCTGGGAATCTGGTCTTAATGGAAATTGCTGGCAGTCTTGATGCATTTTATTGCTAACCTGCTGTCTGCCTTCCTCTGGCAAGAATTCCTGAAATCAGTAACTGACAGTCATCCATTGCCTGTGTTGACTAATATTTCCTGTTCTCTGTTCTGCAGCCTGCTCTCTATGATTAAGTGACCACATATAACCATATTTGTTAATGAGTTCATAGTATTTTCCTTAGTCAGTCAGCTAAACAAACACTCTCTATCTTTGAAGGCAAGGATACACTTTATTGCTTCCACATATGTCTCTAAAAGGATGTGATACAGAGGAACACAATGTCTCTGAGCCAACAGGAAACTTAAAAAAAGAAACATGTACAAAGGCTCTAACAAATTTGTTTTTCTTCCTACTGAGTTTCTTGCATTATTCACTCCAGAAAAACACTGAAAAAAGGGGGAGGGGTTGGGATGAGGGGTGGGAGAGGTATGAAGGAGAGTATAGATATCAGAATTAAAATTAACAAAATAAAATACCAAGATTGTATACACCAAACTGTCCTGCTTTAACTTTGACCAAAATCAGAAAACTGTTTGGGAGATGTTTAAGCTTTTAAGAAGAAGATTGAGCACTTCATAATTTAGACAGTGTTACATGAAAGCCCCATGTTTGTAAACACTGCTGGTTTTCTGATAAAATATAGAGCTAAACTCTGCGCCATGGACAGATTTACCCAGTGTTTGTTTAACTAAAATGCTTTGATTTGCTCTACTTGTTCAGAAGTCGTCCTGTAAGGACAGATTTCACCCCTGTGTGTAAGAATCAGACATCTTCATGACATTTCTCCAGCCATCCCTTCCATGCAAACATATACTCCCCAGGGAGAAATAATCTTTCTTTCTTAATTGTCTTTGACTTAAAATAATTGGCAGTTTAATGTGTAAGCAGGAGTAGCAGGCTTTGACTTTTGTTTTTGTTGCAGATCTGCAGAATACTGTTGACAGCAAGGGGAAGGCACCCAGGAATACTTGCTGGGTAGGAAGACTGATTCATGCCAATGCTGTCAGGTAATTTTATTGGCCATGTATGCAGGCCACATAGGCAACACAAAATGCACAGAGCTGGACGAACATTTTCTTTACACCAGGATCTCCATGGAGCGAAAAGCAGGGCACTACAGTGGGCTAATTATTACAGAATAGACTCGTTTCATTTTCTGCAGGCTGAGAGAGTAGATTTTCTCCATGAACTTCCAGCTGTCTCTCTTCATTTTCCTAGCTGCTAGCTGAGTCACTGCGGCTTGGTACAGTGCCGAAGACCCTGGCTTTAATTAGTTTATGTCTAATCCTGAATCCTTGTACTTCAGATATTCTGAAATAGCATTGTATTTCTAATGGTTCTTACCTATTAAGCATTCACTGTTCTATTCAATATGTGTATTTTATAAATTTCTATGTAAAAAAAAAGTGATCACTATAATATGCTTCTGCTTGACAATGATGTTAAAACAGTTTTACTTGGAATTCTGACTCACTATAGACTGATTCAAACAGAAAACTTTGCTGTAGTTTACCACACTTAAGACAACATTAATGGGGATAGTGCCATTATAAACATATGCTAAATTTCACTTTTGACCATGTCTTTTTATAGTATTATATTTTGTATATTTGTAATATTTAATCACAAAGTTTCTGAATTCCTGTGCTAAATCAAGATTAGTCTTTTGTGGGAAATCATATGCAAAAGGACCTGATCTAATGGGTGGCAAAGCAGATCTAGGTTAAGATACCAGAGTGAGTAAACAGGAATGTTGCTGGCTCTAGCATGTTCTAGGTACAACTATACTATTTAGATATGCATATGTATTGAAAGTGCTTGTTTCCAAAATTACTGCCCTCCCAAGCTGTTGAAGAAATAGGCGAAGAAAAGACACCCTCTTTTGCAGAGTATTACGAGACTTTAGTATGCGTTTTTCTGCTGACCCGAGAAAAGAATGCCGAATTTCAAAATTCTTGTTGATAGGAACAAAATTCAGATCAGTCAATATTTGTCTAATATAGTTTAAAGATTTAAACTTTTATAATCTTTAAACTAAGATTTAAAATATAATATATCATAAAGCTACTAATAATAGTTCTTTTATTTTAAAACACATTTTAGTAATACTAACATTTGTTATATTTCAAAAAAATTATATGGTATAATAACAATATGGAAAGAAAAATGAAAGAAATTAACCCTCCTTTTAAAAAGGAATTTGAAATAGACTGTTACATTAAATAAAATTTCTCTTTCCCTCAGACACAAAAAACCAGCAATGTTTTAATTTTTAAAGTAAATTTCCAGTGAATATTCAGAAGACTATTCTGTAAAAATTTTCAAAACCTACACAAGACATGCAAAGTAGCTCTTGAAACATCCTCAATAATTTTTTTTCTTATTCTACTGTAAATTTTTATGCATATGTAGAGACATTTGTATCAGATCAGTCTTAAAAAGGGTCATAAGTGGTGCCCAACTTTGACTTATAAGTCCAAGGGGATCTTACCCCAAAAGTAGGGGCTGAAATGCTTACAGATGTCATGAGGGATATTTTACTGTCTTGTTAGCAGCTATCAGAACCACCAGCAGATGGTGCCTCAGTTAAACCTCCGTAGATGAATGGAAGCAGAATATACTTTTTAGAAACATTCATATTTGCTGATATCCTTTTCTTAATATCTAAGATGATGATGATGAACCAAATGGAAAACATTTTGTGGTTTACTAATAAAAATGGATGTAAGCAGTAGAAGATAACAGAACCATAAGCCCTTAAGCAGCAATATTAAGCAGTGCCAAAAATATCTGATTTCTTTAACTGACAGAAAGACAAGATGTACCAGATGAAAGGAATGGGCTGTGTGCAAAAACTTTTGTCAAGTTTTGTTATCTTGAAATGGACATTTAGGAATTTTGTTGGCAATATATCTGGAATGGCTGAATGTGTATGGAAGAGCAAGGGAGAAAATAGCTGTACACTCCATCATTTTTTTTCAATTTCTTACAAAGCTGATGTCTGTAGAGTCAATGTCAGCCTGTTTCTTGAATGTGGCTCTCACAAGTACCCTTTGCATATGTATTCTCTGAATACACACAAGTTAGCAACACTCAGAAACCGCAGAAATTACTAGAAGTTAAAGAAAGAATCAGTGAAAGCATCAGAGCCACCTTTAAAAGAACTGTTTTCACATTTTATAAAAGGTCTAATTGAGAATAATTTTTTCACTGCACAAAGTGCAAACAAGTGTTGAGAAATTACTTTTACTGCAGTTTGTAGAAGGTTTTTGAAGCACACAGAGCTCAAAGAAAAATGAGTTGAAACCAAACAGTTATTTGAACCTCTTTGCAAATTTACGCAGGACAAAAAATTACAGAACTGGCTATATACAAGCAGGTATACTGCCTTCCAACAATTTTTATGCAATTATTGTAAGTGTAGGTTTAAGTTACTAAGTTTCTTTTGTTGACATTCAAATTTGATTAGTCACGGTTGTGTCTGCATCACCAGAAGTGAAACCTGAACAAAGAAGAGATAGGTTACAAATATACTTCATAACATGAGTTTCTAAAAAAATGAAAAAAAGTTGCTTACTGGAGAGGATACTTCATTTCACTTGTAGACAAAATGACCCCTTGTATGCCATACCCAGCTTTAATGAGTGTTGCAAGGTTTGATTAATATTTACATAGCTCTCAAAGAAGAGAAGTGCAATAAGTGGGACATATATTGAAATATTCATATCTATTCTTATCAAGCTATGCTGTTTAAAAGTAAACTGTCCAGTCCATTGAACTTCTGAAATAAGTCTGGAGGAGATTATAGAATCATAGAATCATAGAATCACCACCAGGTTGGAAGAGACCCACCGGATCATCGAGTCCAACCATTCCCACCAATCTCTAAACCATGCCCCTTAGCACCTCATCCACCTGTGCCTTAAACACCTCCAGGGAAGGTGAATCAACCACCTCCCTGGGCAGCCTGTTCCAGTGCCCAATGACCCTTTCAGTGAAAAATTTTTTCCTTATGTCGAGCTTGAACCTCCCCTGGCAGCGCTTGAGGTCATTCCCTCTTGTCCTGTCCCCTGCCACTTGGGAGAAGAGGCCAGCTCCCTCCTGTCTACAACCTCCTTTCAGGTAGTTATAGAGAGCAATGAGGTCTCCCCTCAGCCTCCTCTTCTCCAGGCTAAACAACCCCAGCTCTCTCAGTCGCTCCGCGTAAGACTTGTTCTCCAGCCCCTTCACCAGCTTAGTTGCTCTTCTCTGGACACGCTCCAGATAAAAAATGGCCGCAGTAGATTCATATTTTAGAGATACAAACATCATAAGGATCATGCCTATTCCTAGTGGCATAGAAATGCTGACTTATTTTTAATCCATGAAATCTCCTGTTCTGACAGTTTCTAAAAAACCTTCTTATTCTAGACTCTTTTTGATGCAACAGCTTTTAGATCCTAAGCTTGCAATACAAATTATAGGCAGCTTTAAGGAACAGTGTGTTATTTATGAACTGCAAGCAACAGTTCAATAATTCAAGTCTATTAGTCATTTACTCATACCAACTTTAAGACCATCCAAGGCAGATTTATGAATACAGTTCATAACAAACAGTAGTCACTTTCCACTTCTTAAATCTGCTTAACATTTGTAAAAGTTTAAAAAATTGCAGGAATATGTACCGAAGGTCTTGGCATCTTGGTGTCTATTATATAAACGTCTGAATTACTAAAAGGCATTTTAAGATAAAATACCTGTAAGACGTAGTCTTATGAGCTACTTTATTCTGAAAAAGAAATTTAAAGACTTGTAATTAGAGAAAAAGATGGTGGGAAAGTGTGGACTTCTAAAATTCATTTTCTTTGTGGTTTCTATTTGTTACAACAAGCATTCCTAGTGAAGCTGACTTCATTAGATCTTATTATTCTTACTGAAAAATGAAGCAAGTTTGGGATTCAATTTGTTTGCATTGTATTATTTTTACTTTTCAAACATTCAATATTTTTCAGAGGTTCAAGAATATCAGCCTGTAATTAGTCCAAAGATAGTGACTAAGGTCGCTATGTTTAGTGACTAAAGTGATTAGAAAGTGTGATTTCTGGCCACTCAAGCCGTTAAAATAATCAATGGGTCTCCAGTCTGAACATCATATTTAGTAGCTCATGAGGAATTCCGAAAGTCTGGTAGCAGAATATAACTGCAGAAAGATAATATGTTTGGAAGGCATTACTAAAGCTGACATCATGCCTCTTTAAGCCAGACGTGTAGAGCATCATAGTATCATATATGCCAGATTTGAGCAATGTTGGAAAGGTGCTGGCATCATTATGTATTTGAAAGGAAAAATATCCTACTAATCATGGAATAATATTTCATGGGAAGAACGAAAGCCCCAGTATTATGGTTTTATTAGACTCTAATTCTTGCCAGCACCAGCAAACAATGGATCCTATAGCAGGAAACCAGTCAGTTCCTGAAAATTCCCATCCCATTAGCTTCTAGATACAGAGGAAGATCTGTCTTGAATTTTATTAAGTTTTAAAATACAAAAAACAAAACCAAAAAATCCATTCACCTGAAGAAGGAGCTCTGCAGATCTCTGAAATGATTGCCATCACACAGGCTCCCTAATGTCTCCATATTCTTCATTCTAGCATCTAGAGGAACTGGTACCTAACTCAGAAGGGAGTCAGAGCGCACTTTATGTTCAAGCATGCAACTAATCCCAATGCCACTTTATGAGTAAGCTCATAAAGACCTTTTTTTGGACTGAGATATAAATGGACAGTCGATCTGGGCTCTAGTTCATGCCCTGTTTAGCACTGATGATGTCTGAATTAATCAGGAAAGGAAATAAAGAGATTCTAGACAGGCGTTAAGATGGTTCACATAATCTAATGATGTGGCTCATGAAGAAAGTTTGGAGGCTTTATTTCAAAGTCACTGACAATCTTGAAATGATTAGGTTAATGTGGAACCAGGGAAACCATTAAGATATCTACATTCATTTGTTATGACAAATATTTATAAACAAATGTGAGTTTTGTCACTGATTTTTCCATGCTACAGGTTCTTCCCTCTGTATTTTTGCTACTGATTACAGTGTGCTGCATGTTGTGGTGGAATGTGTATCACAAACTTCAGGACTAGACTGAATTTTGAAAAAAAATTTAAATCAGATTCCTAAAGTTTTTGATGTGTTTTCAAAAAGTCCTCAATTGGCAGTAACTTACTACTCCCAGCAAGTTACTTAAGTTACTTCTCAAGAGCTGGTTGATGGGAATGGATTTCCTTTTAATGTTAGGCTGTTTAGGGGTAAATGATAAGAATGGGTTCCCATGATTTTTAAACCTGGAAGCCCTGGAAAGTGCTGATGAGTAAAAATAAAGCTAGCTTGGATAGATGTACAGCAAAAGGAAACCTAATCTGTAATTCGTTCCTTGCATCTCTATTCAGTTTGCTTTTAGGTTGGCGTTCAGAAAGTCACTGCACACGAACAAACCACAAACTGCTGAATCAGCATTAGGCTTGCAAAATTTAAATAACAGCAGGTTAGGGAAAAAAATATGTGCTTTAGGAGGGATCTTTAAAGCTGTAACTATGTTTTTTGCAGAATAGCTTACAATCAGAAGTATTTTACCATACCTTGATTCTTCTTCCCTCACTATCACCAGCTGGCTTGCAGCTGGCGGATGTGCTGTGGTATAAAACATTTTTAATGATTTTATATGAAACTGTGCACCAAATTCATCATAAAAAATTGTGTTAAGCAGCAGCCTCTTTGCACTTTTAACAGAAGTGTGTGTTCTGGGCCTCCTGTCTGGGAGATGACAAGCAGCTCCTGATTGCCAGGCATCTGTCATTGATATGAATGGACAGTGAAAATCTACTATCCAGCTCTGGATTTAGAGATGATTGGCTCCTGCATTTATGGAAAATGGTTCTGCTTCCAGTAAGAAATGATTCTGAAAAATTTACCATCTCAGAACTCTTCATTTGACGACAGACTGGCGGTTTCGAAAGGGAAATATCTCCAAGAACGATATGGCTCTCACAGTGGCTGTGAGCACTTGAATTGAAGATTTATGCTTAAATATATAGACTGCAAATTGAGGCAAGGCTTGCAATACAGAAAAACTACAAGGGAAATAAATTTTTCCTTCTGAAAAACAAGTCGAGCAGAGATGCTGGGCCTGGGGCTGGGGTTGCAGCTTAGCGAGGAGGAAGCTAGCAAATATAAGAGGATGCCTTGGCAGGATCTGTCACATTTGCTCACTCTGTTTTTCAGCATACTGAATAGGGGCTAGAAACAAAGACTGCTATATGGCCAGCAGATCTGTGCCTCAGCCCTGTAAGGCCCTCAGGACTGTCTTTTCAAGCTGGACCAAACACCAGTGCAGCCTCAGGAGATGCTACTGCTCATCACAGCAGCATCTACGTAAAAGTAACTTTGTGCCTGTGAGGACATATTTGGGCCATGTTTTGTCCAGTTTCTAACAGGGTGCTGAGTGATAAGAAAAAAACAAGGAAACTGCTAAGAGCCATCTGAATTGTAAGAGTAACTCACCATTCCTGCCAGCACCGTAACTTCAGAAATTAATGAACATCCTCCAGCCACTTTTGTTGTGTGTCCAGGAAGTCCAGCAAACTCTCAGCCCCACTGCCTCCTTTGGAAAGGCCAAGCAACAGGTGTCCCCAGTGTGCCTGAAGCTCCCAATGAACTTTCACAGTCTCTGATGACCTCAGTCTGGACTGCATGGTTTTCAGTTTTTCATTACACGAGAAACTTTTTGTTTGTTTGTATTGAATAGATGAACTGAAACACTCCGCTGTTATTGTGCACAGACATGGCAACTCACGTATGTGAAACACTGTTCAAAAACTGTTTGTTTTCTTCTGCCCTTGTCTATGTCTGTACCCTGTGTCTATGTATTTAAAAAATTATGATAAACAGAGTAAGTGTCAAGTTTTCTACTGTTAAAAAAAAAATAATTTTTTAAATTACTCTCTGAGGAAATTCCAAAGATACAACAAGTGGTTTCCAAACAAATATTAGGAGAAAGGGTATGATATTGTATAAAATTTCTACACTGCATGCCATTATTTTTCTTTATACTCAGGGTGATTTCCTATTCTCCTGGAGGTGACATTGCTAATTCATCATCAAGTAATATTGGAACTAATTATTAATAGCAGTGTTATTAGTAGCAATGATGTTTGATGCTAAAGATGAGTAAAGAACATGGTACAAATCTCATCTCCTGAGGCAAGACAGACTGCTGCTATCCTGTTTCTGTTTGATGATTAGCAATAAACAGGATCCACCAAGTGATCATATTAGTGCTGAGACAATGAAGAGTCTAGAGGAAGCAGAATGCAGAGTTTTCACACTTGTGTCACACTGGTGAATATATAACTGGAACCTGTTTAGGAGATATAGATTCACAGTAAGTATAAGTGAGGGTGATCATACTAGCATCAATGACATTCAGTTGAACTTGACCTTCATGAAATTTCTCATAGTCTTCCTGTTTCCAAACATTCAATCATTAAGTAGCTTGTACTTTGAGCTAGAAGTATAATATAAGATTGCGCTATTAAAGTCACATTTCTGGACTTATGGTGTCTATAATCTCAAAGGAAAATCGATCTCAAGAATGTTCCACCAGTGGGAGTCATATAGCAATTCAGAAATTCTATTGCAGCATAAAAGTATTGATCAAAAAAGCACAATGCTTGCATTTCCCTGGTCTTGTAAACAAAAAATCCTGATAGCTCGTGTAGCGTTCTATAAAAAGAGAAATAAATAAATAAAACCTCACATAGTGACAGGCCAAATGAGCTATTACCAGAAGGTGGCAGTGATGTCTTTTTACAGCTGTAGTCATCGTGCCATTTACAAGAATAACCTAATTGCTGTGTGGTTATATCATGGTAAAAAAAGGGACATTGGTACAGTCAAACCAGTTACCTTCTGATATCTTTAGTAGTCTATCTAATGTTGTGCAATTTTTCAGTAAATTTCATTTCTGCTACTTTTCTTCCGTTTTTAGACTACGGTTATTTCGGAAATCAGCCAAGATCTAACAACATGAATAATATTTCAGTTGTAAATTAACAAACAGTTTGACGTGCCTTAAGTTTGAGTACTTCCAAATTAGAAGGATCTGCTTGGAGGCCATTTTCCTGTCACTCACGAGGTTTGGGCAAGTATTATTTGCTTCAGGTTTTTGCTGGTTTAAAGGCTTTATGAAATAATAGCAGAAAATGCAGTGAAGGTAAATTTAACCTAAATAACATTTATTTATTGAATCCACCTCTCAGCTGCATATGTAAGCTTCCAGCTGCTAGACCACAATGTGTTTCATTAGAGGGGAATTCCGTCACCACAGCAGAATGATGCTACACTTGCAAAATGCCTTTAATTTCATGTAACGATGAAAGCCTGACAGTCATTCTCTATCCTGAATGATGCAAGGAGCTATAAGGAGAAAATCAAGGTTTCTGCTTTTAATTTCATAGGTCACAAAATTATACCACCCAGAACTAGACAAATGAGTGATTTGTGGAAGGTATGTGATGCCTTTTGCCATAAACCCTGTCACCCTTACACACTTCATTGTCTCATCAAAAATGAGCATGTCTGCTACTGCCACTGCTGCCGTGAACCAAAAGCCTTTCAGATCAAAGGTGATGTGGTGATTCTGCTTATTAACAATTCAGCAATAATAATATGATCTACCTATTTATTTTTTCTTAGAAAAAGAAAGCTTTTTCACTGGAATTGAACAAATGTACTTGAACACTGGTTTTGATAACAATACTGACTTAAATGTTTTTCCTTGCCAGTTACAGATTCCTTAAGCTCCTTATTGCTATGTAAATGCAAAAAACCCAAACCTTAGCAATGGATTGGAAGTGCTGATTCTCCTAAAGTCCCCTAAGCAAACTGAACACAGAGCTGCCATGTCAAGCCTGTTAAGTCATTTGAAGGAATTTGGGAAGTCAGCACACTTGGGGTAATTTCCTGGCAATTCATCTATAATGTCTACTGCCTGTTCCAATTTCTGACACATAGATATATTATACCCAACTGTGACCAGCCTGCATAAACAGTAAACTCTCTTGAAAATACAGAATGTGAAGAAATAGGCTTTCTTAGTACTTTTAGAAAGGCAGGTAAATCATCAAACTTGAAATAACAGATGATCAGATCTTGAATGACTGCAAATGACCTGTGTATATTTTTATCTAACAGCTGAATGTAAAACATGTCAATAATGTAACAGAATTATTTTTAAAATTATTTCAGAGTTTTTGCCAAATACCTAAGCACCTGAAGCAATTCTATTTCATGTGATTAAGTTTCATGTTTATCTAACACAACCTTCTCCCATATATTTATAGAAAATTACATATAATCTTTCCAGAGTATGTTTAATTTCACTTGAATTTACCAGGCTACTGGTGAATATTTTAGATTATACAGCTTTCTGAAAGGGATAGATATGTCACAGGAAGTTTGGTAGAGTTTTATTATAAAAGAGAATTGGAAGCTTTAAAAGATCAAGAGCAATAATGCAAAGATGTAGGTCAGCTGAAATTTAAAGTCCATGAAGCACTCTGAAAGCTTTTAAATACATCACAGTAGGAAATCTGTGAGCAGGACTGCAGGCCCTTGCCATGCAGAAATGCCTTTTCCTTATGAAGCTGTAATTCTAAACTGCAGAACACTTGTACAGCCCCAAATCTTTTCCCTTTCATCACTGTTTGGAGATGTGAGGTTCTGGTTGGCTTTTCATCAGCAAAATTACATAAAAAGACACATGCCCAAGGAACTATATCATTGTTTTATACATTTTGATCCACTAAAATGTGAAAATAATAAATCTCATTTTGGATCTTTGTTTTTAAATGTCAACAGTATAGTTTGGTGGATGAAAGAAAACCCTGTTTTAGAAAGCTAGAGGTGTCTACTGTATTTGAAAAGGGAAGCATTTCCTTTATAAATGTATTAATAGATGATAACCTTCCTCAGCCTATTGAAACTAATATATTTTTTACCATAGCTAGCGTATTTCAGATCCCACTTCAAACCCTTCTTTTTCCTCCAGTGTGGTACAGTGTTGATTGAAACCACACAGGTTCCCTTTATAGGACCCAAAGTCTGATGATGAAATCTAAAGAACCATTTCCTTTTTTTGTTCTCTCGCTCCTTTAATTTTACAAGGCTCAGACTATTTCTGTTTCTGGATGGAAAAGATATTTTTCACCTTTTGTACATTTTCTTGATAAAAGTAATTAAAAAAATCAAAATTATACTGAAAACAAAGAATTATTAGTATCAATTCTTCACAGAGATAATCAGAACACCTCATTCTGGATAATATTTTTGTTCATAATTTCTTTTTTCTTAAAATAACATGCTCATGTATGTATGTAATGTAAAAAACCCATACTCTCGCAACTATCAGTGATGTCATCCTGAAGGGAGAAAAATAAAAGAATTATTTTGATAATTGTGTGTAAGGGAATATACTCTCTCATTAGGATAATTTCTACCAGTATCTAATGTGACTTTGTCTAATAAAAAAAAATGCAAAGTTCACTCTCCTATGATTAAAGAATTGGATTATGCAGAAAATAAAATACTGACGGAGCAAAACATCTCAGCTATAGGCTATGATGGAAAAAGGAACATAAAAAAGATGTCTGTTAAAAAGAAAAACAGTGACTGAAGAATCATTTCTACATTCTAGCGACCTCTTTTAAAAAACGATGACCCCAGTAACTGGGCAGACAAAGAGCACACTATTAGTGAGCATTAACTTCAGGACTGCAGCCAAAGGATAGATATTAGAAAGTGAATAAAGCACTAAAAATCTTTCTCGCTCAAGGTTGTGGAAATATAGTGGAAAATTAATTAAGAGGATCCATACAACCACGTGCTACAGTCTTGACAATTCACAAGCTAAGAAAGGTTGCACAAGGTCAACATTTGGATGCAATCCCCTCTTGAGACCATCCAGATCAGCAAAGTCCAAACTTAGAATAAAGGCCAAACACATCATTCAATATTATCAAAGGAAAAAAAATCCTCTTTTAGGGCTGATTCTATTCTCTGTTCTTTAGTTTGCTTAAATGAAAAGCAGAGATATGAAAGGGTACGCCAAGTTTTCTAGTGGAAGACCATTCATACTGCAGGAAAATTATTATTGTAGTAACAGAGTATGTAAACTGAAAAGACTAAAAGCTGAAAATGAGAAATTCTTAATGGTGACCGAATACCAGATTACTGTAGAGATTCCCAAGGTAAATGGTGAGGCAGACATTTCAATTTAAAACAAGTATGAATAATTAAAATCAGTTTAAAACTATAGAAATCAGTATAAAAGGTAGATTTAGAAATAAATAACTAGAAAGGATAGAACTATACTGACCTATTCTTTAGTTAGAATTTATCTCATCTAAAATAACTTGTAAATTCAGACCCTCTTAACTTTTGTTTTCTAGGTTCTCCAATGATCAGCTGGAGAAGAGAGAAGCACTTATAAAAAGAAAGTCTGCTATCTGCGTTTTCAGACACTGTCTGTGGACTTGTCTTCTAGGTGTACCTGTTTCTCTCTACAGAGTTTAGAAGAATCTTGATGAATATCTTAGACTAGAGACATACTTTTTTGATGAATAATGTGGATACATATCCCATTCTCATTACTGCTGTTCGTCATTCTCTCTCTGAAAACATGGATAATTGCAGGACAACCTCACAGGAGCTCTGACTTCAATAGAGAAGCTATAGATTGTAAACCAAACACTACTAAGACCTGTGGAAATGTATCTACTAACAATAATACAATAGGAATCTGAAAAAAAACCCACCTTAAAATAGTGTAATTTAATCATGTTTTCATATCCATATCCTAATATAGTCCAAATATCAGACTATGTGCACAAAATAACTGAAACTGCTATTTTGAAAGCAGTCATTGGTCTGTCATTATAACCGCCATTTCTTATAACCGTGAAATTCTTTTCCATGATAATTTTCACTACCACATTAGTGATAGAAATGCTACAGTCACCATAATGATTCGAAAGAGTATTGTACCTTTTCAGCTGGCTTCCTAAAAGGCAATATTTTTTCCTGCAAAACTTGTTGTAGTTATACCTTTTGATTTGAAAAACACTGAACAGTGGCACGAAGAATAATGGTAAAGGCAGGGTATTATTTCACTTAGTCCACTGCTTGGTTTAATGAAGAAGACTGTCTTTCTCTGAATTGTTAGAAATTACTTTGACAGTTAACAAAAAAATTGAGAACAAATTCACTCGGTGCCTCTTCAGTTCCCCCTCTGATGTTTTTCAGCCAGAATTGCAATAGTATCCCATTTCCCTGACCTGTATAAGGAATGTGGACTCAGTTACTCTTTCAGATTAAAAGTCAGAGATTCCAGCTGGTAACAGCAGCTTTTCTGCCCTTTGAAGTAGGGATAACAGATAATATTAGATTTACAAAAGCTCAGCAAAATTTATTAAATTTTAGAAGTCTTCCTTCTAAATACACAATAACCTTTAAAAACTTGATCTAAGGGGGATTATGAAAGATAGAGTGCAGTAAGAGAAGAGAGGCTGCTGCCTGGCATAGCTCAGAAGCAATTGAGAGCAGACTGCAGAGTATTTTGTTCTTCAAGTGATTTTCATCTGCTGCTTTATTAGTTGTGTTTATATACACTGTACAGTTTGAAACAGAGAACAGTGTTAATCTGACATGCACCTGCCAGAATCAATCTACCAGCTAGTGGTATTCACTAACTTGGTGGCCCAGCTCTCTACTCTATATAGTGAGATTTTTCCTTTCCTGGAAAAGATAAGGAACACACAGAAGGTCACTCCGAGGGTCAGGAAGGATAGTCTCTTCTGAACAGGTCTGCAAACACACATCATTAACAGAGGAAATTTGATGGTTATATTTATTTTCTCATTTATACTCATAACTGAGAGTTAAAAAAAATGATTCACTCCACTTTTTCAGGAAGGCAAAAGGTACAAAAGTGAAAATATATCTGCAGTGATGATAACCAATAGGAATAATGCCAAGGTGAGTCCTTTTCTTGTAGGAACATTAAGAAAAAACAATGATTAGAAACACATACCTGTGTTAATGTATCCTGTCAATTTATATTTTAATAATATTAGTTAAATAATTAAAGTTCAATTGAGTCTTCAGATACAGTAAGAGGCCACAAATATACACATTATCTACTGAAATGCTGAAGGTCTAAGATTTTATCCTATTCATTTCTCACTACTGGGAAAGTTCTGCTCTTATAGTAGAAAGATTAAGAGGCTGAAGTCAAAGCTCTGAGCAGACAAGTAAGGTATGGCATGGGCATTCAGTTTCTGCCCTTCACATGTGGAAAAAACACACAGAAGTGTGTGGGAAAAAAATAGCACCATGTCCATCTCATGCAATTACTCAGCTACCTACAAAATATGGAATAGGATATTCCATTTAATGTGATGATTTTTTTTTTTAATATCCCTTTCCAATTATGATTTACTTCAATATAAGCCAAAGATTTGTCAGGCCTAAGTATGACTTGTTCTGTAATCAAATTTTTTGAGGACCAGCATATGATGTGAGACGTCTAGCTTCCAGCCTTTGGTTTACCTGTGAGGATTCAGGGGGAAAACTTGCTTTCAATAAAGGAGAAAGTGTGAACGATGGTCTCACCTAGACCAGTCAGCAATTTAGCAATGAAGTAATAGAGAATATGCCTGTTCCCGCTGAAAAAATTCTTTTTTTCCTTTTTTTTTTATTTTGTGTTTGTCACTTTCTTTGTTATTTGGCTTTTTTTGTTTGGTTGGTTTTTTTAGTTTATCGGGTTATTTTCTTCTGTGTTATAAAAAGAGTCTTTGGATGATTTGAAAAACCTTCCAGTCAAATCTACTTTCATGTAAAAAGAATACTTCATTATATAAGCTGCATGTGCACTAACTTTTCCTTAAGAGCGTATACTAAGACAGCAGTTGCAAGATAATTGACTGATGTAAAATTCCTGGTGAACACAATTTCAGAACACTCCAGTTTCTGATGAACCAGATGTCTGGTGCATATGTAGAATTCCCTAGATGACCTGTTTATGAATACTTGACACCAACAAAGACATAGGAAAAGATGTGAATGTTGAACATTCATTATACTGGTGAGCATGTGTGGTTTTATATATGTACCGTATTGCCTGTGTTCATCTTCCAGAAAATAGCTGGAAAGTCAAAGGAACTTCTGTTTTGTCCTCCGTCTCTGTCTCATCAGTCAGTAAAGTAAGGATTTCTAATGTTTTGCTGGTGCACCCCTGAAATCTGCATAAAGTTCCATCTAGAACCACAATTCCAGAGCTGTGGTTTCTGGACAGCTCTAGGACTAAGGGAGAACAATGTTTTCCCAGTTATTTTTGTCCATGGAATAACACTTTCCCTCTTCCAACCCAGCCTCTTTTAAATGGGAATTTGAATAGTACACAAGGTGCTTGGCTGAGCAATGGAATACCTGCAAATTTGTCATGCCAAATGACCAAATTCAGCACAACAAGAAGGATAGCAAATAATACATTATGGTCTAGTCACAGTACGTTAAAGTTTGACATATACAAGACTATTCCAAATTTAGGTGTCCTTTTGTTTAATTTTCCTTAATTTCAGAAATCAGCAGCTATGTGAGCCTTGTGTTTATATAACTCTTTAGCCTACAGCTTATGTCAGGTTTACAGGGAGTCCCCTGGACAGTAGATTACTGCAGTTGTAGCAATGTTAGTGTGTCTGAATGACTGACCACTGCTAACAAATCTGTTTTACACTTCACACCAGCTATGCTTCAGATATTGGACATAGATTAGAATAGGCAATTAAACATGAGTTGTAAGAATACCTGATTTATTATCTCACAACTCCCATTTGTATGTTGTACCTGCCTTGAAAGTAAACATCTTTTAATGGAGTTTGTAGGAAACTTGGCATATTTTGCATGAATTCCTCAACTTTCAGTTGGTGGAAAAGTTTGTAACATTCTTGAACATTTGTAACTGCTAGTATTACACTGTATGGCAACTTTATTTAGAACTAAAGTTATTTGAACTTTAAATTTCCTAAACCTGAGTCTGAAAAAATAAGCCAAGTGCGTAGTATGAATCTATGTGCAATTTTCTTGGCTGTCTTACATTTTTCGGTACAATCAACACAGCTGTTCCATCCCTTCTCTCAAGAATTACACAAAGACTTTTTCTGAAACAGGAGTCCATTTTGATTTCCAACTAAATAAAGCCTGAAGCAGAATACAAAACAGCATTTTCCTCTTTAAATCTTTTCTTTTCAAAACTATGATCAGGTTTCATTTGCACTATACTGCGTACCTGCTTCCAACAGCTATGATCTATGATGCTGAAATAACAGTACACAGCATGAATATTAACCTACATCAGCACCCTATGTATAAGGATTTGTAGTTAGATAGTATATCTCTCCAGAATTTGTGTATTTATGGTAAACCATATATCACTTTAGAAACACATAGAAAGATTATCAATCAGACAGTTGGGTAGTTTACTCGTGAGAAACAATGGACAGCTGAATTACAGCCTTTTTTTGCTACTAGTATGATTTTCCTGAATATATTTTTTAATAATTCATCAGATCATACATGCTGTCCTCTTTTACTTCATGAACCGACTTCCAAACTGAAAACTACAGCTACCTCATCGTGACCTGCTATCTAAGTCACATATTCTGTACTTTTGTTAGCTGATTTGTTTTTCTAAGCTTTACGACCTACTGTAGCTTTCATTTAGAAAATCAGGTGGTGAATGAACCAAAGAGATAAAAGTTTAAAATGGTATTTGTTGAGACTTTCTTAATTTTGAAGTTTTCTGTGGATAAAAAGTATGTTTCTTCATTAAAATATCCTTTTATTCTACATTTTTTTTGTTTGTTTTCCTGATTGTTTTATTCCTTTGTCTTACACATATGAAGCCTAGCTGTAGTAGGCGATGCACGTAGACTTGCTTCCTACTAGATCAGCCTCTTCTGTCTGGCCTGCTCCTTCACACAACTATTTTTGTAGAAATTGACATTCACTGTATCACCCTGCAGATCCTTGCTTTCCTCATTCTCATACACCGCATCTTCTTTCAGTCAAATAATACTTCTGCTTCCAAGCACAAATATCAAAATATAAAATATCAACCCCATTTTTATGGAAACCCTTATAAAAAGAAACACAAATTTGAACTAATTTAATCCCTGTTACCAAGCATGCTTATGAATATATTTTTCCCCCATTGAACCATCTCTTCCAGAAACTTTTGGATAAGATTAAGAAAAGAATATATTTATATATATATATATAAATTTTCTTACTATAAAGTATTTTGTATCTGTCTGTTTGTGCAGCATAAACATAAGGTGAATGTCGGGGGAAATTTCCTGAGGTGGAGAGTAGCACTGAAGGGGTTTCCCAATGAAAATTGAGTAGGAAGCCCCAGAGATTTAAAGCTATACAAGATAAAAGAAAAGACTGTAGGGGAAAACATAGCAGTAACAGAGAGTGAGAATATATTTAGTAGTTTTTTTCCATATCTCACCTCTGTGGTTTCATGACTACTTTTTTTGCCTAAGAAATTTTAAAAGGCTTATTTTTGATAAACAGAATGATTCCATTCTCTAAAGCTGTATGATTTTAGATGGTGAGTAACTCAAGAGCTTTGAGTTAGCACTCGAGGTAGTGCTCAATTGATGGTAGAATGAAAAGGAGCAGCAATTAAATACATTTTAAGGATAATTACAAATAATGTGATTTTGAGTCAAAATACATTGATGCCACACTGCCAAATCCATATTAATTCTAAAGAACACTAAACATGGTCTACTAAGCTCATTTGCTAGATAAAACAGGCTTAAAACAAACTAAACATGTACTACCAACTTCTCTGTGTTGCCCCTTAAATTTTGCTGAGATTTGGAGAGATGACAATTTTGCTCTGTATTTGATCAGCACCTAAATTGATTATTCCATCACTCAATGTTATGAATACAAATCCATAGGAAATAACAATGTAATGTACCTTGTTGATAGCAATTGAGGCATATATGTAAACAGATTTGGTTTATGAAAAAAGAGAATAAATAAGGATGTCCACAGGTGTAGGGAGAATGGGTGTAATAATAAACATGAAGCACTGTCCTTTAAGAAGAGGTGATTGAACTGAATTTTTCCTGTCTGTCCAAGCAATTATACAAGTCTGATAGTTAAAGGAATGAGGATCCTTCAAAATCTCAAAGTCCAATAAAGAAAATTATCTTTAATTTTGTTGTTACATCTTTGACTAGTCGAGAACTTAAGGAGAATGAACTTTGTGATGTGTTTTTTTCTTTCACTTTTATTAGTTTAGTCAAATACTGATAGTTCACAATACGCAGCATTTCCTGACAAAACTTGCAGTACCCTGCCTAAAAATGAAAATGTTGTAAAATTATGTGTTTTGCTTCTTTCATATTCAGAGTTACAATTACAAGGCAAGAAAAATTGCAAAGCCGCACAGCTTTATTGGGGTGTACACACTGAGGCATCAACTAACTGAACAGTTAATGATCACTTAAGTCATGAAGTAACTTACAGAGTGTGAGGAAACTTCCCACTCCCTCAGATCTCCCACTTCCTCAGCAAATACTTTACCATCTATTTTTTGGCTTTCACAATGTGAAGCTCTATGAGATATGGAAAGAATATATATCTTGATGCTGAAATGTTAGGTATTGCAAGTGGGACATAAATATATATTTACCAAGTATCCAAAATTAGACGATTAAGACTACAGAGGCTCCTTTTATTATCAGTGGAGAGTGATGGAGTATTTTCCATGTGTTGACTCATTTTAATATAATTATGTTAGATAGATCTGATGTATTAATCTCAAAGGCCTATTTCTTTTCAATGACTATTCAGAGGTCCAAGGTTGACTAAGACCCTTTAACTATCAAAGATTAAGGAAGAGATCCTATTGCATTAAGTTTGTTTTGTAAGACTCCTTCACAACTGTAAATATAAGCTGTACCTACTCCCCTATACAGGTCATTCAGTGCAACCAGCACAGAAAAATTACTGTATGCATTTGCAAGGATGACTCCTTTCCTTCCAGTAGCTGGTGGGGAAACACTTTGTCATTCTCAACAAAAGTGAAAACCAATGCTCAGCTACTGTCAACCAAGCACCGTTTTGTTGTCTCTCAAAGAGAGATTATAAGTAGATGGAGGAATTATTACTAAATTAAATCAGAAAGACATCGCTGCATTCCCTCGACAGAAGGAAGGATACAAACCAGGGCCTTTGAGAACGTTATAAAAAGTGAAATATCTCTCTTCCCCACCCTGATATAATGCTATCTCTACTGAAGCAATGTAACTCTAACAGTAATTGCACAATATGTTACTGTATTAATGCTCCCCTGAATAAGGGTGATTACATTTTTAAAAGTCTTTAAAATAGCATATTTTCCTGATAATCTCTGATAATAGTTTTGCTTCACCATCTGCCTAGCTAACTCTTGATTCTTTTTTAAAAGCAAGAAATGTAAGCAGATGCAGATGGCATCAGAATCCAGGATATCTACAAAGATTTGCATGAGCAGTACAGGCAGCACATGGATAAGGTTACCACAGAGTTGATTTGCATACCGAATAGCAAAGCAAAATAGGAAAGGACAAGAGGCTGCACCATGTGTGTGGTACATGCCATGATCACACTGGGCTATAGTGTTCCATGTGCTATTAGGGCATGTATATCGCATTAAGTATTAAATACTTGTAGAAACAACAGAAGGTAGTGAAAGATACCTTTGTTTCCTGAAATTCTTTAGATGCCCTAAGGGGTTCAAAGAACACTGGAAATCTGTTACACTGCTAAATATATCAGAAAACAAAGTTAACACACTCTTTTTTTAAGAAATGTATTATATTTACAGGATTTTACCCAGTAGGACTTCAAGCTTTTACAGCTTTATGAAAATTAATGTTGCTATATGAATGGAAAACATAGTAATCTAATAAATAACATTTAATTAAATAAACACTTCAGTCTATTTGATCAGTTCCATTACATAGCTGCACATAAACCAAGAATTCTATTTCATGCTAATACTTTCTGATTGCTTTTTTGTTGTTTAAATGAGAAAATAAATTGGAGCTTTTGATATTCCTGGGAATTATAGGCTTCTAGAACACTGCAACAAAAGACTACATTTGCTGCTGGACCCCATTCCCCTGAGAAAGGAAAAATTATTTCCATCCCAGAGTGAAAAAACCCTCAAAACCACCACCACCAACAACAAAAACCCACACAACAAACCCAACCCAAACTATTCTATGATTCTATAATTCTATGAGTCTACGATGGATGGTATCCAAATCAAAGGAAAAGGTTCATCAGTCTTCTTTTGAAACAGCTCCACTGAGTTCAAGACAGCTACTTTATTTTACAGGCAGTGACTATTAGGCCCTTTAATACAGAGAGCTTCAAGAGAAATAATGGATATAAAGATGAAAACAACAAAAGATAAAGCTTATTGTCTTCCCTTACATCTGCCTGTGCCAGGTTCATTGTAGCAGTACTACTTCTTGTCTCTTCCATCTGAAAAATTCCAATGATCTTATCCATCACTAACCATATAACTGTGTATTTCACTCTATTCTGGTGGAAATCTGGTCCTCAGGAAGAACAGGTAGCTTATGAAGGATGGGTAAAGTATACTGTGTATTTTGTTCTGAAAACAGTTTCTGTTGCTCTGAGCATTGTGCAGAAGATACTTGGAAATGGTATTTACATTTCGTATAAAAATCAATAGGTTACTACATGTTCAGCTCTGCCTTTTGAAAGAAGGAATGAATGACTGACTCTATATTCACCTCTGTGTTATCGTCACACAGAATCAGCTTCTAAAAGCACAGAAGTTACAGCTGTCCTATTCTCAAGAAATGAGTGACTCTCTGTATCTACTTTTTCCCTTTGTCTGTTCAGGAAAAGACAGCTACTTTTTTTGCCATGACACCCCTACCCTAAGGAAAGAGGAAGTGGCTGGCTGTAATAGGATCACTTTTTATTTGCTCTTTAATTAAATTACATTAATTCCATGCTCTGGGGATTCCAGGGGGTTCTAATGACTGAGAGAGGGGGAAGGAAATAGATAACTCCTACTTTTATAGCTTTTGTCAAATCACAGAATAACCAGGTTGGAAGAGACCCACCGGATCACCGAGTCCAACCGTTCCTACCAAACACTAAACCATATCCCTCAGCACCTCGTCCACCCGTGCCTTAAACACCTCCAGGGAAGGTGACTCAACCACCTCCCTGGGCAGCCTGTTCCAGTGCCCAATGACCCTTTCTGTAAAGAATTTTTTCCTAACGTCCAGCCTAAACCTCCCCTGGCGGAGCTTGAGGCCATTCCCTCTTGTCCTGTCCCCTGTCACTTGGAGAAGAGGCCAGCACCCTCCTCTCCACAACGTCCTTTCAGGTAGTTGTAGAGAGCAATGAGGTCACCCCTCAGCCTCCTCTTCTCCAGGCTAAACAACCCCAGCTCTCTCAGCCGCTCCTCATAAGGCCTGTTCTCCAGCCCTTTCACCAGCTTTGTTGCTTTTGTACCTTCCTGTAGTGCAAAGAGGTGTGCCACAGCTAAAATGGCCATGAGGCAAGATTTTCAGAGATAACTAGAAGAATTTCAGTTTCTTAGAACCCGGAAAACATATTTTCCTCACACAAAACTAAACTGAGCTGAAGACTAGGTCACACTGAAGGGAACTGAAAAGAAATTAAATACGTGACATACAAGGGAAAAACAGCATCTTCACACATTTCTTTTTCTTAGTAGTTTTTTCTTAGTCTTTATAGATTGAGAGACTTTGTAACTTGGAGCCAGACCAAATAAACAGAGTCGAGATAGGGTTTTGTGGAGGCAAAGCTCAATTTTGCATATTCATCATTATTCGTTTACCTGATGTGATCATATTCAATGGAAGTGCAGGTAGTAGTTTAAATGAGATAGCATATCAAAGAAAAAAAAATTGCAGCCATGTTTCTCAGGAGGAGGTAAACAAATCTGTACAATCTGCAAATCACCATCCTGCAGATATGTTTAGCTAAGCACAAGAAACTTAAAAGATCCATATATATGCATTGTCATCCCATTCCTCAGCACAGATGTTTTCAAAGAATATAGAATGACTTAACTGGGAATTCAGCAAACCCCTTGACTTTCATCCAAAGTCTTTAGCAGGTGACTTGCTAGGCCTATTGTGGCTTAAATTTCCTTCTACTTAATATTTTTCTCCAGCAGGTTGCAGCTATAGATATGAGGTGGAAGAGTTATATTTGAGTGGAATATGAGATCCTATCACACCAGATACTTCAGCTAAAGAATAAAATCAACCCTGTGCTGGTTTGTCGCTCTGCACTCACCATCTTCTTTCTTAATATTTTGCGGAAAAATATGCATTTAAAAAGTAAATACTATACAGGCTTTTTCTGCAATCCCCTCCAGTGAGCTATGCAAGGATAATTTTCTTTCTGAAGTATTAAAAGCCTCTAGAATTCCAAGGCAGTAACAGTAACTGGATCACATCTTCTGAAAGTCAGTATTCTGCTACATCAGACAGTCTTATTTGAAGCTCTCTGAACACTAAACTTTAACTGTCTACTCACAGAGAATTTCTTTAGATATACATAATTTATAGTAACTTCCCTTCTTTTCTCTGCAGGTTCTGGTGCTAACTTACTGTTTAGGAGTGCTTGGGAAAGTGAGCTAGTCTTCAGAAAGGAATACAAGGTGTCAGCCAACTTAATATCTGTATGTGCTAGGTAGTGCAAAGCATTTATGTTTGAACTTATTAGGGTGAAATCTAAAAAGCAGAATGCAAATTTCCAAATGCTATGCACCTGGGCCTAGGATGCTTTAGAAACCTTTTGCACTCTGTACTTTTCCAGAGGTTAACTAAATTTTAACAGCATTTAAAAGTTTTGAAAGTGGAATAGTGCAGACTGGAATCTGTACAGAGCTGTCTGCTGTGGTCCTGCCTCCTATACTCTCTTCTATCCCTGTCTCTGGGGACGGCAGAAGATGGTCTGGTTGGGAAAGGATCCTCTCAGCCCAGTGCCTGACCACCTTCTTTGGCCTCAGAAAGTATAAATTTTTTTTAATCAATGAATTTTCAGATTTCCTACCTGGTCCTCTGGGCTGTCTTTTCCAACTAGATGAGAGTTAGGATTGGAAAAAAAAAAAATTCTTGAACTAAAATTTAGGGAAGCTTATTGGCAGCACTACAACATTTTTAATTCCTTTATTTATTTCCTACTTTTTAGTAATAAGAATAGTAAGAAAAGAAATAAGTTTGAAATAACAAATTAGTTATCTGCTGTGCAGCTCAAACTGTGATCTGTGATTTTAAGGATAAGGAATGAAATAAATGATTTCCTGTAACTTGCACCAAATTACAGCATTGTGTTCAAGTGGAAGGAAATGAAATGTGTGCTGGCTTTGTCCACAGAGGCCCAGCATGAGGCAATATAAGACAGTGGGAACTCTGTGATGCATAGTATATCACAGCAACACAAGCAAATCACAGTCATTTTCAGTAACTGTATTATAAAGGAAGAGGTGCAAACAGAAATATTGAAACAAACATACAGCCATCTGGACTCGCATGTGTAGAAACTGGTTATTGTTATTGAATCATAGAAACATAGAATAGTTTGGGTTGAAGAGACCTTAAAGATCATCTAGTTTCAAGCCCCCTGCCATGGGCAGGGACACCTCCCACTAGCTCAGGCTGCCCAAGGCCCCATCCAACCTGGCCTTGAACACCTCCAGGGATGGGGCATCCACAACTTCCCTGGGCAACCTGTGCCAGTGCCTCACCACCCTCATGGTGAAGAAACTCTTCCTAATGTCTAGTCTAAATCTGCCCCTCTCCAGTTTATACCCATTCCCCCCTGTCCAATCACCACAAGCCTTTATGAATAGTCCCTCTCCAGCTTTCCTATGGGCCCTTTTCAGGTACTGGAAAGTCGCTATAAGATTGCCTAGGAGCCTTCTCTTCTCCAGGCTGAACAAACCCAACGGTCTCAATTGGTCCTTGTATGGGAGGTGCAATAGCCCTCTGATCATCTTTGTAGCCCTCCTCTGGACCTGTTCCGACAGTTCCACATCCTTCTTACATTGAAGATTCCAGAACTGGACAAAGTACTCCAGATGAGGTCTCACAAGAGAGGAACAGAGGGGCAGAATCACCTCCTTCGACCTGCGGGCCATGTTTCTTTTGGTGTAGCCCATGATACAGTTGGTCTTCTGGGCTGTGAGCACACATTTCTGGCTCATGTCAAGTTTCTCATCAACCAGCACCCCCAAGTCCTTCTCTGCAGGGCAGCTCTGAATCCCATCATGCCCCATCCAGCACTGAAATCAGAGATTGCCCTCACCCCAGGTGTAGGACCTTGCACTCGGCTTTGCTGAACCTCATGAGGTTCTCACAGCCCCACTTCTCCAGCCTGTCCAGGTCCCTCTGGATGACATCCTGTCCTTCCACTGTGGCAACTGCACCACGTAGCTTGGTGTCCTCTGCAAACTGGCTGATGGTGCCCTCAATCTCACTGTCTATATCATTGATGAAGATGTTGACTGGCTGTGATTTCTGTTACTTACTTAAAATGGCACTGAACAGATGCAGCAAATATTAAAGCTTGATTTTAAATTGTTTCATTTAGTGTGTCTATGTGATATAGTGGGAAATTGAAACTAAAAGCATTATAATTCCTGTCTGGAATCATACTAACAGGACATGAAATTTCAAAAGCCTCAGATGCATTCAGCTATGTGGATTAAACCTGAAGAGACTTTGAATGTGCTTCTGAAGAGAACAAGGATGCTGGCACCCAGACCTCACATTGCAGGTTTAGCCCAGTCGTGCTTCAAGATCTTTGACAAAGCTCCAATTTACTTCAGAGTCCAGATGTGTCTTTCTTGGTTTAGCCCAAGAAGTTACCTAAGGTGGGCCAAGATCTCTGTTAAATTCTAGCACATAAGCCCCAGCTCTTTCCTGTCCTCATGGTCAGTATCTTTCCAACTTTTATTTGCACCTCTCCAGAACTGATAATATGCATATAAATCTCATCTTATCTTCAAGAAACAGCTTGTAGAAAACCATTACTTATCATAATATCTGTATCAACACTGAATGTAATTCATGTGTTGACAATGAATTCAATGGCCAGACTTTCTTGTGTGAAGGGCTTATGAGAAAGGAGAGCAGACTAAATAAAGGGCAGATTAGGTTACAGAGGGAATGGAAGTGATATTTCATCAAGATCTTAAGCATGGACTTGACTTCAAGTATAGGCTAAAGTGTATTTGTGAAGCAAGTATGAAGCCATTATTTCTTTTCTACAAAAGGCACCTTTTTGCTGAACGCTCACACAGTTTAGTGGTTGTCCCTCAGATGTAATCTGTTACAAATATTTTACAAATATTTTCAGGAATAACACTATTGATTTCTGTAGTCATAAAGGAAGAAACATGAGGAAAAATAAAGAATTATGATTTATACTGTACAGACTGCCTAATATTAAGTAGTGTATGTTATTACTTAATGTTATTCATGTTTTAATATGTCCCATATGATTTTTTTTCAAAAGCAGGCTAGAATAATAAGTGTAAGTCAGATGAATAATGGCTCAAAAATGCACATTATTAGTATTTCCTCTTAAACTAGCAAAACAATTCAAGACACTTTTGTACATATGTCTCAGAATGTCAGGGAAGATTGACAGAGCCAAGGGTAAGAGCAAGGCATGCCAAGAAATATATTCACCAACAAGGTTCCCATGATAAACAGTGGCTAGTGTTTGCCAGACAAGTCTGTAATGATGAAGTAGAACTTGGGACAAGCCAGGACAATGCAATAAGAAGCATCACATACCTGTTACAACCAGGTAAACTCTAATTAGGTATCTGGAAAAGAAAAAAGTCCCCAATTAAGGTAGCCATGTATTAGAAAATGGTCCTAGAAAGGATGGAAATTTCTCAATCTTTGGAGGTATTTGAAACTTGCATAAGAAACGCCTGGAAAACATGACCTAAGATAGTCACGTCTTAAACCAGGTGACCTCCAGAGATCCCTTCCACTATGAATCGTTCTGTGATAAATCGTCTTGTTTATCATTCAGCTCCAAGATAGAATTCAATCTACTTTTCAGACACAGTGAGTCATAGAGCATGGTAGTTCTTAAGCTAAAGATGAATTAAAAAGTAGCCGCTGCTGTGAAGAAAGTATGTTTCAGCTTGGGATGGAATCAGATTACTTCATTCTACTCCATGCTAGTGAGATCTCAGTTGAAGAATAGTGTCCAGTTCTTGTAATCCCATTAAAATGTAGCTTTACAAGACACACAACCCAGAGAGAGCCTAGAAGACAGCAGTAAAAAGCAAATATTCCCTCAAATCCTTAACATATGGACTGATTCATACAGGAAAAGAGAAATGAAGAAAGAGGTGTTATTAAAGTCTGATAATAGATAAAATGTATGATTAGAAGGTAGTGATCATCTAATTTTCTAATTTCTCTTCTTCAATGTCTTAAAAAAGAACACAAAAGTGAATTTCTTTGAAGTAAATAGGGCCACATTAGGCATAAAATAAACCATTCTAATTTTCCTTTTTATTGTGAATGTAAATTGATGAAGCTGGCCAGAGAGGTTATAGATTCCTATTCTCAGGGAATTTTGTCAGAGCGAGTTTAGAGAAACATCTGCTGGGGAAGTTCTTACACTCTTCTATTAATGCATTGAGGAAAGAGAGGGACAAACTAAAGAGTCTACAGAGAAACTTCAAATGAACAAAGGGGAAAAACAGACCAGGTGAGGAAATGGAGGTTAAGGTATATACTGGTGTTAAAAATAATGATGAATAAAGCAGATTGAGCCAGTGGAGTTTCCTGGGGGAAGATTTTTCACTATTTTATTTTGAATTTATAAAGGTGAAATTTTCCCCTGCTTCCTTAATAATAAAACTACTTCATGATTCTATAGTCTCTTCATCTTAGGATTTCAAAGAACTGTGAAGAATTAAGCTTCTGATTTTCCTCCAAGCAAGATAGATGGGCTTCAAGTACTTCCCTTTGTATGTCAGTCTGGCTACCTACTTTTGAATGCCATCGTTCTCCAGTGGAATGAGGAAATATGAGTAATGGAGGAATGAATATCTTTCAAATTCACTACATGAAAGCATAGTTTTCAAGAAGGCAGTTTTCCCATCCTGACACTTAATGCAAACACAGTGACCCACATGCATTCAGAATTGGACTGACAAAAATTATGTTAACTGCCTGATTTAAAATCAACAGCTGACTTCAAAAGAAAAGAAGTGACAATTTTTTTTTTTAACAAGGGAATATTTCCATATTGTCTCATTAATATGTTAAATAGTCATATTGTGCACATTTTAACACATGAGTACTTTGAAGTTTGGCTTCAAAGTAGACAAGGAGAGCTACATGTTTTTGCTGTATACTTCAGAGCAGGGAGTATTCTGCATTTCTGTGTGTTCATCTGCTGGTCTCCTGAGCTATCAGTCTTTCAAAAGCAAAGTATTGCTCATCATAATGCCACTAATTCACAGAATACTGATGAGTATACTATTCCTAAAAATACATGAAAATGAATGAACACTTCATTATGAATAAATACACATAGAAGGAAGAGATACTAATAATAGATCCCCCTACAACAGACCTTTTGGTTAAGATGATTCTATGTGACTATTACAGGAGTAGAATAAATGCTGGATTTGGGGATAAGATATTTTTGTGATATTAAAAGCTTTCAGTCTGAATTGGTATATAAATGGTAAAATTGTGACATTTTCTATGAATATGAATTCAAAGAAGTTTAGTTTAAGAACAGTTTGATTTCCTTCTCTCTCTTTCCTGTTCCTTCTTCCTTCCATTCAGAAAGCAAAAAACCCTGGAAAGACAGAAGACTGGGTCTGAGAAATCTGGGGCCCAGAGAGCCTCTTGGAGCTCAAGTCATCATCTAATGGGGATCGGGAGAACAACAGCCCTGGTAGATTTGTGGTAAGACCCAGCGTGAACCCCTGTTGTGTCACCAGCCCTGCCTAAACCCGACAGGTGTACCCTGGCATCTAACACTAGCTTCTTTTCCAGGCAAACTGTTCCAGGAGAACAGTTTAGGAAGGAAACAGTCCCCAGTTCCTGGAAACCATTTTTTGTGGTTTGTTCCATAATTCAGCTTCTTGGACAGAAGGGGTGGCATGGCTAAAGGAAATTTGCTTGTTAGAACTGGTTTGAAAATGCAAGCATGAAGTTCCAGCAGTTTGCTAAGGCAGCAGGTAGAGTTATACTGGAAATTTGCTGGAATTTTGGTGTGAGACAATCAGAACCATAATAGCAACATAAAATAGAATGTGAGTTTAGCCTCATTTTGACCTAATCACAGAATAACTAGATTGGAAAAGACCTCCAGGATCATTGAGTCCAACCATTCCTATCAAACACTAAACCATGTCCCTTAGCACTTCATCCATCTGTCTTTTAAATACCTCCAGGGATGGTGACTCAACCACTTCCCTGGGCAGCCTCTTCCAGTGCCCAATGACCCTTTCTGTGAAATTTTTTGTCTGATGCCCAGCCTGAACCTCCCTTGGTGAAGCTTGAGGCCATTCCTTGTTTTCCTGTTCCCTTTCACTTGGGAGAAGAGGCCAGCACCCTCCTCCCTACAACTTACTTTTAGGTAGTCAGAGAACAATAAGGTCTCCCCTCAGCCTCCTCTTCTCAAGGCTAAACAACCCCAGCTCCCTCAGCTGCTCCTTGTAAGACTTGTTCTCCAGCCTCTTCACCAGCTTAGTCGCTCTTCTCTGGACTTGCTCCAAAGCCTCAACGTGCTTCTTGTGGTGAGGGGCCCAGAACTGAACACAGTGTTCGAGGTGTAAATATTTGGGTTGCTGGACACACTGTATAGGTCCCTAATGTAATGTAGATCTAATGTGTTCCCGATACTCCTAACCATCTATGACTAAATAACAAGTGTCAAGGAAGCTGCTAGCAAATACTGCTTATGACCAATCAACTAGCTAAAATCTCTTTGTTTTTCTTCCAGTGGCTTTAGTTCTTCCTTCCTTCTCTTCATTTCTGCCATGTATTTAACCAGTATACCTTTTGAATTTTTCACCCGGGACTGAGTAAACTCAGCATTTATTTAAATATTATTGATCTACTGACAATGCTAATGTCAGTGTGCTAAGCTGGAACATGCAGTTCCACCAGAAGACTCCACCCTATGAATCATTAATAGGACTTGCTGTAATTTGCCCCTGAGGATGACAAGCATTCATGTATGCTGTGTGAATCATCTTCTTGCTATGATACCTGACACTGAAAGTCCTTTCAGGTTATTTAACAGAGTTACCAGGGTTCTCTGTAATGTTGTGGTTGCTATTATTATTAGCATTATTATTATCAATAATATTATTATTGTTATTACTATTTTTATTGTTATTCCATGCAAGAAATTCACACAAATAAAGGAGACACTAGTTATTCATAGCAGATCTTTGAACTTAACAGGAAATAAAAGGAAGAAAGCGAGATCAGAAATCTTAATCTCATTGTATTTGGGATCACAAACATGTCTAGAACTCAGTGGAACTATTTGTGCCAGGAAACCTGAACTTGTCTCTCTCACTCAAAAAGGGACAATTACATAGCTCTCTTAGTATGCTATTTGTTTAAGAGGCAATGATCATAAAAGTACTGAAATTTAGTTTAGCTGCTTGAAAAGGTGGCAACTAGAATGGAGTTGAGAGGTACCTGATGAGATCAGTACTTCAGGCTTCTCGTCTCACTTATTTTTGTCTCCAAAATCTATTTAATGCAGCACTTATTTATGAAAGAAGAAAAGGGGACACCTAAAATGATTGTAGTTATTTGTGTTTTAAGGGATTGATTTTCTCAAGACTTATGCATCAAAATGTTGTATATTAAAAAGGACTCTGATGTTTTATACAACAAGGAAGTACCATTGTATGAATACATAAATAACTCTTTTCAGCTTATGTTACATGAAGGCAGTGCACAGAGTGTGCCATGAGGTTTTACTCTGCTTTGAAGCTATCTTTAGTGCAGTGCTAACAGCCAGAAGATTGAACAGCTGACCACACCCTACACCTTCAAATTGCAGTGATTAAACAGTGCTCAGTTTAAATCTCAGCCTGGCCCAAATGTGGCATATACCAATAATAGAGGCCTGTCTCATCCTTGTGGAAGTATTGCCATTAATTGCCTCTACCTCAGCTACATTAATGTCCATGGGCAAACAAAATGAGCAATACAGATAAAGTATGTGACAGCTGAAAACAGATAAGAAAAATGAGAATTGTCTAGCTGAAAATGGGACAGTTGGCATGTGTGAAGGTAGAGATGGAGAGCATTGTTAAAGAAGTGCAGTGCAGTAATGAAAACACCAGTTAGTCATAAAGAAAATTCAATGGTTTTGATCATGCTGAGTCTGCGCGCCACAAGATTTCAGTAAAAATGCAATAAGCTATTCTTCAGCATTTGACCCAGTCATTATAGCTTGTTCCTGCTGGTTCTGCAAAAATAGTGCCGAGGAAGTGGCACAGCTAAAGAAAAGCAGGAAATCAACAGGTCATTTAGGCATACCTCAGGGAGGGTGTATTTTATTAATTAAGTAACCATTTGTTTTTATTTGAAACCTCCTACTAGTTTTTGGGTTTTTTTAAAATCTGAATCTCTGTATAGTACATCAGAGCCTTAAGTTACGATGCTTAAAATTCAAAACTAATTATTTTCCTTCTAAAATTAAAATAAAGCAGAATGAATGGTTGACATGGCCTTTTAAAACTCAGATATTAGACAAGTTTTTTTACCAACATTAGTCTATGATTGAAGCCCATGAAAATTAGAACTAAGCAACTTGGCCAAAGATTATTGTAAAAAAATCCCAAAGCTTTACTGGATATTTTTAGGCCTGAAATTTTAGAACAGCTCTATGGCAAAAAAAACCCCAAAAAACCCACAAACCCCAAGACTGAAGTATTCCTGTGGAATAAGAAACTTATACCATAAAGCGCAATATAATTTCCTCTACTAGTCAAGCAATTATATCTTATATGATTATCGCAGTTAGTTTAGCTAGGTCAAGTGCATACCAAGCAGTAGTTATGATGACATGGAAATTTCTCAAGTGGTCTATTGCCTTAAGCAAAAGAAGCAGAAAAACACGTACCAGACACTGGAAGTCCAACTGATCTCCACAGAACACTGCGAAAAATAATTTGAATTGTTGAATTTGACACTAGGTGACAATTTGTTTTGCATAAAAGTTTGGATTATTTTTATTACTAAAAATCATAGAAAAAAACCCAGTCAATATGTATGCAATAATGAAATATTACCGCAACTACAATTGACTTACAGAACCATAGAATCATAGAATCACCAGGTTGGAAGAGACCCACCGGATCATCGAGTCCAACCATTCCCACCAATCTCTAAACCATGCCCCTCAGTACCTCATCCACCCGCACCTTAAACACCTCCAGGGAATGCGAGTCAACCACCTCCCTGGGCAGCCTGTTCCAGTGCCCAATGACCCTTTCTGTGAAAATTTTTTTCCTTATGTCAAGCTTGAACCTCCCCTGGCAGAGCTTGAGGCCATTCCCTCTTGTCCTGTCCCCTGTCACTTGGGAGAAGAGGCCAGCACCCTCCTCTCTACAACCTCCCTTCAGGTAGATATAGAGGGCAACGAGGTCTCACAGAATCACAGAATCACAGAATAACCAGGTTGGAAGAGACCCACCGGATCACCGAGTCCAACCGTTCCTATCAAACACTAAACCATATCCCTCAGCACCTCGTCCACCCGTGCCTTAAACACCTCCAGGGAAGGTGACTCAACCACCTCCCTGGGCAGCCTGTTCCAGTGCCCAATGACCCTTTCTGTAAAGAATTTTTTCCTAACGTCTAGCCTAAACCTCCCCTGGCGGAGCTTGAGGCCATTCCCTCTTGTCCTGTCCCCTGTCACTTGGGAGAAGAGGCCAGCACCCTCCTCTCTACAACCTCCTTTCAGGTAGTTGTAGAGAGCAATGAGGTCACCCCTCAGCCTCCTCTTCTCCAGGCTAAACAACCCCAGCTCTCTCAGCCGCTCCTCATAAGGCCTGTTCTCCAGCCCCTTCACCAGCTTTGTTGTTCTTCTCTGGACTCGCTCCAGAGCCTCAACATCCTTCTTGTGGTGAGGGGCCCAGAACTGAACACAGGATTCAAGGAGCGGTCTCACCAGTACAGAGGGAGGATAACCTCCCTGGACCTGCTGGTCATGCCGTTTCTGATACAAGCCAAGATGCCATTGGCCTTCTTGGCCACCTGGGCACACTGCTGGCTCATGTTCAGTCGGCTGTCAACCAACACCCCCAGGTCCCTCTCCTCCAGGCAGCTTTCTAGACAGACTTCTCCCAGTCTGTAGCACTGCATAGGGTTGTTGTGCCCCAAGTGCAGGACCCGGCATTTGGCCTTGTTAAACCTCATGCCATTGGACTCTGCCCAGCGGTCCAGCCTGTTCAGATCCCTTTGCAGAGCCTCCCGACCCTCCAGCAGATCGACACTTCCACCCAGCTTAGTGTCGTCCGCAAACTTGCTAAGGGTGCACTCGATGCCTTCATCCAGATCATTGATGAAGACATTGAACAGGGCTGGACCCAGCACTGAGCCCTGGGGAACCCCACTTGTCACTGGCCTCCAGCTGGATTTCACACCATTTCCCACCACTCTCTGGGCCCGGCCATCCAACCAGTTTTCCACCCAGGAGAGTGTGCGCCTGTCCAGCCCAGAGGCTGACAGTTTCTCAAGCAGAATGCTGTGAGAAACTGTGTCAAAGGCTTTGCTGAAGTCCAGGAAGACCACATCCACAGCCTTTCCCTCATCCAGCAGCCGAGTCACTTTGTCATAGAAGGCGATCAGGTTAGTCTGGCAAGACCTGCCTTTTGTGAACCCATGTTGACTGGGCCTGATCACCCGGTTCTCTTGCACGTGCTTCGTGATAGCACTCAGGATCACCTGTTCCATGACTTTCCCTGGCACTGAGGTCAGACTGACAGGCCTGTAGTTTCCTGGGTCCTCCCTGCGGCCCTTTTTGTAGATGGGCACAACATCAGCCAGCCTGCAGTCCAGTGGGACTTCCCCAGTCTTCCAGGACTGTTGGAAGATGATGGAAAGGGGTTTGGCCAGCACATCCACCAGCTCCTTCAGTACCCTAGGGTGAATCCCGTCCGGCCCCATAGACTTGTAGCTGTCCAGTCGGGCTAGCAAGTCTCTGACCACCTCCTCTTGGATCATGGGAGCCTCATTATGCTCCTCTAGCTCCTGGGTTTGTACACAGATGGAATGACCCTCCTTACGACTAAAGACTGAGGCAAAGAAGGCATTAAGTACCTCAGCCTTGTCCTCATCCCCTGTTACTGTTGTTCCTTCTGTGTCCAATAGGGACTGTATGGTCTCCCTAGTCCGCCTTTTATTATTTATATATTTGTAGAAAGATTTTTTGTTATCTTTCACTGACTTGGCCAATCCAATTTCTAGCTGAGCCTTAGCCCTTCTGATTTTTTCCCTACACAATCTCACTTCCCTCCTGTAGTCCACCCAAGAGGCCTGTCCCTTCTTCCAGAGGCCATAAACATTTCTTTTCTTCTTGATATCCCTCAAGATCTCTCTGTTCAACCAAGCTGGCTTTCTCCCCTGCCGGCTTTTTTTCCGGACCACGGGGATGGCTTTCTCCTGAGCTGCTAGGACCACCCCTTTGAAGAGCTCCCAGCCCTTCTGGGCTCCCTTGCCCTTGAGTACTGTCTCCCATGAGACTTCACCAACCAGCCTGCTGAAGAGATCAAAGTCTGCCCTCTGGAAATTTAATGTTACCGTCTTGCTAACCACCCTCTTCACTTCACCTAGAACAGAAAATTTTATAATCTCATGGTCGCTTAGTCCTAGGCGTCCACCTACCGCCACATCCCCTACAAGGCCTTCTCTGTTCACCAACAGGAGGTCCAGGAAGGCACCTTCCCTGGTTGGTTCATTCACCAACTGTGCAAGGAAGTTATCTCCCACGCACTCCAGGAACCTCCTAGACTGCTTCCTTTCTGCTGTGTTGTACACCCAGCAGATATCAGGCAGATTGAAGTCTCCCACCAGAATGAGAGGCATTGATCTAGAGATTGACCGCAGCTGTTTATAGAAGAGCTCATCAGCTGCTTCTCCTTGGTTGGGTGGTCTGTAACAGACTCCCATCACAAAATCTACCTTCTGGTGGGCTCCTCTGATTTTGACCCACAGGCACTCAACCTTCTCATCTCCACAATCCATCTCAGTGATGTCCAAGTCCTCCCTTACAAAGAGGGCTACCCCACCTCCTCTCCTACCCTTCCTGTCCCGCCTGAAAAGCTTATACCCTACCATAGCCGTACTCCAGTTATATGAGTCGTCCCACCACGTTTCCGTGATGGCAACGACATCATAGGCCCCTTGCCCTACGACAGCTTCCAGCTCTTCCTTCTTATTTCCCATGCTGCGTGCATTGGTGTAAATGCACTTCAGCTGAGCTGCCGAGCCTTCAGCCCTCCTAGAGGGAACAGGGCTCGTTCCCAACTGCCTGGTAACTGGAGTAGTTGACACCAGAGTGCCTGCATCTCCCTTAACACCCCGAGGTGTGTTCTCCCCCACTTTTTGTGCGGTGAGGTACTGGTGGTCCTCGCCCGCGCACCCTCTCCCAATCACCAATTCCCCACATCCAGGCTCATTCCTGTCTAGCCTGGGCTCAACCCCCTCCCCCTTCACATCTAGTTTAAAGCTCGATTTATGAGCTTGGCTAGGTTTCTGGCAAGGGCTTTAGCCCCCCTAGGAGACCCATGTGTCCCGCCCTTAGCGAGAAAGCCTGGGGGTGCGTGAGCCCCCCCATGATCAAAAAAGCCAAAGCCCCTCTCCTCGCATCAGGCTCGGAGCCAGGTATTAATCGAATTCTTCATCCTGGCTTCCCCCTCCTCTCTACTTAGCATTGGGATGGAGCAGAATACTACTTGTGCCCCAGAGCCCTCCATCACTTTCCCAATTGCCCTGAAGCCATTCTTGATGGCTTTGGCCTTTTTGTTTGTTAGGTCACCATTACCAGTTTGGACTACTATCAAAGGATAGTAGTCTGTCTCGTGAACCAGGGAAAGAAGTTTTCTAGCTACCTCCTTCCCTGATGCACCCGGTAAGCAGCAGACCTCTCTGTGGAGTGGGTCTGGTCTGCAAATGGGTCCCTCCGTTCCTTTTAGGAGGGAGTCCCCTACAACAATCACCCTCCTTTTCTTCTTGATGGAGGATGTTTTTATCTTTTTCTGAGAATGGTGCAGCCTAGGGAAGGATTCTAGGCTGTGGGAGCCACCATCCTCATCCTCAGGGCTGGATTCCACCTGCAGCACCTGGTACTTGTTCACCAGGGGGATCTGGGGCTTTGCTGTCTGGGTGAGGGGAGTAGGTTTCCTTCCTCTGGCAGGAACTTGCTGCCATTCCCCATCTCTTGTTCCCCCAACCCTGCAGTTTGCAGGTGGATGATGTTCGGACACTCCAGCCCCAGCAGGCTGCTGAGTTTGTGAGAGGGCCCTGCTCCACTGGTCAATCTCCCTCTCACACTCCCTGATGGTCCTCAGTCTCTTCACCTCCTCTCTTAGCTCCTTCACCATGTGAAGGAGTTCCCCCACTCGAGCGCAGCTTTCACAAGTGGGGCCAGGACCAGAGGCACGAGCCGGTGTGGGAGGGGGGCACTGCCTGCAACCCAGGGTCTGGGTAGCTGCATGCACCCACTGTGGCTCCGTCTGGGTGGCAGCATCCACCCTGCCTGCTGCAGCACACGGAGCAGCTTTAACCTGCTGCCGGGTGGCCACCATGGTCTTCAGTGTCTTCTGCCTATCCCCTAGGTCCTCTCTGCGCCCTGCCTTCTCGCCCTGCCCGCTCGAACTGCCCCACACCACTTTGCCACGCTCCTCTTCGCGGTGCTCCCAGGGGCTCAGTTTAAATCTCCCGCGGTAGCTGCCGGAACCGCCCCCTCCCGTCAGGCACCGCGCGGGACCGGCGCGTGGGGGCTGTCAGGAGCCCCGCCTGGGTTTTTTTTTTATTTTTCTGGGATTTTCCCGGCTCCGGGAAGCTCCCACCGCCTCAAAAAGTCCACCCCACCACAGAACTCACCGTTCTGCTGCTAGATGCTGCCGAAGAAGCCTCTCCTCTCAGCCTCCTCTTCTCCAGGCTAAACACCCCAGCTCTCTCAGCCGCTCCTTGTAAGACTTGTTCTCCAGCCCCTTCACCAGCTTTGTTGTTCTTCTCTGGACTCTCTCCAGAGCCTCAACGTGCTTCTTGTGGTGAGGGGCCCAGAACTGAACACAGTATTCAAGGAGCGGCCTCACCAGTGCTGAGTACAGAAGAAGAATAACCTCCCTGGACCTGCTGGTCACGCCGTTTCTGATACAAGCCAAGATGCCATTGGCCTTCTTGGCCACCTGGGCACACTGCTGGCTCATGTTCAGTCGGCTGTCGACCAACACTCTCAGGTCCTTCTCCTTCTGGCAGCTTTCCAGCCAAGCTTCTACCACTCTGTAGCACTGCATAGGGTTGTTGTTCCCCAAGTGCAGGACCTGGCATTTGGCTGACTGAACCAAGTGAAGCTGTTTTATTTTGGGTTCGTTCTGCTTTTATAGAATTGTTTAATTTTAGCCCGCCTTCAACAATTACCTTCCTAATTTGCATAACACAACAGAGTCGTTGTAACCTTTTATAACCTTGAGGACCCTGGCTATGGCTTCCCAACTCCTCCCAGCCACAGTGCTTGGGCTGCTCATTGTATGTTGCTACCCAACATTTGGCCTTGTTAAACCTCATGCCATTGGACTCTGCCCAGCGGTCCAGCCTGTTCAGATCCCTTTGCAGAGCCTCCCGACCCTCCAGCAGATAGACACTACCTCCCAGCTTAGTGCCGTCTGCAAACTTGCTAAGGGTGCACCCAATGCCTTCATCCAGGTCATTGATAAAGACATTGGACAGGGCTGGACCCAGCACTGAGCCCTGGGGAACCCCACTTGTCACTGGCCTCCAGCTGGATTTCACACCATTTCCCACCACTCTCTGGGCCCTGTCATTCAACCAGTTTTCCACCCAGGAGAGTGTGCGCTTGTCCAGTCCAGAGGCTGACAGTTTCTCATGCAGAATGCTGTGAGAAACTGTATCAAAGGCTTTGCTGAAGTCCAAGAAGACCACATCCACAGCCTTTCCCTCATCCAGCAGCCGAGTCATTTGGTCGTAGAAGGAGATCAGGTTAGTTTGGCAAGACCTGCCTTTTGTGAACCCATGTTGACTGGGTCTGATCACCCGGTTCTCTTGCATGTGCTTCGTGATAGCACTCAGGATCACCTGCTCCATGACTTTCTCTGGTACTGAGGTCAGACTGACAGGCCTGTAGTTCCCTGGATCCACCTTGTGCCCCTTCCTATAAATGGGCACAACATCAGCCAGCCTCCAGTCCAGTGGGACTTCCCCTTTAATCCAGGACCGCTGGAAGATGATGGAAAGGGGTTTGGCAAGTACATCTGCCAGTTCCCTCAAAACTCTTGGGTGGACTTCATCAAGCCCCATAGACTTGTGGACGTCTAGCCGGGCAAGCAGGTATCTAACCACCTCCTCTTGGATCGTGGGAACCTCGTTCTGCTCCCCCAACCCCTGGGGTTGTGCGTAGAGGGAACGACTTTCCTTTTTATCTTATAGTTTCTGTATAAAAACTTTTCCAGAGCTGCTGAGGTCAAATATCACCTTACTTAAGCAAAAGTAAAATTCTATTCATGAAACTCTCTCTTTTTTTAAGGTAAGAATTAGCATGTATACTTATGCCTGTAAATAAGAACATTAATGAACCACTAATCTTTAAAATAAACTCTTACACTTTCACTCTGATTGTGAATATTTGGTTTAATACTGTCTGATCATTTCTAAGCAACTGAAATCTTGTTGCTTTTGCATACAGTTTGGTTGTCTTAAACATGCAGTATGACAGCATGTTGCTTGATATACAGGACTGAGAGGACTACTTTTCCTGAGACTTAGACTTTAATTTCCCCACCTATTAAAATTTATTTTATACTTAAATAGAGATAAATCTCACTTTGGGCTTGTTTTCTATTTCTAAATTTAGCATGAGTTTCTAGCACCCCTAATAATATTATGTTTCTGGTGTTATTCTTAACAATGGAATATGTTAACATTTAGTACTCACTGATGTATCGATCATCTGCCTGAAGAAATGGCTCAGAGTTCATTGCATTTGAAATGGTTCTTTGATCCCTGATTCTGAAGATAAGATGGAGCAGATTTCAACTCGTTCTGGGAATGACTGCAAAATACAATGCATCTTCTACCTTTCTCCACTCCACCTGGCAATCTTTTGTCTGTAAGATTCTTTAAGTTTCAAAATACCATTTTGGAGGGAAAAGTAATGAAAGCAGTTGTAAAACTTCATTTACTCACCTGGAAAGATCAAATGTGTTTTAGAATCCTGCTTTCATTCTGCAGTGACTATTTGGAAAAGGTTAATGTGATAACTATAGTATATTTCCAGTACATTTTTCCTGTAAAGTATTGAAGCTGTTTAACTTTTACATTTCTGCTGTTAAAAGAGAACAAACAAAAACATGCTACCAAATCTCCAATTTTCAGATCAGGCTATGTGTGCCAGTCAATACCAGCCCATAATTTTAGAAGGAATTCACTTCATCCAAGATCAAGCCATCCAGTATGTCTCTGGAGATCTCTGTCTGTTTCCATAGGCTACATGAGAAATATGTTTCTAAGCACCTAAAATTACAGTAGGTTATACACTCATCTTTCTTTTTTCAGACTCCTTTCAGAAGAGTCTCATTAAAGAAGTCAGATGTACCTATTATGAGAAACACTGTTAATGAGCTCTTTTGTCATTTCCTTCACACGCTCTCTTCTATTTTTGAGATACGGTAACTAAATTAGTCCAGGGAAACTTGAATTAGAAAGCATTGCTTTGCTTTAATTCTGGTTACACCCCTTTTTCCTCTCCCTAGAGAATCAAAGTCCTTGATTAATATTACTAAAGTCAAGTGATTCACAGCTTTCTCATAGAATCAATAAATTATCATCACTAATCAATGAACTGGCTACTCAGAGTACCCGAGATGGGGCCGTCACTGGGAAGTGACTATGGCTTCAGGGCTTGCCTGTGAGGTTCAGTAATTCTCAAAGGTGATATCACAGCTTTTATACAATGATTCTGAACTATGAAGGGAAGGTGGAATCAATTTTTATGTTATATTTTTGAAAGGGCTAATGGAGCTATCTCTTATGGATAATTGGGGCATGTCTCTTACCAAGTATGTTTGAAGAGAATTAAGTCCACAGTTAATATATTTTGACAAGATTTCCTTTTAATATCATAAAAAAAAATCACAATCAAGTATTCAGAAATCATTCCAACGTTAATATTTTTTTATTTGAATGGCCTTATTTATTTTTCCTGCAGGGACAAAGTGTCCATTTGTGTCTGATATACCATTTGCTAAGAATTATCCACCATCTGTAACGTTAGGAATTACTCCAAAATCCTTTGAAGTCTATGGGAAGATTTACATCAGTGGCAGGGGACCACATTATGCAGCTACTGCTCTGAATTTTGAAAGCTGACTGCACTAACTTCTAATCCTTCAAGATTTAAAGGTGAGGGTATTTTGAAGAAGTTTGAACAGAAGACTTTGTGAGTGGAAACACCATGATTTTGATACTGACACTATACATATCTGGATTCTTCAGCAAGATATAGTTCTCTTTTCTTTACATTCTTGAAAGTAAGTTTTCCAGGAAGTAACACAAATAGCAGAAAAAATCAGGTATACCTCTTTTGTCTTATTTAACGTAAATCCCCCCCCCCCATAAAAATTAGATGTGTTTGAAAAGGATTTGTATTCTTCAAACATACTTGGATGATTTGTGAACTGGGCGCAAGGAATCTCATTTTACAGTTCAGATGTGATGTCCTGAAGCATAATGACATGCCAAAATTTAAAGAGAAGGTGATTTTCATCAATCAAATTCTACTTTTCATAAAAGTAATAAAAGAGAACACAGTGTGTAAAATACAGAATTTATCATTTGACAGTGTTGTTTCTACCAGCCTTAACATTTTCTCCACCATTCATTAGCATGTCTCTATCATTCTTTGTCATGCCATGTTGAGATTTTAGCACTACAAAGTTGCAGTTGTAGTGGAGCTTGATATCTGTGCTTCTGTTATCTACTTCTTTGCCCAAAGGAATGGAAATTGACTTTTTCACAAAAAGAAATTGAAATAAAACTAAGCCTAACTATGCAATTAGACAGCTGATCTCTATCGAAAGAGCAGATATGCTGCAAAATGTCAGGAAGTCTTTCCACAGGAACATTCCAAAAAATTTATCATGTTGCTAAATTGGCAAATCTGGCTCTCTTAAAGTAAAAATATTTCTAAATGTAATATCAATTGAATATTTGGTGATTAAACATGAAATTATGTTCAGGAAAAAATAGAGCTATAGAATGTTTTTCTAAAAATAAACATTTATTTGACCAAAATTATACTTGAATATTGGTGATTTTCTACTTAGCTGATAATAATTTATGACTTCACCTGAATAACCATATAAATGGAATGCGGGAGATTTTTTTGAGTGAGAAATGTCCTCACTTTCATGCGTTTTAGTGTTGGCTTGCACAATAAAAAAGCTCTTCATTTCAATCCAGTTCATATTTTGTGATTATTTGTGGTAATGACAAAGTCATTATCTTGTCATTTAAATCTAAGGAAATCTGATTTTTAGGTGACTGTTCATAGTTACAGTGTTTGTGAAGAAACAAGCACACATGTTTTCTTATTCGTCCTTATATCATTCTTTACCTTTGACTACGCTTCATCCTTTCATGTTTCAGTCATCCAAAAAGGGCAGAAAAAGTCTTTTATTAAGTAGTAATAGAATGGCTGATACAGAATTTAATTTATGGAACATAATTAACAAGAATTACAGAAAGAAAATATAATTGATGCCAGTCAACATGGTTTCAGGAAGATGAATCATGTCAAAGTAACTTAATATCTTTTTTGATGAGATTAAATATTTGGCTGATAAAGATAATAGTGTTCATGTAATATGATTAGACTTCTGATTTCACATTACATGCCCTTTTGATTAAAGAACTTGAACAATATGCTATCAACACATTAAATGGATTAAAACCTTTTAATTAAGAGTTCTCTATATCAAATTGCAAATGATTAATCATCAGTGAGTGGATGTTTCTGAAAAATTTGCACAGAATTAGATTCTTCATCCCTGTATATTTTGTCCTTCACCTAGAAAGCATAAAATGATCTCCAGTAAACTACAACTGACAGAAAGCAGGAATACTGTTAAAGGAACATAGTGACAACTTACTCATCTAATGATGCTAGTCACTCTACAATGGACACCACCACAGACAACAAACGTGAGTTTTAATTTTTACAGAGCGATGCATCTAGAAACAAAGAGAGGTTGTGATGGAAGAGTCCTGCAGATGCAGGTTCTCTGAAAAACACCTATGTGTTGTGATAGAAAATTATAATCATCCATGTAAAGAAATAATCCTAGCCTTCAAAATATGTTATCCGGATAACAAAAGCCTATTTAAAATGGCTTCTTGCCCATACTCAGCACTTGAATTGTGCCCAAAATTTATTCCAAAGTAGTCCAATTGGGGTGGATCAAAACCAGAGAGGTGTCTGATGGAGGTGAGTAATCAATCACCTGCTAAGCCTGCCAGACTTAATGTGATGGTTAAAAGATTCTTGTACATGAAAATAAGAGAGAACTAAAAGTACTAGCACTTTATGACTGATGATGTTAGGGATTCAGGAACTGTATGCTTCAAATTGGTATATGTGCTTCAAGAAAGATGTTGATAAATAGCAAAGGGATCAGAGAAAATCCACAGTAATGATTAAAGGACTTAAACCCAATATAAAGGTGTATGAAGCTGTTAATCTATTTCAACTTAGCAAAAGAAGGCTGTATGACTTGTTCACACAGTGAACATATATATATATATGGAGCAAAGTGTTGACAGCAGACTGTTGTTCAGTTAATGAACAAGTGGATAATAATCCAATTAGTGGAAGCTGAAATGAGGCAAACTCATATGACAAAAATGCATTTGTGTGTGAATGTATACAGTTTTATATTTAGTCAAGAGCTTAAAACATATTTCAGAGCATAGTAATTGATTTTCTTTCCATGGCAATCACATGGCAATTCCAGATCAAATAGTTTTCTCAGTCATATAGCTTCTTTCTGCCCTAGTTTTCTAGTATGGACATAGCTGAAATGTCTTCTGAACCACTTCTAAACAGCCTTGCAGTTTGGATGATTTGCACTAATGTCTTTCATGAGTACCAGGTTTTTCTACTGTTTTAATCACCATACATTTGGGCATTTGAGCCAGAAGAAAGAGATCAGAGTGTGCTATGCAGCTTGCTGGTTGGTGAGAGACCCCAGCAGAGGGGTATTACTTAGGATATATGACGCTTGAATGCCATTTTCCTGGTAGTGGGGATAAAAAATTTTGAGCTGAGCCAAACTATAAGTTAGATATAATTACAATTGAAATATTTTCATTCCTTTTTTTTTTCTTTAGCAGAGTCTAAACAAATAATTACTGCTTAAATCTTCTACTAGCAAAACAGAATCCTAAAATCTTCTCAGCATCTGTTTGTGTGCCTAGAAAAATTTTTCTCTGATTTATGGATGGAGTTTCCATGAGCTAATGCAACACAAGCAATAATCTCCTGGTTTTGATTCATGTTTTTTTCTAGAAATATTTGCCCAGATACTTCTAATTTTATGTGATAAGCAATAAGTAGACATCAGAGAGATTTAAAAATTAAGTATTATAAATTAATTTGTTTATGTAGCGTAAGAGAACATAGAAGTTTTTCACAAAATAAAATGAAATTCAATGACCAAATTACTATAAAGCTTGATATATGTATATACTGAAATTATGATATTCCATGCAAGGTATAAGATATTCAGAAAGCACAAATACAGCACAATTACTTATACTACAATGTGGAAAAAAAAGAAGATGAAAAAAATCTGTCATCGATGAAATTAGGACAAGGCTAAACAAAGAAATCATCTTGGAGTACACAGCTAAGAGTCAGCTAAAATGTCACAAAACTTGCCTACCTCCCTGACAACTGATCAACACAAGCTGATCATAAATACTGTTTAAATGTATTGTTTTAAGATCTGGCAAAATACACATCAGGGAAGTGGACTTCATATGCAAGAAATAAAGGATGAAGAGGAAATCCTGAAGTATAAGGACTGTATTTTAAGACCTAACTTTGCTGGAATGGCAAGGAAGTGGAGTAAGTCAAATGCTCAGGAAAATCTGAATGTGAGAAAAGAATTCTGTTTCTGGGCTGGAAGTGGTAACTGTTAATAATAACGATAAGATGCAGCAACCAGATGAAGTAGGCAACTCTATTCCTTCATGCTAATAATATTGTCACGTGAAGGTGGAACGGGGGCAGAGATTAACCACTTTCCCATCCCTGCCATTCACATAAGTGTTTTAACATTCTGGTTTTGTGGCCAATATGATGTGTGGGGTCCGTGTGTTCAATGTTCACTCTCCCTCTTTCAGTCACATTCAGATAATTTGTGGCTATACAGTATTCCCAGGTCACGGCTCTGTGTGTCTGTCCCAGCTTGGTCTTGAATTTATATTTGGGTCAGTTTTCAGTGCCTGGATTGAAATCCAGAATGCACAGTCAGAAAACCCAGGACTTTAACTGAATTAAACAATGGTTGCTCTAATGTGTCCCTCACCTGGATGGTCAGAGTCATGCTACTAAGTTCTCTTAGGCTCAGAATTGAGAAGTCTCATGCAAATTATTTATTGAACACATGAGGAGCCCATGCAAAGTCCTGAGCAGGGAGGGTCTCGGGATCATTTGGCAGAGCGCTAACTAGGCAGACTGAGAGCACACCAGGGATGCTCCTTACAGTTTGACAGTGCGAATGGATGAAGTCCAGGAATGGTAGGTACCATGTAATGTTTAATGCACAAGTAGAGATTTAGTTTCAGAGGAAGAGGATCCTAGAACACCCCATTGTTTAAATTCAAGGACAGTGTAAATGTAGTAGAAAAATGCTCGTGGAAATATAAGAACAAATTCATTTCCGAACTACTTCAGAAGCTTGCAGTCCTCATTCAAGCAGCAATGATGACATTAATTAAGAAAAGGAGTTTGTCGTTTTATTCCAGTGCACATTAGCTTTGTCTATCTAATATTCCTAACGGATGTGTCTGTGTAAAGGCCCACAGATGGCTCCAACAACAAGGAGGAAAACACATAATCTCTAAATGTCAGAGAAGAATAAAAGCCAGCTAAACAAACCAAACAAGATGCTGACAATTGACACTACCCTGTGGCAGTGAGCTAAAAGCCTACCTTTGCAGGAAGATTATAATGCTTTCATTTTTTGTTGTTATTGTTGATCAGCTCAAGACAAGAGCTTTGCCATGGAAGAAAGAAAGATCACTGTGAAAAGCGCCAGGCTACACAAAATGAATTCCAATATTTTACTGATCAGAGTGGTTGACAGCCCCCATTACTCCCTTACTAAACAGCATTCAGTAAGCAGACGTTATGTGTTTTTCTATGTATTTCTATGTATCTTTCAGTGAGATTGAGGCAACCTGGAGAGAGACACAGTTAAAAAAAATAAAAATTGCCTTTGTTATGCAAGTAGAGGCCAATGGGGCTGGGAATCTAGAGGAATCTTACAACCCCTAACAATTTTGGCGAGTGGTGTAATTCAACATTCAGCAGAACGTCATAATAGGATTAAAAATCTGGAAGGGATTCCCAGAGATGTTTAAGATAGCCGCTATGCATTCTTCTCATGGCATTGCAGGAGCACACTCTGTTTCACCACATCATTATCAGATGTGAAATGACTTAACATACTGCAAGTTACTGCAGGTGACAGATCCATAATACTGTCTGCATGTGGAACATTTGCAGAGGTTGTGCATTAGATATTCACTTTGGGAATACTTTCCTATTTCTTCTCCTTAATCTACAAAGAGATCTTCAAATAATTGGTTACTTAGACATTTCCAATTATCTAAATAATTTTGTTTTATTGCCTTAAGAGTCTAGCCAATTATTATTAGAGATGTGAGAAAATATTTTATTTCACAAGTTGCAAATGTTTTATACAAAATTCTGGTAAAAACCAACAGCTTCTGATAAACATTCATTTTCAGTCACTTAGGAGAAAAAAACCCAAAACCCAGTCTTGTGTATTCATTGCTTTTGGGACTATACACAGTTTTACAGGAGCTTTTTCAATGCTCTTCCATAGTAATGGAACTTACTGAAATACCAGGAAAACCCAATAAATATACCAGTCATTGAAATTATGCATACCTGAACAGGAGACACACACATCTGAATTATTAAAAGCTGCTAAACTAATTAATTTTTCTTAAATTTTGACAGTAGATATAATATACTAATTATATCTAAACTTAAATTTTGACAGTAGATTTAATATACTAATTATATCTAATTAGTGGAAACTAATGTGTCCCAAATACCACTGTATCCACACGTCATGAATCTTTGAAGTGATGAATGCAATGCAAAAGCACTGTCAGGTACAGTGTGTGAATGTTAAAAACTTGTAGACATCAAGAGTCTAACGCAGCACAAAACTGATAATATTTGTCTCTAAATACCATTTTCAAAACCTGGAAGTTATTTGCCGCATTTTAGTAACCCAAATGCCTTTTCAAATCAGGCTCTGAGCTGCTCCATGCTTTAATTCTGTATCATCAAAGCAAGATCAATATACTTGTCTGCCTAGTAACAGAGCTGTGATTGTAAATGTTATGATAGTCAAAGATTAGAAATGTAAATTGATTAACAGAAAATAGCCTTTAATTGCACACCAGATCTCCTATTGTGAAAATGTATTGCATTAGGTGCACTGAAAAAACTCTTTCGCTTCCTTCTTTCACCATAGTCTGGAGAGAACCTTTCACCAAACTGGGAAAAATCTATAGAACTGCGTAAATATTGACTTCCTTTTTGATGCAAAAAGGAAATTAGAATCTAAAGCATATATTTTGGTATTGCAGTTCATCTCCAGATTTCCTGTGATTGTTACATATGTAGGTTTAATCTGTAGGGCTTCTCAGATGGCCAAAGGTAAACCCCTCAAGTTCAGGATAAGTATTAACCTGCTGCATTAATACGTGTTTCCTTCTAAAAGAGGCCCCCTCACATCTTTTGTAAAACAGAGCATAACAAGAAGCAGCCTTGCCTAGGTGCCACTTAAACGGCTTTCATTTACAGATCACCAAAATTTTTAGTGCTTGTTCCAAAGCCTTTGACATTTGGCAATCTTCTAAAAAACAAAAGCAAATTTGAAAATAATTTTTGTTTTCCATATGTGAAAAACACGGATGGCTTTGTTTAACTGTAAATATCATAAAGACGCCTCCTTGCTGTGACATTCCTAATATGCTGTATTTCACTGAAGTTATGTGCCACAGTCACATCTAGACTAATTCAAACACATTCACCAGCCTGGAAAGCTATAAAAATGGGTTATTTTTCTCCTAGTGTAATGCTGCAAATGTGAGCTGTTTCTTGGTGATATAGGGATATTTTTTCTTTCTTTTTTTTTTTCTTTCTTATATTACTAATTAAAAAAAAGTATTTCCATTTCAGATGAAATACTGAAATAAAAATGCCTCTATTTCTGATACAAAAAATTAACCAAACACCACATTATTATTCATGCCATTAATTTGATTGCTTTCTTATTGATGCTTTAAAACAACAAGCCTTAACCCATCCTTGGAATAGCAGGAATTTGAGTAACATTGTGTGGACTTTGCCAGATATTAATGCATTTACAGTTTTGAAGTTGAGCCCAAAATCTATACAATCACACTGTATAATTTCTAGCAGAAATATGAACAATATATTGGCTAGTTAATCGAAGAAGAGGCTGGTCAGTAGAAAGGGCTAGTGTGTACTTTCTACATATAAATGCCATAAGACAAAGAGATTTAAGTCAATAAAATGCAGATAAGACAACAACAAAACACATAGTATTTCAAGGGAACATTTGGTGCTTAAAGGGAAAAGGGGGAACCACCTTTGTACAAAGAAAACATATTTGTGGAAAGCTTAGCAAAACATAGTCTCTGCTTAAATTACTTAGGAACTATGCTGTTTGGAGTTGTTGGGTTTGTATTTTTTGTTGGATTTTTTTCCTCCTAATAGTTTCAATTATTTAGTCTCATTAGAATTATCAAGTAACATTTTTAGTTTGAGTAACAGATTACAATGTTGAAAGCTCAGAAAGGACTCAGGGAGTTATTTGTAATGTAACAATTTTGCGGATGGTGTGAACATAGCTTCTCAGCCAGCATGGCTACATAACCTTACATTGCCTACATATGCGTACATGTGTAAAGGCAACTATGTCTCTTCCATAGAGTTCTCCTAGTACCAATATGACTGTCACACCTTTTTCCAGTATCCAACGACTACATTTTGACCACTACAATTTCTCTGAACGGTATGCACCTCTTGCATGAAGGACGATGCTGCTTATTTCAGAATAAAAACACCCTAAAGAGGTTAAGACAGAACAAATCTGAAATTTCTATTAAAAGATGGGAATACAGTGACTTCCTTAGCTGTATTCTGCTTCTGAACTGAAATGCAAAACAGCTTCTGTAATACTAGAATAAGAATACTTAATTTCCCCTCTCGCTGAAACCTATCTACATTGTATTAGGCTTTTTTATACAATGATGTTCTCTCCAGTTCTGATTTTTGTTCTTGTTTGCTTATACCACAACAATTTATTTCAATGAAGTTAAGCAAATTGCATCTGTACCTGGAAAATGTCATTATTAGATAATATTGCTGTATGTTGTCACTAAATTGTCATCCTGCTTTATAGGATTTGAATGTTTTCTTTTTCCAGGGGAATTCACAGCAGGCAAATTTCCAGTGTGAAGCAGAGACTCTGAAATGGCAGTTCCCAAAAGAATGTTCTGAGGCTGACTAGTTTCCATGTGTAAATGACAAGTTTCTTACAGCATCTTTAAGACCCTGTTGTATCTTGTGGTACTTCAGATAATTTAATTGCTGTGTGTTACAGCCAGGCTTATGAGTCCGGCTGAGAACTGGATAGTGAATGATGATTTTCTGCCAGAAGGAATTGTCTCTCGGGCAAAGCACATGAAAAAAGAAAAAAAAACCACAAAAAACCTTTGGTATCAGTATTCCTGCCAGGAACCAGCTTTTTTGGCAAGGTACAAAACAAGTCAATCTTGCATCATGAAAAACAGAAGCCATCTTATCACAGTGAAGCTGCTTTATTGACCATCATTTTAGTTTTTATCAGTTGTTACATCAATATGAGGGATGTTTGTACTGATTCTAACTGTACTCAGCTATTTAGGTGCTACCATTCAACTAGGAATTTCAGAATGCCCTACAGCATTATAGAAGTCCTTCATCAACCTCTCAGGTATGAAAATGCTGTTTATGTCTTTTTTTTGTAAGTGGGAGAGAGCTTCTAATTGTGGATTTCTTTGTCCATAAGTATCAAAAACCTGGATAAAAAACAAGGGATATGCAAATGTTCCTTTGTGAAAATTTGATTTAAGTTCTCTGAAGCTAGCCTTGGCAGAAACTTAAACAGCTTACAGAAATGTTTAAACAAATATTCAACCTGAAAGTTTAGCCCAGACACTTGGTCATAGTGGAATAGTACATAGAACTCCTGACTTGTTCTGTTTGCTAAATACCAGTCACCAATATTGCACTCCTTCTGTGAGCTCCTGATATAGCATCTTTTCCAGCATATCCATTTGTATTGAATTATTTTGTCAGGATCTCTCCTTTTCTGATTGCACTAAGCATCTCCTTTTGAAATGTGTTTTGCCCTTAAATGTGCCCTTAAATGTGGCATCCTTCCAAGCAAGATTCAGTATTGTATTTGTAAGGCATTTCTCGTGAGATTCCGTTTGATCACTGGGGGAAGGGCAGTCGCAGAATGACTTTTTAAAGGTTTATCTCAGCTCTACCTTTTCTGTACTTGAGCATTGTCCAGAATCTTTAGTTTTCTGATAGATGCTGAGACAACTAAAAATATTAATGATATCATTAATAATTTTTAATTTTCCATTCCATTCTTAGTGTATTTAAGTCATACAGAATGACTTTTGGTAGTCCACATGAAGCATATTGCTTTTTCGCTGTTATTTTAGGTTTGTTTTAGTTCTTTTCTTTCCAGTCTATCTTTCTTCCATCTGTTTTTTAGCAAGTGGAGAGTGCTTAACCATAAACTATAATCATTCTGAGCACAATCTCCTAAGGTGAAGGCTTGGTTTTGATTAGAAATATGTTGATCTGCTCAGACTTGGACTACTTCCTTTAAGAAAACAAACAAACAAACAAGTCAACAAAAAATTCCAGGGAAATGCTTATTCAGAAATCTATATATATACATTAAAGTTAAGATTTAGTGATCAGCTATAATACACCCCTCCATATATATTATTCAGTTACTCAACAATGTGGTATTTGGTCCAATTTCTATTCAAATATGACAGGAAGCTTTCAATGGGTAAGTGTATGTTTATGTAAATTTTTTAAAGCCCTGGATCAATGTCATTGTACCTGATACCAAAAGAAAACAGAACAACTAAACAACAAAACAAAACCTCTTTTGCATAGTTTATAACTGACAGTAGAAAAGAAACCAAGGAATATTCTGAATTGAATGGATACTGCTTTTCCTGGAAATATGTTTTAGAATAATAATCAAACTCATCCTCCAAGTTTCAGGACAGGACAATATATGTTCAAGTAGCATTGATATTTTTGATGCAAAATTAAACACATTCAAAACTAAATTATTTGGTGATCTCTTTTCTAGCTTAGTAATTCCTTTTCTTATTATATCAGCTTTTATACATGTGAGTCTCAGTATTCCCTAGCTATTATTTGCACTTTTATACAAATATGATGTGTTTCGAATTTAGGTCAAGAGTAGGAATTGAAGGTTTCAAGTAGGAGGTATTAATGATTGTTGACATCAAAGATTCAAGCTGAACATTAGAGTAGCTGCATCGTTCTGCAGTCATTTTGTGGCTTCCTCGTGTAATGTGATTCAAGCTGTTTAAAAAAGATTCACTGGACTCTATCAAAGAAGTGGGTGTTTAAATATTGCTGTCTGTGATCTAACTTTGAAGATGATAGAATCTTAGATATCAATATCACTATTACTGCTAACCATATGATTGGAAGTCTGTATCACCAATCTATACCTTCAGAAATAGGGCTCTAGCTGTATGATTTCTGAGAAATTACCATTAATTTCTAAAAATTATACAGATTTACTGCCAGTTTGAGGGTACAGAATAACGTGATTTATAATCAGAGACAGAACACTGCATAAAATCTGTGGTCTTGGTTTTTTTTTTATTATTTCAATACAAGTGGAACCACAAATTACAAATGTATAAACAAGATCCACACCTGAATATGAATTAAGTTGAAAGGACTGCTGTGCCAACATGAGTACCTAGCTTTCAGTTTCAGGGAATAATTTACTGTTTCCCCTTAAGACAGCTGTATCCTTTAGAGATAAAAAGAATAGCAAATAAAGCACAGAGCACCCAAAATATTGAAGCTCCCTACATTTTGGAAAATCATTAAGAAACATGAAATTCCAAATGTCTGGAAGAGAAAGAGGCCGTAAGATGCAAAGAATGGAAAAAGTAAAGTGAATGTTGTCCCTTTAATATCTTCTCAGTCCCTCTTTCACAAAAGAGTTTATAGGGACCTTCAGGTAATAAAACATTTTTCGCCATTATCATAATATCTTCAATAAAAGAGCAAAATTACAAGCCATGGAGTTGCATTCCTGTTCCTTGGTACTACAGCTAAACACAGAAGTCAGAGTTACCTCTGGTGGATGCTGTTTCCTGTTCCTTCTCAGACAGGTGGATTTCTATTCTTTTCTCTTATGAGTAAAGGAAGCTGAGTGTTTACTCCTGGTAACAGTTCAACGTGTACCACAGGCCACCGTGGCTTTTGGCTTATCCTGCCATTCTTTTCCATGAGATTTTTGTCCAAAAGTGAGTTTCACAAGCAGATCTTCTTATGTTTAAATCTGTATTGCTCTCACTTCATCTATGAGATCTCTACTTGTATGCATTTAATCAGCTCTTGCACTGACATAAATTGAAATAAATTATTCTATTTTTTACGAGCTGGGTTACACACTAAGGAAGGTTGAGTCAAACCAGAGTTTGCTTTCTGTGTGCGCTTGTTAGAAAAATGTTTTCAAAAAAATGGAAAAAAACCTGAGAGATCACTGAACTCAATTATGTTATAAGTTGTTTATCTTCATGGTACCTGCATCAATGACTGGTGGGTTGTTACATTGTGTTATTTAAATGATGTAAGTACTTCTAGTCCAGAGTGTTGTAATTAAGCTTGGATAATTGTTTTGATATTATTTTCTGAAAAACTTGGAAATTCTCACCTGGGTGTTTGCATAATATATGCTTAGATCAAAATTTAAACTTATTCCAAGAATGTTTTTGTGTCACTTAGAAACTACTATATTGTGCCTTCTAACTTTCGTTAACAACTTTTGATTATTAGCTGTGCTACACATCATTACAAGGCTCTCTGGATTATGTTGGCAGATGTCAGCATCTTACAGTAAAGTCATTCCTTCTAGTACCAAACATTGCTAATCTTACTAAAGGTATCTCGTGAACTAGATTACCGAATGTCTGGATTAGCAGGATTTAAACCTCTGAAACAAAGAGGGATTTACGAAAAAGTAGCAGATTCCAATGAGACAATGGCACATTTGGTGGATCTGGGAGTACTGCAAATAGAGGCAAGGGAGAACTGAAGTAAATATTATTTCCTGATTTACGTCTCAATTTTGTCTCTGTAAATTTTAGCCAGGTTAACTGGAAGAGGAAATTCTATTGAATTCTTCCAACAAAACCTTCAACCAGGACCCAGAACTTAGTATTTTAATGTCAAAAAGAATCCATCTGACTTACTGGTTTGATTTTGCAATTCTGTAATTCTTGATTTTTGCACAGGCTGGATTTGGAAATATGGAAATACCACAAGAAGAAAGGCAGCAAATGCATTAATTAATTCAATGTTCAAGGAAAAAAAGACAGAAGTTTCCAGATGGGCTTTCAAGGCGAAATTACCCTTCTCACTAAGAAAAAGGTCTATATAAAAGTATTTGTTGCAGACCTCTGAAAATAAAAGGTTTCCTTCATGATTAATTTCTCGTTGTTTCTCCATTTCCCATGAACATTTCTGGTCTAAATTCAGCATGCGAAAGCTTTCACAGAGCTTATAATTTCAAGGTCAGTGATGTTTTGGTGAAATTTATTCAGTGCAAATCAGACAGTTTAATGCACTCTAAATTCTAGGATTCCAAGGACTTCATCTAAGGTTTTCAAGGAAATGTGGAAAAGCTGCCTAAGGAATACAGGTCAGCACATGAAGACATGCTAAATTATCAGATAATTCCATTGTTAAAACAGTGGTAACGATCATATTCTATGAAAATTCTTTAGTCTTACATCTTGTGCTACTGACACTGTTATGTGAGTTCAGCAACTTGCTGTCAGATTGAATGCAACAAAGCCCCTGTGCAGGCCAGTTTGCGCTCTAACCACTTTGAATGCAAGAACAATACAGAGAAAGAAAGATCATGTTGGTGTTTCATTGAATAATATTTCAAATCCATTACGTACAAGGGAAAGGAAAAAAAAAAAACCAAACCAATTAGAGGGTTTAATTTTAATGTGTTTCATGTGAAAGAAATAAGGCCAAAGATGGAAAACATGCAAACATTGCCATTCTAAAATGAAGTGAGAGTATTAATAAAAAGAAATTGGACAGGTCAGTAATAAACAGTGCAGTAGATCACCACTAAAAATTAGCATAATTGGCAGCTGGCATGTTCAATTTGTCAAAGTGGTAGGAGGCATGGCAGAGTTTTGTAGACAGTAGTGGGGTTCAGTTCTTAGTGCCTTGAATATGATCAATGATTCTCTTCAGAAATACTGGCTGTAGATAATCACAAATGAAAGCCATTAGAGATATTTTTTTCGCTGCTTATCAAAATAGAAAGCGCTGCATATTAATTTACTATGCTCTTTCATTAGTTTTGTGTCATTTGTTTCATTAGTCATCTGCTGTTTCACACTGATGTCAATGACACAAAACTAATTTCTGGCTAAATTGTAGTGGTGAATTGTGCACCATTTTAGGAATAATTCCATTGTGCTCATTTGTATTTGGAATGAATGGTTATTTCAAAGCTGTTGGATCTAAACACTTCATCCAAAATACCTCCTCTGTGAAAAGGGAAATATTTACTATGAAGGCTGAGCTTGATTTTGAATGTCAAAGGGTGAGTATCCAAGTCCCTTCATAATTCTGGCTGTAAGTGTCACTCTGAATGTATGCCTAATATGTGATTTATGCAGGCATCCTTGAATATTCTCATGTAGACAAGCACAGCTACTGCATGTGTGAAAACTTAGGAGTCCAAGTCATTAAAAAACAAACAAACCAGAAACAAACCCTGAGAACTTCTGCCAGCCAGCACAGTATAAAGAAAATGAATTACCACATTTGGATATAAATCTTCATGTCAGAGCTTAGTTAGTGGGTTAATGAGTCTGTGGATGTCTCCCTTGGGATTCTTCTGTGGAGGAGGAGAAGTCATTTTGTTTAAAGCCCTTTCTGTAAGCTTCTATGTCTTAATTCTCTTTCTAAGGCTTCAGGTCCTACTGAATTTGATGGGCATTCTTCTGTGTGATGAGAGCATGGCACATTCATTATTTGACTTAACTACTTCCAGAAGGAGATCTTGATCCTTAATGCTATCTAGGCAAAAATTGTACTCTATGTTGAAAAAAAACCCAACAAACATAAAATAAAAAAAATAAAATGTTTTGGCAGTAGAAGTGACAGGAAAGAAATGCAGTTTAAAAAGGAAAAAAACAACAGAACTTTGGCTATAACACTGCAGAATTCAAACTCATATAGTAGATCTAGAACAAGTGCTTTTATAAAATGAACAAGTGACACAAAACCTAGCCTGACACTTCCAGCTGAGACTGAACAGCCACAATCACTTTCTCTAATTTTCTTTGTGTTATGTACTTAGGAAGTGTGCGGTATGCTACTGTGTAGTAGAAGAAAGAAAATATTGTATCAGTTATGATTGCTCTCTGCTTTTACTTACTTTTGATTAAACCATTTTTTAAAAGAGGAGAACTATTTTTTTAGTCTCACAGAATCACTACACTTCATTCTTCGGATGTAGGCAAAAAATAAGATTTTTTTCTGTGCGTCTAGAAACATTATGTTTTGGGTAGCTGCTATCAAAAAGAGTCTGGTATGTTTCCAGTCTAAAGCAAGCTGACAGAGCAAATGACAGTGTCTTAAAAGCAGAAAGCTACTTCATTCTGAAATGCATAGCACAAAATGACATGTTGTGACATATTGAAAGATGTCTGGCAGGCACATTTTTAATCAGCTTGCTGGTCACCTTTGACCACTGCCGCAAGTGGCTTGCAGGTAAGCAAATTCTGAAGCTTTCCACTGTACTCCTTATGAAGTTACATCATGCTGTGTGACTGATCTGCTAAAATAGTGCATTATACCATTTTGTGTCAGGGGTTCAGAGCTGTAGTAGAAAGGGCAATTTTTGTCTCTCCACACGTTTGTAAGGTTAAGATGGTATTCCTGTATAGGTCACTTACTCCTTGTGCCTCAGCCATAGTTCCATTTTATTGGGCAAATATTAAAACATTGGATATGTTACAAATGCAATAATCCACATGTGAATATGTGTTCAAGAATGTTTATTTGATTTTCAGGAAGCTATTTATGTTTTACACTTGTTAAGATGTAGTCCTTTAAAATGATATGAGAAATAGGAATTAAGTCCAGGGACTTGGGCAGCGTTAAAATGACAACAGGCTCTTGTAACTACGTACCTGTTCACTCTTTGCTTAGGAGGTCCATGCTGAACATGAGGCTGAACAATGAATCAGATCTAAGGATGAATTTGAGGCTCTCATATAATGCTACCAGACATTAATAATAGCAAAAAATATAAGAACCTCTTTAAGTCAGGCATTTTGGTTTTGCTCTGAACTTTCTTAAATTTGGGAAGTCACAGATCATAATAAATCTGGAGTTTATCTCCACTCACTTCCACAAAGTTACGTGATACATTTGCTCTGCTCTCTCAGGACAGTGCCGTACTTGATGTACTTTGTTTTGTGTATGACAAAAAGAAGCCTGATGGTATGTGGATGATGAAGTTTAATATGGTTATCAGAAGATTCTTTAATGACTATAATAATTCCCAAACCCTGAGCTTGTCAAGCTAACTGCTTTGCTTTCATTTAAGTATAACTAATGATCGTCCTAGAGACAGAAAGGGACAACTGAAATACAGGAAGAGAGAAATGAATTACTAGGAGGGGTTTCACATGACCTTATATTGCTATAAACAATTAAAACCCACAATCATTTTGTCTGATTAGATGGTTTACACTCATTCTGTTCCAACATGAAGTACTTTCTGATCATACCATTAATCATGTTATTTAAGTGAACATTAATCTAATGTCTCTTTATTACGAAAAATGCTAGGAGAGACAAATTTGTTTCAGTGAGCAGACCAGTGACCTTTCTCATTTCTATGAGAATAATAGTTAAAAAGAGATCTTTTCTACACTTTATACTGAATTTCAGATCACAATAATTGTGGAGGCAGAGCATCAGACCTTTCCAAAAAAAAGAAAATGGACCTTTTCCTGCAGCAGCCTGCTTTCATTATAAAATGAAAGAGCAATATGCATGCCTCAGAGAATCCTTCTGACTCAGTTGGGACAATTACTGCAGTTAGATTAAAATAATTTTATAGGACTCAAAAAACATAGTAAGTTACTATGAAAACACCTGTTCTTGTGTATACAAGTTTGTGTGTGAAATAATAAAATATTCAATGAAACTCAATTTAGAAGTAGCTTGGATTTTAGAGTTTCGTAGAGCTTTAAATTTTGGGTTGTTTTGTTTACATTTCTTTTTTTTTTGACTATCTACACAAAAAAAGAATGGCCTACAGTGAGTCTTAGCCATTGCTCTTTTTCAACAACTATACATCAAACAGCCCAATTTAATGGATATTTAAGAAAAGGAAAGGATTAATGCTTTCAGAATTTGGTTTAATATGCAAATGGCACGTCATTTTGCTCAAGCACCAACTGTTGCTATGCTCATGCACATAAGGTAGGAAAAATATGTTTTTAAATACCAACACAGATCTTAAAACTTAATGTGGTGTTAAGATGAATTGCAACATGCAGCAAAAAAAAGATAATTCAAATGCCTGATTTTTAAAGTTCTCCTTTCTAGGGAAGCTTTAGGAAAACCTTGTACTGCTATTCAGAAAATATTAATTTATGTGAGAACATTTGGGGAAGTATTCTACCTTAATCACTGAGAAAATATTTGAGCTCAAAATAGGAAAAGAAATCCTATATAAAAATGTTACTGAAGATTTAAAGTCATCCATTTTAGGGACACCGTGTGTTTTTGTCATAAACCTTGTACAAGAGGAAATGTCTTTATGTCTCACTTTAGGCACAAACAAGCTTACCGCACAGCCAGTGAAATAAATGCGGAGCTTCATTCTCTGTGCTAGTGGACTCAGGAGGTATGTCGCGACTCACTCTTTTTGCGTAGGAACAAAAAGTCTCCCACAAAAGTTCTCCAACAAAAGGTCTTTATATTAAGGATTTTGTCTATTCTTTAAGCTATTAGCAGGAATCTGATTCATTCTGACTGAAGAGGACTGGAGGAGAGATCACAGCAGCGGCTCAGAGGTGAATGAGATAGGGCTACAGCCAAAATGTGCGTGCCCAGGTCTTAAAACCAAGTCTCCAGAGCACTATCGATACAGTTGCACAGTACTCTGTGAAGAAATTAGGTAAAAAGAAAGTGCCATGGCCTCACTCATTTCACAGAGCAGACCGTGAAATATTAGTTGTGTCTCTCTCCATCATTTCATTTGCCCTTCTTTTGTGTGAGAGTTGAACTGTTATAATCTTTATCAAGAAATATTTTTTCCTCATCACAAATATTGGCATAACTCCTTAGAACTATTTCCTTTTCCTACTCATGCCCTAGATTTTACTTGACTGTAATACAAAAAAGAAAATATAACAAAAAAGTAGGATTCTTAGAACAGAAATGAGTCACGCTGCTGGACCAAACCACTACCATGAAGAAGGTGTAAAGCCACCAAACAACAGCATTTGTACCTACCAAGGGACTGTGTAAGCAGCAGACCCACAGACAAAGTTAAATGTTTTATTTCTTATATTATTTTTTATTGTCTTCTACTGGAGAGATGATTAGAATGATAACATCACAAACAAGTAAATGAAGGAATCTGTTTTTACTGATTAGATAGCACCACACAACTCATTTATTTTCAGAAATAATTAATTTCAACAAAAAATGAGAGGATACCCATTCTTTAAATGTACATATGCATATGCACAAATGTACTATACATACATGAATTTTAATATTTTTATGCTGGCCAAGTTTTGTAATGAAATAGCATCAAACATCATGCCATATACTGTTGGAAATGCATGTGACATATTCACCTACAATTTACCTGTGCCACATTCTGGCACATTCCTCCAGCACCATCAAAACTCATATTCATGTTATTACTAACAAAATGCACACACATGCACACATACATGTTTGAATGTCCAGGTATATGTACATATGTATAATCACCATTTATGAGTGTGTATATATGAACACAACTCTCTTGTATGTACATTATACAACGAAAGCCATTATATTCTGTATTTGATTTCTTGTATAGCAATGAATTTCCTGTCATGTTTGCTATCACTGCTTCCTAGCAAATTCTCTGTAAATACACTGACAGACAACGATTAATGTTTCCAGTATTTCTTTGGAAGCATAACTGAACCCTAGAGATGAGGCATTAGATGAGAATAAATGGTTGCAATTGAACTAATAAATACCACACTTCCTAGTAACAGCTGTGTATGTGAGTGGAGCAGAATTCTACACCTCAGTTTCCTAGTGCTTACATACTAAACATCCTTTTACGTTTCCTCTGCTTAGTAAAATCAATTAAGATCAAACCTGGAAGAAAAGGAGGTAAAAATTAATAAGTACACCTAGTACTTATTTATCAATGCAAAAAAAAAAAATTCCCTTTGGATACACCTTTCAACATGGTAATGAAAAGTGTAAAAAATATATTCACTATTCAGGCATCTGCTGCATTTGACTCTCATACAATGGGTCTAAATATAGCCTTTCTGATGTAACCCAGCTGTGCAGTGCTGACATGGGCACGGCAGGGCTAAACTGCCTTCTTGCACCTCCCACCCTTTCTCCTGGGGGAAAACTGAAGATAAATTTCATTCATGGCTGTAAATCACTAGAATATTTTTGTAGCTGCAATAAGCAAAACAGATCTCAAAGACAGATTAGATACACAAGCCCACATCTAGATGAAAAAACTCCCAACATAAAGGTGCAAAAAAAAAAAATTTTAATAAGGAATGTCTTGAAAAGACATGGAAATCTGGGATGCCCAGTTAACAAAAAGGTGAGTTACAAGCTGATCTGAGTAGAAGCCAAAACCTAGATACCATCACCATGTTTTCCTCTGCTCTGAATCTGCACAAGGGAGATCAAACTGTGGGAAAAACCAAACAGACAAAAATCAGTAAAGTTTCTAAATATTCCAAAATCTCTTTGCAAGACTGATATCTGCAAGTTTGCGGACGCCACTAAGCTGGGTGGAAGTGTCGATCTGCTGGAGGGTAGGGAGGCTCTGCAAAGGGATCTGAACAGGCTGGACTGCTGGGCTGAGTCCAATGGCATGAGGTTTAACAAGGCCAAATGCCGGGTCCTGCACTTGGGGCACAACAACCCTAAGCAGTGCTACAGACTAGGAGAAGTCTGTCTAGAAAGCTGCCTGGAGGAGAGGGACCTGGGGGTGTTGGTTGACAGCCGACTGAACATGAGCCAGCAGTGTGCCCAGGTGGCCAAGAAGGCCAATGGCATCTTGGCTTGTATCAGAAATGGCGTGACCAGCAGGTCCAGGGAGGTTATTCTCCCTCTATACTCGGTGTTGGTGAGACCGCTCCTCGAATCCTGTGTTCAGTTCTGGGCCCCTCAACACAAGAAGGATGTTGAGGCTCTGGAGCAAGTCCAGAGAAGAACAACGAAGCTGGTGAAGGGGCTGGAGAACAGGTCTTATGAGAAACGGCTGAGAGAGCTGGGGTGTTTAGCCTGGAGAAGAGGAGGCTGAGGGGAGATCACATTGCTTTCTACAATTACCTGAAAGGGGGTTGTAGAGAGGAGGGTGCTGGCCTCTTCTCCCAAGTGACAGGGGACAGGACAAGAGGGAATGGCCTCAAGCTCCGCCAGGGGAGGTTTAGGCTAGACATTAGGAAAAAATTCTTCACAGAAAGGGTCATTGGGCACTGGAACAGGCTACCCAGGGAGGTGGTTGATTCACCTTCCCTGGAGCTGTTTAAGGCACAGGTGGACGAGGTGCTAAGGGGCATGGTTTAGTGTTTGATAGGAATGGTTGGACTCGATGATCCGGTGGGTCTCTTCCAACCTGGTTATTCTATGATTCTATGATCTTACCAAACTTATATTTTTCATACTTTTTCTGGAAACTTCTGTTAGCCAAAGGAATGAGAAGTGACATATAACTAGCTGTAGGTGCTGTAGTACAGAGTAATTTAATTGCTTTTGCTGATACATGCATCTAATGTAGTGTCCATATGTCTGAGTTACACCACACTGTTAATAATTATATCTCTTTTTTTCCTGACTGAAAACAGAAAATTCTTTCATTGTTGGCCTGAGAACAATATTTTGAAGCAATATACAACATATAGAAAAAGAAGGACTTTGTAAAGAAAATACTACGTTGTTAACACTCAAAAGCTGCAGCTTAGTACCCAAAATTTTTGTTTCTGTCCATGATCCAGTATGAAGGGATGCAAGACTGGAAATTGGTTACAAGGAGACATACTTATATTGATTTCCTACACAAGCTCTATTTAGCCTATTGTTAGTCAATTTTCTTGCTGTGTGGGAAATAAGATTTTTGTTCCACTGTTCATCTCCAAAGTCTGGCTCTTTAGTGCATGCTCTTTTGAACTAACAAAGCAGTTCCATGAAGAACAGCACTGGTTCATAAATCAAAGGTAGGCTGAGATCGCTGTGACTGACACCAAATTCAAAAGAAAAAATTGCTAACAACAACAACAAAGGCAAACAAATGAGCATGAAGAATTATGAAATGGTGGATAGTGACATTTTATTTCCTATTTCTTCACTGTGAACATGACTTGAACTTCATATTGCGCATCAGTGTTACAGCCTTCAGTTTAAAAGAGTTTATTTTTTGCTTTATAAGACAATTAATAGAGAATTCACAAACAGTAACAGCTTGTAGGAGTATTCCCAAAACTAGACCAGTTTCCCTGCTTTGCAATGGCATAGACATAAAAATGGTGTGAATGAATTAACACACAAAAAATTGTACGATACAATGGTCTTGAATGTATTTTATATGATTTCCATCTTCGATGATTTTGTAAACATCTAAATGTTCAAATGCTGCTGGAATGAGTATTTTATGTTACACTGTGCCTTTTTATGAAGGTGATTAGCCACTTTGTTAGTCTCTACTTGTAACAATTACACTATTAATTCTGATGCTATTGATTAGAAGATTGATTAGAAGATCGATTAAGATTTAAAATAATTTCATTCTTTGCCTCAGTCTTTAATAGTAAGGAAAGTTGTTCTCTATGTGTGCATATTCAGGAGTTAGAGGAGCAGAACAAAGCTCCCATGATCTGAGAGGAGGTGGTTAGAGACTTGCTTGCCCAGCTAGACACCCACAAGTCTATGGGGGCACATAGGATCGTTCCAAGTGTATTGAGGGAGCTGACAGATGTGCTTGCCAAACCCCTTTCCATCATCTTCCAGCAGTTCTGGAAGACTGGGGAAGTTCCGCTGGCCTGGAGGCTGGCTGATGTTGCGCCCATCTACAAGAAGGGTTGGAGGGAGGATCCAGGGAGGGGAGAACTACAGGCCTGTCAGTCTGACCTCAGTGCCGGGGAAAGTAGAGCCAATGAAGAAATCTGCAAAAGTTAACTCCTGCAATGCCTGGTTTGGACACCTAACACATACAGTAGAGTAGAGACGAGTGTTTGGTCTTCCTGTATAAAAAATGATTAGTAGGTACTTCAGGAAGAAGTCAAGCTGGGTGGCCCATGGGGCAGAGTTGTCCAGATCCAGAGGATGAAGTCTGAGAGCAAGCTGGGGCCTGAAACCTTGTCCTTTTCTTGTCCACAGGCATTGATATCCGCATGGCAGCCACAGTCTGAGGTGTAAAATGGAGTTCAGATCTTCCTTCAGCCACTCTCCAGGAAGAGCAAAGGTGGTGCCCAGCTACATACTTGGCCTGTGCCTACAATGCCTTTCTGGTCTGTAGAAGATGCAGATTCAATTTTTCTGCTTAGCTATAAATCTGTTCAAAAACATTTCTAATGCTCAGATGAAAAAGTGTACTGAGATGTGGCAACTTTCTACTGAAGCAAGGTTTCTATTTGCAAAAGTATTTGAATGTCTTTATATCAAAAGAGAAGGCAAAATAAGGAGTTTGTTTGTGCAAGTGCAGCACTGGAATGTGGTTATTTCCCCTCAGGTTTCTTGCTATTTCATTACTTGTATTTTGTCTGTGTATAATTTTTCTCTTTCAATTGAACATTCTTAGCAAGCTTTTCCCTCTGTCCCTTACTGACAATGTTAAAATTCTTTCTTTTTTACATTGTTTTATAATTAATCTACTCAGTTTGTCATTTATCATCTATGTTTCGTTGCTTGAACCTTTTTCATCAAGTCCAACATTTGTTAGGGTACTGCACTTAACACAAACCAAAGTAGCCACAGTTATCTGCCTTAGATGATCTATAAAGTTATTATTTCTTGTTCTAACCATTTCATTATCACATCACTTATGTTTTCTACAGTATTCCCCTCAGGGAAGTCATCCATTGAGTTAGTATCTTTTGTTTATTGTCTTGCTTTGTGGATTCCAACTCTTAAAACAGCAGTTCTATGTGACACAGTAATGACTTTTATTTGTGTTCTTTTTACTTATGACCCTCCCCCCATTTTTCTTTCAAATCTTCTTGATTTTTACAAATTCAGCAGTAACTAGACTCATTCTCTTAGATAATTTCAGTAATATATAATCTTTAAGCACACAATGTGTTTTTTTTTCTTATCTATTGTAGTCCTTGGTCTCCTAATTTTCTATTGTTTTTCTCCTCTTATCTTCTGTGTATTTTTTAAATTTTTCCTGATAGTTCTCACTCCATATTTTCTGCTTAGTCAGTCTACATCATAAATTAATCTTGAGAGATCACCCTGTTCATGACTACTATTTTAATGCCATCGGTGAATCTACAGTTCTTGAATATTCCTTTATATAGCATGATTTCTTTTTCACATATGAAAGATAAAACTGTAATTTTTGTATCAGTTGAATTAATATATCTTATGACAGAATGTTACAGTTACTCTGAACATACTGATATAGTCAACCTCATCTACTCTCGCTGTACTCCTCAGCTTGCTGGAAGTGCAATCTACCATCCTTATCTATTTCTCAGGAGTAAAATACATTTTGAAAATTTACTTCTTTCATATACATAAAAAACCTATTTAAAGTCTATACAATTTTTATAATGTATTCACTTTGGTTTTTTGGAGTTCCTCAGGATTTGTTTTATCAGAAACAGATGGGCACTTGTGTTGGTCTAAGCCTGGTCTGCTCTTTCACCAGTTCTACTCTCACAGATATCTGAATTTATTCTTGAAATGTCTTAGTAAATACACTTCCTCTCACATTTAATAAGCTAACTCTGTTGTAACTTCTGTATTTTTTCCTTGCCCTTGCTTCTAAGTCTTCTTGGAGAGATACTGAGTTGATCAATCTCGGTGGTTTCCCACATCTCTTGCTTTCTCAAGTTTTCTACTAGAATATTTACTTCTAAGAAATCTGGCACCTATTCTCCCTTGGTTACAATGAGTGTTTTAGTAAGTCCCCTAACGTTCTAAAGGATATTCTGTGTCTTTTATACAAAATATCTTTTCTGTTTCTTACTTTTCTTCAGGCAGCCTTTATCATTGCAGGTTCTTCTATGTTATTTCTTTGATCATGTGATCCAGACCTGGTCCTATTTCCTTTGTGTATTCCTCCCAACTTTTGTACTCTTCAATTATCCAGGCACCTCTGATTTTTCCTTTCCTTCTCATCCAATAACTTGGTAGTATTAAACCCACTAATAAGTACAGCTAGTTGTTGCTAAATATTTAAGAGTTACGTCAGCAACGTCAGTATGAGGCTGCCTAGGTGTGGAAACAGAACACTTAAAATGACACAGTGAACGATGCTTTTCTTGCTTTTCTGAATGTTTGGGCTCTACTCCAGAGAACTGCAAGTCTCTGCACAATACTAGGAGTCCAAGAGCCAAGCTGAGAAGAAGTGCAAGGCTCACTGTCAGAATACAGGACCCGCAGAGTGTCAAAGGCCTGTTTTACACCTAGCCTTGATTCTTGTACATCTAGTTGTAAAAGAGCTAGCACTGCAAGTCTGCTGGGAGTATCTGGTTTTCATCCAGTATGGCAGAAACATGCTCAGATTGGGTCAAATATTGATAGTTACCTTGCCACAGAAGAGGTATTTGTCTTTTCTTACAGTACATTGCATTGTGGGTTTTTTGTGGAAATGAACCCAAACCCATCTCTCAGGATTTGCAATGCAGAGTGTTTTTCCCTAGACATTTATATTATTATACTGTGTACTCTAGGACTCTCATAACCTTTTAGTCACTACTTTGACCTACTAGGAAACTGTATTTGGCTATATTGTTTCAGTATGTAGGTTTTCTAATTTCTTACCCTTAATCTGTCAAATGTTTATATTAGGAAATTATCAAAAGACCCATCTGCATACTTCGGTGACCAACTTGAATGAATTTGTTTTAAGACCAAGGAAGACATCAACTTCTATTTAGAGACTACTTGACTACCTCTAACTGCAAATGTAGGCACAATGAATCTTTGCACCAGCCCCGTTTGTGACATTTTCCATTAAAAAAGGTGTGTGTGGAGAAAGTAAATGTATAGTGTTACAACTTAAGGACTGTTCTCACACGTAAGTTCTTCGAAATTAATCAGTTGTATGATGTAAAACATTTGTTCTCTATGGTCCCCATAGAAGATAAATTAGATAAATTAAAGTTGCTATAAAGAAGCTAAGAGGGAGTTGATTTACTATATGAAAATACAACTGAAAGGATATATTTAGTGTTTTTTCTGTTTGGAGAAACTTCGAGGTCTATACAAAGCTGTTTGCATGTCCTGCTGTCTGGCCACTACAGAGCAATTAAAATGACTACTGTATTTTACGCCTGCCCTAAAACACTGCATACAGTGAAGGCATGTTTAATCTAAATTTGGGATTAAATCCTTTTCCTGATAACCTGTGTTTCATTTTCATTCTCAGAGGGCTGGAGCACCTCCCATACAAGGACAGGCTGAGAGAATTGGGCTTGCTCAGCCTGGAGAAGAGAGTGCTCCAAGGAGATCTAATAGCGATCTTCCAGCACATGAAAGGGGCTTACAGGAAAGCTGGAGAGGGACTATTCGTAAAGGCTTGTGGTGATAGGACAAGGGGGAATGGGTATAAACTGGAGAGGGGCAGATTTAGACTAGACATTAGGAGGAATTTCTTCACCATGAGAGTGATGAGGCACTGGAACAGGTTGCCCAAGGAAGTTGTGGCTGCTCCATCCCTGGAGGTGTTCAAGGCCAGGTTGGATGGGGCCTGGATATGGGGTGGGATATGTTCTTGTCCATGGTAGGAGGATAGGAGCTAGATGATCTTTAAGGTCCCTTCCAACCCAAATTATTCTATGATTCTATGATTCATTTGTTCATTCATACTTTTTTTCTGTCACTATTGTATGAGATTTTGTGAAGACTTTCTTTGGCTCCTTCTATGAATTTGGAAGAAATCCTTTCATTGACTTTTGGGCTTCATACAGAACAATTAAGTTTCCTAGCTCAGGGAATGTACTCACAAAACTTGATTTCAAAAGTTTTGCAAGAGCTCATTTCCATATTACATATTTTCCATTTGGAAGTATGAGTATATGACATTTCCCAGCTTTTTCTACTTATTTCATGGCTTATTAGTGCATCTCATATGTGTTTTACAAAGGAGAAGAGAATCAATAATTTCATTTTACATATCAAGAGACTGGGAGAAGGACAGCTGAAGATAATTGCTCAAGGTCAGCTGGAGGATAGTGTTTGATAGAAAGGAACAGTGCAAGCCTGAGATCCCAGTCGGTTTCAATGGATATCTGGGAATGATGCCTCTGAACTGAAACAATGAAAGAATACTGTCTTCTGATACCTATTATCTTATCTATAGGTAAACATAACTGTGCATGTGTGCCAGGTGCACACACGTACTCACATATACTGAATTTGTGATGTGTAATTTCTTTCTTAGAGAAAACACTTTTCTAAATCTTGGAATTTTCTCCCCGTCTCATTCATCCTCTGCTCCAGCACATGGAAAAGGTCTTGATAGTGTTTCATCTCATTCATGTGTTATCATTACTACTGTCAGGAGATTTTGGATAATAAATGCAGTGCTTTACCAACTAAAAACATTTTCTTTTTACACTGACACAGACTCGTCAATAAAACCCCACGGCATGTTAACTTCCCATCTCTCAGATGTGGCACACTGACATTTACAATGCAGAGAAAGGTAACAATGTGTGAAACAGTTCATAAATCATTTAAAGAGACTTAAAAAGAGACTTAAAACAAAAGCCTTCAGGAAAAAGAAGAAAAAAAAGGTGGAAAAGTGAAATGGGCACCAAAAATTATTTTTTACAAGAATGAAACTATGACATTTTCACCTATCATCATTCACACTGGTTTGCCTTTCTCAGCCTCTGGAGTCTGGAACAATTCAGTCCATGTGCAGAACAGTGCATGAGGAATGAGTCTTTTATTTTATTGTAACCCAGGGCATGACATCCTTGAGAGGAATGACAAAAACATGCAAGAACAGAGTGAAATGGAAAGCAATAGTAACTACTGGTTTGGGATAATAAAAGCAAGCAGTGAGTGTAATATACTTAGAGATATTCTTCAATACAAAGTTCACAAGGCAGGCAACTGTGCTTTATTGGAAACTTTTGCTTTTCAAAATACGTTTTACAATCTTTTCACTCAGCCATTTAAATATGGTCTTTGCAGATGCCTGAAAATGTAGCAAGGGAAAGAGGCACACTTCATCATAGCTTGAAAATGTGAACGTACACACAGTACTCTTCATGAAGATACAGAACAGAAGGCTGGATATTTATATGATCAGGTCTAAATCATCATGTTTTACAGGCAAGCTCTGTTCTCAATTAAGTGTAACTAGGAGGGTGATATGGACTTGTCACCAAAATCAGAGGTTAGATGTCTGTCAGAATCCTCAACTCCCCCAGCCCCAGGGAAAATATTTAATGCCACATAACTAAGTGAAACAATTTTAATATGAAATGCAAATGATAACAAATAACAACTGTGAACAGGCTGCTAAAACCCTTATTATAGACAAAAGCGACAGAGTGTTAAACTAGAAACTCAGAAAAAAACATGTCCTGAGGTCACCAATAACTCAGTTGTGCCTATACACATACCAGGCAGCTCTTATTGAGAACGATGACATGCATTTATATAAAATCTTTTTTTTATTAATCACTTTACAGACATAATACATAAGCTAGTTCACCAGATTTTGAAACACTAGTAGTGATCTGAGATCTAATTATTGCTAAAAAACACACAAAGTAAAAAAAAATTAACAGTTTTTGGCAGGAAGAAAAGAATAATAATATATCTAATTAACACTGTAGAAGTTATTTTAGGTAGACAGAACGGCATTAGTGAACCAGAACTTGAAAATTACTTCATGTTAACGATTAACTCTGTTGAGTGCATTAAAGAAACGAAAAAGAAAGCTATTCCTAGGTGTGAAATAGATTCAGGCTTGATCTGTGACTTCTATTTGGAAGTGAGATAAGACACAGCAGTAAGTAACACAGGAAGAGACTTGAATTTCCACTTCCCCAATAATTTCTTCTAGTTTTTATGTCAGCAGTGATTTTCCAAGAAGTTATTCCCAGACTGAAGACAATAATTTAATTGCTTTCCTTCTAGGGTCTCAGAGATAAAGGACTGCTAGAGATCAACATTGACCACAAATGTACAATATTGAAACCATTTATTTGTTCCTGAAAAAAATGAATTTAATAGAAAATGAAATGAAAATAAAATATCAATAGAAAACAATTGAATAATTTTTCCTAGCATCGAAAGCTCTTCCTGCTCTCCATTGTGTCCCTTTTTAGATTTGGAAATGAACAATGCTGGCTCTTTCTTGCTAGCCCTTTAAAGTCATGTGCAGCTTGCAGTCTGTGATCACAAGCTGGTCATTTGACTAGAGCTATTTTTCATCTTTCTCCCTGCCACTGAGAGTGTATTTTGAATTCTAGTCACCACCTTGAGATTTATTAGGCTCCATTTATCCAATCTGGATCTAAATGTCTAATGACCATGTTACCTCTCAGAGCAGGGCATCCTGTGACTGCTTAGTAATATGGGAGTGGGACTGATTCAGACCATTGTTAAGCTGACTCACACAAAAAGTTCCATCCACCTAATAACCAATTTTAATATTTTTCTAGTGACATATAATTGCTTATGTCTATTTCTTTATCTGATTACTGAGTTTCAATATAATACTTAATTTAAATTTTCCTTCATTTAGATTGCCAATAAAATCAAGTCCCTTAGCTCTGTCAAAGTGCTAGGAAGATGTAATTAGCTTGTGTTGTACAGCCATTTTACATTTGTGGATGTTTCTAAAGCAGTTGAAGAAGTTCAAAAGAAAACTGACACAAAAATGAATGAGGAAAAAATGATTAATTTACATCTTCTCAATGTTAAACTCTTCATCACTGCTTGCATTCCTCTGATGTATTTCTCAGCATGCCTGATCCATTTTGAATTTCCTCCAGCAGAACCCATTGTTTTCTGTAGGCATTTTGATTGGGTAAAAAAACCTTGGATCTGGCTAACAGTTATCTCTTAGAACATACAATATGCCACAGTAAGAGGAACTGAGGAAAGATGCTTTAAAAATAGTGGTAATATGCAAACTTAGTTTCAAGAAGGCAATTTGCCACAGAAACATACATTCAAATTTGTTTCTTCACTACTGTTCTTATATAGTTCCGTAAGTTTTTCTTTTTCCTTACCTAAATATGGCTTTGATGACTGCAACATTTATGTTGTCAACTCCTAATACAGCTAGAAGTGCTGCTAAAAACATACTCTTGCGATATTTTTGCAATTGTTAGTGACTGCTTTCATTTGTAGCAGTGATAGGACCAGAGAGATGCTGAGACTAATGCACATGGTAAATCAGGAAAATAATCACAATTATTCCTAAGGTTCATTATACCATCTTACTCAGCAGTTCAATTTCTAGATGAGAAGCAGTTTAGTGCAACTGGAAAGATACAGAATATCTTTTCATTTTAACTCTGCCTCATAAATCAAAGACACTATAAAATTACAGCAGTAATAAAAATACTAATAATGCACTGTGAATCTCTTTAACCAATTATCCCGTTTCCTGCCTGGCTATTAAGCTGCACTCAGAATTCTCAGAGAAAATGCATTTGCATTGTACTGTAAAAGGCAAGTTTAAATGCATTACATGACAGCTAGCGTATTAATGTCACTTGTGATCAGCAACATGGATTGCCTGTTTGAGAAATTCATGGACACTCGAGACAATGAGCTGAATTATTCAATGGGGAAAGCTTTTGTGCTATAGGACTCTGTTAAAGTACATAAGTGTAAGTTATAACAGTGGCCCATCCTATAACATTGGAGTCCTTTGCCATTGCTATGAATAGGGGGCTAAAAATCTGCAGTCTAAGATCCCAACATCTTTGAATGTTTAGAACATGCATCCTGGCTACAGAAAAGAGTCTGTGTTTTTGTTTGGTTGGTTTTGTTTAAAAAAAGACAAATGAATCTCCTAGAGAACTTCTATAGAGAAATTGCATAGGCACTGAGGGTGGATCATCTTTTAGGGCTATTCTTTCATGTGCAATATTCTGACTATGAATGTGGAGCAGTTCAGACTCAGTAGAAACGTTGGTTTGTTTTTTGGGGTTTTTTTTAGGCCTTTGTCTAATGATTTGACCATTGGTCTGTGTCCATAACCACCGATATTGCATAGATACCTTCTATTATCATGATTTCTACTCTGAGATATTGGAAACTTTCAAATATCTAAGTATATACCAATAGTATGGGTATTTTTTCTGTAACAAACATATTTTTTGAAAACAGTTCACAAGACTTTATGAGCGATGTGCAGGAAATACTTTGTCAAACTTAGAAATCTTTCTTTGTAAGAATGATCATAATATTAGATAACATGATCACGTACATCAGAATTCAGAATCTTAATGACTGTTTCTGAATGCTGTTTCACAACACTCAGAGAAACACCTTTTAAGTCTTCCCTATAATTCCCTCTGTGATAGAAACCTGGCACCACTGAAATCTGAAAGACTTTGAAAATGGATGCCAAAGAATTTGTATGCTAAGTTCCATGTAAATGCTCATGAATATTATTGTTCAATCAACATGACGAAAGACATTGATTAATATTTGGCTTTCTACTGGCTGGAAGCCAGAAGACACATGCCCTCTTCTCATGGCCACTAGATGTGGGCAACAACTACACTTCACACCTTCTGCATGACATGTCTTTTGTCCCTGAGACACTAAACGTGCACATATATACACATATGTACTTCTTTTCTCCTGCTCTAAGTGATGAGAGAATGCTGCGCTTGGTGTGAAAGTATGTACAGAAATTAAAAAGACTGAATCTGCTGGAACAGTGTTGGGGATGTTCTGCATAGACAGAGGCAGACTTTCCATGATGACCCTCTGAAATGGGGCTAAGAGATCAGAGTCTGAAGAAACCCAGGAGCAAAGTCATTTGGTAATATGGTTCATTCACATGGAAAATTACCTGAGCAACCCTCAAACTCAGTGTATTTGCTGGAGTTCTCAGTTATTTTTCAGAAATATAATTATCGCCATTGTAAACATTTAGTTAAGTTTACTGCAGCTGAGTTTTGAAGCTAATTTTGTTCTAGCCCAAAGTAATGTCAGTACAAGATTGACAAGGGGACCACAACCCCTGAGTGACATAATGTTGTAAAGAAATTGACACATCACCCTGTCAGCATGACTGAGAAAATCTGTTGTCATTATTATGCATTCTAATACCTTATCAACAAAGAGCAGTGTCTAAAAAAATGTTTATCCAGGTATTAATTTAGATTTATTTTGGCCCAGATTTTCACTTCTCATTATTAAAAACATTATCTTTGAAATCAATGTGCATTCTGTTCAACTGAAAACTTAATTTCTAACCTCTCAGTAAAGCTTTCCATGTTGTCTGTATTGCATACCTTTCTGAGAATGCACTCCAGTTGCTTTTTTAATGTCCATACCCAATCCTCAGGAGGGATCTGTGGTTTTATGTGCATAGAGAGAATGTTTGCTTGGTTTTCTATGTGTCTGCAAGAAAGTAAAAGACCCAGAAAGCAAGAAAGATCTGCAGTACTTTGTGTTTCTGCAGTAGAGAACACAGAGTTCTGGAAAAAGAAAGAACCAAATTTCCAAATGCATATAAGCCCAACATATTTCAGGAGAGCTCGTGACAGGCATACCTGCAGGACTGAGATCACAGTTTTACTCTTGTAATTACAAAAACAGGATCAAGAAGACTCTGTTTTGGGAAGTGAGCCCAAATGCATGCACCAAAGGACATGATGTTCCTAACTACTTATCCAAATATTTTTATGTTCCCTTATTATTAACTGGGTGAAACCATTTTCATCAGTGCATGTTCCAAAAATATATTATTGGCATAGGAGGATGTTGAACCAGATCAATGAATAATTTGAGAATATTTCTTTTTAAGAAAGCATAGCATAGATTTTTTTTTTCCTTTCAAATATTTTCAGGCTCATGTTAAGTACTTGGTTGACTGTTTTCAGCAAAGCCATAACTTTTTTTACCAGTGTAGGAGATAGCTGAAAAACCTCTGAACCATTAACTTTTCTTCCTAAAACTCTGTTAGCATGGTGAGGATGGTATACCATCAATTTATTAATTTTCATATTTTTTGATGCTATCATTCAATCTGTAGCTTGTTAAAGTGCTATGTTTCTAATACAGTTGATGAAAGTTTCACCTGCCCTTCTACAGAGCTGGCTTCTTATTGTACACTCAGTTGTAACTGCAGCTATTATACAAAATTTCACAGACCCTGGTGGATTAAGTCTAGTTATTAATTTGCATAGTTTTATGAAACATTTATTGGATTTGTCTTCTTTAGTGTCTTAGCATATTACTGACAGCAATAGTGTAATTTGAAAATAACAACAAGGGACTTGGAAGCTTTATGAGGAATTATAAAACTATTCCCCGGTGGAATATTATAGGAACATAGATTTTCAGTGTAGTTGTGTTGTGATATTTTAGATGTATATGCTATGTCTTTAATATGTGAAAGCTATCCAATCTATTTCTTCTGTATGAAGCCCTCATATGTACCGTTTCCTCTGTATTTCTCATTTTGATGATTCTTAAGAAGAGAGAGGGGGGAAAGTCTTTTATTAGCAATCTAAAGCAGTGCAAAACACTCACTTAGAAGCACACTCCGCTTTCATAAATCTATATTGCTACACGGAAACCCAGCATTAGATACAGTGCATAGCTAAGAAATTCTGCAATGTTAAATTTCACTCTTGCTATGAATCTCTGTAATGTTTCTACATTATAAATATCTCTGATTTATTTCCATAATGTTCAGTATTGCGTTGTCCAAAGGGGAAAGAAAATACTAAACCCTGCAAATTCACAATTGCATAATTGAAATTAATTAACTGTAAATAAAGATAAAAATAATTGCACTACTTGCTCATCAGCAGATTGAAGTGTTCCTTAAAGTTTCCTCCTTGCACTTTGGAATGTTTTTGATAGCCCTGGAGTATTGCTTCTAATGTTGCACGTGACATATAAGGTTACTTCCTTTCCTTAAACATTGTGGAAGAATATTAGGCAAGGCTTCATGCTCCTATAAATAAAAGGACCTGAAGTTCCTGAACATGAACCAGCAAAACACCATTGCAGCAAAGAAGGCCAGCACCTTCCTGGGCTGCATTAGGCAGAGCATCAGGTGCAGGGAAGTAAACCTTCTACAGTACGAGAGACATGGACGCACTGGAATGAGTCTAGCTAGGGACCACAAAGGTCATTAAGAGCTTGGAGCATGTCTCAAATGAGGAGAGTCTGGGAAAACTGGGACCATTCAGCCTGGAGACAAGAAGGGTCAGATTATATTTCTGCCTACAAAATCTTCCTGCAAAATTGTAGAACAGACTGTCAAACTCACCTCATAGATGCATGGAAATAGGATAAGAGAAAATAGACACAAGCTAGAACACAGAAATGTGACTGGATATTTAACATCTTTATTTCAGCCAGACTGTGATCAAAAGAGTTGCTTATAGAGGTTGTGAGCTCTCCACCCCGAGATATTCAAAACTGGATAACATAAGGACCAGAGCGACCTCATTCAACTTTGAAGCTGGACCTTTGCTTTGTGAGGTGGTTAGACCAGAGGATGAGCAGAAGTCCTTCCCAAACTAAATTACTCCAAAAAACTGTGATATTGCATCTTACAATGGAAGCTAATGAAGTAAAATTCCAGTTTTGAGCTATGACTTTATGAACGGCATCACATAACCTGCATGATGGAAGCTCCTGTTGTAAACATTTCTCAAACTGCCTACGTTGTATCCATGAAGTGAAAGAAAACAAAAACAAGAAATAAAGAAATTTCATTGCTACCTGGAATTCCTTAGAGTGACAAAGACAACAAATAAACAAAAATATACTGTGTAAAATTTGGAATTGCTCCTACCACCTCAATTCCTTACTTCTTTAATTCCTATGTGCATTCATAACATGAGTTTTTCAAAAGTGGCTCAGACTTAGAAACTCAAGTCCCTTTACATGGTGCTCATCATGCAGCCAGAGCCTTTTATAACCCTGTCATTAGCTTCAACTGCATAATTTTTCACAGGATCCCTGACTTTTTCAGTATCCAAGATAGGTGTCATTCATCACATCTGTCAATTTTTTGCATTTTTTACTTTTATCACTATTGTGAATGTTGCACCATAGTTCACATCACTTAATTTGCTCAGAAAGAATAAAATTAAAAAAAAGAACAGGAAGAACAGCATTAAATTTTACCTGTTGTATATCATTGCATTTATTGTAATGCGTGTAATCAATTTTGTGCCATAATGAAGGTATTTTGTACCTCAGCTTTTACACATTTAAATCCTTATACCTTAAATTTTAGCATGTGTAAGTACACATTTATACTTAATGTAAATGTGTATGTAAGCATAAATGTAGCAGTCACACATAAACAAATTTTTACTGGAGTTAAATATTACCATCCCAAATACCAGTTATTACAGCTTTTCTAAGTTGATGTTTGTGCTCTCTCTCAGTGGACATCAACTTCCTCTGAAGTCTGATAGACTCAGCTTTTGAAAGGGCTGCATTTTGGATTAATACTATACAAGTAATGACTGATTTTGAAGTGTCTTTTGCAGTAAAAATATATTTTAATATTTACTGCAATGTTACAATGTAATCAGGAGAGGTATTGTTGTTACATTCCAAAGTTCTCAGGAAAGTATGAGAATCTTATTGTTTTCACAGCATGTTCCATCGCACATTTGATTACTTATAGCTGTCTTAATATGTACCATTCGTTTGTTTCACACAGGTTTTGTTTACACTGGTGATACCCTTTCATCTTTTCAATAAGGCAGTTAATATGAACCATCCAAAATGTACCCTAGTTACAAACTGGAATGTCCTTTCCATACCCTCCAAACTGCTGTTATTTGCAGAGCAAACATTTTCATTTTAGAATTCACTATCTGAGAATTTAAACACCTGCAGTTCTCCATGAATATTAGGTTGTAACAATATACATAGTGGTTAATATTCTTAACGTCTGTGATGCCAGCAGCTATGCATGTCAGGAACTCATTTGGCATAAACCAACTAGAAATTCACCTATCTTTAAGACTACTTTCGAAAGTCACAGGGAAGATTTAGGAACCCAACGATTCTTCAGGAGACAAGGACAAATAGAAAATAAGTGAATCAGGATTTGCAGTTCTTGGGTGTTGTACACAGCACATATTATCTTGGCAAACATACAGTGATGCTTTGCTACTCTAAATATTCATCTCTCCTTAGTATTAAAGGGGCATTGTGATAGACTGCAGATGATGTCCAAGACTTTCTGTATGCAAAGAGTATAACATTACTCAAATTCAGATAGTTCAGTTGAAGATGATTACAATTATATAATTCATTTGACAGGAAATAAATGAAGCTTTGCAACACTGGAATCCAATAAAAATTTTAAATGGTTTTGACTCACTTATATGCTTAATCTTAGTTATCATTAAATACTCTCCAGAACACTCTCCTTGTTCTCCAGAACAAGGAATGTATTGGAAATTAACCTGTCGTGTAGATGAGCTCTTTGTCCACTATAACAGGATTAAGGTCTTAAAAGAAAAAAACACTAAATTAACAGAATCAAGATCAGAATGTACCATAAACAGATTATAAAACTGACAGATTTCATGGAGTACTTTAGAAAGTCTGATTTACTACAAAACAAAACACTCACTCATCTTCCATTAATATAAAAAAGAGGTGTATTTTTTTGTTGGACTTTGGTTTGTTTTGTTAATCTACTGAAGGCCATAAAGTTTATGTCTGATAAACATTGCCTTAAATAATTCATTTTGGAATGGTCCCAAGTGCTCTCTCTGGTATGCCAGATCAGGTCCATTAAGAAGTGAAATGTGACCATCTCCAAACGTACTCTGCTTTACTGATGCGAAAACATTTTACGAAGAGGTAGCTGAATATAAAATAGGCTTTTCTTCTCTTTGATGAGATTTCCAGTAAAAGCTTTATAAAAAATCAGCTGGGTGTGTGGGATTTTTCATAAGCTGTTTCACTCAGATGAATTTTATTTCTGTGATGAAGGCAGAAGGGAATCAGTAAGCAGCATATTCTGACTTGCTCCAGTGCGACATTTTCCTTTTTGCTGCTTAACATGAATATTATACAGTAGCAGACTGCACACCCACAGAACTCTCATCCTCCTTTTAAGCTCTCGAAAGAGAAGTTAATTAGCAGGTCAAACTCCAGACAGTTTTCAGATAGTTCTCTTCTCCAATGTAATCCCAAATGCTGGACTTGCTTGCTTCATTCTTCTGCAGACCTTTGGGATCCCAGCAAGTACAAACAATTTTCTACTGGAAATTACCAGCCATGATTTCACTGCCATTGCAGGACTGCAGTCATTCTCATCTGAGGTGAATTTGCAATATAAACCAGTCCAAATACTGACAGGATCTTGTTCTGTTAGAAACAAAAAAACCCCAGAGCTTGTAGGAACTTTATATTAGCTCAGAGCTGTTTAAAATGTACCTATGGTGATGTGGACATACTCAGTCTCCCTAGGGGAAGAGTGGAAGTGTAAATTATCCTTTAGTCCCAGAAGAAATGTTTTTATAGACGCTGGTTAACAGGTTTCTATAAACAAACTATTGACTATAGATTGCTAATGATGGGAGGAAAAAAGTGCTGTGTAAGGAACAGACTAAAACACATATTAAGAAGTAAGCAGAGATGAGTTAAAATGTTTAATTACTCCAGAAAGGCAACAAAGAACCCTTGACAAACTTTTGTACTCAAATAAAACCAGAATAACTAAAAGCTATAAAATTCTCTATCTTCCCCTCCCTAATGGTGAACCACATCTAAGCATATATATTTTAGCACCTCATACAGGGTATTTAGAACAAACTGTGAAAGGACAGAGTTAATATCCTTTAATGGGAAATTCAGTTGCAACTGATACAGAGTGTGAAATTTCCTTTGAACCTCCATTGAGATAATTGTTTTCTTGGACAGAATGCAGTTTCAGTATATCAACAATATATTATGTTATTGAAAAAAATGAGGTTTTAAGACTTTCATTGTACAGATCATATCTTCAGGTAAAATGAGAATATTTAAATGGATGAATACTTTCAATTCAATATACATTAGAAAATAAAATTAAAGCAAAATAATAATAAATAATCCATAGCCCACTATTTCACTAAATAGTGAGGGTATTTTTAAGGATTTCAATGAGCTATCAACTCAGGCAATTTTTCTAAGAGCAGTTACTGTAGTCTGTCAATAAGTATAAGTAAACAATCTGTCTTTAGAGTACAGCTTTTATATTTTCCTCTTACTCCATTACAATAAATTTGGAATTTTTCATATCTTGTTTTTCAACAAGATAGTCTGTTTATCATGAATTTGAATTAAATTGAACAAGTTATTTGAAAGATATAGAAATTAATAATAAGTCTTCCACTTTTATGTATGTTTGACATAGTGCTGCCTGAATCCAAATTTCAGAAAGGGAAATGGCACAATTTCCACTGACTTCTGGAACCTCCAGATCACACAGTATGGCTTAAAAGCTCCTCACACAGAAGATGGAGCTGTATTCTGATGTTTGCCACTATTGAAACGTGTAGTTCTATTTTTACCTGAGTAAGGTTGTTCATTAATTCTGTCCTTTGCAGAACAGTATACTTTACAACCATGTGAATATTGCTGAATAGGCATGAAGTTTCTGAAAAAATGATTAGAAATACCAGTTTGTGAAGTTCTTAGTTGTGTTTACTTTAGAACACTTCGGGAATTTTCCATGTCTGGATATAAAGCCTCCCAGCAACCAAACCATGTTTCGAATGCTACTAAGAAATGTGAGGGTAAGAAAAAATACTTTCACCCTGCAGTTCCTTTGTTTCTCCAAATAAAGTTCTGGAGCATTTGGAGATATAATGTCACTTTGGAATGTTTGCATAAAAGTTACCAGTTCTAGTGGACAGAACAGCTCAACCATTTGACTCTTACTAATGAGAAGCCATTCCATTAAATAAATGACTTTTCATGGTACATATAATTGTGACACATCAATACTATATTTTACTCTCTTTCTAAATGCATGACTCAGCTGGCAGAGTGACTAGACCTGGAGTTTCTTTGATACAATGTATAACATTTTTCTTGATTTATAAAGATGTATGTGATTGAGATTTTGTAAATGTGCCATTTCCTTGGTCATCTTTTGACTGCAAATATATGTAGACTGACCCTAGCAGTAAATTGATGTTATGAGGCTGAGGGAAACTAGAGTTAGAGGGTGTGATTTTTATTTAAATTCACCGCTCTGCTTTCTAAGACATGAACAGCATAGGCTAGAACAGTCCCTTAAAAGAACTCCTTTCTCTAGAAGAGCTGTCTTTGTTGAAGACCATGGTGGGCTATGAGGTACCTTGTCTGTTCTCTTCTTCTATTGAAGTGTTATCCCTCTGGTAAAAGTGCTATTCTGCTGACACCTGCTTTCTCCTGGGATTTGTGTTCACCAGTAGCACTATGTACCAATTACTCGTCGTATATGTGTTAGACATCTTACACTAGGTGGTCATTTCTGCAACAGCAGCTGGGGTAACTGGAACTTTCTGCATGTGGTTTCAGATTCATAGTAGTAAGCTGCCTTAGCACACTCAGTGGGATGTTGTCTTCATAGAAGTTACAGCACAGCATTGTCACAGACCGAGATTATTATGAAACAATTGTCGTAATTATTCTTATGTTCAGTCAATTTTACTTTTTCTTAGGCTGGAGATTCTCAGTATTATCATAAGTCTGACTGACTTCATTGAAACTAGTAATGCAGAAAGATGATGGTATTTCCTAACATTTAGAAGATCAAAGGTTCCCATTGCATTTTGTAGTCTGGATATGTGAAGTTATTTTGCGATTAAGATTCCACCATCATCATGGAAAACCCTATGTAAGTCACCTGCATCATTTTGAAGAGGACTTTCAGGAACACAGTTGGTTAGATTTCTACCTTGGGCATTTAGCTGGCAAACATTGCAGAAAGGACAAATATAGTTTGTTTAGTTTTGAACAGGATAAAAATCAGAGGCTACCTTGCAAAACTCCTGTAATATCTTTTCCACCGTCCCAGGTTTATCTATAAAACCACGGCTAGGAATCTATCATTGATCATGAAAGGTGTAATTAAGTGCTGTCTTCTAACTCCATTCTTTTCAGAGGTGGCAGAGTGTGAATCTATGTTACTTTTATTGCCATTCATTCATTTCCTGTGCTGAAAGCTGTGTCTGGGAGGCTTTCCAGGCAAAGGGCAAGGGCATTCTCAGATCACTTCCTCTACAGTTTCTGTGTATACTGGGAAGGGAAGATGTTGCACAGCTGTAAATGAAGACTTTTAATGGAACTTTCACAGTGAACTATTTCACAAAATTAGAGCCTTACAGGTTACAAAGAGCTCATCGATGTTTTCAGAAAAATGGCTGAGAATTAAAAAAAAAGGGGGGGGAAGCAAAAATAAAATAATATATCTTTTAAATAAATAATGTAAATCACTTCATTTTTAAGCTAGATGAATAGACTTTGTGTTCTGAATGCTTTCTTCCACTACAAGATAGATATCTTTGTGTTATAGCTTGGATAAATAGAGCTATGAGAAACCTGTTCCCTGAAGATTTATATATCCTTTCTTGGAACAGATATCCCTATTGCTGCAAATGGGCCAGATCCCAAGAAACTGACGATTTTCCTTTTTTTTTCCTTTAGTAAGCTTACAGGATATGTTAGAGGAGGAAAGAATGTATCAGCATTATTATAAGCATATCAGGGAGTGGGTATGGTGAAGCAGAGTTCAAAACCAATAATTCTTTACTTGCATGGTGGCCCTTAAAGCAATTCTTTCCTACAAATTCACAAACTTAACCCCTCTGAAATTATATGTCAGTTGCACAGCTGAGAACAACTAATCAGCTATGCTAAATCACAGCAGGGATGGGTTACTATACAGCTGTGTCAATTTTTGTTATAATACAGAAGGCTAAAGCTGCGATTACCATACTTAAAATATTGACTGTAAAATTAGCAAACTTGTTATTTATTTGTTTTCTCCCCTATTATTCATATTTGATGAGAGACACTTGACTTTAAGACTTAAAAAATTAGTTGCTCTGAATGACATTCTCTCAGCCATTTTCTTCTTAATTTAACTGCCTTTTTGCTCTCAAGTTCACCACAAATACTGAACTACATTAGGGATCTAGTGAAGAAGAATGCTTTTCCTGGATTATCTCTAGGTTGAAAGCAAGTTTCTAATAGAATTTATGTTCCCAAAAGAACAATAATGTGATATTTTTTGAATACTACTTCTGTTGATCCATAATGCACAAGTAAATATAATCATCAGCAAATGCTTATTTTCTGGTGGTTTTATATGTCTATCCCATGCCAAAGGTCATCTGATGACCCACCTAGACGCCAAAATGTCTGCTATTTTTAAAGAGATTTTAAGCCTGGCAAATTAACTCAGAAAATGAAAGCTATTGAGTTTCTCTCTATGACAGAAAGAGAGCAAGGTATGTGAAGACAAAGATTTTGGTTTTCAGCTGGGTGTTGCACTGTCTGAAGATTGGATCTGATGCAGGAGGCAAAGACAGCAATGAGAATGTTCTGCCTACAAGCTGACATTTGGGCATCTCTGCTTTTTACTCTGATTTCTCTGCATCCTGCTGAACCTCAGACAGGAAAACATCAAGGATTGTCTCTGGCTTTTAGTCTAATTTAGATAGATTGGTTTATAATTTAGACATCTGTAATTTTTCTTACTCGCGTATCTTCAATTTTCCCTAGTCTTAATCTTACTTTATTACTGAATCTAACATATGTAAACTGTGTGTGTAACCATGCAACTCCATGAACTAGATAGACAAAAAATCCAGAAGGTCAGAAATGTCCATCTTCCCTTCCTCGTTGCCTGGAGCCTATGACCTTATACAACCATATGAGGTTCTGTCACTCCCTGACCTCTTTCTTACCTCTCCTCTGTTTTCATGAAGGGTGATGTATGGGATTACAGGTTTTGTCTTTCCTCTCACTGCCACAAAGGGAAGATTTTAAGTCTACTGCTCTGTCCGACTGGATACAGGGCATAACAGTATGGCCCTGAGTGATTAATAATGGAGCCTGACTATGAAACAGAGTTTGTCTATGTGTGATTTCACATCATTCTGACAGCACTTACTGACTTTTAATTGTGGCCTTCTTTGCCTTCTGTCATTAAACCCTCGTAAACAGATTTTAGTCCAGTGTTTACTAATACCTTCATGTCATCTTCTGGACAGAATGTCGTGCTGTTATCAGAGCCAAGAAAGAGACTGTGGTTGTGATGTGTTGGTGATGTTTTGGCTGCTTTTCAAGAAAGCACAGATGCTCTGAACACCTTTCCAGAATTCTCAAGTAGTGAAATGCCCTTCCATTAAAATTTACAAAAAGAAATGGAGAAATAGAGCTTAATGTCTTTTTCTAAACAGGTATAGCTCTATGCTGGTGATAAGCTCCTGATATGTTCTTGACAGCAGCATTGCATGTAGGAACCAGTATAGTCTGAAAACATTAAAATTCAGACACTAATTGGTAAAATTAATGGTCTAAAGACATCTGAACAACAACAACAAAACCCACCCACCCAACAAATAAACAGTTGAAACAAAATCTTCTTGCAGTATCAGTTAGAATCATAGAATCATAGAATAACCAGATTGGAAGAGACCCACCGGATCATCGAGTCCAACCATTCCTATCAAACACTAAACCATGCCCCTTAGCACCTCATCCACCCGTGCCTTAAACACCTCCAGGGAAGGTGAATCAACCACTTCCCTGGGCAGCCTCTTCCAGTGCCCAATGACCCTTTCTGTGAAGAATTTTTTCCTAATGTCCAGCCTAAACCTCCCCTGGCGGAGCTTGAGGCCATTCCCTCTTGTCCTGTCCCCTGTCACTTGGGAGAAGAGGCCAGCACCCTCCTCTCCACAACCTCCTTTCAGGTAGTTATAGAGAGCAATGAGGTCTCCCCTCAGCCTCCTCTTCTCCAGGCTAAACAACCCCAGCCCTCTCAGCCGCTCCTTATAAGGCCTGCTCTCCAGCCCCTTCACCAGCTTTGTTGTTCTTCTCTGGACTCGCTCCAGAGCCTCAACATCCTTCTTGTGTTGAGGGGCCCAGAACTGAACACAGGATTCAAGGAGCAGTCTCACCAGTGCTGAGTACAGAGGGAAAATAACCTCCCTGGACCTGCTGGTCACGCCGTTTCTGATACAAGCCAAGATGCCATTGGCGTTCTTGGCCACCTGGGCACACTGCTGGCTCATGTTCAGTCGGCTGTCAACCAACACCCCCAGGTCCCTCTCTTCCAGGCAGCTTTCTAGGCAGACTTCTCCTAGTCTGTAACACAGTTGTTTTGAATAAAGTTCCTAACAGAAGCAGAAATCTTCTTTTAATCTGTTATAAAAATAAGAGGAGTTCCCATGTCTAGTGGGCTTTTTTTAATGTATATTTTATATCCAACAGGTGCAGAAGCATCAATCTTTACTTTGTGAATGTGAAGGGAATAAGGTCCTTTTAATTTAAAGAAGAATCCACTAGCTTTTTTAAAAAAAAGATAAAGGGCTGAAATCAATCTTATTTAGTAAAGCCTTGAGGAACTGCAGAAACCATCTATCTTTTCTTTAACTGCTTGTCTGGTAATCACCAAGTAAGAGTCTCTCTTTCACTTTAGATGGAAATGCAGCTGCAATTAGAAAAGGTGCTTCAATCATTTATTGCTGTCCTCAAATTAAGCATGGGAAATGTAGCATAGGTGAAAATAAGAACTGACCCAAAATTGACCATAAGGTCAAACTAAACTTGAACCAATTACTCTGAGCTTTTTGGAACTTGAGAGGACATATAGAAATACAGTTAGTACTTAGTTCTTCCTACCAGTTTGCACTCTTTCTTTCCCAGTAATTCCCCTAAGGACACATACTGTCAACCTCTTCATGAAGGGATAAATAACTTTCAGAGAGAAATCTGCACTGCTGCTCCTGATCTGCATCTGGAATAAAGTAATGGCTGAGAGGGAGCAAGACAGGTAGGCTAGGGGAAAGGAGGACTTGCATCCACATGGAGTGAGGCAGCATATGGGGTGAGGCAGCATGGGGACCTGTTGGGGATAAGCCAACCCATGCAATTATGCAAGCAGTTCCCCGCCTGAGGCAGCGGTGTCAGCAGGGTTGGCTGGTCAGCATCTGTGCAAGAGGGGAAGTTGCTGTGTCCAAGTAGCACCTTTTCTAGCCGAAAACATGCTACATTCCCCACTTGCCATTATCCCCAGGAACAGGCTACACTAGAAAAAAGAAGCCACCTTGTAGCAGACTTGTGTTAGCAGTTTATCTGCAGCAGTTAACAGCCCTGGTCAGCAAAGAGTTGTTTCATGTGGTAATAGTTTCTTTGCTTTTTTAATGAACTGAATCCATATTTTGCTGTACCTTGTTCATAGTAACTTTATTTCTTGCTAGAACTCCCTGTTCTTTTTTGCTGAAGTCAGATTGGTGACTTCAAAAGTCCCACTTCCATAGCTTTCTGGCAGACATTCTTTAATTTTTAGTCCTTTCAAAAACCTTTCAACACCAAACCACCTGTGTCTATTTAATTTACATTTTTGTATTTTGAGGTGATTAATATTATTATTTTAAACAAAGATCCTCTTGTTTATTTATTTTGTTCCTTTTATTCTCACTGTGATCTTACCTCATGACTAGTCATTGAAGTACAGGCATCAGGATGCAGCTCTTTAGGAAGCTATGACTTGTGGCTTTCAGTTATACCCAAGGCTTAGAATGTCAATATGGAATGATGCAGCAGAAGTGGAGACTCTATGGATGCCTGAACAATAACAGTGTAGGTTGTAACAAAGTCTGTTGGCTGCCATTTGAATCAACTGTAGCTGGGCACAGAAGAGACCTGGCCCCTTATGGATATGTGTAGTTAAGGAAAACCTGGCTGAGCAGTTTAACTCAAGCAATCTTTCCCTTTTCCTTTTATCCTATTTTGTTATTTATTTTCTGGCAGGCATCAGCACTCCTGGGAAACCATTCCTTGTGTGTAATAAAAATAAGATTACTTTTGTGTAGCATTTGATTGCCAATGTCTTCTCAGATTTCAAAGAGCCTTTGCAGAGGAGTGTGTTATTGTTATGCAGTTTGATTTAACTCCATGATTTGTAGTAAATACATTTAGTGTTTTCTTTGCTACAGGAAATAGAATAAGTGCATGTCTTTAAGCTACAACATTTCTCAGTTGCTGGTAAAACCTGTGCAGAATGAAAGTCACAAGAATAGATGAAAGGAATCACTCAGTCATGTAGGTTTTTAAACTATGAAAAAATACATGGATGATATATATTTTTTCTCCTGAAAGATTCATAAGAATATATGATACAAAACTCTGGAATAATTTATGCTAGCAAACTTTAAATTCATGTAAGAAATTAACTTAAATTTACCTCAGTTAGGAATCATCTGCTTAGTTCTATAATAGAGTTTTAGACAACCAAAAGTGATAATGTGCATAACTGTTTTCATAAATCCATGTCTTAATGAAACAAATAGAAACTCTGTTTTCCATAATAAAGTACAGGCGTGTTGCTCGTATGTTATTGACTGAGCACATAACTGGCAATAAACCTACTGTTTATCATGCAGTTATGAGATCCACAGAAAGATCTTAAGAGGAAATAATTAGTGACTATGCAATAAGACTGTGATTAATTTAGGTCAGCTCCTTGAGCTAATTGAGTCTCTTTTGTTTAGCTGAGGATACTTTTTTTAAAAAATGTGTAACTATGTATAGTTCATTAAACTCATAAATATGCATACCACTATAGAGACTTGGATCCAAGTGCACCAGTCATACTTTTCCTGTTAAAATATTTGCAACTTTAAGGGAAGTGTAAGACGTTGTTTATCAGAGTCAATTGTTCTGGGGTTAGAACAGGTGTGAGAACACAGGTTGCCTGGAATTTTTCAAAATCATTGAGATTGAAAATGTTATTGAGAACATAGTAATTTTGATGTTACATTCTCAGAACTTCAGTCACTGGTAGGAAATGGCTTGGACTGGCCCTAATACAAGATCCCATTTTAATCATGAATAACAGGTACTAATCTGCATTTGGGCTATTTATCTGAGTGGGGAAAGATATTTTTTCTCAATGATGCTTTTCTTAACTCTGAAGAAATCTTAAACCTGGGTGTCTCGGTCTATAAATCCAACTATAGCAATAAAGAAACTGAAGCTCCCAAATCACAGTCTTCAGTTCTTTCTTATTGCAAGGAAATTCACAGCTAAATTATTTCCAAGTGAAGCATTTTAATTGTTTTCTCATGAGAATTGTATATAATTGAAATACAAATTATTTTGAATCATATTAGAAATGGGTCAGTAGGCTAAGTTTGCAAGTACTGTGGAACAGAAGTATGAGTCTTATATTTGTCATGAAAAGCTCTGTTGCTTGGCATTCTGATAAATTTATTCAGCATATTTGATCATCTTAACTTTTCTGATGAACTGGACTTAATTTTCAGCATGACATTTGTAAGAAATGTTGAAACTCTGCCAAGTTCTGCATGTGCAGAAGGTATTTTTCAAAATGCTGCAACTATTAGTCATCCAGCTACCAATAAAAAGCAGATTAACATGACATTAGGAATACAAAACTAGCTAGCAATAATAAAACTGAAGAAAATTAAACATATATCCATCAATTTCTCAGCAATACTGTGATGATGAATAATACTAACAATGAAAAGACTATTTCAGAGAGAATGTTTCTGAGCAAGGATCTCTCAGCAGATATAAATAGTCTACTTAGAAGGTTTACTAGTTTCTGTTCTAAGGTCTCTGTCATTCCTTTGTAGCTGATCTACAATACAACCTAGCCCACAAAACATACAAAGAACATCACCATGGATGGAAGAATCAAAAAATCCATAAACAAATATACTAATTTTGACACTGCATATCATTCTGAGACCAACTAAAACAACCAGAATTTTAATACACTCTTGCAGCTAGGAGGTAATCAGTTAATGTCAATAGCGATACAGTTTAACCCATGCCATTTGAAAGTCAGCTAGGATTTGCAGCTGCAGAGAAAGTGGTGGCATCATTAAGGAAATTAATAGTTACAAAAAGTTGTTAAGGGATATCCAAAACATTTTTTTTAAAACTACATGGATTTTATCATAATGACTAGCCTTTTTCCTCAAAGAAAGCCTTTTCCCTGAGATATAAATAATTCCCTTAGCAAGTTTTTAAAACTATATGGGATGGAATAAATCCTAAGAAAATTTCTGACTGATAAGTAGTAACATTCAGGTATTCCCTTTTACTTTTCAAAATTACAGCATGCTATAACTTTTATTCTCCTATTTCTTAATTGCATTTCAGCATTGTAAACAAAGAATGCCTTTTCTCATGCACTCCTGTTTCATTATGTAAATGCAAACTAGTTATCTTGTTTCCCTCAAATTAACAGTTTACTCATGGCATTTTATTTAGCCATCTTAACACTGTGGCACATATAAACAAATACATAAATACACATATAAATAGAAAAGAAATGTAAGAAATTAGTCTATTTGCCATCCCACAACATGGAAACAGCATGGAGCTTATTGTTATATACACCACTTTTTTTTTGGGTACTTATATTTTTTCCCCACAGTTTTTCCTCACAGTTTTTCCTCAGTATTCCAAGCTCAGTTCAAACATCACTTCTCTCTGCAGATAAATTTGGAAAGTGCCCAGATGGAACAGCAGAGTGGGTGGACTAATACAACTGAAAATCATTGCCTGAACTGATCCTGGCATTTTACTTTGCTTCATGATTAAATTCAGAATGAAGACCTTAAAAGCCAGGCAAGCTGGGGGAGGGGAGGGGGGAATGTTTGGAGTAAAGAATCTGCAGTGTTATAAGACTAGCTAATGTGATATATATGTGAAGTGTGGGTCACATTTCAGGGTCTGGTCAACTTTTATATAGGCACAATGTCCCTCTGAGCTCAATGTTGTACTGGTCTGAACTACCAGTTCAGTATCAGACTGACCAGAACTACTTGTAAGGTACAGAACAAGTGTTCTCGGAGGACTCTTTGCTGATATATGTATGTGTATATGTAGAGGCAGTAGGTACATGCATCAAAGAATAAGTCTATTGTATTAAAAGTAATTTCATTTTTAAAACAACAATAATAATAGTAAAACAAGTTAAAAATCCCCATATAAAATCCCTCAATAATATTGGGCACAGGGAATCCTGCGTCTATTGATTATTTTAATCTCTGTACTACAGAATTGGGGGTCCTTCTGCTTTTTCTCTCTGCATACTGAATTTTGAATCATGTTCAGACCTATGGGGAAAGAATTTAACTGAGAGTGTTGAAGAACAACCAGTAGTCTGAAGCAGGTAATATACTGATTTTCAAAACACTCATCAAAAAACCAGGTACTCTAATTCACCTTTCAGACTGTAGCCAGAACTGGGTCTTGAAATGCTCTGACCATAAGGCTATCATAGACAAGAGAAAGGCACCGCTTACTTTGCTCTAAAGGGAAAAGTTTATAGGTAGGCTTCCTCATCAGGAAGAAAGGCTTAACTGCTTCATCTCAGAGGTCATATATCCTAAGGAGCAAAATGGCTGCTCCATGTATTTATGGCACCTGAGAGGTACTTGTTATGATTCTTGTTCGTCCTGCGTCCATGGTGGTCCCTGCTGAGCTTTCCAGTTGTACTGAGCATCCATTCTACAGTTCTCTGGTATATATAAAAAAAAATTACCTGTGGCAGCCAATTTCAGTCTACCATTTCATGACCCAGAACTTGATGACTGGGTAGCGTAGAGCCTACAGTCTTGACTGAATCCAACTCTGATGACTTTCTGTGATAGGAAAGTCCCTGAACATAAGTAGTACAATAATTTTTTTGACAATCAAGTCTCTAATTTTCTCACTGCACTCAAGGTAAAGGCTCCATGACAGCAAGGAAAGCCTAAACAGCCCATAAAACTTGCAGTTTTTATTACTGTTATTATTACTTCCCAGCCGTGTTCATCAACACACCTTCTAAAATTAAACCCAATCTTCTGTCAACTATGTTATTACTGCTCAAACGGTTCTTGTGGAGTATTTTAATACCTTACTGCAGCCATCCTGCCTGCCTCAAAATGTTCAGCTGTGTTTTTCGGACTTGTGTCTGTGTTTAACACTGTTACATCCTCATCAGCATAAAGTATGGTCATATTTTACGTAAGATCTGGCACAATCTGTGAATCTTAGAGCAAGTCTGGACTCTCGGGTTTGGACTCTAATTACAGAAAATCCTGTCAGTGGGAGGGTGTTCACACTTTTCAGTATATAAAGTCCACTTCTAAGAACTCTTCTGCATCTTCAAAGTTCAGTATTTTCTGGACCTTTCCATTTGGTATCACATGATTTTCTGTATGAGTAATTAGTAGATCAATAAACAATGTAGATTATATATCTGCCAAAAAATTCTACAGATTCAGACTGAAGCAATCTGGTATAAACAACACTTAGCATTACTCATTTCAGCCTCATTAGTTCCTTGTAGCTTTATATAATGTACAGATGGGGCTGACCTACAAAAATAGGCTGGATTTCAGTGTCTTAAGATTTTGGAAGACTGAATTCCATTAAATTTTTTTGTTTTGTTTTAGTTATTAATAATGATAGCCAATATTGAGAAATATAAATGTTCTAAGATTCCATTTTAAAAGAAAAGGTCCTCCATTCTTATAATTATTTATTCTTGTTATTTTAAGCCCTATTTATATCATTTACTGTTCTCAGTTTACTGAAATCACATTTTTACAGGGCAATACCATTCATGAACAGTCATGGATAGATAGTAGCAGTGAGGCTGTAAGGGGTAAAGGTAACAAAATGGTCATGGCCAAAGCGGGCTAGAAGTTTGAACAAAACCCCTAGTTCGTTAATGGGCATTTGAACAAGGGCTTAATTTTTGGTCAAAATCCCTGCTTATCCTGCAGAGATACTAATTAAACCCCCTAAAGTTTTTAAGGCATTGAATAAAGAACAGTGTTGTAGGACTTCCTGTAGTCCGCTGATTTTTAGTTAAATTTTGTGACAGAGATGCCTTAGGAGATATCATGCTCAAATGCACAAAATATACTTACAATATAAATCACCCACAAAACACATTGAAACCAGTATTTCAGTTGTTTCGCGAAAGTATATCTTTATATATTTTTTTGCTTTTAGCATTATGTACAGTTTGCAGTTTTATATGATGCTTAATTTGTTGCTCAATCACTGGAGATATTTTTCTTCTGATTTTAAGTTTTGTTAGCTCTTTTACCGTCCTCAGATGGTAGCAGGTATGTAGTAAGCATGTCTTGGAACAAACAACAGAAACGGTTTAGGAAAGCAGAATAAGAATTTAGTAACTCTCTAAGTGGTCAAGAGGGAAAAACAGTTGTGCATGTCAATTTATAAGGCCTTCTTAAATGGAGCTGGCCTAATAGTGTAGTATTGCATCTTCTTTAGGAATACATGTGGGTTTACTGTATAACATAGGTACCTTGTAACAATTAAAATCATTAACCACAAATGATCTTATGTAGATTAGATGGCAAACTTCCTTAAATGTAATAAATTGCCAAAGGAATCCAAGGCAAAAGAGTCATTTGCATTCCCAAACATGAATGACATCAAGACCTACCTCTGAACTGGTTCATTTTGGATACTCTGTAAGCCTCTTCAAAAACTTTTCAGGCGATTCTTAATCCCTGATGAAATATGTGTTGCTTTCTTGTCTGATCCGTGTGTCTGCAGGAACCATGTAGACATCTTTATTTTCTGCTCTACCTTTAACCTTTCACCCCCATTGTATTAAAGCTAGAAAAAAATAAGCAAAATTTTTTTTGTGCAATTCCGTTTTTCTTCTTGGATTGCTTCTTTTTTTCCTCATGTCCCAACTTATCCAAGACACCAAATGTTAAGTTTCTAAAGATAAGTGTACTGAAGATCTCACTATAGTCAATGAATATTTGTTTAATATAGTTGGCAGAATGCAGAGAGCTATATACCTTGCTTTAAAGCATACATTCAGAATTCAGCTTAGTTGCCTAACCATATGGATTTGATGTCACGTGAAGTCTGTAATCCCAACAGCTCTCTAGGAGTTCCTTCAAATATCCTGGAGGATCTGAGTCACAGGTGATTCTCCTGAGGGTCAAGGCTAGAACAAGAAGTTTCACATGGTAATCAATGCTTGTGTGTAGGCAGGCTGGACAAGCTAAATCATGTCTATCTTTGACCAACTTGATAATTCTCTAAACTCTGCTGTTGAGCAAACCCATTTGAACTGTAAGGGGAGCTTAAATACCTTGCTCATGCAGTCAATTAATAGTAGCTCTTTTGTTCAAGGAGATGCTGAATCCTGCCCTATGTGTTATCTAAAAACTATGTTAACTGATTTTGTATATAGAAAATGTACTGTTAATGAATTGTCAACCAGACTCCCATTAAAAGCTGCAATTTGATTGTATTCTCAGGCCTACAGACTTAAATCTTCCCAGTTCTTCAATGTGAATGCATATCTCTCACTTGGCTTTGCATACCTGTTTGGTCAAGTTACTTTGCGTGGTGCAATTTTGTGCGAGCATACAGCTTTCCTCACTTCAGTTGTGCTCATAAACACATGCATCTCAGGCCCTGAACTTCATGCTGGATGCAAACAAAAAGAGTAACATCTAATATCACAACCTCATCCCTTATTCTAAATTTCAGATTCATCACAAGATTTGCCTCATCCTGAGCACTGAATAAGCAGTTTCTGAGGTTAATGTTGAATGTGACTAGAGTGTTTAGAAGTAAGGTACTACCTCATGGAGTACCATGAGGTACCATGAGGTTTCCATGTCTTCCAATGCTGTTGCTGTCAAAAGCCTGTTAGAGTAGCAATACACCAATTTTCTAGATCATCAAGTTAGCCTTTTTATTTCTCCTGCTCTCAGTATCCTGGAAGTCAAAGCATAGAAAGCAATGAGAATAGAATCATGCTATAGAATACAGTGAAAGAAAATGTGTTTATCTAAGTGGGTGACATGAAGCCAGCATTCTGCAACACTTCTGTTAAGAACAATTCCATTCTTTGGAATAGATGAGACAATAAAGTGTAGAGCTATTTTTAACAACCAAAGATAATTTATCTGATATTTCAATGAAGGATTCTGCTACCTACACTAGAAGACTCGAACATTATTTTATGATCTCAATATTAAGTAAAAGATAGCTGTTTTGCTGCATCTAATGATCACCAAAACCATACCCTGTAGCACAGTCTTACAGACGCTATTATAGCAAAGGACAGAACTTTTGCTGAGACTATATAAATTCATCTGCAAAATTACCTATCCTCAAAACCACTTGTGATTGCAAGACATTTCTGCTTTTATAGATAGAATCAAGAGAATTAAACATTTGCTGAATGTATGTCTGGATTACAGCAATTAAATGAATATTGCCACTTTGAAGAGAGTTTAAATGATGCATTAAGAGAATGGTTAGTGAGTATTATACAAAATAATGCAATCCAAGGCACTCTTTGATGGAAGCAGAGTTGACCCTGAAATATGCAGTAGATGTTGCAATTTCAAAGGTGCCAGAGAGTTACAACACTTCATGAAGCTTGTACCACAAATAAATTGCATAGTCTCAGAAACAACAGCAAAGACAACTGAAACATTAGGTGCCACCAGTGAGAAAAACAATCTCCCAGTACTGATCATTGGCAGTTCAAGGTCAAATTCTCAAGAAACTGCAAGTAACAGACCTATTCAGAAAGTGTCTGTGTCAGTGAAAAAAGTAAAACTACAATCTCATAAGGGCAATTATAAAGAGTATCTGATGCAGCATCTTGCAACAACACTGCATGGGATATTGTAGCATCTCTATTCTACTTACTTTAGAAAATAAAAACAGAGAAGAATAATTCTTAAAACAGAGCCTGAGAAGGATTCTGTTTTTTTTTCTGGCCTTTAATAGTAGAATTGTAAAGGTCTTTCTTAGATCTCTACAGTACAGAAAAACCTTAGTACTTCTAAGAAAGAGGAAATTCTTAGTCTTCTGGGTGTTATTCTGCAGAGGTAAGTGATAACTTTAAAAAACATATGCTAAAAATTCTCTCTTTGGTAATACAGTGGTCATTCATGCCCAATAAAGAATGCCTAAAAGAAATTCAGCTGGACTGGCTGTGTGTAAAGCCTGCAGGCTCCAGAAATAATTATGAGCTGTTCCCCAAGGCAAAAATTAACTCAACTTTTGATCAGTTGATATCTTTCTGAGATGGTACCCAGAAGCTTAGAACATATGAATGCAAAATGTTCTAATTGCTTTCACTTCAAGCACAATTTGTTGCCATCTTTGTTGAGTACCTTTCTTTGCACAAAAGCCAAACAGAAGGAAAACCTCACCAATTTCATACCCCTGATAGCCTTTTACCCAAAGTTAACTGAATTGAGGGAACCTGCAGTATTAGCAGTAATGACAAGGAGAAAGGTTGTCATGATATGTGATGATTAGCAATCTGTTATTGAGAAATGCATGGTGTGCTTTGCCAGACCAGAAGATACTTGTCTCTTTAGTTACTAGTAGGCATTTCCAAAGGATTATGCTGATATAAGCCTGATGGCAAATAGGAGACTGGACATAGTTACAAACAGTACCTTACAGCTTTTTCAGCCTAAATAGGCTAATGTTTAGAATTGCATACCCGCTTGGCTTTTGGCATAAGCAATGGCTGTTGGCCCTTTCCTAGCAAACTTTATCACCCTATTTCCATATGCATGATTCCTTATCTAGTACATAGGTGAAAAAACCCTACATATAGACTGTTTTTGCATAGGCCAGGTGTAGTTCTCATGTCCTACTCCCTTGCAGATTTTTTTGGCAATGTAATAATTTAAATATGTAAAAGATACACATGCTAAGAGACCTAACAGTGACTGTTTAAGACAGTTTTTGCTCCCAGTTTGGAGATGTAGTTCAATACTGTTTCATCCCTTCTTTTACACCGGCAGCAAAAAATATGCTGTGGTTAACATCATATAGAATCATAAAATGGCTTGGGTTGGAAGCGACCTTAAAGATCATCTAGTTCCAACCCCCCTACCATGGGGAGGGACATGTCCCACTAGATCAGGCTGCTCAGGGCCCTGTCCAGCCTGACCTTAAACATTTCCAGGGAGGGGGCATCTATGACTTCCCTGAGCAACCTGTTCTTGTCTCACCACCCTCATTGTGAAGATTTACTTCCTAATGTCTAATCTCTCAATTTAAAAACATTCCACCTCGTTCTACCACTACATGCCTTTATCAAAAGTCCCTCCTCAGCTTTCTCTTATGCTGGTACTTCTCTTATTTCAGGTACTGGAAGGCTGCTATGCGGTCTCCACAGAGCCTTCTTTTCTCCAGACTGAACAAGCCCAAATCTCTCAGCCTGTCCACATAGCAGTGGTGCTCCAAACCTCTGCTCATCTTTGTTGCCCTCCTCTGGACCCGTTCCAACAGTTCCATATCCTTCTTATGTTAGGGATTCCAGAACTGGACTCAGTACTATGGGCGAGGTCTAAAAGAGTGGAGTGGAGGGGGAGAATCACCTCCCTTGACCTGCTGGACATGCTTCTTTGAATGCAGCCCAGGATACGATTGTCCTTCTGGGCTGCAAGCACTCATTGCTGGCTAATGTCAAGCTTCTTATCAATCAGAACCTCCAAACCCTTCTCTGTAGGGCTACTGTCAATCATACCCTCCTCCAGCATGTACTGAAACCATGAATTACTGCAACCCAGGTGTAGAACCTTGCACTTGGCCTTGTTGAACCTCATGAGGTTTACACAGGCCCACTTCTCTAGCCTGTCCAGGTCCCTCTGGATGACATACTATCCTTCTGGTGTGAAAACTACACCACTCAGCTTGGTACAATCTGCAAACATGTTGAGGGTGCACTTGATCTCACTCTTTTTATTATCAATGAAAATATTAAACAGCACTGGTCCCAGTATAGACCCCCAAGAGATACTGTTAGGGATCTCCATCTGGACATCAGGCTGTTGACCACTTCTCTCTGAATTCAACCATCCAACCAATTCCTTATCCAATGAACAGTCCCTACATCTTTTTTGACCATAGGAAGTACCTTACTTACAGTGCTTACATGTTTCATAACTGTCCTTTGGCATGTTTCACTAATGATTATCAGATAAATTAAGCAAGGTATACAAAGTGGTTGTATTTAATACACTGTTAAGAAACAAGCTACTAGTAAAAGAATAACAACGATTTCCAGAGATATATCCTACAGGAGTAACAGCTCTACATTCTCCCGATATTGGGGTTTATCACAGACCTCCTAAATCAATGGAAAGAATTTACTCCCAAAGGTTTTGAATCAGGACCTCTAGCGAACACCAATAATTTTAGGTGTTGTCTTTTGTTATCTAAGACTCTGAAAGAACATGGTTCAAAATAGTACGTCATGACTGGAAAGGAAAAAACTGCTGGACACAGAACTGATATTTTGGGCTGTGATTCTAGAGGCAGAGTTTCAGAGTATCAGGGGAACACATATGTTTTGATTACCAGCCCTTTCAGTGAGATAGACTATATTAGTATGATGATATACTGTGATACTACTTAACAACCATGAACAGGAAGCAGTATATCTCAGAGCACTAGATGTTGTACAAACATAGAACAAATGGAATTTCCTTCCATGTGAGCACTTTAAATTTTAGAAAATAAAACTGGACAACAAGCTGGGATTGGGGAAAATAAGGAAATAGAGTGAATATATTGCCCACTTGATAATACCAGTCATATCTGTATCCTGATTAAAGGCAAATTTTCTGGCACTGTGAAAAAAGAAAATTTCTGGGAATGGATCAGCAGGATAGTAGTGAAAAGACTTTGCAGATGATTTTGAATTTTTTTAGTAGTGTGAGTTACAACATCATCAGAGCTTGAAGGCAGTTTCTTGCAAACCTTACAGGCTAGTAAGTGAGAGAACCACTTTCTCTTACAAATGAGGGCCAATAAGCGAACCTAACTCTAGTGAATATAGTAGTTTAAGAATGCTGGATTATTCACAGTAATTTTGAGGCTCAAAGAAACAGTCATTAGCATTTATGTTCTTACGCTGCAGTTATACTTATTTGTGAGAAGTCTGAATTAAAAACTTAGTGATTCTACATGCAGAGCTGATTAAATTCAAATTCATATATTAATATTGCAGAAGATGGGCACACAGCAATATCATGAAAAGCAGGATTATTTCACACAAAACTAGACATAAATAAAAATCCTTTCCAACTACAATATGAGCAGGCATGCTGTTAGGATGCCAGCTGGCTTCATCATCTGGAGATATTACTGACTTTAGTGTCTGTTTCTCCACAGACTGACACAATAAACCGAGGCTCCAAAAAGCTAAGGGCTTCTTAACTGCTCATTGACACAAAATAGTGGTCTCCAAGTACTCTTTCATATGTCATTATGCTCTATCATGTCAGTGATCCATGGATAATAAGAGCTCCTCGTGTAAATCACTGGGGGGTGTTCTGCTAGCTTGTTAGGTTCTCATATAAATTTAATAACAGATTTATTTTATTTCCCCTTTGAGAAATTAAAATTGCTTGAATTGCTTTAGCTATAGGCACAAAAGTGAAAACATCTCCTGTGTTTCAAGTGTGTATTCCTACCTTTCTCTTCTTTGGCCCCTATCCCTCCGATTCCCCTCTTTAGTTCAGAAGAGAGCATGTTTCATCCTTTTCACCCTCCACTGACATACTGCAGTTTAGCTCACAGTGTTCTTGTTCTTTCCACTAGTATCACTGGTTACTTCATCTAGTCTTGGCTGACCCTGACCAGCAGGTCTGATCAAGGGGTCTCATGAGCAGGGCTAAGTCCCCTGCAGATAGGAGTTTTACCACTGCTCTGCTGGCTATAGTCCTTGTGGGAACAGCTTGCACGTGAGCCTCTTCCCACTTGCAGGTCTTCTCACAGGAGTAATTTTCTTGACACTCAGCAATGATATGAACACATTTCATTACACAGACTTTCACGGTTGCTTACAGCATTTGAGATATCCTTCATCTGCTTTGCTATGTTATTTTTCCCTGTAGTTTCATGTAGAGGGTTTGTTGGTGCAAGCTTTATAGTTGTATCAGAAAAAAAATCTCTGTTCTTTTTCTCCTAGCAATACTTGGAATTCTAAATGCCTATATAAGTCTGGATAGGAATACTTGATACATATCAGAAAGAACATGTCAGGTCCTTCACTATGAATAACTGCCTGTACAGAACTGTTCCACATATAGAAAGATACTTGTTCTATTTCATATCCACTTAATCCAGTTGATTACCATTGTAAGTTCTGTAACTTCTGCAAGGACTCCCTTTCAGGATCTTCCACTGATTTTGAAACATTTGACTTTGGATCAGCCAAAATCAAGATCATTTTTGGAGAAAACCTCTTCTATCACCTCCATAGCAAGTAAAAGCTGCCTCTGCCTCTGACAGTCCCAATTTAATTAGGTAAAATCAGCTGACTGCCATCTTTTTTCCAACAGAACAGAAATTCGGATGTTTCAAAAAAGCTTTAATAATTCCTTGTTCTGCAAATTGCAAAATGATGCTTTTATGGAAGTTATAAAAAAATACATAGAGGCGGAATGTAAATGGACTTTTTCATTCCTGAACACTTCAGACTACTTTTTTTCTGAAGATCAGATTTTAAATTTTAAGCAACTATATGGTCAAGCAGATTATATTTTTCCTTTTAACTTAATTTAATTGGAAATAATTGGCATTGGAGGTCTCTAAGATAGTTTAAATAAAATTAACTTATTTTCCAGTTTCATTCCTAAGGAAAATATTTCTGTTTCATAGAACTGTCAGTATCTAAATCTATATTACACCGTTAAAAGGAAGAGTAGGAATAGTCACAATACACAATATAAGCTATATCTATTTATAGGTTATAAGACTGTTGTGACTTGATGACTCGCATGATCAGAAAAATCAACATACTTGGAGAGTCTGTGAGATTTGATATTGCGATTAGAATAATTTCCCTTATGTTGGTTTCTGTGTGTGAACTTAGATTCATCTAGTGAGAACAATTCTGAATCTTTACATAATTACGCTGTTTAAATTATCATGATACTGTGATAACCTGCTTGATTCTCCTGGAATCTTGTTGGGTGTGTAGCATGAAATCCACCTGTAGATGGAAATGTTGACTAATGACTGGTGTCCAGTGTAAATATAATGTTTATAATTCTCCAACGGGCACCCATAAGACGTGAATGCATTCAGAAGGAATTAATTCTGTCTTAAACCATGTCTGTAATTTTGTAAGTTAGTGACTCTGAAGGTGTTTGTCTCTTAGTATATTACAGCCTAGACCAGTAATTAAGGCTTTCTAAATTTTAGACAGCTACAGTTAGATGAGATGCAACCCATCTTAAATTACTTTCTTCTTTGTTTTAAGTTACGTAAAACTAATATATCTCAGGTGACTTCTGGACATTTATATCCTGCCTTTTCAGCTCAAAATCAATGCTTCCTAAACCCACCGTATGTTTTCTTACTTGTAGAGTTCCTTTTTTTTTTTTTTTTTAAATTTTTCACTCTGCTTCCACAGGGCACCTGTAAATATCTACTACTGGAGCTATCAGAGCTAATGAAATTAAAGAGCTTACTCCCAGATTGCAATCTGATCTCATTAAATCCAAAAACTCAGATAGACTTTCTACTTTGCCCTTTCCCTTACACCAGGGAGATGGGATTTGCAGTTTCCTAGGCAGGTTCTTCAGGAACAATATAACAGTAAAGAAACAGACACACATTGTGTCCATAGTGAAATCTAATGTGTCACCTGACTCTCATTTGTATTAACTGCGACTGAAGAGAGTCACAGCCTTACCTACAAACACACTCATGGTTCCAGATATGTATTTCAGTCAAATATTGATAGTGCTCCATTACTTTGTCACGGCTTTTCAAACACAATCTGCCCACAGGGGTTTTTATGTACTAGTATGTTTTGTGCCCTACCTTTAGTGTTTTTCTCTCTAAAACCAGCAAAACACAACCTGTATTTTCAAAAATATATCAAAACATACATTTTGTGTGAATTCATGGGTTTGGTAAAATGTGAGTCTACCAAATAACCCTACATGATCTGTTTGTGCATCTTTCAATTACTGTGCATCATTGTAATGAGTAGTTTCTCTGGGCAGAGGTGTAGTGAAGTAGTGTTTTAAAAAACAAAACAGGCAAAGATAAAATTGAAAGCACCTCACTTTATTTCCCTTTCTGTATGTTCATCAGATCATTTTCTGGTTTATATCTATGGTATTCCATTGACTGGAACTATGGAAATGCTAGATTAGGATCTGCCTTCATAATTTCACAATCTGATCTCAGCAAATGCAAAGTTGTCTCATAAATGTAGAAATACTCATGATAAGAAAATCTTTTTGTTCCACATGTCAGACATTTTGTTTATGGATGAAATTTAACAGTAAATGAGAAGAATACTTCTTAGCTTGATTCATTCACCTGCAGCCAATTGTCTGGCATTACAACCTTGTCAGAAAAAAAGTGAGGAGGCTGTGTTTTAATGAAGGATTAATTTGATTTTGAAGTCCTTAGCTAGTTCAAATCTTCCCTGTTCTTCACCAAGACAAACTTAATCCCACAATGGAGCTGAATGAGATTCTAAAGGCTGACATAAATATTCTGGGCTCACTGTGTGCTAATTTTTTTGGAGTCTTACAAGGCAACAAGAATCAACAAAAGTATAATTGCATGATGAAGAGAGGTTGAGAGTTTCAGTGTTGCTTTCTTTCCAGATTAAATGGTTACTAGTAAAACATTGGCTTTTTTCCTTTTAAATTTATTAGTGCTAGTGTTATAATATAGTGTTATATGATTTGAGACATTTACTTCAAATCTGCCTGGGGATAATCCCAGCTGTCATATATAAATCATAACAGTTATCATCGCTCTTTGTTCATATGGAGATCATGCTGAAGGTGTTCTAGTTCCAAGGGAGAGTTACATCTGGATTATTGCAACAGTGATAGATGCCACAGATGCAAAATTTCTTATGACCTATGGTTTTGCCTCCTTTTCTTAAACTAAAACATTTGAATTCAAGTTTCCCTTTGAAAGCATAATAAGTAATAAACTGTAAATAGGGAAATTGTTTTTAAGCTGTCATGAAATACAGAATCATGATTCTTGCTAAAGAAAAAAAATCTATTCATTCAAAAAAATAATTTGCATGTTGATAAAACCTGGGCTTAGGATCTACAGAATCACAGTCACACCACCACTGAGGGTGGAAGGCACTTCTCAAGAACCTCTAGTCTAACCCCTTGCTCAGAGCACAGTCAGACACAGCAGCCTTTTGCAGTTTGTTTGTTTTTGTTTTTATTTATTTTCACAGCTTTTTATTTCTCCTCTACATGCAGGACCACTGACAGTCTGAAGTATGCTAGGTAACTGAAAAACATTACTACAAGAATATCGCATTACAGCATAAGTCCCCTCTTTCTGCCCTTTTCTGCCTGTTTGTAAAGATTTCTTTTCTCTAAAGAGCAATGTCTTGCATATATTGCAAGCGTGTTAGCTATAAATAGCATTTGATACTATCAAGGTCCAGAGAAGGGCTATGAAAATGATCAGAGGGCTGCAACACCTCTGCTATGAGGACAGGCTGAGAGAGTTGGGCTTGTTCAGCCTGGAGAAGAGAAGGCTCCAAGGAGATCTTATAGCAACTTTCCAGTACCTGAAGTGAGCTACAAGAAAGCAGGGGAGGAACTGTTTGCAAAGGCTTGTAGTGATAGGACTAGGGGCAATGGGTGTAAACTGGAGAGGGGCCAATTTAGACTAGAGACAAAGAATTTCTTCACCATGAGAGTGGTGAGACCCTGGAACAGGTTACCTGAGGAAGTTGTGGCTGCCCCATCCCTGGATGTGTTCAAGGCCAGGTTGGATGGGGCCTTGGGCAGCCTGATCTAGTGGGAGGTGTTCCTGCCTATTACAGGGGGGTTGGAATTAAATGACCTTTACAGTCCCTTCCAATCCATACTATTCTATGATTCTATGCCTATAGAAATTATTATTGATGTAGCTACAAAAAGGAACGATACATTGCTAAAATTTGTGTAGCTATATAGATGTTCAAGAAAATAAACCAAACTTACCTGGAATACAAATAAATTCCACAAGGAAATATTTAGCTGTATTGAAGAATCTCTATATAGGAAAAATTCTGTCAGAATCTGGGAAAGACAATTACCTGGTAAATGTCTTGAATCTTAAAAAGCATCAATGTCATAAAACATAATTATTTCAAATCAGAGAATCCTCTATCCTGCCAAAACCCCAAAACATAAAACAGATGAGAACTGGGAAACAGTCCCATTTACAAGCTTATGAGCCAGTACAAAGCCTTGAAAACACTGTGTAGCCACATGAGAAGTGGTCACAGCCTTTGAGTTCCAAGTATGATCACTAGTCTAACCCAATATATGCTTACTGACTTCTGGTACGAAGATTACTTATTCATTTTCATGCATCGATGAAAAACTTATGAAGAAGTTTGTGACCATTTACTTCTAATTACGTGGTCAGAAGGAGACAGTCATTGCACGATTATGAAACAACTCTAGTTTGTCTACTGCTGTAGGTGCCCACGTTAACCAGACTTCATAAGAGATGGGCTTGGGAGGAAGGACACATGCTTATGCTAAAATGTTGCCAAGCTTTTATTTTAAAGACAGGCAGAGCGAGGTTGCAGATATCTTTATATGAATGTGCAGCCACACAGACAGTAGAAGTTGCCAAGAATTGGTGAGAAAAAATACCCTAAATAAATCTTCAGATTTAGAAGAGATGATTCTTGGGTTTGTCTAGGGAAATTCAACTGGCTTTCAGAACTAGAAATGACAACTGATTAGAGGCTGAAGGAAGCAGCTGTCCAGAGTGTAACTGTAAGTGGCAGAAAGAGGAATGACAGTAAATCCCTGCCTGTTCACAATATGAGGTCGATATCCCTGGCAGAGCTCAGCTAAGAAGCTCTCCTCTTTTCACTGAGCCTGAAGTGCTTCAAAATGCTGACCATCAGCTCACAGTTACTTGTGAAATTTGCTCATGCAGACTAGACGCTCTTTGGAAATATAGTAGTCATTTCTCTGAAAGAATAACACAGTGTTTAACAAAAACTGTATTTCAGAAGTGATGATGGTACACTCAATGGTAAATCTTTGCTGACTGATGCACAAAAATCATAGAGAAAATTTGTTCTCCAAAATCAGTTTTTCAGTTTGTGGATTAGTGCAGTGATTTTGAACTTGATAGAACTAGGACAAAGTAGGCAGCAGAAAATAATAAAAAGAGCACAACAATAAAATGTGAATATAAAATATTCTTGGTAGCCTTACAGTTACTAAGATAGAAAATCAGATCAGAGTAGAGTTTGTTTGTTTAAATCAAAAAAGTCTTTCAATAAAACTGCACCAGGGGATGGTTAGACTGGACATTGGGAAACATTTCTTTACTGAGAAGGTAGCCAAACACTGGAACAGGATTTCTAGAGTGTGCTTGATGCTCCATGCCTGTGAGTGTTTAAGAGATATTTGGACAATGCCCTTAACAACATTCAACATGCCTTAACTTTTGGTCAATCTTGAATTGTCCAGGCATTTAGACTAGATCATCATTATAGATCCCTTCCAACTGAAATTCAATTTCATTCCATTCCATTCCATTCCATTCCACTCAACTGTATTGTACTCTGCTCTACTCCACTCTACTTGATTCTCTCTATTCTCTTTTCAATATTTTTTATTGCTTTCTAGTTTTACTTTATGAACATATTATTAATCTTGCAGATTACAGAATGGTGTCTGGGCTAGAAAATTCCATAGGTAAATAAAGTTATATTGGATACAAAACTATTTTTTTAAACATTGTTACGCTGTCAATAGCATTATAAAAATTAAGTTGGTTGGTAATGTGTGAGTTGTGTATTGCTAGTTGTTGGTCTCTTTTAAGTCTAAAGACCTAAATACCAAAAGAAAATAGGACATTTTCTTTCTAATGCGATATAACTTATTTGACTTTTGTCTCGATTTTAAATGGTACTTTACATTGTGGTTCTTTGGTGTATGTGAAACAGAAAACTGTGCAAAAATATGAAAATAAATGACATTCAAAAGATAATTTTCTCCCTAATATTTTTTTCACATATTTTGTAAAGCAAAACACAAGTTTTTATAATAAATATCATTCTGCCAACAGACTGATGTAAAATACAGTTGAAATGGTTAGGAAATCCAAGCTTTCAATAATAACCATTAAATTTAACTAGTTCTCTTTACTTATGTTAAGAACTTTTGGTTTTGTGTGACAGCACGTCTAAAACTTCTCCAAAAGTTTTAAGGAAACTATTTTCTATTTCTTTATCAAAGGCTCATCACTGGAATATTTCTGCCTTTGTAGTAGCATAGTCCTAATCTACTTCAGGAAAATCCTTGTTTTCTTAATTCAATGATTTTAAGGCAATATACTTAACTGATTGTTTTTCATCTTGTTTTATAGCAGTCATATTGGTCTGGCATTGAATTAGGCACTAATGTTCTTTCTTAACATTAAAACTGTCACTTCAGAAACTGGGGTGATAATGGTATTTAACTTTATCCCATGGGAGTTACTAATGGAATGACTTTGCTTGCAAGGATTCCTGCCCTGGAGATACAAATTAATTTCCAATATAGAAAAGTAGTATCTTTACAATGGAGGGAAAATACAGTTAAAAACCACAGTTTGACATCCATTAGATAAGAGGTCCATCTCAGTAAGAAGTATCTGCGGGCTTTTTTCTTTTTTCTTTAAGTAGAGAAATTTTATCAAACTAAGAAAACTCCACTTCATCTTACTTCTGATATCAGAAGTGAACTTGTGAAGGACTTGTCCTGCTAGGAGACTGAAAATTCATAACTCACTGTCTAAGCATTGATGCAGAGGTTGAGACTGAAATTAAAACTGTTCCTGAAGACAGATTGACATTCAGGGCCAAGTTTATACCATCTCATACAATTGATGGGAAAATTTAACAGGATGGGCTCAGCTGGACAACTTGAAAAATTATTTCATATCCTGAACTCAAATGATTAATAAATATTTGATTCTTCACAATAAATCACAGGCTTATCGGGCAAAAATGAACAGCCATTGCCATGATCTAACACTGCATCAATAAAGAATTTTATATATATATATATAGAAGAAAAAGAAGACACAAAAAGACGTAAATGTTGAACACAACACCAAATCCTTGAATTGATAGGATAGAGCCATCTTACTTGCCATGCCCATGAGCTGTATTTTAAAAATAACAGTCTTACACATCTTGATTCTTCATGCAATGTGATGTATGCCTTGTCTTAGTGTAGAACTTAAAAGATAATATGAAAAAATCAAGATGATTTAGGACAATATGCATATTCCCATAATCAGATTTTATCAGCTGCATGAAGTTACATATTTAGTTTTGTAAGAGGAATTTCAATTTCATAAGATTGCAGGAACTTTTAAGAAGAATATGGAGGCACATGGAGGCATTAATTTGCTTTATTAGTTATGGTAGCTGCTTTTGATTCATGATCTATTAGGACTGCCTCTGACTCTTTAGAAGTAAGAAAATGATAACTTTAACATGCAAGGAACACAGGATTAAATTCGTAGCAGAGTCTTGTTCTACTCTGCATGGTCCTGTAAAGAGTCTATTGATTTCATTAGGTTGAATGAAATAAATCTCTTTTACAAGTATATTCTTTTTCCAAATCTGAAACCAAGACTATTATCACAAGACTATTGCTTTCTCCTCTGTACAAGTCCTTTATAAGATATATTTCTATTGTTAACATCTATGAAAATAAGAATGCAGTCTTCTAGAACAAGGAACACTTTTAACAAAGAAAGGAGGACCACAGGTCTGCCGTAGGGAAAAACAGCAACCCATATGCAGACTGGGGCAACCTTAAGTAAAACCCTCATCCCAATAACATCAAAGGCAGTGAATCAGTATTTCAGATTTGTTCCTTTGCTCTTGTTCCAGCAGACTAACAGTCAAGCCCAACTTATGAGCTCTGGGTTTCCTATGGGTGGACAGTGCTCTGCTTGTGTTCTGCCACCCCAGTATTTTCATAGAATCATAGAAGAACCAGGTTGGAAGAGACCCACCGGATCATCGAGTCCAACCATTCCTATCAAACACTAAACCATGCCCCTTAACACCTCGTCCACCCATGCCTTAAACAGCTCCAGGGAAGGTGAATCAACCACCTCCCTGGGCAGCCTCTTCCAGTGCCCAATGACCCTTTCTGTGAAGAATTTTTTCCTAATGTCCAGCCTAAACCTCCCCTGGCGGAGCTTGAGGCCATTCCCTCTTGTCCTGTCCCCTGTCACTTGGGAGAAGAGGCCAGCACCCTCCTCTCTACAACCTCCTTTCAGGTAGTTATAGAGAGCAATAAGGCCTTTTTTGTACCACATTAGACAATTTCATATTTTGTCCACATCCTGAACTAGGTCTGAGATGACTAATGCAAGGTCAATGTGGAGACCTCCCTTATGGCAGGCAGAGTGTGTGTAGCTCTGCCCTGCAATTCAAGAGGCAACTTATAGGCACTCTGTAATGGGGAGAAACAGCCACAGTCTTATTCTAAACTCTCCTTCTGGATGACTCCATTTGCTTTTTTGAAGTCTATTGATCTTTTGCCAAACTCTCTCTGATAATAAATATAAAATATAATTTTCTTTTGGTAGGTAACTGTCTTAACTGTAAAACCATTTTACAGCATAGTCAATGTAATTATGAACTCAAAAAAAATAAAGCTTCACGCAGACTTAACAGTTTGTGTGAATGTGTGTGCACTGCATCTTCAGAATAGCATCAGTTTATTTCCTGTCATCCTTTGTGTTTTTCTGACAGCTAATTTTTATTCTTTTTTAAATTAAATATGATTACATCAGCTCTTGCTAGCCCAAATGAAGACCAAGAATGGTGCTGATGGATTGCGGAAGACAATAACATGTCCTGAAATGTGAGCCCTGTGTTTGAAATTTGAGTTTCGATTGTGATAAACCATTCCAGATTCCTTGCCCCTTACATAACAGGGTAAATCTTGTCATCTGATAGCACCTACTTGTAAGGCTGGAATGAGCAATGTAAATATTCCTGAAATCTCTCCTATTTATCATACCACTTGGCTTGCAAGCAAACACAACTGCATACCTGAAAAAGGATACACTGCTTTGAATATTTACAATGTACCACAGCAGCAACTGGAAACAGACTACACCAGCTGAGTGGGAGAGAAAACAGTTTGTGGAAAGCTTTTTTACATTTTTAATAAGACTCTAAGTTCTATAAACAAGGGAAGACAATAATTAAAACAATGAAAGAATGAAAAATCACAGAAACCACTTTCTATCGAAGATGAGTTGATATTTTTTTTTTTTTCCCCTCAATGTGCATAGCTCTAAACAACAGCTCACCTGTGCTACTGGAGACACACTAGCATGCTGGAAATGGAGTCACAGATGAATGGATTCTTCAGCAACCTGTGAATGAAGTAATAAACCTGAATAAGATTTCAGCCTATGAGATTTCTTTGGTCCTTTAGTTGTCATATTAACGGGTCAATAATTTTCCTGCTTTCTTGTAAAACTTTATTACCATTTCCTTTTGGGCACGGTCAAAGTCTAAGAAAACAGTATGATATGGAATTTGAAAGTAAATAATCTTGCTATTTGCTGTAATCTTGTTCTGATATTTAGATGATACCTGTCTTCCCATCACAGAGCAAAGCAACACAAAACTTCTTTGAAAAGTTATCCTGGAAAAGATAACGATGGAAGTATTTTCATATCATTAATTAAGACAAAAGTCAGTGTTCTAGCTGTGTGGTATAGCTTTCAGGATTCAGTGAGGACATACATGGAGACATATATATACATGCTTGAACAAGAAAACTGGGACCATGTGGGCATCATGTCAGTTTTCAAAGCCAGTTCATACTCTCAATAAGTGTGAGTGATAGAGTTAATTTAGTGCTGGACACTCTAGGTATCCAGCACTTGTAAGTTCTACTCTGTCTGAGTGAAAACCAACATAGGACTGGATCCTGCATGGAATGTTTCAGGTGAACTCTTCTATATGCACCCTCCAAATGACAGACCTGAGACAGATTCTTACTGAATTTCCCAATATCTCTCAGGTTTTGGCTGAGTGGTGTTGTGAATCTTAGAAAATCTTAGCAATCTTAAAGAATGCTTAACTTTCCCTCTGTAATGTCTGAGGCACCAAATGCCTCTTCTGTCTTCTTTAACCCATTGGAATATGACTACTAGGTAGGCTACGACTACTTTTTTGTTTCTTTCATTTTCACGGAAACATATAACAGCTTTGCTGAAAAAAATAGAGAGAAAAGAAAAATATGAGGAGCCCTACACAATGTATTTTCTGCACAAATGAACACATTCCATTAATTTGTGTGCCGTGGTGATACAGTAAGAAAATTCATAGATCCCACTGTTGGATGTTTTACTTCTTACATCAATGATTTTGATATTTTGCTACTGTTAAGATACACAGATATACAGGAAAACTACTAATCTCTTAGACCACAGAAGAAGAGGTTTTATTTCATTTTTATGGTGTATAGATAAAAATATCTATCTGCATTTCTGGCTGTAGGATTTTTTTAAGTTTGATTAGAATAGTGGATGAAAGACATCTTAATTTGTATTGGTGTTAGCTGGGGACAGAATTTGTCCCCAGAAGATTTATGAGGCTTGTTATGTAAACAGAAAGTATACAAAAAGTAAGTTCTTACAACAGGAGAAAAAAATATGAGCATGATATGTGATGACAGTTTTGTATCAACTATGAAACCATCCAAAGGTTTGCTTTAGCACTTGTTAGGTAATTATTTTACTGCTGTACTAATTAGGAAATATTTCATCTGGCTTTTTCAACAGGCCACAAAAGAGGGTGAATAGGCATACAACCAGATGAAGCTACAACACAAGCATGTGGGGAAAACAGTATGCCTTTACAGACATTTGGGATGCTCCACTGTGTGATGTGTAAAGGAAAGACAAGCTAGATCAGAGTTATAAATAATGAAAACCAAATAAGGCATATTTGAGGTAAAGAAATACATATTTTGCCAGAGGAAGAAAGATGGTCAAGGACACCTTCCAGCTACATGGATGTAGCAAATCTGGGAGCCCAACTGCAGGCAGCCCAGAGCACTGAGACTGATCCTGGTGCAACTCTTCAGTAGCCGCTGACACCTTCTCCAAGGTAATTATCATTCTGATGCAACTCCAGTCTTCCTCTTGGCCTCTTGTGTCTCAATCACTGTTTTCCTTACTTTTTCCTTCATTTCTTTTATATAAAAATAAAGAGTGTGTATGAAGAGGATTTTACCCCTTCTGATATCAAATACAAACATGAAGCTAAGACTGTTCAAAGGACATGCAGTAGCTAGAGAGTATATAGGGGATAGTACAACTTACTGTCTGACCTTAAAGAGCTTTCAGGAGTAATTCCCTTTGGCCATGTTGCTTTAGGGTCCCAGCCCAGTGCTGTGCTTGGACAGAGTGTTTTAAGTCTGAAAATCCCGGCCACTTGGCATCTTCAGTCCACAGATCATTCCAGTTTGACTATCTTGGAAATTTTTTCTCTTCCTTTATACTAGACTTCCGTGTTGGGTGAAGGTATTCAAGTGTGGGCTTCTCCCTAGCAGCTGTTGATTTCTTCCAAGAGGTGTTTACTGTCTCACTGGAGCTGGTGACTCCTCACTGTGATGCAGCATACACCCAGCTCTGCTCCTAATGATCCCTGCCAGGCATACAGATAACAGTCCTTGGCTGCAGAAAGATTCAAAGCAAAGGAGTCAACACACTTGAGGATTTTAAAGGCCTTACAGTCTCTTATTCTTTTGAAATTGCTGAGAATGACCATGACCTTAACTTTTGTGACCATCACACTGTTCTATTCCTTTAAAGACTGACATGAAACCAGTTCAGTGAAAATCATTTGACGTTCATAACAGCTTTGTGTTTTGAACTTCTGTGCCACAGCACCAGATTGACATATTTTTTGATCATTCATGTTACCTGAACCTATTCTATTATCTTGACAATCTTTAGAAATAGAAATGTACATGTTTGTCTGAGTGCATTTGAGGTAAATTTAGTTTTCAGGTCTAAACCTCTGCAAAGGACTCCTAAACAATTACTCTGCATTGCAAATGACACTTTTTTCACTTTAATTAATTCCCTATTCCAGTCTTTTAATTTCTGAATTCCTGTATTGATCATATTTTAGCTATTTGATTGAAAGTCCTCTTTTTAACCTTCTTTATGCTAAAAGGTTTCCTTTCTTCTTGGATTACAGTATAATTCTGCTTTATTGACATCTTACTTTGCTCATGAACCTTTAATCAGAATTGCTGTTTATTTTCTCATGCAATCCAGTCTGCCAGGATGATTGCCCAAAGTTGTCTTGTTTCTGATCTAATTTTTGCACTCATTTTAGTCATTTCCTATTCACTTTTTTTAATCAGCAGTGGAGAGGTAGATGCAGGTGTACATAAAATGTAACGGACTTTGGTGTGATAACGTAACAATTATTTAAATTTGTTTTACATGTTTACCTTTTATAAAATGCAGACAAAAGAAAATGTGTTGCAGACATGATCTGCACTGCCCAATGCACTACTCGGTAAGCCCATTTAAAAAAAAATAAAAAGTCAGATATGGCTGTTATTACATCACTCTGATATATAGAAAGAGATGACTAATTCCTGTTGAAATTAAAAATATAGACATCTTCTGTCTGCATAAATTTTATCATAAATATATATTCTCACAAGATGAAGAGCAAGCTCATACTTTTCCTAGCTGCAGGACATTCTTCACACTCTATTCATTCATTTCATATACTTGGTGACCTTTATTAGAACTTATCCTCAGTTTTCAGGTTAGAGCAGTAAAATACTTGTCTATGTTTCAGTGTCTGTTTATAGTTACAGTTATTCACATGTGAATATAGGTAACCTATACTAAAGGAGATTGTTCTAACTAGGTTCATACACTGATCTCAATAGCATTGATGAGAATCTGGTATAAATCCATTCATTCAGAATCTTTTCATCAATTTTCTTCTCTTTTTAATAAGAGAAGTATCCCTTCCTAACAAAAAAGGTCTTAGAAAACAAAAATGACAACAAAAAGTTCTAACATGTTGTCTGAGCACAACATGAGGTTTTCTGAAACTACAAGGCAAATGAAATGCTTATAATAAAAGTTTTGACATTCTTGCCAAATTCATACTTTGTGTTGATTACTGAAGTGTATGCAACCATTTGTCAGAAGTAGCTATTATTTCTCAGAAATTCTGTTTTGCAGAGACACAAAAAGCCATGGCTCCTACACCAATAAATGTTTCTATCTGTTCATATCTGTAGTCATTGTTCATGATTGTTTACCAAAAAAAAGCAAGTTTCTAAAGACTTCATGATGATGGTGAAGTGTTCCTTCTGTGTATGTGCAATTAATATCACAATACTACTGTGGGAGGTGTTGCATGGATATTTTCAGTTCAGGCTGCTTACATAGAGATCTTTCTAGTGCATGCTTTTCGTATGTATGTATTCATGTGCTACTTTATATTTTATAGCAGTACCTAAATTTTATTAGTTTCAAAGTACTTTTATTACTTTCTGAATTATTTGCTTATTTTATGAATGCTATTCTTAGAATTTTTACACAGATGATATCTCAGTGTTTTGCTATTTTCAACTTAACTACCAACACTTTTTTCTTTTTTCTTTTGTCTTTATATTCACATAAAATAATAAATGAGTTCAGTTTTGAGTGAGAATCTGGAATTTCACAAGTAATCACTTTCTACTGTGATATCTTTCTCATAAACCTTAGCTATTAACTTTCCTAATACATAGTTACCCTGCTACGTTCATGTACACAATATTTCTTTTCCTGTTCGGTATCCCATCTGCCATCACACAAAATGTTATACTAAAGTCCAGGTAGATAAAATGTGGGTTCCTTTTTTTTTTATATAAAGTCAATTATCTTAATGAAGAGCATTATGAGGTTAGTTTGTGAAGGTCATTCTTGGATAAACTGAGTTTTTTTGTTTTATCCATGTTCTGTTGCATAATGATGAAATTTGTATTCTGTCCCCATTGTGGCGTGTACTGAGCTGAAATTGAACTCCTCTTCTAAAGGAAAAAAAAACTACCAGGGAACATTCCCTTAGACTTCTGAAAGGTATTTTGCGTAAGAGATAGTGTCCAGGAATAAGAATTAAACTTATGAAGTTCCATCATTAAAATCAATATTAAAATTTATTGAAAAAATCCCATCTCCTTTTTTCTTAGCTGCTGGAATACCTTTATTTTGTTTTTTGATTTACATGTGAGAATGGGATAGAAATTAAGGAAAAAAATAGGCACTGTTAACATTGATGATAAATTCAAGAACAATTTGCAGAAACAGAACTGAAAGAACTCATCTGTAAATTTAAAAGAATGAATTTTGGATCGTCACAGGATTTTGCAAGCACAAACATACCAAATCAAGATGACAGTGTTAAATATACTAAATAAACTCATATAATCACCAGTAATGTCACAGGCTTTGAAGTAATACAATTTAGGATGTTTACCATTCTTTGAATTTTCTTCTGTTAAAGAATGACTATGAAAAGGGACAAAGCAAAAGAGGCAGCTTCCTATAAGAGTCCATTCAGAAAAAATTATGGACATCTCTAGTAAGGTTCTTGTATGTTTTGTAATTTCTCTGTGTGCAATACCTGCATTTTCCAACTCTGTGTGATCTCAGCCTTCTTCACTGAAGAACGGGCCAATTTCCTTGAAGACTATTGTAGTTACCAGAGCCTTTAGTACTCACAGTGACTAGAAGGATGATGCTTCCCTTTGACAGCCTCCTATGGTGCCATATTGTGTGGACCATCTGTATCAGGATGCAGCTTGTTTTGGGTAAACAAATGGGACTTCCAGGAACCGAGATTACAGATCATCTAGGTATTTTACACTCAGTTTTCAATTGTATGCTCATATAGATTTAATTTATATGCCTGAAAAAACTTTAAAAGATTTTGGTGTATCTATCTTAAAATTAGCCTAATGTTAGTCAAACAGCATTTGGAATAATGTTTGAAAATAATAATACCTGCAATATGCCATTTATAGTCTCCCTTGCAGCCAGTATCGTGTAAAACATAATTAAAGAGTTTCTAAAATGTGCAGTACAGTCTAGGTCAGCTAAATACATAATCAGGGAGTCATTAATGGAGCTGCAATTAATTAATATGCCTCCATCAGAGCCATTAAAGCTGATTAATGTTATGGCACACAAAGAAAATTTGTAGCTAACAAATCGATGACCCAGTAGACTGTATTGTCTCCTTTGGAGCCATTAGACTGTACTGTATCAGAGCTTCATCAGAGAATTTTTAATTTACTGATCATCAGCCCCAGAAGTCATTAGTTGGCCCGGGCTTATGATGCATGAGCATGGAAGAAATATAAGATAGAACTCCGTCAGGAGATAGATCTCCCACTTACACTGCTGTAAATCAATGGTAACTCCATTGGAACCAAAAAAACTACTCCAAAGGGAAAGTCAAATCAGTTGAGATTTTTAAAAAATCATTTATTATGCTTATTCAATAGTTCATTTTCTAACTGAAACATTTGGATTTTGCCTTTGACCTAGAAAGGGAACCCACTCAGAATTCAGATGATATGGAGGCAAAGAAAGTTAGTAAGTTATATATTTTCATGACTTATGTATTTGGATTTCATCTGAGGTTTAACATAGGATCTGAATTTTCAATCTACAATTGCAGCATTCCTGCGATGTATTTCACTCAGGACTGTTCGTATATATTCCCAGTCCTTGCTCTTTCTAGCTATAGATTTTGTCTGGAAATTTATTGGATATTTCTCATTAAGAATGACTCTTTCTCTGATTTTCATGAACTTCAATGAAGCTGCACTCAAGATAATTTTGTCCTAAATGGTTTAATATAGAATAAACGTTCATAATTGAAGTAACTAAGACTCCTTTGAGGACAGTGCACAACAAATATTACAATCTTTTACAAAGGCTGAGCTCAAGTCTTTGCCTGTTCAAATTCATGAAGAAACTTACTGTGGGAGGTCACTTACCTCGACAGCTGTGTGATCTTGAGAACGCAGCAGGGGTATGGCTCTGAATATATGATTTTCTAGTAGTCACTTTCTCTCTTTGTAGGTTTTGTTACATTGCAATCCCTTTCAGATTGCCTAAGATTCATGGATCAGATTCTTGTTTTCCATTCCTTTCTGAAGCAAGGATTATTATCTGACAGTCTTGCTCAGAAACGTAGATAAGAGTTTGTTCCATTTACTTTTGATGTGTTGTAGATGGCAGGTGCAGTGCTATTGAATTTCATGGAGCAGTGTCAGTTCACAGCAAAATACTTAAATTTAGGCTATCCGAAGAAAATACTGGAAATATCTGTCTGGCTGTCCAGGTTTTCAGAACATAGCAGTGAAGCAGAATTATTGTATATATATATGAGCATCAGTATATAAGAAAACAAAATGAATACTAGAAATCATGATTTTCCATAAGAATTAAAGTTGACAAAAAATACATACTTGAATCACAACTTGTGAAGTTATTTCTTTCAATTTTTCAACAGCCTATGGTTCTGTTTAGCAAAAGTAGAAACCACAAGGACTGGTTTACCTGCAGATGATACAAAACACTTTTGCCATGCCTTAACTTAATTTTATTTTTTAATATACTTAGTGTGCATCTAAATAATTGTGCTTTTTGTAGGTATGTCTTTTTATTTGTGTTAAATTGTTATAGATTCAATTTCAGACCTGGTCACAGATTTCTAATAGAATTGAGTGAAGGACTTTAATCCTTTTCCTTCTGTTTCCTGAACATATACAACATTAGTCTCTTGATTTTACCTCTCTGTTATATCTAGTAGCCTCAGAATGCATGAACTAGATTTCTTTGGGATTAAAGGGAAGTGGAAGCTGTGCTCCAGGAGTGCACCTTATGAACTCTAGATACACACACGAAAATAATTCAGTCCATAGGACTAGATGAGAATTAATCTAAAGTTAGCGACACTGAAATATCTACAGTATTTTTTTACGTCCTCTGTGCAATGTGTTTTGCTCTGCATTTCCATCCCCTTTTGGTCCCTTCTCCTAACTGATGTAAAAAATGATTGTGTTTTTCTATTGCTTTGTCTCTAGAGGGTAATCTGGTTTGGATGGATATTTTTCTATGCTGCATGAAACATGAAATGAGGGTCTGAAGTAAATTAAAATAACTGTAATGGGAGAATGATGTTAATAATAATGAAGAGAAGAGAAAGTAAGTTTGAATATTATTTCTCTTCTTTTCGATCAACCCTGATCGTAAGGTATAGGCTTCCAGTTTAGATAATTTCAAATCTACAATGCTATTAAACATTCAGGTTTGATTAGCACAGTGGCAGGATTAGTATGAAGAGCACAGAAGTAATCCGTAGTGCTTCATCCACTGAATAGCTTATAATAATTTTACAGGTTTTATAAGAGTGGAGGAGGAAGGGGAGCACCAGATTCAGAAACTGGGAGCACCTGTCTATTTTAGCATAGGGATTTTCCTATTCAGTGATGCAATACAGCATGATATGTGGTGGCTGTCTATCTGAAAGAGTTCAGAGCAATATAGGTTGTGCTTCTTCACACAGCGCAACCAGGCCAGGGAAGCTGGTATCTCCTGCCTGTACATCTCACCACTCCTGTTTGACCCAACTAACACAATTTCCACAAACCCCAGGTATACACAGAATTCGGGAAACAATCATTCAACCTGTGCAGATGCAAACTTTTACAAACCTTTTATTCTTTATATTTAAGCTCTCCATGTCACCTGTGCTCTCCTGATAAACCTATACTGTCGGGTATATTTTTTCCTATTAGCAAACCTTGTGTAGCACAGCTAATAAATTCATTTCCTACAAGGTTGCTCGTATTTTAAAAGTGTCAAAAATTATTTCACAGTCATAATTATGGTGTTTGGCAATGTCAGACAAGCACAACATATGTTTTATCCTAAATAGTAGATGAATGGCACTGAATTGTTGTTTTTACCAAGTCAAACTGACCACTAGAAATTCCGGTAAACTGAAGTTCAGCTTTTATAAGGACTGCTGAATTGAAGAAATATGTCAAATAAACTTTTTTTTTTTTTTTGCTTTTGACACATCTGCTAATCATCTGGGATTTCACTTCTGTGTGCAAATGCAGTATAGCTGGAATAAAATTCCGTAGCAGGTTATTTTATTTTTATTTGCTGATGATTAAAGCTTTGTTCATAAATAGGTTTGCATTTTCATTGACATTCTGCTCTTAGTCTACTGCTGAGCTGTGTCAAAGGATGATGAAAAAGGCATCAGGTGACTTGACCTATCACAAGCAGCAAGGGCTTTACTGGTTTCCAGCTCTTTGCTGTTTCCTACAACCACAACAAGATTCTTGAGACCCTTCTCTATCTATCTCCCCCATGACCATCCTCAAATAAAAATAAACTGGTTTAGTACACATTCACATACAGTGAACGTACTGTGCAGGACAGGCCATCTGAAATATGTTGGTTATTTACTAGAACTGAAGTAGAAACACTGCAAGTTCTTTGTCTTCCACACAACCTTATGATTGATTACTTTATATGGAAATTATTTTATTATTTTCATATTACTGTCTTGCTTTTTCTTCATGGTTAATAGCAGCATAGCAGAAACAACAAGAAAACATAAGAAAAATTCCTGTAATTTCACTTGTGACAATCTATGTTTGCTTTAGAGTCATTGATATGTTTGGTCTAAACATTCCTCTGGTACAGATAAAGGTAACTAGATTTACATTAGATGAGAATTTTCAGACTGAGAAGTTCTTTTTAGTAATAAAATTAATTACATGTGCATACATGTAATTAACATACATATACGTATACATACGTATGCATATGTATAACATACATATACATTAACATACATATACGTATGCATATAATCCATCACTTGCAAATAACTTTTTTACATTTTCTTCTAACAGGATTTTTTCCTCTCCTCCAAATGTACTTACAGCAAGGTTCATAGAAGAAATGCAGTGCATAAGATGGAAATCATAATACATTATTAATAAAACTTGAAAGCAACAGCTTAAATGATAATCTTTAAGTAAACTGTAAATCCTTCCAATATGTCCTATGAGTTATGAAGGCATCCTGAGACCGACAGAGGATACAAATTAGAGAGAAGTAGAGAGATAAAAGTCAGCAAAACCTATTATGAATTGAAAACCTATTCTTGGTTTCTTCTTGTTTTTTTTTCTGCAAAGTAGAAATTATATTCTCAGCAAATACAGCAAAGAGAGAAGAGAGGACTAAATTTTCATTTAAGTCATAGTAACACAAATCAGGAACAATTCTGTGATGCTCAACAGAATAACACTTTTGGAGTGAGATGAAAAGCAATCTCCAAAACTCAGCTTTTGAACTTAGTTATAACAGCACAGACCAAATGCTAGCAACTACCCTGAAGGGAAGGTACATCTGAATCTTTTAGTCCACGTATTAAAACATTAGTTCTATAAATACGAACAAAATAGAGGGAGTGCTTAAGGGTGATATCTAATGTTCCTCCTCCCCTTCCTTCCTCCTCCTGCAGTATTGCAGAATTTCCCAATATTAATTGTATTTATCCATGACACAAAAGCTCCAGAGATTCTCAGGTAGAAAGAGAGACCGTGTTACTATGGCACTTGTCATAGGAGAATATTGTGAGCTCTGAAGAAACTTCCTGAAAAGAAGGGACGGATGTTCAAGGACAATGTACAACTCTGATACAGTCTTAGCAACTTGATGAAGACAATGCATGACTTCCAGGAGCAAAGTTCTGTTTCTCGCCTCTCTCAGAGTAATACCCCAAAACCAATGGCTTGTGCTTTAATACCATGAGTTTCCATGTTGTTCTGTTAGGATTAGTTCACTTCACATGTTGTGTTGCAGCACAATTTTTCAGTTCTGAGTTTATGAGCAAGGAAAAGAGAAAAAGTGAAGAAATTCTCTCTTCAGCAACTGAAATTAAATTTTTCCACAAAACAAAAACGCTCCAAACACAATGAAACAAGCCAAAACCCCAGCATAAACAGAACATAAAATCCAAACTCCACCGGAATTTTAAGCCACATTGAAACTGTTTTATATTATAGTGTCATAGAATCATACAATCCCTAGGTTGAAAAAGACCTTTGAGATCATCAAGTCCAACTGTACCTGTCTACTACTAAATCATATCCTTAAGCACTTCATCTATCCATCTTTTAAACACCTCCAAGGATGGTGACCCAATCAACTCCCTGGGTAGCCTCTGCCAGTGCTTGATAACACTTTCTGTGAAGAATTTTTTCCTCATGTCCAATCTGAACCTCCCCTGGCACATCTCGAGGCCATTCTCTCTCATCCTCTCACCTATGACTTGGACAAAGAGACCAACACCCACCTATCTTCAACCTCTTCTCCAGTATTTGTAGACAGTGATAGTCGTCTCTAATCCTCTTCTCTAGGCTAAATAACCCCAGTTCCCTTGGCTGCTCCTCATAAAACTTTCCTCCCCTTTCCTGATAATTTTGTCTCTTTGTTATTCTTCTCAGTCAGTAACAGAAATCCCGAATAAGGCCTTATGGTCATTTACAAGACTGTGCAAAGAACCATAGGTTTACATGATAAATCCTAACCTTAGCTTTTCAGAATCTACCTTTCTTAATTTAGCACTATTCAGGCCAGTAATTAATCTGTCCTGATATGCAGAGCAATACATAGTTTCCTGACTGCTACACCTTGGAATTGTTTATATAATTCTTACTAGTATATAAGTTTTCTAAAGTGAGGCCAGTAGTTTTCCTCCACTTCAGTTGCATACTGACCATATCTTCAAAGCTTTAAAAAAACCAACAAGTCATCTTTTTTTTTTTAATTTACAAACCTGAAAGTTAGAAATAACAAATAAATCTAGAAATGGAACAAGCATCAATCTGAATTTTTTAATACATATATAGATTCTGAGATGTTAGTTCACTGACAGTTAATATAATATAATGTCACAGTTGCTTTACTAAAACAATGGCATGTTATTTCTAGTGAAAGAGAGTTCTCTTTCACTGGAACATATTAAACCTACAATTGATAGATAATATTTTTCTTATGTCAGGGCTTGAATTTTCATTTTACCCATGAAGCAAGAGAGAATATACATGGCAACAGTGTAAGAAAGATGGTCCTTATTTGCTTTCAATGACTATTCTGAAAAGCAGTTATCACTCGTATGCAGCCTGCCAAAAACATTCAACATTACATTTCTGCCCCTGCCTTCCCCTCCCAAAAAAAAATTAGCAGAAAGCCCTGAAGACTTTTTTTTTTCATGCATCTCTCTTTGAAACTTTTATTTCTGTAACACAATACCAGGACCCAGACTCAAACACCTGGGCAAACACTAGTTAACCCCTTGGCACTGGGTAAGACCTTCCCAGTTAAATTCAATGTTTGCTAATTAAACAACAGTGGTGCTTTTACTATCTTAAGGCCAACAGTTCACTAGGAGCATCAGTACTGATATCCATTAAATAAAGTCTAAAGATTTTCTCTGTTTGGATTAAAGGGAAAATATAGTAGTAAAATGGTTAACAGGTAATAGATTTAACTAAAAAATTTACTTGCACTTTCTATCCACTTCACTAATGTCCTTTTTTTCAAAGTAAATAAAGGATACCTTGTATTGCAGTGGTGATGTATTGCAATCATATCTTTATTCACACTTTTAGCAAAACCTATTTTCTGTGTGTAGGTCTACCTTGAAAGTCAGTGGCCATTAAGCACATCAGCCAGGGGAGAGGGATATTGAGAGCTAAGAGTGAGGATGAGCAGCAAGCAAGTTCTGGTTTATCTGTCCAGGAGTCCTCCTAAACTCCTCTGGCTTCAACTGCACTGCTCTTGTTGGCAGAAAGAACAGTGCTGGCTGCAGTCTGAGGGGGAATCCAGGTCACCCTCCATGGGGACCTACATGGTACAACACAACAGAATATCTGTCTGCTTGTGGCAAAACAGTTCATCCATGTTCTGTTCCATTCCCTTACAGGGCCTGCCTAACTCATGTTAAATGCTCATTAATGCAGGCAACGTTCCACCTCTTACTCCTCATCACATGCCCTAAAGAGCAGTTCTGGCAAGAAATATTTTTGTATACTTTGAACATTTCTGAGAGTACTTGTAATAGAAACATCAACACTTTAATAAATCTAGGATTTTTTTCTGTTAAACAGATGGGATTTTTACTCAAAAAACTGCAAAATGTAACATTTTAAAAGTCAGACCATTGTTGCTGCTGTTATTTTCCCAAAATGAAAAATAAAGCAAAATGGAACCTTTCGCATATCCAGATTGGGTTTTATGACACATTTTTGTTTCTATGTCTGGTGAGAACAGCATCTTGAGTAAAGCATTCATCCCAGTTTTATACAGTTAGGGTAATCATCTCTTTTAAGTGTCTATTATTGTTCCTATTGTTTGTAACCAGAGCTTTGGTGACTAACTTGGAGAAAAAAAAAAATAAAATATATATATATATTCTTATGAGGGCTGAGAAAATTACTAAACCTAAGGAAAGTAATTCTGTAGTTGACTTGTATGGTAAAATTTACCTAAAGAATGAGGTTTTCAATGTCTAATACCCAACGGATAATTACAAAAAGCAAACAAAAGAAATGCACTCTTTCAAAAATTGGTTCTCTAAGAAAGAGAATTGTTTTATCAGAAAATGTCTCACTGCAGATTTGTCTGGGAGCATTTTGGAGGTTCCCCATTGAGCTCTGGGAAGCACCTGGAAGAGGAGGCTGAAAGCTAAAATAACAAGGCAGAAGAAAGACTGGGATTTTCTTAATCTATTTTTATCAGGTGAGAAGCAGAAATATTTGCAGAAGCTTTATAAAACAGAGGGAATCTGCTCACTGAGCTGAGAAGGAATAAAGTGTAAACTATAGGAATCCCATGTTGGTTTAAGTGTCTTGTCTTTCAGGTATATGTGAAAGGGTAATGACTTAAAATTATGCTCATAGACTGTATAGATGTTTATATTGTGCATTTGCTCAACTATTTTTCATTTTGCTTTGGCCAATGGGGGTGAGTTTATTTAAGCTAAAACTGAGAAAGACAACACTAACCCAGGATACAAACTGGGACGGTAGTTGAAGAATTGGACTAAGGTGCCCAAAATCTCTGACAGTCCAGACAGCCTTCAGCAGTCTAAGTCAGACCTTGGGGAAGGCCCAGAGTCTTAATATAGAATATAGATAAGAAATTTACTAATTAATCGTATCTTAATAATCACTGTCACCACCATCAAAACGTGGGAAAATGATAGGAAAAACAGATAGCACTAAGAACAGAACAGGGGCTAGTATCTGTAAGGATGTAATAGCTATAGTATTAATATGATCAACTACAAAATAGCTCCTAAATATAGTAGCTCCTATGTTATTTTCAAGTAAGTCACTGCCCAATGTTTCAACAGTTCACTTTCCCCAAATATAACATGCAGAAAAACAACAATCCAGTCTGACTGTGCCAGGGAAGAACCACCTTGCAGAATCCTAAGATAAGCATCTTTGCCATAAAACAGCTGTCTCATGCTTTCTTTTTCATCCTCGATGAATCAAATTCAGATCAAATAATCATTGAAATGCAAATCTTCAGTGTTAAATGATACACCCAAGATCAAACTTGTGACAAATATTGGTTGAGCTTTGGGCAAAATCCCTGTTTCCTGACTCCTACATATGACACTATTTGTACTGCTTTTTAAACTAGTGTAGTTTGCACAAAAGCCAGCTCATCCCTCCCAAAACAGCTGATGAATGACTGTAAGTAAAATACTATAAACTACAGTTTACAGCACAACTATGTCTTCTCTTAACTAGCCTAGACTATGGAATTTTTTGAAACATTGTGTTTCCTGGCTCTATTTGTATCATTAATGATTAAAAGCCTGACTTTCTTCTCACTTTCCCACAAAAGTGTTTTTATCCTGCTTCTGAACTGATGAATGAAGGTGAGATTTTACTGAACTGACCATGGTAACAGATAAAAATTACAGATTTGAATAAGTCTGGGTATCTATGTACCTCTGGAAATAATATTTTACAGAGAATATTTGTAACAAATTTTTAAACTAATTTATGATATTGGAGATATTGAAGAGACTTTTTCTTGGTTTTCTGACTTATTCTTTCATTTTCTCCTGTAATAAGAATACAGAATCACAGAATCAAAGAATCACTAGGTTGGAAAAGACCCACAGGATCACTGAGTCCAACCATTCCTATCAACCGCTAAACCATGCCTCCCCCCGACACACCTCAACCACCCATCATTTAAACACCTCCAGGGAAGGTGACTCAACCACCTCCCTGGGCAGCCTCTGCCAGTGCCCAATGACTCTTTCTGTGAAGAATTTTTTCCTAATGTCCAGCCTGAACATCGCCTGGTGGAGCTTGAGGGCATTCCCCCTTGTCCTGTCCCCTGTGAGAAATGCTGTGAGAAACTGTGTCAAAGGCTTTACTGAAGTCCAAGAAGACCACATCCACAGCCTTCCCCTCATCCAGCAGCCGAGTCACTTTGTCATCGAAGGCAATCAGGTTAGTTTGGCAGGACCTGCCTTTCATGAATCCGTGTTGACTTGGCCCGATCACTCGGTTCTCTTCATGATAGCACTCAAGATCGCCTGCTCCATGACTTCCTCTGGTACTGAGTTCAGACTGACTGTCCTGTATTTCCCTGGGTCCTCCCTCTTACCTTTCTTGTAGATGGGCACATCAGCCAGCCTCCAGTCCAATGGGGCTTCCCCAGTCTTCCAGGACTGTTGGAAGATGATGGAAAGGGGTTTGGCAAGCACATCCACCAGCTCCCTCAATACTCTTGGATGGATCCCATCTGGCCCGATAGGCTTGTGGGTGTCTAGCTGGGCAAGCAAGTCTCTAAACACCTCCTCTTGGATCATTGGAGCCTCATTCTTCTCTGACTCCTGGGTGTGTACACAGAGGGAGCAACTTTCCTTACTGTTAAAGACTGAAGACTAAGTACCTCAGTCTTGTCCTCATCCTTTGTCACAGTTGTTCTATTTGCATCCAATAAGGACTGAATAGTCTCCCTGGTCCTCCTTCTATTGTTAATGTATTTATAGAAAGATATTTTATTATCTTTTACTGACTAGTCCAATCTGAAATCTAGTTGGGCTTTAGCCCTCCTGATTTTTCCTCTGCACAATCTCACTTCCTCCCTGTAGTCCTCCTAAGACACCTGTCCCTTCTTCCATAGGTCATAGACATTCCTTTTCTTTTTGATGTCCCTCAAGATCTCCCTGCTCAACCAAGCAATACATTCAGATATGTTGACTTCTAGAAAGATTTCTCCTGTAACTTTTCACATTTCTCCTCTGTTGTTGCCTGTGATCAAACTCCAATATTTTATGCTATGACTTCATTGATGTCTGGAATGAAATATGATATAAAATTTCTGTAGATTCTGAGTTAAATACACACTATTTTGCATAACAGATTAATATGCTTTTTGGCTCAAGCTGTCACATTCTGTTCTGCATATATTATGATATTCTTATAAATTTGATTTAAGGACATAGTTTAGTTCTCTTCCTGAAAGTAAAGTAATAGACGCATTATGGATGAGGAAGGAAAGTACTATATCTGTAGTTACAGATCTAGTAGACTTTTAGTGACTTACCTGTACACTGTTAGAAAACTATAGAGATCTAAAAGAGTAGTAACAGCAGTTTTAAAAAATAAAATTAATAGTAATTCAGGACAAAGTTAGAAAAAGAGACCTATATCTGGTAGAGAACATTTCATTCTTTTTTTTTTTTTTTTATTTTGTCAATGATCATCTGTTACATTTCTTTTGCCAGGAATCACCAATTGCATTTCTAGAAAAATGGTATCTTTTCTGTATGCTTTTTGAACTTGAGAACTGGGATATTAAAATATCTAAGCAATGATACAACACAGCATATGTAGCCCTAAATAGAGCTTTCATTGATATATAGTCTAAAGGACCTTTGTCTTCCATTCTTTTCTCTCAGATAAGCTGAAAAACAGCATATTTGAATCTCCTGAAAAGATTGCAACCAGATAGTGTCAGATTAAGCTTCCTTAATTTTTCTTTTCAAGTTCTTAAGCAAGCGAACTAATATGAAAATAAATATCTGAGAATAAAACCAAAAGAAAAACATTCAGAGGAGGTATCTGAAACAGGACATATATGGTATAAATTATTATCCTGTTTTAATATTGAAGGAAAATAGACTAATGGTTTTATTCGCTCACTTAGTAAATTTGTTGTTGTGTAGTTCAATAAAAAATACATTTTATATTGAAAGAAAGCATGTTTCAAAAAAGAAAATTTTAGGAAAGTTGTGTTTTAATAAAAATATGATAGCTGAAAAGCTATTGTTTCATCTTCTGAATGCCCATGGTTTAAATTATGTATCAAAAGCAACGTCTAGAACAGATCATCTCTCTTACTTTCCTGCCTTCATGTTTTTTTCTGAGCATTTTAGATTTTTCCTGAAATTTGCAGCTAATAATCTTCAGTGAAACCATAAGTCCTTTGTCAGTTCTGTGCAGATGGCATTTATCAGCTTTTGTAAGCTCAGAGGAAGTCACTGGACAAATGAAAAGTCTCAGAACTCTCCCTGGCTTTTTCCTCCTACTGTGTGCCAATTTAAATATGCTAGATCATTCTTATAATATATTTTAAATATTATCTGTTGCTTCTACAAAGAAGGCTTAATAGTTCTTTAAATATATGAACATTTCAGCAAAACGTAATTTCTTCCTGAATTAGATTCTCACTTCATTATTCTCTCTTTGATCTGTAGGACCCAGAATTAGATACATTTCCTTGCAAAATACAGTGTGCCATTGCTTCCTGAACATATCTTTAGTATAGTGTGATTTGGTTTATTTTTTTTTTAATTAATTGAAACCTTTATTTTATTTTTGTGTTACTTTTCAAAGCTTAAATATTTTTGGATGATTTCAGAGATAATATGTTGAGTTTCATAAAAAATGTTTAGAAAAAATAGGTTTTTAAAAAACACTTAGAAAAATACATATATTCTAAGTTATGAACCATTGTAACATGAAAATTGTAGTTGTAAATTAAGGCTTTTAACAGCTTTGCAATTCTCAGATTTCCATCTAATGTGATTTAGAGTGTTAAACCATGTCATAGTGGATAGCAACACATAAGATATTCAGCTCTTCATTTCTGTGTTCATCTTCAGGTTTCCTTAAAGTGCAACCTTCTGATTAGTGAAACAGCTGCTGTCTTTTTATCTATATCCTGCTTAAAGAGATTTTACCTACCTTCCATTTGCAAGCAGAAAATCTTTGCTACAGAACTGCGTTGAATATCAAGTGTTATTGAATATTCCCATTTTAACAACATACATTTGGAACAGTGTTTGCAAACCTGGTCTAAACTTAGACATCATTGTTGTCATGTCGAGATAGTCATAATCCACCTTGTCAGCCTGCAGTACATTTGTTATTAAGCCCTGTGCATGGATATTACAGCTCAGTTTTCCCATTCAGCATTCTAAGTACATTGTATGAAATTACCATAATGTACCCAAGAAGAAAGCCGTGTGATACAATAAGCTGTTTTGTTGCTTTATTTGTTAATGGCTTGTTTTCCACAGGCAAACTTTCTCCATTATGAAGATCCTGCTTAATTCTTTTGAAAACCACAGCTACGGACCCAGATCTACTACCCACCCGATTTTGGTAGGAAGCCACAACCTTATTCAAAAAATGTGCAACCCTACTGTTCTGTCTCGTGATTTGATGGTTCTCTGGATGAATGACTCTTGTGTGTGCAGACAAATCCTATTGTTCACACAAAGTGAATCTGTCCCAAATGTGTTGGACTCCTTGCATGTGTTGCAATTGATCTAAATATATGGAGTTGTTTATTGAATTTGTTGCTCATGCCTAAAACAAAAGATCAGACACAGAACACAGAACACAGTGATTTTTTTTACATTTGGATCTGCCAAAATTAAGCAGTCTGCAAAACATCCCAGTATGACATGTTCAAATCTCATTGATCTTTGTCTGATGGTAGATGAAACTATAAATTATTAAATGCAACTCATGTAGTCCATGAAGACTATATGGTATAGTAATCTCATTGAAGTTGATTTAAATATTAAATAAATATATCCTAATGAAATCAGGACATTTGGGGGTTTTTTGATCATCAATTTTGAATTTTCTTGCAAGGACAGTCTGATCAATCTGGTTTTCACCTAGAAGAGAATCAGCTTTCTTGGAGGGAAACTTAAAGCCAGATCCATTAGTTTACTGGTTTTTGGTGAAGCACAAAACTTTTCTTTCAGTCAGCTATTCTGCCTTTGATTGCACAAGGAGTGATGTGTTCTATCATTACTATGACTTGCAATACAGTTTGTGAGATCAACAGCAATTAAGCATGAACAATCTGTTTTCTCTAGTGGCTAAGAATAATGTATAAATTAAATTACCTCTCCCAGTATTTTATGAGATTGCTTTACGCATCTAAAGACAAATGCAGAACTGTTTATACAGTCCAAACTACTGTAAATTAGTTATCAGTTATAATTACAAATTTGCCTGTAAACTAATATAAATGTTCTATTTGCTAACTGTACTGCATTCTACTTTAAAATAAATGCTTATTTCAGGCAAATGTAATAGAGATTACAGAATTTTAACTGGTTGAAAGGAAAGCATAACTTTATTGTTCAATGATTTAGATAAAGAGTGTTTTTCTTTTTTGTTGTTAACAATGCAAAGCTGATGCCTATAATAAAATTAGTGGGTAAATTGGTTGGAATTATTAGCAACAACCAGGTCCTATTAGAAAAATGCTTCTAGAATTAATACAATATTTTTTCCCTCTCTTCCTTTTTCTTCTTCCTAAAACTAAAGGGCAGGAGGTAAATTGACAAATTGTTTACAGTGATTTGCAAAAAACCCCATTTCTCAGCTTTTGCACCCTGAGAATATTGAAGATCAAATGGCTAAGGAGTCCTCCCAAACTAAGGTGGTGTTAAGACTGTTCCTGCATTGCTCCAATGAGGACAAAAAGAATGGAAGTGACCACAGACTGTGTTATGTGAGTCTGTATCCATTCCCCTTAATTAGCTATTAAGTGTGACTTAAATGAGCATGAAATAACCAACAACCCTCCCGACTCCCAGTTAAGTACCAGTGACTGTCCCTAGATGCATTGCGATTCCAAAAGGTAGACTCAGTTTTGGTCCACAGATACTTGACATCATTGGCAAAATATGAACTCAAAGCTCTACACACAAGTGAATTACAACAAGAATCTGGAATAAATTTGGAAAATAAATCCCAGACATTTTTATTGTGCCATATCCCTTGAGACACAGGGTAAGCAGGTGAAAATGCTTATGTGTGTTTTAAAACCTCAAGGATTGACAAAAACCCCCTTTCATTTTCACAACCAAAGAATGCACAGAAAAATCTTGCCCTTAGGAAGTATTTTTACCATTGGCTTTGAGGGGAGAAAGGTTTTTGTCCTCTGCTTCATTGAACATGTGTGTTTAATCATGTAATGATGAGATTACATCACGGAACTATCCTTTTATGGTAAATTCTTAGCCACGGGCTCATACTTAATAGACAGCCTAAAGTTCTAGGCTTCTGAAAAATTCAACATTTCCAATTTTAATTTGCTTTATTTTAGGAGCAATGAAGTAAATTACTGCTGCTGTCACTGTAGACATTTATATGATCCTGCTTTTCCTGCACATTTATGAGATAAAGATGTGGTGGAAGCCATACTAGGGTTAAGAAATCAACAGCATTTTGTATTTTGCTTAAAGTATTCACTCGTGGTAGTCAATTTCATAGATTCCTGTGAGTAAAAACTCCCCTAACTTGAAAGAGTTAAATTTTCAAATTTAACTGAACTCCATGACCTGATGGGTTTTTTTTCCCACATATTATTTTTGCAAATGAACCTTTCTGATAAGGTAATTTCTTGCTTAGCAGATGATTGTTGTGTTTTCAAGTGCACAATTCTGTTTTATGCCTACTGTAAGCATTAAAAAAATAGCACGAAAGGAGAGAGACCTCCATGGCAACTGAACTTCTACTAGTACCCGAATTATTCTGAAATGTTAAATACATTTATTGTACTTTCAGGTGACTGGAAGTCTGTGTTTATCAGTGTCTGTATACTGTGCTAGATTCTATTAAGTCATTAGGAAATTTGATCACTTCTTTCAGATGTTGTAAAAACGAAAACTCCGCTCTCCTATTCAGTTTTTCTTCAACAAAATAATAATCAAAATGCAAAAGGCTAGATGTGTAGCAGAAACATTGAGATACAAAGCATATTGAATCAGTTCAAATGAGTTAATTGAAATGAAAGATAGTGACTAAACGGTGGAGGGGCTTTTGACTACCATCCACGACAGGAAGTTCTTTACTCTGGGATATACTATTGTTGCTGGAAAAAAATCTTTGTCTTTCTAAGAATAACCTCAAATACCTATTCTCCATGCTTATTACTTATGAACATTACTTGAGAAAATAGTTTTAAATATATATAGTACAGATCACTTATGCTCTCCATTCTGAGATTTAAAGACTAATACGTCATTGACTTGAAAGGAAGATTCAAAATCTCCATTCAACAAATTCTTATGGCTACTTAGCCAGTGGATTTTTATAACAACAAAGAACGCTGATTCTCCTTTCATTAAATATGTGCATGCCTTTATTCATTGACTTAACTAAAATAAAATAGAAACAACTAATACAATAGCTGCTTAGATTACCGTGCTGAATGCGATTATGGACGGTTTGAAAATTTTATAGATAAATGTAGGGAGATGGTAGAAATTAATTTAAAAGAAATTTGTATATTGAAAGTCCAAAGTGTTTCATGTGGAAAACAGAAACTCTCGGCAGGGTCAGAAGTACAAAACCCAAGGTCTTCTAGAACTAACTAAGCCTGTTTAACAGCTGAAAAAATAAAAATATTCTAGCTAATTTCAGGAAGAGAGAAAAATGTTCTTGATTATTGCTTTTGGCTAACTAACTTGTTATTTAAAGTTTAAAGATGGATATATATAAACCTATTTATTTCCTTTGTTGGTTGTGTTTCATAATCTCCCCTTCATATTATTACTTAGGGATAGAGGGAAGCTATCAAGAAAATTTGAAATAACTCATGATAAAATATAGGAGACCAAGCTGTTGCATTGATAAAAAGCATTATATTTTGGAGTTTTTTATGTATGTTGTCCAGATGTCCTTGAATTTAATATATTAAAGCAAACACTCTTGAGGTTCTAAATAATTTATAGAAGCATCATTGTATAATTTTGCATTTGGTGACTTATTGAATCATTTTTTATTAATACAGGGCTTTTAATTAAATATTTAACACTTCACTACAATATACAACTACTTTAGGAAAAAAATTCTTGCAATCAATGTTTGGAATATTATATCAATAATCACAGCACATTGTGCTGCTAATTCATAGTCACAAACATTTGTGTCCTTATTTCAATGAAATGTAATTGATTACCAAATAGCATTAACATCAGAACTGATGGAAAATAGATAAATATGATTTTCAGTTTTTCATATTCATAACAGAGTAAATGAAAAACCTGAAATTTCTGCTTTTCTCTAGAAACTCCAGAGAAATAAATAGGTATTACATTCCTAAATTAGCATAAACCTATATTATTCAGGTTTGGCTACTGTCTTATTTTGTACATCTTGCTCACAAAACCCTCTTATGGGCTCACATAACTACTTGTCAGTGTTAAGCACTCCACATCTAGGGTTTGATTATGGAATTATCTGAATTTTCAGAAACCATAAAGATTATCTTAGGTGGCAGAAACTGAAAGAGGATGTGAAAACTGGTGTGTGCATATAAAGAATTTGGAATCCGAGCATATATCTCCGAAAGAAAAGCCTGCTCTACTTTACACCTTTCCTATGTAAGTTCTTTTGTCTGTTCTCATACAGTGAATCTGTCTATAGTAGGTGCAAATTCCTCCGTTCAGTTATTAAAAAAAAAAACCTTAGAGGATACAAGGATGCTCTCAATAACACTAAGAGTAACAGATCATTAGAAAGCCAATTAAAAAAACCCTAAATAATTACTTAGTTACTAAAATTATCCAGCATGTATTGAATGTAAAAATTTGACAATCTGTTAGGTTCACTCAGGATAATTTTGTTTTTTAACCTTGTTAATTCACTTTAAACATCATGACAATGTTAAATCTAAAGATTGTGCAGCTCCAAATCTAAAGGTCACATAGGTGCCTGAACTTCCATTTCTAAAATATTCTGCAAGAAAACACAGTGGTTGTATGCTATACATTATTTAACCACAATGTCTGTTGGTTTGACTACATGTTATAATGAAGCTAGTGTGGATTTTCTCAGGAACGCTTAGCAACAACAACAAAAAAAACCCCTTTTTGTACAGAGGTTTGCTCAGGACTGTGGTTTCCATGGAAACTCCTAGAAATAGCAATTTCATTCCAACCTTTGCAAACCCAGTATGAGCTTTTTTTTCATCAGGACTTTTTTTCTTTAATAAACTCTTACATTCAAACTAGTTAGAAAACTGAAGTCATGTTGATGTGGATTATTAATAATTTATTAAAATAATCTCTTTATTTTTAAACCAAAATGAAAAATGATTCTATCATTGTCCTTCTAGTGTAAAAGAATATGAAGCAACACAACACAAAAGAATATTTTAACTGATTCTCACTGTAAAAAGCTATTATTGAAAAAGCTTTGTACTGTATTTTAATTCACTATTTAATAAGATGTGAATCACACAGAAAAATTATACTTGTAACTCCTAGAGCTATTAAAATAGCTGCAGCTGGGAGGTGTAACTCCATCATGAATGAATGAGATAGAGAAAAAAAAGTATCCTCTGCAAGGAAGCTTCTCAATGAAAATGTCGGTAAACAAGTCCTAGAAAAAAGGAAACAGATGCTAAGTGATAAGAATGTGCCTGTTCTGACAGGGAACACTACCAGTATGCACGTGTGATGGGTTGAATGCGTGTGTCTGTGGGGGGAACTTATTCAGCTGTTTCCTTGCTGTACTCCACAGTGAATCAGTAAAACAAGATTTTGCTTTTCATCTAGGAAATGACACTTTGATTGTGTCTTATAAAGGAAATGTCCCCTTTGTTCTTTTATGTAAATTCCTCTTTAGGAATTCATGATGGCTGGGGTGCAGCCAGGATTTATAGAAATTATTTTCAAGGCTCAGTAGAAGGGTATTATTACAAAAAATAAACAAGCAATCACCAAGTATGGAAATTGTACCAGCTCAGTTAACTTTCTGGGCTAGCCAAGTGTTTGGGACTATTCACAAAAAGGTCCTGCTGAAAATCTAGTATCTGTAAGCCACAGATAGTTTCATGAAGCTATTTAATCTTGAAATAACAGCATTCCTACCTGTATCTTAGAGAAAGCATGGAGTTAAGTGTAAATTAAATAAATGTAAAAATGTGAAATATTTCCGACAAATGTTGCTGTAACAATGCAAAATTATATTTTATGCATAAAGTTGTCTTTACCTTGACATGATGATTCTGAAATTGTGATCATTGTTTAATGGCTGGCATTGATCAATACCAGTGAACTAGAGTTGTGAGAAGACTTTGCTACCAGCAAATGTTAGAATAAAGCAATCAAGGAAATTCTTTCTATTTCAGTCTACAGGCTAGAACACATTACATTTAATGTAGTCTGAGTTACATCAAATGGCAAAATAATTTCCCATTATGTTATCCTATGTAAATCATGAAGTAGTGAATAAGAGAAGTTCTATCAATATTAATCAGGCTGATACTACCTTTATCCAGATAGAAAATTTGGTATTTTTTTAATGGGCAATTTCAACTTTGTTGTGACCGATAGGATAGAAACTGGATGAGATGGGAAGCACTTGTGTGGCATATCCTATTGTTTAACAAACAAGGACATATCTTAAGTTTTCATTTAACATATAGAATCTTACCACAGAAGACAAGTCTTATATTGATTTCCCATTTTTTTGGATGGAAAACACATTAGAAAGAGGATCTTATTTTGATAGAACAGAGGAGGTACAGCTTTTGAATAACAAAACATTAACATTTTTCATTTCAGTAACTGTTAATATCTTGCTCACAGAATTCTTCTTATGTTGATTATCCCATGTATCATCCTCTACTTTGATACCTCTTAGAAAACATTTTACTAAGGGTATTATGTTGATGATAAAACTCTGGCAAAACTGGACATTAATCTCCTTGAATTCTTGGTTCTGTAATTATCTATTGGCATCATTCAGAGAATGCAGCAGTTTCACAGGCAACAAACAAACCAAGAGCAGCTGGACATGGATTTGGTGGTTTGTAAAAATGATGCGAATGGTTCATTTTGTAATCTCAGAAATGTATATGTGCTGAGTGTCTGCAAAAAAAGTCATTACCTGTCAACTGTGAACACGTTTGTAATGTTTTATTTTACAAAGAAAACAGGAGATCTTGGATGATGTGCAAATGTCATATATAGATTGTTCTGCAACCAGTAGTGAATTAATTAATGGATTTTTCTCTTTCCTTAGATCATTCACAGTCCTAATATTTTGAATCTGTGTCATACCTTCTTAACAGATCTTGGAATATCAAGTTATTCACTAGGATTCTTTAAATACAGTATACTTCTCTTATCAGATCCCAGGAGTCCTGCAAACTCTAAAACAAATGGTACCAACTGATTTCCACCCTTTGTGTTGAGTTTAACCCTAAGATGAAGATTATTGTTTAGTTCATTCTTGGGTTTCCTTGTCAGAGGGTGCAAAGTAAAGGAAAAGTAGCATGAAGAAACAGCAGTCCAGAAATAGAAGGAAATACTGAGAACTGTTAAGGAAAGCACTGCAAAGTCAGATACAAACTTTTATTGTTTCAAAAGATATAAATGGATCTTTGACTCCCTTATCAACTGATTGCCTGACTCATTCAAGCTTCTACACAGAACATTATAATTTGCAGATAGTAAAGACCAGCACTGAGTCAATGTTTGTTTTATTTTTTTCTTCCTTTGGCTGTAAAACAACTATTCTGCAGTTAGGATTAAGCTGCCATGTAACTCCACAGTTAAATATCCTTGAATCTTAGCTTCAATCAATAGAACTCATATTCTTCTGAAGCTTGGAAGCAGAGGAGATCAGTTGTTACAATCATGATATTCTGAGAAAGACTTATTTAGCATCTATCATTGTTCTTCTTTTTTGCCTTTTACCTCTTCTTGAGCAATACGACTCCATCAATAGCAACACATCTGCAGTAAACTGAGAGTAGTATCTCTTTTTCAAACACATATGGGTATAATTTGCTTAGGATGACCCAAAATTTCAGCCTTTTTTCCTTTGTGATGTTGCACTGTACAGCTATATGTTAGGAAATTTTTTTGTCATTTTTTTTTATTTGATCAAAGAAAGAACTTTACCTGAGGTTCTATAATAAAGTTTGAGCCCCTGAGGTACAAATTCAATCTCTTGTGTTAACAGGGCTATGGAGAAAAGACTACAAGGAAAATAACATCTGTTGAACAGTTCTTGGACAGAGTTCATTTTGGAATGAAGTGTTAAAGTTCTCCCTCAATGTTGTGCTCAAGGAAAAGACCAAACAGTGACTTTATCTCAGAATTAAAGATTAAAACAGCTTTGAACTTCAAGGCCCACAGCTAATTGACTTCTTCACTTGCACCAATATTCAACACAAACAAGGGTGCAGATCATTTTGCAGTCATCTCCAGTCAGAAGGAGTGGGAATAAGAACCTCTTTTAATCGGCTTTCTACAAGCATTCTATGAGTAGCAATATAGAATTGCTTGCAGAGAAAGAAGAAGGTGCCTTAAAGACCTTTGAGGAGCAGTGAAGACAATATTTCCAAGTTCTCAGCACTACTTCTGCCTTCAGCAGTGATTTAATTGCAATGGGGGGAGAAATGGAAAATGTGGTAAGGAGACACTCCTTGGCCTGGTGTTTCGGATTGACTCACTACAGATGCGCTTTACAGATACCTTCAAGGTGCGACAGTCTATAGTCTATGCTTTCTTACAGAACTGTAACTAAACTGAATAAAACAGTTCTCACGGAGAGCTAAAACAAGGGCTTAATCCTATTTTAAAGTCAGAATTGAGTTTTACTTTAAACTTTTGGCTGAAAGAGGGACTGATTAGATATATATTCTACTTTGAAAATAAAGCTAATGCCCACTGCATAGCCAAATTTTGTCATTGCAGAATATGTTACTACATGATGTGATAAAAGGTTTTAAAGCTTTGAAATAAGATATATTTTCATGTGTTTTTTAACTTCTGAATCCTGCAAAGAGATGATGACAGAAAAAACCCATGCCAAACCTTCAGAAAAAGACATCAGAAGTTCCTTTTACCAACATTATACTGTATTAATATTAGACATCACTCATTTTTCAGTAAATAATCAATCTGTTACATTTTAACTTAAGTGATGTTTAAGTTGGATGCAGATTAAGTTGGACTGTAAAGCAGCATTTCATATAAACAAGTCTCCTTGCTGTGGAGGAACAATATTTTATACAGACAAGGAATCCTTGATATGAAGACATTTCCATTCCCACTGCTAGTATTCCTGCAACATGGAAGTCCTATAAGCAATTACTTTAACTGTTAAATTGTTTCACACATTTGAATCGTTTTCTATTTTGACAAAAAGAAAGTGACTCCATTGGAAAGTCCTCCTGAGATGTGAACTCGATCTTAAAAAAAAAAAGAAAGGAAAAAGAAAGCAAATATTTGTAATGGTATCCAACCATTCCTTTGAAACATTTTTTTTCAGTGATAATGAAATTCAGTGTTTTATCTGCTTCACCTAAAATTGCCCTACTTTGAGGCTAGCACAGTTAGATACAGAAAGATGAGATTTTTCTATCACTGAAAGCGAGCTTCAGTTTCCCCATGATATCTTTGACAGAGAATGTTTTAATGAGGGACTTGTAATAACCCTATGAACAGAGGGACTTGGAAAAAAACATTCTTCCTGATATCTTTCAGGTGAAATGACAAGAAGAAAGAAACAGACATGGCAAGATGACATACCTTCTGAGTCTTTGGTGCATTGTTTGCAAACTTTATGCTTACTTTGATAAGAAAAAATAATTAAGATAACAGATTCAGCACTAAAGAAATTTTGAACTTCTCTATTTATATTAACTTCTAATGCAGAGCCACTAAATCTCTCTTGCACTTGAGGTTAATTTATATTTGTAACTTCGGAGGAACAGTTCAGTAGTCATCTATAGAGTATCAGTTTAGGTGGGAGAATTTTAGATAAGACATACAATTATCTTAAAGTCTGATTTCACAACCTGTTCTGGGAGAAGAGATGCTGCTAACACATCACTAACCCGTAATGTCAGATTGGTGTCTGTAATTAATTCTTCTCAAGGTGCATTTGTCATATATTATCGTTATCATTCATTGATGGATATGTTTAGCAAGTTGAGCACTTCCTCCAAGATTAATGCTACAGAGGTGGAAGAAGGATAGGAAAAGGGCTGATCATGCAGAAAGGCTGAGCATTCTGGAAAGGAATATAAATGTAGCAGGACCTTTCTAATCTTTCTGTTAAAAGATATGATATCCCTGTATTTAACTGAATGGGATTTTTTCAGTAATAAATAAAATCTTCCATGGGAACTTTACTATGAGCTTGTGCTTTCTGCAGCTTGGGTTACAAATTACGAATCACAAATGTCTTTTTCATCAGCCATCAAATGTTCTTTCTTATGTCCAGACCAGGCTGTAACATGACAAATGGGCTTTGTTCAGACAGATTACTCAAATTTCCTAAATTTCTGGGAATGCTAATGAGAGTTTTCCTTCCCCTGAACAGCCTTATGGACATTGCCCCAGCTAAAGGCAACCAATACCACTATACACACTGCTATTTATACGGACTGTTTTCCAAATGTACGAGAAAATAACCTTTAGGCCAAACATCGATGGAATTCAAGACTCCTCTTCTCAGTCCCTACACTGATCAAGTGATGAACAATGTGAGCTATTTCTCTCAAATATGAAAGATGCATATGTCATCATTGGACAATCAACTGGGGTGGTATTGAAATACTTTAATATTACAACTTAAAAAACAGATTTTGGAGCTGGATAAAAACATAAAAGCTAATCCTTTGTGATCATCTCTTCCAATCTGGAGAAGATAAGGTGGGAAGTGTTACAGATTTTTGAAAGGGATTAATTTAATGAGATAACTGTAATGACATTTATTATACACAGATGAAGGCAGCTTGACAGCTGCATGCTTGCTTAATAATTTTGTAGGGACACAGAGAAAGCTATCTGGTATTTTACAACAAATAATAGATTGTATTTCTTCAGATTTTTTTTTCATTGTATCTTAAATGAAACTTGTAATAAATATATCCAAGGAATTTCTAGTTAGAGTACATAGCTTACCAGCCTTAGACTGTAAGCTAGAGTACCATCTTATCCATTCTGTCCTCTTCTGGAAATATCCCTGTGACATGTAAAGACAAAGACTATAGGCTCTCTTTAAAGGAAATATAAAATGAACATCCCTTCTTTTTTTCCTTAATGTCAAGAATATATCAGGTACCCTAGTAACACCGTGGATTATACCTTTATATCAATACATCTATGAGACATCTTTTAAAGAATTAGGAGGAAGAGGCAGAAAGCTCTAAGCAAGAGCTCTGTGTTCATACACCACTTTTTCAACATTCCTCTTTAGGGTATAGATCACTGAACTGAAAATACCGTTCCTTAAAGTCCATATAGATGATGCTGTTTGCAGTTTGATCCTAATTATCCTCTACCGTGTCCTAGCAGGGATTTGTGTTTTGAAACGTTCTGCCTGCTCCTCTTAAAGGAAAGCAGTAAATGCCCTCCATTTTGTGTTGCAGAGCACTACTGTGCTGAGCTTCTTTAGTATTGCATGCCACAAACATTTTGGACCAAGCTAACACAAGAGTAGTTGTCTTAGTGTCATGTGGGACTGCTTGGGTCCATAAGCCCAAATGTTATGTAATAGGAATGTGACCAAGCTACTCATGAGGCTAAAAGTATGTAAGCCAAACCATGCCATTTTGCTTCAAGTATCACTTTATGACCATAATTTTATTTAGCAATTACAACATATTCGGAGAAAACATGCATTGCAAACACCAGAAGTATCTATGTGTTCAAGAAGTAATAGATAAATACAAAAGTATGAGAAAAGCAATAGTTCAGATACAAGTTTCATTCTGGAATCCCCTAAAGAGGTAGATGTTGGAAAAGGGAAAATTTTGCATAAGAAGGAACACACCATGTAAACGTTGCAGATCCATTTGTTTGGGTTTTGTTGTTGCTGTTGTTGTTTTTGGGTTTCATGCTATAATCATTTAGGACACAGAATTGCTACTCTGCAGCACAAGACGTATTTCTTCTGCTTTAGTCTTGGTGCCTCACATTCTAAGAGTCACAATTTATTTCCCTGGAGAAGCTTTATTATAACCTATTACTGTGGTCTTTCATTGTGCCACACTGTGCGTTACTGTGTGGAGAAAAGATATTATGTTTTGAAATACCAAGAATTAATTTCACACTAATTTAGAACATTTATGATATCTCAAATCTTAACTCAAGCAATACAATCTTTTTAAAAAAAAGCAGCACAAAAGCCTTAAGATTGGAAGCAGAATTCCGCATTCCACTGATTAGTCTGTTAAGAGTTCAGTTCTACACAATCTCTACATAGGCTGTTTCTGTTAATCCTGTAGCCTTGGCTCCTTAATTTAAGCTTGGCTTAGTGGCTGTAGTTTTTCAGTCCAAATGTTGGTGTGCTGACGTAAACAAACAAGTAAACACCCAAACCCTGACCTGTCACACAAGTTTTCAAAAGAAAGTATGAGCTTAGAAGTCAGATGCAGAGTGAGGTTGGACAAGGTCTTTAACAACATGCGCAATGGTTTTCAGTCATGATATTGGTTAAACATCTTGTTATTCATACTTCATAATGGATTTTTTGCTGAACTTAGTATTGAATTGGATAGATCCACTACTGAAATGACGACATTCTCATGGAATAATTGAGATTGGCAGGAACCTCTACAGGTTACCTGGTGCAACGCACTTTGTCAAGAAGAGAAGTCTAGAGCAGGTTGCCTAGAACCATGTCCAGACTTCTTTTAAATATTTCCGAGGATACAGAGCACACAACCTCCTTGAGAAACATGCCGTAGTATTTGGTCACCTTCACAGTAAAAAAAGTGTTTAATTATGTTCAGTTGTAACCTCCTGTGTTTCAGTTTGTGTTCATGTCTCTTGTCCAGGCAACCTGTCCAGAATTTAGTTCTCTCTTCTTTACAGCCTCCCTTCAGATATTTGTACAAATTGGTAAGCTCTTCCCTGAGCCTTCTCTTCATTTAGCTTTTCCTCATATAAGAGAAGTTCCAAATCCTTAATCATGTTAACAACTCTTTGCTGGCCTCTCTCCAGTAGCTCCATATCACTCTGACGCTGGGAACTGAGAACTACACACATTTTCCATGTCTGAGTTTTACCATGAGCTCTGTGTTCATCCACACAGGGCCCCTGATATTTCTGCCTCACTTCCTGCTCATTGGGGTGGACTTGGAGGAGGTTATCCTTGAATATTAATCAGATTTCTTGCTACCCCTTTTCTCTGCAGGGTCAAAGGTTCATGTTTATTTCATGGTCACATTTATTTCATCCAATGTTTATTTCATCCATGTTTATTTAACAAATCAGATCGTCCATGTTTATTTCATGAGCATGATCATGTGAATGTATCTGTCTTCCATAATCTTGAAATGACTTTCTATATTGTAATAATAGCCTTTGATTGCTTTTCTGATAAACAGGTAATTAAGTAATAAAGGAGGATAATGTCTATATAAAAGTTATATTTTATTAAGACACGGTCTTCCTTCTGTTATTCACGCTGTATACACATTTTAAAGAGGAGATCAGCAATTCAGAGAGAACTAATTAGTAGTTTAATATCACATGAAATTCAATAGAGAGACCTTAAAATTATACCACTGTACATGAGATCAGAATTCATCTTTCGGTATTTGTCAGAAAGAGTAACTCAAATGGCTGTTTCTCTAATGCAAAGATAAAAAGACTTCATTCCAGTCCATGATTTAAATACAGAAACAGTGCATGGGGAAAGGTCAGCACAATTAAAGGCATAATGTAAAAATGAAACTGTGAGCAAGTGTTTGTTCTTCTCTATATCAAGATTTATGTGACTGACTCTTGGCTGAAGACCTAAGGTTTTATTTGATGGCTTGGGCAGACAGGCTATTAGATATCAACTGAACAGTGTAGAAGTAGCAGCACTTCATGTGTATGTAATGATGAAAGTATTTTTCAGTCTTCTGTTATGATTAGTTAAAGAAAAAAGAAGTTTAAAATACAGAAATTCAAGATATTATTTAAACTAAGAGCTGTATATTAGTTTATGATGGCAAACTGGAAAAAAAACTAAGTCTTTTCTCTAACATATGTCCACATCATCACATATGAATATTATCTGAATGTACAGATGAATGAGGAACACTGGCATTTCAGCAAACATGTTTTTTATTGCTGAGCCCTAGGGGTTTTTTTTTGATACAAAATAGCTGCAGAATATATAATTTTATTCTGGCTTTATTATTCTTGGGATATCTCTGAATGTAGACGTGATGGCTTACTTGTACTTTGTAATTAATGTAAGGCTGGATGACAAGAGGTCCTCTGTTTGCCAAAACTGTGAGACTGGTAACTTTCAAGTACAGCTGCCTATATGCTATCATCCAAACCCCATCAAAGTGGGTTATATTGCTGGATAAACTGGCACATGCCACAAGTATTCAAGGCCTTTCTGGATTGCTTACCTCTTTATCAGCGTTGGCAAGGAAAGAATCTCTCTTTGCAAAATAAAGGTTGCCTTTGTGACTGTGTTGATGGCAGTGGAGAATGAAAACATAGTGGATAAATTAATAATATCACATTGTGGTAATTTTTTTTCCTCTTTTTTGTCTGTGGGGATGTTGACTTTATTTGTAAGGAACATGACTGTGAGACATGTTACATACCCTCTCATGATTCTTCCTAAGTTATGATAGAAGACAGACACTAGCATCTCCAGTCTACGCCTGATGTAATGTAATGAGGCCCTCAAAAATCAGATGGCTTGGGGCAAATGGATTATTTTTCTTCCTTTTTTCATATATAAGTAACTTCTTTCAGCTCAGTAACCAGGCTTCTGGGCTTTTACATTTTATATTCTCCATTTGGTTTCTGAGGCTTCTATTTTCTCCTAGCATATTCCAAGGCCAATAAGATAACAGTTCCCAGAGATGTAATGAGCAAACTTCTCAGCTTTGCATTTGCTGAACTGCAGTTGGGAATGCTCAACAGAATATTAAACTGGAGAGTTATTATTCCACTATATCATCTCCACTCTTCAGATGAGACACATACAGACAAAAAAGGCATATCAATGTGGCAACTGAACTGTGGGTGGATAAGCATAGATAGATAGTGTGCAGCTAAAATCTAAATCCATCAATCAAATAAAATTAAAACCATAGTCAGCACCTTGTGTCATAATCTCTGTGAAGAGATAATCAAACCATTTGCTTCAGGTAGAAAGAAGGCAAGTGTGCTTAAACAATCTTGTGTTATTGATCCAGTGCAATTCTGTAAACAGCCCCTGCAGTGTAATCTCTACAGTTTGATAGATTGCAGTAGCAGATACACTTGGACCAGTGAGATTACCTTCCACATCACTTAAGTAATAGAAATAAAAAATAAAATGACCACATACTTTAAAGTTGGAAAACCACAGACCGAAAAATGCAAAAATGGTATGTATATGATTTCCATCAGAGGAGTATCTGAATATGTCACTGTTTTCAATGCAGGAAGCTCACTCATTTGAGTTGAATAGTGCTTTACAGATGTAGGAACTAAGGCTTAAAGATCCTCATCAGGCCATGTGGACTTGCAGTATGTCTGCATCGAAATTTGAACTGACTTGCTCAAAGGCCAGGGTATATGGACAACTCTTTCAGTCGCACCATACTAAGAGGAATGAGAAAGTTACAAGACACTATGGGGAATTCTGATCATTTTATGATAATATTAGCAAGTAAATATCTTTACTACTTAATTTCATGTCCAAGTCAAAACATCAGTAAACTGAGTCGACTAGAAATTCAGCAACTAACAACCTGTATAGACACTCTTATATCTCTAGGTTAAAATATGAATTGCAAGTAGGCTGCGAAAAAATGATGCCACACACAGTTCTACTAAGTTACCTTGCCATATGAATAGTGTAATTTGGCAGAGTTTGGATAACTTTCTGGAGAGCTCTGCTGCTTTATATAAGATGAAGAACTGGCTTTTCAAATTCAGTGACTTTTGATTTTATTTATTCACTGACTTAATTTATATCTCCAAGTTCATAGCATCACTGGACTTTTAAAGTATAAACTCTTTACTGAAAGCTACTTATTTTCATTTGCATTTGCAGCCATGGGGAACAACAGTTAAAGATTCTTCTTATTGTTGTTGATTTACATAGGCATTTATTGTGTGTGCTGTTATCATGAACTGGGATAAAGGGGTACAATATAATTTTTTTTGCTCATGATTATAAGGGAAAAAGTACCTGAAGTCAGCTGTTTGCTTCAGCTTCATAACTAACTGGACTTTAGTCTTCATCTGAACAGAACCTGACTCCTCATGCTTTCTTTTTTACCTCTCCTTATTTTAGCGACAGATGGGACTGAAGTTCAGATGACCCCCTTTTAAATTAGATGAGAGTTGTGCTTGCTTTGAGTTGTCTAAAACAAAAGCAAAAATCTCTATGGCTAATATCAGCTTTGCAATCAAAGGTTAAAGTCATTGAAGTCAGTGATGTTTTAGCTATGACAGAAAAGCAGTGAGTTTGTAAACACTGACACAGATGAATCTGAAAGAGAAGCGAGACGTTAAATAATTTTATAATGGCCCAATAACCTTCATGCAATTCTTGAAACTATTACCATGTTATTCAAATCCCATATCTTTCCACCTTCCTATTTTACATTTCTAATATTTGATTATAAAGAGATGTACATTTTCTGACAAAGAGGAATCGGACCTTTAAGTCAAAGAGTTTCATTAATACTTTCTGTATGTGTCAGACACATTATCACATTTATACCATCTTGTAGGATGCCTCCCCATGAGTCTGATCAGAGGGTTGAGAAAACTTCTGTGCAGTGACTCCACAGCAGGTACTAGACCCAGATCTTCTTGGGTTAAGCAACCAAATCCTGAGACTAAAACAAAAGGAAGAAAACAGTTGGAGGTGTGAGACAGATGTTAGAGGATGTACTCTGTGCAAGGTGAGGCAGAGTGTGGAATTTGTCTCCCTCCTGTGCAGAAAGCCTTGGAGTCAGCCACAGGAGGCTGCTGTGCAGCTGCCTGCAGATGCAGTTCTTTTCTGATGCATGTGGCGGTTTCAGACCCTGGAGATGCAGAAAATCACGAAAGCAGCTGTTGGGAGGCGATACGCTTCCTGATACTATTTTTTTGCTTTGCCATTTGCAGTCCTGCTGATACTGAGGAACTGTTTAAACCCTTATGCTGTATTTCACAACAACAAGCTCATGAAGAAAGATTACTTGCAATGAGCTTTCTGGAGACCAACACTGAAGCTTTCTATTGATTTTAAATAATTTTTATGCTGTCATTTTACTTATGCTTCTTCTGTGCAGTTCAAAGCTGCTTTTGTTTCTGCCTCTTCTTCATATTGGCATTTATCAAACCATAGTACTTAATTTATAGTCTGAACAATAAACAATTTCCTCTGTAGAGCTATATTTGTCTTCTATGCAATGTCTGACACAAAAAAACCTCAAGAGTAACCCTATAGCTCATCAACCAAGAGTGGGAGGGGAGAGACAATGAGATAGTTATAGATCATGCCCTAATCTGACACAGTGAGACAAGGCTCAGCTCAACTACTTTAGTCAGTATGAGTGGACACGTGTTCAAATACTGTTTTCTTACCTTTGGTTGAAAATTTTCAGTGTGCAAGAGTTAATGATGAGTTATCATCAAGTTTGTTGTGAAACTGAAGAAATTCGTGATGGGAACAGAGTGAAGACATCCCAAAGATGAAGTAGGTGCTAAAAGGAACATATTTATGCCAGTAGAAGATGTGGATGTAAAAATGATGGAGATCCTAAACAGCTTTTCAGAAAATGCTCCACAGAATTGCTTTGAGCATTGGCAGTATTCTATGCAGCTGTGTCAGGTAACAATTTTAAAGGTGATTGTAGCTGATTTTCTTAATTTGTTAAATAAAAAGTTACAGGCACAGTCTTGACTTTTTTTTTGTGTCAGACCTTGTATTTGGCAGAATATCCGAGGATGGCCTTGTATGATAAACACAGAGAATATTCTAAGGTCATGTCCTGAGGAAAAAACTAAGGTGTTCTGGCTTTCACTATCAGATAGGTGAGAATCAAGTGATTTGAGAGATCAATTTAGGCCTTGAAAATGCAGCAGTCAGAATGGAGAGAGTAAAAGACTGGACATGAAACGTTAGCGTGGGAGGTTTCACAATAACATTGATGGCACAGAGTCTGATCATTGATTCTCTTACAAACATGCCAAAAGTTTTTGCAGGTTAATGTATATTTTTTTCTGTCTTAGACAATAGTTTTCTCTAGGCATTAATCAACAATGTCTCCCACGTTCAGATCTCTCACAAAATGTCCGCTCAAACAAATTAGGAAAGATTGTTACAGAATTTTGATTTCTTTTCAATTACAAATGCAATTATTCCTGCTTGAGTTCGGACTTTTTGTCAATACAGTTGCTTGGAAGTCATGCTAAAAATTGGAGAATACCTCTGTAATTGAATCTGGACATGTTGTCAGTTTTTAAGTAGAAATTTCCAGCATTTTTGGTGGTGAGAACTGCTTAAAAACTACCCATGACACACCAACAGAAAGTAATACTAATGAATTACAAAAGCTGTCAGATAACATTTCTTTGGGGAGTAAAATGGGGTAAAGCTTATTTTCTGGATTTGTAAGACTAACTCTGAAACATCTGCCAGAATACAGGAGTGGATAGACCATTTCACTGATCCCATTTAACGTATTTTTTCACTCTTTTGAGTATATTTTAGCTGGCCTGTGGCATACTATAGTTTCTTTAACTAGAATAGTCTTACTTAATGTGCTAACTCTTGCAAAATACTAAATTGTATAAAAATAGCCTTACCTTGAATTGCTGAGTGCAAGGTTATATAAGTTGTTAAACACGGAATAATTATTCTACCACAGGATCAGCAACAGTCACATGTGCTTCATATAAGTAAATGGCAAGATATAAATTGACTGTGTTAAGAAAATGTCTCTAATGAGCTCTTAAATTTTTTATACCTGAAATTAAAATGTGTATTGCACATCAGTTAAGGAAAAAACTGTAAAACCTGGTATCAACCAAGTCTTCAGAAGAAAGGAAAAGATGAAAACATGTGAAATAATTGGCTAATTCCCTGACAAGCTTCAATACTTAATTATGAATAGGGAGAAAGAAGTCCCTTTCCCCTCAAACTTATCATATTATAACAGCCCATAGAGAATAGTAACTTGGTCATACAACCTTACAAGGAGTTTGCCTGCAGGAGATTCATCATTTAATAGAGAGTAAGGGAGAAGATATGTATGAAAAATCAGAAAGAGCACAAAAGATGTGATGATTCAACAAAACTAAACACACATCTTTGCCTATTTACAGTAGAACTATGTTCTTTATTTAATCACAATCTGCACAGCTAGCTAACATATGGGCTGGGGTTGAGGGGGGCATGATTTGGCATCTACTGACTCATTTGATATATAGCACATTTTTTCTATCTTCTCAATACATACGATATAGAAAATGATTTGAAAGTTAACGAGGAGAAAACTGACCCATTTTTTTTTCTTGCAAAGCATGCAGTTCACTGCACCTGGTTTAGGGGAAGAAAAATGGAAAATAATTGCAAAATTCTTAAGGACACTTTTTCAACCAGATGATCGGAAAGGAAAACTATTAATCAATTGTATTTAGTTGCAGAATACACTAGTGTTATAGGAAAACAAGAGAAACAAAGTTCGTGGAAAGATGAGAAAGTCTTCTAAGCACATGTCTTAGTCATATTGACCAGCGTCACTGTACTGAACTTCAGGCTGTGGAAACTGATTCGCTTTGTCAACCTGCAGAAGCCCAGTTTAGCACCAAAATGAATGGGAATTTTGTGATGGAATTAGAGTTAAAGTGCTGTAAAGAAAAGATTCAGAAAAATTCCACAAATACAAACATTTTGAATAAAAAAATGCAAAAACCATTTTCAAAACTCCCATTTTCTGACAAATAGTAGAGTAGAGGCAAGTTGCCAGCAATACTAAGTTATGACACTGAAAATGCAATTTAATCTGGTGAAATCTGTTCATTGTCTGTGCGCTAGCCTTGGAATGAATCATAGAATCATAGAATCATAGAATCATAGAATCATAGAATAACCAGGTTGGAAGAGACCCACAGGATCATCGAGTCCAACCATTCCTATCAAACACTAAACTATGCCCCTTAGCACCTCGTCCACCCGTGCCTTAAACACCTCCAGGGAAAGGGACTCAACCACCTCCCTGGGCAGCCTCTGCCAGTACCCAATGACCCTTTCCATGAAAAATTTTTTCCTAATATCCAGCCTAAATCTCCCCTGGCGGAGCTTAAGGCCCTTCCCTCTTGTCCTGTCCCCTGTCACTTGGGAGAAGAGGCCAGCACCCTCCTCTCTACAACCTCCTTTCTGGTAGTTGTAGAGAGCAATGAGGTCTCCCCTCAGCCTCCTCTTCTCCAGGCTAAACAACCCCAGCTCTCTCAGCTGCTCCTCATAAGACCTGCTCTCCAGCCCCCTCACCAGCTTTGTTGCTCTTCTCTGGACTCGCTCCAGAGCCTCAACATCCTTCTTGTGGTGAGGGGCCCAGAACTGAACACAGTATTCGAGGAGCGGTCTCACCAGTGCCGAGTACAGAGGGAGAACAACCTCCCTGGACCTGCTGGTCACGCCGTTTCTGATACAAGCCAAGATGCCATTGGCCTTCTTGGCCACCTGGGCACACTGCTGGCTCATGTTCAGTTGGTTGTCAACCAACACCCCCAGGTCCTTCTCCTCCAGGCAGCTTTCTAGACAGACTTCTCCTAGTCTGTAGCACTGCATAGGGTTGTTGTGCCCCAAGTGCAGGACCCGGCATTTGGCCTTGTTAAACCTCATGCCATTGGACTCTGCCCAGCGGTCCAGCCTGTTCAGATCCCTTTGCAGAGCCTCCCTATCCTCCAGCAGATCCACACTTCCACCCAGCTTAGTGTCATCTGCAAACTTGCTAAAGGTGCACTCCATGCCTTCATCCAGGTCATTGATAAAGACATTGAACAGGGCTGGACGACATGGAATGACATGTGATGTTTAAATTACGCACTGAAAATATGTGTGAAGGCTTATTCTTTTGAATGAGATACCTCTGCTCTTTTTAATATTTTGTACTTCTATGTGTAAGTAATGTCATAAAGCAGAATTTAACCTGTTTTACATGTATAATAGAAAGAAGAAATAGAGACGAAAAGGCATAATATTCAGCCACTCTGTTAATGTACTTTAAAAACAGAACTATTCCTAATATTTTGTGTAGCCTGAATTCTAAAACACATGCAATGAATGAAAAGTATCATTTCCCACTTATACATTACTAATTGGCAATTCAAAGGTTAACAAATAGAACACATTAAGGCTAGACCGCCTATGACATATTCTATGGCATGTATAACTGCTAGTATCCATACATAATCCTTCCACTTTTGCTGATATATTACATTTCTTAGAAAGGAGTATTCTATAAACTTTGTCATCAAGTTTTCTATCTGATTTCCATCCCATAGTTTCTTTCATAGTGTTTTTATAGTTCAGGAATTTTAAATCATTTTTTCATTAAGCATTTTAGAGCTAACCTAAATAATACCTGTTTCACTTCAAGATTTAAATATTTATAGACTATTTTTATATGCACCTGCATCTTGAAATAAATAAGGAAAGAATATATGGGGCTTTTATTATGATTGCAGTTGTCATAAATGTAGATGGACCTGAAGTCAGCCCAACGTAAACTGAGATTCAATCTACACAATATAAATTAATGTCTGACTATTGTACTGATGTGAATTAAAGCTAGATAGAAAATAAAATTTTGTTTTAAAATGTGCAATATACTTAATGTTTCAAAAGCTTTTGATTCTCTACTTTTGTTTGAAATTTTGCTTTTGGTGAATTAATTCCTTATTTTGTTCTTCTTGCATATACAGCTTCTACCTTATCTTTTAAGCTGTCTTTATTTCACTCCATGAGCTTTCTCACTTTCTTCCTTCTGATTCTCTCTTTTGACCCACTGGGAAAGAGTAAGCAAGTGGCTGTGTGAAGCTTAGCTGTCAAGCAAGGTTAATCCATGACAAGGAAACTAACCCTTGGGCAATTATTGGCATGGAGGATCCAGATTAACATTGCTGTTATAAGTCAAACTCAAAAAGAATAAAAATCTTGATTTTCTATGCTCCAACACTCATTTTCTGTCCGTTTATACACTTTAAGTGTGAGGGCTTTCCTAGACCAGAAAATCCATTTTAGGCTTGAGACATTTTCTAGCAAAGATTTTGCTTATCTGCTTGCTTTGTTTGGTTTGTTTTATTTTGCAAATCCAATAAGAGTTTCTTGCAGGCAGATGAAGGGCTGCTTGTTGGTTTAATTTTTTTTTTATTGGTTTTGAATTTGAAGTTGATTATCTGCTAGGTAAAATATATTTTAAAAACATTTCTGCTTACTTGAAAAATTCTTCCCCAAATTTAGTTCTTCTTCTGAGGAATCATAAACCTGTATATTGAGCCTTCCATTGGAGACAACAGTATTTTCCAAGGATCCATTGTGGTCTGCTAATGGATACACCTGACACTCACCATTTTTGTTGGCATTGGTCAATTTAACAACACTGAATGCATAAACAGTAGCATCTGCCACAGAATATTGTGAGTGGCAAAACATGTTAAAGAGTTGATAAATATAGAAGAAATCTTATAGGATCATAATGGCAATTTTTTAATGATCAACTCACTTCATTAAGTTAAAATCTTTGAGTCTGGATGATAGTTTTTGAAATACACTTTACTTTTATTAGGGCAGGCTTTTTTAGCAGAGGTTGTCCAAAGTAAGTAAACTGGTAAATGTAATACTGCCAATCACTAGCAAAATAAAACACAAAACAAGTGACCTTTGTATTTTTTGTTGAAGCATCAGTTCAAATAGAAACACTGGGGAGGCATGCAAGCATAGCTGCCAATCATAAGTCGTAAGGACTCCAATCCCATCTTCTTTTGCTTCCAAGATGCTCGTGGGTCATATAATTCCACCCAGACTCATAGCAGACACCTTTAACAGGACAAAAGACCAAGAAAAACAGACTGCAAGAACTGCTTTCTGTGACTGAGAATGAACACAAAAATATGTCTGGCAACATTCCAGAAATGCTTGTGTTTAAATGGAACTGGAGGAAAGCCAAAAAAAAATGTGGCAGCTTTGCTCTGAATGCAAACAGTATCACACAGCATTCATCATAATGTGGTAAAAGACAAAGTCATACTCAAGGGAGCAAAGATGTCAACCAATTGCATAAATACTATGATTCTGTCCAGTTTCCCTAGCAAAAAATAGACAGCAGAAACTACTGTTTTGACTTTGTATGAGATTTTTACAAAAACAAACAACAGAATCTTTCTTCCTAGGATTATATTGCAGCTATTTCTTACCGCAGCTCTGTCCTGCAAACTGTCCATCTGCCCCAACTTTGAGAAATGCAGTTAGGCCAGCTTGTCAGTGCTGAGCATTTCGTTTGATCACCTGTATTCAGCTCTCTTTTTTGCTCAGCAATTTAAAAATGGATTAACTGTTCTTCTAATACACAGCTTCGATAAAACTATTACTGACAAATCCTCATAAAAATCACATACTACTTTTCTATCTGTTTTTTAATATGAGTGACTAAAGTCATGCATTTCTGATAGCAACTGCTCTCTTCATCCAGGTTCAAGGTGCCATTCTTACTGGAATCAGCAGAAACTGAACCCAAACAACTGAAGGCATAATTGCCCAAAATTGCCTTAGTTTCAGGTTGAACAAGACTCACCTACCATTTATGTTACACAGTCAGGTGACCCTGTGTCCTAGCACTGCAATCAGAAATCTATTGACCAGCCACAATGCAGGTTTCACTTCATATTACTAAAATGAACAACCCCTGCAGTAAAGTGCTTTTTTGATAAATTTCAGAGTTTTCACTGAAGTAGGAATCCTGAACTTAAAGATGAGGAGCTTAGGCATGTCAAATAACCTGTGGGAATTAACTGTCCTTCAGGTTTTCAAAACCCTTTTTTTTGGTACTGAGTTCTACTGAATATAGATCTCGGTTTACAGAACTGACAGCTGTTTAGAAAGTGCCAATATTAGGTTACTTTTCTGCCAATATTTCTTGCATAAGATGCATCACACCTAAGTGCATTCATGCAGTACCTGTTGGCTGCTTTTCAGTCCTCTACAGTAAACCAATTTGTGGAGATCATCCTAGTTTCCTTTCATTTATTTGTTTGTTTATTTCTAAGCTAGAAGTTTTTGCCAGGCAATTTTATATGGTCAAAGGTAGGTGAGATGAATCTCATGGTGACTCTATTTCTCTTTAAGGAAACAAAAAAAACTTTCTCTACCTTTTCTTCCTTTTGTGGCTTTAGAATTTCAAATCAACAAGGTACAGCCTTTAACTTTGAAACTATGTGATACTCAGGACATAGGACACATTTAATATGTGTATCTCATACTGTAAAACAATTAGGAAAAAAATAATTTGGGGAAGGAGGGGAGATCTGAACCAAAATGAATAAAAATGAGAAAAAGAAGTGTTGAGGTTCAAGGCAGTCATTTTTAAAGTGCCATTGTTCTGTGGATGTTGCAATGCACTGCATTTCTTGTAGAATTCTTTGTCACAAATTTTAATGTGGAGATGTGCAGGTTGTTATATCCTTCTACATTGTAAGTTTGTTCTATGGTGATCTAGTAGTTACCTAGGAAACCATTTGGAAGTAAGTATTAGTGATTGTGTAGGGACTTTTTTTTGATTTTTGGTTTTGAGGTGGATATTTTTCACATTTTTAGAGGTTGAAAATTTATGCTGCTAAATGCTGAAAAATTCAGTGGATTTCTTCTAGTCCATCTTATTAATTTAGCTATGTCATGGTGTACCCAGGCTGACAAGTAATAATAAGAGAGTAAGATTTTTTAAAGACTCTGAATGAACTGTGTAATTATGCATGGATATTGAGCTGCTTCTTATCAACACTCTGATGATGACACTGATTTATTCTTGCCATGAATATTTATAATATCACAAACTTCTTCACAACTTCGGCTGATCTATTAATAAAAAACTGGGATTCCTTTTATAAACACACTCAGGTGAAAAGAGATGTCTTGTATTCAGCTCTCCATCTGTGTTACAATTCTGATTACTTCAACATGTCTATTTAGGGCACAATGAGCAAGATCTTCTCAAATAAATTTACACATTATCATTAGCTATGTGGTTTAATATAGAAATCATTCCGACTGTACTTGATTCAGATAAACTACATACACTGTCATAGATTGTTCTACAATTAATGAGATGTTGGATATAGAAATTTCAGGATATCACAGTATTTAGATAACAGATATTAAAGGAAAGGGTGTAGGTATCATAGCTGTGCTTCCTTTTAAAAATCTAACAACATATTAATTCATAAAAAATTTGCAAAAAAAGAAACAGCAGGTCTGTCAGCATTAGGAAAAGTAAAGCATGAAATCCTATTGATTTATTGTAGTAATTTTAGTGCTTAACAGTGGACAAATTAATGAAAACATTGTCTTTACAAAATTTCTTTCTTGCACTTGGCTATATACTTTCACAAACTTAAAATCTACAGTCAGGTTGGTTACTGTGTCTGTAATACATTAATAATCCAGGCTAAATAGCCCAGTTGTTATCATTTAAATACAGTAAATTCCTAAAATAGTTTCCAAAAAATGCTGGTGAAACAAAACAGAAAGAAAAGTGTATTGCTATATCTTTAAAAACACATACATAGCTTTTACTTTATCACTGGCTAAGAATATAACTATGCAAAATATATGTTAATAAAATATATAATCCAAACCTCCTAAACACTATTTGTAATTTCAGATATTGCAAGAAATTACTACTGTGCACGTGGAAACTCACCCCAAAATACTGAAAATATTTGTTGACATTTTCTACTTCTCCTTTTTAAAATTTTTTATTTTGAAATTTGAGAGATTTCACACTGCTCTAGTGGCTGTTGTTCTGATTTTATTTATGTTTTTCGCCATTGTGTTCACTTTCTATAAATTTCAATAAGAAGATTTGAATAATTATTTCCAGGTGTGATATGGTACTTTTTAATTTTCTTAAAACATTCTTAAGATATTTACAATGCTTTTAGACTCTTGTTTTGAAATGTTTTTGACTTATTGAAAACTATAAGTTTAGGGACTGCACATATATTTTGGTCTGTAAATCTCAGGTGAGATACAAAGCAATCTTGTATTATGAAAAAAAATCAGTTCAGTGTTTATGTAAGTGATCATTATTTCAAACACCACTTATGAGAAAAACCTACATTTTTTTCTGAGAAAATAAATTTACAGAGATCTAATGACACACATAACTTTCTGAATACAATCTTAGGTATAAATTTAATAAGAAGTGAAACTTCAGAATGCCTATTTTATTATTACATAGTATATTTTGTTTTAATTTAACAGGATTCTCCAAGGCTTACTTCTGTTATACTTTTGACTATAATCTCTGCATTTTTTTTACGCCTGGATGTCCACAATACAGGACTGTGAATCATCTTCCTCTTTAGTCTCTGATCGATAAATTTTGTTCACACAAAAAACCTGTTACATTTCTTCTAGAATAAATTGTTGCTGCCATTTTACATTTTATGCCTCCATTTCCCTTAAAAGTACCGAGAAAATTAAATGCAAAAAAAACTAAGAACAATACTAGTGTTAATGTAATATTAAGACGTGGAATACGAAGCATATAAAGTCAAGGAAATAAATGACTGTTCTTGGTACGGCATTACCTTGGTCTTATTCTGTATTCATCTCTTCCTCTTAGATATAAAATGTGGTGTTTTAGCATTTATTATCTCATGTCATCATAATAGATACACAGGACACTGCACATATGAAATACTTTTTGGAATTTTTCTTTTTTTAATTTTATTTTCTGATTTAAAGAGTGGAATCCTTTTGCATTTACAGTTGTTTACGTGTGCTGTGCATGTGCATCACACCCGCTAAGAAAATCAGCTATGTGTGGTGTGAGCTGGTGGTTGTTTTTCTTTGAGTTAAAAGGAAATCAGGAGTACACTGTTTATCACTCCAGTGGAAAGGAACCGAGTTCCTTCTAAAAGCTTTTGCTTGCTCCAGCAGTCCAACAGCAGCAGGGCTGGGCAAGGCACTCTGTGTCCCCACTCTTACCAGCACACTCTTCCAGAAGGATGGAGACACAGAGTCAGAGATACTGTTTGTGTGTCTTATGAGATCTCTCAAGTAGCACTTTTCCCTGGCCAGGTAACCCTGGCACAGATTCTATTCAATGTACTGCCAAGCCAACAAACCTGTCCCTATAATTAAAGCTACTAAGACAGAAACAGTGTTGTGTCTATTAGGATTAAAAGGAAAAAAAATATGGTAAAATGAGGACTTGAGGACTTCATTTAATTCATCAGATAATTCTGGAAATATTTCTATTTTTCTTTTAACTGAAAGACAATGTATCATTTCCATTTTTCCATTCATCCCCTTCTCCTGTCTTTTTCTCACTTCCCCTTCCTGTTTCATACAGAGAAATGAATATGAAACTAAAAGCGAAAAGGGTAAGTATTGGGCTCATCTGAATTTAATTTAGCTGCTGCTTGCTTTGCAGAGAAAAGTAATGTTTTTGTACATTAAATTAAATTATTGGGGTTTGGGGCTTGTTTTACAGTGGTCTGTCTTTTAGGAGAAAAATAACTTGATTATTTAGCACATGTAAACACATTTTAAAACAATAATTGAAATCTACCCTTCCTAATAATGATCTGCATGTGAGAATAACTTTTTCCCCTACATTTTGTTACTAGTCAACAAAATTATTCAGAAAATAACACTAATCACAATTAGAAATACCACACTTGACATTTTAGTTCATTATCATCGGCTTCTACAAACATAATAATGGATTGAATCGACTTTACTACAGAGTTATTCTTTCATTCAAAACTTCAGTCTGTTTTTGTGTTAACAATATATTTAACGATGTAAAAAAGACTACAGATTACAACATTACACCCTGTGAGATAAGGAAGAAATTGCTCAGGTGTGTGAGTGGAAAATAACATATGAGTTGACTGCAGTATCTCTGTAATTCAGCTTTGCAAAAGGCATTGTAACTGAAAAGAAAATGCTTTCTTCTTTTTATACTCAGCACATAACGGCAAGAAATCAACAGCTGCATCTGCTCAAAATCAGATCATATCTAATACACCGCCCCTTCAAATGTCTTCAGAGAAGACAGATTTTATAGAGGTGCACAGTTCTGGGAAGAAGACAGTTCCTAATCTCATTGTATCTTACACTGGACTTTTAACAGCAGTGTTGAAGAGTGACATTAAATGCTGTGGACTTCATAAACTTGATGTTACATACTCCCTGAAACATCTCTGGGTATAGACTGTTTTCTTGTTACCTTGTAAGATATTAGGAATCTTATCTGGTTAGCATGGTGAGAAATAAAAAGGCTATTCTATAAAGTCTCTAGATTACCACCTCTTAAAGTTTTCCTTTTACTGCAGTGGTTGAAAGGACATATGTAGTGACACATGGGAAATATGGCATCCTTTCTGATAGAAATAAAAAGCATAGATATATTGTCTTTCTCTGAAAACTGCAAGGCAAAGACCTTTCAGACTTGCTGATTTACCTCCCGATAACTTTACTTCCTTGAATATACTCATTTTCTTCCTCTAACAATTGATAACACTTCTAGAATTTCTATAAAACTTTTCACGAGTTACCAGTATTATCCATGTTCTATTCTGCTGTAATATTTTCACCAAGTTCTCAATTTCTTTTTTTCAATCAAATTCGTGAGTCCACAGAGAGCGCTCGCAGCCCAGAAGGCCAACTGTATCCTGGGCTGCATCCAAACAAGTGTGGCCAGCAGGTTGAAGGAAGTGATTCTGCCCCTCTGTTCCTCTCTTGTGAGACCTCATCTGGAGTACTGTGTCCAGTTCTGGAATCTTCAATGTAAGAAAGATATGGAGCTGTTGGAATGGGTCCAGAGGAGGGCTACAAAGATGATCCAAGGGCTGGAGTACCTTCTATATGAGGACGGACTGAGAGAGTTGGGGTTGCTCAGCCTGGAGAAGAGAAGGCTCTGAGGCGATCTTTTAGCAAGCTTCCAGTATCTGGAAGGAGCTTACAAGAAAGCTAGAGCGGGACTATTCATAAAAGCTTGTGGTGATAGGACAAGGGGGACAGATATAAGCTGGAGAAGGGCAGACTTAGACGAGACATTAGGAAGAATATCTTCATCATGAAAGTGGTAAGACACTGGAACAGGTTGCTCAGGGAAGTTGTGGATGCCCCGTCCCTGGAGGTGTTCATGACAAGGTTGGATGAGGCCTTGGGTAACCTGATCTAGTGGGATGTCCCTACCCATGGCAGGGGGTTTGGAACTAGATGATCTTTAAGGTCTCTTCCAACCCTAACTATTCTATGATCCTTTGATTCTAAATTTGGGAGGATTTAAGAATTCCACTATTGGTAGTCCAAAATATCCATCTAGCCCCGCTTCCTGTCAGCAAACATAGTGTGATATTCACTCATAATATTATCCTGGAACATAATAATCTATGGTCTACATCTGTGGAGATTTTCAAGACCCATCTGTACAAAGTTCTAAGGAAACTCACCTGAATTCTACATCGACTCAATTTTGAGCACCTCCTGGAATCCCTGTCACCCCAATGGCTCTGTGGTACTGTAATTTCCTGAGTAAGAACAGTACCCCACAACTTGTATCTGTGTTTTTTTCCTATATTCTGAATTTAGAAAGAGAAAAAGAAATCACTGAAGAACTACAGAGCTTGCTGCATAATCAGTTTTCCTAATCCTCCAAATTCCTCAGTAATCATAGTTCCACACTCTATTATGCTTTGAGTAGTGCTCAAAAATATTTAGTGTAATTAATCAGAATGATTCTGTGATTTGTAAGGGCCAATGCTAACTCTGTTTTCCTCCTTCTTTTATCATTACTAGAAGACTTTCAGGATGTCTGTCTCTCTGTTGTTCCAGACTCAGGAAAAACATAGAAGTACATACCTACTTTTTGATTTTCCATTACTTCATTTGTTCTGATAAAGTGTTTCTCAAATGACTTTCATTTGCCTGCTCATTAATTTGAGATTTTTATTATCTTGTATTTCCTTAAGCTCTCATCACGTACATTTTACAAGAATAAATACTGTATTAAGTCACACAGCTTCCTGTAGCAAGCAAAACAATTCTGAATATTTTGTTTAAGCCAGTGTTGTAAGATCATGTAAGAAAATATCTGGTATCATAAGAAATCAGGACCATATTATTTAGAGAGATTAGCTTGTGTCTTTAATTGTTTTGTTTGTTTGCTTGAGGTTTCCCATTCATGTCACCCATTACTTACATTCTACAAGAGAAGTACAGTAGCCAGGATCACATTTACTGTATGACTTAGTAAGGATTTCTCATGGCGTATCAATAATATTTTACCATGAGTTTCTCCTCTGACCAGCAGCACGTTGGTTCTGCAAATGCTCAGGTTATTCAGTAGGAGCTGGCAAACAGAGTTTTTTTTCTGCAAGCAGTTTCATGCATTGCAGAGGGTTCTTAAACTTACTCTGTTAGCAGAGTAAGTTTTATGTCTCAATTACATTTAAAAAGGTAAACTAACATTCCAAGGGCACATTTTCCCTTGTTTCCTTTTCTACTAAGAGCAAGCAGAGGTAGCAAACTGTGCCTTAAAGCTTCAGAATTTTTTCTTCTGCTGAGTAAGACCCACACGGAAATGGTTCCAAGTACTGTAACACTATGGGTGATTCATCTCCATAGGAAATATTAGAGAGAGTATATCTTTCTTTGTGAAGTGAATTGCATTCATTGATGCCATTTGGCCTTTGTTCTTATTTTGTTATTTATCAGAACTTCATAGACAACTTGTAATAATAGCTCACAATCCATAATATTATAAATCTAAAAAATAGATTAGCTTTATCCTCTCACTTTTTGTTATACATTTTGCTGTCATAAATCTTTCACATTTCTTCCAAAAAAAACAAGGAACACCCCATTAAATTTCTTTGAAGCAGAAAAAGGCTGTGGTACTCTGTCTGCAATTTCATCCATAACACTGTCTACTGCCTCAATGAGGTGAAAGTCCTTGCTCCACTGGAAGCTCTAAATCCACTCTGGATACCAGTTAAAGGCTCTTTTCTCTCAGGAGGCAAATTTATTTGGTGACTGAATTGTTTATTTGTAGCTACGTTGCTGCAAGCTGATTCTGCATATTTCTAGTTGTTCCTATCCACATTATTTTCTAACTGGTGATTTCTATTTTCATTTCTAGGTTCACAGTTCATTTGCAGTTTATCCCCCGGAGATTATTTTCTTGAGCAGGCATTTTGTAAAAGTGCAGAGAATGGATTAACCTCAGCTGTCCACTGTACTTGGGGTTGTGTAGTCTCAAAGAAGCACTTTATAGCCATGGACCCTTCTTTCCTGTCAATTAGCTCCAGTATTCTGGTTTCTGTGCTTAATCCATAGTTTGTAGTCCTCTCTGAATGACAAATGTGACACGTGTTTTGCGTCTGTGTTTTCTGGTGGGTTTTGTGTGTGTTGTTTTTTTTCTGTACAGTACTTTAATAGTATTTACTTTTCAGATATGCCAGATTCCTTCACTAGTCACTTGAGACACAGCACAAGAATGAATTACCCTGAACTGTCTTTCTGTCTCCTGACAGGTCTGCTTGAAAAGCAGCTTGCCTCAAGCTGAATTCATTGTTATTTCACTTATCTCCAAGTCAGCAAGAGACAGTTTTACAAATCTCTAACATAAGGCATGAAATGGAATTCAACAGAAACACTGATTTTCTGCTTTTTATTTGGCTCTGGCCAAATGAATGGGGGCTGATAGACTGCTAATACAGAGAGGACATTTGGGGGTGTTTTCTTGAGCTCTTGACTTTCTTAAAATCAGTCACTCTGTAAGACAAACAATAATCTAATAGAGAACCAGTTCTTCCTGATCTATCTTACCCTGTATCTCCCTGAAAATACAACTTCTGGGGTGAAACACTATGAAATTTGATATTTACTGAGGTGTGTGACTTTTTTTGAGTCTTATGACTCTAATACATTACTGTTAATAAATGATATTTGTATAAATATGCAATTAATTAAAGGTTGTTTAAAAAGATGCCATTTTTGTGAGGCAGAATGCTCCCCTGTATTTTTTATGGCACAGGAATTATCTGAAACACATTTTCCTATTTAATAGAGTTGTGGAAAGTAATCGGCTTCAACTCATGCACTGGAATATCAATTCACTGAAAGGATTGTAAAGCACTGGAACAGGCTGCCCAGGGAAGTGGTGGAGTCACCATCCCAGACGTATTTAAAAGGCATGTAGATGTGGCACTTAGGGATGTAGTTTAGTGGTGAACTTGGCAGTGTTTGGTTTACAGTTAGACTCAATGATTTCAAAGGCCTTTTCCAATCAAATTTATCCTGTGAGTTCGTGAAAAGAAATCAGGTTTTTAAAGGATACATCTATATTAGTATTCTACACATGGCAAGAGCTCAAATGACACTATAATCATCTCATTGGGATGGTCCCCGCTGCTGGTCACCTGCTGCCCCAAACAAGTAGCAAATCCAAGTCAGTATCTGTACTAAGCACTGGGACCATTGGCCCATTCTCTTACAGTGATTTGGGTGTGGTCGCTCCTTGATCCCTTGAGGAACTGTGTTTAACTTTTCAAATGTGGGGTCTACTATTTGCACTTGGACCTAGACAAGGCAATGTATCTCTGTTTTCTGTAGTAACAATGCAGTCAGGGGCACAGAGCTTTCAGACCCTGCTTGTTATGGACACATCCCCAGACACCCAGAACAGTATTACCCTTTGAGTAAGTTTATTGGTATTTCTTTGGCTCTTACACCTTGCTAAAGCAGTACTAAATACCACTTTTTTTTTCATGGAAAGAATCCCCTTCCTTCCCACTGCTACCTGCCCCTTCAACTGAAGGTTGCCTACTGAAGAAATAGTAGAGGCAATGATACGAAATCCTAAGCTTGTCCCAACTCATGAACAGCTTTCAAGGTAGTGTCTGCATCAGCACATAAAAATGGGCTAGAAGTTATTCTGTGGCCAGGAGGATGCACATCCATAGGGCTCATTATCCTTTCCACCCAGGCTATCTGGCTTTGTTGATGCTGGAAACGTTCTTGTGTCCTTGAAGTGTGTTGTCATTGAACAACAGGTTCAGAGATCAGATCCATGTTAGTGTGCTAACAGAATAACACATGCCAGCATACACGTCTGTTCAATTAGATCTGCAGTCTTCAAAGACATTGTTACCTTGATAACATGACTGCTAAAAACTGTCTTCAAATTGTTGCAGCTCATTCCCCTACTTGAGGACTCTAAATATTCATCACAGACCAAACATTGCTCAGACTATTTTAAAAGCACGTGGTGTGTACTGAAACATTGTGGATAACTTCATTCAGAAGCTTCCATTGCCCTCAACCTTTATGTGGGATACAAAAAGCATGGGAATAAATCTCAATTCAGACTCAGGAGCAGGACAAATAGATCCCTTTTTAAAAACTAATTTTTCTTTCCACCACAAATGCTTGTCATTTTTCAGAGAAAAAAATGGAGAGAACTCACATTAAAACCAAGTAGGAATTCTTCCTACAAAGCAGGGGTTATAAATTAGCAAAAATATCTGAGGCAAAAATGCTAAGCTTAAGACTGTTTGAAACAGTGATATTTTCTAGCATTGTAAGAGAACAAGAATTTGATTACTGAGTTGCAGTACTAGATCCTGAATGCAATTTCAAAATTACTAACGAACAGTAAGTTTTTTCGACTATATTCTTTTTAGCTTCATCAAAAAAGACCAGATCAAGTGCAACCTACAATTGTAGGATTTTTAATCAAATGTGATTATCTAATTAATGATACAATGCGGAGCTATGACAGTCCATGAGAATGGATTCCTAATAGGCATCTCAGAGCCACTTGGACTGTGTCATAGACAGATAGAATTTCATGTGCTTGTACCGCTCTTCTCTGGTTCTAACAACTCCCTTTCTTTAGACATGCTAAATGAATTAGGCTTACTCCGTTTAAGCCAACTAAAAGTTCTTCATGACTTCTGTAACCCGCAAATGCAAATGTTAGAGTGCAGCAGTGTTACACATCATGTTTTCTTCTAGCACCAGCAAATTTTGGAGTAGTAAATGTAATTTTAAAAACTGTAAGAAATTATATTAACCACTGTTTTGGTCAGATATCTAGGAAACAAATTAATTTGTGATTAAGCAGTCAATAATCTATAATCAAACAGCTTGAAACTGCACTACAAGAATTGAAACTTGCTTTTTGATTAGGATGTTAGAGATAGTATCAATCTCTCTCAAGACAGATAACTTCTAAAATAAACAAGAACCATATCTCACATGCAGCACTTTTAAAATAACATGGAGAGACAGAGAGACAAAGAGAATGGACAGGGCAGGGAGAAGGAAAATTTTCTAAAAGTGACTATAGAAGCTCCCTCCTCCCAAATAACAGAATAACAGAGAACACAGTGGCAAAAACTGAAGTGTCATAAATCAGTGCCTTTTGTGGCACATCCAGTCATAGTCTCTGAACACCAACAGCTTATATTAGTGCTACAAGGGTGGTCAGGAAAGACGATTGGGAAACAACACCAGAGAAAGTGGAAGAGAAATGTTTTATAGAACTATAGTTGTCATGAGAGGACTTGTCTCCTTTTATTCTCTAAATATTCTTATCAGGCTCAAGATCGTAGAGCTACTCTGGTAACACAGAAGGAAGGGTGCATAATAACACAGCTTCTTCATTTAAAATGCTGAACAGCTCTCACTACACATAGAGATAAGGAGAGGGACTACAGTTCTCTTACTGCTCTCCAAGAAGTCTCCATACTTCTGCTAAGGACACAAAGCCAGCAGGAACGAAACCACATGATCAAGTAATAGAATGCCCCAAAGGAAAAGAAGTGAAAAAAGCGTACATATTTCAGCTTAAATTTACCTGTGGAATTATTCATGGAGTGAATTACCCCTGCCAATTCCTCTTTTTTACATCCTTACATGCTGTGTTGTAGCAAATTTGTTCTCTGTGTGTGCCAATAACCACAGAAGCCATTAGTTCATCTCAGTTGTTTGGAAAATAAATGGAGAAAAGTTAGGTAATTTGGGGTTTGGTTTTTTTTTATTGTTTTTTGCTTTGCTTAGGGTTTTTTTACTTCCTTATTATTCACTCTTCTCTTAAGATTAAGAAATATGCTTTGCTGTACATTGCTAAACATGGAAAAACAGTCGTTCCATATAAGGAGAGAATACATAAATCTCTAACACACAGCTTTTCAACCCCCAATTTCTTACTCAGATGAGTTCCTCTAATTTAGTCCAAAAGACATTTGTTCCTCATGCTACTGACACAGATTGTTCCAATTACAGAGTTATAGATTCTTTACGAAGTTAGCTTTGTTTTTTACAGCCAAAATGACATGAAAAAATTGCAAAATCAAATATATATTGTGCCTATTGATTGTGTATCTACAATGATCCATAAAGCTTAATTGCAATCATGAAACCTCCTCATAGAATTACTACTTCAAAACTCAAAATGAATAAACTGGAAGAGTTCTTTTATGGTTCTTCTACAAATATCAGAAATATATACATTGTTCCAAGAAGAAATTACCTGATTACAATTAAACTTATAGTGAAATATATATATATTTATATGTAATATATCATTACACCAACAGACACTTAAATGAAGTTTATGGACACAAATTGTACCTAGTCATAAATGTCTGGAGTTTCAATATGCACTAATATTGACTACAACACCAGATACAGAGCTATATAATCAACAAGATCTTACATGAATCCTGGCATTAGTATCTGTTGGTAAAGATGAATACTGACAACTACAGAAATATATGTCTCTCAGTTAGTATGAATAGTCCCATAAATTTCACTGACCCATTTTGAAAATTTAAAGTTTGCTTAAATTATGAAAAATGAAGTGGTTTTGTGTAAATCATTCTGAAAAGAACCTTGACAATATTTTATTGCTTTTTGTGTATTGTAATGTGAACAGGTTCTGTCCAATCTACAATTTATTGTAGATAATTAAGGTGTGTTGATATGCAGATGTCACTATTTTTTTTATTGGTAAGAATGTGAATAGATTTGACTCACTATTCACTCTTAACTCTTGCAGTTAGTTTTCTAGGAAGACACTGATGTTAATATGTTTTTCTTTTCAGTTCTTGCTCAGCACAGCTAAAAACTCCTTGACTTAAGAAAGGATGTGGAGGCATGCAATAATATTCAGCCTTCAATGTCTTAACCTTATCAGTCTTAAACATCTTAAACATGCTAAAATAAATTCTACTTTATGAATGCATTTTTACAAGCCAAATCACACTGTTTGAATTGCAGTTGTTTCAAAAGCAGAACAAGTCTACATTACGTTAAACTCATGACAGGGCTTATCTTGTGTATCTCAATGGCATGTGAACTGAATTATCTTTCTGAAAATTCCTCCTACTTCTTGCACCACAGGCCAGAAAGGAATGCAGCTGAGCAACCATGAATTACATTTTTCTTCCTAGAGATTGTGTATGTAAAACAATACAATGTCAACTCAAATTTAACATAAGAAATCTTTTTCTTTTAATCTTATTGCCCATTTCAAGATTGTGCAGTACAAACAAGCTGTATCAAACAGATCATGCAACTGAGAAGTTCTTTTCCCAAGGTCTCAGTGAAAGCAGAAGGAAATACCAATCTTGTCTTACAATTTAAGGCATTTTGATTATTCAAACTTGTCAGAATTTCTTTTTGTTTATCTTGTTCGGGAACACATGCTTGGTGGATAGAGTGCTACATCCAAACATTAGTGAAAGATAGTTTAACTTTTGAGACCAGCTTAAATCCCGAAATAAGCAGTTATATGTTCCAAAACTCTCCCATCCATGGTGGAAAATCAGTCAACATTACAAGTAATTTTGTGCAATATGTTAGTACAATAACATCACTGCTAAAGCATATTGAAGGTTAATTTCAATTTAACAGTATAATCCTTGAAAAGCCTTCACTTATTACCTAGAGATGTGGGGAAAAGGGTCAATGAGGCTGTTCATGGAGCAGAAGCTGATGCAAGCAGAAAGACACTCTTATCAGCACCTAAGTATAAAACAACCACTGACTGCAGCTCGTCCCTACGTGATTCATGGCAGGAATTCAGCAGGTGATTGATAACGGGAGTACACCAGCAATGTAAGCAGACTACGTATAAAAAGAATGTAAACAATTCAGCATTCCTCCCTGCACTTACCACCATGGAAACGATAACAACTACCTCTCTGCTGACATATTTTGCAGCTCAGCGTTGCCTCTCCTGTGCATATAGGTGCTGAATTTGCTACAGATCCTCTTCAAATCCTCTGTCCTTCCAGCTGGGGAAAAGAAGCATAATGTCTCCCTCACCTCCCTGGCACACCAGATAATGATAATACTTGAACCTATTGGTCTTCCAGAAGCTCTCGCTAGTGGCAGAGCTGGTCAGCCATATAGGCCTAAATATCTTCAGAGCTTTGCATTCTTGCAAGCAATCTCAAAAACAGATTAAAGCTCTCTGTTCCACCTAAAGTGTGAATGTAAGCAAATCAAAATAAGATGCCAAAACAGAAATATGGAAGTAGCTCCTTACAGACAGCTCCCTTTCTATCCTGTTGTCTAGGTACTCCTTCCAGCCTTGAGAATACAGGAGAATATGCAGGGACAAACTTGCAAGACTGCAGATAGGAAGTGCTATCAATACTACTGCCTATTGAATAAAACCAGAATTTCAGTAGAGAGGATACTAGAGGAGATAATTGCTATCATAGCTGTATGATATTACAAAGATAAAGATGAGCAGGAATATGTTAAGTGGTGACTTGGGCCCTCCTTCTTTTATATTCAAAGAATTGTAACTGTTAAAGCTTCTGTTTATGAGAGCAGATTGATGATTCCAAATGATTGCACATTTATTTTAGCACTTTGGAAGAAATTAAAACTCCAGTGATAGCATCAGTGTATTCTTAAGAGTCAGATCAGCACTCCACATCCCTTTGTCTCCTGTTACTGAAAACTACACTGGCAAATTACCATAAACCCTTAAAGTGCATAGACCCCTGAACCACCATCATATTCTGAATTAATACAACTCCTGAACCATTGTAATATTCTAAATTAATGCTGATGCTTTCATCCTGCTTATTTTGCAAAATGACACTGTTGTTTTGATATGGTTGTTTTCTCTAAAATTCTTGTACATTTATTTCAGACAAGCTCTGAACGCATCAGGTGATCATTTTATATGACAATGTTCAGAAGACCAAGATACTCTGTAACTACTTTCCAAGTTGTTTTATAGAGATTCCTCACATTCCCGTATTTATCAAGTTACTCTGCAAAGCATTTAACCACTTTATTTCTTTGACCATTTTTTTTCACAGAAATTTGAATTTATTCATGTTCATTATCCCTTCTGCATACAGATGATAATATTTAGATATGCAAAGTCAAAAATAAAAAGACTAAAAATAATGTCTGGAGAAGACAATCCTTCAGTTTGTGTTTGCTCATTTGGAAAAGTGTGACTACATTCTTAAGCCTTATCTTTTCTACTTTTGTATGAGCAAAGAGAATATGATTCACACTGACATGAGAGAAGAAGGAATTATAGAATACATCTGCAGAAGCGTGTATTACTCACCCAGAAGTTCTAAACAGAAGTCAAGGTTCCAATAGATGAGATATAACTGCTATGCAGTTTCTTACTGAGAAACACTTAGGTCTCAGGGGATTCAAAGGTGATGACAAGACAACAAATTTTAAGATTTGTTTCAGGGAATATCTGGAGAAACTTTAATCTGTAATTCCTATACAGATAAGCAGTCTGTAGTAAAGACTAAAATTTGCATGATATGTGTGAAATATTAGGGGTGAGCAACCACGGATTTTCTATAGGTTAATTATGCCTAAACAAATCTACTACAGCTCTTTGATGAAATCAGCAGTGACGTGGATAAGGGAGGTTCAGACTAGATATCAGAAAGAAATTTTTCACAGAAAGGGTCATCGGGCACCGGAACAAGCTGCCCAGGGAGGTGATTGAGTCACTGTCCCTGGAGGTGTTTAAAAGATGGGTAGATGAGGTGCTCAGGGACATTGGCAAGTACATCTGGTGATGGAAAGGATGAAACTGGCACTGATGGGTTAGGTAATCCTAGGAGCAGTCAGTTGGGAATGAACACTATTCCCTTTATGAAAGCTGAGGGATTAGCAGCCCAGCTGAAGTGCATTTACACTAATGCACACAACATGGGCAATAAGCAGGAGGAGTTGGAAGTTAATGTAGAGCAAAGAGGCTACGATGTAGTTGCCATTATAGAAACGTGGTGGGATGACTCGTATAACTGGAGTGCAGTTATGGTGGGATATAAACTCTTCAGGCAGGACAGGAAGGGTAGAAGAGATGTTAGAGAGTGCTTTGATATCCTCGAGCTTGACTGTGGTGATGATGGCATCGAGTGCCTGTGGGTAATAATCAGAGCCCACAAAAAGGCAGATATTGTGATGGGAGTTTGTTATAGACCACCTAGGCAAGAAGAAGAAGCTGGTGAGCTCTTCTGTAAACAACTGGGAGTAGTCTCAAGATTGCTAGCTCTTTTCCTTGTGGGAGATTTCAGTCTTCTGGATGTCTGCTGGAAGTACAACACAGAAGAAAGGAAGCAGTCTAGGAGGTTCCAGGAGTGTGTGGAAGACAACTTCCTTACACAACTGGTGAATAAGCAGACAAGGGAAGGCGCCCTCCTGGACCTGCTATTTGTGAACAGAGAAGGCCTTGTGGGGGATGTGATGGTTGGAGGACAACTGGGGCAAAGGCTTCAGTAAAGCCTTTGATACAGTTTCTCACAGCATTCTGCTTTGGAAACTGTCAGCCACTGGACAAGCGAACGCTCTCCTGGGTGGAAAACTGGTTGGATGGCTGAGCCCAGAGGGTGGTGGTAAATGGAAGTAACTCCAGCTACAGGCCACTTACAAGTGGTGTCCCCAAGGGCTCAGCGCTGGGTCCAGCCCTGTTCAATGTCTTTATCAATGACCTGGATGAAGGCATTGAGTGCATCCATAGAAAGTCTGGGGATGACACTAAGCTGGGTGGAAGTGTGGATCTGCTGGAGGGTAGGGAGGCTCTGCAAAGGGATCTGAACAGGCTGGACCGCTGGGCAGAGTCCAATGGCATGAGGTTTAACAAGGCCAAATGCCGGGTCCTGCACTTGAGGCACAACAACCCTATGCAGTGCTACAGACTAGGAGAAGTCTGTCTAGAAAGCTGCCTGGAGGAGAGGGACCTGGGGGTGTTGGTTGACAGCCGAGTGAACATGAGCCAGCAGTGTGCCCAGGTGGCCAAGAAGGCCAATGGCATCTTGGCTTGTATCAGAAATGATGTGACCAGCAGGTCCAGGGAGGTTACTCTCCCTCTGTACTCGGCACTGGTGAGACCGCTCCTCGAATCCTGTGTTCAGTTCTGGGCCCCTCAACACAAGAAGGATGTTGAGGCTCTGGAACGAGTCCAGAGAAGAGCAACAAAGCTGGTGAGGGGGCTGGAAAGCAGGTCTTACGAGGAGCGGCTGAGAGAGCTGGGGATGTTTAGCCTGGAGAAGAGGAGGCTGAGGGGAGACCTTATTGCTCTCTATAACTACCTGAAAGGAGGTTGTAGAGAGGAGGGTGCTGGCCTCTTCTCCCAAGTGACAGGGGACAGGACAAGAGGGAATGGCCTCAAGCTCCGCCAGGGGAGGTTCAGGCTCAACATCAGAAAAAAATTTTCACAGAGAGGGTCGCTGGGCACTGGCAGAGGCTGCCCAGGGAGGTGGTTGAGTCACCTTCCATGGAAGTGTTTAAAAGATAAGTGGATGAGGTGCTGAGGGGCATGGTTTAGTGATTGATAGGAATGATTGGACTCAATCCTGGAGGTCTTTTCCAACCTAGTTATTCTGGGATCATTTAGTGGCAGATAGGAATGGTTGGACAGAATGATCCAAGTGTTTTTTTCTAATCTGGTGATTCTATGATTCTATGACTTGTTTTATAAAATCCACTTGAACCTCCAAAATGCATTTGGACATGTAACTTGCTGACGTTTTTCTGGGTGAAAAATCAAATGGTCATTAGTAAGATGCTTACAAGATAAACACTTGGTCATGAAATGGAAAACAAAAGGTATAGTGCCTTGTCAATATTCCCAATGGAGTGAAGTAATCAAGAGAATACTTCAGTGATCCATGTTATTACCTTAACCATAAATTATCTGGAAAGATGGATAGCTGAAGTGACAAAATCTGGTAAGAAATCATTGAAGTTGCACAAACTTGTAAAAAATGCACAAGACTATGTAGCAACATTTTAGAAGAACCTAGCTGAGTCCTAGCTGCAATGAATACCTGTTAAAATAACATGGAAGGTTAATGTTGATAAATATAAAGTAATATCTCTAAAAGAAAAAGTTCCTCATTTTAGCTACGCAGTAATGTTTTACCAGTACTAGTCTAGAGTGGGCTTTGGTACCAAATTCTGTGGAAGTTGTTGACTTAGGGCTAGGTGTGGTCAAAAGCCAAAGAAAATGTTAAGCAGTGTTAGAAGGGAATAAAGAACAAACTAGAAAACAGTATTTTGATAGTATAATATGATGCCTACTTTTATGTTGCAAAATCAAGGAAAAATGATACTTCAACATATCCTTGAAAGGCATGAAAAATAATAACAGCAATATCTCTGTGAAGTCAGCTTCTTATGTTAAGATCATTTGAAAGGTCACCAAGTCCTAAGGTGTTATGATAAGTGCTGATAGTCCTTGCTAATCAAAATAAACTCCTACACCCTGGGGCTGCTTTTTAGAAACACTTGTTTCCAGTCTTTGAGAATATGAGTTTTGCGACTAATGGCAAGTTCTCAAGTTGGTCCCCAATTATATACAAATGGAAATTCAGTTTTATTTCTTAATTTGTTTTGTGTGTTTGTGTGTGCTTGTGTTTTGGTTTTTTTTTTCCTTCCCCCTCCTCTACTTTTTCTTTCCTGGATGTGACACAGTAGGAGAAGCAGCATTTGGAGGTGTTGAAACCAGTGTATTGCAAAATAATTGCAGCTGCATTAGCACCAGAAATGCTTTAAGACCAATTAATAAGGTAATTCACTAAAAGCTCCATTATCTCTTTAAAAGAGCTTTACAGGCTTATGTCATGCAGCTCATAAATAACACAGATCTAAAAGGAAATCCCTTTGTAAATTGCTCTTCAGGCTTTGTAAGAGTAGATGCCAGTCATGGAGCTATTGAAACATAAGTTTATGTGTGGAATAAAAGCACCACAGAATGAATCATGATCTCATGTTGGAAATTACTGTGGGTGGATATGGAGGACTTTGGCCAGACTGGTGGTGCTACAGACTCACAAGGGAACTGAAGAGATTTAAGTTAAACAACGGGGTGTCAAACATAGCTCATTGGTGATTTAAGGATTATGTTCAAGTTAGACACATTGGTCAGAAAGAAAAAAGGAGATCATAAGTACGTATAAGGCTACATAGGTAAATGATGGAAACCAGAAGGAATGCAAACAGATTAATGATCCGTTCTTTAGTAGCAGCCAGTTAAGAAAATATGTAATGCATTAAATTGACTGGTTTATAAGTCAAGAAGAAGGAATCCAGCCTGGTGAAACTGTACCCACAGAGTGAGTTGTGAGGCATCCTTGCGAGAGTGAGTGAGAGTTTGAGGGATCAGGGTTCTGTAAAAAACAAGCTTTATTGATTGCAACAGCATTTAATATCAAGCTTAATTTCCTTATTGTATTTTTGTATGTTCATATGTTAAGGCCCAAAGTAACTCTCTTTGCATCTGAGAGAGCTGGAGGAGCTGGAAGGAAATTTCTGCTGTTTTTTGTTCATCTGGTGTTTTGTCTCAGTATAATCTGAGTCTTAAACAATTTCGTGAACTGCTATCTGGTGATATCTTAATTACTACTAGTGATCAAGAAGGAATAACAAGAGCTAACCAAAGGAAACAATCTGTGATCTATCTTGTTTAACACACTTTCTCACAGTGTCCATGCCATCTAGACAAGAAATCTTATCAAGAACACCTGCAGGATAATCAGATGCAGCAAACCTGATCAGTAGCATGTTAACATGTTGTGAGGGGGTACTGCAGCATCTTTTTTTTTTTCCCAAATTCCTAACGTGAAATTATAACTTGAATTTTCTGTAGGTGATACAATATTCTAGAATATCACAATTCAGATGCCAGAAGACAGAGGACCTTTCTCACTTCTGCTCCCCCATGTCAGCGATATATACAATATCCCATGTGCTAGAAATAAATGGAGATTTTTAGGAGGTGCTTTCACCAATATGTGCATTGTATGTGGTAGTCAATCTGTCTTCGGTGACCAAATTACACTGTAGTTCTGTTTTCACTTCCCGTTCTTTGGAATTGCTCCCAAAGAGGAAAACAGGGCAATGATTTTCTGTAAGGAAAGAAAATGGACAAAATATCACTGAAATTGTATGAATTCAACTGTGTGGTTGCTGTCCCCAGGTTTGCAGTGGTTCTGTTTTAGCCTTTGGGTGTCAGGCTTTCATTTCTTACTACCAAATACTTCCTGAATTTCTGGGGCTTTATTTCTTCTACATCTGTTAACATTTCACTTGTGTCTTTTTTTTTTTTTCCATTTTGCTGCCCTTATCCCTCTGTGTCATGCTCTAGAATGTGTGTTGAAGTTGAATTTTCACTGAAGAAATCCCAACAGGAATATTAGGTAGCAGCATCACTTTCATCTTGTTGTTCCTTCAACAGACAGCCCCAACTCTGTTTTGTTAATTTTGACAGAGAAAGTGTTTCAAATAGAATTACTGAAAGGCATCTGGTCTCATTTTAGTCAGTGCATCCTTGAATTATACCATGGGAAGGGACTGTGTTTGTCTTATAGAAATTACTGAGACAACTTTCTCTGCAGAGGAAGAAACAAAAGAGCAGAAAACCTTTAATGTTTGTCATAATACTTATTCTTCTTTATGTTAGTAGGCACCATTAATGCCAGAAAGTCTTTGAAGAATCTCTCTCTTAACTCATATCATCTTGTTCACAACATAAAGAGCAGTACTGGTAGAGCTGGTGATGTTAATCATACATAACCTCTGTCAAGTTGAAATAGATCTACAGAACCTGAAGGAACATCAGCTATAAGTGTATCTGCAGATGGCTTTTTCTAATAGAAAGCTTTTCATCTTAAATGCAGGCTTGAAATTTCAGCAGGTTTGGCATAGTACAGACCACTTGAAAATATTTAACAAAAAATTAAATCCTTGCAAGCAGTCTTTGATGGAAGGAGGCATTTCACCCATATAAGCATAAGTAACCATTAAATATATAATTAAAATTACCGGTAATAAATTAGCTGTTGGATAGTGTAGGTTCATTATCATTGTACTAGATGTCTCAACCTTTTCTTTTACTGCTTTAAATTATGTAAGGAACAACTGTTGTAGGTAAATTGCAAGATTGTTTTTAACATAGCATTGCATAACAATTATTTTAATCTTCTGATTTTAGATGATCTGTGATAGATCTGTTAGCTTTGCACTATAACTTATTTCTTTAACTAAGAGCTAATGATGATGTAATAGCAAGTGAAATGATACACGAATTTGTACTGAAACACTCATAACAAACTTCCAGGCATGACAAGGAGTACGTGTTTGCCTAAATACCAAATAACAATACAGAATAAGGAGACTTGGCTTCTATTCCTTTTGCTAGAAAGGATTCAAACCCTCATGACACCTGAGAGACGTGTGAAGCTGTGTACTTGAGACAGTATTTCTGCCATCACTTCTGCTATAGTATTCCATCTTATATTTCATAAATATTCATCAAGGCATTAAAGTTGCTATATAGCTTTACAATTAAGACAGTAATCCTAGTTCCTATGTCACCTGGTATTTCAGTATGAAGGCACTCATCAGTTTTAATTCAAATCCCTGTTTAAAATCAGATGGTCTTCTAAATTACTAAACCATAGAGACAGCCTATTTTGCCTCAATGAATATTTCATTACGTCCAAAGTAAAGAGGTGGAAAGTAGCATTTTCTGAGAAGCTGGAAATTATCATGGTGACTGAAGAGCCAGGAAAGCAGTTGTGAAGCTTCCAGGGTATCCAGGCTCCTGAATCCACATGAGCCCATCTGTTGACCTGTAAATTTGAAAATCCAGGAAACCTTCAGGCAAACTGTAAAAGAGAAAGACTTCAAGTGTCTTTGTCCTCTCACCTGTTCATTTATACATTATTCAGGTGTTAAAGAACTCAGCAGGTACTGTACCTTGGCACATAATTAGAGGAATTTGAAACATTTTTGGCACAGGCAAATCCATCAAAACTCTATCTGTCTACTAGCAAAAATTCAGTGTGATCTCTGAAAAAAAAATTACATCCATAGATTCAGATAAAGCAAAATTGTGCATATTTTCCACACATTTAAATGTTTACTTTACAGGCTTAATTGCTTAATTCACTGTATGAAGTGTAGCCAGGCAGTTAAATGACACATATTGAAGGAGAGGTCTCCATAGAGGAACATGACAGACAATGTCACTGGCTTCTAATACATGTGTGCTTTAGTGAAGATCATGTTTCTGATATTTGCGTAAACTGGAGTGTCAGGATCTTATTGCTTTGAGTGGGAGGATGAGATGATCGTATCAGTGTGCCAAGTTCCTGTAACTCATCACTTTCCATTCTCCATGAAGTGGCATTCCCCTAATCTGGCTGCCAAAAGCTGGTTTCTATTTTGCAGTCCCAAGGAGGATGTGAAGTCTCACTTACCTATTACCTGCTTCATAAGCTAATTGTTGAAAACCATGTTTCTGATTTGCACTTTTTTTTGAAGTGGTGGTCAGGTATTTATTGAACATATATAAAATTACATGTGTTCCCTTTCTGGGTTAAATGCAGATGGCTCATCCACCTAGGTAAGACTGGTAATTAATGTCTTGGGTAGGATAGGTGATACATCATCATTCTGAGACTAATAAACTCTTCTTTCTCAGACTCTTGCTCTTTCCTTACTCCAGCACACCCTCCCTGTCCCTTTCCCCCTTCCCTCTGTGGGCATACTTTGAAGTGTCTGCAAAATCTGTGTCCTCAGCATGTGTAACAGTCACTGCTTGCTCTTTTTCTTTCAGATGGATTGCGATGCAAGACCAAATGGGTCCTAACTGGAGTCAAACCTGCTCAAAAAAGTGTGTTATTATATTAAACTGCATTGTTTCTGTGTTACTGGCACTTAGATTAATATAATATTCACACATAACACTTCACAACTTTGGAAAAAGCAACACGTATTGCAAGTTGTGTCTGGAACAAGCAGGTATAATCCTGGGAAGGTAAATATAATCCAGTTGCTAGCACTGATTTCTTTTGCATTATATCAAACTCCCTGTTGTAGCAACGGCCTTATGCTGTTTTTTTCCATTATGCTTAACCAGCAGATGACTCAGCCTACAGACCCGGATAACGTAGTACAATTATAGCATTCAGAATGGTTTATGTGTGACTACTCAAAGCTTGTCTTCACTCTGCTTACTGGCTACCAGCAAACTAAGCTAAATGCAAGTTAACAAATTCCTAAAAATACTCCAGGGATGAATCATCCCTTTCAAAAGGGTTCTGGAGAATGTTTACCACTGTGATGGTAAGTCACGGGGTAGTAGGGAAGCCAATTTCTGTTACAGAAAGAGGCAAGCTTGAATCAGCCAAATGCTACATTACAGACTCTGAATGCTTTTGGCTTTACGAGTTAATGTCTTCAAACTTGGGCAGCTAAAGGAAATTGTTAAAGCAAAAAAGTTCCCAAAGTATCCACTTGCCTTGCAAGCCTGATTTCTGTTGCTTTCCTTAGGAATCCAGGTATTAAGATTTTTCTCATTTTTAGAAGAGTTACTCCCAAATCCTAGTGAGTCATCATTTTCAGAAAAAAAAACCCTGCACAGTCTGTTTGCTTGCAATTTACATGCTTGATTTTCAATACTGATATTTAAAAATTTAATAATAAAACCAGTAAAAATTAGGTGAAATTGAACTCTGCCTTGTAATAAACACCTAATAAAACATAATAGATTTACTCATTTCTCCAGAAGTACTTAATTGAGGTTTATCTCCAGTAATGCTACTTGACCCTCTGATTTAATCTGATTGAAGATTATTTACTGTAAATTAAAGATCGAAGAAATTACCTAAAGTTTAATTTATGGAGATCTCGCTGTTTTCTAAATAATCGTTCCACCTTTACATCTTAACCTCTGATAAACTGCATAGTCAGGCACACTCCACTGTGATTTAAGGAGTTGTCTCCAGTCCTACTGAACAATGCTCTTCTGATCGAAGTTGCCATCTACACATATCTAAGATAATATAGGTGGCTGCACTTCCATTGCATTTTAGGCACGCTGCTCACCCACCTAATTAACACACATGGCTTGTGCTCATTAGATGTATTTAGAAGCACCTTTAGATAATTCAGACTTTCAGGTAGAAGAATAAAGTCCTGAACTATCACTCAATAAACAGATAACAGATTTCAGAGAAATATTTTGAAAAGTTGACTTAAAATCATGGCAGATCATAGATATTTGAATCTTGACCAGTTACAAAATATGGCTACACACTTGAGATAAATATGGAAAGACCAGGATAAAAATATTTCTTAGAAATCCTCAGTCAAACAACTGAATATATACGTGGCGTATCACAGACCTCTGTTTATGACACACTCCTCTCTGTTCATGTTATGCCTGCCATCTGATCAGCAGCAAAGGGAAAGAAAGGTACACATTTGCTTTGGTAAATTTGAAAAAGGTTTCTGACTAATTAGATAAATTAAAAAGATGTAAAAAGTAGTATTTTGAAAATAGAGGCAGTGTGAATGAGATTACAGTCTGTCATCTTCTTCGCTGTTATCGCTGCAACCAAACAAGTTTAAAGTTTCTCACAGGTTACCAGTAAGATGGGTCACATGAGAGGAGATGGATTCACATCTTCACCTCTGTAGACCAGATATCCTGGATCCTCTACATGGGAACTGTTAAGTATTCAGAGAAAGGTACTTAATTTTACTTCACTGTGAATTAAAAACTTTTTTTTCTTAATTGTATTTGAAATTTAATCTTTCTCTGTTCTTTGACTTCCCCTCTCACTGTTATGCTTTAATAACAAAGCTGATATTTGCACTGAAATTCTGTTATAAATCTTTTTAGGTAGTACCCTATGAAAATTCTTACCACTCAGACATCTCTTGTCAGAAGGAAAAGTGTTACCTAAGATTTGCTGCAGCCATGTTTGTAGAGGCGGATCTGGAGAATTGCCTGATGGAAAGCATTTCTGTGTAAAGCAAATGAGGATATTTTTAGGTAATCACCTGTGTTTGAGACTTTCAAATATATACCAGAAACGTTTGTGATAGCAAAACCTCCCACTTGATCCCTGTGGAGATCTGGAGGAAAAGCTGCTGCTCTGAAGTGGTGTGTTATGTCACTATGGATGCTCAGCTGAAGTCTATTGCAAAACCTTTGTTTCTAGCTTGACGTGAACTGAAAGCTCTTCGCTCCTGCACTTTGTCAGATGATCCATTTGCTGTCTTTCAAAGACAGTACTTTGAAAGATGTGCTGTAATGCAGCTTCTCAAAGTGAGATGCAAAATAAATGAGCCTTCAGGCAGGATGCTACTTAACAGCCTTCTGGGAGCTGTTTATCAAAGCCTAGCTCTGCCTCACATCCATCCTCACCATCACTCGTCCGTAGGGATGTCAGAGCACTCACTGAAACCATTGGACAGATGCAAACCTACCGTATAGTCCAAATGCATGAGGGGCCAGGAGATAAGGATTTGAAAACTCTATACTTCCATGTTTTCCCTCTGACTTTTTTACAATGAGACAAAGGCGGCTGGCAGGCTGTGAAGACCTCTCACAGGCTGTAGAAATGCTTGATCCTGTTAGCTTGTACATAAGTATAGAACAACTGCAGAATGGTTTTGCAAATACTTTAATTAGAGTTAAGATTTATTGAGATAGCAAATTCACAGTTTTATAATAATTTCGTTTTCTGTTTTTTCTTCTTTCTCACAAGTGTGTAATGCTGTTAGAACAGTATCCAAACAACAGCAAAAAATATATTCTGCAATAAAATTGCACACATAGAAAAAGTTAGTCCTTCAGAAAAGTGCTTGAAGAAGTTCAAACACAAATAACTGTCTTAAGTGTGTATGGCTTTCTCAGCTGCATACTTTTTTCTATAATTAGAGCTTCATGAATAACAGTTCTTTTCTGTTTGCTGGCAGCTCTACATACAGACCAAATCAATGAATGTACAGCCATCCAAGGACGTTTAGTATTGATTAAAATTAAAAAAAAATCCAGTTTTAAAAATTTTCAATGAATCAGTTCCCTTTTTTCTGAATTTGTTACAAGAACAACTGGCAAAGATATGAATTTATGATATATTTTTATAGAGTTGTACATATATTTTTCACATGTAAAGTTATGCCTGGAAAGGTTTCTACAAATTGCAAATTAGAAAGTTACAACCTGTTTAACAAATGTAAACAGAATATCAGAATCCAGTTCTGTACCAATTTCATGAATACCTTGTACACGACACATAATTTCCTGTTTTGTGTTTATTTTTCCTACTTATTTTTAATATTTTATCTTAACTTTCTTATTTTCTTTTTTTTCTTTAGCTTCCTCCTATACATAGCTTATTTCACAACACTTGGGATACTCACATGCTAACAGTGAAATCAGATCATAGAATCATAGAATAGTTAGGGTTGGAAGGGATCCTAAAGATCACCTATTTCCAATACCCCTGCCATGGGCGGGGTCATTCATGTATTCAAAATAAAAGGGGAAAAACTGCCTTCTGTGACTTAATATTTCTAGATTTGACATGATTGACAATATTATAGTCTAGATTAGTTTATATTTGTGATACTCTTCAAGAATTAGTCACTGTGTTGACCTCCTAGGACTGGGAATAGCTCAGCAAACAAATGGAAGAGAGAAACTTGCTCAGAGTGTTAGACTAAGTAAACACTAGACAGAAATCACTAGGGTAGGCTCATACATATACACTGTCAAGGCGTCATCTTGACAAAGTCTAATTTTTCACTACAGCTGTATGTTTTATACTGTCAACAGGTTTTAGAAGTGAAATACATGAATTACATTGTTAGAATTAAAAAGAAAGCTTTAGAATCCCTCTCTGCACCATTTTTTCAACAAGGTATTAAGCAAAAATGCTGTTAACACAGAAAGAGAAAACGTGCAGGGAAAGGTCAGTGTGATAGGTTTAAAGAATCATAGAATCATAGAATCATAGAATAACCAGGTCGGGAGAGACCCACGGGATCATCGAGTCCAACCATTCCTATCAAACACTAAACCATGACTCTTAGCACCTCGTCCACCCGTGCCTTAAACACCTCCAGGGAAGGTGGAATCAACCACCTCTCTGGGCAGCCTGTTCCAGTGCCCAATGACCCTTTCTGTGAAGAATTTTTTCCTGATGTCCAGCCTAAATCTCCCCTGGTGGAGCTTGAGGCCTTTCCCTCTTGTCCTGTCTCCTGTTTAAGGCACAGGTGGACGAGGTGCTAAGGGGCATGGTTTAGTATGTGATAGGAATGGTTGGATTCGATGATCCGGTGGATCTCTTCTAACCTGGTTATTCTATGATTCTATGATTCTATGATTACTCTGTCACTTGGGAGAAGAGGCCAGCACCCTCCTCTCTACAACTTCCTTTCAGGTAGTTGTAGAGAGCAATGAGGTCTCCCCTCAGCCTCCTCTTCTCCAGGCTAAACGACCCCAGCTCTCTCAGCCACCCCTTGTAAGACTTGTTCTCCAGCCCCTTCACCAGCTTTGTTGCTCTTCTCTGGACTCGCTCCAGAGCCTCAACATCCTTCTTATGGCGAGGGGCCCAGAACTGAATACAGGATTCGAGGAGCGGTCTCACCAGTGCCGAGTACAGAGGGAGGATAACCTCCCTGGACCTGCTGATCACGCCGTTTCTGATACAAGCCAAGATGCCATTGGCCTTCTTGGCCACCTGGGCACACTGCTGGCTCATATTCAGTCGGCTGTCAACCAACACCCCCAGGTCCCTCTCCTCCAGGCAGCTTTCTAGACAGACTTCTCCTAGTCTGTAGCACTGCATAGGGTTGTTGTGCCCCAAGTGCAGGACCCGGCATTTGGCCTTGTTAAACCTCATCCCATTGGACTCTGCCCAGCGGTCCAGCCTGTTCAGATCCCTTTGCAGAGCCTCCCTACCCTCCAGCAGATCCACACTTCCACCCAGCTTAGTGTCGTCCGCAAACTTGCTAAGAGTGCAGTCAATGCCTTCATCCAGGTCGTTGATAAAGACATTGAACAGGGCTGGACCCAGCACTGAGCCCTGGGGAACCCCACTTGTCACTGGCCTCCAGCTGGATTTCACACCATTTCCCACCACTCTCTGGGCCCGGCCATCCAACCAGTTTTCCACCCAGGAGAGTGTGCGCCTGTCCAGGCCAGAGGCTGACAGTTTCTCAAGCAGAGTGCTGTGAGAAACTGTGTCAAAGGCTTTGCTGAAGTCCAGGAAGACCACATCCACAGCCTTTCTCTCATCCAGCAGCCGAGTCACTTTGTCATCGAAGGCGATCAGGTTAGTTTGGCAGGACCTGCCTTTTGTGAACCTGTGTTGACTGGGTCTGATCACCTGGTTCTCTTGCGTGTGCTTCATGATAGCACTCAAGATCACCTGTTCCATGACTTTCCCTGGCACTGAGGTCAGACTCACAGGCCTGTAGTTTCCTGGGTCCTCCCTGCTGCCCTTCTTGTAGATGGGCACAACATCAGCCAGCCTCCATTCCAGTGGAACTTCCCCAGTCTTCCAGGACTGTTGGAAGATGATGGAAAGGGGTTTGGCCAGCACATCCGCCAGCTCCTTCAATACCCTTGGATGAATCCCATCCGGCCCCATAGACTTGTGGGTGTCTAGTCAGGCTAGCAAGGCTCTGACCACCTCCTCTTGGATCATGGGAGCCTCATTTTGCTCCTCTAGCTCCTGGGTTTGTACACAGACGGAACAACTTTCTTTACAATTAAAGACTGAGGCAAAGAAGGCATTAAGTACCTCAGCCTTTTCCTCATCCCCTGTCACTGTTGTTCCTTCTGCATCCAATAGGGACTGTATGGTCTCCCTAGTCCTCCTTTTATTATTTATATATTTATAGAAGGATTTTTTGTTATCTTTCACAGACTTTGCCAATCTGATTCCTAGTTGAGCCTTAGCCCTTCTGATTTTTTTCTCTACACAATCTCACTTCCCTCCTGTAGTCTACCCATGAGACCTGTTCCCTCTTCCAGAGCCCATAAACTTTTCTCTTCTTCTTGATATCACTCAAGATCTCTCTGTTCAACCAAGCTATTTTTTTCCCCTGCCGTTTTTTTTTCCGGAACAAAGTGCAGATGATGACTCAGTAAAGCTAACATCAATGACGATTTTAAACAGAGGCCTTGCTGTCTCTCCAGTAAGTATCAAAAACACTGGGGCCTGGACAGGAGATAAACAAATGCATAAAGTTCATGAGTTCTTAAATTCATCATTCTTCACAGAAACATGAAAGTTCATCCCCTTAACTAAAATTGCCTTGTTGTATTGCTGTGGGTGGAATAGGAGTGTGAATTAGGAGTGTGCTAAAGCCTTGGTTTCAGATGAGGATGATGACAGCAAGGGGAGATGGTTCAGGCTCCCAGTGGATCCTGATGGCCGTGGAAGTCTGACCACTGGCAGTGGGTTTAACGGAATAATTTGATACACACCTGCCTACACTGCTCAGAAGTAATTAACAATTCAGTCTCTTGCAGGTATTTTATATCTGGCAGTGTCTTGGCTTTGATTACACTGGAAATGTAATATGCATATCCTTTTCTACAGAAAGGAGGAAAAAATCAGGTTGCTGCATTAGACACCTGCGTATCAGATTGTACAGCGATATACTGCTAGTGGCTGGGGATAAAATACTTGTGATACAGATATGCTAGAGTTCCAGGTAGCTCTGCATGATCCTATCGCACATTATGAAACATGTTAGGAGAAACTAAACCCTAAACTGACCAAAGAAACATAATTTTACATACAGTTTATTTTCATGTTCTGTCTTGGATGAGGAATGGAAAATCAATCTGCGACTGTTTTCTGCCCACCTGGAGCCAATAGCTGCATTTCTTTCATGTGCTGCAGAAACATATTGTCAGCTATCCCAGAAGTCTGCTGTGAGCTAATATAATAACAAGTCTGTGTACATAAGGGAAGAAAAAGAAAGAAATGAGGGGAGCAGGGAAACTGCAGAAAATAGAGAAATACTGCAGAAACTTTTCTGTCTCTGTCAAACAAAACAAAATAGTTTAACGAAACTAAGCTTCCATCTGATAACTTGTGATTTTTAATTGCTTGATAGGGAAGGTATTCCTGGAGGAATTTCTGCTTCAAGAGTAATTACCAGCAATGTTTTGACTGCTGATGCCTTTGGGCAGCAATTTTCTTCTGTTTAGTTTTTAGGTACTGTGATGTCAATCAGGTTTGTGGCTGTATTCATAGGCAGTTTTATCACCCAAACCAAGGGAAATACATGCTAAAAGGCATGTCCTCCCATCCATGTTTAAGGCAGAGTCATTTAACCAGCTGCACTTCTAAGGACAGGAGACAAAAAGTGTTAAATGGAGAGATGAGAGATTTATTCAGTATGAAAGCAATAGGGAACGTATTTCTCCTCTTTTCTCCTTTGCACAGTTTTATTTAGAGACGTTGGTAGTTCTGTAATTATTTATCATATTTCTTTGCACAACATTAATAAATCATAGAATCATAGAATAACCAGGTTGGAAGAGACCCATGGGATCATCGAGTCCAACCATTCCTATCAAACACTAAACCATGCCCCTTAGCACTTCATCCATCTGTCTTTTAAATACCTCCAGGGAAGGTGACTCAACCACCTCCCTGGGCAGCCTGTTCCAGTGCCCAATGACCCTTTCTGTGAAATTTTTTTCCTAATGTCCAGCCTAAACCTCCCCTGGTGGAGCTGGAGGCCATTCCCTCTTGTCCTGTCCCCTGTCACTTGGAAGAAGAGCCCAGCTCCCTCCTCTCTACAACCTCCTTTCAGGTAGTTAGAGAGCAATGAGGTCTCCCCTCAGCCTCCTCTTCTCCAGGCTAAACAACCCCAGCTCTCTCAGCCGTTCCTCATAAGTGTAAACTATTCTTTATGAAGTTCAGCACAGTCTCCAGCCCTCCCTCCTTCCTTCTATGGATCTGTCCTGCAGCTCATCAAAATTAACTGCATTTTCCACAAGACTGTTCTAGCCAAGAAAAATTTAGGTAGGCAGAAAATCTCTGTGCTGGGATTTTGCTGGAGGTGGTGGGAAAATTGTCATTTGTTTCTTTTTTCTTTGCCAGCTTCCTGCAGTCTGTCTTCATGTGTATAACAATCATAACTAAACCTTAAGTTATTATTACTAGACTTTAATAGTATATAGTATGTTTTGATTTTTGATTGATTAAATCTCTTAGAATTAGTATTGCAAATACTAATTTAAAAAGGAGTCTATGGATGTTCTACATACTGATTTAAATTTTTGACAATGTTCCTAAACTTCACAGTCTTTTTGTTTTAAGGTCTTAAATGATGCACCACCCATTGATGCTGTTTCTAACACCTCATGGTCCCACTTACTAGAAGATAAAGGAATATAATTTTAGCTGTTCAGGGGCAGGCTGCTGAGCTATGGGGAGAATCTGATCACTGACACACTTTAGTCAGTATTTTCAACTGCAGTATACGTAAGTGCATCTCACTCCTGGAAAGGACTTCCATCCTGCCCACATCCTACTTCCACATCAAGCCAGATTTTTTCCTGTGGGAAGGACAGAGGCAGGAGCATTTCTGTAATACATAGCATGCTTTAGATGTTGCCATGAGAAGTCTGTAGAAGCAAAGAAGTACCTTTCCTGCGTCCACACATACTGATCTATCCTTCTTCTTAGGAGAAGTGCAGAACGCTAGTAGATGGAAAGATGAATGTAGGCAAAAAGATCTAAAAGTTGTTTCAAAAAGCTATTTTATATTGTTAACCATAATCACAGTGATTATTATATCTTAGCACTTAGAGATCCAAGTTCTTTATTCCAGAAATTATCTAAACCTACAGTGACTGAAGGTGCCCAAACTCTGAAGTTTTCAGCTACCAGCAGAGATGCAAAATGCTTTCCAGTGCGTTGCAACAGATGAAATGCTAGATTGTACTTCTATGAATGGATGACCTCGCAATGTTTGGCAAGTGACTTTATCACCTTGTGCCTATTTCCTATTCACAGATTTGTATTACGACTACGACACTCCATGTTGTAGTATTTTCAAATCTGCAGGAAATCAGGAAACAGTGCTGTCAAACAAGGCAGCATTAAAGAAAATATCTGTAAAGAATCTGGAAATATAAAAGGTTTATCTATTCCTTTGCCATGCATTTTTTTTTGACTATACAGTGAAATCTTATATAATTCTCTAAATGAATCATCCTTGGGAAGAGAGCTCTGGAAGAGTGCAGGAAAAACAAAGTCAATGAAGTTGAAATTAAAAAGGTAGACAAAAAGTAAAATTTTCAAATCCTAATCACCTTAGTCCCTAGAAAGAAGATTAATCTTTTTTTATTTTATTTTTTTTTAAAAAAACAAACCTCTATCTGGACATTTTCTCTAACTTCTTCATTCTATGCTACAGAATTCTGGAAGTCACACAAATAAAATTTCTATTTAGACTGGACTTGAACTCCTCTCTTACTCTGCCAGAAAGCTACAGGGTGGAAAAATGGAGAAAATTGAGAAATTAAGAGTTTAAATATAATGTTTAGCTTGTCCCAGCTTTAGCAAGTGAAATAAACCCACAGTTTTTGTGCAATGAAATTAGAATATTATAGAACTGTAAGTTGTTTTTTGTAGATCCATACTCTTTTTATCCTTTAAAGAACAGTGAAAATGTCTTTATAAGTAGGGAAGGCAGGAAAGCTGCAATTTTCTGTGTATTCTTAATTTCACAGAGAGATCTGGAAGGAAACCTGAAAATTAATAGAAAAGCTGAACAGTCACACACTGAGTATTGTGTCTCATGTGGTAGCACAAGGACTAGTCAAGGACCATTAAAGGGATATCACTCTGGGCTCAGTTTATGATGACTGATAACATTGCAGGCATTGGATTTTTTTCAGCAAATAAGGCAAAACGTAAAACCTGCAAACTTCACTCCTGTATCTACATAACATCTTGGCTAGAGTCTGAGGTCTCACTGTCTTCTGCAGGGAAGAGAGAGCAGACATCCTGGCCTGTGCCACGTATCGCATCAGAGAACTAAACATACTGTCTCGAACAGAAGACTCTCCAGCAACTTTTGCAGGCTTGTTCAGACTGCTACACTGTGATGACACTGTCATACTCATTCTCAACTGCAGTTCATAGACACTACACAGTGAAAGAGCAGAAAGCAATTTACCCATCTCTGGTTGCCGCTCAATATTTTCATTTGCTGAACAACTGTGCCTGGGTGATGGCAGCATACAATGACAGAGACTTCACACTCAGCCGATCACGCTTCCAGTTGCAGTGCTGCAGGCCAGATCCTACCACAAAGCCTGAGACCAGGGTGAAGAGACTCAAGGAAAAGCATAAAATCAATTTTATGTTGATACAACTATTTTGAGTACCAGGGCAGACTTAGCAAGTAGCAGTCAAGGAATCACAAATACAGCCCCCGTGGTTTTCATCCTCCCTCTTTCCTTCTATTTATGAAAGCTGAAACAATATGTTCAGCAATTATATGGAGAGATTCAAAACAGGGTAGTAATAATCCTGTTAAGGTGACACCAGTCATGTTATACTTTTGTAAGCAGAGAGGCAGATAACATCATTATATCACAGATTCATACTAATAGGTGGGGTTAGGTGAAAGCCTTTCTGCAAGTGTATTTTCTGGAATTAGCTACTAAGTTTAATGCAACACCATGGACACTAGGATCTTCCTTGTTTGCCTAAAAATACTTCAGTACAGACAAACTTGCAGCATCATAATCTTAGTAAATCTGAATAAAAAATTCTTGATATACGTGAAAAAAAATACCACTTAAATATAACAATCTTAGTGCAATAAATTATTTTTTTCTTTAAGGATTTCAGGTTACAATTCCAAATTGAATGGATTCCGTGTCACCACACTCTGTGAACATCATTATTCCCCTTACACAGAGGGAGAAATTAACAGAGAAACAAAATTAATTGTTTGTTTCAGATCATGCAGAATTTTAAAACAAAGATTATTTGATTTTATAATTCAACATTAAAATCACAGAACAGCCAACTGCTGCTCTTTGAGTTGCTCTGTCATTCTTTGAGTCATTTGCATTTTCAGTCTGATTTAACATATGTTAAATGGTGCCGCCCATCTATAAATCAAATCCACAGCATTTAAATAGACTATATTAATTTTTAACACAACTCCATAGACTACTCTGCATTTACATTGTGGATAAATTGATGGACATCTTGGCATCCAATGAGTTTGACTTTTTATGGTAAAAGTAATATATTGTGTTTGTTCCCTGTCCTCAAGAATAACAGTTTCCATTATTACTGTCTCTAAAAAGCCAGAAGGCACATCTGTACTTTTCTGTTTTATATAACCTCACCTTTTAAAACCTGTGACAGTAGACCTCTGAGTAATTTAAACATTTCTCAATTACATTGTGAAGCTGAGCAACTCATTCATAGCTATTTACATCCTTCAGTATTTCTTCATCATTCTTCATTTAAAAGGCTGTTCCTGAATTAATCCTCTATGTTCTTTTGTTTCCAGTTGTGAATATTCATTTGGCTTGGGAAAGAGACAAATGCAGATTAGACTTTAAACAGTGCCTCAAGGTCAAATTGGTTGAGAAAATAAAGGATTCCAAAAACCAATCAAACAAAAAAAGTGCTATCCCAACCTCTGGCCTGCACAAACTTGTTTCATAAATATGAAGCACTATCCATGGGAAATTATGGAGATTTTATAAAGTGGTAGTCCATCTTCCTCCGGTATTATTTTTCATGAGGAATCAAGAGATGTTTTTTCTTCTGAGATGAGAAAAGCTACAGATAAAGATATTTACTCCAGACTGATCACAATAGGAGTTCCTAGTTAATATTCCATTGTGCGAAAAAGAAGTTTATACTTTCAAGAACTACTTTGTCTTCAGAAAAAGGCTTTCCTCAGAATAAAATGACCTCAATTGAAGGAATTCATACCCAGCTCAGCCTCTGAAGACCATGTTAGAAAATAGAACTTAAAATGGGCAGTTTTATTTTCTTGATGTTTTGAATAACTTTTGAAAGACTTCAGCAGTTCTCAAGTTTGATGCACCATTTTCAAGTGACAGAGATCCTTTGTCTGAAGATATATTTTTTTGTATGTATGCTTCTTTACTATGTAGAAAAGATATATAAAACTCAGTAGGTGTGGAGTTCTTCCACCGTAGGAAGCAGGTTCTTCTAATGAACAAATCACTCAGACTAGATTCTTACTAAAGCTTCAGGTGGAACCAAGAAGGAAAAATCCTGCCTTTATTTCTCCTCAGGGCTTCTGTTTTGATATTCCTTTAGGTGACAGCAGAGAAGCTTTAATGTACCTCTATATAAGTTCTTGTTATTGTGACATGTAGATAAGATTTAGGCAAGGCCATCAATAGTTACATACGAAATATATTAGACCTAGAAGAAAAAAGCAAGAAATTGCTCAGCTCTGGGGACAATGTCCATTCTCTGAGACCATATTTGATGAAGTTTTATGAAACATACTGTAAGAGAGAGTTTGTCTTTAGGGCCAGTCTTTTGCTTACTGTGGCTTTTTATAAAGTAGGGAGAGATAGAACGTTATTTTTCACAAAGAGTGAAAAAGATCAAGTTGTCTTTCATCTAATGCTTTTTACTGTTGGTTTTTTAAATTCATCATCTATTTTTTGTGGCATTCCATTTTCCTGAATATATGAAGGAAAAGAACACTCAGGCAGTATCAAAGTCACTGGCTTTTTCTTATCTTTCTGCATTTCATTCTGCTTTCTCAGGCTTTAATCCCTGGGCAGAGGGAGAGAAGCTGTGTGCAGAACATTGGTAGGAATAGAAAATGGAGGCAGCTTTTACCTTTGCCTATCCCCATGAACATTGTTGACAAAGTCTGTTTCCAAGGATCCTATGCACTTTATTTGCTCTAAAGGATATTATTCATATTCTATTGGTCTTGAAGTATGTGGGCTATTGGACATAGAGGGGGGCTCTTTTCATGTCTCAGTGAGGAAAGTTTATTACTTTCAAGGTATTTTACTAGTTGACTTTTTCTCCTCTATCCCCTTCCCTGCCTCTTCAACTCGGAAGTGTTATTTTTTCTGTCCAGTTGATGTAGGTCTATGAAATATATGACTGAAGACATATCTGAAAGACTTGGAAGAGATGGGTGAGATTTACTTCAACAAGGCTGCATCAGACCTGAATTGAAATGCCAGTTGAAAGACACCCATTGACACTAGTTGCTTAATCCAAGTTGGATTAAATGTGATAGGCTGAGACACAACAAGGACAAATTGGAATAATTGAAAAATTAACATTTAATTTTATATTTTTTTCCAAGGACCTGAATCCCTAATTAGTTTAGTCTCTCAAATATTCCTAATATGCAGGTAAATACAGAGGAGTGCTGAGATGTTTTTAATCTGGTGTCAGATTTGGATGCCATATCCATTTCATTGTTTGCCTAAGCTTTTTTTAAATTGTGTTAGTTCTACATCTTGCAATAATCCTAGGGACAGTAACCTAATAAGCCATGGGTTTGGTTAGGTTTGCTGATCACTAGACTATGTGATCACAATTCCTTCTGCTACGTGTAACCAACACCATTAATAAGAGAAGACCTTTTTATTTTATAAATGAGAGGTTTGACAAATATCAAGACTATAGCTCAGGAACCAGAGGTAGGAGGGGAGAGATAAAGAGATGGTTATAGAACATGTTCTAACCTGTCACGGTTAGACAAGGCTCAACTCAATCACTTCACTCAGTGTGAGTGGAAGCGTGTTCAAATATAGATGTTTTCTTACCCTTGGTCAGAAAATGTCAGTGTGCACCAGCCCACAATGCTTTGTCTGTGAAGAAATTTTTAGCTAATAACAACATCACTGTGCTTGAGCACCCACCCTGTTCACCAGACCTGGCTCCCTCCAATTTCCTATTTTTTTAAATTTATGATTCTTTTCTAATTGTGCATTTTTTATGTACTTGGGATGAAGTTGCAGTGGAAGATAAAATTAAAACCTACAATTGAATACTGAAGTAAAAATAATCTAAATAAGTACTCTGATACTCAGTTCTTCGGTCACTTTTGCACAGTACTCCATCTTACTTATTTTTGCTGATTTCCTCAAAGTCCGATCTTCTTCCTTTTGTTGCCAGCAGCAGTGTAGCAATGCCACCTGTGTGGACTATTTAAGACAGCACAGGATTTGCAAAGGTCTTTGTGTACGACTTCCATCACGCATGACACCAACCCTATGGAAACCCTGCAACACCATTAGACGAGGGCTCTCCCAGAGAAGAGAAGTGAGACAAATACAAAGGTGATCCATCCTTCAGTCATTCCTGTTCTTTACAGTGTGGGAAAAATCCCAGCAAATATTTAATAGTGCTTCAAATACACCATTATTCCTATAGGGGCTTTAGGATTTCCCTGTCTCTTTCTATGGAATAATAACAGAATAACAGAATAACAGAATAACCAGGTTGGAAGAGACCCACCGGATCACCGAGTCCAACCGTTCCTACCAAACACTAAACCATATCCCTCAGCACCTCGTCCACCCGTGCCTTAAACACCTCCAGGGAAGGTGACTCAACCACCTCCCTGGGCAGCCTGTTCCAGTGCCCAATGACCCTTTCTGTAAAGAATTTTTTCCTAACGTCTAGCCTAAACCTCCCCTGTCGGAGCTGGAGGCCATTTCCTCTTGTCCTGTCCCCTGTCACTTGGGAGAAGAGGCCAGCACCCTCCTCTCTACAACCTCCTTTCAGGTAGTTGTAGAGAGCAATGAGGTCTCCCCTCAGCCTCCTCTTCTCCAGGCTAAACAACCCCAGCTCTCTCAGCCGCTCCTCATAAGGCCTGTTCTCCAGCCCTTTCACCAGCTTTGTTGCTCTTCTCTGTACTCTCTCCAGAGCCTCAACATCCTTCTTGTGGTGAGGGGCCCAGAACTGAACACAGTATTCGAGGAGCGGTCTCACCAGTGCCGAGTACAGAGGGAGGATAACCTCCCTGGACCTGCTGGTCACGCCGTTTCTGATACAAGCCAAGATGCCATTGGCCTTCTTGGCCACCTGGGCACACTGCTGGCTCATATTCAGTCGGCTGTCAACCAACACCCCCAGGTCCCTCTCCTCCAGGCAGCTTTCTAGACAGACTTCTCCTAGTCTGTAGCACTGCATAGGGTTGTTGTGCCCCAAGTGCAGGACCCGGCATTTGGCCTTGTTAAACCTCATGCCATTGGACTCTGCCCAGCGGTCCAGCCTGTTCAGATCCCTTTGCAGAGCCTCCCGACCCTCCAGCAGATCGACACTTCCACCCAGCTTAGTGTCATCCGCAAACTTGCTAAGGGTGCATTCGATGCCTTCATCCAGGTCATTGATGAAGACATTGAACAGGGCTGGACCCAGGGCTGGACCCAGCACTGAGCCCTGGGGAACCCCACTTGTCACTGGCCTCCAGCTGGATTTCACACCATTTACCACCACTCTCTGGGCCCGGCCAGCCAACCAGTTTTCCACCCAGGAGAGTGTGCGCCTGTCCAGCCCAGAGGCTGACAGTTTCTCAAGCAGAACGCTGTGAGAAACTGTGTCAAAGGCTTTGCTGAAGTCCAGGAAGACCACATCCACAGCCTTTCCCTCATCCAGTAGCCGGGTCACTTTGTCATAGAAGGCGATCAGGTTAGTCCTTTGTCATAGAAGGCGATCAGGTTAGTCACCTGTGATCACCACACCCGTCTAAGCCAGACAGAAGCCTGAAGTTCCTTATAGCTTGGAGGTTTCCACAATGAATTAAAATAATGCATGTCACTCTTCTGAGCTGGTCACTCCAGTGTCAACTCAGGTAAACTACACACATCACAGCTGCTTCTGAGATTCAGTGAAAGACATGTAAATTTACCTGTAAATCTGTGTAGTCACTCCATCTGTATAAAATAAATTGCTAGATAAAATCACCATGCCTCAGAGAATCAGAGACTATGTATACTCATAAAACACAGTGAAACAAAAAAAAAACACAGCGAAACAAAAACTTTGTATGTTTTGCCAAGTGGAATTCCTTTCTTTTTGTAAAATGTGACTTGTAAAATCTCCCTACTCATTTGTAAACTCAGGCTATCCTGTTTTATTGGCAAAATTTAATTGGCTTGATCTAGGCACACTTGTGTAATTAACATTGCAAGAGAAATCCTTCCTTGCAGATAATCATTTGGAAGGTCGAAGAAAGATTTAATGTCAACAAATTGAAGTTCCTCTCATGTTGCTGTGCCTTTTATGAATCTAAATAAAGCACTTCTTAGGTCTTGGAGAGTTGTATCTGAAACTGCAATATATGTCCTGCTTCCAATGTGACCTTTAAGCTTTTATTTTTTTTGATAGGCTGCTGTTCACAGCAAGGAAAAGTGGCAGGAGATTTCTTTATAGAAGAATAAAAATATGTTTACCTAAAGGAAAAGCAACATGAGCTATAGACTGTTATTTCTTTTAAAATTATACAAAATCAGAAAAGGCTCCTCAAAGAGCCCTTGAGAGACTTGGATCACAACCTGTAGCAGAACTCATCAATATTTGGGCTTAATTCACTCATTTTATTCTTTGAGAGACTTTTATTAATATATATTTACCCTTCAGGAAACGTACTAAACTCAGGTTGTTGAAGCTATAACTTGTTTCTGTAGTGGTAGCAATAGACTAACAGTTTGATTTTATTTAAACAGAAACTAATATCCAATGGCTAGTTGTCTCCTTGAACTGACTGGGCAAGTTCATTTGGCGAGAGGATTAGTGACTAGAAGCCCCTGTGTGACTGTCCTGCGTCATACATTTACTACAGACACAAAAGTTGTGGTTTTGGAAGCCCTATTTAACCCTTTGCTTATCCCTGAGACCAGTTATAGCAAACAAAAGCCTGCAATAGAAGCAGAAAGAAGTAGTATGGTTCAGTGTGGACTATTTGTTTAATCTTTATTTTTGTCAAGGAGGACTAGAAGTATCATGCATTTGGTCTTTCTGTAACCACATGTCATGATCTAAGTGGGAATTGCAGTGTTGTTTCCATGTGTCTTGATGTTCATCAAAGTGCCTCAGGGACTGCGATATGCTGTACACAATCTCCTTGAAGAATTTTTTGTGTCTGTGACACTGGAGAGGTTTAGGCAAATATAACTGGGTTTCAGATTTCACATGGAGTTCGCCATTTAAACTTACTGGTCTGGTCAATAACGTGCTGAGGAAAAGACTCAGAAAACGTGAGTTTCATTCCCAGATCTCTCTTTGGCTTTCTGTATCACTTCAGTCACTTTTCTCTTAGCTTATTTCTTTGTCATTTCTTTGCCATTGAAACATGAATGGTGAACTATCTAGTACATTGTGAAGTCTTTATGTTATAATAGGTTCAAACATAATGAATAGATTTAAAATTTTGCATTTCCACCCCAGTGTATACTGTTCTTAAGTTGCCTATATATTTCACCACACACCTGATATGGTGAGTTGATAACAGTCTCCATCAGTGTACAGTACATGCATTTTCTGTTTAGACTGAAATAGGCAACATTTGAGCGTGCTGCAGGGTAGCACCCATCAGAAGGAGGTTCACAAGCAACAAAGTTAGCAAGTTTTCATTTATGCAAAATTGCAACCCCCATAGGTATTCAGAGTCACTACATAACAAATTCTGAACAGTGAGAATTAGTGAGGTCACACAGAAAAAGGTAATGTGCAGCTTGCAATTCAGCCTAAAGTTCTTATGAAGACAGACGAGAGAAATTTATTACAGCTTTTCAGAAACTCTTATGACAGCAAGTTCATTGTATTTTTGGTAAGGTAGAATTACACTTATTATCTGTGTAAATCCACAAAACACAACTTTCAGTAAATGAGTTTCAAATACCTCACACTCAGCAGGAAAAGAGTGACTACCAAAGTAGTTATTTCAAGTTGCTGAAAACACACTCTGTGTGTGTGTGTGTAAACGCTCCAAGAATATTCCCTGTTTTAATATTCCCTGTTTTGCCTTTCTCTGTCTGCTTTAATTTACTGTCTTTTTTAACTATGTTAAATCAATGAGATATAAGATTCTTTAAAACACGGCTTCAAACTTTGCAGAATACTATATCCTGTTAATAGCTTTCCTAACAAATGTCCAGAAAAATCTCAGAATACAATAACACTATGACAGTTCAGCTGTCTATATTTCCACTGACCTGCTACAAAGTTTCCAAGTAAATAACTCTGCTATGTCTAAATTTTTAACATCTTACCTTTTCTTTATTAGACAGAGAAATGTATTAGCTTACTATTAGTTCCATCCATGGTGTACAGCAATTTGTTAATGAACAGTGACACCAAAAAAATCTAGTCTCCAAAATGAAAAGAAGAATTAATTTCAGTTCATCTTAATATTAATGGAAGTAGTAGAATGAATGTCAACATTTCAGCAATGCTGAAAGCTGTTTGGGATTTGATCCTTCGCAGAACATTTCAGTGAATTGCTTGGCCATACTGATGCTCAATGAATTCAGAAATGAGCTTTTCTATGTCCTGTATTGAAGGGTAGCTATGAAATCAATATCCAATATAGTTAACATTCAGGTAAAGCCATTTTGATTTATCATTTCTACAGAGGTTTCATAGAGAAATAGTATTACTATTTAAAGGTAATGCATAGAGAAGGATAAATTGATTGAAAACACCATCCCTAGAGAAATTTGAAACTGTAAGCATTAGGAATATTCCATAGTGGGAAGGTGTACTGGATGTGCAAGATGAAAATATACTTTACCCTCACAGTGGGCAATACTACTTGCATTGATGTTCACATTTTACAAAATTCTCAAGTGAAAATGATTTTGTGTATAGACAAATTCTGGATTGTGTACTCAAACTTCGAGTCAAATCTTCCAGTCACCCATGAGAGCTGCTTCCAAAAATGTTGGTTTCTTCATGAATAGAGGTGGTGGGACAATGTACATAGGAACTTGAGATTATCGCAGCAAGTCCAAAACTAAAATTCTCTCATCCACATTTTGTTATTCATTAGTCATTCACAGCCAAGGAACCTGACAAGAGTTTGTTATAATCTGTGTGTAAATTTTAACTGCTCTGCCTTGTATAACATAGATCTTCACATGTCATAACAACTACTAAAAGTTTTTTCCCTGAACTTCTTAAAGGTAAAACTGCCAGCATTTTCATTTATCAGTTAATAATACCACTTAACAAGAAATAAGACAGGAAACGTTTAGGACACATAAACACACTTACCTTTGTCACTAGTGTATCTGGAATGTACTTATACTGTTAAGGTTCCTAGTGTTATTTTAGAGGTCTATCTTCTTTCAAGACTATTGTTATTACACAAGGATAAATCCTTTGGTTCTCTGTATCATGCTCTGATGCTCAGCCATCTTAACCTGTTACAGTTGCCATCTGAGACCTTCTTGACAGGAAGATCCCAAAGCACAATTAACTAAGCCAAAACTAAGCGTTGTCTTTATCTTGGAGATGTGGAGAAGTCCGTCATTCATCTGTTCATCGTGTATGTCTGAAGTGGTACTTTCATGACTAGACACATGTTAGGATAGCACTGTTCTTTAAAATATTACAGTTCTCCACTGGAGACACGTAAGTAATTATTTCCCCTGGATGGTTTACTCCTAGGACCGCTCATTAAATGGGTCATTTTACAATTCTTTGATTGTCTTTCCATAAATCTGAAAGTCACTTGAGGGTGTAACATCAATTTCTAAGAATTTTGGCATTATTTTTCCATGTTGAGACTGAATAAAATGCCAGCAGGTCTGAATTCTGGATTCATTTGTGCTGTGCCCAAATTTAACATCCTTAAATATAGCTCTGAGTTTGATTTTGAATTTTTTGACAAGACATTTGTTTAACACTATTTTCTACCAGGTCATTAGAGTGGATAGAGTGGCAACTTGAAGTGATATAGCAAAGCCTCTGTTTTCTGAAAACTGTTTAAACTCATAGTTAAAATGTTTCCCATTACAATTTCAGTTGTTCCTTGTTTAATGAAAGAGACTTCCATATTCAGGGTGTTTCTGTGGAATTTTGTAGTAAAATCAAGAAAACTAACTGTTTACTCTTTTGTGCTGATTTTTAATCCAGTTAAATCTCAACTTGCTTCTGGTAGTCACTTTTCCAGCACAGCAATTTGAGCCTGGGTTATTTTGACTGTTGTGCTGTTTGCTTGAATCCACTATAAAATTTCACCTCATTTTCTAAAATGATCAATCGTTTTTGTATATTTTCTGTAAGATCTAGAGATAATCACCATTAAGGCCTTTAATGTAAACCTCATCTAATTATGAGGATTATTCCTTACTCTGATGACAGTGATTTTCCTACAGTTCCTTAAGATCTTTATTCTGTGGAATAAGAAACACACAAGCAAAATAATAAATAAGTGAATAAAGCACAGGATTTTTTTGAGGGTCTTTTTAAAGTCAGCGCTTTCATTTTCCATTAATAAACACCAAAAAAATCTGCAAACTCACTCATGAAGCACTCTGATACACTTTTATGTGTGTTTGATTCATTTTTGCTCTTTTCACACCAGGCTTTGTCAGGGAATGGAACAACAGCAAACATAGCAAAAGTCCTGAGAATACTTTAATGTTTTGGATGTAAGGGGGCTTTGCTATGTCTGTATTGTCAGCACTATTGAAATTATAAATGGAATCACTATGGAAATTATAAATGTTCCCTCTCTAGCAAAACTATTAGTTATCAGTACAGTATGCAGGGTATAGTAATCATCCTCTGTCTTAAGACTTAAAATGTCATGTCTATGGCACAGACAATCATTACTATGGGATTTTTTCATAATTTAAAACATTACATAAGGCATCACATATTAGAAAAGGAGAAGTGCTGGTTCTTCTAAATTCAGTACCAAAACTTTTATGTTTTTTCATTTCTATGAATCAGAAACCTTGAATGTTATTAGTCCTTCTTACCAGTTCCAATGGTTAAATTTGTTTGTAATATTTGTAAGAATCACAAGGCAAAAGGAAAAAAAGTCAGTTTTCTGAGATAGCTGAGGTTAAAAACTGGTAAGATACTAATCTAATTAGAAGGTTGGTGCTCTTAATACTTTTCAGTTATTTGCATATTAGTTTACTTCAAGAGGAATAATGCTTCAGAGCTTAGTTGTCTGCAAAATGCAGCTGGAGTAATTATTACAGTGTGGTAAAAGCTCGGCACTACAACTCACTAAGCGAATGTCTTAGGTTCATCTCTCAGGGTGTGTTTGTGTATGTGTGAGTGTGCATGTGTTTGTGTTTGCCTTCAGTTTGCTTGGATACAATAGGTGTAAAATTAGCCTTGATTTTTCACAAGTGCTATTCAAATCAAATCAAAGAGCTGTAAAGTCACAAGTCTCGTGATAGTGTCTTTGAAAGCTGTTTTTTTTTGTATACGTGTAATGTTATATTCTTGAGAAAAATGGCTACTTTGCATTCACCACGACCCCCCCCCCCCTCATTTTTTTTCCCTTTCCTATATTTTTATCCCCTTTTGTGAAAACAAAACAAAGGTCTTGGCAAGGCAGCCTGCACTTACAGACTTCTTCCTTCTCCTTTGTGAAGCGTGATGTCACCACTTGGCACCGGGAAAGCCATTGTTTCGGTGAGACTCCCATAAATGGCCTTTCTGTGCTCCTGATTTACATGTTAAGAAATCGGATGGGAATTGCTTGCTGTGGTGACTCCCACTTTCCTTTCAGTTAAACATAATTCAGTAGTAAATATCCACAGGATACATTGTTATTCATGGTACATCCTGTCTACCACCTAAGCACTCTCTTTTTTTGTTGTTTTCTGGAACTCTGGGTTTGAAGGAATTTGCAAAATAAAGCTCTTCTTCCTTTCTCTCCTTTCTCCTCCCTCTCCTTCCAAACATTACAAACGTTGGCTCTGATATTTGAACATTTCAATCCTAGAACAAAGACAACTTGTTTCTTTATTTCAGAAGTAAACTCATAATGGTGGCACACTTCCAGAGTGGTGTAGTATTCCTTACAGAGTCATATTTACTATGCCTTGGACAAGTCATGGCAAAGCTATTCAATTTTTAGACTGCTCAGGATTGATTCATTTCATAATCAAGTGTTCCCTTCTGGACTGCAAACAGGAGTAGGGTTAAACTGGAAGATAAAGAAGGTTTTGTGAATAAAGACCTAGATAAAGAAAGCAAATAGAATCTACAGTTCTCCCACAGTCTTCTTTTAGGCTTTGGCAAATAATTTTATTAGCATTTTTTCCCCATAAAATGGGAAAAATACTTCTATATGGTTTGGGGGGATTTGGAATTTTGTGTGTGTGTGTGTTTGTATGTTTTTTTTCTTCTTTTTAATAGATTTGAAGTCTTAGGAATGGAGCTCTCCTTGTCTGTGTAAGAAATGTATTCCTGATCTTACATGAGCCCTCCATGAGCCATTGTGATAAAATAACTTACACTAGTTAAACCTCAAATCCCAGAGAACCTCAAATTTGATGGAAGAACAATGGCAGAAGTTCTATGACTACCAAAAAGTCAGTACCCCTCACTAATGACCACATCATTTGGAGTACTACTTAGATCTGTATCCAGGGTTCAGGCAGCTTTCAGCTGCAGGGAAAAGTTTGATGATGTTATTACCTCTATTTCTCTTAAAAGCTTTTAAAAACATGCCCATGATGAACACTTGCCATCTTCATTTGTTAGAATGTGGTAGGAGGGATCCCTAGTTGATTTAAGTCAATGTTGTTTTGATTGACATCATATTAAGTTTAGAATTTTGCCTTTTAAATAAAAAGGGAGCTCAGATATTGTTATAAATACAGCTGTGAGTTATTTTTACTTAGTCAATCAAGAAAAAATATTGCCACCCTAAATAAAGACAGTTTTAACAAGTCCTGAGTAGGTACTCTGGGGCTGTGAAAAATCTGTTTCTTCTCAGTGAGCATCTGGAACCCCCAGTGGAGCTCTGGCCTGTTCCCATACACTTTTCTTCCAGTAATAACACTGCGGAGTGGCAGTTTCCCATCAGCTCTGCAGAGCAGAACTCTAACCTCAGGAAGGAGTGAATAAACATCATTGCCAAGTAGCAGCTCCTGAGGAGAAGGGTGAAATTTCACGTGTTTTGTTCATGTGGAGAAAGGAATGTTGACCAAGTTCATCTGGATAATTGGAAAAATATCCTGGGCTTCACTAAAATTACTTTTTCCTTCCACGGGACTGACAGCCACTTTCTGTTTCATGACAGCAATGTTTTCCAAAACCAAAATTGTCAAATAATGCTGAAGCAACCTTTATGGAAAGAAAAAGCTGATTGGCTTATAATTAGTTAGACAAAGTAGACACCTTTTTAGACACATTCTACATTGCAAGTACTGGATGAGAATGAAATTTGTGTTTTGTCAGAGAGCATGTGTGCCTAAATGCAAGGCCAGTTTAGTATTCTAAAGCTTATTTATTGTTTTGAGACTAAGAAGTTGGTATAATTCACAATTGTTAAAATTCAGCTAATGCAACTAAATGTTATTATTTAGTTAAGAACTTCACAAAGGAAGACATACTAGTGTGTGCAACAATATGTCTTCTAGCAGATAATGCATGTTTCCAAACAAGATCTCTGAAAGAATACAAATGAACTCATCGGGAACTTGGAGTACAAAAATATTAAGACAACAAAGAGAAAAAGATGGGGGAGCATCACCAAATGAAAGAAAGGGAGAGAGAGAACAGATATGGTAGAAAAGTTATATATAGTGTGGAAAATAAGTTACAGGGATTTGAAAACATCTGGAATACATTTCTGGAATGTCTATGAAAAACAAAACTAACCACAGGAGGAAAGTCAGACTAAGTGTTACTCAATTCTTTTCTTCCTTTCCTTCTCAGAGAGGGAGGATGCAAAAATGTTTGATGTTAATGGAAAAATTCCTTCCAGTATATGTATTCTGCCTTCATAGGCCTCATCTAAGCAAGCACAAACCTTATTTTACATATTTTGGCAGCTTCTTGAAAATCAGTGGGATTATGCTTGTGTTTGAATTCGGTGAATAAAAGGGCCGAAGTGAAAACTACTTTCTAGTGATTTTGGTGAGTTTTGGAATAGGCTACTTCCAAGTTCCTTGCCTTCAGCATCCTATCCCTTAAAATTAAAAGTGGCACTTTCTAACTGAATGGGAGAAAGACCAGCATTGGCCAAAAGTTCAGTGAAGAACACTTTTGTCTTGCTTCAACTTCTGTGTGCAAGAGTGTTACAGAGAAGCTGGTGCGATGAAGCTGGTGAGGGGGCCGGAGAACAAGCCTTATGAGGAATGGCTGAGAGAGCTGGGATTGTTTAGCCTGGAGAAGAGGAGGCTGAAGGGAGACCTCATTGCGCTCTGTAACTACCTGAAAGGAGGTTGTGGAGAGGAAGGCGCTGGCCTCTTCTCCCAAGTGACAGGGGACAGGACAAGAGGAAATGGCCTCCAGCTCCACCAGGGGAGGTTTAGGCTGGACATTAGAAAAAAAATTTCCATGGAAATGGTCATTGGGCACTGGAACAGGCTGCCCAGGGATGTGGTTGATTCACCTTCCCTGGAGGTGTTTAAGAGATGGGTGCACGAGGTGCTGAGGGGCATGGTTTAATGATTGATAGGAATGGTTGGACTCGATGATCCCGTGGGTCTTTTCCAACCCGGTGATTCTGTGATTCTATGATTCTATGATAGTGAGACTATTATGAAAAAAAAAAGTTTTCAAATCTGTAAAGTATTACTTAGATTAACAAAAAGGTTTTCTATGAATGTAAAAAACTTCCAAAAGTAAAGATTTTCAGATCTGCAAATGTGATATATGTGCAGTCTGGTATTTTACAGGTATACATCATGTTGGTCCAAAATTTAACTGCTCTTGTTGAGTCATGTATTGATCCCTTAGAAAATGTAGCAAGTCTGGTGTTAGGTAGAGGCAGTAGCTTCTATCTGAAACAATGTCTTGAATCTACTCTCTCTAATCCTTATGAAAAAAAAAACCAAACAATTTTACTAAGAGAGAGACCACGATGGCATAAGCAAAGCTGATGTCATGAGAAAGGGATCAGACCCAAAGTTGCTGAGGTCTTCCAAGCTGGAGAGTTTGCAAAATACTGTGAATTCTGGACACAAAACAAGCTGACGTATTCCAAAGACATTCAGTTTGCTCTGAAAAACAAATGAAACCAGTGCAAAAGTAACACTCTAGGGAATTTTGGGTCTTCTTGCTTCCCACGCTCCATTATTCCCAACCCGCTGTCTCCTCAAGGAAGTGCTCAGGGCTCAGATTCCTTTAGAAGTAGTGATGCTTTAGTTAGCAGCACTAAGGCAGTGATATTTGTGGCCATGCTTGCTAAGACCATATTCTAGTTTAAGCCAACCTGAAACAGAGAGGTTATCACTGGCCTTAGTGATCATTCCACGCTATCATCTGTGGTCTAACCATGGCCACTGGCACCTTTTGTAAAGAGCAGAGGCATTTTTTCCAATGTGTCTGACTTTTGACATCTTCTTTACTAAATACCTTACAATTACTAATGCCCCCTGCCCTCCACCATACATTTCTCCTTAGACAATTATGTGATTCATCATATTTTTGTACTTGAAAATGTAAGCTCAATATTCTCATCTTTAATACTCTAAAACAAGACTATGTATAACATGGAGTTAGTCAGCTGCAACTGAACACGTTATATCAAAGGTTTTCAGACCCCAGGAAGCCAGAACTTGTGTTTATGTGGATTCCACATATATATCAAATTTCTGTGGGAGTGATGGAGCCAATTCTGTGCAGAATCTGAGCAGTTAGTGTTCTCAGAGAAAGAAAAGGTGGTTATGGTTTAATTCCCTATTTATTTTCCCAACTGATTCCTTGTATAATGTAACAACAGTCTCTTCTGAAGGGCTGAGAATGGCAATCTGATTTACGGTTGTGTGCCAGTGTGCTAAAAGGCAAGTTGGGTTTCTTTGGCCAAAAGAAAGTGGCAAAGTGGCAAAAAGGTTTGATATCTTGTGGTTTGAGTTCTCACAGGAAAATCTCAGCAATCCAAACAATGTTTTCTTGTGTGTTAAGCTGAAACTGTAAAATGTATAAGATATTTTGTGGTCGGCTGTAACACAAATGAAGATCTTTCTTATAAGTTCTTTATTAGCATAATATTTTTCAAAGTTGTAAGAAGATAAGCTAGTAATGTAACACACACTTGCTATTAGATCTTATCTTGACAGTATGACATTAAATATGTCAAGAACTGCCAAAATAGTGTGCATGAATTTTATACAGTACCTGAGCCCAGACATAACAATTAAATAAATGCAATGTAGTTTTATTCAATTTGACAATTCTGATTAAAGAATCTTTCACCTAGGATTTTTGGTGATTTAGGCAAAGTAGTTTACTCCAGGGCAGTCCTACTTGAAAAGCAAAAGTAATTTGCATCATTGATAAAGAAAAGTACAAAAGGTTTAATGGAGTTAAATGAGCAGGTCTTGTGATTACAACATATTCCCAATAGTTTGTCTCTATTATCTCAGTATTACAGCAATCCTAGGAATATCTTAGCAGAAATGTCTGAGCTTTTCCCTTCTGCAACAACCTCTATAACTTTTTCATTCAGTGCTTTTCTATTGTCTTTGGAACAAATAGCAGCTTCTTAACTTTCCTTCCACTCTGACTCCCAGTGCACATCCTACTCTAAACTTCAAAATATAATCACAAAGGGTATGAAATTTTCTTTCTTTTATTCATTTGCCAGGTGCTGTAATTGCATAATGAGCATGAAATATCAGGGGAATCCTCCTATAAAGTAGGTATTGAACAGACAACAAGCATAGATGGCAAAATTATGATTCTCTGATCCTAGTACTCCTGTCTTTTCTGGATATTAACCAAACTATTTCTTTTTCTGTAACTGCTGCAGAATGGGTGATTATTTGTTGCAATGAAATACTGTACCGAAAAAATGTAATCTTCATGTCAGTTCACAACAATCTTTAATTTTGCTGATTTTTTTTTATTGGTAAGTGGCCTAGAAGAACCAGTTAAGCTTATGGCTAGTTGATCAATAGGTCACTTTCCGATAGCCTTAGTTACTTATGATTCTGCTGTTGGCACATGTGAATGCTAAATGTTCCTATTTCTGCTATCCTCACTTCAAATTTTCAAGGAACTAACATGTTTAAAATAGAAAACAAATCAACAAATTAAAGGATTTTATTTATGATGAAAATTCATTTTATAAAATTAAAGTAAGTGGACATGTGTGTATTACATGTATATATTAAAATTTAAATCACTAAAAGATGTAAAAACAGAATGGTACCTCTCTGTATGCTAATAAAATTTCTGTGGGAAATGATTTGTTTTGCAAGGAATAAAAACTTCAGAATCTTTTATTCTTGCGGGGTTTTTTTTTACCTTCAAATGAGAATAGGCACTACTGGAAAACTGACTGATTTTTGATTAAGAAATTAAATATTTCAGAAGCATCACCATATTGCTTTATAGAACTGCAGTTGTGTCAGATCTCCATTCCTTTCTCTGAATTGTTCACTATGGTAATATGTATAAAAATACTGTCTCAGTAAGAGAAAAATACTGTCTAACATTGCAGGATATTGTCTGGTTGAAAATTTTGTGATAGGATAATATAGTTGTGGAATTGTACAACCGTCTTAAACTAAAATCAGCTTTTATTTTTTCCTATTTAATAAAAAATGGGATTTTGAATATTTCCTGGTGAGAGATAGGTGAAAGAAACATCTATTCCAAAGTCAAATGACTATTCCTGAAAACCCTTTCTTCGTTATTTGTCCAGTTATAACCTACCACGATTTCACATTCAGATACTCAGTGAACTGAAGGTGCAGACACACTGTGAGTGTCATATTAACTGGTAATAATGCCGTAAAACAAGTGGCAGTGCATATTAGACTGGAAAGAAATTACATAATAGGAAAATGTCAATGAGACAAACTGGGGTCTGCAAGAGTGACTGTTACTTATTTGTAGGATGAATTTTACTGAGTTATCCAGGATCTACAGATAAACACAAGGCCTCAACACAACTTTAGGTTTTTTTGAGCAACATATTCATACTAGGTACAGAGCTGAGCCAGCATCCTCCTAGATAACTTAATGTTTTGGCAATCATTAAAATAAAAATCAGCCAAGAAGTGCTGATCTTTTGAAATTTTTTGCTTTACTGTCAGTTAAACAACTTCTGCCACAAGGACTGATCTGTATATCTGGCATCTTATTACTGATGATAAAGCAATTCATTCTGCATTGGGTACTTTGACCCTTGAAAAGGGAACTCATATAGAAAATGTTCAATATCTTTATTATTTCTCAATAGGCAATATAGGTTTATTGGTTTTCAGTGACAGATTCAGTCCCACAGAAAGAAGGAAACTCTTAGTACAAAGGTAGGAATACTGCTGACTTTAATTCCTTACCATTCCAGGTCTTTCATTTGTTATTTATGGAGTGTTAGAATCCAGTAGGACAATCTGAGCTAAAACATGCGATTCATTATTACCCAGACTTCTTTATAACTTTATTCATTTTGAAGAAATTACAGGAAGCACAAAATAATTAATCTAGAAATGAAGTAGCTGATACTTTACATTTATTACAACTGTGAAGCCTTCAAGGTAGATGAGTAATAGTTTTTCATTCTCAACAATAGTTTTACAGAGAATACTTGGAGACTTGTGAAGGATGATTAACAGACTGTGCATTCCCATGTAATGGCATCATGCTACTAATTCACTTCAAAATAAGTTTGCCATTTACTACCAACAAGGAAAGAAATTGAAAGACTTGGCATTTTGCTCAAATTATCTGCTTTAATAACCATTTATTTTCAAGTCAAGTCCAAAATCTTTTCTAAAAATTGTGGAAGTCTACAGGGCGTAATTACCATGAATATATATTGTGCCTAGACTCAAGCTTTTTCTATTAAAAATATAAAAGATTTCAGAACTAGAAGGACATGAACTAATAATACAGACACAAAAACTCATGTGGAATTTTTGACCTGCACTTAAAGCTCTACTATTCCTGCATTAAGCTCCAAGACTAAAATTTAGAATGGAAGAAAAACAGAAAGGGGAAGGGGAACTTTGCAAAATTCAGTTGTATTTCAGGCAGTGGAGTTAGTCAAACATTGTTTAAGTACACACTGTGAAGCAGATTCCCTCTGGGCAGACTGAAGCTCTAATTCATGCAAAGATTTCCACTAGCATCATAAAGAAAAGCATACAGTTTTATACAAAGAGCAGCTTGGAGCTGACATAGTGGCTTTATATTCATAAGGCACATTATGAAAGTATTTAAATAAAGCAATTCTTAATTAACATATCTGACTTTACATTCAAAGATGGTTTCAGAATGCCTGCCACATCCTGCCTCAGGGCCACTGATTAGGTGATCAAGCAAGTTAAAGTTGAACCAATCTCAATACTACCAAGTATCTTGATTGTAGCCGATAATTATTTATGTTGACTTTGTGAAAATAACAGAACTTGGCAAATAATTTTTGCAGGAAGATGTTTCATTTAGGGTATTAAATTTCCTTAGAAACTCCTAGATATTTATTAATCATATAATCTTCAACAGGACTGTTTGCATTAGACATTTATCACTGTGATCTACAAGTTGAATGAAAAATTGTGTCTCTAGGATTTCTGTTCTTATCCCAGAGCCTGTATCAACGTCATCTGGAAGAAAGTTGTAGTCCATTGTCACATTTTGTATGTGTATTTTGGGATATACAAATCTTATAAATAAGTGTAAATCTTCTAACCAGAAGGGAATGGTCTGTTTAAGAGTATTTACTACAGCTGGTCACTACAGAAAATGCTCTTTTAAGAAACGCAACAGAGATTCCTGCTTTTAATGGTGAATATTCAGAATTCTTAATGCTATCCTAAACAGTTTGTTGCAAAAGTGGAGCATGAGCTCTTTGCTTCAATATTAGTGAATTGCACATAATCCAGTGGGGCTTTTCTAAGCTGGAGAAGTGTGTAACTTTCTATAAGGGTGTATAGATCCTTCTTCACCTGTAAACGATAAGCCCTAGCAGTGATGAATATATTCATTGAGACTCTCTCTGAAAAGGAGCTGGCATCTTCTGCTGCAGGCAGTATTTTACTATTTATAATTGCAGTGAATAAGCACATGCACAGTCTCAAACACTTTCTCTTTTCCACAATAATTTAGAGGAAAACTAAATAAATCACAGCTATTCCCAGGAAAAGATTTTCAGAAAAAAATATTGGATGCGTCAGTGAATGTAATGATTTACATTATAACAGATTCCTCCACGATGAAATGCATGAGATTTTTTTAATTTGATGAAAATGTGTTTAGATCTTTCATTTCTATAGTAACCAACAAAGCAGTTTTAGCACAACTTGACAGGTTATTTTTACATACATATGCATATATGTATGTGAATCTGTGTACATCATTTGCAGAAAATTGTGAAAAATTACTCGGAACTTCCAGCTGACCACTAAGTATTATGGGGAAAGATTTCTCCTGGGCTTTATCCCTTGGGTATCTTGCAGGATACTTACCTGTTCTTTCTCCCACTTACACTGCTTTTATTAGCTTATTTATTTCTATTATTTATAGTGAAATTTACCTGTTATACAAAATTTTAAACAGCATTGAACACAACCATCATCGTTTGGAATTCAGTACTATTGTCAGGTGGGTGAAATCACCATCACAAATGAAACAGGGCAGATGCCTGTAGGGTTCTGTGTATTTATAGCATTATGGATCACAGGGATTTAACAAGATAATCACAGAGAACATGTACTGGAATTAAAAACCTAAGAGTAACAGTCTGATTTACTGAAGGAGTCTTTTGTCTCTGTCTCTTCCAAAATTATGAATGAAACTAAAGTCACTCTTCAAGAGGAAAGTTGATTTTGTCTTTTATCTTCATTCTTCACAGCAGTGTAAAAATTGCAGGATTTAATATTTATTACTGATTCAATTCCAAGTATGATTCAATAGTGTGGATGTTGCGCACTGTTAAGCTCTTAAATTTATAGAATTTCTGCATGTTCCAGTGTGCCAGCTTTTCTGCAACTTACAGCAACTTTAGCTGTTTCTGCTTTCTGGTAAGCATCTCTTTATCACAGACTGTTGCCACAAAATACACTAAATGAACAACTACATCTTTGCAATCACCTCTTTATAGACTCCAATAGAGCATGCAAAATTTGTGTCAATTTACATATAGCATTTCTTTTCTTGCTTTTGTATCCTTTCTATCAAACATCTTCTGTGAATTTTCCCAAGGCAGCTTCAGGTCATAATCAGAGCCCTATCTACTGAGTTAGCAACATTTGCAAAACAATAGCAGTATTTGTTTGCTTAGGAGCTTCCTTGTTAGTGTTTCAAACCACTTTATAAAACCTTAAATAGTATAACCAGCTGGGTTATAATTTCCTTTGCTTGTTTGTGTACCTCTCCCTCTTCCTCCACTCTCCTTCAAGATACAGGTTAATTAAAGAGAAAATGTGGAAAAGGGGACTATGGTTCTGCATCTCTCCCAGCTCTCACTAGCCACAGGGCATGTGTGTACCCATATCACATGTCACAACTCCAGGAAGTGTCTCATAACCCCCTACTCTGCATTAGAATCAATTCCGTATCTATTCTTGTCTCAGTACAGCTCATGAATAGATAATTGTGGCAAACGTATTTAACTTCTAAAGATCATTTATTTAACTACACCTAGGGTGAAATGGGTAAGTTTGGTTGGTCCTGATTTCACCTGATTATAACTTTATGAAATAAAAAGTGACATTGGCCAAGTCAGTTTTCTGAAAAGGGTTATATTTTTTTGGTGGCATTAAAAAAGAAAATATTCTCTCCTCACACAGAATGATATTAAGGGGAAAGCAGTTTCTGTGACTATGTAAAGTATAGCTTTAAAAAATTGAGAAGTTACTCTAAGGCTCCCACAATGTGGGAGATGGAGAGAGCAAATTAGGCAGTAAAAAGGAGGGAGCAGCTGGGAGTTGATGGATGCGTAAGTACTCTATGTCTAAGTTCAAACAGGTAAGTTTGAACAACTGTGCCTTTATAGTGCACGGAGAGAATCAAGCAATTTGACATCCCTAAATAGCCTGCTGGGACAGGTTAACAGACTTCTACCCACCAACTATAAGAGACACACAGAGCTTAATGCATTACTTCAGATTTAGATGCTTTAAACTGGGATAAATGAGTTTGACCTACACCATCTATAATTAGATGGTCTCAATGCTATGTTCCTTACATATGGGGTTAGATTTCCCTAAACAGGCCTGTTAGGGTAATCTTTATCAATTTTTCTCCCTTGTATTTTTTCCTTAGGATCTGCAAACAGTGCCTGAGAAAATAATTTTGATAATGTAGTAAATAAGTGTACTGCAAACTGGCTTCTTGCTTTATTAGATGGAGAAGTCCAAAGTTGTGTAGTAAATGTAGCAAGAGAAGTGTTAAGAGAGAAAGGATAATTTAATCATTAAGATGACTGAACGCTGTGTGAATCCAGATCTTTGCATTAGTGGCATTTCTGATGGATCCAACCAATTCCCTTAAACTAAATTTTTCGCCAGTAGCTACTACCATGCATTATTCACTTTCTGATTACCCATCCTGGGTCACAAGGAGCCAGATTTTCCAAAACTGAGCACTCATAGCTGCAAATGTAGTCACTTGTGTTTTAAATGTGTTCTGAAAAGTGTTGTTACTCTTGAGGTTGTGTGTTTCAGGTAAAGAATCTAAAATAAGTGTATAAAATTGAAAACGTTGATGTTTATCTGTGCCTTAGCTCTTTGTTTGCAATATATGAATAATAGCCCCATCAAACTCTCAGGAGTAGTTTGAAGTGAAAATCACCTCCCATGTAAAGTATGTGAACTCCTCACACAAAGGAACACAGAAATAACCGTAACGACCTTATATTTCCTTCAGAGTTTAGCTCATATTCTCTAAATAAGATCTAAGCTACATTGAGCCAGAAGAATAGAATGAAATATTTAATATCATTCACTCATCTTAGGCTTGGGAAAGAGAACAGATTTAGCTTGAGTCTCTTATTGACACGGTTATAAAGATTACAGGAAGGCTGCAACGATGACTTCCCTTCTGAGGTGCTTAGAAGTGTAGTATTCTTCTCTATTTCTTTCAACATTAGTATTTGCTTTGTGTTACTGGTGTGTACAGACTTTTCTGGGGGTTTGGAGATGGGGACCTAGGTGTGGTTTTATTTTACTTTATGTTATTTTGCCTACAGTATCAGTTCAAATAAGGAAATTGTTCATAAGTAATGGATAATTAGGGTCACAAATTGCTTCTCCATTCAGATCAATGGAAAGATTTCCGAAACAGTGAAGGGATTTTACCTTCTTACCTTCTCACAGCATTGCATCAGTCAGAGATACCCAAGCCAATGAGATGATCCTTTATCTAGGAGTGTGAAAGCCATGCCAGCTCCCAGCCAAGGTTTCCTATCACCCATCGGAAACAAGCAATAATCCTTGTGCTCAGCTTGGCACTGGGAAAGCCTCATCTGAAAACCATACACCGGTTTGGACACCTCCTTCAGGTGAGGGGCAGAAACAATCCAGAGCAGAATAGCAAATTAGAGAAAACACAGCTGGGGAGGGGAACTGCTAGGAAGAACTGGGATTGCGTAGTCTATATGAGGGAAGGTACATTGAGGTAGGGTTTAGGGTTTAAGTACAGGATACATGAAATTCTGCTACAGAAGGGAAGAATTTATTCTTACTATGCAAGGAAAAACCAGTCAGAAATACAGGAAATCCTGTTTCAGCAGGATCCAATTTAGATGTCAGGAATAGCTTCTAATGTAAGCAAAGCACTATCAGTGATTCACTGAGCCAAAATGCCCAGGGCAATTTGGGAACATCTATTACAGTAAGTCCTTAAGAAAAAGTTATAAAAGTATCTCAGGATGACCAGATGGATGGATGAGGTGAGCTATCTGGGACCTGACAATTTTATCCTTCCACACTTCTGTGCTTCAGTTATAAATCTTCTCAGTAAGGCAAATTAACTTCTGTTAAGAGCTTCACTATCGTGACTATAATATTTCAAGAATCCCAGGTACTTGCTCGGTAATGGAGCTGCAGATATATGAGATATCGAGTCTTGTAGCTACCTTCAGTCATTTAGGAGCTATCACCTATAATCAAACCTTTAGCTCATTAGACCAAGAAACAATCCTGAAAATATTCCTGTCTGGTTACTGTCAATGGAAAACTATTATTAATGTGTAGTTTGCAAGAATAAATAAAATATATTTACTTGTAAATACTTACATGTGTATATTTATATGCATATTATCTAAACATAACAGATTCTTTGAATGGGAGTCAGGTCCTGAGTGGTAGAATGTCTTTTATTTGTACTGTTCCAGTTAAACATGATTTATAGACAATACAATAATTGTTGAGGAAAAAAAATATCTCTCAGAATGTCTTTGCATTTCAATGCATCTATGATGTTATATACCAAAAACTCCCTCAACACAAGCAGTGCACGTTCAGTTTACTTTAATAATGAAGAAAAAAAAGAAATAAAATCTCAAAGCTCTTAGGAAAATGTTATGCTCTTTAATAACAGCATAGCATGTGTGAAGAAAATCCTGTCTTCTTTAAGTTCCTACTTCACACAAAGGGAAGGAAAACCATTGTTTGTGTTAGGTCTTTAGTTTAGTATAAAATGACCATGTTCGAGTACTCCCCTGGACTCAGTAGCAACTACTTGGTTGTACTAGAAAGCAACATTCAAGCATATTGAAGTAAAAGAGCAAATTGCTGAATGGGACTAAACTGCAGACATTAAAAGGATGGAAAAAATTGTCATAAGCATAAAGCTGTGCTTTCACAATAAGTTTTCTTATTTGAAGTGTATCCTCAGTCTCTGTTTACATTTATAAAACATTTTTCCAAGCCCCTCAGAGAGACTTTTATAATGTGGAAGTTATCATTTAATTACCTTGAAAGGCTTCTGGGGAGTTTCTGGTGTTCACTGTTCTGTGTTTTTAGGGAACCTAATTTAGGCTAGCGGTTAAATTTTAGCTCCATTATTGCTCATTTTAGCTTCTTCAGCATTTCCCAGTATAGGACCTCTGAAAAAGCCTGATCAATCACGCACCATAATTTCAAGAGATATTTCCACTATGAATACCAGACAACCTGGTATACTCAATCTTCACCTAACTATACTTCAAAACTGAATTCTGATCACTTAGAATTCCTGTATGTTTGATCATATATCACTTAGAGCCATTCTTTTGGAAACACTCCAGATTTTCTCCACCTTTTCACCCTATCAACATTTAATTGAGTAAACACTGAAAATGCTTCTCTAGACACTATGTTTCTGTCACTTCCATTTTATAAAGTGTCTCTAGCTAATTTACCTGAAACAAAGATAATCCAAAATATAGCTACCATATTCCGGATTATGTAAATTCTTAGTAAGCAATTGCAGTGAACAGACAGTTAAACAAGTAATTAATCTTCAGTCAGAAGGTGAAAGAAAATATTTACTGCTTGTCCTTGATTAACTTCTTCTGAAAACCTGAAAAGAAAAGCTTCGATAGGCCTTTTGAAGTAATGAAATCCAAAGATGATATTAGAAGCAATTGACTGATTCCCTATAAAATGAGATGCCAGAATTTCTTTCCTGGATAAATAATGCACTAACAAGTAAAGATAAGACTAACTTATTTATTAATTTATTTAAACAAGATATATCAGCAGAAGACAGAGCAGGAAAACTCTGAAAAATGTGTCAGTATTTTAAATTATGAGATCAAAATATGGAGTCTAACTTCAAGCCACAACCCTGTCTGCTTTATTTGTAACTAATCATAACTAATGAGGTATGTTTTGAGGCATTGAAGTCCAACTCTGACATTTATTATTACGCAGAGTTTGAATTAGCATTGCATCTTCAGGCAGTTATGAATGTCAGCACCAGAGATAAAATCAGTCTTCTCTAGAAGAAATAAACAAATTTATAGCTGACGCTATTGGGGCCAAGAGAGAATACAACATTGTGCAACCAAATTGAGATTCATTTGCCCTGGCGATAGCATCTGGGATTTCTTAGACCCCTCTTTTACCATCAGCACACTATTTAGAGGTCCCCATGTCTTGCCCAGTTAGACAGGTGGCTGCCATTGACCACTAGGTCCCAACTGGAGCTGGGGAAGTCAGGCTACTCATCCTGTCCAATGGCTGGAAAACAGCTCAGCTATGCAGCCATGCACTGGCTGGGAAGGCAGCACACAAGGCTAGGGGTGAGGGGGCTGTTTATATCTTATAAGAAATAATAATTGGTGTTTTGCTCACTGGTAATAATTAGTTTCCCAGTGCTCCTAAAATGATAAGAAAGTTGAAAGATATTAGTATCGGCTTTGAAAAAATACAATTAGCTCAGTGCTTTCCTTCAGTCAGTTCTTTTTGAAGTTCTCTGCAACAAACACTAAGCAATTTCCTTTCCCTTTTAACATCAATAACCCTACTCGGTGGAGGACTTCGTTTAAATAGTTTTGTGTTGTCTGCAAACAAATCAAAGGAAAATAAAGTTAATTAATCTAATGAAAATGTGGCTGAGAAAAAAGGGGTATTGTTTAGTGTTGGTTCTTTGGCTCTAAAATGATGATTGCATTTAGATGCTCGAGCAAGGCCTCTCTAACCTTAAAAGCTGCCACTGTGACTTACTACCAAGACTGCTGGTTATACCAGTAAGCCTCAGGCCAAGCCTGAATGACACAGCAGGCTCAAAATAAACTGTAACCTTCTCCTGTGTGACACAGTTTGGGTTACGTCAAAAGCAGTGCTTGTGGGATTGTTTCAGCTTTTACTGTAAAACATGAGGTATGGAAGAGGATAATCAAATTTCATGCGTCCTAAAAATTGTTCCTGTGACTCAGACTTCATGTTATCTGGATCTGTCTGGATGAGCACCTCTTGGGAAGTATGAAAGTAACATTGACTACAAAAACAGTTTTATTAAACAACATGGTCTTTCCAGTTCTTTCTGTAAAGGAGATGACCTTTACAAATCATTTTGATTTTCTTTGCACAAGCAGATCACTTGTGCTTTGCCCTGCCTTGACTATTTAAAAGAAATTATATTATCACTGGATTATATTTACTTAACATATTGTAGTGAAGAGACACATCAGTGTTGAAAGTTAATATGTTCATGCTTCTCAGGTGGTGGGATGTTTGGGTACTTCTGGGTTTCAAAGGACGAGATCTCACCTGGAACAGAGAAGCTGAAACATCTTCATATGAAATTCCATACCTGCTCCTTGGCTTTCTCCAAGGATATTAAAGTGTTGCTTCCCATAAGTGTCGATAAGGGAATGTCGAGTTACTGAGACGGTTTTCTCAAACAGCGGCATAACTCAGAAAAGTATCTAAAAGAAGGATCAGAAATGAAGCTCATCATGGTGTTACTGGAGAAGTTCAGAACCCATGTGGTGGGTTTTGTTGCCCTCCCTCCTCCTCGGATGACTATGTGATGGCTGTAACTCTCCACCAAACACATCCAGAACTCAGAGCCTGCTGTACTCTGTAGCAGGGCCTGTAAATGAACATATTGCACAAATGTGAAGTCACTAAAGACCTTTGGCTAACAGACTTTTTCAAATGATGTTATCCACACTAAAACTACATGCAAGAGTTACAATCTGATGATGTTATTCACTGACCAGCAAAACTGGACCAGTAAGGTACATGAGCTCAGTTCATGACTACTGATGACTGGAGTTCTCATGGTACAGAAGGGCCAAGGGCTGGTGGGTGCCAAGTCTCCAAGTCATTTTCAGGATGTGCTCCCACAGCTTGCCATCTGAGGTCCTGGTGACCTGGTGCCTCTCCACAATCCAGTTGCTTCCTACAGAGTGCTGCTATTCTTTTGGCAAGAAGTTGCCAGGAGTAGTGGGACTTAAAAGGCTCACCTTCTGGGAGACCATAATAGGACACTCGTAACATCAGCAATGTGAGATTTCCCTCAGAATCCACATGGCCCCAGCACACAGTGAAGCTGCTCAGTAATAAATTAGTGATTTCTGGTGGTCCCTGGTAGAGTGGGTATGTCTCATCTGTGTGGAAATAGAAATAGGTAACATTCACACTGATGATGCTTGTGAAATTCATTGTAAGGTCATTGCTATAGGGGATGTATCCTGTTACTATAATCTTGTTTGCTAGTCAAAAAAAGAAAAAAAAAAATCAGAAAACCAACACAATTTGGCTTTTATAATGCAGTATATTTGGGTTGTTTGCTGGAATAGTTACTAATGATATGTAATCCGCAGTTATAACTGCAACATAACCATGGTAATATGAGATAATAAATAATGCTGCAATTTTCAAGAAAATTACTTCTGCAGCCTATAAGAATTTTATTCTAATGCATTAAACTATGTATTTAAGAAATACTTGGTCAATAATAATGTATGTGAGAAAAGTAAGGTTTTTATCTTTTGTAAAAGTGATGTTTCTGGATACAGTGCTGTATGCCTTTGTCAGGCCAAAGTAAAAAAGGTCTTTGATTTTGTTAGAAAAGAATACTAACTCTGCTTCTTAGTTTCTGTTTATGTAAGCCCATTGCTTTTTGTCATGTTAGTGTGGCAAATGAGAAATGAACATAGAAAGAGGAGCAAATGTTAATCTAACCCTTTAATTGTAATGTGGTCTGACAGCACAGGAGTGCAATACTTTTATGTGCAGAGACTTCAATTTCTTTTCTCGAAGGTACCTAGCACAAGGTCAGCTTCAAACTCCTGTGAGGTCAGTGCATCCTCACTGTTATGGTGCCACATTGTATGGCAAGTATAAAACTCTCACTGTGCAGCTCTTCTGTAAAAGGTCAACATGAATAGGTGTGGGCTGTGCAGCGAAGCCAAATTACAACCAGAGATACCTCGGAAATTAAACTGGAAACAGAAAGGCTAAGATACAGTTTTACAAAACTCATCTCTCTTTTCTTCTCCAATGGAAATTTTTTCTTCTCCAAATGGAAAGTGCCACGGGAGAAATAAAGAAACTGGCATTGGAGTGAAAAGGACAAATAATGCAAAAAAGCATGTTGTGCTGCCTTGACTCCTTTTTCAGTGTACAGACTAGCAAAACTCCTCAACAGAGGTAACTTCAGCAGGAAAAATCTTTTAAGAGAAAAACTTTGATTTGGTGGTTTTGATTTATGAAGGATTTATTTGTAAGTGTTGATTGAAGGGGCATCTGCCAGTTGTTGTCTCTATAACGTTCAGGTTTATAAAGTTTCATGACTTATTATGGAGAACGGAAAGCTTGTGTGCCCACTGAATGCAGATGTAATCCAGACCAACCCAGCTCTCCTAACAGTCTCAGAACTGGCTTTATTTTTAAAATTCACCTTGCTTTTATGCTGGAATATCTCAAGATGAGGTTGGTAGTATTTGAATGTACCCACCTGCTTTGTGAAAAATTGATTCTCAAATTTCAGACACAAATTGTCATTGGGACGGGGATGGAGAGGTGGAGATGTTTGTTTCAGAACTGTTTTTTACAGGCCAAATGAAAGTAACATGAATTTCAGTATGAGAGATGAGATTTCCTGAAATGTCGAACCAGATAAAGAAAGTTTAGCACTTGCACCCTAATATCTTGAACTTCAGAAAATTTGTGTCTTCTGAAAGCTTGTTGGGTTCCTGCAGAGAGAAAAATCACTATAATAATTTAGGAAAGGACATAGATTACATGTCATAGCCATCTTATATAAAGGGGGAGAGAATGATTTTTTTGTTTCAAATCTAATCTCTGACAAAGCTTCACCATGTCACTGATGTTAAGAAGACTTCTCCTACAAGCATGTTGTCCCATGATTTTGTAAAGATGTGTTCAACATCTATGATTAAAACTAAACTGAAAATAATGCCATCAGCATCACAACATTCTCTAAACATGCTGTCAAGGCTGATTCAGATGAGAAAATCCACCTAATGAATCATCACTCGTTTCCTGCACTGCCTAGGCAGGACATGCTGCTTTTAATATCAATTTTTGCCACAAAATAATTCTTCTACGTGTGAAACATACCAGGATAATAATTCAGTATTGGGGTTTGTGTTATTAAACCTGAAGTGTTCACCATGGATCTTTTTAAAGCCAACAGAAATCTAGGAAATATAGTCAATATGAATTAAAAGCTAAATCAATCTCACCATAATGTAGACAGATACACTAGGTCAGATGCACTGCTCCCTAAAACAGAAATACATATTGTTCTTTATTGCTTACAAGAATCATCAGAAGAGCAGTTTAGTTCTAGACAGCTGCGTCCTACACCTCTGCAGTTATTTGGGGTGAATGACCTTCGCAGCATCAGAAATGCAGTGTATCTGCCACTTCTCTCTTTTCTCTCAGGCTTTAAAAACATTCTATTAGAATTCAATACCTCTGAAATCAAAGTCATCCCTGGAATTTCACATCAAGGGAAAAGAACTTTCTATAGAAATCCTTCAGAGAAGAAATCACCTTGTTGATTTCATAATTTCAGCAAAATCACTTCCTTTTTTCCGTGTTTGTTAAATTTTGTGATTTTTTTCTGTAAGATTCTAGTCAAATATGCTAATTTATATTTTCTCCTTTGCATAATCTCCAGATCATAAGACCTGAATATCATTTTTTGAGCACATCTCATTCTTTTCCTAATTTTCTTTAGGCAAGTATGCTTATTTATATATACATACCTATATGGCAAAAATTATACAGAAATAGAAAATAATAAAACAGACATCAACTGTGGGCTATCTAGCAACATAAACTCTGAGTTTTATAAGTGTATATATAGTTATACCAATGCTATTTTTTCTGTTATTATTTCAAAGAACAATCCCACAGAATTTGAGAGGTACTGTATTGGGTAGGGTGACAGAAAAACATGTAAAGAAACCCATCAAATTTAAGGTGAGTCTATCAAAAATTATTACTAATAATAAAGGAAAGCAAATTTTGGAGTTAGAGTCTCTTCATCAGTCTATGGGAAAGCAGAGCATAGGGATCAGAAAATGTATACTTAAAGGATGATGATTCAGAGCTCATAAGGGAATATGTTATTGTAGTACGAGTAAAAGGTCTATGGGAAATATTTTCCTTGGGAGACCAGGAAATGCCTGAAAAAACTAAGCCACAGGGTGCATTAAAGAGAAATGTTTCCCTGGATCATCATTCCTTTAACAGAAGGAAAGAGGAATCTATTAAGTCAGGAATGAACAGTAAGATCAAGGGAAATTAATGAGCTGGAAGAGAGCTTTTCAGAGCTGCAGCAATGCTTAGACCTGTGGGCTGTCCTGAAATAAGATTCTGTTTTCCTGAAAACTGGTGATAACTTCACGCAGCTGCTCATTAGATAGCACAGATACCAAAGGAGAAATTGGGTCCCTGGTTGTGTTAGATTAACATTTCCCCCCTATTTCCTCCATTTATTTGCCAGATGGCATACCGATTCCCTATTATGTTTTATTTATACAAGGCTAAGCCCACTCCCCTTCCAGCTCCATTAACCTCAGTGGAACAACACCAGAAATGACTACGGTCCATTGACTACAGTACCTACTTGATATTGACTGTTTTCTTTAGGACGATTTGATTGACGCAAATTATTGCAGCAGATGTGTAATTTGTAATGGAACAGTTTATCCATTTGAATCCAGACAGCCTTTCTTCCAGAGCCTCCATTTGTTATGCCACTTATTAGGGTCTTTGAATCTTTATTGTGTCAAGTAACAGATATTTGCAGGGGCTGCTAAAAGCTGTGGGGGATTAATGCTCAGTCCTTCCACACTTAAATATCTTGCTGTTTTCATCTTGTTCTAGGTCACCGGTGGGAATGAATTTGGTCACCTCATCCTGGTATGTATTTACAAACTCACTGAAGTGCCATGGAATTTGATACACTTATCAGTCTCACTTCAAAAGGGTACCAGAATTGAAACAATAGAAATATCATGGACCAAGATTGAGTTATTTTGCAGGGTTATGTAAGATCCTTAACAATGGGCTCCACTACATTTATTTTCCTCTTATTCTTTTTTTTCTCAAGTTCTGAATTTCTTCATCATAAATACTACGTGTACATTATATGTATAGAGAAGCTGGCAAAGGAAACAGGATGTAAGAGGGATAATACTTAACATTTGGCTGTTTTAAACAGGACTCACAACACTAACCATTGCTTTAAAAAGTTACAAATATTGAACTAGTTTTTATTTGAATTGCAGGAAAATAACTATTCCTTCTTTTTATGCTTTGTGAATCAAAGTATAAGATCACCTTCTCCGTTACCGAATCAGGGCAAAGCATGCATCTGCATGCTCCTGACATGAGGGCACACAGAGTAGAAATCAGACTGTCTTGGGTAAGCATGACTTTCAGTATGGCCACGGCTGGCTTGTCTTCACAGCCAAGTAAAAGTATTCCAGGAAAAGAAAACAATATTCAGGGTGAATGCAGACACATGTAAGGAGAGGTGGGGTGGCCACAGTGCCTTCATGTGACAAAGACCCTGTGCTCCACTCTTCAAGTCTGGAGGCGCTGGTGAGCTGGGACAAGAGGGGAAGGGCTGAGAAACTGGAAAAGTCTGGAAAAACACCTTGCTCTAGGTAACCTACTGCTCAGAAGAGCTCATTATCTTAAACCCTGCACTGCCTGTGCTGCTGCCGAGTTAGCTGGGGAGCCCATTCCAGCACACTGCTTCTTGGGGCAGGCAGATGCTTCATGACTGTTGAGAGAAGTTTGGATGCTAGTGTGCTACTGAGGTGTAGAATAATTGCAGTGCACTATCAGTGAAAAACAGTTTTTGACAGATGGCCAAGATGGAAATCAGAACAAAATGTTATTTTGGCTTGATCCAAACTGTAACAGTTTAATGTTTAATTCTTTTTATTTCTCTCTCATTGTTTTAGGAAAATGTAGGAAGAAAAATAATATGAATTAATATTTCTTTAATGAAAATCAAAATGTGCTTTATTTAAGTAAAGGATTTTTTTGTTTTTTTTTTTCCTTATTCCTCCATTTTTCTTTCCTTGACTTTAACTTTGGGCAAACTTTCTATTATAAAACAGAGAGAAAATGCTTTGTATCAAATGAAATTGCCTGTTTTCCTGCGGTGCTTTTTTTTTTTTTTTTTAGTCCAATCTGCTAATTAAACTGCATCTAAATCACAAATATTTCTATTACACAAAAGATGCAATTTAAGTGGCTTAGCAGCTTGAAGCATTATATTCTACACAAGAGAATCAAATATATCTTTCCCAAAGCAACCCCTAGCGTACTTGAAACACATGCCTTTTGCAGGGATTATACCTTTTTATTTCATTGCTCAGATACCACCAATCTTCCTTTCCTTTCCCATAACACTTACCAGCCTCAGAGGACACATAAATATGCATTAAAAATTTATGGCCATTTCACAATGTATTAAGGCATCTACTCTCTTCTAACAAACATCTTTTTTGTACAAAATGTCCAATAGAGTTTTCACACTTAGGCTTTCTGCATAGGGTTCAAGTGATCAGAGGTTCTTTGTTAGTCTGCTGCTTGGAAATGGTCCATCAGCCATTAATCAGTGTTACATTGCACAGCTCGCTCAAAATATGCATAGAAACAGAACACGTTTATATTATTATCAGATGGACTTGGCCCTATATTGTAGTTAGAATGAAAATTAAAAAAAAATGTAGAGCAGCATGTCACTCTTAAAGCAGTCAGGAAGAATGGGTTTCATGGATCTATGATGCCTAGAATGAGCAAGGAAGACTACTTAATTGTAATATTTAATGTATTAGAGACTATATGATGTCAGGTGACAGGCAACAAAACATCTGGTTTTTGAACATGGAAGAATGACATTTGTTTTCATGTGTCAACTTCAAAGAAACATGGAAATTTGAGAAGCAGAATGCATCTATGCCTCTATAAACCATGGACAAAATGATGTTCTAAGTTGCTTTGAGTGTGCCTGTTTTTCTCTTGGGCTTGTAAACACTAATAAAAGTAAGAATAAGAATTAACATTACACCTCTGTGTCATTCCACTTTAAAATCACTCTCTTTTCTCCCCCCGGTATGAATATCCAAGTGGCTGAGAAAATGAAGGCATACAAAACCAAACAATAAAGAAAGTAAAATTTTCACAGTGATGGAAAATCTAGTGAAGATCACTACTCCCTGGAGGAATATGTTCTATGCTTACAAAAGTATTACCTGTCTTTCTAAAACATAGACATTAGGTAGCGGGAAGAGTATGCTTGGTGCACATAGTGATGCAGAGATTTAGAAAGGGTCTTTGCTCAGGTGTAGCCCTCTTGGTCTGCCTTCACCTCTGGTTACTTGGCCACCTTGGGACAGCAGCTCTGCCACCCACACCTCTACCCTCTCAAAGGCCCTGCTGTCTGGAGTGATATGAGCATTCCCAAGTGATATGCTGCTGTTTGTGCTATATAAATAGCATACTTTCTTCACAGACTAAGCGATCATAAGGTCTTCTGTTACCGTGAAAATCTATGAATCCAGTAATCTATACAGCAGTGAGGCAATATTTCTTCAGGAGAGATCTCTGGCATGTTAGCTGGCTCCCCATGTTCCTGTGGGGCAGAGACGGGACATTCATTCTTTGCCATCTTTCACAGTATTTGAAGCTTTTGTGAGTGGTAGAAAGTCAATGCTGAAATCCTAGGTTAATCCTGTTATCTGGTACACAGCCTAATGCATGCTTTGCAGAATTCACCAACATGCTTTCCCCATACGGGAACAATTTCAAAGGTTTTAAATTGAAAGGATAATATCAACTCTTGCATCCCTTCCTCCTCTTCCAAATTGCACTTGCTTTTAGAGACCCTTATCTGTGCTGGGCAACAAGATTAACTTTCTAAACTGCTGAAATAAACTTTTTGAATAAGATATATAGGTGTGCATGCAGAGTATCATAATAGCAGATAAGAAAAGAAATCCAAATAAAATAATGATGAACTAGCATCAATTTTAATCCACAAATACTGAAGTAATTTTCCTCCGGCATTTCAATAAAAATTCCAAGGCTGACTCGATGCTTCACTGGTTTCTAATGATGCTTCTTCTGTGAACCACAATTCACTGCTACTTTTCCTATATATACCTCCCACTGAATTTCTGTGGGATATAAATGTTTCAAAGAAACCTGGTGGGTGGAGCAGCAGCTTGTAACCTAGGGGTTAACTAGACAGAGCATCTGCTAGAGTTCCGTTGTTACTGGAAGGAAATCAACTGTATAACTTGGTGGAGAGCAGATTTCTAACCATTTTTAAGCACCTAATTGCTACGAATTGGGACCTAGGCCCTCTATATAGTCAATGGAGAAATATAGACTCCTAAATTAGATGTTCTGGTTTAAATCTGAAGAACTCGACGTTGCTAAAGTCAGACAATATTAATATTTCCCTGGTAACTTCTTGTTCTACTGAATGGTGTAAGTTTGTCTTGAATACAAAGCGGGTAGCCTTTATGACCATTGAAAACATGTACATGGACTGAAAATGTTCTTTCTTTATTCAAAGTGAGCAATACAGCATAAACCAACACAGTTAACCCAAAGCCACTCTCTGAAAAAGATACAGAATTATTCTCTCTTTTTCTTTCCCTGATTATGGTTAGCAAGTAAGTGTAATTACAAAATGCCTAGATTCTTAAAGAGCAGAGCAAACCACGGAGGCATACAAAGCAACAATAAATTTCTTGCTGTTGTGCCTTCTACTGAAGTAACTGAAACCCTAACTGAGGGTTGGTCCACAAAGCAACATATCAGCATGGTGGAGGACAGCTGGAAGAGAAAATGCATACTGTGAATTGCAATAACAATGGACAGGTGTACGAGAGGTTTCTGAGCTCAGGAATTTGTCCCTGAAACTTGGCACCTGATGCTGTTTGCTCCTGGGCTGGCATCCAGTGGAGTGAAAGGAAGCGAGACGGCTGCCAGTAGTTACACTGTGTGCACACTTTCAGATTCACTAGAAACCCGCATATTCTGGTGAAACATTTATAAGCCACGCTAGAACAGCTGCCAGCCAAGAGTATATGATCACACGATGTTTGGTAGAGTGTAAGGGGTCTTTAAAAAATAAAAGGGAAAGTCAGATTTACACAGAGGACGGTAAAAAAAAGAACTAAATATTACCAAATCTGCTAAAAAAGAAGAGTTTACTACCTGTGACATTACTAGCCATAGTTAGATAATTATTTACCTATACTTTATTTGACATTCAGGGTAGAATTTGGGTGTCATTTCTATGCTAGTCAAAGAGAAATCTTCTGTGATTAGCACAGACGGACAGGTACCCCCCAAGATCACACCTGCTTCTCTTAACCCTAGTGAATAAAGAGGGAGACCATATGATTAGTTCAGATGTGCAAAGTTGAAACCATGTAAAAACAGCTCTACATTTAAAAAAAAATCTAAGTGAACAGAATAGTTGTGTAACATTAAATAAAAATCATAAATGAAAAATACAATGGTGTAGACAGACACTTTTTTTGTGTGCAGTACTTCTTAGAGACTGAGTATTCCCAGACTGGATTGCATTGTCCTTTTATTAAGCACAATTTGTTAAATTATTGACACTGGATATACTTCAAATCTGGCTCAGTAGGCTATAGGAATTAATATATAAACAACAAGGAATAAACAAATATTAAAATACAAACAAATATTATACCCAAATTCACCTCCACTTAAAAACAGATTTTCTGGTTAAATAATCTGAACAAAACTATTCCTGAGGAATTTACAGGTGACTCCAGCATGAATTGTAATCTTTGGATAGTCAAAACAGAACTCTGCCTGTGTTCTTACAAAAACAATATCAAATTGCACAGGGTCATTTTCCTTCTGATAGTACCAGGGATTTTCTGATGAATAATGTAATCCACAAAGCATTTTTTTGCACTAAGTTCAAATATTTTTCAGTTCTGTTTCAGTGGTAATTATAAACCAGTAAATGCAAAACTAACTTGAAAAATACACTGTCACATACTCTATTCATTGAAATCTAAATGAAAATTTTGTGGCTTATTCAATTTCTCATATGCTTGTTCCTCTCTGGGTGAATCTAGGAAATGCTAATATTTAAAGAGAAGCATGGAAATGAGTCAAAATGATGCCTTGGGTACAGTCAAAGGTTTTGCTGCAGAATTCAGAATTCAAAGAGAGATTTAATGTCCTAATCAGGAAGATATTTAAACACAATTTCAATTTCCGGTGCCCAAAGGAATTAAAGATGTGACTAATATTAAGCACATGCTTAAACGCTTTTCCTGACTCTCAGTGTTCTCTTGAGATGAATATGAGCCTGAGCCTGGAAGCAAGAAAGTGTAGAGCATCAACATTAAAAAAAAGCCCATATACATATTTTATTCTATTCTCCTTAGAGCACATAGAGTTTTCTGAGCTCCTGTTACAACTTTAAAAACAAACACTGGTAAAAAGAAGCCATCCTAAACTCCAACATGAAAATCCAAGCTGCTGGTACAAATGTTGAAGGATCTGTCCAAACAAATCAGAAAGATAAGAGATCACACAACTCTAATTTGTATGAAGTAATTATTTAAACCATCTTAGAGGGCAGTAACAACAACCTAGAGAATGGGATTGTTCTGGTGGAAATAAAATAAAATAACATAAAATGTCCAAGATGCAGAAATCTTTTGTAAACACTAGGATGGGATCCAACTGGCTCACTTCTTTGTTAATCTCTGCTTCATTCTCTGTGACATTAATTATCTACATTTGTCTGGCAGTCATCTATTCCCAGTTTGGACAGTTTCCCCGTTAGTGAACCAGGCACATGGTTTGTACAGTAGTTATCAGGCAAAACTGCGACTACACTGGACTGCACTGAAACAACATCCTGGCCAAATATCAAATATCACAGGAATTTATAGAGGGTATGTTTACCCAGACATTTCAAACTCTAGGAAACACTGGGTAGGAAAAACATTACCAAAAAAGCCCCCAAACACTTCTTTTTATGAGTTCTTTTTTCTTCGCCTGTAAGCAGTTCATTACCAAGGCATTAACAAAAGTCTTTTTTCCTCTCTCTTGTGACCAGAGTACAATATGTACCACATCATATTCATTATAGAATCATAGAATCATAGAATAACCAGGTTGGAAGAGACCCACCGGATCATCGAGTCCTACCATTCTTATCAAACACTAAACCATGCCCCTTAGCACTTCATCCATCTGTCTTTTAAATACCTCCAGGGAAGGTGACTCAACCACATCCCCGGGCAGCCTGTTCCAGTGCCCAATGACCCTTTCTGTGAAGATTTTTTTCCTAATGTCCAGCCTAAATCTCCCCTGGCGGAGCTTGAGGCCATTCCCTCTTGTCCTGTCCCCTGTCACTTGGGAGAAGAGGCCAGCACCCTCCTCTCTACAACCTCCTTTCAGGTAGTTGTAGAGAGCAATGAGGTCTCCCCTCAGCCTCCTCTTCTCCAGGCTAAACAACCCCAGCTCTCTCTTATAAAAGTGCCATCTCCACAACTTGTTCTTCAATTGACTGCTGGCTCTTAGGTATATGGGTACTTATACATGCATAGTCATGTACACATATATATACAGCGACTGCAATTTTCACCATTTTGCCTCCATGAAAATAAACCGTTTGAAATCCATAGTGAGGCCATGCACACATGGACAGAGAGATGAAGCTCGAGGCAAAAACCTTCAGCACATCACACTGGGACAGCAACATACAAAGGAGCATGTTGTGCATTTAAAAGCATGAAAAAGAAACATGCTGCTTCTGGAAAGGTATTTATTTGAAAGTACAACAAATGTAGCCCTGATTCATTCTCAATAAGTTTCCGGGTAAAAAGACTAAATTGTCTTTAGGAATTGTCTCATGTTCACAGTTTGACATCCACAGTTTAATACTGTGCTGATGTTTTGCCTATCCGGACTCTTCTATCCTGTTCTCTGCTTATTGCAGTTTTGCCTTTCATGGGGTACAAAAGAAAGTGTTTTAATCTTACTGGTAATAAATGGGCTTTTGTTTGCTCTGGAGATTATGTGTAGACCCAGAAAATGAAATCGGTGAGCGTTCTTCATAACTGTCCACAGTCTGTAAGTCGGTACAGCTGCTTTGGAAAGAGATTTATACCACAGTTGTGTTGCATAGAATATTAAATATCACCCTAAATGGCATTAAATCTGCACTAAATAGACATTTCCCACTATGAGCATAACCAAATGAATTTTTCTGTATCTGGCTAGTGCATATAAACTACGTCAGTTGTCTAATGAGTATAAAATGAAAAACTATTTAGATACTTGGCTACTTCCTAGTGCTTTCTCCTGGTTTGACCAATCTATTCCAGCAGTGTTTCTTCTTGACCATTTCTGTGCTGTTCCACTTAGTGCTTAAAATAAACATGTGTTTTATACACAGTGCACATTTTGAGTGGAGAGGAGTGGAAAACTGCAGGAGCCATCATGCAGGGAACCACTGCCTTACAGAAACTTACTGTTATTTCTGCAAGTGGCTTTGTCTGTGGTGAGGTAAATTATTTAAAATTTAATTTTTTGACTACGATATAAACAAACCTGACAAATTCTCTACACTGAATCAGACCAGTGGCCCTCTTCTTTACCCCTCCATTTCTTAAAGAGATGCCTTGAAGTCTATTTAGAAAGGTGTAGGGAATTGAGTAGTTGGTAGCTAGCCCACTCACAGAAAAATCGCTTTCTAACAAAAGTGTTTGAGGGTTGAAATAGAATCTCTTACATTCGGGTAAACAAAATCAACTTCTTTTGTCAGACCTGGACAGAGCGTAGCCAAATATAAATAGTGGAAATAAATAGATAAAAAGCTAGGAAGTAATTCTAGCCTGATTCCAAAAGTGCAAAAAAACTAGCTCCATGGTTTAAATAGAATTGCATAATTCAGGTCTGGTTGTTATCCAGAAATTTTAAAATGCAAAACTCTTTCAAGGTAAAAAACAGTACCTCCAAATTATTTCCCTATGAGTTTTCAAGGAAAATACTATATACATGAAATGATAACTGCAGTGGCAGAAATCACTGTAGAAATACTGAGAGGTAAATAAAATCACAAATTATCAAAATAAAAGTATGTTGATAAGTGTTAGAAAGAAACTAAGACATCTTCCTCTGCTGTAATAATGAAATGTAGTATAACATGCAAACATGATCTGTTTTTAAACCTGTTTCTAAAGGTCCTTGAGCTCTCATGCTTACTTACTCTTATCAGACAGATGTATCTTTTCACTTCCAGGAGTGTGAGAGAATGGGGTCATCTCCGCCTTTACGCCCATCTGGCTCTCAGAGACAACAGCAAAGGCGGAATTGGACTTCGAAATTTCTTTTTTTTGTTTCCGAGACAGCATGAATGACAGAAAAGGGGCAACTTTAGCAAGGATTCAGCAGGGACCTCAGGTGAGATGTCCCTGTTACATGGCTGCTCTCCTGCCTACATGCCTCAGACAGGCTGTAATTCACATACCTACAGTTTGTTCAGCTGGTGAAATTCCTTGCTTGTCCTTAAGTGAGGATTGACCTGGAGGTTCTTCTGGGTGCATTCACTATTGCTGAGTAAGCTCACAGCAATAAGATACTCATTAGCAGAATTTCTGCCATACTAACAGTTCGTCCTCATATTTTCCCCATATGGTAACCTGATATCTGCACAGCTTTTCTGCACCCGCTACAATTTCTTTGTTGGACTACAAGATGAGATTCGTCTATGCTAGACTAATACATCTGAAATAAAAGAGTACTGTTTGGCATTTCATATTGCTGTTAAGAAGGCCAATCACTACAGACATAAGACTCTGTTCGGATATACTTCTTCATAGAGACAGAAAATTATTAAGAGAAATAATACAAGGAGTGGAAGCTGATTTCAAAACTTCAAGATTACTTTTCGTAACTTAGCCATATGACCTTATTTAAACATTGTTTCTCACTGCATGGTTTTGTTTGGGTTTTTTTCATGTATTAATCTCAGAATTTTTTTTTTTATTCTGCATGTTCATGTGCATTTTATGTAATCCAGCATCTGCAAACATTGTAGTGAATGGAGCCATGTTCAATAACTTTCTCAGAAAATAAAATGTGATGGAATATTTTATTAGAGATTTTTCACTGTAATGGAATCCTGGTGTGCTCCAGAGTGCAGCACTTGGCATATGTGAATACAAAAGTGTAAGAGGGATTATCAGCCACTAATTTTATGAATGTCCCGTGGCACCAAATCTAAGAGCAGTACTCCTGTCACCAGACTGCAAGGATAGTGGCCAATTAAAATGAAGTACTCATTATTTTTTAGCAGAAAGAACTTCTGCAATAAAGGTGTCTTTTAAATTCACAGATTATTAAGGAGAAATGAGGGGACATGTTTTCAAGTTCAGAGCTGAAAAATGCCACTTAAAAAACAATGTTTTTTAAAAAAATTCAGGTGTTGGCCAAGTACAATTGCTCTGGGCAGTTATTAAGGGGTTATAGCAAAATACAAGCGAAATTTGTCTCAGACTGATCTACAACTTTTAGTGCTATAAAGACATTGATAAGAAACCGCTTTCCCACAACATTTCTGACAGCAGGAGAACTTTTTGCTTGGTTTTTTGCCTTGGGGTGTTTGTTTCATTTTTGTCGCTTTCAACAGAATAGTTCATGTGAGTCTGGGTTATTCACATGCCTTGGAGTTATTGGTCTCACTTAGGCTTTGCAATCAGTGACACAGTCGACCGCTCACAGAACGGTGAATCTTAAAATTCATGTGCACATCAAAATATTTTACACAAAGCAGAGGATCTTCTGATATATTTATGCAGCTAAAAATGGAAACTGAAGCTCATTAGTATCTCCCTGGGAGACAGGCAGTTTCATATTTCAGAAAATCCCACCAGGTGCCATTCAGTCCTTTTGAGTGACTAAATATGCCTGAACAATACCTCAAAATCAAGCAGGTATATAAGTGCTTTCAGGAATAAGTATGGCTACTAGTTCACTCCTGTTAGAAAGGGATGAAAAATGCTAACAACCTTCTGAGGAATGGAGATGTGAGTAAGGGTTCATGGATTCAGCCATTTCAATGTATAATATGCAACCGATTACAAAAAAAAGATGGTCACTTAATATTTTCAAGAATTTATTATGTTCTTCTGTATCTAATGCTTTTGGGGGCTGTTTTACATCTTTAATTTTATTTAATTTTCTTTTATTTTGTTAAAAGTGGATAGATAGATGAGACAAGTGTTATATTGTCTGGGAGGAGTTTGTAAAACAGTGTCCAGAAAGGAAGATGACATCCTGGTTTTTCTAACTTATAAAGGAACAGAAAATAGCACATTAGGTCTAATTTCACCTATTCTGGATGAATTTCCTATTCTTTGCTGCTTTCAAGGTTCCTTGTTTTAATGTCAGTTCTCATAGAAAAACCCATATAGCAAGAAGATACCACTGTGATGAACAAATCTCCCTTCCTGACTACTAAAAATTGCAATTGCTCACACATAAAAAACAATCAAACAAACAAACCTCAGACTGAAATATTTTTCAACATAGCTTTTTAGATAAGTGTGTGGGGGTTTTAATTTGAGATCTGAAATTATGGTCCTAGTCTGCTTAAATACTTGCAGTTTACTACATTGAAAGCAGGTTCAAAACCACATTGAAAATCAGGGAAAGCTTAATTTTTAAAACCACAGGATTTTTAAAAATATTTTTCTTATGTTAGATTTAGATTAATATAAACTCTGATAATTCTTATTTTTTTCCAAAAGTGAAGGCTTGTTTACAGTTAATCTATAGTTTTAGTTTTGCTCACCACAGTGTCTGATTTTCTAGTTGAGGTTCCATCTGCCAGTTTGGAAGTTGTCCTAGAACTTATAATTAGTTTGATAATCTATGTTGCAAACACTGGAGATTGACCTCCCAGAAGCTTTGTTGCATTGCCATGTATGAAAAAGTCCGTTAGGTCTCCCACTTCTGCTGTGTGTGCAAAACTGATGCAGCCACAGCTCTTGTGGAACAAAATGTTCACCAGTTCAGTTTCCATCTTCACTGTCCCTGCGAGATGGTCTTTCTCAGCCAAGATTTCTCCTTTTGTGGCTTATAGTAATAGAAAAGGGAAGGAATATCATCCTATGATTCTTTAACTATAAACTTATAGAGGGGAATCAATTACTACAGTTACATGACTCTAAATAAAAAAGAAAAATAGAAATTATTTTGATATCCATTACAAAATATGGTATGAAGAGATCATGTAGCTCAACATAGCTAACGTGATTTAAAGGTACATCTAAAATAACACCATAGACATAGGACCTGACCAACTGTTATTAACAGCTTCCTATTTAGTTTTATCTCTGTCTCCTTACAAATACAATGTTCAGTGGGACTTAACCAGCACCTATTGAAATCACAGAAAATATACCCATCCATTTAATATAGCAGTTCTTTCAAATTGCAGTTAAATGTTCTCCAAATGAATAATACTCTATTAATAATCACACAGGTCAATAATCTCTGTTACTGCAAACAGAAGCATGAATCTCAAAGCATTGCAAGTGTGGCAGGCAAAAGAACTAATCATGATCAATAAACAGCCTCTCAGCCAGGGTTCTCAAATACTCCTAATCTGTTCTGTTCACAAAATGCTGAACAATAGAGAGAGAAAAACAAAAGGTTTTTTACATCTCAATCACAAACCCCTTCATTAGTCCTTTTTCATTGTCAATAATATTGCTTTTACATTGCTTTTAGCCATTACTGGCATTTGAACATTTGTCTGAGTCTGTTCTGCTTTTCCTTTGTTTTAAAAATATGAATACTGCCAGACTTCCCTTATGAAGCAAACAGATAACAACAGTCACTCATGACGGAAACAGTTAACATGACCATACACCTTTGAGGTATTTTAGAAGATTTCTGCTTACAAAAATAGAATTCTTTATGGTGAACAAAAACATAAAAACCCCATATCTAAATCCTGCCATAAATCTAAAAATGTTCCACCTAAATCTACATCCTTAATCAGCTCAAAGGTTTCTTCCCCTCTGCCTATACTCAATTTACTTTTCTCCCCAGGGTTTAAAATATAACCATGAAATCTTACTGAAATAAAATTTTTTCCTTAGTTTTGATGCTTGGAAGCAACCAAAATCTTGTAAGGTAATTTCTCTTTACTAAATATTGTTTCCATTTTTTTAGGCAGTACTGAAATAGATGGGCAGTATTGCATTTCAGATGAATACTAGAACATTTTTGCCATGTGTCTGAAGAATACCTTGAGACAACCTATTTAAAATTTACCCTTGGTGGTGGGAACACAAATTGCTTTGAACCATGTACAATAAACTGTATAAAATGGATGATTCTTGTTTTCCTCTTTTTCTTCCAACTCCAGGATCACTGCATCTCACTTCTTATCTGCTCATATTTAAGTCTAGTATCTTGCCAGGCAGCTGTCACTTCTTACAGCTGCTTTCAAAGAGCTGTGTTGGTATGGGACTGGGCACAAGTATGCTGTGATTTATGGCACAAGCAGCCAGCTGGCAGAATTCATTTGACTTAACTCGTACCATCTAAAAGTTAGGACCCTTCTCCAACCCTGTCCTCTAGAAGCTCATATTGTCTTTGGGGAGAAGCAGATACCTTCCAGGAAGTGATTTATCTAGAACTAAAGTGGGTATTATATAACTGCAGGGGAAAATACTCTGCTTTTCCTTCAGTTGCAATGAGAATACAGGCAGTTGTTCATACTAGTCACATTACTTTTCACATGGCTGAAGTTTGATGGAATGGATACAGACTTTTTTCTTATACAAATAGCTACCTTTATATACCAACCAATCCGAGTCAGAAGTAAGACTTTACCAGGATTTTTTGTGTGAATAACTCAATTCAAGCCTACTTGAATCGTATTAAAAATAAGACCTTGTCATGCATGATCATGCAGGAGAAAGTAAAGTTGCTTCTGAATTCTCTGCATGGAAACATTATGACAATGAGAGCTAAGCAGACCAGAGCTCCTTCTCTTGCAGAGGGAAGAGGAAATTTGTTTTCTTTTCCATAAACTGAGGCAGCAATGTAGCCCATGAGACACTTCCATGTTCTTGATTCATGACTTGAAAAAATTTCAGCTGTATTGATCACCTTTATCTGCTAAATATGAGGATGTGGATCAGGGGAACATTGATAGCAGACTCACAAAGACTGAGGAATGAACAGGACATTCTCTGTATGCTGAGTAGCAAAAGGATCGAGCCATAAGTGTTTATATGTTTATTTTCATACTGTCCTTGTTGCAAAATATGGAACAAAAAGGCAGCCAAATTTTGTTATCCGTGGTGCAGAGCGCTGCGACAGTTACAGACTGGGCCTCTGGTTTTGGCTTATTCTGAAGGTTCAGGACAGCCTTTAATGAGCAGGTGCAAGGTACATGAAGGGTGTGAGCCAAGTCATGAGCTGATTAGGAGTCTATTGACTTCAGAAGGCTTTGGAGCTTTTTCTTAGAGTTTAACTCATTCCCTGCAACATTCAGAATAGCAAAGAGGGACTTGTGAGTTCTTCACAATGTATTCCTTGTGCAGCACAGGTAGGTCCAAGTTAATTACTGCTGTCTTGCCCTGACACATCCTTTACAAGTTCTTCCTTCCCTTTCCCCCATACTTTCAAAAAATCTGCCACCACACTTTATTTAAAAGGCTTAAGGATGGTATCAGAGGTGATTACTACCCAGTGGTCATCCATGACAGCCTGTAGCCTGCTATTATTTGCAATTTAAGTCCATTACTAATATTTTATGACTGCACCTGCAGTTGCTGTCATCCAAATAAGATTTAATTACTTGACTCATAGAACCTGTCTCGTTAACAAATACACATTCTCAGTCCCCGCTATGCTCCTAGTGGTGTTTGCAGTTTGCCTTCTTTTTTATTTGTTCTGCTGCTGGATATCAGAGTTTAAGATGTGTAATCTTCATGAGCAGTATAGTAATAAAAGAAGTTAAAAAGGTGATAAGCAGCAGAAATCCTTGACTGGTGCTTAGGTTATTTAAGAGAAATCAATGGGCTTCATTTCCACTTAAAGAGCTATTATGTTCTTTTGTATTAAAAAAAAAATAATTCTGTTGGCCTGTGTAGGGCTTCCCCCTTCCCACGTCATGTAAGGATGATGGTAGATATAGATAAAAAGAAATATGTCGTTACAAATTTCTTTTATTATCAGCCTACAGTTAAAAAAGTTCTAGAATGTGTCAAAGTTTAAGGAATTCTTCCTATGTTTACAATTTCTAAGCTATGACAGTACTTGGTAGTTATAGTCATTTGGTGTTTGCAGATATTATTATTCAAAATTGTACCCTTGCAGTTGAATTTTAGGCATAGTTTAAATGGTAAACAGACAAGCCATCTTTTACAAGCCGTTAGTGGCAAAGAGGATGGAAACCTTTAAGAGGTTTTCCTAGTCCCGTGGCTACAAAGTGATAGATTGCAGGATATGAGAAATGGTCCATAAAACTAATTTAAAATACCCAAGACCTCATTAACTCAAGTAATTAAATGAAAGAAAGTAGGAAAAATAAAAATAATAAAAGAAGGATCAAATCTCAATTTTTTCTGATTATAAATTAAGGTGAATTCAGAAAAAACATCTAAGATACTCTGGTTGTATGCGAAAAAATTTTACATAGCTCTTAAATGCTTTTCAGAATATTTATGTGATACTTAGATAGACTGAGTAAAGGCATGAAGCTGTGCCCTTGTACTGCCTATCTTATCTTAAAGGTTTCCAGTGATAACATTTCCACAAATTCTATGAGAGGTCTGTGCCAGTGATTCAACATTTCCAAATAGACTTAAGCTAAATCTCTCACTGTCCAACTTGACGCCACAACTTTTTGTTCTGTGTCTCATAGATATGGACAATATATTATTCTCCTCCCTTTTTGCAACAGCCAAAACTGAGCACAAGATTCAAAGTACTCATGTGGTTAAAAATGTCCATTTCCCAGAATGTAATTGCAAATCCTGATCTCGTATCTTGTAAGCCTAGTGCTAGCATTGGTCTTAGTGATACTTACAGAGGTGATAGAAGGTGAAAAGTTTGAAACTTGATTAAGTAGAAACTATACATTCAAAGATAAACAATCTACTGTCTTTATAGAAGGATTCACATTTGTCTGGAGAGAAGTAGAAAGGTCTCAAATCTAGTTATTTAAAACTTTTTCAACAACACCGCTGTCTTGCCTCTGGCAACATTCTTATGATTATGTATATATAAAAATACATTTTTTTCCCAGATTACTTCCTCTTCCCTCTAATTGTGACCTGCAGAATTTTGTGCCAGGTAATTGCATTTCTAGACTCTTAAAAAATTGCCAGGTTTTGTCTAAAAATGTGGTTAATTGTAACTTTTTTTAAACCTTGCTTGTTACTGAAGAATTAATCAGTAGAATCAGGGAACTAATTTTAATGATGATTGCAGTTTTAATGGGGGAATATTTTTAGCTAAATCTAAAATGCAAAAAGGCTTTATGGTTTGGTGGAACTTTAAGTGAATACAAAACTGTAATACATCTACCAAGCACAGATAACACATTATCTTAATTCAAATTATGAAGGTATTTATAGAACAGACCAGCAAGTGGCAGTACATGTTGTGCATAAATCATGAACGATAAGACTAAAATCTTTAAAATGAAACTAAATAGACAGTCAAACAAGCTTTCATGTACAGTCTTATTCATTTTAACTGCCCTGCCAAAAACTGTAAATGCTTCATTCCAGATGACCTTATTTATTTTCCTGGAAATAATAAATATCTCTCAATTTTAAGAAAGATAGGAAACAACTCTCCTGTAACTGCTGGGACGCATTTGTGTCTCAGTTAATCAAAATGTATGTACTCTAAACCTAATGTTGGCTCAGAGTGGAAAATGGAATTTTCCAGAGACTGAAGTGTTATGAATTGCCATGACTCATAACATATTCCAATAAATAATCACTGCCTATGGGTAGCGTATTGTAATGGATGCAGAATGCTTACTCCAATGGTCTTTGACCCTGGTATCTTTTATGTGAACTCCATTTTATGCAATTTATTTTCATAGTTGAAATATTAGATGAAACCACAATATTTACTATTATAGATTTGTTCAAAGTCAGTGTAATATATTGCTAGGCAACATCCAGCAAGGAAAAAAAAAAAAAAAGAAAGAATGTTACCTTCATTCACTGAGTTAGCAAAGAGAATATTAAATATATGTGTTTTGATAATATACTAGTTTGAAAGCCGCAGTTATATTGATAAAGTGTTATCATGTTATAAATGGAATCATGCTTTTCTTCCCCAGAAGTATTTAGATGAATGTACTGTGCAACCATAATGACTGAGGTGAATATAATCTTCATACCCTAAAGACAGATGTAGAGAGAAATGACAAAGGGAACAGTTGATATTTTGCAAAAGCAGGTCATCTCTGACCCAGAGATGCTACTAGTATAGGTGAAGAAGTATTCATGCTGCAGCTTGTTTTACCCTTTCCCTACCAGCTTAGGATATTAGCCAGAATGCTAAATACTGCTGCTTGTGAATCTGAATGTTGGCACACTTATGCATTATATGTTGAATGAGACTGGCAATCTTTACTATCCAGCTTTCATGGAGAGCCACAGAAATTACTTTCCTTTTGCGTCCTTGCTCCTGGGGTTGTTAGGCATTATGGCTCCACTTGTTTCCTATGTAAAATAACGCTTTTCAAGCAGTAGGCTGTGGAATTTGTTAGTAAAATGCAGACAGAGTTGACTGAAAAGCTGTGAAATACGTTGTTTGAATTTCAGAAAAAGTTTCTGCATGTTTCAGTTACATTTGCAAATAGGCCATAGGCAGTGGGTGGCATCATTCTCTGATGCAGCAGCTGAGAATCGAAGGAATACATTCAGGTACAGGAAAGCTATGATTCAGTCTATTTTCTGACTGATGGGTTTTATTTCTCTTCTTTCCCCCAGAACTTCCTGTATTTGCTGTTCTTTAGCCTGTGTTTAGGTGTGCTCTCAGGTTGCCTTTCTAAGTATGTCAACCTTTTCTTGAAAAGACTTTTGAGAGAGCAGAATGAAGAACCACAGCTTTTCATTGTACAAATGGAAATCACTAGGCTGAGATTTGCTCCCTGAATAAATATGTATAACTTGCAAAACTAAATACACCCAGCAGGAGGAACCAAAAGACATTCACCTGCATATATAAGTATACTGATTGTATGCATTTTCTCTGTGCATCTAGAAATTTAAATCTCTCTTTCACAAGCTCCTAGTAGAGCTAGATGATGGGAGTAGACTTTGGGAGAAATTTTTCTTGCTGACTTCTACTGGAGGTATTCCACTTGGTGGAAAAAATACTTAAACAGTACCCGAAGACAGGCTTATGATGTACAAGGACTAAAGTACAGACAACAAGACAATGACGTTCTGCGCTGAGTCTTGCCCAGACTGGCTAAGATAAAGCCATGTTTTGTAACTGTAAAGCCCCATTGCATGCACACAAGTCAGGTAAATTTGTCTATCTCATCTGGTGATTAGGAGGTTCTTCTTCATAAAGACTACAATGGAAATATTTTCCACAAGGTTGTTTCTTAGCCAGTCTCTTCCCAGCCTGTACTATTCCATGGGATTACTCTGCTCTACATGCAGAACTTCACAGTTTTTCTTCTTGAATCTCCTGCAGTTTCTGTTGGCCTGGTTCCCAAGATTATTAAGGTCTTCTGAACTGAGTCTCTGTTGTGATTTGATGAGATTTGTTGGTCCCAAGGTTGTGTCTGATCAACATTAGAAACTACTTCTGAATTCAGATTTTATATCTCATGCTAAAGGTTTCTGAAACATTGGTATCTTTGTATTCTCAACTTTGCTCTGCAAGCTGAAGCTACATAAACTGTATTTATTTTATTTGGGTCTTAGGCTGGCTCTTTGTCTACGAACCTTCTCAAGTTGAAGTTTAATGTTATATCAGCCAGCTTCTGAAGAAATTGTCCTTAATTTTTGGAGGTCATCGTAAACATCTACTTATTTGTACTGAAGATTTTGGCTACAAGATAGCATCTTGTCTGCAATGACCATATTTAATGAGTTAGAAAATGTCAACATAAATAGGAATCAAACAAAACTCATGTAAGCCTGTGTAGGGTCTTGTCATAACCCTAGCTACAAACCACTGGAAAATCAGTGACCATGGCTGTAACACCATAGTGGAGATTCTGGTCTTTAAAAATGGAAATTTTACAGTGCCACATAAATTCTGCACTTACTTTTGCTTTTGTTTCTTGTTACAAAGGTAAGGGAATCCCCTGAATGTGTGGTAAGCAGCAGGGTTTATTTTGGGATACATTGCAGATGGTATATCCAGGTAACGTTTTCTGATTCAAAGCTGAAGTCAATAAAAAGTGATGGAAAGCATTAGCGAAGTCTTGGCCAGATTCTCTCTGTGCCTTTAGGACTCTGAATAAGACTTCCCTATTGGTACAATATCTTCTTTGTTCTTTCTTGGCCAGCGTCTAACCACCTTCTTTTTACATGGCAAAGGAAGATTAAAAAGACAACATGTCCTCCAGTTATTTTCCTCTGAACCAATGATGTAATAGGGAAGAAGAAAAAGAAGTAACATGAAGAGGAGTGAAGCAGAAGTGGAACAACTAAATTATAGAAGTTTAATTAATCCATTGAGATTCCTTCAACAAGAAAAAGGGAGATGGGCTGAAATATTTAAACAAATCACATCAAATTAGGGAAAACAAATAAAAATTTAGGATAAACCAATAGCAATACACGTAACTCATCCAAAATTTAGATCTTCTAGCAAAGATGTGTGACTATTACTTTTAATCTCCTTTTTTTTCATTTTAAAACAGAACGTGTCTTTCTGATCAAGATTTAGTTCATTCAGTACTGTAAGATGGTGTACAAGCAACAAAAATGTTAAGTTCAGGGTGTGTTCATGAATGAGAGACCCAGCAACAATCCAGTAATAAACCAGGAAAAACAGAAAGCCAAAAACACCATTGCAAATACTAACAGACTTCTACAGCAGCTCCTGGAGCGTGTGCTGTTCTCATTCTTGCAGCAGTTAACAGTTGTTACGTGAGTTCTCAACAAGTCAGGATCTGAAACAAATTATCAAGTGTATTCAGAAAAAAACCTCTTAATGCAAAGTAAAATCACAATCAGCTGAACAGTGTGATTCATGAATCAAATAAAAAGCAGGCAAAAAATGTCATTTTTTAGGTCAACATATAGCATTTGCAGTAATGTATGTGCTATTTTCAACTGAGGAAAATAGAAGCCTAGGAAAACTAAATTGCTAAAGGGCAGGAAAAAAGTTATTCTGAACCTCTAAATATAGAAACTTATCCTGTGTTATTTTGTAAAAGGTATGACCAGCTGCAAGAGCCATCCGGATCAGCACATTTTTTCATGATGTCTTGTTGACCTTTTCCCTTATACTGAACACAAGTCCCAAAGCAGAAGGGATCTGTATCTCTAGTAAAACTAGGGGAAAATAGCCACAAATAAATAATGATAAAGCCAAAGTACCAGTTCCAAGCAATTAATTACTGATGTACTTAAGCCCCTGAATTAAATAGCAGAAAAATTATCTTTAATAGGTACTGTACTACAATCTCTCACTCTTTGTGAAAATAAAGATATATGAAATTAGCATATTATTTATTGCATTTTCCTTGTATATGTATTTTGATTTGTCTTTGCTTGTGTTGTGGAAGTATGTATATTCTTAGCTAAGAATGGATGTGACGGCCAGAATGAATAGGAGAAAGAGAAAGAACAAATCCATGAGAAAATGTTCACATGTAAGGGCTTCATCAAAAAGACTTTTGTGATGTTCCAAACCTTTCAAACATTTTGTTCTATATTGTCACTTTTAATTAATGTTGGCTGGTAGTTCTCTATCATGTTGATTAATATTCAAGTTTAAACTCTTTCAAAAAGCTTCTAAAAGTTTGACATGCTTATTTCAGAGACATATTCTAGGCTCACGGCAAAGATGCTTGTGCCCATTAAAGGTGTGTACATACACCACTGAAATCCTCCTACCTTCAATAGAAGACATATTCCATTGTTATATATTTCTACAGCATTTTCAAGAATAACCAAGTAACCAAGATCTTTCCCAGACTGCACTCACTCACAGAGGTGATTGAATCTAGATTTATGGGGTTTAGATTCCTACTTCTGAAAAGCACATCCCATCTGTGACCACAGCTGTTGTCTTTACTCTCAGAGGAGGGAAGAACAAGACCTGCAGCAATATAAGTAACATCTATAACCCAGGAAATCAAGCTTTCCTGTCCACAGACCTATACAACTGACTTCCAGAATACTGGGTTTGGTACGTCTGAGTTATTGGATATGTGGCTCTATCTGCTTTCGCCTTGCATATGCCAAGCCAATATATACAGTTTATATATATATTTATATATATATATATTTTATGTGTGTGTTTGTATATTTAAGCATTTCAGGAAATATGTTTTTCAGTCTAGAAAGTAAAATTAATGCTATAGCCATATATTAGGAAGTTCCTACTTCCTTCTCTCTCATGGTTCAACATTCAAAAAAAAATGGCATCTGCATACCCTAATAGAAAAACTTATGTATATGTATGTAAGACAAATATATTTCGTAATAGATAAATACATTCACCATAAAAATAATCAAGAATTTAAAGACACAACAGAGATGAGCTGCAAAACATCACAAGGGAAAAGAAATTAAAACATGATAAACAAAGCAAGAAGAGGAGAAAAAACAATTACACTAGTAGTTAAGAAAAATAAAAATAAGTATTTCAGGTATATGAAGAACAAGAAGTCAATGAAGGAGAAACTAGAGGAAAGATAATTTATTTAAAATAAGATTCAACTGAGACCAAGATTAATCATTTTCCTCATCATTTATAAGAAGGGCAGAGAGTTGATACCAGAAGCCAATATACTATTGCCAAAGGGAGAAAGAAGATACACTGGTGTTAAGATACATACATGTTCTAGGAATGATTTTCTTCCAGGTCAATAGTGGCTTTTTCAGAAAACTGTAAGAAAGGTAAAAGACACAAATACAGCCATTACCAACCATAGGCAGGAAGACACACAGCTGTGTTACTGCCAACTTGAACTTGGAAAAATTCACACCAGTTTAAAATATCCACTTATGAAGTCTATCAGGTTGTAATGTTTCTTAATTATAAAGAGATCTTTGCCTCATACATTTAAAATTGAAAGGGAATTCCATACAGTTGTGTATATTTTTTTCTCCACAAATTTGTCTGTCTTTTTAAACAGAAAAAATCGCCTTATTTTTTGTCAATTGTGAAGGTTTATTGATTAAATCCTGTTGTGTCACTATTTAGATGTTAGTATTTTGTAGGGAATGAAGATACAGGGGTGAAGCAGACATATATTTAAATGATTTTAAATATTTTGTGTGTGTGTGTGCGCTATGCCTCCAGGATGTAGGTTATCTTGATATACTAAGGCTTCTGGACCTATACTGTCTGCTTGTTGGATTTCCTGGGTGTAATATGAGCATCCTAAATTTCTGCAGACACATTCTTCACTCACTTAGTATGTTATTTAAAGTGACCGGCATGTTTTTAGGAAACTCATATTCTGGTTAGGTAGGAATGTAAGAACTAGATACCAAAGCATGGTCAAGTACTTGAGAGCTTATCTCAGATCTTATTCTCAGGGTGCGTACACAGTTTTTCAAACCAAACACGTATATCAAGTAGGTGCCCAGGGAAATTCTGATATAAGTATTTCAATTCTTGGAAAAAGTAGTAGAAAATAATAATGGTTCACTGGTGCTTATTTATGGAAATGCCAAGTAACAGATGAATCTATTGTGAACTGGTGTTTTGCCTGTCTTTGGAAAAACATTGCACAATAACTTTAATTCTGTGATGAAGGTGTAGAAAATATACCAAAATTGTTACAGAAAAATAATCAAGTAAATTATGATTATACCAAATAGAGCAGAAATTGATGCCTGTTTTAGATTGTTATGATACAGTAGCAATCCAAACTCTATTCACCATCTACTGTGTCAGCTACAAACTTCCATTAATGTCAGTGGTGCAAGATAAAAGTCCTGAAGCTTAAACACTTCAGTCAATATGTTGCAGTGATCTATTTGTGCAGACAGAAAACGAGCTTAGACGAGGTGACCACTGAAAAGCCCTGTTATCACCTCTCATCTTTTTTACTCTATAAACCAACATCATGTGAACAAAGAGTCATCCATAAACCGAAAAAATTTATGAAAAGAGGAACAGGGAAATCAATAAAAATGTAAGAAGGCAATAAAATCAAAATTGCTTAGAAAAGGAAAAGCTGGGGAGATATAGTAAATACCTTAAGCGCATCAATAAAATGAAATGTGTACTTCAAAATAAGAATGAGAATTAAATAAAATATGAGATTAAAGACATATTTCAAAATATAGATTCAAAACCTAAAAGTGTTCTTGTATGTTCTATCACACCCCTAAAACTGGGGTTGAATAAATTTAATGTATCTTTATTCTCCCTAAGATGCATTTTGTATCTTGCTTGAGGAGTGGGTTTGTTGTTCTGGTCTTGAGATGTTTGTTTGCTGTCTTGTTTATTTGGATCTCTTTGCAAGCATTGTGTCTTAGAAAAACCCCTGACATTAAATAATAAAAGCAGAGTTTCACTCACAATTTCAAATGGCCAGAATCTGAGGATTTAGAAAAACAATAACGCTAGACAGTGCTGGACCCTGTGGAATTCAACTGAAAAATTTTGAATTCAATGCAAGTACTGCTAAGTTTGTGGTAAACACAAGACATGGTAGTTTCAAAATGCCTAAATAGTTAAGGTGTTCTGGTTAGCAAAGTTCTCAGTTTAAAACCTCAGATCCTAAAGATAAGCTTGTAGATACTTAGTGCTGAAACTCTTGTTGTTGGGCATTTTAGCCTTTCTCAACATTGTCTGGGCGGGGAACAGAAGTTATTTGCATAGACCTGATAGTACTGTTTTTAAAGTATGAGTGCTGAACTGGATGAGGTTCAAAAGTAAGTTCAAGAGATTTTCTATTGATATATATGTGTGTGTGTATATATATATAATATTATAAAATGAGTACTCAGAAGCTATGTATATGAAAAAAGAGACTGTATCTAAAAACATTAGGGAAGACATGGTAAAGGATTTCAATAACATTTATGTGCATATGGAATTTTAAAACAAACTTTCTTCCTGAAGAAAATATTTGGTAAGGCTTATTTAACAAGAAATTTGTGGAGAAAGTAACTTTAGTACTCAATTAGAACAGTAGGTGTATCAGAAGAAAATCCTCCTTTCTGCTTGATGCTTGATATTGGGAATTGTGATAGGAAGGCTCTTCCACCATACAGCAGACAAGACTGTGTTTTAGCTTTGATCAGGTTAAGGCACAGGGATGGAGTCTGGAAGAGCTTGAAGTATTTCTGCAGCAGACTGTTGGGGAGTTGATAAAAAACCAAACCTCTCTACAGCACCATGAAATGCTAAATCACTGCAGTTGGTCCCACATTGAAGAGCTAGATGGTTTCTGTGTCTGATCTGGTTTGTTTAAAGGAACAGGCACAGGCATTTAGCACAACCACAGGGTTGAGACTACCTGTGTTCAGATTTGACAAATGTCTTCTGAAAGAGCTTACACAACTTCTATGTTATCCATCTTGTCACTATTCTTATGAAGTACTGAGCCCAAGGAGCACTGAATGCCACTGTCCTGAGCATTAAGGACACCAGCATAAATTGAAAATAAATACATTAAAAAAACTCCAGTGATCATAAGTCTGTTCAGAGTGGATTACTAAAGCCAGACAACTAACTGGGTAAGATTTATTAGCTTGCCATTAGCAAATATCATTAACTTATAGCACAGATGCCCTTAAAAGCTGTTGTATACCATATAATCATTAGGAAGGCTCACGCCTAGTGTGACTTATGTATGTCACAAAAGGCCAAAACTGGCAAAAATCTGTCCTTTCTTATCCTATATCAACAGATATTAAATGAAATCAGTACAGATACAATCACTTTTAGAGAGATCAAAATAAATTTCAGGAAAAGAAAGTGTGTATATCTTGAAGACCCATATACCAAGACAAATTCTTGAATTATTAGAAAATACATAGCACACCTAGTTTTTGGAGAAAGGCAAATTGTACAATCTAGATGTATTGACATGAAGAAAGACTAAATGACGGATTATTATGACCTCAATCTGGAATGCCTCTGAACTTCTCGTATCATGACACCTACTGTATGAGATTTCAAATATACATGCACAGGCACACACACTTATTTATGTATTTTTTAAGGAGACAGTAATGGAAGCCTAAGATATAAGTCTAGAGAAATAAAGATTAAATAGTTAGTTTAATAGTTAAGTAAAGCCTCAACTACCACAAACAAAACTGTAACGTTTTTAGATTAGACACATACAAAACAATAAACAACCAAAGTCATGAATGAACCCATCTAAACAGAACTTCAAAAACTGTAAATGTGAATGGGGTAGGTCTAGCGTATTCTTGAACTTAAACAAGAAAATACCAGTTTTGAAACTTTGTCTGGCAAAATTGTCAATAATGCAGCATAGGAAGCAGTCCTCCACAAGTTTAGACACAGACTCACAAACAGGTAATATATACCTTTATATGATGCACATAAACCAAAAATAAAATACATATTATTAAAAAGATGCTCTTAAGGCAACATTCGCAAAGGCAAGGTGTCTCAGTGTGTTTCTAAAACAAGAGGTGAAAAGTTATTTGCTGATGTCAGAAACTGAGATAGCATTCTGTCATCTAGGAAAGGAACATATGCGAGTGTCCTTGCTCCTCTGGAATTCTTTTTTATTTTCTCTGAATGTATTGGTGGTGGAGGTAGGGGCAAGGGAAACTCTCATACCTGTTTACATGAGTTGAAAGCAAAACCTCTAAAGGATTTCAGCTGCTAAAATTAGAAAATGTCATGCTCCACAAAGTGCTTTTTTGTCTTGCTTTTCACTTTTGTTGTGAACTGTGTGGCCACAAAGAACAAGTTTATGTGCAGCAAAAGAAGGAAGTACAAGTCTTCTGGTTAATATACCTTACATAAATATGACAACTTCAGTAGCAAGCCAAGATGCGATTTACTTGATTAAATGTACACATCTACAATATAGTCACCCTAAGTGCTCTTTGCTGCTATTGAACATTAAGCCAGGATAAGTTACATTTAAGACACAATTTATCTATCTTAAAATAAATGCCTAAAATGTGTCAGATTTATCATGCCTTACAACCAAACTTACTATAACATCAGCTTACAGTGTCATCATCTGCATGTAAATGTGTAAAATTAGGTTAGAAAAGTCCTTTTGGCAGAAAGCATTGAGGCATCTCTTGATTCCTTATCTTTGCACCTTCAGTAAATGATTATTGATGCGATGAATTTCTTTGAATTTTCCCTCCTGTCTTGCCTTTACTTTTAAATAAATGCAAGACATGAGTCAATTCTATTTATCAAGAGCACATGCAAAGTTCTGCCATCTGCATTTGTCCCTGGAAATGTAAGATATGTTGGAAAGTATTGGAACTTTAATTTTTAGCTGTCATTTGCCTTCCTTCTTTCCTCATCCTAACAAGAAAGGCTGTGAAGAGTATTGCTGTTCTACATCCCAATGAGTTGGATATGACAAGATTCCCCCTGAACACTCTCTACTCACTGCGAGTGGGCATTTTGCCAGCCCCCAGAGCTTGTACAAATGATCTACTACTACCTGCACTGGGTATCAAAACTAGCCATCAGTCACATAGTAGCCAAAATCTGAACTGGATATTGCAGAAGAGGGAAAGGAGAAATATAGCCATTCATAACTCTTCTCAGTGGTACTACTGACGGTAGCGTATTATCAAGTTGAAATGTCTTTGTCTTCACCTTCACAAGGAGCGTAAGTTTGAGCCCCAAAAGCTTTACGTTGCAGATCCATATATCTATCTTCTTGATTTAAGTTATTGGTAACAGTAGTGTAAGGTGATGAGAAACTTCACAGGAATCCAACAAATTGCCTCTCTTATCATTGTTTTTATGAGAGTTTAATTTTGACAAGCAGTCCTTACCTGAGTGACAGCTTTTTAAAACATGATTGTCCCTCTTTGATTATTAAGACCACACTTAATTTTCAGCCAAAATGATTGTGAAAAGAGGTTTGTTTAATTTCCTGGCTCTAAGCTGTCAGGATGGACTAAAAAATAAAAGAATCCCATTGCACTTAAGATGATATAAATCAATATGATTGATACTCTTTTTTTACAAAGACAATGAATATTAAGCACACATGCTGCCTGAATTATCTCTAACAGTCTATGATTTAAGATGGTTCCAGTCAGGGAAGATATGTCATTTCCCAGGGCATGTAGATTTTAGTTTTGGCACTAGACCTAGTTGCTTAGGTTTCCTTTTGCAGGTCTTCAAAAGTAACATCATTTCTAAAAGAGCATAGTCCTGAATGTTCAAACCTTTTGTAACATCAGAGCAACCACTTCCTAACAGAGCATCTACGAGAAAGGAAGTACTAGGGGGTGAACTATGCAAAAGCATAGTGAGTGATGGTGCATAGATGCATAAGGGATCAGATACAGAGAGACATTAAAAGATGGAGTTGCAGAGCTTGAATTATTCTGTATAGAAAAATAGTTGACACTACTCAAATTATATACTAAAAAAAAAAAGGTGAGGATGTAGGAGAATAATTTCCTTTACTGGAAAACTAGAGAGCTTAAGGAATGAGATGGGAATGAAGGAGAAAGAAGGAAACTAAATTCAATGGATAAGTGAGGAGAAAAATGCAGTTGCTAAGGTTAGAGAGCATCAGGTATTTCTTGAAGAATTGGGCAGTTAGTCAAGACTAAATCAGGGATCTTTAGCTAAATAAGTACACCCAAAAAGGAGTTCAATGAGAAGACAATACCACTGATTTAATATAAATAATTCTGTTTAGTTGCATGATTTCAAGCTACTGCTTCAAGTTTTGCCTTCTTAGGAAAAATCCATTAAAATATAATCACGCAATTTAAGCATATCCTGGAGCCTAACCCACCGTGCCTTGCTGCCCATGTAGAGAATGGGTTAAAGCTCTTTATTCCGTGTGCTACTGGAAATGCACACAGGACAATTTTAGTTTGGAATCCTACAAAGGAGAAGTCAAGGCCAGAAGTGACAAGGGAATTTGCACAAGGCTCCAAGCCTGAAGTAGTCTGTGGACATACTTAAAGAATTAATGACTTTTGTTGCACTTCAGTGTTTTTCAAAGAGAAATCAAATTACTCTTTAGAAGAATCTTTATGAACCAAGGAGGATTTATTGGTAGAGAGAGAAAGATTGCAATCAGACATAGGGAAAACCTTTTGTTTCTCCCTCTCCCCATGCTTTGCTATGAGAGCCTGAAAATGGAACTAGCCCTGTTCTGCACTGAACCTTTCTTTGTCTACTCCAGACAGAGAGAAAATGTTAAGACACTTCGGGAGAATCAGGTTCACTTTTTACTGGTGTCTGGTATATTGCTTTTCATGCAGAAGTAATGACCTCATATCCCCTCTTGCAATACCAGTTTAGGACCAAGCCTGACAGTTCCCCAGCCTCCCTATGCACAGCTATATAGTTGCATTTTCCCTTCATGAGGCCATTGGATTTCCTGTCTTATGTCACAATGCTCCTGAAAGCTCCATTAGCAAGCTACCAGTACACTGTGGACTCAAATGTGATTCAAAATGACCCTGTACCTCCATCCTTCAACTGTGATCCAGATGTTTTATTTCCTGTTTTAGTTATGGTATAAAATATTCCTGCAGGAAATGGCCTGTGCTGATCTATACAGTCATATAAACGTCCTGTTGGCAGAAGCAGCAGCTTCAGCTTTTATGGTACTTGCTGAGGTAACATTTGTCAACAAAATAAGATGATGTAAATGTGTTCTTGAGGCCATTTCCTCCTGTCATATCACTTGTCACTTGGGAGAAGAGACCAACACTGGCCTTGCTACAATCTCCTTTGAGGTCATAGTAAAGAGCAATTGGGTCTCCCTTCAGATTCCTTTTCTCCAGGTTACAGCTGTTCCTCATAAGACTTGTGCTCCAGATCCTTCACCAGCTTCATTGCCCTGCTTTAGACAAGCTCCAGCACCTCAATGTCTTCCTTGTAGTGAGGGAACTAAAACCAAACACAGTATTTGAGGTGCCACCGAGTACAGGGGGAAATCACTTCCCTAATCCTGCTGGCCACACTATTTCTGTTACAAGCTGGCATGTTGTTAGCCCTCTTGGCCACGTGGGCACACTGCTGACTCCTATTCAGTCAGCTGTCAACCAACACCCCCAGATCCTTTTCTACCAGGCAGCTTTCCAGCCATTCATCCTCAAGTCTATAGTGTTGCATGGGATTGTTTTGGCCCAAGAGCAAGACTCAATACTTGACCTTGCTGAACCTTATACAATTGGCCTTATCCTATCAATCCAGCCTGCCCAGGTCCATCTGTAGAACTAACCTACCCACCTAACTTGGTTTCATCTGCAAACTCATTGAGGGTGCTCTTGATCCCTTCATCCAGATCATTGATAAAGATATTAAACAGAACCAGCCCCAACACCAGCCCCTAGGGAACAGCACTTGTGACAGGCCACTGACTGGATTTAACTGCATTCACTGTAACTCTTTGGACGGGGCCATTCAGCTGATTTTTCACTCAGCAAAAAGGAAACCTGTCCAAGCCATGAGCAGAAAAAATACAAAAATCAGTTGTTTTCCTAGGCTCTCCCTTTCAGTTTCTCCTTCTTTCCCTTCTCCCCCTCTACCCCCCCCTTCCAAAGACAAATTCTCAGCTTGACAGAAAAAAAAACAGTAAAAAAGAACAAACAAAGCCTGTGCTGTGATGCCCTGACTGCTTACTAGAATGCTGGAGAGTGGCCTTGAGGCTACAACTGTTTGGCCGTTGAAAAACCCGACAGGAGTAAACCCAGGAGGCTACATCTGTGAGTGTGTGAATGGAGTGGAGCTGCCCTCCCACACAACAGGAATGCCATCAGAAGTATGTGCTCTGTATGGGAGGATAAAAAATAATCTGTTTGGTAGATTACTATGGAAACGCAGATACAGTATCACTGCCAAAGAACAGAAGACAGTACAGTTTGTGACTATGACTCAAAATGACTAAAGCAGAGGTCTTTAAATGATGCTGATAAGGCAGGAAAATACATAAAAAAAGGAGAAACATGCTTTTAAAAAATGATCTAAAGAAATATCCTCCCTTTTCATATCACTGGGAATTATAACTGTAGGTTATTTCATGTTTGCAGTACATTGAGGTTGCAGAAACTACAAAGAAATGTGTCTCATAGAGCATGCTACAATAAATTATGTTTTTCTCAGAAATTCTAAACTGGAGGCAATCTATCTATTTAGAGATTCTGTTTCAAGAGGTCTTTTCTCTGTGATACCTTGAAATGGTGACAGTGGTGAAAGACACATTGCATGGGTGCATGTGTAAATGCAAATTAATTTCCTCTGGAATTCTGATTTGCTCTTTGCTTTTACTAGCATTTTCCAGACTGTCAAGATTATGAAGATAAAAATGGCATGTCTGCAGCCTCCAAGTTATGCCACATGCAGGCTACAGTCATAGCTTAATCTCAGACAGTTACTGGATTAAGATTTACATGCATAATTGCAGAACAATTGTTCTGTGAAACAGCTGAAAATTCTGGATTTTATGCATTGCATATATGCTGCTAGAAACCATTATTTCTGTAATATCGTCTCAAACAGAAAACAAACAAAAAAACCCACAGAGTAAACGTGGCAATTTTCTTTATGTAAAAGGATTCATTATAAACTCCATTACAGAATAGATAGGAATATATCTTTCTTTTTCAGGCTGTAGTTCCCTTTCTTGCTCACTCCCATCCCCCCGAGCCTCCAGCATTACCATGTATTATTTACTGCAACACCTTAGTCAGAACAAGAAAGAGAGTGCTGAAATCCATAAAGATTTGGTCATTTAAAAGCTTGCAATAGGAGGCAGCATGTAAACATAGCTTTTATAGAGTTCTTTAACACAGTAAACAGCATATTATTGGCTAAAAATTCTACCAGTAAAAAACATATTGGCCAGTGGTGGGTCTGTTTGTCTGTTCTTGTTAACAGAAGTGCAAACATCCTGAAAAATATTGTTTTGTACCTTGTGACTGTGTATATTGTACATTTTATTATTCAGTTCTTTTGGCTGGTAGTTTGAAACAGATGGGACTCCTAGAAAATAAATATTTAACCCAGCAGGCCAGTAGCTAATGTTTGAAATCATACTTAGTGAAAGTATAATGGCATTTATGTCATCAATAGTTATACCAACCTTATGCCTATGACATTTCTACCTAGTTTTCCATTTTTGTTGGTTCATAATTCTCTGAAAATTTGCCATTTGCATCTAAGAGTTTTCTTACTTTGTTGGCCTCAAATATATACATTATGGAAGGTTAAAAGAGAAAGAAAAATCTTAACAGCTGTACTTAAGAAACACAAAGCTGGAAATATATGTTTTCCTTTATGCTTAAAGACATAATTAAATAATAACTTTTCAAATCACTGAAATTCTCATGATGACCACCTCAGTGGGCACAAATAAAAGGACAAGCATATTAGCAAGGTAAAACAAAATAAAGCAGTATGACTACAGTGAACTCACAATAAATATGTCATTTTACATATTGAGCTGAGCTGAGTCCAAGGGCCTATAGACCTTCATCTCATCTGAGAATATCATATTACATCTCCTCCTTTGCAACCAAAAAGGCAAAAGTGCTTCAATATAGTTATCTTATTGTATTTGTGAGGGCAGCTTATTGAATCACAGAATCACTAGTTTGGAAAAGATCCACAGGATCATAGAGTCCAACCAGTCCTATCAACCACTAAACCATATCCCTCAGCACCTCATCCATCTGTCTTTTAAATACCTCCAAGGATGGTGACACAACCACATCCCCAGGAAGCCTCTGCCAGTGCCCAATGACCCTTACTGTGAATTTTTTTTGCTGATGTTGAGCCTGAACCTCCCCTGTTGGAGCTGGAGGCCATTCTCTCCTGTCCTGTCCCCTGTCACTTGGGAGAAGAGGCCAGCACCCTCCTCTCTACAACCTCCTTTCAGGTAGTTGTAGAGAGCAATGAGGTCTCCCCTCAGCCTCCTCTTCTCAAGGCTAAACAACCCCAGTTCCCTCAGCCCTTCCTCCTTAGACTTGTTCTCCAGCCCCTTCACCAGCTTTGTTGCTCTTCTCTGGACTCGCTCCAGAGCCTCAACATCCTTCTTGTGATGAGGGGCCCAGAACTGAACACAGGATTCGAGGAGCGGTCTCACCAGTGCCAAGTACAGAGGGAGAACAACCTCCCTGGACCTGTTGGTCACATTATTTCTGATACAAGCCAAGATGCCATTGGCCTTCTTGGCTACCTGGGCCACTGCTGGCTCATGTTCAGTTGGCTGTCAACCAACACCCCCAGGTCCCTCTCCTCCAGGCAGCTTTCTAGACAGACTTCTCCTAGTCTGTAGCACTGCATAGGGTTGTTGTGCCCCAAGTGCAGGACGCGGCATTTGGCCTTTTTAAACCTCATGCCATTGGACTCAGCCCAGCGGTCCAGCCTGTTCAGATCCCTTTGCAGAGCCTCTCTACCCTCCAGCAAATCGACACTTCCACTCAGCTTAGTGTCTTCCGCAAACTTGTTAAGGGTGCACTCAATGCCTTCACCGAGGTCATTGATAAATGATAATTGATAAATTATAATCAAGCTCGAGGGTATCATAGCACTCTCTAACATGGAGGACTACCCCACCACATCTCCTACCCTTCCTATCCCAGATGAGAATTTTATACCCCACCATAGCTGCACTCCGGTTATACGAGTCTTCCCACCACATTTCCATGATGGCAACTACGTCCTAATCCCCATGCCCTACAATAACCTCCAACTCTTCCTGCTTATTGCCCATGCTGTGTGCATTGGTGTATATGCAGTTCAGCTGGGCTGGTGAACCCTCAGCTCTCATAAAGGGAATAATGTTCATTCCCAGCTGACTGGTCCTTGGAATATCTAACCCATCAGTGCCAGTTTCATCCTTTCTGTCACCAGATGTACTCTCCCCCTCTCGCTCTATGGTGACATACTGGTGGTCCTTCCCAGCACACCATCTCTCAGGCACTGGAGTTTCACTTTCCTGACTTCGTCCCCCTTCACCTTCAGGTCTAGTTTAAAGCTCTGCTTATGAGCCCTGCTAGATTTTTAGTGAGGATTCTAGTACTCCTAGGAGACAAGTGTGCCCCCTCCCAAGTAAGGAAGCCTGTAGTTGCATGGGCCAGTCCATGATTAAAGAACCTGAAGTTTTGCTCCTCTTGTACTTTTTTTTATTTTTTCAGATAACATAGACCACTACTTTAAAGAAGTGAGTTCCTGCCTCGTGCTCTCACACCAATGAGTTATTCAGATTTCCATTTTCCATGGAAAGAAAGGGTCATGTGCAAGGCTAGGTACAATGATAGTAGGCAAAGTGTGCAGGAATGTAAAATGAATTATGGTAGATTTCCTCCAGACAAAAGTGACTATGTAATTCTCCAGTAGTCATACACACTTTCCCAAATCCTGTATTAAAAGAAGAAGGAGATTGGCTGTGGCAATCATTAACACTCCTAAGACACCCCATATCCTAAAGGCTCTCCATGTAGTGAGATGGTCAGACTTTCTGCCTTTCAAATACAGGCTGGGTCTAGATCCCTAAATCTAAGACAAAGGAATTCCTTAAGCTTGGTTTTTGGAGTATATCTTGTACTTTGCTCAAATGCTACCACAGTACTGGCCTTGCTACAAAAGTAATAGGAGATGTCTGTCTAGAAAGCTGCCTGGAGGAGAGGGACCTGGCGGCGTTGGTTGACAGCCGACTGAATATGAGCCAGCAGTGTGCCCAGGTGGCCAAGAAGGCCAATGGCATCTTGGCTTGGATCAGAAACGGCGTGACCAGCAGGTCCAGGGAGGTTATCCTCCCTCTGTACTCGGCACTGGTGAGACCGCTCCTCGAATCCTGTGTTCAGTTCTGGGCCCCTCACCACAAGAAGGATGTTGAGGCTCTGGAGAGAGTCCAGAGAAGAGCAACAAAGCTGGTGAAAGGGCTGGAGAACAGGCCTTATGAGGAGCGGCTGAGAGAGCTGGGGTTGTTTAGCCTGGAGAAGAGGAGGCTGAGGGGTGACCTCATTGCTCTCTACAACTACCTGAAAGGACGTTGTAGAGAGGAGGGTGCTGGCCTCTTCTCCCAAGTGACAGGGGACAGGACAAGAGGGAATGGCCTCAAGCTCCGCCAGGGGAGGTTTAGGCTAGACGTTAGGAAAAAATTCTTTACAGAAAGGGTCATTGGGCACTGGCAGAGGCTGCCCAGGGAGGTGGTTGAGTCACCTTCCCTGGAGGTGTTTAAGGCACGGGTGGACGAGGTGCTGAGGGATATGGTTTAGTGTTTGATAGGAACGGTTGGACTTGATGATCCGGTGGGTCTCTTCCAACCTGGTTATTCTGTGATTCTGTGATTCTGTAAAACCTTATCTGTGTTTTTAACCCTGCAAAACCCGATTTGTTTAATCAGAGTGCAGCATTTTGTGACACAAATGTTGAAGACATAGGAGCCCTGTATAAAAGTCAAACTTAAAAAAATTATTACAAAAATGAGACAAAAAGTGTGGGAAGTGGCAAAGAATCAGTCTGTTCTCTGATCCTTCATCACACAGGGTGTGCTGGTTCTAATTACAATTACTGCACTCTATTGATTCCAGAATAAATTCCTGGAAAGTATTGGTAGCCAGCCCAGGGCTATCAGCTGAGGCCATCCTCACACCTATTGGAAGAATTTATGTATAAAAACACCTCTGTCTTTTAAATGTATGGCACAGCAGCTGGAAATTTGCCTTTGCTGGCATAATTCTTTCTTCTTGTGTTTTCTTCACAATAAATAATGAGCTTAGAAAAAATGCCTTATGTTTTCCTGTCTCATTCATGTTTTGAATTATTGAATCTGAACACCATCACAGCACTTGCATATGCAGTTTACTGTGCAGTCATGTAAAAGCTAATTTGTTTACTAGTTAGTTGGAACCTGAGAACTTCAATCTGCAAAAAATTAATGCAGTTGACACAAAGAGAATGAGAGAACTATACAATAAAATCAAGGCTTCACAACTCATCAGCCAGTCTTCAAAGAGAGCAAAAAACCAAACTCATGGTTGTGACTCTGTTTAAAGATTCTGCCACTGAATGGTGGAAATTGATGGACAAATATGGCAGGGACTTATGTGCATACGAAGCTCTAGCAGTCTACATTAGCAGCAAATTCAGATCAAGGTAACCTGTTTTCTTTCTTTTCAGGTGATGAAACATGGCACATGCCAATTATGTTAGCAGTGATTCTACTGGAGGAAAAAGAAAATAAGAGGGAAAAGGGAAGAAATTGTCATCAAAATCTGAATTTACACTAGTAAAAACCACTACAGGAGTCCCAAAAAAATTCCTGCTTATTATTGAGATCTGTAATCTGGAATTTATGTCAGTAATAGTGGTACTGTGCTGTCTTTACTTCACTTACACCATTGTGCTTCAGTTCTCCAGAGATATACTTCACTGTCAATTCACATTAGGCCATTAGAGCTAAAAGAGCTTTTTTAACTTTGGATAGAAAATAATTTTCTCCTGTTGTTTCTAAGGCTAACATACAACAAAGAATTTTGCTTTGAAACATGGTACATTTTCTCATCAGTGATTGATATTCTGTGCTGTATAACCAGCCAGAAACACAAAAGGTTCAATTCTCTTGCCTTTTTTTGGGATAGTGTCGTATCTATGAACAGTCTGTAACCTGTAAGTCTTTCTGCCTCTCCCTTTGCATCAGCATCTCAGTTCCTGTTGTCTCAAGAGAGAACACACCACCACCAATTACTTGAGCTTTACAAAATAACTTCAAATTCTAGACTCTGATTGTCAGACGAGCTTTCTTGTTAAATCAGTATTGAATATTTGTATACATCATTGTTACTACTGAAAATTCATGAGTGAACTAAAGGAAATTGAGTATTGTGTTGTGATCCCACTGTTTTTGAAGGCTTTATGTAACATTCTCATCATGTATTTTGGACTGTTGTAGATCTATTATTTATTTTAGCAGTCATTTAGACCTCATAAATATAACTATAAGGCTCATCAATTAAGACAACTTCTCTTTTGACCCCTTTGCAAAATATCTGCTTTTTTAGAAATGACCAGGCCAAGTTTGATTCACAGTGTATTTTTCTGTGTTTTCACAAGGAAGGTTTTTATGAGGATGAGGAATATGAGAATGAATAAATTAACACAAACAACTTGCTTCCTGGGAAATTAACAATTCTTTTCTTTGTGGTAATAATGGAACTTAGATGCTTCCTAGACAATCACATATATTAGGAAAACATACTAAATTTACTGCATATAGTTCTGCTCCAGGTTTTAATTGGAAATGAGCAATTGATTTTTATGTTTGTAATTTTTTGGTCTCATGAACTCCTTCAGAGAGAATTTATTGTGCAGTATGTGAAATGAAGCTTGCTTTACCAATATGCTAAAAGTAAACCTGGATAAATTATTCATTGTCAAAATATCTAGTTGCAAATATAGCCCTTTTCCTATTAATTAATCATAGATGCACTAGTCCTAATTTGTAAAATACATGAACTAGGCCTAATTCCCCATTTTTTTCTATTAGTTTTAGGCTGATGTACTAAAATAGAGAAATATATTTATGCTATCATAGGGTTACAGAATTACTTAAAGGAAAAGAATGATTTTTGTTCATTAAAACTTCCTAAGTAATGCTTATTGAACTTACCAATTGTTTGCAAACTGTTTAATAACCAGTCTTGGAAATTATTGCTTCTGGTAAGTGGAGCTGCTTTCTTTGTCTCCATAGATTATTTCACCTGGTGGATTGTTGTTTCTGATTCTTTTTAAAGCTAGAAAGAAGTCATTAGGTCTAATAAAGACACTTGCAGTTACTTTCCACGTAGACAGACTTTATTTGTGTTTAGCCCAAGGTATGAGGGTCTTTTCTCAAGTATGGATGCAGTCTTGTATGAATAATGGCCATTACAATCTCACAGAGCAATCAGAAACTTAACACTTGCCTTTTCATTGCAAAAAAAATGTGTGAACCAGTTTTTAAACTGTGTGCAGTTAACAAGAGAAAGAGGGAGACAAAGAGACTGAAAATAGAGAAAAAGATTGAGTAGTCTCTTATTGCTTTCTCCTGGCATGTTTCATATATAATCTCAGCAGTTGTATCTCAGATGCTTAGCTGTCAACACCTTAATGAAATATTCAGTAGATCAAATTCTATCTGTACTTTAGAACACATGTAAGAAAGGATTGAATTTACACTAGTTTTACTTACAAAAATATAGCTGTTTCCCTCTTCTGCAATAATAATAGTAATAATAACAACCCTAACAATAAAACTATTAGAATTAAATAACTTAAGGTCATAGGAGGTCTTGGACATAGAATACAATGGATTCTTTCTAATCTTCGGATTTTCATGCATCAGATTTTGACTTGAGCCCCATTCTGCATCTGTTGATGGTGTGACAAAGTTCCCAGTAGTAAATGCGTGAAGGCACTATACAATCATTTCTTGTTTTCCTCTTTTGAGGGACTGGGAATGTGCATGCAGCACCTCGTTGTGAAATTCAGAATGTGTCACTTGCCCTGCGGGGACTGAAGAAGAGGTTGAGAGACCTGTAGATTCTACTTTTCTCCTCTGAGCGAAAGGCATTAGTGACGTTGCAATTGGTCTTTATTCTACTCTTCAAATTGAGTTTTTGCATTATCAAGATGCATATTCATGTGAGATGGAAGAATATTGGCAACATCTCTGACTGTATTTGTTAAGAGTAACGAACTTGTTTTGGTAGGGGGACAAAAAATGGACTATTATTGTATTGTTAAAGCAAAAATTCCCAAGGGTAACTTAACACCTAACAGTTGTTCTATATAAGAGCAAGAATGTGAACATATATGTTTGCTTTAGAGTATCAACAGTTCAAAGAGCTAAGAAAATGTACTCTGTTACACCTTCCAAATACAGAAGGTGTAAGTACACATTAGTCACATATTTTGAATTACTGATTGCTTGGGTTTGAAAGAGCTAAAGAACAAAGAAACACACTGAGAGACTGAATCATGTTCAAAATAAAACACTCCCTGTACTTGACCCTAAAGATTTATTCTTCAGTTTATCCCAATCTCTGGCAGTATTCCTAATTTATGAGTAATACCCCTGAAAAAACCTTGAGCGTTTTGCTTTTGTGCAGTAATGTTAGTTTATAACTCATGGAGAGGATTATTTCTTGCAAAAGCAAAACTATTTTTTCTAAGGAATCTATTGTAAAGACAGAAATATATAAGACCAGAGAGTAACTAAACCAGTATAAAAATATATAGCTTTTTGTGCTGTATTTTAGTACTGCCTTTGTCATTAAAATATCCCATAGTAACAGAAACCAATGTTTTGAGGGCACAGACGCTTAAAGTCATAGAATCATAATCATAGAATCACTAGATTGGAAAGGACCCACAGGATCATCAAGTCCAACCATTCCCGACAGTCACTAAACCATGCCCCTCAGCACCTCATCCACCTGCCTTTTAAATACCTCCAGCCTCTGCCAGTGTCCGATGACCCTTTCCATGAAATATTTTTTACTGATGTCAAGCCTTAGCCTCCCCTGGTGGAGCTTGAGGCCGGTCCCCCTTGTCCTGTCCCCTGTCACCTGGGAGAAGAGGCCAGCTCCCTGCTCTCCACAACCTCCTTTCAGGTAGTTGTAGAGAGCAATAAGGTTTCCCCTCAGCCTCCTCTTCCCCAGGTTAAATAACCCCAGTTCCCTCAGCCGTTCCTCATAAGACTTGTTCCCCAGGCCCCTCACCAGCTTCATCGCTCTTCTCTGGACACACTCAGGAGCCTCAACATCCTTCTTGGGGTGAGGGGTTTAAACAGAAGTTTGCTTTTCAAGAGCACAAAACACTTAAAATATTGGAAAGTCACTGCTCAGTACTGTTGTAATGAAGGCTGCTAAATTCAGACACTGTTTGAACAACCTGTCCCTCAGCATCCTGAAACAAAATTGAATTAAAGGACTCCCTCCAGTGAAGAAAGCTTCTAGCAGGTTTCACAGAGACTTTTCAAACCTGCCATTAAATTCTCTGATTTCTTCTTTTCACAGATAAAGGGAAGATCTGAAGGGAAGACAAAGTTCAATGGTGGCACCATTCTTCATTTAGAGGCACCCATTACAAACTTCTGTTTCCATTGGGAATTTAAACAAGTTGACCTTTCCTAAAAAAAAAAAAAATACAACAAAACCCAAATAACTCTCTACCCCCCAAACATACAAACAAAAACCCGAAGCCCACAACAAACCACCTACCTGTTCCATATTCTCCACTTCAGTGCACTTTAATTGTTGACAAGAGGAATAGAAATCACTAAGGAGATTAATTTAAAAATTGTCCTGCACTTTGAATCGCCATTTCACCTACCTTGGAATAGGAATTTGAACCCCAATTTCAGATGTCCTAGGCAAGCAGTTTAATCCACAGAGCATGAACTATTTGAGACTCTTGAAGTGTCTCCCATTGGATTCTTTCAGTACTATATGCCAGATTAAGTATTCATTGGTACAAGAATTTGAACATTTCATCTTGCTAATAACTTACTCTTACATTATATAGTTATATACTTCCTTCCCCTTCTGGCTACCAATTTTCCTCTCTCCCTCGTTTTGCCAGCCAGTGTTTATTCACTATTTCATACCATTATAAATTCAAGGGAGATTTGAAGAAGTGCATATTATGAGCCTGTAAAAAAACCCACTTCTTAAGTCTCTCTTTGGATCTAGCCCCAGATACCTACACTTCCATGAAGATATAATATTTGAGAGGACTTTTAGACAAAGGACTGGAGTATGATTACTTTCTGTATGTGTTTTCTGAAGGAAATAAAAGTAGTTTTTTTCTTATTGTTATAATTGTATGCAAAGTCTGAAGATGGCAGAATTAAGAGTGTCAGAAACAGATACTATTGACATGGACAGTAGATCTGCATTCTTTCTTTTGAGAGGTGTCTCACTTCCCACTTAGTAGCAACATTTGACAAGTAAGGTGGTGATTTGAATGATGAAAGATACAATGATCTAGCAGTTTGTTTGAAATAACATTTAAAATCTGAATTAAAGTTCTTCAGAAGTTAATTATAAGACTATTACTGCCTCAAAACATCATAGACTAAGGTCCCATAAACTGACAGTTTTAATTATTATCTCCTCAATATTTATTTTCAGATAAAAATGGCAACATATTTATTGTTATTTACTGTAAGAATGGAGCCATCTTTGACTTTAGTTTTAGGGAATCTTTCCCTTTTCCTTGACTTCTTTAGATGTTCTTTGCTGCCCCTATTAGGCAACGTGCCAGGTTATGCAAATAGCTGATCTCAAAACTGAGAAAGTCCAAATTTTCTTTGAAGGTAAAAGTGATTTTCTTCCATAAACACAAGCCACTGAAACCTGTCTAGAGTGAAAACTTAGAAGTCTAATTTAAGCACTGGAAAAGAGCAAGCAACATCAGCATCCCAAATTCCATAAATTTGAGCTTCAAGGACTTCAATACACTCTCTTGTATGGAAACTACATCTGATAAGTCCAAGGGCTGTTATTTTGTCATCTGCCTCCATGAAGCTGCCAGAGTGACAGTCAGGATTCTCTGAAAGTTTGCCCAAATGAAGACATTCCATCTTCTGTTTTCAACCAGCTGGCCTTTTTTAAAAAGAAAAATGTCATTCTCTTGGAAAAATTCTGTCTCTCTCTCTTGTAAAAAGATTGCTGTGTAACTTTATTAATTTTCCCCACCTGATTAATTTAGACTGAAAACATTCACAAATTTTATTGTCATTTATTAATCTTCAGGGAAGTTCCTTAGAAGTTTTAGTTGAGTCTGAGACCTAGTTAAATCTTTGTGAAGATAAGGAGCAAAACAAAGTTAAAGCAAACAATTCCAGCTTCATAAAATAAACCCAACCAAAACAAGTAAGCCTGATATACTACAGTACAGGTTTTCTGAAAATTTAATCACTTTCATCTTCTTCAATCTGGACTATTCTTTCAGTGTGCACTGCACCAGGAAATGTGGTAACTAACACACCTGAAGTCAGTCTGCAAGGAAGAGTTGGAGTATGAGACACTCGAGATGTGGTTTTCTGGGTACACTAGGCGCACTAAGGTACTGCAGCAAAAATTTGGAATGGGAAATTTAAGTTTTCAATGAAAAAAAAGTATATTCTATCTAAATTTACTGTATTTAATATTTGTCTCTAAAGAGTTAGGAGATTTAAAGGAAAATATGTTAAATATACTTATTTATGCCCATCAAACCATTCTACATTAATAACAATAATAATAATTCCAGACCTCTTCAGAGATCTGGAAGTGAATAGGATGTGTCTAACTCTGATTTGAAAGTTTTGTGTTTGGTAATACAATGGGTATTATTTAGACCATTCCATAAAACATATGGTTTTATTTTATACGGGCTAGTAAGTGTTGCTTTCTTGTCTTAGCATGAAATCAAATGTTATCATGATGATTTTAGTCAATAAATGTATGCATATAGCTAAGAAACAGTATCAGGATCAGATAAGAAACCTGAATCTATTTAGATCTCTTTTCTGAACACTCAGTTTCTTGTTAAAAGTGGCACTAACTGATGCCAGCATTATATTTACTTCCCATTTTGCTACTGTTTGATCTGCAAATACTTGTTCACTGTGGGTCTGGATTTCCCTGATTTGAAATAGTGAAAAATATAATTTAGTCTGTTGGCATTTACATAACAGAAGAAAGTATCTGGAAAAGTAAAAACTTTCCTAATAAAATTGTAGCAGTTACTACATCATGAGCTTGCATGAGATCAAAATAAGATTTAAAATCCTAAGAATTATTGCAACCATTTCCTTAACTGAGTCTGCAGTTAATTTTGAGCATGTTTGCCTAGATGAAAGAAATCAGGAATTTCCTAATGTAAGATATGCAAATCTAGAGAAATCAATAAAAAGAAGATGTTTTGTGTTAATTTCATATGGAAATGAATCATAGAATCATTAAAGTTGAAAGGGCTTCTAAGATCACCAAGCACATCTGTATAAATGGTTTCTTGTGAAATTACTATGTAGAGGACATGGTATCTTAACAGAAAATTAGAAGCACCAGAACATTTTTCCTCCATTGTTGCCACGTATTTGTTGCCAATAAGTTAATTAGCAGCCAAAGGTATTGAAATGCCCTTTGCTTAACTGTTGTCTTTCTTATTTGTGCTAGATTGTTACAATATGAACCAGAAGTATCAACCTAAGTCTGCAGATAAAAATTTAACATCCTTTCACATTTTTTTTTATTCCAGTTCTTTGCCTCTTTTCCTGAGATTACGCAGAGCCATTGCTTACTTCATACAGAAAGGTGGCAAAGGTGAAAAGCTTATTCTGAATCCAGGGCCTTCACTTGACTCCAACAATGAAACATTGCTGCTGGCCAAGAATAGAAGATGAAGACTTATACAGTGACGACTGAGAAAAGAATGTGTTGAAGGAGGCCAATGAAGCGTGAAGGGCAGATGATCCCTGTCAGAGTAGGTTGTTGTAGTTCTGGTGTTATGTACAAGTTACTTTATCACTTAATTCCACTTGTGCTGTATCATGTCATGTTTCCACTGCCCCAGTGGTTCACTGACACCTGTAAATCCTAACCTTCTGTTTGAGAACTTTGAACTTAAAATCACCAGTCAAATAGTTCTGAACCCGTCCCTGAAACCTGTCATCACCTCTGCAAAGGTGGCATCTTTGACTGAGCAACATAGCTCAAAACGTCATAAAGGTATTCACAACACCAATTCAGAGCCACAAAGTTGATATCTGAGGGTTGGTCCTCTTACTTAATTTTTGTCACCTAAATGTTGTTTATCTAAGCTTAAATGAAACATCTAACCTCAACTATAGTCAGTGGAAAAGTACATTCACCTCCACAGTGCCATAGATGATACTGAAATATATGTGTATGTGTTGTTGAGACCAATCATGTTCTGAAAGCCACTTTCTATTGTTTAAAATTAGTGCAAAGAATGTATCCTTTCTCTTATCTAAGTCCTTATGTCTTCTGTTTAATGTGGCAAGATAAACCAAGCCTGAATTGAGTTATTTGACTAATGCTTAGTTAATTTACACTTATATCTGGACTCCTCACCCTGGGCCTTTATAGTTAGCGAAGATCTGAGTATTGTGAAAGCAACAGTCATTGAATTCCAGGGTGATATTTAGTTCATTCGAAGTAGGCAGATAAAGTAGGACAAATGGATCATGTCCTGAAAGTCTATATATCTCTCTGGTAATTATAAGGGGACCCTGGGGAACCTAAGTTAGAGACTTCTGAAATAGTGTAAAGAAACATGCATTGATATTGGTCAGCAGTTTTTCTTGACATTCTTGTTCTGATCCTAGAAGCCCTGAATTACTCCTGGCTGTCCTATGTATCTCTCATTCTTTCATGTTCAGCCTAGAACAAGAAGTGGTATTAAGTTATATTTAAACAAGATGTGGAAAACACGGTGTCTAAGTATGCCTGACCTCAAACACTGAAAAAGCTAATGTTTAAAAACACTTTTCCATTTTTACTTTTAGAACTACAATCGTCTTTAATACCAAATGACAATACAAACACTTAAATTAATGATGAGTACTTTAAGGATAAATCCACAGCGCATGGATACTTCTTCTTTGACCTCCATTTCCTACTCAAGTTATTCTGCAAAAATACTAAGTACAGTGAGAATGATGGAACAAATGACCATTTGTGGAGGATATGGAAAAGAAACATTTGATATTGTTCAGATAAATATTTACTTATCTGTTCAAAATTGCTTGCAGACAGAGAATATGTGATGCCCAATGACACTTTTATACTTGTCAATAACACATTTAGAGTGTTCTAAAAGCAAGCAGAGGTCTGTTTTTTAAAATCACTGTTCATATTTGGGGGCAGTATCAAATTGTGGTACCCATCACCCCTCTTTTCAGGTGCCCAATTCCAACTTGATAGAATTTCTGCTACAGAGATTGTTTGGCAGATGTTGGAAGGCAAAGATGCATACGTAGCAGATGTGGATTTTTACATTTGCAATGCCTTTATGGCTGTGTAGTGATAGCTCTGATAGATATTTTGACATGGCATACTGACAGAAAACAGGAAAACAGACACACTAGGGATGAGCTGGAAGACCATTGAAGTAATTTAAAAGAACAGATACTGTCAAAACCAATAAAATGAATACACTGATCTATATTATAGGTGTCATATGACAGTTGAAAAAGACTATGCGACAGATATCCAGAATAAACTACTTATGATGTTTTATTGGGAGAAACAACCACAATGGCAGTCTTCCAAATGTGCAAAATATTTCTAAGGCTGACCAGCTGTATAGCAGGGATAAAAGTATGAGCCGATCAATATGATACTTTTCTACTTCTGCATCCACTCAGCTAATCTTGCATTAGTCCTCTTGAATCTACGTGAAAATTTAAATGGTTTTGATATTTTTTATTAAAAAAACAAATTATAGTTGAGTATGAGAATTCAGAAAATCAAGAAAACCCTCTGAAAATAACTAGTATTAATTAAGCTAAAATGTCTCAAAACAATAACATTTTGAAAGTTATTTATTTGATTTGTTTTTTCCTTTTCTTCTCTTCCCTTCAGGAGAAGGCTACAATGGGAAAAAAAGTGGGGTTTTTAAAATGAAAAAAAAACCTCACAAATAATTGTGTTCTAGGAACAAGGTTGGGAAAAAAATTTAACAGTAACTGAAACCCAAAATTTAAAAACACATACAAAACTTTGTTGTTGCGGAAGTTATTGATAGTAGGAAGTAGACTTAGGTATCTAAGATTTGATAATTTTCAGTGAGAACTGGATGAATGATTTTTCTGCTTTTGAAAATGACCCTAAAATGTATCCTTAAAATAATTTCCACCCTGTTGCAAATTTTACTATAAAAAGCAAGATAATATGCACTAATTTCTTATATTTTCTTTGCAATTATTTAATGCATTTGAAAAGTTTTTCCTGTTCTGCTCAAAATTTGCAATAAATTCATTAAATGGAGTTGTAGTTAAGGAGTCATGATTTGTTTCTGGATTTTCCTGCAGGGTCAAATGCAAAGTCCACATATAACTAATGATGATTGAAACAGATGCTTAATGTAAGTGTACACCTGGCAATGACAAAAATGGCAATCAAAATGTAGGAGAGAAGATTCCAGACTTCCAGAGAAACTTGGATGCCAACATCCTAGAAAACTCCAGCAATGGACTTAAAATACTTTTAATGTATTACAAGAATAATCAATTATTTCAGTTTTCCATGAGACTACCTGTGTTCACAGATGACAGCGACAAACATCAAGTGTTCTGTGTTAATTAACCTAATGGAGAAGATGGCTGTTCTTACCTAGCAGGTGGAATAGATATACTAGAGACAAAATTCTTAGAATGGTAGAAAATTGAGTTGGTTCATCATTTCAAAAAGATATTGTTAATTTCTCTCCCTTGCACTGCTTTGGGTATCAACTGCTTTTTATCACCTGAGGACTGGGCCCAGAAATAGCATTCATACATAAAAATCAATAAATCAAAGAACGCAAGGGAACAGATTTTTGTATCAGATTATGACATCCAATTTGAATATTTAACAAATCCTGCTAAGAAATCTCCCATGTAATTCTAGTCTAAGATCAATAAGGAGAATATGACATAAAAAGTATTACAAGAGATGGTGAAAATGCCATATCTTTCTTAGCAGATGGATGAGAAAACTCTTTTTTTGTCCTTAATTTTTTAAAAAGGTACAACGGCATGCTAATGAATTGGTGTTGTCTTCAAAGGATATTTCTCTGCTACAGTTCATAAATCCCCCAGGTGCTTTGGAATTACCAGTGCCTTAAGAACACAAAACACAAACCACTGCTTCAATGTCAGCTCTGTAAAAATCTCAAATGTTTAAACAAATAATGAGATAAAAAGTAATGCATAATTAAAGAGTTTCTTCGAAAGAAGTCTGGGTTATATTTATTTTAAGGGTGGCAGTGAAATACATTTGCACCTGTGTATGCTCCAAAGGTGTCATTTTCACAAGTCTTACTGCACAAATAGAGCCTAAGCACATAATACGTTATTAAGAGGGTCATGCATTTCAAAGAGAATAAAAATACATGAAAATAAATCTAAGCATTAATTTTAATAATGTATCAGTATTGCTAGTATATTGATCCAGAAGAAGAAATTTAAACAAATGATCAAGCAAGACAGGTCAATAATTTGCATTTTAGGATCTTTTTTGTTTTGTTTTGAAATAGTGTTTATGAATAGTTTAACAAAAGATCATTTTGCATCAGTGTAATTGGTCCTATTTAAAAGGTGACAAAGCTTAGATCTTTCATCTGTTTCACAATTTCTCTGGTGAAGGTACTGATTTGAAATTGGTCCATATTAATACTGCAGCAGCAATATTTAACTTTACAAGGCAATCGAAACAAATTCTAACTCAATCAGTAACATAAGCAACGTGGAATATTTGCCATAATGACTTTGAGATAAGAATATGCTTCCTCTGTAGTGCAAAACATCAGGCAACAGAAATTGTCCTCCAGACGCAATCAAGAGCATTTTGGATTCAGGCAAAAATACCTAAACAACTCGGCATATTCCTTCAAAATGTGCCATATTAACCACATGCCTGTAAGTAATTTTAAGTACTTCGTTGTGAAGCTTAAATTAGGAAAATAGTCCCTTTCATTACTTTATTAGTTACTAGAAAACTGTGTTTCTTGTTCAGCCCACAGACACAGAGTGACGACGTACTTATCCCAGCAAGTACTGCACTACACTAAGAGGAGATCTGGAGAAATGAAAGTTCTTGCTGAGACCCAAAACTTCAAACTACCTGCATTTTGGGGTTGCAGTTCAGATTATCTGTGGTTTAGTTCTGCAAGATATGAGACCATTAGAACCTGGCAATCATTAGAAATCTGCTGGAGAGCATTTCCTGGTTTAGTTTCCACCTGAAAGAAGCCTGGCTCCTGAGCTGCAAGAAGTTCTCTATGATGCAAATACAAGGGTGGTAAAACTAGTCAATTGGAAAATTCATTGCAGCAGTACATACCTGACCTGAACTGATAGTCCTATGTGAACACCAGCACAAGCAAGCCCAGAAAACAGCTCAATCTTCCTAGGACTAAAAATTGCGTTTCTATCCTAACTCAAGGACTGCAAGGTCCTTAGATTTAAGTATGGTGATTCTGCCCTAGTATACTGACCTCCTACATTCTGGACAAGCTTCAGAACTATATTTATCCTACTTTCCATGAACGTCACCATGTTCATCATGAGCTGGTGTGATGGATCTTATATTTTGTGACAAAAGTCAAATTTAAATATGGATTCCCTGAGAATTAACACACGCACCCTCCATTCTACCTCATCCTCTGTATAATTCATTTCAGTGGTAAGCAGAGCTGGCAATGCCAATATACAAATAAATGTTTTTACCATGTGAAATTCTGTGGAGTATAATCTCATAGCTAGGCAACTTCACTCATATAATTAAATATTTTGACTTACACTTGTCTGCATCATATCAACACAATTATCAGCACAGAAAAGAAATGAAAGAATGGAGTATGAACTTGAATGAAAACTAGTGGTTTTATTTCTCTCCTACTTTCTCTCATCTGCAAGTGTTCATCCGCAGTGATGACTCTCCACTTATTAATACCACATGTGCTGTCACTTACTGAAAAGTTGATGGAAGAGCATGCACATCTCTGTGGAAATAAACCTTAAGAAGATGTCATTCCATCCATCTCATAAATAAACATAAATGACAAAGTTATTGAAGCATCTGAATTGACCATCATATGCTGGACTGTAAGGGTCTGATCATCTGAACTTTCTATGCTGCAATGTGTCACCAAATGGCACTACCTTGTAAAGTAATTAAAATGCTGTGAAAGCAACATACTCAGTTTTTAACAATAAATCTTCTGCTTTAATTATATGTTGTTTTAAGAGGCCTCAGGTGACACTGGCTAAGGATATAAATGTTCCATAGTTTAATTATATGAAAATCTAAGATTTTTCCTTTTCAGTAAGTCATCCAGCTATGCAAGGCTGTCATTATCTCTTTAGATATCAGTAGTTAAAAATTAAGATTCAGTGTTACTTTCTTTCATGTTGTTTTCAAAGCATTCCCATAATGCCTAAGAAGTGATTTATTTTCTAAATATCTTTTTTTTTTGCAATTGTCCAACTGCTAACCTAAATAGTTCTCTTTGTATTATTTACTTGAAAATCAGCAGTCCCATTGAGTCAATGCATGTACGAACTGTGGTTCTAACACAACTGCAGTGTTAGATGGTGATCTGCAGTCAAAATGAAGGAGGAAACTGATGGTGTCCCTAGGCAATTGTAAGAAGAACTGAGGTTTGCATTGATACTCTGGCTGTTTTTTTGTTTATGTCAAGGTTTTACATTTGGGGCCAGTTTCAACAGATATTGACATATTGCTCAACAGAGTGAAACAATGGACAAGGAATCATAGAATCACCAGGTTGGAAAAGACCCACTGGATCATCGAGTCCAACCATTCCTATCAAACACTAAACCATGTCCCTCAGCACCTTGTCCACCCATCCCTTAAATACCTCCAGGGAAGGTGACTCTACCACCTCTCTGGGCAGCCTCTTCCAGTGCCCAATTACCCTTTCCATGAAATATTTTTTCGTAATGTCCAGCCTAAACCTCCCCTGGAGGAGCTTGAGGCTCTCGTCCTGTCCCCTGTCACCTGGGAGAAGAGGCCAGCGCCCTCCTCTCTACAACTTCCTTTCAGGTAGTTGTAGAGAGCAACGAGGTCTCCCCTCAGCCTCCTCTTCTCCAGTCTAAACACTCCCAGCTCTGTCAGCCGCTCCTCATAAGGCTTGTTGTCCAGCTCCCTCACCAGCTTTGTCGCTCTTCTGTAACAACCACAAATTATTGCAGATTCAAGAGGGATCCAAATATTTCTGGAAATCCTGTCACTGTAATCAGTATTTGCTTTCCAAGCAGGAGCCATAAACATGAACCACATTTTGATTCAACCACTCAGATTATAGCCAACCTCTTCAATATGCCTTTATATTAAGTGCCAAAATAAGAAGTGTGTCATGTCTGTAATGTGTTTGAAAAGAAGACTGAAATCTAAAAAAAACTACAGTAGTAAAATATTTGAATACACTCAACATTATTTCAGCCTCTAACTAGGCCAAATTAAAAATGTATCAGCAGTAGCAACAGTATACGTGCTTTTCTCTTTAAATCTCGAACTTTCTTAAGATGGAAGGTAATCTCATCGTTGTTATAAATGTGCATAAAACAAAATTGTTTGTTCCTTGTTCTATAGGTAGATGTGAACAATATCAGTGGTGCCTGATAGCGACGTCAAGGATGTCAGAGATCATTAAAATTATGTGCATTTAAAATTTTAGTGTTCCAAACTGTCTCAGAAGTAGGGGTATTCAAAGCATTTAGACAACAAGGCCACCTGTATTCTGCTAAACAAATTCTTGGTTCCAGACCACATTGATATCTTGGTTTTGTGGCCCTGATCCCATGGGCATGAATGGACATTTTTTACTTTTTCATACTTCATTTGTATCACAAATATCCAAGAAAATCCATATATATAAATTCTTCCTCCTCAGTCATACAATCAAATAAACACTGGAAAAAAACCTGTTTACCTAATCTGAGGTCCCTAACATAAAGGTTTTCAAACTTAACTGTAGAGGAACACATTCAGACTCTGAGGTTCCAAAAAATCTTTTCCTCTGGCTTTATAAATAAATGATTATGTTTCTGCTTTCTGAAGGGTTCATAAGAAGGTGAATGCATGCACTTTTTCCTGTATGGTTTTCCTTGCACACCCCATGAATACAAAGCACATCTTCAGAAACAAAATTTGTCCGTTTGTTTGTTTTCATTTAAATAACATCTAGAATGTGTGTAGTTTAATAAAGGGTATGTGCTGAAGGTGAAAGGCAAGCCTGACTACTGGAGTTGTTTTTATAGTCAAATTTATTTAGAACATGTTACAAACTGGAATTTGGGGTATATGACATGCACCTTCAGGGAAATATTGGTCATTTAACTATACAGTCAAAGGATGCTGCAGCAAATCTGAGTTTATTAAAGCATGTACTTTCACACTTTAAGAAGTCTGACATTCAAGTGGACTAAACGACTAAAGCTGATTTTCAATGAGTCTTAATCAATTTTTAAGATTTTTCATCAAAGATGCAAGTAATACATCTGACACCTCAGGGAGATGTCAGTAAGATGTCACTATGTGACATTTTAAAAATGAATGAAGTGACGTTCAAAGTGCCTAGCTGGGAATGTCCTACTCAGATATTACAAAAATTAGATGAATAGCTCCTGTTAAAATATGCAAGTTTGGACTAGAATGCTCTTCACATAATTCAAGTCATCCTAAAGAATGGGGTTTAGTTGAAAATACAGGGTTCCTTTTTAGCTAGGTTTAACTAGCCCAGAGGAGATTCATCCACCAGCCCCAGACATCCCTACCTGAGGAAGGACCCATCCTCCTGTAGCATCTCTGACTCAGTTGGCTATAGATGGAGCTAGACAACCAGATTAGGTCAGATCTCTCCACTATAGTTAGGTAATAGGTATAGTTAGGTAATAACTCTCCTCAAGTTAGGTAAAAGACACAACGCACACAGTGACCAGAGTCAAGCGCTTCACACAAGCCCCACACACCCCTCTGAATGCTGTCTGGGGAAAGGGACAATTGGTACAGGAGTCTGTGTGAACTCCTTTTCTGCATGATGTTCTGGCACATAAGGGCTCAGGTATCTCTCCTCTTCCCAGAATCTAAGCCTTCACCAGACCCATGTTTCTGGCAATGAGAAATGATCTGCTGCCTAAAGCTGGCTGGAGGAGGTGCTTCTGCTGCTTCCCTGGGGGAAATAGTCCACTTTTATTGTAAAGATATCTGTTTATATCCTCATCATTTTACCTATCAGAGCATGGAACAGTTTAAGGAGAAAGAGTCCACACTTAGCGTTCTGACACTTTTTTGTGTCCTGTCCCATCTCCCCTTGGTTCTGAATTCACAGAATCAGAAATCTGCTGACTTTCTAATCTAAAACTCATTATAAATGCAACACAGAGTAAAGTAATCTTAACGGTGGGATCCAGTACTCGGGTCTCCCTGTCTTTTGAATGAGTGAATTAAGTGTTAAGCATAGGTTCCTGAAGTGGCAATGAGGAACTTATCCCTTTTGTGATCTAGAGCCTTTATTGTACTGGTGTAGGGCCTGGTGTACTTTTGACAGGACAAGAGGAAATGACCTCAAGCTCCGCCAGGGGAGATTTAGGCTGGACATTAGGAAAAAATTCTTCGCAGAAAGGGTCATTGGGCACTGGCACAGGCTGCCCAGGGAGGTGGTTGAGTCCCCTTCCCTGGAGGTGTTTAAGGCACGGGTGGACGAGGTGCTAAGGGGCATGGTTTAGTGTTTGATAGGAATGGTTGGATTCGATGATCCAATGGACCTCTTCCAACCTGGTTATTCTATGATTCTATGATTCTGTGATTGTGGTTATTTCCATTTGGTTAATTTATCTTATTTTTTTTCAATTAAATAAAAATATGCCGTTTCCTAATTTTCCTCCAAAAGGTAATGGTCTGTAAGTCACATCTTTTGGCCACTTAAATACACTCAGTGTCTTACACCTAGAGCCATTTATGCCAGTCTGCACAGCTTCTGTTAATTTGTATCTGCCTTTCTTTTTTTCTACTGCATTAAATTACAGTTCCACTTTGTGAAAAAGGTTTAACCATAGACCTTAATATTATTATTTCTAATTTTTAATCTACATTAATAGATTTTAAGGTTAACAGATAACCTGATTTTCTACTTAACACAAGCCAAAGAATTGAAAATGTCTGGGCAATGTCTGTCATCATAGGGTTTAAGATTTTATACAAATGGGTAGATTTGTATCATCTTTTTAAAGACTTGAAAATATGTCAAACACAGACTGTAGAAATGCATTTCTGAATAGAGACTTAGGCCTTCGCTTCTGTATTAAGATTGAGTGTTAAGGTCCAAATGATAATTATATGCCAAGTGGAGAGAACTATTTTTTTCTTGCAAACCAAGATAGTTTAAAAACACTGACCTCAACCTTCCTCAAACTTTGAAACTAGACATGATTTTCAAGCCATTTTCTCTACTTAAGTGAAATAAAGCAGATCTCAAGTTACTCTCATCATTGGTATCACAGTGTCTTTGATCATGTAATATAAGAAGGACAAAGCATTAGAAAATACCTTGGACAATATAATATTTTATGTCTGAAGTCATACATACGGAAACAGCTTAAGAAAAATGATAGTATCCTTAACAACTTGAGTTCCTTTAAAGGACATAGACATAAAAATCTTGAAGCAATAACAAAACATTATGCCAAAGGATCATTTTTGGAAATTATACTGAATGTTATAAATGACTATTCTTTATTAGGTTGCATATTGTGTTCCTAACACTCTATTTATGAGGAAATTGAGCATGATGAACAAACAGGCCAGCAATGTAATAGGAGATATCTGAAATTGATTTCAAAGGCATTGGTTTTAAAATAAGGCATCTGTAGATTTAGAGTTACTCTAGTGATATCAAATGCAACTGCAGTCAAAATGAGATCAATGTACATGTATATTTATGTCTCTCTTCTCTGTCAAGCAGTCTGCTCGTGCATGCAAAGCAGGTGGATATAAACAGATGAGCTTTCAAAAACAACTGTTTCATTAGCAAGGGATGGATTGAGCAGACTGAACAGTAGGAATGAAATATTTATTAAGTATATATAGAAGCCCCTCATGGTGGAAAGTGTGAGTTTGCCTGGAATCAGCTTTGCTGAAATGAGTCCTTTGTGATCTGGAATGATACTATATTTTTTTTTCTGTTATTTGTCCATCCTACTACAGGGTACCTGTCACCACAATCAAAATCTCATTGATGACTTTTGTTTAGTTTTGCATTTTGTTCGTGGAATTTCATTTTTATTATAATTCAGGAAATTCCTGAAAGAAGTTGTATTCATAGGATATGAGCACCCACTGTCCTGAAGTGGAGAAAGGCTAAAAAATATTTTAAATTATTAATTTTTCTACACCATCAGCTTTTCATTGATCGCAAATATTGAAGGAAGAATATAGGATAGTAGATCAAATTATTTCAGCTAACTGCAGGAGAAAGCATCTAGGGACAAAAATGAAAAAAACAGAGTGCAAAATAATATAGAACTAGAAAAGGCTATAAAGTATGAGAAAGCATGAGCATACTGTAGTGAAAATATGGCCAAAGAGAGAGACATCTTTTACTATTAGTAAAGAAAGCTATCAGTGGATGACAATGTGAAGAACATAGTGTTTAATGTCATTTTTACATCATACTTCAGTAAAATTTCAAATGGTTTTTGTTGATTTTAACATAGTAAAAAATAAGGGCTGAAAACAAATCACACTAGAACAGATGCGTGCCTTCAGATCAACCGAGTGTGGTGAAATTTATTCTGGATTGATTAGAGTAGTAACCTAAACAACCTCTAAAATATTAATGAAGAACTGAGAACTTATGGAGCATAGATGATGTTTCCATGAATACGTGTAAGCTTTTTTTGATTCCAAACTTTAAACATTTACTATAGACACCTAAATCAGCTAATTGTCTACAGTTATTTAGTATTCAACTCAAATATATAAAAGTTGTCTGTTACTCTGCAGTGATTACACGGGGTGCCTAATTTTTCAAGATTCCTAATTGAGGTACCACAGATAAATTACTAAAGTATTTTGATGGCAGTTCAGATTGTAATATGTATCTTTAAAAGAGAAAGAAGAGGAAGAGCTGTGCAACGGTAGACCATTCAGTTTGCTTTCAGTTTCAGAAAAACACTAGGTGAAATAGTAAATTTTTTGTAAGCAATTATCCTAGAAAATAACAGTAAATGTGAAATAGGCAGCACTGATTCTTAAGATTATAAGTTTAAAATTCTTTCATATATCAACTGACAGATGCTGTATGCTCTTCTCTTCTGACTTGGATCTACAGTCAGATACAGGCAAAACCATCTACAAGATTGTACTTAGAGAATACTTCATACTGGATCATTTTTGTACTTTCTTCTGGGGTCATTACTGTAATGGGTACTGCTCTGTTTTCACCAATTACATCTCTATTTTATATACTAATAAAAATTGTTCAGAATGAAAATATTTGAATAAAATGATAAATATTACATGTCCATCTACTAGCTGCAGACAAACCTACTTGAAAAGAAACTGACATATGTCTTAACATTACAGAGGGTGGCCCTTAAGACAGACAGGTTAATTTTTTTGTTCTCTTATTTTAGATTATTTTAAGAGTTTAGTGAGCAATTTTTTAATTTAACAGCTGCATTTTGTATATATGTGGATAAATGTTTACTTCGGTTCCAATAGCATCTTACAGGTAAACAGGGTGAACCAGGAAGAAGGAAAAAAAAAAAAATTTCTGAGAAATTAGTATTTTTTGACATGAGAGCTAATGTTTTGTTTCTGTTATGTAGAACTGATGATCATTGACATTTTAGAAAATTCAAGCTATTTGTGCTTTAAATATGACCTGGAAAACTGTCCCTATATTTTAGTGATAAAGAGTTTTGAAACAGGGCCCCAGATATTATGTCATCTTGTTTTGTGTTCCACTTTCATTTCTCCAGTATTTATGCAGCTGAAGAAGTGCCAGTACACAGAATTATATGGAAGATGTCAGTCATAGACTATGACAACTATTCTTGAAAGGAACCAGCCCTTGTGAAAGTGGGGGAAAAGACTAAATTTTAACTGCCTGCAGACAGATAGTTAAGCACTTTAAAATTATGTATTGTTTTCTCTTCTATTGCTGTTTTCACATTCATACTGAAGTTCTTAGTGCTGAAATCTTCGTAATCGCCTAAGCCACGTCCTTTTCCCTTAGGAATAAGTTGGGAATTTGGTTTTTACTTTATGGAATTACAAATTTGACTAACAGAACTGAGACTGCCTTTTATATGCTAAATTCTGAGGAAGTTATTGGTGGGTAACTGAAGACCTAGACCAATTCCCACGAAATTCAGTCCAATAGCTTCTTGATTTCTATCAAAATTACAGCAAAACATGAAAACAAAAGTCAAAAAGTATTAGTCACCACACAAGGACACTTTCCATTTCTTTTCAGTGTGCATCAATTCTCCACAAAAATTCTACATCTTGTACATTTCCAGACTAATACAGAAAAAATATATTAGTGAATTAGTTCCCGCACACTTAGTTCAGACAAACGTCTTTTGAAAATATACTTCTTATAGCCCTTGAGAACCAAACTGATTTGAGGTTATGGTCATATTTCTGCAAGAATGATTTAAAAAAGTAAAAGAAAAAAGGAGTGTATGTTAGAAAATCTCTAAAAGAGAAAAAGAATTTTTCCTGGATGAGGTGAACTGTGCCTAGGCAACAGCGGGGCCAGCAATAAGAGGAAGAGTGTCTTGACAAATGTAAAAGGCAACAACATCAGCTAAGCAGCTGCATTGAATCAGTTATTTGGAGATCATAAAATAATGAGGAAATCAAAAAATAATATTCTACAAGGGTTAAATTTATATCTTTACCTGGCCAAAGGATGAAAGGTGTTTCAAAGTTGATGAGAAATTAATGGTTTCCACTATGTTAAGCCAGGAATATGTCTTCAGCACAGAAAACCTTAATTGAAGCCAAATTGCCTATAGCTTGCCTCTTGTTAACCATTCATGTTAATTATTTACTATGGATTTGTAACAAGTAGGGCCAGCACAACAGGCACATTTAGTTTTGTAAAGTAATACAGAGAGTATTGTCCAATTATATTGGAAGTGTGATAATGAAAAGACATTATTTGAAAAACAGCTTTCTGATAGACAAAACTAATCATAGAAGTTCGTATTCATCTATGAGTTCATTTGGAAAAGGGCAGCTATCCCAGTGACATCAAATGGAATTTCACGTGTGTTACAAAAAAAGAGATTTCACAGTTATGAGCTGCTGCACCACACGTCATGTTCATTATGAAAGTAATTGCAGTTTATATGCGATTCCTCAGACCAGATATCTAAATTTGTTTTGTTTTGGTTTTTTTCTAAACAAAAGTCAATAGCAGTCTATGACTTCTATTATTTTATACTGTTGGTAAACATTATTATTTTCTGTAGACATTGGATTGAGTTCAGTGCAGTTCTCTCTGTATCTCAGCACTAAAACATCCCTGGGATTCAATAGTACTCAGATTGGGATGTATTGGAAATCTGTGATGGCACAAACATGAGCAAGGAATCCTGCTGGAAAAAAAAGTAGTCTCATTGTAAGTTCTGCTATAGATTATTACAGTACACTTCTAGGGAGTAATTATTTTTATAATTAATTCCAATCTATTCATACCTTCTGTCAAATCCTGATCTCCCTGAATAATTATGTTCTTTTCCTACTGAAATTATTGGACAGACTTCCATTGACTTTGTTGGGTTTTCAAACAAGTTCTTAGAAAATTATTTTTAAAATTTTTTATCCCAATTTATTCATGCTCCTGTGGCTTAAAAACTGGGAAAATATACAAGATCACTTATTGCTAAACACTAGTAACATAGCAGAAATTTGTTTCTTATGCAGTTTCAGTGCTTTACTTCCATTTGTGTTAAAAAAAAAAACAAACAAATCCAAGCATAAATAATCAAGTTAGCAAAATAAAAGAAGTACCATTTTAAAACTCAGTTATATGAATATCAGCCTCTGAGCAAAAAAAATTCTTAATATATGTGAAAAGTGTGTTTCACGCTTATCTATTAATTGAAGTACTGCACAGAACAGAAGTACATGTTCACTGTTATATTTCCTACTAAGTAAAGGGCTGTGTTCTCTCAATATTTTTGATATTTCATGTGAAAGAAGTGCAGAAAGGAAAGCACACTTTTATTTTTATTATTTTTCCTTTTCTCACTAACTTGAATGGGATATTTGCAGGACTGTTTTTGTAAAGAATGTGCCAGCTGACTGTGATATGTTTCCTGTTGCTGCTCCACTGCTTAAAGGTTTTATTTATTCCCTTCCACTTAGGAAAGAAGGTCTTTATTTAAGGCTTCTAGACACAGCACTGAATTAAGGGTTGAGTTGATTTGCATCACTGTCATTAAATGTCGTAAGGCATCACTTCTCAGAGATTGTCCCTTGAATTTGGACCCTTCAATATATATGTTTCCTCTGCAAATTCACATATCCTGCAGTGTTTTGTCCAAAGATTGGCACTAGTAGAGAAACTAATCTGAGGACTGAAAAATACTTTGCCAGATATTTCTTCTCTCTAAACCCGTTTTCAGAACAAGAACTGGAAATGCATATCAGCCTCTCAGAGGGCTTTAGAAACTTCTTTGAGTGGTAGGAGAAGGCCTCATTTCATTCACTGTCTACTAGGAAAAAAAGATATTTGACAATGAATTGTGACTGAAAACCACACTTTCTACCTATGGAATTTGCTTGTCTACACTACAGCCACTCAAAATCCACGGGAACTCGTGTTATATTTACGGTAAAATAAAGCAATAACCTTAATATTGGTACTGATATATTATCAGAGGCTACTTATGTAATGTTTTTCTATATTGATCTGTTTTATGAGATTTGTTCTCGTCATCTGTCATTAATATTGCACAGATATCAAAAGCCACACTGAGGGTTCATGGAATTAATACTGATCAGCAAATTATCTTTATTTCATGAGAGGTCCTGTTTTTACTAGGATCTTCAATGACTACAGGAGTTCAAGTTTATAAATCTCTTCCTGCTTTTCAGAGCAACATAAAGAATTTTAAACAATCAAGGATTATACCAAGGATCACAGACTGGAATCTACCAGTGCTCAGGCAGACTCTGTGATGCGTTCTTGGGAAGCTAATCTTGCTGAATCTTCTGATGTGGAAGGAGTGGGCACATAATCATTGTTGCTAGGAGTGACACTTGTTGCGTGCTGCTACCAGCAACATTTGCTGATGGGCCACATGCCCTGGTTTGGCTTTTCTAGAGACCAAACACAAACTATGATGACAGAGCAAACAGTCATTCTCTCCTGCTCAAGCAGGGCTGGTCCTGCTGCTTTCTCTTTGGTCTTTAGTCCAGTGAAAAATCCTTCTAATAAACAGAAACTTAATGTAATGGATTACCTTTTTATTTCACTATGAACTTGTTTATCATACATTATTTTCAGTCACAAATTTGATGTCTTTTTGCAGGCATCTCTAAAAGAATAAAAAAAGCAGCTTCCAGATCCTTTCTCTCTTGCAAATGTATTGTCAACAAAGTCACAAACTGAAATATATTATTTATACTGGGAAATAACAAATAGGAGCCTGCATAATGAATAATAATCATTCTTCATTGTTTCTTGACCTATACTAATACATAAGTTCCAGTTTTCATGAGTCATCCTAATTAAAGCAGTAATTGAAACTAAATTTGTTTTTCCATCATAAATAGGTCATCCATTAGAATAAATCATCCTATTGTCTTGCAGAGCTGTACAGGAGCCATGCAGCACACTGGGTTCTGAAGCACTGTGTTCTGGACAATCAATAAGACAAATTTATGAACGTGATTTGTTCAGTGAAGTAATTTAATTGTACGTAATCTGATCAGAAAGGATTCAGAAAAACGAAGCTGGAAATTGAGAAATGAGTAAAGCAGATGCACAATAACACAAAGCAAACCAGTAACATGAAGCTACCAAAAAATGTTGATTCAAGCTTTCATAGACTGGCCTATCTTCCTGGCTCAGGAAGCTTTTTGTACTAAACTCTGGCAGAAGTTATGCAGTGCAGCCAGGCTGATACTGACAAAGTAGTTTGCACCATTGTGAGAATACTGGCACTAGTCCACCCATTGGGTTCCTGCTTTTTTTATTTGCAGATTTTGAGTGGGCAGAAAGTTGTTTATAGTTCAAGGGGCTGATCCTTATTGGCAGCGTCAAAACTCTCCTGGAGCCAACTAAATTATCACATACGTCCACTTTTTTTTTTTTAAAAAAAAAGAAAAAAATAAGAAAAAAAATAAATTAAAAACCTTGCACATACATTTTGCATTCCAATGTGCTGTTTGATGTCCTCTGGAAATATCTTTATTGTTCACTAAAGAATAACAATAAAATGTGCACCCAGACCTCAGTATACAGGCTCGCAGGACACAACTAACCACAAGAATGAGATGAGACTTACAGCTGATGTCTCCTATTTCCCAAATAAATGCACTGCAATATAGTTAAAGAACCAGGTTTCTAATTTAAGTGTGCAGATTTTGCAGTGAAAAAGTCTGTTAGTGAAAACTGGTTCTTCACAAAAACTAATTTTATAAACCTAACCAAATGGATTTTACACAGACATGAGAGGCATAATTCTGCCTTCCTATCAGTAAGGGAAGACATGGTATAAATGGTATTTGATGTATCCTAAGCCACAAGCCAGCCTTCTTGTTGTGAACATCGTGCATTGGTTAAATGAGTCTCACTCTTTCAACATACCTAAAATACCCTGCAGAGAGAGGCAGTCTACTACCCTGGGCATATTATTGCATTTATTGCAGAATGCAAAGCTGGAAGCTCCCATGTAGTCAGCTTGATCACTGGTAAAATAAGGCCACACTTGTTCCTTACGAAGTGTGACTGAAATGCCGTAAGTGATGGAAACTGGAATTTATGTGTTCTGTGCTCACAAGCCCAGAAAGCTGGGCTTAGTGTTGACCATAATCCTAACCTCCCAGAAGGTCACATAATCACAGAACCATGGAACAGTTAAGCCTGGAAGCGACTTCTGGAGGCCATCTGGTCCAACACCCCTGCTGAAGCAGATCCATCTGCAGCCAGTTGTCTAGGACCATGTTTAGACACCTTTTGACTGTCTTTGGATATAGTCATGAAGACCCACAACCTCCTTGGGCAAGTTGTGCCAGTGCTTAGTCACCCTCACAGTGAAAAAGTGTTTCCTGATATTCACAGGGAACCTCTTGTGTTCCAGTTTGTTCCCATTGCCTGTAGTCCTGTCTTTGGATACCACTGAAAAGAGCCTGGCTCCATCCTTTTTCCACCCTCCCTTTGGGTATTTATTTACATTAATAAGTTTCAAGCCTGAGCCTTTCCTTTTCCAGGCTAAACTGTCCCAGGTCTCTCAGCCTTTCCTCATAAGAAAAACACTCCTGTTCCTTAGTCACCGTCATGGCCTTAGCTGGACTCTCCCCAGTATGTCCACATCTCTGTTGTACAGAGGAGCCCAGAACAGGACACAGTATACCAGAAGAGGCCTCACCTGTGTTGAGTAGAGGGTAGGGATCGCCCCCCTTGACCTGCCAGCTATACTTTGTCTAATGCAGCCCAGGACATCATTAGCTTTTTTTGCCACAAGAGCTAATTACTTACTCATGATCAGCTTCGTATCCATTAGAAGCCCCAGGTTCTTTTTGATAGGCTGCTTTACAGCTGGGTGGCACCCAGAATATATTAGTTTCTAAGGTTATTACTTAATAAATATCCAGATCAATTTGCACCAAGCTTATATGAAAATATTTCTATTTTTTATTATCCTTGTAACAAATTCTGAAAGTTTCCTGAAAAGCTGGGACTTACTCAAAAGTATCTTGAATTTCATGAAACCATTTAAAATGAAAAATATTGAACAAAAAATACTTAAAGCCAATAACATTTTCTGGAAAGAAGCTAAGGTGTGGTATTTCAATCACAGAGAAAAACGCAGAAATATACCAATTTAGACCTTACAGGAAAACTTTTGGAGCAAGAGTCATATAGTCAAGAATTTATGTGGACATATTTTAATAAGTTTGTATTTAGGCTAATATTAAAGATGTATAAACAAATACATCTTAGGTCGTGAATGAAGACAAACTACCAGATTATTGCTGAAACATAGACAAAAAAGCTATTTTTAAATCTGACATGGCTTTCTAAATCCACTATGAATTATAAAGGTCTTTCAACTTCATGTCTTCATTCCTTTTTCTCACTATCCTCTAGTATTGCCTGATCCTCCCATGACAGATTTTATAAAGATAAGGTACATAAAGATGTTAAATAAAGTAAGAACATAAGGGAAAAGATTTAAACTTTTCTGTAGAATTCATAATGACATTCTCTTTGTCTACAAAATTATTTAAATATAGGAAAGTCTCTCTCACTTGTTGATTTATGTACTTATTAAAAAAGAGTGATGATAGAAGTTCTGGAGTGAATGCAAACATGGCTTTGATCTCTTGTGTTTTAAGTGTGTGTTAACAATGTTCTCTTGCCGGCTGCTCGTGAAATGGTCCAGTTCTTCCCATTATCTCCTTCCATGATATGATCCTTAAAGAATTTGTTGATTGCTAATTAATGGAAGAAGACAACTTTGCTTATGTTCAGTTCAATAAGACATTTCTTCTGAAGAATCACTTACCAAATGATATGAATCAAAACAAGAGACCAAAGGAATGTTAATTTAGGTGGTATTGTGTTCCAGCACCACAATTTTACAAGTTTAGATGCAGTTAAATGACTTTTAGTTCTTTAAGACAACGAAACACACATATTGAATAGAATAGGAGCTTATAAAAAAGTGGACAAACTTCTTAGTTTAATAAATTAGAAGGCCTTAAAAAGGAATTAAGGTGATAGATTAAGAAGGGATTGCTGTTCAAGCAAGATGTTCAAGCCCTTGAGTTCTCAAAAATACTAATGAACATTAACTGTGTCTTAATTCTCAATTATCATTCTCACCACATTTTAGATTATTGGAGAGTCCTAACTTTCAAAATAGACACCTGTTTCCAGATTCTGTATTGATCCAAATTAAAAATAAAACTAATAATACCCCACAAGAGTATCATTTTCTGTAATAAATGGAGCATAACCTGTGACTAATATGATGCATTTACAAAATGTTTATTTTAAAGGATTTATTAATATCTATGAAAGTATTCTGCGTGAAAAAAATTCAATTATTAGTTAATTATCTTTTGACTTATTTTGAACTTTTGTATGAAATGCAGACCTTTATCTAGGAACTTAATTTTTAAGAAATAATTGTTACTATTTCAATAAATTGTTCAGTACAACAAAACTAGACAGTTACAGCAAAGAAAAAAGTTCGTCCTATCTTTTCTTACAGTAAGGCGATAGAATGCATTTAAACAAACAAATTTAACATCTCCTGATTCACATTTTACCTTGGTCTTAAAAACAATGCAAGCATGTTAAAAAATGTGCATAATTCCTCACATTTAGTGGTGAAATTAAACTGGTGATTAGAATGCAGAATAAAAATTGTGTGACTTCTCTTAATATTAAATACAAGAGAAAAAAGGTACTTACAAAACCTCTAGGACCTAATGGCTCTACAAGGTATCAACAATATATAATTTCATCAAATAAACCATTTAAGCTGAGGAGTGTATTCTTTTTCTCTAATATCCCTGTAGAATATTAAGGCTAATCAGATTTCTGCTTGATGAAATCATTTTGGAGTGTTGAAGTGGTATGTTGCATGCTAGAAATTTAAATTAGCACTGTTAACATTACTGAAAGAAACTGTTTTGAACAGTTTCCACGAAAGCGATGTTGAAAGAAAATGGACCAACTGTGCTGTCTGCCCTTGCCTTAACACAAGCCCATCCTAAACTATTTGCTAGAGAAACAAATGATAATTTAATCAGAGAAAAATTTCATATAATATGCACATTTTATGTATGCAAAATAATGAACCTGGTGATACAATGAAATAATAAATCTGTTACTCAGTTATGAACACGGGCCAGGAACGGGCCTTCTGGATCAACAAAGCTGGAAAAGGTAACCAGTTCTGTAATACTCACAATACTTACTTTAAATCTGATTTATCAAGGCTGTCTTAGGCCAGCTCTGCACTGGCTTCAAGAAGCAATAGCTGTAAATGCTTTTTCTCTAATTGTTGTCATATTATTATTATCACAAATTATTCAACATTAGACATTTGATTTACTCAAAAACATGTATTGTGTATGATCCTATATAAAGAAATCAAAGTGAGAATCAAGCTGTGGGCAGTCTTGTTGCTTGTGGTTGTCCTTTTAAGACAGTTTCTGCAATGAGTTGTACTTCAGTTAATGGTCAATACATGGATGGAATCCATGTATTATAACAATTTCGAAAGACAGGTTGTTTTTGTTTTGTTGTTGACATGTAGATTTCGATGTTTAACTTCTGAAATTATTGCACTAATGCTGTAAGAAAGATCTTGGCAGTGTTTCAGAGTGGCAAAGTATCAAGGCTTTAATGTCAGACTGATAGAATATAGACAAATATTTTTATTATTTCACTTTGAAAAAAATGTGCCAAGTGCTTGTGTCGTATAGGACTTGATTATATTAAATATTAATTTCCCCACTGCATTAAATATTCACAGATCTAATATGTGACAATCATGGCTTCAAATCAGTCTTGAAAAGGGAAGACTTTTTTCCTTGTTTTTGACATCTCTAGTCAAGACTTAGTTACATCTGGTTTTGATTCTTCTCCAAATTTGCTAATTATTATACCATAAACATTCCTTTTTTTTTTTTGTTTTGCTGAAGTGGTAAGAGGTATTCATCAGTCTCATAAAATATTAACAATTGGTCTTCATTTTGCAGTAATGGATTTATTGAAAGGTTAAGGTTCTACAAAAGAAGATAATATTTCTGCCGGGAAGGGAAGGAAAAGGAAATGGGATACACGGCTCTAAGCCGTTCTAGAAGAGATGGGAAGACTATGAGTATTCCAGACTTGATTTGTAGTTGTAAAAATAGCATACTGTATAATAATCAGCACAACCCTTCAGTATTGCTCCAGTTTAGTCCCTGAGGAAATAAGAGAGATTGACAGTTCCAGGTTATATGTAAGATCATTGCAACTGCTATTTCTTCTGCCTTTTATGGCTTTGTCATTAAAAATAGTGGTATTGAACAGCAAACAGGTAAATTCCAAGAACATCTTTTAAATAAAGATGGTCACGAATAAAGGTGGTACCTAAGGTGGCAAAGTAGCAATGTCTTTTTAGCAAAAATATGTGTAATGCGTTACTGAGTTATCATTTAGATAATTTGTTAAAATTGAAGAAGATGATTAGTGACTAAAAAATCATTGTGGTTATATATAACATGCTACAATTTTAAATGGATTGCTTAGCCTTTCTGAGTAATTCCTGGATAAGAGAAAACATGAAAAATGCAGCATTCCTCAGGGAAAAAAAAATAGAAAATGGCTGTCATCTTAATCCTAAATGTTGAAGGTTTTTTGAGGTTGAAACATAAGAAGATATTTCATGTCTATGGGCAAATATTTCCTCCTCAGATTCCCTTACAGTACTGACAATTCCGTTAGGAAATAATTTGTTCTGTAGTTTTCCCTCCACCTTTACAGAGTTTATTTATTCCTTAGATGGGTATAACAGCAATTCTGTAGACCTCTCATTCTTGATCTTCTCTAGAAATATGCATTATTTCAAGAGCACGAGGGAGATTAGCATTGCTCCATCACACACTTTCTGGATTTACCATGCAGCCATCAAGCAGTATGAAGTCACACCATCACCATTTTCAAGTGGCAGAAAGTAGCTCTTATCAATAATTTCTCAGCACACAAGCATAGTGGGACTCAACTGTGAGGTCCATACATTTGAGGAAGGCTGCATTTCTGCTTCAGCTCTTAAAAGAAAAATAGAGAAAGTTCTACTTGTATGAGCTTTGCTAAAATGCATTTACAGATTTCAGGTGTTGGTGTCTGCAGTTTTTATTTATCGGTATCACTGACCCTATGCACACATGCTACTCTAACTTTCAAAGTAGGTAGTTACACTGTTCTGTTCATAAAATGTTTAGAAAGATTAACAAAACTGGCAGTTAGTCAAGAAATGGACAAACCATAATCTTCTCAGCTCTTCAGGGAGAACAATATTTTTCATATGGTAGGAGTAGAATACCCAGTTTCAACAAGAATAACAAAACGGTTGAGTGCCTGTGCAGAATATCTGAAACAGCTTCTCACTGATGCAGGTAAATTTTGTTGTCTCAGTCAAGAACATAAAACGGACCTAAGCAACAATTCACTGTGAAAGGCACAAAAAAAAATTACATCTTGCATACGGAAATTCCTTTTGTTGTCTTTCGTTTTATATATATTATTTTTAGGTTTAGACTTTTTAAATTTGATGAAGGAATTGGAGCTACAGAAAGATATCTCATGGTTTGTGCCTGTCTGTTCAAGATTCTTAAGTAGGATGTTCTCAAAGGAGCTTCTAAGGTACATGAAATTTTGATGTGGAGAAATTAGCAGGATGTATACAGATTATTCTTCTTTGATGTTCTTTACCTACCACATTAGTATCATCCTGCAGAATATGAATACATTTAAGCACAGAGAAATGTTTCCTCTGGAGAAATGGGAGATGACCTTAATTGAATAGTTCTGAACGAGCAGAGTGACATTTTACCCTTTGTGATACCTTACATCCCTGTTTTTTTCAAACCTTCATAACATTTTTCACTCTCTTCCTACAACACTATCAAAAAGACTGAATCAACTTTATCTTGTCTGTACTCTTTCCTCTTCTTCTTTTTGAAGTAAAGAAGCAGTGTGACCCATTTTCCCAGTCTTCAGATCTGTCTCTGGCTCTTGAAGTGAATAAAAATTGAGTGAACTTGTGAAAATGTTGCTAATGCTTTGCCAGCTTCATCTCCCACTTCCTTCAGCACTCCTGGGTATGTGTAATCTGGCCAAGGAGCCTTGTCAATTTTAAAAGGCTGTAACCTTTTAACAACCATTTCCTGCTGTATTTTGCACACTTCCTAATTTTTCATCTGCTTTTGTGGATGCCCAATTTGGATACAATTTAATCTCTTTCATATATAAAGGCAGATGTGGGGTAGCATTTAATTTGGCTCTTTCTCTTCTAAGTCCCTACTGTCTCTCACGTGCTCTTAGAATTTCTCAAAAGCATGTGTGAAATTGATGAAAGAGACTTAACTCTATCTGCTCCAACAAAGAATTGATGCAGTCTAAGCTACTCATTAGTTTGTTACTAACATCCACCACTTCTTTATACTGATTTACCATAAGATTGAAATTCAGTCCCTGGGACTGATGAAATTTTGAGTTTTAGAAACAATTCAAAACTGGAGTTTAATTTTTAATTTTAAAAAAGCATCACTTTTTAAGGAACAGTGAAATTGTAAAGCATACTTTTTTCCCCTAGTTTCTAGGCAATCTATGTTATTCAATGAAGACAAAATTATAACAAAAAAAAGTGAGGAATACATATTAAAAACCAAGGAGATTTCTTTATCTGATATCATCTGATGCTTCAGTAATGTTTTTACATATATTTTCTTTTAAGATTTGGAAACTCTCAATCTACCATCTGATGAATAGATATACTTACTCAGAGCAACAAAGTGATACAAGCACAAAAGCCTCAAGGACAAGCATTTACACTCAATGAGGTTTTGATAATGACAATATTTTGCCTTCCACCAGCACCACGAAATTGTGAATGTTTCAATAATGAGTAACCCATATTGAAATAGTCCAGAAGGTGGTAATCTGAAAGTTTCCTAAAATGTAGTGCAAACCTGACCTTGCTCCTTTCCTACCTGGACATCAGGTAAGGTTAAGTATCGGATAGTTCCAGATTTTTCAACTTCTGCTGTGACCAGAAATTCCTTTCAAGATCTGAATACCTTAGAAAGGATAAACAAAACTCAAATTCTTTTATGTTCATGAAAAAAGTACCAGTATTTTCCAAGTGAAAATAATTGTCCTAAAATACTCCTAGTGGTATATTTAGAGGTCAGAATTTGCCTTGACATAGCTTCCATTCCGCATCTTTTCCTGCTAAGCATTACATTGGCTAAGACAGGTAATGGTGCAATCCTTACTGACCTCTAGGGTCAGAAGCAATGTGATTAGCATGTAACTATTAACTCTGTGTCATGGAAGTCAACAATTATTTTACTATAACTAATGAAGGTAGCAGGAATAAACACAGAGAAAGAACCAAAAGAACTTTTCCACTATTTTTGTGACAAAACAGGCAACCATCTCTACCTTACTTTCTTGGTCACCTGGATTATACTGAAAAATCCCATCTACTGTTATTAAAGAGAGTTGCAAGGACAGACTGACTGACTCACTCATCAGTATCATGATCAAATGATTTGAAAAGACTATTACAAAATAAATGGGCATTAAAAGAAAAAAGATTAATCTGATTAGTACAAGTACATCAAAGGATGTTAGAGGGTCACATGGACAAACAAATAGTGGATCCTTACAGTGTCTTGGCACTGATTTAAATCCATCTGCTTGCAAAAACACCAGACTAGCTTTGCTTTGCAAGCAGTGGACATGCAGTGTTCTTTTTCAGTCTCTTATGAAGAGGCTTGGGAAGGGTCCAAGGACAATAATTCATTTCACAGATTTGTCCCATTGATGGTCTCTGCAGCTTCAAAACCTAATATACCAGAGAACAAAATGCATCCACTAATATCACCCTATAAAAAAGATCTCCATTAAACTAGCATTTCACTGTTTAATTGGATAGATAATGTACAGTGAAGGGAAATGGCACAACTGCCCCACCACTCCCACACTTACATCCCACGCCCACCATGGGAAAAAAAACCAGCTTGGTTGAGCAAGGAGATCTTGAGGGACATCAAAAAGAAGAGGAATATCCATGAAATTTGGAAGAAGGGACAGGCATCTTGAGTGGACTACAGGGAGGAAGTGATATTGTGCAGAGAAAATATCAGGAGGGTTAAAGCCCAACTACAAATCAGCTTGGCCAAGTCCATGAAAGATAACAAAAAATCTTTCTATAAACACATTAACAATAGAAGGAGGACCAGGGAGAATATTCAGTCCCTATTGGAAGCAAATAGAACAACTATGACAAAGGATGAGGACAAGGCCAAAGTACTTAATGCCTTCTTTGGTTCAGTCTTTAATAATAAGGAAAGTTGTTCCCTGTGTGTACGTATGCAGGAGTTAGGGGAGCAGAAAAAGTTCCCATGATCAAGGAGGAGGCAGTTAGAGACTTTCTTGCCTAACTAGACACTCAGAAGTCTATGGGGCCAGATGGGATCCATCCAAGTGTATTGAGGAATCTGGCAGATGTTCTTGTTAAACCCCTTTCCATCATCTTCCAGCAGTCGTAGCTGACTGGGGAAGTTCCACTGGACTTTGGAATGCACTCCTGGGTGGAAAACTGGTTGGATGGCAGGGCCAAGAGAGTGGTGGTAAATGGACTTAACTCCAGCTGGAGGCCAGTTACAAGTGGTGTTCCCCAGGGCTCAGTGCTGGGTCCAGCCCTGTTCAATGTCTTTATCAAAGACCTGAATGAAGGCATTAAGTGCACCCTTAGCAAGTTTGCGGAAGACATTAAGCTGAGTGGAAGTATCGATTTGCTGGAGGGTAGAGAGGCTCTGCAAAGGGATCTGAACAGGCTGGACTGCTGGGCAGAGTCCAATGGCATGAGGTTTAACAAGGCCAAATGCCGGGTCCTGCACTTGGGGCACAACAACCCTATGCAGTGCTACAGACTAGGAGAAATCTACCTAGAAAGTTGACTGGATGAAAAGGACCTGCGGATGTTGATTGACAGTGACTGAACATGAGCCAGCAGTGTGCCCAGGTGGCCAAGAAGGCCGATAGCATCTTGTCTTGTATCAGAAATGATGTGACCAGCAGGTCCAGGGAGGTTGTTCTCCCTCTGTACTCGGCACTGGTGAGACCGCTCCTCGAATCCTGTGTTCAGTTCTGGGCCCCTCACCACAAGAAGGATGTTGAGGCTCTGGAGCGAGTCCAGAGAAGAGCAACGAAGCTGATGAAGGGGCTGGAAAACAAGTCTTACAAGGACCTGCTGAGGGAACTGTGGTTGTTTAGCCTAGAGAAGAGGAGGCTGAGGGGAGACCTCATTGCTCTCTATAACTACCTGAAAGGAGGTTGTAGAGAGGTGGGTGCTGGCCTCTTCTCCCAAGTGACAGGGGACAGGACAAGAGGGAATGGCCTCCAGCTCTGCCAGGGGAGGTTCAGGCATGACATCAGGAAAAAATTTTTCACAGTAAGGGTCATTGGGCACTGGAAGAGGCTGCCCAGGGAGGTGGTTGAGTCACCATCTCTGGAGGTATTTAAAAGACAGGTGAATGAGGTGCAGAGGGGCATAGGTTAGTGGTTGAAAGGAATGACTGGACTTTATAATCCTGTGAGTCTTTTCCAATCTAGTAATTCTGTGATTCTATGATTCTGTGAATACCAGAAACACAAAATCTATATTAGCACCCTATCTTGCCTCAACTGACAGTTCTTACTGAGAAAATGACTCTATAATGCAGCTTCGAGAGCTGCTGAAAAATTCTTGGAAGCATTAAACTATCCTCTAAGAATATCACTTTAATGATCCTCCATTCGGGGTTTCAAATAGCTTGTAAAGCAATAAACTTTTATCAGAGAAGTGTTTGGTGGTCACAGTCCTTGTTTTCAGTATCCCTGCCTTCATCACATCCTTCTTAGTAATTTCTGGCCTCTATGAACTCTTTTAAGTTAAGATGTTTGACCCTTGGAGTTCATGTCCACTCAAGAGTACTTACATCGTAGCAGGTGTCTGTATCTGCACTGCAATCTATGCGGGACAGGAGACATGATTAATGGGCACCTCGTGAGTAACACACACAGGGGTAAAAAGAGAATGAAAACAGGCTCATAACAAACAGGGAGGGCCAAGGGCACACCTGTCCTGTTAACAGTGGTCAAATAACAAGTCTTTAATTAGGCTATGTACCAGGATTTCCTTGAATTTGTAACTAGTGAGTAACATAACACTGGAGCCAGAAGCTCTTCTTTAGAATTACAAAGATAAATTATTTTTTTCTTATAGAATGCATTTATCAAACACCTTTTAAAGTACATACTGTCAATTAGATCTGAAAAGAACCTTGTAAAGACCTACTGCTAAATACATGGTGGTCAACATTTTACTATTTATGCTTTAAAAAATAAACTTTCCATTAACTGGACATTTCAAGGTATTAGTAAATCATTTGTTTGGCCTGTAACGTCATCTTTACAAAGGTAAGAAAACCCTATGTTTCATTGTCTCTTGGCTTGAACACTGGTTCATTAGTGCCTCACCACTTGCAATAAAAAGAATATTTAAAGACATTAGCTCTGAAATTAAAAAATATGAAGCCAGCAAAATTCTGCAGAGGAAACAATGTACAGTAAGTCATATTTCTGGTCTGTGAGGATCCCAGAGAAAAGATGCATTCAGAACAATGCAATTGTTCCTGTTGAAGAGACGTACATTTGCCTCCCACAGTCAGAGCCTTTTCTTATTTCTAAGAAGTATGGTCACATCGCTCTGTCTGGTGAAATGAAATAGTCAACTGTTCAAATCATTATCTTTTAAATGTACATTAGAAAGTGTGCTTTACTAGCGGGATATGATGATTGGATGGGCTCTGAAATTTATTGTCCTTGAGTACATATTCATATAATTCAGTGGGATGTATAGCTAATAGGCTTATAAAAAAAGCCACGTTAAAATAGTATTAGTCAGATTACATGATTGCATTTCAACAAGACCCAGCTCATTTGCTGCACAGATAATTTACTTTAAACACTGGTTCTACTGTATTAACCATTGCCCAGGCAACTTTACTATTGCCATGTGCATACTTTTCCTGCCTCATGGGTAAAGCACAGGTCTTGTTGGGACAAGATAGCTCTACAATGACGATTGAAGAAGTACGTTTCTTACAACTGTAATCATCAAATGGACTGACCCTAAGAATAGTCTTTTCTACCTTACATGCATAAAAGCTGGCAACAATGATAGTCCTTGTTCCTCGAAGGGATCAGAGACTTATTCTATGATGGTCAAAGAGGAGTTAGCTCAGTCTTGCCATCCAGGAAGGCCCCAACAAATAAAGCATGTATTACTTACAAGGTAAAAGTTTCTTTGAAGTAGATTAATTGAGCTAGTTAAGGCTTTTGATTAGTGAGACTTGTTGGCTTTTTCATCATACAAAATAATTGTCTTATGAAATAAACTTTTATCCACAAGGAAGAAAAGTCAGCAGGAGAGGGAGAAAACAATAATGTTTTCAAATTTCAGGCTGAGATAGATCTACATGCTGGAAAACTACATACTCACTGGGAACATAAGAGATGATTTGGCACAAAAGATTAGAGACTGGTGCCATTAGAGGTTCAAGCTTAGATTACCTGCTCAGCCTTTCCTAGGAATGTAGTTTTGGTAGGCATCTGGGAGGGCAGAGAGAAGAGCAAAGATAAGCTGTCTGGGGTACTGCATAGCAGTACACATCTCTGGCATTTTTGTGCATTAGCATCAGTTCTCAAATAACGTATTTGTTTGATCTGCCAGCTGGAAGTCAGATGCAGTGGTTGCCAGCAAGAGTTCATCAGGAAGTTAAAAACTGGGAGAGGTGAGGAAAGACTTGGACAAAAAAATGCAGAAAAAAATAAAATGAGGGAACTTCATACGTGAGCTCCAGTATGTGCACATCTGCAGTATTTTCTGTCTGCAATAACTACTAATATATTCCATAGAACAATGCACTATTTCCCAGAGCAGTTCTAATACAGGACAAAATACATCCTTCATAAAGTTCTCGCAGAATTTCTTATGTGAGTAGAGTGGAGCTATTCATACTGGATTTCAGCCAAACAAGCTAAAACTATGATCCCTACTCCTCTATAATAGACACCCATAGCATCATACCTAGCCACAATTTTAGTATTAATTTTCATGTGAAGAACAGCTCCTATCACAGTGTATCCAAATACCTGAGAAAAGGACCACTCTTCAGTTCAGGTTAACAGGGACAAGGGCCACTAGTCTGGTGCAAACACTGTTTTTTTATAGCCCTTGTGTTTCCCTGTGTGGACTTCCAAGAACTGGTCAAGTCCAGCATTTCTAAAAAAAAAAGAGCTGGTGAAATATAGCATGAGGCATTATAGTTAATTTACCAAGGAGAAATTAAGGATAATGCGTGCCTGTGAAAGTCATGTCATAGTCCTGTAAAAAGTATGAAGATCTAACTGTTTATGTGACTTTTGGAAGGTATCTCTTGCATTTGGAAGATATTTCAAAAATAGTGCCAGGAACTTCAGCATGTGTTATTTGGCTTGGAATCAGTGAACTCAATGGAGACATACTGAATTATGAGCCGAGGCTGTGGGCTAAAACTGTGGTTCTACTGCAGTCACTAGGAAATTGTCCACTTAATTTAATGAAGCAAGAATTTCATCACTGGATCTTACAATAAATCTAATAATAGGTACTATATATATAAAAATGGATATTACTACATTGGTTACCATCCCTTGCCTACATCTAAATCCATACAGTATCATCTAAAGAACACATAACTAATCAGGATATTATATTGCCTAAATGGAATATTTGAGGTATGAAAGTAAAAAAAGAAAGAGAATAAACTCCTCATTTTAAGGACTATTACTAGAATTGCTATTATTATAATTAATCCTATGATTATCATGCTATTCAATGCTGTTATTAGAATTTCTTAATTTCAGTGATACTTTGACTGCCCTTGAATCCTTTCATTCATTTCTTCTTATTCTTAAAATAACTACTAAATATTACAAGAATCATAAAACTTCTTTTTGAGAAAAAAATGTACTCTGCTTTTCAGCAAGTGATACTGGCTTTCACGTAGGTTGGAAGTTATATTAGCATACACAATCTTAATTATATTGCTCAGCAATTGCTGGAATATCTTGTGTCATAACATGAAGATATAGGTTTGTGTAATTGTCTGATGGAAATACCAGAGGCATCTCCTGACCTAAATTCATATAATCAGTCTGCATCGTACTGAAATGGGAATGAGTATGAAACATTTCACTATAATCTTTTCCCACAGTGTTCTTTACTACACCAGCTGAAATTTAGGGCAAAATTTCTTTTGACTTCAGCAGCGGATGGGTGACCTAACTTCAGGTTAGGTCTTGCAATTTCAAAGCACATAGGGTATTTCCTCATATTTGAATGCACATTTCTGCAGCGTATATTGACTTCTGAAAGTTTGGATTTATCAAATTACGTAAGTGTAGTAGCTCATGAAAAACTTCTTTTATCAAAAAATGAAAGAGATTAAATCTTTGAATATAGCATAATGACTATGTATGCATGAAATGAAACAGATAAATGAAAACAGACATCAATGTAGTCAAAACAGCGTAGAGTTTATTTTAGACATTTTTTTATATTGCAGACTTTATACATGCTTTTGAACACACAGTAAGCTAAAGTTTTAATCTAAACTGAACTAGATTTTTATATTTTTGTTGTATCACAGAACATTAAACAGAATTTTATAAAATCATCTCTATAGAACTAATCAATGCTCTTGGAAATGCTTCATTGAGATAACTCTTCTAGAGAAAAAATATAAATAAAATATTATAAATTAATAACAATTTTGAAGGGCAAAAAGATTACCCTTGTCTCCTAAGAGAAATATTGTATTGAGGTAGAGAAATTGAAATATTGAGAAAAATAAATATGAAATGGGCATAGAAAAACTAATGCTTGTTCACATTTGAAATGCAGGATTTTTTAAGGTTTTTCCATTAACAGAGAAGGTGTTGCAGGTAAAAAACACATGCCAAACGATGCAAACTAATAGGTCCTGCATACTTGGTACAATAATAGTAATAAAACAACAACTATGAGGAGATAGTAGAAAAAACACAGTAATCCACAGCCATGACACCCAAACCATGATGAAATATTGCACCTCAAAATATTAAGATAAGAACATAATAGCAATATTAAAATATTTTTCCCTATAAGATTAAGTAATAAAGTTATGGAGAAAATGCTGGGATTCTAAGAAAAAATATGCATGCTAAAATAGTATTTCAGATAACTTCTGCTGATTTGCGTAATGAAAACTGCTTTTGACATGATGTTACATTCCTCTTTCCACACAGTGTGTTCTCGGCAAGTCTGCTGATGACACAACTGGGAGAAGTGGCTGAAACACCAGAAGGCTGTGCTGTCATTTGATGAAATCTGGACAAGCTGGAGAGTTGGGTGGAGAGGAACCTAATCGAATTCAGCAAATGCAAGTACAGAGTCCTGTACCTAGGGAGGAATAGTCCCATGAAGTGGTATATATTAGGGTTTAAAGTACTGGAAAGAAACAGGACCCGAGACTCCTGGAGGCAACAGGAGCCAGCCAGTGGTATCCCGCAGTGCATTAAGAAGAATGTAGCCAGCAGTTTGAGGGAGGTTATCCTCCTCCAATCAGCACGGGGGAGTCCTCATCTAGAGCACTGTGTCCAGTTCTAGACCTCTCTTCTCAAGAAAGACGAGGGAATACTGAGAGAGTCCTGAGGAGGGCCATATAGATTGCTTGGGGACTGGAGCACCTCTGTTATTGGGAAAGGCTGAGACACCTGGATCTGCTTAGCCTGAAAGAAGAGAAGACTGAGAAGTGATCTTATCAATACTTATAAATATCTAAAGGGTGGACGTCAAGAGGATGGGTCCAGAATCTTTTCAGCGGTGCTCAGTGACAGGACAAGGGGTTATGGGTGCAAACTGAAGCACAGAAGATTTGATTTGAACATGAGGAAAAACTTTATCGTGAGGTTGACAGAGCACTGGAACAGGCTGTCCAGAGAGGTTGCAGAGTCTCCTTCTATAGAGATATTCAAAACCCTCCTGGACACGTTCCTGTGCAAACTGCTGTGTGTGAACATGCTTTAGCCAGGCGAACAGCCTAAATGATCTCTGGAGTTCACTTCCAGCCTCAACCATTCTGTGATTCTGTGATAAGGCAAATGAATTAACATACTAGTCAGTCATGGATTGTCTTTGAACAAAAAATACATTATCTGGTGGTCTGTAGGTAATGTGTTTCACTGGGTTTGTTGAGCTCACAAGACTTTTTTCAGGCAAGTTTCAGTCAGAAAAGGTTTGAAATAAACCAAAGAATGGATGAGGTCTACAGGAAGAGAAAAACACACTTTAGTGGTGGTGTTAAAAGTGAAAATATCTATAGCATTGTGTAAAATGATAGTAAGGGTTACAGGATCACTGTATAAACCACAGACTACGGGCCTCAGTTCAGTGGTTCACAATCATAACATTAGTAAATAAGGCTCTTCAAACTGTCAAGGAAAATATATTGTACTGATGATAACTCCCACAACTATTTTTCATGGCAGGTAATTCATTTATTGGTAAAATGATTTAAAAATATTCAATAGAAGTATTTGCAATGAAAAATATTATTTTGATTATTCACAACACATTTTTAAATTCTGGATGAATTCACTGGAAAATCATTTAGAGCCAGCACCACTTGGAGAAAATATCCAGACAGATGTTCATCTTCCTGTTAATCTCAATCAGGCAAATATTCTGGGGCTGGAAGACTCAGATCCACCTGTATCTCTGGCTAAAATAATTTGGACTCACATCTCCTTCACCACAACAGGAATACTGCTGTGCTTCATGTGGGAGCTGTTCCACTTTGTATAAAATATTGAAATTTTAATTAAGCCTGAGAGTAAAAGATTCACTAGAATATACAGTACATTCAATGGAGAAGAGGAATCTGGCTGTGCCACAGAAATAACAGTGTCATTTCCATCAATTACAACGGACATGCTACAATGAGAAAAGATACATATATGTCTCAGCAACACTAATGCAAACAATCAAGAAGGTAGAATGTAAATATTGAAGTCCTTTCTTCCAAGTGGAAATTGTTCAGCAATTTTCATTAAAATTAAATTTTGTATTTTCATAATAGTCTCTACTATTTTAACTATGGCAGAAGCGGGCATTCTCCTCTTTTTTTTTGTATAAAACAATGTTAAGAAATCTTTGTGGTCTCTCACGATATTCTCTGCCTCTTTTTTTGTCTCCTGTTAGTTACAGGCTAAAGCTCTGGAAGGGAATACAGATAGCATCTGCTCAAGGGTGTGAGATTACATGAAATCATAATCTTCTAAAAGAATAAATGCAGAAAATGTACTTCACTTGCCAAACTTCCACACTTTCCATCCAAGTAGTTTTTTGCAATTATATTTTTTTAAGTCACATGCTGTGTCACAACACAAAAAATTACTTTCAGTGCATGAGTAAGTCTACACACAAGTGTTGGAATAACAATAAAAAAATGTAAGAGGATATGCTACAAACAGATGCCCTTTTTATTTTGGGAAGAATCTAAATGCTGGGAGCTGAAGCAATTCCAGATTTCATTTCTGCTGGAAGTCCCTTCTGAAAGACAGAAAGAAAAACTACCAAGAAATTGAATCCAGTTTTCAACAAGAGCCAGAAATTCCAACTGTTCTGACTTTATGCCAGGTTCATATGTGAATGTCTCCCCAGGAAACTTCGTTATGTGGTGGGTATCCAAAAGGAATTTGTCAGCTGTAAATCATCTCCATTCCATAGAAGCAACTATTTTGACACTAAATGATGGGATGTAATTCAGCAGGCAAAAAGAAATGAATTATTGATTTCATGCAAATGATATAACTTACCTGCAAACTAAAATGTCACTTGTTTCTCAGTCCTTTGAACTACTACATAGACATACAAGTACTGCATAATGTTACTTCATAACCACAAGGAGCAGAGTGATGTGTTTCCTCCCATGGTATAAGCTAGAATAGCCCTTATGCATAAGATTGGCAACACTGATTACCTAAACTTTTCTATCCTGATAATTATTAGGAAGAAGTATCTAGGCTTCTGGTCGGGTTCATATATATTAAAAAATTAGCCACCTCCTGTTGAGAATAGTCTTCACATTGCATCTGTATATAATCAAGGATGTGAGAAAGCTTCCTTCAAAGATCAAAATATCCCATCCAGAAAAAATATCAAAGGAACATGGGACAACAATCTAGAAATACTGTATTTTGTTCATGATGGAGAAAGAGTTCTCTCCAGCAACTAGATGAAGAGTTTAACCTAAATATCTCATTTTTAGACGGATGTAATTAAATGAGATGATTTCTGTTGAAAATTACTCATAAACAAATTCTAGATATAAGAAACAAAAGAAAAAAAAGCAGAATAATGCTTTATTTTTTATCTTTGTAGGTTTGGGAAAGGAGTATGCATAAGATCTTCAATGAACATAGCTCAGACACCTGCTTCACATGTAGACACTTCTATCTGTCCATTTTATCCTGTCAACAAAATCCTACCTAGAATGTTAAGAAAATAATTTCTCACTGTTATATATGTAAGTTTTTAAGGATTACACTAACAGGTTAAAGCTTTCTTTTTCATTAAATTTAGGATACAAACTAAAGGATTAGGATGCAGCGTATTTGGTCCCCTTCAAGATATGACCTCTCAATGGACTGAAAAGTGCCTTGCCACTCTGATGATGCATCAGCATGTCCTTGGTCCTTCCTGCTTTGAAAGACTGCAGCATCAGGAAAAAAAAAATTCACAGAAAGAGCCATTGGGCACTGGCACAGGCTGCCCAGGGAAGTGGTTGAGTCACTTTCCCTGAAGGTGTCCAAAAGACAGGTGGATGAGGTGCTGAGGGGCGTGGTTTAGTGGTTGAAAGGAATGGTTGGACTTGATGATCCAGTGGCTCCTTTCCAACCTAGTGATTCTATGATTCTATTCTATGATCTGAGCTGAAGAAGCCTCCTGGGGCTGGCTGTGAGCAGGTCTAACTCCTGCGTTGCCAGCCCACCTAACAGGATATGCTTTCAGGGACTGTCAGAAAGGTTCAGCAGATGGGCGTTGATCTCGCCTACCTTTTCCTTCCCTTGCCTCCCACTGGAAAACTTGGTAAAGTTTGGAGAAAGAGATTATCCCACTACATACAAAACCTCAAGGATATGCAACAGTGAAGCTCAGAGGGAAATCAATCCAGATGTACAAAATCTCTTCCTCCTACACACTCACATAGGAAACAAAAGCCATAATCCTAGTGGTTTTCAGAGAGCAAATATATGACCACTCCGTCCTAATGACATGGTATAAGTTTACATAAGAGCACCAGTACATCTCTATCAAATGATGAATAGTCCCCCCAGCATCTCCCAGTGTTTCAAAGCACTGTGCTGTGCTGCTTCCATAGCAACCAACAGTGCTCAGGATGGGGCTATGTCACTGCGGAGGAGCTTGATGTTCGCATGCTGGAAATACAGTGCTACAAGCTGACTTTCTAATTTCTAGCCATATAACTAGCAAACTGGAAGAACATAAATCCTGCCATAACAACCATGGGGCTATTTATTTGCTTGTAAATAGCTAAAAGGATGGTAGAGAGGAAGGGAAACCAAAACAATTATTTAGGAGTATTTACTGTTGCTGTGAAGATGAGAGGGACTTCCATTTTTGTATTTTGGAAGACCATGACCTTTCCCAGAGGGTTACTTAAATATTTGAAGCTACAGTCCTCTCAAATATGCACTGATGTATATTCTTATCAGAAATTACTAGAAATTATGCTTATGCTGCACTCACTGAAGCATATGTTTACAGTTAATTTCATTTTCCTATTGAAAATGGATAAGCATATTAGCTTCACTTTGAAAAACACAATGGGAAAATAATAGCATAGTTTATTTAGAAAATGTGGGGACTTTGTAAGAATATATCTGTATATCTTTCAAATTTATGGTAGGATATGACCTTAAAAAAGAAAAACTATTAGGAAAGGAATAGGAAGTAGAGATTTCACAGATCTTTTTTTCTCCCTTGATTCTTGGAGACTCTTTCCCTTTCCCCGTTTTCCACACTTTACACAGAATTTAGTATTCAAAAAATCTGGTTACTTTATGGGCTAAATATTCTTGGAAGTACTATCCTTAGTAAGCCTTGGAGTCTGTGTAACATGCACTTATCTATTTATTTATTTGAGTAAAAATATAGTTTCAAGAGACAGAAGCTTTTGTGCGAGGTCAACTTATTATATTCCTTATCTGTTCCTTTTGTAGTTCCTGGAAAAGGAAGATTCAGATGTTTTAGTAATCCTGTGTACAGCATCCTCCCCTATCAAAATTTTTGTCACACTAAAGCTGAAGGGCCAAAAAACTATAATTGGAAGCAGAAAAGTACTGGCCAGAGCTGTGTCGGAGGAGGAAGTCAGAACATCTTATTTTTACATATCATGTTATTACAGTAGAAGAAACTAGCAACATAGAATGGCCTTAGAAAATGTAAAGCTAGATATTTAGGTTTTAATACAAGAAGGTATTTTTTATTTCAAATTTCAAAGAAGTTATAGTCTGTCCTTATTTCTCAGCTTAGCACAGCAACACATTAAATCTGCCTATAAACACTGAATGAATTAAATACTTTTTTTTTTAAAAAAAAACAAACCCAAACAAATAAACCTATGTAAAACAGATTTGCTGTTGACTGGCCTGCCATAACAGGCTTATTCAGCAGAATAATCCAGATCTCATTTCAGCTATGCATTTCAGCCTTAAATGAACTTTGAGGATGTGCATTAGTCATACAGAAGACAGGTGTATGCATTCAGTGGCTAAGATGAATTTAAGCCAATTGGCAGACACTGTTTTACCAAAATAGATTCTTGTTTTATTGCTGCTGGATCAGAATGTGAATTTCTGCTACATACCACATAGAAAATAAAATATAATTTAAAAAATATTAACATGTTCTCTTGACTTTGACCTTGTCACTCCCTTGCATTCCCTCAGACCAACCTTTTCCATCCTTTCCATGTAATACTCGTAAAACAGAGCATGCAAAAAACTGCACACCACTGTCAGTGAGGAGAAAAAACCTTAAAGATGAGAGATTATAGAAATGAGAAAGAACCAATTTCAATAGACACTTCTACGCGGCAGAAACTGTAGCAGAATAAAGAAGACAAGAAGCAAATAATTGCAAATAGCAATACACCAACAAGGGTGGATATATTTACAAGTACTTGGGGATATGCATACATGTGTTTCTGTATCTTAACTCTCTTAAGGTCTGCGTGAAAAAGCCACAGACCACCACAGCAGTCCAGACTCTGAGGTACTTCGGGGAAAAGAGTAAGAAATCCATATCACATCCAAAACAATCCATATAGTTCTGGTTTTATGGTCATTGTCTAGCTCTTTCATATAATAAAAGCCAGGAAAATTGTAAACTAACGTAGTGCTTACGAAAAGGGAGAAAAATTTGGGAAAGACTTAGAGATTCATAGTTTTACATTTTATTTTTCTCTCATTCACACTTATAAGAGCTACAAAGTATCTTTCTACAGCCAGGCACATCCTCAGGAAACAACATTTACACTGTGTTTGTGAATGAAATATACAACACATTCTCCATATAGCTAATCCCTTTTACTCTAATAACAGCAAGATACCTATGATCATCTTTATTGTTCAATATTACTGCATGGTCATCACGTAATTTTTGTTTGTGATAATAGTCACACCTCTAAGACTGTGCTCAGGCACAGTTTAGTGTCCAACAGGTAGTTTGGAGTCACTTTGCTGTTTTCAGGGAAGAGCGTTTTACTAGATGTTAGTAAGTCATGCACTTGTTCTTCGGTGCTAGGGAAAGGTCTTGGTTATACTAGTGCACAGCATGTCTCTCTTTATCTCTCCCTCTGTCTTTGACCAGAAATACTATCCTGAACCTAAGAAACATTCTGATAAGTTTTCTTTTTGCAATTGGTAATGACTTTAATGCAGATAATTCCTGATTTTTATCCTGAAGTCTTTCTTCTTCAAGAAAAACATCTTGTTTTGATTTACTTTCTAACATAAATACATACATATTGACCACTCCAACCAGCACTGACGTTTTGCATGTCTTTTTTTTCTGTTAAAATTGTCTAAAAAAACCCCTCTATATATAAAGGAATTTAATGAAACTACAGGTAAATCAAAGGTTTTATTTAGGTTTTCTAAAATATCTATTTATTTCCCTAAAACAATTTCAAAATATATTAATGAGATGCTGAACACAGTGTAAAATCAGTATTCTCATACATAATTCTAGGTTTACTCCACCAAATTCTCTGGAATTATTTCAATTCTATGGTCTACGAAGCAACCCTGAGAAAATTAAGAGCCTCAGTTTCCCTTTGAATCAGAAAAAAATAGTCAAAATAGTTTACTGCACTGCAGAATTAAATACCACCATGTAGACAATAATTATACTGTGATCTGACAAGTTTTTCCTATGCTTTAACAGTAGACTGCATTAGAGATCCACAGAACATTTATTCTTCTAACAAATGGAATTTAGAAGCCTTGTTGAATTTCAAAGGGTTTTGCCTTTCCGAGCTGAGTTATTCTGTAGGAGACATAAGTATGCACTAAACTAACTGCTAACTGTAATAATAGTACCAGTAAAACATCACTAAGAATCTAGCAAATTATGGGCAGATCTAAATTGCTATGTAAGGCATTTTAAATGTACAGAAATTTACTTCCAAAACCACAGAGAAATGTAAGCCCTGCAAGGTATTGAAAATCCAACTTTATCAGCGGCAAATTTGCAAGCAATTCATAAACATCAACCTTTTTTTTTTTTGCAAGCTCTTTCACAAGTGCATAAAAAATGTTCTCAGAGTCAGTAATAAATGACAAGTGAGGAATTTTGGCAGCAAATGTTTCAGCCATCCTCAGGAAATGGATGAATATTTCCCCCCTTGCATTAATTCATGTTACAATACATACACAGGAGAATGATAATAGGGTTTTTCCCTCATACTTGTCATGTATAAAATATTGTACCACTTTATAACATTAAAAGGATGAGTAAGGCCAGACATTGCTTGAAAAGAAAAAGAAACCTAAAGTTTGAAAGGTAACATCTTCAGTGTGAAAGGTAGTATTCATGAACACTGTCAAATACCAACCTCCTCTCAAATGCTGGCTCCTGCTAATTCTTACTGACAGCTGTTCTTATGCTTACCTTGAGACATTTGGTTTTAAATGTCAAACTGGTTAGATCTTACTTCTTCCCTAAACATTCACCAGCATGATGAGGAACATGTTCACAAAAAAAAAAGTTCAGGAAAGAAATCATGTGCAAATGTGAAGCATGTGAAATATTCTGTAAGGAGATTACCTTTCAGAGAAAAATTATCTGAAGTATATTATTTCTGTATGTAGCCTCTGCGATTGCAAATATAGAGAGGGTTTCATATATACAGTATCTACTACATGTGGAAGGACAGTAGTCTGCTAACAGACGTGTTTACAACACTTGCACTGATATATTCAAGTACAAGAGTGTCTGAGAGGAGGTGTGGGCATGAAAAGACTGATCTCAATCACTCTGTGCTCTCTGTGGGTCTGAAAAATCTGCTCTACCACCCTCATCCCTGCATGTTCAGTGGCTACTTCAAAGACCAGTAGCTAATCCAAAGCTTGCTAGATCTTGCAAACATCTGTCTCTGAAATTGTGACCTTTATATTTTTCATCTCTGTAATGGAGTGTTTCATCATGTTTTGTGAAATGGTTGTATTTCTTATACTCTGAAGCTCTGTTCATGAAGGGTTTTGCAAAATTTGTCTTGGACCCTGTATTGCCCCTTACATCTAGACAAATTAATGTCCCTGCATATTAGGAAATTAATCGTTCATTTAAACCACTTTTTAATTCCCAACAGATCTGGCCCTCCTCCCTGCACCCACCCCATTTGCTTTAAGTCCTTTAAATAGTGCCAGAAGAGAGCAGAAATGAACTTAAAGGAAGCAGTGGAACTCAATTTTTTCACACTAAGACTGATTGCCTTGCCAAACAGTGTTTTCATAAAGCCCTCCAGGTTTACAGCCATTTATGGGGAGATGTGGGGGGTATTCAATGGCCAGTGTCATAGAAAAGTTCAAACTAGATGTTTTGAAATATATGAATGTATCAGAAGCGTATTTCTGTCTTTGCCTGTCTTGCCTATTTAAACTCATACATTTTGGCAGAGATTAATCTTTTTGCGTGCGCATTCACAGCACTTCATGGAATGCAATATATTAGCAACAACAAGGTCACAATGGAGATAACTAAAAACACCATTTGAGCCTTCTTTGACTTTCTAATCTGACAGAATTTGGGACGACCATTACCTTGTGTAAGGCCTACAAAGAAATTATAGTTCATTAGAGACTAAGTGTATTTCTTTCTAAGCATACGAGAGTAAAATACTCAGAATGTGCAACAAGCCATTGTTTGAAAGCATAGCGCTAGACAAGGATTGACTTGCAAAAATCTAGAAAATAGTTCTTCTTCCTGTTGAATGTGAGAGCCAATAGCTGGCACTTACCTATTTTTTCTTCTCTCTCTTTTCTAAATGACTGTTTCTGACCATCTTCCCACAAGCTAGAATGAAGTACAAATGTCTGTATTTCTGGCTGGCATTATATGCCATGGGCCACTGTTTTCAGAAAATGTTAATGCTAAACCAGCTGAGGATGTTCTTTAGTCTGTCATCTTGGAGGCTGCTAACCCAGGGCACCACACACAGGTAATCCAAGACCAGTGTCAGTGCACACTTCGAAGTCTGATGAACACTGTCTGGACAAAAATCATCAAAATAAAAGAAGCACTGCAGGTATTTAAGAAAAGCAACCCTCAGTTCTCCTGTATTAAACACCTAGCTGTTACTCATGTGTATTATGACCCTACAAGATGCTTCTTGAAGTATTTTCCTTGACAGATGCCAATCCAATTTGAAGATATGTGAAAAAAAAATACTGTAGCTTTCTCAAGAGATTTTGTACCCATCCTCTGCTGAAGTATAGGCATAGACAGAGCATTATATGCTGCTACATGAGGGACCTGCAGCTGTTTCTGGGTCTCATACCATTTTGGTTACATTTAATTTCTCAGACACATCCGAACTATGCTTTCTCATTGCACAGTCACTGATCAAAAGTTCAAAGTTTTGTTCCACAGGAATATGCCCAAATGAATTTATCTTTGAGTAAAAACCAGGGTTCACTAGAGCAGCTGATGTAAGCAGACTTCAGTTCACAACCTATAGAGTTTACTGAACTCTTAAGTAGACTGCCTGATCTTTTATGAACATGACACTGATGGACCACTGTGCCATTGATATCTAGAGATAATAATCTACATAGGTCTTAGATTAAAAGACTTACTTCCCCTTCCATCAGCAATATCAGTCTCAGATAGCAAGCACACAGCTTAACCCTATTCCCATAAATTTCAAGCTTTTCTTTCCCAGTTTCTTTATTTAGCAGTAGTTTTAGTGGAAATGTTGTTTTAGTCAATAAGGTCAATGACTCATCTATTTTAAAATGCTGGTTTATAGCTCAACAGGTGTAATACCCTTACTAATACATACCGAGGGAGCTGACAGTTTATGAGTTTATCCTATGCTGCCTAATTGCAGCACAACTAGCAAGGCACTAAATTAAAGCTACAAAATTAAAAGTTAGACATGAGATTTACAACTGGAGACTAGGTAAGACAACAACTGGAGGTAGGCATCCATCTATACATTTAGAAAGGAAAACACAATAGAAAAAATTAAGATTAAAGAAGGTTAATTTAGGTGGGAAGGGGTTTGTAATTAATGTCATACTCCAATTTGTTTACCTTGCTAACACATATAGAACTAAATATACCCCTTAGCATATGCTCTGCGTACACAGAATCCATTATTAAACATTGCACATGGTATTGTAAGATAGCCGGGACTAGATTAAAATGTGTTTCAGCTGTGTGCTAGGCCTGATCCCCAGTTCATTGGTACTGTTTGTTCCTGAATCTCCTAGCAATGCTTCTTGGAAACCCAGACATTCTAAGGCCCTAGCTGTCATTTCTGTTACTAACCACAGAGGTAGCAGCTCTCATCCGCAGTACTGCAAACAGCTGAATTCCTAGTGTGGCTAGATAGCATCTTAAAAATTTCACTTGAAACTGATAGTTCAGACCTAATAAATCTGGTTTAATGGTTTATCTAATGGTTTATCTAATCTAATAAATGGTTTAATGCAACTACTGATCACAGTGAGTTGCTTCATATCTAGGAAAGATGTTAGCTATTGTTACCTGACCTCCAGCCTCTCCAAAACCTCTAATGAGTAGAATGGTGCCTTCATCAACAGTAATGAGGATGTTATAATTTATTTTTATATACACAACTCCAGTGACTGGAACACTTAAGCACCGGAGACCAAGTACAAAATACTTGTATGGGAAAAATATAAGGTCTTTAGTCTTATTCATGTTATTAGCCATCATTCTTTCTTCCTTTAGTGAAAGTCTCAACATTTTATGCAAACACAGGATATTTAAGAGGGAAAAATGAAGCTACATATCTTTCTAAGCTAGTGCAGAGAATTGGTAGCTTAGAAGTTAAATCTCTGCTACTTTGCATGACAGAAAAGATTTGAATATGTCATATAGGTCCTAAGTGACTGTACTAATTACAAGATTACTGAGGCCAGGGGGTAAGATGAAGGCAAGATGAGACTAAAAATTATCTTTTCAAGCTGTCTTCTAGAACACACTGTCTCTTCAGAATCTGGTTTCAGGAATGAGATTAGCCAAGTACATAGTGTTTGTGGTTAAGCAGCTAATTGTTTATATTATGCAGAACCATTCTTTGTGATCCAGTCAGTTTTTTCTTTTTTTCCTGTATCAAATTATTGATGACATCTTCTATACAGAATTTGAATTTTATACATATGTAGTCAGAACTTTTCAAAGTTCAATTTTCTTTTTAAATGTCTCAATAATTTGCTATAGAATATTGTAGGGTCTTTTTATAACCCCTTAATTAAGTGGTTGAATGTTTAAATGTTTTACAGTATACGAACATGTGTGTTTCACTATTTCAAGGTCTTGTTTCCAACAATCCTCCCATTTCAGAGCAACTTTTATTAACAGGATGACTTGTGTGTCTGCAACAAGCCTCAATGTTTCTGTTCCCATAAATTAACAAATCACATGGGGAAGCTACCAGATAAGTTGTTTCTCAAGAGGCTGGGTGAGGCTTACCCTTGGAAAGCAACATTGCAAGCCAAGGACACTATGTATAAATGCATTTCACTGAGTGCATTTTTCACTCCACCGAGACCCATCAGCCCTCCAGGCAGATTCCTCACATGTTTTCTCAGCACACCCATAAATCTTGAAATCCCTCCCACTGAAAAAAACTCAACAAATAATACTTACTCCAAGGCAAGCACAGCACATCAGCTGATATGGCCAGGCAGACCTGCTTTTATTAAAGACAGATTAATGTGTGGGTTGATCCCTGAGAAAACACAAGCTTCTTGCTGACAGTGATGAAATCTTTTGTCACTTGAGTTTTATTATTTGCAATGTCCAGCCTTATCATGTTCAAAAAGAAACCATAAGCTTTTCTAAATCAGTGGAGTGGGAAGAAAAAAGGTCCTTAAAAGGATAGATCCTCAGTACCTATCACGGGCTGAGCAAACAAACTTTCCAGAGGAAGTCTTCATTTCCAGAGCTTGAGAAGATCCCTGTAGCAAACAGTGCTGACAAATTGTATCTACATCATCCATTCATTAATCTGTATTACTTCTTTTAGTACTTTTTCTGTTGAAGCCAGCTTGGTGATTGCAGTGCATTTGCTCTGGAAGGATTTCTGCTGTATCATGCACTAGGGAGAAATAACTATTGAGTACAATTTAACTCTCTAAGCTGAGGGGAAAAAAATGAATAGTAATGATTCCCGCTTGCTTGCCTTTCAGGAAATGTGCATTTTAAAGGCTCGTGTAACTATAAAAGCAGTTGCATGCTGAGCAGTTTTGAAAGATTTTTAAACAGCTTGAAATTCATGATATTTACTGCCTCACAAGGACCACTGACAACTAGGATGGGTTTGGATCCACTGTTTACTTTTCATAAATCAGAAGTGATTGAAACAGGGAACAGAAGCCTAAATTTCATGAATCATCTGCTTACATATGATTTCTCCGTATCAGTATCGTAAACATTTGCATTACTGGAACCTTTCATGCATAAAAGGATTCTCTCATACACATAGCACTATCTGCTAGTCAACAAGTCTGAGAGACCTGGTGCAGAAAGCACTTTCATCCTAATTGGAGTACTAATTATTTGCAACCATGAGTGTCATTCCTACACTGTAGAAGCATATAAAATATCCTCCACTTATAGGATTGTGTTAATATAAATTGAATATAAAGTAATAGAATAATTCTTGCTTGAAGGGCCCTTTGAAGGTCATTTAGTATACTCGTTTCCTAAAAACAGGGGTAGCCTCAAAGTCAAATCAAGTTGCTTAGTGCTTTTTCAATTTTTGGATACTTCCAATGCTATAGGTTCCAAAATGTCTCTGGGCAACTTGTTCGGGTAGTTAATCACTCTTATTGTATTTTTATATATATGTATACATATATATAAGGGATATATGTATGTCATATATATATCTATATTCTGTTATTATCAGAATTTCCATTGCTACAAATTATGAATATTACCTCTTACCCTTTCACTGTGCATCTCAGAGAAGAGTCTAGCCATCTAGCTTATAACCATCAAGTTACTAAATAATTTTGGGGTTTTCTTCTCCAGGCTAAACAAATCTGAGTCCTCATATATCTTGTGTTTCAGGCATCTGCCCATCTCATTAGACCTCCATTTGAATTTCTCCAGCGTCATTATTGCTCTAATACTTGAGGAAGGTGCCAAAACTGGGCATAATACTCCAGGTGAAGCATCATGGAAGATAAATAGAGGACAATAATCTATTCTCTCAACCTACTTTGGCTCTCAGACTACTTATGGCTTATTAGTATGCCCTAGTACAGACTTAGCATCCATTTTTGCAATACCATACCACTTCCTTGTGATCAATCACAGCCCATGAGGACTCCCTGCAGAGCTGCTCTCTAGTCAGCCAGTCTCCATGGACTTTGTATTTGTTTTCATTGAACATAGTGAGATTTCTGCAGCTGCTACTTGAGCTTCTCAAGACCTCTCTGAGCAGTAGTTCTGTGAATCAGAAGGAGTATTCCATTCAACCATCCAGTTTGTTGATGAAGATATTAAATATTAACTGCCTCAGTATTAATTCCTGAGGAATGTCTCTCATACCTGTCTGCCAGTCATTCTTTTAACATTTGACCAACACCCTGAACCGTGCAGTACAGACAGTGTTTCACTCACCTCACAGTCCACCCATCCAGTTAATAACAATTTGGATACAAGGATGCCATGGGACATGCTATTAAAAGCCTTGCTAGAGACAAAGGAAATACACCTGAGCCAGTCATTTTATCATAGAAGGCAACCAAACTGGCCAGGCATGATTTTTCCTTGTAAATCCCTTGATCTACTCAAGGTCTGCATTGACAGTACCGGTGATACCCACATGGACAAGTAAGAATAAGTAGTAGCCTGAGTCCTGGATGATGTTTGGCAAAGTCTCCACAACATTCCAGATTTAGGCCTGAGATAAGAAGCGAGTCCCCCAAGACAACGAATCTGTTTGGCAGAAAGCTTTCACAATTCTTTAAAGAAAGACTATCATTACTCTTCCTCTCCAAGTCACTGACTCCATCACCAGGGTTGAGTATGATCAGTCTGAGCACCTTCCCAGCCTTGTCCATCGCTCCTCTCCTGCTTCCAGACCTCATTTTTCCAACCAAACACTTCTAAGAAGAAAAACTCTATTTTGTGCCAGAAGTCACCATCTTCCACCTTTCACTGTGGCTGAAGTCTTTTCTTCCTCCATCTGAGTGCAGCCACTGGCTGTCTTTCCTTCTGGGCAACATGTGGCTGAGACTCTTACCCTTCCAGGATTTCTTCAAATAAACTATTAGCCTCCCAGTTGTGTTTCTGCTGTGATAGGACCTGCTCTTCTCCTCCCTGAACCCACTGATTAGGTGGTCCATTGATATCTCCAGATCACAGCTGCCTCAAGTGAGACTGTGGTTGCCCCAGCCTGGGTCTTGCCGCTACCTGTCCTGCAGCCCAAGATCCACAATGATCTATCCTCCTCCAGCACATCCATTTGGGTTAATTGTAGTTTCTAATCCACTTTTAGGAGTAGTGAATTTTTTTGATATAATGTTCTAAAAAAAATTATTTCAAAATTTTCCCCTTCTTATATTAAGAATAAATATTTATACATATGTATACATGCGTGCACACATACTGAGGTTTTCTGAATAAAGACAAAACATTAAGTCAGTTGTGAAATTACCCCTTCTACAGTAGTGAAGTAAACTGTATTATTAATTTTTCAATTTTTGAACTTTGGTTACAAAGACTTTAAAAAGGCAGAGAGTATAATAATCACCTATTGAGGTTACAAATTTCTGTTTGAGAACTAACTTCATGTTCTTTCATCAGGTTTCTCATGAGTTGTTACCCTGAAGCTATTTCCACTTAAGTTTTGGGTTTTCCATCTTGGTGTTCTAACAGCTTTTGAAGCAGCTTTCTTTGTAACATACAGCATCCAACCTAGAAAAAACCTCTGTAATTTAGTGAAGGTTTAATGTCTTTTTTAAATGGCCTGACCACTTTCACCTTCTTAGTTTCCTATGTTGAAATTAGGATAGAAATGGTTTTGCTTAAGTTCTTTCTCTTTCCACAATTTGTATTCTTCACCAATGCACATTAGAGAGTTCATAAAAATGCGTTATGGACCCATTTAAAATATGTGATTAACTGCTATGAGACATTAGCTTGCATTGCTTTCATAGAGATGATCATGTGCAATTATATTTGATGATGGTAATTCATAATTATCATTTTCGTTACATTTTTAAAACACAGTATGGCAACTGCTAGGTATTCAAAACTTCTGTATAAGTTTAAAACTAAATGCTGATGTAAGACTGAATGTCCTGCCATGACCACCATGACTGATTGGTTCCATAAGTCTTCCCAGTTCTGTCCTTCACAACAGAGATGTTGGGATGTTGTTGCTAAATTTCATTTAATACATGTAACAGTTACTCTGTATAAAATACTCTCCACGTTTTTTTTGTAATAAACACTGATGTGGATATTCAGTGGGCAGAAATATCTTCAGGCTCTGGAGAGTTTTTGATCTCATCTTTTTATGTTAAAATTAAAAAAATTTATTAAAACTATCCATTCAGTTATTGCGCTGGTTTTACTCAAGAAAAAATTGAAGCTGAGCTCATGTTCAGGTGAGAAGTCACATCTGACCTTTGAGAAAAGCTGGGAAAAAATAGGAAAATTCTAGACCATATTATGCAAGCGTCTCTGAAACTTAATGTATGACTCATTGTCTCTTTCCATTCTGAAGAGATATATTGATCAGAGAAAGAGGTACAGGTAAGCAGGGCTTTAACAACATTTAAATATCTCCCTCCTTCAGTTTTATTTGTGAATTTTATCTGTATATTACCTCTGATAGAAATTTACATTAAAATTCCCTTTAAGTTCAAGAAAGGCAAAGGCCTGATGATGGAAGAGCCTGATGACCTCAGCTTTCTCTGGGTTTTCCTTCTACTGTATCTTACAGATGATCACAAATATTTTGCTGCAATAATAATGTTTCAAAATTCAAACTCCACTGATGGTACAAAGAGATTATATTGATGATGGTTAAGAGTGTACAGAATTTTTAATTGCTTTAATGTTTAGTAAATAAATGGAAAGTTTTGAAAAGAAACAATCTTATCTTTTTTTTGAAAAACCCGGTTTCTGGGAAAAAAAAATTTAAAGATCTCTTGTTATTAATGACTTCACTCATAATACAAGAGAGAAATTAACATTTTGTCAAAAAATATTAAAAAATATTTTTATGACTTTTCTTTTTAAAATGTATGGTTATTTTGTATGAAATGGTGAAAAATGGGAAACAAAACTATTAATCTTAGTACAGAATCCTTTGCTTCATATAGTTGTACTTTCAGGGGAGAAGTACATGTATTTACAAAGAATATGCTATTGGACATGAATAGTGAATTGCAATGGCTTTTAGATGAGGGAGAAATCTAGTAGAAGTTTCTTTATTTTTAAAAAATCTGTTTTAGACAGGAAAATAATTATTTGTCCAGCATTAGCTTTGAATAAACTTTTTAATAAACACAAGAATGTAAAAAAGGATTACATATATATAAACACATATGCTTGGTGCTGTATATTTAAATACCATTATTGAAGTTGTTATGTAAAGCACAGAAATGAAAAAAAAAAACAAAGTTGCTGTTAGTGTGCAACCATTATAATCTCCCTTGTGTGTGATTGTACAGTATTTTTTATATCTTCACTTTAGTAATGATCCCTGAACTCCTGTTGTATATTCATACATGTATTTATTCATATGTGTATCTGTATTCATGGTATATGATGGCAGCAGAGGCAGACTGGTTTATTATCTCTGCCAAACTTTTGTGTTGGCAGCATTCTTTCCTTCTATAATTAACTAAATATTTAAAGTGCAGAAAAAGAATAAGAGGCATAAATGCTTAATAATGATCAGCATACTCAGGAGTGAAGGGGAAGATGCTGGTTCAAATTTCTGCTCTGAATAAGATGGTTCGGGAGTCACCATCTGACAACTATGCTCGCAGTCATCCCACACACTGTTCTCCTGCTAACCTACTAAGGCTGTAACAGGTTACAGAATCCTCTTTATTGTAAATCTAAATACTATACTTTTAAACAGATTGTTAGATTGCAAATACTATGTAGAAGGTCTCCAAAAGACTTTTGCCAAAGACTGTGAGGAAGAGGAAAACTTACCCTAATAAATGAAGCTTTTGGGGGAATGACCTTACAGGAGGAAGTGGGGGAAAGGAGTTTTTTCTTCTTGATCTGTGGTGTTCTGTCTACACTGAACGGTGACAGAAAGTGCAAAAAGGAGTGTTTGAACAGCATCTCATGCATCCTCACCTGCCAGAGGTGCTTGCAAGAGAGTGTGGCCTTGTTATAAGCATTATTTCTCTATACCACAAGGAAAGCAAAGAGATAGGTTTACCATGTTAGTCATGGGACCAATTGATTTGTTTTGCCCTTGCATTCTTCTTTTTCATAGTGTAAATCAAGAGGCAGACACAATTAAACTCTTCACTCTAAAGTTAAAATTAATTTTTCAATTATTTCTAACAAAATCTTGGTCAATTTACGTGTATATCAAGTTCTTTACACACAGACTATAACTGCTGTTAGCTGTGAGTGTAATAACATTGAAGCAGGTCCTATGGGAGAAAAATGCTAGCATTCAGCTTTCTAATTATTAACACAGTTAATCTTCTCTCTTGCTGTTTTTAGAATTCAGATCAAACTATTTAAAAATTTAGAACCTGTTCCATGGGAAAAAGAATTCTTAATTGAGCAAGATGTGCAGAATTTTTGCACATAATTGAAGGTTCAGGTTAACTACTCCTTGTCAAAGTTACTGTGAACTAAAGGGAGTTGCTTCTTCTGCTTCCCCTGTAACAGAATAGGAGTGGAAGACCTGGGTTCAAGTCCCAAAAGAACATTCACAGATATGAGGTTATTATAATAATTAGCCATAGGATCTGTGTGCACAGCAGCTGTATAAAAATGTTGCAAGTTGCATGCATGATTGAAAAAAGAACCATTCAAGACTTAAAGGTCACAAAGTAGGCAGTGTTATGACAAATCTCAAAATCACTTGAGCATATCAGTCATTTACTCCTAGTCTGTTTAAATATAGCAGGCATTTTTTGTTTTCTTTATCTGTTAGAACTGTTCCAAATAGGGGTGAATGGGAACAAACTTTAAGGAAAGATATATATAAAAAAGATATATATAAAAACTTAATAAAAGAAAGTTTACTCATGAAACACCTTTTTGTTTAGTCCATGGGTGATTCTCTTTTTCTACCCATCCTCTTTTTCACACAAATTTCTGCCAAGCTTTTCTACTTTGATGCTCACAGAAAATCATACAACCACTGATAAGAAAACTGAATTGCAACCAGCGAGTTAATTTCATCCATTAAACTGAAATGTGGAGATGGGGAATTTCTTAGAACCATGCATGGTATAACTGCAGAAATGATAATTACAAACATCCTCACACTGATAGATTCACCCTCTGCAGCCTATGACAGGAGAAGAAACCATGTCTCTCTCACACTCTGCCAGGGAAATTTTGCCATTGCCTGCAAGGACAGGATTTCAGCCAACAATTTCAACATCACCAGCAGTAGGGCTCCATCCTGTAGCTGGATCACACAGTGACAGTCCTGCACTTGTCTCTATACTTGAGGCCATTTTGTGATAGAGCTAACATGGACAGAGGAGAAGGGGAAAGTTGTAGTGATATGTTTCCTCTTATAGCAGAATTTCCACTAAGCTTAAATTAAATTTCCATTAAGATTAAATTAAAAGAACAAAGAAAAAAAACTAAATATTGTGCAAAATATCTGACTTTTAATATAATGGCAGCAACCTGAAGAACATAAAAGGAATATTAGTTCTATAAACTGCCTTTTTCTGAAGATCATCTATGCAAGGACCTACCTAATTCTGTTGTAAACTGAATACTTACAACATCTTGCTGAAAATCTGGTTGGATGGAATGAGTAAGCTTTATACTACAGTTGCCAAAATTTTCCATTCACGAGTCTACTTCTATTTGCACTTCCAGGCTTGCTTCCAGATTTCCTAATTTGGAAAACATTTCTTTGAGGCCTTGAATTAAAAGCATATGTTAGGATTTAGCGTGAACTTTAGAAATTGCAAAGTATTTGCAGGACATGATGAGGGGGTGGTAGTTGGAGAAGCAGGAAGAATCAGTAAGAAAGTCTTTCCCTACCCGCAATTAAATTTTTTGTTCTAGTCACTTTTTTCTTTTTTTTTTACTCTGGTCTCTTTTTGAAATTGTCTTCCAGCATGCTTCTCTGTGTATGTGTTTGTACCTGTAAATTTATCAGTTTTCCCATTGCTCTTAATAACTTCGTACCAATTGGTCAACTTGTAACAAGAACAGAGCTCTAATACCTCTGGATTTCCTAAAAACTAAGGAAAAAGTATTTTTTAGTGCCCACACACACACACCTTGCACAGTGAGCTTAGTCATGACTGGTCACTCAAGAGGCCACCCTTCTGAGATATCTTTTGGAGACCCTAGGTCCAGAGCAGTGCTGTTCAGTCATATTTCATTCTTCTTCTAGCTTCAAGAAATCCAGCCATAAGATACAAAGCCATAGCTTTCTTACTCTTCTGCTCAGAAAATATGCATCATTAATTAATATTAGTCTGGTACCCAGAGGCCAAATGTGACAGAAATACAGCAATGCTGGATTGTGTGTCAGTAAAGGGAAGCCAGAGGGATCATCAAAGTCAGGTAAATTAAGAGAAGGGATCTTGCTGGTCCCACAGTGTTGGTGCCTGGAAACGTGCACTGGGGAGGTCAATGCATGATAATCCCTTTTGGGATCACTATAAACTGCCAGCTGAACTGCCTCTAGCTACTAGGAGACAAACTGAACTGATTCAGACAGTGACTGCAAACTGGGGGAATTAGTAAAGCGCCTCTGATTGTACCTCCATGAAATAGACAAAAGTGTTTCAGAGCATAATTTGCGATCCCCTCATTCGGTTTCCTGGTTTCCACAGTGAATATCTGTAAAAACAGATGCTCAGCCTAACATATCTAGTCTTGTCCTTGAAAATTTAATTAAACTTACCAGCATAAGGTGACTCTTTACTTTTCCAACTAACACTATTGTACTCTGCATCAGTTGCTGTCTTTGAACTGTTTTTATATACAGGCAAAATTCAAAGAAAAAAATTAAAATTATAGGTTCAAAATTATGCTATATTTTGCATTAAGATCGAAGATACAGACATAATTCATCATCACCTGATCTCTACAAACCCAATGGGAAATAAATGAACATTTATTTCTGCAGCTGTTTGTCTCAATAACCATAATAATATAGCTGTTAGACATAAACAGCTCACATCAGCTCTGTCAGAACAAAAAAAGTATGCCAAGCTAAGTACCTGATAAGCTTTCACATTCAAGTGTTTGCATGTAATATCAGTATTTCTCTGATGCAAATTACAGTAGATGACAGCTGTCACCCAAGTGCATATGGTGCTTTGAATGAGCAGGGCTCCCAAGAGTTGACTTTAAGAACAATTTTTATACTACCAGTGACTAAATTTTGTCATCTTTCTGGACTAGAGGGAGGGAATCCTTTTGATGCCCACAACTGAGGCAAAAAAATATAGACATGATTGAAGAAAGAAATAAAACAAAAAATTAAGCCTGAGGTTCTCAGTAGAGCCTAAGGGAGTTAACTTAGTTCAAAGGCCTCTAATTCCTCTAGGCTTTATTGAAATTCCCAGTCTCAGCACCACATTGCAACATTGATGACTGCAGTTACTCAACAAAGAAGTGACACTAAAGGAAACTTGAGTAAGAGGAGCACTATGTGGGACTGCATTTTAAATAGAATTATAGCTGTAACTAACTTACTAGATCTAAATCTGTTCCCTGTTTTTTACAGTGTAAATTACCTTGGCACCACCAATCCACTGTCTGGGGGTGAGTGCACATCCACATCCACCTCCAATTTAACTTTTCCTCCTCAGCCTAGATACTAATTGGAACATTCCTTGTTTTATTTCTTAACTAGAATTTGTTCCAGAATGTGTCTGGCTGCTAAGGAAATTTAAAAATTACTGCAATACTTCTCATAAGGTTACTTTAAAAGTGCTGCCTTTAAATCATAGAATCACCTGGTTGGAAAAGACATCTTGGATCATCGAGTCCAACCATTCCTATCTGCCAATAAACCATGTCCCTGAGTTATGGATTGTTACGAACCAGAGGACATTTGATGAGCACCCCAAGCACTGAGCAGCTTACGCTAAATGAAATAAAGGCACCTTAGCATAAGGCCTCACAGCTTTTGCACCAGAATTAAAGCTAACTTTGCAGAAGAAGCAGCTACTGTAAATGACACACTGTCTTCAAGGTTTCTCTTTTCAACAATAGAGAGTTGTTCTACCTTATACTCCTCTCATTTCTCACGGGAAGCTTTCCTCGGTAGTCCTTGACTTGTTACTTTGGAGTCTATCAGTTTGTAGACTGAAATGCTCACATAGCTGTTTCTCATGAGAAAATAGAATAATGCATTGTAACTAATGATTACTTGTTGCTAATGAAGAATTGTCAAATCAGCTTGCAAAACAATGGCTTGCTTCAGCTAAGTAAGGTATAAAATGTGTTATGAACTTCGATTAAATAGCTTCACTTGGATCATATTGATCACTGCGTGTCGTCCCATATTTTCTTCTGTCACCTGAGCACCTCATCCACCTGCCTTTTAAACACCTCCAGGGATGGTGACTCAACCACCACCCTGGGCAGCCTGTTCCAGTGCCCAATGACCCTTTCTGTGAAAAATTTCTTTCTGATATCTAGTCTGAATCAAACCTGGTGTACTGTGAGAGCAGGAATCCATGACACCACTGAAGAAGAACCAACCTTCTGGAAGAAATGAAAAGATATTTCATATGAATTTAGACATGTCACATCATACTATATTGTATCTTCTATGTCTATGCTGAACTAGTGAGCTGTAGAATTGCGGTCCATCTGATATATGCCAGGTACTTTGTACTTACTTCACATAGACATAAACCATTCTGTGTAAAACATTTGTAGAAGGTCAGTTGCATCCAGAACATGTTGGACATACACCAATGTGTTATATAATTAATCTGTTCATGAAAAATTAAACCCAACGTACAAAAAAATCATCAGCTTCACTGAGCATTCACAAGGCATGCAGGGCAGGTTTCGTGTGTTACTATCATGCTTGCTTACTGTAGAGTTGGTCTGCACGTGTGTAGGGTAGGAAAGCCAGGATTTCTCTGGCAGCCTAAGTGGAAATATGGATCTTACAGAACTTATGACCTTCTGGAAAGTCAGGGAAATGGATAAAACACTCAGAAGCTTCCCGCCAGAAAAAATGAAGATGTATTACAAAAAATACACTATAGATCTGAGATTGGGGATCAAGGAAAGAATGTATCTCATCGGATCCATGTACTCCAAAACGCCTGGAAAATGACTGAAATACATTACTGAGCTTACCTTTTTACACATCAGCATCATTTTGTAAAAGTCCACCTTCGTTACAGATGTTAGATTCCTTATTCGGAGCATCTTTAGGAACACCTTTAGGAACATCTTTAAATCAGTGGGGTTTTCCTCCCTTCTAATTCTCCACTGCCTGATTCAGATGACAAGCCAGCTAGAGCCTTTCAACTTGCTTCATTGCCCTGCTGTCATTTTAGTAAGTTTTCCACCCTAATCTCCTACTTTATAGGCACAAGGCATAACACCTGCAGCTGTCAGATTGTCTCCTGCAAGAAGGAGCAGAATGGGACTTCTCATGAGAAATCTCAAGGGGGAAGGTTCACTGAGTCTGTCATAATCAAGTTTTTCACAGAACTGTTAATTTCAAGTAAGGAAGTAAGGCTTTGTTTAGTTAGCATGATCCCCAGTATGACACACAACTGTTTTTCTTGCTAAGTTGGTTACCTGAACATTTTTAAGACTACATTGTGGCAAAGCAGAGTACTTTCAGGTTGTCACTGCTCCCATTTTACATATGCACCCCCCCCTTTTTTTTTTTATTTTCTCATTATATAAGTCATTTAAAATATCATAAGAAAGAGACAGACATTCAAGTTTTCATTCTTTAGGCTATTCATCTATAGAAACAAATGGCTTTACATTCGGATGTTGTGTATTTTCTGTTTCCTTCAATAATTGTCTCTTTTTCTTTGTTTCCCCAAACTGTGTAAAAATAAGATTATTTTTAATTCTTGCATGAAATCACATTTGCTAAAATACTCAAACTTATGATGCTTAACTTAATCTAATTTATACAATTAAAAACAATAGGAATCTGCATTTGTTTTTTTACTTTGATAGTTTCTATTTTCTTCCTACAAAAAATAAAGGTCTTCATAGTTCAGACAAAAAAAACCCTTTAACCAATAGATTCTTAAAATAGATCAGTGAGTACAGTAGAAGAGGTGATGTAATTTTATTATACCATATGAGGCTGACAGAACATTATTCAGTAATCATGTTCACAAGCACTAATCAATAACAACATCAGATATGTATAAATCTTGAACAGGTAGTGACAAATCACTTAGGAGTGTTCGTGTTTGTGACAGAGTAAAAGTTAAGTCTCTGTCTCATTTTCTGGAAGGAAAATTTCCACACACACACATAGACACACATCCACATCCATACCCTAGATGGATCAAAACAAATGATATGAATGAGATTTTCACATCAGTAAATTCTGGTAATAATTCAGTTCAGAACTTTGACATGGACAGTGGGGTTATTTTTCCTTTTTTTATTCTGATCGGAAGAAGAAGAATCTTACACATCAGAAAGCATTCACATAAAAGTACATACATAAATGATATAATGATGAAATATTCAACATGAACATTGGGGAAAAAAGGAAAAAAAAATCTCATGAAATGAGCTGAGTCCTACTGGCAGAGTTAATACTTTTGTCAAGATCAAAGTTCTTCTCCAGGCTGGCTTTGGGAGCACTCAGATTCGAAGTACTAATTGACTTCAAAATACACCTAACTTGTCCGGATTCGGTTTGAAATCCAAACACTAAATCATAGAATCATAGAAGATAGAATTATAGAATCATAGAATCACCAGGTTAGAAAAGACCCACCAGATCATCGAGTCCAACCATTCCTATCAAACACTAAACCATGCCTGTCAGCGCCTCGTCCACTCATCCCTTACACACCTCCAGGGAAGGTGACTCCACCACCTCCCTGGGCAGCCTGTGCCAGGATGAGGTTGTCTTCTGGTGCTTCAATGCACTGAGTGATTGAGGAAACCATGGAGTACAGCAGAAGTGAGAAAAACCCAGCCCTGTGGCACAACCGAGTTCGGGGCAGAAGCCTCCCTGAAAGGAGTAGTGACAGCTCTCAAACAAGCAGCATTTTTTTCTGTTTAGTGTGCTACTGCCATAACTGATATTGCCACATAATCTACGCTGTATTTGCACGAGACATGGTTCCCATTTTGATGATTTCTGACCACAGTGACCCAGGAAAGCACTACAAGCCCTGTTTTCTCACAGCTGACCTGTATTCTGAGTCACTCACTGGAGACTAGAGAACAAACAGTGTCATTTGGACTCCCTTCCACCTGCTTACTACCAGCCTTCCTTGTATTTTCCTGGGGAATTTCTGAATTGTGACAACAACTCTAAATGTGCCATTGCAGACACACATAGAGGACACTAATCTAAAGAGAAGAAAAGAGAGAATAAAGTAAAAATAGCAATCTGAAAGAGGTAAGTGTATTACTTATACCCCAGTGGCAAAACATGTATATCATAAAGCTAGCAGAGATATACCGTAAATATTTTCCCCCATTATTTTAAATGACGGTCTCTGCAGCTTTCTGAGATATCAAAATAAATGTAAAGGTAAAATTTTCATATGTTCTCAGGAAGTGCAGACCTCAATATTTGCTCATACTAGGTTTACCACTGTGTTTCTACAATGCACTGCTTTATATATGTTTGCAGATACTGAACGGTCAGTGTTGGTTTTCATCATAGCTACTTATTAATGATTTCTTAGGATGGTCATTGTCCAACAGTTACCCAACAGAGAATTTCTGTGGTCACAGCTACTGAAAAGATGAAATATGTCAGAGAGAAGGAGAAAAAACGCATACTTGGCAAAAAAAATCATAAATTACATCCTAGCTTGAGCAATAACAAGGCATTAAAGGGTTTGCTTTTGACTGAATTTTAATGTCTGAAATGGATCGGGGAATGAGATTGTTGGCTGCCATATGCACAATGGTGTATAATTTTAAAGGTGAAGGCAGCATGTTTTGAATATCAAAATCAAGTCAGATTTTGAAGCTGTATGAAGTGCCTAAGAGTCATATATTTGGTTTACTTGTCCATGTACCTGTAACTCCACAACAGCTAAATTTTCATATGTTTAATAAAAACATTTACATGTGACCAAAATTAATGATTTTAAGCTTATAACGTCACAGAAATTTTCTTTTTCTTCTGGAACCAGATTGTTATCTTCTAGTACAATTGGCTTCTATACCTTTCTTTTTTATCTCTGCTGACTGAGAATGGACCTTTGCATAACTTACTTTGACTATCAGTAAAATTTACTTCTATATAAAGACCTGTTAAGCAAAAGGCATGTATTAAACCTCAAAGATTTAAATTTATGGAGAATGAGGTAGAGTTGTGTAAATAACATGGGGACTTGGGAACTGGATCAAAAGCAAATATCAATAATAGGAGAATATGATAATGTAAATATTTTTTTCTTCTTCTTTTATTTTAGAATAAAAAGTTTCATGTCAGCTATTGGTTAAAGAAAATAAGGATATCAAAGTTTTATTTATAAAACTGCCAGAAAAGTCTCCCTTTTACTTGGTAAGATATTTGCTCATTCCGTGTTATTACCTTACCAAAATAAATCTCAGACCAGTAGTTTTCACTATTTAAGATCATGCTGAAATACCAGTCTGGAGAGTAATTCTTACAAATCTTGATTTTTGCTGCAGCTCTGGGTTTCCATGCTTGCCCAACATCAAGTAGAGTGGTTTGACATTTAAACAGTTTTTGATCTAAAGACCAGAACAATAAAGATAAGTTCAGGATGAGTGCAAAACAATAATCTTGTTCAGGCCACTTACCTTAGAGAGTTTTGAATCTCTCCTCCAATCCATTTTTAATTATCTTTATACAATGGAATGATATCAATGTGAACTAAAGAAACATCTTAGAATGAAACACCTTCTCAGGACACTACTGAGCAGTGGCTAGGCTCTGCCAAAGCTACGTGATGATATGTTTAGGTTTATACCCCTGCAGGCAGATATGACTCTTGGTCTTGCATCTACTCTGTGATTTTTGACTCCTCCAGTGGTCAAAGAATTTGGATTGACACCATTACCAGCACTGAGGTGAAATGTGCACAGTCATGAGAGATGAGTTTTCATTCAATAAGATTTTCATGATTTTTTGGGGTTTTTGTTCCTCGCTTTCATCACTGAAATTACAGAGAATGTTTTTAAGTATACACTGTTTTGGAAGAGAAAGATTGGTTTTCACACAAAATGGAAATGAAATACAAAAATTGACCAGCTGATACAGTCTGTCTTTATTTGAAAGCAATATTCATTTACCAATAACTTCTGTGGAATGGAAGACTAGTACATTCTCAGAACAAAATAAGTGAAAACATCAAAACAATGTACTTTCTAGGCAAGGCAAGGCAGGGACTTTAGTTCAAGGCAGAATAGTGTCAGAGTCTCAATTGTATGCAATAAAAGGGCAATACAATGAAATATTTCGAGAATTCCTGCTGAGACATTTACAGAATAACAGTTCTTTCTTTAGGGATTTTCTCCAAATGTCGGCTAATTATTCCTGACATTTATTCTGAGGTCCCACAGTGAAGAAGCGCAAGACCAACAAGATTTAAGAAACTAATGATAACCAATTTAAAATATTTACTGACTTGAACCTTAGAAGGTAGAGCCAGAGGGTTCTCCCTGTACCTGAGAAAGTTGCAGCTGTTCTACTGTATACCTTGGAGATATCAAAGATATAAACAGGCACTGGATGCTGTAAACCCCCAGTGAAGAGTCTACTTATGTACACATATTGCATGCCAGCTTTAAGAATACTATGTTGGCCTATTTGCAGTGTCTAAGCTGCAATGTACTTTGTTTATTACCAGTTTATTGTTTGTATACATACCATGGTGCTTCAGTATTTCTTTCAGTAGTTATTTAAGGGGATCTGAGAGGACTGTGGTAAGTAGACCAGAGATTTTCATATTTATCTTTTTTCCTTGAAATATCTATCTCACTTCTAACAGAAGAATGAAATGATGGATTTTAATAGAAAAAAATAAAAATAAATGAAATATTTTAGAATACAATAATATAATAAATTCTGATTTATTTAACTTTCATCGATTATATAAAATATTTAGATCTCAAATCAGAAAAAGGCCTCAGAATTAGATATCCAATTTTGATAAAAGATCAAAGTCCATGAAATGAAGGGACTTTCTACTGACAGGCCATTAAAGCTGCATCAAGATATGAGCCATAAGGGCTTCACAGTAACATAGAGGCTGGCGACAGTCAATTTCTTGCCTTACTCGAGACAGTCATTTCATAAACATCAGCCAAATGAGAAACATGAGGAAAGGAACAAAGGGAACGAGCAGCTGCCATGGGACCAGCTACCATCTAAGGCCAGAGCTGGTTACCTAGCTCTTTGCCCTGACATGGTGAGGTGAGGGCAGGCCTGGGGTGCCTCATACTAATGGCTCACTTACATGCCTTCACTATAAAGAATTTCTGGATTCTGCAATATTTCTGCATTGATTTCTGATTTATGTGAATTGTCTGTCCTGCTCTTCACTTCTGATAATTCAACAGTATCACTAGGTTGGAAATGGATATCGGAACTGAAAAATTAAAAATGATCCTCTTCTGAAATGTTGCAGCATCATAGTTTTTGCAAGCCAAAAATCAAAGAAAATATCAATTCATTTTATTAAAAATAATTTATTTTGACAGCTTTGAAACACTGATTTTGAAGTTAAGGCACTTCTTCCTTTACTATAATTAGCATAAACAAATGTTTTAATAAGATCATATATGTTTATTATAAAAACTGTAAAACAAAAGCTGGGATCAAATGTGTTTTCTTTCCCACTTTGTATGTGAGGTGTTAAAATCAATAAGTCAAATCAGCCATTATGATGAGTTTCAAGCTTGCCAATTAGAATTTTGCCAGAAAATTTATAACAAGATATACTAGTAATGGAAATTTGTGATGACTTACGAGTGGCTGAAATAATTTCCATGATCATTCTAATTTCACTGGATTTATAATTGTCACAAATTCTAAATTATTTCTTTAAGGTACAAAACCAGCTGCTATTACAGCTGGAAGCATATAATAAAAAAGTTTTCCCATGTAGACCTAGTAGAATTTACTCAATTCCAGTGAGATAATGATCTCATATTTGGTTAGCAAAATCTTCTGATTTAATAAACATAATTAAAAACCTGGCCATGTTACTTACATCATGTACTCTCCATTGATTTCACAACAAATCCACATAAGGTGTTCTGTTCCCACAACATGCAGAGATCAAAGAAGCCTAAGTGCTTAGGGACAAAATCAGTAAAAGACATCCTGTTCTGGAGTACTACCAGCCTCAAAGAGAAATTACATTTTTTTCAATTTTTCTTTTCCTAATATTTTAAAAATATGTCTCAGATGCAGCTTGCATATAACATCACATTTAGAAAAAAAAGGACTTGTTAAATTAGTGAAGGATAATTAATTTTATCCTTCTTGGTAGCACACTCTAGAGTCAAACAGTTAGATGTATTTGTCATACAGTTGGTAGGGTGACACCATTTTACCTGTGCTTTTCAGCAATGCTTCCCTATGCAGAAAATGAGAGGACACCTTCAAGGAGTCTTACCCAGTATCTTTTATCTTTCAAATTATTCATATCAACATGAAACCTTCAATGCTTTTTCACCTACTGTTTTTCTTATTCAGGAAATGATATAATTTTGCTGGAGAAGAGTAGAGGTTTCACCTAATATTTTACAAGCTCATAGCTATTCTCTGAAGTCTTTGGGGAAACCTGTGCTACTTTGGAAAATACAAAAATAAATAAATCATGGTTTTGCATATAGAAAATATTAAGTTTCAGTCCCTAACAATCCACCCTTACATAAACATTTAACCAAGCCTTTATCTGGTAAACAGTCTCATGAATCTCTCTTTCCCAACCGAACAGAAGATCAGCACCAATAGTCTCAGGCAATTGTGTATAATCCAGTGTTGGATACTCTTGAAGAGTTTGTGCTTGTCGTTAATGTAGAATAAACTTTATTCTACAGAAACTTTCTCAAGTACAAAAAAAGTCTTTATAAGCAAATGATTTTTTTGTTTTCTGTATACAATCTCACATATATTTGGAACGTGTTACTTTCTCCAGAGCCATGAGTATTTTTGCACTGTATGGTCTGTATTAAATTATGCTGAGGTTCATACTACAGGTGAAAACTCAACAGTGAAAACATTACCAGGAAATATAAAGACAGAAATCTATTCATTGACCATGCTTTTGCAGGTTCTAGATGAAACACAGATGACTCAGTCAAAGCAGATACCTAAAAGACACAAACAATAAAAGTAATTTGGCACTTGCTGTACACTGCAGCTTCCAGCAAAATGCCTGACCTGCCTACACAGGGCATGGGTCTTTAGATGTCACTTAGAATAAAGGATCAGCCAAGGTCCAACTAGCCTTCTAATTAGGGATTTGACTCTCCAGAAAAGCTATGTAAGTATTGAAGAGCAAACCCCAAGGCAGGTACTCCTGTCACAAAACCTCAGGTGCCTGAGGCATTGCTACACCAAGGGGTGAAATGTCATCGTGCTGCTGACAAGGGTGCTCTGGAACCAGAACTAGTAGGGCTGCATCAGCGCAAATCCCTACAGCAACTGATTAACTTTGATTAAATTACATTGATTACTGCATTAAATATTGTATCACCAGTAATTTTGTATTAAAAATAGAACAAGCATGTAGTGACTAAATATTACGATGTCAGCCCTTAACACAGAGCAAGAGTAGAAAGGAACAATAAAACATATTTGATATACCACTAGTAAGATAACGTTGCAATGCACTTTGTAATGCTTGTGTATGCAGAATCTCCTCAGGGTTGCTGTCTCCACCTCCTTTCTCCATATAGTGACACAGTGAACTGGGTGGAAGTTTCAGATAGTGTTAGTGCTAGCTCAAGGATTTCTTTGTTCTCTCTCCATAAATAGAAATTTGTTTCCTAAACATTTTCATATATCTGGCTTTGAGATTTTCAGGTGATTGCAGAGGTAGGCAGAACTTTAAGGACTAAGATTTTGGACTCATTTACCTAATAGGTCACAGGTGGTTAGCCAAGCTAAGTTTTTGGCAAGGTGTAGCTATGAATTATTTCAGATGGGTTACCAAAATTTTTGGGCCTTGCATAATTTTGGACTTGCAGAAAAAGAAGTTTGCTTTTCTTCAAAGAAAGGATTTTTAAAAAAATCTGTTTTCCTCAACTGAAAAAGTGTTTTCATTTACAACATAACACATATAAAAGAATGTAATTATTTTCTTGGCTGTTTGTTTTTTTTTTTGTTCTTTCTTTCCCTGGCATTAGTATAGGCCTTCGAGGAATTTAGAGCTTTAGAGAATATAATTTTGTTTATGGGGTAATTCATTCAGTATTTCAGTTCATTGGTAAATCTTCCCTTTAAGTTTTCTGTGCTTACCATTAATCTCAAATGTACAGCACTGCATAGCAGGTAGTTAAGCAGCTTACATGAAGGCTAACTGCCTGCATGCACAGTCTGCTGCTTCTTCCTTGACAGCCTGACAAACTTGCCTTCCTATTGAATATCCGGGATTGTGGCTCATTTCTTTGCAATGCAGAGTTTCCCCCTTCACCCTGTGAATATCAGTGTTGTCTAAAAAAGCTTATTATGAAAGATGAAAGACACTGGTCTTCAACCCTATTCTTTTTTAAACCATGTTCCCTGTCTGAAGCAACCTTACCATGTGTCTGGTGATAAAATATAATCTCTTTTCAACTATTTTATGTATTCACTTCATGCATTTCAAGCACTTAAGCTATTCAAGTGCACTGCCCTCTATGAGGAAGTGTGGTGTCAGCTGGATTCTGCATGTGCTTCTCCATAATGTTTCATGATAATGCAAATACAGACTTCCCCCTTTTTGTCACAACTAAGCTTCCGAATTCCCACTCAACAAACCTTAATAGACATGGTTTCATTAAGGAGAACAGCACTGAAAAGGATTTGAAATATAAATAAAGTGTGTAGGCCTTGTGGCACTCCTGAAAAGGCAGAAAGCTTCAGTGGTGAATACACACACGCAAGAAAATATAAGGCTATTTGATCAGCAACCAAAATGATGATTCATTTTCACCTTTCCATAACACTCTCCACACTACCGACAAGCCTTTCCCACATACTCCTCGCTACTTTCATGCCTCCTGCATCTTCTATGTATTTGGTTGGATGAGCGGCAAGCATATGCTGTGACAGATTTACAGCTGCACTTATGCTGACTGTCCAAATATAAGTGTATGCTGACCAGCCAGCTGGCTGTTTCCTCCTGAAACCAGTAAAGGACTGGATTGCAATGGCTTTTCCTTCAAGAAAATGCTAATTAGGACCATTGCTATAACCAGGAACTCATTCATATAAAATGAATGGGAACTTCTAATCTTTGAGACTACACTGCTGTCAGACTCAGTTATGACTGGACAACAAACTCCAGGGATGGCAACAACAGACAGACAGATGGGCAAACTGTATGATTACACAAGCCTCATTTATTTAGGAAGCACAACTAAACCAATTAGCTTTTCCTTGAAATCTTGCCTCAAGGGGTACTAAAAGTTTTTATATCTTTACTGCACGTTGATAGATGTAAAGTATATTTTCTGTTTACCAAGAAGTTTTTATTTACATCTCCTTTGACAAAGATATTTGTCCAGATTTGTCAAAGAAGACAATGAATATTTCGAGCGTAGGAAGGGTAGCTAGACTGAAGGATGTTCAGAAGCATACCAGAATCTGAAGTAATCTAGGGATTTTTTCTACATGGCTGTTTAGTGGTTTGACATAATTTCTTTTAAGAGAAGCAGAATAGCATTCATCATACAGAAAACAAATTCTGAACTCATTCTTTTCCCAGAAAGACCACAGAGAAGATAGCTTTCCTGTTGATCAATCTGCAGCAGAGGATTAAAATTATTGCTCTAATCCAGACCATGTCAAGCTTCATAGGCTTAAATATAGTGACAGTAGAAGATTTAAGAAGCATTAATAACAGTGGTAGTGTGCATAAAAGTGCTTTGTATAAAATGTACAATTATTGAAAGTGTTAATTTCTCTTATTTTGTCCTAAACATATATTACAAAAGTCAGAAAGTAAGACTCCTTAAGGTGCTGCACCATCTTTGCCAGAGCAGATGTGAATTCTGACTTTACAGTGTTTGTTCTGATAGAGACAAAAAGGAATTTTTATGGTCAATTCTGACAGATGAGATGATGCTTTGCCTACCTGTAGTGATCCATCATGCAGACATTTACATCTAAGTTAGCCACCATCAAAATATCCTTACAGCTAATGGGAATTAAAAAGCACATGTAAAGTTTAGCTCAGCTGGTTTAGTTGGGTTTTTTTAACATATGACCTGAGTCCTAGAATTGCTTATTTATCTCAATTGATTAGCAAAGTCATTAAAAAAGTTCAGCTATAAATAATTTTGCCAAACATCAATATTTTGATAAAGAAATATTAGCCAGATTATAATGAATTACTGATGTATTTTTCATTGGTTGTTTTTTCCAACAACGTTAATGATTTTTTTACACACAAACTAATTCCTGTGGAAACAATCAGCATTGGGTAGACCTTAGCTCTTTCTTAGGAAGAAGGAGAAATTTATTTTCTGATGTCTTCTCCAGGATGTTTCTTAAACATTATACTTACATCAAGAACAAAAGAAAGAAAGCTTAAGCTCTACCTGGGTCTAGCCAAATCATCTGTTCACCTCCTTGCCTACAGTTCTCATCTGTTACCTTCTGGACCTCTCTGTGGCACCTTGCCAAAATGAATCACATTTTGATTTTAGGATGCTTCAATACAGCAATCTTCTCTATAACATCTGTTTTCATCATCTTGGTTAGCTTTTCTGCCTTGAGCACTTCGGAAGTGTCTGGTGAGTTAGCTGCCCAGTGGTACAGTTTCATACTCCCTCATCAGTGTGGATCTTATTGGTAATTTCAGTGAGTTTGTAGATTTAGAAGCCTTTAAATCTCTGGAGAGCTATTGCTACAACTCTAATAAGAAGGTGTTGATAGGCCTTTGGCAGCACTATTGCAGGACTCGTTCAAGGTTACTCTCATTTTTTCTCATTTATTCTCACTGTACTTACAATATGTTATATAAGTTGCCAAATTTTAGCTATTGTACAATTATCCACAATGTTTTTATACTCTAAAGTAAAATGCCTACTCTTCTTCAGCATTTGCCCCCATTTTAGACTTTCACATAATCTATTTTTCTGAAAGCAAGATGCAACTTTCTAATGCCTGATAAAATTCTCTGTAGCTGTTCTTCTTCTAAGAAGGAAAAATACTTCCGTTCTTCCTAAAACCAGTCTTATCTTGATTTTATTACAGTAAATTAATTGTGGGAGACTGATGACTCATCATGACATTCTGGCTATAGACAATGACATTTATTCAAATTAATCTTACATGAGGTTAAGATTCTCTTACTCTACAGTTTTTCTGTGCCCATTGATGTTTTAACAGTCCTTCCAACATTAATCTCTGCAGGTTAAAATGCAATTTTTCTTATCATGATTTACGAATAAATGAGCACACATATAAAATACAAATCACATATATGCAAGCATAGATCAGCAAGCATACAAGTAGAATAAATTATTGTACAATAAATTATTTCTTTACATGACTAATTTAAAAGGTACTCCAACAGTTGGATTTCTGTGGAGGCCTGGTTTGTTTTCTTTTATTTCTCCAGAGCCAACCGACAAAGCAACTGCACTCTGTTTTGCTGTATTTGTGTATCCAGTTGTAACTATCAATCAGACTCGTGAGACTTTTAGTAAAGTTTCTTTGATTAATCAAAGACATTGCTTGTCTGTTCATCTGGAATTTGTAGAATGTAGCAGGTCATGTAGATGTCATGTTATTAGATATATATCAAATTCAATAATTGAAAAAGCAGCTAGTCAACTGAGAACTCATGCATAGTACCACAAAAGTGACTTTTTTTTTTTAAAAAAAAAAAAAGCCACTACACAAAAGCCTTAAGTGGCAAATAAACAACATGATGCACTTTAAGAGAATTTTACTGCAATGAGTGAGCTGATGGTGTGGAGGGGACAGAGCTGTCGACTTTGCAAGCAGCAGTTTTCTTGGAAACATCTGATGCTACAGAAGCAGAAGGCAGATGCTTTTGTTTGAAAAGTAGCATGTCATACAGATGAACACTGGGCTTTACCAAGTGTAACATCTGAAAGGAAAAAGCTGTCAAAAATAATAATCCAGCCTCAAAGCCAGCTCTGTAATTTTAAAAATATTTGCATGTTGCTGCTGCTGCCTCATATGGTGGCATTAGAAGAGTGTAGAGTTTTAATTCACTTCAGGTGTTTGCATCCCTACAAAGTCCGTATTATTTCTCGTCGCACTGGTAGGCTCCCAGAATGCCAAGTTATTTGCACTACATGAACAGATTGCATAATTATTTGCTGACTTTCTTGAAAGGAGAGTCGGCAGTGCAGTGTGATCAGGTTTTCCAGACTTAGCCAATGCATAGGTGAGGGGGCAGAGACATGAGGACCGTATCAGTGCAATTTTTAAATAATGAGCACAAACCCTTGGGACCATTTTTTTTAAACAAAATGATGAAACACCTTGAATGTGAGATATATGTTTGGTTGATTTGGCATGTGATGTTAAATTGAATTAATGTGAGTGTGGATTCAGACCAAGTTGTGGAATAAGAATGAAAAGATAGTCTGATAGCAAAATTCTTGTTTTCTCACAGAAAGAAAAATATATTGTAAATAAAGCTTTCAGTTTACCCTTCAGAAAAATGTAATTGAGACATTTTTAAGAGAAAATAATATCTGGCAAGACAAATGTTAAAAAAAAGTAATTTTTTTTAAGTAAATACTTTTTAACCCCTTCAGAAAACTCTGAAATGCTTTTTACATGTTTATGCAATATTTAACTATTCTACAGAGTGATATTAGCAGCATCTCTGTTGTGAATTCACATCACATTTCTTCTGTGGTGAGATTCTTCCCATGCACTTATCACTGAATTATCTAGAGAAAAAATCAAATGGAGCTTTAGCTTGAGTCTGTAACTGCAATAACTTTGGAGCAGGCTCTCACAGTATTTTTCTTCTGCTATGAGGAGAAGTAGTGAACACTGAGGGAAATGATGAGTGAATGAGCTGAATTCTACAGCTTGATCTTGATCTTACTCCTTGGATGACTAGATCTTCCAAAACCTAATAACTAGAAATAAATCTAGTCAGCAGAAGAAGACTTTGTCCCAGCACTTCTTTGGTCGATGATCAGACTGGTTTGACAAAGATGGCCAGCTAAAGTCTTCAGGGAAAAGGGTTTGTGATACATGGGTGGCATATGGAGGACACTATTTTTTATCTCTGTTTGATGGCCTGGGGTCTTCACCTACATTTACATATCTCATAAACTTTCCATAGTGTGTTCTGGAAATCATAAGTCTCTGGTGCATGGTAGAGTAAAATCACCCAGTTGGAAGATTCCAAAAAATAGGATAGAGATATAAAGCACCAAATCTATGAAGGCACAAGGCACAAAGGGATTCTAGAAGTGAAACAGTTACACTGAACTGAGTTGTTTTTTTTTACATTGTTTTGTTGATAAAAATAGTGGGAAAGTATTTTTATAACTCTAGAGAAATTGAACTATCAGAATTTCCAGTAAGACAGGTTGAATATGTGAGCTCAGAGTTCACACTTGGAAAAAGATCTATATCGTTATGCTTCAGGTTAGGTGGCTCTCCCTTGTATCTATCATGTGTGTGGAGTATCTTTCTTTTCATTCTTTCAATGAAATGTAGTAAAGCAAATCTCAATTAAAAAATTGTATCAGAAAAGTGAAAAGGATCTGAGTGTAGATGTCCAGATTTCTAATTGCAAATATAGATTAAGGGGAAAGCAATGTTTGTGGTGTAAGATAGAAAAAATACCTTTAAATACAATATTTCCATTAAATTTGTCTTCTACTATGCTTTTACTGATTAATGAGTGGAGGGCAGTTGTTTCATAGATTAAAGATTGTAGGATCTTAAAATTCTGGTAGTGTATATTCATAGGTTTGTTAAAAAAATTCTTTGAATTTTTTGAAACATGTTCTATTCTGATTGGAGATCAGGCATGGAACAGTGCATATGAAGGTAAGTAACTGATTCAGAAGGGAAATCAGAGGTTAAAACTGCAATTATCTCCAAAAGACACCTCCCATGTTTTGAATTTTTAGTAGCTGTCTATTATTAACAACCCTACTTAGATTTGACAGGCATGTAATAATGTAGTTATTCATCTCAAAGACGGTGGACCAGAATACATTTCTGGCTCTATAAATACATTTTAAGAGCTGAAAGACAAATTTCATTACAATAAGGAGTGGGGATTTGGTAAAGATAATATCTGGGGTTTTATCGGTAGATAAATCTTTCTTTTTCCACAACTGCTGTTAGGGTTTTAGAAAGTTTAATAAATAGAGTAAGTATTCCTATGTTTATTAGTAACAGTAATATTTGAAAGCTGAGAGTGTGGCATCCATTTCAGAATATGTTGTGTCAATCCATGCCGTATGTAATGCCACTGAACCCAGTCTAGTTATAGAGATCTGAACCTGGCTCAAAAAGAATGCTTTACTTTTCCTGAAAAAATATTGTCTAGTCAAAGTTAAAGATAGACAAGTGATGAAGGCCTGTTCCCACTAAAAGACAGTGGAATTTGTCCATAGATTTACAGAAGTGCTCAGCTAATGCCCCATGTGATTTTTCAGAACATCATACACACATGCAGGTTTATTGAGTGTAGTGGTTTCCTCTCATAGAATATTTTGAAGAGAGTATTTTCCTTACGTCAAGTTGACCATTAGTTTTCAACAGAAAATTAGGATTTTAGATAATTAAAATGTCATCAAATGAAAATATATAAAAAGCATCTCAGTACATTTTACAGCATTTCGTAAAGTATCTCTGTCACTCTTGTTATATCTGCAAATGGCAACTAGAAACTAAATTAGTAGTTAGAAACTCTCAAAAATAATATTGTAGCATTTAAGCACTTCACTGTTGAAAGGTAAAATATAAACATTTTGAACTTTCTTAAGTTCTTTCTTCCCTCTAGCATTATATTCTCAGAAGTAAATTTTTTTTGTGATGATGAGCTGATGTCTATTTTTCATTAATCAGTTTTCCTTTAGTTATTCTAATTTCATGCAGAATGCAGACTTTTAGCTATTGCTTACGTATCTTTTCAAAAAAGTCCTATAATCCTGTTCCTTTCAGTGTGCTACATTCTCAAAACCATTCAGTGCATGAGTTAAGATAACAATAACTGAAATAACAGTAGTCTCATCTGACATGACGGTAACTGTCTGGAAATAAAGCAAGCATGATATCTTCATGTAGCATATTAAATAAAAGCAATTCATCAGGAATGTAATTTAATAATGATGTAAAGGACAACATAAAGTTGTGATCTAATGAAAGCTGTCTCCTGTATCATTTGTAGCAAAATAATATTTCTTTTTTACATTTGTCATTTTAACCTCAGTGTTCATAAAATATACACAGGAAAACAAAATACTTGGCATTTATTCTTTGCTCTCCCCAGGGAGTGCTAAATTCTGGGTAGTTGTCATAGCCGGCATGTTCTCCCTTCAGCTGAGAAAATGCATGATGAAGGCTTATCTTGTTTCTGTGAAGTTCTGCCAGATTAAGCACATTGTTCTCCCCACTCTATGAAGGAAGTGAAGTGGAAGTTTCTCTCTGGTTATAATAGGAATTGTGTGAAGTCCTAGAAGAGGTGAATGGCTTTTAATTCTAATTCTAATTTGGCCTTTTATATTAAAAACTACTAGTACTGTAAGACATTTGTTGCCATAACATATTGCTTCACTTTGCACATTGTTTGAGCATTTATAGGCTCTTCAATAGTGAGGGGAGAACAAATAGGTACATGGGAGTGTGAATGCTTAATGGCAAGAGAAGCAAGAACAAAGTAGTTCCAGGCACCTGACTGTCAGGTGGGTACCAGACACAGTCAGAGCCACAGTCCAGCAGAGGGTTATTAAAAAGTCTCTTTTGTTCCTGTCCATCCCAAGCAGTGAGTTCATCTGGAAATGTGACATAGATGAAGCTGTGAGCTTTAGACCTTCTGGATTGACTTCTCTAATTCTACACTTGCTCCTGACATCTCTAAGCTATCCAGATAAAAACATCTGGGTCACAGACGTTCTGTGAAAAACTTCATACAATTCCCAGAAAGCCATTTGACTTTGCTTTCTTAAGAACATTTCTGCAAAACATCTAAATTTTAACCTTTTTTAACTCAATAAAAAATTGTAAACACACAAACAATACCTTAATTACTATGTTGCTTTGGATTTTCACTGGATTGTGCTGTGATGAAAGATTTTGTTACATGATAACTGTTTTTATGGCACGTTTATTAGAATAAATACAGTTTTGAGTGTTCAAATGTGTGCATAAACTAACAGTAATGCCATTAGGATTCAATGTGAGCCAGGAGGCCAGCGTAGAATGAACTTTATTTTCATTTTTAAGTTTTCCTTCTGTATTAAGACTGGAACATTTTGATAATGATATTATGGGAAATTTCCTTTGTTATTGCCTATATTACACTGAAATAACTTGAAAGGCAGTTTTGTTTTATAAATCACAGTGCTTTCCAGAAGTGTGACAATACATTTTATTTCAAAGTACATCTCAAACAGTGATGCAGCTATGAACAGCAAGACCTCACAACAACAGTATCTCCTCATTTTTCCTCTATTCACTGCAATTGCTTGCATCCCGTCTCTGAGCAGTTGCTGGCTCATGAACTCCCCAACCAGTAAAAGCATAAAACCACATATGGCTCTTCTGGCTTTGTCTCATGAGCAGTAATGTTTGGGAACAAAAAATATAAACAAGAAACTACAGTTACTAATAATTTTGGAAGGAAAACACAATAATAGAAGAAAATCCTCTGTGCTGTTTGCTTACAACTTCAACCTACATATAAATGCTTGACAGACACATGGACATTTTCACATATCTATCAGTCTTACAGTTAATTGGAGAATTTCAAATGGAAAGCTACTGATCTGCCATCTTACAGAAGTACTCAACTCTCAGGGAAACTAAATTTGTATAACACAATCTCTCTTGAATTCCTAAAATCAGCTAATCTATAAGTAATACCGACAGAAGGCACAAAACACAGTTTATACCCTTTTATCCACCTGCTATCAAGTCAATGTGCGTCTGTTATCTAACCTAAATTGTTGGCAGCAAAGTTAGAATAAGCTTTCTCACAGTGATTAGATGTCACTGCTGGCTCTGCCTATAGTAGCATATGCTACTAGAATATACTTGCCCTATAAATTGGAAGAGTTACTATATCAGCTATCATTTCATTGAACAGCAAACCAATGGTGCTTTCTGCTCATGAGGCCAGAATTACAAAGTGAAATATAAAAAGGATGCAAAGATTTCCGATATCTGCCTAGCTAGCAGTCAATCTCATTTTGCATTCCTCTTCAGAAGGTGACCAGCATCAGGTTGCTTAGAACAAGGTATAATAAACCCCAGGAGGGTAATAACCATGGGATCTGCCTATAAATATTTACATCCCATTTACATCCTAAAATGTAGTGATTTGCATCATCTTGCATAGATTTTTTCCATCTTATCTATGCTAAAATTGAAAGTTCTGTTTATATTTTCATATTTCTGAATAGCAAGGGCAACTTGCATTTATTAGATCTACAAGATAATTGGATGTTATGTTCAGAATTGCTTCTGCTGAACAGTGTACAATATGCTACTTCAATTTTTTATTGATTATTCCCCCTTCTTGTGTTATGGGAGAAATTATAGTAGAACATCTGCTTGATTGTTTATAGTTCATTCATTATTTCTAAGAAGTTTTTTCATCTATTACTTATCCTTACTGAAATTCAAATAATCCTGAAATTTTCAATTTCTTTTATTGCAAACTTTCCTCTATAGCCCCAATTTATTTCTTGTCTTTGATTCAAATCTTTTTCCGATAAATATTTCCAGATCATAGAATCATAGAATCACTAGATTGGAAAAGACACCTTGGATTATCGAGTCCAACCATTCCTCTCTGCCACTAAATCATGTCCCTGAGCACCTTGCCTACCCATCTTTTAAATACCTCCAAGGACAGTGACTCAACCACCTTCTTGGGCAGCCTGTTCCAGTGCCCGATGACCCTTTCTGTGAAAGATCAGGTGACTAAAGCCATGCCCAGGCTGAAATGACCCTTTCTGTGAAAGACCAGGTGACCAAAGCCATGCACAGGCTGAAAATCTACAACTATTTAATTTAGTGCCTTCATAATATTTTTGGTTTTTTTTCTACCATGTTACATTATATAAGAATTAATTTCTGACCACTGCTGTGTATGCAAACATATTCATTGGCTGTCCTAGGATTTTCTCTCAAGTACTTAATTTCCAACTCGCATATAAATGTATAGTTTAAGTTGTTTCCTTTACTTGTAGTATAAAATATCTTACTTACCACTGTAACAAAGTCCAAGCCTGCAAGCATTAAACTCTGTAGAAAGACTTGGATTGGCTGTTTCAACCATCTGCTTTTTAAATGTGTTTCTCATTTACCTCCATATACCACAAAAAGTACAATTTCCGTTTTATCCATAGTTTTTAAAAAAATAGTAAGCTGAATTTTAGACATGACCCAGAATTCACATCTTCAATATGAACCAAAACTGAGAATCTGATAGCTGTAAATAAGCTTGCATTCATGTCTTTCAAGGCTCTTTCTATAGAAGAAATGCCATATATCTTGGAGTCTTGCGGCAATTTTTGAAGCATTATAGTAATAGTTGACGCCAGGCAAGTTCTTGACAAAAGCCCAACTCACCATGGGCGTCAATTAACCTTCATCATTGTCCCTGACCAAGAAAGAAAAGCAATTCGGATATCAGAGAGGCTAAACAGCTCTCTGTTGATGCATGTCTATTTTAATCTACCTTAAGGGAGCTGAAGACATACAAGTTCTTAATTTAATCACTGTAGTTAATATATTCAAGTTTGCTAGCATGAACCCATATCATTGTTTTCCTTTGTGCAGGACCATTACTGGAACACATTTCAGTGAAGACTAAGGAAGGAGTTGCAGGGTGATGTTAAAATGATTCACCTGATATCTGCAGAAGTTTCTCCCAGATAAAGGCAAGTTAGAATCATAGGAAATTTCTGCTGTGTCGTACCCAGTCTTAGACTAAAGTAATTCTTTATTACTACTATGTCTTGTCTAATTTTTGTATCTAAGCACAAAGTAAAAATCCAACCAAAACCCCAACCAAACAAAAATATGAAAAGGCAAAACTTTTATAAATTTAATTTTAGAAATACAAATACAGTACATCAATTCTTAGATAAGTAGTCTTCCCAAAGAACTTAAAGATTTTATGCCTGAATCCTAGTGGTATTTATTTTAAAACTCTTCATCTGAGAAACTCACCATTGGGATCAGCCTAGCAGATGACTTTATAACATGACCCTCATGTTTCAAGGAAAAGCAAGAGAAGAAACTTTCCCCTCCTTTTCATATGGTAATCTATTTATTGGATGCATCCTTCCATAATAGGGAATCTAGGATCATTTATTTCCAAGAGAATATGTTTCAAGAGAACATGCTGCTCATAAGGTTATAGATTTTTCTCCGATGCACCTTTTATCTGAGTGCCAAAAATTCCGGGACCATTTCACAAAAAAAAGTATAAACATATTTTATTGATTTAAATATTGTTTACAAATATTTTCAACTCTTAAGCCTTTTGGGGACTGATAAAAAGCTTTTGTAAATGCTTTCAAACACTTCCATTGATTTAGTTGACTTTTTGACCGGCTTCTTGGAACAGCTTGAATGGAGAATTAATCTGTGATCAAACCAGATAAATCCTAAAGGTTTCTCAAGCTACATACTGACATCTCAAATAGGAACTCATTCTTCTGAATTCAGTGGAGAATCCAGTATAAAATCTGGGTTATCAAACCAAGACTCAGACCTGTAATGGGTGCTAGTACAGATGCTTTTATTGTTGCTTTGGTTTATTTTATTTTCTCTTCTCTGGTTTTGAAGTATCCAAGAAGTCATAAATTATAGCATTTGTTTTCAACAAGGAGTATTTTTAACTATGTACCAGCTCATGGCTACTTCATCTGTTCTCGCTTGCATGAGAGATAAAGGACAAAATTGTACAGAAACACTCTGCAAATAATTTCTGGACCATACCTGGTCCTCTGAGAATTGCAAATCTCTTAATCTGACTCTTCTGTTGTTCATATTAGGCCCACACTCATAAGATGTCAATTCCTTCATGAAACTTGCTTTCAGATTTGCCATGAGCAAATAATACCTTCCTGTTCTCCTCTCCTCTGCCACCTTTGTTCTTCTCCCAGAATCAGCAATCCAAAAAGCAACAGCTAATATATTTAATTGCCGAGAAAAGTGTTAACAGCAGAACTATGACAAGGTCATTCTCTCAGTCTCAGGCTAGTAAACGTATGCAAACACTTGCCAACACTGAAGACAAGGAGTAGCCTTGGATTTTGCCAGTATGATGTGTTACTTGGCCAAGTTGTACACACAAAGTACATTCTGTGGTATAAACACACATGCATATGCATGCACATATCCCAACCTGTTTTTTTGCTGCTGCACTAGTTTATTGCTTATTAGACCTATTGACCTTCCAGCTGATATAGTTTTATGTTTATTTTCTTGTAATATTTGTTTGTAACACTTCATTTGAAATTTATTCTAAACTGGAAAGCGGGATTTTCTGGATACATCACAATTAAGATCTAGAAAGGTGTAGGTTCAGATCCTTAGAAACACTTCTCATCCCACATTTCTAACTGTCTATATCACTCAGAGTGGATATGTGTAGAGTGACTGAAACCTTGTCAGCATTGAGCAGACTGATTCCTCTGTGTCCTGAAAGTTTGGGCTTTTGATAGGAATGGTTGGACTGGATGATCCAGTGGGTCATGATAACAGGAATATGTATTTCCCTTGCAGTCCTCAGTTCAGCATCAGTCTGTGTAGCACAATTAAGACAGGCTGGTTGTGCTATGTGGACAGCTTGTCCGTTTCTTTTCCTACTTGTGTAACAGATGAATAATCTATGGGAGACCCTACCCCAGTTAAGTGTCATTTGCAAAAGAGGATACATTGTCCTATTTGCAGAAAAACAGCAGTGTCGGATTTCCTGCAAGATTTCTGTAAGCAGTGGACTACGTAATCAGTCTCTCCTGTCCTTCGCTTTGTAGTCCCGCTCTTAATTAAAACGCAATGCAGCCTACAGGAAATAGATTTTGGATAGAAATGGCTAGAACATTTCCATGACAGAAAGATTCAAACAAAGACAGGTAGAAAGGGAATTCAAATCAACCTCACTTCGAGCAGAAAATTAGGTACTTCTTTTCTTGCTAGAACTTTTCTTGGTTGTTCATGATGCACAATCTTTGTCAGGTCTGCTGCATATTTTCTTGCACATATATCTGTACCATGTCACTTGTGCTGTGGAGCTATCCAGATAAAATCTAGTTTTGATCTAGATGTTATTTAACCACATTAATGTAAAAATGAATGCAAAACAATAAGCTAGCTGCTCAGCTAGGCCTATAAGCCCTCCATAATTTCTTTATAATTTAGCTATGCAGACCTTAGTTCAAAGCTGTCTTACAGCTGAGTGCTGCAAAGTATTTCCAGCATGAAATAAATCTAACTGCAAGAGATCATGAAGTTGGAGCTTATGGATGGCTAATTCCAAGAAGTGTTTCACTTTTGGAGAAAGAGACTCCAAGTTCCATTCTTATTTCTTGATCTTCGCTCCTAGGTTATAAGAGATAGGTAAGATAGCTGCCCTCATGTTGTATTTTCATTGTTGGCTTCTGGAAAAAAAAGAGTTATTTTCTGATCTCCACAGCCAAACAACTGCAGAATATTCCTGTGTTTCCTGGGATAAAACAGCAGGATGGTGTCTTGATTAGAACTCTGGAATGGAATTTGGGACACTCTGCTTCACAAGAACCCACCCCTGAACCTTGGACAAACTCATTCCTTCATTTAGTTCACCTTTTTTTCTTTGTAAAGCTAAGAAAATAATATTTTCTTGGTTTATACTAACATTTTTTACCTATATTTGGAGACTGTAAGGATTTCAAAGATTTCTGGGTACACTTTAAGTACTGTAGGTAAAAAAAAAGCAGTTCATCGCTGTTCCAGGAGCAAACACTTCCAGCAGAAAAAACAGTTTGGTACAATAGATGAACTTCTCTGCAATCACTTCCAAAATTTTATTTTTATTAATGTCTTTCATCTCAGCTGGCAATATAATTCATCGTAATTAGAAAGATAACCTAGGTTAGAGAGGCATGCTCTGCAATGGAGTTGTGAAATGTATTTGTATATGGCCTTTCTATATACAGTAGTTTTTTAATGCTTGTGAAAGAAAATGCATCCACTGAATATAAACAATGATAATTATACATTCATCTTTTCACTGGCCAAAAAAGAAATGTGACCAAATAAACTACAGGTCATACTCTCAGCTGTATAACTTTGAGAATGTCAACAGTAATTTACTATCATAAATGGTCATCTAAATATGCATACCTCATGGCAGAGTGCCTATTTTGTCTAGAAATTTTAGCAAATGCTTGTGATACTGGCCATTAAGCACTTTCATATCAGAACAAATTTTAGAAAACAAAAGGAACTCACCATGTACAGGATTTACCTGCTACTGGCTTTGTATTTAAGGCAGTTGTAAAAGCAACCCATTGACATCAAGAGTTTTCAGAGCTCCAGAACTCTGACTGCAGCATTTACATATACTCTACCCATGCCAGAATTTCTTTACAATTAGTGCAGAAAAATATCCTTTTTAAGGTGTAATTCATCTGGCTTGTTTAAAATAGAGACTTTAACATGTGATGAATCATACCTTAGACTCTACTGGCAGTCCTAATGAAAATTCCTTAACTCTAATGGATGTGCATGGTGACTGACTTAGACAAGTTGAGCCCAAAAAGCCTAATATGTCAAGCCATTATGGTTATGGTTTTCATTACCAATTTTACAAAGGCTTGCTGCACATGTATGGGTAATAATATTTTCTGAGACCTAAGACCTCTAAAATGAATTCTGTTTCTAGAGGTCTTGGAACCTTGACTTCTTAGAGAAGAATGGGCAGGTTTTTGGGCATCACAAAGACTTTTCAAAGCAGATATCTTTTGGTAATATTTGTTTTATTTTCTCTCTGTGTCAGCTGCTTCATATGAAAAATGTGAATTATATTAATCTTACTATGATGTGGTTCGTCTTTATTCATTCAGATTTTTAAAGTGCTTGATAAACTCAAAAGGATACAGATGCCAAATTTTATTGGCTATGTCTTTTCTCTTTATTGCTATCACCTATTTGTAGATATTTTAAACTCAGTTTGAATTTTGACCCTTATTCATCTCTCCTTTGTAAATAAATAGGATATTTTACAGTCCATCATTGTGCATTGAGCTCCCTGAATTTTCATGTCAGTAAATCTGTGATTCAGAGCACATCCTACCGCCTTCTTTTCCACACAGTACTGGGTGTGCTTTCCATATGCTATTAAACATTCAGCATCACAAGCTATCATTATATTAATTTTAAGACACTTTTTTATCAACAGATGAACAATCATGATGATTAAAAATGCTTCTCCTCTCAAGGGCTTGTACAGTATTTTGCATTCTCTGGCATGTTGATTAGTTATGTTGATTGAAAATGAGTGAAAAAACAGAGTCAACTTATTAGCCAGTTTAGTTAGCTGCTACTTACATTAATGAAAAAGCCTGGATACATGCCCATTAAGAATACTTGGGAGATCAGAGGCTGATAAGTGATTCCTTTGCTTCTCACTGCTGAGAATTTGGAAAGGAGAGTATCCACAAATGTCTGTTGAAGCATGCACAGCCTCCACAAGGAAATGTTGCTGCACTGGAATCCAGTCCAAAACTAAGCACCCCCAGGAGCAGGGAAGCCACACTCAGTGGGTATTTGCATGGCACTCACCCTGAAGGTTGGCATCACAGGTGCTTTGGCAGCAGTAATATTTATCAGTAAAAGCAGCTAGCAGCAACTCCATTGCTGTCACTACTAACAACACATATCTGTCTTTCATTGACAGAGAGGCATTGATAGAAATAAGGAAGGGCACATAGTTGATTTTTTGAAGAACAGCTTTGATTTTTTCTTCACAATTTGTTTACTTGTAGGAAAAACCTCAAGAGTGCTTTTAAAACTGCAAGATAGAATTTCTTACATATTAATTTCATTTCATCTAATGCCAGGTTCTTCATGCTCAACACAAATACCATTCTCTCAGCTGTGTACAGCTAGTTAAGATGTGCTGGTGGTCCATGGTGCAGGGAAGGAGGGAGAGGGCAAAAGAAACATTACTAAGGTTCCTCTTCTGCATTTGGAATTGCAAGGGTAAAAGCAGTAAAGTGATTTGCCCAGGGTGATGCAGTAAGTGCCGGGAACTGAATCCAGACCTCCTGAGTCACAGTCCAATGCCTTAATCAGCTGACCATGTTTCCAAGCATTCAGCTTTACAAATCAGTTGGCCTGATTTACAGGCAAAGTCTTACGATAGTGAATTTTCCCACTACAAAAAGTCAATGACTAAAACAAAAAAAAGGAATAGGCTTCCTCTCCCCCACCTTAACTGGAACTTATAGTACCTGAGCAATACTGCAAAATAAATGCAGAAAAAAAAGAGGATGAGAACAGAAACCTCACTTACTGTTAATGTAGTACCTGTTCCAGCAAGACTCCAGTGATAATCATTTGTCATAAGAAACAGCATATTAGAAGGAAAGAAAAGGATCTTATCATAGTCAAAACATCTGCTGCTTGTCAGCTGTTACTTAGACAATGGAAAAGGGCTAAGAAAAAGCCTGGAGAACTTTGTGTGTGATTCTTAGACCACCGCATATGCACTTTGGTTTTCCAAATATTTAGTTCTATCTGAACAAAGAAAACAGCTTTCATCTTGACTTACCTCTAACTCTGTTGAGTGGACTTCAAGCAGAATATGTACTAAAATTTGTCTAGGAAAGAGAATAGAGCCATTAACTCTGATAGTTAATATTCAGAATTGGTGAGTAAATAATTTTAAAGCCATTTATATGAATTTAATTTATATTTTCAATCAGGAGGTCTCTATTCCATAATATATATATATATTATTATTGTCATTCAGATTTTGAATAATTTATGAAAATTTGTTGGTAGACAAAATACATTATTATTCTGCTCACATAGGCTTTTGATAGTTGGTAAAACAATATTACCCATTTCTGACACTTCAAAGTTAATGCAGTTCAAGTGTTGCTTTACTGAAAAAGTCAGTGCATATATGAAGGTTTAAATGCAGACCTGCTGAATTAATAGTGGAAAATTCAACAGTTTTTGCTTGTTTTCATGGTTTTCCCAATGTGAAGATGGATATTCTATTTAACTGTGCAAAGCAAGCTGAACTATGTTATTAATGCTTAAACTGAGGACAGCTAATTAGTAGGCAATTTTCCTTTACAACACAGGTCTTAATCTTGTTTTTGTAACACAGCAATATAAAAATGACACCAAACAAAGGGTGCTACAGAGACATTTTTTCAAAGCTTTCTGTTCTACATATTTTATCCCTTAGGAATGGCGGTGGTGATCTCCAAAGACCTCCCACCATCAAAGGAATGTCATATCGGTGTACGCCGAAACGATGCATTGCAGATTTAATCATTGCAGGTAATCATTTCTTCAGCAAGTGAGAAACTCTCTGCTGTGCCATCCATAGGCATATTTTTGGATTTCTGCCTTCTCTGGTTTCAAGTTAGGTGTCACTACATAGGAAAAATGAAGTAAGAGCCCTTCTTTTTTCAGTATTGTGTTGAGAAATCACCAGTATACTAAAAGAAATACATGTCTGCAACGTGTATTTCATTGTCTCACCTGATTGCTGTATTTACTGCTACTAAAACATCTACTATGGGAAGTGTTTCATTCTGTAAGTTTAGTGTCCATGTGTTAGGGTGAAGTGCATCTTCTGAGATCCTACTGAAACCTGCAGCCAGGGAGAGAAAACATATGCAACAGCAACCCAGAAAACAGTAATGGAGAGAGTAATTACCTCCTCAGCTGTGGCTAAGGTGGTTGTTAGATACAGCTCCTGTAGAAGATAGCTGAATGTCAACAAAAAGATTAAATAATTTTACTTTTCCTTTAATTTTTTTAAGAAGGAAGTCTTATCCAGCAGGCAACTATCAGGCCAGGTAATTAACCATAAATAACCTGGCTTTTTCAAGTAAGCTTGCACATATTGAACCTCTTATATGAATTCCCTGAAATCCTGGTGGAAATACTGCATCTAGCTGGTGGTGGTTAAAGGAAAGCTCACAGGATTTGCAGGTTTTTAAAAACAATGTGACTGGAGATTTTTATTATTTAAATGTATATATAAATCCCTAAACTGAGATAGAAAGAGCTTTGGATAGTTTTGAACATGCCTAACATGATAAGGAAAAGGGGAATTATAAGAGCCTTTATTTCAGCCATGGGAATGACTTTCTTATTAGATTTTGAGTGATTAAAAGTCCAGTAGAATAAAACTTTATAAAATGAAGTGTAAAGCAAGCTGGAAGTATTTTGAGTAAAAAGAGTTTCAGATCCGTCTGTGAAAGAAGAGACTAGAGTAATAATCCTGTGTCATCTGCCTACATCAAACTAGGATTTTCTGTGGATTTTAAAAGTATAAGTGGTTGAAAAAATTCCAAGATCTCCATACTTGTATTATCTTGCACTGCATTGTAACATGCAAGAGAATACAAAGAGAGGTGGGCTAGAATCCATGTTCATGTAATTAGAAGGCAGTAGATCAAATTTACACCAAAAGTATATGCTTCTCTGATAACTGTGAAAAAGTGCAGTGTGAATTAGCATGAATATTAAGCATGGCAAGATAAAAACACATCTTACTTCTGAGCACAAAAATGTCATTGTCTAATTTCCTCTGAAATGTGTCATAAACGTGTCTTTTATTCAGTATTTTGAAAGAAAAATGGATCATATTACTTTTCTCAGTAGTATAGTTATGCAATTCAATGGGCGATGAAATGTCATGATTTAATAAATAGGATAAAGCTTAGTAAAATAATCTAATCACTGTTCTCTCTTATTTTCAGTTATCACTGAGGATTGAAAAGAGCAGGAGAGGAAGATTAATTTGAGGCTTTATGCAGATATGGGTCAGTAACCCACAGCTTTCCTGGTTTTTATAAGAGTTAACGTGCTTCAGCACAGAGAAGATCACTTAGAATGAGAGAGTGATTATAAATGTAACACACACTTCCCTCAGAAAGCAGCAGTGGGATTGTGTTTCTTCTTGCAGGTGGCACCCAGGCATGGTCAGCTCTGCTCCCCAAAAAGTGCACAAAACGCTTCTGTAGTGCCTGTGTGCAGGCAGTCTTGAGTTGTTGATTTTGTCTTGGATGCTCTGCTTGGATTTAGCCATATATGACCCTCTGAGGAGCAACAGCATTCCCAAAGAGCTCCATCGACCCTCTGAGGAGCAACAGCATTCCCAAAGAGCTCCATCTTCTTGGAGGTCCATAAGACAGTAAGTACTAGCTATGGTAAGTAGGTCTATGCAAGACTGTCTCACTGTTTATTTTTTCAGAGGAACATGTTGTCTGAACACCTACGCCACTATTCCAGGCACTAGGCATGTCAAATTAATTTCAGGATTGCAGGCATTTGATAGTACCCAAATGAGTCAGTTATTCCAGCAGCCACAAACAATGCCTTCTGCTTTTACACAGTGGAGTAGCACAGCCTCAGCCTGAACCTGATCACTCAGCAGTTTTGACCTCCCTAGTGCTATATCTGATTTACACCAATACATCCATGTGGAGAATCAGATATATAACCTGCCACAATGCTCTCACGTGAACTGTCGTTAACAGATGGCATTTTTCTTTAAAATATGTGCCTGTAGCTGGTCTCTTTCACACTTCTCCCTACACATTTTGAGATTTCCATCAGTTATTCACTCTGCAGCCTCAGGTTGCCATCAAGTCTGACAGTCAGTGCGCAGTCCAGATGCTAGTGAATTTATCATGCTACCTGTTTAGCCTCTGGCCTAAAGAGTAAAGGTTTTTTCTGGGCTCACTTTCATCCTAACAATGTAACTGTACAACACATTAGTGTTTTGTCTCTGTCACACTGTCAGTGATGACAGGGACTTAGAGCAGGGTGCTGAGTCATAAGGCATCTAGGAGCAAATCCAGCTCTTAGGAGAAAAACTAGGCTGGACATAAAAAAAGAATTCAAAGTTCAAAATGTGGGTAAAAGCCTTTGTGATCATGAATTCACTAAAGTTAGGGTAAAGAGACTTTCTTTAGAAAGTAATATCTGTGGTTTACCTAAAGAACCATTTATGTGTATGATTTTGGTATGAGGTCAGGAGAGTTACACTGTCAATTGCTCATATGTGTTGTGATTACTTAATGTTCATCATAACTAAACTCAGGTGTATGTAAAGCAAACTACCCATTTTTTCCAATCTAATCTGCTGTGGTTATAAGTCATTTACTGAATTAAGTTTTCTAGATGTTGCTGTTTACTTTAACAGTATGACCTGTGTTCCACTGCCTAGCAATATCTGTGGCTCTGTGAAGCATGTGACCAAGGAAGGTGAATGCTGTCATAGAAAAGCTAGAGGCATCAAACTATGAGGCAGTTTGGGGACAGAGCAGACAAAAGGAGAGGTGAAAAGGCAATGGGCCTGCAGGCCAATTTGCCTGCTGCAGAGGGCTGGAAACCCAAGGCGTAACCTACCATTGGTGTGAAATGAAGGAAAGTGTCTGCTAGGAGATAAGGGAGGACGAAGCAGCAATAACTGACCACATTTTCAGGCTTTCCTATCCCTGCCTTTGCGTATCAATTTTCCCTCTGACTCTAATCCAGCTCTGCTGCTTCTTTCTTCTCATCCCCTTTCCTTAACAAGAAGCTGAGCAAGGTCCCAGCCCCTCATCAGTTTAGCCCACGCTGTTCATGAGCCTTCGGGTAACAGACATTCATTCACGTAACGTTTAAAAGCCCCAACAATCATCTGACATTGTCCGAGCATGTGCAGATGAGTGGACTCCCTGAGGCAACCCAAGGCAATGTTTGCTGAGTCTCAGAAGCTATTTAACATGAAAACATCGAACTGCTTTATGGAAATCTGGTGCTGTGCCTTGCATCACATGAACACTATGACAATGTTGCTGCCTTTTTTTCCTGTTTAATCCGTTGTACTTGTAAATAATATACTGAAGAAAGGTTTATAGATGGAACACTGCGATGTTTGCAATTATCAGCAAAACCTGTGCTGTACTGCATGGGCAGAATCCGTGGTCTGGTGATGTATGCAACCAAGGAAGGTAAATGCTGCCATAAAAAGCCAACGGCATGTTTTAATGATCTATCTGTCTTCCATATGCTGGCATGTAAAAAGCTTGAAAGTCCTTTCTACAAACTTCAGAAAACACTTGTGCGAGTCAAATGCAATTGGTGGGAACATTTGTATGTTCCCAGCTCATTTGGATGAGCTGTTGACTGTGGTAAAATTATTCACAATGTATATTCTATATGAATTTGGGGATCAAAATCAAACTGTACAAGATTTGCATTAAACATTGTGCTGTTCTTTAGGAACAACTGCAAAGATTCCATAAACCTGGTAAGCAGCTAGAGGTCTGCTTGACGACTCCTGGGCCTAACATCAGCTGTCATATAGACCTATTTGTTTCAGAAATGGCTGATCTAGAAAGCCTAGCCCTTGGCTGTACAGTTGTCTGTAAAGTTTTGAAAAGGACTTACCATTTTAAGGTGAGATCCTGTGCTTCCCTGCACAGGCTGGGGAACCCTTTTAACGATACCGTCCTGTGGATTTCCCTTCTGCATAACTTGTTTTCCTTATGAGTCTCCAGCCTAAAACAATAGAGGAGTTTCCAACAATAAGGGGATTTTCGACACTCTGAGCTTAGTCATTTCCTATTACTCAAAGGAAGAAAATGTGAAAAAGTTCCAGTTTAGAACGTCTTTGGCTGCTAGTCCAGACAGTATTTATGTATCTGTTTTCACAAAGCACTAAATTTCAGAACAGCAGGAAGGTTGCCTCTCTTTGAAAATAACATGATGTTTTAGAACAATTGTTCAAAATGGTATAGTAAATAGCTTTCAACATGGAATAATTTGCAGTAGATATCAGTGTTTCCATGGCAACAGAAAATGCTGTCCCATCTTTATTTTATTTTTCTGGATATTAAAGGAAAATCCTTCGAACAGTTCCAATGTTTCAGCTTATGTTGTGGTTACTACTGCTACAAATCTACACAAACATATAAGAATCCCGCTGGAAGAGTTACATTGTCTGTAGCTTTGAGAATATAAACACATTTAACAAATAATTTTTTTTAATACTGTGCCTTCTATTAAGTACAATTTAGCTGTGTCTCAGTACTGAAAACTTCAGTTAAAGAATCAACTTCCTAAATTGGGAAAGAGTACTGATATTGATTAGTTAAATGGGAGACATATACCAGATAACAGGAATTATGTTTAGTTCCTACTGGGATATGATTTATCTCAACACTTTTGTTTTGGAAAAGTTTTTATTGCTAATTGCACTTGTGCATATGTGCAAAACCTGTTGTGGAAACTGTTTCAGACTACAATGCTCTTTTTTTAATGATTACTTTTTTCCCCCCAATTTCAAAATATAGATTCATGATCAGTTTTATTCACTGTTCGCATTATTTTATATTATATTTATGAAACATCTAAAGTAGTGTTGTGCTACAGTGTTCAAATCAACTAATTTTCTTACATATCACTTTAAAGAAACATATTTTCCATGGTATCATGAAATCAAAGAATGATTTAGGTTAGAAAGAGTCCCAGGAGGTCTCTGCTCAAAGCATGGCTAACTTCAGGTTCTTTGTGGATGTTTCCAGATGAGTTTTGCATATCTCCAACAATATATATCATAGCAACCATGCCATCGTAACTTGGAGAATAATTGTTTCTCCTGTCTGTTTGCCTTTCTTGGTGCTGATATCCATTGCAGCCATCCATTGCTGAAGACAATGGAGGAGGTCAGTGAGAAATATTGCATTTAAACAGTCTCCACACTCCTGAAATGATCTCAGCTGCCATTTGAACACCATGGGCACAGCTTTTACATCTTTCTGAACACTAATTCCATCAGATAACATTAAGTTCCACTGTAAGCAATGGGAATTTTGCATCTAATTCCCATAGTTCCTTCTTTATCTTCTCTGCCTGGGATTCATCTAAGAAAACTGATGCCATTATTTTTGGCAATACTTTCCCGTGATATCCTTGAACTTAATCCATACCAAAACTTATTTTGGTTATACTTTGATTTCATAGAATCATAGAATAACCAGGTTGGAAGAGACCCACCGGATCACCGAGTCCAACCATTCCTATCAAACACTAAACCATGCCCCTTAGCACCTCGTCCACCCATGCCTTAAACACCTCCAGGGAAGGTGAATCAACTACCTCCCTGGGCAGCCTGTTCCAGTGCCCAATGACCCTTTCTGTGAAAATTTTTTCCTAATGTCCAGTCTAAATCTCCCCTGGTGGAGCTTGAGGCCATTCCCTCTTTTCTTGTCCCCTGTCACTTGGGAGAAGAGGCCAGCACCCTCCTCTCTACAACCTCCTTTCAGGTAGTTGTAGACAGCAATAAGGTCTCCCCTCATCCTCCTCTTCTCAAGGCTAAACAACCCCAGCTCTCTCAGCCGTTCCTCATAAAGCCTGTTCTCCAGCCCCTTCACCAGCTTCGTTGATCTTCTCTGGACTCACTCCAGAGCCTCAACATCCTTCTTGTGGTGAGGGGTCCAGAACTGAACAAAGGATTCGAGGAGCGGTCTCACCAGTGCTGAGTACAGAGGGAGAATAACCTCCCTGGACCTGCTGGCCACAACATTTCTGATACAAGCCAAGATGCCATTGGCCTTCTTGGCCACCTGGGCACACTGCTGGCTCATGTTCAGTTGGCTGTCAACCAACACCCCCAGGTCCCTCTCCTCCAGGCAGCTTTCTAGACAGACTTCTAGTCTGTAACACTGCATAGGGTTGTTGTGCCCCAAGTGCAGTTTGCTTCTGTAAATCAGCATGTTCCTCGTCTCTACTAAAATGATGGTGCAAAATCAGGCATTTTCCAGTCAAGTCTTTAAATACACATTCTTTAGAAAAAGTCCTGTTAGGTATCCTAATTATTAATTAATTATTAATGGTACTGGAGGGAAAAATATTCTTTACCTTAAATACTTTCTTTTCTGCACTAGATTTATAATCCACTTTCCCAAATGGAGCTTTGTATACTTCAGGCAATAAAAAAAACTTAAAAAACCTCCTCCTGAGACTGCAGAATCATGAGCAGTCACCACAATCGCCGAAATCACGAGGTGAAGCAAGATTAGCATAGTAGTGCTTGCCTGATTGCTTTTTCATATGGTATACCAAAACAAGATTAGAACAGCTTATTCAGGGGTGTTCGAAAGAGAAACTTTTTCCATATCAGGCTTATCATATGATTCCTGTAAAGCACATGTCCTAAAACAATAGCAAACATTCTTTCATAGTTCTAAACAGTCCTTCTCCTTTAATCAAATGACAATTATTTGATATAGACATATTGAATGAAACTAGCTCACATGATTTCTTTTTTACAGTTACAGCATGTTCTGTAACCCGCTGCTACCGTAGATATGGAAAGTAACTAAGTACAACAGATTGAGTGGATTGCCTAAGATGAGTAGGTGTTCAGAGTTAATGAGAGCTAATGTTTGAACTAGTTTGCCTCTAACTTCTGATGTGAGTGTACAGAAAATTACTACAGCAGGAATTATTCTCATATGTGGTTTTAATGATGTCACTTATTTAGTACTGTTTTATCTCATATTCCGAAATAGCTCATACTCTATGCAGATTGATTAATAAACATGTACTTAAATACAGCAATCATTATGACAACAAAACTAGTTGGTTTAGGAATGGAAAGGTCAAACATTAAAAACATGAAAATGTGGCAGCCCAAGGAAAGACTTCCCCAGCTCTTAATTTCCCAACTCATGCAATACTATTTTGTTTATTATTACAAATGGGTAGATTTCCCACAGTCATGGATAAAATAAAGCCAAATTCAATTTCTGGACTAACTGAACTGGTGACAAAACATACACTTTTACTAACGCAGTTACTATACAAGTGAAAAAACAAATACATATAAATAGAAAAAGAAATGCAAATCTATGATAGAATCATAGAATCACCACATTGGAAAAGACATCTTGGAGACCAATCATTCCTATCAATCACTAAACCATGTCCCTGAGCACCTCATCTACCCGTCTTTTAAATACCTTCAAGGATGGTGACTCTACCACCTCCCTGGGCAGCCTGTTCCAGTGCCCAATGACTGTTTTTGTGAAAAATTTCTTTCTGATATCTAGTCTGAATCTCCCCTAGCAGAGCTTGAGGCCATTCCCTCTTGTCCTGTCCCCTGTCACTTGGGAGAAGAGGCCAGCTCCCTCCTCTCCACAACCTCTTTTCAGGTAGTTGTAGACAGCAATAAGGTCGCCCTCCCCTCAGCCTTTTCTTCTTCAGGCTAAACAACCCCAGCTCTCTCAGCCGTTCCTCATAAAGCCTGTTCTCCAGCCCCTTCACCAGCTTCGTTGATCTTCTCTGGACTCGCTCCAGAGCCTCAACATCCTTCTTGTGGTGAGGGGTCCAGAACTGAACAAAGGATTCGAGGAGCGGTCTCACCAGTGCCGAGTACAGAGGGAGAATAACCTCCCTGGACCTGCTGGCCACAACATTTCTGATACAAGCCAAGATGCCATTGGCCTTCTTGGCCACCTGGGCACACTGCTGGCTCATGTTCAGTTGGCTGTCAACCAACACCCCCAGGTCCCTCTCCTCCAGGCAGCTTTCTAGACAGACTTCTCCTAGTCTGTAGCACTGCACAGGGTTGTTGTGCCCCAAGTGCGGGACCCGGCATTTGGCCTTGTTAAACCTCATGCCATTGGACTCTGCCCAGTGGTCCAGCCTGTTCAGATCCCTTTGCAGAGCCTCCCGACCCTCCAGCAAATCAACACTTCCACCCAGCTCAGTGTCATTCGCAAACTTGCTAAGGGTGCACTCAATGCCTTCATCCAGGTCATTGATAAAGACACTGAACAGGGCTGGACCCAGCACTGAGCCCTGGGGAACCCCACTTGTCACTGGCCTCCAGCTGGATTTCACACCATTTCCCACCACTCTCTGGGCCCGGCCAGCCAACCAGTTTTCCACCCAGGAGAGTGTGCGCCTGTCCAGGCCAGAGGCTGACAGTTTCTCAAGCAGAATGCTGTGAGAAACTGTGTCAAAGGCTTTACTGAAGTCCAAGAAGAGTACATTCACAGACTATATCCAAGAAAGTAAGTTTTTTACAGAGTGGGAATTGCCCATGGCATATTTGGTTTTGCAGTACTTATTGTAGTAAGAACTGGTGCTGTTACGCTAAAAGCAATAAATATTACTTAACAGATACACTACACACAGAACATAGAAATACATATACAAAGGAAAATAGACATAGAAATATGAATAACATTAAACTAAAAACTTGACTATTTCACCCTGCTGGACAGAATTCTTCAAACTTTTTTCCTTCTGGAATAGCCCATGAAAGCAACACATAACCTCAGTTACTTCAGTTTTCTTGCATGTCAAGCTTAATCATGTAAGTAAACCACTGAAGAGTATGAGCACTGATTTTATGTTACATTTCAGAATTCTCCACACGCCACAAACCCACGTATTTACCACTGAAGGCAAAACAGAATCTTAGGATGGGACTAATTTAATCTGATGAATCTGATCAAAGTTGTTTTTCTAAGCACGCTATGAGACCAATAGAGAGAAATCAGCACTTTCTGAGGATCATCTGAAGATGGATAATAAAGTCCAGTAGAATTATTTGCCTCCTATAAGTATCTACTTTTCTCCATATTGACTGTAGAGAGTGATAAGAGAATTTCAGGCAGTTGATAAAGAGAGATGAATTTTCAAGAGGTGTTGGATCAGGTTTAATCTATGATGGTGGCATATTTGTTCTTATTTCTTATGAGCTTGTAGTTCTGAGAAGACATGAAGGTTAGCGAAAGACAAAATGAAAAAAAATTAAATAAGTTTGAAAATCCAATTGTTTGTGGTATAAACAAAATACTGTACAGTAAGAGCAGCTAGGCATTTATGCTTTCATGTTTAGAAGAAGAGACTAGCCTAACCTTGTGTAATGGTCTTTACAAACTTGATAATAACACTTTACAATTCCATTCACTATCATATAGTCTTTAGATACTTCCATACAATATTAAAAAATGTTGAAAGACCTCTCCCTTCCCACTCTGAGAACTTTTATGAATCCTCCACCAGTCCACGTTTGTTATAGCAAAGGTGTAAGCTCAATAACATGCAGAGATTTATCTTGGGAATACAGACTCAGTAGTAACTGCAATGAAATCAATATGGCAGGAAAATAATAGATCTGGAACATCTGGGTGAAAATATGTGGTTTTAAAAATGATTAGAAGAATGAAAATTGCCATCTATCTGGAAGTTAAAAGATTTGAATTCAACTGAGAGACTCACTTACTATATTCATTGCACTGATAGCTGATTTTCAGTCACATTGTGCCCACCTCTTCTTTATAGACAAGAAACTAGGGAACTGAATTAAAATTTGCTTTCCCAGTCTGGGGAAGATATGTAATCAAACAACTATTTAATGACTGTGGAAGAAGCAATAATGGCTTCTTTACTTGTCTTTGCTTCATAAGTCATTTAAATAAATTGTTAAGTTAGCATAATTGTAACAGTACCACTTCTCTCTCTCAGCAATGATATGAACATGATAAAAATTAAAACACCTGCCTGAAACTCAGAAACATTATTCACATACATAACTCAGTTAACTCTATAAAAAGTTTTGTTTTGTTGTTCAGTGTTGGTAATGATTATATTCTTGCTCAGATAAACGTAAAGTGAAAGTTTAATTACTAGTGTTTACAAGTGAAGTCAGAGACTTTCCAGTGCTGAAAAAAAAAAAAGGCCGATGTGATGTCTCACTGGAAAAGTAAAGTGGAACAGGTATTTTACTAAAACTGTAAGAGCTTATTCTCATCACTGTTGTGTTTTTTACAGTTTCTTGTACTGAAATTCATCTAGTACTTATCAGGTGATAAAAGGACAATGAAATTCTTCTTTACCAGAAAATTGTGAAGCTTTGTTGTTATACCTGATATCAAATAGAAATGCTAATTGGGATAGTGTCACTTCAGATCACAAGGCGAATCCAAAGTGTCATAACAAGAACAAATTTTGGTTTGTAAATACTAAGCTGGATTCTGATATAATTTATGCTGAAGTTATAAGAAGCTCACATGGAAGTCAATGAACTGCAATATTCTTTATGCTCATGAATAACAGGGATTACCCAAAAGGTATCTGAGAAAGTGTTACTAACAGAGTACTGAAATGTGAGACCTCACTGATGGTTGGAAAAAGAAGCCTCTGCTTTTCAAAACTTCACCTTCATTTTCAAGTCCAGAAGTTATGAGATAAAACAGTTCATGGCATCAACTCACATATCAGGAATGCCAGATCACATGGTTTGTTTATTCAGCATTGCACAGTTAACATTTTTTTTGCTTCACCTCTGAATTGGCTCTGTCTATATCTAGTCATATTTTCTTCCCATTGAATTCCCTCACATATTCTCTAAAAGGAATCCACCAGAATCACAATTTTGTAATGGCAAAGTTTTAGTTACCGAGAGAAAGAAGTCCCTCTGCATTCACTTGCTTCAGTACCCTGGCGTGCCTGGCATAAGATTTCTGACCTGAAGGAGACTATCTGTGTTAAAATGAAGTTTCATTGTAAAATACAAAATAAAGCAAAGCTGTACTGAGAATAAGAAGATAATCACTGTAGAAAGCTGAAAGCTGGTATGGTTTAAATTATCTAATGTGGCAAAGAGAGTTTATTTCTTTCGAAATATTAGAGAATCATTCACTTATTTCAAAGTAGTCAAATGACCAGTCTACAAAATATCCAGGAGCTTGTTCACATCACCAAATGTGACGGCAGAAAACCCCATGAAATCAGTTCCCCAGGTGACCCAAAGATGAGGAAAAGTGGGAGCTGTTTCTTCCCAATCCTATCCTCTGACCCCAAGCAGAACAGATGGTCTACACAGGATGAAAAATCCTCTGTTTGGGAGTTACATGATAAATGTATCTGAATATATCCCAATTCCATGCTGTAAGTGAAGGATCAAACCTTAAAGTCAAAACAATGAAATCCCACTCTTGCCTAAGGTACATTTTAATATATTAGGACGACCTAACACCAAACATGATTTTCTGAAACACTATGTCTCAGCAGAATATCTAGGGGTCTCTGTTTTTAAAGTAAGGTAAACCCCATTAGGAGAAAGAAGAAACGCCTTTCAGAAGGCAGTTTTAAAAAAATTCATAGGGCCTTTTTAAAGCTTTGGTTACCAGTGGAAGTTGAACATAATTTCACAGCACAAAAATAAAAAAAATTATGAAATTATTGTCTTGCCCGAGGAAGTTCCCTGCTCCAAATATCAAAATATCTCTGAAAACATTAGATGTTAAACTACACTCCAGTTTTACTGAGAATAAACTGTTACAAACCGCCACTTCCTCTCTCCTGCTTCTCTTCCAGAGGAAAATAAACCCCGAAGTATTAGCTACATGTATGTAGAATCACATGCTCCCAAAACAGCAAAAGTGGAGGAGGCATCATGAAAAGCTGAGAATAGAGCAAAGGTTTCAGAAATGTGGAGAAAGACGTGAAAGAGGAAAAAGAAACAAAAGAATCTCCTTCCAGGGTTTTCTCTGTCCCCAAGTTGGGCTGAGGACTCCTCCATTGCCATGAAAAGCTGGAGAAAAAGGAAAGTGAGAGTGGAACAGCACCTCTCCTGTGGTCAATGATCTCTATCACTGGCTCCTGGCAAAACCAAGACCTGGAACCACAAGCACCCTGATTGGTACAGCTGAAGGTAGCAGCGTCTCCCTGTGACTCTGAGCAGTTTATCCTGGAAATGTCATGCTTGGGAGGTAACTGTTACAGAGGTAAGGTACTAATCTTTGAAAAAAATCTTTCAGATCCCAGCTGAGCCTCTACCTTGCATGCTGGCCCTCTAATTTTTGAAAAACACAGTCAGGCACATCACCTCTGGAAGGGGTTCACAGTCATGACATATAATTTGATATAATGCATCATATCAGCATTTCTTTTTCTGTTGGATCTTCCATATCATTCAATACAGAAGCTGTGCTTAAGAAGAGGAAGGATGTAAATTGGTGACCACCATTAGTCTAACATCTTTTGCTGACATTTCTGGTTTTATGTGCAATTCATTTAGTATTTTTTAAGGAAGACTTCTGCATGCTGATTCTTTTCTACATTCTAATAGCACATAATGACAAGATAAATTTCTAGTGCCTTTTAGTCTAAGAGAAAACTACCTGGACTTAGTCCTATTTTAAAGCAGAAAAGACAAAGAATGTTTATGAATTTATTCTGCTAAAGAAATCTGATTTAGTATGGATACGTTCCTTAAAGCAGAGCAGCCAAGAGAACAACCCATGATCAAACTTGTGAATACCCTTCTCTCCACATACACAGAACTCTTTTCAGTTATATATAATGCTACAAATAAGACACAATCCTTCCATGCCCTAGAGGAAAAAATATGACAACTGGTTAGGGAATTTACCCATTACCAAGCTACAACTGAGTAAATACATCAAATGAATATCAGAGCACAAGATACAGGCCAAACTATGAAAAACAGATACCTGGCTGTAAGTGTTATAAATTGGCTTACCCAATTTCTTTAGTTATGTAGAGAGGAATTTTAAGAGCCCATTTGTGCCTTGAGAAATTATGGAAGAGAGTTTACAGTTCCTTGTATGGCCAATCACTTGTCATGGTCACCATGCAAGGCCCTGCCTTTCTCTAGACTTTCCTGGCTATTCCAAGGAGTTTTTAGAGAAAAGTTTTCCTCTCAGCTATGCCCCATGGATCTTTCTTCCATTTATCTGCAAGAATCAATCTGTATTCACAGACATTGTACTGTGCAGTCTCCACAGGTCCAATGGAGACCTACATGTTCTCCCAATTCTCCAGATTTGACAGCAGAATGTTTCTCTTAAATTATTGATGTTCGGCTGCTCTAAAAATAAAAAAAGAAATACTTCTGGGGGTATTATTTCTGCATAATGAATATAAGAATCTGCAGCTTTGCTTAGATATGCTCAAGTTTCTAGGAAAGCTAACATTTTCATACTTCTCTATCTGCTACTAAAATATTTCCCCTCTGATCCTTAGCAGCATGATCATCCTTGAGAAAAAAAGGCAAGCAGCTTAGAATATCCTTAAAGAAAAGAAACATTTTACAAACTGGAAGCTCAAGCTTTTTAATTTTCACTAAAGAGAGAGGGAAAAATACTCAGTGAAAAGACCTGAAAACGTAAGAAAAAAATCACAAAAACACAGAAACAAAGATCAATAATGAAAAATAAGTCCTTTCAAAGATTGGGAAATGAAAGATGAAAAAACAACAGATAGTGCTTTCTGGCTTAATGCAATCAAGTTGTGGAGCTAAATTCACCGATCTTACCTTTCTTCATCAGTTACGTTTCTTATTCCTTTACCTCCTTAACAATTAAGAGAGATTCAGTAAGGTTCATGGTCTCTAACAAATGGCCTTCAAAGCAGACTTGATTTAATTAGCAGACAAGCTTTATGATTTAGCTGTAATGGACTTCCTATTTCAGATAATATCCTCTCATTCTATCCTGTTGCCAAAATAACACACATACTGTGTGCACTGGCCTAAATTCAATGAAAGTTTCTATGAAACTTAACAGGCTCTTCTCAGTATTAGAGGTCTCAAATTCAACCTGAGGAAGAAAAGGATGTTCTAGAAGACTGGTATTTGCTGTTCTGCAGAGAAATTTTTTGATTAATCCCTAGGAGAATGCATGAACTAATTGGAAATGGTGAACATAAAGGTGATAGCTGTGAAGTGATATCCATGGTATAAAGAACTAAGTTTGCCAAAAGATGTTTGACTGAGAAATACCACTTCATGACTGGCTGCTGAGATGTTTTGATTCTCTGTGGCAGATGCAAATTACGTCCCCTTTACATGGCAGCTGTTAAGAAATCTCTCACTGGCAGTGTAGTGGTGAGGCTGAAAGCTTCCAAATAAAGAAGGAAGCATTTTCCAAGAGCTGACATTTAGAGGTAAAACACAGTCAGTACACATCTTCACTAGCCTCTTTTCTCTCTGCTATCCACAGCAGTTCCTGGTCTGACTTCCTTACCTTTCTGTCTCTCCTCTCCATCCTCTGCATCCACAGGAGATGCTCTTTATACAGATTCTTCCTTTCTTACTACTAATTAGGCCCATAATTGTCTTTCTAGGACAAGTGGAAGTCCCAGTAGCAGTCAAAATGTCTTTCTGTTAGGCATTCTCCAAAGACACACAAAAGGTATATTGTTTGGTGAATAGTTCAGTGACCAAACCTGAGAATCTAAAAGCAAGGGGTGGGGGGAAAAAGAGCAAGATATGGGAATGAGGGCTGTTCAACTAAACCAGTCAGTGAATGGTAGCTATAGAGAAAATCCTGAGGTGCCAAATTTCCTACTTCACTTCCCTGATTATTTTCTTCTCCCTTTCCCACAAGAAGAAAAACCCTTATGAAAATGATTCCACTGCTGTGAAATGGGGATGGCATTTGGAGACCTGTTTCCTAAAGCAATACAAAGAACATGAGGCCAATACAAACTAGTATTAATCAATGTACCATGCTCTGAATGGAGATATGCCGAAGTTCTTAACTGCATGGGCCACACAATGAAATTTTATCTAAAAACATTGTCTGCACAGGGGATAAGCATGAGTGACTGTGTCAGTCCTCCTCAGGGCAGAGCTATGTTCACAGGTACAGGTCTATTCATAGGTCATGAGTGACGCGTCCCCCAAAGTCTCTGCTGACTCTCTCTCCCTCTTGCCAGCTTAAAAAAAATGAATTTGCTATATGTTATCAGGTGTATCTGATGCACAGTTGCCCAAATTCCTGATTATTCAGATTGAAAGGAAATTTCAGCACTATTTTTTTTTCTATTTGAAACCATAATTCAATTAAAACTTGGAGCCGTTATATTTTCTGATTTTTTTCCTTGACAATAATTTATTATTGATAAAAAACACATATCATTAATAGGTTTTAGAACAAATCTAATCTAAAATTGTTAGTAAGGAACTCTGTTGTACAGCATAGGCATTTGTACCACTGAAGATGAGCACTCTGATTTTCCTTATGAATTAGAATATAGCAATTATTTACCAGGTCCAGAGCTGAGCTCCATAATATGCGTTATCCCCGTGGAGGTAAAAACATGTAAAAACAAGCAGTTGTTTAAAGCTGTTGTGGTATTTTTTCTCACTGATGACCTTTCCCTCACAGCTCTGAAAACATACCTTTTAGTTTGGGCATCTATGCCTAGAAGCTGTTTTCTAAAATTAGAGGCAAACCACCATGCATTTACACAAAGTTTCTGGCAAGCTGCCAGTGTGGCCTTCTATCCCACGAGTACAGTGCATACTTGGTTTTGTTTCCCTTGTTATATACATTTCTTTTTACCATAACACTATTGCATGGTTTGCGCTTTTTATGTTTTCAGAGACAAAAGAATAGGTAAGCCTCTCTTGTTTGCACTTTACAAGTAAAGAGAGTTTTACAAATTCCTGGAAGAAAATATGATCTCGGAAGAGAACATTTTCTGAAAGCAATATCATTTGGTCTTGATCCTGTGATTACTTCTCATGTGAACAGTAGCCCTGAAGTCAACATTTAAACATAATGAGACTGTTTTACATGAGATAGATTTGAAGATGTGTGACCATACGACTATGCACACTATTAAGAGAGGATTTTCAAGACAGCCTGAAGCTCTTATGCACCTAAACCAAATCAAAATTCACGACTTAGTTCCTACATCTCTTAGATGCCTTTGAAATAAAAGAAAGAAATGTATTACTTTTTTATTAGCTATCATAATTATACCTAATAACAATTATTATGAACATTAAAGGCTGCTATAATATTTCTACTTCTTTTCCAGACTTTTGAGTCTCATTTGGAAACCTTAATTATGTTGTAAATTTTTATTTTCCTGTAAAAGATGTGTTACAAATTGGCATAAAGAAAGCTGAAGAGATCATCAAGTAAAATTAATTCAGATAAAAGATAAAAATAATTTTTATTTTATTTTATTCTTGAATTTCATTCATTCGTAATCTTGGATATAACATGTGTAGGGTTTAACTAGAAAGGATTTTTTTTCTTTTTATCAGGCCAACGATTTTGTGTCAGTTCTTTGGCTGCATCGGAATGAAATTCATCACATTTCAAAAGTCTAGAAGTTAGATGTCCAAGTCCAAGCTATTCTCATTCCCCTAACAGTCAGTAAAGAGACATAGGCATCCCCAGAGGGCAGTTTATCTGATCAGTCCTAGACACCTATCTTAGAAAGAGATGAATTGCTGTCTGTAGATGGTATTTCTCTCCACTTACTATTAAAAGCGAGTGTAGCAACTGTCTTAGTCACTTTGTAACTTAGTTACCATGTTAGATGCTTAAACCAGGGCAGATGGATCTCTTTTTAGGTGACATTTTTACATATACTACGTGCCAGGTTCAAAAGAGCATTACAGGCAAATCTATGTGTTTGTCTGATGTCTCACTTTCTATATATGTACATGTGAACATCTGTTTTGGAAGCTAATGAAAATATTTCTTCAGATTCTTTCCTCAAAGTTGTTTTTAGCAATTTCTCCATATATAGTAAATGTCAGATATCTGTTGAGATATTCTGTGCAAATACGTGCTTGCCAGTCCTTGGAAACCTGTCTTATCATGAGTTCCCAGTCTTCACATTAAAGCAGCATAATGCCAAGGTGCATGTACATACAAGCAAGGAATTCAATATATTACAAAGTGACAAAAAAACGCCAAGCCTTGGGGGAAGAAAAGACAAATATTTTTTTTTGTAAGAGAACAGAGTACTAGAGGCTGAAATCTTTCAAAAGCAAGTGCACTCCACTAAAAATGTTCAGACAAGGGAAAATGAATAACTTGAGGGTTTGATAGTTAAGAGATTGAAGCGAAAAATTTTGAACAGTGTTTGTGAAGTAACTCATTAACTTTTTCTGCCTGTTTTGAAAGGTTATATGGATTGTTGCACTAGTGGCCTTTCACATCTGGTGCTTAAGGTTTAGAACTCCCCTGTTCAGCTTTCATGAGTGTAAAAATCTTGATTGTAGCAGTTATTCTACAATAAAGAGAGGAATAAAAAGTGCCTGCCTCAAACCAGCCATAGGGCTTTACAAGCAAAAGAAAAAGTAATCTAGGGAGAGATGGAAGAAGAATAGGATTAAAGGGAAGGGTTAGAAATAAGAAATTCAGCCTTTGTCATGAGCTTTCACATATAATACTTAAGGATATATAACACTTGTTTTCTATCACTCTTTTCTTAGTTGCATTTAGTTCTATCATGTCTGAACTGGACTTGAAAATATGAAATGGCTACCAGCAGGACCAAAAGGCTTGTATATCACTAGCATTGTCATCTCCTTTGCAGCCACACATTGACCATGAAACACAGAAAGAAATCCAGGAATTTTGAGGAGAGATACAATGTTTGCCAGCCTGATCTCTTCAGACATGAGAAAGGAGCTTGTAGAAACATTACAAAAACCCCAGCATCTCAAATAAATCTACACATTCCCATGCCTAGGAGCAAGTAAATAAAAACAAGCAAAGGGAAGTACAGGTGATAGATATGCAGAGTTTATTCTGTCTTTATTTTGGACTTAAAGAAAACCACTGTTACAATGCTTCAGAAGACATTGTGTTGTGCTGGTTTTTTTTTTGTTTTCAAAAGGCTAAGAGACAGGAAAGAGGTATATTTAAAAATGTAGGAAAACATCAGTTTAATTAATTGGCCTGAGCTGGCACATTATGAGTTATATACATATCTATTCCATACAGATAGTTGTCTAATCCATTCTTGAAAACTTAAAAAAATCATGATTCTACATGATAGTTTGCACTGTTTTTGTTCTCTTGCAATATCTTACTAAAATCACCCCTGCAGCAACAGGACAATGACTTCTTGCAAAGAAGAGACAACAGAACTCACAGAGCTCAACATGTTTGGTTTGCAACTTCTGTGCCCTTTGGAATGTTGTTACTGTGATCATTCTTCCCTCTGCAATCTCCTTCTGCCATCCAAGAAAAATGTTTTTTAGATTTAAAAAAAACCAGATTCTTCAAGCTTTCCTTAAAGAAATTTAATAAATGTTACATCTTTGCCAGTATTATTCTGTAGCCTGGCTCTATCTTGTCTACATCTTTTCTGAGATTTGGTGTTCAAAGCACCCCTTCTGAAACAAAATTATTCCAAAAGGAATGGAATAATTAATCCGTTGTCTGATATATGAAACTTCTATTAACACATCCCAAATGAAATTTACACTTTTTGCAATAGCATCGCTATATTGACTCATGTTTGCTGGAAATGAACTACACCACTTAAATCTTTTTCTGCAGCACTGATGCCTCCCAAATCTTCTCTGGTCTAAAATAGAGACATTGATTTCTCCTTAAGCACCACAGGTTTTTATTCAGGAACGTAGGTGATAATCTTCAAAGTATTCTGGCATTCTAAATTCTTGATACATCACCTACCAAACAGAGGAATGACTCAAGTCCTCTACTAGATTGCTTAATTTATGTTATTTGTTCCATAGACACAGCAAATTCTTGTGGTGCGACTATGGTGAGTTGTTGTGGGAAATAAAATATGCTACATTAAAGCCATGGATAGGAGCAGCATTTCTTTTAATTTAATTTCCAAACTATCACATTTTGAAGAGTCTTTTGAACTCTAGAAAGTGCCCTGGAGTGCTCACAACCATTCCAGTTTTACAAGTGTATTGACAGCTCCCTTAGGGTCATTAAGAAACATATTGCTCTGAATAGGCTTCGGGACAGTTCTAGTAGGACCTGACTGGAAGGGCTCTCTTCATCTGTCAGCAAACATCTGTGGCTTACTAACCTGTAACACACCCTTCTTATAGCAATATGCAGACCCGGTTTTGTTATGTAATCTTCTAACGCACTCATAAATACAGTAAGGCAACAAGTTCTGTTATGGCTTTTCCACAAATACATGATTGCATTTCAAGTTTTAGCTCCATTTGTGCTGAAAAGATCAAAGAAAGGTGGTGCTTGACTGTTTTTTAAGTAAAATATAAATGAAACAGTGAAATACAAATGAAGCAGTGCTGTACATGTGAAGAAAAAAAATATATATGAAGTCACAATAGCATTTTAAAGAGAAAGTCAGTCAGGGTTTCTAGCTAGTTGTGAACACCTAAATTTTGTTACTGGATAGAGGAGGAGCCTAATGAAAAGTTTTATACATGCTGTGATAATGTGCTCTATTTTCTTCTGATTTCCATAAACTAAGTGCCTAGCACTTCATTTGCACAAGGTTGTCCTCACTGTATGCAAATTATTTTTTTTAAAACCATCTATCACTACAGACTAATCTTTCTGATCTTTCTGACACATTTGGAAGCAGTTGGCACAGTAGTTTCTACCACCTGTTCTATCTATTGTATTTAATGTCTGTTTTACCAAACACGTTTAATTCATTTTAATAGCACTCTCTGCAACTCCTCTACTTTGTGCTTTTATTTTCTTAGTTTTTATGGGTTAATTGGGCTCATCTGAGCTCAGTTTTTTGATTAAAGATCTTCAAGAAAAGAATCAAGCATTCTAGGGAAAAATACTGATGAATCACTAGGATGCCTTGTAATAGAGAGTTAATGATATGTTTTGATGGTGCAATGTGCTTCCTCACAAGAAGACAAAGGTCTTGGTCTTATAGTATCATTTAATATCTCATAAATAACTTATGTAAAAATAATACTACTATCTCTGGTATCCTTGCAAAATTGTGGTGCATTGTACTCATTTATACTGTTCTGAAATACTCACATTAAAAATATTATTTTCAATCTCTATTCTAAGCATTATGTCATATATATGTATTTTTCTCTTTGGCAAAACCATTAATGTGAATCTTTAACAAGCTGCTAAGTTAGAGTTGCAGAATTCAGCTGGGTAGACTGATTCATACTCTATAACAAGCTACCTACAACATTTCACAAATTATCCTTCCTATTACACCCAATAGCCTGTATTTGAATAAGTAATCAAGCATTAAATCACATTTAATTTCAAGGGGTTAGGCTAAACAAGTAATTTCAATTGCATATGATAACAGTTTTGTCCTCACTGTGGCTGACCTTTATGTGGTGGATGTATGTTGTCAATTATTATTTCATGTTTATTTCCAGGTCATTGATGAAAATATCAAATGCCCTATAACATGACTATCATGTGTGTGCACACTACGAGCATTCCATTTGATGATTAATCCCCATGGGTGACAGATTTTTCAATGTGTTGGTTATTTCTTAGTCTCTCTAATATATTCAATATTAATATTATGTAGCACTAAAATCTTCTCCATAATGTCGAGAGCTAACTATATTGTCAATTATAATAATGCTTGCAGTAGCCAATCAATTGGAATGTTCCTATTGACTTCTGAGGCTGAGTTGAAGAAAGAGGTAAAGGAAAAAAAGAAAAATTACAGCTTTATCTATAAAAATAAACTTGAATTGATCTTTTTTTCACAAAAATTCAATATGAGAGAAGAGAAGTGTAATAATCAATGGAGAAAAAATGTGTAGATTAAATAACTAGATAAAATGAAATAAAGAAATGTTCTCAATTACACAGGTGAAGTTTTTGGGCTAATGGATGAAATTCTCTGGGACCAGCTTCCCTAAAGGCATGTAAATATCTCAAAATGAGACACAGTGCTAAGAACCTCAGGCTCAAAAATGGTTCCATACGCTTGCACTATGATGCCAAATGTTTTCTGAATGAGTGTTTTCAGGTCAAGTCCCCCTATGCATATTGACCTAAAGAACTCAATAATCTTCATTTCATTGTAAAGTTGGTGAGAGAAGGGAAGGAGGCGCCAAATTAGAACGTGTATACTCAACTACAAGATATTTACATACCAATCTCAACAGGATTTGGATGAGGCAGTAGATTTCATGCACTGTTTTACTTAAGAAAATTGTGTCATTTGCCTACACAGAAAATGCAGGATCATAGAATAATTTAGATTGGAAAGGCCCTCTCTATGTCACCTATCCAATCCCCCATTTCAAAGCAGGACTAATTAGATCAGGGACTCTTCTTCTCTAGGGCTCCATGAAGGATTTGTCAGTGGCTTTCAGAACATGAGGATGGCCCAATTCACTTCTGAATAAAGCTTCTAATCACTGGAAAGAAAAAGAAAAATTACCACCCCTGAAATCTTACCTTCCTAAAAAATGACTGAGACAAATTCATTAGCAGATTACACTAATCATTATGCTAGGGAATTACATCCATGAAGACCCTAACATTGTTGCATATTATCACATCTGCTCCCCTGCAATGATACACTTGAATTAATCTCTGAATAACAGGATCACATCTCCTTAATTAAAGCATTAAATGACTAAATAAAAAAGATAAAAAACTTTACATTCTTTAATTAAAAGAAAACGATTCACTAAGTGTCTGAAGAGACACATAACTATCCCTGGAAGAACTCCAAGATATCACATGTGAAGGGGAGAGGCAATAATCAACTTTTTTTAAGAGAAAGTGCAGAAATTGGAAATGGCATTGGGCCAGGTATTGCCACACCTATGCATGCTGAATAACAATTTTAAAATAGCTCTACTGAACTCAAGTATTAAGCCATTTCTCAAAGCAGATCCTAATCAAGACCCTATAAATCAAGGATTTTAGAGTATATAAATTGAGAATGTGTTTCCTTATCTGAAGTAGAAAAAGCACCCACGTCAGCAAACGTGTAAGTGGAATCCTTGACCAGTAGCTTCCTTCACTGTTGAAAAACAAATTTTCTGCAGCAGTTTAGAAATCTGTGCTTTCAAATAAGTCATCAGTACCCTTAATTTCAATCTAACATGTATCAGCAGTCTATCCAGATGACAGCTTTCAAACTGGTGGCTATTCAAGCTTTTCAATTTAAACCATAACTCCAGTTCTTTACTGAGAATAACATTGCTGGAACTAATATAGCATTAATATTATCATTTTGGTTTCCTTATAGATTTTTTTTGGTCGAATACCTTCATATACATGTATCTCTCTATAACTGTCCCCTAAAGAAAATAAACATGAAAATTGATTTTGAAAACAGTAGTAGCATCTAGCATGTGGAAAATGAAGGTTAATATTACCTCTTGGATTTGTGCATAATGATAGATATGATATTTATGATGCTCATAGAGAGGAACTAGCTGACCTCAATTGACACAGTAATAATAGTGTTATGGAGTCCCTAATAGTTTCCTTGAAAACATGCTAAGAAAAACACTTAAAAAAAAAAAAAAAAAGCTTTAATAGTGGAGGTATGAAAAGATTCAACCGACATCACCTCAGACAGATTGCACAGCATGCAAAGCGTACTACTGTGATGTAAATTGCTGTGTTTATCTTCTGGGGAAATCTGGATGATTATAAATAAAATGTCAATAATAAAAGAATCAAAGAAAATCCATGACTCATTCATAAACTAGAACACAATAAACTAATGTTTGCAATGCATTCTAATTTCTTGTAGGTCTTTTATTGACTGCATATTTTAATGCATATTTTTAAAAAAATATTACAAACTAGATCTACAGCTGAAGGCAATTACAGTATATAATATTCTGAGGACAGAATCTCAGAGTCTTTTTCTCAGGTTTGCCTTGATTTCTCCCCATGAATGTTGTTTGAAAAAATAGCTGCCAGACCAGGCTCACTAGTACCAAAACACTAAGTCAGTAAAGTTACAACATGAATAAAAGTGTCTGTTGTATATGAATGAAGTATAAAGATTATCTAAGATACTATAAAATTTGCACATGGTTTATATTTTCATGACCTGCATTTAGTCCTAGGTCTTTAACAGTTGTTCTCTCCTGTTCACAATCCACAAATCAGAAGGAACTCAAACTATGGAAATAAATTAAATGGGCACAACCAGAAAAACTTTTCAAATCCAATGAATTGCTTTTTATGGCATATCTAGCACCTAGTTCACCATGTAATTGACATCAGCAGTATAAAGCTGAGACAGGTTTTGCAATTCAAGGTTCAGTTGTGCATCTATTTACATGAACCCCCTTTTCAGAGTGTGAAAACCCTTCACAGTGCAGATCGTAGATTTAGCAAAATAAGACTCCAGTCTGTGCAGGTGAAAGCTGAGAAAACACACTGTGTGTGGATTTGGTGCATGCTTCAGTCTATCACGTGACCTCAAAAGTTTCAGGGTCATGCAAGGCTCACTCATGCAAATGAGGACCGGACAAGTTCAGGCTTAGAGGGATACAAACACAGAGAAAAATTCCACATGATAAATTCAAATTTCATGTAGCTCAGCTTTCCTGTGAGAACTACTGCCATCTTCCAGCAAAGCAAGCCATAGGTAAACTCACGAAGTAAGGCTACAAGCACAAGCAATTACCGCAGAGTTCCCCAGATTTCTGAAATTTCACCCTACCCTCTGACAATTTGTCTCCATGTCTGTACTCAGACATGTAGAATTGAGCTTATCTCTAAATTGTATTGAAACAAAACTTTTCAGATTCTTAATAATTAAGATGCACATGTCGGGTTCGTGGAAACCTCCTCAGATCTAGTCCTAAGTGCCTAACATACACATACTTGAATACATATTCATATGTGTGTACACATATGTTTTAATAGGGATAGGTTATCTGTCCTCATACTCACATGAGCTTATAACTTAGACGCTTAGCTGAGAATTAAATAGAGATATTCGAGGTCTGGTGAATTAATCTCAGTTCCTCACTAACCATTGTGTGCCTTCTGAAATATCACTTGGTGGAATGGAATTATTTGACTTAAAAAGTGTTTTGAAAATACACTTAGTTGTAACACTGGGAGGTATGAAAAAATACAGAAAACCAATCTGTGTAACAGGGAGTGTAACAACATTTCCAAAGGTAAGTAAAGATTCCAGACAAAACATGCAATATATTCCTTGTAGCATCAATGGACTACTCAGATTCTCTGCTATCTAAATGATATTGATGGAGGTATTTGTACTCCAGTATTGCAAATATTTATTGTGTCTAGTCTGTTCCGTCAGCACTAAATAACATTCCCATTCTCATTTTCAAGAACTATGTCTAATCTTTGTTTGCAGTAATGCTTCCTTTGTTGACTTTTAGCAATTATGTGCCATTGAAAATTGTTTATTGTTGTTTAATTAGGAGGTGGATTATTCCCATATTTTAATGATTACTGCTCAACAACTTGACAGAAATGTTATTCCCCAAACCATCAAGCACAAATTGGCTTTGATTTATTTTACTTAATCTTGTTATGATTGTATTATAAGCTTTCAAAATTATATTTTTTTTATTAATTACAATATCTGACAGTTTCAGCTCTGTACCAAAGGAAACAAACATTAGCTGTCCATGCTGCTGAATTCTGTTCCTTTTAAAGGAAAAACAAATGTGTTGGATAGGAGAACGGATATATAAAATAAACTCATCAGAACTGACTCCAGTTTCCAATTTCCAATTTGCAAATATGAAGTATTCCTTTTCTGTATGCTCTTAATAATCCACGTAGGCTGAAAGTGATCATCGTCTGTTAAGCATATTCTCAGTGTTAGATGTAAAACTTGAAACAAGAGGTTATTGATAACAAACAGCTTCTAAATGCTGATTTTCTTGTCAAGAAGGGCATTGCATCCACACTCATTAGCCAATGTAAACACTTATTTTTTTGTCATGAAATATTGATGGTCACTAAAATAATAATGAAGAACTGCAAAAACTAAAATTTGCATGAGATAAAGCAGCAGCTATTTTCAAATGCACTATTTCACATAACAACTAAGGTTGAGGTGCTAAGGGGCATGGTTTAGTGTTTGATAGGAATGGTTGGACTCGATGATCCGGTGGGTCTCTTCCAACCTGGTTATTCTATGATTCTATGTTTCTAACTGAAAAAACAAATATTGTATCTAGATCAGGTGACAATGAGCCATATTAAATTGGCTATCTTCTGTATGTTTCTGACAATGCATATTTTTAATACCGTTTTTCTTAAAACGGTATATTATTGTCATAATCATCCTTTAAACAGTAAATATGATCAAAGTAAAGAAATTTTTACAGGTAAAATTGAAATAAATAATAAAATCTAGAGCTAAGGAAAAAAAACAGCTGGAAGTTCTAGTTTATAAATATTTTCATAATTTCATTGTTTGCTTTGGTTTTCAATTCGTATTAAAAAGAAATGCTATGAAATGCGAAAAATCTTTCATTTAAGAAGTTCCGATTGAAAGTGCATCCTCAGAGATCTAAATTGAACACGATTTTTACCTAGATAAGCAGATATATTGAGCAGCTCCCTCATGTTTGCAAAGCACATTACTCTAGAACAGTCCTGTTGCACACTGTTCAGTGCTTAGAGACACTAACAGAGCAAATATTTATCCCAGTGCTGGCCTTGAGTTTGTTTTCTTTCTTCTGCTTTCACCTACATTATTGGAATAGGGAAAATTTACTTGGAAAACTTTTGAATATTACAAGCCTGGGTACACTATGCTAAAAATATTGGCAGTATTGGTCTGTGGAATCCCACCCGCGGGCTGAGATGACCTGATAGAAAATGAAGTAGGGCTATGTCAGAACCCTGCTTATCGTTTGTTAGAAGATATTTTTGAAAGTATCTTTTTTAATTAAATATTTTTCTTTGCTGACTCAGCCATTTCTGACAGACTGATGCTGAAACTGAAAACTGACAGCCCAGTCTAGTTATCACCATTGATTCCATCGAAAGCATTTGAGGAATCTGCCTTGCTCCTTTGTTTCCAGAGGTCATAGAAGATAAATTTCCTCACTCTTCACAATTTTCTAGAGTTAAAGAAAGTAGTTGTAGAGAGGAAACACAATTTCGAAAATATGAAAAAGTCTTTTGGAGATGTTCATGCACTTGAAGGATGACACTAAGCAATAATATTTCATATGAACACAATGCAGTGCACACCAAAATATGATTAAGAATAACTGAATGAGACAAGAGAAAGCTTCACCTTTTCTTTTGAAGATTGTGCGCCTTCCTAATTAATAAAATGTTTTATATTTTGGTTGTTCTAAAATATTTTCTTATTGTATGAATTCCAAAGCTGATATTTTCAGAAGCATTTCTCAGGGCCCTGTGAAACTTCTGTAGCATTTGAGAACCTAATTTATTTAGGCCATCTGGAAGTTCCAGCTCAGAAGATCAAAACTCCTTAAAATCACACTATGCTATTTCAGGTTTTTTTTCAGTGGTTCTCCATCCACCCTAAAAGCTGTATGCAGATGACACTTTGGCTTGCAAAAATTTATTACAGATACACTATTAACCCCTTTTATCTGGAAAATGACTTGCCATATTTTATAAATTTATTTTTTTTTACTAATCAGATACTTACTGTTTAGAGATGATGAATAGTAGGCATTCATGAGCACTCATGCTATGTGTTTACAAGGATAGCTCATTTTAGGAAAAACTTCAATATCCATGTGAGAAATCCATGTGTAGTTTTGCCAGCTTAAGGCATGAGGACATATACACAACATCTGCTATTCTATAACACATCCTTAGATAATTCCTAGGAAGGGAATAAGCAAGTGCATTTGATCACAGGGATTACTGAGATATTAAGTGTTTATTTAGATGGTTGCTGATGTAGTCATGTCATAAAAACAATGCATTTGCATTCTTGTGAAGACATAAGAAAAACTAACAGTGAAATAATTCTTAAGGAAGTGTCGTACTTAATAGCAGATTTTTCTGCCTTTAAGATAAATGGCTAAATTGACATTAGCACATTCACTTTGCTAGTAACTGGACCAGATTATTGATATGGAAATACAGATGAAAAGTAGAGACTTTTCCTAGGCTCTCTTTCTTCCAGAAACATAAAGTGAGTAAAAAAAAGGAAAAATGTTTTGTGTGTAATATTGCTTCAACGTGGTGATATATTATGTAACAGGAACTAGAAAATGAAAGACAAAATATCAAGGATAAGATCTGGCTTTTGAAGGATAAATCTAGATTCCTGAAAATTTCCAATTTATTTATAAAAAAGTTACTAAAGTGTAAATTAGCAAAAATGCTATATTCTTTTTCAAAATCATCATTTCTGCCATCACAATATCTCTCTTCATCCTCTTTTTTAACATTGTGTATTCCTCTATCACCTTCTCTCCAAATAAAATCAGCAATGTTTCAGATGATCAAATTTATTGAAATGTCTGACAATATTATGCACATTCCATATGTGTATGCTGTGTAAGTCTATGTGATATATGTTGCTATCAATCTACTTATAATGTTAATGATAAATGGAAAATTGGCTTATTAATCACGTCATTTGCATTGTATAATTAATCTGTATTCCAAATTTTATTGCACCTGTCTACATAAAAGCTTTATAGTCACTAAGTGTCTTTAAAAAAGCCAAACCAACAACCTATATGCTTTTCCTCTAAATTAAAATAATAAGAAATAGGATTAAAAAAGATAGGAAAAGATGCAGGTCCATATCGTGATACAGCTCTATCAGGAAGTTTTATCATATGTTCCATTTCCCAGGATGCTGGCACTAGTAGGAATTCTTCTTACAGGGTGACTAAGACATGTCTCATGTTTCAGAAAATTAGGAACCTTTAGTTTCTGTGTCAGGGACAGATTAAACTAATTTATAAATGTCCAAGCACTCACTTTAAGAAAGTCTTCTATAAACTTGGCTTTTATATCCTGAGGGTGTTTATGAAGATCAATGTATTTTGACCTCTGTTCTTCTTAAGCTAAAAAAAAATCATCCTCTTTTAATTTCCCTTTGTAAAACAGGTCTTCCACTTTAATCATTCTTATATTCCCTTTCTGCAACATCTTCTAGTAGACCTGTGCATGGCACTGCATGAAAGATCTTAGCAGTGGTTTTGTTACCTTTTCCTCTATTTCTTACCTGATAGACAATACCTACACAATTGTTTGTGCATGATCACATTTCATTAAAGTCTTACTGATGCCTTTATATCATACATCAGACGCAGTGGACAAGCCAACTCTTTCTAATAACATTTTTTCTATTTAATATTGCATGCAAAGTCTTTAATTTTTCTGCTGTTTTTCTTGCTTACTTGAACATATAATAATTATTTTGAAGGGATAGATATGGTTCTGCTCTAAATATTCTATACAAGCATTAAAAACATTTTCTTTCTGACTTATAATTTCCTATATTGTTCCAATTTCTTCTTGCATTCAGACATGGATGTTACTAGTCCCATTAATCTATGTGCATACAATCATCTGAACATATTCATATTGCCGATTACCCACATATATAGGTTTGGGTTTCAAAATAATAACTTTTTTTCAAGATGAAAACCAGATGAATTTCTGGATGTAGTTCAGAGGAGGAAGGGTTATTATAGGCAAAATGGACTGTGCCAGCCTTAGTTACCTCAAAAATGTTTTGTCTCATAGTCATTTAACATTATTCTAAAATACCTTCGATCTTCATATAACCCTTTCCTACATGTCCTATACAAACTTATACCAGGGCATGTGTCACATCCCCTCAACAGTTTAAATGAAGTAAAACAAAATACGGATATAGTCAGTCTGCTCTGGGTTAAGTAATTCTGAACTATATAAACATAAGCAACTCTCCAGTGCATAGTTTGAGGGACAAGGATCATTCCCAGAATTACATCTTTATCAACACAGCTTTTACATTTTGGCATTGTCCAGGTGACAGTATTTTCTGTCTTGGTTTGCATATCTCCACAGTCATCCGATCAAAGATCTGTATCCTTGTCTGAGATAAAGATACTTTTGAAGCTAACATTAGATTTTGTCTTACTGCATTGTCAATTCCACTATGGCCTTCTGGTTAAATCCTGTGGTTTTAGATCCCTTTATCACTTGTGTTAATTTCTTTGCAAGTTCTAATGCAGATATTAGACATCTTTACATTACCTTAGTGTTTCCAAGACCTTTAACATGTAACTGCCTTTTCTGATTTCCTGATAGATTTTCCAGCACCCTTTTTAATGTTTTCATCTCCATATAGTCTCTATTATTTTTTCATATCAATTAGTTATCTTTAGATTTTCAGCCTCTTAATATTGAAAATATTGTTTACCAACTTATGTTTAGTGTTTCACACATTTAAATACAGACAATTCATGCTTTTTCAGTACGAATTTTTTATTTATCCAAGAGGGTCTCTTCCATATGACCGTGCTCCTTACTAGAACTATACATAAAACAGCATTAACCCTTGCAATTTCTCAGTGACTACGTGGTGGAGAAATTTGTCAACGCTCATGACAAGAAATGTGTTGGATCTACTTTTAACAGTATAATTTGTTCTCTAATATATATTGTGTAGTCAATCATTTTAATAGATAACTATTTTAAGTAAATAAAGTTGCTTGTGACAGTCATCTCACCACTGATATACATATATATGTAAGAGTAACAGGAAGAATTAAGGAAGGTATAGCAGAATTCCAACCTTTTTGCCATCCTTGAATGAGTATTGATCTAACCTGGCTTACATCATCTATGGCATCATTTATTTGATTGCAGTCAGCTGCATCATTTGTGTCATACAATCTTTACTTGTTTTGTTGTTATTGTATTTGTTTTTTTCTTTTATTTAGAATGTCTTCTTAAGTTTCTTCCTCATCTTATTTTGGTTAACTCATCTACTTTTCCTATATTATCACATTCATATCTATTGCTAGTCATGCAAGTTTCTGCATATGGTTCATTAGTGTATAAATAACATAACAAATAATATTTTGTTTCTAATATAACTCCTATTCATCAAAAATGTATGACTTTTGAATAATTTGGTGTTTTGAGAGGAAGAAAAAGAAGAAGAGAGAGGAGTCATTTTACACTTTATAAGCACTTTTATTTCAGGTATGTAGTTGAAATATACGTTCTGCTAGTAATTTTGTATTTCTTCAGTCTTGTGATTAGTGCTGTAAATTAGCCAAGTTTTATGCTTTTCCAGTCTAGCCCCCATTTTTACATGTGTATCTATCTCATTGATTCGCATTGCCCTTGCAAGTTTTCAGAATCTCTTGGCAAGTTGCATATTAAATTAATTAGGTGATGAAAAGAAGAGTAGACATAAAAAAATACTGCCATCTGTATTTTTTTACTGCCATAAAAAAATACTGACTCTTCGTCTTCATCACTCTTCTTCTTCATTCACACTTTTTCATGTGTGAGGATTTCAGCATATTTTGGGTCCCTTCCCTTCCCTTCCCTTTTACTCAAAGGCACAGGGCATGGCTCCTGGAAGTACTGAACAAAACAGAAAATGGTTACAAATACAAAGAAATATATGAACTAGAAGATTACTGACAATCAGGTCCTACTGTCTTTGCAATTCAGTAAGAACTGAAAGTCTTTCACGAGGGGGCAGCTTTTAGCATAAAGAGGTCATAACTCATTGTGTCTTGTCCTGCAGTGATGTTGTTCACAGATACTACTCAGAGTCTTTAAGCCTGCTTCCATGTATGAACAACACTCCACTGCTTAATTCCAATAACATACCATCTCCAGCACTATGAAGCTACTACATGACATCTGAAATATTCCAGACATCCTCTCAAGGACCACAGGCCATCTGTTTTCCTCATCTTAGGGAGAATAATTTATTTCTTATGCACACTCTCTCTCTGTCTTTCTCTGTATACTTCAAAGTGACATGACTAGCAATCTTTTTACCTGTACCTGAACCCACAAACAAGGTAATATTGGGGTGCAGGAGTCATGGGTGAAAGCGATATTACATTTTTTTACCATCAACCTCAAGGACATCAAAGATAGAATGATAAAATCATTAGGTTGGAAAAGACCTTAGAGATCATCAGCTCCCACCATGCCTGCCTACTACTAAACCATGTCCCCAAGCACCTCATCTACCCACTTTTTCAACACCTCCAGGGATGGTGACTCAACCATCTCTCTGGGAATCCTGTTCCAGCACTTGTTAACTCTTTCTGTGAAGAAATTTTTCCTACTGTCCAATCTAACCTTCTCCTGATGCAGCTTGACGCCATTCCCCCTTGTCTTATCACATATCACTTGAGAGAAGAAATCAACACCCACCACTCTGCAACCTCCTTTTAGGTAGTTGTAGAGAGCAATAAGGTCTTCCCTCAGCCTCCTCTTCTCCAGACTAAGCAACCGCGGTTCCCTCAGTCGCTCCTTGTGAGACTTGTATTCCAGCCACCTCAACACTTTTGTCACTCTTCTCTGGAAACGCTTCAGGGCCTCAATGTCTTTCTTATAGCAAGGGGCCCAAAACTGAACACAGTATTTGAGGTGCAGCCTCACCAGTGCAGAGTACAAGGGGGGGATCACTTCCCTGATCCTGTTGGCCACACCATTTCTGATACAAATAAGCACAGACATCTATGTAGACTCTAACCTTGAATACAGGATACCCAAAGAAAAGCAGCAAAACACCCTTCAGTGGGAGTCCTTGAGAGGACTCACTTGCCTATGGACATTAAAAGGGAAATGGAAAAATTTATGAAGTCAGAGAACATGTGTTGAGAAAGACCTCCTGTTCTGAGAAAAAAGGCATAGGCATGACTCAAGGTGAAATAGTCACTCACTGGATTCAGAGTGTGACTAACTCCTAATGGAGGCTTCTCAACACAAGGTGTGAGTCATCTCCCCAGACTTAGGCATCTATAACTTAAACATCTGAATCTAAGGAAATTACTCAAGACACCATTGAGATTCAATGGATAAAACAGATGTTTCTAAGTCCATTTTAAAATAGGCATCTAACTGGGGCACACTTCACCCATACATTTGCTTTTTTTGGACTACAAAAGAACCTTACATTCACTGAATTAGTTTCAGATATGTAACTAGTAGATATCTAAAGCTAGATGTCTTAACCTAGGTGAGATGAATCCCATGATCCCACAAAACTTGAGATAAGGAGCCAAGATGGCTGTGGTAGGTCGTTTGTCACCACAGTGTGGGAAGGTATGTGTTTCTCACCATTGACAATGTAATAAATAGAAGATGACTACGCTTCTAGATCAGACACCTGAATTAAGCACTTAAAGTTGAGACTAAATATAGCTTGAGTATTAACTTTGGCAACCCACAAGCAGGGAAAAGACTACAGTAACAGAATCAAAAAGTCTGAACTGGAATCCTTGGTTCCATACCTACTGATGAAAAGGGATTTGTGCTTTAGAGAGGACTTCAAAATATCCAGCAATATAGCAATGAAATAGTTTATGTCCTTATCTCATTTGTCCTTAGTTCAAAAGCTCATGACTCTCTAGTGGAAACCAACTGTAAGATCATCTCCTTTCCCACAAGAATATCTTCTGCTATGCTACACACTAATTAAATTATTTCATCTCTAGCTTCATGAAATCACTCTTCCTTCTTCCTCACTCCAATTTTACTTGCAGGTTAACGCTGAAGACATTAATCTGGTATGTGTATTTGGACTTGTTTGGGCTAACAAGAACACTGCTATTCCCCTTCCAAATGGAGAGAGGAACATTTCATCTCCCTGTTTTTTATATAAATAGATTTCCTAAATGACTATTCAACTCCTAATGTCACAATAATGAGTTTCGTTGTGAAACTGGCTGCATCGGCATTGTTTTTGAGAAAGTGGGTTGCCTCTTCCCATGCTGCCCTCACAGGAAAGTGAGTTGCAGCAGGCAGATTATAAAATTCTGCAAATGGGAAAGCCTTGGATAAAGCAGATATCATTTGTGCTAAGCAAGCGTTGGTAAAGACTGCAACTCTTTCAAAACAGGGCTCAGTGTTTCAGGTTTTTCCAGCTTCACATTGTTTTGTGTAAGAGAACGTCTTTAATTAGGTTAGCACAGCTGAGATAATGTCTGTGTTTGGCAAACATACTCGGCAATGGCCTAAGGGCTTCTCTGTGGTGCTGAGCAGCCTTAGCTCCTGTGGCTGCTCAAGACTGGAGACTGAAACCTCTGTCCCAGGCAAATGATGATTGTATCATTAGTAAGGAATTAATTACTTTCTCTTTTATCTTAACTGGATCATGGTTTTTTTGAAGGTTCTGTACTTTTTGTTTTCTCCCAATTGTCTGTTTAACTGTTGAACAGCAGACTCTGCTCTGTATTTGTAAAAGCACATTCTCTCCAGGAAGCAAAGGCTCACAGTACAGTATATGCGTTCTCCTTGGAGTAATGATAAATAAAATATTCTTCTGGGTTCCTGAAGAGGACAGTCTTCCCAATGCACAAAGAATTTCCAGGTGTGGGACTTCTCTCCCTCTGTGTTCTCCCACTTCCTCATGTGGATAGTGCAACATTTTCTGGAAGCAGATTACAGCAGCAAAAGTAGAAAACAAAGCAAGATTGGTACAACTCAACTAATGTGTGTTATTTTTTTAATTTTAGTTTATAATTTTTTTCTCTCCTGTCTTGTTTTTGTTTGGCTTGCTAAGAAAAATACTACTTTTCTTGAAGACTAAACTATTTTCCATGTTAGATCATGTAAGAATCTCAGATCACCCATACTTTTTATGGTACGGGAACTCATTTGACTTTAAAAAGCAGTACTCAGCTGTTTAAAATTATGCACCTGCCAAAATGTTCTGCTGAATCAGGCTAAGTTAGAAGAAACATAAGCTTTAAATATACATTTCAGTTTAATTAAAAAAAAAAAATTAAAAATATGTAGGTGCATTAAAGAAACACTTTGATATGATTGATTGATTCCCCATTAAAAGAAGCAGACTGAAAAAACTCAAAGCCCTGTTTCATACCACCCACCAGGATTGATTGCAAGGTTAAATTCTGAAGCTGTTTCTATGATTACTAAATGAATTGGTCATTTTCCCATTCATTCTAATGAGAATAGAAACTACATTTAGAGAATGAGAAGTTCCTCCACCTGTGTGTTCATCACAGTGAATGTATGGCAAGGAAGATATTGAAAACCCCTGAAATCATATTGAAACAAAGAATTCTAAGCTGTGCTGTTAAAGGTTGCTTCTTCTCTGCTAACCTAAGCTGTTACTCAGAGGATCTGTTCACACTAACTGCTTTCTTCTTATCAGTGTTCTGTAAAGCCTGTCATACTAGATGATGTGAAAAACAAATGAATAGATTGAAAAAGGCTTTCTCTATCTTTAATTGTCATAAGTGTGTTATAAAACTGAAGGCTAGTCTTTATTTTAGTCTAGAGCCAGGGTGAATATTAAGCAATATAAAATTCCCACTCAAAAAGATCAAGATACTATAGAAAAATAAATATTTTAATTCGTACTGAGAAATCCTTGCACTAGACCAAGATCATCACAACAGCAGGAGAATTTTCATATTTAGGGATGAAAGGAATGGCAGGAAGTGTTAACTTTACTGAGTTATTCTACTCTTCAATATTAACATTTTACATTTCCCTCAGCAGTGTGATTCTGTACTTAGGTGTGTTGTTGTAAGACTATATTGTTGTTAGTGTAGGCCTGGTGCTACAAGACTGTCAGCCTGACCTCAGTGCCAGGGAAAGTCATGGAGCAGGTGATCTTGAGTTCTCTCATGAAGCACATGCAAGAGAACTGGGTGATCAGGCCCAGTCAACACGGGTTCACAAACGGCAGGTCTTGCCAAACTAACCTGATCGCCTTCTACGACAAAGTGACCTGCTTACTGGCTGAGGAAAAGACTGTGGATGTGGTCTTCCTGGACTTCAGTAAAGCCTTTGACACAGTTTCTCAGAGCATTCTGCTTCGGAAACTGTCAGCCTCTGGCCTGGACAGGCGCACACTCTCCTGGATGGAAAGCTGGTTGGATGGCCGGGCCCAGAGAGTGGTGGTAAATGGTGTGAAATCCAGCTGGAGGCCAGTGACAAGTGGGGTTCCCCAGGGCTCAGTGCTGGGTCCAGCCCTGTTCAATGTCTTTATCAATGACCTGGATGAAGGCATTGAGTGCACCCTTAGCAAGTTTGAGGATGACACTAAGCTGGGTGGAATTGTGGATCTGCTGGAGGGTCGGGAGGCTCTGCAAAGGGATCTGAACAAGCTGGACCACTGGGCTGAGTCCAATGGCATGAGGTGTAACAAGGCCAAATGCCGGGTCCTGCACTTGGGGCACAACAACCCTGTGCAGTGCTACAGACTAGGAGAAGTCTGGCTAGAAAGCTGCCTGGAGGAGAGGGACCTGGGGGTGTTGGTTGACAGCCGACTGAAAATGAGCCAGCAGTGTGCCCTGGGGGCCAAGAAAGCCAATGGCATCTTGGCTTGTATCAGAAATGGCATGACCAGCAGGTCCAGGGAGGTTATTCTCCCTCTGTACTCGACACTGGTGAGACCGCTCCTCGAATACTGTGTTCAGTTCTGGGCCCCTCACCACAAGAAGGATGTTGAGGCTCTGGAGCAAGTCCAGAGAAGATCAACGAAGCTGATGAAGGGGCTGGAGAACAAGTCTTATGAGGAGAGGCTGAGGGAACTGTGGTTGTTTAGCCTGGAGAAGAGGAGGATGAGGGGAGATCTTATTGCTGTCTACAACTACCTGAAAGGAGGTTGTAGAGAGGAGGGTGCTGGCCTCTTCTCCCAAGTGACAGGGGACAGGACAAGAGGGAATGGCCTCAAGCTCCACCAGAGGATGTTCAAGATGGACATCAGAAAACATATTTTCACAGAAACAGTCATTGGGCACTTGAACAGGCTGCCCAGAGAGGTGGTAGAGTCACCATCCCTGGAGGTATTTAAAAGATGGATGGATGAAGCACTGAGGGGCATGGTCTGGTGATTGATAGGAATGGTTAGACTCCATGATCTTGTGAGTCTTTTCCAACCTAGTGATTCTGTGATTCTGTGCTGGGCATCGTCAAGCAGTACAGACTGGTAAGGACAGTAGTCCCTAAATTGTCCAAAATCTTTGTGTTTCCTAGCCCTCTTAGTCCCAGTGATCTATTTCACACCATCCATCTGCAATCCCTTGTCCCTTGTATTTCACTTTTCTTACCATGCTACAGTACATTCCCTTTATTTTCTACACGATATACCTAGTATTCCTTCAAATCCTATGAAACAAGTTTGCCTGAAAAGCAAAATGCTAAAGATCAAACCAGCAGATGTAGAAGTTGCTGCACCTTACAGAATCACACTACCATAGGCACAGAAAGTACAAGAACCAAGCTTCTATCTGTCATATACTGTAAAAGGAATTTTAAACTGTGTATGGAAAAGAGCAGACGGCTTCCTGTGAGGCATGTATGGATAATGGTCATGTTGCAGTCAGTGCATGGTAATTTAAGGAGCGGGAGGTTTGGAAATGCCAGGTTTGGAGGTTTAGACCTAGGATCACTCTTGCTCAAGGCAGCAATGTTATTCATCAGATACGTTGATTGTTTCCAAACGTGTGTAATGAATGCTTTTTTCTATGCCACAAAATCAGTGTCCTCTAAAACCTTTTCTTTCTTTATCTGAACTGTGATTTTATAAAGTTTAACAAATGATTGTATTGGTAATGCCCTTAGGAGATAAAGAAAAGTGAGCAGAACATGGGTGAGATCAAAAAGGCTGTCTACAAAGATCTGAATTAGATTGAATGGCATATATTTTACCTGAATTCCTGAGTTTGCAATGAAGAGAAGTGGGAGTGCATGTATATGAAGAAATCCCTTAAAATGGGAATTAATGTTACATTAACACCAACATGCAAATGATGCATATAGTTTAAGAACATTTTAAAACCCATGTAACATAGTTAACTTTATTACTGTAATGCAGTGTTGCCCTTTATTTTTCTAAGAGTAATTTAGAAATAAATTGTTGCACAGAATTTAATTATGTTTTTTTTTCTTTAATTCCCCCCTCCTTTTTTTTCTCCCTTGCAGAAGACAAGGATGATAGCCTCTTTTTTCTGGGATGGATTAGAGTACTCCTTAATTTTATATTGTTTCATTCTTACGTACCTTCAGCATTTCAAGAATAAAGATAGCCAAAGAACATTAAATTTTCCTCAAATACAGACAACTCTGCGTGACAAATGACATAGATTTTTATCATAAAACAATACAATAGTAGTAATAAAAAAACTTAGAAATTACTAAGAAAATTCAAATGTTTTAAGGATAATTAGAGCATAATTAGAAATAGAGATACTATCGGTAAGATAATAGTTGCCATTTTATTCGTGCAAATGCATAATTTCCCTCAGTGACACGATGTGGTTCTATCCTGAAAGCATGCACTCATAAAACGCTCACAGCAGTTAGTGGTTAAATTAGTAAAATAACTGTGTTTTGTTTTCCGTAACTTGTTGTCTTCTAAGTACTGATCTGATCATATAAATTAATCATGGGGAATATTTATGATAATTAGCAATAGCTGCCTGAGAGTTCATTATAGTAAATTATTTACATTTGAAATAAAATATTAACAGCATACAATCACCTTGATATCACAATAATGATAGACATTATGGAAGAAAATAAGAAAATTTATTAAAGGAAAAAATATTTGAAAATAATTTTGGAAAATGAGAAAAGAGTAATGTATTCCTCTTTCAGTGTTTTTGCTCAACTGTGATCTACTAGACACCATAATTGTATTTTTTAATTGTCTTTTTTTAAACCAAAACAATGCTCTTAACAAATAAGATATTTTAAAAATGATACTTTGAACATCAACATATTGCAGCTTAGTGCTCTTATTCATCTATTAACCATAGCACACTGGTTATATTTGATTATAACATGAAGGATTATAAAATTTATTTATTTTTTTTAGTGTTCAAGGATTCGGGAAAAAACATGAAAGCACAAAAGACATCAGGCTAATCACTTATTTTGTCTTTCAAAGTGCCACTAGATCACTTACAAACATGGTATGTAGATTGTTGACTGCAGCCAGAAGATATTTATTTTCTTTTTTTTATGTTTTCACAAATAACCCTTTTTCAGTCAATAAACTTGGCTTTAAATATAATACATATTTTTATCATATTTCCTCCCTAATGTAAGCTGTAGGTAATCATATCTGCTCTCTTTTTAGAAAATGTTCAAGTATCACTAGTAAAACATACTCATCAGTGCAATGGATGTAGAGATGACTTATTTATTTATCGTCTACTGACTATGCAAGAATTAAGCATCTTTCTTTTAAAAATATCAACCAGTTAAATCACTAAAAAAACCCCACTTTGTGTCTTAAGTAAGAGTAAATAAAAAGCCACCAGTTGAGAATTCTTCTATTTCTTAGAGCTGCACATCTACTTCACTCATATTAGGTGTTTTTTCCAGCACCAGAGAATCCCCTCAAAGTCATGTTATTTTGAGATATCATGTGATTTGACAGCAGTAGCCTTCAGTCTGTTTTATCTGCAAGTGATCACGGTTTCTTTTAAATAAAAGCGCTACATTATCTCCATTGCTGTTATTTAGATCATGTACTTCATACAGATTCAAGTCAAAATCTTGTTAAAATTACAATCAAGTAAGCTTTCCTGAAGAAGGATCTTTGCATTACTTGAAATAGATGATCACTGATAATTATGTATAACATGGCTGAGAAATAGAATGGGGGAATTACAATTTAGGATTTTCTGAAAGAAAGATTGCACTACTCCAAATTCAGACTGTGACAGTTCCAGTTGACTGCTTCCAATAACAAAGTTCAACCTCCTAGTCGCACTAGGCTGTAATACTGCTAAATCAAGGCATAGACAGCTGTATTGTAAACATCTAGAAATGAGCCAAACTCCTGAATTCCCTTTATAGTCAGTGGAGTGGGAGTTTTTAAGACATGATTCACTTCTCTTTAAGAGAAATGCCTACATAAGTCAGGTGTATCTCAGTCTAGCACACTGGGGTTTTTTTCTCTAAATCCACAACATTAAATGTTTAGAAAGCCCACTCTTCTATAGTTTTCCTTCACTTTCATCATCTTTCTCCTGACTACTAACAACTGAAGAAATGATGTAGTAACCCATCAAAACTTTCTGCCATTTGGAAAAATATGTTCTATGAGTCATTTTCAGTGATCTTTATATAACATATTAAACTGATTTTACTCAAACATCTTACTACATGTGAGATGGCATATTGCATTGGCTGGCTAGGCATGAAGAGCGTGATTTCCTGTTCCCACGTGGACCTAAACAGTTGTAAGGAGCAGAGCTGTAATTTGGGGGAAGGAGTATGTTTTCCACGAAAATGTGAAGTCTGAAGAACCAGCCATAAGTTAGACTTTAACAAATAGAAAATGGGCTTCTTCCCACTAAAGTAAGTAGTCAAGTAATATGTAGTTCATTATAGTCATTATAGTCAGCTATATCTCACCATTATGTCTGTATCTTGAATAAGTGTTCCTAAAGCTATCACTTAATATTCACACAGACACAGTACAATATGCACAGTTAGTCTCTTTTACTCATCCAGAAAAGACAAAAGATAGCAGAAAATTTCTTACCATGAAAGAGGCTTTGTCTCTTAGGTTAGTTTCTTGAATAGCTTTTGGCTATTGTCATTCCTGTCCATAAACAGGTATCAGCAACAAATAGTGCCAAGGCTTTTAAGGATTTAAGGATGCCAGAGATTTCTACTCATCTACATATGCTGCAAATATGCATATATATACATATGCAGCTGGCAAAGGTTACCAAACATTCTTTATTTGTTCAGTATTTACCATGGAGTTCTTAACCCAGAGCTGCATATGTTTTTCTGAGAACATTTGTCCTTAAGTACCACTAACCTATTTGTAGACTAATAGGCTTTTTGATGTAAGCCGAAATTTTATTCTTGGACTTAGAGTAATAACATTGACTTGAATATATATTTCATTATAAACTTGGACTCTCGGTTTCCAAGGAGAGTGAACTCTTAACAATGCTTCATCTTCATCAACTGTAATTGTTTTTCCAAGTATTTTATCAGAGAGTATTTCTGTGACCATGTCCTATTTTTTGTTCAGAATGTGACTCACTGAAAAGGATGGTTTTGTGTCGAATTGACATCAAGAATGTACAGTGTGATTTTTCCAACCCACCACACTCCAGTGTAAAAGAGCTAAATGAGAACCTGGAACAGTTGAACCTGCAGAGCTTGGCACATTTTCCTAGAATATCTAAATTCAATTCCTCTTGCCTGGCTTTTATTACCACTAGCAATATGAAAGATTAAAAAGGTCAGCTTACTAAATGTTTGCTTGGGATTCATCACTTCATACTTGCTAAGTTCTTGCCATTTCACTGGATACTGTCCAGTAGGATGTGGCTGTATCTTTCATCTAGATATAAAAGCTGTAGATAGTGAAGAAATTCTTGTGAGTAATAATCTTAAGTAGTTACATCATACATAACATCTGATTATTTAATTAAAGCTGTCAGTGCTGGTGTGCTCCATATATGCACCAAACGTGCATTAATTTGTCAGATTAATTAATTAAGAAAACCAGTCAAGGAAGTCAATGCCATTTAACACATATTGTTCCTTGTGTACCAATGAAGTTATGTGCAAGAGTTGAAGTTTCTTTGTACCAAGATTGAACAATATTCATATTATTGTTATTTCATTAATCATGAGAACCAGTCTTTCCCCATGTTCAGTTTTCTTTGGCATGTTGTCATTCTGAATTATTCTGTTCTTTCCATGGGTGCTGTCTAGGAGACTGTAGCTGGATCTGTCAGTAACTGCTTTCTAAAAGAGAGAGAGCTAGCCACCTCCACTATCCCTTCTGCTTTTTCCTTCTTATTCTTTCTCTGTCAGACTGAACAAATCCTGCCTTTTGATTAATTTATTTCTTCATGCTCTTTCTTAATAGAAATGAAACATGACTTGGAAATGTTTTAAGATGCTTTATTACTTTTCATCAGAAATATTTCAGTCACCAAAAGAGAAACTATTTACAAGGACACTGTTAACAAGGTTTCTCTGGTTCAAAGTAAAATGTCACATTTCACTCAAAGCCAGTATCTTGCAGAAAAGTTGTATCTGCTTGTGCTAGTAAAAAGAAGCATGACCAAACACAAATGCAAGTCTGAATATTTCACATCACAGGCAAGCATCAACCTGGCTTTGTGATGTATTCTTGGACTCTCAGTTCACCCTCATTAATCAAAATTATAACTACTGAAATCTTAAAAATCTTCACAGGATAAGTAAAGTACGTCTTGATCTATTCCAATGGCAATGCATCTCCTTCTTATATTATTGTACTTCATTTGTCTTTAAATCTTATTCACCCTCCTATGTTAGTTACATATTGGTCAAACCCCTGAGAAATAGTTAAATGCATGACTTTTGTCCTTTAGATTTTATATTTCATTGTCTTTTCTACTCTGTTTTACTTAGAGACACCTTCCTTCGATAGCTTTTCTTTTTTAAAAAAAAAATATACGCTTACTTTCCAAAAAGTTACAAAAGTAAATGTAAAACTTTCTTATAGTTTTCAGTAATTTTTTCTCAAACTAATTCCTGCTTCAACTGCACCTCAGCTTCCTCTCTTTTATTCTACCTGTGTCTCTCCATTAAACTTTATGGTTCCCTATCTCTTTTTTTTTTCCTGCCATGTGCTCCCCTGTTTACGTCAATCTCCTAGTTTAGTTTCCTTACCCCATAACTTCCCTAAGACTAACTTTTCCCATGACTTCCTATTTATACAATGTGTACTACATTAATGCTTAAGAGCTCCTACTACCATGAAACAGATAAATTCTGTGTCAAAAATCTTTCTTTTCTCTCATATTTTTCCGTAATAAATATTCCACCATTTTCAGTATTAGATGATATCCTACTTGAAGCAGCTTTCCTCTGCATTGTATATTTACTATGTGTATTGGAGTTTCATAAAAGTAAATCAGAAATCTTCCTGGTCCTATCAATGTAGCACAAACATGGGCTAATTTCAAGGAGAGAACTAAGAGACAACTTAATAACCAAATACAAAAGCATATAGAAAACCTAATTTTATTTCAATTCTGCAATATTCCTTAGAGCTCTTATCTATAGAAGTGCTCACTGGGAGGTTAAATCCCACTTTCAGAAGGTATAGACAAAATTCCTATAAAACTAGCTAAAAATGAGGATTACTTAAAAAAATCGAGGAACTTGTTTATGATATTTTGAAGTCTTCCTCCAGGAAACTTTGGAAACATCAAGGAAGTTCAAGACTATTTTTCATATTGCTACAAATACTTCTAAAAGGGATATTTAGACATAGTAGAAAGGGAAGAACTCTGATGTATATCACAAGTACTGTATTTTCTAACAGTATAATAAGCTTTAACTTTGATCTTCAGCATATCTAAGTAATAACTTACCCAATTCAGAAATAGAAAAGTAAATCCAGGATTTCTAGGAAAGGAAAAAATATATTAAAGTAACCCTAAGAAAGACAAGACCAGGTGAGAAAAAATCTTCTTTACAAGAAAATGTGTATTGAAAATATTCAGGTAAGCTGTCCTTCTCAGAGTCTCTTTGTGAACCTGTAGGCCTCAATGCTTTTTCCTAGCTGTATCAGTTGATGTAATAAAGGGTACTATCTCTCCTTTTAAACCCTGCCTGCTGGTATTATTAGACCAATGCAGCAACTTCACTAAAAAATGGATTATGGAGAAATAGTTCTCTTCAAGGGTAGCAAAGGTAATAATGTCTGTGTCAATGCTTGTACTTTCAACCACCTTTCAAAATGGAAAGCCTTCCACGGCATCAAGGTTCAGATAATTCAGGCAGAAATAGGAATTATTTATCTATAAGAAATTCTACTTAGAGCTGCAAAAGCTGATGCACATTCAAAACACATTTTCCAGTGGCAAGTAAAAGTTATATAATAAATTTACCAGTTGTTTTTCTAGTATCACTGTCCAAAAAGAAAGAAAACTCATTTGTATTGGACACAGTGAAATTATTTATTCTGTATAAATTTGGAGCAGACATTTCTAGGTTGATTCATCTGAGTTTTTTCTAAAAATCTACTTCAGTGAGATAAGAATTGACTATATTCATTAATCTACTAAAATAACAGTAGGACACCTATACAATTAACTCAAAGCAGAATTTCAAAATTTAGTCAAATTAATCCCAACCTTAGCGACAAATGTCATCTTAGAAGTATCTTTAGATACAAATTTTTTGGTATTATAATGCATTTCTTGCAAGTAATAAGGAATAAGGTATGTGGAGTTCATTCACAGGAAGGGGAGTAGTCATCTTCATTTCTATACTTAAAAGTATGTAAGAGTACTTTACAGGAATGTCTCCAAAGGTAGTCTGAAATTAATTTCAGATTTAGAATGAGAATATCTGGATGTGTCCTCAGTATTTTCCAGGCCTCCCCATGCTTACCAGCATGGTGCTATTATGAGCCACTTGGCATCACTTCCATTGTTTAGATCGGGAAGACAGAACATCTTTTCAACAAGCAAATGCGACTTTTCTCTCAGTGAGAAATATAAGACCTGGCAGATTTCTTCAGAGAGCTGTATCACCTTCAATGTTTCTGTAGTGAATGTGCATTGTTTGCTCTTAGCTGAAGAAAATCTGGTTTGAAAAGCAATGATATATTTACCTACCTCCCCTAAAATGTATTTTTGTGTTATAAAAACATTTTTATATAAATTCTTGAACTTTCATGGCTATCTGTGTTTTATATAGCCTCATTTCATAGAGATGCTCTGAATAACTACTAGGAAGGGTGCTGAAATACTGTGATGAAAAGTAAAACAGACTACTAGGAGAGAAATTCTAATAGACATTGTAAAAAATCCCTTTTAGATCTTTTTAAAAAGCGCTTTATAAATAACTCTAGAAATTGCTGAAGTGAATGTTATATATACAGTACTCTGTCCTCTGACTCATCCTTTTTTAATTTTTATTTGATTTTAGATTAATATATCATTTCCTTGCAACGTGTAATAAATATTTTGGAACTGATGTCTGAAACAGATGAGGTTTTTTCAGTTTAAAAAGAAGAGTGACAGTCTCTGACCAATATTCTTTCTGAAAGTTTCAGAAGGATTTCTATGATTTAATCACAAATTGTAATTGTGTTATTATGCATAATTACCCTACACCATTACATCACATAATTGGATCAGTTCAAGTTCTAATTGCATGGTTAGAGAGTATTGCTGTAAGTATGTTTGGGATATAATTACACTAATTTCATAATTCTGGGACCCACAGAGTCCAAATATTTTAGGATTAATATTTATGTAGTTCTGCCTTAAAGCATAAAAATCTTAAAATGGTATTTTGGTTACATAATAGATCCTAGTTGTTTTCACCAGGATAGTATTAATCTTTATGTGTATTTGTAATGTACTAAATTCCATTTACATGTGTAAAGATTTGAGTATTACTTGGTCTACAGCAATTTTAAACCCGCCTATATGAGCCACATTGGCTACTTGTCTAGAAACAAAAAATAACCAAATGCAGTGGTTAGCGCACAGCAAAAAGCAGATGGGCAGAGACTTATAGGACCAGAGCCAGCTGGTGTGCAAGTGACAGGGTCTGCTTCACAGTCTTGTGAGGGAGCCAGTTCAGAGAATCCAATGTGGTATTACTGGGAAGCTATTAATATCCTGGTACTTCAATGACACATCTGCAGGTAGGTCTGCAGCAACATGGACACCATTTGGAATATCGTCAGCTTTAGAAGACAAAAAGACATCAGTCAAACAGCAACCCCCCCCGATATTAACCTTATGATACTGGCATTAAAAGTAATCGGATTATGTTTTCTATTCTGGTTTTTTTTTACTTTTAAATGACCACCTGCTTCTATTCTAACAGTAATCAGTATGTAATAGTACAGTTTTCCCTATTTCTTCCATTTGTTCCTTTAAGCTAGTGGAACTACATTAATCTCATTTTATTATCTCGAGTTTTCCAATTTCTCCCTGTGTCTACAGCGGGTGTTAGAAAATGCTTACTGTACATCCATGCTGAAATATTGAAAACACTGTTGAGCCAGCCTTACTTTGGAAAAAGTAATACCATCAGAAATGCATAAAATTTCCAACAGCAATAGCTTTATATAAATGTATATGTTAAAACCACCATAAACATCTTCAAAGCCAATCCCAAAATGATTGCAAGTCACTGAGGTGGACTTTCATTGATATGCACATGAAAGACACTATTGGTTGCTAACACACAATCACACAAAATGACAGACCAGTTGGGGTCAGACGGGACCTCTGGAGACTGTCCAGAAATATCAGTCTGTTGCTTCCTGTACTGAAAGCAAACAGTATGTCTAAATTTTATTCTACACAACTGAAACTTTCTTTTTCTTTCCTTGTGTATAACTTGATATTCTTGTCTTATTTATCTTTTTTTTGTGGGGTGCGGGGGGTGGAGTTGGCATATAGCATTCTCTAGATATATTTTGATATGAAAATTATTAGCTCAAGATTTGCTATTTCTGAGCAATAGATTGTTTGCTATAATTTATGGTCTAACCACGAAAGAATGATCATGTAAAAAGCATTTATTTTTACGCCTTTACAGAAACTCAGTGATCCCAGCCAGAGTATTTCTTTGCTCTTTACACTGGCAATTCATGATTCTCTGCTTATAAGGATTTCTTCTTAACCTGCCATTTTTTTACTTTCTTAGCATCCCTAGTAGTAACATCAAGTGCATTCTTTGCTACTACCCTGATGGCTCTAGCCCATAACCTAAGGCCATGTGGAGGGAAAAGAACCTACCTGTGCCCCGAGTTCCCCCATCCCCAGCTCTCTGAGTTGGCAGACCACAGGAATATCAACATTTCTTGCCTTTTCCTGCCAGCATGAAAGTCCTTTGGCCCATTGGTGCAGAAAATTTTGCCCTAGAGGGTCTGGGACCCAGCACCAGTGACCATCATCCTTCACAATCACCACACAGAGCAGGCAGAGAAAATAAAAGTGGAGCTGCCACAGGAACTTATCCTAATTTTATGATACTTCTGCTCCCATGTTTCGCATCTTAGATTGAGGCTACATGTAAATAATCAAGTTAATAAGAGGTATTACCTTTTTATTGGCATAATAATAATTAATCAAGAGTTATTTTAGGCAAACTGTTATAGAAATATCTTGATACTAGTAATTTTATGTATACTAATAAGCATCTGTTTCATTGTATATAAGCAGTGAAAACAGTAAGGATGATATCATTTCTGCAGATGGAAGGGATAAGATGTTTCTTTGTTTCCTTCTTCTGAATTAAACAGAAAAAAATCTAGTTTGAATCTACTTTTGATTTATCTTTTATTTTCTTATAATTACTATTTCATATAACGGATTACAAATCCTAAAATAAATAAAATTCTGCATCTAAGAACCTTTATGTTTTGTATTATAATTAAAGAATAATTAGTATAGCACTGGACTGCCTAAAGTAATAAATAGCATTTTCAGGTAATTAAATGCCAGAGCAAAGCTGAAATATTTTATGACCTTAGAAGTCACTAGTGAGAGTATAAGTCAAATCATTCTTCTCCTGCAACCATTTTTTAGTGGCTAATCAGGCATGATAGAGCTCTTTGGAGCTAATGAAAAATTTCAGTTGTCCATATAAACATTTGTTTCTCTTTTAAGAGTTCTATCTATACATTTATAAGGGAAATTAGGATTTTTTTTAGTTTGCTATTTAAAACTCTGCAAACTGTTTTCCAGGAAAAAATATGGAAATAATTTATCACCAGATCACAGGAGAATAATAGACCACCTGATTAAAAAAACATTTTCTGGTGTATTTTATCTGTTATATTCCCCAAGGAGGGAGGGAGGAAAGAGGGAAGGCAAAATGGAAGAAAGGAAAAGGAAAAGGAAAAGGAAAAGGAAAAGGAAAAGGAAAAGGAAAAGGAAAAGGGAAAAGGAAAAGGAAAAGGAAAAGGAAAAGGAAAAGGAAAAGGAAAAGGAAAAGGAAAAGGAAAAGGAAAAGGAAAAGGAAAAGGAAAAGGAAAAAGGAAAAAGGAAAAGGAAAAAGGAAAAGGAAAAAGGAAAAGGAAAAAGGAAAAAGGAATTGGAAAGGCAAAGTGAAAGTGAAAGGCAAAGGAAAAGAAAGGAAAAAACATACCACAATCAATAGTGACTGCAAATACTAGCACTAAATAGGAAACTGTGAAAACATCTTGAGACAATATATTTCTTACTGCTGTGAATTTTGATGCATCTGTAATGTACTGTATCAAATCACTTGAATAAGGAAAAGTTCAGTTGCTTCTGGGAATAAAATCACTGCACATTTCAACTGCCTGCAAAGATGTCACTTAAAATAAGTATAGAACCAGATAAAAGAAAATTCAAAGCTGGTAAATACTATATTGTCTGCATCATGCTCTAGATTTCATCTGTAGAAGACGTTAAAAAAGACATATGTTTTTGTACAGTAGAAGCCACGTTTAGAGTTGCTAGTGTTGTTAGAAGCTGGGCTTATATGCAAAAAACATTTATTCAGGTGAAAAAACCACTGTAATTTCTGAAGGAATTAGGCACCCAAATCACTTAAGAACCTCTTGCCTTCTAATTTTTTTCAGGTTCCCTCACAATGCTCTTCTAACCTGAAAATTAGAAATGCCTTTTAGAATGTAAGCATTATGGATAAGGAGATATAGACTCTATTTCTTAGCAAAGATAAGCCATGTCATTTTTTCCCTCTGTAACTATGATTCCCTGGATATTCGCTCTCTAATATTCCAAAGTGAAGCTCACATAACAACAGTGCTTAATCAGTAATTGATATATTTTGTAAATGTGCTCAATGAGGAATTAGTTAGTTTCTGTCAGTTTATAATTATTATTTGTTGTCTTTATTTATATTCATATTATATTTAGATCCCAAGAAAAACTGCAGTCTAATTATATTAGGTACGACACAAACTCGTAGAATAAGCAAATCATTGAGAGGGACACAGTGTGAGTAGGAAAGGAAACAGAGAACCTATGGTTTAAAAAAAGATTTACAGCAGGGGAATAAATTTAAGTGTCATTTTCTTTCTCCTGGCTTTTGTCTATTATCTTCTATTGTCTGTCTGATTTTAATGATGTTTCTTAGAATTAGTGAACTCCAAATTTGTCAATAAAACTAACCTTCCAGAGGAAGATACAAAACCAACAAAAGGTACAACAAAAATGTGAGGATGCATTCTGATTTTGTTTAAGGATATGCATCTATCATACAGTGCCAGTATAATTACAAGCATTAAAAGTATTCTCTTTAATCCTCTAAAGAGTTCTTACATGTAAGGCAACAGAGTCCAAAAATTATAATAAATATCTAAACTGAGAGAAAAAGAAGGAAAATTTCTTATGACATGATATTCAGAGAAAATGCTCCGCTAGATGGAAAGAGAGCAGTAGGTTGAGAAAGAATTCTTACCCTCGGCAAAGATGCAGCATATGGAAACCTAGATTAAAGCTTTCAGAAAGCATGTTGGCTTTACTGGCTTTTTTAATAGGCTTATTTTTCAGTTTTTGTGATTTTGTTGGGCTGCCAAATATGGTGGCAAGCTACCAACAATACTAATAGTCTAGCTGTGTACAAGATGCAATAGTGTTCCTAATTAAGACATGCAACTGAAAGCACAAGCAGTTGAATGTAAATTGCAAAATTCAAATGATTATTTATACAAGAATGAAAATTCTCTTCTCTTGATTAAATTCCTCTTTAGAGGCTGAATTCATAATTGACCATTTCTCTGGTATTTTGAGAACAGCAATTAGAACAAGCAGATTGAATTTCTCTTATCTGAGAGAAAATCCTGAAAACTAGAATAGTTACTAGACTCTCCATGACTTGTAAGTGACACTAATAATATTTCTAAATGTTTCAATTGATCTATTCTTTCAATTGATCTATGACACACAAATCCAACTCAAATGGTTTTCTTTTAAACCCTCCAGACATGGGGAGTGGGTATGACTTCAAAGCACATAGGGAATGTGAGATATAATGTTTGATATCAGAAGGTGCCATTTATAAACTCCAGTAACTAGGAATTCTCGATAGAGACTGCACCTGATGAGCAGATTTTCAGCCTGCCAACATGTTACATAAAACGTTGTTTTGATCTTTGTACGCTGAAGTTTACTTCATATGGTACTAATTACATCAAAACTTCTATGACAAAAGATGACATATTTTATCAAATATGGATAAAAACAGAAATATCACACTTCATACTTAAACATGCTATAGGTTTGTGACAGAGATCATCTTGTTCTGGCTCCTGCTGCTGCTTAAGGCAGGTGAAAGAATGGACTTTGGACCTGTAGCTCTACCAAAACCTGACATATGCTGGAGGACTGCTGAAACTTGTCAGCTTCTTTGATGGCATCACCCACGTAAAACAGATGGAAATGCGGTTGTGAAATTCCTATATGTTGATTTCCTGTCTGTGGTATCAGCTAACTAAACAAATAAGATCTTCTAAGCCATATGGCCCTTCAACTAGCTCTTGATTTCTTACTTTAAGGGAAGGAGAAAAGCAAGCTCTGTTATGAAATACTGAACTGAAAATCCTTTTTGAGAAGGTACTATTCAGATTATTTCCTCATACAATTGTTGATGACCATAAAAACAACAGTACACTGCATGCGGTTTTTAACAAAGACAGCTGGGAACTCTGTTTATTTTTCTCTTGTAATGGCTCTGCATACTGTTTCTAGAGCTAGAGAAGAATAATTTAGAGTCTGGCCAAATAGGCACAGAATGTAGTCAGTTCCCATAAATTCAGAAATTGATAGGCTAGCAAAATTTGCTTCAACATATTGATTCTAATACAATTTATAGAATTATAAAAAATATTGACATAAAATACACTCTCAAGCAAGGTCTCTTTTACATACCAGCATATATTGTGATATTACACTACAGGCTTTATAGCCTCTTCCACAATGCTACCTTCATCTTTTTCTTATGGCAATTTGTTGAACTATAAGTTGACATCCTTTAGGAAAGAGGTGCTGTCAAGAAATTAAAAAATATCGATGCAATAGTTTCACACTTGTACAAAAATAATACATGGGAGTTTTTTACCACTTCAAACCATAGTGGGGATTTTCTGAAAAACCAGGTTTGTACTAATTTTTCTTTTGCTGACTGGAAGGATTTTTTTCTGAGCATACAGTTGAGCATATCTCAGCTCAAGCTGCAGAAGTCAGAATTATTTTTTTAAAAAGGCACAGTTTGCTTTTATTTCACCTCTTTCAGCTTGCTTCCTTTTGAGTGATAGTGATAAATAATACAAAAATTGTTGGGTTCTTGTTCTTGTAAGGAAGAGATTGTTAAAAAAAAGGAATTAAGTTAGCTGAGAATTTAAATGTACTTGTTGTCAGGCATTGAAGCTCTTTTCCACAAGTAGTGTGATTATATCTTTCAGTGGTCAAGGAAAGGTAGCCTTACAAAAATTGCACTGAGGTACCTTCTTTGTACAAGTGAACAGACTGAGAAGTTAATTTGTTTTTGTTTAGACTGAGAAGTCAGCAGCTGTGACAAGCTCTCCTGTTGTATGTCTTACCCTGTTACAACTTGCCTGTTATTAAATAGAATCTCTTTTGTTAGTTCATCTTGAAAGTGAATCCCTGGCCAGTGGAATCCAGTGAATTCCTGTAGGGGAATCTGATATAACAGCTCATTGGAATTCAGGAAAACATTCTCTTTCTCCACATTTTCCTCTCTTCTGGGATGAGCACTGCTGGTGACCCATCTTTTCAGGATGTTCACTGTTTTTAACAAAGGAGGCAGTGTTCACTTCTTTTTTCCTGCCATTCGAGGCAAGTTGCTTAGGCAAGGTGCACTCCAAGTTCTTTCATTGTGGTTTCAGTTAATAGAAATAGTCCATAATTTTTCTGATTGTTAACACAGAAACACTCAAAGACCAACAGAGATGAAAGCTACAGTGCTATGCTCTGATGGATCACTAGAAGCCAGCAGATAGTCCCTCTTGAAAAGGCTGAGGGGCGAAGATTTAAAGCAGGATAATTGTAGTGGGAGTCAGTGGAGAGTGGTGACTGGCCAACATCATGTCAGGTCCAGGACTGGAAAAACAGTAGCAACAGAGGTGAATCAACCAAGTGGTGCACTGATAGAAGGAGACAAGGAAAATTAAAAGATAAAACAAGAAAGTAAAAGGGTTATCAATGGAGAGTCAAAGAAGAAAAAAAAAATGCATATGAAAGCTTTCAGACAAAACGTAAGGCAGAAATGGAAGTAATGTCCAGTAATCAGAAGACAGTGTAAAAATTAAAGAAACTCTGTAGGACTCCTTCTTCAGATGTTCCTTTTTGCCTGATCATGCTTCAAGACTGATGAGAACTTGTCAACAGAATTTGAGGGCAAGAGGTTTTCACAACTCCATACAGGGTATCAAAGGAGGAGATGGCATAGTGCAAATGTTAGTACCTCATAAGGAGCTAGCCCCAGGGATATACAAATTGAAACTTTTGGTGATCTTGGCTAGGAGATAATTAAAGCACTTCAATACTGATAGAAGAAAGGTTTCTATTCAACAGTTGTGGATCAGTTTCAGGAGACTCCCTTTCATTATCCAGCCTTTATTCTTCTATCCCCTCAATAACCAAACGCCAAATCAATTACTTCAATGCCAGCATGATAATTTAGGAAATGAAAAATTTTGATTATAGAATAGTGAGAAAAAAAGTATTAAAATCTTGATTATAAACTAGTGAGTAAAAAGGCACATTATCATTTCTGAAACTAGATACCTATAACTGATAAAGTAATTATCCAAATAGCCTTCTAATAGTTCTAGACATATATAGCATTATAAGTATGAATGAAAATGGCCAGCACAGCAATACACTTTGTGTCTCAGCTGTAGATCTCCTGAGCAGTGTGTTACCACAGTATTCTAACCCAGGAGTTTGATGCATCTGCTCAAAAGTAAAAAATAAAAAAAGTTCTACAACACGAGAAACTTTCTATTGACTAAATATACTGCATAAAGGAGCAGTTTATTGTCAAGGAGAACACCAGCAGTTAACATTTCTCAAATGGTCTAACAAGTATAGATGAGGAGGTTTTGCTTGTCTAGAGATGTTTCACTGATCGAAACAACATTTCTTTAACCAGGTGCAGTTTCACAAAGTGAAATCATGAAGCCAAACATGTGCACATTTATTTTGTTGACAAGGGCTAAGAAAAGGCTGCTGAGAACACATCACCTAGTATTGCCACTCTCAAGCTGTGGCTGGACTTTTTTCTGGACCATGCTTTGAAGTATCTCAAGAGCTGTACTCCCTACTTAAGTGAAACAAACCTCATTTGGCCTATGAATATGTTTTTTTGGAGTAGAAGTTACAGAGCAGGAAGCAGGACTGCAGTTCTATGTTGCTATGCAATCCAGGTAGCACTACACTGTATAACCCACACAGAAACAGGGAAGTTCTCCTGGATCCCTAACACCCATAACTGAAGGAAAACCCAAGGATACAAAAGTTTACATTTTTCAGTTACAATCATGCCCTTTCACACCAAGTGCCCTTCAAAGGGGAAACAAGTCTGCACTACTGGTGCTTTGCTCCAGCTTTTTTTCAAAGGTAAATGGTTGGTTGTGCCCTGATTCAGTCCCAGAAGTGTCAAAAGATTAGAAATCCAGGGATATTGATGGTGATGTAAAATTCTGACAAGAAATGTTGTCTGTGCCTCTGAAAGGTCACCATAACACAGAGCTTCCCTCATTTTTATCTGTCATCTCAGCTGTGACAAATTTTGTTACTCAAGTCTAGTACTTCACCAACATAGACATGTGTCACAGATGCCTAGACTCCTATCTAGTTACTAACAGGCCTACAACTGCTTGTTTCCCACTTCAGAACAAGCTCAGCTGCATTACCTGAATGAAGCAATACTGACTGAAAAAAAAAAAAAAGAAGTGCCAAATTTGGTACTAGGAAGCAGGAGCTGGACTGACAGATCTGATAGACAAGTAAAGACTACAGTTATTATTGTTTAATTGCCATAGCAACTAAACATGGCATTTCTGCTGAAATAATATCACAGTAACACCTTACTTATTGCAAAAAATATTAATCAGTCAACCTAGATCGCTGTTGGGGCTGCACTTGAGTGAAAACTAGACTCAGAAAAGAAAGGTTAATAAAATACATAGAACAGAAAACAAGGTTAGAGGTGATGTTTTGCCTGTGAGGCATTTTTCAGAATGCAGAAAAAAAAGATTAGCTCGAGAGACAAGATGAACATTAGCTCCCCGGTTTCTCCTTTCTACCAATAACCTTTTAAGAATCTTTCCAAAGTGCACTAAAGTCCCTGCAGCCATAACGTTACCTTCAACCTTGCTATCTATCCCAGTTTTCAATATCTATTGCTATCACTTCTTTTTCTTGCAATCTTTTGAAGCAGCTACAAATTACAATTGTTTCAAATCCTTAATAGGAATTTAGATCTCTAAGTAATCAAACAACTTCTCATGTGCTTCTTTTTCAGTTACTGGGAAAACTGGAAGTTTGTGGAATAGCAGCTGTGGTACTGATATTTCTCTCATTAGCATTTTGGTTTATGACTGTATAAACTAAACACACCCACGAAGAAGCTCTATTGATTCTTTCTGACCTAAGTTCTTCTATTACATCACTGTTATATTAACATGAAGACTAACAGAACACACCATGAGAAAAAAAAATGCTTGATCATCTCAACTCAGTTCTTACTATCCTTTGCTATGCATCTCCTTATATTACTTTTTAATATTTTATAAGCTATAAAATAGCTGAAGCTGAAGAGATTCATTTATTCCTACCTTTTAAACATTTTGCATGCTGAGAACTGTATGGGAACAGAGAACAATTGTAAATCTCAAAGTCAGTGCACCGATACAGGAGAAATAGGAATTAAAAATCTTACTGAAGAAGAAACAACTCACACTTTCAACAAATAGGCAAAGTTTATCTGCCTGATTCCAGTTAAATTCCTTGAGAAAAGTTGTAGACTTTTAAGATCTAGTGGGTAAATGCTCATGAAATTGAGCACCTACTGTTTTATAAATGCATTAAGGAGGCAAATCCATTTGCCTTTTTTGATTTTTTAACTTGACTATGGACATTTTTTGCAAAAGTGTTTTTATTACACGCTTGTGATTTTTCTTTATATGAAGGGAACAAATGCCTATAATGACTAGCATATTATCTGTTGACAGACATTTTGGCAGAAGAGTTGTAGGGATCGTTATGTTCATAGCCAGATCCCATTGAATATTTTTAATAATATTATATTTCTTCTTAAACAATTCTTCTTGAAGTATTCTTTACAGTCCAAAGAACAACTTGAATGTGGAGAAACTCTAAAAAAGATTAAGAACTCAGTTTGCTTTAATTTGTTATGCAATGCTGAGCAATGGTTTGCAAGATAAGAAGACTGAGTACATACATTGTGTGCCTATGTAAAATAATTTTTGAAGCCTTAGACATGGGACCGCACAAAAAAAAAGCCAGTTATATTTTATATTAATGTTGTCCACTGACTTCAATCAGCTTTTATGTGAAAAAGTTGTTTGCACATAAAGTAATAGATTAATATTAAAAAAATTTTACATTTATGGTTAAAAAGCCGTCAAATCAATAGTTTGTATCACTGCATTTTTAAAAGAGGAGACATTAGCCCCATTAAACATTGTAAGGAAAATATATTTTAAACCTCCAAATAGACCATTTATGGAGGTGATTACTCACGTTTTTCACATAGTCTTTGCTTCCAAATTACTTAGTGGCTTACAGAGAAGCGTATGCATCATCCTGAGCCCTGCTATTGCTCTGGAAGCTTGGAAGAACATGGACAAGTCCAAGCATTAACAAGTTAAATGTCCACTGCTTCACATTTAGATAAATGTTTTTCATGTGTATATTCAGTTAATATAAGGACACAGAGTTAATGCAGTTTCCTTTTCTTTAAGTGTCATTCACAAGCTATAACATAGCTGAGGAACAGCTTAATTATAAAGAGTATTGTTTATCCCAAAAAGGCTTTCATCTTATTTTTTAATAATATACATAGCTTCACAACAGAACTACAGTACTAAAAGCAGGTAATCATGGGCATATCTGTTTAAATTTCTGGCTCTACATTCATTCTCCATCAACCACTCTACAACCAGATCTGACATCCAGCAATGCTAGTCAAAAACAAAAAGAAAATGTATTGTTGCAGGAAAATATATTTGTGCCTTATATATGATATATCCCCATGGAGAATCATTTCTGCGGATGATCAAGTTCATATTGACAAACTGAAAAAGGTTTCTGCATTCCTAAATGGAACAGGGTGCTATATTTTCTTTATCTTATGATTTATACCTTTCTCAACTAGATCATATTACACCAAAAAAAAGCAAAGAATTCAAAACTTCTTACCTTGCCCCACCCTGTACTACTTATTTATGTATTTAATGAACAGGAGCAAAACATAATTGGCATATAAGAAAATAACTAGAGACAATTTATTCAGGTTTACAGAGCTGATCATAGACACTCTTGACAAATAAAAGAAGTTTCTAATATTTTCTTTAAAAAAATCTTATTAAAGTATTTATCTCCAGGCATTGGTCAGAGTATTTAATATAACACCACTACGTCAGAATGTTTCCATTCTTTCAGTCCTACTTTTTGTTAAATGGTTCTTCCCTGGACTGTCTTCATCTCTGACTGGGATGTAGTTTTTAAGAGAAGTAACTCTGAAGAAATGAGATGATGATCTCATAATTTTTCTGCTGAGCCAATTTCTACTCCAGAACCTTTCCTATAATATATGACTTTTGCAAAAAGATTCAGAGAAAGAAATCAATAGCCTGCTTATTTAAAATCTTCATAATGTTATGATTAGAGAAAGACTACTGTTAAATGGAGTGAAAATTTTCTGGTTTACATTGTGATGTCTAAAACTGATGAAAGACTAGCTATTTGGCTTTCTTGAAATGAGACTTTCAAAACTGAATGATTACACCCACCTAATCATTCTGCAAGTGTCACTTTAAATATCCTTTATTATAAAAAATTGTTGTTTCGGTTCTTTCTTTTTTTAAAAAAAAAGCTTAGTCTTGCTCTCATTTAAGGAATATCACTTTTTGGTAGCTGTAGACATACATAATTAAAGAATGATCTATGAAAATTCTCTTCAAGTACAATGGAGCAGGTTTTTTTGTTTCGAGACTTGTAGATCCATCTGAATCTCAGAAATCAGATGAAGATCACCACCATCAGATGAAAAGTACACTCTATTTTACTTTTTTATAGTGCTTTATCTGTATATTGTCATACAATTGGTATAACCTCATGATGGAATATAAAGGTGGATGACGAGACTCTGCTTTGTAATCCTGTCTAAGAATTCTTGGTAAAAAAGTTGAATGAAATTTTAAAAGCTGGGGCAAAGGAAGGAAGAGAGGGTATCAGTGCTAACCTTTTTGAGGATCATTAGTAGCTCAGAGAAAAAAAACAGACACCACAATTAATACAGTTGGAAATACGAATTATTTCCAATGATAAGGTAAAACTCTGAGAGTTCAGCAATTTTTTATTACTAATAACTTATAAGTAACCATTGCAGATTTGGCAGGGTCTGGAAGTGAACAAATTTAGTGAAGTTTACATGACAGACTACAATATAATAAATGACATATCTCAGCCTTTGTGTTAAGTTAGTACAGGTGGTAAAATGCCAGTGGTGAGCAACATGTACACAAATTCTGTCCATGATTACGAATTGACTAAAAGACCAAAGTTTGCATTAAATCTCAAAACCACTTCTTTATAACCCTTGGCATTTCATGCAGAAGCCATATCATTGTTCTTATATTTTTCCAACAGGTTGCTATATGCTTAAACCACCATCAGTCTTACAACACATTCTAGCATAGTCCCACTGAGGTCTTGTAAAACTTCATCTACTAAACAGGAAGCACTTTAGGGTGAAGTCTGATAGATCAACTCAAAGCATAACTGTTTGATTTTGTTGCTACAAGCAGCTTGCAGTCTCCTCAAATAGATGTATACATTTAGGTTCTAAATAGGATTCAGGAAATTCAAGAAGTCTAAATATATCAGTAGCTATTAAATTAATTGGTGTGGATGCAAACTGTCTCAGAAGTTCCATAGAGAGTAGATTGGAAGGGACTCCCGAGGAGGGATATAAGAGCTTTAATGAGTCCGATATTTCCTGGTGTCCTTAGCAAATATTCTCATTAAACAAATAATCTGCTTCAAGGGTGAGGAACCACTAAATCAATTTAAAATTCTCAAGAAATACAATTCAGTACAATTCATTTCAATCCATATAACCAAAATATCAACCACAATATTGGAGTTCTGTAAGCATAAAGATATTGCCCATTTCCTTGTTTGAAAATTAAATATGAAGGGCAATGCTCAGTGTAAAGATAAAATATTTTATTGAATTGCTGTGAACAAACCCATCTCTTCTGCAGGTGCTTCAGAAATGGTAAGCTGTTGTACATAGCAAAGTAAGGACATCTGCAGGGAATTGTTAAAATTTATTCTAATTTGTCTATGCTTAGCTCTTATGCTCGCTGGAATATCCTTCTGGATTTCAATGTGGCCACACTTTATTGCCCACAGCATGTTGGAAGATTACATTAAGGACTGCAAAAAAACCTGTGCTCCTAATGCAGCAGAAATATGAGATCTTTATTATGTCAGGAAAACAAAGGCTGAGCCTCCACTAGGCACTTCCATTTCCTGAAGATATGCCCATTTTGGCAGCACATGCTCCTTTTTTTCTTCCTCAAGTGATCTGGATATGTTTCGAGTTGGGACAGAAAGTTCTTTTCTCTGAACTGTGCATTGTCTGCTCTGCTACACTTTTATAAAGGCTGAAAGCTGATATATCTGAAAAGCCAAAGTTCTAGAGACGTTTACTATACCAGGGCTTCATTTTCCCTCCAGTACCTAGGTTAATATATTGATGTGCAAAGGCCTGCCCTAACACCATCTCACATGTATCTCTGTCTGTGAATCAAGAGCTCTGAAACACAAGAGAACTTTCCTCTAGCATCCACAGACTGTCCTATCACCGACAGAAGAAGTTTCTCCATTTGAGTATTTTTAACAATACTGAGATGCTTCAGTTTATGAACTGATCTTTCACTTGTAAAAGGTACTCTCCAACCACAAGGAAGTAGTTTCCACCAGAGGACAAAATATGAAATTTCTTGAATTAATACAAAATATCTGATGAAAACAATTCTATTACTCTGCTGATCATGCCTAATCCTTTTACCAGTACCAAACATGCCTAAATGGCTTCTGCTCTAAAATTTATGTTGTTTCTTCAAAGGAAGTGGTTTTGTAAGTGCTTTTTGCATGAATGTACTCTTATTTATTATCAGAACAATTTCCTGCTTTTGGAGAAAGCAAGGTCTTCAGAGATGAGTATGTAAGATAATAATATTGCTATGAAAATATCTCTACAATAACAAAAGAGAAACTCTGCCCACTTATAAAAAAAATCCTTCATCTAAACACAGTGAAGCCTGTAAGTTTGCATTGAAATTATACAGTGCACCATATGCTAAGTAAATGCCAAGTCCTACATTATTACAAGAAGAAAATCTGGCCTTTGAATCAATGGCAATGTGTTTTTAATGGGAAGATTTTACCTGCAGTGAGAAATAGGACCTGGCTCAGACTATTGTGTTACCATTATACTCCTCATCACAACGGTCCGCTGATAGAGAGCTTGCATTGAACACACCCTTTTAGTTATGTACTACATGTATTCAGAAGACCAAAATCCTTCTTTTCAAATCATTGTTCTCATGGTTAAACAGCTGCAAAGCTGGCACGTTGAGAGCTAGCTGACTGTTTAGAGAACTGACAGGTGACTAAAAGGCCAATTTTATATGTAAACTCACTTTACTGAGTACAAGATCACACAAGTCTTGCTTAGGGGTAAGATGTTATCTGGCCTGGCATTTAAGGTTGAAACCAAATCCAAAATAAGTAAAATAGGCACCTATCTGAGGAAAGGGTGGTATTTTGGTATCTACAACCAAAATGCTGTATCTGAAAGACCCTGTTCAGATGCATGTAAGCATCAAGGCACCTAGTCTTCACAGTTTTTGCCTTTTGTGACCTTAAATTTTCCAAAGAGCTTAACTTCTCCACAACTGCAGAAGCACTTATGTTTTCACATGGTTGAACTTTGCACTGCAAAGCTCACACTAGAGACCAGGCTGGGTGTCAAGTGCTCCTTTACTGTGGTCCCCACAGGGTCTTCCTGACCTGGTAAACATTATCAGAGTATAGTTTAAGCACATAAACTGGATCTGAAGACCCCCACACCCCTACCCCCACCCTGAAAATGATGAAGTGTTTTCACAGCTTTTGGATCCTTGAAGAAGGACATAGTGCAACTAATCATTTGCTTAAAACAGGGTGGCTTCCCAGGAAGTGGGAAATGAAAGCTAATTCCTTCCTCTGCCAAAATTATTTCTTTCTTCTTCAGAGGGTGGTCAGAGCTAATAGATTATACAGAAAATAACTATATTTGTTTGGGCCAGAAATAAACCAGGAAAGTGATCAGGACACCTCTGAGAATGACACATTCTTTGTGACTTTGCTACTGAGTGGCTACTTCAACTGTGCTTTCTGTTTAAAACTCCCTGAATATTGCATTCCTTTCTAGAAAGTGACAAAGCAAGCTTCAACAACTATGTGGAATTTATCTTTCCTTCTCCAGCTGCCAATGTTACCCGGAGTTCTATGCTTATTACATTTGCCTGAGGATAAGCAACAAGGAATTGAATAATTCCTGAAAGTTGAAAAGAGCCTCAAACTCAAGCTGTGCCCTATCCAGACACCATATACAAAGTATCTACTTCAGATTGAACAGATTTTCAGTGATTGTTAGCTGTAACATGATCTCTACGATAAGAGCCATCATGGTACAATATGTCAATGTTTACCGTAGGAAGCACAAGAAGATGTATTTTACATAGAAAGTATGAACATAGAGACTCAGTGTATTCTTGTGATTTCCATCCTTTTTAATAATCCAGCCTCTTACAGACAAGTTTCTGTGTTAAATCTACAAATACAACTTTTGATCAGTTTGCAAAACAGGACAAACAAGGTCATAGCTAGTAAACCATTGTCAGAGAGAGAAATCACTTCTCGTCAGAAAGAAGATACAGTTGAGCACGGTCAGTCTCCAGATCTGCCAGCTATACCGTGTGTATCTCAGAACTACACATGTTTAGTTATTTCAGTACTTCTTAGCCAGAGATGACATGATTTAGTCTTATCCCTCTGGCCCTTGTGTGGTCTATCTATCCGTTCATAAAAGAAAATGGAAGGGATTAACCAGCCTTCAACGTGAAAATAGATAAAGACTCTATAAAGATTTACATCGTCTCTTAGTGATATAGAACATATTTTAATGCATTTTACTTGACATGCAGCTCCAATACAGCATGATTGTTAATGAACACAATAAAAGCCTAATATCAAGCTTTTGACTTCGTTCAGTAACAGCCAGAGAATGCAAAGGTAAGGCCAATATTCAATGCCTAAATCTTTGTAATATGACATGGTATTTCAGCTTAAGACAGTACTTCGAGATTTATTTAAGTATAAGATATTAGATGTAATTTGCATCTAATATTACAAGCTAGACTCTTTGCTATTCTCATGGGTCTGTGAATGTCAGAAACACTCAGCATTCCAAGAATAGCATACTCAAGTAAATATGAAGGCAAATGTGGGGCGGGGTGGAGGGAAATATCAAAGGTGAAGTATGTTTTCAATCAGTCTCTGCAGATGATTCAGCTAGGAACATCAAGATTGTATAATGACCTGCAGACCAGATTCCCATGCACAGCTATATGAAGTAAAACAAGAGCAAATGAACTGTGAAAACTATTATTGTCACTGAAAGCATAAGTAAAGTAACATTTATTTGAACCCTTATCTGTTCCTATGAGGTTTTTTTTTTAGAGAGACACAAAGCATAATGTAATTGTGCATTAGCCTTCCCTGCACAGAAAAAGAATCCAAAATTGACCTCTTTTGGATTTATAGTTAAAATTACTTTCACATCATATCCTAAAAAACCCCACCAAATACACTCTGTGTTCAAAGCATGGCTGGATTGATTTCTTCTTTATTTCTTCTCTTCTTTATTGTGTAATACATACACACACCAGAAATGTGCATGTTTGTAACTTTATGTATGTATATACATAAACAGATGACTATATGTGTATATGAATACATGTGTATATTTGTATAGACACATATACATACCTAGATGCCTACATCTGCATATTCATACCTATGTATACTTGTATGTATACTTGTACATTTTTACCATATTTAATGTAAGAATCATACAGTGATTTCTTGGTCGAACTGAGATATGCCTCCTCCTTTTACATGAAAAATGGCATTGTAACAAAGAATTGTAAGAATTGCTCTTTAAAAATTACACATGGCACAACTCCATGCAGCTACTCACTGTACAAAACTCTTTGAAATCTCATTATGAAACCTGGAATAAATTAAAGCTCACTTAGTTAAGGCTTTGTCAATAGCCTGACATTCACCTTTGGGTTATTATATGTCTCCGTGATCTTTTAGAGGATGATGTAACCATATCTGTACAAATCTTTTGTTTTGAAGCAGATATTACAGGAAAGACTTTTAAATAAAAGACATTTAAGATAGAAAAGGCCAAGACAAAATACTTGTTTATTCAGAAGAAAATGAGTAAATTCATTCTGATATTACTTACCATTGCTTCTGTTTATATGCCAATGTGTTTATGTCAGCAGATTTTTGTTTGCTTAGCATATTAATAGGGGTTGACTCATGCAAATACTTATGTACAAGTGTTTGTGCCACAACAGTTTGTGAGCTTGTTTTGAGCACTGAAGTTGGAAGGGGAATTTATCCAACAAGGAAATAGAAATAGTGTCATGTATGAAAGAGATGATCAAATGCTTAGACACATAGAACATAATTAACACAGTGAAAATCTCAAAACAATAGTCAATCTTTTTAGGTTAGGAACTGCTGCTTATTACGGTAACAGGGTTATGCTGAGTATCACACACAAACAAGAGGCCCGCAGGCACATTATGAACAACTATCTGTCAAACTTTGACCGAACCTTGTCATTTGATGAGTAATTTCAAATGCTGAGAGCACTGCAACATGTCACAGCATATTTGCATATATTTCAAAAGCAGGTAAATTTACTGGATAAACCATTTTCAGGTGAAACAGATCACTCAGTGCAAGAAGACACTAAAAGAATTTGGGCAGTTTCCTCTATGTTTTCCTGCTCCTTTCCCTTCAACTTACTCTGAAGTCTAAAATCCACAGGCAAAACGAAATGCAGGGAAAGGTTCAGTGATGTGTATCAAAAGACAAAAGACAACACAGGTATATAAAAAACCTCCAGGTGACATTATTCATCAATTAGGGACTGTAATTTTTAGTACCCACCAAACTGCTTGGCTGAACTTGTTACACATGACAGTGTGATTTACCTCGCTTAAACCCTGGGTCTAACTAGGTACCAATGGAAAATTAATAACAGGGGTAGCCACATAACACACTTGGTAAGTTTAGGAGGAATACAAATTTCATTGATCATGTACAGTATATTAACACCAAAACAGTTTTAAAGCACATAAAGCAACTCCTTTAATGAAAAACAAACACTACTGCTACATTCTGCATTCCTTTCCCATTTTACTCAGCTGAATGTTCAAGTTAATGGTCAACATACTTAATATTTACAGATCTGGCTGGACTGGATTTTTCTTTAGTTGGTTTTAACATGTGTTAAAAATGCTATGCAAACCAAAAGATGATGGTCAGAAGCAGTTATTCGACATAGATTAAAAACACTACATCCTGTCTTGGAGCATGCAGATGCACTGGGTGAAGTTTTAAGACCTCGTTCAGCCCAGTGATTCTATCTTTTGCTTGTTCCTTGTAGTGGTTTTTTAAAAAAAATTATCACTGACCAGGAAATCATATCTGAAACCTCAAAAGCTATGTAATGAGTAATGATGAATATTTACGTTGAGTCTGCTCTTTGATTTTTTTTCCATTAGAATGATTGATAAATATACCTCTAGCAAGTAATAAATCTTGACTGACAGATTACTTCCTTCTTAGATGTTTTGGATCAAACTAATACAGACATTTTGATCACACTTCATTCTTTTATATTAATACAGCATAAAATCCTCCCATAGCTACATCTCTGTGGATGGAAATATTATACCTAATTCATAAATATTTATTTTTAACAAATCTTATGTCTGAAGTTTCTTGCATTAACAAAAAATGTAAATACAACAGATTTATCTCCTGCAAGAACTCTAAATACTGATTGTGCTCATTTATATGGTACAGAAGAGATGGTCTGCAGCCCTGTTGGCTTCCATTTTTACAGATCACCAAAGGATGCTCTGCGGTTTAAAATGTAATCAGAACTGGGTTTGCCCTGAGCTATTTTTTATCTATCATTAAATGCAACTCAGTGTTGCCAAATATTACAAGGGGAAAGAGGATAAATGTTACAATAAGTTCATGTAGAAGGTAATCATAATTGCTTGTCCCTGGTTTCTCCACAGGAGAGTTTTCAAGGGGTACAGATTTAAAGGCAATGGGCCAGATCTAGAGCTACCATAAAGAAGACTACACCCTTTGAAATCAGTAGAGGTGTTCTTATTTACACTGAAGAGACTACTATCTCTGAACAGGTAACCTAGCAATTCGATGACTAGTTAACGAGCTGTCAAATCTTAAATGCCAGTCATCTACTCTAGTGTATCTAGGAAAGGGATGTACAGCCAGAACTATATGTGTAGCATTTAAGCAACTCCCGCAGATGGGGAATTTAGCATACTAGCTGAAATTATTCCAGGAATCCCTAAACCATATTTGAACATCAGCAAGTGTATCTAGAAATGCACAGTTATCGAGAATGCCATCTAGTGTACCCTCCAGCAACACTCAACCATAACAAATTCTCTGCATGCAGAAATAAAGTTAAATGATTATGAACTATACATCACTCTGGATTTTGATAGATGGCACCATTAATAGCAACCTGAGACAAATCAGATGGCTGGATCTAATGGAAATCACATGGCTTTTCAAAGCAACTTAAAGTGTTTTGTTCTATAGGTTGGCAGCAGAATATTTGTACATGATTATATAAAACTATTCCAGTTCCATCCAGCCTGTCTCACTAATCTTCCCCTAGGATGCCTTGTGGCAAGTCTGTAACCAAGGCCCTCCTCCCTTCTCTATCTCTGAATCATCCTAAATGTAAGGAAGAAGACATTTTGTGAAACGGGGCTCTTGAATAGTTCCTTGAATTCTGAGATAAGCATTAACATGTGCAACCCCAGTAAAGATGCTTGATACGATGTTATCTGGCAAGTGGTTTATCTTAATCTTACTATCTCACAGTTGCTGTGGTATGCAATAACAAATTGTAAATACCAAAATGTTTTCCACTATCCACATCACATCTTTTAGTTCTTCACACACAGGACTGAAATGACTACACTTCATCTCTGGCTGCATTCTGTGGTAGCACAATGTGTGAACCAACAGTAAACGCTTTCCTTTACTTACTCTCATTTAAAATCTACTGATTTGTTGTGGTTTGCCTCTCCATCTCAAGCCAATTTTATGTCAATTGTGAATTATTTATATGCAAATAAATTCAATTTTTTACAGCCTACATTCATTTCCAAGAAAAATCTTGCTATGATACCTGCTATGTTCCAGCTTGCTTTAAGCAATTGCTCAGACATATCTACATTAGATATTAGAATTTGTGTTCTGCTCTACATTTCACAGTAAACATCCCCTTCATTCTCATCTATGAAAACAAAGGTTATTTAATGAAGAAGAAAGGTCTAATAAACAGGGAACTTCTCTAGCATTTAACTTCCCTAGTCACTGTATACTTCCTGTATGACTTCAGGCAAGGTGTTTAACTTCCTCTCTTGTAAATTTGAGATAAAGGCACAGCTGCCACTACAGAGTTTTGTGAAGGTAAATAATGTGAAAGACCATAAAGTGTTTGAATAGAACAGTAGTAAAGACAGGTAATATTTTAGACAGATCCAGCACTTTACCCCACTTCGAGCAGCACTGGCGTCTGCTCTCACCTCTGTAACATTTGCAATAAATAATCAACAGTATTTCCAGTTTGGTTTTAAACCATTAATAAAAATGGTAGATGCTTAGGGTGTTTTAGTGAGATTGTCTTGGACACAATCTGCAGCACTAGCAGGCAGCTACAGCATACTGATTGCTGACCCAGGATGAAGGAAGATGCATTTTCGCTTTCTCAGATGGCTGCACAAACACTGTGAAGGCTAACATCACATATACGGCTAAAAAGCATGGAAATTATCGTTCAATGAACTGATTTACCACAGGATGCCAAACATTTCTCTCTCCTGCATATTTTTCATTGAACTGAATCCCACACATGATTTATAAAACCACTAATAAAAATCTGCAGTAAGAATGCATTTTCACTGCTGTCAATGGTACTGTTCAGTTCAATGAAAATATACAAATCCAAGCCAGTAAGGAGTGGAATTAAATTTTATCAGTTTTGAATTAATTAATGTCTTAGCAAAATACTCCAGCATCAATGTACTTATGAGCTGTATTTTCCTCTATGAGAATGGAATAAAGTAGAATAGGATCTCCTGAGAACTCTCCTCAAGCTAGAAGACCCTTGTCTGCTGTAGAGTTTCCTAGCAGATTCTACACACCTTCTTTCCTTGATTAATACTGGGGAATCTATCAAAGGAACAGAACTAAAGAAAAGAGATAAATATTGAACATATAGGGAAACCAAATATTACTTGTTGAAAGACCAGTCTTTTTTTATTCAAAGTTTATCTCTGCTCACATTGCAGAGCTCTTGATGCCCCTTCAAACTGCTCTTATATGATAGTATTGCTTTTCAGTTCCATTAGTCACAATACCTTGGAGGCAGCTGGACAGTATCACAGCAGGATGTGCGATTTGCTCATAGTTACTAAACACAGAAAATGGTGAATAAATACCTCCTGTTACACTTAGGTGAAGTAAAAATATGACAGAAATCTGTATCTTCACTAGTATGAGAAAACCAACTGCATTCTGAAAGTAAATAAACCAAGAAAGCTCAAGGGTAAAAAACTACCACAGGTGGAAGGAAGGAAGGAAGGAAGGAAGGAAGGAAATATTTATAAAATATAAAGTGAAATATTCTGCATAAGTCAAAGGAAGAGTGCATGGTAGTCACAGCCAAATACTGTTAGGTTGCATACTATGGGCTCATATGAAAAAAATCAGGATCTGCCCATAACTCTGTCTTTAAATACATGATGGTATTTATGGTATTTAAAATGACATTAAACTTTTCTTTAGTTCTGTTCCTTTGATAAATAGACATGCAGAATAATTCAGTACATCAGCAGGCATGAAGGGATTGGAAAGTAGATAAATTTCTTTGTAAAACTGGTGTGGCTTCTTTGATTTCACAGTGTGGCATCAGTTATGCCATATTATTCCATTTCTTCTTTTGAAGGAACTACATCCAAGCATCCTCTTAGGGATCTTCCCAGTCCTTAAATGACAAATGTAAATTTTCAGCTGCACAATGAAATGTTATCCAGATCCCCAGATGGCCTCCACTTCATATTCCCAGGGTCTGGTTTAACTGCTGTCCCAATATGATATGTCACAGTTCCATGATACCTGAGTGATAAATGGATCTGTGTGAAGGATTGTTTTGGTAAGAATTCTGTACCTCCATGCAAAATGAACCCTATGAACTCCTCTTCAACATACAGGACAAGAAATCTCCAAGCAAGTATGAACATATGTAGTCCTCTCCTTGCTCTACCACAAGAAACAACACCCCTATTAAGTGACATTTGGCCCAATTTCAGTCACTGCTTGTTGAAGACAATGTAATATCTTGGGATGTAGATCACATTAATAACCATGAAGAGAGGAAGCTTAAAGCTGCATTGAAAATGTATATATGTGTGTGTGTGTGTGTTTTTTTGTGTGTGTCTCCCTGTAATACTAATAAAGAATGTTTTCTTCCAAAGCGTGCATGTCATAAAAATTACCCAAGTTATAGAAAAAAAAACCCTTAAAACTCAGAGATTACGGACTTCTACCTGAGAAACTAATCAGACAGAAGATGTAGAGATGACTTGGCTGAAAATGTTAGTAAAAATAATGGGCTCTGTCATTTAAGGCATAGCAAACAATAATGGTTGGAACCAAAGTCAGCCCTCTTCTAAGCAAGAGAACGGGGAGATTTTTAAGAGTGAGAGTGATATATCATCAGAACAAACTCTCAAGGGAATTGACATATTCTCTATATCTTCAAATCTATATGTTATATGAAAATAAGCACAAATCATAGAATCATAGAATCATAGAATCACAGAATCATAGAATGGATTGGGTTGGTAGGGACCTTAAAGTTCTTCTAATTCCAGCTCTGGAGTTAGCCCAGGCAAACCCAATTCAGATACCTTCAAAGCTGTAAAAGCAGAAAGAGCCAAGCTAGCCATACTTTATAGAGAACATGTATGTTTATGCAATTCCTTCAGGAAAACTTTTGATAGGTTTTGTGCTGTCTTCAATTCTGTCTTAAAAAAATCTGTTTGTAAAAGCTTCCTAAATGGCACAGTGGCAGGAGAAAATAGAATATTTTCCTTCTCTCAGTCCGGGCCCAAAGGTAATAATATTTTGGCATTACAGAGTCAATTTTTTTTTTTTTTTCAGTCAGCACCCACTTTGTCACTTTTAGCGGAATGGCAATAATTCAGAAAGCACAAGACAGTTTACCTTTTGTGCTCAAGAAATCCAAACACTCAAAAAATTGTACTGAGTGCCACTTGCCCAGCAGGTTGGTGGGTTTTGCTCATTGCTGCTGCCTTTTTTTTGGAGCAAGGTTATGGAGAGAGGACTGCACCATCAACTCCTGCCTCACCTCCTCAGTCTCTTAGGGATGACAGAGTACATGCCCAGGCTCTGGCTGTGATCCGTGACAGGCTGGTGTTGTGGTGTGAGCCGAGCAGAGCTGAGTTCAGCCCGTGGAACAGACACTTTATCATCGTGAGGAACTGGCCTGTGGGATGAGACAGCATTGCTACTTCTGCCCACTTTCTAGGGAATTTGTCCTGTGAGCTTTGATGAAGCTACACATTACTTATGAGGTACTTGGTTTTAGCTTATTTTCAGGTTTGCAAGCCATGGCAGTGTTGGTACCAAGGTTTTACCTCTAGGAGACACAGTGAGGGCTGAGGGCACTGTCAAGTCCCCATATCCCTGCCCAGTTCCCCAAGGCCTCCCCAAAACTGGCCATAGTCCAACACCCTTTCAGCCCCCTGAAGGCCACCAGTCCCTGTACTGGGAAGCCAGACACAGCCCTGACCTGTTAGGCCACACATGGGCTGATGTCCCAGCCCATCGCTGCCCCCAGGGAGGTGCCTTTTGCCCAGGGCTGGGGCTGCCCTGCTCCTGGCTGGGACTGAGATGGACACTTACTGTTGCCCCAGGGAGCTCCCACAGCCCATGGGGAGTTGCCATTTAACAGGGTGTCCTGAAAGATGCCCCTTCACCTGCCCACTCTCACTGCCCACCGTGGGCTTCCCTTGCTCAGCCTCCCAGAGCAAAGGAAAATGCATCTGGCCAGTCCTGTGGTTCAGTACCTCCTCAGTGACACATGATCAACATGGAGATTAATGAGACAGACACTTTTTTCAACTGAATTTTTTCTTTCTACTTCTCTAGCACTAAAAATACTCCACTGCATCCCTCAGAGAAAAACAGCATTACAAACATATTGAAACAAGCTGTCATTGCCCTAAAATTTTCTTTTACGAGCTAAGGAAATTCCACTATTCCAGAATGACAACCATAGCACTTCTGAGAAACCCCTGTAAATCTTGACTGTGCACAAGTGTGTTGTTTTAGCCAGGTTTATTACTAGGACATATTGGAAAAATGTGATGAGAAAGCCTGTTCTTGGGAAATCCAAACCAATAGTGCGATCGAAACTGCAGGATTATTCCCTGCAGCATAACAACCTCCCTGAAAACTTTAAAGGTTTGTTCATCGTTACACAAATATCTCTACATAAATCAGTCAAGTATAATGAGGCAATAAAATCTAATTCATGTACAAATATTCTGGCAATCAACTATGCTAGAAAGAAAAATCAGAGCACTAAATGGGAACTTCGGAGGGTTTCCTGAAGTATGATTTAGTTAACTTTTGCCAGAAAGTGACACGATATTCTGAAACCCATAACTATTTTCATGCATATTATTGTATTGTTCCACATCTGAGAAACCCTGTAAAACATTTTTGGTTCTATAGTTCATCTTATGTTAGTAATCCAATAGAAATAATATTTACCGAAGGTTTACAATTGACTTGTAAAAATATACTTGGCATCAAAGCTTGAAACTTGGCCTGTGAAGAACTGGCTAAGAATTGCCCAAAACCATTTTCCCTCCCTTCCCAGATTTTATATACAAATAAACAGAGGCACTCTCAATTATATGAATATGTTAAAATAATCAACTTAACATTTTCAAACAGACTTTTTGCACTTGTATATTTCTAAAATGGGATGAGTCCAAGCAAAATAACAGAGTTCATAATGATGCCTTTTATTAGAGAAATTAAAAATACCTAATATCATCTAAAAATAAATAAATAAAAAAAATTACAAGTAACTTCTTATTCCAGATGACAGAGAAATCACATTGGAGCTTCTTGCGGGCTATACATATCATTAGTGCTTTGAAAAGTGCATAATACCACCAGCCCTGAGCATTTCTCTATGGCACACAGAGATTATCTCCCATTAATATCAGAAACACAGGAATAAGAAGCAGACAAAATCACAGGGCCTTATGTTCGATTCAGTTTGTGTTGACTAAAGAGATCCTAGCTAAGCGTATTTTCTTTTTGTCCATTCCTTTTAGGTTTGAGCCAAAGACTTTAAGAAAGAAGAAAGTCTTGTTTCTTTGAGCAACAAAAGCTTAGGGAGATGCACAAGACATCCTGAGCCTGGGGATGCCCTTCTCTGAAGCCCACTCAGCATCACTGTTAAATAAAGCATGACTTAGGTACTGAGCGAGCATCCTGCTCTGAGACATTCACCAAGAGTCATGAACGGAGGACCTGTGAAAAGAGACAGAGCTGTAGGAAAGAATAATCCAAAGCCCTAATAAACCTCAGGGATTCTTAAGATTTTAAATGACAAAATTATTTTAAATACTCAACCCCCTCCTTCTTCCTCCCTCCGAACTTGCCTGACTCCCTCTCCACATTTAAAGGAAGAGTGATGTGAGGGAAACAGTGAAAATCTTGAACTTTCCTCCCTTTAGACTCTTAAACAGATTTTTCCTTGGAAAAAGAAATCTTCCCCAACACCCAGAGACCAAAAGAAGGAAAAATACAGTCAAATGAAGAGTTGTACATAGGAGTTATTTTTCCACCAAAGCTCAGAGTGATTCTGGCAAGAAACAATAGTCTGGATGGAATCAGAGAATATAGTAGAAGGAATGTCTGAAGGAAAGAAGGACCTCCTGAAACGAAGCCAAGAAAGGCATTTTTTTTACTTCTATTCAGAAAAATTACCCTTTCAGTAACTGAGGCCTGGGGAGTTTTTAAAGTTGTTAGCTGAATCCTTTTCAGTAGCCACTAAGCCAAGAAGTAGAATAGAGAGAAGTGTTAATATGAGTGACTCAGATTCCATGTAATTCCAGTTTAGAAGTAGTCTCGGCAGCATGAGTTTTGCTTGTTTCCTCCTTTTATTTTTTTCTTCCTTGAGACCTCACTTGTTTTGTAGGATACAGATAAATAAGAATCACTGGTCCCCATATGGACCAACTGGGTGAAAATCAATGGTTTATGGGAGTTCAAATGTGATAAGCTCATGGTGCCTTGTGTTTCTGTGACTCACTTATCTTCAGGAGCCGAGTAAATTCTCCCTAGTAATTCAGGGGCTTACTGGTTCAGCCCTGTTGCAGTGCTAGAGTGACTCAATTGCTGTTAGCATGGAAATACTGTGAACATTCACAAGTCGTTCCTGGTTTTGCGATAATGTGACATAGAATAAATGTCAGTTGAACAGTTTCAACCCCCCTGCCAGATACAGGCTCACAGTGTGCACACAAACAGTTCCTATAGTTATACTGATGGATAGTAATTTGTTAAATTGCCTTAATTCTGAACAGATTTAGGGCAAAGGTCTCATATATTACAGCTACAGAAATAAGTCTCATCTTTTTATTTGAAACTCTATTGCTATTTCAGTAAGGCAAGGTTAGATGTGACAGCTACTGCATAACTGTCACTATTGCCATTCCATTGCTTTTACTTTGAAACTGTTCTACCTTCATCTTTTCTTCCTTCTCAATCAGCAGAAAATCATGCAATGATGTCTCAAAAATATCATGGGATGCAGTTGGTAGATGCTGCTGATGTCTTCTATTTCTCCTATGTCTGCAGTTTCTATACCTCTTCAATCTTTTATTTTTTAAAAAAAATATCATCATCCCATGAAATTTGGCTTTTGTAAATTTAATCACGTATCTGTAGTTAGTTAGTAAGAATTTTGAAGAACCTTGTATAAGCCTCCTGAATGTACAGAAGTTCAGGAAGCGTTTTAGGCTTTGCAGCACTCTCTCCATGCTTTTCAAACACTCTTTGAACAATATTATAATTAAATGTCTTATTAAAGTACACATTCATCCATGTGTTTACAACCATTTAAAAAAAATATTTTAAGCATACTTGGGAATAGCAGTTCCATGTGACCTATTTTGATAGAAGGCTTTTTGCAAGATATTATTTATTTTTTAAATGGCATACATTCAGGTTTTCTCCCATTCAAATGAGTGGAAGTTGTAGCACTGACTTCAGTGTTGACAAGATCACATCTACTTTGCAGATCTCCGTAGTGAAAAAAAATTATGTTGGATCATCATTCCTCTCTAATTCATGCTGGTTTTTTAACAAAGAAATAAAGTTTCCTTAGACTATGCTTCTGCTTTGATCTTTTATCTCTGCTTAATTAAGAACTTTGAATCATCTTTACCTTGCCAGAACATCTTGTATCCCTGATACATTTTCCCTTGCCCAGATGAAAAAAGGTGGCACTTGACTGCTTTCGATTTTTACCTTTGCATAGATGGTCTAACAAAAGTGACAAACATTTTCCTTCTTATTAACTTTTAGCCTTTTTAATTAGTAGTTCTCTACAAAGGCAGTAACATTTCTGTCCTCCTTGTTTCAATTCTCACAACATTATCAATGAAAGACATTTGACACTTGCATGTTGTAAATTCACCTTAAAACACTCTAGAATTTTTTTTAAAAAATATTTTCTTCTGCATCACAAAGTAGCACTATGCTTGGAAAGGATTTTTTGCAATGGATTCATTTGGCCTCATTAAATAATTACAAAATAAGCCAGAAAGACCTGGTTCCGACCATTATATGGGAGATAAACTGTTTTTAAAATGTGGCCTAATTCAATAATTACTGAATAGACCAAAACAATTCTGATCTGTCATGTAGCTAATGTGCAGTTTTCAAAAACTACCTAATTAAAGTAATTACCCATTAGAGCTCATAGTTCACTTCTTTTCTTTGGGTACTTGATGCCCAGATTCAAACAACCTAATTTCATAATGTCTTTAAAGAGGTATTCTGATATATTAATCAATAACATGAGGCAGTTGCTCACACTTCTATTACTTTTCAGCGTTTTATATTACAGCTCTGTTGAAGGCATCACAGACATCTTTGGTTTCTGGGTTCCAAATGAGAAGCTGTTTCAGTTCTGTGTGAAAATCTGCAATGACATATCAGTGACAGTGTGATGTTTTACTTTTTCTGTTTGCTATTATTTTATTTAAAAAGGAAGTGTCAAGGACCACTTTGTAAATGTAGACTCACTGTATGACACCTACTTATTCTACCTTAATACATATTTGAAGCACCAATGTGACATACTATCATTGGCTGGCTGATTCTAACCATTTATACATTTTAGCAGCAACACCATCCTAATATGAAAGTATTTTCAGCAAATAAAACTGCTTTGCCTAGAACTATTTAATCTTATACCACCTCCCTCTTTTCCCCTGTCCCTTCCACACTCTTCAGAATAAAAGGAAGCATCAGCAAAAGCACAGTTTTGACAATATGACTGTGCTTGCACTAGCAATTTCACCACCACAGTTCTGTCAATCACACATCACACTTTAACACCCTCCTCATCAACATAGCTGTCCCAGCAAAACTTTGTATTACAGACCTGACCTGAGTCTCATTAAAGTGGCTAAGGGTCATGGGTTATGAAGTCACAGTGACATGTTTGGAAAACAGCAGCTTCCTATCTTCTATTCAGTTTAATTGGTTTTGAACTGAAATGGAAGTTGACCTTGTTTTCAATTTTTGACAAAAAAAAATTCCATGGCTACTTTTGATTTGTTTGTTCTTTTAGCCACAGAAATCTGTTACCTTTTCAGCCAGCTGTACTCTGAGTACTCAGCTATATTTAAATCCTTTGGCTGTAGCAGGGGGGCTTGAAGAAGCATCCAGAAGAAGGAAAATATCTGAATAGGATCAAGAAAATGAGATAATTTTTATAATGACTGGAAGTAGCCCATAGAGACAGAGTAGAAAAAAAGACACGAAATATAAAAAGAGCATTCACTAGGCTCAGTCTGAACTTCCAGAACACGTTTTTTTACATTTTTGGAAGAAGTAACAGCTTGCCAGCTTTAAAACTAATATTGTATTTAGGAACTTATGCAAAGCTTTGTATAGTTAGTTTTGGCCATCCAAGTGTGTATTTATTGTACTTATTTTTAGACATAAACTTTTGTGACTCTATGTATTGATAGATGTAATTAAACGGCATTTATTATTCACCATTTTATTTCTGATATCATAATGAAGCCTGTAGCATATGACTATTCTTGTGTTAACCTAATTAGCTCCAAAATTTCACAACCATAGTACAAACTAACTGAGGTTCTATAGCTATGACAGTGAAATCCCAAATCTTTACATGGCACTCACAGTGTGACAGTTTTACTGTTTGTAGCAGTGAGAGACAACCTACAGTAGACAACAAACACAACTGTCCAGAGGACATTTGATTTGGAATAGAGCGAAGAGTATGTTGAAAAGCCAGGACAGAGATGAGGGCCCTGAAGTTAAATCAAAACCAGGTCTACCAAAACAGTAAGCTTCCTTTCAGGGTTTTCCCTTGTTTAAGATTAACCAAAGTGACAATATGCCAAAAGAAACAGTTTTGTTTCAGTCTGGAAAAAAACACATTAGTTAATAAAGGAAAGCTTATCCTTGTTTTTACAGTAACTGTGACCAAGTAACTGAGATGATAAAATTCCAGTGCAGAGATTATGAGATCTTTTATTTCATAGGTGCAAAAAAAGATCATAGGTATGATCCCTGTTTGCCCTAGAAAGAACTTGTATTTTCTTTTCATAAATCTCTGCAGCAAATACTGCCACGATCCAGATTTTCTACTAAAGAGCAATGAACTTTATGATTTCTTTTAAAAAAATCTGGGTTTCCTCCTTACCCATATCAGTCATTCAAAAATGTTGATAGGAACAGATCTCTGACATACATGATGAAACTGACTTTGATTCCTGAGAAAGCACATCTGGTTATATGGGTCTGTTCTGTGAACAAAAATCCTGCTATGTATTTTTGTGGGTACAAGGGAGGGGGTTTATTACACTTAAAGTCAGGACATATGTTTGAGGCATGCAAAGATGCAATGATTTTCTTCATCTGCTAAAGTGCAAGTAGACTCACACAACCTGCATATCTTCTGTCTGTCACACTAAGAATGGAATAACCAGTCCCATTCTATAATTTTCTTGTATTGCAGTTGAAAACATAATATTCTAACTTCTTCCAGCATCGAGATCAATCAAAAAATAATTAATTCTTGCCATTCATTGGTGATGAGTGTGGCAGAAAATTGCAGAGGCGGGGGGAGGTACTGGTGAATTTGAAAAAAAATAAATTACAATTCTACTTAAGAAAATGAGAGGCTGAGGATAAAATACATATTTATGTAAGATATTTGCAGTTTCCCTGTCAAACCTTTTCTTCTTTCTTTGTTTCCAGAACTGCTTAGTGACCAGATCTGGAGTCTAGTTGTGGTTGCCTTATGTGACTGGACAGGAACAAGGATATACATGTTTTTCTTGTATTCAAAGCAAAGTAATTTTTTTAAGGTCACTTAAACTGCAGAACTGACTGTCACAGAAATCTGGGGATGTCAGATGTAAGAGCAGGCTCAAAATGAGATTAATTAAATGCATAGAGGATAAGCTTATAGTGGCAGTTAACCACGACAGTCCAAATCCAACTTTGTCTCTGAGGGTCTCTGCATTACTGATTAGCCAAAGATGGGAAGAAATATGGGAATGAAAGACACGCTGTTCTTGCCCTGGTTCTTAGGCTGTAGTTTCACAACAGTTCAAGACAACGTAAATACTGCACTTCCTCCCACACTAGGCATGTATTCCAACCTTGACCCTTTAGCCAACTGGCCCAGGAAACTGATTCAACAGAAAACTAAGTTGTTTCAGCCAAGTCAGCTTCCTGACCTCATCAGTTAAGACCAGTTGCTTAATTTTTTTCGGTAATCTGCTGTTACTGACAGACTGACGGTGCTTTATGAGGACCTACAAAATTCTGGTCAGCCCTGGTATAGAGGATTTAATGCTTTATTTCTCAGCCATCCCATTCTCATCCATATCCTTCAGTGAGGGGAACATAGGGAAGCAGTTGTGCTGGCTGGACTGATTATGTCGTATAACTCCTCACAGTCAAAAAAATAATCCATACTTGCACAGGATGAGTTGCCTTACCCTTCTCTCAGTGTAATAGAAAACTTAAAAAGCAGTCTCCTCCTACTGTACTGCAACTGTGCAACCTGAGATGGTGATCCCTCTGTGACAGTAGCCCTGTCACTGGTGTTTAGAAACAAACCCCTGCATGGGCTCTCTAGACCTTCTGACCTTTATCAGCATTTGCTTTGTCTTAAACTTCTCTTGAGGTGGCTATTTTTCTACTGACAACTGTTAGACAATGACACCTAACATACTCTTCTTCAAAGGTGCTGTTAAACTAACCCTTAGTTTTATAAGCTCATCAGCTCAGTCTGTGGTAAGGTAACAAGAAGATAAGAGCTCTTGGCATGTCCATGTGTGCAGCTGTGTAACCTTTCCCACTTGTCAACACTTATCTGACTTCAAGCGGAAGACATCAAAAATGCAGCACTGTGAATTATTTTCACAGCATACGGGCCTGGCTGTGCTATGTTTTAAAAACCCCTCTGGTTCAAGTGCCATGCATATTTTCTGTTGCATACATTCGTTGCTGAACTCCTGTAAGAACGGCAGTAGTGTCCTGAATCAACAAAAGCACTTATTCAAGTTACCTATAAGATTGCCACTGTTCCCACTGAAGTCAATAAGGACGCAAGGGTTAGCTATTTAAATTTAAACAGATGTCTCAGAGCTTCTTGATTTGAGAACAAAAATTATTGCTATTCCTAAATCCCTGGATTGTTAAGTAAAACTGAGTAACTTTGTTTTTGTATTCTCTGAAGACTGAGAATTCTCACAGGAGAATGGCTCTGGAGGAAACCAAGAACTATCTGAAAATACAATAGTTCTTAACTAGTTATTAGAGTCAAGGGAAGGAAGAAAGGAAAGGAAAGAAAAGAATCCAACACTAAAACACACATAATATTTCATATTCAAGATATTCAAATATTTAATTTATCATGAACAGTTTAAATGTTACTTCATTATTATTTTTACCATAATCATGACAAAGTTTTTTTTTAAAAAAACCTAACAATAATTTTTTAAAAAAGAAATGCAAAGGAAAGAGGGTTCAGATAACATTAAGTTATTCATAACTGAAAACCTTATTTCATCCTGGAATTTAATTTATTTTCCATTTGACTTGAAATTTAAAATAAAATTTGCATCTTATGTTACAGAGTTCAGCTTGAAAGTAGTAGCACCAGTATCTTTGTGAGGTATATCTTTTTCAAGTTATGATCCATTTACTGAACCGAAAAAGTAACTTTTGATGGATGTTATAAAGCATTTTTTTATCATTTGCGCAAGCTTTAAAGAGCTTACATCTTATATCTGCCAGTCTCTTCCACTCTTCTTTGGGGTGCCAGTTGTTTTTTCTACCTGGAGATATACTTGAAATCAGTGGAATGGATAAAAACTCTAGAGATTGCCTGACTTTGTTCCTATTGTCATCCTTGTTGATGTTATCTTGCTTTATGTGGGTCAGAAGGCAATCACCCTTGGTGCTCTCCTTGCTGCTATCACTTACAGCTCCACAAAGTGGATCCACCATGTTACCAAGTTAGAACAGCAGTGGTTTACACCCATTTATCACACAGACATCTGAATACACAAGGTTCAAAACATCAGAGAATCAACCTCCCAAAAATGTCTGCTTAATAGCATTGTATTCTACTTTCAGCTGTTTTCTAGAAAAAGTGTCATAATGCACGAGAGAGAAACATATCATTTTAGAGCATAGCATATCACACAGTTCTTTTGTGAACTATGTCCCTGCCTATGGCAGGGGGGTTGAACTAAATAATCTTTAAAGGTCCTTTCCAACCCAAACCTTTCTATGCGAACATAATTCTCACAAGTGTGATTGTCAGGTGTTTTGTTTGGTTGTACAGTGAAATGAGATTATTTAGGAACAGCAAACCTAAAAAATCAGCTGGGTCAGAATCACACAGATGAGATTTTCTGGCATGGGGGCCTGAAACTTCAGAGTCACTGTCGAGATTTTGGAATGCTGACATTAAGGCTGGGACAATGAGTGGCCTCACTAAGACAGGGAAATGGTAAAAGGTAGGAAGAAAGTGATGAGGCTGGGAAGGGACATCTCATTTTCCATTACAAAAAAAATTCTCCTCCTCTGTCTTTGCTGACTGCAGTCAATACTATGAAGAATGTAAGAAAAAAGCCTGGGCATGTGGAACTTAACAGCAGATTTACCATTGTCATCTGCAGGCTACGATTTCATACAGAAGCAGCAGTAAGAAGTCCAATTTAGAGCTATTTGAAAAAAACCTGAATCTTCTTTAAGAGAATCCTTCTCCTTTTACACTGAGTAATAAAAATAGGAGGTTTTTAGAGCTGCTCAGTATAATTGTAAATATCCATCACCATAAATATACACATAGTAAATCACTGTAAACCACTACATACTAAATTATACTGCCTTCCTCATTCAGTATTAACCCGCAGCCATCCTGGCTTTATCTTCAAGTAAGATAACTATAGTATTGAACTGCATTGAAAGATTTTCATCTACAAGTACTAAGCCTTACATTCAGAGTTTCTAGTTAGAGGAGAGATTACTTTGGACGCCATATATGTTGGAGCCACTTTTGTACCAGTGCAGAAAACCAAAAGTTATAAGAATTAAAAAATCTCTTTACTTAACTTTGTAGCTGTTTGTGATTATTCATAGCAAATTTGATGGTGAGTTAGTGAAGTACATGATCAAATGTGGTTTTAAATTATTATTCTATGGAATGTAGTCAAACAGGATTTTGCATGATTATTCCATAGAGGGTGAATAATGAGTAGTCTCTCAAAGGCTTAGAACATGAAGGATGAATAGTTCAATACCTGGCATATGATAGCAGTTTCAAGTTCTTTGACTTTTTTTTTACCTCTCTAATTGTATAGTTTGTTTTGAATTCATGGATTTAATTTACATAATATATATTCTAGCTTTAGCTTTTGATGAAGGGGTGTATGTGCAGTGAGTGATTCTCTATAGTACAGAGCTGTCTAGAGTAAAAGATAATGCATATCTTAAATTTGAACCTGTAAGGTTTTATCTTTAATGAATGAGTGACTGCTGAGTCAGTATTTTTCTAGTGGGATCCTGTAGGTGTTAGCCTTGTAATAGCTGATATTTTTATAGTGTACCTTGAAGAAAGCACGATCGTCTAGATGTCACCCAAACTGGAGATATTTTGACACTGAGATTCAGCACAGCCAAGTCCCTGAATCTAAAAACAATGAATGCAGGCTATACTTGCCAAATGGAAGACTATGTCCACCTTCACTCTTTTTTGTTGTTCCTTTAAGGGAGGGAAAGATGTTGAATTAATGTTTCCAAGGACAGCTAACTGAACAAGATAGTCTAGTCTGACATGATACTTAAGATGGATAGTGAACCAAAAGCAGGATAATTCAGAGTAGAGGTGAGAATACCAAATTGTTCTTTATTTTGCAACAAATGAACAATTGTTGTATCAAGTCCCAAAACCTTTTGAAGATATTTAGCAAATATACTCCCTATTTTGGAGCTCCAGATTGAATAATAACAACTAAAGAAGATAATTTTCAGAGTTAAAAGATGTTTAACTATTCCCCCAGTATAAAGATTCTGGTGTTTCAAGAAACTGTTATTATTAGTATTAATTGATTACCTTTAATTAATTAATATTAATAATTTAATTATGTGAAGCAGGTTCTCTTCAACAGGAAAGACACACCCTGCATACCTGTTCTGATTTAAAGTCATTATTTTGGATTCCTAGTAGAAACTAAACCTTCCAGAATGAGGCAGAACCTCAACCTGAGTTGTCTTTCCCATTTTACACTGAGCAACCTAACCGTGGGCCTACTGGGGTATGGGTGAGTCTTTTTTTCCTGCATTGCTCCTCCCTAACTCTTCCCAGGCTCTTAATTTCTTTGAAACTGTTACATTACTGTGGGAAGTTCCCTTCTCAATAAAATGGAATTTCCCAGGGAGGGAAATTCTATCATCAGAAAATTCCCAATTACTTCTGCTATTATTTCCCAAGAAATTAGCTCCTTAAGTACCACTGGGTGAGGCTTCCAAGTTCTCTATATTAATGAAAAACAGTTACATATCCTGGGAAATTTAAAAGGCATTTCTCAGAGGAGAAAGGAGAAGAGCCTTAAGATGCTGCAGCTGTTAATTGTAATTCTGGGACTGGTGATAACATTCATATAAACATATGTTTTTTAAGAAGTTTTCAGATGGACGTTTCTTTCTTTTTATGTATGGCTTTTAAGTCATCCAATCAAGAAAATAAAACAACCATGTATTACTTAGGTCACCATTAAATCACGATGTGGGCGTTTCACTAAGAATACAAAAATGTAATAAGTGCTTACTGAGTATTTCTGACTAACAAACAAATCTATAAAAATCTGAAATTTAAATGGATTTTTCGATATTCTGCAAGCAGAACAGGGGGTGAAATAAATCAAATACATTATTCAGCACAAAGTACTCTCCCAAGTCCATTTTTTTACTACTTTCTTTATCTAGCAAACTACAGAACCAAGCATTTATTTCTGTGGATTTCATTAGTATGTGGAAGACATACTGTAAAGAATCTTGTCCACTAGGGAAGCATTATCTTTTACTGGCAATCTGTGAATGCTACTGAAAAATGACCTTTTGCTATCAAAATATTAATGTCTTCATCTCGAGGAAGAATTTCAAATCGAAACCGCATAAAAATCGGATATCATTTTTCTTTGCACTCTGTGGATATGGATGCTTCATAATGTCTGTACAATTCCCTGCTTTACATGCACCTTGTGCCATGTTATATGATAACTTGAAGTTATTATATTTCATAAGGCTATTGTAGTATTTCTATCATGTGGAATGAAAACTGTAAACTGCATATAATTTATGTGATGCATGTAAAATTTTTCTTTGACAGACAGACTTATATTGGGCAACATGAATTAATATCAACAGCAGAAATTGAAATATGCTCTGTAGTTCTACTCACACAACAAAAGACTAAATCATAATATTCTCAAAAAGTTCTTTACTCCCCAAGTTTGTGGAAACTTCTTCCCCTCAGCCTGTAAGGGTGTCTGAACCTGGATCTAAAATAACGGTGGATCACTGTGCCTGATTCTCAGAGTAAAAGGCATATTACTCATTCTCCCAATTCTAAAAGAAAAGCAGAGTGAGAAATAATGTCTCCTTTGGGCTCCTTGTGTCATCACAGAGCTTATATCACTTCGCTGATGAGTTCACAGTGCTCACATCACTTCATTTCAGGGGAAGTAGTACCTAAGTCCCACATTACCATTTACCCTCTGCAACAGGTACTACATTGCCAAGTATGTATGGCTCTGAGCCACAGGGCATCATCCCACTCGGTAGGTGATTGGTAATGAGGAAAGAAAGAAAGAGAAAGGCAGCCCCAAAGTTCAGGTCCAAATCCAAAATAGAAATACCTAAAATGGTTCTTGAATAATATGTTTAAACTTGGTTTCAACTTTTTAATAGCTCAACAAAACATATTAAAGAAATGGTCAGATTATAGAAAAAAGAGAGACAGTTATATTACATGCATTTTAGAATTAATACACAATCCTTTTATATGGGTAGGAACTGAACTGTTTGGTCTATTTGAGAGATAATTTCTTGCAGAATTTCTTAAAACCTACACTTTTAGAAACAAACTGTGACTGTGTTTCTTCCTCCCTTTAGTCATATTAGTTTACTGCTATTAAGTAGTCAGGAACGGACAAAATACTTCAGAAAATTTAAATGGAAAACTAAGAACAACACAAAACATTTAAAAATGTCCCTGTTGAATTATTTTCCTTAGGACTCAGTAGGCATGCCTTAGCTATGGAGCCAAGGACAAGCTCTGAAGTTCTTGCGTAATTAAGATAATGTGATGGCTCAGTGATACCAGAAGCTACAGCCCAAATCCTTTCCCTTTACTACCAGCCTCAAACCGCTGCTGCTGCTTTTGATTCAAATCGAGTACTCAGTGAGCAGATTTAACTCACAGAACAAGCTGAAAAATATAATTCAAAAAGCAGTTGGTGACGTTATTTTGATTTGGCTTAGTCAGCTTCTGTAAGAAAAGCATATACTAGAATTTTATCTTGTACTTCAGTTCTACTGATATCCACAGGAATTCAAGAGCATGCATAAAATTCAACAAGTTTTCTTTCATGAAACCAACAGTTCATCATTAGGAATGAGTAGTATTCAGAAATTGGAACCTCTTCTCAATGTATTGAGAATAGAAGGCTTAAAATGTGTCTACATTTCTTTACTTCCTCTCTCTGAAGATACCAACTCATTTCTGTTGAGGAAACATTCTTTTCAGAAATGTTAAATTTAGATATGGGCCCATATCTAAATCACTGCACAGGCCAAAATGAAGTCTCAGGTAGAAGCACCTAATGCTACGTGATTTAAATTATGTTATAAAGTAGCTGCTATGACCTAAGAATATAGAAACTAAAAGAAAGGATAATGTATCTAAGAATTTGTGATTAACACTATTGCCTAAAACCGTCCATGTGGGAGTTAAAACAACAACATTAATATTAACACTCCAATAGTAACATTCAGCAGCATGGAGATTTTAGGTCAGCATCATTTTAGAAGGATAAATAATGAAATGAGGTGCCAAATCATTTTGTGGAAACATTCTGTGATGCAAATGCCCCTTAAAGTAAAAAAGAAAATCATGCTTTGAAATAACAGAAAAATTTGTCCCTGTTGAGTCCTCAGGAACTACATTACAATTTATTATAGATTCCTTCCTTCATCTATTTCCATGAATATTTGTACTTTTTCTAGGCTGCAAAGCACCTTCCACTAGGGGCTCTGATTTATCTGTTGTAGGAAATGTACTAATGTCCATACTTTATGGCCAAGCTTTTTTCCTAAGGTAGTCAAATGGATTTTGCCATACTTCAGTCACCAAAATTCACAGTCCAGAACTGTAGTATAAAATTCAGAACTGAAGATATGAAGTCCCAGTATATGTATTGCTTTGCTGTCCTATTTGTAGGAAAGAGCAAGGAAGACCACCAAGGACACTATAATCTTAAATTGACAGAATCAAAAATGTCGATTTTTTCCTCCCAGAGCTCCAAGTTATTTTGTCTCCCAGATCCTAAATCCCTCTGTTTGGTTTCACTGGGACTACTCAAAGAGTCAGGTGTAAGTACATACCTGTATTTGTTGTTTAAGGCCTCAGTCTGACCAATGAACAAAACAGCATTTTTTTTTTTTAATAGGCATTTTCAGGATACATTTAGGGTCTTTTTTATGTATATTTAACCTTTTCTTATCTAGGCCAAACCATAAATGGCAATCATTGGCTAATTGCAAAATATTAATTCATACAGAATAAAAACCTCCACAAAATGGCAAGTGGAAGGTTTGAAATTTATATAGAATCATAGAATCACCAGGTTGGAAGAGACTCACTGGGTCATTGAGTCCAACCATCCTATCAAACACTAAACCATGCCTCTCAGCTCGTCGTCCACCTGTGCCTTAAACACCTCCAGGGAAGGTGACTCATATGTTTTTTAAACCTTTTACAAAAGCTGATGTTTTGGTTTAGGTTTTTTTTTTCACAAAAGGTCATTTCTGGGTGCTAGAAACTGAATATCAACTTTTACACCATTTGCTGAAAGCAGTTTAGCTAAAGACAAAGAGGAGTTAAATTTAATATCCCTTGAACTGCCATAAATGATGAGTAATGTTACTGAAATCAATGCATTTCCTCTACTTTCATATTCTAGATGACAATCTAAACCAATATCCTACAAAAAATTCACTAAGGGGTGGAAAAAATTCTCTTCACAAAATGCATGATTTTCTACTGAATCATAAAACAAAAGTATCTGCAGGACTCTGTGGATTTATTGGTCTATGTGCTATGGTCAACTCAGCCCATACATCTCCAAGGACAAGAATTTACACAACTGCCACATCTCATGAGTCTGGAAGAAGTCTTATTTTGGAGTGTATGGGGAATGGATTTATCATGATAACAAATCAGTACACAAGACTTACTCCACTGTAGGAAGACTGAATAATTTGATTAGGTAAACTGGATAAGTAGAAAGGAAAAATAATTTTCAGTAGCTATTCAGTATTCAGTAAAAGTGAATAAAAACACGGAAAAGTGTTTGAGTACTAATCTAGTCATGCTAGTAAGTCCTTTCATCTATTCCAAAAGACATTTCTCTACATAAAATCTGGCTGAGAAAAAATTGTTAAACTCTCCTATATTATGTGTGATTAAGAATTCTCACTAGAGTGATAACATTACATAAATTGTTAGTTCATAAAACATTTGGTAAAGTTTGAGTACCTTATGATCACTAATTTTCTCCAATAGTAGATAAAAACATTATGTATGTAGAATATGCTGACTTCCTGGGTGATATACATGATTTTTTAAAAATGTCCAGTTACTGTATATATCAGTTAGGCAGTTCAGTGCTTTGCCTTGACCTAATAAGAGTCCAGATACATTTGGTGGAAATTGTAGCCACTTTTAACACTAGGAGAAGAGATTTGTCCTATGGATTCAAATCAAATTCTGAATTTAGTTTACTAGAGACTTTTGAGAGATGCAAAGTCACTGAAATTCCAATGACTCAGAAAAATGACTAGGAGATTAATTGCATTCAGTCATAAGACCACAAATACCCTGATTTGATGCTTGCACAAAGAGGGTCATGTGTCTTATACGATTCAATAAAACACAAGTAGTATCAGATGGTGCCCAGAAGCTGGGTTATTCACATGTGATTATACTTCAGAGCAATCAGTGCAGTGAATTCACAAGTAACTGTTTAGTTTCAGGAAATGCAGAATAAGATCATAACTTTGATTAATAATCTGCGTTAAGTTGTCATTTACTGCATGGTTCCATTTCTAGGTCTCCAAAGACTATTTTATAATTGAGAGAGAGTCATCTGACAGCTACAATCTGCATCACAATGTTGTTTTCACACATGAGACAACACCAATTACTAGAATACATCCAACAGATTGTAAGAAGAATGAACACAGTATAGCTCCAGAAATTCAACACCTTTACACCACACTGATGCTTTTACCTTTATTTCTTAGCCCAACAAACATGCTTCATCCATTCAAATCCTAATAACTTCTTCCAACATCTTTAAACACTATTTTTATTTGGAGTTGCATCTTAAACAATGTAAGATCATGTTATATGATGTGAGCATACTCACCATAATAAAAATCAGTAACTTTTAAATTAATGACTTTAGGCAGCTGACATGAGATTGACTTGGCAGCTGATTTCTCACTTTTCATAGCTGATTGAGTAGACCAAAGTGTTCCCACCAAGGGACAGCAAGGGACTCCTTTCATTGTTTTAACAAACCAGCACAAAACTGTAATGCATAATTTTTTTTGCAAATTGCAGTAACTGGACTAAAGTACAGTTAGGGAGGCTTAAAGCAGCCCAATTAAAAACATAAGTCTTTCTAAAAATGCAGGAGCAAGAAGCCATGCTTGGAGCCACAGCAAAGGCCCTAAGTGAACTATGTTGAAATCAGATGCTTGATCAGAAGGGGAACAGATGCAGCACTCTTCTGTTCTAGCTGAAATGGGATAACAAACTCAAATGTAAACAATGCAGTTTCAAAGAAACTATATATCACTGATACTGGGAAATAATGCACTTACTTCTCCAAAGGAGTAAACATAATAGATACATATTTTAGCAAATAATTGAAGTTACCTAAACAAATAGATTTATTGAGTTTATTAAGCCTTTTTCATACAGGTAGTCAAAGCTAAATATATGCAAAAGGTGCTGAGGAATAGAGTCCAATATATTCACCGCTCTGAATGCCCAGTCCCCAAATGTGTAACAATCTAGAGCTACAAGAAGCATCCCAGCTTTCAGTAACAACAATCAATGAAGCACCAGTTCTCAAAATCAGTAGTTCAGGAAACTTCTCTGCTACTATGGCATCAAACTCACAGCATTTATTGTTAAAATGCAGTAGCTGGTTAATAAATTATAATTTATTTTCATTATAGATGCAATTACAATTTGTATGTTTAATTCAAAGCCATGTAATTCAGCTGGGCATTCCCACCAGTGATTAATGATAAGAAACAAAAGGTGAAATCTCTTGCACTGTGTTTTGCAGGAAGTTTAAAAAAAGGAGAGCAACAGTGCTTTTTTTTTTTCCCCAAAACTGTAAAGTGACTCAACCATGTTCCTGGGCAGCCTGTTCCTGTGCCCGATAACCCTTTCAGTGAAGAAATTTTTCCTAACTGTAGTTTGGTTGTTTCATATACCATTAAAGGATCCTTAAAATGGAGATGATTGACTGCTGGAATCTAACTTTCAAATAGTGAAATCTTATGGCAGTATACACATAATTTCATTGTATCATAATGCCAATGTTATTATGTCATCTATCTGGAAACACGCGCACATGCTTGTATGTATGAATTCAATCAGTCCCATTTAATTTCTTCCTTGAAGGGAACTTAGAACACATGTCAGTATTTCTGAGATCAGAGACCATGACTTTCAACAGCTGAGCACTGAAGTGTCTCACCGCACTAGTTTATTGTTCCTGGGTCCATCTCACTGTCCTTTTGTTGGCTCACTATTCCTTCTGGAGACTTGGGGAAACTATGCCCATATCTTAACTGTTTTGGGGAAAAGTGTGGTTATTAACTTAACAGCCACTTGAAGACTGAGCTGAAACGTGGGGGTTTACTGTGAAGCAGCTGAAATAGAGGACTGCAGCCACACAATGAGGTCAAACAGAAATACAAAATGAAGACCTGTGGATAAATGACACCTTAAACTTCTGCTGCTAAGTATAAAATCAATGCCTTAGTTGTTAGAGAATTTTTATTTGGTAGACTGACTTTAAAGCTTTGTACTTATACAAGGGATACTGTACAAGTGACTTTACATTATTAAAAAATACATGATTTTTAAGATGTAATTCTAGGAAATGATAAAAAAAGCAAAGATAGCAATGAAATAAAAAAAAATTATGCTGCAATGGTTAAAAATATGTTTACAAATTTCTTAAAAACCACTCTGTACCCTGATGGCTCTGACAAGGTAAACAAGACATTAAAAATGTAAATGAAGAAACAAGATGCTATTTATCCAAGTAAAACTTGTCTTAGAGGAGGAAGAGAGACAGAGTGAAAGGACGGGAATATAATTATACCTTTCTAACAGCTGATCTTTTTATATGGATGTGCCATTTCACTGTTTGATGCACTGGGGCTGTATGTGTATTCAGGTTAAAGAAGACGTTGTAGAGAATGGCTAAGGAATTCCTTTTTTGGTGAGCTTCACTCCTGAACATAGCCACTGCCTTCAGAGATCCGTGCCTCCAAGCCTATGCTTGCTTATAAAACCTTCTATAAACTGAAAGGAAGAAGACACCACCATCCCCCAAAGCAAATAAACGAAAAAAAACCTCCTTGAAAATCGTGTGCTAGACTGAAACCAGAGGAGTTATTTAATGCTGTATTACCACAAAGATTAATTTTATTTTCAGACTTATAAAAGGCCTACTTACTGTAATAAAAATTAAAGGGCCTTTACCTAGTAAAAACATCATCACACAAGCTGATATTTAGTGTTTTCAAGTGACTAACTTAATGGCAGTAACCATAAAAAGCCTGAATTGTCGAGCTATCTCTTCACTGCTGCAGCTTGAGCTAGAGCTGCTCCGATGAGAATTGCTTTTTCCTGTGAAACCAAAAGATCCTGCCGGCCAAATGCAAGAGGTACAGCTCATTTGAAAACTATGTCTAGCAGTTGTAGTGTCAGTTTGAATGAACAGGTCCTCTTTCCTTGAGCTGTGTTACTGCTGTGCTTCCAATATTTGTTTTGCATTGCCATTTGTACTGCTATATAATTACTTAAAGTATAGGTGACCTCAATTAATGTTGGGTTTTTAATCTATTTTCTCGCTTGCCGTCTGACCCAATACTGACTGAAGTCATAACTCCATTGTGTTTCAGCTGCAGGAGCTGGATGTTAGTCCACACACTGTAATACAAACGATGACTAAGCCCGAGTGCACACAAACAGCTGTACACTAATTCTTTCCAGTCCTCTCCTCCACTGAAGACAAGAGGCTTTCTCATGATATAGAACAGCCAAACTGAAGAGTGAGTTCCTAATGCGGAGCTCTTAGTGACAAAAGCACTCTGCAGAGTTTCTTCCCATGTATATATAATTTAAAAAAAAAAAAAACAAAACAAAACAAAAAGAAAACAAAAAGAAAACAAAAAAACCCAAAAGAAACCCAAAAAAACTGGGCACCTCTACTTAAACTTTTTTTTAATCAGTTTCTCTCTGGATAAAGGCAGTCTCTCTCTTTCAGAAGGTGTTTACCTTTAGTGGCTTAGAAGTGCATGAGTCATGCAAGAGACATCCAGGATCCTTGAGTAAAAGAACCTTGATCCCCCTACGCAGATCAGATCAGTAAAACTAGAACCTCACTAGGGCAATTCATGTGTTTTCAACAGCCGAGGAAAACATGCATATTCGGTCAGATGACAGGATTGCATCAGATTTCCATCTGCTGTGCAAAGGTGTTTCATCCAAATCAGTAGCAATACAGAATACAGATACAGAATATACTGATGCCTGGTAGCTCAGTGTTTTATTCTCATCTCTTTTAAATGTCTTATGGCTAATATAATCTTTTATTTAGCGTTACCACCTCTTCAATTTTTCATTTCAATCTCAGAGCTAAATCTTGCCTGAGTTTCCTCTTACTGGCTAACATACAATGTAAAAGCCATTTTGGGGGTGACTCACACTGCTTTGGGGATTGCACAGGACAGTAAAATCTTGCCAGTACTTGTCCTAAAAATTTCCTAGTCTGCAACTATGACTTCAACCCCTATTTATTCTACCTGGCAAATGTGCTAATTGAGCCGTGGCTGAGATCATAGTGCCCCTAAAGGCAGACCTTCCCAGTGTCTGCCCTCCCTTCTATTCCATGATTCTCTCAGTGCTGTTAGACAGCCTGCCTGGGGCCACAGGGAGATAACCTCCACCAACATGTGCTGAGACACGGTGGGATGGGGTTTGCCATAGTAGGCTGCAGCTTGGCAATGTGCAGATAATACCCCTGTGAGTTTGGGAGCCCATGGGTTGAAAGTTACAGGTAGAAGTCCCAAGTCTGCTCTGAAATCCTCTTTTCACATGTTAGATGCAGGCCAGGAAGCAGAAAGAAACAATTCATTATTTCATGGTTTTGAAAGATGATGGGGAGAAGGGAAGGGGTGAGGAGGTATCCAAGTGTGTGACTTGAGTGTGGAACATTTTATGATCAAGATATGACAGGGTTGTTGAGGGTTAACTATACGTTGTCTTTCAGTTTCTGTCTGCAGCTGGCAGAAGAGAGGGCTGAGACCTGACTCCTATTTCAGCCATCTGTTACTGTGGCACTGTCTTCTTGGGGCTGATTTCATCATGGGGGCTGCTTTTCATGGGATTTTAATACAACGCATAACATGGTGTTAGCAAGCCCTGGTACGCTATACACTAGCTAGTGCACTTTCAGAGCTTTTAACGAAATGCAGACCATTGTTTTCTTTGTACTTTCTTCTGCTAGTCTTTTAATACAAATAGATATATCATTTCTTTTTCTGTGACTGCAGTGATTAGAAAGTCCATTTTCAGCATTTCTATTGCTTACCAGGCCATCTTATGAAATGTAATAGAGAAAAGAGACCTGAATTTTGCTTTACAAGCCAGCAGAGCTCTGCCAGTTCTGACCATTCAGTAATCAGGTCAGCCAAGAATCCCCAGGCTGACTCATGAGATTTAAAGTATACTTTGAAGCCTTTTGGGTTTTCTTTCTGCTTGCTCAGCATTTGAGCTTCATAGCAGTCACTTGGCTGAAATTGCCAGCCACAAAAGCTAGGTAAATTTTACTATTTATTATTTACCAAAGCTTAGGTTAATGCAATTTATTGCAGATAGGTGATTTTAAATCAGCCATCAGCTATTGTGATACAACAGCTTTGGGAAAGGTGGCTCAGCTGTAACAAAGAACATTTGACATGCCATAGGAATTGAAAGTAAAATGTGGATTAAATCAAACCACAGTCCTATTCCTCTTTTCTTCTTTCGTACGGTGTACAAAAAAAGGAAGAGCAAAGCAAGTAGCCAAGCATTTCAGAAATTAAGACTTCTAGGACGCTTGTGTGGACACACCAGAGTAAGTTATAGTCACTTCAGGCTTGTAGTTGCCAAGTAGGCTGTAGTAGCCATCCAGATATCCTTCTCCAGGCAAGAACAGTGCAGTGTGCAGCTTTACTCTGATGCTTTGAGCTTCTTCCTCCCCACAGACACCACACCAACTGAAAAAAAATCTAAGAATTACTAACTTGTGACAGCTGAAGGAGTGACTCTGCTCTTGCTTATTTTCTACCAAGCAATCTCTGTTAGTGACATTTCCTGGATTGCTGGCTTGGGTCTCAACTGTATCATGCAGAGGTACGTGTCAGTGTACTGTGCATGAGAACGCAGCCTCTAGGAAACAGGGTGAAAAAGCAGTGCCCTATAATGAACTGTGAGCATATATTTCTATACCATTGCTCTTTTCAGAGAGAGAGGGAAGATAAAACATGAGTGAGAATTTCTGTTCCTAGAAAAAGAAAATTCTTGTCTTCTCTCACTTTAGTAGTTTAGCTGTGGTGAACAGTAATTGCTGTTAAGTCCCCAAAATAACTCCCAGCAAAGGCAGATCCCTGCACTTTTAGAAAGAGATAGGAAGAAGTGAAGTGCCTTGGGCAGTGCTTGCTAGAAGAGGGACCTCTGGAGGATGGCCTGGCAAGAAGCATGTGGTGACCTCTCCCAGCAGCAGAGGGAGGCTATGCAATATCTCCAACCGTATTTTGGGAAATAGGGACAAATTACATTTTTCAGCCTGACTTTCCTCTGTTCTCAAGCAGAGACAATAACAAGTCTTCAGTCTTTTCTGTGTGGTGATAGAGAGAATCATCTGATCCTGTATCAGTAAAATCATATTCATATAATATATATATATATTCATATAAAAAGAGCTAATTGAAGATAAACATCATCATCTCAATAGTCAAGGCTGGCTAACATATGTAAATTCCGTGGCAGGCCTCAACATCCTTGCTCAGCAGTTCCTGTCTGATTTGAATGAAGAGCAGCTGCTGAGGAGGGTGGTTTTGCTTCTGTCTGACAGGAAATCTCAGAAGATCCCAGTATCAAACTTCCAAGCTGACATGAGTTCTTCACACCATGGATGGTCCAATGATGGCATCATGGAATTTCAGTGGAGCCTTATTTTAGAATGGCTTACAGTTTCTTGATTTACCCAGGTGGGTTTTAATCTATTAATACATGTTTTTGCTACCACTGAAAGACTGAATACTCTTGTGATTCTACTTCTATTTGCAATCTACAGCACTCTTGAAATGTAACGTCCCTCATATTACCCACGTGTGTAACATTTATTCAGACTCAATGAACCATGTAGGTTGACACCTTATTTTTTGTGTTTTGTCAAACCAAACACAGAAAACAAACCTCTTTTTCTCATTCTAAGCCCACATGCAAACATGAAATTGGACACAGATGTTTGGAACATGTTAAAAATAGGTTTGGAACACTTTAAAAATAGTTTTTTTCTAATTTGAGATTGAAAGATATGAACAATTTTAAATATTTACCAGACTATAGTGGGAATTGGGTCTGGTCTTTAGCGTGCATAGCTGAGATTTTAAAAAAAAATAGTTGTTTGCTATAACTTTGCTATAACTTTTAAGCACTTAAAATTATATTCTTTAAACAATTTTAAATATCAAGATAGATATTTTATGCTTTTAATTCAATTAACAGATTTGGTGAAAGAAGGAACATATTCTGGATTCTCTTTCTGTCATTCAAACATGCAGTAATAATAATAAAAACAGCAACAGAAACTTTTATTTTTTTTTTAATCATAACTATTTCATGTAACTCCTAGAATCAAGTAAATATTATCGGCTTTTCATACAGATGAAGTCTGAGGCCCAGACATCAAGCTGCATGATCAGAGTAAAAGAAGAGTCAGAGTTTGGATTTTAAGCTTCATAAACTATTAATTCATAATTTTGTAAAGACTGGATTACTTTGCCTTGTTGAATTTTCATTAAAATGTGTGTTTAAATAACAACTCAATTATCCTTTAAAAAATACTGAATGTTGTTCATATCCTCTTTCAATTAGTATTTATATTTTGCTTAAGGAGCCTAGAACAATGACATTCAAATTAAGTTATCACTATGGAGTTTGTTTGTTTATGGCAGACCACATGTTACCATGGAAACAACCATACTCCATATTTATGGTAACAGTCATAGTGGTGTAAACTGTGATACGAAAAAGAGGAAATTACTAAGATGAAGTTACTAATTCTAAGAAAAACCTTTCAAAATTAAATATTTCCTGTAACGAAAATCTGTTTTATGTCACTGGGCAATTTTCATAAATCCTTGTTTGAATCTCAGACCTGTCCCAGATCCTGATACATGGAGCATTGCTGATGTCAAGAAGGTAGTCTGCATGGTATGAGTTCTTCTCTCACATCAAGGTCTGTATTTGGTTCATATCACTGACCACATTTTGTGCACATCAACCCACAAAAAAATCCTGCTACAGCAAAATATTATATTTTTCTACATTATATAAAAAATTCTAAAAAATACTGTATTTTTCCTGTATTTTACTCGGTCATTTATGCTATTTTATACTATTTAATAAATAAACAAACAAAAAACCAAAAACAACCAAACAAACATATAATAACAAAACCCAAAACTTTGCCAGAGTAGAAGATATCCACACGATCCTACATTAATATCCTCCAAAGTTGTTCAGACTAACTGTCCAGAGACACTGACCTCTGTCCATTAATGATAGGGAGGAGTCAAGTTTGTAGGCTTTAGTAAACTGAATTTCACAATATGTAAATGGTTAGAAACATCCTACAACTGTCTAAAACAAGTACGATATCTGAACAGAAGTGATTTAATTTTAAAGTGAAAAACAGAACATTCCCACATAAAAACTACTTCAGCAACTGTTGGAGTCCAAGACTTCAAGGTCTTTTTCTTTGATTTTTGCTATATATGCATCCTGATTACAGCTTTTACTGGAAAACTGATCACAGAAGGTAATTATACAGGTTAAAATTCTGTTTGTGCTTGTAAATAAGTATAAATACATACTCTTATAAATCATGGAAATATATTGGATCATAACTGCCAAAAACAAATCTGTAAAAGAAATAATTCTGTGCTCACCACCATGTCAGGGATCAGTATGAGTTCTGGGGTCAAATAACTACAAATTTATATCATTTTCTCTAGCATTGGCTCCTGTCCAAGGGGAAAATGAACTTTGAGCCATCAAGGATGTGATCCTGTGTTTTCAGATTTCCTGCCTGTATCCTTTTTCATCAACAAGAATTCAATTTTGCAGCCATAATCCTAGCAGTTGTGAACCTGGAGACAATTTACAGGATAAAAAAATAGTAGGTTCTGAATTTACCTTTGCTAGATACAGAATTCCTCAAATGGAGAAGAAGGTTTTTAACAGGAAACCTCCAAAGAGCTGCTTGTATGTATTTATGTAGCTCTGTAAACCTCATAGATTCTTGCCTGTTTATACCAAAAGAAGTCGTGTCTCAGTGCACATCTACACGTGATGTGAGAGCTGACTTAGATTTTAACTGGGTGGAGCACACCTGGCCTTCCATGAAGCAGTTACTCAGAAGTCCTATATAGCACTTGCATAAATTCTTTTCAATGTCATAAGCTAGGTGCAAGAGAAATCAAAATTTTGTTTAACTTAAACATTGTGGGCAAAAGGAAGTAGATATAACACACTTTTCTGTCCCACTGTGTTATTACTTCACTGTAAATTTATTTACTTCAGAATCATCATGCTGGCAGAAAGCCAGGGAAACAAAGCAAACAGGCATGCCCAGGTATTATTATTTATGTCAATTATTTTGCAAAATGTATTACAAAACCTGAAAGACCAAGTGTTTTTTTTTCCATCAAAGCTATGATTCCCCCAAAACCCAGTGGCAAAATGTTGGAATCGAAATAGTTTAGGTTCCAGTAAATATATTGTTTCTCAATTTGCACTGAAAAGTTGAGATTTTCAATGAAAGAAAAGACAGAAGTTTACTCTTTTTTTTTTACTTAAGTGATAATGGTACCACTGCTACTCTCTGAACAATTCAGATTAGCTCTTAGATTAGCACTAAAAACTATTTTTACAGCATTGAAGCACTGCTATCAGAATAGAATGTAAACTACTGCAACCTATGGGAAGCTTACTCTTAACACACTGGAGCTGTGTACTGCATTCCATTTTTCACAGTATCTTCATTAATGATCTGAAAGTACTTGCCAGTTAAGGTTGAAGGAGATATTATATTGAGATATATTTCCAGAATTCCAGGAAAGTAGAGGGAAAAAATATTCCAAAACACTTTTTTAAATAAGAGGCGTATATCCAGATGATAGCAAGGCCAGAATCACTTAGGATTGGTAATGCAAAGATAAATCATAAAAAAAAAATTGTAATTTTAGGTGCCAGCTGTAAAATCTCACTGTTTTTTTGAACTGCACTATGAGAGACAGTCCTCTACATAAATTTGGGGCATGAAAGTTGGATGATTTCATGCTATGTATATTTGGTTTGATTGCTACACCAGTGGATGAAAGGCCTCAGAGAAAGCACATCTTGTCTTCATTTTTGAGTGTCACTCTGAATCTGGCTTACCATCTATATCACAGCTCCTTGACTCATACCTAGCGTAACATCTAATCAAAGTGTTCATGTAGCAACGGTACTTTCTTACTCTATAAATATTTGGTGGAGAGTTTGGACAAGTGATACTCAGCTGATGATTTGTTTGCAAACTAATCGTTCCAGCCATTCATCACTTGGTCTTTGTTATTCACAGTTGGTCATCCAGGTCACAGAGTGTTGAAGACATCTGAAAAATTGCGATAATTGTTTTTTTGGTGGAAGAGGACAGCTTTGATTTATTTTTTTATTACCTGCTTCATGGGATGATCAGAATGACAATTTTTTTTCCCTTAAAAAGAAATATTTCTATCTCTATGCTTTTCTGGCCTGCGATTAGATAAACAAAATTTTTAAGAGCAATATGATGAGTGGAATATGGTAGGTATTCTATTCATTCAAATGTCATTGGAGCAAATAGTACTAATAGATCTTGAAGGAGAAGCTTTTTGTACCACTGTAAAAATCATCAAGATTATGCTTTTGATCATATTGATCATATGAATAATCACTTATTTGTATGCAAGTTTATGGATAAAAAAGAGGGAGAGGGAATTTTCCTGATAATTTCTAATACTAAATCCCAGAATACAGGATTTTATAGTACATAGTCAGATCTGTAATTCTAAAGATAACTCAGTTTTCACTGGACTACGCCTGCTTCCATCTATGGATTCATATTGTAAGTGATCGAATGACTGCAGCTTAAATGAGTTACCATTCATTAGCTGAGCCCAGTTAAGTGAGGACGTGTATGCTGCTGTCCTCCCATAGCTCCCAAGTGAAATATGTTTGCTTGAAGCACTATTTTAGTCATTGGTTACAAATGCTTTGGAGCACTTAACAGAACCAGCTGACATGCTTTGGCTTCTAAATAGTAAGTCTTTGAGTCACTATAGCCTGATCACTTGTAACTATTATAAATAATCATGCGTAGAGAAGCTAGAAGAAAATTATTCTTGCCTGCATTCATTTGTACTCAACAATTAAACGGGGCCAGACTAGAAGACTAGTTTTCAACGTACATCTAAACAGTCAATACAGGATACAAAAATACTTAAAATTAATTTTTCTTACACTCTTCATGTCCTAACAACAGTAAAACTAAATGCTACTTTTTAGTAGCTTTTTTTTTAGTTTATTCTGAAATAGCTATTTTAAAAATACTGTTTCACTTCTTGTTTGGTGACACAAACCCCTTGCTGTGATCTGCGTTGTCTATATCAGCCCTGAAAATGCTTGTTTAATACCTTTTGACTGAAAATATGATATATTGGTAAATCACAACAGAATTATCAAGAAGACAATCCAGCAGTTGAATATATAAGAAGTTTTTGAATAATAAACCTACTAATAAGCCTACCACCTACCAGAGGTGTATTCCAGGGGGACAACAGGCATGAGGGGAGGGAGGAGAAACTAGCAAGACCATGTGCAAAGCAGAGCTACGGATAGAGAAATAGATACTGGGCGGGGGGGGGGTGGTGGTGGCAAGGTATATGTAATATTTGTATTAAGGCTTTTTCAGGAGATGATTGCAAGATTTGATTCTCTACTAGTTTTTTTTTTTCCTTCCATTGCCATTTATTTTCATAAAAGAGAACAAAAAGATTGCACTCCAGGTAAGGAAGCTGAAAATCCTGGTTTTATTTTGTTGTGGATAAGTGCAAATTCATCGAGGCAAGGGACAAAGCTGAGAGGAGTGTATAGTCTAACTTACAGCTACATCAAACAGTGTGCCATCAAAGAGCTAAGTTCATGCAGACCTGTGTTTCTATTGGTGAGCTTGAGCCACTAAAGATAGCAGTTATCTCCTAAATTTAGTCAAAATGGTATTCACCTTGAAAGCCATTATTAATTCTGTGTAGCAACACAGATCAAAAAACCTACAACTCTAACTGCTATTAATGTGCAGTTAAACAAACCGCTTCATTCTTCTATTTTCTTGCACAGGTTAGAACTTAAACAAAGAGTTTTAAAGCAGAAAAAGTGAGGAAATTGGGTAAAAAGTTCCTAGCAATCAAGAATTACATGGGAATTATGGGAATTTTCCATTTACTATAAAACACACTAATAAAATGCATAATAAAAAAAAACATAATAGTCAAAACTGCCTCATACTTTTTACAAAGTCGGATGTAAGAATCCCAAGTAGTCTTAGCACTGTAATATAGATGGAGAAGTATATTGTCAGGATAAGTAGTAATACAAAATGAAGATAGATGACAGCTGCCACCTAGAAGCAAATGATCAGGAAATAACATAATCTGGAAATAAAAAGTTTCAAACTGTCTTCTCATCCAAGCTCAAGGAAAACCTTCCAGTAGGAGAAGTAGGCAGGGAAAAGAGGAAAAAAACCCCAAAACCAGTTACAGGGAAGCCTGGCAGACTTAAAGAAGTGATTTTACAGTGTGAGAGTCTAGCAAGGGGGAGTGGATTGGCTGATCAGGAAGACCCTTCTATAGCAAGTATTGTAAGTCTCCTTAGAGGTGAAATGGAGAGAAAGTGAGGGAGATAGTAATTAATGAAGGTAAAAACTTAAGCCATCAATATCAAGCCTAATTTCTTGTAAAGAAAATGAAAGACATTTATTTCAAAACCTGTGGCTTTATCTAAACCAGCAAGAGTTTGACAGGACAGGTACTAGCCTATTTACCCCAGAAAATCATTCAGATGGAAGTCAGTCTAAAATACCAACAGCTAATTTGCTTATTTAGCTAATACCAGTTGGCACAGTAGCAAAAAGACTTCACTGTTTAGCTGAATTTACCCTTTGGCTTTTGCAGGTCTTGTAAACTTATCATCATTATAAGCCTAGGGACAAATCTACAGCTGGTGTATACGCTGGTTTACATAGTCTCTCCAAACAAATATGAAGTTCTTTAAACAATTACCATATCTATTTTTTCATGGAAAACAGCAGTTATGAGCTTTTCATGGTCCTAGAAAGTTTTGATACATCATTTCTCATCTTATACTGCAATTTGACTCTAGACACTTAAGACAGGGGTTTTTTTGTTTGTTTTGGATTTTGGTTTTTAATTACAAAAAATAAGAATCCCATTTGCTCAGAGATTTTGAACTCAAAGCAAATATTGAATATTGCAAGATTTGGAATAAATCATTAAAGTTGCTGACACTGAAATTTCCTTCAGTTTGCAACCTATCCTGATTTTATTTGCCTTGAAAGCTAATGCACTTTCAAAATACAAGATGAACATCTACAGTCCCTTCTGCTCCTTTATTATTTGTTTGCTCTCTGAATCCCTTCCAGTTATTTGCTCATTTGTTCACCTTTTGTAAGAAATCATTTGCAAGATTTTAGAAAGAGGCTAGGAAACAAGTAACCATGTGGTTAGTTTTGAAAAACACATGCCACATGTGGAGACAACTCTTTGTAGGGCAAGTGTAGGAAACAATGCACTATTGTCTTTGATGTAAATTGCTACATTAGAGGTTAATTATACAGAAAATGCCATCAACACTTGTGAACTGTTGCTACGTTCATTAAGGCCGAATTAAAGTGTATATCCATTGTGCAGAATTGCTGCTTTATGGGATGCGGGAGTTCTGCATCATCAGTCAGCCGGCTGTTATTTGTAAGTCAATTTGCCATCTAGACTTTGAGAATATTAGCTTTTACTTCCAGTAAGAAATAAAAAATCCCCAAATTAGAAGCTATGATACTAACTGTAGAAATTTTAAAAGCTCTAAATAGAAATCCCTAGAGGTTTGGACTCTGTATTGAAGGCTTTTAAGAACAGATTAGAATAACATCCATGAGGAATGGCTTCACATAGCTTATCCTACCTACAGGGAGAGCACTGAACTACATAATTTCCTTAGGTCTTTTCCAGTCTTGTAATTTTAGGAGTCTATTGGCAGGTGGCTAGAGCCCTTCTTCAGGCTGCAGTCTATCTTCTAATCACAACTTCAATGCCTGTGTAGCAGCTTTAGGAACAAAGTGAGAGACACCACCCTCTCTCCTTCCCCAGTGCCCGGTGGTCATGACAATGACACAAAACACAGCTCAGGTTCCCACTAAGAACCAGAGGGGACTTTAACTCATGCCTCAGCATTAGCACATAACAAGACATTGCTCATCCTTCCACTCTCGCTTTGATCAAAATTTCATCAAGGGTACAAGAAAAGTAATAAATTCTCAAAAAAAAACCCAAACCAAACAAACCCCAACTCTATCAAAATCTGTTTTCTTCCAAGCTGACATTTTCGAATCAAAGAAAAACAAGCCCTTAACCAAATAATGTCAACCAACTGGAGAGGCCACAGAAATACTAGTCTAGCAGCAGGGTTATTTGTGACAGTCTGGATGCATACTTACTTATTCAGATATCTTGGAGTGAAATAAAAAGACAGATGTGCTCATCTGCTTTTTATTGAAAGCTCATGACTCTTACAGTCATGACTATTGGGAGTGTTTGGAGACTAAAAATATAAAAATGAGACATATACATGGTTTGGAATACACAATAGTCTTTTTTACTATATTTTAATGTTGTTGTGCATATTAGGCAACAAAAACAACAAAAAAAAACAAACCCCAAACCACAAAAAAAAATACAACAGCAAAAAATAAATGCTAAGAAAAGAAATAACAAAGTCTGGAGAATACTCTGGCTCCCTTAGAGCCCAGGAGAAGTAATAACTATCACAGCTTTGACATTTCAGTGAAGTTTCCATTGTGGTTTTACACTTGAATCGGACCTAATTAGTTTCTGATGATCTTATTCTCATTTTTGAAAGAAATAAAACCTGATGTAATTTTTAAGGAACACGTAAAACATTTAGGAAACAAGAATGGAAAATTGAGGATTTTTTCTTAATGTGGTAAGAATGATAGCAACATGTGACACCCAGGCTAGCCTTTGCTATTTTAACACTTTGGGCAGGATAAGCTGCACCCTCCTCTTCCACACAGTAAAACTATCATATCAAGTACCAGACACACAGTACGTGAGATGTAGGGCATCAAATTCCACCTACTTTTAGGCAGCTGTCCCCGGTTGCTGAGTTAAGTAATACCAGCAGTGGTTGAGTCAGGCACCTCCAGAACCTGCTGCTGGTAACCTGAAGTCTTCTTTCTATTGGCTGTTGATGTAAATTGCAGGGTTGTCATCCTAATGTGAACACTTCACCCCTGTAGGACACATCTCAGCTAAGAGATGCAGAATGGGTCATATGAAGGAGGCCTGCACACCATTGCCTGTGGTCTGATATATTTTAATGTACAAATTTTCAAATTTATTAATGAATATGATAACACAGACATTCCTTATTTCCTCCAGGATTTCCCACAACTGCTCGAAGAGTAGTTACAAAGATAAGTGGGCCAAACTCTTCTCAACTGTAATAGAAAACATAGCAAAAGTGTAGAAGCCACAAACTGCAGCTTAGAAGGTTTCATTGGTGAAACAGATGAATTTTTTTCACTAGAAGGATGAAGAAATGCTAGAAAAGGCAGCCCATGAAGGATGTGGAATCTCTGTCTCAGAAGGTTTTATAGATTCAAGGTAGACAAAGCCATGGTTGACTTGATCTAGTGCTGGTGACAGGTCTGCCTCAAGAGGAGATTGGAGTGAATCTTCACAGATCCTCTCCCATCCACATTTCTATTCTGTGATTTCTGTGGTTCTGTGGGAGCTTCTGCCTCCAGTAACATAGTAAATGCTAAGGAAATCAACATGCAAATTGGGTCATCACAGTCAGAAAAATGCAATAAAAACTCCTACTATTAGTGAAATACTTCAGCAGATGTGTGTTTTGCATTGATTTATAAATATATAAATAGTTCTTCATCAACAACTAATTTTGTTGGTGTGACAGTACAGCTCCTCCTTCTTTGGCCATCCATTCTGTGATGGCTGCAGCAGTACGGCTGTGCCCTAGTGCCTAGTGGCACAAAAGCAATTTGCAGCCAAGAGGGCAAAGTAAGCAGTCAGCAAACACTTATATTCTGCATGCATCTTAAATTCCAGTCTGAAGATCTAATATGAGCCTCTGCAAGTAGTTATGTGCAAACAGTCCCTGTGTAGCATCTAAATCAATGTTACATTGTTTTGAACTTTTGTTCCAGTGTTTTACATTGGAAAAACAGATGGCTTTGCATTGTAAGAGTGTCAGTCTAGTATGAAGTCAATTAATGGAACTACATGAGGAAATCTTACCTTGTAAAAGCTTCATGTTTCATATGCAGAGTCACCACATGTGAATCATATATGCTATGTGAGCACAGCATAAAATCTAAGTTTATTATATAGCAGGGGTTACAAACAGAAATAAAACAGGAGGAAGGGTAAATTTTCATTCCAGTGATACATTTTACAGTCAGTTCTACTATATAAAGGGAATACATCTGTTCCTGGTATCCAGGAAAAAAACCTGACTGACTTAAGCTTGTTTCAGTAAATTAAAAATCTTCAAGTCAGTGGTTTGAAGACCTGGTAGGAGTCACCACCTGACTTCAAAAGAAAGAACAGCATTTGTAGGGGTGAAAAGCCAATCCCTCTAGGCTCTGACTTACTGAGAGAAAGGTTATTCCATAACAGCCTGTCAACCTTCAGCCGAAACCACCACTGGCACTTTTCCTTCCTGGCCTTTTTCAGAAGATCCCTTTTTCTAGGACTTAGAGAAGACTTCTAAGACCTCTCACAGGTCCTGCCCTGAGGCATGACTATCCCACACCCTGCTAGCTCTCTACTGGTGAATGAGTCTCCCTTCTCATGGTTTGGGCACAGACAAATGAGGCAAGGATTTTTGTGAAACCTGATTTCAAAACCACAGCAGAATTCATCCCCTCTTTCTTTAACCCACATGAGAAACCTTCCTGTGGTTCATTCTTATCCAGAACCAAGGTGTCAGAAAGCCGTCTCTGGACTCTGCTTTAGAATGCACCCTTGTAGCTGTTTCGCTCTCATAATTTCACAGGAAGTACTTTTGAGTGATAATTTGGGTAATCAATTTTCAAATAAAGCAAAAAGAATTTTTTTTTCTATTGAAGGCAGTTTTTTATTAAAGACTGATCTTTTACAAGGAAGAAAATTGATTTGCCCTTGAAAATTTTCTCAGTGAAAAATTTTTCCTTAGGCCTAATTTGGGCAACTCAGTGTTTAAAAATACCCCCCCACACATTTTACCATGCATGGCTGTGAAGTACAGTTTAAAGACTTCACACATTGCAGTCTTCTTGACATTGCTGGAAGAGAATAGCTGTCTTCTAACATGAATAAGGGATTCACAAGCTATTCATTTAGACTAAGGTGTCTAACTTTAGACAGGCAAGCTTCTTGTCTCTAGTTCTTTGTGCCTCAGATTATTTACCTCCAAAATGGATATACTGTTCTTTGTTTATCTCGAAGGGCTGACAGGAGGTTTACTTAATTTAACACCTGCAGAGTACTTTAAGATCCAAGTAAAATGTGCCCATTTAAATGTAATGCAACACAGGAGTACATGCTACTGTCATTCACTCCAGTGTCCATTGGCACTAATCCCACTGCAAATGAAGGAGTTGCATACAGGAAGAGGCAGTGCAAGAATCAAATGCACAGTCTTTCTTGCACACCCAAGTCAGACTCAGGAGAGAAACATCTTCAGCACTGTTCTACCCCATGACTTTCCATTCTTCTTCCCAGTAAAGCCACAAGAGGTTGCAACTGGCAGCTCCAGCAGAGTGTGGCTCCAGGTCCAAGTAGTTCCCCGCATGAAACTGGGCACCCAGAAGCCCAGCACACTTTTGGGGGTATTCCGTGTGTCCAGCAACTAGTGAGCTGGGGAGAAGAGGCAGCAAGATTATTAAAGCACATGTATTCAAACCGGCAGCAATGAGACAGATGCAGAAGTGGCTGAGCCCGGAGCAGCTGCTGCCATGTAGAAGGGTGCAGGCTGCTAGAGATTTTCACTGCTAGGGATCTGGCAGCGATTATGGTGAACACTGTGAGCTGTTGACAGTTGAAGATCAGCAGCTTAGGCAGAAGAAGAAATCCTCTGGACTTACAGTAAGTCCTGTGACACTGTATCATTTGACTCAATTAGCTCAAATGACTGGGATATAATTGAACAAATTATAACATGAGTTGTGACTCATGCTGCGTCTCAGACTGCCCATGTCAGCGTGGTAAATTAATTCATAGTCTGTTAAGTGAAATTTAATAGCCAACGGCAATGCTTGGTGTATCACAGGGATATTTCACACAAAGGCAAACTTAGAGAAGGAAGGGCTTTATAAAACTCTTGATCTGTCCACTGATTTCAAAACCAAAAGTGAATGAGGGCTGGAAACTAGAGACCAAAGTGAAGAAATATCTTAAGTAAACAAAAATAACAGAGACAGAAGTTATTTCTGGAATCATATCTGGTAACTGTGTTTGAACATTGATGATTAATGTATTAGTTATGTGTGTATGTGATGCAAGAGGCGCAGTAAGTGGTTTGCTTGCATATTCAGCTCTCCAGCCTGTTCACTTTGTCTGGACAAAATCCCCAACATAAAAGGCTTATCTTGCAAATTAGTCGTCACAGTTATCCCAGGATTTTATTTATTTTAAGCTGCAGGCCCCAGTGTGACAGGCACACCCATTTAAAAAAAAAACAAACAAAACCAACAAAACAAAACCAAAAAACTGCCTATTACAACAGGGTTTTCTAACATGTTTTTTTTTCCCCCCATATAAATGGCAAAATATTTGCTGGATTCAACTTACTGTCAAGACTGACAATAAGGGAAGCCCAAACCTGTCTCTGTTGGTTATCAGTTTATGCCATAGAAGGATTCTAGTTCTGCAATTTGGATGCATACTGGTAGTGGTGTAGGGGGAAGTGTGAAGTGAAAGAAGGGTTGGCAGGAAGCTAAAGAGTAAAAAGAGTTAGGAATACTGAAATAGTATGAGGGACGTGCAAATATGAAGTGTTAAGTAGTAGTATAAAAACTTGAAGGTAAAAGGAAAAAAAAGAAAACTAAAAGAAGAAAAAAAAGAAAGAACATTTTTTAAGGATGAATGGGTCAAAAGAAGATTGTTGCAGGATATAGCTCTGGACCTGACCCTATAAAAATGCCTGTCTGGATTTGTGGTAGGGTGGCTGGCAGGGATGAGATATCTGACTTGCTTGTAAAACAGTTGAGGCCCCGCAGGATGTGCTGATCTTTTTAAGAGCTCTGCCTTTCTCAGAACTGCTTAATAACTGTAATTTTAAGTAGTCCAGAACACATGATAGTGTGAATCATGGTTCCTGTGGCAAACCAGTGGTAAGAAGTTTTGCCAGCAGCAGTATAACAGCTTATTAGAAGGCGATCATATGCTTTTCATCCAAACAAGGATATAGAAAAAGCATTCTGAAGACTGAAATTCCATTAATCAAAAGAATATGTTTCTGTTTGAAAAATAAAAATTCCTACACATACCCCAAACACTTATTAGTCCACCTACTGCTTTTAAAAAAAGTTTTTTTTTTCGTATAGGGAGGCAGAACTAGCACTACTCAAATGTAAATCACACCAAAAATATGTTGTCCTTTAATTGCACAACTATTCCATTAAGTTAAATAAGATGGCCCAAAGCACTGAAATTTGCCATTCAACATCCCATCAAAGGCTTTGCAACAATATATAAAGAAGCATAACATCTGACTGAAGATTTCTTCAGATAGAGGTAGGGGGTCAAATTCTTAGCAGGTATAAAAATGAGGTAGGTCCAATTAGATTATTTTAATTTATGAACATGAGACATTTTTGAGACAGTATGCTAATTGAAGCCTGAGATTCTTTGCCATTAAAGGTTTCTATCCTGTGAGACTTTCAGTCATGTACTTCTACATTTTTTTTTTTTACTTGAGAAGTAAATGCATAATAGGTAAATCAAAAGCAGCATTTCTCACACGAAAGCATTTTCCAAACTTAACTCAGACTTTCTTTCATTTCTTTACAAAACAGTGACCATGGGCAGCCCCTTAGCCCTCATTCAGCTTGTGAGGCTGTAGTAATCTCTGCTGGCCACCAGCAAGCAAACTTCAAATGAGCAATGCCAGGCAGAAGGGCAATGAGACACGTGATGATGAATACTCTGTTGGGACATTGGTAGACCAAAAGCAGAAGGGAAGTTACTGAGAGGTCAGGGGCAAAAAGTCTTGGACTGTCTTTCCTGAGGTTATAAAAGAAAAATTCGCAATTTTCTGTTTTAATTTGTGATTTGTCTCTCTCCTTACATAGCTGAGAATGTATTCTCTGCAGCATAGAGGTCTACTGCTGAGTTTGAATGTGAACCACAGCCTAGTTTTCAGCCAAGGCTTAGGCAAGGATTTAAACCTGATTTCTGCATGAAGAAGGTGATTCTACCATTCCATGAATAGCAATAAGCAAACTAATGGATGATTCTAGTCTGATTTATGAATTCTAGTCCCAATCTCAGTTATGAGACCCCAGATTTTGGACTAGATTGTATTTGAAGGGCTGAAAATGAAGTTCCTGCAGTGACTTGTCCATCATGATGTAAAGCTAGCATATAACGGCTCTTCAAACAAGTCTAAAGTGCTGAATTCTCCACCAACTTGAATCATCGTTACGTGGGTCAATTTTACACTGGTGAATTATTCCACTGAGTGATTGATTCTAGTCAAATCAAAGTGTTATCCAGTATCTCCATTTTCCATCTGTAGTATAAAGCAAGCAGCATCCACAGCATGTAAGCAAGCAGCATTCATGGCATGATTTTAAGCAAGGATTCTTCGTCAATAGGTTGTCTTGATACCTTTTTAGCCATAACTTCCTTGGAAGAGGAAGGAATAACCTTGATACAGAGATCCTATGAGAAGTGATTTTGCTATTATTCCTGTTCAACAGAGTTCTCATGCAATGCTTTCAGTCTCAGAGGATTTTCTTTTTATGGCATTCTGTGTCTCTCCCCAAAAAATCTGAGTATCCTCCTGTAATGAACTGAGCTACAAGGACCCATGTGTATTCTGCCTGTGAGAACAACGGTGGCACCAAATCACGATCAATGTAGTCTATCCAGAGATACAGAAGCAGAGTCTAGACAGATCAAAATATATATGGCTTTACCAAAATCACACAATTTATATTGACTGAGGCCTGACCTGCCATGAACCGCACAGTGCAGTTCACACTGCTTTGGGAGGGAAGGGAAACAGCAACAACAGGTTAAAAATCCTTGTTCCCTTGTGGTCAGAAATGGTATGCTGGAATCATCCTAGTACACAACCACATTTAAACATAGCTGTGGCTGGCATGGCTTGAATTCTAATGTGGACAGTACCTAATTTAGGAAAGACATGGGAGAAGCTGAATGTGAATGTGCACAAGGGAATATAAATGACTGGCACCAGTGTCACTTTCACTTTGTTATTAAAAGCAGCCTCACTGCTTTGGAAGCAAACAGGCATCAGAGAAGTGGGACTGGCTGCTGCTTTTAGCACAAGGACAGAGACTCACTAATTTTAACTCTTCATGAATGCTGTATTTGAGCAAGATACACTGATGGAAGCAGGGAAGGAATCTTGTCATCCTCTGAATACAGGCAGCTCCAGCTGAAATAGTATCCTGTTCTGGTTTGGAGGCAGTCACTTAGGTTTTACACCATGCCAGTTTAGACAAAAGCCAATTTCTTCCTTATGAGAATTGGAGTGTTTTCCATTGGGAGCTATTTAATGATTGTAGAACATAGTGTAGGTGAGGGTCACTTCTCAGCTGTAAGTTAAAGGACATTGCCTTCTATTAGAGGGCAGGAGACCTCAGCACTATCACGGTATCTCATACTGAAATGTTTTCTCTCCTATGGCAAGTTGCCTGAACCATTTGGACAGTTGTAGCCTCCTTATCTCACTGCCTAAACCAAGGACAGGGAACCAAGATGCTGTGGCTCTGCAGAACTGAGGAGGCAGTCTGTTCAGTGCCCCAAACACTCTCCTACCATAGAGGGAGGCAAACCCAAGGCAGGGAAATCACATTCACTGCAGAGAGGCTGATCCAGCTGGAACTGAGGAACCAATATCAGGATCAGGTGATTAAAAATGCAGGGGTTATATCAGTGTATCACCTTCACTTGCTGTGGATGTTTTTCCCATGCAGATGAACACCCATTCATATTCATTTCTACACAAAAATAATGCAAGTTGTTTTTTTAAATCAGGATTACATACCTCTTCGAAAAATGTACTGCTGTATAACTATGTCATTTTTAGCAGGTTGTTAATAAGAGTACTGGTTGGCCCTATCACTGCTTCTGAAATAAACTAAGGTTTCTTTTGTCAAAGCTTTTAATAGACTCTTAGATTGGAAAAGTGCCAAGATCGCCACAGGATCACACAACTCTGAGGGCTACTGAGATTTAAAAGTGCTTTTAAAGTTTAAAACAATAAAAATAGCTCTACTGTGTCATTTTTAATAGATATAAATGTTTGTTACACAATTCAGACCCAGAAACTCCTTTCAGTAATGAACAAAGATCATCATCATAGCTGACATTTCTGAAATGCTTGAGAAGTAAGTTCAAGGTCATGTTTGAATGCAAACATGTTATACATAGTAATTACCATGAATTTGTTATATTTACTGGTACGGAGTATTCAGGGAGTCATGCATCAAGTAAACTAATGGTCTATTATTGAGCAAAGTTTAACATCAAGTTATGTGCTATGAATTTTAAAACATTTTTAATGTCAGACACAGCAATTGTAATGAGAAAAGTATCTTGATTAGGAAAGATTTACGAAAGGGGAGAAGAGGAGAGAGGGCAAGGAGAGTAGAGGGAAACATTTTTTAAAAAAAAACAACATAACAACCTTTTCTGAAAGTGTAGTATTTAAATCCTGTTGTGTAGCTAACAAGATGGGAAATGTTGAAATGATTCAAATCTTGTTATGTATGTTAATATCTCGAACTTCCCAAGCCAGGTGAAACTCTGTCCTTTTAATTTCCAAGCTTGTACATTTTGACCTACTGTCAGACTGGAACGGCACAGCTGAAACTGCTCTTGGCCTCTCCAGGAGACCTCTGTGACTAATGCATAGGTCTCTTCTGACACAGGATCCCTTTGCTGGAGGCAGTTTCAGTATTAATCAGTCTGTCGTCGCTATGGGCTACAACCTGCTAACAAAAACCTTGTACTTCTCACTGATTCAGTGTAGTCACTGCTCTTATTTATCAGGATTTTAATTTAAGCAATGTAATTGCCTCTAAGATTATTTTTAAGCAAAAGGTTTTTTTTTTTACTAAAAAGATATTTTTTGATCCCATAGTCTTTTCCAACTGCTTGTTTTGTGTTTGTACTGTGTTAAAACTTCAGCTTGCCTTTCTTTAAAAATCTCTGCCAAAACATTACTAATTTCATGGTGGGGACAAAACCTGGGGAACTAAACAAAATGTTAATTACCAGCAAATAATCTTGACAGGTGTTATTCAGCAATGCATTTCATCACTATTTAGATATTTTGCTTGAAAACGGAGAGGGTGCTAAGACAGATCTTCTAGAAACAGCAGGAAGAGATTCTAACCTCCAAATAAGGGGAGGAACAGACTTGCCTCCCAAGAGATCCAACTGATATTTGATGCAATTCATATTTTTTTAACACAACAAGTGCTCATCCAGTGAAAGGATTTCTTTCTGGGTCAGCATCATCTTCATTATTTCAAAAGCTCTAGGAATGGCCATTACAGTCTTTGTAACAGTCCCAGCCATCTTCCAATGAAGTCAAGGTCATTAACCCTGTCTTACAAACAGGATAAATAAGGCACTGGGGGAAGAGAGGGGCAAGATTTTGTCTGAGGTCAATCAAGGACTCAGACACAAGCATGCACAGTCCCAGGCTGGTGATCAGCTGTGTAGGTTCCTAAGCTAACCCCTCTGTTCATCTGCTTTGGGCCTCTGGTGTTTTTTAAAAAAAAGTCCATATGCATAAATGCAGAACCGATAGAGAACTAGTCACTAGCTGATGGAGTCCAGGATGGATCATCTACACTGTCACATTCTTGTTATGTGCAACTATTTTTAGTTCCCCAAAATTTACTTATGAGAAACAATTTTTAATAACATTATAAGCACCTGTGGCTATTCAAAAGCACGTCATTCTTCAAAGCCACTCCTGAGCATTGTGGCATGAATTACTTTTTTTTAAAACAGTGCACTGAAGTCAGTGGTCATGTCCGGAATATATCTCCAAGGATACTGCAATACTTGGAGATGCTGGGGAAAGCCTCTTTCAAGTTGCAGTTCCTAGAGCCATGGGAAAAGAATGGGATCTTCATTTTTTTCTAAGAAAATTCTAGCCCCAGTTTATGAATTAAAACTGGAAAATGTGAACTTGGGAGCCCTGAAAATAGGGATGTATTAAAGGAGTCCAATACATGTGCACTTTTACTTATTTACTTACTCTTTTTTATAAGACTTCCGGTTTCAAGAAAGCTTGCTCATAATTTCTGATGACTCAGGACTAGTAATTGTATAGCTCCGTCGAGGAGGTTTTTTGTTCTTGCTTTCATATTTCTTATTGGAGACTCACGTAAGATAGTGGATCTAGTAGATAAAAACATGCTGAGGAGATTTCCTGAGTACAACATGTAGGCAGTGATTGAAAGAGGGGTTGGTTTGAAAGGTGCAGGCCTTTCATTATTGTATGTCCAGTTTTCTGTCTCAAGCTGTGGTAACAACCCTATCAACGAGCTCTGTGAGATAAAGCAAGGGGGCAGGGAGGGAGCTGTGGTACAAGGCAATGCGCTAAGAGGCGAATATCTCAGCTTTGAACAGTGAGTCATAACTTTGTCAGAGACAGAAGGCAAAAATCTAAGCTAGAATGCAACTCTTTTGAAAACCAATGGCCTATATGTTAATTCTTAAATACAATCACCAGTACCATGCCTCTGAAAAGCTGTTTCTCTCATCCCTCAGGTGCAACAAGGAGCATATCAATATGCTGTTCAGAGGAGATAGATGGATAGCTTAATTCACTTTGCAAATCTATGGAAGCAACACTTTAGCACTTTGGCACAAACTGTCTCTGACATGGAAAATTAGTAAAGAAAAGAAGTGGTGAAAATGTCAGGAGCAGGAGGACTTCATTTTTCTCTTGTTTAAAATGTCATCTGTTACCTGCGATCAATGCAAGGAGACAACTTCCTATACCATAATGATTTGCAGTATGTTTATAGGCACAGATAGAAGTAATCACAGGGTTAGGCAAATATCTCCTGGTGAATTCTTCAAGTGTCAGAAGTGCTTAGTTCTGCAGTTCTCTCTTCCCAAGAATGCAGGGGAGATTGGCACAGAGCTATGTGGTTTCTGCATTTCCATACACAAACCCATAAAATCTGCAGCCTATCTGGCCTCAGCTATGTATAAACACATCCCATGACCAAACGCCTAGCACTTTTTAAAAAATGTTGTCTTTACCACTGAAGAAAAGGCAATAAATATTTTTCACTCTTTTCATATATAAACAAATACATAGGAAAAGAAATACACTTATGGTCTTGGTGCTCGAGCGAATGTTTTAAGCTTTCCATTGTTTGGAATTTCATGTTTAATGCCTTGAAAATAAAACTTCAATTACTGATTTTTATCCTTTCTCAGTCAGAATTCATTGTCCAAATATTTTAAATGGTACTTAGGTGAATGAGTCCTAGTTTATTAATTTCCTTCATGTCCACCAGAATTTGGGATACTGTTGAATACAATATCTCCTCTGCGCCCAGAATTCCTGTTTAATATTCCTTAGCAACAGGGTCGTGGATGTTTTGTCGGCTTTTGTGGCCATAAAACTCCACAGATTCACATGCTTTTTTCCACTCGATACTCTACGTGAAGTAGGCAAGTGTTGAAACTCCCAGTTTATGATTGGTAAATTAAAATAAAAAGAGCTCAGACTTTAATACTTCTGAGAATGTTTTAGTCTGAGGCCCAGAGCACAGAGGTAGAGTAAGAAGAGAGTGCCAGGGCTTTGACAGCTTGGGCCATTGCCACAATAACTTATTTGTCCTTCCTGTCAGTGAGTGAATGATGGTTTTTAATAAATAAAATGATTCCCGAATCTTGCAGCCACTCCCTGTCACATTAGCATGGTGGCTTTCCAGAGGAGTTACTCACACTGTCCCCATGACTGCTCCTAGCAAATTCCACCTCCAATAATGGGGAAAGGCACCATGTTTGTATAATGCTCAAAATTAGAGCTGGTCAAAAATTTTCAGTTGAAGTATTTTTTTTAGAAATAAAAATGTTCTAAGTTCTTACAGGTACTATTTCTTGCAGAAATCCATTTCCAGTCATTTTCATGAAAAAGCTGAAGAAAAATAATTTTTTCTTCTCTTAACCTTCTGAAAACTTTTCAAAATAAAATCGGTTAAAATATTTCAGTTCAAATATTCTATACTTACAAATATTCTAGCCAATTCTTTCTAGTGAGCCTTTTTGTCTCTTATGCGAGCAGTTATGAAGCACAAAATGTAGTGTGGGGAATTGCCCCTTCCCTAGAAGCTACCCTTGCAGTCAGCACATTTCCTCAGGAACCAGTCTGCAGCCAGATCCTGCCCAGAACCTGCTATCTCTTCCAAAACACCATTTTTGCCCTCAAAGCCTGGTATATTGTGAGTGTTACAGGGCATACAGTAGGTTAGATCACATGCTTAATTATTCAAGTAGGTTTATCTTACCCACCTATTGGTTTCCCCCTCAAAATAAAAAACTTGCTTTGGTCCTTTGCATTTCCAGAGTGCTTACTCACCATCAGTATTTATCTGTTCCCAGCTCTGCTATTTGCTAGGAGGGTGAGCTTGAAGCAGTGACTTCACTTGTCTGGTTTTGCGTACTGTCCTTCCGGTGCTGTTTTCAGAAGCTTTGGAATAAACATTATCCAAGAAAGGGACAAGTTCATTTTTGTATCTAAGACAAGCACCATGATGAAGCAAAAAATGTATATTAATATTATTAAGGGAAAATAATATGAGCAATAAACAGTAATTAAAAGACATGACCTGAGTTAAAAATGGTGAGGTCCTGCCCACTGCTTATTTTACTACTGCATGCTGCTTTTGAACAGATTCTCAAATATCCTCCCAAAATAGAACACATAAATACAACTCACAAACTCAGAAAGAAAAAAAATAGCAGAAGCTGAAGCAAAATAAAATTAAGGTTTCTTTTCATAACTGTAAGTGGCATTTCAACCCTGTATGCACATTGCACGGCATATATTCACTAATAAAATCTAGCTTCACACTTTATATGTGGAAGTAGTGATGTTCCTAGAAATCCTTAGCATAATAACATTTTGGAAAACAACCCTTTCAGTAAGAGGATCAGTCATTTTCCTCCTGCTACAGTAAAAGCTTCAGGATTTCAAATGGACAAACACTCTGCAATTTGAGCTTGGTGAGTCAGACTTAACAAGGTAGATGTGCACAAAGAATTAGCAGTCCACAATGCATAGGGTTTCCTAGTCTTATTTGCCTAAATTACTAAAGACAGAGCAAGCAGCAAATGCAAAGGCTTGAGCAGCAATGTATTTCTCTTTGTCCCAGGACACAGAGATCAGTCTGGCAATGGCCGCATGAAGAAGGCTGCAGTGAAAGAGAGAAGCAGTTCATTCATGGTTATGCAAACGGCCCCAAAGCCTCTTTGACACAGGGACAAGGATTATGCTCTGGAGCAGTTTAGAAATTGGCTGTTAGGTCAGACTGAACACTGAGCCTGCAAATCATTACATCTGTGAGCCTGTATTCAGGTATAGAGTGTCTGTTAATACAATGGCTGATATGAAAGAAAATGAAATTAATGGGATTAGTCACCTGCGTAAAAGCTGTATTCATCTGAAGGAGAGAAATAGAGTTCTGCATGCAGCAGAGAAACACCCTTTTGCCCCTTACAATGACTCTTGACTCTTTCAAAATCAGGCTTCACATTTTCCTTCACCTCTTTGTCACCTTCATTTCATCCTTGATCCTGAACTTTCCTTAGCTCCTTTTTTTCCTGTGTCTATTAATCTGCCTCAGACACTCTCTGTGACTGTCACCTTTGTTTAAATTCTCATGTATGTCACTCTCCTCTCACCTTGACTGCTCATCTTCCTTCTTCTACAACATCCTCAAACTTGAGCATACAGCATTTGTAAAATAACACTGCCTGGCTTCTAGGATATTCAGGCAGCTCAGCTCATCCTATTCTCAAATATTTCCACATATTTCTATAAATTTCTAATTGCCTATCCCACTGTACATCTATTGTCCAGGGAATTTTCATCCCCTGATTGTGAACCATTTCCTTCCTCATCTGATACATTTTTTTCTCATTTTTTTCTCTTTAATAGAAAGTCACTATTGTTTAGAAAATTCAGTTCCATCTGGAACATTTCTATCTATCGCTACGTCATTGAAATTGAGAGCCAAATTTCTATTTCCTGTTGAATTTTTTTTTTAAGTAGGTGGGTTGTCTTCATTTGCTATAATTTTGGCCCACAGGTACCTCTTGAATAGCAGAAGGAAAACCGTATTTTATCCTCGTTTCCTCTCTCTGAAATTTTGAATATACTTTGTATAAATGTATTACGCATCGTGGTTTACTCTATCCAGTGCTTTATAAAAGAGATATATGAAATAGTTGATTTAAAATCAAATTGCCCTGTATCTCAGCTTTTGTAAATCCCTGTGCTATCTTTGGCTACATGATACATCTTAATCATGGAATCACAGCTGAATACTAAATATTTGTACATGTAAGCCCCAAGGAACACTAAATTTCTTTTTTTCCTTTTTAACTAGGCATGTTATTAATTAACGCGTAGTAAAATGATTAAAAGCATTTTTCAAATAATGAACAATACAGAAACAGATGACTTAATTGATTGATTGGTGTATGAGCAGGGTCCTAATGGATTAACATTTGCATATTAACACAGATCCAATCTCTCTCTTTTAATGAGCTACTTGCCACATTTTGTCTTCTTTTAAGCAGCAGTGAGCACGATGAAACAAATAAACTCACTGGATTGCTCCCTCTCAAGGGACCAAAAGACAAACTTTAAAAAGACCTTTCTCCAGCACTGTTTTATATGAACCCTCTGCATATCAGTGTGGTAGGTACACAAAGACAGCCACACTTTATCTCAAGTTACTTAGGAAAGGAGCCATTCTGAAAATCACGGAAATTTAAACTACTGCTTATAAGATGCTTATAATGTAATTTTCCCCACAACGGTCAGGCATTTGCCGCAGCTGGTTTTGCTGTACATGAAGATGGAGTGGGATGTCAACAACCAGCTCATTCCATCTGTGGCCTTTCCACTGCCATCAGCAGGTGGACTATGAACGTCCGTCTGATCCAGCCATCCACAAGGAAAGAACCTGAATAATTTCAGGTGAGTAGATGGGGTTTTTTTAGTCACTGGGTTCACTGAGAAGGATTTCAAACCTTCCAACAACTCCAGTACTCAACAGCTAGATACAAGCAGTGCAATGAGGACAATACCAGTGAATGAATCTTCCAACAGGAGCATGAGCACAATAACATGTGGCAAAAATGTTTTTGTTTCAAAAGCAGGGTTTGGTCTATTTTATTGAAGCATAACTAAAAAAAAAAATGAAAAAAGAAAAATTCATGCTGCTTTGGTGGTATACAAACTCTCAGTATCACTGTTACTAGGTAAATCTGTGTAACATACATAGCTGTAACCATGATGTGCCATGATGTTAATATCACAATATGGAACTGCACTGTGCCATATAAGAAAGTACTTCAAACAAGCTCAGGCTTCCATAATACACCACTGGTTTGAGCCGTGTAGAAATACCCTTTGAGTTCTTGGCCTTGATTAGAGTCAATTGGCACAGCTGTGTTACAGTCATTTCCCTGTTTACATAAGATGCAGATTTGGTCCATTATGTATTTTGGCCATGGAGTAAAGCTCTACCTTCTGCTCAGCTAGCTGGCTGTGAAGACAGCTGTCATTGGGTTTTGAATTTAGCATTCAGGGTCAAGCTGGGCAACTCTGCAAAGCCTCTACGCTCAGACAAGTTTCCAAAGTTTTCAGGAAACCCGTGTGACTTCCTGCTACCTGAGATTCCCTTGGATTGTTTCGCTTAACTCCAATGGATGCTGGGGTCAACATTTACTGTGGGTGTATGAGAAGCCTTAACCAGATCCTACACCAGCAGATGTGTTATCATTGAAGGGGGAGACCAGCACCCAGGTGGCGGATAGGAAGCAGCAATGAGCCTGCATCTCAGATGAGATATGCTACCTTCAGGGTGAATTGCCATACAATGAACTAGCTGCAAATTTTTAATTTCTGTGTTCAGCCATGAAGAGACTCTGCTGCTGTTTTGATTGACATGGTTCACAAGATATGAAAGGTATTTTCATCTAGAGGATACAATGGGATCATTTATTGATCCTATATTGAATGGTTTTAAGCTCCTATTTGAGCAACAAAGATAATTTATCCACATGCAGAATTTTTTTACTCAAATAGTTTTTTTTCAAATGGGTTGTCCTAAATTAATTTTAAGCTTATCTGTTGGTTTAATATAGAATGTGGAACTGCTCTTTTTCTTCACTGTAGAAATTTTTTTTTTTAGATTCCATCAACCTGTGCTAATTATTCCAATTCTGAAAGAAATGCGAATAAAAATCTCAAAAAAACTGTATTATTCTAATAATGTTTATACTATAAACTATAATTACAGGTAGTGCATTCATGATTAATGGAGACTATCATGAATTTTTGGAAATCAGTGCTGAAGTATTTTGTTACTGTAATAGTGTCTGTTAATACCTGTCACTTTTTTCATGGAAAAAGTATTTCAGGCATGTGCAGCTCTCTATCACCTGTCTATCTGGGAATGATAAATGCAACAAAAAAACCCAAACCATTGACACTGGTATGAGTTTTCCATTGACTTCTATCAAACAAGAAATTAACCTAGTGCAAGGACCTGGCCAAGGTTTCTACCCATAATAACTATTTTTAGCCTTTTTCCTAAGGTATTACAGTCTGGAAAGACATATAAACAGACCTGATCTCACTGAAATGCCACATATATCCAATATAAAAACTAAAAAAAAAATCAAACAGGAAAACTGTAGTCTACAAACTACTCTGCTTTCATTTTCTAATCTTCCTAAGAGAGCAGCTCAAACAATTGGAATCTTCAATATTTTGATAAAATCTTGTTTTCCAGAATTCTGCAGAGCTGGAAAAAGGCATAAAAATTATCAACAACATTTGTATACTTTTCTGTTCCTCTCTCTCTTTGTGTTTGACATGCCAATTAAGTATTTCTGACCACACAGTTAGCCAGAAAAACAAACAAGAGGAAATACTACTTCAGCTTGGTTTGCTAAGGTGTTAAGAAGGCTGGTGGATAAATTCCCACAGTGTGTGATATATCTGTGATCCTGCCATTTCAAAGCCCCTTCTCTCTCCCCAGCCTCCTTCATACCTGTACAGTATCTGTGCATAATCAGGCCTTTAATGGGGAGAACACAAACCTTTCTTTTACATTGTCTTATCTCAATATCCTTTGTTATGCCAAGTAGCAGCCTATGAACGCCAGATGCTTTTCTTTACCTCTGACTTGAAAATATTGTGGTTTCAGTTCCAAGGGGAGAAATCTATCATTCCCAAACAATTGAAGAGATTTGTATCTGAAAATAAACAAACAAATGCTGTCCATTTGGAACATGGAACATGTTTTTCTCTAGAGCAGCAGTTCCCGCGCATGCCCCCACGTCCCTAGGGCCCTGCTGTGGCTTCTGCAGTTGTCCACCCTGGAGCCAAATTTAGATGGTGGGAAAGAACATCTTGGGGCTGGAGTGTGTGGTGCCAAGGGCTACTGCACCTCCAGGGGCAGCCTCTCTGTATCACTGCTAGGAGGTGTCTAGAGCTGCACCAGATAAGGAGGAGAGAGGAAGAAAAGATAACCCTCTAAGCAATGGGAAGCCCAGGCTTTGCCTGATCTGCTCAGACTGTCCCAAAGGAGCAAGGTGTGAGGGAGGAGCAGAGGACAGTTAGAGGGGTAGACGCATGCAGGTATGGAGCTGGTGAAGACAGTATTCATGAGCAGAGGGAGAGGTGTACAAATCAATGGGAGTTAACTGTTCATGTTCAAACAGTTAAGTGGCAAAGTATTTCTGAAGTCCAATCTAAGAATATCATCCTTAGATAAATGTCTGATAATGCTGCCTCCCACCCTTAAACCTTTCATCCAGTCAACTTTAAGTCATGATCATCAACTCATAACCAAATCCTTTGCCTTTCTACTTAACAAATCTAATTTCTCATGGTATCTTTCCCCTCTTGTCAGCAATTTTTGTTCCACAAAGAGGACCACAACCATGTCTTGGTCGACTGTCCCCAGAATTTATAGAATATCTCAAGTTGGAAAGGACTGATAAGGATCATTGCGTCCAACTCCCTGCTCCTCACAGAACAATTGTTTCTATGTCTTTTCTCCACTGAGGCTTACATGAATCTGCACCCTGTTGTGTGGCCTATGAGGCACAAGAAGGAGTATATGCTGTTTTGTTGGTACGATTCCTCTCCAGTGGCAATTACATTTCAATTGCATTCTGTGCAAGACAGAAAAAATGCCACATGTGCATATAAGTAAAGTTTAGCTGAATTAAATCTTATATTCACTCTGAGGTAGTCTAGGCCAGAAAAAACTTAGGAAACCTCTGACAAACAAATTTAATTCAGATATATGAGTTTATATTTTATTCTCTAATTAGACATCCAATTAGACCTCCAGGCCATTGGGTCACAGATTATGCCATTTCTTTTCTTTATGAAGTGTCCAGGATACTTGAAATAGGCGGTAGGCCTGAAACTTTTCAGTGAGAATCTGTTTTTCCAGTGCATTCACTAAGAACAAGACAGGGCTGTAAACAACATAATCATGAAACATCCAGTAACAGCACTGTAGATTGGAAATATCATAGCATCATAGAATAACCAGGTTGGAAGAGACCTACCAGATCATCGAGTCCAACCATTCCTATCAAACACTAAACCATGCCCCTTAGCACCTCGTCCACCCGTGCCTTAAACACCTCCAGGGAAGGTGACTCAACCACCTCCCTGGGTAGCCCATTCCAGTGCCCAATGACCCTTTCTGTGAATTCCATATGAAGTATTAAGACTGAGCAACTGGCAACACAATTGTTATCAAACAGTTAGGTCTTGCAGGGAAGATTCACAGCTGATGTAATAGCAATGATTCATGCCGTGATATGCTGACTGAAACGATCTGGAAATATATCCTTCTAGTCTGATAGCCTTTACCTTTGAGGGGGTGTTTTGCTGTCCTTTCATGTACCTTATTACAGCCTATGCTATCTGACTTGTATCCTCTACGTCATGGCATTATCGTGCTGTCAGTTCCTGACAGAGACTCATCATTTCAAAATGCTCATCATTTCAAAACTCTGCTTCTTTGGGAGAAGCAAACTAAATTACCAGCAATGAAAACAAACTTCATAAGAGAAGCTGGCCTTCTGTTCCTCTGCTGACAGTTATATTCTGATAGGTAATATATCAGGAATATTTAGACGCTTTGGTTTATTTCTCAGTGATTTTTTTTTCCCCTGATAAAATAATTCTGTAAGAAACAGACAATTCAGACTACACTCTTTCACCAAGATGCATGTGGCAGAGAAGTCTTTTATAAAGCTGAATACAGCTCTAAATGTAAACATTGTTTACACTTGAATGTGAACACTTACAGAAGTGAAATATCAGAAAGGTGTGATTTGGCTCCTGTGGATCTCCTCAGCTTTCTATGATTGGCATTTCTCCCTGGGGTAATTTATAAACTAATATTTCCCGTTGTGAGAACATTGGCAGGCTTGAGGGGAGAATAGTTCCAATTTTCACTCTAACATGACTGGCTCGCATCCAGAAATTGCAGAAAGAACTTGCCATAAAAATTAGATGAAAGGGAAATTCTTGCATATATAGTATTAATGGCACTATGCTGAAAAAGACACATTTTGAGCAAAGGTATATAAGGACACCACATATATAAATAAAGGTGCATCACATGGATTAGCTAGGTGGATTTTTTTAGATTACAAGCAGATACAACCTGTAGGTTATAAAAAAAAAAATTATGTAAAAGAGAATAACAACTTGCTAACACACAACACTAAGTAGACGCTGGAAGCTGTGCAAATTCCCTTCTTAAATATTGGCATTTTTTATCTTTGTCAAAAGTTTCAAAAGCTATATGAATCAACAGATAGAGTAGGTTTGAAGATGTACGCTGAACCTTTCCTGAACTGCTTTGAAACTTCTTAAAATAGAGTAACTGCTGAAACAAGATACAGTAGCGTTGCTGGCTGCCTAGACACCGTTCTATTTTAATAAGTGTCATGGATGCTTTGCAGCATATAAAAAATAAATGGCAGTAAATAGGTAGGAAGCCAAGACTCTGTGACTTCCAGCAGAATTGCAATGCAAATAAACTCCAGCAAAATCTTTCACAACCTCTCCAGGGTTATCTCTACACCATTGTTTCCAGTTAACGATTTATAAACTTGGATTTGCTGATTATCCTTGTCTGGACAATAGACTGCAGCTGTTAATGCTTTATATAATGTCAGACTTTGTCAAGTGATTAACAGACTAGGCTAACTCATTTTACCTTTACCAAGATGCTGAAGCGTGTTTGCTTTAAAAGGTTTAATTTTCTTCTATTGGTTTTACCTCTGTATAGTTCCACTGACTTCAGTGAAGATGAGTACCCTTTATTTTGGGATACGTGAGAAAAGCAAATTAGGACCAAGAATTTAAACTGCAGGCAAAAAGACCCTTTAAAAATCCTGAGTAGGTTGGGTTTCAAAATAAACCCTCATGAATGAAGAGAAAAAAGACAATATATTAGGCATTTCTCCTGTCTTCTGTGCTTCAATTCTTGTCCCTTTGTCTCATATTAAAAAAAATATATATATTAAAAATAACACAAATACATTTAGCCACTTATATTCAAGGACCATATTATGGATGCCAAATTGTACCTATGATTAATTAGCATTATTCCTGTTATTTTAACTCTATGAAATTATTTTTTTAAATTCTCAAATTGTCTACACAATGGACAATCAATAAATAATTTACATATTAAACCAACCAGCTGAAACTCTTAGTGTATGTATAAGTGCAAAGAGATATGCATACATGATGAGATATGCATATGTGAAAGAGACTTTGTACAAGAAGAATGCACTAAGCATACCAGAGAAAACGCATACTGAAGAGGAAATCTTAGATACTAGTGAAATGCACTAAGGGCATTAAAACCCTCTTGTATGTTCAGGTAACATTGATTTGGTTTTGTTCTGGAGATTGTGAATTGGTGACATTCTGGAAAATAGTTAAACATGTGGACAGAACTTCTTTAAGGAACATTTTGTTTCCAGCAATGTATTTTATGAGAAGAAAGCTGCTGTAGTCACAGCCTACCACAGCAAACTAACTAATTAATTGCAGTCTGCACAACTTGCACTTAGCTACGTGCACAGGCTGACAACACCACATTCAGGACTGGTTTGCAAACAAATTTAAATATTCAGTGCACAGCTTCTGGGAAAGAGGCCATCTTTCTTCATGCTGTAGCTTTGGGATGTAACATTTATTAGTGACTTATGCTTATTTCTTCTGGCTTTGTGATGCCAGGATAGTTAGCAGCATTTTGAACCCTCTAAGGATGTTTGTGTATCTATATATACACAGTAGGAATTGGGAAGGGAAAGAACTACCATGAGGGATGGAGCAAAGGGAGAAATGCAGAAATGCAAAGAGATGCCTGTGCAATGTTGGTTGGTAGTATGGCTGTTTGGGAAAAAAGCTTTGTGGCAAATACAGAGGTTTTAAAAACTCGTTACACTCTGTATGAGAATGAAAAGGAATTTCTATTTAAAAAGTTCACAAAAAAAATAAATAAAAGCAAAGACTATCCCCATTCTGAATCTCTAATATCCAGCCTCAATGTCTTTCAATCTTCTCTATGTCTCCTACCACTTGGCCATTCCTTTTCTGTCAGCCTCAAACCTTTGACCCTCTGGTGATCCATGTTCCTTTCCCTCTCATTTTTTCCTACTTTCCAGATTAAATGATGCCTTAACTTTTGTTGGCCCCTCAGCCCAAGGAAGAGCAGCATCAAATCTGAAAGAGTAATACTGAAAGCTTTTGTTTAACTGTATGTTGTGAACTCTTGGTGATGACTAGTGATAACTGCATCAAGGGTTCATAAGCAAAAGGGTCCTTCTTCATTTAAATAAATATGTATTTCCCTTCCTAAATGAGTGTTTCTCAAGCAATTTCCTTCTCAACATGTAAAACACTTATAACAGAGACTCCAACTCAATACTATAGAAAACATTAAAAAATTATATGTGAAAGCAAAGAAATAGTAAACCTAGGTTAGGCAGAGTAAGGCTGAAGTATACACATTTCTTTAGAAACCTGATCTTATTACTAGATGAATAGTGTTCATCCCCAGGGACTGCCGTAGCTTAAATCTCTGAACAATGAACAGAAATAATTTACAGACTCATAGCCTCTTTAGTTAAGATCAAGTTTCCAGAAAATTTCCACATCTGACCTAAAATCATCAATTTGCAGCTTCTGCTTCATTAAAATCATTGTGATTCCTCTTATGTGTGTGCCCTCCCATGCAAGCGTGCTCCACCTGGTTTATACTGATCATGACAGAATTCATGCTTTCTAATAAAATTTATGAAGAAGTATGCTATGATACTACAATGCACTTGAAGTGATAAATGAAGTGATCCTTAAAGCATATAAACTTCCAGATGATACTTTGTGTGTCTGTAAATGTTAGGTACAATTATGTGCTCTTCCAGGCCATAAAGACCATTTTTGTTCTTTAGTGTCTAATATAATTTGACTCTAATTTTCTCTACAGAAGAAATTAAACTGGAAGCACCTCCTACCTCCACCTCTTACCTCTTAGAAGCATTTGACGTATGAGTTAATTTATTCCATCTTATAATTGATCATTTTCTCTCTCATCGTATAAATCTACAGTGTCATTTACATTGCCTGTGTTCATTTTACCATCAGTATAGTAAGTGACATTTCCTGTAATTAAGTAGAAATATTACTTTAAACAATTAGGATGCACATATTACAGAAGTGAGAACTGAAACAGAACCAATTTGTGGTGAACAGACCAGTGCCCACCAAGATGCTAACTTCTGTAACCCATACTTGAAGCTGCACAACAAAGCAAAGAAATACACATAATTGGCATTGTTGGCAGTTTGGGAATCTTAGGCGTCCACCTTGAATCAGTTTTAAAAAGGCCACATGATTTTGAGGATGAGAGTTTCAGCAAAAACCACTACTGCCAGGCCACATTGTTATTTATGCTATCCATGTACTTATAGCACAAAGAGGAGTTTCATGAAGCTACTTCTGTTTTGTAGTTGTCATTATGGATTTCATCAAGACCATCATACTTCCATATTCTCTTTAGAATTATGGTAATAAAGATGAAAGACAGCTAAAAAAGTGCAGGAACTACTCTATGTCTTTTTAAGCTTTCCTCTTGATAGATTTTTCTTGTTTGTGACCACTCACATTATCTTTCTCTGAACACACTCTATATACAAATTCAAGTCTTGATTCTGCAAGATCCTTGACATTGCTTGTGATCCACCAGATATTCAATTTAAAATACACAATTTTTCCCTTTGCTTTCAGTGGGACGTTTTGTGTAATTAAGTAAATGTTGAAGATGTTGCTGGTTGATATTGTCAGAGACATGTCTGTGCCTACAACAAAAAAAACACATGCGGTTGTATTAGTCATCCTAAAAGGACAATATGTGTAGCTATTGATTTCAGCTACATACTCATATGCTTAAAAATAAGCCCAAAGTTAAGCCTTTTCTCTTCAGATTAATAACAATCTGCATATGTTTGCTCCCAGAAGACTATACACTAACTAGATGAACACCCTATGACAAAAATCTGCGTGGAAACAAAATGATCTTAGGGAAAAAAATAGAAAAAAAAAAAGTAAAAGGCAAACTGAATTATGAAACCAAATTACACCTAAATAAAATGACAATAAATACTTTTAGCTGTAGGCAATAAAATATTACATCATTAATAAAGCTAAGTGGAGAAAAATTTTTCTTGTCACTTTCATTTATAACTTAAATTTTATATTTTATCCTTACATGTTAGCTCAATGCATTACACATCTCTCAGGCAATTCCCCTTTGGCCCCAGCAATCATAAGTTATTGTGGTTTCAGAAAGTGGTGAACTGGGTAAATGGAAACCGATTTTCAAGGATGAAATAATGGTCTAATTCAAGACTGCAGTAGTTTTAAAGGAAAGACAGTTAGGACAGAGAAATAGCAAAGAATTGATGATATGGAGGTTAAAACTGCAGGTCCTCATGGATGTGGGAAACAAGTCTAAGAAGAACTTACGGAGCATACTTAAACTGTTGTGAGTTTAATTATTCATGAGTTTGCACATGCCACTGGTAATGGATACATATAGTGCTGTTCTTGACCTTCCCAGTAACCCAAACACCAAGCCCATTCCATGTCCTATCTTGTAGATGCCATTCAAGAGGCTCACCAAATTCAAAGAAAAGGCTGAAAAAATAGGTAAAAAAGAGCTCTCCATTCTACGGCTTGGTTACAAGAAATACCAGGAAGAAAGAACAGCAAATTGTCTCACGGTTAAATATACAGAGTAAGGTTCTGGTGTATCAGTGTTGTTAGTGAAAAAAAGCACCTCAGTAACAGCATATTTGGCTTTCTTTAACAGATATAAATCAAAATAACTCCATTTATGGCCATAAACAAGAGCTATGGCTATATGGGATCTTGTCATGTACATTCTTGGTATATGTCTAGTTCAAGCATCAAGTCTGGGGAGATTCATTGGGTAGCGACCCAGCATAAAAAGTCCTTCACATATGAACTAAATGTTTGAGGGAGAGGAAAGAAACAGCTGAAGATAAAACTCCTGGCTTTACCAGTTTCAAGAGGAAGCAAAAAATTCACCTGTACACCTCAAGTGAAACAGACATCAAGGGATGCAAAAGGGACTAATAGGCCAGGTGCTAAGCTTCCCTTGAGATCTCCCTTCTACCCACTGCAGAAACTAACCATTACTACCAGCTCTTGTCCTTTCAGACATTTAAAAGAAAATGGCATTGTCTGCTAGAGCCAGACATTAGTTTTGGTTTTATGGTATGAGTGAGTGAGCAGTGAAATAGACCTTTCATTATTTTACTGCGCTTATTTTCTTGTTCTGTGCTTTTATGTGAGGGCACCTTATGGACACCCTGTTGTAAACTGCAGAGTCATTTATGGCTTATCCCTCTAATATGTTTCATGCTGAAGAGGAAAACTCTGTTGCAGCAGACAAAATTCAATCTAAGGAAGTGAGCAGCCTAGAAATAAAAGAGAACAGAAAAATACCAGTAGGAAATTCATATAAGCTGCAGCTTAAAGCCATTGGCAAAGATTCTGAGCAGTCTTAGATACACTGTCCAAGGAATGGAGTAAATGAAAATATTTGTCCTGACTTGGGGTTCTAGTGCTAGCACCCCATAATGTCCATTTCATTCATTCAGTAGCAAAAGAACCTTCACAAATCTATTCCAAAGTAAAGAATGTGCCAGAATCCTTGGAATTCACAAATCCGTTGATTAAATATTAATAGTATTATTAATACTTATTATTAATATTAATTATTAATACTATTAATATGCTATTAATAGTACTTCTTTATGTGAAATTTTTGAATGTAAGTATATACATTCAACAGCAACTGCATTTTTTCCCAGATTCTTAGTGATTCCCAGTATCGTTACAACTATTTTATTCCAACCTACTTATTTTAAGCTCTGACTGAAACATGTGGGGCTTCCTTGGACCAGGAAAGATTGATACCGGCAGGCTGGAGATCAAAAGAGAAGATTTATTATAAAAAAATGCACATCCCATGAATACCATCCAAACATGTCCAGATTATAAGAATCTTGTGTTGTATCTTGTTTTAAAGAATATTGTTTGCTATATCAACTAATAGAGCTCATGTTTGTAGTTAAACTATGCTCTACAAACAGTGCTAAAAAGTGTTTCTTACAACTCAAATATAGCACATACCTTTTCCTTTATTTTTACATGCCATAGTTGGCATCTTTATGCACTGCCAGGCTGTAAGGAATTAACATCACATTTTGCAACTACATACTGAAGTTCATTCTTCTTGTGCATTGATTTAAAATGAAACCTAGTCTTAAATCCTTTAAGTAAATATTTACATGTACTTCTGTATTTTATCTAGAGGGAGGTAAACCTTAATTTTATAGATATATATCTGACTACAGAAAACTGAATAATTTAGTTACTGCCATATACTGCCATAGGGCTTAAGTTCACATTACCATTAACATCAATTAAACCATTAGAAAGGTGCATGAAAATTAGATATCTGAGTTATTGAAATCTGAATTTGATTGAATTTGAATTTATTTAAACAAAACTTTAATACCATTAATACCAATTTATTAATACCAATTTATTTTTAACACATTTATATAGCACAAAATACATTGGAAGAGTTTGTGTCACCAAAACTTTGCACTGGAATTTTGTGATCTAGATGTTTAAACATTGGTAATGGGGTCCAGGTTTAGTTCTTTTGTCTAGTGAATCATTTGTCAGAGACAAAAGCTGCCTTCCTGCTTTGCACTTTGTTGATTCTTAACTGAATTCTGAGAAATACAATTCTGCACTCCAAAAAGAAAATGTGTCTGAGATACACAGGATGACTGATCAAAAAAAAAACTTGAAAACAGGTGCTCCAGAACTCCTGCAGTACTTTAATCCTCTTGGTATAATGCACTGTGATAGAAACTAATATTTTTGAAACTAGCATGTTTGATAGCATTACTGTACCAGAAAGCAACTCAGCGCACTCATGAATGACCAACCAAGATGTTCTTCTTGGTAGTCACTGATTTATGGACCAAGCTGCCACTGTTGAGCTGTGGTGATTCTCCTGTGCTTACTTCCAACAAGCACATTCCTGAATAATCTTTGCTATAATTATAGAGAAGTAGCTGAAGGCAAGAACCAAATGAAATAATCACAAGGAGGGAAAAAGAAAGAAGGGAAGGGAAGGGAAGGGAAGGGAAGGGAAGGGAAGGGAAGGGAAGGGAAGGGAAGGGAAGGGAAGGGAAGGGAAGGGAAGGGAAGGGAAGGGAAGGACAGTAACATCATGTTAGTTCAGTCTGTCTTATTTTTAGTATATTTTTCTCTACATGTCAAATTCTTAATTTCTTTTCATCATCCCAACTTATCCTTCCTGTTTTCCAAATGTTTTTTCTTATGAGTCCCTAATTCAGTCCCCTCCTACCCGCAGATACCTGCTTATCATCTCACATAATGCAGAGGTCTCAAAAAGCTTTCCAGTGGTGGAGAATTACCTGCATCATGCCTTGTGTAATTTTCATCTGATCCTGTCTCTCTTCACCATCCCAGCATTTTGTTCCAGCTGTGCAAAGTATATGTTGTCCTTTCTTTATCACTGGGCAGCAGTCTGGAACAGCCAAATGACCTAATCATAGGCCTATATAATTTTCAAATTAGTATCACATATTACCCTTGCAGGTTGTTCTCAGCATCTCTGTGATTTGCATGTACTTTTCTGGATAAGACTCATTAGACTTCTACAATTCAGGCTCTACAGTCCTGTTTCCCAGGCTTAATGGAGTCAATGGATGTCTAGTAAACACAGTCAGAGGAACAGGATGCAACACCTCGTTGCATCTAAAATACATTAGGGGTAGTACACTCTAAAAATGCCTCTGCCTCACCATTGACTTTAAAGGAAACTCACCCACGTACCCAGCTGCAGACAATTATGCTGCAGACTTCTACATTTTGTGATGTGTATTGTCACTTAAGGACCACATCCTTTTTTTTCATCAGAAGTCAGCAATGGAAAGAGTTAAAGATGACAATGCAAATAATAAAGTATAAAACTGTCTAATCAAAGTTTTATGCTGTGAAACAAAGTTCTAGGGAAACTGGTGGAAAACTATGCGTAACGTCAGAGGCTAACCAGGGCAAAGATACAGAAAATGTGTCTGTGTTTAAAAATATTTACCAGTGCTAAAGTGTCCCATGAAGCAGTTTCTTGCTCCTGTCTAAACACAAAATGACCAAACTAGTCCAAACCCACAAATCTATAAATAAGTATGTTCCAAGTTTCTATTCTATATCCTCCTTTCACCATAAGGCTGTCATGCTGACATAGCAACTGTAGTGAAATAGGGAAACAAATAACAGAAAATGAAACTAGATACTTCAAGACTGGCTTTATTTTTTTTTCCTATTTATTTGAGGTGGAAGCTTTTATTTAATTATTAATAATTAGCTTTAATTGTCAGACATGAAATGTATTTTCTATTGCTGGTTTCCTTCGAGGCAATTAAATATGAACACTATTAGGATGATTCCACTGTCTTTAAGGAATCTTGCATGAAAAATTGTTGGTTTGATAAATGTATAGTGTTTTTTTTGTGGCTGAAACCCCTTCAGATTCCTCAGGCCAGCAGTCTGCTTTGGATCCTAAAAGGAAAAAGGTCTTAAATCAGACACGGTGCTAAATCAAGAAACCACTGTAGAGGCTATCCTTAGTTTTAAAGTACATATTTAAAAAAAAAAAAATAAGATATCTAACCCCTCAGATTAAAAGGAAACACGAATAAACTTTTTATTTCATATCTTTTCTTGGAAAAGTTTATTCTCACGCCCCAAAAGACTACTAATAGTGGTGGTCATCTCACTAAAGTGAAAATAGTTAAGTAATATGCAGAACTAATATGTTTTTATTTATAGTAGAACTGAGACAGTGATCACTGCAGTAGTCTAGCAATATCCCAGGATTACTTATTCCTGACAATCTTTTAAATCAAGTTGAAGTTAAAGCAAGTGGCAGCACTGCTTTTTCATTTCTGCAATTAAACAAGTACTCAACTACCCCAGCTGAAAAAGTCATGATTGAATTTATTTTTTGTATTTTGGGCTCAAAATCACACAGTGGTTTTTTTCAGCAATGGATTTGATACACCCTTCTAGTACTGCAAAGAACAACTCATAAGGCTGTCTAGTTCTATAGTGAGGAAACCATAACGTTGTACCTTGAAACTTAACACTTAAGTGACAATAGAGGTAAAGGTCATGTGCACCCAAAATAAACAAGGAGCAAGTTGTCATCTAGAAATGATCCTCCTTGGAAAGGACAAAAATGTGTGGCTTAAGGTATCAGTAGAACAATGCCTTCTAGACACTACTAAAATCGCTTCTCGGCCTTTTGGCTAAGATCAAGTGTAGTGTAGTGTGAACATCTACTTTGAAACATTTGTAGTAATGTAGCAGCTGGGAGATGTCTCAGAGACACATAAAAAAAAGTTATAGAGACATGGAAGGTGAAATGCAAAATAACAAAAAAGTAAACAAACAGAAGGAAAGCAATTACTGAAATCAGAGTGAAAAAAACCCACAATAAAACTCAACATTCAAGCAAAGAATTTTTTTTTCAGTAAGCTTTTGACATCACATAAGGCTTTGACTTTTTACATAAGAATCTATTCATACACAATTCATACACAGATTCATAGATATTACAGCAGGTAATCTGAGGAAGGAAATTTGAGGACATTGTTTTCTGTTACAGGATTAGCAACTTCACTCACTGACTATGTTGTTATACGTTCCTGTGCAGCAGAGTGGCACATTCTTAGCAAACAGTATGGTCACTATCTGCTTCCCCTTTCCAAGAGCCCATATTTGCTACTCGGCCCTTCATTAATTAATAATGGAAAGCTTTAAAAGCATAGTGGTGTCTCTAACACCAAAATGGTCCAAGACAGACTGAAATATTCACATGGTAGAAATAACGGGTCTGGTTTCACATATTCTGTGGGCCAAGGTACACAAACTCATATTCCCAAAGGTAGTCCCAGAACTAGGAGCACATCTGTGGTGTGCTCAAAAGTGATATAGTATGGCACTGTGCCCAAGTGAAGCCTTGTCAAGAACAGAAAGGAAGAACACAAGCAATTTGTCAGAAGCCTTTTATCTGACCAAAGTGTTTAAAATAGCATTCATGACAATAAGAATTGGGACTGATGTCTCTTACTAGATTCATAAAGACAGAGATTTTTAATGACAGCTATGGTGTTTTATGCACTTCAGGTTAAGTAATAACCAAGAGACTCCTACCAAAATGCTCAAACATGTTAATGCACTATTAGCAATACAATTAAATCACAGCACTGTTAAACATCTCATCAAAAGCTCAGCAAGCCTACAAAATTACTTTTCTATTGTTTCATTCCCTAGAAAACTTCCACTCAGTTCCTGTCCATCTAATTTACTCACCCAGCTTTGAGAGTCCCTGAACAACTGTAATGGAGCCGTGGAGGACTGGAGGCATTGACAGAAACCCAGTCCAGTCTGCTAAAGTTATCTGTCAATGCAGATGAAGAAGCACAGAGTTATACAGCTTTTCAGGCAAGTCAGATAAGGGAGCAATAACAGACTCTGCAGCTGTATCAAGCAACTACTGTCATAGATTTTGACTTTCTCTGGATAAAGCGAAGTCCTGCCCATTACATGTAATTTGCTATTTCCCTCCCAATACCCTTCTTGAGAACACCAGGCAAAAAATACTAACTCTAAATCATACATATCAGAGAAAGAGATTACTTCCCTCCTGGAAATCAGGGCAGGGAAAAAAAACAGAACCATGAGTCATAGTTCTTCTTCCAGTCTATGGCTGAGGTTTCTTGCTGCTGGCCCAAAGTGAAGCCCATACATCATTTGCTCTAGGGTAGCAAGGATGCAAGGCCACTTCTCTGCTGTGACTTTTACACAGACAATGGACAACTGCCAGCCAACAGACCTCTCCGGAGTACTCCAGCTGCTAATGAAGCTTCACTGTCACCCCACTGACACAAACTCGGAAGGACCTATAAATAACCAAAAGAATTCACTCAGTGCTGAAATAAACACAAGGGGCCAGATTGTATTGGCGTAACTGAGACAAGGAATGTATTTGGGCTTTTGGTGTTCATCTTGCAAATGGATTGCAGCAATGTGCAGATGTCTGTAACACACTGACCTAGCATACCATGGAGAATCAGAAGCCAGCCCCTGTGTGATCTGCACTTACAACTGGTGAACAACAAAAACAAAGATGTATTCCTTAGCAATTCCAGACAATGCTAATACTGCCTTCTGACCCAATTTCTCTGAAAATAAGGAGCAGCATTTAATTGCCATGATATCTTTATTTTCTTGCACTTGGATTCAGCTGTTTTGAAGACCATGCAGCTAAATTACTTGATCTTCAATACTTTGTCCAGCTATCTGTGCAGTCTCCCTAGTACTGCCTGCATCATCATTTTGATAAAGTAGAACCAGAGAAAGAATGATGGATTTCCCTGCAAAGAAGCACCCCTGAATAAAATTTAAAAAATGCTTCACATTCCCTCTGTTCAAACATTGCCTGCAGCCATAGAGTGGGTGACATTACTGAGAACAATGACATCTATTCAAATTTGTAAAGCAAGCATTTGATAGACACGCTTCCTCCAAGACAATAACTTCACTGAATGAGCTGTTAGCTTATCTAGCTTCTATGCTTTCAAGTATACTGTTTGAAAAAGTCAAGCACATACCAGCAGTCCTAGACTTGAGTTTATTAGCTTGGGAAATGTTTCCAATTTCACACTGAAAAGAACCAAAAATGTGACAGCTTATTTTATTTGCTCAGCTCTTGCTGATTGAAAGAAGTGACAGTGAGCATTAATTTACCACACAGTTACGAGGAGATCTTCAGAATGATGAATTTCTAAGAATCGTCAATCGTCTTAGTCCACATTACATAATCTTTTTCTTTGCTGTCTTCACAGCTGACATCTCACAACATTGAATCCTATGGAAGATGTCACCCAACATGTACACATCATGTGCATTTGTCTAAAAGATCAGTGCACGCAGTACGTATCTCTCTATATTTAGGCCTGCAGCTGATGTTGATGCCACTATAAATTATTTTATGAAGTAAATCAGTCATTCAGATATTGCTGGCTATGAAAAATTTCCAGTTGGACAGGACAACTCACAAAAAAAAGTAAATAAACAAGTATATGCTCTACTAAAAAAAAATTTCTAAATTACCCAGAAGCTACTATCCTGTGTTAAGTGGGGAAAAGAGGGAAAGACCCAAAAGAACATACCTTAGCTGATCTAGAACAATCTTGCTTTGGGAACGAAGATGTTTTCATTGCTAACATACATAGACTTTGGTTCTCACTGCAGCTAAAAATCATCCTTGCTATAAAATGTAAATAATCTCACAAAATCTAAATGATGGGATTAAATAAGGTTGTTAAATCACATTTATTTTGTTTGTGCAAAAATCAAGTAATCTCCAACACTTGCTAATTTTTTAATTCATGGAGCCTGTTTTTTTCAATAGAAGTGTAGTCTAACTCCTTAAAGGACTTCAACATTTTTTTTTAAAAGCTGGGACTGCCAAACCCACAGAAATATTTATGCTGAAAGGGAGAAACGCAGCCTTCTGAGACCATCAGGAGCATTAAAAAGGATTTACAAACATTAAAAATGAGTTTACAAACTATACACCAAATATTGCCATTGGATTTGCAGAAATTCCAGACCAATTTCCATTAAGTGAACACAGCAGCTCCACGCAGAGTACAAAAGTAAAAAGAGTAAAAAGAGTACAAAAGTAAAAAGTAAAAAGAGTACAAAAGTAAAAAGTAAAAAAATATCCTGTCCTGACTTAAAGCATTTGCTAAGCTTTAAGTAATATTTCTTCAAAAATCTCATCTCTAATCAGATACTGAATACTAATTTATATCATTTTAGAACATGTAATCAAAACTAGTTACAACTATGTTGTGATATAGATACTGTTTGCATGCACCATTTAAAAATAGTCTCGTATTTACTATGAGGTGATAATAATTTGAGTTGATTTTAACTGTTTTTCTGTTGGGCTTGGAAAAAGATGAGCCTATCTCTATTTTAACCATGATAGTGGAGTCAACATTCTTATTTTGTAATCAAAATACAGCTGCAACAGTGATATCAGATGATTAGGGCTATGTACAGACATTCTCAAGTCAGCATGTGGAAGAGAAACTTTGGAAATAGCATGTATCATTTCATGAAATGACATAGATTTTCAAAGGTTTGATTTTTTTCCCCACAATGCAGAACAGGCCATTTGCCAATTTACCACATACCCTTTGTGCTTATTTCAAAGTATTCTGATTATCTCTATTATAGGTTATATGAGAATTGTACGTGTACTAGACAACTTCCAGCTGTCCAATATTAACCCGGTAATGAAAGTGCATTACTGAGTCAATTAGAAATCCATTGAGGTCTACAGTAAAGTTTTCATTGATAGCAAGAGGATTTCTGCAGCTAAAAATATTCTATAGAACAAAATTAGTCCCACTGTAACATAACCAAAACTATTTTTTTTTTTTTTTTTTTACATTATGACAAGAAATATAGTACTGCCAGACCTAGCTTTCTAGGAGGAACACAGGCAACATCTAAACTTGGAAAAATCTTAAAAACATCACATGAATTGCTTACATAGTTTCAGTAAATAGCTGAAAAATAAATGGCTTTAGGCAACTATACAGACAGATCATTAAAATCTAAACAGCTATAATACCTGTATTAAAAGAATAAAAAAGTGACAGTTTTGAATGAGGTCGGTGTTATTTTTCTTGAATACATTACAAAGATCTTTCAGCATGCCTGCAGATATGTAAGTAATCATGACTTACACATAACAGGTCAAGAACCATCTAAACTACGTAGGTTTATACAATCCAAAGGTTTTGTTAACTATTCAGTGGCCAATGATGTCATTACGGAGCATCTTATCAAGTGAGTCAGTTGAGCAGGAAATCAAGAATGTTTCAACTTAAACAATCCTTCAATAGGGGCTGCTTTACTCAGAGGTCATGTTTAATGAAGTTGTAAACTGCACTGTAAAGTTAAAGGAAAATCTGACTGTTCATTTTACTTGTTTATATCTTCTTTAGGAAACATCTGCTAGCCATTCTGCTGCTTCTTCTCCCTCTCCCTCTCTCCTCTTCCACCCCATCCCTATCCCCCCTGCTACTATTATTTACTTACATTGCTATTGATGCAGGGATTGAAGGTTTAGGCAATCTTTTTGTCTTTAAGATCTAGGATTTCTGGATTTAGCTGAGGTCACCCAAGCTATGAAGAAACTGACAACTGCTTGTTGGAATGTAACTGGGGGCAATTATTTTTTCCCGAGGGGTAGAATTGTGACCTGGTTACATGGCTGGAAGAGAAGGGAGCTTTTTAAAAGGTTTTACCCCTTCTGCAACTGTGCTACCACGTGTATACAATCCCAGGCTATTAGACTGATGGAAAATGCAGTTTGAAAGCTCCAAGAAAGCCTGACTGTTACAAAGCTGACATTTTATTAACAAGTGTTATGTTCGCAAGTTGTGTAGCCCTAACTTTACTCTGGAATTTAAAAGGTCACCCTGGACACCAAATAAGGCTTCAAACATTTAAGACCTGCTGTGAAGAACAGCTGGCAATGCATGCAGAACTCTGCCACAGGGCGATAAAAGAATGAAGTGAATATTTTAGCAGTGCAGTGTCACTAATTAACACAAAATTTATTTACTTGAAAGATAAATATATTTGGAAACGGTAAATGCTCCAGAAAGAATGTTTGTCCATCAGTTGTGCAAGTGTTAGTTAAGTAGCAAACATGCAAGACGTGCCTTGGCTAGGATCTGATGCACTAAGGCTGAGTATCTCCAGAGTCAGAGACACGACGTTGTTGAATCGGATGATGATTCCACAATTACTGCAGAGAACCTGCTGGTTATAGTGGAATGGCCCCTTATTTATGCCCTTTTAGATAAAAGAAGAGCAGCATTTTCTGAGTATCATGCATACCACTTGTACCTCCCTGCAAATGCACAGCCCTGTGGCACTGACCTTCAGATGCTGCAGAACATCAGCACTTCGAAACAGCAATATAAGAGATTTTAAGACAGTGGCTTACAAATATGAGGTACTAGGAAAAGTGTTTCTCCTACATTCGAGACTGCCTAATGGGCATGACATCACTGACAGCACTGCCTTGCACTCCCAGCAGGTTCAGAGATGAGTGGGATCTGAAGAGAGAAGTGTAAAAATAAAGTTCTCACTGATGCTTTGTCTCCTTCAAGGATATTTCATATTTGTTCTTGGCTCACAAAAAGTCTCAATGCACCTGAAATTCTGATTTGTTTTTCTTGTAGGAATGTGAAATAGAGCAGGGTTGAAGCTTTTTCTACTAATACAGAATAGCCTTACAAGGTTCCTACCCAGTCAAGCAGTACATGAAAAAAGGCTGCTGAAAAACTGAAGGCCATTGGAAGTCCTGCACAGCTGTACTACCTGGGACCCAGGGGAAGCATAGAAAAATGAATAATTAATCATCATAATTTGAAAATGCTTCTTTGTGAATGACTTTTAAGGGCTTCAAATGTGACCATGGGGATTTCTTCTTGAAAGGAGTTCAAGATGGCCATGTTGCCCCAATGTTAGTTGAAAAATGTCTCCTGCAGCATTAATTATACTTCAATCCTCTAGTAACACAGAGGTGACTTATTGTGGATTCCTTCACAGAAGCCCACATCTCATGCTAGAAAATCATAAGCCATATTTCCTGTGTGTGGCCACCAAGAACATCATGTGTGGTCACTCTGTCAAATCATATTCTCCCAAATAACTCTAATACAATGCTTTAGTAGGCACTGTCAGTATGCAGTGGACACACATCAACAAAAAAAAATACCTTTGAAAACCTCTGTCCCAAGATAGCTCTGTACAGCACTAAGCTCATTCAAGCCGCTAAGCAAAAAGTCAAATTTTTGGACAAATGGGCCACACAGTACGAGACTGTCTGCCAGCTTACATCATTCACACATACAAATTACCAAAGCCTTGCAGGCAACTGCAAACAGTCATTTTAAACTGTCTTGATGTGCTGCCTAGCCAGCCTTCAGAGCAACTGTAAAGCACAGGTTCTCCAGGAAGGCATCTAAGACAGTCAAAGAGAGGTGGTACTTATCAAGGTGCTGAATGGATTCCACTGTGTTAACTGAGAATCCATCTGGTTTTGCCAGATGTTAAATAATTTATTTCATCTCAGCATGACATAATTTATACTTAATATATCCTCCTTTTTTTCAGACTCTTGTTTTAGTTTACACAATTAACTGAAAGCCAAGAAATAGATGTAAGCCATCCCATATGTTATCATGCCTTGTTCCAAAGTGTGAATGTATATGAGAATTACATATTCACACGCCTCCCAGTAAGATTATCCCGTCTCTTTGTGTCACTGAGTTCAATTGAAATCCATTCAGTGTAAAACCACTCCAAAGGGAGGTTAGCCTAAAACACACTAGCAGTACCTCTGATCTAGTACAGCTCCAGGACTGCTCAGTCTACAGTACAATTTATTGAAGCTTTTGGATGCTTAGATATCATCCAACAGAGAAAATCCACAGGAGTGTTGCAGCACTCTGGAGTTGCCCCTTCACTGGAAGGTGCGAAAGAGAAGGTCAAAAATTTCTGCCATCTTAAAATATCCTGTTACAAAGAAATTCACTAGTCACAAAATCTAGACAATATATCACCCTTTGAATCTCTGGAATAACACAGAGGGAAGATGAATGGAAAGATGAGGTTGTCCTTTTGTCTGCTTACAAATCTTGAATTCAAAACACATTCTATACAGTATAATAAAACCTCAGAAGCACGAATGCATAGTCTATAGGATTGAAAAGAGAAGCAACGAAGTGGGCAGTCTCAGAATGGTTTTCTTTGTAATTGCCTACTGCAGTTGGAATGAAACATTTTACTCAAATTATGCTTTATTCTGTTTTTTTTTTTTCTTTTAGCTTCAAAAGTGCAGAGACACAGCTGAAATGAAACATTCAGACTCCACTCACTATTAAATGACTGAAGATTATGTGCTTCCATGTAGTACAGTATCTCATTAAATCAGGGTCTAATCAAGCCATAAATGAAACACGTCGAGACACTGGCTAACCGAACTGTCTCATTAGTATCTGACCTCCAATTTCAGAAAAACTCCATGAAGATCAATTACAAAGATGGAATATTTTTGTTTTGTAAAGAATATGGTGGAGAATAATACGTAGTTATGGTAGAGGGTTACTTCAGTGTATTCAGAAAGTGTTTGAAGTTTAATTCTGCACTACGCACTGTTAATTCAGAGCACTTTCAACTCAGAATAGTTTAATAGAAATTGAAAATACCAATCAATCTACACCTGAACTAAAAGTAGGATCCATCTTATCTATCGATCTACGTTCTGCAGAACCAGTGCTTGATTCCAGTAGTCATCAAACTCTGACTCTGAAACTACAGATGTGATGTCAACTGTCCTGCCCTGGGTCCTGTTCTGCCCTGTATGTGACAGTATATTTTGAACCAACAGTGTGAAACTACTGAATGTGGGCAATCCATTAGTAGCAGCTCCACAATGCCTTACAGCTTCCTTTCCTACCTTCTGCAACAACCTATTCCCCTCTATTACCCCTTAGCAGTGCCAAAGCTAGAGGAGGAAACGTGAAGAACACAAAAATATTTCTAGCATGCCTGTTTTAGGGGTGAGAAGAAAGACATGGACAGCTTTGGCAAGACTGAGGCTAAATATAAACTTGTCCCATATTTCTTTGCAAATGAGCCTTGAATGAATTCTTCAGCATCTTCCATCTCCTGGCTGCTTTCTCTTAATTATAGAGCTTCCACAAAGATCTTTTACAGTGTCAGAGGATGGCAGATAACCTGATGCAGACAGCAGCAAAAATCTGACATCTTGCATCCTGCACAGGAGGGCAGGGTTGAGAAATAAAGTCCAAAAATTCTTTTAAATATTACCATAGGATCTTTAATAAATGTCCAGGTAAAGGAGACATGACCTCAATCCTTAGCCTCTCCTTCAAAAAGCATGAAGAATAATAGTAACTACAGCTAATAACAAATATTAAATACAAGGAAAACATGTAAGACGCTAACTATTCCAGGCAGCCGCAGGACTGAAATGACCTTTTTGTAATGTTGGAAAGTTTTCTAAGAAGAAATGTTTAAGTTTCATAAGCAAAGAGCTTAACTCCTAGCATTACAGAAGTCACTGGGAGTTCTGCCATTGACTTAAAGGATCACGCTTTTTTAAGTGACTGAAAGGGAGGAAAGTGTGTAATGTAGTTAGCATTTGGAAGAAAGGAGTTATGAATTTTCTGGAAGATGTCCTGGAAGAGTGAAGTTGCAAACGTGAAGCATATGTGTCATTTGAAGCAAAGCAGCTCCTCACATGCAAAAAGTTAAGCCAAGTTGTCATGGAACTGCGAACTTGAACATCCTTTGAGAGAGGTCATAAGTGTATGTCTGCTTGAAGGATACCCCATCACCATGTCTGTCATCATTAAACTTCCATAACTGTCCTTTTGGAAATGAGAATCTTTACAACAAGAAAGAGGATTAGATAACTATTATGAAGTTAATTTAAAGCACAGCAATTCTTTTTATATTTTGGCTGGTAGCCAAAAATTGTAATTTTTTTCTATCAGAAATACCACTGAATTTTGTAGTTTTTCTGATATCATTACCTTGTGGGAGTACTTGGCTTTTATTTAAATGCATTGAAGCTTTATTTACTCAAAATTAGAAGACAACAAAACTAGTCCTCCTGGAGTACAACAATATTCGTTCTTTCTGTAGAAGCTTTCCAAGATAGACTTTTTTTTTTAAAAAAAAAAGGACGCAGTGTACCAGTGAAGGCTGTCCCGTGCTAGGTCTAAACATAGTAACAATCACACAAAATAACAGAAAAAGAACAAAAAAATACAAAACAGGTAATAAATGGTATTCTTTTAGTTTCTTTTTTAAAAAACGAAAGTCACAAGTGACCAAGTTTCTCCACCTGCCAAAAGTAATGAGTGATACAGGCCAATGTTAATAATAAATTTCAGTCTTGGGAAATGTTATAAATCAATCAAAGCAAAGTACTGCTGTTGTAGTCACTGAAGCATGTGCCTGACTAAGTACAAAAACTGGTGTCCAGTGTGTGCTTCACAGTCCACGGGCTTGGCTGCATGCTTAGGACCTGAATTTCAGTAAGTACTGTCCATATGCCTGTTATAAATACTGCTTTAACTCTGCTACTATGAATGAGAACAGCTGAGGGTTTTCAGAACTGCATGTACACACACACATAAAAAAGAAAAAAAAGTAGCTTCCCATTTAAGGAAATAAAAATATCCTTATAAAAGTCCAATGCTGTATCAGCAACAATACTTGTCAGCAAACATTACTGCTTTTTTATCACAGCTGTAACCTTGATCATGTTTGCATACTGTCTCTTCCCGTTAGTGTATTTCTCCTGCTGTTTATCCCTTTGCTCTATCTTTGCATTCTTTCTGCGGAAGTATAATAAATGTGTAATACGACTGCTATTTCAGCCAGCAAAACCAGCAATCACTCCCTGGTGTTGGCATTTCACCTTTGACTCACCACCCTGGAATCCTGCCGGATGCTCCCACGTCCTCAGGCTGTATCACTGGCTGCAGCTAAGCAGGGGACAGGTATCACAGATGTCACAAATGACATCACCAGTGATTCTGTGCATGCTGCAGACTATCACTAAAACTTACTTGTGGACTACAATGCTATTGAATACCAGTGAGACTTTAAAAATTCTTTTGAAATGCCACCATCGCGTTTTTTAACTTTTGTAAAAAAAAGGCAAATTTCCCCTTCTTCCTGTCTCTTTCCTCCCCCAGCCAAGTCATGTCACTGATCAAGTGACATGGGAGCTATCATGTGACTATTGTGATCCCATTCAGATGGTCTAAAGAGGGTCTTTATGTAAAGAAATAAACAACCACAAAGTGACATATTCTTCAAGATTGTTTCAAACATTCAGTTTATCTCAGTGTTGTTGGAATGTTATTTTCAGAAAAAGGCTGAATCTGCAAAGCTCATTCAAGAGCTAGCCTTGTTACCTCCCATGATTTTATCATGAGTCTTGTGGTACTTGCTGTCTTGTTGAAAACTTCACTTCAGCATGGAAAATATTAGAGAATGCACCATTCCATCATTAAATAAACAAAACTCAGATTTCACGGCTGGGAAGAAAACTCATAATGCATAAGACACTAAACCTCAAGAAGCTAAATTCATAAATCTGGGAGGCAGAAGGTGAAGGCAACTTAGAGTTCTGCATTTGTTATTGACAGTATTAGCATGTGCCCTGGGCTTCTGGTTCCAGCAGATGTGACAGCCCTGTTACAAAAGCAAAGACCAGCAGCAGAACCCAGACCCAGACATATTTAAAATCTCAAATGTCCCCAAGGTTGGGCAGGACCCCATGAGGACAGTACACAGCCAGAAGTGGTGTGAAGCTGCCTGTCATCAGAATATCAAGACAAAGCCCAGCTCGGCTCACAGGCATGAAAAAGCTAAGCATTCACCCACTTCCCCATGCAATAGGCAGGATGCAACAAGGAAAAAGAATCATGGTGTTGCATCATTCACTCCCTTATTCAAGGAGGACTGGCAATTTGCCAAGACCTTTCACTCTATTTTTTTTTCCTGCTGTGCATGCAGAAAAGAAAAAGGAAGGATCCAACCCTCTGGTTTTGATTGCTAATAAGTTATCACATAGTGATTAGTGAAAGGCATGCCTTAAAAACATCAACATTGGCACCTACTGCTTTGTTTTGCAAGGGACTTCATCCTGCCTCCCCCTCTTTCCCATGGACGCTCACATGCACACACTTCTGGCATTTTTCTGTTCCTGTCGTTGTTTTTGTTAGTGACATAAGAATGAATCCCAGCTCATTTTCAAGACATTTTCTTACAACAGTGCAGATGCAGACTTATTTTCCCGAATGCCTTTCACCTGCATTCTAGTTGAAAAAAATGGTAAAGAAATTTTGAGGGAGAGAAACAAAACAAACTACCTCTATCCCACAGCAACTGTGATAGGGAGAGTTTTGCAGCCCTTAGAGCTCCCTAGAGAACTCTGAACACATTTACTATTATCAAAGCAGGGCAATAGCTTTTCAATGACATCATCTTCCCACTCCCTGTAATTGAGAACTCACCGTTCCCTGAACTAGATAGAGTCTGGAGGTTTGAGTGCCAAAGGTCTTACACCATAGTTTCACCTACAAGAATTAGGCTTTTCAGGCAATCAGTGGCTGACCCACTGCATTTGATGTAGTTGGCTAGCGGCAAAGTTCTTTTCTCTCTACACATCAATACTAAAGAGTTACCCATGTCAAGCTGCAAGGTTTAAGACAGCTCTAAGAAGCTTGCATCCAGTATTAAAATGATATGTATTCTTAAAAAATGCATGAGATTCTTAATATAAAAACTGAGGGCTCAATTATATTCATAGATGTATTCTGGGAGTGAATCAGTGCCCAGACAGGGAAAGCTGCCCTCAGCAGAATGAATGTTCAAGGTATGTGGCAGCAAATCCTCCTGAAAAATGAACCTTTAGGTTTCAGTGATACTCTCAGTGTCTCATATGTTACACTGAAGACAAAGACAATCTCAGGCAAATAAAAAGCCTTTCCACTGATACAGCCCGGAACACTGTAAGTGCAGTTCACAGCCAACATTTTTTCCGTTCTAGTGAAAAAAAGAAGCGTATACAAAAACCTGTTCTTTTCCATCCTGAAACAATGGAATAACACATGATAGCTCACTTACAGTGGTGAAATTCTGACAGTGATCTCAACAGCTGCTTAGCCACCAACCACAACATTTACAACTGGTTAATTACAGATACCCAAACCCTTGCAACACATTTTGCTTTCATGGCCCAAACCGTATAATCAGTGACTTTATCCAGGACTGCACAATAATGTCTCTGTTCTTCAGAGAACAGAGCATAGTAACCTATCCTATGTTCCTCACAGTCAGCTTAAACATATCAATTTACACTTATTGTTTTCTTTTTTTAAACTAGAAAGAAAGAAAAAAAAATGAGTTGAAAAGATTATATTTTTCTTTTGTAAAAATGAGAAAGCAAGAAAACTGCAAATTAAGATTGGCTAGTCCTTGACAAGATCCTTGTTCTGTGCCATGATTATAAGTTTGATCCTGACAGTGGAAGGATGAGAAGTATGTTCAACTTGGCACACTTCAGAACAGTATGATGCCTTTCCTCTTGTGAGTAGCACTTCACAAGTACTTTCATTCAGTTGGACTCCTCTGGATTTGGCTGAAAAACTAATGCCTGAGAGATGTCAGCCATCTAGGACTATCCATCACATGGCTTTCTGAAAGGACTAGCATAAGTGATTCTGCATATTAAGTGTAGTAAACAGAGTAAAACAAAACCAGTACCTAGGAAGACAGTTCAGTTTACTGAAAAGGACAGTGTGTACAGTTCTACTTGTGTATAAGTATCAAATCAACTTAAAAGTTTTATCATTTCACTTTCTCACAGTGGTGCTGGTGGGGAAACTGAGGCACAAAACAGTGCAGGTTAATTTTTCAATTGCTTCTTAATTTTGAGGTCCTGATATGACACTTGATTTTTAGAGCAGAAGACCAGGATGAAAACCCAAAAGAATGTCTAAGATACCCCCTACCACCCCATCACTTATTAACAGGCTCTTAACAGTCATTTATGTTGCACAGAGTGAGTCAGTAACTGGTATTCATATATAGATCTGATGGATCATTTAGAACTCAGCCTGGCAGACACTGCTCCAAAATAATATTTGAAACATGGGTAAAGGAGGAAGCAATAATAGTACTGAAACTAAACTCTGGATTGGGCCTTTATTTTCTAGTCACTTGAACTGCAGAAAAGGTGTCTGCCAACTTATTTTGCCCAGGAAATGAATTCTGACCTGTTATGTAAAAGCCCTAATGAATTCCTGCTCTGCTGAATCAGTGGTGCAGCAAAAGCAGACCACCTCTGCCTGTGAGCTAACCAAGTGCAAAACCTGCTGAAATGTGTCCAAAACCACTGTATGTTTAATATTTTGAAAGATCACCGAAACATGTCTTTAAAGCCCATCACACTCAAGAAAATGCTAGAGGTTATCTGTTCAGTGACAAGTGGAATGAACTTCCAGGTATTTTTCAAATCTCATTCCTGTAAGTAACAAACAGCTGACTATGATCCTGCAAATTCCAGTTGAGAAAGCTCTGATGATATTAATGCGTTATGTTGTGTCCAGAATCCCTTGATAGAATTACAACATTACTGTACACAGCTGCGTGGATATAATTATGTTGCATGAAGAAATCAGAGATCATACTGTCAGGAATAAATGCAACAGAGATCCAACACTAATGCAGTTTAATACAGAGCTTGGTGTCTCCAAATTTAGTACGGTATGTTTTTCAGTGCTAACTTTCTAACAACACAGACAAATAAAGCCATGCATACACTGGCAAACTGCACTGTGTGGCTAGAGAAGTTTGCTGATGACAGTCTTGTTATTGTAACAGGAAGTGACTCAGCCTTGGCAACAGAGATCAGATATTTTATTCAGAAGCATTAGGTCATTTTTTTTCCCCCTAACCAACCAACAGTTTCACAAGGCAACTGGGTTTGTTTGAAAATAAATATATATTTTGAAAGTGATTTGCTGAGGGAGTGGAGTTAAACATTTATGGTTAGGAATAACTACTTGGTTTAATTCAAGGAATCTGGAAAATTCTTGTCCTTTTAACTCTCCTAAACTTGCTGCTTGTACAAAATTCCATCCCCTTAAGCAAGAATTCTCCCACATGGGTGAGTAAAATATCACCAGCTACACTGTCATCATGAGTGAGGTTGAGTGAGGAGATTTGTGCCTGGACTAGTAACTTTCTATGACAATTACATGACTGATGTCAACGTTACAGTTAAAGTAAAACTACTGCACACAGGCATTACAGTTGAACTAAGTATATGCCTTGTTGTGATGGCCTATTACATGATCTTTCATCAGTTATTTATAAATGGTACATGATGTGATTCTGCTTCTCCTAAAATCAGTGTAAACCAAAAATCCTCTTAATATCTGGCACACAGCCTAACCTAGAACACTTTCTTTCCTTCTCTGCTTTTGCACTGTTACTTATTGTGTGTGTCTTTTGCATTACATATAAACTCACACAACTCTGTGGAGACAGAAAAAATATTTTCCTTTCAAATGCTACACTGGTATTACTTATTTTTGCTTCAAGTACCTTTTAGCACTGTTCACAACACTGTACACTGTTCACTACATAAGGGTTGCACAAAAAGAAACAAACAGTTCAAGTTAAAATTCTTCCTCTAACAATAAAGAGTAAACATACCACCAGCTGCAGCACTGCACTCCTAGGAAAGGATTCCGTCATCTTTATAATATTTTCCTGATCTGTTGTCAGTTTTATATTTTTAAAATACCAAGGAAGCATAATACTCTACATCACAATGACTCAAATATCCCACATGAACATATAAATAACATATAAATATCAATACCAGCTTTTTATCTTGGGCAGGGAGCAGGCAAAAAAAAAGTTCATGGGGGTATCTTTAAAACTTTATAGCAACAGTGTTTATCTATTGCCTCCACACTGTGCCCAGAGCCTAATTTTAGTTATTAAAAATAAAATTCTGGACAATTTCCCGCAACAGGCTCCGCAAGAATATAGTGGGGCCTAAAGCATTTTTCCTTGACATAAAAACACATTACCTCTGTAAATGTGTGAAAAATTAAACTCCTTTGAAAAACCATTACAGAGAATAAGAATTTACAATTCAGAGATAAATGAAATATATCCTGAGAAACCTCAGCACCTTACATTATTTTGCTGTTACCTTCCTTGTGACATAAGCAGCATTTTCTAATTCCAGCCCACTAAACCAGCAGATTTCGTAATTTTGCTGCTAAAGCAACATGGCTTTCTGTGCTCTGTCAAACAGCATTTTTATCTTCTAGTAAGAAAAACAGCTATCTTGTTTCACCATCTGCCAAAACCTACTAAACACAGGGGATGCTTCTATGATTTCAAATTGCAGAAGCTTAAGTAACTCCAGTGTTATGCCTATTAAATATACTGACAATCAGACCCTAACATTTTCAAAGCACTGTGGCACATTACTTAAGAAAGGTATTTCTACCATACTGTTCCAGGGTTTAACTGCCAACTGTCCCTTCTAAGCATCATTATGTATTGGATGATTTTAACTAGATAGTCATCTTGCAGTGCTGGACAAAAGCTCACTACTTATTACCTAACACTAAATTTAAGAAACCATGATTCTTTGTCCAGCTGTATAACCATGAAACACAATGTGAACATAATTTCAGTTCTATTGCAAAACTCCTCCTATTCCACACCTACTCTCCTGATACAGTATGCTACTGCAATTATCTGACAAAACTTATTGCCTGAGAATTGCACTTTTATACACTAACACTCATGTACACATATATAATATTTTTACTTATATCATATTTGCTCAGACAGACTTGAAAACACAAGCCTCCAGTATTTTAACACTTAAAGGATAATAAAAGAAACTTACATTTCACTACTTTAAAGCCAATGTTGTGCTTTTCTGGGACCAAACATTTAATATACAAATGCTTAGAGTCAGTATCTCTGCGTTATATTCAACAGGCATGAATATATTGCCATCTTCCATTGGCACCATGTCCGTTTTACGATTACAAATCCTCCATTCACACGTGTTCTTCTCAAAAGCACTCATGTTTTAATGGGCCTCCAGCATACATGAAGCCTTAATCTAGGAACTGGCAAGTTTCAAGCCCGATGTCATATTTCTTACTGAAATAGAAAACTCCAGAGCTCTGATTTAGCACACTCAGTCTGGAGCAGCAGTTGACAGGAACAGATAAACTGCAACCTGCTTGTTACTGTGTGCCGCTCCTAGTTTCCCCTTCAGCCAGGCTGACCCAACAAGCTCGGGATGTAGAAAACACTCTGAGTTTTTCAAAAAAGTGGCTTATTATTTTTTGCATTCTTTGTGGGAAAGGGTATTAATTTAACTTATTATGAGGTACAATAGCAACTAACAATATTCATGATTTGTAAAGCTAGGGAGGTAATACAAGTTACATTTGATAAGGACAATATATTTTTCTAGGTGTATGCATTTGTGATGCTGATACCTTTTTGTATCAGTTTCAGGATATTTACAATACCTGGTTCTTTTCCTAGACTTACCAGTCAATAAGTCTTGCCTTCTTAATGACTTCCACAGTCAACAAGATCATAAGCCAACCTCCATAAGCAAGTAATCTGCTTCCTGATGGCTAGATAGGGGCTCACTTCCCTCTGTGCACTACAGTATTTCCCAATTTGATCATTCTGACCAGAAGCTTTTGTAGCATGGGTTTTCTGGCTTTAGTCCCCATGTTAAGGTTATTTTCCTAGGGAAAACATGGCTTAAGGTAGGACATGGTGGTACTAATAGAGAGCTGGGACACAGCTAGGTTACACTGTTGAATATGAAAACTTAGAAATATTCTTCAGCCCTCCCAGTTTACATGCAGAGTTCATAAGACTTTCTGGCAAACTGAAGGCAATGATATTGAACAGACTTTTAAAGATATGAAATCCTCCCTTGCCTGAGTTCTTGATGTGATTGTGCATGTCTGGAAAAGCTTAGAATTTCCTTCAATATTGTCTTACCAATGAGCCACAAATCCATCACCTACTAGAAACTCTAGATGTCAATTACAAAAATGGATCTTTTGCCAGTACTAATAGGATTTCAAGTATTAATTCTTGCCTTTTTAATAAAAAAAATAAAATCGTATGTTAGCAGTTTTCCACAAATTCTAAACTTAACCACTACAGATTATTAACACTTACTCAACGCTATAAAATCGGATCGCTTATGGAGCAGGCTTTTGTGTTCCAATTCTTCCTCTGAGCTGCCGATTTCTTGTTCTGCAGTTTAAACGTATTTTCTGTTAGCCATAAAATGGGGAAAGAACAATCATCATACACAGTTGTTAACAGCAATGATGTTTCCATCTCTGAAAAGTAAGAGCCTGTGGAACAGATACTATAATGGTCATAAATGCATGTTGTGAATCAGTTCAATAAATTCAATACAGTTCTTGTTAAAACTATTGCAACAAAAGATACTTAACTACTAGCAGAAGTGAAGCAGATGACCCTTCTGTCTACTCATGAAAGCACTTGTAGTTTTGGTTTGAGGAATGTGACATATTATAGACCAAAGAGAAAATAAACTCTCTTTTATAAAAATTATGCAAATACAAGAATGCAAGAGGAAAGGGGGGAGGGGAGGGGCAGGGAATCAGGCCTTTAACAAATATCTGAGGGTTCCCAGAGAGACATTTCCAGATCTTTATGACCATCTGAATCTCCCAAAGAATAAGGATGCGAGTCATGGCTCTAAAACTAAAGTTGTACGGGAAATATGACATCGAAGGACATGTGTCAGGCACAGGCAAAATGCCAGTGATGATGCACAACAGTCACCCTGATCACACCAGCAGTCTTATTGAAGAGAAAATGCTAGACAATGGGATATCCACTCCCAGAGAGAGTCTGAAAGACTAAGGTGTGTTGGAGGTGAGTAAGTGCCAGCTCAGATCTGCCCCCATCTCCACTGTCTGAAACTCATGCAAGGACAACCTTGACTGTCTTTTAAACAACAGTACTTCAAATGTCATAAAACTTCCCTGTCTTTCCTGTGTTGCATAATGTGCAGTTGCTGGGCAATCACCACTGGCCCTTGATTTTTTATAAAGCCTAGAAGTGAGAACTGAACTAACAACTCTAGTTGAGTGGTCATTTCAAAAGGCAAAAAGCTTACTTAAAGGCTGAAATATGTCTGCTATGTCTCTTAAAAACTGAATGCATGCATATCTGTTTCAAATACTGCTTGATGATTCAAGAACATGATACCATCACAATACTAGTTTCTGTGCTACAGAAACATAATATTGTGCACTTAAGAAGATAAACATATCTTAAGAAAGTCACATAGCTGAGGGTTTTCATTATGTAAAGGGTGACACAGGTAATCACAGGAGTCCAGCAATGGTTGATGTTTGCTCCTTCTCAGGGCTGCAACAGGCAAGATGGCTGGAAGGGACTTACGTAGACATAAAGCCTAAACTCCCATTATCACAGAAAGCAGACAATCATCAATAAAATAACACTAAAGTAACAAATAAGAAATTAGACAATTCATGGCCAACAGTTCTATAAACAGATTTTTTATAAGGCACAGATACAGCACCTAACATCACTAGCCAAACAGTTCTGAACGCTAAGGGAATACAAACTGACTGCAGAAAGTGGTCAGGCTCACACACTCTCCCTAACTGAAATTCTTGCTGTTGGACTTTCATCCTTGCTATTTTTACAGGAGAATGTAAATGCAGTCCATCATTACCACAAGTTCTGAAGTACATTTTCTGGCATTTCAGCATAAATTTTACCATGTTTGAAGACAGAATACTGAACTTGATACACCATTGGCTTGATCCAGTAAGGGTGCCGCCTTTTATTATTGCTAATTGATAGCATTTTTGTTCCACTACTCCTACTGCAAAATTTAACATATATCCTTGTTTGCAGTTGTTGCAACCCAAACTGGACTGTCCAATGGTCACCCAGTGGAAGCACCTGGGTTACCTCCTAAACCAAAAACATAAACCACTCCAGCTAACAACCTCAACCTTTCCATAACCACCTTCTATACAACTCTTATTTTGCCTGTCAATTTGTTAACTATTTGTTTCTCCCTGATGTTTTTCCCTCTTCATTCAGATGACAAAATATATACCCTCTCATCCTTTTTTCTTTTTAGCTAAATGAGCAAATAAGCATATTTTTTTTTATTTTTTCCCACTTACAACAGAAGTTCTCTAGGCTGTGTCTCACCCCAGTCTGCAACTTTTCACACAGAGTGTTATTTCCTCAATGTGGAATACCACAGTTAGATATGGTATTCCAGATGTTACCCAACTTAGGCCATTAGCATCTATCTCTGGAAATGCTTACTGCACCCCATGATTTCATTTACCTTCCTGCCACTGGCTGAAATTCCTCTACTGAACCAGCTGATCTCACAATCAGGTGATCTTGTGATCAGTGATTAAATGGCCTATTCCTTCTTCTGTCAAGTCTAACTGATGATCTCCTGCAGTGCAAAATAAATCCTTGGGGCTGGTACAAAAGTGCATGACCCTGAATTTCATACTGTTTTCTTCTTTCCATTGATATTACCCCAGCCCTCAAGGCCATTTCTTTTTCTGTGGTATTACAGTACAATCCATCTCTGTATTGACAACATCTCCCAGCTTTGTGCCATCAGTATATTTCATTACTACATTCCTACTTCATGTGCCAAGGTCAGGAATGAAAATATTAATAATAATTCCCCATGCCATATCAATTCAAATATTTTCATGAAGTTGAGGAAAATTAGATCTGTCAGAGTTCCCTTGAGTAAATTTATCGATTTTCTCTTGATAAGAGAAAATCTATTATCGGTGAAATGTCTAATTAATGATATCATGTTAGCCTAATGAAATTTAAATTAGACACCAGAGGAGTCTCCATAGAAGCTAGCAGAAGGATCATAGTTATGTATTTTTAATCTGATTGAGATCCTATTAAAATCTGAAAAGACTCCAAATGATCTCAGAAAAAATGCAGTGAAATATCTAGCAAGATGATTGATGATACCTACAATAATAAAACTGATATCCAACAGATAAATTGAATAAAAGTTAAATATTGTTAGGCTTCTTAAATTTCATGCTACTGTTCTGAAAATCAGTATTTTCTACATCACAAATGTGTTAGTTTTTTTCGGTTTGGGCTTCCAGATTTTTGAGTCCTTTGAAAGCCACCTTGGTTGCCACTTTAGGATCTTATCAAACATAAAAAAGCAGTGACAGCCTATTTTTCTGGTGGAACTCAGATTTTCAGCTATTCATTTGCCTCCAGAAAAAAAAAAAATAAAGGTCTTAAAATTGACAACAAATACTGTTAAATTTTTTAGAGGTCTGCGAGTGTCAGATGCAGTCAGGCACATGCAGAAATTTTGAGGGGCTAGGGAAAAAGAGCATTTTACAAATAATTAAACATCATACTGAGAGTTGCCATCATATTGAATTTTCACTAGAAACGTCATTTCATAAAGTGATTGTTGCTTTAGAGATTTTTTATGAGTGGTCTGTACTACTGCAATTGTACTGAAATAAAAGTATATCCACTGAGATTAGGATGGATGAAAGAATTACATGTGTATTTATTTAACTCTGTCCTACTTCAGAGTGCTGGTATGAAAATGAATGTTTAATATGTCATTTCAAGACTGAAGCATGGATGATGGATACATGGATGAGTCTCAAAATTGAAAAAAAGCCTAAAGCAACACTGAAACGTAACTGAATGGCTTGGAGAGAACTCTGTTTTGGGTGACAATTTGAGATGTATATGTTTTGAGGCACTATTATACCCTGGGATGCACATTGAGGGTTAAATAACAGTCCTGCCAAACACCTCTTTCCTTGGTGAGACCAACCGCTTATGCTGGTTGAAGAGGTTGTTGCAAGTATCCTGCCCTTTGGCAATGTGCGGATTAAGCTACTAGTGCTGGGCCCTCTGTCTGAAGCTACACAACAATTACTTAGATACAAGAGCTGTTGTTGAATGCAGCTGTCTGACAAAGAATGACTTCATGAGCCAGTTTGTCACACCTAAATTTAGTGTTTGCAGGAGCTTTTTACTTGTGGTTGATGTTCAAGGTATTATTTCAATGATTTAGGTGGTAGCAAATAAAAAATCATGTTTAGCTTTTGTGTAGAACTGCTGTTTTAACTCACAGAAGTGCTCGGACTAGTGCCCTTTTTAAAATACTTTCCATAACACATTTTCACTAAGAAATCTTTTCCACCCCGAAACAATATCCAGAGTTCATATTCATTAACTTTCCAACTACACCAAAAAGGCTCATCTTTTCATCCCACAGGGATTTGGGAAGATTGAAAGCTACTGGATTAAAAGGAATTTTACTTGAACAAGCAGCGTTTCTATTTCTGAAAAATCTCCAAGAGAGCTTATTTACATTTAATTCATTTTTTTGAATTTTCAATTTTTGTGTCATTTTAATTTGTGCAGCAGCATCTATAGCACCATCTGATACTTTACAAATGTACAGAGACACCACATGCTGTGAGTTATAGTTCACGGAGGCAGGGAATTGATGGTATTTTAATTATCTGTACACATGCACCATTGTGTGCTCATGTCTTTAAACACTCAGATAAGACATTTTTACACTCTTTCAAACAAGGAGGCACCTTACAATACCCAATATTTTCACGCTTCACCTCCCACACCGCTTTCCACGACACCCTGACCAGTTATTCTTTTCATTTCTACGACAACTTCTCCCTTGTGATCATGTTTAGAAATATCCTCTTTCAAATTATGAGACAGCCTCCCTAAAAGAAACATGGTCTTTTCAACAGTTGCTGCCTACATCTCTAAAAAATAATACTGTGAACATCAGCCAAAAGCTAGAGAGCAATTCTGCAATGCTTTGGGCGTAGCAACAGCATAAAGGAGCAAAGGACAGAAGCCCCCAAAGCTTATACTTCAGAGGACTTTCCCACCATGTAGCAATAATGACTCACAGTGAAGCAAAAGCCATCTGTTCATCTGGACACAGATACTGCTTGTCAGTTAGCAGGAAACATTTCCACAGAAGAATCTCTCTGCAGTGTTGATCTCCCTGTATAGACAAACTTTTGGTGTTTCAGATCTTCTAGTCTGTAAATGATGAACATTGTATCTTCCTTTCATTCTGCTTTGCCTGTCTTATCTTTTTCAAAAATAAGCTGGTCAGGCAAGAGATTGCCTGTGTGGATGTATCTATCTTTACAGCTTGGCTAATACAATGAGGTCTTCAAGTAAACTCATGAGTCTAGCCTCATAAAAAACTAAGCATCCAAATGCAGTGACACTGAACATGCCCAACTTTCAGCCAGTGGCAGTGCCATGCTCATGAAGCCCTTGGGCATCAGCACCTTCCCATTCCTCCTTTCTGTTCCCACCACTACATGACTTAGCCAAGTTAGGACCCTTCTTAAACCTTGAACTTGCCACGTTCCATTGTTCCCCCTAAAAACATCTCTGACATCAGCCATTGATGAAACTGGGAAAGTACAGTCACAACTAACATGTTGTATTTAGAAATAGTCAGCAGCAGAAAAACACTCTGTAAAGAGACCAGTCTTAAAGTCATGTTTAACTAATCTTTTGGGGATGAAAACCGCCATTTAGTGTGTGTTCTTGCCACATGTAGCCCAATGGGATTTAGCATTACTGTTGCATTTAGGTGTTATCACAACATAAACAAGGAATACTAAAAAGTATGCAAGTATAAATCTCAGATTTTTTCCTAGTATAACTGCTTCTGCAGGCACTGTGTTCCAATATGCTTGACTATTACATAGTTTGAGTTATCACTGCATGTATGGTTAGCAACTCACATGTGCAGGATGGTGGGCTAAGTCTTCTCATGTGTGTAATGTTTAAAATGAAATTATTTCCACTATTATTTTGATGGATTCGGTTTCAGGCAGACAAGATCCAAAAAATCAGATAAATTCTTTAAGATCCTGCTGTACTGAAGATATTCGTAACAATGACATACAGAAAGAATGAAAAAGCCCTTCTTCCTTCTATTAAAATTAGATTTTCTCTTAAAATTAGCTCAGAAGGCCATTAGCATTCTATAAAACAGACATGTGATTTCATATTAAATTATATACCAAAAAGATCAGCTAGTTAAGAATTTTCTCCCTTGAGTTAAAACAAGAAGGCAAAGTATTTGTTTCAAAGAATACTTTTGACTTCTATCATGCCTCTGAAATCCATGATTTCCAAATGAATGGCAAACGAGATTTAAAAAAAACCCTAGATTAATAAATTTCATAAACTGCCAGAGGATGGAAAAGATCTAGAGAGAAAGATTTTGGCTTTTGTGTAGGCATATTAACTTATTTGTTTGCTCCTTGCAAACAGCAAATTGCCTGGAGCATTTGAACTAAAAAATTGCTCATTTAAAGAAAAAAAAATATTTGGCAAAATATTCTAGGAGATGTTCTAAAAAATGTCTACGTATTTTTGAGGGAGAAGGATTAGATACAAATGACAGGGAGGGAAGTCAGAGAAAAGCACCATGTAATTAAAAAAATTATAATAGATGATTCCTGCACCAGGTGAAAATCACGTAGCGTACACCTCTAAAGAAGACAGTCAGGCTTTGCCGGAGAAATCTTGAAGGAAGCTGCCTATCTTCTAGGAAAAAAAAAAAAAATTACTGGGGGAAAAAGCTTTAAAAAGCTTGTGAAATGGCCAGCAGGAAATGAAATGACCACCACAGATAAGAACATCATCAGGTCATAAGCGTATAGGAATAGGGCTAACACTTTGGTCATTATTCAAAAGCAAATGAAAGATGAGCTTATGATAACAAGCTTGGATTAGGGCTCCTAAGATCTGAGTTCATTTCTTGGCTCTGCAATAATCTCTCCTTGTGATTTTGGGCCAAAGCTTACAGTTGGATAGACTGAGGAAAGGAAGAAGTATCCTTTTTATGCAGTGAGGGAACTGAGACCCAGAGATAATACTAACCAAGGATTCACAATGCTTTACAGATACTTACACTTCCAATAAATTTCCCTGTAGAGAAAGATGACTGGGAGCTGAGAGGTATCTTTGTGGGTCTGATCCAATTACCTCTGCATTTCTGTTTCCACATTGTAGCATTCAGATAATAAATCCCTTCTCCCGCACCATTAACAAAGGCTGTTTATTTGTGGTTTGGATTTTTTTTTTAGTTGTTTCTGTTTGGTTTTTTTTTCCTCACCAGGCTACAATAGAAACTCAGGAAAAATACTCTTTTACACAGTAATTTACATATTCGTTAGAACTTTGCAGTCTCATAGTGAGGATCCAAGAAGCTTCCATGAATCAACAAGTAACTAGTTATTATGTGTGTGTATATATATATACACCCATTCATCTCAGATACTTACAGAGTAAATACCTTTATTTTATTATTGCTATCATCCCAGGGCACAGTAGCAATAATGACAATAATGTGAGTATATTGATGGAGTGTGTCTTGGGGTTTACACAGCAAATAGCAATTTCCCTGATTTCCCACTCACCCGGCTGAATTCTGACACTGACTGAGACTAAACTGAGAGCACTTGAGTGGAATTTTAGGATTACTTCATCACAGTCACTTGCTTTTCATTTCCTTTTCCCTGCCGATCTTCTGAAGCTACCAGAGTTATGCTGATGTGAATGAGATCTGAATCCTGCCCATTGGCAACAGTTACTAAAAACAGGAAATGGGATATTTCAAATAACAATAGGTGGGAACAGTGAGTAAAGGTTCCTACGTGGTAACGGTGCTGACTCTTTAATGACTATGTTTATTTCCTTTTTTTCCAAAGAAGGCCACAGTTCATTTTGTTCTTGAATAGGTATAGCCTGTCCATATGCATATCAGACACTGTATCTAATTTTGCTGCTTATGTTAATGGCAGGGGGGATAAGAGCACTGAGTCCCTCTTCTCATAATGACAGACACAATCAGATCACTATCCTGTGCCATGCCACCAAATAAGTTAAGTTGCTAGAGCCAAAAGGTTCATCCCATGTCCTGTTAATAGGAAAGCTCTCAATTCTTGCAGCAACAGTTAGGTGGGCTTTTTTCCTCTTGTGCACCATAGAATGGGGTACTGTGACATAAGACAAAAACCCGTACCCTTTACAAAACTTACAGCACACATAATGTATTTCGCATAAAGTCAGAGCACAGATGTTATGAGTTGGAAAATATATCCTGGGCCATGCAGTTCATTCCAAACAAAGGTCTGCCGTTCTTGGCTGAGGTTTCCATGCAGCTCCTTGTCTAGTCTTGCTGTGACTAATTTCCAGAAAAGGCAGTTTCACAACCACTCCAGGCAAACCAGCCCTATGTCTAATTGGCATTGCTGCTTAGAAATACTTTTTCGCATTCTTCTATGAAAGTTCGTAGTTAAAATCAAATTCGGTATGCTTTTACTGAGCTTCACAAGGAGCTAGTGTCCTTGTGAGGAGCTAGTCCACCTATTTCTAACAATCATTAGTCCTCCAGTCTCTCGCATCACAAATTGATTGGTTCGTGTTGGTTTCCTTTTGTCACAGCTTCCAAAATCGGTCTGAATTATTTCCCAGCTTAATGCACTGTTAAAAAATTGTCACTGTTAGCAATAGCAAAAGGAAGAAATGGTCATAGGAAAATGATAAAATGCCAAACAACACAGGGGTTTGGGTTTTTTTCTTAGCTTGAGCTGCTTTTCTCACCATTAGCCATAGCAATTTTAGCTCCTCCACCTGTGGAAGCAGTCAGTGAACTTCCTAAAAGCTGTAACTTGGCATCAGACAAGTCCCAGTTGCTTGTATTTGACACTTCTTATGAGGATGCTTACCCCAAAACCCATTTTTTCCCAAAGACTCCTTGCAAAGAAAGTGTGGTTTTCTGGTTTTTTGTTACTTGTATTTAGAAAAAAGAGGTTCAGAAAGCTACATATTTTTTTTTGTTTAGGTTTTTTTTTTTTCTGAAGACTAGAAATTCAGGTCTTCTAAATCATGGAAGACTTTATGCACTGCTAGAAATGTAGTCACCCCAAAGTTCAGGTAGCATAAAAATGAAAATTGTTAACTTTTTGAAGGGCAATTTTTATTTACCTTGACTAGGATAAATGCTTTTAAATACTTTAAAACCCCATAAGTGATATTTGCTATATTAGAAACCATGGAATACCTATTCAATTAGGACTAATAACTACTAATAATACTCTTGTGTATTGTTAAGCAGACTGTTCATATGAGTCTGGTAGAAATTATGTCTAATTTTTTGCTAGCACAGTCACCCAAGAAAAAGCTGAAAGTGAACATATGTTTTCTTCATAAGTACATCCAGCAGCTAAGCATCAGGGAGCAAAAAGACCTATTTAAAGTAGAAAGACAACACTGGCACATAAGGAAACATGCATAATAAACTGGTTGCAAATAGGCCAGGAATTAGAGAACCATCACTCTTAATTAAAGCACTCAAAGAGACAGAATCACCTTTCCAGTGTCAGATATGGAAATGGAAAATATAATTGCTTTCAAGGTGAGGGTATGCAGACTTAAAGAAGATATTCTACAGTACCTCTGCCTGAAAAAAAGGATTGTCTATTGATACTTATTGTTTTCATGCTGTTCCTGGGTGCTGATGGGGAACACAGACCAGTTCCCAGAGCGCTACCTTCTCATTGACTGTTTAGGCGTGTCTAGGAGTATCAAAGTGAAAACAGGAGCTTAAAAGCATGAACTCCAAGGCTCCTTAACCGGTAGACTGTAAAAAATACAGAGCTCTTAGTTTGGTCTGAAGGGTAAAAAAAAAAAAAAACCAAACCCAAAACACAACAAAGAAACAACCCTCCCCTCACAACACCTTGCTTTGACTCAGCTGTGGGTCATTGCCTCGTGCTCTGTTCACATTAGCTAATGACGACAATCTTTTCCCTCCATTCAGGTTAATTGTTTACCAGTGTTTGTAGGGCAACACATCACCTTTCTTAACTGTTTGCTGTGTCTGCTGAAGAAGTTCAGGTTCCATTTACCTAAATTCTTCCTCACTGTATTTTTTGTCCTTATTACTTTTCTAATTCTTTCACCTTGCACTCTGCCAGTAGGCTACCCTACTGCCAGAAATGTAACTCTCTAATTCTGCTAGAGTGACAGATCAGGAATCACCCCACTTGCTTGCCTACTTATATCATTTCTATTTATATATTCTCAAAGAGCATTTACTTTATCTGTGGTAGAATCACACTGCATGCTAGTTTTCAATTTAGCAACTTACCACCTTAGAAGCAGATCATTTCAAGTAGTGTTCTCCGCTAACCGACAATGCTTTCATGCACTTGACACACTCTTTTTCCCCAAATAAACTCCATTTATCCTAATCAAACCACAAACTATTGATTCCTGCCTGTTCTATCTAACTTCCCTGCATCTGGCTGCACGTGAGCCATTTTCAGGAGGCTTTCTCTTCTTACTCTCAGCACTGAATAAAGTGCAAAGCAAGTTAACATGCCCTCTAAAAATGCATGAATATTCTAGGAACAGAACAGGTGCTCCCCCTGCCTCATGTAGAGCTCAGCCCACCTGGAAAACACCGTCTGTCACCCGCTACACTGGAGAGCAGATTTTCCAGGAACAGTCTACCATCCCTAACAAAAGCGGTTACTACAGAGCAGTGGTGGGGCATTTTATGTGGCAATATAGCTTTTCAGATAGAACCTTATTAAAAATAATGAACCAAAAAAAATATTAAAGCGCACAGGGCTTTTTTTCTCTGCACATATTTGTAAATTAGCAGCCTTAAAGGTGTAAATTGGCTGATTATCCTAAACTGTGGACAGTCCTATTTGAAAGCCATTGTGCAACTCTGCAGGCAAAGCACTGACATTTGGAGTAATCCTACACAATTTGTACTAATTTTTCGCTACTTTTATAAATTACCTAGATCATACAGACTTATAAACACACTGATCATTTGCAGGATGAGAAGTAAATCTATGGCTACCTCTATATAATCAAGGACAGACATACGGAATTAGCTGTAAGCCAGTCACAAGAAATTTATCCAAAGAACTCAATAGCTGTACTCCTTCCTAACCACTAGCACTGCCCATTCATTACGCATGCTTCGGCATCCTCCACCACTACTGTAAATGCAGAGGCTTCCGCTCTATATCAGGTGGTCTCTGTCTCTGGTTGGAACATCTAAATAAAGTAGCGTAGTCCCAAGGGACTGCCTGATTTTGATTTGTTTGGGTTTTTTTTTTAAGTTAGAACACGTTTTCACTCAAGGCTTTCAAGGTAAATTCCACCCTGGCGCATGATTCAAAAAATCTCAGTGGTATAAAATGGATATTTGAAACTTTATTGCTATGTGTAGCTTGAAGAATGTCATTAGGGACTAAATTATATCTTCAAGCATCTACAGTACTTCATTCTTTGATTTTCGGGCCTATTAAAATTTGTCCTAATGTTTATTATCCTCCATAGAGTACAATAAATTTCCTTCAACACATATACCATCCCTTCGTTTCACCCGGCTGCTATTAGTGCCAATAGTTTCCCTCCAGCTTGTGTTCCATGGAACAGTCTCCTAAACCACAGCACGTTACTGACTCACTGTTCATTTTAATTCCTCATTCAAAATACACCAGGTAAAAACATTACAGCAGTTTACTTTGCTCTACAGCTTTACCAATTCTCTCTTATCTGGGATTGACCTTTAGTTCTACTTACCCATTTTGTTACTTACGATTAAAGTTTGTTAATACAATTACAACCTGGAACTAACAGATCCAGTGACACTTATGTCAATTTTCTTATAAATGTCCATTGATAATGGTCAGCATTTAATCAGGATATAACTTAACTTTTATCACACCATAGTCACACACGTGCTATGGTTGGATTTGGTCGATTTTTTTCCTGCAGCAATAATCTTCATCTCTCTCAACCAATCCCAGACTGACAGACGAGCAGCAAACTTTACCTGCCAACTAAAAATGCATATTGTAAAAAGATCTTTCTTTTTCTTTTTAATATTGCATCTCCATCAATTCACACCTGCTATCTCCACTGTCCCTCACTGGGAGATACTGCCCATCTGAAGATAACCGTACAAAGTAAGATCCTTATGCTTCCGGCACCACACGGGCACAGTAAATCTCATTCAGCCTCTTACAAGCCCAGATCTCTCCTACATGAAACACAGCTAAAAAGGGGAAAGTGTGAAATAGAGCGGACAGTTGTATTCACTGTACGTACGTTTGAAAATAAAATCTTCTCCATAGATGGAGGAGAGCAGCTAAACAAACACTAATGACATTCAGAGTTACGTTACCAGGTTATATTTGACTCAAGCCCATACCACATTTCAGGCCACAAAACATTTAATACTACCAAACTAAGAGTAGGCTCAAGTAAGATATATAATTCACTTGCTTAAGATGGGGGCTTGGTTTCTTTCCGCATTTCTCTTCAGAGCTTTGGCCACAAGCAGGCACAAAACTACCTGCACTATCTGTTGTTTGCAACACAATTTTGGAAACATATTTATGTGCTTAGCCATGTGAAGCCAAGTAAAGAAATACGGACTAAACAAAGCAAGCTTAGTTCTCTGGATTAAGATGTTTTGAGTCTTCAGCATTGGCTCATTTTTCTAAACATAAAATAATGCTTTAATTGATACAAGAGTTTTGGTGGTTTTTTTTCATAGGCAGAGGAAAACCCAGCCATGAACATCAGTTGTTTGTTTATAGAATCACCATATTAATAGTTTGAGGGGCTAAGGGACAGAAATTTAGACTGACATTTTCACGCCTGCCATCACTAGCTCACAGAAGACAGCAGGCAAAAGGAAAACATTAAATACCTCAGTTACCATCTGTAGGTAACTAGCAACAGATACAAAATTAACAGTAGAGATTACAATGGGAACAGGAGAAAGTTAGAGGGCCTTTTATTGAAGAAACACATTGGGAGTGTTTATCCTATGTGCTGGACCCTCCTTTGGAAAGCTAACAGCTACATGGTCTTAAATTATATTGAGACATCCGTATCATTCACAGGTCTAGTAGTAAGAAAACGAGGTAGTTCTCAGATACCAAGAAAGAAATATTTGTGTTTAGGTGAAAGCAGGCACCACAGAAGGAACTTTTCTTAGAGCAACGCTGGGCGGTGCGGGCCAGGAGCGGGGACACCACGGCCCCAGCGCCGGGAGGGAAGACCTCCAAGCAGATCCCTCTCGCCCATGGAAGAGTTAACGGGGGCCTCGGCCGTGCCTAGCAGGACAAAGGAAGCAGAGGGAGAGCGCAGCCCGGGGCACCCGCGGGTTTTGCCGTGAAGCCTCGCGACCGGCCCGCGGAGACCGGGCCCCCCGAGTCGGGACGCCGGGCTCGGGCCCCACCGGCCCCGCAGCGCCCCCCGCGCCCGCAGGCCGCAGCGCCGCGCTCGCCCCTCCCCTCCCCCGACTCGCCTGCCGAGCGAGCGGCCGCTTCCCCGGCTTTATATACCCTGCTAAAAATAGCCGCCGCCCGCCTCGCCAATCAGGAGGGGCCGAATTTCGAATCGGGCCAATGGCGGGAGCCGTCACGGCCGGGCTCGGTCACGCCAGGAGGAGCCGCGGCGCCCGCCGCGCGGCGATTGGGCGGCTCTGACATCATCGGCACGCGGGGCGCGGGGCGGGCGGCGGCGATTGGGCCGCGGCGGCGGGCGGCGTCACGGGATCACGCGGGGCGGGGGCGGGGGCGGCGCGCGGGGGGCGGGGGCGGCGGCGCGGCCGGGCCGGGCTTTGAATAGGGAAGTTTTGCAGGGGGTGACATTCGCAGTCGGCGCCGTGTTTGCAAATATTGAGCCCGCTCCTGCGCAAGTGTCCGCCGCCGGCCGCGGGAGGGGAGAGCGGCCGCCTCGGGATTCGTCCTGCCCTGCTGTGCAATTAAACTTTGCGTGAAACTTTGGGTCTTTTTTTTTTTTTTTTTTTTTTTCCTTCCTTCCTTCCCGAGCTTCTCAAGGAATTAATATATATCTCTATATATATACAATCGTTTTTATTTTTTTCTTCTCTGGAGAAAAGGTGGGGGGGGGGCTTGGAAACTGAGAGCAGAGGTTTGACACCCCCCGAGCGCCCCCCGCACATAAAGGAGGCATCTGTATTTTTGGTAACCGGCACTGACTTTGTTGTTGCAACTTGAGACATGGATGTTCTCCCAATGTGCAGCATCTTCCAGGAACTCCAGATTGTGCACGACACGGGTTACTTCTCAGCCTTGCCGTCCCTGGAGGAATATTGGCAACAGGTAAACGAGGATGTCGATGTTGTTGTTGTTGTCGGGGTATTTTTTTTTTTTTTAAGCCGTATTAAAGGATGAACGGATTAAAAGGAAAAAAAAAAAAAGGAGGAAAAAAAAAAAAAAAGCCCAAGTGCCAGCAACGAGTTTGGGGAGGATTAAGCACAAATGCGTAGCGATGTTTGGAAGCAGGTGTTTCGGTTTGAAATAAGACGGCTTTTCCGTGGGAAGAGTCCCGAGGTGGATCCGAGGAGCCGCGCATCCCCGTCTGTCCTCGCTGCCCGCCCGCTCCACAACGAGTCCTGGCAAAAGTTTTGCGCTTGTACCGGGTCCAAACTCCACAGCTGGGTCTTGTCATCCGAGCTCCCTGCCTTGGCCGAGGGCTGCTTTTCGCCCGTTACTGTGTTGTTTTGGGTTTCTTTTTTTTTTATTTATTTATTATTATTATTATTATTATTTTAGTTTTTCTTCTGGCTACGAGGAAAAAAACAACAGGAGCGTCCGCGCGCCGATGTGCACATCTCTGTGCGTGCATCTAGACGGTGTATATAATGTATACAATGTGTATAAATATACAGTGTATATAATGTATACGATGTAGCTGATTCTCAGCGCAGGGAGCTTTTCAGAGTCCGTGAGTTGTCAGTCATATGACAGCGATTCCCTTCTCCTAATTGCTTTGGTCGGGAAGGAGGAAGAACGGAGGCTCCTTTCCTTTAATGGACATATTTTTGTTGCCTTTTTTTTTGTGTGTGTGTGTGTGGTTTCGGTTTGGCCTTTTTTTTTTTTTCCTTCTTTCCCCCCTATCCTTACTTTTCCTCACTGGCATTTCGGCGTTTCCGAGGGGAGAGCCAGGGCTGCTGGGATCCCCCCTCCCCAGCCCGGGGACCGGATCAAATACCTGCTGCCTTTTCGGAAGGTCGAAGGAGCCTTTCCCAGAAGGCTGCAATGCAAAATGTTACAATCTTCACATGCCTCCTAATTGTATGCAATGCCCTTTTTTTTTTTTTTTTTCTTTCCCCTTCCCCCCGCTTCCCCTTTCAGAGAGGCAGCTTCATAGTACGCGATTGAAATGGAGCTAAGTAGTTTCCTTCAGGCATTTGGGGTTTTGGCGAGGGGCCAGCCCTGGTTCCCAGTAGCCTTCAGAGGCATTTAAACACGGAGAGAGCTTCAACTCCGGCCCCCATTACTAATCTATCTAATGAGGAATTTAAATTAGCCGGGAATATGAAAGTTTAACAAGATCTTAAATGTTTTGTTTGAGTTTTTTTTTTAAACCCTTTTCATGGAAAATCAACACACTATTGTGTTGTCCTTGTCGAAACGTTTTTTTTTTGTTGTTTTTAACACGCATTGCAAACCGGTTACCTAATTATAGACAAACGTATAAGTATTGTGTGTAGCAGTGGGTTTGGTTTGGGGTTTTTTTTCCTCCTGTTTTTGCCCACACTCCTTGCCTGGCCAGAACATGTGACCCAGTTTACTTGAGAGGTGCTTGGGGAGAGAGGAGGCGGCTCCCATGGCAGCTCCGCTCTTGGACAGATGGGAAGGGGCTGTCAAGGGAATGTGTGGCATTTGGCATCAGATTTTGCTACCAGGCTTGGAAGAGATGATCTTGCTAAAATAACTGAGAGTTTGGTATGGAAACTTGGTCTGTCCATTTTTTGTGTGACGCTTCAGGATGGATCGTTTCCTATAGTGGAAAGAATAATCCCAAAACATCAGCTTGTTGCCATAACAGTTCATATCCTTGGGGTTTTTTGTTTGTTGGGTTTTTTTTTTTTCTTTTTTCCCCTTCTTTCTGTTCTGCTGTGAAAATGGCTAGAAAGTCTAGCAGGGTGTATTGAAATTGAAACCCGCAGCTTCACCCATTTGGGATGGTTTTGTTTTTTTGTTTTGTTTCGTTTCATGGAGCAGAGGGGAATGCAGTTGCACAGGGGGGGTGAAGGAGGGGGGAGGGGAGCCCATGCACTGTTGCGTGTATATTTGAACAGAGTACTTTCTTGGCAGATGGTCAGGGTTTTAAAAGGAAGTCTCCTTTGGCATTGCGTGAAAGAAAGAGAGAGATGACTCATACAGTTGCTCTCTCGGGCAGTAGATAAAGTTCTTGTTCATTGTGGGACTCCCAGCAGGACCTCAGAGTAACTTCCCGTTTTGCATCCTATAGAATAGGACATTTCTATTCTGGAACTTTTTTTTTTCTCCCCTCTTCTCTGTTGTTGTTGAAGTTCCTCGTGTTCCTCTGAACATGCATGGGAACGGTTGGGAGTTATGTAGCGTGCCTGCCAATACGCTTGGAAATGACATTCTTTGAAAGTCGAGTGTGCTGCGTTCTCATGCACAGGAAATGGGAGGATGTCTGCTGCTTCATTGATGTCCCCAGAAGACGGATGGCAGCTCTGCAGCCATGCTGAAATGTGGCTTTGTTTTCTGACACAGTTTGGGTTTTAGCTGCATGTCAGAGCACATTGTGTTCGGTTGGGTCCTTTCAGCCTCGTGTTTATGTGTCAGAGATACAAAACAACTTGAAATTAGACGAGGTGCAAGAGCAAAGTGTAATTATTTGTTGTGGTTCTCTATGGTCCTTTGCAACGTCGGCTACTGAAAACATAGATTTCATGATGAGAGGGATGATAATGTGACTGACTCATTAGAAAGCTATTTTGGAAACCAAAGCTGACTTGCACCTTCAACTGTGTGTTTGAACTTCTGCCCAGGTCTCAAAAACTGATTTCTTTTCATTGTAATAATCACCTAGTTACGGCTGGAGGAGCCTTTAATTTATTTTGAACCTAGAAACCTCAAATCAAACATACTACAATTCTACTTGCTTCTTGAAGTGTAAAATACAATTGAGTTTATTTTTAAGCAAGCTTGTAACTTTTCTCTTTTTTCTTCTTCTCTTTCACCTAGACGTGTTTGGAGCTTGAACGGTATCTTCAAAGTGAGCCCTGTTATGTTTCTGCATCTGAAATCAAATTTGATAGCCAAGAGGATCTCTGGACCAAAATTATTCTGGCACGTGAGAAAAAGGAGGAATCTGAACTGAAGAGCACGTGTGTCCCAAAAGAGGACAATCTTACTAGTCAGAACTTAGAGACCAACAGTTTGAATTCTGACGTGAGCAGTGAATCTTCAGACAGCTCTGAGGAGCTCTCACCCACTACAAAGTTTACCTCTGACCCCATAAGCGATGTTTTAGCCAGTTCAGGAAACTTGAGTTCGTCTGTCACTTCTACTCCCCCTTCGTCTCCTGAGCTGAGCAAGGAGCCTTCTTCCCAGCTATGGAATTGTACGCCGAGTGAGTTGCATTCACCAGGGAAAATTCGTACCGGTACCACTGGAAAGACTGCAGAGAAAGGTACACCCGCCAATGGTGACACCTCACCAGATGGCAGAAGGCGTGTTCACCGGTGTCATTTTAACGGTTGCAGGAAAGTTTACACCAAAAGTTCACATCTGAAAGCACATCAGCGCACTCATACAGGTTAGTAACCATATGCTTATTAAGAGTTGGCAAGTACTGCAGGGGATACCCCTGGCAGTGGTGGTGGTGTCACTGGGTTACACAATCGCTGGGTGAGAGCCCAGGTTTGGAGAGATGATGTAATAGTAACAGAGCCTTACCAGCATGGACGACATCACTTCCTCATTCTCCTCGTACGCGAGTTGAAGCCAAGACAATTGGTGGTAGATGGGTCGCTCTCATTGCAAATAGGAGCCACTCATCTAAAATAAGCAAGAGTCAGGAAGCTGCAGCGGCGTGTGGTCTTCAGGAGAAAAGGTCTAGCCAAAATAGATACTAGCCCTTTGTTGATATTTATTTGTAAAGCAAAAACAAGTTGAGACTTTATTGCAAAAAATGGAACGTCATACCCCTAAAATGGTCAGGTCACTAAATACTGGAGGAGCTTGGTTTTGTGGTTCCGTCTGTGTTGGGTCTGTTCAATCAGCCACACCAAGGCCTTGATTATATAAAGTATAGCCATAGTGGTAAATAATTTAACAGTTGCGTGTGCCATTGTTATTGGCAAAAATCTTGGAAAGCCACAGTCTGTTGTAGTCCATCTAATATAGCTGCCTAATTAGACTTTCAAATATATGATTTACTTTATAATTTCATCTCAAAATACTGAGCAACAGCATTTTCTTGTTATGGCACCTGAACTAAAAATAAGAATCCTCTGTGTCCTCGGGAAAGAAAGCAAGGAAGATAGACACTTCAGGGCTTTTTATAAATATTTTATGTTTGAAGTAGCGTGCTGATTTGCTTGTTTGAGCATTATTATTTGACATTTCTTTATGATGACAGATAGATATGTAGGACGGTACCTTGGCTTAATAGTCATTGCTTAACATGAGGAATTGGCCTGGTGTTCTTGGTGTACCAGTGCAAAGACCTGTATGGTTGTGTTTCCACCCCACCCCCACCCCACCCCCGAGATCTGGAAAGAAAATTCAAGGAAAAGATCCTATTTTGACTCCTGAGCTTGGCATTTTGTGGCTTTTATGGGAAGTCTGAGCAAGCTGGGATGCTCCCATTGTCATGCAGAAGTCAGATAAAACAAGGTTATTTCAAAAGGAAAGAACAACTTCCACTGAAACCATGGTGGCTGAGCAGACATAAATAGCTGCCAGCCAGAAATATTGCAGAACTGCTGTCCTGGTGCTGTCTGGCTGAGAACGTTCCTGTGAATGGAAGTGGTATTTCTTAAATGCTGAAATAGCAGTGTTCAAAGCGGTGTGCAGGCTTTTCCAAGAATATGTGGCTCAGCAGAAAGGAGGTTGCATGTTATGCAGTTGAGTGAGTGACAGAGCACTTTGATGCAATACAGTAGCCTAATTGCCTTTTGGAGCCTTGCTGTGCCATCTTTAATCACCTTTATGAGGTGAATGATACCTGTTTGGGAGTAAGGCTGCCATTATGGATGAACAGGAATGGTAGAAGGTATGATTTCTTTGTTTCCTGTGAGCCCGTTTTATCATGCTTTTTTTAATAAGAATGAGATTATTTGATGTGCTGTTGCAGCCAAATAGTTAAATAGCAGTCATGTGGATGGATTTTGCAAACCTTTTTTGTCTACGTGTTCTGAAGTATTCAGATAGGTTAAATAAAATTGGCTGTCTTTGGAGGGTGGAGGAGGTTTACATTGAAAATGAATGGGATGGCACCTATCTTTCTTTGAATGAAGTTGTGACTAATGTGTAATTTGCTTTCTTTGTAGGGGAAAAGCCTTACAGATGTTCATGGGAAGGGTGTGAGTGGCGTTTTGCAAGAAGTGATGAATTAACCAGGCACTTCAGAAAGCACACTGGTGCCAAGCCTTTTAAATGTAGTCACTGTGACAGGTATGTGACTGAAGTGCACCTTTTAAAATAGTTCCTTTTAATGCTTGTTGGAAAGTGAGTCTAGGCTGCGTTTCACTTTTGAAGAAATCATTTGGGAATGCAACTGTGTCTAGTATTTTTAAAGGATTGTATATTTAGACTGGAAAAAAACCCCTTCCATTTTACTAATCTTTGGGAAGCGGTGTGTAGCCTGAATGTTGCAGATGAGTGTTGAGTGTCCCTAGTGTCACCATGCATTTGCAGAGCTCCTGGGTGCCCACAGACAACTTGAGTGCTCTTCTGGAATGCCAAATCCCTCCTCCACTAGCAGAGCAAGGCCTTAGACACGCATGTAGCGTCTTGTGTGCCAGCAACTGTGCGCTAATGTGCAACCTTACTCTTGCCTTGCAGGTGTTTTTCCAGGTCTGACCACCTGGCCCTTCACATGAAGAGACACATTTGAATGGGTCAAGAGGTGAATCCTGCGGGCTAAGAGGCGTCAAGGTTGAAGAACCTTGAGCGGAGGGATGCGTGTTCCAGCCAAAGCATGCCATTTTGCACCCTACCCAGTTGCCTCCAGGACCTCACTTCCTTGAAGGTCTTTTGAGGGCTAATAAGTCATGTAAGAAACGGCATAGCAACTGCAGTGTGTGACGTTTGGGGTTTCCTGGACTCATACGCTGGTATCTAACCTTCTGAGTGGCTCCTAAGCCTTTGCCGTGAGCATGTGCACTGAGAATGTTAATGATTGGGCGACTGTATGCGATGAGGATCTCTTGATGACTGTATGCTGAGGCACATTTTTTTTCTTGTGGTTGTTTTATAACTGTAAGAGAAAAAAATAGTCTGAATGTCTTGTATGTGAGGAATATCTCATGAGATGGGACAACCACCAATCATTTCCAAGGGGTGGGGGGAGGGGCATCTGCACCTTTTTAGAGGGACAACAGAGAGGGGAAGGGGGCAGTAAAAAGAGTCAGGATGCCAGAATGGAGATGGGGGACCTCCCCATTCCTGTGTGAGAGGAGCTTTAGGTGTCTGGTGCAGCTATTAAACGTGCAATGTGTGAAGTAGCTTGTTTTACTTGCTACAGAGCTCGTTTGTAATCCATTGTATAAGCTGTGTATTTACAAATGTAACACAACTATAACTTTTCATTATAATACAAAGGTTATTGCATGGTTCTGGGGAACTATATGCTTTTCCATTCTTTAATCAGGACTGCAGTTTTGATTCCAGTTAAGAGCAGCTAAAATACAATTGATCTAATGTTACATAATGTGTGGAACATGAATAATTTTTCTGTTGGGTGGATAAAACCACTATTGGTTAGAAACTGATTTTTCTCATGCAGCTAATTTTTCTCTTATTTATGCCTTGAGGACTAACTTCTGGTTTTCTAGCTGTTAATGCACTGTTGACCTTAATAATGGTGCCTTATGCAAGTGACCTTCTCTTGTAGGGGGTCTTATACAGGGGTATGGGTGATGCATGCTTTATTAAGGCTCTTTTTTCACCTGGCATTGTACTGTATCAAATGTATAATATGAGGGGAAAAAAAGGTTACTTCCAGGGTCCTCCTTCACAAAGACAAATATAGAGAAAAGTCATTCATGTCAGTACAGTATTTGTTTAACTTCAACGTCTAATTTGACTGTGTTACAGTATAATGCATATGCCAATTGAATACCTGACCAGTTCTGCCACCCTGAGACTTTTTTTATATTGACCTTGCACAACAACTGTGTATATACACACCCCAACTGTACTTAATATGTCAAGTTTTCATACATATTAAAGATACAGAAGTATTAAAAGATGTATTTGCTTAAAAGGCACAAGTTTCACATCTATATATCTAGCTATCTGTTGGTCATACAGAAAGAAACTATATTACTTTTTTTTTAAAAGTGGGCAAGAAAAATAATTGTGTATGTATATTTGTGTGTACAGTCTGTGTATGTGTGTATATATATAGATAATATATAAATATTTTTTTTAAAAGGAAAAAAAATAGAACACATAGCTAGAAAATGCCACAGCCCATCAAAATATTCCCTCCCCCCTGCAATACGGTCATTAAGGAGACAAAGAAATGAAAGATGCAGTTTTTAAAATCTAGCGTTTTTAGAAGCTTTACCTTTAGCTTAATGGTATGCTAAAGGCTTTGTTGGCATTCAGTCCTTCTCCGACTGCTGACTGTGTTTTGTAGTTATTAGGTTGTCTGGAATAGCGTATCTGTGGCCATTTATGAATGATATGAACCGAATATTGGCATGCTAAAAGAATATTAGCTGTATGCAGATGAAGTACACTCGGGTTTTGGCCTTCCAGCTTACTGGAGGACCTCTGAGTGAGCTAGTCGTTGTGGTGGTTGAGCTCTAATTTTACATAGTTCAGCTAAAATGAAGACTGTTTTTTCCTAGAATAGAAATGGTCTGTCCAAAAGCAGTATTTTTTTTTTTAAACCAGCTCACTACAGTCGATGCAACGAAACATGTGAACTGTTTCTTTTTCTATTTATTATCAGTCTTGCTTACTATGCTAATATTTTGGTATATCTTCCTGGAAATGTATGTAGAAAAGTGATTTTAAAAAAAGTATATGCAAGTGATCTGGTTCTAAGGAACACATAGGCTTAAATCATTCTCATTTCAATTTTTGTTTCAATTGCCTGAAAATGCACTTTTTTTTCTTCCCTAAAACAAACAAAATTTCTCTAAAAATGGATTTCTATTTAGGGTTGGCTTTTGTTGTGTTTTTAACTCCTTGTTTGCATTGTTCTAGGCTTAACCATAGTTCGTATAAGCAAGAAAGTAAACAAAAGCAAAAACAAACAAACAAAAAAACCAACCCCAAACAAAAAAAATATGAAACTTGCACTGGCTTGTCTCAATTGTGAAACGCCATCAGACTTATGTGGATGGGGTGGGGCTGTGTGCCATATGTCAAATGCCTGTAATTTTCTTAATGAGCAAGTACATTTTGTTCAGGTGATAACTGAGCCTCAATCAAGCTGAAAAATAAAAAAATAAAACATTTTTTTGCTTGAAATTTAAGAAGAAAAGTTTCTATTAGTGAAATTTCTTTTTTTTTGTTTTTGAAGCACCCTGTTATCTAAAGAATCTCTTTGTAAGATTTTTGTAAAAATTTTGTTTTACAAGATTTTATTTGAAATTGTTTTTTGCAAGATTGTTATATTTCTGTATGAATGTATTTTTTATTGGAATAACATAAAAAGAAATTCTTATCAGCATCATGTGTCTGGTTTCATCTTTCTCCTCTTTGACATCCTACACACCAAACAGTGCCAAATACTATGTCAACGCTTTGCCTTGAGTCACCTGGTTGCAGGTACAAACACCTTTGGTGATGGTCACTTTGTGGAATATAAGCTCGATGAGAAACCAGTTTTGGCAGTAGACACTAAAAGTTCTTCTGTAGCTGGAAAGCTGTTGTTGATTTATCTTTTGTCTCAGCAGAATAAATAGTTAACGTGATTGTTAGTGCAAGACTGCATCTTTATTCCAACTCATTTGTTCTGGAGAGTGAAAGCATGTAGGACAGGTTCTACAAGTGGGAAAGGAGATTCAGTGGGCTTTTAAAGTAAGGGAAAAAAACAGACAGGTGTTGACTGGGCTGGAAGCACCTGTCCTTAACTTATACTGCAGAGTGCAGGCCTTTAATGTGCCTGGTCGATGGGGAAGCAAGCCAGAAACCTTGAAGGCACAGTTGTGGGAAGGAATGCAGGGAGGGAACCACGTGAGATCTGCCTGTCCCAGAAGCACAGAGCTGAGTCTGCTGTAGGGCTGACCTGACCCAGATGCCGGTGGTGACCTTCAACCAGCCAAACACAAACCTCGAGACTGCATTTTTTTTTTTTTATAGAAGTGGCTCTTTGTAGCATGTTTGGCATGTATGCTGGCTTGGGACACATGCAGAACTTGTTTAATGTTGCCTTGTGTCTTCTGCTTCACTCATGCTGATGTTAAAAATCCCCTAAGCATAAAATAAAACCATTGGCAGAAATGGCAAAGTTAAATGCTGAGAAACTGAACATGTGAATTCAGTTCACAGTAATGAAATGTTTCATAAGTTTACATGAGAAGCGGTCTAAAACTTATGTAGAAAAGAGCTGAATCAATAATACAGGTTGAGACACAAGTATTGTGGAGGAGAGACCCTTGCCACCTACCCCAATTAGCCCTGCAACAGGCTACTAAATAGATAGTGTGTCTACATATAAACAAGAAAGAAATGGCAACTTAAGCAAATTTGTGATCTGTACTGAGAGGGATTTATTAAATTTCACCACTGGTACAATATCTCAAACGATGAAGCACAGATACCTTCTGGGAAACCTACGGTTAAAACAGAAAAAGGAAAAAGCTACCAAGATTTAGGGATTGTGACATTTTGCCTTCTCATCTGTATACAATATAGAAATGGAGATAGTTTTAAAGAACTGAGCTTGACCTTTGAGGTTCTTCACCTGAAATGTTCGATGGGCGTGTAATACAGAACAAGAATTGGCACATTTTTGCATGTTTATTGGCTGCATGTCGTTTTGGGCTGTGTCTTACTGTAATCTAAAAAACAAGGCCTGGTAACTCCATTATTAAGAATGTTATTGAGATCCCTCCCTCTTTCTTTTTTTCTGAGAGACTGTAGCTGTTAAGAAAAAAAAAAAGGAGTTGTGTCAGAGCTATTAGGCAACAAGGAAACTATAAAGCAGGAAGCAATAGCAATTTCAGGGTTTCATGTGCCTTTCAACATGTACATCTACTGTAGGCTTGCTTAATTCCAGATTTTGAAATGCAGAGCAGATGGGAAGGGATGTGAGTTTGAGGGTGAAGAAGTGAGGTGGCTGAGGTATAGACCTGGATTTGTAGCCTCAGCAAGTTCCAACAAGATGAAAATGAGGACAGAGCCTGTGAGCCAACATGTGAGCTTCTTGCTGCAGAGGTTAGATATGGCATGTTTGTGCACTTATGCACACATATATGCATGCAAAGGTCAAGATGAAACAGTTAAAAGTCCCAATACAAAACATGTTTGGATGTTTTGGGTTTTTCTAACTCTTCGATGCGAAAAATTCTGGCATAAAAGTGATCAGTGCAAGTAGGGCATATCACAGTTTACCAGCTTATTTGAACACTGTATATTATTGATACAACAGGACTTTGAAGTTCACAATAGACAAATTATTGCTATTTTCTTAAATTGGATGTTGATATTGTTCAAAGTTACTGCCTCTTTCCCTCTAAATCACATTATGATTTGTCACAAACTGAATCTAGAATTGTTGTGCCTGTTAGAGCATGTTGAAGACAGGCTCTATTTTATTCTTTCCTGTTTAGGGGTCATTCATGGTACCTTTGCCTATGTGTCCCTCTTTTATATCTTCCATTCTTCTCAACTACTTGTGCATTCACTCTTTATTTTCGTTAATTGCACTGAAAGCTCTGAGGAATAAAAACAAGCTCTGTAAATCACACAAACAGCAGCAGCAAAATTACAAACAAGGAGAAGGAAAAACACTGTGGCGATTGTTTCAAAAAGTAGTTGTGTTGCTTTTGCAGCACCAAAGGAGTACATGATCTTACATATTATCAGAACAGGGAGAGATAACCTTAAAGAAAACTCCATGGTCCATCCATTGGATGTCTGCTTAGCCTCGTCTGGACGGAGGATTTAAGGTAGACGAAAACAGTAAGGGGAGCTCTAACTGCACAAGAGTGGGGCAGGGGGACACATAGATAAGGAAAGTTTCACCTCTGTCTTTTGAGGCATAAAATGACCTGTATTTCCTCCTTGTTCCTCCATTTTTCCAAAATTCCTTGGAGACAAATTGGCTCAGATAGGAAATCTGTGCAATATTTCTTTCTCAAGCTTTTCCACCTTTGCTTCTTCAGCTAGCACTAGTTTATAGAGCAGGCTACACCACCAATATTCCAGTTCTTTATTTCTGGTGACAAGAGATTACCAAGCAGCTTGTACCGCCCCCAGAAGTCTGCCTGCTTTTGCTTCATCCCATGGGATTTTGTAGCCAAGAGGCATTAACAGGTACTTCTGAAATAAAGCATCTGACATGGCAAGAAACGAGGCAATAGCATCTTTTTTTCCCCTTTAGTTCTTTTACCTTTACACTGTTTCATCCTTTATTCATGGTCCCTAGATATATGGCATTTATTTTTGATCAAACCTGTAGCAATACTGTCTCATAACCATTTGAGCTCGTACATATAAGGGAGAATGAGCAGATGGAGTATTGCTTTTGCACATAGGTCTACAGGGGTTTAATCAGTCTAGGATTCATTTGAGCTACCCTGGGAAATAAGGGTTTGCAGGCTCATGCATTAATATTGTGAGGCCTTGGTCAAAAGCTCGTATAAGTCAAAGACAAATTCCTTTCTGAATTCAACGTGCTCCAGACACAGTCATTTTTTCACAGGGCTGAACCTAAGGAAGAAGTACATTTGAAACCCATTCAGAACCAAATTTTCATTCAACGACATTTATGACTATATTTGCCCGTTTTCCATCGAACATTTGAGCTGTAGTTTACAAGTGTAAGCATTGCAAAGCTGATTTTTTTTTTAACAGAAATGGGATTATTTTCTGAAATTTATTTTTGATTGCAGACTGATGATAAACTTTGTAATTTGTTCTGCAGTTTCAGTTGCACAATAGCTACATAATAATTTTGTAAGCTACAGCAGTGACTATATTGAACAGCAGTATTTGCAATCTGAATGCTTCACAAATTATTAGCTGAGAAATTATTAACTGAATAAATTAACCAGATTTGTAAGATACCATAGCAACAAAGGTGGCCTATGCTTTAAAAAAAGTGCTACCTCAGATACAAGCCAGCACATTTTGTTAAAATAAAGGGAAACTATTCAGAATTTTTAGTTGAGGCTACAGATTGGTCATGTTTTTGAAATATAGGCTTATAATTTGTCACAGGAAAAATAACTCCAAAAAGCGAAACCGCTAAGGTGGTTTAAGATGATCTATTATGCGGAGGTGTCTAGTGCAGCCATTCTGGATTGGTGTCATGATAGGAAACAGATGGTATATGTGTTTATGTTTAACATTTAAGGAGGTATAGAAAGCAATTGGGAGGTGATGTATTTTGTTAATGGGCGAGTAAAGCCTCATATGTACGGTTAAAATAGAATGTAAAAAACAAGCAACATTTTTTCAGCACAGATGAGACAATGCAATAACACACTTAAGTAGATTTATTTGACTTGTTTCACTTTAAATAATTTCAATGAGAAATTCTCTAAATGTTTCTGAGTGGAGATAGAAAGTAATCTGGTAACCACATGCCTTGATGTGAGCCAAGCTGTTCTTTAACAGCACTTTCTTTCAATACAATATAAATTTAGCTGGAATTAGCATTGCTGAATATTAGTCCCTCAGTGCCTCACTTGCTAAACCTGCATATTCTTTTTATTGCCTATATGCATTTCAGAAGCAGAGTGTGTGGTCAGTTCTGGACAAAGGCAGATTATCTAATGGGACTAGGGAAAGCGATGAGTTTGCTGAATACTGTAACATAACAAACACCTCAGTAATAATTCCGTAAGGTAGCAGATCTGCAGTGGATACAGTAATATATTTTTCCTGTAACATGCCACCTTTTGGATTTGATACTGAATATATGAGAAATCTAGTTATGCATGCAAAGCTGTATTTTTCTGAATTTTATGTACTTCACCTTGCTGTATGTTATTTCATTTATAAGATTTATCTTTGAACATGTAGTGATAGTGAAAGACTGTTTTTCATTTCCAAGCTTCCTTAGGCAAGTTGCTCAGTCTTCTGGGTTTTCCTTTATTTGTTTTTGCTAACTATGAAGAGGACATTGAGGGCAACTGGATTTTAATAGACCCTGACTGTAATTAATTATTCATTAGCAGCAGAAGTATTAGCAGTAGTAGTCAGACATGCAGAGGAGGCTGAGATCTTACCATGGTGAACCTACAGGGAGAGAGGCTCTTCCATCTAGGATCTGCCTAATTAGACCACAGCACATTTGGTATTACCCACATCCAAAGAGAGAGAAAGCAGTTTTGCTAGCTGTTCTTATGATCTTTGCTGTTTTCCTAGTCAGACACATAATGCTGTTGTATTTTCTTATAACTCCATTCAGTCCCTTCTGCCTGTCACAGATGGACTCATTCTGGACACCAGGATGAGAAATCACTATGCAGAACACTGAGTTTCAATGCATTTCAGTGAGTGTTTTCAGGTGGGACCTGGTAATGCCCATCCCTGTCTCACATGACTGGAATATTTCTTATCATTTCATGATTTTGTTTTCTATTTCTAACAACCTTTTTCTGGCAGTAACTTTGGTATATTCTATGTGAAATGCTTTGGATCTACTGAGTTTTCTTCTTAATTTGAAAAAATTATTAAGAATTAATCTTTAATCCCACAGATAGGGAAGAGTAAATAAGAGATGTAATAATGCTATAGTATTAATGGGATTTGAGCCTCAGTAGGAAATAGATGCATTATTCATAAGGATTGATGGTCTTTAGTGTCCCTACATCCCCTTGTGGGGCTTTGGAGGTATTAGACTGGTCACTGGAGAGAGGGTTGCTTTAATGCTCAATAATCTAAACTAAAAATATCACTAGAATTATAAAGCAAAAACTAATCAAATCCTAAATATAAATATGATGATACAAATCCATCCCCTAGTTATCTCCAGAAACCACCCTGTCTCAAAGGGTTGTCAGTGACTTGTCCCTTGTTATCTTTAATCAAGCAGAAGAGAGAGGCATTGAACGCCACGGTGGATCTGTATAACAAGGCATTGCAGGTGAAATCTATAGTGCTGTGCCTCCTGCTATACATGTGCTGCTGGCCAACCCCCTACTCCACTGGCAAAGAAAAAAGCAGCAAAGAGACAAAGGGATGCAGTGCTTACACAGTCCTCTGTAGCTCCTTCTAATTTCCATCCCCAAACTCCAAACCACAGATGCTTCATAAAGCAAAACAGCCTGGATGCCTGTAGGTAAAAGATTATGTGGTGACACACAACAAAGAAGCTGACTAAAGGAGATTTCTGCAGTAAGGTTTCCAGCGCATACACAGATGGGATCTATCCAGACTCTGATCTCTGTGTTCTGTGACAGGACGTTATTTATCTTAATTATAATAGAAAACTTAAAAAAAAAAAAAAAAGGTTGTGTATTCTTTCATTTATCCAAGCAGACTAGGCGTTACAGTTTGAATATCCATCTGAAAAGCTAAAACTGCTAGTCGCCAAACAAATGTAATGGTGTAATCCAATATTAAAAAAAATATCTTTTTCATAAGACATTAAGCATCTTGGGATAATGACAAGGTCATAAAAGACTAATGTGTTTGGCCAGGAGAGAGAAGAAGGTTCGTAAAAGACTGAAGAGCTGTGGGATACAGCTCCTTTTGGCACAAAGGATAACACTCGAAGTCTGCTGAGTCAAATATTTGTGTGTGCAGATAGTTTGATGCAAAGCAGATTTAAGCCTCAATTCTGAAATAACATCCATGCAGACAGCCTTCTGATGCTCATCTCCTGCCCTCTGAGACACAAAAAACATTCAGGACTTCTTTTGAGCACTGCAGAGGACAGGGACCAACCCTGATGAGGGATGTAGAACCCCAAAAGGCAATGTCCTCAGGCCTCCTGGAGCTGTGCAGCCAAGGTCCAGGGTGCACCCAGACCCTAAAAGTGATAAACTTAAGAGGGGAGAGTGGGTCAAGTTTCAGGACAGATGTAGCTTTGTGTGATATTGATGTTTGAAAACATAAATCAGAGCGACAATGCTAAGAGACAAAATCTTCAGTCTTCATACTCTAGCGCTTGGCTTTTTTTCAGTGTTTGATGAAAGATCCTCAGCTTTGGGCCTGTCAAGGTATCCCTCACCAGAAAAGGAAGAGGCATTATCCTCCTGATTCCCCATATATTTTACTGCATCCTTTCAATCCATGACATGTAAATATGAGCTTATATTTTAGGCTAATATTAAGTTCTATACAGAGCCCAAGAATCTTCATATTTTCTGTTACAGTTTGTATACATGTACCCCCCCACACACGCATAAATGGAAATAGATATTCTTGTCTAGGATTTTTACTTTCTATATGCTGTTACATTCCAATAAGCAGTGTCCTTCAAGAGCTATCTGTGGGACTGATAATTAGCCTTAAACTAGGATGTAAGATGAAACCAACTGAAAACATTGAATAAAATCAAACAGTCTGTGCTAGTTAAAGAGATGCAAAACAACAATAACAACAACAATAATAATAATAAAAGTAAAGGCAAAAAATAAAGCAAACTTTCAAAGTTCTTTTGAGTTTAACATTTTGTGGGAATATGAGTAACCTAAGCACTTCAACACTGAAGCTGGTGATGGGTGTATTCAATGAATCATAGATCTGGGCTTGCAGAAGTTACGAACCAGCTCTTAAAAAAAAATAAATTACTAAGTGCAATAGTAGCTTAAAAGTCTAAAAATTAACGTAATAGCAAAATGGCATCATTTTTTTTTTCTGATTTTAACTCTGTATTTTCAATCCAGAGGGGTACATCCAGAACATGATTTAATGATATTTTTTTACAACAAAGTTTAGAAACTTCCATTTTAAAAATGAAAGTTAAGAAAAAGCCACAGATACTCAATGTCATATTATAAAATGTTGTGAGTTTGTCATGCTGAGGCAAGTATATGCATATAAAATCCTTAGCTAGAGTAAATGAGTAGTTTCCTTGATTTCATGGGCCAGAAGGTGTGAGCCATATCTTTCAGGCTGACAACTTCTGGAAAAAAGCTATTAAAACAAAACCACCCCCAAAGTCCAGAGAAAGGTGTCTGTCCTCAAAAGTGCCTAAGGAACATAATTAAGCATTTTTCTGTGCAAAGTCCACACAAGCATTGCTCTGAACTGACTTTTTTCTTTTCTCCTTTTCCACCTAACGTTTTTATCTCATCATTCTTAGCAGTGGTAAGTAACTGTGACAGGAAGACAGAGTGGAAAATTAAGGCTTGTTGTGACTATTATACACCAAAAGGATCATGTCACAAATGAGATTTGAGTCTGCCCAGTTTGGGATATAATTAAGTAATCATGTTCAAGGTGGATGGGTTTGAGACAATAAAACACCACTGGAGGTTGTTCAGTTTCAAAAAGGCAAATCTTTTTATGCTGAGAAGTTACGCAGATGCGATTTCAGCAGTAATGGGGGCGCTGGCTCTCAGTTTTTGAACGTGGGGCTTCTCACTTTGGGAAGGAAGGGCAATTACAGTGATCCTGTTATCCTTCAGGATGATATTCCTGTCAAACAAATGCTTTTTTCCTGTGTCTCATTTTCCATGAGCGTATCACCAGTGTGCATTGCCCTCTTGCTTTAGTCTGCAGGAACATCTCAAGAATAAGAACAGTAAACTGAACCTGGGAAGGAGTTGCATGTGATGAAATATTCACTATCACTTAATTCACTTTTAAGGAGAGTTTGTATAAACCAGTCACCAAGGCTGTAAATAATAAGCATATTCCAGTACTATGGACACAACAAGAAAGTGTCAACAAAACTGCAACAGGAAAACAGTGGGGCTTTTTCTTGGCTTTGAGAGAATACAATGAGTCTAATGTTGCTGCTCTCTCATTTTTTCCTGTATTATCACCATGGAAAGCTGGGCAGGACTCAGCTGAATCACTGCTCAGAAGTCAGTCCAAAATGTGAGTGAGTCAAACAGTGTATAGGATATAGAGTAACACATGTGTTTAGTGTTGGTAGGGTTTGTCATGTAATTCCTGAGGACACAATGGATGACTTTTTTTGCCTGCAGGTAGCCACAATCATTATATGAATCATGTAGGGGAATGATATTGAAAGCTATCATATCATAAAGCTGCAGAGTTTTCCACTGAAGACAGCAGCTTAGAAGAGCTTCAGAAATATGCTAACAAAGACGGTACCTTGCTGGGATATCTATTATTACACATACACAAAGAGACTGAGCTGACATGGGGGAGGGAGTGTTGGAGAAAGGAGGAGAAAGCAAGAGAGACCATAAAAAGTAAAAAATAACATTTTTTAAAAAGAAAATGTTCAGCTCTAAATCAAAGATTTAAATGCAGAGTATAGGTATTTTTTTTTCTCTAGTTATCATTCTTCCTCCTTTCTCCTTTCTTAACTCCTCAGAAAGGAAGAGTAGTAAAAACATGGGGTTTGCCCTGCTATCTTTCACCTTTCCAGCCTGCCACTTTTTCAAATGGGAATTAAGTCTGTGCTATGCAAATAGTCAAATATTAACCAAGACTTAAGTTTTCACTTTGGCAAAATAATTTTGTTTTCCATACATTTGGATGGGGACAACGATGGAGACACAACACCCAGCAGCAAAGTTAATGAAGCATTTAAAAAAATCTATCACTTCTACTGTCTAAGTTGTGAAGTCCTTCCTTATCTCCCCTTTGCCATGTAACAATCTTGTGGAAACTGGGATCCTGTGGAATACGAGGGTAGAAGCGCAGTATAGAAGATGGCTCTCTCCTCACTCTCAGCTCAGGGAAGACAGGGGCAAGGATGTCCCAGAAAACAGCATTTGTTTGTGGTTGCACTCCTATGTGGAGCAGTTGACAGAAGGACAAGCTCTGGGCAAGAAGGGGTGCCACTGTAGTAGAGCAGGCTCAGCAGCTGTCCCCATGGCCATGGCATTGGAGGATGACTCATGGGAACATACTGCTCCATCGCTGCTGCTGGCAGCTCCACCTGAGTTTGCTTTCACAGCTGCAATGGATGGACATTTCCCACTCTGGCAGATACATACCTGCTTTTCCAGATTAACTTTACCATAACACAGTATATCGTCATCTGCATCACTATTGCATCTGTTTCCTGATGATCTTGTCAGCCCCAACTTCTTTACTGTGAATTCCTGATGACAGGCCACAGCTTAAGAAATAATTGCACAAAAGTTGAATCTTTGTTGTTAAGGCTTGAAAACAAGGAATGTCAAACAGTTAAGGAATGAGGGAATTAAATTAGCCTACCTGTGCCCCACTGTGCTGAAACTGGTCCTGCTTTCTAGAAATGCTGGTTCAGCAAAAGCAGGTGGCGAGGAATCTAACTGGAACAGCAGGCACAACTAGATTTCAAAGTTCATTCTTGTCACAAAGCCTTCTCTTCAACTTACTGAGTTTGAAATAACTTATAAATACATGAAAAATTCCTTCTTGCCCCTGTTCTTTTTGTAGTCCAGGGAACCATGACTGTCCTTATAGCAGGTACTTTGGCGAAAGAGCTTTGTGTAAAAATGCTGTATTAAAATCAGAAGCAGTGTTTCCACAAAAAAAAAACCTGGCAAACTGAAGTTTTGGTTTCGTAAGGCTCTTCTGTCTGTTTGTTTATTCACTTGTGAAATGCAGAGAAAAGTAAAATCCATGTGTTCAGAATACATTCAATAGCCATAACTCACACTTAGCTATTAATGGAAGCAAATGACTTACATGACCCAGATTTCTTTTTTTGTATTGTTATGAGAAATAGCTGCACATAGAAACCTATATTTCCTGCAAGGGAAAAAATTGTGTCAGTCAAATCTGTTAGACCTATAGGCTAAAGCAAGAGCAGCCGTATATTTTCTAAACTGAAGCTAGAACATCAATATTAAATCTAAGCATAAGTACACATATGTGAATAATATGGCAGACCAGCACACAAATGAGTGTCTAAGGACATCAACTCCAGTGGCAGTTTAAATTTGGGATATCTCAATCAAAGCCAGCAAAGTCAGAACCCTGTAAAACTGATGTGATAGTAGGATGTGATCTCACCTATCTGTGTAACATCTGCCGTCTTCATCAACTCGAAGACTGAACTTGGCCACACATATAATAAATAGACTCTTATTGTTTTCTGGGGAAGAGACAGCTGCCAAATAGTTATACTTGAAAAATATCTGGGAGCTTAGTGGTGATCTAAACGATAGTCCACTCAGACCTTTTGAAATATGGACTCACTACAGCAGCCTCAGAGCATATCTCACACACAGAAAGAAGATGCTGCCTACAAATGAAAATTTGAGCTTTCTTTGAGGTGCAGGAGGTGCATCTCCCACATCTAGTGGAGAGTTACGGCAGAAAAGGCAGTGGAGCACCTCCAGCTGCTTTTGAGCAGCCACCAGCTAAGGATGCCAAATGTAAAGGTCACGTTCAGAGAGTAGTGGTCAGTGGCTCGATGTCCAGATGGAGATGCATGACAAGTGTCCCTTAGTGGTCCCTGCTGGGAACAGTGCTGTGTTATAGCTTCATCAATGATATCAACAGCAAGATTGAGTGCACCCTCAGCAAGTTTACAGATGACACCAAGACCTGGACAGGCTAGAGAAGTGAGCCTATGTGAATCTCATGAGGTTCAACAGGGCCAAGTGCAAGGTCCTACACCTGGGTTGGGGCATCCCAAATTTCAGTACATGATGGGGGATGACATGATTGAGAGCTGCCCTGCAGAAAAGGACTTTGGGGTGCTGGTCAATGAGAAGCTTGACATGAGCCAGCAATGTGTGCTCACAGCCCAGAAGGCCAACCGCATCCTGGGCTGCATCAAAAGAAGTGTGGCCAGCAGGTCGAGGGAGGTGATTCTGCCCCTCTGTTCCTCTCTTGTAAGAACTCATCTGGAGTACTGTGTCCAGTTCTGCAATCCTCAAGAAAAGAAGAATATGGAATGGGTCCAGAGGAAGGCTACAAAGATAATCAGAGGGCTGGAGCACTTTCCATACAAGGACAGGCTGAGAGAGTTGAGCTTTTTGAGCCTGGAGAAGAGAAGGCTCTGAGGTAATATTATAGCGACCTTCCAGTACCTGAAAGGGGTCTGCAAGAAAGCTGGAGAGGGACTATTCATAAAGGCTTGTGGTGATAGGACTAGGGGCGATGGCTATAAACTGAAGGGGGCAGATTTAGGCTTGATGTGAGGAGGAATTTCTTCATCATGAGAGTGGTGAGACAATGGAACAGGTTGCCAAGGGAAGCTGCGGATGTCCCATCCCTGGAGGTGTTCAAGGCCAGGCTGGATGGGGCCTTGGGCAGCCTGATGTAGTGGAATGCCCCTATGGCAGGTGGAGTGGAACTAGATGATTTTTAAGGTCCCTTCAAACCCTAACTGTTCTATGGTTCTATGGTTCTATGGTTCTATGGTTCTATGGTTCTATGGTTCTATGGTTCTACGATTCTATGATTGGCTGGAAGAGTTGGGGTTGTTCCGCCTGGAGAACTGAAGGCTCCAGGGAGACATTATAGTGGCCTTCCAGTACTTGAAAGGGGCCTACAAGAAAGCCGGGGAGGGACTTTTTAAAAGGTCATGTAGTGACAGGACTAGTGGAAGTGGCTTTAAACTGAAAGGAGGAAGGTTTATATTAGATACAAGGAAGAAATTCTTCACGATGAGGGTAGTGAGGCACTGGAACGAGTTGCCCTGGGAAGCTGTGAATGCCCCATCCATGGAAGTGTTCAAGGCCGGGTTGGATGGAGCCAGGAGCAGCCTGGTCTAGTAAGAGGTGTCCCTGCCCATGGTAAGGGATTTGGAACTAGATGAGGTCCCTTCCAACCCAACTCCTTCTATGATTCTATGATATTTTCATAAGCCAGAGTGTGGATATGACTGAAGTTAGTTGTCAGTTACCTAAAACTCCAACACCCAGCTTTGTGGATATTCAGGTCCTTTATACTTCTAACACATCTTCCTTGAAAATCTCCCTCTTGGATAGTCAATGTTATATGGAGTATCTGTCTGCCTGGATGTGTATGTACATATATATGTACATATACGTGTATATACATTGCATTTTAAGTGATGTAAAATGTACCTCATGATGTAGCTCACTGTCATTGACTTTTACAAGAAAAGTGGATTTAAAATCAATAGGAAGATTAATATTGACTTAAACAAAAAATAAAAAAAAATCCTATTTGAGAATTCAGGTTGCTGAAGGTATTAAATGAATCACTGTGTGGCACTTTAGTTGCTTCACAATATTTCATTTTTCCTGATGGGTCAAATGAGTCAGCCGACTATAGGCAGGACCTAAGACAATAGGTAACCGGTGTATGGGTGACTAAAAATATATATTGCATACCTTTTTCTTTCCACATATTATTTTTCCTTAACCTTATGCCAGACTAACTTGATAAAAGTGACTCAGCTTTTGCTGAGTTGGCCCTACCATTGACAAACTCACCCTCAGGAAATTGCATTTTCTCCTCCCAGAGATGGACATCCAATATATTGTTAATTTTAAATGTTGAAATTTAAGCAAGAAGAGTAAAAGAACATGCTTGTAAACTTTTTTAGAAGTATCATAAAAGTGTATCTTTTTATTTTCCTTGCGAAGAATGTGAAAACACAAAGTAAAGATGGTCAGTAAAATCTCCAAAAGAAATGAAGAATCTTCTTCAACCCCTACTGATTTTTCTTCCTTTCAGTGAGTTCCAATTATTCTCCATTTCCACCTAAAAATGCAACAGCTAAGAAAGGAGGATGATATCTAAAATAAACTGAACTATATCATCTCATTGTTTAAAACAGCCCATCTCCAAATATGACAGTTCCACTATCTGCTGAGAATCTAATTGTCATTACAAGAAATCCAAACCACACTTTATTAATTATATAAGTTAATTTACTTTACAGTCTTAATTCACACAATATTTATATCAGGGTGATGGTCGTGCTTTTGTTCATACTATTTTCCTACAACATTGTCTGATTATATGATACTGGACTGTCACTTCCACCCTGCAGTGCTATTTTCAGATAATGTGAACCAGGGTAGCTCAGTAGGTGTACCAATTTATACTATATTTGAATCTCAGTCTGTGATCTTTTTAGAGTTATTGTTATGGCGAAATAGGCTGAAAAAGGAAAAATGATAAAGTCTAAAGCAGATTGGAACATTTTTCAGGTGGCCTTCTTGCTAGTGAAATGAGAGGTCTGTATATAATTTATGGGCAGAACAGGACACCTAAGAATGGGGTTCAAAGAAGCTGGTGCTCTGTGTGAAGTATTAAACAGTAGGAAATGACAAAGAAATGTTCTGACTTCTGCTCTGCTATCCAAGGTTGTTAAACGAATATGAGGTTAGAGGAAAACACCTTCTCCCATTTCGGATTTGCAGCTACAAATGACTCTTGGAATTAGTTTCATCTGTCAGCTTCATCTTTTCTCGCAAATAGCAGAAGTGATAGTTGCTTAGTATGTGTGAGATCCATGTTCATATATCTTTGAAACCCACTTTGGGGCAAGAAATTGCACCAATGTTCTGCACAGTTCAGGAAAGCAATCTCTTTCCTCGGAGTGTTTTAAAACTGTATTGAAATTCAGTATCCAACTGGAATTGCTGAATTCTACATAAATTAAGAAAATACTCATTGAAAGAGAGATTGGAATTATATCTCACTAGGCTGCAGAGATATTTTCACCTAATTGTTTAACTCCTAATTGTCTATTTTTGAAATCAGAAAAAGATAAGATTTGAATTTAAGCCTCACCTATCTCGAGAGAATTAATCATCACACTCCTGAAAATAAGAAAAGATAATTGTGTAAGTTTTTAATTTTATTTGGGAATCTAAACTCAGATTAACATGTTAACTGGGTTAGGAACTCAGGTGGAATTCGATGGCTTGGTTTCTGCAGAATGTCAGGCTGTGAAATTTTATGTAACAGGTACAGATCACTGAAATTTTACTGATAATGGAGAAGCAACCTAATCCACCTGAAACCAATGATAAACCTTCCAATAACTTCAGTAAGCTTTCTACAAGCCTACATGTATGTCCATTACTCTGGGATGATGTATATTGCTTGTTTCTTCACTGTGACAATAAAAATATAAAATCTGCTTATAGCAGTAAAGTGTCAGTTGGTTCTGCCTATATAGTCACTGTGCTTTTGTTTGGCTTCATTTTGCTTTGGTAGGGGTTGATTGCTGACTTTTTAACACTTGAAGGTTTTTCTAAACTAGTTTTGATCTCTAGAAATCTCTTGTTTTCCTTCAGTACTTAGAGGAAGTATTTCTGTTGCCACATGTTGTGCACTCACAAGAACAAATGCTCAAAGTCCCTCCCCTTCCTCCTGCTGCCTGAAGAACTCTGATAAAAAAAAAGTGCATTTTTTTTATGTGACTTGTGGTGCTCTTAGAATCTAAAATGTTATTTGGGTAGGCATCAACATTTTACAAGAATCTTTTTTTATAGCTCAAAATTCAGTTTTCCATCAAAGATTTTAGCCCAAAGAGCAGTTAATAAAGCTGAATGACCTCTTGCTCTAGGATTTTTTAAGTCTCTTTCAGACTAAAATTAGATTTCCTCCTTTAGGAAGAGAAACAGGCCAATCTGTGACCCTTGAACTGTCAATCAACTGGAAGTAAAGTGGGGAACTGATTTCTCTCAGAGCAGCAGAATGAAATACTCCAAAATAAAAATAATGTGGTTATACATATTTATAAGTTCATCATTATTAGTCTTTAGTATGATTGTTCCTACCTGGTATTCAGTGGTAGTTTTGGCCCACGGATATATAGTTTTACTTAGTTCCACAACATATGCTAATTTCAAATAAATCATGCTTTAAATGAATTAACCACTAATTAACTGGGAGGTCTCCTATAATAGCTATCTATAGGGAATCATAATTGGATGCTGTAGTCATGTTTGACAAGTGTCTGTATTATGTCCGGTGCTGTTTAACATTTCAATTGATGGTCTAGGAGTAAATATAACCCTGTTCCTGAAAAATATATGAATGGGACAACATTGGCAATAATAGTAAATAACAAGAACATATTGATGATGTGAGCAGTATCCTTTCACAGATATGCATTTTAGTGTAACAAATGAACCAACTTATTTCTAGGAATAAAGATGGCAGACCATATAATTACTACAAGGACTACACTGTGGAAATTGGTGCCTCTGTAAAAGATACAGGGAAAGAGTTTCAATCAGTTCGGTGTAAGATCTGGGATAACGTGCTAAAAAAAAAAAAAGAAGGAAAGAAAAAAAAAGAGGAGACTTATGTGATCCTTGGCTGATAAACTTGGAATGAGGGGGAGGAGGGACACAACTTTTCCTTGATGTATAGTAAAACTGATCCTGTACAGTTCTGGCAACCATATGCTGAAATAGCAATTGAAAAATTGCAGAGGGTGCATAGGTAGATGCCTTACCCTGAGAAACAGAAAGAAGATAGTCTGTTTAGTTGAAGAAAAAGGAAACTTGATTACAGAACCTAAAAACCTCGTCATTTCTCTCACACACTGCAGATGAACAAGATAGACAGAAGTCAAAAATAACCACTTGTTTTCGAGAGCTCATTTTCCTCCAGCATTTTATATTCACATGGTTAAAATGCAGTTGTAGCCACTCCTGTACTGTAGAATATGCTTCTGGGTCATGCCATCTCAGCGCATGGGCAAATGTTGAAAATTAAAGGGCCTTTTAATTTAGAGGTGCAAGAAATGAAAGAGATGAGTAGTTAGAAGAGAGAATCAGTCAAATTAAAGTGGGAAGTAAGATACAACTTTAAGAGGATGATTAGAATGGTCTGCCAAGGAAAGCAGGGGAAACTTTGATATCTTCAGATAAAAAAATGGATCTTTTTCTGAAAGAGATTATTTTGACAAATAAAATTTTAGCACTAGTAGTGGAATAAGTGAGTGAAACTAAAGGGCCAACACTGTGCATCAAAAGGTTGGAGCAGAGATCTTTGGATTCAGATTCCACTTCTGAGAAACTCTCTGAATTTGGAAGGAGAATGCAATTTCTCATTAATATAGAGGAAAAGTAATCACAATGTGAATGGCTAAACACTGGAACTGGCTACCAAGGAATCAGGGAATCTCCACCTGTGTTGACTTTCAAAACTCAGCTGGAAAATGTCTTGAGCAATCTGATCTAGTTTTGAAGTTAGTATACCCTTCAGTAGGATATTGGACTAGATTATTTCCCATAGGTCCAGTCCAGCATGAACTTTTCTTCAGTTCTGCCATTTTCCTGATTTGCAAGACACTGATGGCATTTGATTACATGTGCTTATAAAGAATTCCACAGTCTTCGGATGGACGCTGTCTTCTGGTGATGTCCTGTTTTTATCTGTCTGTACAATGGATAGTCATTACAACGTTTTTTGGGATGTGAACAGAGACGAGATTACATGTCATGAAGAATTTTGATAGTCATGTTAAAAAGCCTATACTTATTTTGCTTTATTGCATTATTAAATGTATTATCTGTAAATACATTCTGCCTGAAAACATTGGAAATAATCCAAAAGAAACAGTTGGTGATCCAATCTAGATGTTGCTTGGCTCAGGTTTATTTTATAAATTTATAAATGTATAAAGCTTATGGTCCTCAGTGCACTTATATTCAGGTGCTATTTTGAGAACATGACACCACCAGTGGTAAGTTGTGTGGAAAGGATCAGGCCAAGGTGGCTCATTAGAATTCATTTTAAAACGTCCTGTAAGTTCAATAACCCTGAAATTACTGTTATGCTATGGACACAGAAAAGATCATATGCTAGAGAGGAACATTGGCAGCTCCCCATTTCAGCTGGTGCTCCTGAGGGTGCCTTGCAGGAGAATCCTGACAATGTTCCTTTTGATGAACAGTTTCTGAAAACTCCAGACATTTCACCCTCCAGCTCAGCTGCTGTGCCATTTGCTGCTTTACTACCCTCATGTATTAATAAAGGAAAGCTTAGCCTAATTTTTTTCTTCATGAGTTATTATAGGAAAATTGCATTGCTTCTATTTTCAAATTAGTGAGCAAAACAGAAGGGGTCCAAAGGAGAATCAAATAGTTTATCACATGGCTGAAACAATGGTGACCTTGTCCATTCACAGGCAGAACAGCTAATTGGGCAGAAAGGTGCTACGATTTAGTGACTATATCTTCAGATTTTAATACATGTAAAGTGACATAATTGTATTAATCTCAATGCTGATTTACACTATCAGAGTATATTATGGTTTATTTTTAACTTCACTAAATTCCCTATCTACTCTAGTATTGCTGATGCAAAATTAAAATACTCCAGATCAATCTCATCTTCCAAAGTAACAATGAAACATCTATAACTGCAAAGAGAAAGGTGCACAGAAGCTGTTTTATTTCATCCTGCTCTTAAGAGTTAAGTGAAATTACTGAAACATGTTCTAAATTTTATCAGTTGTGACATATTTTATGCTACTGGCATAGTGCATTCAACAAGTGCATTAAGAGAGTGCTTAGCACTTTGTAATTACGCTCGTATTTCATTTTAAGATAATTCCGTGCTATTCTTTCAAAAGGCATCCAATTTGGAGCAGTAGTCTTGAAACAATAGGATGTGATATTAAAAAAGAGTCAGATCTAAAATGCTCTACTCTTTCTCTAATGGTATGTAACTAAAATACAGTGTGCAGCTTTCATTCAAAAAAACCTCTGTAGTAAAAGAGATACTGTTGATTTAAGTCACTATTAATTTAGTGAAATGCCATTCTCCTGGTTTTTGCCCTTCTCTGCTGCCCTCCCAATGAAAAATAATATTTGTGGTCTCAGTTGTTTCGAGAAATATATATATATATATATATATATATATATAATACTAGTGCTCCCGCTACCCAGAAATTAAAGCAACTAGCCCATTATTATGACATACGGTTTTTGCACCTGGGAAGAACTTTCTGACTCAGCACTGATAGTGTGGAGATAGGATGACTCTTTTCTTTAAGTAAAAAACCATTTCCCCTGTAGATGCATGTTTTCTATATTTAGCTGTGCTTTTTGCAGTGCCTGACGAGTGACAGGACAGTGCAGGTTTATCTGCATCAAATTCAGTGGGAAAGCCACGTGTAAAAAGGTGGCAAAATCAGGACTTCAGCAAGAAAGCAGCAAGCTTTGCTCTTAATAGGTTAGAATTTTTTAATACAGAGGGATCTGGCCCAATTAATGCAAGGACTAGGCATGGAGAGACATGGGAATTGTACAATGGAGGAACTGCCGGACTGGATTCTAAATAACAAAGGGAGAAGTCTTGATCTCACTAAAGCAAGGGCCTGTTCTCTATGCAAGCCTCGGGCCAATAATGCAGAAGGTGCGTAGTAGTCACCATCTTGATCCAAGGCTGCTTTCAAGCCTTGCTGCTTTGCTTCAGGGTGTGCGCAAGCAGCTTGCGCACAGCAGAGCTGCAATTTGGTTGCAAAGCATAATTCCCCCGTTCTGCAAAATAGACACAAAGAAGCATAAGCCTTTCACCCCTTCAACATTTTCGATTACATGCAAGGAGGCACTACATTTAGGCTACAAGTTCTTTGCCATTTGAGAGACACAGTAGGTTTATTAATTATCTGACTTTGGATTTGTGAGGAAAATGTAAGTAACATGGTTCTGGTAGCGTAGGATGATCTTCCCTCCAGCTTGGGAGAGAGGCATACCTGAACCAGGAAACCTGCCATCAAACACTGCCTCCACATTCAGGCCGTGTCTATTTGTTGCACTGTGTGAAAGATCTCTGAGTTAGCTTTTTGAACACTTTTTTACTACCAAGAGGTATTTGAAACGTTGAAACAGAGATAAACAGCTCACGGAGACGAGTTTATAGTGCTACTGGTTCAGCGCTAGCTGTGGGGATCTGTATACGGGCTCTGCTAGACAGAACAGGGCTATTCTTGCTGGAAACAGTCACTAGAAACCCCCCCACCAGATATAACAAAACACGGAGCATTAAGATGAGCATGAATAAAGGTAATCCAACAGATTTCAAAGTCCAGCTGGATTAGCAAATTTTGAAGGATACAATTTGAGAAATTAGGAATACTAGCTGGCTTGGGATTTTTGTATATCTACAAAGTGTGCAGACCTCACCTTGAGTTCTGCAGTTTGGAGCAGTATGGTCAGCGCTTGATGGACTGTCTTACACAAATTTTTCATTTTAATTAAACTGAATACTGTAAACCTCAAAGGATTGATGCATATTCAGTATAGCTCAGGCTGTTTACCTACTTTGAGATTATAGCCCTCAGGTTATACTAGGTTCTAATAAAGTTTTTGTAGTATTTAATATACCACCATTCATGGAATCTTTTGGATCAATGTTCTCACTAAGTTTGTTCCGTGACTCACTTTCACATTCTCATGCAATGAACAAAGAGTTACTTTTACCACTGCGGTTCTCCTGTGCTGGGAAAATTTGCAGGTGAGTATGTCATGTAGTTTGGCATGAAGAGTAACTAGACGCTTCCTTTATTAGAGTAATTAATCCTGCCTGCAAGAAGTGGTATTTTCCACAGTCTGTACCATTAAGTGGGAACCTTGTTTTGAAAACTGATGCTAGTTCCCCAGTTACATTCTTGGCTAAGGTTGGGCGTGTAACCTCCCACAAGGTTATTTAAGGGAAGGAAATACCTCATGTTTCCCAACATTGTCAGTTCAGGCATGACCTGATTTTGCAATCTTACTCATATTAGGCAATTCCCTTGCATGTCATAGGATTACTTGCAATAGCTCAGGCTACTTGCTTTGAGACACTCTGACCTTGAATCTAAATTAACTTCTCCCTAATATCCTTCACTGTAGGAGAGGAAACAATCTTTCACACAGAATTAGAGGAGGAAGATGATCTTGGAACAGCACATGCAGATAACCTCCAACCACTTGTTTAATTGAGTAAGAGGTCAGCTCCCAAGAAAAAATTAGATCCACAAAGTATCATTACCACTATATAATACCTAGCAACAATATTTACTGCAGTGGAAGCGTAGAACATGGGGTTAATAACCATTGTAAATGTTCTCTGCTGAATGCCAAAGCATCCCAAAATAAAGCACTCACTGTGCATTAAACAACAGCATCTAATGGCAGCAACCAAGAGGTCAGAAGCATTATTGCTTCAAGTTCTTATTCTGTGGATGCATATTTGGCCTCGAATCCCTCTTTGCAGTATAAATTACCAGCTTAAAGAGTACTTTTAAAAGCAATGCTTCGAACAGGAGTGGGAAGAGCATTTAAGCAGTTGCAGGGTCCTCATGGACACTGCTGTTGGAAGCTGTCAGGGGAACGTGCTAACAGCCCCCAGAAATGCATGCCACTCTCCCTGCTTCAGTCTTAAATTTCCCCTTCTCAGACCATAGATGCAGAGGTCAAATCCACCTTGACTACAGAGATCAAATATATTCTTTGCAGCATTAATTTTGAGTTTTCATTTTTCAGCCTTTTTTCAGAGGTTGAAATAAAACCTGACTTTTTATTTCATGAATTCTTTTAATAGAAATCTTTTTCTAGGAATCCTTAGAGAGGGTTATTGCAAGTTACTGCTACTCCCTGGGTCAATTTTTCTCTTGTTGCAGTGATTTAAGTGGAGCTTTGCCAGTTTACAGCAATAGAGAATATATTCCCATGAGTTTTACATCATGAAGTTTTATTGCTGATGTTGATTCCTAGGGATACCACATACCTGAAGAACTCTGGGCAGAAAACCAAGAACTTCATATGATATTAGTTCTGTTCGCCACAAATGAAACTTCACTCATATCAGATATCCTCAGGTTTATATTGTCTATAAAGCGAATACTATCAGCAGACTATCTCAAAGTACAAACACAACGGAGAAAGACTTGCCTTAATGTTTTCATGCAGGGAAATAATGGTGGATTCATTCTGAAACATCTGATGAATTTAGCAACAAGACCCTACCAGGCAGAGCCAGAAGTATCTAATCCCTTTTCTCCTCTAATATTTTCCTCCGTAGACTTGTAAGTCAAATATTGTCCCTAAACTGACAGTACTAAAATATTTGTGGCTTATAATAAAGTTTTTCACAATAAGTACTGTACAAACAGAAAACAATTTTGATCAGCCTTACTGAAAATATTTTAGAGTTGGTAACAGATATGTGTATTTGTTTCTAGGATTATGAATGAAATAAATTGTATTAAATTATTACATTAAATCTTCTATTAAAGTACAAGAAAATGTTTCAATTAATGAAGTAATAAGAACAGTTAACCTTGTAATAAATTAATTAGTTGTGTTGGAAAGGTTTGTAAAGTAGATAATAAGGAAGTTGTAGCAGCTAGGGTCCTTGAGAGACATCCATGAAGCTGTGTTTTGTAGTGCATTTTGCAAGTTAATATTTGACAGTATTGCACGTAATGACACTGAAGAACATGCATGATGTAATGGTTCAGTTACCCAATAAGATCTATTAAGTATTAACTCAAGTGGGTGCGTAGTCAAGGGGTATGGCTTCCAAATGTGAGTGAGATACTTTGTGGATAAGGAAACCAACATGTCTGAAGATTTGGAGGAGGATTTGTGGCCCTGAAAAGAAAACTCTGATATCACTCCCTCAATTCACTCCTACTAAGCCAGAGCAACTTCATGATAATGAAATGTTAAGATCTGTTTCTTAGAATATTTGTGCATTTGCTCAGAACTACAATGACAATTTTATATCTTGTTGGTTTTAACAGGAAAGAAAATTGGTTTTTACTTCGCTACTCACCCACTTTACATTTGATTTACTCTCCCAGTGGGGAAAGGTCTATAGCTTTAATTCTTCGACTCCTGGCCATCTCTAGGTTCAACTTGCAAAGCAGTAATCCCTCAGCAGAAAGTTCATCTTGCTAACCCTACAATGCAGGAAAATCCATACCTAATTTTTTCTCCTGCTATCTGATCAGACCCCTACAAACCCTCTGCTTCTTTCTCAGTGAATTTTCAGCAGATCACATGTGATTCCTATTTCTTCCTTTTTGAGTCCTTGATGCTATTGCATCCTTGGGAGCAGTGGCAGCTCACAGTCATCAGAAGAGTTGCCCTAAAGATGTTTTTTCCCTTTCAATGGGTGTCCACCATGGTCACAGCCACGGCTCCCCAGGGTAATGATATTCAATATCAGAAGAGGTCATTTGTGAGGTAAAAGAAGCTTCAGTGCTCCTTTTACCATTTTTTAGCCCCTTTTCCCCCCTTTTTATGTCTTTTATCTTTTTAATCTTTTTAATCTCTTTCTGTGTACGTGTCTGTTGTTTTCATTATGGGTTTGCAGTTCCTCTGCTGGACTCTAAAGCTAAGACAAAAGGAAAGGTCGAACCCTTGTGTGAAGTGATGCTGTGACACAAGTGACTTCTCCACGCGCAGTCCTCAGACCATGGGGAAAACATCACGCCTGATATTTATATACCACGTAGTTTCCTAGAATTTAAGTTAAGAACCAGGATGCTACAGTCTTATACCTTGTACAGTCTGGAGAAGAAAACAGTCATTTCCCCTTCTTGAATCTAAGCAATCCACAATGTTTTATTAGTGCATATCTACACATTAGTGTCTTGAGGGGCATTGTAACGATGAAGGACGTTGCATCAGATGTAGAATGCCTGGCTTGATTGTGGCTGCACGTTTCCTTATTTATTTATTTATTTAAAAAAATTGTTATTTTCTTCTGAATTTGAAATTTTAGAGGGCTGACATGCAAACACAAAGCCAAGTTCCATTTACTTCTGTCTATTTCCATGCTCAGTCTGGGTTTTTGACCTTTTCTTGAGTTGTGTGGATGCTGGTATTCAGAGTGACTGTATTGCCTGCTTTATGGTGATCAATGGGATGATTCATGGTATTTCAGCTGTTGCAGTGGGAACTTGAAAGGAAGGGTGTCATTGCCCATCTTTGTCTTTTATTCACCTCCTGGTGTTTTGCTTTAAGGAAGCAAACCAGTTGCACTTTTAGTTGAGATGTTCTTGCTATTTTCTTGAGATTAGGAACATATCAACCACATATTTGTTTTCTTTTCCTCAATGGGTTACAAGCAGTTTCTCAAAGTGTTCACAGAAGAATCTGAAGATACTTTTAGCAAAAGAAATCCACAGAGAAGATCTGGTTATAAAGATGATTGTAGAGGAGATTGGAGCCCTTTGATCATGCTATTTGAGGCCATTAAATTATTTCACAGTGAGCAGCGTGTTGTAGCAACTTTTGAACTGTGTAACTGATTAATTATTTATTCTTACATAGAATGAGTATATACAGGGTGCAGAAAGCTATCACTACAGAAATATGCTAGCAATATTCAAAATTTTTATAGTGCTTATATCAGAACACACTTCACTATTTCTGGGAGAGAAACTGAGGCACAGACACAAGATCATCCAGTATCTTCAAGGTCACCCAGCAAATCTCTTATAGACAGAGAGCGAATCCAGATTTCACAAGTCCTTATTCAGAATCTCCCTTAGATCAAATGTAAATGAACCCACAGGGTACTATGCTGTGGAGTGTAAAACCCAAGAAGTGGAGAGAATTGGATACTCCTTCCTTCCTTCCTTCCTTCCTTCCTTCCTTCCTTCCTTCCTTCCTTCCTTCCTTCTTTCCTTCCTTCCTTCCTTCCTTCCTTCCTTCCTTCCTTCCTTCCTTCCTTCCTTCCTTCCTTCCTTCCTTCCTTTCCTCTTTTACTTCTTCCTGCAGTGCATGTGATGTATATACAAATTCTGCTGTGCTTTTTTCCCACAGAACTGCTTATGCCCTGTGGTTACAGCAGTGATAAGTTTCATCTGGCCTGATATATGACTTCCCTGCTTGTTTTCTTTGCTGCCATATTCCTCTCACAAGTTACTATTCATTGTGGGAGGGATTAGGAACACAGCAAAGGAGCTGTGTTTCAGCTGTGGCAATTCAAAGAGTGTATGGTTTCCATTTTTTTGTTTATGGGGTCAAACTCCTCTCCCTTAACTACCAAACATTTAAAAAATTGAACATGAAAGTCTGAGATACTCATCGCGGACTTTCTTCATAGTTACTGGAGAGAAATGAGTTTCTGTAGGGGGTGTTTATTTGCCCTGTCTTGGAGATCCGTTTTTATCCACTGACTGTAAAGGGAACTAAGTGTTATGCTGGACACAGACACGTGAAAAAGTCAGATAAGTCACAGTAGGTCAATCCAATTCTCCTTTTTTTTTATTCTTTCTGCTAAGGATCAAAGCATCATTTTGTTTCTCTTGAGCTGCTCAGTGAGTAGGGAGAAGGCCTTTTCAGTGACAGACTTACAGCAATGTTTAGCAGTGGTAAAGGTTGTGCCAGGAATCTGCAACTTTGCTTTTCAATCCTTGCATAGTCGACAGGTTGCTTTCTGCTTTCCTCTTGCAGTTTTTTGCTTCTCGGCACATCCTACTGCTTTATTCATAAAGAAAATGTGACTGGAAATGCCAGCTCAAAAATATCATGCACAAAAATCTGCTGCCTCTTTGTGTCTATACTGCCTGCCTGTGATGTCTCACTCATTGTCCTTGTAGATCACTGCTATTTTTTCTTGCAGTCATGCTAACTGAATTTACGTGCTACAGTGTTTCCAGGACCACTGCTGTCCTTCACTTGCCCCAGTGGCATTACTTAGAACAGGAGGAAATGGAAATGTTACTGCTGTCATAGCTGGCCTTGCTGCCTGGTCTTTGGAAAGGGAACTGCATTAGGCATTAATTATTCTTATTTCCTCTCATTATTTTATCCTCCTTCTCTCTCCCTCTGACCTTTTTAAATGTTAGGGAACTCTGATTTCAGTCTGTCCTTCACCTCTACCTGTTCCTGGCTAGGAAAAGACAGAAAAATCACAGATGATTTTATGTTGCAAGAGACCAAGGATACAGGGAGGCGCAGACTTTGTCCTTTCATTACCATGCTGCTTGGGCAGCACAAGAAGCCTGGGAAGGTTTCAAACAGGACATGTCCACAATGTCCTGACAGCACAGTGGTAGTATAGACCACTACACTCCCTTACACTCCCTAGGGGCTTCAGTCCTTGAAATTTAGAACACAGAATTACTATTATTTATTTCATACTTATTCCTAGAGGTCAAGACTATTGTCTTTGCAAGTCTTTTATAGGCAGGTACAACTGAGCAAAGCACTGTACCGTGGCTCAGAAATATCAGTTTCTAGCTCTGCTGATGGTTTACTGATGACCCCTAAAGCTACCTGTATCAAACTATTAGGAAGACTTGGTGTTAGACACAGGGATAGAAGTGTCTGACCTACACAGCACAAGTATTGTTTAGACTATATCAGCTCCTTAAATAAAGCTGAATATCTTCCTTCTGTAATGTTGCCAGAGAAATTAAGTAGCAACCAGGTCTAAGACAAAGCACAGATAGGCAGTGGGAAGGTTTTTTACCTATAAAACAGGTGTGAAACTGCAAACCCAGCTCCCTGATGAGAGCCATGGGAGCAAAAGTACACACCAGTAATGATACAGAGTTTGAGCAACATATGAAAGCAATGTGTAATATACCAAATCTGAAAGGAGCCTGGATTGGGTGACCGGCAGGGAGATTCCTTTCAATTTTAAGACTCAAAGAATGATAAAGTCTTTGCATAAATTTACAGGGAGCTTTTTATAGTCAAGAGAAGAAAGGACTGTAAAAGTGCAGACTGTGAATTGTCATCAGGGTTAAGTTACCACTGATGGTGTTTGTGAAGAAAAAAGCTGGTAGCAACCCAAAGAGCATGTAAGACAGGACAAGTGGGAGGGTGCCCGATCCATTGAACTCACTTTCTATTTTATGAATAGTCAGTGCTTTCCCCACTCCACCTCCATACCCTTCTGAGAGATTTACACGTAGGATTTGCATAGTAGACTGTAAGCGTGATGTAACCACTTATCACTCATCTCTTGACCATTGTTTCCCTTGTTTCTCATTTCAAGAGTGGCTTTCCATTTTTGCCAGAGAAACATCAAATTCTAGGCAAGGGCAAGGTAAACAGTAATGCACAGTGAGAGATGGGTGTTTAGTTACTCGAGTACAGTGACTGGGTCTGAATTCATCATGCCCTTTGAGGAAGAAGAATTCAGTCTCCCTGGACAGTTAAATGAAGATATCTGCTCACTTCATATTGAAAACAGGAAGGTGCAATGGTTGACTGGATGACAAAAGAAGTAGTTAATATGGAAAATATGTCCTTTTACAAATCAATGGTACCATCATTTTGAATACCACAACCAGGTTTGGACTACTTATCTCAGAAAAAAAGGGACAGAAAGAGAATGCACAGCAAAAGGCCGATGTGCATTAGCAGGGGTATGAGGAGAGAGAAAAAGCAGATACCTCATATTCTTCTAGCATTCAGAAATAGCCCAATGCAGAATTTTTCAAGCAAGTGAAATGGGCAGTAGAGATTACCCCATGGAGATATTTCCCCTTGATTCCTTAGTCTGGCCAAAAAATCAGTTAAAGGAGGTCTCTAAAGCACTATCCAGTCATTCCCTGTTAAGTACCGAAAAGGCATCACAATCTTTCCATGTACAGATTTCCATATTCTCTCTTCATTGTTCCAAGCAAGGGTCTTGTTAACATTTGTAGCATCACTACTACTGCTAGTATCATGGAAAAGTCACACTATGAGGAAAAAAGTTGATTAATTAATTATGACTCCTCTCCTTGGCAGGATTAAAGGGGCAGTGGTGGCTGCTGGGGTGCAAATGTCTGCTCTCTGCACTGAAACCTTAGTAGGTGGTGGTGGTTAATTTTTTTTTGTCAGAAAGCTTTTACAAATTACCAGAAGTCCTCAGGGTTGTAGTAACTGTTCTGATCCTCACTGAGATTTTCTGCATGTGTTGATTTTTCTCCAGTGAAAAAATGTTTCCCTGATGAAGAATAGTAAGGATCAAACCCAAATGTCCCCTGACTGAATAAGAATAGCTTATAATTATTATTTAAGTAGTAGTATAAAGATTATAAAGCTCATAGTAAAAGTCCCAGTGTGTCTGTAGCTGGTGAATCAGGAAAAGGAAGGGAGCATATTTTGTGGCTGCTTTTGATCTGTGAGCTTGGGGGTGTCCTTCACGCCAGGCAACAACACTTCAACAGAGAGTGAATGAAAGAGGGAGCATATTTATTTCCTTAAATCCTGGAATCCTGATGTCCGCCCTCTCATCCCTCCCTCAGTCGAGGGAGTAGTCATGGAAACAGCCAAGGACAGCTTTGCTCCAAGAGCAGAGGTTTGGTCCCTTCTGTGGGGCAAGGAAAGAGTTGGAGAAGGGAAAAACACTGTCCATGGCAACAGGGTCATCTTTAAATACATTTAGCAAGTTTTGTCAAATCTTTGATTTCACACAAAACTGAAAGGGACGAGAGAATCCTAAGTTTAGTGTCTCCTCTAAAGGAGACCTGAGGCAATTTTGCTGGTTTTGCTTTATGTGAGAAAATGTTCAAAAGAGCTGTTGTAATCTATCACATCAATAACTCACAGACAAAGAGTGCCTAATAATATGCATTGACACAACAAGCTATAATGGCTGTGTGGGAGTCATTATATTTAATGTTATACCAATGACCTATAGACTATGGAAACATTTCCTTCTTTCCAAAGAAATTGCCACTATTTTTTTAACTACCATGAAAAGGAGATGAAATTAAGAGAAAGCAGCCATATTCAGCATGTTGAGAAATAAAAGACATTAGAACCACTTTCTATTCAGTCCCTGTCCACATCCTTAATAGGAAAAATTAAAGAAATATACCGAAGTATATGAGCATATATATCCGGCACAGATGACACTGCTTTCTGTATTCATATCTTTAAAATTAGATGAGTGAAAGATGAGAGTAAAATACATATCTTTGACCTTGACTTTGCTAATATAAACATGGTGTACAGTGTACATATATTTACAAAAAAAAATCCTTGCAGAGTTTTCCCCAGTGAGTGCAGAAGGAATAGAAAGACCTGCACATGACAGATGCTAATCATGCCACTCCTGCATGCAACTTCCAGATACTATGGTGATGAGGCTATTTAAGTCTCCAGACAGAATGAAGCACGGATGTTTGTGCTCAGTGGTCTGACTTTTTACAATTTAAAGATGACCCTTCACATATTTTTTCTATAGGTTTACTGTGTTTATATTTATACAGAAACGCATTAATAAACAGACACCTTTCATAATTAAGTATTCAGCAAGTAAAACTTATCGTCATTTATCTGTGGGAAGGGAAGGTATAATAGATTTCAGTATTTTAAAGTCTATGCACACATAGTTTAATTTACAAGTTTTCCTAGGGGCCAGCAGCATGGATTTATATCTTGTTGTGATGAGGTCCTTGACTCTAAAACAGCTGGCTATACAAATAAAATGATGTATAAAGGATAACAGTTTAAATAAATATTGCAGAGTAAACATAACGATCAGAACAAAACACGAGATATTCTAACCTTAATTCTGCCCCAGGACACAGGCATTGCAATACAAAATTAATTAACTGGTCAGAACTGCTTGGGTGATCAGTTTTCACATTGGACTGTACTGAGTAGAAAAGGATCATTGTCAGTGCTTGCACGGTCTATTCGTAATTGCTGCAGCATCCTGGAGCAAATAAGACTAGAGACTATTAGGAGAGCTGAGGTTAGTGCCATCAGTGCTGTTGCAGAATCATTATGTATTCATGCAGGTGGTCCAATATGCTGAAAAATACTTAATGAAGAAAACCTTCCTCACCTTTCCCTCAGTATGGCTTTTGTGAGATAGCCCAAGCTTAGGCCACCTGTACATCTGACTGGCTTCTGTGGCATCTAGCATCCATCAGGACTCTTCCAAGAAGGTTACTTGTAAGCCCATTGACAGCTGCATGGCAGTGCAACAGTGAAACCTGCTACAAATTGCAGAATACCAGTCCTTTCACTCCGCAAGTGTTTCACCCTGAAGTGAGCTAAATCAGGCATGAACTCAAGCTTGAATTCAGAGTAGGAAAAAGTCATAACCATAAAATAAGGAGTAGATATTAATTTTTGGACAGTCTCCTGCCAGTATAGAAATGCTTGGTTAAAGAGAGATCACCTCAGAAACATTCCTGTGGCTTCCAGCCTTGTTCAAGTATAAACCTGGTTTGTGAAAATGGGCCAGCAGTACTAGGAGGTCAGTTCCTTCCCATTTTCATCACCAGTCTGAAGATTCATCCCTGGTACCCACCTGAGCACTCATTACCCTGGTACTGCCTACTGTGCTTCATACATTAATGTCGCCTTATAATATTGTTAGGCTCTTATTAAGGTGTTTGGCTAATCTTCCAGAAAGGAAAACTGTAAAACCAAGCAGTGAAGTGAGTAGTTGAAAGTCCCAGACCACATCTAAGAGAGGATTGAAATTAGAAACTGGATTGGAATCATGTGCTTTGAAGTCTTTAACCGCAAGTATCCTGGCTTCCTCCAAGCCTCAGCTTTCTATCATAAAAGGAATGAAATGCTGATCTACCTCATGGAGTGTTGCGAGTGTGATTTTTAGGTCCTCAGATACTGGGTGAGAGCAAAACCAAAAAGGGTGAGTAAAGAATGTAAGCAAGTCTAGACTTCTTTTATTAAGCTGTATTAGAGTGGAGTGGATTATTTTTAGATTTCCTGTCACTTATCTCTAAACACATCTTTAAAAAACATATAAAATTAACTTTTAACTAATCCATAAATTGTAGTCAATTCTTGGGATTTTCCCTTTGCTGGTTCAGGGCAAGGGTTGCTGTTTTTCTTTACAATAATACATGGGAGTAATAAATTATTGTCCAAAACTCTTTATTTCTTCACTAATTGACATAAGGAGCTATAAAGATTTTTTCCACTTCCTGCTTTATAACAGTAATACTTCCAGTAAAAGAAGAAAGGAAAATTGTAGGTGTTTATTCTGAGGTTGTAGGAAGAAGGATAGCATCCCATGGCCTAGAAGACCCGGTGGTGCTAGTAACAAATCCACATTTCCCTTACTTTTTAACATAAATTTTGATCCAGTAAAGTATTACCTCAATATAATTATTTATCTTAAACCTAGAAGGAAAAGACTGCATGAAACAATTATTCTTTCTTCTAAATGTTATAATAGTTGGTTTTCTCTAATCTAACCTGAACTTTAGCTACAGATTGAGCCTAAAACAAGGGTCCCCAGCTGGTTTCGTGATGAAAAAGTTTTCACAGTCAAGTTCCCTTTGTACCACAGCCTCTTTTTTTGACAAATCCATTCCAGCCCCCAACCACCTGGAACCCTCAACTCATCTTCGTCTGAGCCTTGAACCTGTCTCCAAGCTGGTGGCCACAGCAAGACATTCTTGCCAACAAGTTGTCTCTGTACTCTGCCCTTCATCTGCCATCTCATTTCTAGTCACCCAGAACTTCTGCTTTAAGCTCTTTCCTTTTCTCAACTCTAAAGATACACCTAACTAGAAATTTCTTGCAAAAGCATTTTCCTTGCAACCTCTATATTCCTTTGGCAGGTGCTTTGAAGATACACTACAGGTTGAACTCTCTTCCTCTCAAATCTAGCAGTAATTTTAACTCTAACTTTAACTATAGGCTATGCCTTACACAAAGCTTCCCAGCCAGTGCCCACCTTAAAAAAAATCACAGAGTTGTCTCTGCATACAACCTTTTATTTTGGCAACCTCTTTTCAATCCCATGACAATTAAATTTCTCAGTTCTTTCTTTCCCCTACCACTAACCCCAAGTGGGGTTAGTTTTATGTTTGGCTGCTCAAACATATGTTCAGATGATTTTTTTTTACCCACACAATCACTTTTGGCAGCCTATTCCTTCTCTTTGAAGCCTGTTCTCAGCCTTATTCCAACTGCATCTACAAGCCCTCTCTTTTTTTCATCCTTAACTCTAGTAATAAACACAAAGTAAAATAAGCCTTGGATGGGGTCATGTGGTCATTGCCCACACTGAAAAAGTCTTCCAGCCAAGTCTCCCAGCCTTTACAGCCTACACATTCTTTTGGTAGGCCCTTTGCCATATCTCTCCAAGTGGAGCTCTAGGCTGTTTTTTTAATTCTAGCCTTAACCCCCAAAATCAAATCTAACCTTAACCTGAGCTTCAGTAAAGCCTAAGAAACTATTGCTGAGACCAAAAAGGCATCATGGAGAAGTTGTACTGTTGTCCTATCACTTTGCTTTGGCAGTCAGATTTTCACTTCTGCTCCAATGGGAGCTCATCGTTTCATAGTTGTCTAAACAATAAATATAAGTCTCCTACTAAGAGTAATCTCTATGCCCAGGGCCCTCCAGCCAGTGTCCACACCACAAAATTGTTGTAACCACATTCCCTTTGCCCCTTACCCTTTGCTTTTGGGTCTTCTTTGCGGCTGCAATCCTATGATCTCTTCCTCACCCCTAAACCTTGCCCTAACTCTACCTCAAGAAGCAGCAGCTGTACAGAAAGCCAGCAGAACCCTAATGTTCTTTTACAGCTTTCAATCCGTGCTTTTATCCTTTTTGACTACTTACCTTCAACTTCCGAAGAAAGAGAGGAAGGGGGAAAAAAGTGGGAAGGATCATGAGAAAGGGGCTGGGGTTAATGTTCATAAGACTCTGAAAGCTATGATTTCTTTAAAGTGCAGGCTGCGCTATATATACTTCTATCTTAAGAGCACAGAACTGCTTGGATTTTCAAAAGCATATAAGATATCTGTAAACATCCAGAGATTAGGCTTGGGTAAATCTGCACATTTGAAATTTGTCCCAGTCTTAGAGCTCTTTGACTCATTATCATATTAATTCGCATAGTTCTAATAAACTGAGTAATTCATGGTTTTCTGAATGTCCTTCCTGATTAACATTAAAGTCAATGTCAGTTTTGCCTTCGAATTCAATGAGAATTTCCAGCTATGACAGCTATTAAGTATCTCTCCCACTGTTATAGTAATGAGCAAAGCTACAATACGTGAAAGCCCACTCCTGAAGAGCTAAAATCAGAGAGAAAATATTCAAAAACTGTGATATGTTCCCATTTCACAGATGGGGGAAAAATCCAAGAGAGATTTATAGCATGTTTACACAGATGGGTGCAGCCAGATTCAGCTGTAGCGCAGAAGCCTTATTGCTGTATTAGTTCATTGTGAGTGAGCTAATTAGGATTTTGACAGTCTTTCTTGGGTGAATCTAGCTGTGGCCTCTTCAAACTTTACTGTCACCAGCTGCCTGCTTTACATGTCTACCAGAGATTACTGCCCCTGCATCTGGCTTAGCAGATGTGCTTGTGGATCAGCTGTTCTATTTCACAGTTCAGCATCTTGCCTTCAGCCTCACTGAAGTCAGGTGTATTGGGTTTGCATGGCAAGATTTTTGTAGCTGGTGAGGCTACAGGCGTGTCTTCTGTGAGAAGCTTCTAGAAGTTTCCCCTACATCCAACAGAGCCAATGCCAGTTGGCTTGAAGACAGACCCGCTTGTTGACAAGGCTGAGCCCATCAATGACTGTGCACCTCTGTGATAATGTATTTGAGAAGTGGGAAAAAGCTGCAGCAAACAGCAACTGGGAAGAGGAGTGAGAATACATGACAGAAACAACTCTGCAGACAAAAAGATCAGTGAAGAAGGATGGGGAGGAGGTGCTCCAAATGTCAGAGCAGAGATTCACTTGCAGCCTGTGGAGAAGACCATGCTGAAGCAGACTGTCCCCCTGCAGCACATGGAGGTTAATGGTGAAGCAGGTTATCTACCTACAGCCTGTGGAGTTCCCCACATCAGAGCAGGTGGATGTGCTGAAGGAGGCTGTGACCCCATGGGAAGCCTGCACTGGAGCAGGCTCCTGCTAGGACCTATGACTTTGTAGAGTACCCATGCTGGAGCAGTCTGTTCCCGAGGCACTGCACCCCATGGAAGGGACCTACACTGAAGCAGTTCCTGAAGAACTGCAGCCTTTGAGGAAGGACTCATGCTGGAGAAGTTTGTGAAGAACTGTCTTGCATGGGAGGGATCACACACTGGAGCAGGGCAAGAACGTGAGGAGTCCTCCCCTCTGGGGAAGAAGGAGTGGCAGAGATATGGGATGAACTGAGCCCAACCCCCATTCCCTGTCTCCCTGTGCCACTGAGAGGGAGGAGGCAGAGAAACTGGGAACTAAATTAAGCCCAGAAGGAGGGAAAGGTGGAGGAAAATTGTTTAAAAATTTAGTTTTTATTTCTCATTATACTACTCTGATTTGATTGGTAGTAAATGAAATTATTTTTTCCCCTAGTTAAGTCTGTTTTGCCTGTGATTGTAATTGTGAGTGACATCCCTGTCCTTGTCTCAGCCCACGAGTCTTTCGTTATATTTTCTCTTCCCTTTCCAGTCGAAGAGGGGTAATGATAATGATGGGACATGGGCATCCAACCAGAGTCAATGCACCAGAGCAGGCTAATATACGTAAATGTGAACTGGAGTGGCTGAGACACAGGTATTCATCTGTGGCTATCCAGCTTACTACTGGGGCAGTGACTTCTGCTGGAGGAATGAGAGAGACATAATAGTAGTTGGAGACTCCTGAAGCAGAGGATGTTTGTCAGCATGGGGACATTTGGTCTCAGATGCAAGCTGGCTCATGTCCACCTGCTCAAAGCACTGGCGGAGGAACCCCTGTTTGCCTGCTTCCATTCTCCAGAGCACACCTAGACATATTATCCAAGGTGACACAGGAAGCCATGGCAAAAACTCATCTCTAATCACGGTTTCCAGAAGACCTTCAGCTCCTCAAAAAAAAAAAAAATCCACACTGAACTGGCGAATGTAGAGGAGGAAACGAAGGTGTCTAAGATCCCACTCTCTCTGTTGCTATACATATGTTCAGTGGCTTGTGTATCCATATGGTAGGAAAGCAAATTACATTGTAGTTATATGCAGCCCTGTATTTTCCCCATCTTTGATATCTGTAACTGTTTTTCTTCTAACATTGAATTCTGGATGGTGGGAAGTTTCAATGGAGAGTTCAAATTCCCTTGGAACCCCTTTTCTCTAGAAGTTATTTACACAGAGCCCTTTGGGCAAGGATTGTGAGTTTCCATTTGATGTCTCTCAAAGTGAAATAGTGGGATTTTGAGGTTTTATAATTATGTTTTATAAATATAAATTGCTTTGATTAGGGGTGCCAACACAAAATATTCTTCTCCTCATTTGGAATGAGTGCCTATTTTCTCTCTTTTCCTTACAACCCCCCAAAGACTTGCTTCACCTCACACTCTGCTTCCTACCCAACCTGTCTACTTTCAGATTAGTCACAGCTTCAGTTTTGGCTCACTCATATTTCCTGCAGAGGAACTCTCACTCCAGCAGTCCAAATACTAAGCAAATACTCCTGCAAGTAATTTTGTTTTTCAAATCTGAAATCTCCTCACTTTAATCTGGAGTTTGCACAAAGGCCTTCTTTCTCCATCTACTTTAGAACTTCATATTGCAGCACTAGGAGGTGACTCCAAGTTGTAGTAATCTGAATCCAGGGTTAGTCTCCCCAGATCTCATAAGATGTTTGGGTCTGCAATTTTAGTTCATCTATAATGGAAAGTACTTTTTTTTCTTTTTGACAATGCACCATCTGGAACTTTTGACATTCATGTTCATTCCTCACTTGAACCACAAGCTCCCTGTTTGATCTTAGGGAATTCACATGATACTTCTGTGACTCACCTGGTCATCCTGATTGTCTATTTATAGCATAAACTCTTGGTATGAGAACCATCCCTTTCTATGTGTACGTAACATAGTGTGTTACGCTGCACCTGCAACAATGACTTGCCCTCTGCTAATGCCGGACTTGTGCAGATAATAAAAACACAAGAATACTTACATTTAGCTATCTTCTTTAACTACTTTTGAACCTCAACTCCTATTTCCTCCATCCCTTCACACAACATTATCCTTCAATTTCTTCCTGCAAGACAGTAATGTGCCTGAGTCTGTAATGCATTATCTTCTCATAAAGGGTTATGTAATATTTTATATGCAGGATGCCGTATGAAAATAAATTACATTACTGTACTGTATTAGGAAACTTTATCATAGGCAGAAGGCATATTGCATCCTGTTTTTCTTGGAGGCTAAAACAATGAAGTGGTATTAGAGATGGATGTACACATCAGATACTTGGGGGAGGGAGCGCTGGGATATTTGTCCTTGAAGTTGCTAAATTCCATCATTATTTAGTATTCTAATTAATTCACAAATAGTCTAGATGCAGCACCTTTTTTGTCTGGGTTGTTGTTTTTTCCCCTACAAGGCCAAGAGGTGCCACACCAAACATAAGACAGTGTAGTTTTACTTCAGCATAAAATAAGTAAGGATGGTGATCATGTCTTGATTGTAGACAGCTTACCACTGTGATTTTAATGTGCCTTCTGTTTGGTGTTCTATTTTATCTCCAATTAACCTGAGTATAGTAATTTCTTACGGGAAATAACCACATACTTTGTATACAAAGAAGACAAGTTTTGACTTAGCTGCTTCAAGAAGGGGTAGCTTTCACCAATCAGTTTTATGACTGCCTGATAGAAACCAGGCAAACATCCCAGTAAAACATCTGTATGTAGGTTGAGCATGAGATTTGATCCAACAAAAAATGATGAGAGTGTTTTCTGAATTTGATCATATGAAATATTGTGCCATTAAAAAGCCAAAATCAATGACAGTCGGTGTTATTTAAGAGTTCCTACAGCTGAGGTAAGGCCTAAAAGCCATATGTCTCCCTGCCCTTGTGGACATGTGAATACAACATTGACAGTCTTCAAAAGTTTCTCTTTCATAAACAACAAATGGCCATTCGTAAATTAATCTTAGCAGGTTGTGCTGGCTTTATTGAAGACTCAGATCTCCTATAACTATATCAGCCTCTTGCTATAATTCAGGTGGCTCATAAATAATGCCCATTCCCCCTCCCTGTTTGCCCCTTTGTATGCCAAAATGATTGAATAGTCTTTGGGTGATGTAAGTACTGGAATTTTGACTTAGTAAAACCAGATCTGAAATTTCACTACTGTAAATGGAAAAAGTTCTGCCTGAGTCGATAAAGCTTCAGCTCCCCACTCTGGGTGATCATCCCTAAATGCATCTTTTCCTCGGAACACACTTACTTTGAGAAACTAATAAATTTCTATATTGAAAGTTCTGTATTTGTTACATGGTGATGATTTGTGATCATTGACTTGATACCTGTTTAGCAGTGATGTAGCCTAGATGCAGCCAGAGGTTTGCCCCAGTATCTGAAATGCATGCAATTCATTGGGCACGTATCCCAGGAACAAGAGTTTTCAGGAGTTCCTCCACAAATATGCATAGAAGTGGCAGACTTGGCCTGCTCTGAAAGGTGAGTAGGAGCTTGTCATTAGAGAAGGGGATGAGAGCTGCTGTGGCCCTGCCTGGAAAGCTTTGGACACCTGTAGAATCATATATAAATGTGTATGTGTTTATATGTACTTACACATATATACATATGCATAAATACATATATACACATGTGCAGCCCCTTCCTTCTGATTGCGTTACTGGCACTGCCCTGACAGTGACTGAGCAGAAGTGACAGTCAGATCTGTAGCAATCAGACAAAAGTGGAAGGAAAGGAGATTATTTCTTAATTTCTAATGGTTTCTTTGCCCCTAAAATTGGCAGACCCCCAAGGGAATTGCCCCAGGTGCCTCATCTTACTTTGCCACCCTGAAAAAACAACAAAAAAGTAAAACTGGATCTGATTTCTTTTTGTCTCACTCTTAGCAATTTTATTCCACTATTTATGCCAACAGTCAACTGTTAAAAAACAAGCTACCTCTAGATTTTCCTGTACAATTGCTCTGCCAGAACTGAGCTTCTGATATCTGACATAAACGGTCTACTTCCTATCTTGCCTACTAGAAGAGCTATCATGCAAATTTCATGGTAAAATGTACTGTGGTTAAACCTGAAAAATGCACTTCTGTAATTACCAGATCAGTAAATAGAAGGGAAGAAAAAAACATCTCCTTCAAGGCCTCCTTGCACCCATTCTGAAATGTGCATTGTTGACAACCAAAAACCATTTTTTGTCAATTGAAAAAAGGAAAAAATCTTGCAGGCTGGTAGGAAAGGTATTTGGGTTCACGTGAGGCAGATTGAAGCAATATGGGCAGTGTGGGACCAGCCTTTACTGACTTCAAGCTAGGACCTCAAGGATACACGTGCTGTGAAGCATGTGAGTAAAGCTCTGCCTTGAAACTTCACAAGAAGTCTTTGCATGATTGTGATGGAGGGTTCTCACTTCAGTCTACTTTTGACTTTAGAAATGAGAACTTAGCTTTTTCATGTTCACAATTCTAATTAAGATGGTGACTGTATAACATGCGACCTGGCTTTCAAGGGAATATGTCGATTCAGTTCTATATGTCAAGGACTATGAGTGTAATCTAAGCATGGAGCCAATTTAGTAATTCTGCTCCTGACATGCTTTGTGGCTTTGGGAACTTCTCTTGGCTTTATCTTCTTCATAAAGAAGCTTATTCATCTGTAAAATGAGGATAATAATATTTCCCTACCTAAAGAGTGTTGGGAGACATATTTTGCTAATGTTTGAGAAATGTTTTGAGATCCTTATATTGAAAGTACTATAAAAATGCAAAGTATTACTTAATCCCCTGGGCCTGATATTATTCCAATACGTCGGTTATTGTTTTGAACTATTTCTCTTTTTCCCTCATGTTATTTTTAATACAACACTATTATTGCTGGTTTACTACTATATGAGTGTGAAACATGATTTAATCTTCCTCTACTGAGTGTTGTTTACACATAGAAACACAAGATTGGTGAATAGGATTTACCTGGCAATTGAATGGTAACAAGATTGCAATCAATTGCAAAGTAACAGCATCTGGTAATGCAATATTAACAAATGTTATCGCTGCATATCTTATGTCCAAATTGGCTATACAAGCTCTAGCAGCATGCTTACAGCCTTTAACGCAATGGAAAGTTATTAGGAAATATACAAATGTTCTGCACATATAAATGTGATTTGCTAAAAGCCTCAACCAACGCAGAATAAAAGTTCTTCCTTTTAAACTCTAATTGGAAGTTAACCTTTAGCTCACAAATCCCAGTAAAGGAAATGGCTTTTCTAATCTTATTTGCTCTTTGTGGTTTTACAAAATTATGTTGTTATTTCTGAATTTTTTTTTATTTTTTTTATATAGTTGACATTAAGAATACCAACATGACACACAAGATGAGTGATAATTTAAACATTTAGAAATTGTACTGAAATGCAGACCAATGGTTTGCTTAGTGCAATATCCTGTTACTAACAATAGCCACTAACAGGTACTTTCAAAGGTTGATGTCACTATTTTTACTGTATTTTTTTAACATAAAAAAGGATTATTTTGATCATCGTATGACTGTATTATGAGCTGTTGCAAATATGTGATAATAACATCTCTGAAAATGCCTAATGTTTTCTAGATACCATGATAAAAAAAAGTATTTAATTCTAATACTACTATTGTTATTGAATATCCCTGTATTAACAGCAGAAAGGAGAACTTGCTAAACAATGCTGTCTTTTTCACTATCTTGAATATTTGTCTATGGCTCCTCTTATACTTCAGTGTCAATGATTTGATGTTCTTTGTTCTATCTGCTTGTTCCAGCACTTTTTGTTGACATTACAATCTCTGAGAGTGCCTCACCATTACTATATGAAGAAGTAGACCGGTTACATGCAGGTATCCTTTAGAGTAAAAGAAGACCCATGGACCCATGCCAAGAATCCACTTAAGTTCCTTCTTATATATATATATATATCTCCTTAATTTTTACTTCGGTCCCTCACAGCTTCATGGTTTATCCTTTAAATATATACCTAGAATAGTTCTTCTGATTTGTTCTTTAGGTTCTTTTGCTCTTTAAATCATCTCATAAATTTTACTACATATTTTGTTTGCCCTTGTTTAGATGTCTCTCCAGGGAGATCACTGGGACTGCATTTTCATTCTCTGAAAGTTATGTCTTGGATTCAGAAACCATCTTGCTCTCTCTCCATACAGACTTGTTTCTTTTCTCATTTGTTGGTTTCAGGATTACCAGGTTTTGTTCTGTGTTCAGTCCAGTTCTGTGGTCTATAATATTGATGGATTTCCGCTGTACCTAAAGTATCGAAATTCCACAATAATTTAAAAAGGCATAAAGACTTAAATCAGAAAAACACTCAAACTTATATTTAAACTCCATAAGCTTAATGTATGTCAGTGATTTGCTGAATTAGTCCTAAGTACAAACAACAAAAGAGTTCTAAATGAGAACAACAATATTTCTGTCATTTCTGTCATTTCTTCTCAGAGATGGAGGAATTGACTTGTGTTTGGTATTGCCCAATGGCATTTCCTCTTTCTCTATCTGAATTTTCTTGTTCTATGTTTCTGTATATTCTTTCTTTAGTCACTGATTGTCAGTCATACAACTCTGAAGCAGCTATCCAGTGTCAGGTCAGACATTACGCTTTAGCCACTGTTTTGGGCCATGATGTCAAGTTCGACATTCCAATACCCAATGGATTATCAGCAAATACCTAATATAAAAAAAAAAGTGTGTGCAAAATAAAAATAAAATGCAAAAATAATATAAAACACCAGTGATGAGTTTATCTCAAATGGTATAGATGCTACTAACCAGTAATACTTTTTCTCTCACATCTTTTAATCCTTGTTTTTTTCTTTACAATTCATTGACATTTAGATTTTCCACCTAATTTTTCCAATAATTCTGCAAATAGTTCTTAGCTTGCTGCTTACAATAATACAACTGACAGATATGGTCTAGTAAGGCCTGTACTTGCTATGGATATTTGCAAGATCAATTCCTAAAACTGTGCATGGTGAAGCAGAGCAAGATCCAAACCTCTTTGTGAAGGGATCTATAGCAGTTCTCATTCAATGCCAATCTGATCTTTGGTTTCCATTCCTGATTTTGCCACAGATTTGTTGAGTAACTGGTATTGTATTGCTAGTCTTTTTCTTCCTTATTCTCCACTCTTCATCATTTACATTGTACTTCTAAAAGAGTTATTCTTATAACTCTTCCTCCATAGTTAAGCTGTTCGTAGCCCAATTTGCTGCAAGCAAGGTCAGCATTTAGCCAACCATGTTAACCCAACGACACATAGCATACACTTATGTTCTTGTTTCAGCTGATATAAAGATGGTTTTCTTCCCAGTAGCTCCTGTTTCAGAGTTAATATGAAGATAATGTTGATAACACATATTGTTTTACCTCATGCCAGGTAATGCTTATGCTTGGCTGGGCATCAACACTTCGAGCACACTTGCAGTCCTGGGTTCCTCCTGGGGCTATGTGTGTCTGAGTGTTGCCCTAAAAGGACAGTTGTTGTTTTACCCTAAGCGGCAAATAAGACCATGCAGCTCCCCTTCACAGCCCAACATGGTGAGATGGGGACAAGAATCAGGAAAAAAGAAAAATTTGTGGGTTGAGAAAAAGGCAGTTTAATGGGACAGGAAAAGGAAGAAAATAATGATGATGGTGATGACCACGGTAATAATAATGATAATAATAGTATATGCAAAACAAGTAACACAGAATAAAATTGCTCATCACCTACAGAGACCAATACCTAGCCTGTCCCTGAACAGCAATCCCCAAGCAATGAACCCTGGCCAACTTCCCATTTATATACTGAGCATGACATTACATGGGATGAAACATCACTTTGGCCAGCTTGGGTTAGCTGCCTGCCTATGCTCCCACTCAGCATCCTGTACACCTGCTCACTAGCAGAGCATGGGAAACAGGAAAAGTCCTTGATTTCTTTACAACAACTAAATTCTTCTTATACTAACTCCAAAACACAGCAGCTACTGGAAAGAGAATCAACTATCCCAGCTGAAACCAGGAGAAATTGATTTACCCTTATGCAAATGAGAAGAATTGATTTTGGTTTTTTATTTACATTTGGTCAGTGAAATTATGCCAGTTTACAAAATCTGGAGATTTGACCTTTGCTGCTCCAAGCACTATTTGGTATGCATCATATACATGAGGGCAAAGATGCATTACTGTCTGATCATGAAGAGTTTCAATGATGGTATTATGCAATATAGATGGGCTCATTAATTATTAAGATAATTACGATATAATTATACACAGAATGGCCAAGTTACTTGCAGTCAATACCATGAATGATACTAATTCCCCATGTCTTTTAACAAACCTTAGAATATCTAATATCACTAGAAGCTCAGACCTGGTAAAAGACATTGATTACATGAATAATGACAAATAAAACAAGACATTTTTATAGGGACAAAATTTGAAGTGACAGTGTTGTCTTGCTAGGAATGTGGTGAACGACATCTATCCTCAGCATACTAAGTAAGGTGAGCTTACATGTCATCTCCCTGCTCCAGGACCTTCCTGTACTTTCTTTGTGAGGACCCACAGACATGTTACTGAAAATTAGTAGATAGATCTCTGGGAAAAAGTGAGAGAAACCTGGATTTAAATGACAAGGAAGATGATATGTCATTTACAGTGAAGAATAAAGATTCTGAGACTTCAACCCCATCTTCACTTCACTTCCTGATTCAGCCACTGTTGCCTGTTTTATTTCGGAAAAATAATTTTTCTCTCCAGTTTCTACTCCATAGAATGGGAGTTATGCTATCGTGTTAGAGTTGGCAAATTTCCCTTATTGAATGAGCTGATAAAATCCTCATCACACCAAAAACTGCAAGACAATGGAAGGAAGAACTTGGAAAGAAAATCTCAAGAAGGTGATGACAAGAATTTCCTAGAGGTTTCACTAGTTTCAATTTCTACAGTGTGAGTATGAACAGGAATCCCAGACCTATCCTGAAATTTCAATGACAGCACCACCTGCCAGATTGTCCTTTCCTCATCCAGCGCAGCCCTACTGCTAATCGAATGACACAGTCATTGTGTCACGGTCATGACTGCTGGAAAGCCACCTGGGGATCATTCATCACCATTCTGGTACTCCTGTGATATAAGACCATCCTTGGAATTTACCCATTAGTGCTGAGAGTTCTCTGAGGGGCTCAACTACTATTTCTGCACGGAATATTTCTGTCTTTGGGTGGGAGCTCACAGTAATCTATTTTCTACTCCCTCCCTCAATGGACAAAAAAAGCCTATTCCATTTTAGGTAAAGCTGGTAGCACCCAAGGGTTTTTGTTTTGATTTGCAATATCAAATTGAGTCTGAAGATTTAAGCATCAAACATTGTTTATAGGCATTTACACTTAGGATGACAAAATCTGAGATGATAGCTGGGGCTTGACATCAGAATCAATCATAGTGCAATATTCAATAAATATAGATTTTTTTCATCAGCTATGTCAAACAAAGCATCAAGAAAAGAAAATCGAAGAACACAGTCACATGACAGTATGACAGTAGTGCACCTTGGAAAAAGTTAAATGACAGGTACCTTTTAATCAGTTGTTTTACTTTAGATTTTTTCTGGTTTTTCTCCTATTAAAGTATTATGATGAAGAATGAACAATTTTATTTGCCCAGCACCAAGAAACTGCTTTTGTATTAAATCTCATTTGTACAATTTATAATATGTTTTCACATTATGTTTCTTCCATTGGGCTATGCTTTTTGCAGTAATGACAAGCACAAAGAAGCAGAATTAAGGAAGTTATCGGAGTGCTTACACTTGCATAACCCTTCTTTCTTACATTATTCACAGACCAGAGCCAGAGACATCAAACAAGAATTTCTAAACAGCAAGATTGATTTGGAAATGTCAGAATCGGGAATCCACTGAAAACTGTAGATTTGGTAGTGATTTCATATCAAGTAACTATTGACTTCAGCTGAAACACCCTTGTTCTGCTCTTGTAAGAGGTATTCGGAAACAGGAGATGGTGCGAGTGGAAAAGCAGCTTGCAGCAGAGTTGAATATAAATCAGACTCTTCATTCTGTCCCTTCCCCTAACACTGATTCACCTACTGTGACAAACTGCATATGTCTATATTGAATTAATATTTTGCACCAAATTCAGCTAAGGCAGCTGCTCTGTGCAGGGAATATTCTCGAAGCCCTGCAGAAGGTCAACACTGAGAAGGCATGAAAAGGACTTTTGACCTCCTCTCACTTGCTGGCCTACCCTGCAGAAAAAAGCTCTTTGTATACAGATGCTGATACGGAGTATGGGAAGAACCTATGAAAGATCTGGTCTACGCTGAAGTCAAAGTTCATATAAGTACAATCACAGAGGAAAAAAGTGAATCAAGAACAGGGTGCTGTGCTACGCAAGGAGACACTGACACATAAGAACTTTCACCTGACTTGAAAAGTGGTTTTCCTGATATCACAGTAAGGTTAAGACAAGATATTAGGAACTCTTGTTTTCAAAAATCTCTACGTCTTGGGTGTTTTAAGACTGCAGGCATTTCTGTCACCTTGTAAGCAAAAAGGTCAAGAACCCGCAGTTTCAGAATAATGCTTGGGAGTTTGGGAAGTGTCCAGCTACAAATCAGGAGGGTTCTATTATGTCTGTGGGATTGTGTCCTGTGTTTCAAAGAAGGAAAGAAGAATGTTCCACAGAAAAACAGGCTGTCAGGCTGAACAAGGAAGTTAAGCGGATGTGTTACATCTGTAACAGAAAGCCTTGTAAATATAGGTGTGGTCCAGACTCTTCAGTTTTGGAAGGAATGGTTGGACTCGATGATCCGGTGGGTCTCTTCCAACCTGGTTATTCTATGATTCTATGAATAGTTAAAAACATAATTTAGAGACAACCAGCGTTGTTATATGCAGAATATTTTTTTGGTAAAATACCTTATTGTTTTGCATTGACTGACCCTGTCTTCATTATTGGTCCAAGAAAGCAACTGCCATTTTCTTATTTGAGCTTTGGGATATTTGAATAGATAACAGAGGAAAAGAAGTTACAGCTAGCTGTAACTACAAAGTGAGAATAGACTGAATTACTTGGAATAGATAGAACTCAGTTACTCTAGTTGTTAATTTAGTTCTCCCAGCAGTACTCCCACTATCCTCATAACAGTTCAGGATACTGGGAATTCTATCTCCTCTTTCTCTGACTTTGGCTTTTGGATAACATTTTTGTTACATACATATAATGATGTACAACCATAAATCCCAGACTGAAGTTACACACAAACTTCTAAATCAATCACTGTTCAGAAAATGTTTTCATTTCAGCCATTTATCCAGGGTTGTCAGTATATCCCACTTTCGTCTTTGTTGCAAAAGCCATGACTTATAAATGTACTCATATATAGAGTAAGAAACCACTTCTATAGGGAAGTCTTTCTGTTACAGGACATCACTCTTACATGGAGAAAGAAAAATACTAGTTTGTAAATCAATATTCATTATATTAAATCTCAATATTCATTATATTAAAAGAAAAAATAGATCAGAATCAGAGATGTGTATTATTTATTGCATCTATGGCTTTTCAAAAGGTATTTTCCAGCACAAGAATATTTTATCACTCAAGGCTAAGCATCGCATACTGAGCCATCTCAATCAAAATACTGCTCAGTACAGTAAGATACTGTCTATCAATTTACGTCTATTTGAGTACTTTTTAACACCTTTCAGCACAGTATCACAAGGTTGCTTATCTACGTGACAGGTTACACATGCAGTGGGTGCACAAACACGCAAAGTATATCTGTGTAAGGACGAGCTGATACGTCTGTGTTCGGGCAGTAGTGTGCAGGGTGAACTGAACACCTCGACTCCAGATTAGTTCAGGGTTCTCTGATTGCACTCTGCGATCAACACCATCACATCTCCATTCTCTCAGGTGCAGTTATTGCAAGTGGCTTCAGTTATGCATGTTTTCACTTTCTCTGGTTTTTCCCACCTCTGTTGTTTCTGTTAATTGAGCTCTGACTGCACAGCTAGTTTGTAGTTGGTGAAGTGAAGGCCAGAGAGGGAAAATTAATTGCCCAAGGACACACAGGAATTCTATGGCAAAGTCACAGAGACACTAAAGCACATTAATTATTTAAGTTGCCTGCTATTTAAATGGGAATGTGTGTGTAGAAGTAAGTGGAGTGCAGAGCAATGGAAACTTGAACCACTTAATCTGTTAACACTGAGCAGTGCAATGTGTTCTTACTGGTTAATATTCCAGTTTGATTTCAGTTTATTAGCCCTGTCTGGTGCCCAGGCTGATATACCTTGGTTTCATCAGGGCTCAGGAGCTGGGAACACAGCCACGTGAAGGAGTCAGGCTGTAATTGTAGCCTAGTTGCCTGATGAGCAGCCAGCTCAAGTGCCTCTCAGCTGAACTCGCCGACAGCTCCTTTTTCAGTGTCCACACAGACAGAGAAGCTTGGAACTCTGTGTGCCTGCCTTTAGGAAGATGTTCTTTGTGTCCTCTGTTTCTTGGCTAAGACTTCTGGATTCATATGACATTGGATGCATACATGAGGCTCTGTTGCTCCTTATTCACTTCAATCTCTGTGTGCCTGCTTTCCATCCAGACTATCTCCTTTTAAGTACAGTGATGCAGAAAGGCAAGGCATTGCTTTCTGTATTCTCAAATCTGACTAGGGGAAAATAATTAAGGCCTTATTTATAACTGCAGGCCTTCTGGAATTGCAGTTATATATTAACGTTATATTACCCAAGCAGCATTAATAGAAATAAAGGCAATAAAAGTATTAGCTGTCTTAAGGCTTAAGCCATGGAACTATCCTTATGTAGAATTCCTTAGAAACCAGAAGTTATGCACAGTACCTTGACTGGATATAAATCCTATGGTCTGGCATTTCTTTGGCAATTGATCACAATATATCTTCAAACATCCTGAGACAGGGTCTACTGGAAAGAAGAGCGTCTAATTTTTCATAGCAGTACTTGTAGAGTCATCTGAGGTAGCCGTGACTTCAGAGGCCCCTGCAGAGCAAATGCCTTCAAATCCAGCTCAGACCTTCCCATTCACCTCCCCAGGATCAGCTGGGAATGGTTCCAGAGAGGTCAGTGAATCCAATGTAGCATAACCACTATGACACAGCTCAAGTCTTGCTCCTGGTCTTCCCTGAGGGCTCTCGCACCAAACTGCAGCCTGGAATGATTAGAGATAGGATCCAGCAGCAGAAAGACTCACTAGCCAACCCTTGCTGGTAGTGGCAGCAAAACATTGCCTCATCAGGGAAACCTGGACTTCACAAGAAAACGAGGAGACTTTAGATCGGCTCTCACAGTTGCTTTTACTCTTACAACATTCTGGTGCTTACTAATCATGTAAATTAATACAAATGCCTTGAAATAAATGTTCTTATGCTGAGCCTCTATTTAAAGTGCATGTCCATAAAAGAAGTTGTACACTCACTCTCTGTTGTAGTCCTACACAAAGACAGGCAAAGAAAACATCCATTTTGTTTTCTTAGTTCTCCCTTACTAAATAGCTCACACTCATGCTTATCACTTCAGAAACTTTTCTAGCATTGTTTTTGTGAGGTAAAGAACAAACTGGCTGCCTCTTGGAGCACCATCTCTTAATACTTCTTGGAAAGGTTCTGCTGTCTTTTTATCTGATGTCTCTACCCAAAGGTTCTGCTAAAATTATCATTGAACAGGAATCAAAAGGAGTTGCATCTGACACAGCTATAATATTTTAAAAAATCAAATCACACCATAAAAGTTCTTTTCCCAAAATTAATCAGCAGCATAGCGGAAAAGCTATCTTCACCTTGCTTGTGGTATAATGTGGTACGAGGGATGGTTCAACAGAAAAATAACATGCTGGAACAAATGGAAAAATTATTTATAATGTAGAAGAGTAGTAGTGGAAGAAAAAATGAAGGGAATCAGAGAATGCAATGAAATCAACATCCAGACAAGGATTCAGATTCCTCAGTTTTGCACTGGGTCATGAATCCTGAAAGGTGCCTTAGCTTATATTCAGAGGCAGCTTTATAATCAAGAGAAATATTGAAGCCATTAAATGGACATGATTGGTTAGGCACAACAGAGATCTAGACAGAAGGTTAATTTGCTTCTGAAGCATGACAGAATTGTGCCATTATTCCTAGTTTACACCACTTTTAAAGAGAAACTTTTTACGATATCCAGGTCACTGTATTTGATTTAAGCTCATCTCCAGCTTGTAGATGATTATGAGGGGACCTGTTAAAAAAGAAATACTTAATTAGGCATGTCCTCCCTAGCCTCTGTTAAAAGCAAATCCTGCTCTGTTCTTGCAAATGGTAGTCAGACTATCCTTTCCTACTTCTTGTCAACTAGCAATAAAACACCAGATGGTGTCCTTCCAAAAATAAATTCATTATAGTTTCGTTCTGGGTTTTCTTAAAGGATTTAGGGACAGAATTTCAGCTAATGCAAATCATCGCAGTGCTGCTGAATTCAGTGCAGTTATGACATTTTATGCCATCTGAGTATTATGAACTAGTATTTTTAACTTTTTTGGAGGAATACCATATCCTTTCTCCTCACATTTACAAGTTTCGTTGCACTTTTTACACTAGCCACCTGACCCAGATTTCATGGCTGGTACAGCAATTCAAAGGCCGCATCATTCTGTGTATTGAATTAGACTAATTCACTGTAAAGTCTTCTGTAATCATTATTATTTAAAATATTTGTTTATCACTGTCTGAGACTCTAAGACACCCATTAGCTTCCTTTGGTGACACAGGAATTCACACAGGAACATTTTAAGAGCCTCTGGCATTTGAGTAACACTGTGATGCTTATGGTTCTGTTAGTTTTTAGTTTTCCCTGATTTCAGCCATCAAATAAGGACAGAAGTCTTCAATTGTGCCCTTAACCTAGACAGATAAATAATTCTAATAGTAAAACATCTTAAAAAAAGCCTCGAGTATTCTTCAGATAAATCAATTAAGTCTCCTTTCAGCATTGTTATTATGCCCTTGTAATTAGTCATTGTTTAACCAAGCTGTGCATACTTATCTGTTTTATACATCACTCCTTCCAGTCTCACAGTAACTTTTGTTCTTTTTCCCTAAGCTCCCTTCAGCTTATCTATGCCTTCCTGAAAATACTGAGCCCAGAAGTAAGCATGAGTTTGCTTGCAGATGGAAAGCTGTAAAGTTACAAACACCTACAGAGCCACAACCCCCCGAATGGGGAGTCTCTGCCGCCCTATTCCAAAAGTGAATATTAAAATAGCTAAACACACATTACTGGTAGTAAGTAACAGCTGCACAGTATGTATGTATTAACAACAGAAGAGGCAAAGGGTAATCATCAAATCTGCCTTTAACATTTATCCTGTGTCCTCACAAGAATACTTTTAACCATTTTTCTCATACCACAAATAAAATTGTTCCACCAAGTACTGGTCCCCATATGCTTAGTCTTCCAGTGTTGGGGAGCATCAATGTGAAAGAGGCTTTTTAGAACTCTTTTTTAGCATACCCAAAATTAACTGGCTTGTTTTCTGCAAACAGATGGGTGGTGACCTGGGATTTGGAATTCAGCTGCTTTTCAGGCAGAAAATTCTTTTTAAAAACTCCCAAGAAGGGATGTAGGAAGGAACAGGTGCTTTCAAGAAAACAGTAGCACTTTATCAAAGATACAAGGAGAAGATCATCAATTTTATTCCTCCCACTTGGCAATTGAGCTAAAAAAACAAGAGTGGTGTTGGGTGACGCAGTGACACCCAAGATGACACATTTATGAGGCTTCATCAAGGCTTTTTAGGAATCAAACCCACCTTGCCCTACATGTTCTCCTGTGAGTAATTGACTCATCTTTCTTGACTTATCAGCTCTGATGTACAACTCTGTTTTGCTCTGATGACACAAGTAGTGTCAAGTGGCTTCACCCTGACCCCTGCTTGGCCACCCATCCTTCTGAGACTTATGTTCTTGAGCTGTCTCCTAGTAGATGCTCACAAGCTCAGGCTTACTGTTGTAGGATTCTCAGGCCACGGTGGAGGTGATGCTACAAGCAGCAAAGCCTGTGTGTTAGCATTTTGTGCTCCACACCATGCGATGAGGGGAGTCCGCAAAACATAGTTTTCCACCTTGTTTGATTTCTCTCACCACCTTTAACTTGCTACAACCCTTGGTGATACTTATTGGCTCCTTTACAAGCTTTGCTTTACAGTAAAGAATATTATCCCCATTCTGGTCACGTGTGATCTAAATACTGCATGTTTTTTGTCATCTAAGCACCCCGAATGTTGTGTTGAACAACAGCCACAACAGTGTCCTTGTTTAATAAACGCCTGCTTATTCTGCTGTCTATGATTTCTTATTTTGCCTTTTAGGACAAAATTTGATAAATGATGTCTGTGCTAAGCATAGGTTTATCAAGCTTTTGGTCATTTGGTAAAGAAAAGTCCTTCTCCCCCAGTTTACCCCATCAATTTATCCAATTTTCATTTATTCTAAATCCCTGTTTTACAATTTGGTAATGCAAAGAAAGCTTCTTGCACCAAATATCATGATGAGGAGGCCTTAGAACTTAATACATAAGTAACAGTAAAATATCATCCTTAAAATATTCACATCATGAATTTCATAGTAAAAGTTAGAAAAAATGCATCTTTTCCCTAAATGGTTGTTGATTATTCCTGTGTATCTGTATCTTAACCACGGCCAGGTAAAAGGTTTTATTTATTTCGTTCTTTTTTAATGGGAAACATACTGGGTTTTTTGGTTTTGCTTTGATTTTAAATATGCTTTTCTGAGATGGGCTAATTCCAAGAAGAATGTTATGGGCTATATAGCCTGCATTATATGTTTCATGCAGAGGCACACCATGGATCAAAAGCAAGCAAAAATGCTATGTGTGTTTTAGGTTCCATTTTACAGTCAGGATAGTGAATACATCTGTTTTTGTCATCAGCCTAGAATATATCATTTTATCATTCTCAGAATTTATTTGGAACTGAATTATAGTATGTTTCATGATTATTTGGAATGGTATTTACAGAAGGTAATACTAAGCTCGGTAGTTCACTTTCAACCAAACATGTGAAGAAAACACCCTATAATTCATTTTGAAGTACCTTCTAGAAATCATATAGTAATACTGTATGACCACGTTGGAAAAAGGAAGAAATATAAATATTTAAATTTTTTGTATTATGATCTTTAATCAAGCTTATATTCTTACAGACTGGCACACAGTAACAGGGACTAGGCAGGTTACAATGACACACCACCCATTTTTTTGATTTTGGGTGTGATCTTGAGTCACCGCTAGTTCCATGTACCAGACCAGTTCCCTGATATATATGCTAGACAGATTTTTGAGCAAGTAAAGGAAAAGCTAGCTTTCTCCTTTACTATTTACAGCCAGAAATGGAAGTGCAAAACATCTCATGAACTCTCCTAGGATTCACAACAGATTGGCAGAGCCATCAGGAGTCACCCAGGAGACCTCTGCTTTGATGGTTTCTCTTCCGCTGGGGAATGGAAACTGCACTAACTCCATGCCCCATCTCAAACCATGGCGCCTCAGCTGCTGCAAATAGCCTTGGACCCAGTCCTCCCATGGGGACCAGGGACTAGTGAATACACATCAGAGGCATCCAGAAACTCCATCCTAGAACTGACACCAGAGAGAAAGATGCATAAATCTGCCCAGCCCCCACTCACTGCCCAAGGTTTAAAATGGCTCCAGAATTTGAGATCTAAAGGTACTGGTAAATTCAATAGCAGCATTAAATTTCAGTCTCTGTTATTTCTAACACAGACTGTGAAAAGACTTCAGAGATAGAAAAAACGGTCTGCATTTTCTTTCACAAGCCATTGCACAAAATAAATATATAACAGAAAATTGGTATAGATGTCTCTCTTACTTTCATTAATAGGACTAAACACCAAAAGAGAAGCTTGTACACTCTAGTCTGGTAAAAAAAAATACAATCCTGTTCCTAAACAGTATAAACAGCCAGAATCACAACTGATGGTATTTTTTTTTCTTTCTTTTTGACTTCCTTGTATATTATTTGCTTTTGCCTTGTCCTTTGTCTATCTGGACAATAAACAGTCTGGAGCATGAACAATATATTGTTGTCTATTTGTAAAATGCACAGCAGAAAAGGGCCCTTATCTTGACTGAATCCTCAGAAGTAACACATTGAACTTAATAAATAATGATAACAAATTAATTCAATGTGGAGGAATTGTTTTTATTTACCCCAAATGAAAATTTGACCTATTCAGACTGAAGTTACTGGCAATGTTTGGTTATAATATCAGTCTTTTACAATAAAAGAACAGGACCAGTGTACTCACAAAGACAATAAGGAAATAAAGAATGAAAAAAAAAAAAAAGAACAGTAAAGAGGAAAGAACACCCTGTGAGTTGTCTCACATAGGAGAGGAAATACTGAAAACTACAGTCTTGGCTTTGGGGGAATGCTGACATCTTATTTTGTGTTTTTGCTCCAGGAATATTATTAGAGACAATTAATTTGCAGACTGAGTGCAAATCGTTCATCTGCAGATTGAAATCATGGATTACCAAATAAAATTTTCATAGGCAATTACAGTGAAGTCTTTGGTATCCATCATGAGTGATAAATGATACACAGCCAATTTCTCCAGCATTTCTCTAGATGCTTTCAATGTCCCTGTTTACAGGAATTGTTGTTGACACCGGGAGGGATTCACTCCTCTGAGAATTCTCCACCTTGCATGTACTCCTTAGCAAGCCCAGGGCATGTGGCAGTGATGACAGCTGAACGAAATAATGGCTAATGGGTTATGGAGAAGACACACTTCTATCTTAAGAAAGAGCAAGTGGAAGGCATCCAGAGATGTTTGGAAGCTGTGGAAGTGTAAGCATAATTGTTGTGTTCAAAAGACAACATTTTAAATATCACATTTTGCCATTGCAGCTTTATGACTGAATTATTATTATTCATTATTGTTGTTGTCTTTATTACTATTATTATTTGGTGAGAAATTTGCTGCATGCACCAAAAATATTTCTTGCAGGAGGGGAGGCAGGCTGGTTTACTCAAGTAGAAGGCAGGTGCTCAGTGCTTCATTGAGCAGTAGTTCTTGGGAAGAGGACTGTGAAAGTTAAATGAGATATTCGGTATCAGGAAGCATTTCCAATGAACTGACAACTCGCAGACAGCGAGGAAAGTGTTTGATATGATCAGCCCACACAGCTGTGGCACCTGCATTGTATTATATTACCTGACACCCGCCACGCTCTTGTTATGTGGCCTGAAATGTGGGCTTTGGGGAAATACTCTCTAGATTCCATACCTCTCTGTTTAATAACTGGCAGCTATGATGGTCTGTGAGAGTTATATGGGAAAAAGGTATGCTCTTCCTGTACTACCAAAAAGAATCTAACCTAAAAATATTGGCAAAATGTAATTAAGACAAGTTAGCTGATCAAATCAACCCTCAATACCCTTAAAGTTTGTATTTTAACCTTCTAAAGTGTGCAGAGGCTATAAAAATTTTTGTACAACATTTCTAAATAGTCTGGAAAATTTTATTTTTATTTTGATGTGAAACACCTTCAAGTTTTGACTTTCTCCTCTGAAAAATAAAGAAATAGAAGAAAGTAGGGGATTTATGCCCCCTATTCTTTCCAAAACTAAGATTTCTGTTATTTCTGATGTCACTGACAAACTTCAAAAGAAAAGATGGTAGCATTTAATAAGTTCAGTGAAATGTTCACCTTCTTCAACATAGAAAACATATTGATAAAGAGAAGCAGGGCTTGCAGAGGGCTGTAAAGATGCTGTTGTTTCTTATTGTTAGTGTTGTTGATTCACAGGACATCAGGGACTGTTCTTGGTGAAATGTGAGGTATATGGGCAGGTTAACCCTATACCAGAGAATATTTATTCTAAATCTTTCTGATTATTTCCTTTGCTGTTTGTTATCTGTGTTTTGCTTATGACCCAGATGGGCAGTGGGGAAGTCTGGGGCAGCCCCGTTGCATGACCTGATCCATCATAAATCTGAACACAGTGTTGCAGAGGGGAATAATGAAGTGCCGTCACTTTTGTGATCCTTCATGCCAAATAAAGGGATATCTGTGCCCTACAGATGGGGCAGAGCAGCAGACAGGCTATGTGGGTGACTGGCCTGTGCAGTTAGGGTAAGAGCCAGCCATGTGACACCACACTTAGTGCATGAAACTTGGCAAATCTGCCAAGACATCACCAAGACACCCAAGAGCAGTTAAATTGCCTCTTGAAAGTCTTAACTTGTAGCAAATTGTTTCAGGCCCCCCAAGGTGATTTACTATCTTCTACATTCAGAGGCAAGTTCATTCCTAGCTCTCTTGCACAAAATTGTTCCCCTAAACACCTTAAATCCAGACTCTCTGAATTTGAAAATTAGAGGCCAAGAAAATTAATCAGGAGGAGGGAGTAATTAGAGTTGAGATGTCATACTAAATCACAGATCCTGGTTAGTCAAGTAGCTTGATTCTGACAGCACCAGTTGGACTCAATGAATAGTGGACAGTGGTAGAGTTTAATATTTTAGCACCTGCTTTATTTTACATGCAGGAGAGCAGCTACAAATTCACATTTAAGTAAGTTTGCAGTCACAGGCAGCTCTTTCAGTGAGAGAACTGCCTACTGCCTGTTAGCTCACAAATGACCACTTTAAACCTCTGCAAAGCCAAAGGGTAAGTTACAGATAGAACTAGCAGAGGAATAAAAAAAGGCACAAACCTCTTGTGTTTTGTAAAAGCTGCTGATGTTTCTATATTTGGTTTGGCTTTGAGGCTTTTTTGAGGTGAGGGCACCTTGTAGCAGGTCTACTTTGTACAAATAATTAGAAATGATTGCATGGAGGAAAATATATCATTTAATTTCACTTAAGCCAGTAACCTGTTTTTTAGGGCCCTCACCTGAATCAGTGACAAGTTTAATGTTTCTTAGCTGCTGGAGGCCATGACAGAAAATTTGGTGATGTAATTTCTTGTGTGTATCTGTGTGCAAGTGCATGTAATTTGGTACGGATTTGGTGTACATGGGCATGCAACAGTTTAAAAGAACAATATTTTACAAAAGAAGAACAGCAGAGATTGTTCATCAACAAGAAATAGAAACAAAATAAGAATATTTCGTTTTTACACATCTGGAAAACTAAAACTGACCGTTTATTTTTAAAATATCTTGTGACTTTTTCCTGTGTGACCCTTAATGGTCTCAGAACTCATTGACTGTCCCTGTAAATCTGGATTCAACCCCACTGATGACTGCCACACAGGACCAGTGCACTTACTGTTCAAGTGTACTCTTCCTGCTCCAGTGTCCTGTGCTGCTGGGCTTGGTGTCAGCATACACCGTGTCTGTACTTCATACAAAAGCAAAATAGTACCAAGATTTTACCAAGGGATATAAGTAGCTGTTGGGGACAGACCTCACCATCTCTGAGAAAAGAGCCATCCCAAAATGACGTCTGAAAGTAACACCTGAGGCTCAAGAGGCTGCTCTGAACCATAAGTGCCACTTATAACTGGAATGGGTTTCTGTTCCTACTACTAGGGAACAATTTGGTCATCGTAAACTAAAATAAAATAAAAAAAAATTTTAAGAATTTTGAATTACAGCTGGGCTTTAACTGCTTTTTAGACTTCTAAAAAGCGATCATCTAGCCTTTCTGTTTTATGATTATCTCAATCTGTCCTTTGCTAAAGCTATGAAATGGGATGCTGTCTGAGCATTGATTTAATCTGAATGTGCAACTAGCATACTTGATCTAATAAGTGTTGAATATTAACATTTTCAGTGCTGGATATTACCTTACTGAATATATTACAATCAATATTATTGGCTGTAATGTAGTACTTGATCCAACTGACTGCAATGTTCCTTACTTCTATTAAAAAAACATGAAAGATTTCATTCAGGCATGGTAATGCATAGAGAATATGTCAAGACGATGATTAAAGCCCTTAACAGAAATGCAATGTGAAAGTCTATATTATCCTATGAGGGCAGATTTTGATCTCAGATATATTGAGATATTGCCATTGAAATCAATGTACCTGACCAGCAGGCAGGGATTGGAGGACAATTCTCACTGAGCTCTGTAAATAACCTCTATTCAAAATGGACTGAATTCAGCCCCCAAGGGCTTTGGATCAGAATGCATTCCTAGATCCCATGTGGGCATAGTGACATTGCATACTATATTGACATGGCTGTAACTTTCCTACCTTGAAACAAACCCTAAACCTTGTGGACAATGTTCATCTCCCTCTACTCCTTTTGTGGAGGTCTTCAAGTGGGAGCAGCAGGCCAGCACAAGTTGTTCCACCTTCTCTCTCCCACTTGTTTCAAGAGCTTTTCCCTTCCTGATGACAATTAAAGTGCTGCCCTTGAGTTTTGCCAGTTCAGAAGGCAGCAGAGAATTTAAGAACTATGATAAGGTTAAATGGTATTCAGTATACCTAAATATAGTCTTCTTAAAAATATTTTTAGCTTCTTTCCATTATCCCTAGCATGCAGAAGTGCAAGAATAGCAGTGATGCACAATTATACTAAAATTGTAATGCAATTGTTGAATTCATCTTCATTTGTCTTCATCATCCAGTCCAGAATATTGTCACAAAGTCCTTAGCAGTTAACTTCTATCCCAGGTGTACTTGGCTGTTGATGCAGATAGGTTGTATTTATATCAGTGTGGTGACTAAGAGCTGTAACCTTCAATCAGGATTACTGTGAGCTACAATAGATACTTTTCAGTTTTTCCTAATTTTCAATTTTTTTTATTTCTTTTTTTGTAAAGGAACAAATATCTCTCTAGCAAATGGAAGTCATATTTTCAAACACCCTGCAAATAGCCTGAATACCTCATTACCCTGGAGTTCAGATGACCCACAGGAGAATCTGCATACAAATCTCTAGAAAAATTGTAAACAAAAGCAAATAAAACAAATAAACAAAAAAAAAAGAATAAGATATAGAAAATGATTCTGGGGTTTCCTGGGAATGAGAATTTTTCTTTCATGAGATATTTTGATATAATGAATGTGCATCCTGGAATTGTAATGGAAAGCATTAACAGTACCCACACAATGACATAGAAAATATATGGATAATCAAGACTTAAAATAATACTCTAGAGTTATTTGGTCATCAACCATGGTATTTAACTCAATAATATTATAATATGTGAGATATAACATACATATGGAAAAAATCATCATTTAATAAAAGTATTACAATGTCTCTTTTAAAAATAATATTAATTGTTTGTAACAGCATTTGCAAGAACTCTTAGTCCCCAGATGCAGGATTTCAGGCAGGGAAGAGAAGAGACCAGTGTGGCTGGGTTGAGAGCTGTTGGTCAAACTGAAAACCCAAAGGCAACTGCACGGGCAGTGCAAACAGGAACAAGCAACCTGGGACATGTATAGGGACTCTGCCAGGTTGTGTAGGAACGGAGTCAGGAAGACCAAGGCGCAGCTGGAGCTGAACTTGGCAAGGGAAGTGAAGACTAACAAGAAGAGCTTCTACAGGTACGTCAATCAGAAAAGGAAGTTTAAAGAGAAAATAACCCAGCTGATGAATGAAAATGGTGACCTTGTTTCAACAGATGAGAAGGCTGAGGTACTCAACAACATTTTTCCCTCAGTCTTCACTGACAACCACTCTCCTCACCCCTCCTGGGTCATGGGACAGCAAGAAGAGGACCAGGGGGTAAAGCCCCTCCCACTGTAGGGGAGGATCATGTTCGTGACCATCTGAGGAACCTGAACATATATAAGTCTATGGGACCTGATGGGATGAATCCCAGAGTCCTAAGGAAATTCGCCGGTGTGGTTGCCAAGCCACTCTCCATGATATTTTTAAAGTCATGGCAGTCAGGAGAAGTCCCTGGTGACTGGAAGAAGGGCAACATTGTGCCCATTTTTAAAAAGGGTATAAAAGACAACCCTGGGAACTACCGACCTGTCAACCTCACCTCTCTGCCTGGGAAGATCTTGGAACAGATCCTCCTAGAAGACATGTTAAAGCACATGGAGGTCGGGGAGTGGCAGCCAGCATGGCTTCACCGGGGGCAAATCCTGTCTGGTCAACCTAGTGGCTTTCTATGATGGGGTAACCACATCAGTGAATGTGGGAAAAGCAATGTATGTCATCTGTCTGGAATTCTGTAAAGGCTTTGACACAGTCCCCCATAACATGAAAGCTACAGAGATGATCAGAGGGCTGGAGCATCTTCCATACTAGGACAGGTTGAGAGAGTTGGGTTGGTTGAGCCTGGAGAAGTGTAGGTTCTGAGGAGATGTTATAGCAACCTTCCAGTAACCGAAAGGGGCCTACAAGAAAGTTGGAGAGGGACTATTCATAAAGGCTTCTGGTGGCAGGACAAGGAGGAATGGCTATAAACTGGAGAGGGGCAGATTAAGGCCTGACATAAGGAAGATCTTCTTCACAACGAGGGTGGTGAGGCACTGGGACAAGTTGCCCAAGGAAGTTGTGGATGCCCCATCCCTGGAAGCTTTTGAGACCGGGTTGGATGGGGCCTTGAGCAGCCTGGTCTAGAGGGAGGTGTCCTTGACCGTGGCAGGAGATTCAGAACTAGATGATCTTTAAGGTCCCTTCCAACCCTAATCATTTCATGATTCTATGATTCCATGGTTCAGTAGTACTGCTAAAAGAGTTTCTCAGTTTTCACGTTTTTCTAGCAATGATCTGTCAAAAATCAAAGTATTCCACATTGCCTTGTTTCAAGCCCACTTAGGATATTTGATAGAAGCCTGAAATTTCATAGGATATCATGATGTTCTTTTGAGTGTTCTGACACTCATCTTTTACTGGTAATAGACAGGAGGGCACACTGATAAACTAATGGAACTTCTCTGAAATTTTGATTGTGCAGTCTGATTCTTGCACAGCTTCCAGACCTGCACAGATTCTATACTGGGAGGATGAGAGCAAGAGCCATTTTGCAGTATAATCACTCAAAATCAGCAAACACTGCAGCATCATTCCTCAGTGTCACAAAAGCACTTCCCTGGCACTGAGCTGGCACTAGAATGGTGATTGCAATGATACCTCTGGCTTGTACTTAGAAAGCAGAGAATTATCGTCTGTAACCTCTATATCAAGGAATCAAGCAAGAGATTGTCCTCTCCTTGACGCCAGCTGAAGACATGTGCATTCATTAAGAAATAGTCGGGTTGTAATCAATGATTTTTAACCAATTCGTTTGTCTCTGGAGCTCATTTTCCTTTTGCTTAATTTGCTAGTTCTTGATAGTTTGTAATTTACTTGCTCACACTGATAATTTCCAGCTTGGTGCAAACATTTCAGCAGAAATGATAATTTTAAATCCTTCTGCTTAAATAAAGATCGTTGAGTTTTGGCTCTGAAGCCAAGTAATTGTGGCTGGTAAACTTTCCACGTGATGTGTGGAGCTAGCACAGCTTGCTCATCCTCTAGGCACTGAACGCCAGCGTCCTTTCTTGTCTTTTTTAACCTCATAGGCTGTGGCGTTAATATGCAGACCATTACTACTTTGCTGATGAGACAGACTGCCGAAGATCAATATGTCTCTGCATTTGTCAGCCCCATATACCCTAGAGTTAAGTTCTCAGCTCTGCTGCCAGTGCTTGTGTCCTGCTGTGTAATCGCAGGGAATTGTCGATTCCTTATACAGCACGTCTGTACACCAGGCTTGGTGGGGCGCTTTGCAGAACAAGTAGGAAAGATCCAAATGCCGTATTTGTTTGGCTCCCACTGCTTGAGTAATAGTAGGTGCAGTCAGAATATCAGAGGACAGCTTGCTTACGAGGTCACTGCAGCTCAACAGCTAACCATTGATGTTGTCAGGCAAACTTGGGAAACATGCCCAAATACTATCAACTAGAGGACATTGCATTTTAATGAAAGTCAAAAAAAAATCAAGATTAAAAAAAAAAAGAAGGAAGGTAAACTCCCTGGTCAAACATAATAAACAGTATAAGAGATCTAATGGCATTGCCCTTGCTACTCATTTTTTTCATGCCTTTTTCTTGATGCAGTAGCTTTAGGGAAAACAGCACTGGGATTCATGGGAACTGAGCACAGTAACATCATCTACCACAAAAACTCTTAATTATAGATCAGGTCTTTAAGAGACAAAAGCCCATTTCCCTACAACAACCAAGGTGCCTGACATTTTTAACTGACAAAATTTAAAATTAAATACACTGCCTTCTTTTCCTTTTTTTTTACAAGATGCCTTTTCCTAACCATGTTTTTCTGGATTTTTTTAGAAATAAGCATTTCTTTGCAAATGTTGCAAATACCATTTTTTGGTGGTTTTTTTAATTTAGTTTTTCATGTTAAAAAATAAGCAACATAAATCATTAACAAAAGTTCATAGAATAATATCTGTTTTTTCCTTTCCTTTATAGCTGAGTACTTGTACATGGTGTCCGTATTTTATGTTCTAATAGATGGACAATCTTCTCAAGAGATTTAATTGTGAAGCTTGTCCAGAGGTTCCCATATGTATTGACTGAAGTTTTTAATAGAATATAATGTGAATTTTCCTTTGCATCACCTTATGTTTTCTCTCTTTCCTCTATGTTAAAAGATAACATTCTGCAAAGGTTTTGGGAGAATACGGGCTGCATTTCATGCAGCCTCCAGGGTTACTAATAGAGTCTGGCATATCAGACAGATTCAGGGCTCTAGATCAGGCGTCTCAGGTGTTTTGTTAACCAGTAAGGTTGGAAGATCACATACATTATGCAATCTCATTATTTTAAATGTGTAAACACAAGTCTGGGTCATGCCACACAGAAGTGGCAGTTGTCGGTGACAGCAATACGTGTTTCAGATCTTCACACATGATTGTAGCAAAGCCTCAGGACTGAAGGAATCACACACTCTGGAGTTTTCTCTGCTGATGGAAAGCTACTTTCCTTTCTCACTTTTCCAGCAAGAAAAATTATGGTAAAATGTAGGAGGCAGAGTAACATTGCTGAGAAAAATAAGTATGAGGGAAGTCAAAGAAGTGACTTGTTCTTCATATGTAATTTTTCAATCTGGTTCACTATTCAAAATAACCATCTAAAATGCAAAGCCCTGAGGATGTTTAGCCAGGGAGTCAAAGGGAACATCTACTACTTTTTGATTTGCAAGGGGCAGTGAATTTTAAGTACATCTTGTACAGACATCCTCACAACCTTGTTCAACTTGTCTTCCTGACAGCTTGCATGGAGCCTGATGAACAAAGCAAGTTTATGTCTTTTGATTCCTTAAAAAGGTAGGGTGTTCCAATGTTAAGAGTGGCTCAGCCACCAGGTAGCCTATCCAGCTCTGTATTCCATCTCTAACTATGAACCTGAGGGAAGAGTGTAAGAACTGGTGTGTGTGAAGCTGGCCTTCTCATGTCTATTTCCTAAATTTTGGTTCATTCATGCTGTACAGAGATAATACAGACAGGCTGAAAGATAGAAAACACAGACAGGTCTTCACAGGTGAATGCAAGTAGCAGTGGTCTGGTTCTGCTCAGGTTAATGTGACAGCCCTGAGTGAAGAGCAGAAACACCCTGTCTGTCCACCGGTGGAAGAACTTCAGGCATGCATGGAGCAGTTGTGTTCTCACAGCATTGCCCAGGAGCTGACAAACAACTGTCATGAGACATCCAATTCCACACTGGGAGCAATATCTGGAGCCTAGCAGTTTGGGAAATGGAAGCATAACCAGCAGGTTGAGGGAAGTGATTTGTTCTCTCTACTCCACTCTTGTGAGGCTCCACCTGTAATACTGTGCTCAGTTCTGGGTCCCCAGCATAAGAAGGGCACAGACCAGTTGGAGAGAGTCCAGAGGAGGGCCATGAAGAGTATCAGAGGGTGGAGCACCTATCATAACAGCACTTACCTCAGCCTTATACAGGCTGACAGAGCTGGGGAAGTTAACCCTGGAGAAAAGAATGCACTGGGAACACCTTATAGCAGCCTCCCAGGATCTAAAGGGGGCCTATATGAAAAATGGTAAGTAGCTTTTTATCAGGGAGTGCAATGATGGGATGACAGGTAATGTTTTTAAGCTGAAAGAGGGTAGATTTATATTAAAGAAATAAGCTGTGAGGGCAGTGAGGCACTGGAGTAGGTTGCCCTGAGAAGCTGTGTGTTGCATAGGCAAGGTTGGATGGGGCTTTGAGCAGCCTGGTCTAGCCAGTCTGTAAGCTGTCCCCACCCATGGCAGGGGACTTGGAACTAAATGGTCTTTAAGGTCTCTTCCAACCCAAACCATTCTATGATTCTATGATTCTATAGATACCTATAAAAGGTCATTTATTGTCTTAATGTTTGTTTTACCCTCTGATTTAACAAGAAATATAGTGCAAGTATCCACAAAGATATCTCTTGTTCCTTCTATCCTGTCTTCACCAAAACTGAGATTTAGTATCAATCAGGAATACAGTACTACCTAGATTTTTACTGCCCTGATTCATTGTCTCCGCTGTAAATGAAGTTTTTCCATTGTTTGCAGAAATTCTTGAAATAATGGCATCAGTGTCCTTCTTAATTATTCTTTTATTAATGATCTTTCAAATAGTTTTTCAAAGAGACCGTGAATCTCTCAGTGAAAATAATGGGCAGCTTCTCACAGGATTAATCCCATTACAATCAGCTGCACTACAGTTTGTCATTTGGAGTAAGGGGCTAGAGTTCTGACCCTTACTGATTTACCACTTTTCATAATTAGTTGCAGTCATTAAAATGCATTTTAGATTACACTGCAGTTTCCTTTCCTTAAAAGTTTTTTCACTGAGGACAAACTCAGATTCTGAAGGTGAACAATCATCCACCAGTATAAAACAATTGCAGTGAAAAGGAATGTCTCAGATAAGGCTTAAAAAGAAACCAGAACTAGAGATGCTTGGGCAAAAAGTGTTTTTGGGGGTGCAGGGTCTGTCTTAGATGACAGAGACAATCCATGCAGGAATTTAGCATACTAGTTAAATGAAACTGAAAACACTGTGTGAAACACTGACAGCAGCGCATGGAAATAATGAATCAATCTGTTGCATCTATATCTAATTAAGAATCATTGTAATATAGTCTTTTTCTCTAGTGATCAGGATTAGTGGATACCCTACAGGAAAGAGACTAATAAATAGATTCAAGTGCCAGGGTATTATATATCTCTATCTAGGACAGTGGTTCTCAAACACTTTTCTTCAATAACACTGAATGGAGACAGAATCTCTCTCCTGTGAGACTCCAACACAGACAGGATTCCGTTGTAGGGGTTTTCAAGGCACTGCAGGGAAAAAACCTGGATCCTTGGATGCTGCAAATAGTTTCTGGCAAGGGCAGACTTTCTACTTCTCTCTCTCTGCTGCAATTAGAAAAGTAGTTTCCCTATTCCCCACCTCCCATTCCCTGCCTCCTTCTCTTCTGCCTTTCCTCATTCCTCTTCCTCAAAAAATCATTAAGTTGCTAAGAGCTTCATTTGCTTCAAGGTTCTTTGGAGATCTGTTATTTTACCCAAGGGTACAAATAACCCCACAGGAGTCAGCATTACTAAACTGACACCCTACAGCCAGGTGATATATACCTTGAGAGTGGAAGGAATTTCTGGTTTGTTTTTTTCTTTCCTCCTAACTTTCTGCAGAGTACATTTATTTTATTTTATTTCATTTCATCTCTTTTTTCTTTTTCTCTTTTTTTTTTTTAATTTTTTTTTACTTCAGAAGGGAATGGAGCAAAAGTTTCTTCATTGGGGAAAATGCTCTGCCATCCCTTTTTTCTCCTGCCTGTAAGAGTGCTTTTTCAACTGTGATGGTTTAGATCCCAGGGGAAGCAATCTACGATTATTGCTGTGATAAAAAGAGGAAGGCTGCAGAGTGGAGTCTCAAAGCTGTCCCTCACATCTTAGTGAAGCTTAACGTAAAACATTTCAATGCCTCCATGAGGCCAGTTCTCCCCTTGTGCTGAAGGCAGCTCTGGATGGAGACTGATGCAAGGAGAGGGTGCTGGGAGCTGCGCCAGGAAAACACTAAACTGAGCATCATTTGTTATAGGCACTCATGGGATGTCTCTGCTGTGTCACCACCCTGTGCAGTAAAAAGCATTGTTCCTATAATGTTCATCTCTCTTGGAACTGCAAGTGAATATACAGCCCAATTAGTGCAGCAGCTTAAAACAATAAACCCTCCAGAATCTCTGATGGAGGAAGCATGCTTTTAACTATTTGATAAATAATTTATTAATCACACTGATGTATCCTCCTTGACAGCAACAGAGCCAGATAAGTGATGGTTCAAAATCAATTTGTCATGGTCCAATGTGCACTCAGTGACCTACTTGGTCTGTTATATAGGTCAACCTTGTACATGATGCTCTGATAGCAGAGGCACTTCTTAAAAAAACAACAACATCAACAACAAAAGTCATGGCACAATTCAGACTGTGGGATCCTGTGCTGGCTGGCATTTAGCCACAGAGCCTGAAAACTCAGCTTACTGAGGGGTGAGGACAGGAGCAGGGAAGGTGATGTTTTGGGCTCTCAGTGATGCTGCCTCACTTTACTTCCCTGGTGGGGCAGCAGCAGTATCCAGGAGGATACAAAGGGCAGATAGATCTGCCCTAATTCTATGACCTTGTTATTATCACATTGGCCTTTTCCATTGACAACAACACTAGCATCCCTTTGCTATTTCCCTGTTTGTCCTGCTCCAGCCTCTACTTTTCCTGCCCTCCCCTACTCACAGTATCTTCATCTTCAGATAAAGTGGAAATCCATTCACTTCTCCCTTTTGTATCCCTACTGTGGAATCCATATGAGTCTCACAGTTTGAAGACTTTTGCTTCTGAGCAGGCTGGTGGGGTTAAGGAACTGCAGGAAGGCAGAAATTAAAACCTATGACAGAGGTCTTGAGCAGCCAGTTTCCTGGTGCTCTGTTTGAGGCCTGACAGAAGTCTCGGTTGTCATCTTCTGATTGAATATGTTGCACTATTCTATTTTATTAATTTACGCTTCAGGGGTTTCCACCAGTGAGTACTGAAAAACTAAGCAATGTGTGACATGACATGCTGAATGTGCAGGGCTGACATTCCCAAGAATTTTGGTTGGTCTTGTGATGGTCTGCATGCTGCATATCATTTACCTGGCATTAGAAAGACATTTCTCCTAAATTCATGTTAGTAACCACTGGTTAGGGACATGCCATGGACCCTTATTCCTCTGAGCATTTTAACAAAACTAGTGCTCTGCTGCTGGAAGGAGCTGGGCCACCAACTGAACTTGTGAGCTTTTATTCTCTTTTCCCATTGCAAATAATAGACTAATGGGGATTTTTTTTTAGTGGATTTTGATCTTTTTACATAATAGCTTAAATTTTTGTAGATTGTTAAAAAGTTCTTTGTAGCCAATCGTATGTAATGGTTTAAAATGGAGATTTTGCTAATACTGGACACTAAGCATGTATTCAGAGGTGTCCATAATTGAAGAGTATTGCACCAGATAACCTGGGTAAGCCATTGCAGTCCAGCGTTTTACTGTATTGCCCCTAGTTGTCTTGAGAGTATGAGGGGGAAAGAGATCTCCTTTTCAATGACATATGCACATCTTTTTAAGGAGTTTTTCTCCTCACTCCTTCTTGGCAGCACACCACTGCTGGCTTGCAGCCTCCAGTGTCCAGCATCAGGTTTCTGTCCTCCTGTATGCTCATCGTGGTTAGACCAATACAGTAGGATGGACGCCAGCTGCATGCAGTGGGGATATATGCATGTGCAATGTTCCACCTCTAAAGGAAGAGCACAGTAGAAATAAAGCCTAAATTTAGGATTTTTTTTCACCTGGAACAGATTTTTTTCAACTATGACTAAGGGGAGCTCATTATTTCTAAAATAATTGTAGTTAATAAAGTCTAGTCTTTTCATCCTTCTTTGCATTAGTGTTATCACCTTGTTTGTAAATATGTGGAATTGGTTCTTATTTTGTCCAAAAATCTGTTTCCTCCATGACTGGCAATCAGAAAAGCAGTCAGCATGCTGGGAGATGTACCACCACCGCAGGCAGGAACTAAATTAACACTCAGACTTGTGCAACTTTAATAAAATCTATGTCTTGATTTGGTGTGTGAGATTGACTGTTTGCATGCCAGTTAACAAATCTGACTTTTCAAACAATAAATGCATTGGAAATAAACCACCAATGTACATTTTGGAATAACCAGTGTGTACCTTTAAGGACATTTACAGCCCAGACAAACACAGGACAAATTCTTCGTGCTTTTCTGTCCATGTCTCCAGACTCATAGTAGATTCCAGAAAGCAAGAAGGACCTCTGGGGTTTTGGCACAAGCTTCTTTCTTTTCTTTGGCAGATCAATAAAATCCTACTCACTCCACCAATATTCTCTGATAGAACCATCTACTCCTGTGGGCTCTCTGAAGGGCACCTGCCACCCAGGATTTTGTGCAAATCACACAATACGCTCTGGAGACGGAATACAAATCTTTTGTAAAACCAACATCCAAGCAAATAAAAAATTCCCAGCAGGCTATTTTCAGTGCTTTAGAATTCTTTGTATTTTGTCAGTCTTTAATAATTTAATTGAAGAGTGATACAAGATTCAGGCCCAGCATGATGAATATTTGTTGTAGGATATTTGTTGGGATATTTTAATAAGATGAATCTTAATGTTTTCCAGGAGGTGTCAGCAGTTCTTTAAACCAAGGCAGGGGCTGCAACAAATGGCTTCTTTTGCTGAGAATTCAAAATATATTCTTTAAAGTCTGCAAACTGCCAGTGAGCTTCAATAGAACTAGTGTTTTCAAGGTGTATTTATGTTGTCTCTATAGCACTCCAAAGGATTTCTGCCAGCACACTCTATTTCGATGAGTAATGCTCTCTCTAAAAGCAAATGAAGACGACTTGGATCTTGGTAAATTAAATAATCTTCTCCTTTTTTTAATTATTTACAACAGCGGACTTTCATCTACCTCCTAGTTTCCCACCCTCAACCTCAGGACATTATTGTGTTTACCTTGATAAAAGCTGAAGGATCAAAACATTTGTGTTATCTGTCTGTCAGATACCAAAAGGGCAGAGAATGTGTAATTAAGTTCAGGTAAAGACTTCTGCAAGATTCATTAAAAAACCCTCTACCAAACAAACAGAAATAAAAGCTCCTTCCTATGTGTTAGGGCAGACAGTTCTTGGCATAGCACATTGAGAATGGTGTAGCAGCACCAGGTGGGCTCTTATCTCTCAGTTTTTATTTATTGGTTGTGGAGGTTGGTAGTTCTCCATGTGAAATTCTGTTCATGGGAGATTTATCTGTGGTGTATAAGTAGCACACTGGCATCATGAATGTCCATCTATCAAAAATGCTGAAGCAACCCCCTTGACGGAATAAGGATGTTTTTGCTGAATGCACAGCAGAGAAGGAGAATGTAAATACTCTGAAAAGCAAGCAGCAAGTATTATAGTCTCAAAATCAATTTGCATCAGGCAAGGAAGTGTGACAGGAAGACCAAAGTGCAGAGCAGGGCCAGCTTCTTAGAGTCCACCTAAGTATCAGTCGCTTTGGTGTCTGAACTCCACAGACAAGAATGAAAGTCTCTGTGTCAGTCCTCAGTCTCAAAGAATTAGCAAGTTTCTTCTTCATCCAGTGTTAAGGATAGTTTTTTTGTTATTTTGTTTTGGAGTGAAAGTTCTCTATGAGGGCATGTAAAAAAAAAAAAAAGAAAGAAAAAATACAAAATGGTACTTCATTCACTCTCTGTTTGCTATAATGTCTTCTCTTTCCTGTATTTAGTTTTGACTGTTAAATTCTTAAGGTATGGAATCTTGACTTTGTTGCATTTTCATTTATTGCTTCTTACCATAAGCCTAAGATCTCAGGCTCCACCTTAGAAATCCATCTTTGTCCCATTGCAGAAAGAAAAAAGAGGGGTAAGGAAATTCTTGCCCAAGTAAATAAATAAATAAATAAATCCACAAATCAGGTTAGCTTATCTTTATGCATTCAGAGGTGGTTTTTACTCTTTTTTTCTAAACAACAGTTTTACAGCTGGCAACAGACCTCCATTACTCATTGCTGAATCATACCAGACTTTTTCTTAAGCTCTGGCGCCTACATCTCAAATGACCCAGGATGCAGATGTCCGAAAATACTGAGAAAGAACAATCTTTTGGGTACCTAGAAGATGAGTAATCAGAAAATTGCAACAGATCAGAGAGAATCTGTGTGAAAATTAACAATCTCTAAAGAACTCAATGAAGGCTCCCATTTTCAAATGGCAGCCAAAATGAACCTTTATGTTTAAAGATGAGATGAAGACTACCGTCTGCCTCTTTTGACTTTAGACGGAGCTATAAATGCTTAAGATTTCAAAAAATCAAGTGAATGTGTCACAAGCTGGACATTCAGAGTTCGTGACTCCTGCTGAAAATGTGATTTTATTTTCTATCTCTCCACTTACCCCTCTTTAAAGTGGGATGAATACTATTCACCTATCATGTAAATGTTCTGAGGCCTAATTAGTTAATGTGTGTAAATTGCTTTTGAGATGAACAGTGCTAAGTATTATTATTACTGTATTAAAATATGGCCAGCAGCCAACCTTTCCGTGTAGCTGCAGGGTAATGACAAAGCTGATCAACTGCAGGATTTTATTGCCAGTGATCTGAAGCAACAAATAATTTCTGTGCATTTAGCCAGCAACCAGTACAAAAAAATAATACTAATATAATCTGAATGTTAGTAAACAGAGAGCCAGCTGATTTTTTTAATGCAGCTTTGATATCTCAAAATATTATCTCAGTTTAAAGAGTTATTGTGAAATTGTTTCCAGGAAAACGGTGTAAATTCACAGCCAGGTATTTATGTATTCTTTAGTTGAATTTGCCAGTGTTTTTACCTGCTACTACTTGGGAATTTGTGTTCAATATACAGTGAAGAGGTGAAAATTTCTTTTGTGTACTATTTTAGAAAGTTAAATTTCGTTCTCTAAATAGTTAAGACTGAAGTAAAAGGTAGGTCTCTCAGGGCATCAATGAAGGAGAAGACAGTGTAAACTAAGAAAGAGACACTGTTATGACCTCATCTTCCTTATTCTAGCTCTCGATTCCCAGGCAATATGGAAAAATATTTCTGAAATCAAGAGGCATGATATACTCAATGTTAATCACACAGATCTGAACCGAGGACCTATTTAAAGGAACACTTCTTTCAAGAGTAATCCTATATATATTGATCTGCCAACAGACTAAAGTCCAAATCCAGGTATTTTCATCACTCCAGTAAAAGCCAACAAGAAATAATATGGTGTGATTTCTTACAATTTATCCTATCTATGAGATCCAACACATAAAAGAGACTGTGCCTGTAACACTTTTTATGTAAAGAATTAAGAAAATCAACTACAATCACTTTCCAAATAGTTCCCTGCTGAGGTGACACACAGCTGTGTACAATCCTGCCAATGTTTAAAGCAATTCCGCAGAGCATTTTCTGAAAGGCTGTTGAGGATTTCTGTTGTTTCTGCTTTTGCATTTCTATGGACAAAAAAAATGGGTTCCTTTGAGCACCAACCTGATCTTTGGGAAGAGGTAGAAATTGCAGGGAGCCAGGGCTGGTAAACAGGGTGGGTGCTCAAGCACAGTGATGTTGTTATGAGCTAAAAACTACTTCACAAAGTGTTGTGGACTTGGTCAGAATATGCCTGTACTTGAACACTGGTTCACTCATACTAAGTGAAGTGATCGAGCTGAGCTTGGTCTCGCTTTGACAGGTTAGAATATGTTCTATAACCGCCTCTTTGTCTCTTCCTTCCTGCTCTTGGTTCTTGAGCTATAGAATTTGTCTAATTTTTTGTGTGTGTGTGTCTGATCCTTGTATCCTGTAAGTGGTAGCACTAGAATATATTATGCAATTTGTTCCACCACACAGGAACATCATAATTTGCTAAAATTTTAAATTTCTGATTAATTTAATGCCTCCATGAGGCTTATGCCTGGTCTTTGTTTGGAATTTATTCTTCATGGATGAGGTGTTGTTTCATTTGCTTCACAAAAAGAAAACAAGGCAGGCAAGTTAAGCTTAAGTTAAGTTAAGTTGTTAAGCAAGACACACAAGATTTTTTTTTAAAGTTGCATTCAATTACATTGGGGAAAACAAGTAGGTGAAATCCAAAATGTGATTAGTTATTATCTGGAAACAAAGTGGATAGTCCTATGAACTCTGAGAAGCCAAACATCTAGCAACATTTCTCACCTTGTTCCATATACACTTGGGCCCCAGACAAGTGATTTCTGGAGAGTTATTGTATTGCCTACATGTGAAAAATAAGATAAGCCAGTTAGAGCTCTGTAAATGATCAGTAAGAATAAAAGCCTTTTTTTTTTTTCCCATTACATTATCTACTTTCAGATTGTAGTCTGGGTACAGACTACCAGACTATCCTCCACCTCTGTTCAATTATAAAAAACAAAGTTGAAGTCAATGGAAAAACCTATAGCAACAATTTAACCTAAATATTTGGTCTTTCTTTTTTTTTTTCCCCCCTACCTTTTTTCCTTTTTCATTTATTCTGGGAATTTTTTTAGCTATAAAATGTATGAAATTACAAGAATAACTCAGGGCTTCTAATGTTTAGTGTCTAAAATTAAACTGTATCGCTGTAAAACTTTCTGATTTTGTAAGTTTTTGCTTCTCTGAAAGCAAACTGCCAAATTATTCCTGGTTACTTTAGCCCCTGAGTCACCTGAATTGGTAATTTTAAATGAAAAAGAATAAACTGATAATCTGATATAAATCCTTCTGAGATTATGAAAAAACATGGAATGAATAGCATATTTCTACCAAAATAATATACAGAAATGGCTTTTACTTTCAACATCCTATGTAGCCATAAAACTGTTTTGGTTGGCTGGACAATCACTGTTGCAAACACTTTGGTTTTCATTAAGTCTTGCAATGCATGAACAGACTTTACTGGACCCACTAACTGTATCAGAACCATAATAGGCTACTGTTCACAGGGGGACTCTGATTTCACTATGTACAGAGTGATTTGATCATACTATATGTTTTTCCAAAGGAGATAAAGAGGAAATATATGTGTATATGTATGTGTATATTAATCTATTCACACAGACATGCATGGACAATATTCAGTCACATTCATGGACTCTGAGCTCTAGTGAGAGCCAGAAAACAAAACTATCCTGAATGTTTGTTGAGACATATTCTACACATAGTTTTGGTCAGCTTTTTTTGAAAGCAGTCATATATTTCTGTGCAAAATATTGCTTTTTTTGTGTAATGACTTATATCAAGGTATTACTTTAGTGTTGTGGTCATATTCCACTTAATATTCATTACAATTCAAATATTTGAACTAAATAAATAAAATATTGTCCTGTTGTATCAGACACTTGGTGCTGAAGCTTAAAAAAAATCATTAAGTGATGTAATTTTGGCTCGGAGTTTGGGCGTGTGAGAACATTCTGTAGTACAGCTGGCAAATGTCTTTCTACATTTTTGCAAATGGCTGATTACTGTTCAATAAATATTTTTTTCTGACTCGGACAAAGCCCCACAAAACTTTTAAACATCCAGCTCCCAGGGTAATGGCAATATAACTGAGCAGCCTACATGCTGTCCTAAATCAAGGAAGGCAGAAGTGCTTCTGAAGATCTGAAAGAGGCAGTCTAGTTTTCTCACTTTAAATTCATGCTCAAACCATTTACGGAAATAGTAGCAATCTTTCTCTGCTCTAAAGAGAAACTATAAGATATGCTAATTATCTCTATTAACACTTTTATTTCTGGCACTTGCTTTTCCACAGTGGCTGAGTGGTGTTGCATGACCTGGGAGGACACAGGTGCTAGGCACTGAGGGGAAGTAAATCTATGTCATTCTCAAAAGAGCCCCTGTGACTGAGCTATAGGGTATCCTTAGGGAGAATATCTCCAGATATCTGATCAAAGCTGGGCCACTCTTCTGGTAGATGTGCAAAAACACTGTGCCCAAAAAGACTACAGACAAGTGAGGAGCCTGATACTTACCTACAGCTCTCAGCAGCAATGGCTTGTACAGCTTTGGTCCCTATCTCTAGGACTGCTTTTGTTTCTTCTTGAAGACAACATAATGCCAAATTCATAAATATTCCAACAAAGAACATAGTTTCAAAAGACCATAGTACCCTTGCACATTTGTTTGCACAATAGGTTAACTTCAATTTTAATCAAGATATCTCATGGCTTGTGACATTTTCCAAAGTATTTGGGGTCAATCCCATCAAAGCTGAATATTGAAATGCATCATTTCCTTGGTGAGTGTTGTAACTGTAGGATCATTACACGAAAGCTGAATAGCACCATTGTTACTGTGATGATATTAAATTGTAATTACATCTAACTTTTTGCATTGCTTGGAGTTATTTTAAAGGAATCAATTGTTTCTCAACTCCTGAACATAAGACTTTGTCATTCTGGAGTGGTGCAAAGGACCATAAGGAACTGGTGAACATGGCTAAGTCTTCTTAAACAACAAAATACTTCTGGTATGCCTACAGCTTTGCTGCTTTGTTCACAAAAACTTCATGATGAAGCTACCTAGGAATATGAGAAAAGAGTAAAGAAGGTAGCATTATGTAATGTAGTGCACTTTAAAAGGGCAAAAAGTAACCAAGGAAGAAAAAAACCCCACCAGCATAGAAATGCGAGATATTAAAAATGTAAAGCTACAAAACCTAAAATTTATTTTGGCTAAACTGAGCTTTAACATGAAGCAGTAAATCTAAAGAGAAATACAGACAGTGATTCATAAATTGTGATACACTACTGTCTCAGAATGTTCCTTTTATTCTAATTAATCACTTTGTAAAGAGGTAAGATGATTCCTGAACTAGTTCACTTAAATTGTCCTTACAAACAGAGAAGTATTCTTAATAGATCAGGAAGATATTTGTCTAAACAATGGTGATGAAATTGTTTGCTTGAATAGATTTAGCCACATGGTGCCGGTTTCCATTATAATCCAAATAAACTAGCCATTCAAATTAAGAACATACCTGTGGTGATTCCAGTACAAAACAGAATGAAACCAGCCTCTGGGAATTTCCACAATGGAAATAACATTGATATATCTTTCATTATCGCAACCACGTGTCATTCTAATGAACAATTTTTTTAGAAATCTTTTATTTTATTGCTGATTTAAAGATAAAAAAAATGTTGTTTAAATGTCAGAAAATTTATACTGTTAGCTTCAAATTTTCCTTACTACATTATGAGATAGAAATATGCTATCTCAAATTTCAAAGCTAATGCATCATTGTCCTTGCTTTATTGTAGACTTATCAAAGAAATCATGCATTATCAACCTGCGGTAGTATTATTCATGGATGTGCAAGGAAATTTATTGTCCCATATCTATACGTGTTTGCTCATGTTTTGAACTGGCCAGGATAAACAATAGCTGGAAGCATAATAGAGTACTATAGTCCCTAGGTTAAATAGAGTATTTTTCCTATTGTTTTGGTATGGGGAAGAACGAGACAGCTTGATGGAGATAAGACACTAAAAAACAAGTATTTGTAATATATAATTAATACCAATCATAGAACAAACCAAGTCAAAAGGGAAGGATTATTTATGGAAGAAAAACATCTAACGATAAAAGGAAAAAAAGGATTAGCAAAGAAAACAGGAAACAAGGAAAGTTTTTCGGTTTTTTTCAAGGCTTAAACACTTTGAGAAAGTTAGTCAACAAATAGAACTGCTCTGAAAATTTCCCTAGGCCTACCTTGAGGCATATGTCAGAGGCATAAGTGTGCGTGCCTATTTGGACGGTATCTTTTTCACATTGAAGTTTCTCTGGGACTCAGATAGAGAGAGGCCAGGACTTTGCAAGGCAGGATGCTTGCCCCAGGGCTGCCCACCCACTGGTCAGCCAGGAGCCTTTGCCTCCCCAAAGGGGACAGTGTGAGACTTTGTCAGTGTACAATGCATGAGGTTTCACTGCACCCCAGTGAAAAGGAGAAATCACTGTCTACGTGCAGAGTCTCTTGGGAAATTGTAATTTTAGGTTTTTCCTTTTTTTTCACGCAATCCTTGACAACAACAACAACAAAAAAACCCACACCAAACAAAAACAGTTTGCCTTACACAATTTATCAATATTTTATGGTATTTTATGATGTAAGATCATAGAGTCATACAGGAAATGATCTCTGGAAGTCATCAAGTCCAATACCCTGCTCAGAGTAAACAGCAGAAGGTACCTTGAGTTTCACTTTACAGTTTGAGTTTCAGGAAATCAGTTTTATTATGCCTCTAAAATTTCAAAAACTCCCTAAAAACCTTTAAAACAAAGACTGTTAATCTCAAATAAGTAATACTAAGAGACCTAGAGTTCAGTTAAGAATATGCACGAGCATACACCTCTACAGGACTTCAGCGAAACCTCTCTACATATAAAACTAAAACCAGAACTTTTTTTTCATATCAGATGCCTGACACCTAATAAAAATTCATCTGAATCATATCGTTGTACTGTATAAATGGAACATAGTTAGAAAATCCTAGGTAATTAATTAATTTATAAACACTATTAAGAAAAAATAACTTTTATTTTAAAAACAGTAATTGTTATTTTAAAGCTCATTCCTACTATCTTTTAATCTTATTTTAACTTTAATCTCTTACTCATACTAGTTTTTCTCTCTGCATTTGACAGTCTTCTATCTGACTCAACACTATAACTTGCCATTTTGTAAGTGTGTTCATATTAGTAATGATTTGGGGGTTTTTTGACATATAGATATTCATTCAAGCTTCTGTCCATGAATGAGATTCTTTTGCAACTATTATTTTCAGGAGAAAAATTAGAGAAAGTTCCATCTAATTCCACCATTATTTCTACATTCTAGATTGTTTTTGAGGGTCCCTATGTTTTCTGTTCAAGTTTTGTCATATACACTAGCATTAGCATTGCTTCTGCTGAGCAAAGTGGGAGGAAATATTTGCCTGGATGTTCTCAACAGCTGCAGCTTTGCTGGCTGAGAAAGGGACTGTCCCCTCAGATGCTTGTCATTGCTGCTACTATGATTTATTACTTCCTCAAACTTGCTGCTTGTCCCTGCTGCTTCTCCTAATTCCTTTCAGCAAATGCAAGCCTCATTCACTTAAGCAGCTTAAATACCTCTTTACAAACCCTGTTCATTTCAAAAGACCTGGACTAGGAAAACAGTTTAGGGAATTACTCCTACAAGCAGCTTCTCTGCCTGTTCTGCTGGAGACAGTTTCTGCTGGGGAGTGGGAGCTGGCCAGCGAGGGGATGGCAAAATCTTCAGCCAAACAGTAAAAAAACCTTGGGCTAGGAGAACAGACTGGTAGCTGCAAGCCTTAAAGAAGACCACAAAAGTCCTTTGTAATTTGATGGGAGAACTCACCGTTAACTATAGACACCTATGAATGTGTTTCTAATCATTTCCCTATCTATCATTAGGATACGAGAAATTCCACATCAAAGATTTGCTTCCAAAGTGATACACTCTGGATTAATTCAGTTCTTGTCCTTTGGCTTAGTTTTTCGCTCATGGCTCCAGGTTCCTCTTGTATCTCCCTGGATTTTATATCTTTATACATTTACAGTATTCAAAGGGAGAGATGTCCTATGATGTGTTACGATATTTATCTTCTTTTGTGCAGACAGCAATAATTCATGACTGGCACAGCTAGAAGTGACTTATTAGAGCTTTCTTCACCAGAGAAGAAAAAGGTCGTAAAGTAACTCAGTACATCTTGTGCTTTATGATTATAGCTATATTGTATAATACACTTCACCCCCTGCTTTCCCTCCCTTGCTGTTTACCAATGTCATGGGTTTAACCCCATCTGGCAACGTGAGGTGTGCAGCTGCTCTCTCACTTCTCCTCTCCCCTGCCTCCCTGCTCCCCCTGGTGGGATAGGGAGGAAATCAGGAAAAAAAAAAAACAACTGGTGGGTTGAGATAAAAACAATTTAATAGGTCAGCGAAGAAAGAGAGAATAGGATACTAATACTAAGAAGCAATAATTTAATAAAAATATACTAAATAAGTGAACAACACTTAATTGCTCCCTGCTTGACAACAAATATCCAGACTGTCCCTGAGAAATGATCCCTGAAAAGTGAACCCTGGCCAGCTTACCATTAATATGCTGAGCACAACATTATCAAATATCTCTTTGGCCTGTTTGGGTCAGCTTCCTGGCTATGTTCCTTCCCAGCTTCTTGTACATCTGTTCACTACCAGAGCACAGAAAACTGAAAAAGTCCTTGCTTTCTTAGCAGCAATTACAAACATCAACATATTATCAGCATTCTTCTCATAGTAACTCTAAAACGCAGCACCTGCTGGAAGGAAAATCAACTGTGTCCCAGCAGAGCATAAGCATTACCTGACAACAACAAAAATAATACATGTTATCAATATTATTCTCATACTAAATTGAAAACACTGCTGCTAGTGACCTGACATTAGGAGGAAATTCTTCACAATGAGGGTGGTGAGGAACAGTAACAGGTTGCCCATGGAAGCTGTGGATGCCCCATCCCTAGAAGTGTTCAAAGCCAGGCTGGATGGGGCCTTGAGCAGCCTGATTTAGTGGGAGGTGTCTCTGCGTATGGCAGGGAGTTCAGAACTAGATGATCTTTAAGGTCTCTTCCAGCTCAAGACATTCTACAATTCTACAATACTATGATTCTGTTGTTCTATGAAACTTGGTACAGTCAGATTCCATCCCTGTTTGCTTTCAAAAGTCATGTTACAATATTCTTTAAAAGATGTGACTAAATTGGGAGATTTTCAAAGTTTCTAGTGCCCTCCTAATTTGAAAAGCATAAATGCAATACTACAGATATTGCTTATTTTGCTACTTTCCCTGGACACTTTCTATCTGTCCTTTTTTTTTTTCCCTCAGAAAATTCATTGAGGAAAGATGAAAAAAATCTTCTGGCCAGGACAATAAACTGTGGGGCACCTGCAGAAATGCACATCGGACACTCACATCTTAGAGTGCAGGTAGGACAAAGTTGTGATCTGTACATCTGAGTGTATATATATCATCTGTGAAACTCATGCTCAATGAGCCTGGCATGTCCCAGCTGCATTGGACATACTAACTCTCATATACATATTATTAGAAATAATTGACTGTGGATGCTGCGGAACCTCTTTCTCTGGCAAGGTTTGAGAATATGTGACACCAAAATGCTCCCAAAGCTGTTCCCAGGTTTCAGTGGGGTGGAGGGCTCCTCAGCTCTGCTCTTTTGATGAATCCCATGGCCAGGCTCAATGTGTGTCCCAGGCCACTGTGTCAGGGTATGGTACTTCACATACAGGTAGTGGCACAATCACATGCAATTGATCCCGAAGCATTTCTGTGAAAAAGGTTTCAGAACTGTACTTCAGCACATCATGCAGTGCAGACAGGGTTCAACCATTGTTACATTATCAGGTAAAGAAGTGTTACTCATGATTTGCTGAAGGAGTAGGTTGCTTTGAGCTGCTAATTCAGTGATGGAAGATCTTTCATCAGCAGAAAGTTACATTTTCTTTTCACTCGGATTACAAATTCTTTAAGATATTCATATGAAGGTATTATGTTGTATTAGATTCCTGCCTTAAAAAACCTTTCTAATATAAAAAGATGACTTAAACAAAGGATTCATAATAACCTGCTCTTCAAGAACTTTTTTAATAGATTATTCAGTACAAAGTCATCTCTCTGGTCTTACAATTTTAGCAAGCACATCAAATAGTATTACAGTTACAAATCATGATTCAGAAATGATATAAAAGGACAAAGAGGAGCCATTCACATGTGTGTGTGCCAATGAGAGAAGAAGCAAATAGTTGGTATTTTTTATTTGTACTCTCAAAGTATTTTGGGGCTTCACAAATACTCACCAAAGTCCTTGATAAAAGAGTTTACATTGAAAGAACAGGACCTTCTTAATATTGGAAGTGCAAACCAGCACTGTAATTGCCAGTACTCTGGGACCAGCAGGACAGACTAGGAGGAAAGTTGAATGCAGCCCTATGATGTTCTTCCCAATTCCTTGCAAAGATTCTTTGTGAGAGGCCCCAAGTAAGGGAAGTCATAATAGCTACGTTGTCCTCATTCATTTTGGCCATGTTGTCAGTCAGGACACGGCAGTATAACAGAGTTATGAACAGGCAGAACCAAATGAGTACACATTCTAATATGCACCTTTTTTTCAGACTTATATTTTGCTTTTCTGTCTTCTGTGATTTTCTCTCTGATAGTCTGTGCCTCTGAGCCATTTGGATGATCACTTAGGAGATGCTGAGTGAATATCCTGCCTTGAATTTGGTTTGTGTTCTTTCACTTGTTTCAGGTGACTGGCATCCTCTTGAAATCAGATTAATTTCTAGTAAATGTCCACTAAAATATTCATTCATAGTGTCTTTTGTCTTACAGTAATTACCACACTGACTTCTTCTGTCTGTATCTGGGACTCTTATTGATCACACTGCTACTGCGTATTTCACTGCCTTTGTTACAAAATGTATCATCTTTAAAGTTTGATCCCATTGGATTAAATAGTAAAACTCTCACTCATTTCACAGGCTTTGGAGCAAACTCTGAGTCAGTTTCTGGTTTAGTTTTTAGGAGAGAATGACTAGCATATTTTTTGCTATGCAAAGTTTTACTTGTTGCATTGTGTGGAAGTCATCTAGGAAAATTACATGCAAAGATACTGTGTTTGGAAGGCTCACAGTCTTCAGCCCTGTATCTCCATCCTGGGTATTTTATCTTTGGGTTTCCACACAGTAAAATCAAAGCTTTGTGATCTATAACTTATACAGAGATGAATTTCATTAATTTAAACATAAAATTGACAGCTGAATCCACAGACTACAGCAAGTGCCTTATCTGCTTGCAAGTATTCCTGCTCCATTTCAATCTGTGACTAGCATAGGAAATAATACTTTTGCTCTGTATTGCCTGCCTTCCCTCCTAGAGCTGCTTGTACTCTTGGAGGTTGGAAATCATTGCAATTACTCCTACTCATGCTCAACACACCAAAAATGACACAAAAAATTAAAATTTTTCAAGTGTTACTTAGACCACGATTTCTTGAAGGCCCATAACTAGACCATAAAATTGCATAACAGCAAAGCTGTTTCCCAGGACAGAAATTATGCTGAGTTACCAGCATTTAAACTCCACTGTGTTCCTAGGGAGAAAAACTCCACTGAAAGAGACAGCGATGCTCCTGCCAGAGGAAGAGCAGAGTTCATACATGAGCTGATACCAGAACCACAGTCTCCTAGGGTAACACAAAATTTGATTTCAGTCCTTCTATCAGTTAACAGTTTTTCCAAGAATTCATCCTGCATTTGGTAGAATGTCAATCACAAAGATAAACTGAAATATTTGACTTTTGGGTTTATTCTAGAATCTGACTAGTACACTGGTCCTACTTGAAATATTGTGGAGCTGATGGGAGAGAGGGGTTTAAAAGTTTAGAGTCAGATTTTGGAACAAGATTGCACAGAATCTTTTCAATGAACAAGCCTCAGGAAGCTCTTCAATGTAATGTTGTTTTAATGCTTTTCAGAAGGCAGGAAATTCACTCTTTTTTTTTCAGGCAGACGGAATAAAGCTTATGAATTTATATCTCTTTGCTAAGCTGGGCCCTGGGACTTAAAAGTTCTGTATAGGTAGGAGTAAAATGTAGCTGAACAAGATATTGCTTTCAGAAATAAAATAAGCTTTAGAAAGCTGTCATTTTCCCCCTAGCTTCATATCTCTGACTGTTCACCCATATTCAGTTAGCTGTTTTTCATGTCAGCCCTACAATGATCTTAGTGTATTTTGTGGGGTCAGGAATGAGTGGCCAACAATGAAAGCCTCCCCATAAATCCATTGCACTCTTGGACATCATCTAACCCAGCTCTAGAAGATCTTTCAAGAGATATCCAGATATCCAGCTGCTCATAACCCTCTTTCTATCAGTCGTCCTGTGCACACACAGAAGGAGTGTACACTGTCTTGTGCTGAGGTCTCCTTCACTCCCAAGGTATTTCCATACCTCCAGTTCTTCCTTTCGAGACCTAGCAATCTTTATCTGTGTGTAGATCTGCAGCCTCTTTGTCTGAACAAGAACTGATTATGTGGGGGTATATTTGATTCTTTTTAACTCTTCTTTAGATGTTCCCTCTGTTATGATTCTGCCCTAAACTGACAACATTTTAGGTGAGTTGGATGTCTTGAGGTCCATCTGAGACCCACAAACATGGTCTAGAGGGTCTAGAGCACAGAAGGAAGCTCTTTCTTCAGGGAACTGCTTTGGCTGGGCAAAATATGATTAAATCATCCTTATCCGAAGGAACAATTCAGGTGCCAAATATTTTGGGAGATTTCCCACTGAAATTCCCAAAGATATCTAGACTGGCAAAACCTCAAAACCTAAGCTTCCTCCAGGGAACTAGCAGCTCAAAAATTAATTTCCAAAGCACAATGGCTAAATTTTAGGCATGGCAACCCATTCTGTGACGACAATTATGTCAGTTGCAAAAATGAACATTTAGCCTTTGTTAATTGATTACTCGAAATCTATCATGGCAGGTGTGGATTCTTTTTCATGTACAATGGTAAACATTATTCAGAATACATGTTTAACAAAACAAACCAAAAAAATCTTATGTATCATATGAGTTATAGGAAGCTTGATTAAGCTCCACAAAATGAAAACAACTCACAGCATGAAGGTATCGAAACTCCTTCCTCTGCCAGTGGAAAAGCTTCAAAAATGATGAACTGAAGGACTAAAGCCTCAAGGAAACAGAGAGTGCACTGAGCTCCTCAGATTTGCAAATTATTTTCCTGCCTTTGTTGAACTTCTCAGAAGATAATTATTCAAAAGCTGAACATGAAAAGTAAGGGCATATAAACTCAATATGAATGTTCAAAGAACACAGCTGATGTTTGGTACAAATATAGAATGGAGAGAAGAAGCATAAGAAACTGTTAAATCAAGCTATATATCTGCCTGCCAGACAAAAGTGTGTAATACCAAACAAAACATCAGCAGGTCAGGTCTTCAGCTAGCGGAAACTGGCTCAACTCTTCCTAATCTGGCAGAAGTCAGCTGAATATCTGGTTCCATCCTACTAGTTTTATCTTGGAAATTTATGTTCATGATTATTTTAATAGCCTATACCATGTAACTAAAAAAACCAAACAACCTGCCCATTTGAGAAAATGACTTCCTGTCAGAGAGATGTTGAAGATCGTTGAATATCTTTGTAAAAGGACGTATGTACTGTGTGATTTTAAATTAAAAAAAAAAAAAAAAAAGCAGAAGGTGGGAAGGGGGATGCAATTCAGCTCTGTTTTGAAATCCACCCAAATCCATCCATACTATGTATGTATGATCAAAAACTGGAGAATCTTTCAGACATTATTAGGTGTTGCTCTGCCCCATGTGTTAAAATTGGAATTCAACCCCAAATATTTTACCACAGGTAAATGCCATGAAGTCAACAGAATCTTTCTCTTCAGGAGTTTTTGTAATTCAAACAAATTTCTTAAATGCAGATTATCTTTGTTTTAAGAATATGTGATTCTCTTTATTTGAGTGTTTTAATGAAAAATTAGTTTTGTAACTGGTTCTCAAATAATCTAACACCTTTGGTCAATTTTGAGATGTTTTTGCCAGGTGGTCTTTGTTTTCCTGAGGTGTTTTCCTCCAAACATTGTTGAACGGGACCTGAACAAAAAAAGAAAATGCAGAGCTTTAATATCCTCTACAGAGATACTTTTTTTCTTTTTTTTTTTAGGAACACGCTAACAGGTAATAAACCAACTTTGCAGTAATAAAACTGGAAAAGGGAAAGATAAGTCTCTTTTATACCATAAAATGTACAAGCCAATAAAACTGCACATTTCCCAAGAACCTGGGAATTGGGGCAATAGAGAAGTGAAGAGAATTTTTTCAAATAATTGTTAATCAAAGCTAGTTCAAGGAGAAGGCATCTGTTTAGATTATTATCAGTATGAATGATTAGTTTCATTTTTTGTATTTTGACTACTGAATCAATATTAAGGTCAAGCAGTTATGCTGCAGAAGGATTTAAACTCACATTCATTTAAATAGAAATGGAAAACAAAGAAATATTTTCAAAGCATAAGAAGATAAATCGACAGAGATATACCCCAGGATCTATAAAGTAAGTATTAGTTACAGTAAATGCAGTATATAAGCATATAATCTGTTTACAAGGGTTACTTAAAAAAATTACATATGAAACATTTTCTTGTAGGAAGATAGTTTTGTTAAAATAGGAAGAACTTATAGTGCAAGTGGTTTTCAAAGATGCTGTCGTTTGAAAATGCTTTGTTTGTGACTTCTTCGAGTTTAATATTTCAGTAGGGTTTAGAAACCACAGAACAAGCATGTTTTGTAGGGCTACTGTTAACCTCTATATCCAATACCATGGTTTCACATTAACAAGGAAACTAGTGCCTCCTGTCTGCACCAGAGACCTCCTCAGTTTTTACATGCGCTTTGGGAATTTTCAGAGAGAGAGTTGCTGTATATGACACTGCTCCCAGTTTGAAAGATTAGAAACCAGATCAGGACCCAAACCACAAAATTATGCTGCCTGTATCCAAGCACTCCAGACTCCTTTGGCACTTTGAAGGAAATAATCTCTTTGATAAATGTGTACATTTTCACTTGTTACTTTTCTTTTAGACCAAAAGACCAGGGTGAGGTGGGAACTCTGGTTTGGGCTGTCCCTGTGCAGCAACTGAGGATTAGCAAGGGAAAAAAATAGCTGAAATCAAGGGTGCAGCAGGGAAGGGAGAGAGTCACAGCCAGAAACTATAATCCAGGGCAGCAGAGACCAAGGGACTTCTGTGATGAGACAGCAACAAACCTCAGAAGCTATAGAAGGGGCCCTGCTGTGAGGAGACTGCTCAGGGTTAGCTGCCATTCAGAAAGCCCACAAGTGAACTGAAACCCAAAGTGTAAGTGAAGATGCAGAGTGCAAGAAAGATATAAAGTCTATTCTTTATCTACTGATTTAGCTTTCTCTGGAAATTTGCTATTCACCTTTATATTGTAACACAACATAAATTTGTCAGAGTTTGCTTTTGGGCACTTTTTATGGCCTTTTTTTTTTCCATTAAAAAAACCTTGATTTTCTCTGGACAGCTCAGTATATAGAAGAAAGAACTATGCACATCTGCCACAAAGGTCTGGTCAATTCGGGGTATCAATATTGGATTTCTGTCAGTTTTAAGGCTAAGCAAGACTAGAAATGGAACAAAATTTTTATTGAAAGACTGCAGGATTTCCATTTCCCTCTGAAGTTTGGGACTTCAATTTTTTCATGTAGAGGTGTGTTAAAATATTAGGATTTCTTACAGGATATAAGTTCTCTATTTTTTATTTGATTTCTGAAGGAAAATGTGTTAAGAGTGTGCTGCCTATCTGTTTATTGTCCTTAATTTCTTAACATGGTGGACAATTTCAAGTAATATGGAAGCATGTGATAACCAAGAAGAGGAATAGGACTCCCTTACTGAGTTTCATGTTGAAGGGAAATGCTAGAGCAAGAATACTTGTTCTGTTAGGTAGAACAGTGTTCAGGCAGAAGAAAATCTTTCTTCTACCTGGAAAAAAACATTCAACCGGAGTTTTCGATCTATAACAAGAGTGAAAACCACGATAATCTTTGTGTTTAGGAAGTCTAAGAGTCTGGCTTTCATTCACTCCAGTGTTCATGGACTAAGAATTGTTTTGCTATAACAAGAGTCTGAAAGAAGTTCCAAACTATTGTTAAAGTTGAATGTAACTAAGTCATACTTTCACAAGATGTATGCACAGGAACTTGACAGGTATTTACACAAGTGTGCCTAACCAAATAAAACCTTGCCTAAACTAGTATACCTTCTTCTAGGCTGGTTTGCAAGTATAGGCAAGTTTAACTGTGAGGAAAAACAGAAAAGGCAGACATGAGTAAATAGAATATGACATTGTCTGCACAATAGACAACTATAAATAATAATACCTCACAAAGTCCAAACAACTGCACAGCTGAGGTTATCTCAGGTGACACAAGTTTAAACTGTACTGAGAGAAGTTGTACCAGTTTTATTAGTGAAGCTTCATCTCTGGTGTGGGCTTACTTTGAAAGACCACTTGTTGTTTGCCTGCCCACAAGAACAGCCCAGTTGCATCCTGCATAGCAGGAGATGGCAGGGGATGTTTTCTTAGTGTGGAAATGCATAATTTTCACCACTTACTACAAAATCTATTCATAGCTATAAAAATAGCAATGCACCTTCAATAGCCTGGGCTTGCAGTAGGATATTATAATAGGATTCCCACAAATTTTCCAGTGAACACTGTAACCAAAGAACTCATCATGAAGATCAGACTGCCTTCTCATCATGTAGGAGTTTTAAGAGTTAATTTATCCTTTTGGACTGCATATTAAAATAAGTTCATAGTGACTCTTGACTTATGAGTACATTTCTCAAAACAGTTTCAGGATAATTTATAGATGATCTCCTTGTTGAACTCTACTTTAAAGAAAAGGAAATATAGGTAAAGAATATATCTATAATTCCCTTCATGTTTTTTTTTTCTTAATTAATGTGCAAAAATATCACGAGTTTCCTCTTCCTCTATGGCTTTTAAGCACTGAAATTGTTGACGTTTGTGCTAATTAAGACTCTGAACACGCTATCCACTTATCAGCATAGCCTAGATGACAATCAGACTATAATTTCTTTGAAGCAATGCAATATTCTTGGAAATCATGTTCTAAATTGCAAGTAGGGAATCATGTCTATTCCATAAACAGATTATTATTAACATAAGTTCATAAATCAGACTTTATTAGCCACTTAATACTAATAACATTTGTTGTTCAGTTTATTGAACACTCAGTAGCGCTAGAAAATGGGCAAAACCCTAGGTGTTTATTGGAACGCCTCAATTATTGTTGTGGGAGAAAATGTTTTACACTCCATCTGATTTCAGAAGTTAAATATCTGCGTGAATTAAGAAAAAAAAGAAATAATAGCCTGGAAACAACTCCATTTAAAGGGGAGTGTTTTTCATGCTTAGCAATATTTATCCCCAAAGCATGAACACACCAGCATAGAGTGGAATGGTTTCCAGGCAGACCTTAATTTGTAATATCCCTGTACGAATATGTAAGGCAACCAGCAGGTAAGGTGTTATTTTTTTCTTTTTTCCTGTTACGGCTTAACTGGATTGGGTTATAAAAAGAAAAATACTTTTTTTGTCTCTTCTGCATCTTTTAAGAGCTGCAGTTAGGGTACAGGAACAACTGTTGCATTGTCCTCATGTTTTGACTTTGGAAATAAAGCAAGTCTAGAAGAAAGGAATGAGAAGTAACTTGCATTTCTTTGGCTTTCCAAACTTCATTTTACTTTCTTTATTTTTTCATTCCATTCCAGTAAAAAATATTATTTTAATGCCAGACCAAAGCAACAGATCAGAATGAAACTGAAAAAATATGAGTTATTAATGTAGTGATAAACTCTGGGCTTTATCTGCTCTGTTGATGTTTTCTGTTAATCCAAAAATACAAAGTTTTTCTAAGGCTAACAGCAGAATTTTTAACTTATTGTTCCAAGAATTTAAGACCAAAACATTAATATTGGAAAATCTGCAATAAAGAACTATAAGTGTGGCCAGACACTCTTTTTAATAAATCTCCAGATCATTTGCCCTTTGGCGTGAAATTTGCCATGATTGGACTTTGACCAAAGATTGCTTTCTGTTTTTCAAAAAAGATGTGATTTCTAGCCATTTGTTTCTGCAACATAAAAATGGGCATCAGCTATTTTTACAGGTATGGATGTATTACAACTTTATTAAAAAACAGCCACATGTTCTTGGACATGACTAAGCCAGGACAAAGTTTTCATGAGCTCCTACCATAAATAAACTCTAGCAGCTGAGCCTGCAAATGTTTCCAGCAGAGTCTCTTCACTGTCAGGCATTCACTCATGCAGTACCTACAGCCACAAACTACTGATCTCTGTCAAGAGGTACATACAAAAATGCAAAGCAGGGGTTCACAGACTCTGCCAGGTACCAGAATACACTAAGAATGTTTCTGTTAGCAGATAACTTTTTTGGTAGTGACAGGTGCTGGCTGTGTGGTGGGATGTTCGTTACTTTGAAGATAGTTTTATATCAGCAGTGGCATGTGTACCACATTTTGCTATCTCTATTAAAAATACAAACAACCTGAAAAAAATGAAAATTTGAATAATGTGATAAAATCAGAATTTGATCAATGAGGACAGTTGCAGCTACCCGCCCACAAGGCTGTCATTAAGTTTGTCTGGCAATAGCAAGACTTTTTGAGTTTCTTCCTTCTGTTTGCCCTCACCTATTGCTCACTGCCTCCTGCTGTCAGAAACTTTCTGAAACAAAATTATAGTCCTTGGATGAAAAGCTAGAGGAGAATGAAAGCTTGGAAAACTGGAGAGAATCAGGGCTGAGGGAACTTGGCCTGGAGAGTAGTGGTGCTGGAAAAAGGAAGGAGGACCAGCAAGATCCTTCCTCTCTCCATTGACATTGCTTGCTCCTGAGGGGAAAGCCAAGCTGCCATGCCCACAGTCAGCCCAGAATCATGGTGACCTGAATTGCCCCTAGGTAACACTGCTTGGATCTGCTAAAAATATGAATAAAGGGATACTCTAAATTATTTCTATAAGGAATATGGGTCTTCCAACCAGAATGTGGTAAATCCCAAATTATGTGGGATGTTTGGTAGTCCTAATAATAGCATGGAAGGCCTGTGCTCATAAAAGTCAACTCCTCAGTAACAGAGAACTATTTAAAGAGGTGAAGTGCTTGCACCTGGCACAGCAGCCATGCAGTACATGCAAACTATATTTTCTGTTGACTCCCAAATGATTTTTTTTCCTACAGCACCTGTCTTTTCTCCCAGCTTCAATGCAGGATGCTCTAGGAGAACTATCTCAAGGCATCAGAAAAACTTCCAGAAGCGTGTGCAGGTTCATCATCAACTTCATCTCTTTGCGTTGTGATTATCCTGAACTTCTTTTTGACCTTGCCTCCCTTAAGACCAAAAAATAAAGTTTGTGTGCTTGGAAATGAGTCCATGTAAAAATTCAGACAGACTGTTCCCTCACATAGAGACTTCTCCCTGTGGAGAGGATGAGAACATGACAAATATTAGTTCTTTTGCGTATTGATTCTCTAGAAGGCACCCAGGTTTTCCTCCAATTAGTATAAGAGAAGCAATTTAAAACAGAATGGAGGACACTACCATCACCAGTAACGGGACATAATCTTCCGTCTTTATGTTTAAATCCAAAGTGTAACCCCATTTGGAATTTTTAAAGATCTGAACACTATGAATGAAAGGCAGATCCCATAGAGCAGTGTGTGCTCTGTATAACTAGGCCAGATGGGACAGGGTTACAAATATAGCAGGTCATTGCTGATGAATGGGGACAACCCTGCTGCTTCTTTCTTAGGTCACCCACTACCCCTCCTCCTTGCTGCAGGATCTCTCCCCAGCTTTGTACTCCAGTACTGGTGTCTGTCTGACCCGCTGAGGAATGTGTTCTGCACTGGCAGGGAGCTGGAGCTGAAAAAAAAATTGAAATAGTTGATTGCAGGGTTAGTGAGTTGAATTATCTTGCCAGGGGATCAGAACTGGAAAGAAACCTGGGAGAAGAAGAAGGGCTGATGTGGAAGGGAGCAGAAGCGTTGCTGCTTTTGAAAGGCCTGAGCTGCGTGTGGCATCAGTTATTTTACATTATCCCTCCTGAGTGGAGAAACCCTGCACAGATCAGTGTAACTGGGGAACCCCTTGGGCAGGTCCTGAAGCTGTCTTGACTAGGGAATGAGATGGGAACATGGCTCTCCCCATGCAGGGTACAGCAGATCACACCATGAGCTGGAAAGGGGAGTTAAATTGTGTCTGGATACGTGCAACTGAGAAGTTCCTTTGTTCACAGGCCCTATGACATAATGTGCCCCCAAAAGAGACCTTGGGAGACAATTACAGATATGGGAAACAGAGGGGATGGTGTGAATCAGTAGTTGGGTCAATGGCACATGCACAGAACCCAGGAATAACACAGACTCAGAGAGATACTCTTACATTATTGTAATTTTCCTGCAATAGCAATGCACATCATGTTCAAATGTATGCAGTTCTTCAAAACAACAAATATTTTTGGTTCTGACCTATAACCAGAATAATGCGAAAATATAAGTATCTACCCAGGCATATGCTGTGGGCAATAATTCCTGGTCTGCAAGTACCAAAATGGCACAGAAAAAAGTGAAATATATTAGAGGGAAAGGAAAGAACGCTAGTTAGGGAAAATGTACTTATGTGCATCTCTATTACTGATTAACAAAGTATTGCCAAAGATCACATGGAAGTATGTTTTGATTCTTACTGACATGAATTATATAAATAACAATTTTCTTAGGGAATGTTTTCCACTGGAAATATTATCTCCTTTCTGTTGTTATTGGCAGTGGCTTGTTTTAATTTTTGCAAGACAGAGACATATATGTGTTGCAACCTGTGAGTGACATACAGTGAATATGCCTAAAGCTTCAGCTGTCTATACTCTATTCACACATCCAATGTGGTTAAGTCACCTTTTTTTTTCACGTTTCTATCAGCCTTTCACAATTTCAAGCCTGATCATATTAGACACTGTATGACCTTCATTTCCATTGGGGTCAGCCACTTTGCAGAAAGAGGTAGATTTCTCTCCCATTTTAAGCACAGCACATGCTGTACTGGCACGTTCACCACCTTTCAGAAGCAAGCCCTTAGTTTATCAAGTGTGAAAATATTCATTAAAAAAAAATAAAAAGGAAAAGAAAATAGCCAGCACAAAATCTTTCATGGCCCTATGAGTAGGGATATTTGGTTTGTATGACCTGAAGGGTTAAGTGTCCTAATCTGGCATGGTGACAGAATTAAGCAGCACATCTCCCAGAGCTTTCTGACACCTCTTCCTGGACAGGAGATGCCAGCCTGAGCCACACCATGGCTATGGGGTCACTCCATCACACTTTGGTAGAGGTGGAGCACAGCCATTAGGGACACACAGTGAAACCAAACTTAGCCCTACATACTAAATGCAGAAAGACAAGGAAAATCTAACAGTGTGTTATAAGGTATTAATGGTTGCAGTAGCATCACCTGCCATTGGACGACATTATTCTAATTTTCAGTCAACTACATGGTATCCCCTGTGCTGCTGAGAGGGAAAGATCACGTATGAGCGTGACAGAGAGCAATGAAGGAAATACATTGGGAGCTTTAAGTGCTCAGCCTTGAGGGTCTCTTAATTTGGTCTTCCTAAAAGGTCAGTACCTGTGTCAAGCATTTGACTTAATCAGACAAAGGATTTCAGTGTTTAAAAATGCCAACATGGATACGCTTTCATAAAAGTCTTGGCCTCATAAAATGGAGTCGTGGGCATATCTTTTGAAAGCTCAGTCATACGCTTATTAGTGTTTTCATTACCTTGCCCTCAATAGCTACCAGTTGTTTCCGGCTTTCCTTACTACTGAAAGAGCTGGAAATACTCAAATCACAGTGATGACCTCGTTAAGAAGGGACATCACCCCTATCAGGACTGCAATAAAGAATAACTTCCTGTAGTGATATTAGGAATTTACTTCTTTTTTTCTGGTCCATTGCTCTTTAGTGTTTCCCATAGGGCAATGTTGGGTGTGCTTTTCCTCATACTATGCAAAACACTGGGATGGATCAATGAAAACATTCATTAAATCACTTTAAGCCTTAGGTAAAAATGTAACAAGTGTACACTTTTGGACCTCTGAAAGGGTGTAAGTGTCTCAGAGTAAACAAGATTGGTCCTTATCTTACTTTTGTGCTCTGCAAAATCTTACTCAGCCATGACATCGTTGAGTGATCTTCCAGTTACCACTCCAGTCAGGAAGTTGGACTGTTTTCTGAGATATCTCACAGCCTTAAACTTAATAGAGCTGTAAGTGTCATATCTTAACTAGTCAGCGTTGGAGGATTCTCAATAGTGAATTCAAGTCTGAATCTTGTGTAGTTCTGAAATATAAATTTAACTCCAAGGTTTGAAAAAGTCCATTTTCTTATATCTTTACAAAGAGGTCTGAAAGGGACGTTAATGGGAACTATTTTAATTTCTGTCTTTGGAAAAAAAATCCCACTGTTGCAATGGAGGCTTCAAACAGATGGCATGTCAAGCAGATCTAACTTAGAAGGGGGATGGCCAAGGGGTAAAAGAACTGAAGACTTCAATATGAATCCCAAATAAATAATAGATTAGAAAATACAATAGAACTGCAAACTCAGTCTAACTATACTCAGCACATAACTGCTGTTTGCAACACAGAAGGATTCTTTTTCCTCTTTTCAGTTTCTTAATACACTGTTCTTCATCTCATTGTTAGAAACAGTCTGCAATATTTTGTATGTGTATTAACTCTTAAATTCTGTTTCTACTGAGCCATGTTTCTTGCTCTTGTGTACTAATGGTTAAATAAACTCAGTGCGGGCCATTGAGACTTTGGTTTCTTTTTATAGTTGTTTTTTAATTCTTATTTGCATATTGCAATGAATTAAAATAATCCTGGCCAAAAAAAACTCCACTCAACTGTTCTGTTAAACTCACTTTACTCTTTCATAAAAGTTCAAAAACATCTAGATAAATGTCTCAACTCCTCTCTTGTGAGACACCACCTGCAGTATTGTGCTTCTCTTTGAGACATGGATCTGTTGGAGCAACTCAAGAGGAGGGCCACAAAGATGATCGGGGGCTGGAACACCTCTCCTATTAAGACAGGCTGAGAGAATTGGGATTGTTCAGTCTGGAGAAAAGAATGCTCTGTGGAGACCTTATAGCAGCCTTCCAGGATGTAAACAGGGCCTGCAAGAAAGATAGAGAGGAACTTTTTAGAAGGGCGTGCTGTGATAGGACAAAGGGTAAGGGCTTTAAACTGAAAGAGGGTAGATTTAGATTAGGTATCAGGAAGAAATTCTTCACTTTAAGGGTGGTGAGGCACTGGAAAGGGTTGCCCAGAGAATCTGTGGATGTTCCATCCCTGGAAATGTTCAAGGCCAGGTTGAATGAGGCTTTGAGCATCCTGATCTAGTGTAAGGGGTGGGAACTATATGATCTTTGAGGCCCCTTCATACCAAAAGATGCTGTATATTTGTCATGGTACCACATTGATTTTAATCTATCAAACTAACTTTAATTTTATTTTCATGACTTCTTGTGTTTCTTAGCTAACATTACCAATTATCAGCTAAGACAGCTAACAAAAAGAAAATTAATTAAAAAAATTTTATTATGGTTGGGTGATGTGTTATCATAAAAGACAACGGAATATTCTTACCAACTTTGATAAAACCATAGATAGTCCAAGGACTTTTATCAATAGAAGTACATCATTTACATATAATACAGCTTTATTTTGAATACAAATTGTCTCACTCCTTTCACAAGTTCCTTGTGCCAACTTGTTAAAAGAAGATTATAAGGGTATCTTTTTCAAAGTGGAGCAAGAGTAATTATGAAAGAAACAATCTTATCAAGGTCCAGGTCGTTGAATGGTAAAGGTAAAATACAAGTTTTTATGTATATTTATGTATATGTGTGTATAAAGTCCTTTTCTTCATTAATATTAATCTAAATTACCATGGCATACTATGGATATCATAAAGCACAACAGTGTTTCAAAAAGCTTCTAACAAGAAAAGACAAAACAAAATTCTTGTCATAATAAATAACCATATGCATTAGATGCAAAGACTGACCACCACAATATTAGATGTATTTTAATATCAACCTGAGCTCAACACGTTGTTTTAGATGATTGTTAGGATATGAAGGATTCTGTAATTTATTTAAACAAAGTTAAAAGGAAGAACATAATTCACACTAGAAAGAAATGAAAAGATATTCTGGTTCTTTAAATGCATATACGAATATTTATATAAGCAAATATGGCTTTGCAAAGAGAGGACTATACTAGGGTTTGCTTTCTATCCCTGCTTATACTACTGCCTTACTCAGTTTCCTGAGCCAGTCATCTGATCTTTGTCATAATTTTCCCAGGGGTATATAGAGGATAAGACATTTTCATTACCCTTCCCTACAATGTGTTTTGAACAAACAAGTTCCTACGAGCTTAGGTATTGTTAAACTGTAAAGCAGGGAGTTGAAGATCTTTATTTATCCTTCCTCACCATTCCTCCTGAGCAGTCAAGGCAAAATCCCCAAGGGCTGAGGTTTTCCATGGATACGTTATGTCACATGCTGCCTGACAGCGCTCTCAAAAACCTAGAATGCAGGAGAAATACAGAATTGCTTTCTATTGGGTTTTATTTATTTAATTGGGCAGAACAGACATGGAGATGGCACTGTCCTTAACCTTCCACATTCATGTCAATTGTAGGCATGTGCAAAAATAAGATACTCTAAAATCAAGAAATGACAAGCTAAAGTTGTCTAGGAAAGGGTAAGTGCACTCTTCGGTGCCAACACATTACGGTACAATTCTTAACGATATGCCCATTTTTATTTTATGCCTATTTTATTTATTTATTTATTTATTTTATTATTATTTATTTATGCCTATTTTTATTTCTCATAGGCAGCACTCTCATGTGGAATATTAAGACTAAACAGTTTGTGACTTTGGGTTGTTTTTTCATATTCTTCTTTTCCTGCCTTTCTTCCACCCTCCTTCCTGAAGAGTATTTGATTGCTTCCAGTGTAACTACGTTAAAATTAAATGGTAATAGTCAATTATTCAAGCAAGCAACAACTTCCAACAATTCACAGATTTTTCCAAGGTGGATAATTATTTAGCAACTGGAAACTCTTAAACATCTCGAATTACTAACACATATGACCCTGCGTCTTCTACAAGTTTGCATTCTGGTGTGTTTTAGAAGCATTCTGTAGGGGACAAAACATGAAAAAAACCCACCTGTACTTCCACCAGTATTAAAAACACTTTTTTTGCAAAAACAGGGCCTCAGTAAAAAAACAAACCAAACATCTTTCTGAATGAATTTAGCTGATAACAAACCAGAATATTCCATCTCTCCATTTTCTAATTAATTAATTAAAGAGTGCCAGTATGAGAACATCCAAAATGAAATATTCTTGTGCTGTGAAAGGTATCATCAATTAATACTCAGAACCCACTGCTGGGTCTATTAATTTCTCTGTTACTCTCTTCCTTTCCAAAGGGCTGACTCTGCAGCTGACGTAAATCAGTTGTAATTTAGTTTCCAGGTGGAGGAAGTGGGCTGAATTATGTTTGGTAGAGTACTATTACTAATTCTTATTTACATTAAGTATTGTATAGTCCTCAATGGATATGTGTTGTACTTTCCAGTAAAATGCTACAATTTCTGCCATCGTTTTATGTATAAGGCATAGATATAATTCCCATGTAAATTATGCCAATTATATGAAAAATAGAGAAGAAAGAAAAAAAGATATTTCATGTCAACTCTTCTTATTGCCTACTTTTGTCAAGAATTTTTTGGTTTCCTCTAGATGATCAAAACAGGTTCTCTATGATTCCACTGATGTGGCAGGTCCTATATTCTTTGTTCTGCAGTTTTACTAAATAATTGTAATCTCTCTCTCTTTCTGAAATATTACCTCCCTGGTCGCATCTGCACGTATTACAATGATGATCCTTCTTGTGTCTTGGTGTTCTGCTTTCTGTTTTTAATGGTTTTCTTCCAGATTTGCTTTTTATCTATCTAACTTCAGAATCTAGTTTTCTGAGTCTTGTAAGAGGTGCAGGGGATCTTATTGTCCTCCTGACAAGAGAGTTAGGTTAGGCATATCTGTAGGTATAAGACCTGTAAGATTAGGAGATGTTCCAGACCACACATAGGTGTCTAGGATAGACCTCAGCTGTGGACAGCCCTGTGGACAGCACCCTAGTGGGTGCATCTTGGCTTTTATCAGAAACAGTGTGACCAGCAGGACCAGGAAAGTGATTCTACCCCTGTATTCTGCACCGGTGAGGTTGCGCCTTGAATACTGTGTTCAGTTTTCGGCCCCTCACTGTAAGAAAGACATTGAGGTCCTGGAGCGAGTGCAGAGAAAAGCGATGAAAGTGGTGAGGGGGCTGGAAAACAAATCTTACAAGGACCAGCTGAGAGAACTGGGGTTGTTTAGCCCGGAGAAGAGGAGGCTGAGGGGAGATGTTATTGCTTTCTACAGCTACCTAAAAGCAGGTCGCAGAGGTGGGTGTTGGTCTCTTCTCCCAAAGGATATGTGATAAGACAAGAGGGAATGGCCTCAAGCTGCATCAGGGGAAGTTTAGATTGAATGTTAGGAAAAATTTCTTCGCAGAAAGGGTTATCAAGCACTGGAAGAGTCTGCCCAGGGAGGTGTTGAGTCGCCATCGCTGGAGGTGTTTGAAAGGCAGGTAGATGGTGTGCTTGGAGGCATGATTTAGTAATAGACAGGTACACTTGGAATAATGATCTCTAAGATCTTTTCCAACCTAATGATTCTGTAATTCTGTGATTCGAGAGGTATTGATAGATCTTGGTTGTGAACAGGCTAGCTTTCTTATTGTCTGTCTTCCTGCCTGGATCACTTTTTATAAACCTCACAGTTACCTACTGCTGGTGTAGATTCGCTCTGACCATTATCTGAGCCAGTAAATTTTAAGCCATTTGGAGAGGTGTAAATGAGCTGCAGTCATTACACAGACTATAGTTCAGCTATATCCTGAAGTGTCCTCTAAGGAGAAATCAAGAATTCTGTGCACAGAAAGTTAAGAAATCTCTAGTTGTCAATATCTGAGGTGCTGAGAAAAACAGTGATGCACATCCAGGGTGTGTGAGCTTCCAACAGTATCCTGAGGACATCAGCTTCCACAGCGAAGACAGATTCCCTTCTGCCTGATCTCCAGGTCCCCAACACTTGCTTTCAAGGATGCACAATGATCCAGCCTCTCAAAAGGGATGGTGCACATCCATTTAATCACTCAAATTAGGGACTCAACTGGGGAAGCTGCATTTTTGGGGCAAATATTCTTGCTACTTTTGGAACTTTGGAAGTATTTCTGCCAGTGGAGTATTAAGAGAAATGATATCTAAGCCCTGTCATGACATTGAATCTCAGTATGTTAAAGACAGCCAGCTGCAACTATCAGATAAGCACTAAGCCCAAGCAGATTTTTTTTTTTTTTTCTGAAACACATTCTTTCTTCAGGACTTCCAGCAGGCTGGCTGGGAAACCCTGTGGAAGTTCTTGACATCTCTGCATGTGGTGCCTAAAAAATGCCTGACATCTGAGTCAGCCTTATGATTTCTGTTCCTGTAACCTGAGTTTTACAGCATCCAAGAAGTTTTCTTGCATATAGATTTCTTAAAGTCTACGTCAAACAAATTCTCTATTTAGAAAGATTGTATATGTGGAATACACAAGAAAAGCAGCAAGACTTCCCACAACCAATATATCATAACCCAGAGACTGTCTCAGTTTCAAATGGTATCCTCTGAAAAAGTCATGTCCTTGGGAGAAGATGATGCCTTGAGTAAAGTATTCCTAATTGTAGCTTATAATCTTTGTTGTACCATATATACCACATTTATGAACATAAGACAGGAGTGCAAAGAAAATTGGCAAAGTATGATTGTCATGGACCCTTGATCAGTAGGACGCCGAAGGGATTTAAATCACCCTGCCATGGAAAGCCAGAGAAGACTGAAAGTATTACCCCAATAGAAACCATGTGTAAGCTCATATTCAAGTGTTTTAATGAAAACTTATACAAATTTTAACATCGGTGTTGAGCAAGTAGCAAGTAGGTTTTGGATAATACTAGGCCTTAAAAGAGCAATTACACCCAAGCAAGAGGAAAATATTTCAGTGATTAAACAAGTTAAGAGTAAGTTAATAGTTAATAACATTATATTAATGCCCATTAAATGACATTAATACCTGTTGAATGGTGCAAAACTGCACCAAGGGAGAATTAGACTGGATATTAGGAAACAATTCTTTACCATGAGGGTGCGCAAACACTGGAACAGGCTCCCTAGAGAAGTAACTGATGCCCCAGGCCTCCTTGTCAGTGTTTAAGAGTCATTTGGACAATGCCCTTAATAACATGTTTTAATTTAGTTAGCCCTGAATTGGTCAGGCAGTTGGACTAGATGATTGTTGTAGGTCCTTCCAACTGAAATATTCTAGTCTAGTCTAGTCCAGTCTAGTCTAGTCTTACTCAACATTTGAATTCTATTGTTGTACTGTATTTTACTTCAAATGTGTACATGAACATGTCTGTGTTAGTTACAAAAGATTTTTAGATCTTCTATTAAACTACTAATTCTATGATTGAAGCATTGTATTGTGGTTAATTTTGCTATGTCAAATAAATAGAATAGAGTGATATTCCAGAAATAACTTCCAAATGATGCTTCTTCTGATATAGCAATATATTTTCTTATATGTTTAACTTCAACATAAACTCATCCAGCATACCTGTTGGTACTTACTTGCAGAACTTATCACAGGAGCACGGGGCTGCTGGGCTATACGGCCATTTGCTTGCATAACAAATGAAAAAGATGGACATGTGCAATTAATCTTTTCTTTGTTAATGCTAAGGAGAAACTATAGAGACAAGATTGCATATGTAGGCAGCCCATTAGGTTTTCAGAGTCAGGAAGAAGGAAGGTGAGTCTGAAATAGCTTACTTCGAAAAATACCAGAGAAAATCCACAGTGCAATGATTTGCCTTTCTCCTCTCATGCTTGAGTGCCGAACGTGCTGTTTATAGGCATAAAGCTGAGTTTCATGAGTTTAATTTTAACATCACAGTTAAATATATGTCTTAAGAGGTTTTTGAGAGCATTTATACAGTAAGCTTTTCCTCTAGGTTTCTTCCTTTGAGGGCAGCTAATACAATTTCTCTTGCTGTGTGCTGAAGTTCTCCATTAATTACACTGAATTTTCCTTGATTTATAGGACTTCATGCAAACCTTTAAAACTTTTCCAAAGGTAAGTATGGTGAGTGGAATTTCTGAGAAATCCTGAGTAATCTAAAAGCCCAAGTCCTATTCACTTTCAATAAAACTTGAGTGCTTGAGGGCCAAGCTTTTAAAACACTAAGTTACTTAAAGGTGAAAATAGTTGTCTAATGGGATTTGCTAAAGTGCTATGGTTAGACTGAGACTGTTCTTTGCTTATCTGCTCTATTTATATTGTTTACTTTATTACATCCTGCTTAAAACATGTAATAATTTTTCTCCCGTATACTTTTGTTGTGGATTTTTTGATCAATTATTCTGCCTATAGTAAAGTGGGACTGGCCAGAGCTTCCCGAAGTGATTACTTTCCATGGAGTTCAATCTTTTACATTTAATACTCTTTATCTGTAGAAAAGTTAACTTCTGTAGTTTTGTTGCTTTCCCACAGTTCCCTACGAACAATAGTGAGACCCAGACTTACAAAGGAAATTAGTCACTGCCACACTGCCTAAGCAAGCACTGAGGGAAGTATGCTTGCATCGATGATGGGGTCTTTCAGTGACTAACCAGGATATCTGTGAATCATAGTTAGTGGAGTAAAACTCCGCCTAGAGTGAAATATCAGTGCTTGCCTGCTACTGTAGCTGTTAAACACTGGAGACAAAATTCTAATCTCACTTTTAACTGTGTAAATCCAAAGTAAGCCTGTTGACTTCAGCCTGGATTTATATTAGTGGGGTCTCATCCAACTCCCATTTGGAAAATTTCCACTGATTTAACTAGAGTTGGAACAGACATGGAGTAATTTCTGTTGCAACAATCTGTTTACCTTACATCAGGCTTCCTTCTCAAGTGCATTAACTTCATTACTGAACATTCATTAATTGAAATGAAATTAAACATCAAGATTATCATTTATGCAGACTTATTCCCTACACCATCATGAAGTTAACAGTTTCTTTATGTCAAAGCATTAATTTTCAGTTATTTTCAGGTTAAGTTTCTAGCAAATTAGAATAAGCATCTAAACCTTATTACCACGTTGAGCTCCTCAGAGCTGAAGTTCCATAAAAATTTTCAAAGCACTTATGTTAACATCTTCATTGAAAATCACAATTCACAAGCATCTCCAATGATAAACTATTAAATTGGAGTCCTATTATAAATTTTTTTATCACCATCTGGGTCAGATGAACATCAGACTACATAGAGCCTTGTAGGTCACTTGAGTCTTCTTCCCTGGCACGGGCAAAAGTAACTTCAATATGTTTCTACTTTAAAAGGATCTTGTACACAACACAGCATCAACATAATAGACTTCAAGATATTCACCAATAGCCTGTAGAAAACATTAGTCCTTGAGTAAAAGTCTAAAATGCACAACTCCAATTTGCTACAGAAGGAGATGAGGCAGGGCTAAGAGATCTACTAGTAAATGTTTTATTATAGAAACCTTCCAGGTGATGTTAAGAGGAAAGTCATATCCCTCATAAAAAGGAGGACAAAAGAGAAAAGCAGTAGTATCCACCTAGCTGACCTCAGGGACATATTCTTTTCTTCAGCTTAAATTGGAGATTGCTTTAGTCTCTAGATCTGAGGGGATCTAATGTCAGTAAGAACACCAGGACATAAACTGATAGCCTATTTCCAGCTGTGGCTGGTCTCCAGTGTTTTAGAAGACAAAAATAAGAAACCTCAGAAGCTAAATTACTCAGCCTGTGGAGAAGGAAAAGAATTAAAACCTAAGAGGCTAAATTTACATACAGTACACCTGAGGAAGCTAGCGCAAACCCATATTGGAGTGTCCCAGGGTGGAGAAGGTGCAGCGACACTCCTTTTCTCATTATGTGAGAACCTGTATCTTCACTAATTTGAAACATTCTCTCCATTTTCTACCTCAGCCATTTACAATCAAGATGGAAAACATATTTCATAACTGAATGTGGATTCCTGTGCCTGAAAGATCTTTGTCACTCTGTGGAGCTAAATCTGGTCTTTCAAATAGATGGGCTGATGCAGATCTGCAGGCCTAATCTTAAATGTCAATGTAGATGTCTGTTATCTCAGCACCTTACAATGTCTAAAATATTTGTAACATTCCCAAGAGTGATATATACCTCAAAGAGGAATCAATAAGCAGAGAGGTTGAGAGGAATTTTGCTCTCTAGCAGTTTTGGCAATGTCTTTATATGTTTATTGAAAGGAAATTGGTGTTTTAAAGGATAAATCCCAGCACTTGATGGAAGTATTAGTTGTATAATGTAGCATTCATAATTGCTTTTTGGAGATGTCTGCTTCTCTAATTTATTCACAGAGAGATGAGGCTCTCGACTTAAGACATTTCTGTGGCCTTTGAGGGCTGGTCAGTTCTTCCTGTAATATCCCTTTAGCTCTTATACAGAATCACAGAATCACAGAATCACAGAATAACCAAGTTGGAAGAGACCCACCGGATCATCGAGTCCAACCGTTCCCATCAAACACTAAACCATATCCCTCAGCACCTCATCCACCCGTGCCTTAAACACCTCCAGGGAAGGTGACTCAACCACCTCCCTGGGCAGCCTGTTCCAGTGCCCAATGACCCTTTCTGTAAAGAATTTTTTCCTAACGTCTAGCCTAAATCTCCCCTGGTGGAGCTTGAGGCCATTCCCTCTTGTCCTGTCCCCTGTCACTTGGAAGAAGAGGCCAGCACTCTCCTCTCTACAACGTCCTTTCAGGTAGTTGTAGAGATCAATGAGGTCACCCCTCAGCCTCCTCTTCTCCAGGCTAAACAACCCCAGCTCTCTCAGCCACTCCTAAGGCCTGTTCTTCAGCCCCTTCACCAGCTTTGTTGCTCTTCTCTGGACTCGTTCCAGAGCCTCAACATCCTTCTTATGGTGAGGGGCCCAGAACTGAACACAGGATTCGAGGAGCGGTCTCACCAGTGCCGAGTACAGAGGGAGGATAACCTCCCTGGACCTGCTGGTCACGCCGTTTCTGATACAAGCCAAGATGCCATTGGCCTTCTTGGCCACCTGGGCACACTGCTGGCTCATATTCAGTCGGCTGTCAACCAACACCCCCAGGTCCCTCTCCTCCAGGCAGCTTTCTAGACAGACTTCTCCTAGTCTGTAGCACTGCATAGGGTTGTTGTGCCCCAAGTGCAGGACCCGGCATTTGGCCTTGTTAAACCTCATGCCATTGGACTCTGCCCAGCAGTCCAGCCTGTTCAGATCCCTTTGCAGAGCCTCCCTACCCTCCAGCAGATCGACACTTCCACCCAGCTTAGTGTCGTTCGCAAACTTGCTAAGGGTGCACTTGATGCCTTCATCCAGATCATTGATGAAGACATTGAACAGGGCTGGACCCAGGACCGAGCCCTGGGGACCCCCACTTGTCACTGGCCTCCAGCTGGATTTCACACCATTTCCCACCACTCTCTGGGCCCGGCCATCCAACCAGTTTTCCACCCAGGAGAGTGTGCGCCTGTCCAGGCCAGAGGCTGACAGTTTCTCAAGCAGAATGCTGTGAGAAACTGTGTCAAAGGCTTTGCTGAAGTCCAGGAAGACCACATCCACAGCCTTTCCCTCATCCAGCAGCTGAGTCACTTTGTCATAGAAGGCAATCAGGTTAGTCTGGCAAGACCTGCCTTTTGTGAACCCATGTTGACTGGGCCTGATCACCCGGTTCTCTTGCATGTGCTTCATGATAGCACTCAAGATCACCTGCTCCATGACTTTCCCTGGCACTGAGGTCAGACTGACAGGCCTGTAGTTTCCTGGGTCCTCCCTGCGACCCTTTTTGTAGATGGGCACGACATCAGCCAGCCTCCAGTCCAGTGGGACTTCCCCAGTCTTCCAGGACTGTTGGAAGATAATGGAAAGGGGTTTGGCCAGCACATCCGCCAGCTCCTTCAGTACCCTAGGGTGAATCCCGTCCGGCCCCATAGACTTGTGGCTGTCTAGTTGGGCTAGCAAGGCTCTGACCATCTCCTCTTGGATCACGGGAGCCTCATTATGCTCCTCTAGCTCCTGGGTTTGTACACAGACGGAACGACCCTCCTTACAACTAAAGACTGAGGCAAAGAAGGCATTAAGTACCTCAGCCTTTTCCTCATCCCCTGTCACTGTTGTTCCTTCTGTGTCCAATAGGGACTGTATGGTCTCCCTAGTCCGCCTTTTATTATTTATATATTTGTAGAAAGATTTTTTGTTATCTTTCACTGACTTGGCCAATCCAATTTCTAGCTGAGCCTTAGCCCTTCTGATTTTTTCCCTACACAATCTCACTTCCCTCCTGTAGTCCACCCAAGAGGCCTGTCCCTTCTTCCAGAGCCCAAATCTAATTAGCAATCTAATCAAAATATCAGTCCCACTTATCAAAAAAAAAATTCAAAAATATATATATTTTAAATTTCAGAGAATCTATTTTATGATCCCATTGCAGGTATGATCTATCTTCACAAAATAGCAGAAATAAGTGTCAAGGAGCATGAGTGCATCAAAACAGGATTGCTATGCAGTGAGTGTGAAACCTCACCTTCTTTTTGCCAGGAAGAACATTTTTGAGTCCACTCAGCAGAACTGAGAAAGCAGCCTGGATCTGAAAGGCAAGCTGCTTCTTCTCTGGTGGCACGTCCACTGAGACAGAAATGCTCCAGTCAGAGCTATCATTTATTTCTGAAGAGAGCTGCTGTCTCTCATCAGACTCTGATGTCCTACAACATTAAAATTTACAAAAGGCCTGTTATGTTATGTGCTCTATTAACTGTGATTACATTTCTATCCTCATTTTATTCCAGTACTTCCTAAAAGAGTATTGCTGGAGAAAGTATTACACTATGTAAGTAAGGGAGGAGCAAGTCCAATATCAATAGGTGTATATGACAGACAACACTCTGGAATAGTTTAAGGACTGGACTGCTTTTTTATGCTATAGGACAAAATCCTCCTTTAAATATTAGGAGCTTATTTGGGTTTTTTCTCATTTATACATTTACATGAACAGTAAAACCAGCAGGGTTGCTCTAGACTTATGCCAGTTTGGAGAACTGATCTTGTCTATTTTTACTGGGCGGACTACAAATTAGCATCAAGTACAGAATCCCTGCTATTAACAGATAATGCTGCTAGTTAGAAACCTTAATTTAAGAATTTGTAGCAAAACTGAAACAATTTCTTTGCCATTTATTCTAAATATTGCTGATGTACTAATGAAAAAACTGTTGGCTTAAGCAAAACCCGGTGAAAGGAAAGCCCAGTCACGGAAAGAGTCATTGGGCACTGGAACAGGCTGCCCAGGGAGGTGGTTGAGTCACCTTCCCTGGAGGTGTTTAAAAGATGGGTGGATGAGGTGCTGAGGGGCATGGTTTGATGATTCATGGGAATGGTTGGACTCGATGATCCTGTGGGTCTTTTCCAACTTAGTGATTCTGTGATTGAGATAAAATATCCTCTGCAAACAATGAGGAGCTATTATTATTCAAGTCCATCCTTACTTGGTCTTAATAACACCTTGTGGCAAAATTAATTTACTTTTAAAATTCCAGTTGCTATAACAACTTTGTGCAGTTTTTCATGTGACTTAATGAGATTCCAAAAGAACTATTTCATGAAGAAATACCCAGATGAATGGAGAGCAACTATGAAGGGTTTTTTTTCTGATTACCCTATTTAAACATTAATAGCTAGTTGACAAAGATGCTTCCTGTAAAGGAAAAATACTATTATATTCAGAATTATTGTACTGTAACTCCTACTATACAATCTGTAGAGCCTTCACACTTTGCAGCAAATAGTGACTCAGTTTGTGACAGCTGCGTACTGTGAATCAGCTAGATAAGCAGTTGTTCTTCAGCTTTGTTCCCATTACCCTTCTCCTAAAAGGATAAATGTCCATGGTGATCTGTTCCTTAGCAGCACAAATACTGTTGTGTTGAGAACTGCTTTCAAGTAGAAACCACACAGTGGTGTAACTCCAAAGCTGTTTCATGGTCATAACCATCATCCACTTACCTCCTCTTTATTAATTATACGTTTGCAGAGAGACAGGTAAGTAGATAGATCAGACCTGGTCAGCAGCCCAGAGTGGTTGCATAGGGAGAGCAGGTGTGGCCTCATCTCCTGCCTTGTCCGGCCTGCCTACCTGGACAAGTGCTGCCAGTAGGACAGTCTCTCTTCTTGTCCAGGAAGGAGAAGCTGACTGACACTGACTCTCCTTGTTGCCCATGGGAGGACTGTTTGTGTGACCTCCAATCTTTACCAGACCCCACAAGTCTGACCTGAAGACCTAAAATTCCTCCAGGCTGAAACACCCTGTCTTGCAGTATCTACTATGAAATCAAAACTCTTTAAGAACCTGAGAAATTATTACTAAAAGAAGCCACAGTACTGATCCTTCACGCACATATGTATAAACACTAATTACAGTGAAGAACGTAACATACAGTGATGACAAGCATAGAAGTATCGGCACAGATGAGCTATGTCATACAGAATCTTGTACCTCCTGTGACAATTTTAGGGAAATCTCCTACTATAGTCCTTTTTCCTAACAGTGAAGAGTAAGATTCCTTGTTAGGCTGTCTACCACTACACTACAGTCAGTTGGCTGTCTGAGATACCTATCCTATCTAGGTAAGACTGAGAGATGCTCAAGTTATGACTAAGTTTTATACCAAACAAGTCATTAACTGTCAGCATTATTCTGACCTTTTGCTACCATAACAGAGCTGGAACAGAAGGGAAAGGAAAGCTATAGCATTTTGATATCAGTCTGATCTACAGAGGAAGAAAACAATATTTTAATACAAATCTCATTCTTACCACTGTTATTGTTTCATGTTAACTAAAACAGGCAGAAAAATTTGGAGGACATAACTGATAGTTACAAATTAAGCTTCTCTTTTATGTTTGTGAACTATCTCAGAACACTCTACAGTTAGTTTTAATATGTTTATTCGTTAAAAATAATTTGCAAATAATTCACATGCTTCTGTAGGTTCAAAGAACAGCTACAGTTATTTCATATTCATATTCAGGATATGAAATATGTGGTTAGCATTGGTTGAATTCATAAACCATGTGATAATTTTTAAATATGAAAAAATGAAAATGTTTTCAGATGCAAATATTTACATTTATCAGAGCCAAATTTACTGATTATTCATATTCACTAAAATTCATTTAAAAGCCACACATTTTGCAAATCTGGCTGCTAAGAAATACATCCGTAACTATACTAGTATTTCATGCAAAGCAGTTTTAGAATAGATTAATTCAATATTCAACTGAATTTTCTTAGCCAAATTATTTCAGTATTGACTTAGGCATAAGTACATGTACCATAAAAACTGGAACAATTTCTTAACAATTTCTTAAATAATAGTATTTTTAAAAAGTTAACATTATAACAATAATAAACAAATCAAATAAAGGAATAAACATCAGGTTCATCAGTTGCTTTGTTTACGGCTGTACAAATATGTTACAGTTATTTTATATCTTTTTCTTACCACGCGATTCCACTAACTAAAAGCTAATTTAATCAGTCAAATAATATTATTCAAATGTCATTCATCCAGTTTTGATTTATGCTGCTTTTTGATTCCAAGTAGCTTTCTCAGTAATCTGGTTTTCTGGGAATTTATCAGGCTGTTATCTCTGGCCTATAACCTATCCAAATTATTACTCTAATTTTGTCGGTATTTGGCATACATCATATTCTGACTTTGTATTCTCTCTTTTATGTTCTTTTATTTTAACATTTATTAGTCTTCTGCTAGTCTCATGTGCTTTTCTGCTGTAACAGCTGGGAATTTAAGAAATTCTTGATGCTTTGAAATTTGGCACTGATAGTGTGTCAACCAGGAAAAGATTTTTCAGCTGTCTTTGTTGTTGTTTCTGGTTTTTTTCCTGGTAAAGATGTTTTCAATTTTTTGTCTTTATGTACTGGTTAGTACAATGTGTATATTATCACTGCTTAATATTTCATGAGTATATAAGAGAAATCACCACAATAAGCATTAGTAAACAAGATGAGGAATAAGTACTCAATTACTCTGTTTGCTTTAGGCCATATTCTGATAGTTTTATCCTTGTATAGTAAGTAGTCAGTGAAAAATAGTGTGGTCTCTTAATAACATGGGAAGCAGCATGCAGGTGTGAAGAATCAGTTGCCAGGCATAAGCTGCAGCTGAAAAACTTAAATAACAACTGACAGCAAATTGTAGAGCTTAGGGGCTAGTGGGGGGAATGGATATTGCAGATGGTTTTGCCTAAGCAAAAGTAGAGTTGTATCTTTTGTCCTTTGAATTTGTTCTTGCTTGTGTTTGATGTGAATGGTAGAATATTTTATTTTTGTTTTCAAACTGAGTGAGGCTTTTGACTGGTTTTATGAAATTTTATCTAGTTTGAAGGATTGTTATTTAAAGTAGTTGTCGTAGTCTGGGGGTAGAGATCAGTCTTCAGTCGCGTTACAGGGAATAGCAAATGTTTGTGGGTTTGGAGATTTTTTGTTGTTTTATTTTGTTGTTTCCTTTCCTTCCATTTTCAGCAATATTTGGGTAAGGTACTTTCCTTGTCTGGTGCTCCTGCTGGGCAATATCGCTGTGTTTCCTTATGCAGCTGCTGTACTGTATATAGGGTTGGCTGCACAGTCTAGTAGGTGCAAGAATTACTGTAGGTAGCTTTGTATCCTTTGGATTTTTAATTTTTCAATGCAATCTGGGGGATAATCCATACAATGATTTAAAAAAAAAAATGTTTTATGGCAGAACAGAAGACAATGTTTGAGTTCTGATAGGCTTCAAGATAACTCTGTCCCGAGTGTTTTATAGAAGCCTAATAGATGGACTTCAAATAAATATTACAGTTACAAGCAAGTATTTTATAGTAATGTATGCAGTACATTATTTAAAACAAACTTAAATATAGCTAGGTTTTTTTCATCAATTGTACTTAGTGTACAGAAAAATCAATACTGTTTTCAGGGTCCACTTATTTATTGCCTCTCAGCTCAGTGGCTGAAATGGTCTGTATTAAATTATTTGTCTGTCTTTGTTCATCCAGCCTAGCAGCATGGCTCTCCAAGCGTGACTACCAGATTGGGCTGGAAGGCAAAAAACTAAGCTATCTCTTGTTCATACAGGAGTCATGAGAGCTCAGCTGCTGTGAGAAAATACTTGCTATAGCATTGATATGCAATTGTGACAAGGTCATATAGGGAGTTCTGCTGAGGGTTTTCTACTTTGCAGGCTTTCTGTCCTCCACCCATGTCTGGTTGGGCTGCATTAGCCCATTTCTGTAGACACAACTCTCTCCGTCTCTCTGGTTTGCAAAGCTGCTTGTAGCCAAGCTGTGGAACACTGCAAGATTTTGGGGTTTCAGAAAGTGGCTACATGGATATTGATAGAAGCGGTTATAGCATTTGGTTTCTGCTAGGGAGTAAAAAGGTACTTCCTAGAGAAGATCTTATTTCTAAGAATAAATCTGTTCATAACTTCATATATCCCTTAGTTAAACTACTTTACCTGGCCCCTCTTTCCCTCCTGAGAAATGGGAGAATCTGAGTATAACAATGCATCTCCCCTCATCCTTGCCTTGATGAGGCTTGTTTCTGCCTGCTCTTTGCTTCCCTGGGCTGCTAGCAGGTCAGAAAAAAATCTCCTAGTTCCTTCTGTGCCTGTGAGGTTAGTGGGAGACAATGAGGAAGAGAAGAAGAAAGCAGCTGGGCTCCTCGGGAGGGTGAGCTGTGAGGTTGGGGACCACGGCACCATAGCCTTCACAGCTGTCATTTCTGTAGGTGGTAACAGTAGGAAGGGAGCCCTCATTATTTGCTGAACTGGTTACAGCCGTCAGTTGTGCAGCCCAGATCATTATGAGCCACAGTACATGTACTGTTTGGCACATGGATCTTCAATGGCAGTCTTGATATCACAGGTGCTACTCGTGGAATTACAGGGACAGAGTGTTCAGCTTCTCTGGGTTTTTTTGGTTACTTTAATGGAAATGCTTGGTTGCTACATTAATCATAAATACAGAAGAAATAGAGATGAGAGTGTCACTAGACTGACTCAAAAGAAACTTCCTGTGAGAAGAACACGTGACTTCCCTTGATTTTCACCCCCTTAATGGGAGGACGGGGCAGAAATCCTACAATCATATACTGCTATATACAACTGGCAGTATGCGTGTTTCCAAAATCTTGTGACCCTAAAGCATAATATAAGAAACAGGATTATACACAATGAAAAATAAAAAAGCTTTAACAATAGATGCTTATTCTTACGTAGTAGACAGATGTGGGCCAACAGACTTTCTTTTTCTTCCTAGAGATTATAATGGGATTGGGGAAAGGGGTGGTGCTGCTGGTATTTCTTAAGAAAAATTTTCCACATGGATTAACAACAAAAACTGGCAAGTGTGAAGCTTATCCTCTTAATTTCCCAATCTGACAATCTCTGATGTCATGCCAGTGGAAACAGATTTCTGTAACATCAGTTACGTGCAATGTTCAAACTGAGACTTTTGAATATGCATGGTACTTGGCTGGTTAGAAAAGATTTTATTACATTTAAAGATAGACCTTCAGAGATGAATATCTGAGATCTTCTCAAACATTGTACACAGAACTTAAGCTCTGAATTAATACTACGTCCTGCATGATAACCTTTGCTTGACTGAAATTGAGGACTGGTGTCTGAACTCCTAGAAATAACATGGAAATAACAGTGTTAGTCATGAATGAGCATATTTCTCATTTAAAAATTGTGAACAAAACCAAATTACTGATTTTATTTTTTTTCATGAGTTTATTACTTACTTTGGAAGTAAAAATAATTAAATTCAGAATGAAAAGCTGTAGCATGCTGGCTAATATATGGAGCAGCTCATGTTAATGTAGGCCTTTGAAGCTCTGAAAAATTGTTCAGCTATATAATCTGTAATTAAAGCCTCTGTCTTATTAACTGTTATGCTTTGTTGGGCTAATGGTCAGTGTCTGTCTAATCTGAGACTTTTGAATCAGGCTGTGTATGCAGCTTTTTTTTGGCGTAGGTTGCAGCTCAAACGTCGTTTATTTGAGAATTTGAGTTCTTGGTAAGAAAAAAATCAATTCTTAGTGTTCTGTGTAGACAGGTTTTCTTAAATATTTCACCTGCTGATCCTTCCTTTTGTGCCTTTGCCATTTTTGACAGTGGCACTGTTGGGCTTGTGAATCCACTCTGTGATTCAAGTACCACAACAGAAATTTTTTTCAAGGCTTGTGTCAACCCTGGCTTCATGTTGCAATCCTGTATTTTGGGAACCAGAAAGCTAAAGTCTTTAGGGTACTCTGCTGTTATAATTTTGCTGACCTTCTTCAGGTAAGGAGCTAGCATTTAATTCATGTAATCACGAGTCTTCTGGATACTTAGCTTCTTGTATCCTTCTGTTGTCTTCAGGTCTCTGCTTGGCAAGGCACTGCAGTTCTCTTCCTAATATAAACCACACGTAAAGTAAAGACTTCATAGGTAAGGTGTTAATAGTGGCCAGTTTGCTCTCAAGTTCACTGCATTTTATACGCAACTTGTTTTGAAATGAAGTTATTTAGCTGTGTTAAGCAGGAGTTTTTTCTGCTTTGTAATCGGCTCTCCATTCAGGTGCTGACAGTTTTATTTCAGATTCATCCACTGCCCTTTCTGTGTCACTTCACACCTCCTGTGTTGCTGCTCAGTGTGAGTTCTACAGAGGTATTTATACAGTTACTTTCTTCAAGAGAAATATCTTTGGATGCACGCGTTTGTAAGACTATGTCAGTGCAAACAAAGGGAAAGGGCTTCTACAAAGCCTTGGCCTCCACCTCTGGAGGAGCACTGGAAAAAATAAAGATGAACTCCTGGTGGAGCATGTGTTTGTGCTCTCAGGGTAACTGGACTGTGTACTTTGAAGTGGTGCTGCTGGTGCCAAACACAGCATCGACACAGCAAATGTAGAAATCCTCACTACTATCTCTTCCTAGACCTAGGTCGTCATCTGAGAGCGAGAATTTTCTTATTCTGCAGTATAGAATCCCATAAGATAACATACTCCAGTGTTTTGGAAGGTCTGTAGTCACAGTTATACTGAACTTGCTCTTGAAAAGCTGATCATACTGCAGTTATATTGAAGTGGGGCATCTTGGTATCACTGATTTTTTTTTTTCTTTTTCTGTGACTTTGTTTGTACCCTCTGTCCTCAATTTTTTAGCAATATAGGAGTTAAACATCAAATGTTGCACAATAGACATGTATGGTAGGCTATAGGAGGTAAAGAAAATAAATGAAATAATCAATAGAACAGATGCAGTGGTGTACTTCAAGTTTATTAAGATTGAGTTACCTTGAGGTAAAGGGCTCAAATCGGATTATAAAGATGTTTCAGGGTGCATAGGCATAACACTGTAGAAAAGGAACTGTAAGCTACTCAAGCCCCTTCTTTTAGTATATAAATTTAAAGACTAATAGGCTCTCTCAGGGACTCCCTGAACATGTAATCCTTTTCTCAACTCCTGTAGCAGCTGTAGGAACATCATCCTGGCCAAGAGAATTGCTGCACATCTTCTCAGCTTGCCAACTGTCTTTACGAGCAGCTCCCCACCTTGACATCTGGAGACTTGCCTTGGGCAAAGTAACAACTACTATTGTTAAGAACAGCCTGAAGAGCTGTGCTTACAGTAATGAAAAGATACCTCTTTCACCTACCTGTTTGTGCTTTTGAAACCAGCCTAGCAAGCTAAATTGCTACCATTTCTGTCTTCTCTCTCACTGTGCTATAAAAATAGCTAATGTGCTTTGACCTAATTTTGCATATTAGATATTTTATTGAAGCCCACAAGATTAGACCCATTCTGCATTTCCCCCCCTATGAAATCAGTTGTCTTATCTCAGGTTTGTTGCTATGGAATGGTAGCATCCTGCTTTGCTTTCATTTTGCAATTGTAAACTTTTGCTGCTTAATTTAGGTCTGATACACCTGGCTGAAAAAACAGCTGACTCAGTTTGCTAAACTTTTAGAAAGCTTTTTTTTTTTCCTCACCCACAAGAAAAGCAGTTATGTGCCTGAGCTGAAGCGCACTGTGAATTGATCGGAGGAGTTTCAGTGCCAGTGCTAGGCAGAGTGAGGCATTGCTTAGCCAGACAGAATGGTGAAAAGTTTTCCCTATGCTGGCAGCATCAGAAAACAATCAGGTTAGTTCTTGGTAAGCCCATATTGTGGTTTACTCTGCTTTCAGTTTGTCTTGGTTTGTAACTTGCTTTTCAAACTGTTTTCCTAGTGTACAGTTTTTCTCCTTGTTTCAGAGTTGTTTAACTAATTTCTCTATGTGTTTTTTAGATATGTGCCCCATTTACTGTTCTCCAGTATGGTATTACTTGATACATTACATGTGTTTAACCACTATAGTACTTGACCACTTGTACTTATAGAATCCAGGATGGAAATTCTCTTTCTGCTTTTTTTTCACCTTAAACATTGTAACTCTGACTTTAGTTGGATATTCTGCCTTTGCCAGTGTTCTTCATGGCATTGCCCTAGTCACAGACATAAAAATCATGGGAATTATTAAGAGACACTGAAAAATGAAGCTGAACTGCAGCATAACATACCAGGGAGTATTGCTTTTAAAAACAGTACATTTTTAATGTGAACAACAACAAAGTTCTTTGGCAAAAGTGACTAAGGACAATGGTGATGATAACCAATGGAGTAGATGCAGCTTTGTTTAAATGCTTGTCCTTTGAAATAACTGGATGGATTTAGGATGTTTGCATAGTCATGGCACAAGTTCATAGCAAGCAGGCCCCTGAAGAAATTTTCTGGCAGTGGGGGAAGTCATTAACACAGTGGCATTACTCCTTCATCTGAGGAGAACTATGAACTTCCATTCAGTTATCAAAAGGTACTGCAGAACTGCTGGAAATGTTCCTTCAACTGGGGTGAAATGGAATTGAATGCCAGTAATATTTAGACAAATATTCCTGTTTTTATTTTCAAAATTTTTAATATGCCTCCTTGCTAAGGGAAAATATCAATGGAAAAGTATTTGTATTAACAAGAATATACAATAGCTGTAAGTCAACACTAAAATTTTATCTCAAAATGCAAAATACATAAAATCAGAATGTTTGTTGTATTCAGTGATATTCTGGCCTGATCTATTAAGACCTATATATGTGCCTTATTAAAAGTAAATAATGAAATTGGAGGTGTTTTGAGAAAAGCAATAATGAAAAAGTTGTTGGTGAAAAATCAAACAGGCGCAAGACACTAGCAAGTCTTATACTTTCCCTTTACCTCAGATCTGCCTTTATTTCAGAAGTAAAAGCTAGGATTTTGTTTTAGCATGGAGAGCTAATGATGTCCAAAGTACTCAACTTTGCGGGGAAGTTTTATAAAATCCTTTTATTTTCCTACACAAAGCCTGAGAGAGCCTTACCTTGAAATCTCAATGAATTTTGGGGAGCAAAGGCATTTTTTTTTTCTTCTTCCTTGCATATGAGAAAGGACAAATTAAAAAGTAAAGGTTTAAATTAAGCCCTCCATCAAGAATAAGCGACTGCATTTTTCTCCCATCAATATGACAAAAGGTAAGGTCATATCTCTGTTTTTTCCAGAACTGAGTAGTGATTTCATCTTAATGCTGCTTAGATTCAAGAAAGAAGTGCCAGTGTGGAAGAGCTCTGGTAATGTGTATCTTCAGAAAGTGTCCCTATGTTAGTTCTTCAGATCCTAAACATTGAATTTCTAAACTCTTCTTTTTGTGCTTATCAAACATGCATTTAATTTATCTACATTCCAATGATAATCTTCACAGGAAAGTGAAGTTATATGGAAGTTATTGAGATTATTTGTGTATTGTTTGTTTATTGCTCATCCATAGTCTGAATCATAGAATTCAATTACTTGAAGTACTAATTTAAATGAAAGGTTTTTTTGCAACTACACAAACTTGTGAGAAATATCCTTTTTTATTTATTCTTTGTTCACTATCAAAGTATTTTTTTTAATTTCTGGTAAACAAATTAAGAAAGAAGGACTCCTTGAAAGAGATATTTAAAAGGAAGGTGTGGGTTTAGTTTTTAAATGCTTTAAAAAGACATTTGGAGAAAAAAACAATTATTTTTCTCCAAGAATATTGCTTTTTAATTAGCTCTAGTAACGTGATGTTTTACAGCAGTGGATGCTAAATTTCTCCCAGTCAGATGTTGATTTGGTTATACTAGTGATCCCCAATACAAGGCTAAAAAGAAACCACAACATGTCGGACTCATGAGACTTTCATAAGCAAAGTTGGGGAATAACGGTAAATTTTTCTGTTCCCAAGAAAGGCAACATTTGTCCTATTTTTTTTTTTCCAGAGGTTTTATAAAGGTTAGCCCTCAAGGACTCATAATACATTCTCTTTTGCCTTGTGTGGCATGAGAAGTTTTTCTTAGTTATGGAAAACACAAGTTATTCCCTTTTTGCCCATAGCTCTTTGTCAGCTGTTCAGTCACTTGGTTAATGCCTAAGTATTGGCCTTGAAGTCATTTATACCAGAAACCTTAAACTTTGTGCAGTACTTAAACCAAAGTTTTGTTGATCCTAGTTTACCTTATTCCATACAGGGATGCATAATCCAGTACATACTAATGCTCACTTTTAATACAGCTTCTACCCTCTCATTTAAGCACTGCTAAACTGCACTTTATGATATAACTATTTTGGGGTTTTTCTTGTTGCATCCCACTACGTGTTGAGGAATTGAGGCGTAGGAGTTTTGTGCTGTACTAAGGAAATTTGGCAGACAATTGAGGATGAATAGTTTTATTAAGTGTGTACATATTATTCAAGCCACAATTAAAGAAAACATGAATTTTTGTGTTCTACCTTGGTATCTCATTTACCAAACAATCTTAAGGCAAGCCTCCTCTTAATTTAATTTTTTCTGTGCTTTACAAATGTCCGTACAACAGTGATGCAGCTATAGAGTACTTCTGTGTACTGTAAGAAAGAGAGGAAAAAACAACAAATGGCAGCCCCTGCTTGAATGCAACAGCAGTTTTCCAAGACTCTACCAGTCACTGGTAGTTGCTCTGTGAAATATCTTCAGAACTTTCATTTCCAGAATTGCTTTAGTTGTTGAATCATTCTTCCTGAATGAGATGCTTGATTAAATTACTGCATTTCTAATTTCTTAATTCAAGAACAGACTTCTCTTTGCCTTTGTGTTGCCAAGCAAGGTACAGCTTGTCCAGAGGAGGAAGGAATGAGCCATGCCTATTGCACCATATCACTGCAAAAATGTGAGAAAGAAATTAATGTTTTGTTTCTCCAAAGTAGAAAAATTATGCCAAAAGGAATGACTGCATACATTATGTTATGCGAGATCCAGGTCTTCATTCTGCTTCCCACACAGACCTAAAGGAAAAAGAATGAATGAGTAGCAGGACATGGAGAGTCTTCAAAAGATGCCATACTGAAAATTCTTGATGATGAAACCCTTTTCTAGGCGCATGCATGGATCATCTCAGCCCTTAGGAATCACTGTGAGTTACTGGGACTGAGAGTCTTTTGTTGCGATCACAGGAGTGCTTGAATACAGAGCAGAGGGTCATCAATGTCTGTGAGATCAGCAATATCTGCTTTCTTTTTCCCTTGTTTCCTGGTTGATTAGCTGTTTGGAGAAACAACAAGCTCAAATCAAGATTACAGAGAGAGACAGGGCAGTAAATTCAAAGGTAAACTAAAATATATTGAGAAGAAGAAATATTAGTTCTTATTTCTAGAAAGCAGGAAAAAGAAAGATGACTTTGTTCATCATGACGTAAACAATTATGCAATCAAGACAACAGCTTTCTTAGACTGCAGCACAGAAAAATGAGAGGACGAATCTTGAAAAAAAAGGAGTCAATGGAAATCTGTCTCCTGATGGTCCCCAGGAGAACAGTTGTGAGGCTTGCCATAGGAAACAGATCAGCAAAGGTCAGGCTGTAGGAGAGACTGCAGGCATGAGGCGTCCAAACAGCAGCTTCCACAGAGCAGCTTGTCACCAAGAATTGACGGAATCCAAAGTCAAATACTCTACACATCTTTATTCACTTCAACAAACCAAAATGTTTGTTTCAACTGAGCAGGTACTATTTCACACCCTTAGAATATCAATACATTTTGACAGAAACTTAATTTTCTTTTAAAAATAATTTTGAAATAGAACTCCTTGTCAAGTCAAATACTATGTATATCTGAGCAGGAAGTTACTTTCTTTAAAACACTTTTTGACTCTTTTTTTTTTTTTTTTTCCCACAAATAACCCTTCCTTATACCAAGTCCCTGGCAGCATGTGGTGTGGGTTCTGATCTTCTTGAAAGTAACAAGAGATAGGGTGTGAGAAATGGTTTCAAGTTGTATCAGAGGAGGTTTAGATTGTATATTAGAAAAAAATTCTTTACCGAAGGAGTGGTCAAGCATTGGAACAGACTGCCTAGGGATGTGGTGGAGCCTATTTCCCTGGAGGTGTTCAAAAAACACGTAGATGTGGCACTTTTTAACATGGTCTAATAGGCGTGATTGTGTTGGGCTGACGGCTGAACTGGATGATCTTGGAGGTCTTTTTAAACCTTACTGATTCTATATTATTGTATGACTTGGACTGCAACTGTAAGCAAATGACAACTCTGCTTGTCAAGACTTAAAGATGGAGAGAGTAATATTTATCTGAGGTAGTCACTGTAAGTCTAGTCAATACAATCAATGTTATTGGTACTGTTGAGAAGGTAGCTAAAATAGCTTGGATGCTCATAACTATTTCTTTCCTTCATATGAAGAGGTTTGCAGTTAATTCACTCCACTTCGTGGTGGAATAATGTGATATTCAATTTGATGTATTGCTTCTTTAGTTATTTGTGTTGGATTTTTTGTTGTTTGGTTTTTTTTAAATTAAGATTGATTTTTACTCCCAACATTTCAAAGACTTCAAAAATCAAAATCTGAGATACTAAAACTTTTTTCACCAAGTATTAATGTTGTCACTAAAATAAAAACAATCCCTGGGCTCTGAAGCCACCCTGTGTCTTCCTGGGTGTCAGTTGTGTTTTGTTCTACACAGTGTGTGTTTAATGCTTATCCTAGTTCTTCCAGATTGCAATGTATTCTTCACCCCAGGGAGTTAGAGGACCTGCTGGCACTCACTGCTCGAAAGCATCCACATGTAGTGCTATAGAGCTGAAAGCCAAGCCCCAATTTTCCTGGGGATCCTCACACTGTACAATCTTGGCCGCCCTGTCAAGCTGAGTTCTGGGTCTGCTGAACAGACTGCACTCTCCCTTTCATTGCATTTAATGAGTGTTGGTACAGATTCATATTCCTGTGCAATTTTTCTTTTCATAGTGTTTATATGTGTCTGTCTGTTTAGCCCTTAATTTTATTGAAAGAAAATATAATAGATCAACTGAAAACATTCATAATCATAGCATCCACTGCTCATACATATCCATGCATACCTGCAAACAAAGAGGATACTCAGTACTGTGTTACTCTGGCACAGTAAAGGTTAAATATTTTTTTGTTTCTAAATGTCATCCACAAACAGAAATATAGTAGATGCTATTGCAAAATTATTTCAGAATTACATGTTTGAGTTATGCTATAGAAAAAGGAAGAAATAATTGAGATTTACTGAATGTTTTCTGCCTAATTTTTCTTTCTTAAACCTTCCTTATTGCACAAGTTACCACAGAGTATTTGCTTCCACAGCTGTTTCTCATGCATGATGTAATTTGTTTTATTAAGCATTATTTGTTTGCATAGATCAGACTGTTATTACCATGGGTGCTCATTAAAACATGCCCTGTGCCACTCTGAGGCTGGGAATTTCTGAAGTTCACAGTATTAGCTTAACTCTGCAGCAGTGACCTAGATGGTAGAGGCTTCCATTGGCTCCTTTTCCATGTTTATAAACACTTAATAGCACTGTGTGTAGACAAAGATAGTTACATTAATACTAGCGACAAGTATAACCAGCTAGTACAGTTTTGGGATAAAAATTGTAGACATAACAGAGAAATGTCATTGAGTATTTGTGGCAAATTCATAACTTAAAAATAACATTTTGCTAGGATGTTTTAGGCACAATATACCGTCCCTGTAAAACTTTATTACCTTTTTTCTTGAATTCTGACAAAATACAACTTGGTCACAACTACTTTGTGCCATTTTAAGATGAGTGGTGGTGTCTACAACTCTGGTAATGAAAAATGCCCCACTTTCAAATAACATTCAGTTGCTTATTGTAAAGAAATTCTGATATCATGCTACCACACTGCCACAGTTTGACAGTCACAGTATTTATAGGCTGTGAAGAAGAAAACAGGCCCAGGGCATAGCAAATAATGCTAACCGTGGCCTTGTCTTAAAGCTTCTGGACTATAAAATAGTCACGTGGGCTTGCTTGAAACGCATTAGTATGGTTAAAATGCTCGTTAGTCAACATTAGGAAGGCTATCATGTAACTCTCATTTTGTTGAGATTGTATGAAAATACCAATTTGCCTGTCAAGGGAGAGGTTTAAAAACCTGTCAGAGGAAATGGATGAGGAAATGATATAATGTATACAAAGTAAGTGTAAAAAGGCAGATCTTGACCTTTTACTCCTTTAGCTTTTTTTTTTTTTTTTAAGTACGACTGTTACCTAATGGCATTCATAAGTAGTTAATAGAAATACTTTTTCACGAAGCTCATGATTTCCTTAAGTTGTTACTGCAGCCAATGGTGGGTTATAAGGAGGACTGTAGAAAGCATTGCATGTTTTTAAAGATAACAAAAGTACCTATATGATGAAATTTATCTGAGGTAATATTTCTATATCATTCAGACAACAAATCAAAATTGCACTGATCACTTCTCTTGTGGATGATTTATTCCTTATCTGCTATTAACGGATGACTGGTATCTTATTCTCTTAAGATCTCTGGTCCCCTTCCAACTATATTATACCTCCCTTTCAGTCTGAGAGCATTAGTGAAATGCAGTCAAAATCTGTCAGATTTGGTCTCCTGCCCACTCCTATGAATTCCTTCTTTTTCCACTAACAAGTGAAAATGCTTCTGGGAACTGCTGGTCTGGGAGCTGTTGTGGCTGTTGTTCCCAAACCATGAAGGAAACCTCTCAGATGAGGTATAAGTTTATTAACAGTGAGGGGCAGCGTGTTTCCCTGACTCTGGAATGTGGTCACTTGGCTCTGCTGGCTCTAGGGTGGTGTAAAGCTACTGCGGGGGCAGGGCTTTCACGCAAAAATGGTAAGAATCCTCCTCCAGAGACACTCACCTGCCAGTCAGAAATAGGTATAGGATCAGCTAGGACACAAGACTCAAAAATTGTGACAGTGCTGTTTCCTTACTCGCTGTCTGTTTGTTAACGAGATGATTCTAGAAAGCCACAGCTAGGGGAAAAAAATTGATTTTAATATCCTATAAAACAAATTATTCAAACAGTTTTCAAACTTCTGAACTTCATACTCTGATTTCTGGTCTATTTTTCTTAGAGACAAATTTTCTTCACTCTCCCTGGTAGCTTTTCATTCTCAAACACAAATTTATGTGCTCATCTGTCAATAAGCATAGATACTTTGTGTATCCAAATTGCTGTACTGACAAGATTCCACCTTTTGTGCTACTTTTATATTTCAGCAGCCCCGTTAAGGACCTTCCATGATGTGGTGAAGCACGTACTGAGTGTCAAACCATCACACATAAAACCACATGTGCAAAGAAAGATGCTTCACAGTCTTGGAAAATGTCAGGCATTGAGCTGATGCTGCAGTGTTGAGTGCAACGGGCGAGTGAATTAAAACCTCGGAAACAAAAGACACTCTCCTGCATGCTTTTTGCTCTTTATGAGCTCCTGTTTTGTGTCATTACAGATTCTGACAGTTGGATCTCTAGTTCTAGAAGGGAGAGGCGAGACTGACATGCTGAACCAACTACTTTTCAGATGCTTCTTCACTTAATGAAATCCACAAGTCCAGATACCTGGACCCTTCACTGACAAATAGAGATGCAAAGTTGACATAAGCATCTAAAAATGGTATGGAAATCTAACTAGAAATCAACTAAACAGCCCTCTGGGAAATGCTGAGAAGCAAAATAGAGCCATGAAGGACTGCACGCTAATTCCTACTGGGGCTCTACCTCAGTATGAGAAAATTCTGCCAAAAAGAAAAAAATAAATAAGCTAAAATTCTTCAGGAAAAATAGCTCTCAAACCAAAAGCCATAGCACTCCTGAAATGAGAGCATGCTGATAAAGTGATGTTGCATTTCCTAGTGGGTTCAGATGAATAACCAGTCAATCAATCATGTCTGGCTGTTTTCTAAATTTGCAATGTATCTGACTTGAGTTCTTTACACATAGAATACAATTTTCTGTTTCTCTGTCTGGTCCGATAACAGCTTATGTGATAGACACGTAGTCTGCTTGGATAAAATGAAGGGAGAGAATTGGAGGAAGACATCTGAAACCAATTTTTAATAAAAAGTAGCAAGTAAGACTATTCTGGTTATTTGCATAGTGACAGCTCTGTCAAAAAATTAACATCTAATGGTTAAAGGACACACTAGGAACTTTATGCTCTTGAATCTCCACTGACCTACTTTACAGTCTTGTATGAATTATTAATTTCTTTTTGGCTTTACCATCGTTCAGCAAGCTAATTCTGGAAATGCAGCAATGTAAAATGTTTCTTTGGGTTTTTAAAGAATTTGGCTGTTATAGATTTGTTTTTCTTCTTTGAGGAGATACATACTAGTTTTGCATACTCTTATTAGAAAAAAGAATATATTCACAATTATGTCTGGAGAATACTGCGAGTGAACTATTTGTGTAGCGTACTGTAATGTGAAGGTCCTTGAACTTTTTACTTTTTCCCTCTCCTTGCACTGTTTCATTTTTAAAAAGAAATCAAAGAAAATATTGAGGCTGTTTGTCCAGAGATTTTCTTTGCTTAGGGTATGGTTTTTACTAGTTGATTCATAACAACTTCATCTCCATTATGAGTTTTGTTTTTATACAGACTTTCCTATGTACTTTAATGCTACTTCTTAATTATGGAAAGTCTTTAGTCATTCTCATTAAACTTTTTAGATTCTCCATTAAATATATGCAGAAAACCCAATAAGTTTTCTGTTGCATTTGCAGAAAGGCCAACCTCCTAATTTCAAACACCCAAAGGTTGTCTGAAGCAGCTGATCTCACCTCGGAAGGTTGAAAACAGGAGATGATGTCTCCCATAATATTACTCCTTGTTTTATTCCCATGGAGCTATCTCTTGCAAAACCCTCTGGACAGCCCATAATCCAGGAATACCGTGCGGAATAATATTGTACACAAAAAGTTGTAAATCACACTGGCAGCTTCTGCTTGCTTATTTGCTCTTTGCTGGAGTCTGTCCAATCCCACTGAAATCAAATGAATCATTTACCAAATCAGGATAAGAGAAGGATCTGGCTTCAGAAAATTCAGGCACCTTTGTAATAAAAAAGGTATGATATGACTCCACCCAACCATGATAAACATGTTCCACCCAACGTTTTTTTTTTCTCTTCTATTGCTTTTTTTTTTTCAGATGTGAGTTATGTGCCATTAGTTGGCTACGATATCAGTTTGAGAAAGCTCAGCTTTTTATCAATCACAAAAACATGTGATATCTAGTTCTTTAAAATGGGGTGGTCATAGGCATAAAATATTCTACAGCCCTTTTATTCTGGGCTGGGTAAATTCTGTCCCCCGCCTTGCATTTTGTTCTGTCACTACTCCTACTCAGTGTTATTTCACTATCTATTTTTATTATTGTTTAAGGGGAGAAAGTGTTTCCAATTTCCAGTTGATAAAATAAGAAGTGAATGGCAGCAACCTACAATTTTATGAAAGAATCTGGTTTTAAAATTTAAATGTAGCTGGCGTCACTTATCTTCGTCTAGCTTCTGCCTATGTGGAAAAAAAAAAATCTCTCTTTTTATAACTGCTTGTCAGCTGAATAATAGAATGGGGGGAGCCAACTTGAAAGACATGGCTGATTGGTGCAATTGAAAGGGCTTTACAATTAGAGTTCTGGCAGAACACAAAAAAGAAATTGTCTGGCCATGAAGAACGGAGCCTACTTTAGAATTCCCTTTTCTCAGCCAGATAGCATGCATCACTGTTCATGCATTCTCTTGACATTGAATAGAGGACTTCAGAACTACCACCCCAAATTATCCCTTACTGTTTGGTTCTATTTGTGATATTTGTTTGGGGGAGGAAAAAAAATCTCTATTACTGTCTGTAATGGCATGTGGCTAAATTCCATTCCATTTATGCACTTAATCTCTTAAGCTCGTTTCCCCTCCCCCCTTCAATATTGCAACACACATTTTACTTTGATTAACTCTTTTTAGATAATGGAAGAAAAACAAGATTCTTCTCTTATACTCCTCTTCCCTCCCTTTCCTTCATTTTACTTCCTTGTTTTTCCCTCTTCATTTTATTCTCCCCCCACAAACGGTTGTGTATGTCAGAAAAGGAAGGAAGCCTTTGCAGGTGTTTTGGATTACAGCAGTAGAACAATAGGGCAGCTTCAATTAACTCCATACGTATTCACAGGGAATATTTTTTCCCTTGTCTCCAGTGTTATTTAATATTTGAAACCGTCACCTACTATGCAATGTACTTGGTGATGAGAACAGGCTTTCAATTCCATTTGAACTTTTCTATGCCATGCAATTAATGTGCCAGATCTTATTTATTTATTCTTAAATAATGATTCATATAAGTGTCTCCAGGGCACAAAGGAATAACAGAATTCGTACAATGGTGAGGTGTGTTTCTCTGCCTTGAAGACAGTAGTGAAGGAAGGAGGAAAGATGTTGGTAATGGCATGCATTTGACTCCTTCTTGCATGTAAAATCAAAGTACTAAATATTTATTTTATATTTCCATAAATCTTGCAGACTTTAAAGCACTCCTGTCAAGGTAGCTTTCATCATTTTTACACTATATGTTTTTAAATTGCTGTTATATATAAAAACAACTGAAAGCTTAAGAGTGATGTTTCTTTCTGACTGAAATGTTTGCTGTTTGTAGTTATACAGCTACTCATTAGGGCTATTTTTATCCTTTCTTTTAAAGAAGTATGGGAAAGTGCGAAGCTCCCAGATCCTGGCAGTGGCTAAAGAAGGGGAAGGGAAGGGTCAGCCTTTCTTCTCTTCTTTCTTGGCACTACCAAACATCTTTTATGAAAAAAAAATGTATTCCACTGAAGTAATTTTTAATTTTTTTAAGGATCGAAAACACTGACGATCCTGGAAAAAAATCAGTGGTTTTGTTAAAGGAAATGTCACAGATCTCATGAGCAGTACCTTGATTTGGTGTGAGGGGAGACAATTATTTAAATACTGCATGGTGAGGCACGAAAATAAAAATTTTCCCATGAGAGAGAGAGAGAGAACAGGTTTTTTTTTTTAAACAGCTTTCCTCATGAATTCTCATGACTTGCTGCAGCCCTTTAAGAGAGTGTGAGATGGCTGGCATTGTTGGCTACGTTCCCTGATCCTAACATTTCCTGTGCAGCAAGGCTGCAAAAGAGGTGTACCAGTATTTGAATATTCAGATTATGCTATGAATATTTTGTGGAAAGCCTTAAAGCTTTAGCATAATTTGAGGGCATGTCTGCATTTTGAATTATGCCAAACAATAAGACAGATTCATCTCTTACAGTTTTGAACTGAGGACAATGTGATTTATCTGACAAGAACTTCATGGAGGAAGGTATCTTATTATGGAGTAGATTTGGCCTTGCTCCAGTGTCACATTGAAAGCTTTCCCAATAAACATGGCTATATGAGTTAATAAATGAGAAAAAGTAAGTTGAACTAAGAAGGCAAAGGTGACACATGAATTTGGTAGCCAACTTATTTTCACTTGTGCTGTTGCCTCAGATACTGGTGCAGCTTAACTGAGGTAACCTGTTGGGTCATCTGTTCTTGTGCAGGCTTTAGTTTTATTTTTTTATCACAACAGTAGAAGTCAGTCTAAGATCAACTTCTAGGCCAGCTAAAAAAATGTAACTTTAATTATCTGGTGGCAGTGTTCTTCAGTGCATCAGCTTTGTGTTGTTCAACCCCAAATAGCTCTGTGCCAGACTTGCAAAAGCTTGATCCCAGGATGTTTACTCTAAGGTCTGGATACCCACTCTTCATTTCCCTCTACTTCAAATCTAGGTCAACCCAAAAGTGACAGAAATGCAGGCAACTGGAATTGCTACTGACTTTGCAAACTTGGGCCTGAGTGTGTAATGAAGGATGATTGTGCTACCTGGCGTGAGCAAGTGCATATATCTCAGCAATATATTATTTTCCTTGGTGCACAGCTGAGATTTCTTTGACTCACTTCAAATTCTGAGTGTTTCCTATTGCTCTGTGCACAATCATTGGGCTGCCTTCACCTCCTCAAGTATGTTTTCTTAATGCAATATCCTTGTAAAGAAATTATCCCCCACAAAACTAGAGAAACAGGGAGGTACAATAACAAATAAAAATCCAAAGCGAAGTCTAAATCTTCATTCAAACTCACTGTGGAAGTGACCTTTGCTCTGATTTGAAAGACTATCTCTTGTCTGTAAATGGTATTTCTCCGAATGTTGAGAGAGCTGTTTAGATGTACAAAGGTTTTCACTTAACAGTATCACTTTTATGCTGGAGCTCATAGCAAATATAAATCCTTCTGCAAAGCTTTAAATACTTTCACTCTTATGTAAATTTCTCCACAACTTAATCTTTCCTTCCAAGGGCAGAATTCAGTTTTCCCCGTTTCTCTGAGTCAGAAATAGTATTTCGGGGCCTTAAGAGGTCAGCTACACCAATTTCTCCCCTAGATCAAGTTCAGCTCCTGACAGTGTTTTTGAACATTAAAGAAAGCATCAAATAATGAAGATATAGGATTTCTAAGACAACTACAATATATCAAGCTATCTGTAAAACTGTACAGTGGGTTGGTTTTTTTGACGTCTCTTCCATATCTCTGCCATTGCAGTCGACGTAACTGTGATGATAACTCCTCAAACATGCTCAGCAGGGATACAATCCTCCTGGGTCTGCATAAAGGAAAGCCAGAGTTCCAAGGAAGCACTGACCTGTCCTGCTCATCTCAATGAAGGGTCCACTCTGGTGCTTAAGTGTGGTCTGTTAAGTATCAAATCTGCTAATGACTTTAGTTCTGCCAGCCTGGGCAGGAGCATCATTCTAAGGCATTTAGCTTTGATTGTTAGGTGCTGGTGAGGAATGGTGGTATAAACTAGTGAAAGTTGGTCTTTCTTTCACCTACTGTGACAAACCTCAGCTGAGGAGCTGTTTTCATTTTCACCATTGGAAAATGAATGAAATAATTCTGTGTCAACAAAAAAATATAATTTGGTGTATCTATGGACAGAACCTAAGACTTGGGGCAAATCCATTTTTTGTCTGTGTACTAATAAACCCACCCTTCAGTCTGGGACTCCCATCAAAAGAAGAATGTGGACCTGTTGTACAGACAGTCACAGAGATGACCAGATGGTTGGAGCCCCTCTCATATGAAGATAGCCTGAGAGAATTGGGGTTGTTCACCCTGGAGAAGAGAAGGCTCCATGGAGGTATTATAGCAGCCTTCCAGCACCTGAAGGAGATCTACAAGAAAGTTGTAGAGGTGCTTTTTACAAGTGCATGTAGCGATAGGACAAAGGGTAATGGTTTAAAATTGAAAGAAAGTAGATTGATAATAATTTAGGGAAGAAATTATTCTCTCTGAGAGTGATGAGGCACTGGAACTTGTTGCCCCAATAAATTGTGGATGCCCCATCTCTGAAAGTATTCAAGTCAATGCTGGATAAGGTTTGAGCAGCCTGATCTAGTGGAAGGTGTCCCTGCCCACGGCAGGGAGGTGAAACTAGATGATCTTTAAGGCCCCTTCCAACCCAACACATTCTGTGATTTGTTGCCATAATGCAAATAAGTATTAATTAGCTCCATAATCAAAGTAGGAGAGATTCTTATTTTCTCTGAAATTATTTATTCTTCTCAATTCCAGGCAGAGAGCAGTTTATAATAAATAATTTAGATTATTTTTGTATCCTCTAAGTTTTGATCTGCTCTTCACAGATTCCTGTTCAACCTTTGAGAAAGTTGTGCGGTTTCTATCATTAAACAGAGAACAGGTCAGACAACTGGTCACGTGAGCATTAAGAGCAGAAGGAAAGAATGGAAGTTCTTCCTCATAATTTTGATTTCTCACTAAAACCACATCTAAACTCTGTTTATACTTAATACAAGTGTTAAATCTGGGTGGATTAATACTGATTATAGTCTCAAGTGTTTAAGGAATCTCGACTGAAAGTAGAACTTTTTCTGCCATTAATTTGAATTACTTCCACTTGTGTCAGCACTATTTAAAAGGAATCAATGAAGATTTCTGAAGAAAAAGCCTTGTCATCTAGTCCCAAATGGACTAAATTAATTAAACTGTTGGAGCCAAATCTATGACATGTTTTATATATTGTTACTTTTTATGGATTTGCTGCAGACATTGATTGGATTGAGAAGATGATCTTTTCTAATAGGACAAAAAGGAGATATGTTGGGGTTCTTTTCTTTGATTTTTCATGTATTTGTGCAAATCAATGTCAAGGAGATAAATAGTAGAACTGTCCTAGCTAAGCATGCCAAGATCTTCACACCTCCAGAACAAATCTGTGAGAAGATTTTTTTATTATTATTATTATTTTATTTTAAATTCATCAGTACCCAAAATCATGACCTATGGAAGACAGCTCTTTCAAGAAGTGTGTTAGTGGCTGAGAAATCAAACCACTTTTTGACTAGAGATGTGCTTGCGCACATATCTTTCCCTTCTCCTAAGGGCTGTAAGTAACAAAAGAGTAAGAAGGAAGAGGAACTTGTAATTCTTTGTCCCAGCTAATAGAGAAGGAAAATATGTCTTAGCTTTGCTGTTGTAAAGCTTTAGGGAGAGATACATGAAAGTTAATGTTAGCCCAGTAAGGTTAATCTCCCTAGGCTCCTTTCCATAATAAGTAGAGAGAAAGGTAGTCTGGACTGTTGCCTGATGGAGTTGAAGTCGGTTCATTCACTGAAACCCCTGCTAGAGGCCTCTTTCTCATCTCAGCCATGCAGGTGAATGTCTGGGAAGGGTGGTGCCATAGTTTTCAAATAACCTTTCAGAATAGGATCTCCTGGGATGTGGTCCTCTGAGACAAGGGAGCAGAACAGAGCTGGAAAATATTCAAGGACACTTTCCATAAAGCTCAAGAGTGCTCAGTCTGCGTATGTAGAAAATCAGGCAAAGAAAGGAAGCGACCGGTGTGGTTGAGTTGAGACCTGCTGGTTAAACTGAAGAAGATGGAACTGTCCAGGCAGTGTAAGCAGGGATGGATAACCTGGGATGTGTATAGGGACACTGGCCGGATATGTGAGGAGGAAGTCAGGAAAGCCAAGAAGCAGGTGGAGCTGAACTTGGCAAGGGAAGTAAAGACTAACAAGAAGGGCTTCCACAGGTATGTCAATCAAAAGAGAAAAGTCCAAGAGAATGTACCACCACTGGTGGTTGGGAATGGCGACCTCGTATAAACCCTGAGAACACCAACCTGTTAGCCTCACCTCTGTGCCTGGGAAGATCATGGAACAGATCCTTCTAGAAGATATGCTAAAGCACATGGAGGACATGGAGGTGAGTAATGGCAGCCAGCACAGCTTCACCGGGGCAAATCCTGTACGACCAACTTGTTGGCTTTCTATGATGGGGTAACTGCAGCAGTGGACACAGGTAAACCAATGGATGTGATCTGTCTAGACTTCCGTAAAGACCTTGACACAGTCCCCCACAACATCCTCCTCTCTAAATTAGAGATATGGTTTTGATGAATGGATGGAAGGGTGGATAAGAAACTGGTTGGAGGGTTGTATTCAGAGAGTAGTAGTCAATGGCTCAAAGTCCAGACGGAGATCCATGACTAATAGTGTCCCTCAGGGGTTCTTACTGGGACCAGTGCTGTTTAATATCTTCATCAATGATATTGACAGTGAGATCGAGAGCACTCTTAGCAAGTTTGCAGATGACACCAAGCTGAGTGGTATAGTTGCAACACTGGAAGGATGGGATATCATCCAGAAGAACCTGGACAGGCTGGAGAAGTGAGCCTCTGAGAATTTCTTGAGGTTCAACAAGGCTGAGTGCAAGGTCCTACACCTTAGTCTGGGCAATCCCCAGTTTCAGTACATCAGGGGGAATGACGTGATTGAGAGTAGCTCTGCAGAGAAGGACTTGGGGGTGCTGGTCAATGAGAATCTTGACGTGAGCTGGCAGTGTGCGCTCGCAGCCCAGAAGGCCAACTGCATGCTGGGCTGCATCAAAGGAAGCATGGCCAGCAGGGCCCTCTATTCTGCCCCTCTATTCCTCTCTTGTGAGACCTCATCTGGGGTACTGTGTCCAGTTCTGGAATCCTCAATGTAAGAAGGATATGGAACTGTTGGAACGGGTCCAGAGGAGGCTACAAAGATGATCAGAGGGCTGGAACACCTTCCATACAAGGACAGGCTGAGAGAGTTGGGCTTGTTCAGCCTGGAGAAGAGAAGGCTCCAAGGAGATCTTATAGCAACTTTCCAGTACCCAAAAGGAGCCTACAAGAAAGCTGGAAAGGGACTATTCATAAAAGCGTGTGGTGATAGGATGAGGGAGAACAGGTATAAACTGTTGAGGGGCAGATTTAGGCTTGATGTGAGAAGGAATTTCTTCACCATGAGAGTGGTGAGGCACTGGCACAGGTTGCCAAGGGAAGTTGTGGATGCCCCATCCCTGGAGCTGTTTAAGACCAGGCTGGATGGGGTCTTGGGTAGCCTGATGTAGTGGGATGTCCCTGCCCATGGGAGGGGGTTTGAAACTAGATGATCTTTAAGGTCCCTTCCAACCCTAACTATTCTATGGTTCTACGATTCTATAATATACACATTTATTCTCCTTGTAGGACTGAAATACCCTGCAGCTGATCCAGGCTTTAGCATAAATATTAAAGCCAAGTTTCCATCCAATACCTTATGTGAAGAGCAACCATCAACTTTGGTGATGATAACTGGCTCTCTATTAACCTAGGACATAGTCTTTGCATCGCAGCTGCACAATGGGAAAGAGTGAAACAAAGACCTCCCAAACAGACTTTGCCTGTAAGTCCTCAGGTGGGGTCTTCCTTCCTACTGCTCAGCCGGTAGTGCAAAGGGCACCTGCGTGAGTGGCTTCTTGACGTCTGGGCATCCTTGAGTACAGGGCCAAGCTATCTGCTCTTGAGTGTTTCAGCCAGCAATTAATCTTCACTCTTGCACAGTTTGTGTAGTTCAAATGTGGCTGAGTGAACAGCAACAAGTAATTCCATTATTCTTGCAAAATTTTTATCTGTTTCTAGTTTATAAGAATCACCAGCCACTTGGCAGGCACCCAAAGTCATATGCTTAAATCCTCATGTCTGTACAGAATATTTTAGAGTGGGAACTTGACCTGTGACTCAGACGCTTAGGCAATGCAAACAAATAAAGTGTTGAATAGTGATTAATAATTGACTGTATAAGAGACTTTGGATCTTATTCCTATTTACAGTAAAGAACAGCCTCAAGGTGCACAAAGTGCTATAGCATAACTGAAAGGAGTCTTATAGCCTGTGAAATATTCCCAGCGTGCTTTCTGAGAATGTTTCTTACCTCTGAATTTTTTTCAGGAAAATTGTATTTGCAGCCTTGGAATGTCTTTATGAAGATAACGGGAAAGAAGAAAAATGGAAAAGAATGTAAATGTCCACTTTAATTATTTCCGTATCTTTTGACTAGATAGGCTTGCACAGTTAATTGCAAAAATGATTTAGACAAATGTTATTAGTCACCATTTAAAGCCCTTTTAGAATAGGAGAAATGTTGATAACAAGAATAAGCTTACCCTAGGCCAATGCATTTTTCCAATAATAGATTTAGTGTCTAAAAGGTAAATGAGGGAGCAAAACAACTGATGAGCTGTTAGAAAGTTGCGGTTCTCCCACTGCTCAGAAGGAATAGGGTAGTTAGAAGAACACGTGTCGAGGCTTTCCGAGTTTTGATCTTCTCTTTTTACAGGGAATGAGTTGTATATGTAAAAAATGTTTAGTCATTTCCTATTATTGTGCTAACAAAGTGACAGTACCAGCACAGGTATCTAAGTAAACAGTGGAGGGAAAGATATTAGTTCTTAGTATAGAGAGGACTGAAGAACTACTTTTCACTGATGTAGATTCTGATATTACTTGTGACATGAAATCCTCAGCACTAATGCTGGTGCTCAGGTTCTTTTTATGGCTCATTGTACAGTAACAGGCAGTCCAGATGATTTTACTTACCTGTAATGTCAGACTGTTTGGGGACAAATTATTGTGACTGGTATTGAAGTTCTGGTTGGTGTCTTAGTTGGTAAGGAAAGGCACTACAATAAAGCTTCAAGTGTTTGCTTGTCTGATTCAGGTTATTTTAGCTGCAAAATCCTTTCTGGGAGGGGGAGACTCTCCAAAACTTCCCTGCAGCATCTGGCCTAAGTGAGCAAATATTAGAGTTCAAGCAACAGTGTTTCCCAAAAGCTTTTTACTACTGTTCTGTTTCTTTCACTGTTTTCTCTCTTTTCTTCTATGAATGGGGTGATGTGTATCCAGAACATATCTTTAACATTTTTTGCAGTACAGCCAGTTGTAATTTTGTCACGTTGATTTTCTCCCTAAGGCCAAATGTAAATTGAATTATAGCTAGAAAAAATGGCATTTGTAATCTTGTAACTACAGCAGAAACCTGCTTAGGTTTTTTATTTCATTTTTCTTGATTGCTTTCACAGGTTGAACATTCAGTGATAATATTTGTTGCTGTAAAAGTTGACTTAAATGGGCCTATGAGCTGTGTAGGCAGCTTTCTACAAACAGGTCCATATTCAAATACTAAAAGAATCAAAACACTAAAGGAATCGGTGGATCAAAGATTGACATGAAGGTTTGAAAACTTATTGGGAGCTTGTATGGCTGATTTTGTGTATCATGAGTAGGGTTTATTTTAATTAATATTGATGGCTTTTGGCATTCTCTATGTAGATCAATAACACCATGCAGCTTTTAACATTATTTCTGGGAAAACTGCTGACACTTTCAGGGCATTTGGAGGGAGGAGTTTGTGTGTGACCAGGTTGTTTGTCCAATCACTGCAAAGGCAGAAGGATGAAAAACAAGCCAAACTCGACATTTTTGGAGACTGTTATGTTGTTTGTCTCGTAGAGAAAATGAGGTTGACATTTTGAAGTATGCAATGAATGGTATGCAAGTAATGCTGTGCCACTGATTTACTGTGTAATCAGCCAAAGTGATCTGTTTGATTTCACAAACAGTGATTTCTGTAGATGTGAGCAAGGCACGATAGAATGTTCTCACAAGCTTATAGGCTTGTGAAGATGGATTAAAAATATTAAGAAATAATTTGTAGCATTGTTAACTTTCTTCCTCAGATCTATGTTGCTAATTTAGGAAGTACATGAACAAGTGTGAGGAAAGCTTCTATATATATTCCTGCTTGCTCACTTAAGGACTTCCTTTGGGAAAGAAGGTAGAAGGTAGCTAACACTGCTGAAACAAACCTCCAGCCTGAGCAAAGGCCATGTTCATGATTGAATGTACCTCCTTTATTCTGTAAGAGTATGGACATAAACAACTTCTAACACCCTGTAGCTAGACATGATAACAACAACCAGTAGTGACTAATCTAGATTAATCCCTCCCCACTGCAACAGAAATTTCTTTACAGTAAATTTTGATTTTAATATGTCAGAGAATAAGGGATAAGAAAATGGAGGGGTTTTTTTTTATGTTTTCCTGTATTCATGGAAGTTTACCATACATTTTGCCACTAATGTTACTTTTGCTGGGCATTTGTGATGTTTTCTTTTCTGCTTCTTTTTGATTTTTCTCCTTTGACCTCGCATGGAATCATAGAATAGGTATGGTTGTAATGAACCTTAAAGATCATCTAGTTCCAGTCCCCCTGCCATGGGCAGGGACATCCCACTAGATCAGGCTGCCCAAGGCCCCATCCAGCCCTGCCTTGAACACCTCCAGGGATGGGGCAGAGAGTTTATCCTGAATAGAAGATAAAGAAGTAGAAACTGTGATATCCTTGTTAATTAGAGTACATCTCTGTCACATCATTTTTACTTAACCTCTGGAAAACAGTGCTTTTCCCCTAGAAAATCCATTGCACGTGGGATTTCTAGGCTTGTGATTGTGTGGTTTTGTTGGCCCTCAATTCCAGAAGTGAATTTCCTTGAAGGTTATATGGGAACTGCTGTGAGAAGTCCAGCTGCATCCCCTCAACTCCTTGCTACTACAGCATTAAATCATGACTTCAAGAAACCCTGCATTTTGCTCCAGACTGTGAAATTGTAGCAGCTTAACTGTTCATTATCACTCTGAGAGTTGCTGACACACATCTGAGATTTTAAATCCATGTTAAAATACTTCCAGCTTGTTGGAATCTTTTTGTTGTTTTTTTTTTTTTGTATTAAAATGTGGGGTGTTAGGAAACATTATCATCAGCTTCTTACCTCCAACCAGAGCCTTGTTTGTGAGTAGGAAGTGTGAATGGGTTTGGATTCCAAACACGCGCCCACCCAGGTGCCTGGGAATCTTAATTAAGGAGTATGCCACCAGCCCCTATACATTCACTTTTCTTAAATATATTCCAGAAGAATCTAGGACGCTTATAAAGATTATCATGCCATTAAATGATAATAGTAGAAAAGAGTTTTTACTGAACCAGAAAACAAGCAAATTAATAGAGGCAGAGAGATGACAGCCTGCTGTGAAATCAATGGTTACAAATTGGTTTCTTCCAGTCACAGTTGCCTTTAACTGCTTTAGATTCTCAGCAGCTTTTCATTAAGAATCTCCATGTGCCCTTTTAAAGAAGAATGTGCATAACCCCTTTATTTTTGGAAATGCAGGTAGAATGTGCATAATATCAACTTGAGACTGATAAATTGGCAAATTGATATTTAGCATCTTGTAGGGGCCAGTTTCTCTACAGAGTTAGGTGGATTTCTGACAACATGTATAAACCACACAGTGCAGGTTTTTTTGTGGTATTTATGCAACTTGTGATTAGGGCTGATGAAATGATATTTTAAGTATTTTACAAGCTTTTGTTTGTTTTGAGTTTGTTTACATTTCTGTCAGATAGGAACATCTCCAAGAAATACTTATTTTAATGGAAATAGTTTTTTACTGAAAATGTTATAGTCTCAATCACTTTTAGGGTTTTTTTCTTGGATTGTCAGTATACTCAGAATATTCAGGATGGAGTTTTGCTATGCTTCGTCGTATGAACTCACGTGTTTTTGAAGTTTTCTTGGTTCAATATTTTATTTTCAAAATAATCTTTTTTGCTTTTGTCCTTTTTAATAGAACAAGTATTTCTTCCTGATAAACCTCAAGATCTTGCTCTTTAAGTAGGAATCAAATACTATGTTTAAAGAAATTCCCTATAATAAATCATCACTGATGCTCAGTGCTGCATATGATTTGTATCTGGTCCAAGTACTGTTCACTGCCATTCAAAGACAGCATTTCTACAAAAAGCGAGTAATCCTACATTTCTGGAAATAGCTCTTACTCAGAGATTTTTCCCAAAACTCTGAGGTTTATTTTTGGTTAAACAGCTACAGATTTAGTAGCTTACCTAAATAAGCTAATCCTGATGTTACAGAAATTGGACAGTAATACTCAGAAGAGAATCTTTCATCCTTAGCAGGATTTATAGTATGGAAATTGCTGAACACTTAATAGTGTGCTAGTTTGTGACGTGGGGTTCAGAAGTACAAAGGAATTACAAAGATATATGATAATACGGGACAATAGTTTAATTTCTGAGGTCGTCAGAGAAGCTATAAAATTAGTATCTCATCTCTTCTTCCACCACCTACTAACTCATAAGACCAAAGTGGGTCATGTAGTCCTGGAAACAAGGAATTGCCTAAGAGTTACGGACATCATTCCCCAGATTATCTCTATGGGGACAATAAGACTTGAAAAGATAACAACATATGTGGTAGATCAGACACAGTTATACATCCTGGCTGGGGCAATTAGGCAAGACCTGAGCTAAGCATGGAGCTCCTGGCACTTTCAGCTACAGGGGTGACCTACTTTCTGTGGATTGATTCAACTCCTCTATGAACAGAATTCATGCAGAATTCAAAATATTTTGACCCAGGACTCCAGCTTATATATAACCATATATATGTTTATCTAGGTAGATCTACTAAAGGAAGCAGCAGTTTCAATCTGACTGTGTATCTTCATCTCAGCACCTGGTGTTCTGAAACCACGTTTAATTATTAATCATTTGTGTGAAGTTTCACTCACTTTCTCACATTGATTTCAAAGTGTTCTGTTTCCCAGCTATACCAGTCACCCCTGTACAGAAAAGAAACTCAATTCAGGAGAAATCCAAGAGCACAGATCTTGAGTCCAAACACCTTGAGAGATTGTGCAAAAGCACAAATAAATTCGTCTTGGTTTGTCTGTATGTTTGCCTCAACTTACCACTGCTGTATTTTGAACCAATAACATCAGAAATATTCTGCAGCTTCCCTAGTGTGACGGAAACCCAGGAATGTCATTGAGATTTTACAGCAGAGCTGCTCTAGAGGTATTCATGCTTTCCTGTATTAAGGTCCTTGTTATCTCTTTTAACTTTTATTTACCCCACATGTCACAATGCCCTCCACTAGGCTAACAGCACGAAGGACATTTGGAGCCCACAATGCTCTTTTGTAGACTGGCTTCGGAGGAACATCAGGGCAAATCTTCAGAAAGGAATGTTCAAAAGAGAGGTTGTTAAAGAAGTCTGAGAAATGCAAATCCTATTTAAATAAGGAAATGATGTTCTTCAGTGATCTCAATAACACCAGCTAGAGCAAGCCAGGAATGCAAATGACATCAAAAGATATACAGTCTGGCTTGACTGGCAATAATACTGTATGTTTCATGGAGAAACTGCAAATGATAATGAACCAGAATGCCTCAAAGTTGTGATGTGAAAGGGACCAGCAGGGCGTGATTTGGTTGAGGATACCATTGGCTCTGGGCCACTGAAATTTTTTAGGAAATTACCCATCCTGCCAGAAAGGTTTGTGAATGTAAGAAAAGCAAAGTCAGAAGGAAAAAAAAGTCCCTGACATTTGTGCTTGTACAGCCACTGCATAAACCGAGTTCATTATACCATCATGGGGTTTTTGGGTTTGTTTTGGTTTTGGATTTTTTTTTATATGTCAATCTTTCTCATTCAGAATATGCCTTTGAGGGCTGCTGTTGTATTTATCCAGGCTACTGGGCCAGATGCATGAATTCCAACTCCCTCATCAAGAGTGTAGAAAACACTGAATGAGAATGGGAGGAACCAGTAAAATAACGTGGGCAGAGCTGGAATTCATCCTAATTTGCTACATATCCTCGCCTAATTGATGAAGAAAGAATGGCAGAGGATCAATTGGTACAAGAGGATACAAGTGAGAGGGCTGAATATCTTTGAGGCAGTTTCTGCATTAATAGTACAAACACCAACAATTGCAATTCCTACTGTTTATTATCTTTCATTACTTACCTATTATAGTTGTATCCATTTCTGAATCAAAGACCTCATTGTGCTAGGCAGTGTATCAGTGTGTCAAAGAAGCAGTTCCTATCCAGACATTTTGTTTTCCTGTAACGCACACTATACACAACATTTGATCAAAAGAGGCACCAATGGTTTTGATATACAAGGGCTAAAGGCTTGTTTCACTTGTAATGAAAATGTTGTTACACTCCATTAAATGGGCAAAGTCATCTGCACGCAGTAGTTGAAAAAAGCAGCATATTAAGTCATATTTCACTACTCAGTTTGTAACCTTTTGTGATGATGTATTACATCATCAAGGAGTGTGCTATTCCAGTTTTGAGAAAGCAAAATTTTATCAGAAAAAAAATCTTGTTAGTTATGTTTTCATAATGTTTTGGTAGCTGTGACCAAAATAAAGTTTTCACACTCTTTCAGTATCATTCTTATACGAACACTTCAGCAGTAAAGGTGAACGATACTAAATGCATTTCTTATATCTTATGAGAAAAATGCAGAAGAAACTTAAAAAATGATGAGATGCATTAGAAATTCAAAGTCTTTGTCTGTGTAGTTCAATGATAAGCAAAATACAATGTATTTAATGGTTATTTTAAAATCTAATAACGTTTCAAATGGAAAAAAATGATAGTATCAAAGTTCTGGAAGTCTGTCAATTTTCGTCGATTTAGAATCTGTGCCTTGTTCTTTGGCTCGATGGTGTACTCTAAATAGGAAGAATGCAGAAATATTCTGCACACTAATTTAAAAATATTTGGTCATAAATATGATACTTTCTAACATTACATAATGCCTATTATGGAGGCATTATGATTATTATAAGTATCTTTAAAAAGATGTGTATCAATTTATGCTAGCGGTAAATCCTAGATTTACTTAGATCTTCACGAGATCAATTGTGCAGCTTTCCAAGAGGAATGAATATTAAAGAGTTGATATCTCATACAGCGCCTGCAAAGATTAGAATAGCTTACCAGTGTACATCAAAGATTTATCCACCTTAAGCTCCTACAAGAGAAGTTATTTTTTTCACACTTCCACAAGCTACGCATGCATAAGCGAATAATGTTAAGCTGAGATGAAGGGGAGGTGAGGTATATCTGTTGCCAGCAACGTCGATATACTTATGAGAAAAAGCTATTTTGTAGCATCTAGATGCCATTTCCACAGTTAACAGATGTAGGTGGAAATATTTCTGTCTTAATGCAAGAATATTTATTTTAATATTCTTTTTCTGCCTGCCTTCCTTACCTTAAATATAAAAATGATTACAGGATCAGGTGATGTTCTCCTTCAGCTGTAAAGAGAATATATTTTCTATAAATTAAATCATTTTTATTTGTCAGTTATTGTATTGTGCAGGGATCTAAATTAAATTCACATTTCACGAAGTATATTTAAAGTATTACAAAATAAAGTCATCTGTAAGGGCATTTAATATAAAATAAGTAACAGATTAGTTCATGGGTCACTGGCAAGCTTGAGTAAGTAGGGTACTTTCTCAGTTTGGGAAGGGGATGCTGCTTGTAATAAGAGAAACCCACTACTAACAGCAGAGTTGGGCCCTTCTGTGTTTTAACAGTTATTTCTTTATCCTGAGAGTTTCCCCAACCCTGTTATAAATTGGAAGATTCCAGCTGAATCCACTGATGTGAGGCTGAGCCCCAGAGAGCACTTAGTAACTGGACACTTCCAAAGCTGAGCTCATTGTCAGAGGAGGTATGTTTTAGGTGAAGACACCTGAATTATTCTCTCCTATGGAGACCTTTTTTGTGTGCTTAGCCCCGAGTTAAAGACTTCGAAGAAAAGCAATTTTTCATACTCAAGTTTGATATGATATACTCGCAGTGACGTTCTTGTTGTGCTGAGAGACAACTGAAATTGCTATTCTAGGTGTCCTCCTGGGGCTATTGGAAAAATTAAGCATAAGTGAGCACTTGACAGATTTTCCCTCTGTTTCTCCACATCAATTCTTTGCTAATCTCCTTTAAAAAAACACATTGAGATCTATATGGTGTAAATCATGTATACAAAAAGATTTTATTTACTGAATTTACCATGAACACTCCTGGTCCATGCATTCAAATTCTGGATTATGTTTTGGGCAAGCCGAATATAGTAAAAACTCAGAAATGTACTGAATTCCATTGCTGCATATCTTATGGAAAAATTTTACTGGTGATAGCTGTGTAACAGTAAGCAATAGCTACTGCTAGAGTCTATTTTCAGATTTACAGTACTGTTGTTAGGCATTAGGTTAATGGAAGTCATGGTGTAGTGTCAGGCCATGATTTGACACAAGGCCCGACAAAGAAGATCCTTAGATAAAGGCAGCATCAAAAAGCAGGGTGAGAGTGAAAGAGGAAGGACTACATTGTTTGTCTGCATTTTAGAAATTAGGTTTTCATTCCTGGAAAATAGCAATTCTAAAAAAGCAACCAAGCCCAACTTAAGACACAGCTAGTCTCTTCAATATTACAACAGTATAATCACAAAAAAGTATTCATAATATATTGGTTTTTTTAAATTTATTGGCAATTTGGAACCAATTCTGTTGTGACTCAACTACAAATCACTAACCTTTAGAGAAAGAAAAATATTCAATTCCAGCTTTAAGATAATTTATTGCAACTAAGCTATTGAAAGTCTATATAGGCAGAAGCTTCATCCTCATGAAATGTCCTGAAATCTCAAAACTCAGCAATATTCATTATTCAGACAAGGATTCAAACAATTATTTTATTCTATTGAATGCTAACCCCTTTGTGTCAGCATTAGAATATTGTTAGCAACGTCATGTATTGTGATATGCTTTTGCACATCATATTGATTTCTTAAGATAATTGAGGGTGCTTCTGTTTCAGGAAGATTAATTTGCTCTCCATCTACTAGAGATGGAGGTTAGGTATTGAGCTTAGACAAACCGCTCACTTTTATACTGCTGAACTCATGTCGTGAGTCTCAATGTAAGTGGATTTCTCAAAGCTGTCTTTGGGTATAGTTTGCTTTTGTGGAAAAAATTCAGAATAAGTTCTGCACACGTCATAAAACTTATTTTGATATTTTAGTAGACGGAAGTACATCAACATCTTAAAAGCTGTCAAACTGCCTAGTGGCAAATTTCTTTTATAGAATAAAACTGATTTAATTTTAGTCAATGAACATTTTTACTATTTTCCTCAACACAAACACTAAAAGACAGAAGGCACTTGTAGCTAATGACAGCAACTGATTGTGGTATCACTGTATAGCAAATTGTCACTCAATCGGCAAGCCCTGGCAACGGACAATGTGTTGTTTTAGCCCATCTGAACAGTGCTGAAATAAAACACATTAGTTTGAACTCTCTAACCCAGAGTAAACCATTAAGCTACAGTAATATGTTCTATTGTATTTGTCTTTCCATATCAAGAAAATAGGTTCTGTTCGTCTCTTTGACTAAAAATATTCTAATTCATTTCTCCTCTTTCAGATAGTTTACCTTATCATGACATTTGCCTTTAAGGGCAGACCTCCTATTTACTGATCTCAGTCACCATTTTAGACATTTCATTTAGTGAAATAAGTATGAGTCCTAAAAATCTGGATCAAACTAAACATCTGACTCAATATTATGCCGGGTAATGTGAATATTACTGCTAATATAACATTGTGCTTATGATGCCCGAGTGCTGTTTTCTTTTGAAGCATCAAGATTTAACTAACTTTTTAAGGAAAAACAAGCATTTCCTTAAATGATATCTTCATTGAAATTGCAGAGAGAGAAAAAAAAAAGACAATGACATTTTTTTAAAAAAAATCTTAATCGAAGTTATAGAGTGGCTATAGTTTGTCGCTACATGCCATTTCTAATGTCAAAGATCACCTCATATGCAAAGACTCTATAGTGAAGTTAAGCTTTTAATAGGGGCACAGTTACATTATCCTTTTCCTGGTGGGTTTTCCGTTAGCAGTTTATGAGTCAGATATATTATCTTAATTTTTTGCTAAATACTTCTGGCAAATAATTCCTCACATATATATGGGCTGTGGACAGGTTTTTGACCACATTGAGTAGCGGAAATAAATAAAGGAGAGTCATGCTGCATTGTTCCTCTTTCTAAATGAAGTATTACAAGATACTGACTCTGATCTTTGGATAAGTAAGTGTAACTGCTGGAAGCATATTGTAGATGGTAACATTTATGAGTTGAAACTAGCAGTTTACATTTCCTTCCAGGAAATACTGCATGCTAAAATATTTGTAGAGCACAAATGTAATGAAGAAATTCAGATATAGAAGAAATATACTGATATTTTCATGCCTTGTGGCAATGTAAGAATAAGACTAGACAGAAAGATGTATAAAATCACCCTCCTACCCAAGAAAAAAACAAACCAAAAAAAGTATTTTCTTCATCTGAACATTGAAGTAAAAAAAAAAATCCAACTATCCTGTTAGTTTTTCAAAGACACTATGCCAACCTAATCTTAAAAGTTATTTTCTAGTGTCATAGTCAATATCAGAGAAGGGGAAAAAAACTAAAACTCTGTGCTCAAATGTCTTTACATTGATTTTGTTATACAGTCTATGTCCAAGATTCAAGACCACAGCGATTAATGACACATTTTTTCTGTGATTTCCTGTTGATAATTGTGGCATTCTCAAAAATAAATAACATTCAGCAGGATTTTAATTGAACTGGCTGCAATACAGAGCTGGAAGAAATTCTTCAGGGAAGCAGGATGCACAGCTCTAAGGGAAAGCAAGAAGAGGACAGAAGCTCTTACACCAAGTGTCTGCATAGCTTTAATAAAAACCTCCTGTGTAACAATAGAACTCATCTTTCACAGGGAAACCCACTGTACCACTACCTTCTAAGCAGCCTCTGCCTTTTTTCCACTTAGCAAGCCTTGTCTTTCCCACCTCCGTCTCCTTCCTTTCATTCACCATTCCTCATGCCTCTCACTTGACTTTCACCTTTCAGATTCACAGCAGTGTTTGCAGATGTGCCCTTCACATATCAGATTGTGTTCATTATGGGAAGTAACCTTCCAGCATCCTCCTGAGTGCTACAGCAGAAATGCAGGAATTCATTACAAAACAAAAGCAAAGACCCAAGTGTGAAAAGAAAGTAATGTCCTTTCTTCCTGCTTTGTCTCTTTTTTTCCTCTCTTTTTTCCCATTTTTTAAGTAGCAATTGGATTGTATAAGTATTCCCGATAAAGCAACTTTAAAGAAGACACGTAGAGATTCTCTTAATAATGTTTTGTTTAGTCTGATTTGACCTTTTTGAAAGAGGTTTGTGCTACACAGGACATGAAAACAGATCCTATTCAAATCAGGACCAAAAAAACCCCAACCCACCATATTAAAAATTCACTTTACAATTATCACTAAGCCAGATGGTTTAGTCTTGATATCTTGGCACCTTTCTGCTCATTTATATTCCTCACTCCCCTACTCAAAACCCATTGTAATTGCTAGTATCTTTTTTCTTATCAGGAGGGAAGGTTCATTTGTAACATCCTCACACAGGAGAGGAACAAGCAGAATATTAGAGCATCAGCCTGCATGTCTGCATTGGAGTCAGGGGCATGCAGCAATATTTTGACTATGTGGGTTTCATAGAGTACATTTGAAACAGTTCAGCAGGAAAATAGCAATTATCATGATGACCCATAAATAACATGAGACATTAGGATTTCTTTGTTAAAAATGTTACCGTGTGTAGCGAGGAGAGCATCTGATACACTGAGTGGCATGGACTACCTTTTGTACTGATGTAAAGTGGAGTGAGAACTGGGTGGAAGGGTTCAGGTGCTGCTGACATGTTGTTGTCATAACTGTAGATCTGAATTTTACTCTGCTCAGGGAAAATGTACAGGATGCATAATTGTTCATTACTCATTCACCTCCTCCAGTGAAACGGAGCGTTTGAAGTTTTTGCCCTCAGCAGTCCATGCCCTGCTAACCACTTCTGTCCTACACTAGACTTGATGAAATATCTTTTTTTTTTAATATGTATCACTTAAATCCAAGAAAAAGCAGTCATCTGAGTGAAGACCTTCATGTATTTTATCCACAGATAAAGAGATGAGCAAGTATTATTGAGAGTCCACACACATACTTGCACAGCTCTATTTAAAATAATGATACTTACATGGACTCTCTTCCATTCCGTAAAAAATACTCTTTTCTTCTTCAATTTAAATGTAGCTACAATCATGTGATACTTGGGCAGATGAGAATATCAACTTCCTGCATACTCTTTCACACCATTTTGCCTAAATATACTGATATCTCAAATTAAACCTTTATAACTCCAAATATAGACAAGCCTTAAAATTAATGTTAAAGCCAAGTAAAACGAAATGTTAAATTGTTCCGGAATCCAGGTTAAAATTAGTTATATCATTTACACCTGTCAATTTAAGGAAACAGATTAAACTAATCAAACTTAAATCAGAATGAGAATTTCCACACATGGTTTTACAGTGAATCAATTAAAGGTCTGTCTGCATGAGAAATATGACCAGAATAGCTTTCTTGTCGGAATGCGTCTCTTTGTAGCTACTCGTATTCCAGAAATGCCTGTTTGGCTTGGGTTCTTTTTTTTTTTGTTTGTGTTTTCTTGTTCAGTTTAATGCATTCTTAAATAAGCAGATCTGTGCTCCAAGTTATCAAGAAATACCTTATTTTAGAGGAAAAGATTTCCAAGTAGACAAAACCCTTAATACATTTAAAACCACACTGTCACTTAATTCAGGGTGTAATCCGAGGCCTGGGGAGTTTTTAGCTTCTATATCTATCTTCCGCATCCAGACTTTGAGCATGGAAAAATATTTCAATTGTGATTCAAATTCCTTTGACAGAGAAGAAAGCGTAATTTATCATGCTGTGCTGGCTGATTTACTGTACATGTAAGCTCTACTTATCACTTTGAATAACACTGATGGATTTAATTCCAGACCACATGAATGAGCCAGTATTTTTCTCTTTCCAGTTCAGTTGTGCAATACTGTCATATGACAGGTGTGCTAAACTTGTAAGGCAAACTGCAGGGTATCACAAGATCTAGGGAAATCTAGCCAAAATGTTAGAGCCATTCCTTTGGGAAGAAAATTCTTGTACTATATTCCATGTATATTTTTGGAAGCTTTTGGATACAAGTAATCTCAAGAAATTTGTATTTGAATGTCAAGATTTTGAATAGCTGAGAGTGGCTGCAAACCAACTATGATGGAATGTCCGATTAAAGATGACAGTCAGAAATGATAGGCCGATATCAAGAACCACCTCCTCAAATGATAGTAGTCAGGGTAAGATGCTGAATGTATTTCCAATGAATCACAGTTTTTAACAGATGAGCTTAATTAAGAGTGAGTCAATGTAAGGTTTTGCCAAACACATTGTTCCGTTTCTGGCAGTGGGTAGTAGGGGAAGACTACAGAAGAGCATAGGAATGAGGCAAATGGATGATTTTCCAAGAAGATGTCTTGGGAATATGTTAGTAATCATCTAACATGCAGTTTGCTCCTTAGGGCCTTCCTGAACCGGAAATTATTTCTTAGTATTAAATTGCCTTCATTGGATACTTATTCCACAAATGTGTCTACCTGTATCCATGTTATCCTTTGACATTCATAACCTGCAGGAGAGAGTGCCATATCTTTAGTAAACTTTGTATAAGGAGCCACTCTCATTGTTTTGAACCTGCCACCTGTCAGTTCACCTGACAGCACCCAGTTCTTGTGTTAGAAAAGAGGTTGCAGACCTCTGCTTTATCCCTCATAGCTGCAGTACATAGTCATTCAAAATAGGAATATTAGCTTGGATCCAGTCAATTTAGGATAAAATTCAGAATAATATCATAGCTATCAATTTTTCTTCCTAACTTCATGAGAAAGGGTTAAAAAATTTCACTTAGCTGTATAAATACCATATTCATTTAAGGTTTCTAGCAAAAGCATTCCCTAGTGAGTTAAAGATTTGCATCTGTGGCTGACGTACAGTCACTTTGGCTAGGCTGACTTTGTAAGTGCTTGTTTAGCAGAGGCTATCATCTTTTCTTGGGTTGGGAAAGCAAAAATACTTCTCTCTCCTCCCTGCCCTCAGCAAAACAATATATATAAGAAAAATTGCTGCATTTGAAAAAAGGTCCCAGTCCAGAGACAGTAGAAGGATATCACTCTAGGGAGAAAGTATTCTATGTAAGTCTGTTCATGGAGCAGTTACCCTCTGGGCTCCACACTGTCTGATAGAAAGTAGTAAATCCTCTTATAGCTGTTGTCTGGACAGCACTGTCCTGTTCCTTTTATTGCCTTAAAACCTTTCCTTGGGACAATTTGTCCAACATGGCAGGGGTAAGAGGAGCCAGCCTCTTACTTTGAGCTGTTTAAGCCAGGAAAGGAGCAAGTTTAGAAAGGCTTGTGTAGGTACGTGTGTCTCAGATTGCTCACCGCTCTTACCATTCTATTTCAGTAACTGGTGTTGGTTTTTGTTGGTTTTAGGTTATTTTCCAACCACATCAGTGAGCTTATCTGCCTCATCCCACAGCCAAACAATCAATATTGATGACACAAAAAAGGATGAAAAGGACAAAATGGGGTCAGGCAGGAGGCACCTGATGGATCCCAGCGTGCCTGGGGCACAGAGGCTCTCCAGACATTTTATTGCATTCTGAAAGCACATCCTAAAATTTTTTAGGCATCACATTAACACTTGTGTGAATCTCTCTGCAGTCAAGTACACCTTTTAGCAAGCATATGGCCTTGGGTTAAAGACTTTGAAAGCTGCAAAAGCCACTATACTTCAGGAAATATCCAGTTGTTCAGTAGTCCAGTTGCTATTTGCATTCAGTGTTAAAAAAATGTGTCTTTTTTTCTAGCCCAGACTTTTCTGACTTCAAATTTCAAAAGTGAAATCTCGTTCCACCTATTTCTGCTATTCTAAGAAACAGCCACAGCCTCATATCCCTTGATTTGTAGATGCATCAATAATTAACTTAGCAGTTCTTGGATAAATGATTAGCAAATTCATCAGCTTTCCAGAACTCACGGCATCTTCATGGCTCCTTTCTGAACCACCTAAGTTTACATTATCTTTCCTACATTTTCTTAATGAAGATGTGTAAATGTCACATGCCTATTTGATAGTCTGTCTTTATGCCTGCACCAAAGCTGTTTTGCTCTGTTAGCTACAGCATCACACAGAGACCTCATGTTAAGCTGCTTTGATACTACAGCATTCTGGAGTTTTTCAGTGCCCACTAGTTTGCATTAATGACCTGTCTACTTCTTTCACAAAGATGTATATTTTCATGTGTTTCAAATGAAAACAACTGCTCAAGGAATTACCAGATTTGTTAATAGAAATTAATCATCCTCATTATTTACTATATCACCCATTCCTGTCATCTGTAAATTTTGCTAGCAATGACTATAGTCTCTCAAGACTACAGATAAGGATGTTGTGTAGCATTTGGTCAAGAACAGATTGCACTGGGATGAGCTCCATACTATGATGATTCATTATTCCATTTTTTTGAAATATGTCAATTAAGTAAGATTTAATTAAAGAAAGTTTTTAATTAGAGCTGGATGGCAAATGATATTTCCACATTACAAATTTTTCAGTATTTCATGTTTATTTTTCTTTTCCTGAAATAGACTGAGATGCTGGGGGGGAGAGGTGTGGGCATGGGCAGAAAAAGAAAAAAAAGGAGATGAAAACTAGGTGAATAAAAATGTTATAGTTTCAAAGCTTAGATAGTTTTATACCTACATGGATTATTATTATATTAAAAAATATTTACTCTACTTTTATTAACAACAACCCCCAAAATGCCTCAAAACAGAATATTCTAATGGAAATTAATTAAATACATGAAAAATCAGAGATAACATAAAAGCATAAAAATAACTAATCAAAAGCATCTCCCCCCCACAAAAGCTGTAGTTTTGGCAAGCTGTCACTTGCCAAACTGTTAGTTTTAATCCATTTAAGAGATCTTCACTCATTTTTGTTTAGTGATGATTTTATTATCAGAATGTCATACAGGACTACATCAAATGTCTGAGAGACATGAAGGAGATAGACGTTCAGTGAACTGATCAGATACCTGATGTGTCATTTATAACCTGCAGCTCAGAACAGCAGTCTACTTTTCTAAATCTTCCAAGATCACCAGTAACATGCTCCTTGCCCACTTTGTGCCATTTGATATGCAAAGAGTAAGCAATATTTTGCCTAAATTGACAAAAAACCCCAACCCTAGTGGTTTCTGTTCAGACAGTAATTAACTTTCTTGGACTGTACAGAATTCAAAGGATAGAATCATAGAATCATAGAATCATAGAACAGTTAGGGTTGAAAGGGACCTTAAAGATCATCTAGTTCCAACCCTCCTGCCATTGCCAGAGACACCTCACTAGATCAGGCTGCCCAAGGCCCTGGATTTGAACACCTCCAGGGATGGGGCATCCACAACTTCCCTTGGCAACCTGTGCCAGTGCCTCACCACTCTCATGGTGAAGAAACTCCTTCTCACATCAAACCTAAATCTGCCCCTCAACAGTTTATACCTGTTCTCCCTCATCCTATCACCACAAGCCTTTAAGAATAGTCCCTTTCCAGCTTTCTTGTAAGCTACTTTTGGGTACTGGAAGGTTGCTATGAGATCTCCTCAGAGCCTTCTCTTCTCCAGGCTGAACAAGCCCAACTCTCTCAGCCTGTCCTCATAGGGAAGGTACTCCAGCCCTCTAATCATCTTTGTAGCCTCCTCTGGACCCGTTCCAACAGTTCAATATCCTTACATTGAGGATTCCAGAACTGGACACAATACTCCAGATGAGGTCTCACAAGAGAGGAATAGAGGGGCAGAATCACCTCTCTCGACCTTCTGGCCATGCTTCTTTTGATGCAGCCCAGCATGCAGTTGGCCTTCTGGGCTGCGAGTGCACACCACCGGCTCATGTCGAGCTTCTCATTGACCAGCACCCCCAAGTCCTTCTCTGCAGGGCTGCTCTCAACCATGTCATTCCCCATCGTGTACTAAAATTGGGGATTGCCCAGACTGAGGTGTAGGACCCTGCAATCGGCCTTGTTGAACCTCACGAGGTTCTCACAGCCCCACTTCTCCAGCCTGTCCAGGTCCCTTTAGGTGGCATCCTGTCCTTCTGATGTGGCAACTACACCACTCAGCTTGGTGTCATCTGCTGAGGGTGCACTTGATCTCACTGTCAATATCATTGGTGAAGATATTAAACAGCACCGGTCTCAGTAAGAACCCCGTAGGGACACTATTAGTCATGGATCTCCATCTGGACTTTGAGCCATTGACAACTACTCTTTGAATACAAAACTCTTTGAATACTCTTTAAAGACCACTCTTTGAATACTCTTTGAATAATTCAGATCAAAATAGTGTCTTGGGGACAGCTTCTTGGATGGAGTCTAAGCAGCTATTGTTGTCATGAAGATAGAAGAAAGATAGAAATATCATTGGTTCTGCATCTGTTCAGGTACTACTTGAGTTTCTTTGTATTTTTTTACTATATATGTCTATCTATAGGTAGATATAGATGTTATATATACTGATATTATATATCTTTAATACTGTATGAAAAGTGGTAGTAAGTATGATTCATGGACCTCCCATCATCTTTCTGCACTGCCTATATTTCAGTTCACTCTTTAGTCGTTTTTAACTTTCTCCCATATCCAGGTATGGCACTGGTGATAATTCTCTCCAGAGTATGCTCACCAAAGACAGTATGGATGAGAGCCTCCCTCACTGTGGCTCACTTTGCCCCACACAGTCCTCCAGCATTATCCCACCTGGCTTTGATCATGAAACTGTCTCGAATGTCCTTTGCCATGGCCTGAAATACATAACGTGCCTCACAGAAGAACCAAAACCAAGCAATGTTTTCTTCCTCCCTTGTTTTCCCTGTTGTCAGGGGCCCAAGAAGACTTTTGCAAGGCAAGAGGAATTCCTGTCCTGACTCAGTGCAATAAGGATTTTTGCATCCTTGAAGAGCAGAATTATGGTATTTGCCCTCAGAAGCCTATTAGAGATCTCTCTTTATCCATCTTTCCTTTTGAGTTTCAGGTGTTTACTTTTAAACAGATTTTTCTCTAACATTCCCAGAATCAAAGTGTGGAGTTTGGGATTCCTACTGGTAAGAGTTTAACTCCTTTTCATGCAAGATGTAGAAATACCTGTGCTTTGATTTACAGCACTAAGGCCCTAAATTTCATCCATTTCTATCCTGACCAGCACTTCAAAATCTTGTTTTGCATTATAACTTAGCTATTGCACCAATACTTATCTTTGAAAACCACACTTAGAGTACCATAAGAAAATCCAATATCTGGTTTGTCTGACAAGGCCTATTTTCTACCAAAAATGCCCCACTCAATTTTATCTACATTGATTGTGATGCTCTGTAAATCTTTATGTATCCCTTATCAATTTTCTAGTGATTATACCAAAGATTAGTGCTGGGATTAGAATTCTAATGTTACTTAGTCACTTTTTTTAAACTAGTTTAACATTTCTATGTAGACAAAGTCTAGAACAATTCATACCAGTGTAAGTCAGTTGTAGCTAGATTTAAAAATTAATTCCAAAAACATTTACAGCTTTGCATAAGTCAAAACATTTTCCTTTCTTTCATTGAATTTATCTCAGAAATGAAAAACACTCTTAGTGCATATGAAACCTATGCTTGCATGCAAATTCACCCAAGCAGAACGTTTATTATTTCAAACAGATCCACAAAGCAGGAGAGAATGGCTCTGGCCCAAATATGAGGAAAGCAGAATACCCTGGTATATGCTGGGGACCCCTTGGACATGTCAAGTGCGACTTAATCCATAGTTTTGAGATGTGGGCAGCACAAGAGAGACCCTCAAAACTTTGCTTTGAAATAGTTAAAATTCAATAACAGAATTTGTTGCCTTAGAGTTAATGGCATAATACTAGGAATTAATTAGTTTAGTAAAACTGAAAGAAACTCACCCCCACCATCTATACTACCTGATGTCTAGGTACTGTGTTGTCCTAGGACACCAGTGTAAGCACCTTATAGCTGTGAATTGTATTTATCCTCACACTATGCTTATTAGATAGGGAGATATTAATACCCTCATGCTACAGATGATTAAATAAAGCATGGAGAGACTTATTTCATATCCCTTAATAGACTTCCTGTCTATTAATCTATAATATGTCTACTGTAAATACAATAGAATTTATGCCTCATGCCTTCATGCAAGTTTATGGATCTTGCTTGTCTCCAAATATTCTATCAGGACAATCTCAGGCAGGAAGCATTCATAGTCAGGAAACTGGGGTAACTCTCATCTACAACCAGGCAAGTGAAATAATAATTTGTTGAGTTGTATAAGAACCAGTAGACAGTCAAAGTTTCTGCCTGATGCAACTTGCTAGAATTATTTATTCATAGTCTCAACAGATAGAAACAAGGGAAATCCTGTTTCTCCTAGCGAAAACGTGGAGCAAAAAGTAAATCTTCAGAGTTTTTTAAAGGGATGGATAATTTCTGGTGTTCTTAATATTTCCCAGCTAAACTGGGACTTCTGGTCACCCTGGCATATCTAAAAGGCTAAACTTCAGAAAATGCCCTCAGAAACTTAATGTGCTAAAGTTGGGTGAGAAACCTTGAACCTGGACAAAGTCTAGCTGCATAATATGGCACTTTTCACAAACTGATTTACAGCATCAACAGGTATTTTGAGCCTCTTTGTAGACAAGATGTTTTTCCATTTATAACAACTGATGTCTGTGCAGAGCTTTTCCATGACTATAAGTTACAATAAGTATTACAGAAAAAAAAAAAAGGACAAAGAGACAAAGAAATGTATCTCTGATTCAACAAGTAGTACCAGGTGCAGTGGTTGGCAGAAGAACACCTTGTCACCTCCCTCCACGTCTGATGCGCATGAATTCTTAGGCTGTGTTGTGTGAAGGGCCATGGCTATGTACCAGTGCTTCATGTGAGCAGCGTTTCATCCATAAGTGGGGTAGAGAATACAAATGAGATGCTGTCTGGTGCACTTTGTCTAGCCCTAGATACCTGCTGTTGTGGAATGCTGCTGTCACTTCACTGAATATCTAATTGCCTATGGGTTAATAGAAAACGTGGCAGAGAACAAGGAATTCCCATCAAAAGAAATGTTGAAGAAAAGGATTATGATCTGAAAAATCTACCTGAAGGACTAGTCAGAAAAGCCTGGCAGACAGTTACCAGACAGTGTTGTCCACTTGGATATGTTTTTATTGTCTCCTTTGCCGTTTGTGTTAGATACTCGTATAGACTATGTCTTCCACTTTACATGATCATCTATTGAAATCATAACACTGAATTTGTGACACCACAATTATTTCCATGGTAACTGGTAACTGTCAGACAAAAAAGGCACTGCAAGGACAGCAGTGCAAGAGTGATACAATCAGAAATTTTAGTCAGTCTGGTGAATTCTAAGCTGCTGGGGAGGGCAGATACTGTCAGGAAAGCCAACATAAACAACCCTGCAGTAATCAAACCTACTTGTAATGAAAGTAAGTGTAATGATCTCCAAATATCCACAGTGAATGAGCACTTCATTTGTTATAGCCTTCGAATAATAGTTAAAAGAAAATAAACAAAACCAAAACAAAACCACCTTGAAACCACAGCAGCAAGCCTTAACAAGGCAAGTTTTGGGTTACAGTCCATTGAAATGCAAGTATGGGGAAATCACCCTTCTGTACTTATGTCGCGTACCAATCAACAACAATTCAGTTGAAGACAGTTTTAAGCAAAGTCAATTGACTTTCTGTCCATTCCAGAATGAATTCTGATCATTTAGCAAGAAACACCATGCCAGGATTTGACAAAATTCATTTGAATGTCTGAATATCATCCACATAATAGTGAAAGCCCACCTTTTTTTTTTATCTTTTATTTTTTTTTTCATTTGGTCTCTTTAGTGTTGTTCTCCATTGCAACCCTTAGAAAAACAAATATGAAACAAAACACAAATGTGAGTGGATGTCAGTGAAAGTCTGAGAAATGCTACACACAGCTTCAGGAAAGCTTTGTAGCCACTTAAATCCTGAAAGTACGTACTTGTGAGAAGTGTGATTCACTTGGTTATACATATAATCAATTATCAAAGACTCAGACTTGCGAGAAAGTCATCTTATTTCTTCTAGATGTTTTGTGAAAGTGTTAGCTCCAACTTCAGGTCCCCCTGCACCCATCCTTAGGAGTGGTAGTGGTCTAAACTACTCAAAGCCAAAAACGTGATCTATGGTTTATCTACTAGTGCCCTTCAAGTGTTATGTAAACCATGTAGTGGTCCTTGTTGTTGTCGAGCTTCAGGGTTTTCAGTATTGGTATGTTGTTGGTTTTTGGGGTTTTTTTCCTGTAATCTGCCAGAAAACTGCCTATTAATTACACCTCAAGTACTATTCTCGGTGTGCTAAGATCAAATGCTTTTATCTGGAACCTGTCTGCTTGTGTGGCTTCTGCATGGCCTTTGTGCTGTGTGACAAGCAACACAAAAAAGACAGAAGAACTATCTCAGTAATCAAGATCTTCAGCAGGTGTAAGGAAGTGTCTTAGCTGAAGTTATGCTAGTTTACACCAGAGGAGGAAGGAGCCTTTTGACCTTTACATTTTTATTAGTAGATTTCTGTCATCCCAGTGTAATATAGAGGCTCTTCTTCCATCCCTTTGTCTTCCAGGGAATGTCTGAAATAAGCATTGTGCTCTCTGGAGACAGAGAAAAGACTTTTCATCATCCAAAGCCCTGTCAGGTAACTGATTATCTGAGTGTATATGCTTACGCTAACTTGCCTCCATCACTCACAGCAAACATGAGGACAAAGGCTGATCACAATTCACTGCACTTTCCTGCTTGCAGCTGTGGGTAACTCTGAATGTGGATGATATTTCCAGATTAACTGTACTCCAATGCACATAGCTAAGCATTGCTAATACAAGGTGATACTTGGAATGCTTGGAATCCTATTGATTAATTCCATCTAGCATCTTATGATGTTTCAGGTTTTTAATTTCCCTGTCTTTGATAACAGATCAAAGAATACACAATTGTCTTTCCAGGAAGGACTGTGTAACCTGGATCACCTTTTCCCCAAGATTTTTGGCTTAACTTCATTTGTTTTTTTGACTTCTCATTGATGAACTTACAAAATGTATTTCCTTGATTTCAAAAACAAATAGCATACAACTTTAATTCTTGTTTCCTTTGAGTAACGTCTTCTCAGTTGAATGATGTGAAAGTACCATTTGTTATTTTAAATGCATGGTTTTTCATAAGGCTCCTGTCATAAACAGGACATCTAGTATTGGATTCATTGTTAAACCAGACGGCATGCAGAGCTGGCACCATTTTGCAGCGAGGCACACAGCCTGTTTCATCAATGAGTTCACAAACAATCAATAAAATCTTGGGAAGAAAAGCACTCCTTCTTGCCCAAATGGCAACAGAGATTCATCACAGGAGTTTTATCTGTGGATATGACGACGCTTCTTTCATCTCAAGCAGCTACTAAAACAAAAACTCTTTCAAAGAGCCACATTGGCAGGTGATGACAGTGAAAGTTGAAAGGGTTGTTTGGAAGGTTTTATTTTGACTGCACTACACTGAGAGATAGGAGCTGTGCTTTAAACAACTCATCCTGAGAAACATCTTGGTGTGTCTTATTAACGGCAATGCAAGATTCTACAGAAAATGTAATTATAATGACAGATTCTTAACAGCTGCAACAAGAACTGTTTTCAGTAAGGTTTTCCTCTGAGATGCATTCTTTGTACACCCAGTTTCTTATGGGTCTTCTTTTTCAAAAGAACCATAGCTCATTTCTGCATCCATTATTCTGTTTTTTATATGAAGCAGTTTCAGATCCAGTAACACTCCCCTTGAAAGCATCAGTATCTGACACATTTTTCCCCTCAAATCTTCAGGCTTATTTGTATTTCGTACTAGTTCCAATTCACAAGATATAAATAAGCAAAATGCCATAGAAAAGGCAAAGTAGTTTTGTCTTTAAAAGTCTCAAACCATCCAGCTCTGTGAGGCATTTTGATAGGATGACGGTAGAGATAACTCTGTTAAGTGTGGGTTCAAGCTGACTGACACAACCGTGTTCACTGACCAGTCACTGGGAAACCTGCAGCCTCATCAAGCCTGAGAGCTGAAGCCCTGAGCAGAGGAACCCAAATACAATAAAGAAGTAACCATAGGGCCATGTCCTCATTGTTGTGGTCCAGAAAATCAAGCTGCAGACAGTGACAAGGATGGTGCAGCCAAAAGGAGCAGTAGCAATCATGACTGTCATCCCCCCTGGGCAAGACGGGATTTCCTTGAGGCTGGACTCACCAGCAGCTGATGATCTACCATATGAATAGAAAAGATATGCAGTAAGATTTTGCAAGGAGTCTTGCATGATGTCTTTGTTTCAGAGTAGACAAAAGACCTGAGGACTGGTGGAGATCTGGTACAAAATGTGCACAGAAGCAGATCACATAGAAGAGCTGAAAATGATGTATTTCAAATATCCTTGTTGGAAGGCACAAAGACATAATTTGGATAACTTCAAAGGAAATGCATTGCACTGAATTAGCAAATTGTAAAAAGGTAGAAATGCTTGGAAAATTTTCATGGAGCCCTTCCTGGTTTTGTTCGTTTGTTTTTTTTAACAAAGAGAGATATTCAAAATTTCTGGATGGAAAACAAATTATTCTTTTGGTTAGAAGTTTTGCCCATTTCAAATTTTTAAGGGTGTTTTCAGCAGATGTTTTAAACAAAGAAGTTTCCTTCACTCTAGTTTTGAATTGGATGTTTTTCCTGGTTCAATTAGAAAAGGTGGAATGAATTTTTAAGATTAAACAAAATATAAATTTTCATTTCTTCTAAAAGCCCATTCAAACTTCTTTTTCACATTTTGACTAGAGATTGATGGGATTGATAGGAATTACATTTCTCTGTAAAAATTATTACAGGCCAGTCTTAGCAGAATATTTTTACTTTGCTGGCAGCAGATTCTGACTGCCACTTATAGCACTGGGACTCCTTGCACATTTTTACAAACTCTCACAACTAACATGCTATTATTACTTATGTGAATCACTTAGCTTACATCTACTTTATTATCTTCTTAGTAAAATAGCAATAATTTCCTAGGTCAGAGAAGATTTCTGAAGAATATTTATTAGGTACTTAGAACACAGAGAGCATGACTTCTCCAATACTAGCATAAAATTTATGCAATTATATTTGTTTCTTGATACACTCCTTACTAACATGGACAAGAATCAGACATTTATAGTGGTAAACACTGCAGTAGTTTTTATTTAATTCACTCCCAAACCTCCCAATTACAGCTAGTGTTTGTGTTCCTAATATTTGAGCCTAAAGCAGTGTATATTCATCCATATGCATTTAGGCTTTTAAGTCTACACAAAGTTAGTGCTTTTAATGCTTGTGACTCATATAAAACAAGCTTGGTTTAATTTTATTTTGATTCTAACACAGGTTCAGGATGGCCCCAAAGGAGAATTCTTATAAAAGTGACAAATCTTTAGCTATGCTTAAGATGTATTTTTCCTTCCATTTTCTTACATGTTGGTACAGTGTAATTGCAATCCTTCCTTCCTGGAGGATAAATCAGAAGATCATGTCAGTACAATTGGAAGCAGTCAGACATCTTCCACAGACTGATATGTTTTGCTTCACTCATTCTAGTTCCCTTGCTGCTTTCCTACTTTTATCTCCATTTTTTCTTATTCTGATTGCTTCACACCATACACTGTGAGTGAGTGATGTCAATGGCATGCTTCATGCATAGAAAGCTTGCAGCAGTCAGTGAAATACAACTTAAGAATATTCTTAAGGTTTTTCTCTATACCTTATCTGGTGAAAAACAAAATAGTCGCATTAGCCTCTCTTTGAATCTTGAAGTGCCAGAAGCAAAACTGGTGTTTGTCTGAAGACAAATCAGTATGTGTCAGATAATTGTGAGTCACCAAGTTACTGTAGAGTATAAAATTATTGCTATATAGGTACCTTTGGAAGGTGACCCCATACTCTGTGTTGGTATAGATTACTTACAAAATAGTACTCATTAGCTTAAACAGTTATGCAAATGATCATAGAAAACCTGTGCAGATAACCAGATCAGAAGAAATACACCAAGCAGCAATCCTTGTTTGTCATTAATATGGGTAAAGTTTATTCAGTAGTAATGAAGCAGATAAATATTGACTTTTAAATTCGATAGCCTGCAATTTGTTTTAGAAGATGAGTGTTTTTCCGATATTTTCCATATTTTTTAGTTTCTTGACTTTTTTTTTAATTTCTTATCATTTGCTTAACACTCATAATTATTAGTGGTAAGGCAGCTCACTGTGACTAACTAGAAGGTGGAAGTAGGAGAATGACAAGTATTGTCAAAGGTATGGAACATCTCAAGCAGTTCAGTAGGGCAGTATGTTTGTTTTATCATGGAAAATAGGTGATGAATAAATTGCTGAAGATCTTTAGAATCACAATGTAGAAAGTGTATGATAGAGGAAATTATTTTTTATTTCTCATCCAAGACAAGCATTAAAGTGCTTTAAATGAAGGTAGTGTACTGTTTCAAAATGAAAAAAGAAGCCAAGTTTCCAGACCATGTAGGGTTGAGATGAAGAAGCCTGTGTTTCTGGGAAGTTTACAGATTAGAGTCACAAAGAACCAGGGGGAGTAAACAAGTCACTGTTAAACACAAAGATAGAACTTTTGGCCCAGGAAGACCTGAAGCTGCAAGCATTTAGCATTCTGGGGAAGTGTATAACAATTTGCTTGCAGATTCTTCTATCTTCTGTCTATAATTGGCAACTGTCATAGGACAAATCCTGAGTTAGGTGAAGCTTTGACTTTACTCAGCAAACCAGTTTTATGCTCTTTTGCATACATAGTGCATTACTAAGCCTTTTATCATGATCCATTAGATAGACAGACTTGGTAATGACATTAGATTAGATATGTGTTAGAGACTTTGTGAACATTGGCCCATCGTATTTCTCCTGCCTGCAATTACCAGACCAAACCTTCCTCTTTCAGAAGCTGAGCAGAATTGTCAAAATTATTTTTTCCTGACTATGAAGACCAGTAAAATTCACATTCAATTTAAATATGTGTTAAGCAGCCCCAGCACATACGAAATATATACACTTCTTACTAGGCTTGCCATGGAGGGTGGTTAAACATCACTGAATACAGCACATTTAGGGAAAATGGAAAATAGCAGGTGTATATATTATCTTTTTACTAAACATAATTACACAGCTGCTTCACAGCAGATTGTAGGACAAGTGCCTCCTTCAAAGGCACTGAAGCTGGAAACAGCAGGAAAGTGGTTTTTAAGTGAGAGTCAAGATAGATAACCTTTATTGAAAAGTCACTGCAAGCAAAAAGGCAGGAGAGAGGAATAAGACGTGACAAGTTCAGATCATGCAACTTTGTGAGAAGTTGAATTGTTTTTCTATGTCATTTTGTGGACATGTGAGTGTTTCTTTGTGAACAGATAGAGGATGTTAGAGAAAACACTATCTGGAATTATCCAACATCTATTGAAAACAATATCAACATAAATTGATTTCACTCAGGTGGGAAGTCTATGCTAGAACCATTAATGTTTGTGTAACTGACTCCAGTTTCTAAGTTTATTAATAGCCAAGTGCATTTTGTTTAACATTCTGAATATGTATGTGTATATATATATATAAAAACAGGGGTTTATGTTTTTTTTTAAAAGGTGATTAAAAAAGGTAAATGTAAATCAAATTCACATCACACTATTATTCTTATAAACCACGCAGGAGAGAGAAAATCACAAGTACTTATAACCACTCAGTTACTACTGTCTTAGTTTAAAATTTATGCATTTCCAAGAACCTGTTGCAGACAAGGTTGATGTGGTAGAATCCATTTTTCTGTGTCTACCAGTCTGTTAGCATTTAAGTACCACAAATATCTTGAATTTTTTTTCCCAACCTGTGTTAACTTACTTGCTAAATTTACTCACTAATATAATGAAATTGAATAAAACGTCACCCATCCATGTTAATTCTAAACAACACATCAGAGCCAGACTAGAGCGGCTTCAATGTTGGTTTGTGTTTAAGATAATGAAATTTGAAAGTCTAGAAGTGATAGGGTTGTTTATAGCAAGTTCATCTCTGTAAAATAATTGCATCTGAGTTCCCATAATCATAAAAAAGAGATATTCTGCTGCAGCTGGTTGAAAGGATGGTTTGATTAAGGAATTTAGATAACGTTTATAACCTCAGAAGAACTTCAAAAGACTATCAGGAAAATCAGGGAATTTTAAACACAGAGTACAATTTCCAAATTTAAGTATTATTTTTCCTCAGATATCTAATTCAGATTATATACTAGAAGCCTGTAATAAACCTCCCACAAAGAAATAATAGCACACTGCACATGTTATGGTTGTTCACCACCTCATTTAAATACAATTACTGGGCCTTTGCCAAAAGCCAGAAAGCATCTCTTTCCATAGCAACAGTTAGAGAAAGGTCAGGATAATATTTCTGCAGGAAAGCCAGCTCTTAAGAAGGATTCTGGATTACATTGTGGATTACATGCTTTTGAAATATTGTACTTCTAAGTTAAAATTCACCTGGATCATCTCCCCTCTTCAGATTAATTCTTCAGCTTTGCAAATCCCACACCTGGCTTCTTATACACTATTCTTTCTCAGTATTTAGTCAGAATAGAGTTGCTCCAACTGCTACTTAGCAAGGGTGTAAATGTGAAGCAGCAAATGTTCCTTACTAATTCATTTAGAGCATAGCTCAGGATACATTTAATTAAAAGCAATGAACTGAGCTAATCCACCTGGTTCATTTTATTGGCTTTGCTGTAGTAAGCAGCCTCTTAGATACCAGAATATTTAAAGGACAACATTTTTTTGTTTTTTACCTTATTTTATCTTTTAAAAATTTATTTCCTACTGTTTGTCTATGAGTATAAAAGCTAATAGATTTTTCATAGAGTTGTTTTCCATTGTGCTAGGACCTAGTTAGCTATTATGTATTACTGGCAAAGTAATAGCATCTGGTTTTGAGGATGAGGCTTGAAAAAACATACGCACTTTGATGATGTGAATGATTTCATTCAACTTCTGCTAAATACTTTGAATCACAGTCTCCATAAGAATCATAATCCAGGGAGAACAAGGCTATTAGTTCAATATAACTGCTAAAATGGATCAAGAAGCAGACCTAATTGAAAGCTTTTAGAAAGTCAACATTTCTCTTAGCAACTCAATTGTTTGTGAAGAGTGATCTGAATATTTAGTTTTCTAAAAAGTCTCTCAAGAAAGGCAAAAATTTCAAGTCTTCATTAGATTCCACGTAAACACATGGAAAATTTTTATTTTGTTTAGTCAGTATGCTATTCAGTTTCTTATGGGGGTTAGTATAAATGGAATCATGAACATAAAAATATATGAATTAGATTTGTTGGAAAATGCTTATGTGCAAAACCCTGGAACCTGTTATCATGAAGTTTATCCTGAATGTTCGCATTTGTCCGGTACCTGAAGGGAGCATACAAAAGAGCTGGGGAGGGACTTTTTATAAAGGCAGGTAGTGATAGGACTAGGGGAAATGGCTATAAATTGGAAAGGGGCAGATTTAGACTAAGAGTAAGGAGGAGTTTCTTCACGATGAGTGTGGTGAGGCACTGGAATAGGCTGCCTGGGGAAGTTGTGGATTCTCCGTCCCTGCAGGTGTTCAAGGCCAGGTTGGATGCGGCCTTGGGAAGCCCAATCTAGTGAGAGGTGTCCCTGGCCATGGCAGGGGGGTTGGAACAAGATGATCTTTACGGTCCCTTCCAACTCAAACCATTCTATGATTCTATGATTCCATGATCCAGGAAAATCCATTATATTGGATTTCACTGTGTTGGGTTGGATTGTAATGGATAGCAGGTTTATCACCAAATCAAGGGATTATAAATATCATGGTTGTAATCCCCAGAGGCTGGAGAAAGCCAGAAACTTGTTCCATAGCCTGGAGACACCCTTATACTGGTCAATGGAGCTAGGGAATACAGCCTCAGACTCTGGTAAGTGACTCTATTTTCTGCTTTTTTTTTCCTTCAGCCAGGATCAGCTCAAAACACAATACACCTGTAGGCAAAGGAATGGACATTTCAAAAAAATGTATGGTAAATGCAAAGCATAGCATTTTTTATGAGTGGCAACCCTTACAATGTATATAGTATTAGTGTTTGAATGTGCAAATTCTAAATACAAGCAAGAGAAATATAGTCCTTTTACTTTAAAAATATTTTTACTTATTTGTTCCTGCTCACTTTGAAGACAATGAAGTCTTTGCACTCATCTCTCTTAGTTCACCTTTGCTATTGATAACTGTTATCTCCACAGTTCTTTCCAGGTGGCTCAGATTTACTCACATAAGGAGAAAACTCAAATACTGATATTGCTGCAAATGCTTCGTTTCACTAATTTTTCTATCCTACCAACTACTTGAGTTGTAGAAGAATTAAGAGGAAGCTCAGTTAATGTCTGAAGTGCAAACGGAATTAGGATTAGGATGCTACTTTATTTTAAAACAGTATATGCCTTTCATTCACTTAAAATCAAGAACCTTCAATGAGGTTCTGATGAAAAAACACAAAACATTTGTCACTTGGAAAATATGGATCATAAGACAAAATTAATTAATCTTCCAGATATGTGGCAATGCTAGGAAGAAGTATCTGCATGTTTAACAAAGAAAGTTACCTATATTTTTTAAAAAAATGCCTCCAAACATCTATATTTTTATATATGTGTGTGTGTCTATCCATAGCTCCAAAAATTTTCTGATAAGTGTTAACTGGAAGTTCTAAAATAAGCTTTGTTTAATTATTATTTTTCCTTTCTATTACTTTTCTCACAGATGTCTTGCCATTAGTTCAAATGTTTCCTGGGATAGGAGGAATGTTACTATAGAATGTAAAAATGACTACTTGATAGAGTAAGAAGATATTTGATTCTAAATACAGATCCTAAATCAATTCCATAAATATGAAGAATAATAATCTGAGAGGTTAGATTCGATTTTAAATTAATACCAAAATCTCTAACTCAAACTTTAAATCAGTTCAGTCTAGCAGCTTATGAAAACCCGCATGTGTTTTTAACTTCACTGGCAATGAATGCCACTCATTATCTCCCAGTCTAGTATGAGTCCATAATACTGAAATCATCTGAAAAACCTCCCTTTGTTTCCAGTGGCATTTAAATAAGGCTGAGTGTAAGATTCAAAATGAATAATACTTGACAGTCCTTGTGATTGCTGTCTTTTCTCTGCGAAAAGAGAAAACTTAGAGTAGATTAAGTCAGAACTCAGCAAATTATGGGCAAAAATAGATCAAATCTGTCCTTTAAAAGAGATCTAATGTTTATGCAACATCTTAAACAAATCAGCAAGCTTTAATGGCAACAAGTTCAAATCAATGAGTGTTTTGTTCTGAGTTGCTGGCCTAAGACTACACTGCTGGATCCAGAGCCAATACTGCTGCCTCAGGCTTTCTTGCTTCCACACCCTGCAGAAGAAACACAATCCAAAGGAAGCTGGTTCCACTAAACCCAAAAGATTTGCATATCACCATCTCATCGAAAAGGAAGTTATGCCAGCAGAGGAACACTTCCCTACCACATAGTATAGCAAAGTGCATTGCAACAATCCATTTTGACAAGAATGTTAATGCCCTCTCTCTCCTAGTAGATCTGTGCCATCAAAGGAAACTTTTATCCTGTATTAATTGATCTAATTTTTATTACCCAATTTACCAAACCCAGGTATTTTAAATGGACTTTACATTAAATTTGTCACAGCTTTGCAACCTGAACTTGTAATATGTCTCACTTTGAGAAAATTTTAGTTTTAATGATGTTTTGGTCTTAATTCTGAAGTAAGGATGATGTAGCCAATCCCAGTAAGGACGTCAAGCCCTCATGCTGCCCTGGGAAAAAAAAATAGGAAAAAAATAAGAAAAAAGAAGAAATACAGATTTATCTGTCAAACAACAGAGTTAAATATTATAAATATTGCTATTAGTAATTTACAATGCTTAACATTTAATTCAAACACAAAGAGCAATAATAGTCTTCTTTAGTGAACATAAAAAGAAAGAGTTAGGGCCTTGTTCTGCAATTAGTTACACATCATGTGCTCTGTCCCTGATTTTGATACAGTTTTAATGACAAAGGTTATAGCACAAGCCACTTAGTTAAGGTACACAGAATTAATGTCTTATCATCCAGAAAACTGTGTGCATTCTCTAGTATCTGCTACAGACACTATTCATCTAACACTGTTTGGCTTGGTTTGCTACAATTTTCACACAAGGACAGTCCAGAAAAAAGTCTGATCATAGGTAAAATCAAGTCTACAGACACCTTATAGTAAGTCTCATCATCTCTCTCTTCTGTCTTACCTGACCTTGTAGGCTCTGTAGAAGTGCTAGGGGTGAGAATAAGCTCTTGACCTCATTAGTCATCCCTTTTTCAGTATGACCAAAGCTCAGCTATACAGCCGAGATGAGAGGGTTTTGGCAATAATCTCTGGGTAAAGAATCATAGAATCATAGAATCACAGAATCATAGAATCACAGAATCATAGAATCATAGAATGGCTTGTGTTGGGAGTGAACTTAAAGACCATCTAGTTCCAACTCCCCTGCCCCATGGGCACAGACATTTCCCACTAGACCAGGTTTTAGGATGATGGATGGAAACGGGATTCAGTGCCCAGATCTGTTATCAACTTAGTTCGTCTGCTGTCACCAGTAGTCAGTTAAAAAGTCAAAAGGAATGCTAAGGTAATCAAATCTCTGGAAGTACATTCCTAGTTTTGTTGAGACCAGGGTTTGTTTGGTTCCTACATTTGACTTAGTATTAAATTCGTTCCAATGTATTCTTCTGAATAAGAACAGCAAAAGGGAAAAAAAAAGCTAAAAGGAAAAAAGCCTTTTATTCCTTAGTTTACTATCTGTGAAATGAGAAAATATTTACTTTTTTCTCTGTCTAGTAACATCTGTGGTGACACAGGCATATGTTAGTCTGTATAGGCCCTAGAAAAACCTCTACAGCAGTGCTGGAAACAATACTTATTCCTACCAGCCCAGGTTGAATCGATGAAAGATGAAGGAAAGCATAGATCAAGTAAATTCATCTAAGGTCAACTTCATTGGCCCCAACTGATTTGGCAGTGTTGAGAGCACATTTTTGTTTCATTAGGAATGGTCAATGAGTTCTTAGTCAACAAAGTGTGCTTTTTTCTGTTTTCAAATATTTTACAAAGCTGAACTATCCAGAATTTCTGGTATTTCTTATTTGAGGAGAACAATAAATTTATATACTATTTTCACTGTGAAATGATCTTCAGTTTTATTAAAACATTAATTAAAACACCTTATTGTAAATTGGGTTTCTAATTGCAAGCTTCTATCAAAGATAAAGAAAATTGCCAGTAACACAACTTATTTCATTGTATGATCAGTAAAGGAGAGAATGACAGATACACAGGATATGGGAATGCAGCAAAGTAGAACCACCATAAGTTATGGTTTACATAAGTATATATATTGTTATTATAGAAGTTACATCAATGATTCATTTTTAACATCTTGTCCCTTTCCTCCTCAAATAGTGAGCTGTTAATCTAATGCAGGCAGTAAGTCATGGATTTTTTTTTTTCAGTTCCTTTACTCAATATCCACATTTCTATGGTGGTTATTTTTTTTTTGGCAGCTATAGTTAAGAAACTTTCATGCTGGCAGTACTATCAAAGACTCAAACGGATATTCCATCTTCGTTTGATTTCAGTAAATTGGGAAAATTCCCTAAAACCATTATAAACAAGGATTTGACACTTTATCAATTAAATAACTTGGGTATTAGCTTTCTATAATCAGATTTTGAGGTCTTTGGACAAAATTTTTTCTTTTTGTATTGGCTTGCACAAGAACAACTGAGGTAATTATAAAATGCATTGTCTAAGTCTCTCAGTAAAGTTCAACTTATATTGCAACTTGAAAATTAAAGACCAACAGATTTGATGTTTGTTGAAAGCGAATTTTTCAGGTGAGAATCTGGTAGCCACATCATCAGACCTCAGCAGGGGTAGTGTAAAAGCTCTCAGGGTATTGAGGACTGGAAGTCTCTGAGTTCTGCCACGATTTCCTACATCAGCATCAGAACATTAAGTGGTTAGCCAGTGGGGAATCATAGTAAAAACCAGGCTTCTTTCTGTCAGCTTGCTAAAGTCAGAGCTAATACAACTGTGTATGTCAACTCATCTCTGACCATCTCATACTGGGTTATTTATTTTGTGGTTTCAATGGAAAGTGCTAAGCATACCCACAATCTATAACACTATAAAACTTACATAACTAGTGTCCTGTATAACAGATAATCAAAGTTTATTAGTGTATTTAACTGGCTTTAGGAAGATTGTAGTACTCACTGCTAAAAGGGTTCTGAATGACATTTCCATAGTTTACTCCTCCCATGGTTAAATAGCTGCAAATAATTAATAACCACTCTATAACAGGTGCAAATTTGCTGAAATCCAAGCAGAATACACTATGACATAGAAATATGCAACAATGAAGTTTTACCAGTCTGTAGACTCCTCTTCCTTTATCTGTGTTTATTGTCTGCATTTGTCACATGGTGAAAACTTACTAACTGACTGCAGATTCCCTAGGTGATGGAGTGACTTCAGGCACCTTAGATTGTGATGAATTAAATAGATTCTCTCTAAGCATAGTTCTCTCACAAAGTCAGATTGTGTCACTCTCCTTTCCAAATGCTTCTGCCATGTTGTTGCATCTTTACCAGTTTTTAAGTTCTTTATGAAGAATTAGCATGACTCTACTCCTTGTATTCACTTCTGCTTTCATTATCCTTCAGTCCTTAGAGTCCTCTTCAAGTGAGAGATATTCTTTTTTGATTTTAGAAGGAATTCATCAGGACCTAGTGTAGCCATCATCCTATCACTGTTGCTTTTGGTTTCTATCTCACTTTTGTTTACATGCTTCCTTGCAGCATTTTCCTTAATTCAAAAATCATTGTTTCCAGGTTCATTCATATTTCACTTTCACACAATCCATAGTACTCAGCTAGTCTCAATAATGCTAAATACAAAGCTATGTTTAGACAGACAAGCCACCTTTTGTGTCACACTCTGCCATAAAAGTGAAATGGTGCTGAATTGCATACATTGCCAGAGACTACAAAAGAATAAATTCATCCAGGGCTCTGAATCAGTCGGATTCAAAAGAACCCCCAGAGGAGTGGATTGCATAAGCCTCTCAGACCTGGCTGGAAGACTGAATAGATTCATGACTATTTTTTTTTTTTCTATGCTAATTCACTTGCCAAAAAAACAATTGTGAAATTTAATCAAATTCAGGAAATAGTTTTGTGTGAGAAGAGCAGTTGTCCCAGCCCTAGAACTAATTCATTGCCAACCATTTGCTTCAACAAGTTCCATCTGTCAACCATCCCAAATAAGTCAGCAACAAACCTTGCTCTTCATCTACTGCTGTCCAAAGTTAATTCTTTAATTTGTTTCTGTAATTTCCTAGTGCAAAATTTTCAGTTTTAGTTGCAATGGGCAATATTTATTCAAGATTTTTAAGGTGAAATAAAACTTCATAAATTTAAACAAATATTTCTTTTTACTGAATGAGGTATTTCATTATATTTCAGATTGTTTTTAAAAGTGAGACATTTTTACCTAAGCAAAGTCACAGATGACCAGGACTTCTTTATCTGTTTAATGTTTTAATAAAAAACTTTATTTGCATCTTCCTAAATACAGGAGACTCTTATTGAGAAAGGAAAAGTCATAAACTGTACAAAGTCATAGAAGGAATATTAATAGAAGATTTTCCAGAAAGTTACGAGCTAGTTATTTTCCAAAAATTTTATGCATTCAGTACCTGTCAAACAGATCAGACTCATGCATCCTCCTGCTGATGCAATGTTGTTTGAGGCAGGCTGAACTGCCCCAGTGCTACTCCTTGCCTGAAACACCTGCAATCAATTACCTTTGCTCTTCTGCTGTGAAAAGTCCAAATTCCTTGCTTATCTGGGATGATAATGACATTGTCTATGTGTAGATGTCCATCAGATCACAACATAAATCTCTGAGCAACTGTCCTAATGCACTGAAATCAATTTTCCTTTTTAAAAATTATAATCTTAGTAGGTAAAAATATGCTTTCCCTTAACTACATAGAGTTGTTTTATACATTTCAGGGTTTATTTCAGTCTGTTTTAGAAAAGAAGATGAGACTTGCTTTCATTGCATGATAAAGCTCTAGTCCAGCTAGAACCTAGAGAATAAAGTTCACATTTGGAGGGGAGAGTAGAATCAAGGCTGGTCTCCGAACTTCTAAGTTGAAATGGTTCGATTCAGTATGTGCTTAGAGGGGACACATGCAGGGGAGAAAGCAATACCTAAATACTCATGTACTGAAAGTAATGATGTGAGCGACTCAGGATTTTCCGTACCTTCTGAGCTAATACTAGACCAGAGCCCCAGAAAAACTTCTCATGAGGTATTACACTGATGGGGAGACAAGCCTTGAATGATACATCGGGTATGAGCTTCTAGTGGCTTACTCTGATTTCAGTAAAGTTCTCGTAGTTTGGCTCTTCTGGCCACACTGGGAGAAGTGGATGGGGCAAGGACAGGGACAGGGGCAGGAGGTAGTTTTAGTTTGTATGGAAGCATCTGGCTTTGTTGAATGATGACAAACTCTCACACTCTAAAGTGGCAAAGTGGTCTCTTGGGGTTTCAGTTGTGTAAGTCTGTTATGTCTCCTTCCAATCTGGCTGTCCTTGGGTGTATATGAGAAGCATTTAGCAGAGCTCTTTCTGCTCCACTGAGGCTTTTAGCATTGCTGGCTACTAAGCAGGTTTGAAAAGTTCTTCAAGGTGCATCTAAACCTACACCGTAATGCACAAATGTGAAATTGCTAGAAAGAAAAAAAAGGCTAGTAAAGAACAGGCGTTGCTTCTCTAATGTGAACTAGATAAACTATATAGATCTCATTGATTCCTTGTTACATTTTATAAATTATTTTACTTTTAATTTTTATAATGATATTCTTATAAAATCATGCAATATGTATTTTAAGTGATGACGATGATGATGATTACTGTTATGGTGATTATGAAAGTTGCTTAGATGAGCTTTTACACAACTTCTCTTAAGCTTGTAAATGGCTAAAAAGTTGTAAAAAGGCTTGTCTGGAAATTAGTATAGGTTGCAAAGGAAATACCTTAGTTATGCTCATTTTTTTCTGGAAAGATATTCTGTGGTGCCTTTTTTAGCTAGAGCATAGCTCAAGCAGTGTTTCTCAGCCTGTTATAATTAAAGGATTATTTAATCTCTGAAAAAGAAAATGAAAAATCCTTGTACTAACTTCAGTATTATCATAACATGGGGCTATTTACTAGTAACAAAGTAAAAAAAATGAGTTAAATTATAATGTTAATTTATTGTTTATATTTTTCATCATATTGTTTCCTTTTCTGGCTCAAATGGGAAAGGATTGCATGAGTGGGAAAGGATCTATTTAAAAATACATATATTTTCTTCTTTTTTATTGTCTGTTTTCTGACATTTTACTGACTATGAGTGCTGTTTGGACCACAGAATGTTTCACAGTGTCATGAAGACTTTACTCATCCACACCCTCTGAGCATTTTGATTACATTATTTCTTTCATAATGACATTTAGATACTATAACACAAGGCCTTATTCTAATATATGAAAAAACAGGTATTTCTAGGTAGATCTACTGCAACTTCAACAGGCACAGAGAAATAAATTTACATAAATTATCCAAAATAATAATATCTTAGAATAGCAATAGAAAGCACAATAGATGCAGAGTGAGAATAAATCAGTTCCTGATAGTCACTAAAAGCATCTCTGTCTTCCAAAACCAGGAATATTCAAAGCTACCAGAGCTGGGTAGACCCACAGCAAGGCTAGCTTCAGAACTGGGAGCTGATATTTCCATCAGTGCTGTATCACAGTTAATACACATTGCTGAGTAGCTCTTCAGGCCAATATAACTGTATTGCTTTGGAATCTCAACCTAATATATCTCTACAGCACTGCACTATTCATTGTGGACATTCAGCCTTGGTTTGGCTTTAACTCAAGGATTTCTTCATGACACAACATTTTCTGCAATATAGACGAAACCAAGGAAGCCTGCAAAAGAGCTATAAATTTAAATTCAGGGGGTGAGTTTCAGTCTGCTGTCTTAACCACAAAACCACCCATCTTCTGATGACGTGCTTGGCTCATTTTATCAGCTGCTCAGTGTAGAACATGACTCGCATCAGATCAGATGGTAGTTCCTTATCACAGTTTCTGTATGTAACACTAGACAAAAGAGTAAGGAAAGAAAAACACCTTGTGACTTCGCTCAGTTCCTTGCATAAAGATTTGTAAACAAAGGAAAAAATTTCTCTCAATCAAAATAGAAAATCTAAAGTACACATATTTTACAAATACAAGCAAGGAAAGTACAAAAACAAAACAGAGGAGAGCATGTTCTGAAGGATTTTGATGTAATATTAATCTTCTGTCCATAAATGTCTAGGCAACTTTAAGAATATATTTAAAAGCCAACATAGTGCTATAAATGTAGGATGTAAATATAAGGAAGCAGTAATGAAATCTCTGGCAAGACTTCACTTACACTTGCTCAGTAATACTTACCACATCATAAAAATATAGTTTCTTAAAGATGTGGTGAGGAGGAAAGAGGGTTGATCCTGGTAATAAAAGTTATGAGCTGTGAAGGCAACAGAAAAGCTCTTATTCTGAAACAGGCACTGAAAAGACAAATAACAGAGACACAAACATTAAGTGGTGAAAGTGAGTTCACAGAAAGAAGTATTTTAGATAGATATATGCAGGAAAATTTGAGGCATTGCCCCATTTTTCCTAATTCTTTCTTACTTTATTTACTATGATAAATAACACAAGTGTCTGCTTTAAACTTGGAGATTTTTACTTGGAGATTTTTACTGATGAATAATTCTACAGAGAGTTTGTGTGTCTGCTCTGCTTCCCACCTGTTCACTGGAGCTTAAGTACAGCTTCAGATGATACAGAAATACCAATTGGGCGAATGCTGGATTGCAAGTAAGAAAATCACTACAAAATATAAAGTCACATCAATCACGGTGAGTGCAGAACACTGATGTTATCAGTAAAAGCATCTCCTGAGAGAGGAACAGGAATTGAAATCCAGTTTTCTCTTTCCTTCTATAAAAGCTATGTTGGTTTGAGATGTAACAATTTTTCTATAAAATGCAGGTAGGAGGCCAGATCTTGCAGTTGTCAACATTGGCATGATTTGGTCCATTTTCATTCCTTCACTTTGATTATATTGCAACAAGATAAGAACATCAGAAAAAGCTTTTCTAACACAAGGTGCAAATTAAGAATATATTTTTCGTTTAGAAAAAAAAGAAAGTAATCTTGACTTATTTTGCTTAGATTGTATTCATCCATTTGATGATAGCAAAAAAAATAGAAAATCAGGAAACTTAGTGTTAGGGCAAATATCACTACTATAGAAAGGAATACGAGTGTTGCATCTTCCCTTCCCATCCTTTTCCTCTCTCCATTTTCAGTGATGTTTTTGTCTCAGTATCTCAGAATTTCAGAGATATTTAGGTTCACATCCTGTAGCAAGAGGAGACCTTCTTTTACAATGTAGCAAAGCTAATGCCTGGTTGGAAACAGGCTCCTGCTGACCATTAGGAGTGTCTAGGCAGCATGTCCAGGATCACACAGAAAAGCTAAACAGAGAAATGAAACTTCGTCTTTAACCCTTCAAACTTCTATCCTTGCAAGTCATTTGCTGGAAACAGAGTATGTGCACTGCAATATTTTTCCACTAGACCTACAACCTTAGAGTTACAATGTGCTAAACTCCATCCTAGAGGCTAGATATTTCCAGTGACTATGTGCAAAAAAATAATAGCATTCTTAAAGTATTGTATCCCATATTTCATACCTACTAGAAACCCGTGGTCTGTCTGTTAGGTGTGGCATGTGCCCTAGCAACGATTTTTAATCAAATTCTAAGAGTAGGAGATGATTTCTCACACAGAAAGAAATAGATGTCAGATCAATACCAGCCATCTCAATCCCTCTTACAGAGTAGACAAATATGCCTCTTGCACAGGTGGAGAGGGAATATCAAGCAAAAAAGTAGCATCATGACCAAAACATAGAAAAAAAGAGTCATGATAAGTTACTTATTGAAAATACCATGAAACTGAAAATAAAACACAGAAACAATACGAACCTAAAATGCACAGACAGCAGTGGCAAACCATGAGAAACACATACTGTGTAAAAATAAAAAGGTGGGAATTTTTTTTTTCTATTTGTTTTGAAAACAGAATTATTGAAACCATTGCAACAGAAGCATGGTGAGAGCCTTCTTGTGTTATAATTAGTGCTGAACAAAAATGCTTTTTATTTGCCACATGATGGATTTTACTGAAAAAAAACCCCAACTCTATATTTCCAAATAATGTTATAATTATCAGCAGAAAGTGAAATGTCAAGCAGATGAAAACTGTCATATAGAAGCAAGGCCCTATCCCCATGACAATGTAAATTGGCTTAGCTGCATGCAAGGCTTCTAGTATGCCTCTCATACTCCCTTGCCTCTTTCTTGTCCCTGAATACAATAGCATTCACAAAAAAAAATCCCATCATAATTGATGATTATTTTCAGTTTTAAACACATAAAAGCCTAAAAAATTCCAAACTTTGTTGCTGCGTTCACAGAGGTTATTCCGATAAAAATATCCTTAATTCCCCACTTTTCTCTCCAGCTCAAATGCTGCCCTGATTTTAGCAAACAGGGAGGGATTCTGACCTTGCTTGCTCCAATCTTTAAATCAGCTCTCCTAGTATGATAATTCCTGTAAGAAAGAGAAGAGTGGGTTTTTTGATTCTTGTCATAGATTTCACTACAGCATAATTTCCGTGTGAAGATCTGTGTATGTAACTGAGTAAATGTATCAAAAGCAAACTGGGATCATCTGTTTCCTGATTTATCTGTCAGATTGCTTTTGATGGCTGTGTATCCTCAACACCTAACCTGGTGTCCCCTGTATGAGGAGCACAGCAGCATACAGACTAGGGATTGTACAAGATGCTGTACAAATAAAGACCTGTGAGTCAATGAATGGTTTTTCATTCGTGTCAGTGGACTTTTGAGTCTGCCTGAAAACAGAGGGGGAAGAGGGAGTGGGCAGAGATGAATTCTTTCTTGCAGAATTTAGCTGTTGGAAAGAAAGTGCAACTTTTCGAGAACAGAAGCTGTGGATACTACTTCAGAAGTAGAGCCATTATAAGAAAATATACAGTGAAACACTTACATTAAGATGTCTCATGCAAATGATACATGTGGGTCCAGTGTCTGAGAGTCACAGTATGTCTAATTATGTGGAAAATCCATGTGAATTGACTTCTTATAGATTAGTGCCAAATGATCAGCACATGTCAAATAAATTAAGAATGTGATAACATCATCTTTATATAGGAGTAGTCTTCCTTAACGTGGAAAGTAGTATTTCATTTTACTCTTCCAAATAAATTAATATCAGTTTATATAGTATAGGCAGATTTGTACAGGATTCCCTCTTGCCTTCTGTCAATGAACCATCTTCTGTCATATCCATGTCCCACTCAGTGGCAGGCATATAAATGCATATACTCATTAAAAACACACAGTACTTGCTTTAAATATCTTACAGACTCCAGTACCTGCTGTTTCATGCTTTCTACAGATGATCCATCTGAAATGAGAAAGGACTGAAATGCCGCCATTACTGTCTATCCTAAGGACTGGAAATGCTAGTATATCTTACAATTCTTTTTAAATGGCAAGATTTTTAATGGCAATACTTAAACCCCATTTTTGTGATTGTCTCCACTGCACAGATTCTCTGTCAAATTATGAAAGCTATTTCATGTATTCAGGAAGAGATTTCTCCCTGCATGAACATAGAAGTCCTCAGAGATAAAAGCAATATCTACCTCAGTGTCATCATTTTCCATAACTTTGCTATAAAAGGAAATAACAAACTTGTATAATAAAATAAGGATATCATACTCTTGGTTTTGATACAAGTTATGATCTTTCCAGCTTCATCACTGATATTCCATTTTTCTTTTTAATACCTCAACTTAGTTCAATTTCTAGGGCAACAGGAAGAAATCACAGTTATTTTAGTTAGGTTTCCATTTCGAGTTTATCCGAGTTCCCTGAACTTAACCTCAATGCCAGCTTTTTCCCACAAATATATACTGTTGAAGAAGAGACCAAAAATTCACAGAGCTGTCAAGTAAGATATCCATTAAGATAATAAGGTGCCAGTGTTCGAACTTCAATGTTACAACACCAAATCTCAAAGGAATTCACTTTGTTAATGAGAAACAAGAGAGGAATTAGTGCACGATGCATAGGGATGAGGGAGAGCATAAGAATATGGAGCAATATGACAGTAAAATAGAAGGCACAGATTGAGGTAATGCAAGGAATCTGAATTCCTCAATTAAGACTTGTAATGAGATTTTTAGCATATGATATGCAGTTTTAATTAAATTATGGCCCTGAGTCAGAGAACAAAGCCAAAGGCCCAGGTTTTTATTTTGTTTCTAGAACAGAGATCTTATCTTCTGGAGCATTTCATGTGCTTCTAATTAAATATGGATTTATGACATTAAAGTACCTGGAAACACGGCATGACTTTTAGGATTCATCCTGTGATCAACTCAGCTCAGTACAGTCAAATGGTGAGATTCTGGCGCCTGATTAAGTCAGGACAACCTTCTTAGTATATTCAGAGGGATGTGGGTAAGGTGTTAGGAGGAAGAAAGCTTAGTTTGTGCACTGTGTGCAAAAAATGTTACTATATCCCGTAGTAAAAAAGAAATGTGTCTCCTTATGTGTAAACAAATTCAATAAAACTTTCATTTTGTTTGCTTGTGGTAACAGGATGTGATTCAATATGGAGCTAAAGATTTCTGAGTACTGCAAAAAGTACTATTCCAATCCGATAGTTATTTTTTTCTGTGTCTTTCAAATCTATTTATTGGCAACCTTCACTGGGCTTTTTTTCACCCCCCATCATATAATTTCTAATAAATGTATTTCAAGTAAGTTTAGTACGTCTCTTAAAATAGAAGTGTAGGCGGGGTGAGAATGTTAGTTCCAATCTTGACATAGTGAATGAATGTCAGAACCTGATTTGCCATGTTTGTATAAGAGAGTGTAGAAACATTAATAAAGTGCGTTCAGTTAAGGTTCTCTTGATACTGCTATGAGTAGCTAACTTCTTGAAGGTCAGCTGCTCTTAAAACCACCTTTTAAATTCTCACAAGAAGAAGGGTTGTGGTGCTAAAGTTAACAAAGCAACATTTGCGATAACTGAAGATATATATGCATAAAATACAAAATTCAGGAACTTACATCCTGACACAAAACCCTTTGTGATAGACTTACCTGAGGATAACGCTGGTGGCTTAGAAATAATGAGACTTGCACCTGCTTGGATCCAAAGTCTGGTACGTATATGATATGCTTCCAGAATAATCAGACATATCTGAGTTTCTTGCAGTGGCAGTGTGTTGATATTATTTCTCAGTATGATGCGTGGCTGTTAAGATAGCTTAGAAATTGTTTCTGTTTTTTTCTCAGGACTAGCATAAACAGTTTCTAAGCGTATGTGGCTTTAAAATTAAACTGGCTTTACTTTTGATACTGGTGAGACATATAGTGCACAACTGTTAAATTTCTTTTTTTTTTTCCACAGAAATGGCCATTATTTGAGAATCTCAGAAGATTAAAATAAAATTAATAGCAATTAAAAAAAAATGAAGAGTATCAAGACCAACCTCAATACATGTACAACATTTACTCTCATGAAATATGTTGATATGCTTCTCTGGCTGCATTCTCATTGTGGTCAGAAAAGACAACTAAAAATAGTATTCCTTAAAGAAGAGTCCTTGTACAAATCGCCAGGCTACACCATCGCAAGAGGAGAATCAGACTTGATGCCCACTGCTGGTTGTTTTCTTTGATTCTTGTATTTTAATCATAGTTCAGGTGCTGTTTCTGTGAAATTATTTCAGAAACCATTGAATTAAATTGTATTACACTGAAGAGGACTGATTTTGTTTCATTGCAATTGCACTCAAAAAGCAATTTCTGTATCTTAGAAAGGTAGAAGCATTTTCTGATGTGGTCTAGTCTAAATGGTTTTTTTAAATGCTCCTTTGGAAAGACAGTTTTGAAATCTGTTTGGAAAATCAGAATCCATCAAAGTCTCTCTCCTGTGAAATTGTTATTTCTCCTTCAAGTTCTCTATCATCAGTGGAAATACTTCAATTTAACTTTATTAACAAGTAACCCACAACCACTAACACTTTGCCAAAACAACTTTGATTTTTGAAACTGCAGATTCAGTTTGCAGTATTGCTAATTAGGCAACAATTTTGTAAAGTGAACAGAACACACTCTAATAAGGGCTACCCAAACAGGTTAGGACCTTGTTCTACACACACAGTCACAAATCCACAGTGGCTTGTGGTTTGAATAACAAATACAAAACTCTGCAATTTGTACGGACTCACCCCCCAGAATACAGACTAAGATCTTTAAAGCAAATTAATTAGAAGTAAATTAGCAAAATACAAAGAAGACAACACTAAAAACAGTAAAAAATCCTCGGCTTTGATCATTATGGATCTATGAAACTAAATTTGTAGTTACTTTCCTGAGTCTCCCTTATGTTCTTCCAGCTCACATATGAGTGGCACGCTTAGTAGTTATGGACTAGAAGTGAACATATGAACTCAAAGACAGACCTGTTCTGGGACTGATATTTAATTTAAAGTAAAGATGGCTGAAAAAAGTAAAATTTTTTTCCATGTATTTGTCCTCAAAATTTTTTCGGGCAGTAGGGTTGTTTATGATCTTTTGTTCTTTTGAAAATCTATCCCCTGATCACCAAACTGTAAAAGATGACAACCATATTTACTATGGTTTATTAAGCTATATTTACTAAGTATGCACTTACTGTCCATTAAAATGTTAGTTTTAAACACTTTCACACTTATCGTAAAATATGCAATGAGTTAGGATTGTGAGCATGGTCTGTTTACTTAATGTAGTCATTAGGTAAAACATGTAAGAACATTAGTCTGAAACATCCTGATGACTTGCAGTTCTCTTTTTTATGCTAAGTCCCGTGGAAAATGTCTTTGCAAATTTTCCCTTTGGCTTCTCTTTCAGTTCCTGGGTCCCTCTCTTCAGACGGTACAGGTGACCATCAAAGGAAAGGAAATGATGGAAATGTCTCAGTCAAGCAGAGGTCCACACTTTTCAATACTTCATGCAAAATGCTAAAATCCTCTGCAATCCTCCTTCAGCTGAGACTACACAAGCACACATAATGACATTATGTGGATGTGACAATGGAAAATTAATTTTAACTGGTGTGGTCTCAGCCACACAATGACAGAGTAGTCTAATTTTTCTACAAAGTATCCCAATGGCAAGAATTACGTTGCTTAGAAAGAAAAAAGGTTTAAAATATTACAAAAATTTTCAATACCCTTTATCTGCTACTTCTCCTCCCTGAGGCATTTCATGCCCCTAAAGGTTTTTCCAAACCATATATTTTAACGTTAAGAGTTTAATGTATTTATTCAGGAAACAGAAATTGTATCATATGATTTGTGTGACCAATTGTAAGTCTAAAACAGAGTTCTAGTGTTCTCTGCTAAATCATCAGTAACAAATTCATGAGGAAGTAAGAGGATAACATCCAGAACAAAAATTCATCCTGTAAATTATAAAAAGAAAATTCAAGAACCCTGTAAGCTGGTTGCATATATTCTATGCGCAAAAAGGAACTTTGTCAAGTCTTATTTGGCATTAATAGTGCAAAAAATATCTTGCTTTGAATATTCTTTAAAATTTTCCTCTCCACTTTTGTGTCTTATCACAGAATTGTTTTCCTAGACTTTAACACAAGTTCATTTATTTTCTACTCTGTTTTAATAAAAATTTTAAAATAATCAATCTCAGCACTTGAAAATTACACCATATCAAGGACAAGCCAAATGTTTCTTAGCCTAATCAGAGATTCTATGCATGATTTTCCCTCTTCAAATATTTGTGGTGGTTCCAAAATGCTTGCAGACTCTTGTAGCATTTAAGAATATCTTTTGTTTAACAGAATAGCATATAAGCTCTTATTCACCATGATTTATCACTATGATAACAATAAATGTTGATTTTCTTTTCTCAGGTTGCTCTGTTTTGGTTATTTTTTGTAGTCAGAGACAAAAAAAAGACAGCATTAACAAAAGTAGAAAACAAAAAATTATGAGAAATGCATTTTTAATATGCTTTTGAAGTTATGAAAAGGGGTTTTTTTTTGTATTAGTACTCAGTCATTCTCTACTGCTTCTTAGTAAAGTATTTCTCAGAAGTACAAATCAAATTTAAGAAAGAAGTTAAACAAATATTCTAGTGGAGCTTGTGTCAGTTTAGATTTAGCTGTGTAATTATGTTTTTTATGTGCGTGTGCATGCACTTCACTATAGCTTCACTTTAGCTGACAGAGATAGTCCAGCACTCATTTCACTAGAGGGGAGCATTTGTCTGTCATTTCCTGAAATATTTAACCCAAGAAGAATTCCTAGCACACCCTTTTTTGTCTCCTTTGTTTTGTTTGAAGGTAAAGGGGAGAGAGAACTTGTAGATAGGATCTCATGAATCACTCTGAGAATTGCACAGCAAAGTAAAAAAGACGTGTATTTCTTAACCTTATTGCTACTATAATATCTTCCTATACATCATAGCAATGATTCCCTTGTGCACACATATGTCACTATTTGGCCATAGTTACACCCCAGGTACTGAAGAAACTGTGAAGTGGGGCAACAAGGTGTATGGAGTTTATGCAAATATCATTTAGGAAGTTTATTGTCTTTCCCCTTGATGATTCAGTACAGAATAAACATCATGTGTCTGTGAGCCACTCACAGCACATCACCTGTGAGGAGGTTTGTGTTACTTAAAGGAGTGACTCTGGAAGCTAAGGGCAAACTGTGTGTATTGAAAGTTTGAGACAAGTAGATAGCTAAAGCTGTAGTCTTAAATGGTTTCAGCTACTGTCCCAAACATCATTTCACAGTACAGTGTAGGGAAGATGACTTCTCCACAAACTTAGTCTTAAAAGACAGGGAGCTTTTGCAGTTCCACTGAAAGATCAAGGGCAACAGAAAATGTTGAGCAACTCTTAAGAAAATCCGGGAAAGGTTTTCACCTGCAGCCTATCACACACTTACTGCCTGTGACTGTAAGCTTATATGAATACAGGAAACTTCTGAACAATACTTTTTTTTTTTTTTTTTCTGCAGTCCCTTTCCTAAATGTTTTTCAGTGCTTTTTTGCCAGGGATATGACAGGTCATGTCCTCCATTTTAAAAATCATATTTAGATTTAAACCTAATACCACTTTCAAAGAAAAACAATGGTGTGATTAGGACACTATTTATCCCAAATGTTTAAGAATAAAAGAAACGGGTTTATATAAAACTACTACTGTGCTCATGCCCTTCAAAAGACCATAGATGACCATCATAATACTTTAAAAAGGGGGGGTATGGAGAGAGCAGTAATGGAGACAGAAAATGACAGAAAAGGAAAACTACTTTCACACTCACTTAATTATAAAGTTTCATTACAAAAAAAAAAAGGTATGAATTCAGTCTGTACATTATTGCCAGATCATGATACTTTCAATTGCCCTAACACATGATGTATATTTATTTTCTAATAGACATTTAAAAGCAATGAATTTAATCTGAACTAGATTTCTAGGCTTCCTGTATAGTTAAAAGAGGAACATCAAGATAAAGGCAAACATTCAGCCCACCTTCCTTCCCCATTTGTCTTGAGAATTTTTCTCAAGGGAATGTAATTCCTTGCTGCGGAGAGTGTATAGACAATTAAAGCAGAACAGATATCTAATTTTTAGATGACTACATTTAGAGAGTTCTAGAACTAGTTGGGAAAGTACTTCACTATGATTAGCTCTTAGCTGCAGTTTCTGTTACAATGCAAATACTGGGAAAAGTCACATTGCAGAATTCCTTTTTACATTAAACTATATGGAAAGGTACTATGCTCCAAAGGTAATAAAAACATAGGACAATAAAATCAAGATCTATGGCTTGAGTCTGTACTGTCTCTCTCAAAACAGCATTTCCCAATGTCTAGCACACATGGGACAATTTGAAATTTGACATCTTTTGGTATTTTAGCCATCCATCCTAAGACAGGATGAAAAAGTCTTTAAAAAATACTGGAAAGTCTCATGACATTAGCGTCTTTATTTTAATTTAATAAATATATGAAAACTTTCAGGTTTTTTCCAAAACTGAGAGTTTTGGATCAGCTCTTGAAGAACCCCTTCCCTCCATTTTTCTTTGATGGAAATTAAGTCAAAACAATCATGACAGAAGAATTGCCATCTTCTGGTTTCGTAAACATTATTTACTTCACCTTAATTTTAGTAACTTGAGGCTTATGCTGGAAAAGTAAAATGTTGGAACCTCAAGAGATTGCAAAAGTGCCTTTTTATCTTGCATTCCTGGTTTATCTGGGGTTTCCATCTGCATTTCTTGTTCCTGACATTTATGTAGAAACTGAAACTCATCTAATTGACCATAGTTGTACTAAGGGTAATTCCTGTAGCTGTATTCACTAACATATGGAAACTTGAGCTTACTGTAGTGATTAAACTTCATCTGTTTTTCAAATTGTGTAATTAACTTCTGTTTGCCAGGAAAAAAAAATATTATTTCAAACTTTCCCGTGTTGGCCACTGGTCAAAGCAACAACTTGCTTTGAGAGTAAATCACAAGAGTGATATATCCACTGGAGAATTGTAAATAGCACAACCTATAGTTTTCTCCAGTTAAACACATCTCAGCAATGCTAATCAGCTTGAATGCATTTGAAGGACTTGAAAATTTTTGTCATGCTAAGTGGCATAACTAGATTATGATTTAAGGTAGCAACAACAAATGATAATCTTAGTTGCTGTGTGGCTTTCTTCACAGGTTTGAGTGAAATCAAATTCCTCAAGAAGTTATCTTAGATAACTTTGTCCCCTTCCATGACCTGAGAATGAAGCATTGCCTCACACCCTAAAGACATTGCCTCATACCCTAAGGGCATTGCCCACATCAGGGCACTTGTTGGAGCAGGAATTTCCCTTATGGGAGTGTAAGGCCCACAAAACTAAGCTGTTGTCTGGAGACAGACCACCAGCTTTTAGTGTAACTTCTGTTAAGGGTTGCACCCACAATAATAGATTCTCCTCTCTTTCTTAACTTCAGCTCTTGGTGTGTGCATTACAGATCATACCAGTGGACTAAGGGATATGTAGTGTTATATGGTAGCACGAGAGACAGGGGACGAATGGGTCCTGCTGCAGAAGCTGTCAATTGTGTGAACAAAATGCCCAAGGACTGAAAATTTCCTTTAAGATTTTGACCACTGAAAAATACTGATGAGAATAATCGGTCAAATAACTGAGAAAATCCTAAAAGGAGATAGAAAAAAACACGTTTTGGAAATAAATCAGTTGTAATCTTCTCTTGAAAACAGGACATTTGGAATTCTTTCACCTGAAACTAGTGTAGCTTTGGAGGATTACCCACTTTGATCTCCATGTGAATTCCCCAGAAAAGTAGATGCCTCTTTAAAACTGGTCTACTCATATTTTTAGTATGGCATGCCTTAATATCTAGATCTAAAATCTTGGGTTTCAAAATAATAGTTGTGGAGGTTGAAAATACTCAGATGTGTAATAATTTTTACTATTGTATTTTCTCTGTTTTGAAAGAGATTTTAAAAGATTTGAAAGATTTGAGATTTGTTTTCCAGCTACACCACTCTCTCCCTCTTAAGAAAACATATGAAAACCCCATAATAATAGACAACTTTCTGGGTGCAGTTTTCTTTGTACTAACTTTTCGATAAAACAATTGGAGATAGTCACCATGTAAACAAGCCAATAGTCTGCTGGGTTGACCTATGTGACAGTTCCTGTGTTCTCCTTCCTACTTTGGGTGTCTAATGGACTTAAAGGAAGCAGATCTGTCTACTCTGCAAAAAAAAAAAGATTAACAGATACTTCTTGGAATGTGATCTCTTTAGAACTAAACAGTAATAGAGGTTGAAATTAATTGTGCATTTAACTTCTGGTTAATGTCTAACCTGCCACTGCACTGGGTGTACTCTTGTCTTTTCACCAAAATATGCAAGATGACTCATCTAAGAAATAGATTAGCCCTATCTTGGGTCTACACAAAGACTTACTATTTTCTTCTAAGAGAGTATGAGCTGTCAAGAAAGGTAAATGTTCCATATGGCCCATACTATTGACAAGCCTTGAGATCACATTGTTTTTTGTTAACTCTTTGAGAAACAGATGATTACCTTGAAATAAAACTCCTGACAGAAATAATCTTGCTTAGGAGCAACTATATTTGTACTTGAGGCATTTCTTTAATTCCTTTGGAATTCCCATGTGGCTTTTCTTACTTAAAGTTAGTTTGTTCTGCCTTTTTTGCAAACCCAGGCCTCACACAACTCAGCCGTCCCTGACTCTCCAGGTGGATAAAATATATTTTTTTCTTGTATAAGCCTGAAATATCTGAGGACCACGAACATGAAAGAACACTATACTTCACTTTCTATTCTTATAAATTCAAATGCTCCCTGCTATGGGAGATAAGATTCTCAATAGAACATCTCTGATTTTAAATTCCCATTAGTGCTGAGTTACCTTAAGTCCTACATTGCAGAGTTGTTCTTGTTGCTTAGACATGTGGGATATAGCTGTGCTATGTTTTTTGCCCTTAAAATGCTCTTAGAGATTATTTTTTGCAAAATATGGATGCAAATGGCCTGGATTTTGTTTGTTTTCAAAATCCAAGAATTACTATACTCAAAGAAATTATTTTTATGGTACTCCATTTTTCTAAATGTCTCACTGAAATCACTCAGGGATCTACCTTCTCCTCAGTGCTTCCCTTTTGACCCATGACCTAGTCTAATATAACTCCCTTTCCTTTTAAAGTATCATCTTTCAGAATATCTCAAGGGACATTTGATTATTAAACTTAGCAAAACTAACTCTGTTACCAGTGTTATAACATTTTATGGAGCTCAACTGAATCCTGCTGTGTCAGTTCAATTTTCTGGGTTAAAACAATGAGCAAACCTTGCAATCATCTGCCTTTTTTTTGTAAAAAACAACCTAAATGATAATTAGGTAATGATATCCGGAGGTTTATCTAAGACTAAGATGTTTGTAACAAATCGGGGGAACTCACTTCTTTTTCTAATATGAGCTTAGGACCTCAGCTGAGAACACTAAACTGAAGAAAATCCACTCTCTTATAAAAGGGGGAAAAAAGAAACAATCACTTGCAGAAAGTTGAGCATATTTTATCTTGTACACAAGCAATCTGGAAATTAAAGTTTTATTATGAATCATTTGTTTCAGTTCCATATCTGACCATTTTTTTTCTTTCTGTACATGTTCATTTTGGCAAGTCATGAGTCAATATTTAATATAAAACTCTGACAATGTGTTATTGGTATCAATATTATAAATGTTTGCCTAATGCATTAAGCAAACTATTGTAGGATTTTTTTCATGTCATATAAGGAGAGGAGAACAGCGTTTGTTGAGACTTTGATCTTATCCTTATCAGCATTACTTCTCTGAGCTTCTCAGATAATATGCTGAAGAAAAAAGTAATGATCACAAGTTGGTTAATACTGAAAAAAGGGAGTGTTTCTTAGAAAATGTAGAAAATCTTTAAGAGGTCAGGAGGAAAAGGTAGTGTGTGTTTCTGAATTGTGTTGAAATATCTCCTGCAACTTTTCTCCTCCCATTACTACCAGGATGTTTTAACCCTCCCAGGTGGTGGGAAATATTTTAGAGGGGAGTTTCTTTGTATGTTTAGTAATGTGGGAAAGCTATGAGAGGAGTGTTCCCTGAAAGCTGTGACTCATCCCTCACGTTGATTCTGTAAGAATACAGGCTTTGTTTACTGTGGAACTACCGAAAGAAGGTACATACATTTTAAATAGAAAACTTTCCCTATACATATGTAAAATTAAAAATTCACAAAATTGCTTGATATTGTACACCTGCCAGCTTAAGGAATGACCCACAGTTCTTTTGCTGCCTCCTAAACAGAACCCTTGTTTTTGAAGGCTCTGTGAGTATTGACACATAGCCCAAGTCAGAGTAAAATTTACAGTCCTTCTCTGATAAGAAAATTCTGACCATTCTTCCTCTTTCCTCATGTTTAAGGGAGATACCTCTCATTCTGCTCAAGCATTTAATGGTTAGAGAATTTTTCTAAAGTCCCAGAGATGAAAACACAGGTAATCTCTGGATAGCCAGATGATGCTGGATCTCCACTTTGTTCTTTGATTTGGAGAACTGTATCTAAATGTCATATTGCTTTGTAATGCCAAAATCAAGTGTTTTCAGGTTAGCATTTTCTCTGTTATTAAAAATGCTCTATTTTATATGAAATGTAATGCTTCACCTACAGGTAAAATCTCTCTCTAGTTTCTAAGCTATTAAGGTTCTCCCTTGGTCCACTAAATATTTAATTGCTCTATAGAAAAGGAAGCAGATTTTGACAAAAGAGGCTTTTCTGTCTTCCCAGAGACTACACAAGGAGTTCAATCCCTTACATTTGTCTTCATAATTCTTCCTGAATTAGTCACCTAATATAGATGGTGTATGTTACTGAGGGTTGTAAATTTCAGCTGTTGTCTAAACATCCAAAAGTTGATGTCATAATGCTGGGTTTAAGGACTTGCGTGACATCTAGGCTATACACATAAGGGTGTTTCCCCAAGAAACTCTTAATATAGATAAAATTACTGTGATCAAGACTAATGTGAACCAAGATATCTTCGTGAAGATTAATCTACATATTTTATATTCTTTGCAGGGTTTGTACTGTGTGTATCACAAATTAAAATACATGATACACATAGTACAGACAGACAGTTTCACTATCTTCAACTGTCTCTATGTATCTTATGGTATACATATCTTAAGGTACATATCTTTAGGTATATATATCCTAGCATAAATATCTTTAAGGACAAGTCTCATCAGAGAGTTTTTCTCTTTAGCAGCTGTATAAAGACCCAGTGATTTTGTCTCCTAGCTTAAGATGGGTGCCTAAACCAAGTAGAATAGATTACACTGTAAATTTCTGTTCATTGACCCCTGAGAGAGTTCAGACTATTAACAAAGTAAAATTTAGATATCTAATATAGACTGAGGTTAGGAAAGATGCATCTTATGACCATATTACAGTCTTGAGGTCACAGCTCCACTATTTAACTTTGGGAATGGGAGCAATTTATATTCTACAAGTGAATTTATAGAGGCCAAACTGAAGTGATAGAGCTTGCCATCCTATTAACAGGAGTTACTAGATCTTGAAAATATCAAAGGCAATAGAAAGGTTTGAAAAGACAGAAGCAAAATTGACTATGACTACCACAGTCACAGGCTTGAGGAAAACAGTTTTGATGACTAAAAGTGTGTGTGTGTAGGTGTCCCTTTGTAGCTGCAAGCTTGATTAAATCAGGATAAGTGATTTAATATTTACAGTTCAGTTACAGAAGAAATGTAGGAAGTGAAAACATCTTAAATTCTCTCCTCATCTGAGTGAGCTCTCCAGCATTATCCCAAGAGGAAGAACTGAACCACAATATTGAATTCCATAATTTAATCCACTAAAAATGCATTGGAAGAAACATATTGTCATTGTGAAACTAATTTTTAATGCCCTGATATAGTAGGCAGTAAATTGACTTTATCGAGAAATTTCTTGCCTGCCTTTTGTTAAGTTAGAAGTGAGTTGTTGGTGTTGCATTTTTTAAGCTCAAATAATAGTATAGCTATTCACCTTAGATACGTAGACTGACACTTTCCAGGTCAAACAAGTTATATCATAGTATCATTAGTTTAACCTCTTAAAACATAATTTCAAGGAAAATCAGCCTTAAAAATACCTGTTCTGAAATGAAAGCCTAATTTAATCTCTGCCACTTCTAGTCTGACAGCTCCATCAGAGATACAACTCTGTTCTTTTGATGGCCTTTATGAATAGACTGTTGTTAGCTGACCACAACACAACTTTTTCAAGCTTCTAGAAAGAAGCAGAATGTAATATTGAGAGTTCCCCCTTTTACAAAGGAAAACCCATTGATAGCTTGGTTCACATATTACAGTCAGTGTCACAGCATGTCAACTCCATTATCAGTCACATCAATTTTCATCTGAAAACCCCAATTACATAGCTCAGAGCACAATCCAAGAAGATAAACTCTGTAATCAAATGCAGAGAATGTTTACTGGAGCATACACGTGTGTGTGTTTATACAGTTATATATGTATGTTAGTATTAATATTTCCATTATAAACAACAACAATTTGTTCTATGCCTATTTATAATGCTCATGAAATGTTCAGAGATTCAGCTAATAACACATTAGCACATAGACAGCTGGAGAATTGGTGACGGCTGCCAATTACTTAGAATTCTTCAAATAAACAATAGTTTCTCCTCCCTTTGAAATATATGGAAATGGGTTATTGTTATTTTAAGTGCTGCTGTACTGAAATGGCACCTGTGCTTGCTGTAATGTGAAACATTGCATTCCAAGCAAGAAACAAATCTACATGGAACTCTGTGTCCCAAACTATTCTTTGCAGAATCTTTGACTCTATTCAAGACAAAAGAAGGAAAAAAAAAATATGACAAGACAGCTATCTTCATTGATCTCATTTGGACCACGTTTACCTGTCCCTTACTTTGCCCATACCACCAAAAGGCTGAGTATGTTTGTGAAAACTGTGAAGGCGATCAAGAGATTGCTAGGTTTTTTTCAACCATTAATTCAGATTTACATATACTTTAATTCAAGAACATGCCTTAAGGGCTCAGCAACTTCTGTGCTAACAATTTAAGCACACCTCACATTCCTGTTCACTCAGCTTCTTCCATTAAATCACTAGCTTTGTTCCAGCTGCTCTTATACTGTATTTCAATAATTGCGACAATCCATGCCATTTTTTTTACAGATCATGAGCTGGCAAATAGGATATTAGTCCTTAGTTTCCTGTTTAAACCTCTTCCATCCCAGTGCAATTCATGAAAGTCAGTTCTATATTCAGTAAAAAGCTAGTTACAGTAAACTGAAGTTTTACTTCTGTCATATATGTCTTGTTGCTAAGAAAGTGATGTGCTTCTGTAATCAAGTTAAACTCCTATATCTTGTTGAAGAACACAGCAGAACTTTAAAGATATTTATTCAGACGCACAAAGGATTTTTTCCTTTAGTTCTCACTGAAGCAAAATTTCAAAATTTCTGTTTCTGAGAGTTTGTCCTGGCGAGAACAAGAAGTTACTCCACTTTCACATTGCCTCATCCAGATTTATGCATTCTCCTTTAACTTCCAATAGGTACATGAATACCACAACCAAAACAATTATTTTATATAAAATTCTTCAGATACATATCTGTCCAGATATACTCATAATCAGTTGTAGAACCAATGCGGTTCTAGAGGCTGCAAAGTCTGATAAAATCATGCTAATTACTTCTCTAATGTACAGAGTTTTTAAGATTCAGATTTTTTTCACATGTATGTATATGTACAATGTTTATGCTCCTAATGTCCTTGTACTGTAAGCTCAGGTTCTGATTTGATTTCCATATGTGTTTTAGATGGCTCCAGGATAAGGTTTTGGCTCAAGCCTACCTCTATCTTATCCTTTTTTCTGAAGACCCTTCTCAGCATTTTACCTGTATTCAGAGGCACAGACTGTAGTGCTTATGACCATTATGCTTACTGCAATTTACATTAAATCAGTGTGCCAGCATTGCTTTCTGTAACTAAACAAAAAAATGCTAAATTGTCCTAAGGTATTGTAACACGCAATTTTTCCCTGGACAAAGTCTGACCAAAGCCAATTAATGGGATTAGAGTTAAATGGTTTACATGCTGCAATAAAAGAAGTCTGCTACAGTCAGTGTTCAGATCTCTTTATCTGCAAGGCATTCCCATAAATGTTTTTTTGCCAAAATGTACTGGAATGACCGCCAAGACAGGCTGCTTAACTATACTGTACTCCTGCTTCTATTTTAATTAGACTTTAAGTGGTAAATATTTACTAATTGTCTTCTGGGCAAACAATTAAGAACTCCTGATCTCTTTTACCAAAGTAAAGTTCATCTGGCAATGCTTTCAGATTACAATCTAGAAAGGTTTATCTTAATTAAATGTCCCCTTCCCGCGCCATTTTTAGAAACAAAAGTTTCTGAGACATGAAGATTAGATGTGTATAAAGCAATAGATGCAGCAGGGCCTCAGACACAGCTATTTCTCCTCACTGCCTGCTCCATCACGATTCTGATTTTAGGTATTCTTGTTTTATTTTGCCTACGTGCATTGTCTCTTCTAGCACTCCTCGTCATAATCCGGTGTCCACCAGTAGTATTTATTGGTTAATTTCCGCTGTGGCCTCAGTTACCAGGGCTAGTATATTGCCAGCTGAGGGCTAGGGAGTCGGGGGCTATGGGGGATGCCAGGGGGCATGAAGGTCAGTCCCACCCAGGGCATCAGATTGTGAATGGGCTGAGATTATACTGGATGCCGGCTCCGCAGATGGGCTTGTCTCAGCCAGGCCCATGGGCAGACAGAGCATTGACCTGGAATGGGTCCTGAGCCATGGGGGTGGAGGCCCTGGGGAACTGGGTAGGGACAAGGAGACCCATCGATATCCTCAGCCCTGGTGGCCATCAGAAATGCTCTAGTACAACACACAAGAGCCATCTGCAACCTCCTGTTTTTCAGACTTTTTCAGCTTGTCCAGATCTGCCATAGTTTTTCCTTGATGGCCATGGTCAGATTCACACACAAAGCTCTCTTGCCAAAATTAGAGACTTTTCAGGATGTCAGGAGAATCAGAACTCCTCAAAGAAAAGATCACAGTATATTTTTTTATCACTTACTTCTGAAAGAGTGCAATAGAAAGATACTTCCACGTACATCTCGTGCTAAGCCACGTATTTGAAGTATAGTAAAGCTCTAAGTACCCAAAGCCATGCTCTAACAATAGTGCCTTATCCTTATGAAGAGCTATTGTCCCATTTTGTCTCAATGTCATAACTTACAAGAGTAGCAGCATCTTAGATGCAAACAAAAGAAAACTTAAACCGCTCGGTACTGAGGAATATTTTAAAGGTTTTTATAAATGCTTAAATCAGTCAGATAGATGGGCACAGTGCTTGCTCTACAACTACTCAAGAAAAAGGCATAATTGCATTGTAGGGAGTTTAATAAAAATATTTGTGCAACAAGAATTTTGCTTCAAAAAGAAATTCAGTGGTTGATTAAAGGATAGGAAAGAGGTTAATACTTTTAATGTTAGGTTAAATCAATAGGACATTCACCTCTGAAATATTGCGTTCTGTTTATTGGCAGTCTGTCTCAGAAGTTCAGAAACAAGTGACATTTTTAGAAACACACGGAAGAAAGAAAGGAAGGATTGCTTAGTTTAAAAAATAAATCAAGAAAAGGAAGAGAAGATAGAGGTATATAAAGAATAATCGGAGATTGCTACTGTATTCCTCAGTAGGAAGCATTGTAACCCTTTGTCAGACTTTATTTTATGGAATCTCAAAGCAATTAGTTATTAATACAGAGAACAGGAAGAATTATAGAGAACGTAAAATTGGATTAAAAGCCCATCTACCTTATGTTTTCAGGGCATATCTCAGATAATAATTCTCCTGGTTTTTAAATTACATTTTAAATTTGTCACAGGGAACTGAGTGCACTCAGTTATGATGTGTGCTTGTCTGTACCCACCTATATTCACAGAGAGTGATCCAAGTGAATGGAAAATTGTTTATCCCCTTAGTGACCTAGGGCATATCATAAAGACTGTGAAATTGTAAGTTTCTTTCTGCTTTCCGGTTTCACTTTGGATCATTTCTTTTTTTTGGATCAAGTTAAAAAGAAAGAGGAAAAAAAAGAAAAAAATAGAAAAAAAACCTGGACCAGGTGGGTACCTCTTTAATATGACCCTGCACTTATATTAAACATAGGATCATAATAATATATGTTATACTTAGGGGATTTCTTTTGATCTAAGAACAGAAGTGCTAGACAATATCTGACGCATCCCAATATGAAAAATATGTTATTAAATGATGAGTATCTGCAACAGAACACAGTGGCACTGAAAAGAAAGACATGAAAAAAAGATGACAAGGCTTGTCAGGGCTTCTCAGTGACAAGGGCCCTGATGAGATGAAGACATAAAGGAGGTACTAACGAAGACATTATCAACATGATTATATTAATGCTTTTAAATGACTTATTAAAGAACAGAAAAATGTGCTAAGCTCTATTAGAGCCAAGAAAAACATTTATTTCCTTCCCCATCCCAATATCTGCTAAATGCAGATTTCAAATAAAATCCATATTAAAATATTTATATAGCTGTTCCAGAATAACCTACCCTTCGCTACTGGCTTTTGGTCATTTTGGTGGTGGTAAGATTTTGGGTGCAAGGGAGATTTTTTCCTAGAAGCATACAAAATCCGGCAGCCTAAACCAATCTTTACTTGGTTAAAATGCATGGAACGGATAACATCTCCTTCGAGACATCTACAATTTCAGCAGACATCTGGGTAGGAGAAAAAGAAAGGAGGCACTAGAGAGGGTCACAAAACAGGTCAGTGACAAAGCTGTGAAGGGAAGTCAAGCGTCATGTCATCAGCTGTAGGGCCTCTAGGCAAGAACGGCTAACTTGGGAAATTTCATTGATACCTACACAATTTTATCAAAATCCACTCTACTGAAATAATATTTTGCTTGAATTCTATTAGGTCTATCAGGCATATTAAAGTCCTTCATGGTTTGGAACTGTAATAGATGGCTGCAGCTGCCTCCAGAACTATCAGGAAACTCTCTCTGTGTGTTGGGGCAGTTAGAGTTTTCCTGTAGGAATCTGGAAGAAGTTGCATGACTGCAGCTTCTCACTTTGATTGCTGATCCAGCCTGTAATCTACTCTTCGAGTAATCTTGCCTTCTGTTACCTTATTGCTCATTATTCATTTCCTGCCTTAGATTTTAACGTTTTGCTTTGGAGGGGGATTATACAGGTGACTGCATAATCTATAGCCAAAGAAGCACAACTGCAGGAACCCAGGTAGAGGTTGGGCTCGTTTTCATTAAATAAAGTTTTGAATGTCTCATAGAAAGGAAATAGGAATATTTTTCATTGGACTTTGTGCACTATTCTAAAGTGTTAAACACAAGAACTTTCAGCTACAGACTGCATAGGAAATTCCTGCTGTAGTCAGTGGGAGATTTGCGTATGACCACTATGTGACCCAATAAGTGTATGATCTACTTGTGTTCTGCTTTTAATTAGGTCCAGACAGCCTGTTTCCAAAATAAACAGAAATTCCAATGACAGAGGCCTTTACCCATTCAGAGCAAAACTAAAGCCAAGTTTTAAAATATGTTTTATAGCTTTGCTTTTACCTTTTGGATTGCTTACTGATGAAAAATAGAAGTGCTGTATTTCACATATTGTGTACTTTCAACTGTGACCCAAAGGATGAACATGAAGTAATGAGCAAGTCTATCCCGATGTATTTTGTTCTGTTTTAATTTGTGATTCAATAAATAATTTATCTGGTCAATTGACACATGATATTGAAACATTTAGATATTAATTAGATAATTTTCTTACTTCTATAAAATTAATAGAAACTTATAGAAGTGTGGTATTTTTTCCTGATATTGGAAGGTGTTATTTCAAGTCTCAGACTCAAGATGTTACTAATGTTATTGCTATAGAGCATGAATCAGTAAGTATTTTCATTTATTATGCATTGTGTGTTTCTTGTGTGATAATTTGGTGCAAGAAATGGTTTATACACCAATCTTATTACCCATAAGCGCTAAATGTATTGTAATTTACATGGTATGCATTCTCCAGTCTTGTTAAAAAACAGTTGCATTGACCAACTGCTATAATAAAACAGTGATATTTTTATCTTCATCTGGATATTGAGCAACAGTTTACCCTTTCTCTTGCCTTGCCTGTTTTGAAGTTAACATAGTTAAAAATACTGGAAAGGGAAAAATAAATTGAGCATTAATGTCACTAAGGGTGTACATTATTTTAATTAAAATAATACTGAGTCTTTCATCTTCAGGAGTCTCAAAGTAATACATCTTTTTTCTATATTTACATTTTTCCAGTACTGTTCTCATCAAAGCCTGTGTCGATATATTCTTTGATGTTAAAAAGTGCAGTGTTTGTCTTCAAGATTTCTAGAACATTAAATATATGGAAGAGAGGGAAGTAAACAAGGAAGACCAAGCATAAGATGTATTTGCAATGGAAGTATCAGAAATGCATCATGAGAAATTTTTTTCTGGACTAAATAGTCTACAGAGACTTTAGAAAGGATCTAAGAAGAAGGTGAGCACTGGATAATGCTCTTTTTGTTGCACTCATTGTTCCCAGGAATTCTCAGCTAAACACTGTGCTACATTTTCTCTTTTTATATTAATATACACTAATGGACATGTTCACCACTCAACTGTGCATCTACTCTTTCCTCCATAATAATCTGCAGCAACAATCTCTGCTGCACTGCAATGTAGTGTGGAAAAGTATTTCTTCCCTTTGTTTTGTGTTTAGTTTCAAAACCCAAATCAGGGCAAAAAAACCCATCTGTACTCCTGTGGAAAGGTACTATCATTGTACCTCTATACCTTAACATTATGCCATAATCTTTGTTCTTACAAGATTTGAAGCAAAGTATAGAACAGAACATGAAAATGGTGATATATCCTTGCTATAGTTTCAGTCATGAATACTACAAATAAAGAACATAGGCTCAGAGTTCAAAACTGTCAGGTAAAATCAGAAAAAGATAAACCATACCAGTGGTATATGTGCTCAAAATAGATATTTTTTGTCCTAACAAATGCCTTTAAATCATAATTTATGCATTTTTGTAGTGAGTTACATACAGCAAATCAGCTCATATGAGATAAATATATGACAATACATTACCTTTGACAACGTAATATAGCTTCTCGGTTCATTGATGAGAAGGGACTGAAGATACATTTTTGCTATAATATTTTAGAATTAGAATAATTTTTGAGTCAGTGATGACCTGGTTTTATTAAAGACACATCCAAAATCACGTCTTTATTTTTCACTTCTCTTAACTTCAATCCCTGTTGACACATCTAGCATTTGTGAAAGAAAAGTAAAAGATACTGATTGAAATCCTCATTTCCTGTCTCACTTGGGTTAGCAGAGTCCTTTCTTCTCTTCAGGCAATTAAATACTGTCCCAATGGCTGTAAGTGCCAGAAAAGATTGAAATCTGATTCTCCCTGTAATTCTTTGAATCTCCCCTTCTGGTATACATCAGAAACAACATCACCAAAGAATCTTGAGAGGAAAATCTCATCTTTTGTGTATATGTAACTGTTTCAAGTCCTGATTTTTTTCTATACTATTCTTAAGTACAATCCTTTGTTCCATATTACTCATTGAGCTGACCAGTGGCTTTGCATCTGTACACAAGGTGGCTGCAATTCTGTAGTGTTCTGTATTCGTAAAATGTAGAGCTCTTTGAGCTGATGAATTTTTAGCAACTTTTAAATATATACTATAATAAATAGTGTAGCCATATCTCTTTTTACTAAAAAAGGGTAGCATAGAAAAAACAAATTAATTACAGATTCAATTTTCTGTAAATTGCTTTTCTTCATTTCTTCTTAATCATACCAAATAAGTTAGTCAAAAGCTTTCCTGTCACAGAACAAATCTAAACCAAAAAAACTTGTAGCATGTACACGTTTAGCTTATACTTTTATCCTTACATCCCTGTTTAATTCAATATAAATCTGAGGTTAGCACAAATGGCACCATCCTATATATGTATTTCTAACACAGTGTGTGGTTGATGCTGAGCCATTAGAGCTATTAAAGCACATTAACATTAAGTAGTGTAATAACATGAACTATGTCTCCTCCATTAACGAAATCCTTCTCTCCTTAATACTTTTATTGTGGAATTCTGTATGATTTATTACTGTACAGCTGATTTAATTTCAGTACTGTGTTCCTAAACATTTTGGTCTTGTTTGAGCTAGTAATAAGTCTCTGAAAAATTATCTTTATTTCAACAGGTGAATTCGTCCAAATCATGAAAGCACCCACTACTGCTTTAACAGATTGCATTTTGAAAAGACATTTTATTACTGCTGTATTGAGTGGTTTTAGATGAATAATTCTGAAAAATCATTGGAATATTTGTAACTGATTAGGTTCTTTGCTTCACATGATTTTTGCATTTTGTTATTTAGTTGTTTTTTCTAGAGAAGCCATGACTGATAGCAAGAGCACGGAGTGACAGAGTGAGCTTAACCAGAAAAATTGAGTTGAAATCATTCCCCTAAAGAAGCTTAGCAGAGAAGTGGCAGCATCAAAATAAGCATTTCCCAAGTTTCATCAATCCCTTTTCAGCACTGTAACTATTGTTTCCAGTAGCATATCTGCGCCTTTTATCCTTGAACTTTATGTTAAATTTGAAGAGTAGTAATCTATAGAGCGTTTAGTCTTTCTTTGGGAACTTTAATATTGGTCATTTTTTTCTGAAGTATTGTAGAATATTAGATAAACTAGTGACAGATAACAATATATTATACCTGAATAATGGGAAATCTTTGTATCTATAAAGGTCATGCTGCTTTCTTTTTCTATTAAATAAAGCCTCACGTCTAGTTCTAGCAATGGTGTAGCTGATATGCTCTTACTTTATCAGAGAATAGTTGCATTACAAAATTGGAAAACATTCAGTCACTTTCTCTTTCAGCACTGGACTGCACTCAAAAGCCAGGGGGTAAACTGGTTCTCAGCAAACAGACATCCAGTGCTGAGGATAAAATGCCTCATTAAAGATTTGTTCTTAAAAGTATAGATGCAATGTAGTCTCTAATATATCTTAAGATACCTTGGCAGACCTTTGGGTATATAATGCATGCTATTGATTTCACTGAGACCACAAAGGGAAATAGGTCTCCCTATGTCCAGTCCTTGGTCTGTGTTGGTCTTTCACTTAAAGACAGTAATACCAAGGACCATGCTTTAAAGGATGAGTGAGAAGTAGCTATAATTTATCTACCTCTTCTGTATATCAAGAATGATTTTACCCTTATGTTTGTCAAGAGGGAGGTTCCCTTCTCTTCATAGTTTACAGGGTAACTGAAGATCAAGTTCATTGCACTGCTCTTGTTTATGTTGAACTCAGCAATTCATCCACAAAAAAAGTCATATTAGAACTCTGATGCTTTAAATATATTTGGCTTTTTATCATACCCTACAGATACAAGTAATTCAGCATAATATCAAAAGAACAAAAAAATAGTCATCAAAAAAGAGCTTAACAACAGTAGGCCATGGCTAGCTTTTTCTGAAAACCAAGACAAACAAAACCCCAAAAATGCAAACCAAACAAAAAAAAAAACCCAAACCAAGCAAACACATAAAAAAAACCCCAAAACTTCAAACCTCAAACAAACAAAATGCCCAGCCCAGCCTATTGCATGGAATGGAGCAGTCCTTTTCTACCTAAACTATTGTAAGTGATTCAGAGGTGCCACATAGAAAACTATTACCTAATCTAAAGTATATATGACTTAAGAAAGAATTGTAAGGTAAATGGGGAGCTAAGTAAAAAGAAGGTGGCATTGGGTATTGTTCAAAAGAGAAGCATGATGCTGGAGAATAGATGCTAGCTGAGTTCCTTAAGGAACGCATTCTAGTTTCATTAATTATTTCACATAGCTATTAAAAGCATTCTGAGGAAAGTCAATGGTGTCATAAGCAGGGAACAGTGTAAGTATTAGAGAGAATTTAGGCTATATGTGCAGAACATTCCAGAAAACCTTGAAGACTCATGTAAAATGCTAGGTCATGCACTTGGCAGAATTTTATGTTATCTCCTGTATGCTGAATATAAATGAGAAAGAGGAGGATGGGTTAATAACAAGACATAGCCATGAAATATGATGTAGCTATGAAAAAGCCATTGCAGAATAATTTCTAGGATGATGTCAGAAAGCTTTTAAGGCATCTTTAGGGTGGGAGAAATGTTCCCTTTTATGATTACAGATAGAAAAGTGTTAATTTTAAAGGACTTTGTGAGACTTTGCCTGAATAAGTGGTTTTCTGCTCTGGTTATGCATACTTAAGAACTCCATCTGAAACATATACTTATGATCTACTTGTGGTCTAATGTTTGATCAGAGATGAAAAATATCTACAAACAAACAAATGAAGCCTGATCTATTTGATTATCTAAAAAAAGAAAAACAAAAAAAAGTGTTCCCTCTTACTGTTATTTACAGAAGATGCTGTGCAAACAAAGGAAGAATCCAAGCTGCTGGTGCAACAGTAAGTGGAAATAAGTATTGATACATTGTAAGGTAGAAAGTAAAAGGAGATTCATATCCATCACAGAGATTGACCAATGCGTGTCTCAAGCTGCATGCAAGTTATAAGCAGCTCAAGCACAGATTTCTGCTGGAACTGTCACATATGACCTACAACAAGGCTGTTCTGGTGTAATAGCTGTTAAACACTCCAAATCTCTAATTGCCCATTCCAGTAAGACAGCAGGAAACAATGGATCCAACATGGCAAGGATCTTACAGCGTTCCCAGCCAAGCTCCAGCTCACTAATCAGGGCTGCTTTTCTCTGGCCTGTAAACAGGCTTTGGGTATCTTCACCCCAAAGATTTCTGAGGTACATGTAGCAGGAGAGCTGTGATAAAGTTATGCAATCTTAAAAACAGTAAGTCTTATTTCCTTTGAAGTCTCATGTAGTGAACTCAAATATGTAAATGCTACCTGCTACTGAGCTAAGTTGTATATGTGGTTTGCTGTTTCTGAGCAGAGGTGTAACTGACTGCCAATTGTGACTGAAACAGGCTAATTAAAAGCAAACCAAAACAAAACAAACAGGAAAAAGTATTTGGGGGTCTGGCTTGTATCAGTCCTAGAAAGGATAACAATGATGCACATGCAGACAGCGAAACTCCAAATCTGCTACTTGTCATTAAGTGGAGTAATGCCTAAAACAAATCATACTGTTGTGAATAAGAGCTGGAATATTAAACCAGTTTTCAGTATTTCAACAAAGTAATAAACCATTTCATAAGGAATTGATAACAATATGTGAAGAGCACTTTGCATTTTCCTTATCTGGACTACTGAATGACTTGAACCTTCTTTATATTGCCTGCTTTATATAAGTCTTGTCTGTCTTTGTTGCTTTATTTTCCTTATTCTATTAATAACTAAACTAAATGACAACACTGGTGTACAACAAAATCTGTTGTTGAAAGCTGCTAATTCAAAGACCTTGTTCATACAAGGGACCTGCTGCAGAAGGCTGGACGCCTAACTGTTAAATGGTTAAATATAACTCTGATCCTGATTGACTTGCGGGGATATTTGCATTCTGGAAATAACCAAGAACACAATGAAGGAGAAAAAGAGATGGAAAGAAATACCGTTTAAGCCAATGTGTTAGCTTTTTGTAACAATATGTACTTTTACATTTAATTTTTCCAGCATTTTTCCAGTTTCAATCATTATTTTTTTTCCTGAGTGCAATGGAACAGTGTGTTGTATTGTTATCCTCTGAACTTTAGAAGAAGGGAAAGAGTATAGTAAGGAAAATCTGCTAGCAGCTACACTTACTTTTAATAAGCAACCCCAAACCTAAGGAAATAGTAAAAAGCCTTATAAAACAAACACAAATCCATCATTGTAATGTATTATGGTTTGAGCTACTCTAGCTGACATTAAAAAGAGGCCTGTATGCTCCTGACCTCACTAGCCTGTAGACCACTGAATGTAGACTATGATAACTTTTTATGCATTTTCATTTATTGCAGGACCAAATCGATCACATTCTGAAGGAAGGTAGTGAGGGCCAGACAGAATTAGCAACTAAGCCAGACCTTGCATCCCTCCTGCTTCCTAACGGTTACACTTTGAGTGGGGGGAAGTAATTCAAGAAACACAGGATACAAGCGATATAGGAGCAGACTCTTACAGCAAACTAGCATTTCAATAACGAGGCAGGGGCATCACTGTAATTATGTAACCCAGCAAAATCTTGGCTAGCCTGAATGCCACTGTTCAGTGTAAGGAAGTTTATTGCATTGTAAGCACAACGTAACATATATCGTAGACAAAATTTTGATGCCTACAAAATAGTAATGAAGGAAATAAAAGAAGTAGGGAAAGTAGTTTTCTTACAGTTATAAAAGCTGCCCTTTATTTTTTGCTAAACTGTCAAATCTGGAAAATTTACCTTAAAGTAAATGTCTTTAATACCTGCACAAACTGCAATAAAAACAAGAGAGATGTCGTTGGAGAAGGAGGAAAAGCGCATTTGCCAAGCATTTAATTTTCTCCCCATCCACTCTTCATAGCTGAAAAAAGCTAATACCTTGAAAGCTTATGAGCTGACTGTCTGTATCCCATCATGAATGTTGTTATTGATTCTGCTCAGTAGCAAAGTAAGTGAAGCAAAGCAAGGATTTGAATGTAAAACAGGTGAAATAGCTTTTGACATCTACTTCACAGTTTATTTTATGCTGCTTCAAAAGTAGCTGGCTCTCTGCTGCTATTAGTGCTGCTTAGATGAATGGGCATTGCAACAGCAGATGGAATTCTCTGATGACAAATACAAGGTAATGAACACAGGAAGGAATAATTTGAACTGCTTACACACATTACTAGGTTGTAAATTAACTCTAAGCAATTACTCAGGGAAAAAAAGGGTGGGATCACAATTAAAATTTCTGGCCAACGTGCTGTAGTTACTAAAAAAAGGAAGTAAAAGGTTGATATATATCAGAAATGATACTGAGAAAAATGTAGGCATTTGCTTATGGGTTTGTGTTGTTTTTAGTCACCATGGTGTTTGTGAATCTTATGTGCAATATCATTAATATTAAGAAATAGCTGTGGAATAAAATGTATTTTGTAGTGTTTTGTTACCTGCCTGGGCTTCAGGTGTTTGAGTGTTTGTGCCAGTGCTTATTCACATGTAAATTATACTTCTCTCACAGTTATTTTACAATGAAATAAAGGATAAAAGTATCACTCTTCTGTCAATCTTTTATTAGTATGCCATGTGCTGTGAAGATACCATATAAATTGGGTACACCATATAAATTGGATATACCTCAGTTTTATTTGACTGGTACATGTTTATACAAAAAATAGTTCTAGGTAGCAAACTTGTTGCAAGAGACAACCTGATTACCTATGTCATACTTGAATTAAAAAATATAATAGAATATAAATAGATTAGGGCAGCAGGTACTGTCAAGATACATCAGTTTTAAAAATTCAGTAATAGGACAATCATCTCACTTTTATTTATAACTTACATTACTTTTTTTTCCTGTTATTCCTCCATGTAAGGAACATAATAACATACAAGAATTACTTATTTTATGCTTTGGATGTGCTTATGTTTCTAAAAGGGTTTTTTTGCAAATCAAATTGTTAGTGTATTGAAGTGTTACTTACATCAACACTACTTTTTATTAAATCAAGTGACACTATTTTTAATTAAATACAGCTAGAGAAACTCTAGTAGTGCTATTTTATTATGGACAATGTTATTCTGAAATAAACAAACTGTAATGTTCAGCAGAACTGCACTTTTTAACTGACATAAGTGAATCTACATTTTCAAAAGGCAGTTTTCATATTCATTCAGATATTTTTTTTACTCCTTTGACAATTTTTTATGATATTATACTAGTTTAGATCATTTACAAGTGAAAAATATTTTCAAGCATAATAAAATAATTAAATATTTTTAAAATGTGTTTTATATGAACCAAAAATAAAATTCTAGAAAAAATTCTACTCAAGTAATTTTGACATGAGGGTGAGGAATAATTGTACCCTAAGCTGAAACAGCACCAAAAGCCACTAGTCCCCAGCAGGGACATTTTATTCCCCCTCTAGGTTTCTTCATGAGTTATGTGTAGAAAATGCTGAAAGGTGTAAATTACACACTGCTTATTTGTTGTGACTTTAATGACAAAAGAGAACCAAATGTCTATAATTTGTCAAGAGAAGGAGTCAAATAACACCTAGATGGGAGTGTGTGTGCAGATATAGATATGTATTACAGAATACAATATTTTGTACATATGGGAATTATCCAGTGATACATTTGTTGCAACTCAAGTTGAAAGATGTATCCATTTTAAGAAACTCTTGAATTTTCCTGAGCTACTTTAAATTATCAATGCAGGAAAATAGTCTCTGTGGGGATATTTCTGTTACAGCATCCTCTGCCTCCCCTCCCTTTTTACTCCATATTTTAAATAATATGGGTTTTGTTTCTTTGTGTTTGATAAAAAGAAGAAAGAGAAAATTAATTAAATGAAGAGAATTCACTGTGGATGTAAGAATGAAGGGGACCTTCTGCATTGTCAAGTCCAGTTCATAGTTATACAATTGTATTCACAATGGTAAACAAAATATGCCCATAACTGTTGTCTGTTGCTAAGGCCACCTGACAAGGAATCATCCATGCTTTATTTCTTGTTTTTTCGTGTTCTCCAAAATAGACTGTGTGTTAGGAGTAGTCCTCAGCTGATACAAACTCTCCAACCATCCTGGGTATTATTTGGGTGTATTAGAAGTTCTGGACTAGAACTGTACCAGGGAACAATTTTACAGTGTAGACAACCGAGTTTCCATTCTCGAGAGGTTTTCTTGGTATTATGTCACTCTCTAGCCTAGGTGTAACTAACACCTTTATGAATTGATTCAAGTGTTTTAGAACTACATATTTTTTGCTCTTCTTAGGTCTATTGCAAGGCTGTTCTAGAAGTTTGCTTCTTCAGTGAATGAAAATCTTTGTCTCTTTTCCATTAAAAAATGATCCATTTCTAGATGATACTCTTTTGATTTTTATAAGAATGCTGGAAAATAATAAACTGCATCATACACTGTTTTATCAAACCCCTGATTTATGTAAAGTAAAAGAAAAATCACCAAGAATGCTGATGACAAATTCAGAATCAAGTAGTTCCGCATTGAATGTGCGGACTCAGGCTGCTGCCAACAGTAGCTGCAGATCAATTTATTAATAGTTAATGGGATGCATTGTATTATTATGATCAAGCAGAGTTGAATCCTGTGGGTTGTATCTGGGCTTGTGAGTCCTAAAGACTTAATGAAGAATGAAGAAGTTATGTTACTTATTTACTAAAGAAATCTATTTAGAAAATCTGTTTATGCAATAGTTACACAATAAATTATCATTCTCTTTTATTTTGCATAGCTTTGGACTCAAAGTTATTGTTTATAAGTATATATATAGGATTCATAAGGATTTAAAAGCTACAGAACTGAATAACTGATTCTTAGAATGAGCGTGCATTACTCATTTAAGTATCTCAATTAAAATTGGATATTGATGTGATTAACTGCCACTCAATGCATAGAATCTCATCCACTCCAATGTTTTTCAATTTAAAATAGTTTGGAAAATGCATAAACCTTTAACCTGCAAGTAAACTGTTAATCCAAGCTCATCATATTTTAGTGAAATAGATTTTTCTCCGTGATATGTTGTATTATCATCCATATATCAGCATCTGCTGAAAACACACTGTTTGTATGTGTTGTGGCTGCTCCATCTTCTGTAATATGAAGAAAACCTGAATATTCAAATGTATTCATGTACATATATAGCCTTACCTTGGCCTTTGTGTTAATCTAAAGAAATATAGTGTGTAAGACTGAAACTTAACCAGAAGCTCTTTTGCTGTAAGCAGGAATCTTGGCTCAGAAGATGTTGGCACCATAACCACAGCAAACAAATCTTCACCTCCAAGGATACAATTCCAGTTGTCATTGTGTGCATGTAAGTACAGACATTAGACCACAATCCTTGGGATTTTTTTTTATGTTAGCAAAAAAACCAAAGTGAATCTTCAAATTCAGTTTTCTTGTTCAAAGGAAGATCTTTCAATTTTAGTTCAATCTTATCATTTTACTTTATACAGAAGGAAAAAGAGGACAGATAATGAAAGACAAATTTGTTCAAAGAGCTGGAAACTAAACTAGCTACTGAGCTCCTCATTCAATATCACTGGAATTCCAAAAGTCTCGGTCAACTGAAGGAAAAGGCTGAGACAGTAAAACTGACTGGGTACCTTGCAGTGCAATATAGTAAGGGCAGGAGAGTGGATACTCATATTCTCATCTCCTTGCCAGCAAATAGCACATGCTTCCATTATTCCTATAGCTTCTGGTTATCATTTCTGCTTGCCTTCTCTCGGTATCTCTCTCCTGCTGTGCTACATTAGAAAACTGAAGTGCATATCGAGTTCTAGTCCTCTGGTTTTCACCTCAGACAAGAAAAATAATAGAAGTGCTTTTAATAGGGATGTGGGAATCATGGTCACTACAGCTGAGTACTTTTTTTATTATTATATTAGAGGCTGCTAGAAAACTGTGTGTTTTATAATAATGCGTAGAAAAAGAGAAAACCAACATGTCTTATTCCTCTCAATATTTTAAGAGCCTTAGTTATTTTATAAAAAACAAAACAAAACAAAAACTGAAGTGTCCATTGCCTACCTTTATTTCACATCTGAAGAAACTTCAGTTTCATCATGGGTAGTTTTTCTGATTTAAAAAAATAATTTGGTCAGGTGTAACAAACTAACAAGGTTTAAAACAGTTTCTGAGAATAATGCATGACTTTTCACAGGTAGATAAGTAGAAGTTTTCTGAAATTACTTGGAGATTTTAGAAATGCTATCGTAACAGTTGAAAGCTGCAGAAATATTACTGTATGCAAATTATCCTAATTTATCACACTTTAAAACTGAAAATTTAATGTAGATTTGTCAGACATTTTAAAAGACTGGCCTGTTTGAAAACTAGTCCCAACCTGGAGGATAGCAGGTATCAGGAGGGGTTAATTTAGTTTTGTAAGAAATGTGCACCATAAAAGTCATGAGTCACCTTATAATTTGTCTATAAAGGAACTTCACATTCCAGTGGAAAGTATCTAAAGTGTACCCATAGAACCTGGACTGCTGACCCTGCACAAGCCTTTAGCACTTTCATGCAAGATAGGATTCATTTGATGAAATTTATGGTTCTGAACTGATCAGCCCATGATCTCTGTAGTTGGTGAAGGTCTAGTCAATCTACTCAGTACAGTCCAGGGTGCAATTCATCTCCTAGGTAAATATCTGTCTGAAATAGGTCATATGAATCACATCCCTAAGGCATCCATTTCTCTCCTTTGACTCTTAAGAGAGATTTAGGTCACTGGCTGTGATGTTAACATCTGCGTTGTGGGTGTTGAAAGGCAGATGAGATAAAAGCCAGTCAACATTTTCTGTATAAATTAACTTAACAGTCTGTATTCTTTTCTTGTGGTTAAAAAAGTAGTCAACATAAATATTCACCCACCTGCCAGGGAACTCTTACTCTTCGCCACAAAACTGCTATCTGTCTGGCTTCCAGAGAATAAAACCAATTCTTTTTACCGTGACCATCCCTCAGACATGCTGTGTAGCAATTCATGCTTGACCTTACTTTAGGTCAGGTCTGATTATTGGTGTATTTTACGGGTATGATGAACTGAATGTTCGTGATTGTAGATTTGATGAACTCAAGCAATTGAATGATATGATGAAGCCAATCAAGATTCAAGGCCAGTGAATTTCAGGTGCTCTTGACCTTGAGGGGAAAATATGTGCCGTACAAGAACCAAAATTTAAAAATAATCTGAGCGACCACTGAATAACCTGATTTTCAGGGCTCCTGAGCACAGAATTCTTTGATTCTATAAGGGAACAAATGAAGAAAAACAAATTAAGATGTATTAAAAAGCCTGTAAAATGTGTTTCAACAAAGACTGAAATTCCATAATCACATAGCTATTGGCTGACGTGATTACAAAACACAGCCAAGATTGTTTGCCTGCTTTAATTATATATTTCCCACATCAGTTCTTTTACATAAAAACTTAATTCTCCATTTCATCTACTCTGATACTCACCTCTAGATAACTTTTTCAACAGATCTTTATCTTAATATTTTTCAGAGACAAGTTCCTTTCAGTTTCTTTATTGAATAGCTGTTAGTTAAAATTTTGAAGTGTAGAGGAAGTTCTGAGAAATTGACATGAACAGAGGATAATGGTTCACCTGATCAGACTGAGAACCATGGCCTATACATGGGGAGCACTAGAAAAGGGAAAGAAGAAAGGCTTAGAAGAAATGGATGAACTAAGGATTGTCAACAATGTGGAAAATCAGTTTGTCAAGAAGGATTTTTTTCCACAGTTCTTTCTTGGAGGAGAGTAGGCTGATCCGTTAAGATTTCTTTTTTATATTCATCAGCCTTATTGCAGTATAGTATAGTTTATCTGAGAATAGTTACTGGATGGTTTGGTTAGTAACGTGTACTGTTACTTTTCTTTATTAAGTATAATGATTCAATACAAATGAAAAGAATGGCACAGATATGATTATGAAGAAATCATAAACATCATACTACTAATCTCTTGTAAGTTTCATATGCCTCTTCTGAATACCCTCCTATCCTTCAATATATTAAAAGATATTTCTGATATATAATCTTGAAACACAAAAAGAAGAGAAGGCTCTGGGAAGACCTTATAGTGACCTTCCAGTACCTGAAGGGGGCCTACAAGAAAGCTGGAGAGGGACTTTTTGCAAGGGCATGGAGTGATAGGATGAGGGGAAATGGCTTATAAATTGGAAGAGGGAAGATTTGGGTTAGACATTAGGAAGAAATTCTTAATGGTGGGCGTGGTGAGGCACTGGAATGGGTTTCCCACTGAAACTGTGGATGCCTCATCCCTGGAGGTGTTCAAGGCAAGGTTGGACAGGGCCTTGGACAGCCTGATCTAGTGAGAGGTGTCCCTGCCCATGGCAGGGTGGTTGGAACTGGATGATCTTTAAAGTCCCTTCCAACCCAAACCAATGTATCATTCTATAATTCTATTCTATAAAAATGCACAGAAATGTGACTGAAAAAAATGGACTGACTTTCGGTATCAAAAAAAAATTGTGAAAAAAAATTTCAAATAATTCTGATTTTTTTGGCTTCATTTTTCTCATTCCTGCTCCATTTCAGTTTTATTTGCTCATATCCTTCTCCTAATCTTCTCCTATATTTTTTGTCCCTGCCACTTTTATTCCCTACCACTCTTTCACTGAGGTCTTATTCACTGAATTTGTACACAGGATGAATATTAGGGCATCTTACAAATCTCTCAAGGTGTTTTTTTTTTATCAGTGAAAATCTGACGGATCATAAATGACAGCAACACACAGCAGGTAACACCAATATTAAGGAAATATTTCAAAAATGTAAATTGCAAGTGATGACATTCAAAGACTATAAAATGAAAAATAATTAGAAACATCAGAGACATGTGTGCGTGTTGTGAGTACAGGGGGCTTGTTTCTCCTTAAGCCACTTTGTTTACAGGGAACCGGATGCTGGTTTTTGGCTCTTACTTCCTATCTTTGTGCAGGGGTGTCAGCAGATGTGCCTTCACACGTAGAAACACACTGTCATAGGGCAGTCTGATCCATTTACTTTGTTCCAGTTTTAACATGCCTAAACATGATTCTTATTTTATTTCAACTGAATGCCCCTCAGATTTCTTTGCCACAAACTCCGGGCTGCCTTTTGAACTTCAGTTAAAGGTCAACTAACCATTTTATATGAAAAAAAATCATAAAATATGTAATTACTCTGATGAATATGCATTGCTGGTTTTTTGGGATTTCCATCAACAATTTTTACCACCTTGTTTAGGCATATAGTGCTGAAATGAGACTGTGCTCCTCAAGAGAAATAACTAGAGATAAGATGATCTTTACACATAAGAGATGAAAAGAAACAGGATAGCTCTGCATCCACAGTACAGCAGTTGGTACTTTTCCAAGGAAGGCATTTCCCTTGGTTCCATCTGATAGCATCACGCCTCTACTGTGTATGTTATTAATACTAATGCATTAATTTTTTTTCAACATCTTTCATTCAAGAATCTCAAAAATCATTGTTACCACTAAAAAGTAACCTTCAAAGCATCCTTCCTGCGCAGTTGGTATTAGAGATAGTTGGCCAGGAATATACAGAGGACTTCCTCTGGCCTTACTTAGAATGTCATGTTTTCAGTGCAAAATACAAATAAAAATGGAAAAATTACATTGGATTTATCAAAACTCAAAGGGGTTATTAAGACTTACTGTTGCAGAGACTTACCACTTACTCCCATTTCTGGGAGAAAAAAAATAATTTCTGAGATTTTCCTGTGTTTCAGGAATTATCTTTACTCAGCTCAAATATGTTTTCATCTCTCTCTTTTCTCTTTCCTAACTCCCATGACCAATAATCTAGAAACAGAGGAGAGAAGAGGGAGTTGGAGGTGGGAAAAAGACGAAGGAGTAAGATAAAGCCTGGTGGACAAGATTAAGACAGCAAGATGGCACTGACTTGGCTTATCCTAGGACATGTGAATAACTCAGCTACAAAACTCTTGTTGGTTTTGCTATACTGGCAAAACAAAGAAGCTGAACAAAGCACAGTTTCAATGCTACTTATCAATTTTCTGTATTACAATGCACCTTGTTCATTTTTTGCAAATGACTGTGCTCCTCTACACAGTGCTTTGGTTTGCCTCTTGCTGCTAAAGCTGGCCATTCCTTTTATTCTTGCAAACATCTGTGAAGAAAGTTGTCTGGTATCTGCTGGATTACTTGCTCACAGCATCAAAGAGAGAATGATTTGCCTCTTATTGCAAGAGTAAAATAAAGACGTTGCCTGAAGTTTTATAAAAATAGATGTGTTTCAGCTTGGTTGATATCTGAGCCTGCAAGAGAGAGTTGCTCAGAACACCTAGTTAGGAAGTATTTGGATATCACCTGTCTGGTAAGAAGTCCTGTTAAAAATAGGAGAAGTAGTCATGCAAAGGAAGAAGGTTGCCCAGAAGTTTGAGTGTTTTCAAGGCCCTGAGTAATCTGGTCTGGTCTCATGGCAGACCCTACTTTGAGCAGTGATTTGGAACAGAGATCACCTGAGGGCCCTCTGTGCCTGAGTTATCCACTCATCTCAGGTGCATTCCTAGAAGCCACTGGTTAGAGATGCTCACTATATTTTTACTCTACTCTACTCTACTCTACTCTACTCTACTCTACTCTACTCTACTCTACTCTACTCTACTCTACTCTACTCTACTCTACTCTACTCTACTCTACTCTCCTTTTGCAGTATCCTGTGAAGAATAAGGCACAGCAGAAGGATGAGGGACGCCAGCTGGGGCAATGCCAAAGGAGTCTGTACACAACTAAACACAAATATTGCACAAACTCAATATGGAAAATAAAGGAACAGAGGAGCTAGCAGGCCAGAGAAGTACATTAGTAACCTGTTGCCAACACAGTCCTCCAACATTTCCTCTGAAAGACAAAGGGTTAGGAGACAATATTGCATTTTGGCACAGACTTGAAGTGTCAAAGGTAGGCTCTTTTCAAAAAACTCAAGCCACAAAATGAATCCTTTCTCTCATGCCTAGAACATATGAGAAAGATCCAGCTTCCAGAAACACGTTCCTACCTGACTAGTCCATGGGATCAAGCCAGTAATAATTGAAGACAGAATTTGACTGATTCTGTGAGAGTGAAAGAATTGCAGAGTGGCGCTGCAACAGGGATACTACTGTCCGCTTTCAAATTTACAGTCAGATTCCCCACATATTTTCCATATTCTATTTATATTTACAAACATAAAAATATAATTGTTTATTGTTTCCCACTATATGAAATATTTTCCTTTTGACCTATGGTTGGAAATACAAACTGTGATGGTGAAATCCTAGGCAGCAGGACTCCTCAACTCTCTCTGATTGGTGGGCAGTGTCATTACCAGGTAAACCACAGGGAAGCCTCCTGCCAGCTGTTGTCCAGGGCATTATCCTGCCATACTTTAGACCTCTAGCAGCTATTTACATGCAGCACACAGCAGGCTGGACCACACTGTTCGGTCACCAGAGCAAATCCAACATAGCTGTTCAGAAGCAAAACTGCATATAAAATACAGGACCCAGAAAAGCAGCAACTGTAAGAACAAAATATCCTCTCCTGATATTAAAAGTCTTCATGCAGCTCAATTTATACATACAACTCAAAAGGATTTAAGTGGATGAAAGCAGCACAGAGTGCTTGAGCTGTCTCTTTTGGCTTTATCAAACGAGGCATTAAGTAATTTTTATGAGAAATGTGGAGACTGAGACAGATATCTGTAACCTCAGCGGGTTAATAACTTAACTGACATACTGCAAACAACTAGAAATCTGTTTATAACTGTATATAGACAGTCTGCTTCTGGATATCATTTGATCAATTGACTTATATTGTGTTTTACCTTCTAGTGTTTGGGGGTTTTATTGTTATAAACCAGAAGCTCTTTAGGCAGGGATTGTGGTTTTCATTGTAGTGAACACACTTGAAAAAATCTCTTCCCGTCAGTGCCTACATCCTTTAATTTTTCTACACAGAATTGTAATAAATAAACTCTTTTCATGCCTGAATAGTTATTGTATCTAATGGTTACATCATTTCAATGTAAAAACTAAGGCTGAGAAAATAAGTCATAAATAGACAACCATTTACCCAATGAATTTTTCCTCTCATAGTATTTGTGAATTTTCAATGACATTTTTATTGACATATTAACCTATTGGAAATTAGTCATCAAAGAAATGGTGCAATAATTGAGGAATAAGGTTGAAGTATCTTTTGCCACTACCAGTGATTTGTTTTCTCATTTTTGTTTTCTGCTAAACAGTGTTTAGAAATGTCTATTGTAATTAAGGAAAATGTTCCACTTCAAAATGCGAAGTCCAAATAATTCATGCAAAGACTAGTTCTTTGTCATGCAATTAAAAGATTTCTTTTTCACTTTTCAATAACAATATTTTTGCTTTTGTGTAATTTTTCTGCAGAAAATTAAATCCTGACTAGTTATGAACATTGTAGTAAATATTAATTGTTCAGGCGTTGCTTAGGTACATTTGACAGGCCAAATGTAAACATCGTCTACCTATCCAAGGAAAAATCATTTTCCAAAGGACAGCTTACATTTATTCATTTCCCATTGTCTTGTTAGGTAGACTTTTTTTATTATTAATCTAATATGTTACTGTTTCAAGATGCTCCTACCAAGAAATTCGTTCTTTAAACCAGGTTTAAAACCACTACAACATGTTTACAAGACAGACAATATTGTTAAAAAATATTTGTCTGCATTGGGGTGGAAACTTCAGCAGGGCAGAGAGAAGGCCACTTTCTTTTATGAATCCTGTGTAACCAGAAGCACCGTAATTTATCTCCTGTCTTAGCTGGGACATCTGAGTCAGGCTGCACATCAGGTAAATGCTAAGAATAACACAAAGAGAGGAACTTTTGTAATGGAAATATCCCTTTTCTTCCTGTCATTTCCCAGTGTTGACAAATATGTGAATTATCTTATAGGGTTAATAATTGTAACACACTGACTGAAAAAGGAAGGAAAATGCTTTTGTATTTGTATGAGGAAGGAAAGTCTATTTGCAGCACAGCTGAATAATCATGGTTGCCATGCTACAATAGTTTGTTGACTAAAATAAGCGTATGAAAAAGTAACTCTGTTATCAATGATCATTGATCCATCCTACAAGCCAAAATCAGCTGCTAATCCTAATAATCTCCCGTGGCATTGTTCACTGAAAAAAATTAAAGCAGCAGCCACACTGCTGAGTCAATATTTACGACTCAGTGGGATTTAGTTCCACCAGAGTTACAAATGTGACACATGTAAGTGGTCTGGGGGCTCTGCTGTGGTGGCCCAGCCAGACCCACACTGCAAGCAAGCAGCCACCAGTTCTGCAGATGTCTCATGCCCTGTAGGGAATTACAAGGTGCTGTGTGTCCTGTAGAGCCATGTGTCTCATGGACAGTTGTGAATAGTGGTAATGGGAAATAGCTTTGTTTTAGGAAACAGAATATCTCACGTTTCTCCTGTTCCGCTTGCAAGGCAGAATGTTTCTCTGTTGATGTAATGAAGTGCATTTGAATGTGTTGCCTGGCAAATTTTTTAACCCGTTGCAAATCCGGATTAATGTGATATCTGTGGTGGAATGTCACTGTCAATGTTCCATAAAAATGTTTCATCTTTTGGTTGAAACTGAATTTGCTAATATGCTTTATGAATTTATGGAATAATCTAAATGTATTCAATAGAACTACTGTGTGAAATTTCATCAGTCTGTGCATGAGCAATGCAGCTTTTACAAGCAACTCAGAATCCCACACATCTACTTGTGTGTGAAGATTGGCAGGACCTCACAGAAATGGCATATTTCTGCTAATAGAATTGAAGTAACTGCAAGGTTTTGGAGTCATTTGGTGGTAGTTTCATGGAAGAAGAAAGCCCAAATTCTGCCAGAAGTATGTCTATAAACCATGATCAAAATCATATCATGAAGCTGCAACTTCAAAGTAAGAACAACTGTTTCTTCAAGACTTCAAGAGACCAAGGAGTGGTCTTTTGTTATATGAACAGTAGCTGCTGGGGAAGCAAGGATGAGATATACAAAATGACAGTGCTGAATGAAGACTGGGAGTGGCACCAGAAGCTAAGGCATGATCCCTAATTCTTGTGAAACTGTACCAGTTCATGCAAACCTGAATTTTATCACCTCATGGATGAAGAACTGTGATCTAATTAATATTGGTATTTTTCTACCAATGTAAATAGGGAAACGGCAGAGCATGATTCAAGGGACGGACAGGGTGTTGCACACAGGTGCAATGTGTTATTGCAACTGACACCAGATTAGGGGTGACAGGAATAAGTGGCTTTGGGGGGTTGTCATGTCTTTCAACCTTATATTTTAAGCAGAAGAACACAAACACTATCTGTATGTATGAACAGTGTTTTCAAACCTGACATGCATCCATTCTGTCTAGACTGTGGGTAAAAGCCCAAGTGATGATAAGTCACTTTAACCGTCTCCATTCTCTCCACTAAAACTCTGATAAATCTCTTTGATGTATTTTCAAATTAGACCTATCAAATGTATGAAAATACTTTTAAGCTCATTGACATACTGCCTGTTGTTGCTCTTGCATGCAGAGAGGATAGAGGTGGCGCACAATGCTATTTGCAAGGACTGGTGGTCTGCCTGTGAAAAAATGTAGTAGCCATGGGTTTTGCTTGTCTGTCTTGCACTACTAAATTCAGAATTACAGAGACACACACTTAGAGTTAATGCTGGGCTCCTTCTAGCAGCCACAAAGTGTCAGGGATCTGGTCTTGACTGCCAGCTCTATATTCCCAGAGGATCCAGTTTAAAATCATGCTAAATTTTTTTTTTTTAGTACTGCTTGTGCCATTTTGATATAGTCTAGCTAGTGTTGGCTCACTAAACACAGTCTGAACGACTAATTTTCTGCAGTTAGTAAAGGTGTTGACCTCAGGCATCCACAAGCAGCAAACATTTGAGGTTAAATAAAGCAACACCAGCACAGAATACTTGTGGGTTTGGTGTTTAGGATTTTTACATATTCACTGTGAATGTAATCACATTTATCTGAGTCTATTCTTGTCTCTTCACTGAGCTATGAGAATCCACTGGCAAACTGAAAAGCAGTAGTTTTTAACATATTTGGAAAATCATCGTCTAATATTTAAGTTTAAAATTACCTGTTTCTTGAACAAAGGTGTAACCGAAAATCAGTTTTGCTGGGGAGATGGAGTCTTATAATTTCCCATAGCACAAAGTACATTTTAGTTAAACATTGCTCCAGGGAGATCACCTGATTTGCAAGTAGTCGTGCTACATCCCTGACAAATAAGATGCATAAATTTTTGAGGAGAAAATATTAGGGAAAGTATTAAATCCATGATCAACTACAAACTTTTCAGGAAATCCTTACTGGAATTCCTTCAGGAAAATATACCTGAAAAAAATATCACTTTAAGCAACTTTTTGTAAATTATATTTGATAACATCTGACCTACTCAGTCTATGGACTAGAGATATTGCATAGTAAAACTCCTGACATTTAACAAAGACTGAACATCAGAAGCAGCTGTTTGGTTTCTGGATCGTTTCCTATTTGACCACACTCTTTGCTAATACAGACTAGTTTCAGTTTCATTTGAACACCCATTTTGTGAGCTCTGACAGCTCTGCAGTGAGAACCAAAGCATACTAAGTAGGAATAACAGGAAGGCTTACTTCAAAATATCTCTCCTGATCCAAAAATAAACACTAATACGAGGAAGAAAGATACATACGTGTGTGCTGCCTTTAAAACTTCATAAAGACTATTCATATTCACCTGATACTCTGTAAGACCAGGTAGCTCTCATTTCTAGTAATTATGGTTAAGCTATTTAAAAGCAATTTTAGTATTCACGGTTGGAGAATTTCTCTGAACTGGAACTTATGAGTCTTTATATAATAATAAGTTAACATATAAGTTAAATTGTAATTTGTAAGGTTAATATGTAAGTGAAGAAGATGCACATCTCTCTCTCCCACTCAAGTTTCTGGCTCATTTGCATGTAAAGTTCCCTCTTTGCCTACTGATCAATTTAAGGATATAACAGCTCTCCATCAGACTGTTCTAGGGAGGTTACCTCTAGCTGTAACATTTTAAATGTTACTGAACTTTATGATTATATAGAAAATAATATCAGGCTGTCCTTTGAGCCACCTGTCACAATCTGTATCAGGACAGGGTTTTAGGTGACCTTGGGGTCTTGCCTGGTTACACGTACCTCTCCCTGTTTCCCAAATATCTGAAATATGGAGCAGCCTGTCTGGTACTGAAAGAAAACTTACCTTGCCAGGAGCACACATCTAGGAAAAAAAAAAAAACCACACGGTTTCAGAGATGATAACCAGATGTATGCATAGGTTGACTGAATAAATGCCATGTCCATTGCTTATTTCCATTATTAGCACAGCATGCTGTTGCCTGGAAATGAAGATAAAAAGCTTGGAGTCCTCCTGAATGGGAATGGGTCCAGTAACAGACGACATATGCTGGTACTCAGGCTGAATAAGAAATGGCATCACGATTTTCTAGTTCTTTTTCTCATATATATATACACTCACATGTACATGTACATATGGTATTTTAATTTAAGCATTAAGCTGAAGAAAGGATGTAGTAATACACCAATTACTGTCCTTCAGTGAGGATGATATATCACATAAGTCAAACAACTTTGCTAATACCAGAGAAAAAAAAAAATCACCTGTACTCTGGAAGGAAGAGGGGAGCACATGCAGTGTTTACTGAAGAGAGGCTGACCAGACATTTTCCACTCCCTCTCCTTCAAGTCCAGAGAACAGAATCATTAAGGTTGGAAAAGACCTCTAAGAACATCAGGTTCAACCATCAGCCCAACACCACCATGACTACTAAACTATATCCCAAAGTGCACTGTCTGCATGCTTTTTGAACACCTCCAGGGATGTAGACTTCACCACTTCCCTAGGCAATGTGTTCCAATGTTTGACAACTCATTCGGTAAAGAAATTTTTTCTAACATACATTCTAAACATCCCCTGGCACAACTTGAGGACTTTTACTTCTCTTTTTATCACTTGTTTCTTGGGAGAAGAGACCAGCATCCCTCTTGCTACAAACTCCTTTCATGCAGTTGTAGAGAGCAATAAGGTCTCCCCTCTTGGTCCACTCCAAATGCCTGCACACAGATAAAGACATGCCAAAAGCACAGCAAGATGAAGGGAAGTTCTCATGTTTTCCAGGAAAGCAGCATGCCTGAGTTGCTCACTGGGGCGACCATACATTAAACCATTCAGTGTGCGAACAAACAGAGGGAATTAGATGTCTGTGAGTAGCCACAAGGCTGTAGTCCACTGCTGTCAGAGAGATGCAGTGAGACAGCTCAAATAACTGAGAGTTGCCACTGAGGAATACAGATTCTGTAGGAAAGACTGGCTGGGAACATGAGGAGGGGGAGTTGCCCACTACATGAAGGAGCAGCTTGGTCTATTTATTTTAAATAAAATTTAGGGATTTTACTTGAAAGGTAGACATTTCTCTAAGGAGAGAACATTTCTACTACAGTGAAGGACTACTTTAAAATAAAGTGTTTTCTAATTAAGACATTTCATCAGCTTTTTTGACACAGAAAACTTTATTCTTTTTTGAGATGATACTTACAAAAAATGAGTCTTTGGATGACCTTGAGAAGAATTTTGCGTTTTATTCCAAGTATGATTTTGAGGGCTTTGAGTATTATATTGTTTAGGTAAAGCTGAAAGAGATTACTTAGGGTTGATCAAAAAGTCTGTTGATTATTTTGTAAAAAAACAGACATATCTTATTTCATCTAAAACATCTGAGCAGCAATGCTTTAGAAATAACTGAGATTTTAAAAGGGATTTTCAATAATTAATTTCCTGAAGCTAAAGAGAAAAGCTTAAAGACACACAGGAGATTGAGAAAACCTTGTGTGAGGGAATTGAAATGAAGCAGTAGAGAAAAGCAAACCCAGAGCTAGGGAGAAGGGGGTACATAATTTTGCATTCTGTGGTCCTCGTGCCCTTAGGGGAGGAACTTTACACTAGCCAAGGAGCCGGGAAACAGCAAATCATTCCCAATTGAGCAAGACATTAAATACCTTAAAAGTATTTTTCGTAGTTATTGTTTGTGACCATTTCTAAATTCCTATAATTCATCCGGTCATGCAAGCTATAGGAGTGGACATCTGCCACACATGGCAAATTTTTTAACATTGCAATTGGTTGCTATGATCTCCTAATTTATATGAATCAGGGACAGAAGACAATCAGTTATGGAGGAAAAAGGCAGGAGAGAAACATTTGAGACCCTAGTTATCCTCTGAATACATTCTCTTGCTCTGTTTGTCTCTTAAAAAACATCTCTCTACAAACGTTGGCCATGTTTTTTATGGCTGTGGTTTGGGCACAGGTTTAATCTCATGCTTGGGTTTTTTTTCATAGAAGAATCATCTGTCTGTCCCAGATCACAGAGAGGCAAAACCCAAACACACACATTTGTAGGTATTTGACTGAATAGTACACATCTCTCTGGCAGAGATTAACTCTTATCTGTTAATAAGTAAACTAAACATGTTCTACAAGTCTAAAGGAAAGCGCTTTATCACAAAATGACTGAGACCCCACTTTCTGGGGACCTCTGCACTCAAGTAATCCCAGAACTCTGTGTGACCTTCTTCTAACTAAGTTCAGTTTTATGTATTGAAAAAGTGTATTTTCAATAGAAATATACACATGCATGCTGTTTACTATTAAAAATATGCTTTCACATGTTTTTTTGGTGTCACTGATTCCCATCTTCCTGAAATTCCTTAATATCACAATAATATTAACTGGCTAAGGAAGAATATCCTGAAATTAGGAAAAGGTGGACATTAATTATATTCATTTGGAAAAGTACATGTCCATAATCTTTCTCTTGATTTGTTATTATAGTTGTTTGAGTTCAGCGACTCTCTGGACACACTGAGTTAACTAAGACCATTTGTATTTTCCTAATTTAACATGACTGATTAGTCACCGTTAATTGTTCTATGCTAGTAATTTTTGTTTCATTGATTAGGTGACTCAGTGGTATCCAATCATATAATGATGTCTTTAGAAAAAGACTGGAAGGCTGCAATACTAATTCATATGAAATATTATGCAATGTGCATTACTACTAGTACTTCATTGAAATATAATTGCATGTCCATAGCTATTGGATGGGACATAAAAGATGATTATTTTCATTTTTAACGTACAGAGCTGCTCACACTTTTCTGTAGGAACTCTTCTCATTTTTTTGCTGGAATAGTAGTCTCCTCTGTATATGAAATAAGGCTTAATTGTCAGTGTTGGGGAACATTGTTACAGGACCCTGGGATCTCAAAGTTATTGAGCTACGGTGTTAGCAAAAAGCATAGTGAAAGAGCAGCTGTACCACTAATTAAAGCCATATTGATTTGCTCAGCCTAATCTAATCACAGCCTTTATAATAAATCATAAGATGTTTTGCAATTAGGAAATCCATATTAAATAGCAAAAGGACTGTTATCTTTGCAATTTTATTAACCACGGCTTAATTCAGAGGTGTTGTTCATATAGATGCACTTTATGACTTTTTGTTTGTGCCTCAATAAATTCTTTAGTGGGGTATATTACTCTGCTACATTACTTAGCAAATGTATACCCAGCAGTGTGTTTGTTACCTCAGGAGTTTTTAAAATCCTATTTCTAGTTGCATATTTTCCTTCAGTTGCCTACTGCTAGCAGCATTGCTTTAAAAAGCAGCTACTAGAACCAGTGTCTAATTGTCTTAAATTCATAGTTCACACATAAAGATATAGAATGTTTTCACATGTGGCAGACAGTTTAAAAGAAAAAATCTGTCTTGTATACATATGCACTTTTATATATCTGTCACCTTCTGAAACTCAGTAAAGCCAGTGTTATTGTTGGTCTGGGGCACATGAAAATACACCTCTGTTATTGAAGTCTGATGGGTAAAACTGAAGACACTGAACCAGAAAAAATGTTTGTTCTCTACCTGTTGTACCTTTCCTAAAAGTCTGGTTTGCTTTGGATAACTTTATACATAGAAATTTGATCTCTGTTTGTTTTTCATACAAAACATCTGTATACACTAAACTGTGTATAACTCAGGCAAGTAGGTAATGACTTAGTAGGAGCTTTAAATACAAGTAAGGGGACTAAAAACTTAGGAGCAATTCATTAAATCAGGATTTATGTTGCAGAGTAAAATATTAATTGTATTGAAAAATACCTGAAATTAATATTGTGAAAGGGGCCATACCTAATTTCAGTTTGTAATTCTTCTTAAAAAAATATCCAAGAAAGACGAATGCTTCCAGTTAAGCTTCTACTACACAGATTTAATGTATCTGAAGGCAAAACTTGTCGCTAAGGGAGCCTAATTCTCATTTTCACTTTGTTACTCCAGTACTATAAAAATAGCCTGATTGTGGGTGTAAAATCAATTTGCCAGAGCAAAATGTAAATTAGAAATAGGATGAAAGTTTCGGTAATGTTATTGTTCTGAAATTCTGATACACTCCACGACAGTAAGTAAAGACAGAGGTAAAATTGAAACAGCCTTAATAGACTCGGTAGCACCACCATTTCATTCCATTGTGCCTTAGTTCTACAACTTAGATGTATAAAGAGTAGTCTGAATCCCTTGACAGAAGATAATACCATCATTAATGTATACTGCAAGGCTGAAATTGTGCTCACTCTTTATCTCTGAATATTTTGCTCTGGTAGATTAAGTCCTACCTCTAGCACTGTTGTAATATAGGGGGTTTTGTTGATTTAGCTACATAGTCAAGGATGTACTCTCCCTTTGTTCTCCTTTAAATGAAGCATATAACTTCTGTTCATAGTAGTGAAAGTCGTGTGCATGTCAAGAGAGGAATGTTCCCCTCTAGAAATTATATATGAAAAACCCTAAGGGGATAATATTTTCTGCAAGTACACCATTACCCTATCAGAGACTAAAAAGTTAACATGTACAGTAATTAAGCAAGCACAACAGGCAAATTCAAATTTCAGAAGTCTGGGTTTTGTTGTTACAGATGTTATTCTGAGCTAAGTCTGCTCAGCAGTTCCTTGAGTCATAAATGTTTAAATTTTAATCCATTTTTTATCAGTTTTGTGTAATGTAAGCTCCTTGTAAACCAAAAGAATTTTTACAAGTCTTTTTTATGTCTTGGAAGTTAAAAGTAATAATGGTTGTTTGAGATTTTTCTTTTTAAAAAGTCCTGCCCAATGAATGAACAGTGTTATTTTTATCTTGAAAAGTGTATTCATTTGCTTTTGACTAGTGCTCTGAATTTTGCAGTGAACAATTATGAGGTTTCTTTTTAAGAGGGAGTCAAGCGGCCTTAATCCACTAAAATACCGATGTGACATCAAAAACTTGTTACCTTTGGAAATAATCCTAGGCTCATATATCTCATTGTGAACCTAGATGTTTTAAAAATGTCCTCATATAAAGGCTATCAAAAGAAGGTAAGGGTACACAGAACCCTGAAGGATCAAATCTAAAGAGCATGCACATCAGATGTACACTTCCCATTTATGTTGCTGTTTGCAGATGGTAGTTTGTTTGCACAGATTGAATATTCTCCTGTGAAAGCCATACAAGTCACTTTGTCAGTGTATTGTTGGATTCACTTTGTGTTACATCATTTATTTGCATTGAAAATATCTATTTAGTAGACTCAGGAACTCAAAACAATAGCTGTTTCAGGAGATATTTATCTTTTGTGACTTATCATCTGTCTTCTCACATTTGCATGATGATGTGATGTAGGTTGTTAGTTAACAGGAGCTGATAAAAGGTAAACTGTTTTTGAAAGACTGAAAATGTAATAGCATAATGATTAGAGAGGGGAAAACTCGTAGTGATTTAAATGTATTTACATTTTATCTTCTTCCATCTGCTGTGAACCAGAAATATGCTCATCCAAACAGCGGTATGTGTTCCAGTCACTCAAACCACCATTCAGGAAATCACTGTCTTCGTATTTAGAGAGTAAAATATTCCTCTGGTCACTGTCTGACCCAGGACAAATCTCTTCATTTTGTGTTAAAAAAGATAAAAATCCTTTCATTTAGAATCTATGGACGGAGATCATCTATTGTAATTTGTACAATGCCATTGGCCTCTAGTCAACAGTGCAACACAAATAATAACCTAGAATTAAGTAATTATTCTTTGTTGATATAGATAAAATCTGGGAGAGGTGGGGCAGAGACACAAGCAGTTATTTATTCCTCAAAAGTGTCACAGAAAAAAACAGCAATGAGAGTCCTGAGGAAGCAGTTGAATATTTCAGAAATGCCTGACTATCTAGTTTACTTTGCTTTCCAGGGGTCTTAGATATGTGATTAATTGTGAATCTGAAGTAAGTGTTTACCTATGTCTTTATGCACCCAACTACCTTTACATGACAGTTTCTATATTCCACTAGCTTTAAAATTCACCTCCTGTAAAGCTGCAGATCCACATCTAGAAATATGATTAATAGTGAAACTTGTTCTTTAGGTTCATGCTTTTGCAGTGAAGTTTGAGGAGACTTGTGCTGAGTCAGAGCATATAAATGAAAGACTGCATGTCTGGAAGCAGAGGATTTGTGGAGTAGACCCAGCAGCAGCACTGCACTCAATCTGAAGCTCAACACACATGGACACAGCGGAGGAGAGGATCGCATTCAACAGAGCTGGTGCAAAAGATCTTTGGGTTTAACTCAAGTTGAGTGTAATAACCCTGGACTTGTTTGTGGGCAGAGAGACAAGTAGTCCCATAGCAAGCCTGTGTGCCAGGGCAGTCCCTGTGGGGAAGAAAAGGAAGGAAGACCAGGCAGCTCTGTCCAGTGACAATTTTCATTGCTTTCAAAGCCTCCAGCCCATACTGTGGTTTCCACATTAAGAAAAGGAGAATGCTGTTAAGCACAGAGCAAGCAAAAGCGAAAGCAAAAGCAGAAGCTTGCTCTGTTCCCATGTGAAATGGATTCCAGCTTCGGTGCCTCATCTATTGATTTCAGTCAAATATCACAGAATCATTGAATCATAGAATAGTTTGCATTGGAAAGGACCTTAAAGAGCATCTAGTTCCACCCCTGTCTTTGCCGTGGGCAGGGTCACCTTCCACTAGATCAAGTTGCTCAAAACCCCATACAACCTCATCTTGAACACTTACAGGGATCGGGCATTCACAGCTTCTCTAGGCAGCCTGTTCCCGTGCCTCAGTACCCTCACAGTAAAAAACATCTTTTTTATGTTTAACCTAAATCTACCACCATTCAGTTTACATAATCGCAGAATCACAGAATCACTAGGTTGGAAAAGACCTCCAGGATCATCGAGTCCAACCATTCCTATCAATCACTAAATCATGCCCCTCAGCACCTCATCCACCCGTGCCTTAAACACCTCCAGGAAAGGTGACTCAACAACCTCCCTGGGCAGCCTGTTCCAGTGCCCAATGACCCTTTCTGTGAAAATTTTTTTTCTGATGGCCAGCCTGAACCACCCCTGGCAGAGCTTGAGGCCATTCCCTCTCATCCTGTCCCCTGTCACTTGGGAGAAGAGGCCAGCACTCTCCTCTCTACAACCTCCTTTCAGGTAGTTGTAAAGAGCGATAAGGTCAATAAGCAAAAAGCTTAAATACCAGGAGGCTTGTGGTAAAGTCAGAAGGGGTAGCAGAAGTGTCACCCATAGTTCCTCCAGAAAAGGAAAAATTCTCTATGTGGCTGCACCAGCTTATACAACTAGGGTCAGGACCAGTGCTCACAAACCCAGTCAATTTGCTGATGAAGGCTTCTTTGTCTTGCTGGTGTGCCTGTTGTTAGAAATGTTGAAAAAAAAGCAGAATGCTTTGTTTCATTTTTCCCCTTTATGGAAAATTATTTGCTTTTTTGTTTAAAAAATGCCCCAACCTAACATTTTTTAGATAACACCTTGAATACTTAGTTGTCAGAATTGTTAAAAAACAATCTTCTCTCCTTTAAAGAGAGCTATGGTTGGTTGTGGAACATAAAGTTCTGGTACCTAAAACCCCATTTTGTTCCACTATCTCTTTGTAATCTGTAATCACTCCTATTGCAAAACACTGCAGCATTTAACTACATTTTGAGGAAAACGGACCAACAAAGGAAACATATGGTTCAGATAAAGCACAAAACACAAACTGAAACCTACTAAGACAATTTTTCCCTCTCTAGATCTTGGATTCTTGCTGCACTCATAGAGAAAGTGAAAGCATTTGCAGTTGAAGTTATGGAACATTTCCCATGAAATTTCATTTGGTTTTTTTTGTCTAGAAGAGTGAAAATGCTTCCCCCACCCCTCTCTCTCTCTCTCTCACACACACACACACACAGAGTGGCTAATTCTACTTCAGTCTATATGCTTGTTCTACTGACACTCTGCTTCCATTCTGCTTCTATCACCACATTGCAAAGTAAATCTTTTTCTGTGTTCTCCTTTACACTCAGTTCTACTTGCTGTCTACATCATATTCAAGCTCTTCACCCTACCAATATCCACAACAGTTTCATTCCTGCCTATCCCTTTAGTTCAACAGCCAAGAAAATCTTCATCCCATTGTGGTTACAGTTAGTGGATGGGAAGTCTGTGCTTTCGGCCCAGCTTTGCAGCTTCTTGGTGGGTGGCAGAAGCTATCCTAAAATACATTTGAAACATACTTAAATTGCTGAACCCTCTGGTATCAAATTTCCTAATTAACTGAGAAGGCTTTTTCCCCCTATTTTTTTCCTAGACAAAGGCTCAAACACAGATAATAGATCTCCTAGTAACACCTGAATATCTTTTATGCAACTGAATGTAGACAGCTGGGTTCAGTGCAGTCTTTGACTGACGGTAGTGGAAATATTGACTCTGGTAGTGAAAGATGAAAATACAATATACAGTAACACAATGCATCCTCTGCATTTAGAAGTGATTTTCAAGGCTAGATGTTTAGTAACTGCTATAAGAGCTGTTTGCAGATCAATTTTTTTTGTTCCATGTCCTTTGGGAAATGACCTTGCAGCTAAGAATGAATAAGGCAGCATATGTGTTCCTTTAGACAGGCTGAAATAAAGGGAATATCTTCACCTACAATGGTTTTTCTTTATGCATACTCCTATAGACCACTATAGCTCATGCCTGTAAATCACAAGTTTATTACCCATCTGGATCACATCCTGCACCCACTGAAAATAAGTGTAACTTTTCACAGAAGTTTCATCTGATGAGATTAGGACCAGGTTGTAAATGGTAATTGAGTGCATAAAAATGAACACTGTATAAGTCAGATACCTTGTCCCTGCAAATCCCGCTTCCCTGGAAAATTTCTCAATAACTTCTTTAGGCAGCGGCACTGGCTCATTTCCACACCAGAAAAATGCTAGAGGAAAAAAACATCATTGTGTGTATAGAGCCTGTTTTTCTTTAAAAAATGCTGATTTGCTATGACAGCTTTCATGACTTTTTCAAAGATTGAATAGTATTTGCTATGCAGCTTAGTTATTCTTATCCTGGTGAATCTTCTCTAACATTTAGGATGGTATCTCCACCTCTCTGGCCTATGGTAAATGGCCAGAAGGCTGACCTCACCAGTCATAAACTGGTGTTATCTGGAGTCTGGGGTATATCTGCATCCTTTAGAAAGAAACAGACACCTCCAAAGGCAACTCCTGCCTCAGGGTGGGAAGAATTGCTGAAGTAGAATGAAAGAGCTGAAATTCTGATAGGCTTTATTCAGGTTTATCTTAGTATTCATTGTGCTAAAATGTGTGTCGTGTTCATTGACAGATTACTGCAGCTGTCTAACATAAGTAGCTCATTACTTCAGTCACCTCTGTTGTCTTGTACCACTTTGTTTCCTAATGGAATAAGGTTTAGAAACAGGATGATTGTGGATGAAATCATTGCACCTTCTATCCTCTTCAGAATTGGTTCGAAAGACAAACAAGCAGTTTAAGGAAAGTAAAAGACCAAAAAATAGAGTTTGAAGGCATGAGGTGCTTGACATCACAAAATCAAGATTCTTCACTCAGGATGTGATTCATCTAAGCTAACCTTAGGCTTATATATTTCACCAGTCTTATTGGTCAAACTCTTAACATAGTTGGTGATAAAAAGCATTTTAGGGCATGAGTCAGATGACTGAATACAGACACCTAAATAACTTTTATCATGCCATAAATCTACCTGGTTTTTCTCAGTCACAAAGAAGGAAGCTAATGTGACTAGCTCAGACATGGATGCTTCTACTGTGGAAATTTACATCTCCTCCACAGCATGAGAAATATCTGTGCTCATAGAATCAGAACCTGAAAGTTGTCTTGCATGTAAAGGACACTTACATTGTAGAATAGACTTGATTGTGTGTATAATAGCTTAATTATACATAAATAAACAACAACAATAAAAAAGAAAAATCACATTTATTTGGTAAAAGCAAGAAAAAAAAAAATCTGTGTCCACAAAAATACCTTTAGACTGAGGTTATTCTCATGAAAAACCAGAAGACACCAATTCTTTTCAGTGTAATTGATCTTTAATTTTTTCAGGGATGTATTAGTCTGACAATTTCCAAACGTCAGTGGTGCTTTCAGAATTAAGTACCAAACCTTTCACACTAATCAAGGTCTGTGCCTTTACTCTTTGGTTGATTTCAGAAGGTTTGCAGTTAAACTTCCAAAGAACAGAGCGTCAGAGATGCTGAGCACTGCAGTGATTAAAAAGAGTGGGAGCAGTTCCCAGGGCATCAAATAATGCAGCCAGAACATTACATACCCAATAACAAAACAATACTATAAAGCTATTTTTAAAAAGCAGGTATCTTCACATCTTTTCTTTTCTCTTTACTTTTACTTCCTTTAACATACTAAATATTAGTTATTTCCTACTGCTATGAGGCTGTGCCTTCTGCTCACTCCACAGAACTACCTTATCAATGTGTAAATTAATTTTAAGTACAGTTTTATCCTCACCTCACACTTTTTCATATTTTTTAATTACAAATGCTTTGTACATAAGAAGCAGAGAAAACAGGAAAAAAAAGTGCTTCCAAAAGACAGTTTTATCACAAAAAAATCTTTTCTGTACCCAGATACATATTTTGCTCAGCTTGATTTCTTTTTTTACATTGATCTATTGTGTAATACTGTTTACTGATAAGCAGAGGGGATCATGCTTTTCCTTCATGTATCCTTAGTCATAATCAATACTATTGAAATCCAGAAAGACAGACTCATTATGGAAGTAAAACAAGAGCAGGAAAATGACAGAAAGGAGGAGAAAACCCCAGTAATTCAACTTACTTATTGGAACTGATTTTGCAGTAATAATATGTAATGGATAGTAAACTATAACTACTGCACACACATGGTCATAAACTTATATTACACTATTTCTTCAGAGAAAGAGTGTGTGTGTGGATAAATGCACTTACTCCATAATTTTGTGTAAACTGTAACAGTATAATGATATTTACAGCAATTTTTAGAATCTACAACTGTTAACTCCAGCAGGCCTTTTGGTAAAAAAAAAATCTATATGCTTACAGTAAATGCTGACCTATATTAAATTCATTTTACCCATTTCAGCTAGCTCAGTCAGTTCTATGAGTTCACACTGTAGTTAGAGAGAGAGAGGTGTTTCCAGAAAATTATTCCTATCACCTGAAGAGGCACATGAAAAATAGATGGGGAGAATAGCTTCCCTCTGTAACTTTGCTTCCTGTGGAGTAACTTGTAGGTACCTGAATTTAGCTGAGAGAATTAACACTCGCAACAGGGACACTATAACAATGATACAATTGATAGATATGAAAAATAAATATATCCTCTATATAAGAGTATCCATTATTTTAGGTAACCCTGTGTTTCACAGTTTTTTTGAAGTTGCAGCTGCAAATGCTTTGGGCACTGTCACCATAGTACTCAACTAGCAAATTTATACCAGAAGTTCAAAAGTCAAGATGGTAATTTTCCACTGTTGTAGTTTACAAATATTTCTGTCTTTTTAGAGGACAGCTAGATAGGTTTTCTTCAGTTTCCTTGTGTTCTCTATAAATAGGAGAGCTAAAATACACTTTTCAAGCACAAATTAACTCATATTGCTTTCTTTCAGAATATGGTATTTTACTACAGAAAAGTCTTCAGATACTATACAGTTGATTGTTATAATTTATTTATACTCACATTTGTCTAACTTTCTTTAGATAGAGGTAATTCCAATGACTGAAAATGACCTGCACACTTAGTAATAATTTGACATTTTTCCCCCAATAAATATTCTTGATCTCATTGATTTTTCTCAGCTGTATTAGTTGTTTCTTAACTGATTCAATTTAGTCATTATTTTCTTAATGTTTAGTGATTTTGGATGTCCCTGCATCCCAAGTTAATTTAGACATTTCTCCGAGGCTTCTGATTTTCAGGAAATGCTGAATAAAACGTAAGTCACGGGTTTCATCTTGCATGGGTGCATTCTATATGTTGTTTGTGACTTGCTTGCTATAAGAAATTGATAGCTGGGTTTGGTAGAGGTGGGTTTTGACAACTTTGTCCGGGGATCTGTTTCTTTTACTGTCAAAGCCCATGAAAGTATAAGCCTTCTGACACTAGGCTCTGAAGCTTCATTTGAATACATCACTCATAAGCCTTCAGACTTGGGGTTTATATATTTTATTCATGTTTTCTATATACATTAATAGGATACCTATACAGAGATGCCATATATTTACCTATTTTTCCACTCAGATTTTCCATGAAGGAATAAACACCTGTCCATTATGTACATCTGCTTTTAAATTATTTCGCATGATGCTCAGAGGGCTAAACAAAAACATGACATCCTTGTTTCCATTTGAAAAGTAGTACTACTCATGTACTTGCAGCAAATGTACTTGGAAGGGAACTGCATATACCCCTGTTCGTCACATGTGTGATATATGTATTAGTCACCCTGACCTTTCAGGATCCTGTTCAAATGGATGAACACAGGATGCAGAGTAGACTTTCAGCTCTGGGAGTAATCACATTAATTCTGGGCCACCATCCTGATAAACATCCATGGCACGACCGCAATCAGAGTGACTTTATTTACAGATTCCTGTGCCCCTTTCTGCAGTAACCAGCTGCGTCTGCCAGCGTCCACCATAGTGAAGAGACCCTGAGGGCTTCACAACATTTTCTTTTTACTTATTCAATTACATGGGGATGGATAAATACAGCATGAGTTTTACTGCACAGTGCAGATTTCACAATGTCCAAAGGACATGTTATGATATGTTTAAAGGCTTATATAGTTGTCTCAAGGATATCCCAAGGACTCCAACAATTGAGATGAGATACCAACACAACCCAGGGAAAGATAAGGAATTATGCTGGATTTGAGATTCTTCTATCCTGTTCGTAAAACAGAATAGCTAAAATTGATTAATCAATACAATTTAAGCTTTTTTTACTCTAAGTATGCTAAGGTTAAATAGGATGGACATTTCTTTTTGTGCATACATTTTTATTCTATTATCACATTAACTAGTCATCAGCTGTACTTCTATTTAGTGGAGACTAATTAATCATTCATTGTCTTCTTGTTAAAGTTTTAGTTTGCCGCTATCTTATTTCTTCTGTTTGGAAACATACAAAACTCATAGTTCGTATTCTTCTTTTGCAAATTATTCTTACCCTAGTCTAATAAAGAATTCAATAAACAAATTATCAATGAATTAATTATGCCAGGAATTTCAAAGCATCTAAGGCAGGTGAGTGTTGCATTAGTAGCAAAGCCAAGACAAGTTGGCTGCCTAACTCTCCCAGTCTCTACTGAAAGCTTGAAGTCTGAATTTCTAAATAGGAAGCCTTACTGCACAACGTGATGTCTTGCAAGCCAAACATTTTAACCACAATTTAGCTTGTGACTATCTGGATCAGATTATCAAGACATGAAATCACATATTCATCCAGAAGGTGAATCAAAAGCTCTCCACAACAGTCCATACTTGATTTTGCCAAACATGGAAAGGAACTCATGACAAGAAAGCACTTTGTCTCTTTTTCACTGGAGTATACACATTAAGCATAGATATGTTGCAAAGGAGTATGAGTGCTGCATAAAAGTCAGGAGCTCAAATAAGTACAAGTACTATTAATTTGGCTTGGATCCAGAGGAGACAGAGCATCTTATCATGGTTTCAAGTCAAGCTGTTCTAATAGGGGGGTTGGGCCATGTCTGAGGTCAGATTTCCAGGTTTAACATACATCACTATATATAATTGCTTAAATTTAAATCAGTAATAAGACTCGACAGTGTGGAGAGCTGGGTTCTTCCTTCTGGTCATATGTTTTCAGTTATGGTTGAACTTTTCTCCTCCTCATGCTAAGGTCCTAAAACATCTTGCTGTGGCAGTAAATTTTTCAATCACCATTTATTAAAGGAGAGTGTGGGCATTCCATATGATGTGAGCACTTCTCTTATTAAAGATGTCATTTGTTGACAAATGGGCTGCAATTATAGTATGTGTAAGAACATTACATGTTCTTTGTGCTGACAAGCCAAATTACATAAGTTTCTATATGCATTACTATGTAAAATGGACAAAAGAGCAATGGTGGGTTTGAATCAGCAAGTAAGAAAATCGAAGAGACATTTAAATGATAACAATAGAAAGTGCATTATGAATAAATATTATGTAATGAAATATATTTATTTGATTTTTGTGGTACAAAGCAGACCTCATACTGAGATGGAGATGGCTTAGGGCCATTTCACAACATAGAATAGCTGCTCACATTAGGGGAGGAACCTTGCAGGATTCTGGTTTGGCATCCAACCAGCCCAATAAAGACATTTATTATTTCTCTGAAGAAAGAAAGGTACAATAGTTCTTTTTATATAATCCTCTGCATATTGTCCTGTGATCTTTGCACTTCAGCAAGAAGATAATAAAAATTGGTTCTCATAACCAAAGCCAACTTAAAGAAAAGTTTCATGTCTGGATTTAAAAACACCCCCACATAGTCCATTTTTATGGCCTATGGAGATATGGCCCTTAGACATACCTCAGAGGTCTTTATTTCCTGAGGATATCTCAGAAACACCATGAGACTCAGAATTCATAATCTAAACATTGGGGGATCAATGTATGTCACCACATCAACTAGCATTTAGGTTTTGTTCTTGATTATGCCACTATGAACCCAGAGCAACTCCAGTGGTCTCAAAAAGTTCATATAGATGTCAGTGAAGGAAGAAAATAGCTTTGTGGTCCAGAAGCAGGTAAAACATGGAGTCAATACTGTCCAGACCTGCAGAATACAATATATCCTCTTGCAGTAGTCATGCTGAGAGACTAGTCAAAATAAATGTTGAGTTTCATTCGCAGTAGTTAATTCCTAATTTGGAATAATGTTTGTGTGTGCGCACACACATATATGCGTGTTTTTAATTAGGACAAAGTACTCAGGTATCTTCTTGTTTGAAATCCAATACATTATCTAAAAAATTGATTTAACAGCTCCTGTGCCATCCAATTGGTGTTTGGAATCAATGTTGCAATGATTTTTCCAGACAACTGCAAGAGCTATGAGCTAAATTAAGTTCTGAAAATGCTGCATCTGAGCCAGCTTCCACAGAAGTCAGGAAGAACTTCCTTTGTAACTTTCCCAGAAATGAAACTGGGTTATATGCTTCCAAAAATTGATGGGGACATCTGTATAAGACTTTGTTTAGTTTTTGAAAGGATCTGTGAGAATAAGTGTGCTGTTTTGGGAAAGCCTGAATAAACAGATGGGGTTTGTGTTTAGTCTTTAAGGTTGTAAGTGGTCATTCTCATTTCTTCTTCACAGCAGTAAACTGAGGTAAGCTTTGTTTGATCCACCTAAATGAAAATACGGTTTTATATTCATGATATCCAGAATTACTATTTTACCTGAGAATTCAGTTTCTTAAGTAGCTTCAGGACCATATTTCAGACTCCTGACTACTTGTTTACACGTTTTTAAATTATGCTTAAAATACATTTCAATTACTTAAAATTTGAGTAGTCATTTCCTTTAAAAATTTTAAGTATGATGTCAATTTTTTTATTCAATATGAACTACAGATTTTATAAGTGTTGGATATCCAACTACTATGCAACTACTACTAAAGCCACTACTATGTCAACAATATATTCTTATATTAAGGGTGACATTAATACTACATAACTAATACAGAAAATCCTTCCTGGGAGCAGTTCAGATATTTTTGCTCTATTTGCACAATGCAAAAATAGCCTAGATACATTTTTAATGCAATCAGCTGAATTCCATAAATCCAAATTGTGTGCTAACTGCTCATGCTGATTAGTGTGAAATATTAATTTGCACTAATCAGCTCAAGGCAAGGGAAGCATAATAAACTTGACACATACATTTCACGCTTTACAGTGTTGGAACTTGTTTACAGTGTAGTGCCTGTAAACACTATTGGTGCTGGTAGTTATGTCACAGGGACTGTATATAGAAGGTGTACTTGGAAAAATTTCCTTAGCCAATGGTTCAGCTTGTTCAGTGTTGTGAAACTCCTGGTCTTTGAGAACTGATGGTCTGCATCAGCTAAAGGTTGTCAAAAGCATTTGTCTCTGCAATGAGCTGAAGCATCTGATTCCTGCCCTAACTGTTTCATGACTAAGTGATTCACGTTCCCTCTGCTTTCAAGGTACCAGGGTACAATTAGTCTCTGCAAGCCAATAGCTTCCTGCATCCCTTTTATCTGAAGCATACACATTCGCTAACAAAATGCAAATATAACAGTAAACCTAAAGAAATAGGTAAACACATAGGGGAATATCAACATGCTGAGTTTCATATATTATGTCTGAGTGTTGCCTTTTGCTTTCCATCTCACTCTTCTGCAGAATTTGCGTGCGTTTCCTGTGTTCATGGGTTAACATTACCCACAACGAGCACCTGATTTAGCAAGCACACCCTTGCCAGATGCTATTTTATGCCATAAATCCATCATGTGATGTGATAAGCAGGAGCTCCTTCTCTCTAATACATGACTAAATATGCAGTACCTTAGAAGCTGGGTCACAGTGAAAGTGAGAGTCTGACAGAAGGCTGGGGGAGAAAAGAAATCTTTTTATGTGTACTTAAGACAACCAAGTGAATGAGTGAGAAGGCATAACGTGTGCAGACAAATCTGTTTCTCACTGCTATGTGGGTTTTCCATGCTCCATCTTTCCTGCTCTTTGTCCACAGCTCTGCTCTGAGACAGCAGGCCTACAGAGCATAAGGGATAGACAAGGAAAAAAAAATACATAGGATGAAAATCACCATTTGGTTGAACTGCAAAACTGTGAAGTTCTGTAATTCTGTTGGCGTTTCACTGACCTTTGCCTCCTGTATTTTTCTTTTCATTTTAAAGATAAATTACTCCAGGACACAACTATATGGATGCTGTACTCTGAGCTGTTTTTTAATGTGTATTAAAGAGATGCTGCAAGTAATATCTGAAATGTGGGGCATTCAGCTTTTAATCAAAAAGAGGGTATTCCTGGTGTTGTGCCAAGAGACATCATGAAAATGTTTGAAAACTTTAAGTCTTTACATGTGATTAAAATGACCTAATATACCCATATGATTATCTCATGTGTTCTGCTCCCCAGGGCAGGCAAAGCTAAGCATATTGCTGAGCACAATTGCCTAGCCCAAAGCTCATGACAAGCTTATTGACTCCAGTGAAACAAGTAACCACCATTTACACATAACCAGATATACATTTGATATGTTATGCTACCAACAATACCAGTTCGATTACAATTATATGTTTCCTAGAAGCAAATGGAATTTGCCTTTTACTGAGAAGGGACATTTGAAACTTGAAACAGTTTGATAGTGTCAGTTCTAGTAGTAAATGGGCACATACACCAATGGCCATATGAAAAATATTCATTACTCTTTTGTCCCTTCCAGCTTTTGAACAATATCTCTAGAGTTGTAACAAATGTCATTCATAGCTTCCTTCCCCCACTTCTGAGGATTTTCTTTCTATATACATCAAAGGAAATTAAAAAAAATCTTAGGGAATTGTCTGCATACAGATGTTCGGTTTGGAAATGTTTTTTATTTTTTGATTGTCTGTGAATAGTTTACAACAGTGTCTTAAAAATCTTTGGTACAATCATCTATCCGTACACTTTACTCCACTGCATTGGACTAATACAGCTAATGCAAAAGCAAAGCAGTTACCTGAACAAACACAATTCCGCCTTTTCATTTTTCCCAACGCTATCAAGTTACATAAATTAAGTAGATAGTGGCAAAGTCATCTGGCTGGAGCATTTCTGAGAATACTAGAACTTGATACTTTTTTCTCACACAACTAAATCCCACTTAAGTCCCTGACAGCTGGGGAGAGGGACAGGGAGGGAGAATAAGGAAAAAATGGATGACTCAGATCCTGGCCCTTAAAAGTATTATATCTCTCTTCAAGGGAGAATTCTGTTTTTGGAGAACTGTAATATTTTAGTCCTGACCACTCAGAATTCATTATATCTTCTTAATATCTCCCATATCTCTGTCAGAATTCAGCTTGAGTGACTATGCCTAGAGAAACTTCAACTCCCTTTGACGTTCCATCTCATCACACCTATATATAGTTGTATTCTTCCTTTTTAATTCTGACTTTTTCATCAGCTAAACACCTTCTCTCTTCACAACCATTCTAGCACATTTTATCTTTTTCCTTCTCTTTTAATAGAAGTGCTAGTTTGAACAGAATTTCAACACTTTACTGCAAGACTCTTCTCTAACGTTAGAGGCATTCTTATTTACAAAGTTAACATTAAGTGAGATAGAAAACATGCAGCAGTTTTGAATGTTAAGGTCTTTCACTTGTTTGCTGTGTGAAAAAGAAACTCAGTTTTTTTAATTTCAGGTTTTAAATCATTGCGCTGTATATAACAGTATATATTTTCTGTCTTTATTGAAATATTTACACGCTTTATAGTCAAGGGAGAAGATAAACAATATATCATACAAATTTCACTAAAATATACAACTGAACTTTCTTCCCTAAATTTATTACTATTCATAGGACTGTCTTCATTGTTTTAGCTTCTGTAGAAGCACTTAGGAAGAGACAGCAATTACTCCAAAGCACTTGTAATCACGCTTACGTGTAGCTAATTAATTAAATTAAATCAAATCAAGAAGAAATCATTGTAAAATAATTTAGCTGAATCCACCAAGGCTTTGCATCATTTTAACCTCACATGTTTAAAAATGAATGTGGTGGCATTGATGCAGATTGTGTTTAAAAATAGAACATCATCATATGACAAGATAAAGTTATCGAAAAACTCCATGTCTGTGCATTACATATAGTAAAAGAAGAGCAAGTAAGGGGTCACTGTGCAGGAATGGGTGTCTAAGGCTTCAATAATTTAAACATCTTGCCTAACGAAGGCAAGGGAGGTTCAAAGAAGAGAACAATGGAAAGAATCCCCAAACAGGAAATATCTGTTACAGACATTAGAAATGCAGTAGACGATCCAGGTGCAGTCACATACTGACCAGGAAGGAATATTAGGCTTTGTTGCAGAGAATAACAAATCCCCAAAGCATTCAGCTTGATATGCAGCTGCAAAGCACAAGACAAACAAAAATTATTCCAGCAATAAAAAAATACAATAGAAATCAAAGGATATAGTTCTGCTTCTAAAAATAACACTGTTCATTAAACTTCACCTAGCAGGCAATATGTGGTCTACTTACTATGATTTAGAGTTGATGCGCATATAAACTACATCGGTGCCTGAAGGCATGTAGTATTTGGCAGGAGGGATATAAATTTTGGTGCTTATTAGCACCAGAATTAAGAAATAAAAGGCTGAGAATGTAATGAGCCAACATAATTATTTCTTAAATGTCTCCATTTTGTGGAAAAATAGTTATAGAGTATGCAACAGAGACTAGGAGAAAATAGGTTCACATAGCAAAGACGAGGGAGGTAGCTTCAGTTTATCAAAAGGCTTCTGAGACTAATGGATCAACTGTATTAACAGGCTGAAAAACACAGACACAAAGCCGTTTCCTTGAAAGCAGGATTTATATCTTGCTTGACGTTTTGCCTAGTTCATGGTAGTCTTCATTCAACAAAGATAGCCAATAGCAAAAAAAGGGTTAATGTATGGCGCAAAAAAAGGGTTAATATATGGCACAAAAAAAAAGCATTTCAGGAAGAGGGGATACAAAATTATGAGAGAATGAGGTGGTGAGAGGGTCTTGAAAGGAGACTTTCCATTCCCCCTCCACTGTGAGCAGTTTAGCAGCTGTAGGGAAAGGGGCAGGTCTGTGGCATAGGCAGCAGCAAGGCTGCCAGCGCTGCACAATCCTCTGCATCACGGAGTATGTCTAAACTCAAAATCCAGCCTTTTTTCCTCCTCTTGAATGCCCAAACACTTACAATGGTATCATGCCACATTACTGCCCACTGTAAGCTGAAAAATAAATAAAATAAATACTAAGAATTTGTCCAGTAGCTGAGAAATTTCTTTCTTTACCAGGAATGCAGAAGTAGAAGAGAGAATTTTCTTCTGGTACAGTGAGAGCAGTCTAAGACTAGGCAAACACCTTCCTCCAAAACATCAGCTGGTGAGATGAAACTAGGTCTCATAAATTAACCACAAGGCTTCTTCCAGCAGATAGAGAAAATAAATAGGGGAAACATCACCAGAGTCAAAGAATCACATAAACAAAGAAGAAATACTACTAGTCTTAGAAGAAAAAGGGGAAAGGGAAGAGGGTCATGACTTACTTTCCAGATGTACAAGATAACATAACTACAGTCCAGCTTCTCTTAAAGGCAAACAAAAGCTTTTTCCATTGGACTAGCCTGATTCTTTCATGAGATAAGTTAAGTCAATTAGACCCAATGCAAGAGAAATGCAACCTTATTGTTGCCACATGAATAGCTGCTTTTTCCTCTGTGATTGGTTGCCACAAGCCAAAATTAATCAAAGGACTGAGTAAATTTGAAATTTGAATTTGAAATTTGCCACAGCTGGAATGAAAATCTCATGCAAGGTTTCAAAAATCATAGTCTAATATAGGTTCTGAATCATGTTTTTCAAAACTGTGGATTTCTGTCAGCTCCCATAAAAAAATTAGGCCAAGTCTACTTCACAGCTTCACTAGGCATTCAGTAAGTCACATATAAGCAGCAACTTCATCTCTGCTTTGATTTCAATAGTTTTGCCCTTTCAAATTGAACAGAATAAGTAGACATTCCCAGGTAGGTAAATAGGAGTGGGACCAGAACAGCAAGAGACAGATGGTACAGTGATTTTTTTTTTTTACTCTCCTTCTAGTGAACAGACTTTGTGTTATCTGGAAGTAAGTTACTGTCTCCTACCATGCTGGCTGATCAGCCCTAGGCAATCTAAACAAGGAGGTGAGAGTTCTCATAGTCTCTTCAGACATGTCCCATCCCATCTCATCTGGAGAAGCAGTGGATGAAGAGACACCCAAGTCCCAGGTTTACCAGGACGGTTTACCAGGACAGTTTACCAGAAAGTTTTGGCAGCTGGAGGAGTTACTGCTCATTTCAATGGTTCTGTAGTTCCTCACAGACATTACATTACACAAGCTGAAAAGGAGACAAAATGGATACCAAATGCCCACAAAACCCAGGCAAATGACTAGGGTTTCTGACTCTAGCGTAAATTTGGATAAATTCCCTTAAACCGGTAGAATTGGTTCTAGAACAAGAATTCATGCTTGTGAACTTATGAGCCACTGAATAACCTCAGCTTTGTGTCAGGCTACATTCTGGAAGTCAGGATGCTGAGTCTGGTCTTGTTTTATTAGGAAAACAGGAAATGAAAAGGAAATTTCAGAAAGAGGATTTCCTCAAGGAAAGGATATTCTGAAGGTTGTGGGTTGCAGATTCTTCAAGGGTGTTTGAGCTGGTGCCAAAATCAAGAAAACTGAGCTATTACTTTGAGCTAAGAATGAAAATTAAAATATTATTGATATATTTTCCAGTAATTAAATTATAAAAGTTGAAATGCATCAAACGTATTACAAACAAATCAGCATTAGTTAATTACTGCTTATAACCCAAATGCTACTTCAAACAAGGCAAGGTACCTCATGTTTCATTTTTAGATTATCTACATACACAGAATTAGTGTCTAAATTATAATCAAGATTGCCTTTGCTACATCATTAAAATCTATTGGCTTTGTTATGCACAAATACTGTATCTTTCACTTTAACTAGAGGTTGCTATTTTTACAGCTATGTGGTAGGCATATTTTACTTCTCTAAATCTGTGGTTGACTTGATTTATAAAATATAGTATATGTGAATGACACATCTTTTTTCAACTAGCCAGATTTGATATTTCAATATATAGTTCGTCAGTGAAGTTTCCATGCACGGAATATCGTGGGGGATTCCATTTCTGCCTGTCTTTCCCCTTCGCTTAAGATACAGCTAAGAAGTTTATGTTACAAAAAACTAGAATGGTACTCTTTTAAACACTTTATCAGCTCTCTAATGGTATTCACAGTCTTTTGCTTTAGAATTCACTACATGCAGCCAAGACTCAATGTTTGCACATGCTTAGGAAATGTACTTATTTGTAACCTAGAAGTACATGTGTATTTATATTGCTTCTGCTGGGCAGAGAAAAACAAACACAATAATTTTTAATAGTGTCCATAATTTTAGGCCTGTGATTCCAGTGAAGGTGATGGGTCCTCCCTGGTTCTTAAACTAAGAAATACGCTGGAATTATTTCAAAACTCTTTAAAAAAAAAATAACCTTAATATTTTTCTTAGAAGTTCATAATTCCTATATTTAGAAAAAGTTACTCTAGAAGAAAATTATCCAGACAGAATATACTCTCAAACACTTACATGCAGATTTCTTTTTTAAAATTGTTGACTGAGTTCTAGGAAGAGGCATCAATTACTAAAAATAGACCCAAGGTAAAATATGTAGGAATAAATTTGACTTTCAATGGCAATTTAATTTCCATAAATGCAGCACCATTGAGGGAATACACCTAAAATAACAGAACTTATTTATGATTCTTTCAGCTTCATTTGCATACCACTGTATCAGCTCTGTTTTCTCCTGTTAGTCAAAACTACATGGCGATTTAGTCTGATTTGGAGGCCTGAACTGAAAAAGCCAAATTCAAATTTAAGCATCAGGGAATCTTCCCCTCAGAGGGATTTATGCACCTTAGTCTCCCTAAAATAAATAGAATTCAGCAACTTAAAATGTTCAGAAATATGGGTACATCACTGCAAAAATTAATTACTTTCCCAAACTGCTAAATATCTACTACTTATGTTCATTAAAACAAACATGCACAACAATATTCCAGCATGAATGCATAGAACCAAATTCAATCTACTCTTTTAAGCATTTTCAATTCATTTTTATTTCTTTAACCAAATTACTAACACAGAGAACCACAGAAACAATTAATAGTTGGGATCAGTAGGGACCCCTGGAGATCATCTAGTCCAAATCCCTGCTCCAAGTAGGATCATCTACAGGAGATTGCTCAAGAACAGCTGGATTTTTAATATCTCCAAGGATGGAGATGCCACAGACTTCCTGAGAAACCGTCTGTAGAAGTTTCTGACCCTGCTTTACAGTAAGACTTTCTTCTTCTGTTTACATGGAATTTCTTTTATTTCCATGGTTGAACATTGCCTCTTCTATTGCCACTGGGTAACACCTTGAAAATTCTGGCTCCATCTTCTTTAGACCCTCCCAGCAAGTATTAATACACATGTATAAGATCCCCCATGAGCCTGCTGTTCTCCAGGTTTTCTCCAGGCTGAGTAGTCCCAGCTCTCTCAGCCTCTCCTTGACAGCCCCTTAAACATCTTCCTGGCCCTGTGCTGATCTCACTCCACTATGTCCAGACTTGCACTGGGTAACCCAGCACTGGATCAATCATTCCAGATTTATCCCACCAGTGCTGAGCACAGGAGAAAGACATCTTTCCACTAGCTGCTCTAAGTGCTTTTCCTAATACAGCCAAGGCGGCTGTTGACCTGCCCTGCTGCAGGGGCGTATTGCTGGCTCACATTCAACTTCGTGTACACCAGGGCCTCTAGGGTCTTGCAAAGTTACTTTCTGGACAGCTGGGCCCCAGCCTGTCCAGATGCATGGGTTTTTTCCTGTCCTAAGTCAAGACTTCAGCATTTCCCTTTGCTCAGTTTCATAGGTTCTCGGTGTTCCATTTCTCCCGCTTATCCAGCTCTGTCTGAATGGCACCACAACTGCCGTATATCAGCCATTTCTAGTTGGGTATCACCTGATAATTTTGGTGAAGGTATGCTCCATTCCATTATCCATCCCTCTTGATCATGATAGGATTGTAGCCTTCAAAGGCATGCAGGCTTCTCATTCTCTCACCGAAAGAAGTTTGTTCTTTGCTGCACACTGATTTCCTCCAAAAACAGTGACTGTTCCCCCCACAATGCCCTTCTCCCAGCACTTCTTTATTTTTGTGTATACAGTCACAGTAGCCTCCCTTTTGTCCTATTCTGTTGATTTTACAGTGCCTCCTTCCACATCAGCCAACCCCTTTCCCACTTCATTGTGGGTTATCATCTCCTTCCTCCATCATTTCTAGTTTAAGGCTCAGCCTGTTGGCAATGACATTTTTGCCCCACCTGGTCAGGTTGAACCTACGCCTTCCTAGCAGTTCTCAGTCCTCAAAGAGGACTGTGGTTTTGTAAAGCAAATCCCTGTCACCACCACCAGTTGCTCAAACAGTTGTTGACTTTCAGGGTCCACATACAAGAGATGTGCATAAGTAATCTCACAGTAATGATGCTGTCTAATTTCAGCACTGTCTCTGGCCATAGGCTGATGGGGCTGATCCCTGCTTTGAAGAAGATCATGGTGCTCTGAGTCTTAGTTTTGGGCTGATTTCACTCTGGTTATAATAGAAAGGCAGTCCATACAAGCAGAGATCTTCCTTGTAGGCTTTGATGTACATGTCTACCACGGAGGCAGAAGCTGTTCCTGAAGGATCTTGACTGATTAAGATAGTATGTACAGAGTAGTTTAATGGTTTCAGGAATATCTGATAAAGAGACAATTTTTTTTTTTAAAGTGAAACAATCTTGATTTCTAAAGAACTTTGGCCCCAAGATAAAAACTTCATAAACACACCTAAAACCAACATAACTGCAAATGTGTCCATTTTTTAAGAAATTCTGATCCCAAGCCCAGCTTTTTCAACATGTTTCAACTCTTCTAATGATTGTGAACTTATCGTTATTATAAATAGTAATATTATTTCTAATCTAAATGTAATTGAAATGGCAAAGCAGCTGCAGAACTTCAAAATGCTTTCAGTCATTACCATTTCATCAAAGTTATTGCAAGCAAGTTCTCTTTCTCTTCGTGGCTAATCTTCATTGATTGGAAATGAACAATCAGCAGTAAATTCCCAAATGCCCGTATTTGACTAGAAATAGCAATTACTCGATGCCTAGTAATATGCATTTCAAATGTGTTTGGCATTCATTCAATATTCATTGATTACTATTATCAGCTCAGCAAATTAAAATGCAGCCACTAGTATGAGAGAATATAGGATTTGATACTGGTCGAAATCCTGGTTGAAATCCTGGTCGTAGAAAAATCATTGACTTTGCCATTGACATCAAAGAGATGTCAAGTCAATTGTTTCTCAAGTCAGGTGCTGAGTCTTTAGCAGTGGTCAATGGTGGATGTTTTCCTTCTCTTTAAACAGGAAAAGAAATAGAACAATCTTAACCTATTAATATTTCAGTAGTGTGGTCATATTTCTTCTGACTTTGCAGCTCTTCCAATAACCTTACAGTGAAGATCCCTAAATATTCTTGATATTGTCCCGGAATATTCCTAAATACTCTTAAGAATCTGAAGATATACAAATTCTGCTGGTTTTCTGCTGCCAGTCCTGGAAAAGTTAGTTCACCTTCCTAACAGAGATGCTTGAGAAAATGTTCCCATCCCATGGAATCCTGTGCAATGTGAAAAACATTCCCTTTCCATGAAATAGTGAAATCAATGTTTTGCTATGCTGTGCTGCAAAAACCAAATATTTATAAATTGATCACAATGCTCTGATGTAAAGGACATTAGTTTAGGACAAACACAAGTTCAAGACATATTTTAATCACTTAAGCAAACCTTCAGCAAAGGAAATGGAAATCAATTGAAATTTTTTAAAAACTTAGGCTAGGATTCATCTTTTCTAAAAGCAAATGCCTCTAATGAGACATCTAATCAAGTGAACTGCTCACTCTATGATCCTTTTACAGCCAACAGAGATTGAGTCAGTGAAGTCTAAGCCTTACTCATCACAATTCAAAATCCCTCTAGATATCCACTTTGCTCTACTGTTCTCAAAGGAGACTTGAAGATGGCTTTCTTAATTATGTGTTTACATCAGAGATGTCTCAAGTTGGAATTACGTGAGATATTAGTGAATAAAGCAAAAACTTCTTATTTCAATTGGTCAGTTTAGCAAAAAACCATAGATCAGTTGCTCTGACAAAAGCCCTGATCCTTTGGTAAGCCTTGTTCTGGAATGCAACTAATAGAAAAAATAATTTAAATGAATCTAGACTGATGGAACAGTTTTTTTATAAACGAAAATTCTCTGTCATCTCTATTCTATGTGCATCTATATTACACTGAAAACTAGGAATAATGGTTGTAATTTCTTTTTTGGACTGCTTTGGGGTGAAAAGTCTGTAAGAAGAATTAATACTGGATATTCCTATTCTTAAATCCTATCAGAATCTGTAGAGTCAGGTAACAAAAATAAATTTAGAAGCTAAATATCTTTGCACATCTGGGAGTAAAAGGGAAAAAAACGTCTATTTCAATCAGGTCCGAATTTCAACCCTGAAAAATGTCACATTACCCTTTGAACATAAGTCTGGAATCTTCAGTGATATTTTTGGCTAGCTCCTGTATTGTGCTGCTGTCTGGATGAGTTTACATAGGAACATACTGGTTTTCTCTTCTGCCTCCTCCTGCATCTCTCCCTCTCCAATACAAACATCATGAATGTAACAGCACTCAACAAAAAGAAAGAGGCCATTGGAGTGGGCCAGCTCCTGGCTCATGTACAGGGAAAGTCTTTTTGCTTTCTGACAGGACATTCTGGAAATGCCTACTTTTCATTTCAGGCTTTTCTGTGACAAAAACAAGCTCTTTCTAAGCCTATTAAATCATTTCAGTTTGAGGCCACTGACATGTTACATTTTTCTAGTGCCTCATATTGTCAGTCTTGTTCATCTCAGGAGAGAGTTAAGAGTAAACACTTACTTTTACCTGGTGTCTCCTGTGGATATCAGTCAAAATTTTTTTTTTCTTTTAAAGTAGACTTGTGCAAGCATGGCAACATTTTTTTTCCAGGAAATGTAAGTGCATGGTTGGATTCATATAACTGTGGGCCATTTTATCAGCCTACATCATCACTGCTGTTGTAATATGCATCTCACTGTAGCAGTATTTAAAGATTATATTCAAGCTCATTTTGCAAGGCTGTCGGAATAGGCTGTGCTTCACCTAAATTTTGCCATCTAGAAATTAGAATCTAATTTAGTACTTAAGTCAATCATTTATGTTCCCTTTAACAAATGAAGTGTCACCAAATTGTCCATTGCAAGAAAATGCCAAGTCTCTGTCTGTCAAAGCCTGGCCACCAGAGCTGGTTGGCTGCATAAGAGAAATATGCCAAAATTCAAATAGGATATTAAAAATTATGTCAATCCTATTGTTTGAGTGAAGAGCTCCAAGGACAGTTGCTTTTCTGAAGAAGTACCTGACAGTTGCTCCATGAACAGGCCCACAATCTATTCCTTGTTTGAACGCATGAGAACGCAGGCCCGTTAATTTATCTTCCATTTCCCCTAAAAGAAAATATAAAAAGCAATGTTTCATTTTTTTCTTTATAAATAAAAAGCAAAAGACTGCCTTGCTTATCCTACAAATGTTCACACATGAATGTCTGGTAAATCTTTGCTTCAAGGTGATAAAATAACATATAAAGTTCATACAAGGGTAAGGTCAACTTATATTGCTTTTGGGTGATTTTTTTTTTTATTCCCTTGTGTTTGGATTTGTGCACTTATTTAGGTTTTATGTTTTAATTTGAAAGAAGTCTTAAGTTAGACTGCTTACATTTCCTGAAGGTAGACATGAAAAAAACACTCTAATGGATGTCTACGCTGTTAATATACAGACGTTCCTCTCTGAAGATACACTAATACAGTTATCTCTAGACAATCCTGACACTTTATAGTACACAATGTAAGTCTTCATTTTATTTATCTCTGAGCTGACTCTCAGGTCAAGCTGAGGATTTTGCTTCCAACTTTCCAAAACAATCTGTCTCATAGCCAAATTTGGACATGTCTCCCAAGGATATTCTCAATGATTGCATAAGCACTATTTAGGAAATGCTGAAAACTATAAGTAGAGTTGTAGGAAAGTGATATCTAGAAAGGATCAGCCTAAATTCTGAATATATGAGTATATTCTAAGAGGAATAAGGAAGAGATCTACATTGAATTTTCAAATAGGGTGATGAGCTCATGGCAGTTGAATTTTTGAGATCCTGACAATATAAAACACGCAGCACAGCTGAGATAGAGGTGCTGGACACAAGTGAATAGGTCTTACCCAGAAATAAGAAGAGAAGGAAAGACTGAAATCTCCACAGTTGCAATAACATTAGCAATTAAAAATATATGCACCACTGATCTTTAGTTGACTTCAAAAAAGAAATTCCATGGGGACTTACAATTGTACAAGCTTACTACATGAGTATGATTAATGGCAAACTCATTATGACTTCCCAGGTTTCCAGACAGAAGTAAATTGTAGCTACCTGGAGCTTCCCTCTGTTTCTCACTGACTCTGTTTTGCTTCCCCAGATTGCCTTAGAGCCTGGCAACATATAATCATGTAATTCCACCTGTAGTTCCTGAGCTGTTGCTGCAGAGCCTCCTGTATGACATTCTTTGGCAATATCCCCAGAATCCACCTTTATTATTCATTCTGGTTTGCCACAAGGCTTCTGCTTCTGAAGCTTCCTGCTTCATTGTCTTCCAGACAAGGAAATAAATTGAGGACAGAAGAAAGGTAAGATAAAAATAGTCGCTTTCTGCTAAGCAAAATTCACCATGATTCCTATGAAAATGTTGGTACCACAGAAGTTCTAATATTGATATTGCATGCATATAAGTTAAAATATTTTTTTCATAGGGAAAGAACCTACAAAGCAGCAGAAACGCCCATGTTACACAGAAGATGTTGGTATTTATTGAGATTTTTGCATATGATGTATTATAACAGCACTTAATTTATTTTTACATTGCACAATATCATGCTACCTAGAGACACCCCAGCAATCTATAAAAAGGCCTTACTGAGAAACTAATAAGTCAAGGCAGAGCTTTACCCTTTCACTTCTGGTATTGCACTAGCTCTTTCAGAGAGGCAAATAAAATGCAAACTGAGATGAAATAACCGGCCTGGGGGTATAAAGGGTGGGATTCATCTCACCTGACTTTAGACATCAACAATATAGACATTTAAAATCAAGCCAGCCCCTGGGGCTCCATTTATAGTCACTGGAGATAAATATGCCCTTTTAGGGTGCCAATCATCTGCCCTATTTTAGATGTCTAATTTAAGAAGCAATGAATTGCCCCCTGGATTCTATTGACTAGTTCTTACTGATTATCAGCTGAGCCAGAAGCCAGATGCAGATGTCTGCTGAAGACATCTGCATTTAGTCAATAGAATTTCATCCGCAAAGTTAGTGATGAGCTGGGAATAATATGTTTCCTTTATTCCCAGAGCTTACACTATTCTGTAGATCATATCACTGCTTTATTGCCCCTCCCAGTAAAAGAGAGACTTGCAGTTATGGTGTATGATATTTAGAGATCATTTAGTTGCATTCTCATTGGTCAACATCAAAACAGATTAACACTCTGAAATTTTGAAACAGAGATGCAGTCATACAGATATAGTGTCAGGGCAGAGTTTGTGAAAAGGAACACCAGAGGAAGAAGATACAGCAACCATGTAATGTAGTCCAGTCATGAGCAGTGCAAAGAAAAACATGCCTCTGTGTACAGCAGGAGATCCATTTTCACTAAATGTGAATAAGTACTAAAAAACTCAACAAGTATGGACCGTGCTATGTGAGTAAGGACTACAGGATGAATGAAAATGTGTTTGTGCTATCCTAGCTTCAATTTGCTGCAGAAAATGGAAAGTACAGAAGAAATCATAGAGGAAGAATATGATATATAGGACAGCTTTTTGTTACTAAATACACAGAGGAGAGGTTTGGCTGCAGATGCATGCAACTAAATTGGTTGTCTACAAGGCAGGTGTCTGTACATCAGCTGAGTGTCTACATTCCCAGGAAAGCCAACTGAGACCTAGGCAATGCATTTAGTAGAGAATAACAGAGTGCTGCGCTGATCAGACATAGTTGTCTCTTTGGGAAGGTGAAGGAGCAGCTCCCTAGGCTCTGTTGACACCAGCGGGAACTTAAATGCCTAACTCAGCTGTAGACACTCACAGTATAAACTTCTGCTTTTAGTTGTTTCAGTATAAAGCTCAACTTAACCCTTAATGGCAAGTAAGGCAATTATATCATCTCCCTACCTCTGCTACAGTGTTCATTTTGGATTAGAGCCAGCCACTACTATTAGCTTTCAGATGTTAATATTTTTTTATTCTCTGCTTTTTGGGTGTGATTGGCAGAAATTCAGAAGGCTACAGCACATGGATGGATGACTGGAATGTAGATTATCTATTTAATACTATCACCCCTAAAAAATTACAGGCTAGGTGTCTAAAGTTGGTCATCAAACACTAGTATAGGCTTTTGACAGCTTTCTCTATAATTTATCTTTTCTTCAGTTCTCCATCTGTAAAATCATAGTAATAATACACCTAATTGCTAGGGCTGCTGTGAATATAAATTCATGATGTTTGTGAAGAACTGACAAATTACAGAAAGCGCACCACAAAAAACACATGAGGAACCTAATAATATCATATTCAGCTGAGGCTTTACATTGTGATTAATATGCCCTAGAGTTATACGTTGAATAAAAGAGATAAAAAGAACTATTTAATAATTATCCATACAGAGAAATAAAAATAATAGATGGTCATGTAATTAAAGTCAAACACATATGCACAGGGGGCTAAATGAAGGCAGCAAATGAAGTTCCTAAAATTTACAGAGCAATGCTAGGACAATGAAAACATGAAAAATCTCTAAGTACAGTTAAATAATTGTATCTCAGGGAAGGAAGTGGGGTGGTAAATCACTAGCCTTGTGTGAACTCACTAAAGAGACATAAAGGTGCTTAATACCTCTTCTTCATCACCTCTGTATCTGTACTCAGTCGCCATAATCATCTGTCTGTGGGGATCCTAATTCCTTCCTTTGTTTTGTTCATTCCCTCCTCCTTCCCTTTTTAGGCTGTGGTTATACAGACATTTTCTTCAGCAACCATTCCACCTTTGGCTGCTGGACACTTTTTGCTGCCAACAAGACTGTGCCATGAAATTATTTCAGGAACCAGCAGGTTCTTGCTAGGATCCAGTTTCACATTAGAAACCACCTTTCCTCTCCACTTTTCCCTTCTGCATTGCTTTCAGGCATACTTTTTCCTCAGGCTAGCATCTTGTCTAGCTTAACACAAGTCCCTACAAACTATAGCACTGGCTGAACTACAGGGAGATGTGAGGTGAGAAGGACCATCCACAGGGGTGAGAAGAAGGATCCGGAAGGGAGGGGGTACTAGGACAAGGGAGAAAGGGAGTCACATAAGCCAGCAGGGATAGAACAGTTTGTGTAAAAGCACTGGAAACCAGAGGCCCCTCTGATCATGGTCCATCTTTTAAAAAGTCCCTGAGAAAGACAGGTGGTTTATGCAGAAAGCAGCTTGCATTTTAATCTTTTTTCTTTCCCAAATATGGCATGAAAGTGCTATCCTCAGCGACAAAAACTCCCCTGAGACTCCACCTCACTTTCCAGCTCTTGTCTACCGACTTCCCCTGGTGCGAAGGAAGGTTGAAGTGCCAGCTGTTAGAAGAAACAATTATTACAACGCTTCCTGCTAGCACTTCAGATTTTAAAGAGCAGAAGCTACCTGATTCCGCACTTGGGTTTTTTTGCATTTGCTTTTGCTTCCTCTCCCCCCCACCCCCTCCCAATTTTCTTACTGCCTCTGCCTGTAGTTAGTGAATGAGCTTTTACCCTAAGGATTCAACATGTTGCTAAGGGCTATCATTACAGCGAGCACATTCCTATAAGTCATTTCAAAAGAGGCATGGACTAACCTTTCCCATTACAGAAATGGAAATCCTCTCACAATTAAATCCAGTCCACACCTACTAAACATTTAGAATTATGTGAGTCACTAGGAAATATTGAGAAATGTGTCTGTACTCAGATTACAGTATACAAAGGCGATAACTGTAATGTGCACCACCATTGTTCACCGCCTGCTTGTAGCTCACAGTTAATTACAGAGATAGGGACCATCACTTAACTGCTATGCCTGTGCACGATTCATTCATACATAGCACTTACTTCCTTGTCCTTATGTTAATTGTCTGTCACCAGCAGTGTGGCAGCTACCTCTGTGTGGGCATCTAAACATGCTGTTATCCTGCTATCCACCCTGCAGTTGCAGCTTTCAGTCCCAGACAGACCATTGCTGATGTATCTGAAATAACAGCTGTGTGTATTGGGTTTACAATGGGGTGAAACCAAATGAATTAACAAACCTGCTTCAGTTGCTTTCTGTTATCCTTCCAAGACCTGATTAAAACCTATTTGAATGATGCTGTATTTTCTCCTGCCGTTGCTTCATTTCGTTTTGTTAAATGTTGGCACTCAGAATAAAAATATAATTAAACTGTGGCACAGAAGCAGATAGCTTTGATCCCACCTAGCTTAGTAAAGAAGACAAAACAGGCACATTTAATCCACTGTTTGTTCAGTTACAATGTGCTAGTTTTCAGCTATGCGCATTCCAGTGACTGAATGAATATATGAGGAATGCCAAAAACTAATGTATGAGTTATAATTATTGGCATACAAAGGCTCTTAAACTGTACACCAAAAAAATCTCTGAACAATGAGGTCATGCTACCCTAAAACATAATGCATGACTAAATCATAATTCAAAAAGGATTTTGAAACACCGTATTTTCATGTTCACAGCCTGTGATTCAGTAGAGTTTATACGTACACATTTGTGGAAAGAGAGTTCCCCTCTCCCAGATATCCCCCCCTCACACATTTCTGAATCTCTTCTCCCTTTTCACATCTCCCCCAGCTTCTGCTGCCCTCTACCTTTGCCTCTGCTTTCCTGCACGTTGCCTGAGGAGTATTTGAGCACTTTTTTTGCCTGAGTATTGATTTGCATAGGCAGGCAAATCTGATGTGCAAGTTTTACCCATGGAAGTATGGTATTCATTTTGCACACAAACATACAGAGACACACACAGAGCCAGGTGTGATAATACCAACATTCAGCATTTCTAATCCTCAAAATGCCCTACAAATGTTAACCAATTAATACTCAGAACACCTCTTTGAGTTAGGCAGGCTTATCCCAATTTCTTAGACAGAGACAGGGAAGCTGAGAGATTAAGTAGCTGCGAGAGATTCCACTGAAGTTAGGGGCAAAAAAAAAGCCCTTATCAGCTTTAACGGGACTTGAATCAGGTTGAAGTGATTTGTCTAATGCCACCTAAATATCAAGATTAGAGCAAAGTTACCTATAGGTAACTGGGACTGACTGTGATCTTGTCATCAGCCCTGAACTGGTCAGGTAGTTGGACTAAATGATCATGGTAGATGTCCTTCAAGCTGAAAATATTCTATTCTATTCTATTCTATTCTATTCTATTCTATTCTATTCTATTCTATTCTATTCTATTCTATTCTATCCTATCCTATCCTATCCTATCCTATCCTATCCTATCTCTGGGTGGCTTTGTGTGGATTTGTGCCCAGATCAGAAACATGCAGACCCAGAGCTCCCAGCAATGTAAGAGCAGCATCGGCACACGTGGGATTCAGCTGCTGGCAAGTCTGCTTGCATTTCAATTGCACTGTCTCTGCAGCATTTCTTTGCATCTCCTTCCCAGCAGAAGTCAGCAAGATAAAAAAATGGCAGCAGGTGACAACGTGGCTTTTTGCTAGTGACAGGGCACTGAGTCATGCGACTCATCTCTGTGAACAGCCACTGTGTGACATGCTTTGCACTCCAGGGAGAGGTCAAAGTGTTGTAGCCCCTTTCACCTCTTTACAAACAGCCCACACCCCATGATGCTTTTTCAGTTGTGACAGCTGGACAAAATGAAAGCTATTTCTGATCCATAGCAGCAATCTGCAATGAATTATACTTGGGTGGTTTATTAATATGAAGCACATTAGCAAGAGTATACTGTGTCTAACACAGATGGAAAAACATACTATGTCAATGACTATAATCCATTCATTGTTTTATGAATCCAGCATCCTCCAGAGAGCACCACAAAACCCCACTCAGTGTCTCTGAATACTACATTTTACATTTAGATTGCCTGGCTTAGAGAAAAGATGTGTAAAATCACAAGCAGGCATAGCATTCCCTACTGACTAGTGCATTTATGAAGTCTTTTGTGGTGTTATTACAGCGAGCATATGAAATACAATGTACATGAAATTAGGAATAGGGAAATAAATATGTCTGTATTTTTTAAAGAAGCCAGAGGCTGATATACAGGTTTTGTCCCAGACTTCACATTGGAAATGTTGTGTTCTGATTTCTGGGCATGAAAGCACAAACCTGAACACCACATGGAAGTAAAATTTCCTTGAGAAGGTAAAGGTAAGAGAAGCTTTTTGAGGCTTTTGGTCAGAGTTAATTTTGAGGTCCCCCAGTGGACCCTGTATATCCAGTCACACAGCCCTAGAAAAATCACAGGGGTTTGGGCCAAGCCTACAGTGTTAGAAATAAATGCATATGGAGGTGTGTCCAGAAGGATTTTAAATTGCTTGGGGAGCTGGTCAGAACGGCTGTAAAAGGTAGATCCAAATGGCAGGCCAGCTGGATTGTGTCATTACTGACCAGAAGTTGTCCCCACACCCTCAGGCTGTACAAATGTTAGAACTGCTCTCTGAGTCTATCTGAAAACAAAGGTGCCTTGACAGAATTGACTGAAGTTTCCCATTTTACACTGCGGGACTCATCTTTCTATAGTATTCATTATGTATACACCTCTGCAATACCCCAATGCATTCCTGGAGGTTGAGATAGCCTCAAGAACATTCACCAATGGGTTTGATCCATTTCTTTCTTCCCACAAAAGGCTTTTTACACCTGAAACCCATAAAACTGAATGAAGCTGGGCTTTCAAAGCACATTTTTCACAAGATGTTCATGACAACTGGCTGATCCTTGTGTGATTGAAAAGTGCCATCACTCACAGGAAAATTTGTCCCAAAACAAACTAAACCTCACCATGAAGCTTCTTGTTCTCACAGCCTGGCATCGTCACACCTCACTATTGCATTGTCACAGCAGGGTCTCATGAGACACAACTGTTGGTGGCCTGACACTCAGCCCTTCTTCCCCTTTTCCCACTCCCTGATTGATGCTTTGGGTTGCAAGACAGGACCCCCTAAGACACATGCCCAAAATTGAACAGCCAGTGGGCACACAGCATCCACATCTTATTTCAGAGAGCCATCGCAAATCCTCCAAAACTCCACCAAAGATTACTTCTGCATCAAACACCACAAAATGGTCACTTACTGGGAGATGTACTCAGGCAATTGCTCATCCTGAATCCTCTAAGCCACTTTTTGCCCACAGATATAATGCTATTTGCATACTTCAGATGTAAGAGGACTAGTTTTAGTATGTATGAAGAAAGATTTTTGAATAATAGATAATAATTCAAAGCGTTATTATTAATAAATAGAAATCATGAATTGAGCCTTGTTTTCATACTCCTAGTCATTTCAACCTGTCACTGAATTCAGAGCATTATCTTGTAGAAAAATATACTGCAAGCTCCAAGTCCTTCAAAATTCTCACTAATTCCATCAGAGGTTTTGCTAGAATGAAGACATAGGGTTTAGCCTGTTGCAGGTGATTCAGTTTCATGCAAAATATGTTTATATTTACTGAAGCAAAATACTCATCACATATTAGTTAATAGGAAAACAATCAGCTTATTTGGCAGGTTTTGCTGTACTCTGAAAAAAAAATGTAACCCTATTCAGAAATTACAAATATTATCTCTTCCTGTGTAGGAGAATAGTGTCTCTCTTGAATAGTCACACGGTTGTTATAGTCCCAGATTTTGACACTTACAGTCCTTTTCATTGTTTTTTTTTTTTAAATGTATTTATCCCTTCAGCTCTCTTTCAAGACAGTTTATAGATGAGGTATAAATCTCAGTCACGTGACCAAGGTATTGCAGCTGAACTATTCAATATGCATCATTTGAGACATGGTGACTGTCCTTGTGCTAACACAGTCTATAGCAGATGCAAGGCTATGCTATTTATCTTTAACTTTCTTCACTGTAAGATCAGTCAAGCTGAATTCACTATGGGCTACAAGTACGAACACAGGCAGCTGTTATGGCTCAGCTAATGCAGAGGAACTTGTACAACTTAAGTAGCTTGACTGTGCATCTGAGCCTACTGGAGAGCATGGAGTGAATTGCCTGCAGTGGCACAGAAAATCTGCGGCAGGTCAGGGAATCCTACTTCATGCTAAAATCAGTGGATAACTTTCCTCTTCTGGGCCATGCAATACCATGATGAAAGTAGTTGGTGGTCCTAAGAGAACATTGATGCCAAGCAAAGTACATTTTTCCAAAAAAGGTGGTCTAATACATGAGTGACCTTGGTTCGACAGCCTAACACAGTGCTGCAAACAGTGACAAGAACAGCTTTAGCTTTGCATACAATTCCCCCGAACAGTAGTTTCCTTTTTTTATTTTTTTTTTTACTTACAGTTGACTGAACTAACATCTCTTATCATGGTCTGCAAAGAAAAGCTGTAAAAAAAATTAAATTGGAAAAGCTAAATTATTTATACAATTTCATGTGCTGGATGTTTTGGTACAGTTGAGCCTTGCTTCTTCCTAATAGCATAAGACTATTAGGAATTGTAATACTCCTCAGGGGATGTAAGGTTTATCAACCCTTGCAGAATGGGATGGAAGCCAAGGCAGGAGATTAAGGGATACCAGTTAAATTAATCAACCTTCTCTCCTTATATTGGCCAGGAGAATGCAGCAAGTTGTTATTCATACATTTTACACAGTAGGAGCACAATTTGACCACAACCATATGTTGAATTTAATATTAAATGTTGGATCATTCCAAAGCCAACTCCATAAAAATGTCAATACATTTTCTTCAGATGAATGACTCTATTCATTTTTTAAAGGCATTTACACACACGCGCACACAAAAGAAAAAGTGCTTTTCTTTACCAGCTTTTAAAAAAACCTTCCATTTCAATCCTGGTTCAGGACCCTATTGTGCTTGTTTATGAATCAAATTCTAAAGTAAATTTTAACAGAGAAGATGCAAAATTTACAAATACTACTTTATTGTTCTCTCCTTTTAACTATAAAATGGTCAAGAAGACATTTTCCCTGTCAAATTGCAAGCTTTGAAATGTTATCTTTTGCTTTATGCACAACACTGAAGTTTAAATTTCCTGAAATGAATGCAGACTATTTTTTTCTGTCTCTATACCAAATGAAAAGCATCATTATATGAGCAATTTTTTGGAACGTATTAGACCTATGGAATGCTGTTTTCTCAAACCCAGGAAATTATAACATCAAAACTTTGGAGATTATCAAGTTAGACCATCCTTAGACTTGACCAGGTGGAACTAATAAAGAACATTTTCGTGTTATGTCTAACATCCACCCCCCAGGGAAGGAAGTAAATAGATCACATGCTCTGTGTTGCAGTCATTGCCTAGGCAAGTCCAGAAGTATATATTGTTAAACAGGTGGCTGCAGTTGGCTTATGACTTGGATTGTAAGAAGGTTTGTAATGTCTTGCTGGACCAAAGAGCCTTTATATAGTGTTGTATCCCCTAGGTTTCGTATTAGTTTGTGCAGACTTGCCAGTGAGTCAGTTCTTGTGCTCTACCAGTTGCTGAACACCAATGTGACAACCTGGGCTATGGCCATCAGGTCCTCAAGTCCAGGCATCTGGTTACTTAATTAGCTGTCACAGCTACGTTCCCAGCTTTGACCCAAATGGGAGTGTGAAAACACAAAAAAAAAAAAATAATCAAAAATCTGTCAGGGCAGAAAGTCACATAGTAGCAAATTCAACTCCCTGGTATATTCTTTGCTTTGCTTACCAAGAGTCCCAATTCAGAAATGCATATAAGCATGCTTCTACAATAACGAATAAATATAAACATGACTCCTAAATTATATGTACCACAGGCTGGGAATCATGGTAGAACAACAGAATTTCAAAAATTCTTCATAGTAACACTGATATCAGGGAAATTAACAAAGTCAAAAAAGATCAAAATATTTGGCAGTTCAGATATTTGGTTTTCTAGGTAGATGAAATGAAGGAAAATTAAAATTTATCATTTATCCAGTCAAATATGTTTGAGGAGTATGCATTTTTCTATGCACTCTAGCATTGGTGTACACTAAAGGTCTATAATTTTTCAAACCAACTAGTGGGATAAATGTGTCAAATATTGAATATATGGAAATTTATTGCTAGAATATGGGAGGATAAGGGAAAATAAAGAAAGATTCTGGGTTTGTAGTCCTTACAGTAGGTGTAGCACATGCACTGTCTGATGCATAAAGGGAACTGCTATATCATACAGAAATCTTCAGGTGTGTTTCTAGATGTATATCAGCTGAGACAGTGGAAGTGTCCCTTCAACAATTATTGTTCAGATTTTAACTGAAAGGGATCAACAATGTGACTATATTACAAAAAGAAATTACTAAGAGCAGCACTTCTTAAGACAATATAAAGTCTTCCTCTGAAAAATAGAGGAAAAGAGTCTTCCACTGAGAAGATAACAGTGTTTGCAATGACAAAATAAGTCAATTGAAAGTGTAATGATTTCTATACAATGTCAACAGAAGTGTTTGGCTCACGCAGTCATATAATGCATAAGCCATTTGCCTGACATTGTCTTCAGTTACTATTATAGTTTACATGAGTAAGGGCCTGAAAAAAATCATTTTTTCAGTCTATTATAAAATCAGAAGTGTTTGCTGTGAGTGAAACGCTTTCTAATGCCCATTTATTATAAGCCAAAGACACTAACACTGACATTAAACCAAGTAACCTTATTGCTTTCCAGTTTTTCTCTAGTACGTACTCTGCATTCATCTGCACTTTCACAGACAGTCTGATCTCAAAAGGGACTATGTAATCCTTTCTTGGAGGTACATAAACTCTGCCTGAAATAAAACATGTGGTCCATAGGCATTATATTATAGCAACAGCTAGGAAAACTAGTCATAAACATTCAGTTCACTATGACTCAAAAAATCACCCATCGAAATTCATTGATTTGAAGATCAGTGATGACTTTCTCATCATATAGCCTGACACTCTGTGTTACACAGACTATAGAGTACATGCAGTTACCTTAGTGCTGAATCCAATGGACCCTTTTCTCCAGTCAAGGCCAAATGCAGTTGTAACATAGACAAGGATCTTCCGCTGCAACCTCCAACCCAAGGTGCGTGAACCTTACAGGACCAATCGAAGGACAACTACCCATTTACTTCTCTTCTTTTCCCTCCTTTTCCTTGTCCGTTCTGCAGAAAAGTCTGTGGCTGATACTTTTTGTAAACTTTCAGACCATAAAATTATTTTTAGGACAACGTTTTCATGGGAAGAGACGGAAGCAAAGCATAGGTGCATTTTTGCTTCAAGTTCAGACAGACTGAAACACAGTGCAGCAGTGAAGGATAGATGTAGCTTTCCCATGAAGGAAAAGTGTGGAAATCTGTGATCCAGGTGAATTCATTCAACTTAACAGCATAAAAATAAATTCCCAATAACAAACACAATATACACAATTAAAGAAAGGAAAATAGCTTGCAAGATATCCACAGGCTACAGTATGTTTCTATATATAAGTCAACTAATGTTTAGTTTTGTCAGCTCTATTTTCTCTAAGCACAAATTTACTCTAGAGTAGTCCTAGATTATGAAAATGTGAAGTTTGTATACAAATGTTTTTTAAAAAATATAAAGCAGCTATATTTGATGAATAAGTTGTTTGCTGAGAATGGCTTACTCTGGTGTACCCGTGTCTGTACATAAATTGCTGAAAAGTGCATGACACTAAAAAATCTTTTCCTGAGAAATAAATACATCAAATCAAGATGAAGATCCATTCCAAGGCTTGGTTATACACTGGGAAAACCTAGCCAAGAACATTAGGGGTTTTGTACCAAAATCCCAGCTGGCCATCTCTCGCTCCCAAGCTCTTTCAGCAGACAAATATATACGACTGGCATAAAGAAGGACAGGATCATGCCTTGTGAATCCATTTCACCCATTTTTCCTTCTCAGCCTCATAAGCATAAAAATTAACAGTTGGTGGGGTCAGATGAGTTGTTTTCACAAAAATGCACAGATATGTTTGCTGGCTCAGCTGTAAATAGTTTCTATATCATAGTAATAACTTAGTTGTCCAAAGATTCAAGACACCAGAAAAACTCTCAGTAATTGAGTGTTAGAGCTGACAACTGAAGTGTCTGCAATGAAATTAGGGGCAATTAAAAAAAATGAAACTGATTATCAAGCTCACTCTTTAGCAAAATATTAAGTGAAAAAGAGAAAGACAACTCTTTGGATGAAATATAGTGCATGTCAAGGAAGAGCAATACATCTTTCTTTCTACGAATTCTTAGGACTTCATTAATTTCCCAAGCTCATTTTTTACAGTTTATTAAGCCAGTGTTGCTAAGTCTCCTTTCCTTGTGATTTTTAATTACTTTTTTTTATATTCACAGGATGGGTTTACCCTGGAAATCATCAAAAGTCACATTATTTATATTTGCCAGACAGATAACTACAGATTTGTCATGCCTGGGTGCTGATTGGGCCTGGGAAGTAACAGTGCTGTTTTCTGTGTGCATATGTTATCACTGATTTCTTTTAATCACTGACCTATGGGCTGTTATCCAAAAGATCAGCAACATGAAAAGGGTTCTGCTGTGCTGGTAAGACTATCAAAGGAAGTTAGGCATCTAATCTGCAGAGATGCTTCTGTAAATCTTGTTTGTCACCTTCTGCCTTCTAAGTTACCTAAATAGCTACATAAATCTTGCCTTTGATCTACAGTTCTTCCTTCACATTGTATTATGGTAGCATCTACTCACCCATGTTTGAGGCACCATACAAATGCAGTAAAAGATCTCTCTCCCATTCTTAATAGCTTGAAAGATATTTTCTATCTGTATGAACAACAACAAAAAAAAAAATCATAAAGAACAAGGATGGCCTAAATTGTGGAGTGGCATCTGAATCTGAAAGGAAAACCTGAAAGGAGAATTACCAAATACATGATGTCTCCTAGAAGAGAAATCTGTTAAGTTGCCCCAAAGGAAAGTGATCTATAATATCATGAGTTACGTGGAGAAAATAAACAGGCAATGATCAGTCACTGTTCACTGTTGCAGTACATTGACATCAAATCAAACAAAAGGACTCAGTTTTCACCCAAAGTGACGGTAAGACCTGGACTTCAACACGGCAAGACACTGGGGGGATCCAAAGATTTACCTAGCTTCAGGCCGACAGAAGAGAAATCTATTAGGGAGTGACTGAGTACTGGAATAGTGCTTCTGCCTCAGGCAGTCCCTGAACTCGAAATCACTAGAACTGGAGATAGAATTTTTGGCAAGTTCTGCTACATTAGTCTTGTTCTTAAATTCAACTGTAGGCTTTTTCTCATTATCAGAGAAAGATTTTGAACAAATAAATCTTTAATATGACACCACCTCCCCCCCAAAAAAGCCCTTTAATGTTCTTATGTTACATTAATTAAGCAAGTTAAGGACACAAAGCAAATTTGAATCAATCTGCGTCACAGGCAAAAGAAGTGGAATCAAATCTTCCATAATGTCTGTGCATCATCAACAGCTGCATCTGTTCTAGTCCATGAAAGTGACCAGACAATATTCTTTGGCCCTGGAGCCAATGAATCCATGCAGCTGAATTTTTTCACCTGCTGAAACCAGAGCTGCCATGTCCAGAATGACCATTGCAAATGTTACCTGGCCCAATGCCAACTTTTGAGAATGATCGTAATACTAAAAAAAGCCTGATCTCTTTTCTCCGTTACCAATACTGGCTATTTTTTTTACTGAAAAATACACTTATCTACTACTATACACCCATCTATTACTCCTATCTAGTAAATGCTTGGCATGACTCATATTATTGGCCCTAGACTGTTGGCAATCCTGGAACAGTGCTCACGGTGCTAATTTACCAGTGATAGTTGGTAATATTGTCCAGTTGCATCTTTCATAGTCATAGTTATTTCTATTGCACAGAAGCACTCAGAAGATGTATTCATATTTTCAGTGTCACTTGAGATTGTTGTAAATACACAAAAATGACAAAATGCTGTTCTAATACCACTGTGGGGTTCCAGATGCTGGAATTAATGTCTTGCTATAGAAACTTGTGTGTGTTCCCAAAGAGCCAAAGGACAGGGAATGAGAGCAATTTCTGCTGCATTTGCCAGGCTTCTATTATTGAGTTGGAGGAGGGGAGATAAAGAAACCTAACTTTTTGTTTTCAGCACCTGCAGTGAGCTAAGAAATACAGTTGTTATATGTCTCAGTTGTATACACGCACTAGTATTATTTGATATTTCTGACACCAGGAACATACTGTTTAAAAAATGGAACAAAACAATGCGAATTACTCCACTCTCTCCGTATTTTCTGCTTCCCAGTCAAAGAAAAGCACTTGAAAAGTATGAACATTATGTTTAAAAATAGTTGTGCTGAAATATTTCCAGAGATCAGAAGAAACTTCCATATTTGGAAGAACCTACAGTAAGTTCTGCCAAAATATTTGCCTTTCATTTAGGTCAAGGCAACCCTGAGCTTTGCTGCTCTTCCCATAATGTGCTATAGATGGGGAGAAAGTGCACTCCTGTCATTTCCAGTTTACAGTACAGTGTGTGCTAGCTGGTATAGGACATGCCTTTGCAGTCAGTTCTACATCGAAAACCTTAGTAACTATAAAAGCACTTTCTTCCCTGCTCTGTTTGTATTTCCTGTGTGTAGCCATGGAGAGCAGGAAGAATTGCCTCCTTGAAAACAACAGGATTTCTCCTTTTTTCTCATTGACTTTCCTCCACCTATCCATTCAAAAATATTCCTTTTCATTTTTTCAAAGCTTCTTTCTAGAAGATTTGATAGGAACTAGTGCAAATATTACATTGCATCTATCTAGATTCTTTGCCTTTCCTTTAGTTTTTCTTAAAGGCTTGATTACACTATTTTCTTAAGAATCTTTTTGCAATCAAATATTCCATTTCAGAAACATTTCCATTGCTAGTAGTTACATTGAGTAAAAGCTCCAATGATACTAAATTTTATTCAGCCAGTGAATGGGCATTTCCCTAATTTTTTTGCCTACCAACACCTTTTTGCATGTCTAAAGAATGAAATGGCCATTGCAACACTTCCAAATATCGTGATGCATCACTGTGAATTAAGTCAAGCACAACTTTATATAGCTCTTGCCCTACTCTTTAGGTAGTTAATTACCATATTGGTATAGTACACTTGTTTTGTCTATTTTTTGCCTTATTTAACTCTGTATTTCCTGACTCTGCCTTTCATGCTCTGCCTGACACCAACACCCATTCCCATGTTCTAGAGAAGATGACCACCTAAGCTGGAGTGTTGGAGCAATTGTACATCTTCAGATTCATTGTGTTATCTGAGTATTTAATTCCTGCTTTGTTAGCATATGAATCCCAGGCCTTTAGAAAGCAGGTTCAATTACAATTACCTCTGCTCTCCTGCACTGTTTTTCCAGCAAAATAGTTCCCTTTGCTGGGCAGCCCTGGCAGTAGCCACCTGCCATTTACTATCTTAGCATTTCTTATTGCTCAGGCTGCCCAGCTGAGCTCCCAAATTACCTAAAAGGCAGGATGAAATACCTTCTTGTCTTATCCTCAAAGAATTGCTGGTTTGTAAATTTTATTCAGTATACCAAGTATATATTGCAAAAAGCATAATAGGCAGGGCCTCTGGCAACAGTTAATGCTCAAAAAAAACCCCAATTCTTCACTCCTTCACTGTAGTTTGAGCCAGAATGCTTGAAAATTTTGGTTGTAAATAATAGCAAGCAGCCAAAGATTCCTATTTCTGATCTGATTATACTTGCAATCGCCTCCTTTGCCACCCTTCGACCCACTGTTCCTGACGTGCTCTCTGTGTTCATGGGACTCTTCAAACAAGGCAGTTCAAATGCAGAAGAAGGTAAATCTCAGCCCTGTACTGAAGGACTTTGATATCAGAGTTCACATTGTCTCATAAAATGCAGGATAAAACGTTAAAGATCTGCTTTCAAGCTGCAAGAATGCAGCCAGTAAATCCTACGGCTGAGTTTATGGGGACTTTGTTTTGTGGGCCAAATCAAAGCTAGGAAATAAAATTTGCTTCAGGGATTAAGCCTCTAATCCTTGACTCCTTTGGCCAATAAAGCTCTGATGGATAGTGTAAGCCTCCATCAAGCTCTGTGTCTCAGGGCTGACTTCCCTGTCCCCAGAGCAAAGAAAACTACTAAACTTCACATGCTGCTTGGAGCCATGTCACCAGGCAAATCAGTAAGGCCAAAATACAGCTTGAGGAATATTAATATTTTGCATAACAATTTATTAGTTGGGAAGTGCTGCAGAAACACCAAGAGCTTAATTAATAATCTGGCATGTCTCCAATGCCAAACCTTGGTTCAAGGGTGTGCTTGCAGAAACACGGTGTAGACCATCACAAGATTTCCCAGTGAGCCTTCCTTCAGAAACCTAGTGACCATGCACTGAATCTTTGAATTCATCTTTTTTGAGAAGTCTTATTCATTTAGCATAAAACTGAGCCCTTTGCAGCAGTCAGTGCAAATGCTGGGTTTCTCCCTGATAGTTTTTTTTCATTCCTGTACATAAAGAAAACTCAGCTGTGGTAAGGATTCAATGTGGGGTTTTTTTCCAAGGGGAAATGTTTCGTATAATGACTTTGGGTCAACTCTGACCTGATGACTGATGACAATGCAAATGTAAGAAAATAATGCAATGTCTTATCTACCACAAGAAGTGAATAGCTTCTAAAATCCTAGGTAAACTATATGTTATACTGAATAAAATGAGATTATGGGTGAGGTTAAACTGGGATTTGGTACAATTCAATTATTTGAATTTACACCAGAAATAATTATGATTTTTTCTGTGTCCTTGATAGTTTAATTGGGTCTTAATCTGTTAAACATTCAATTTGCATTTAATTTCAGTGGACTTCAGATATATTTACCACCTCAGGCTCCTTTGACAATCTCTTTTTACATGGAAATATGTTTCAAACACAATCCTGTAGGCGACATGAGGTACAAGGACAGAACGGCAAATGTTTCTGCTTCTGTGTGCAACAACACTCAGGTGTTGGAGCAGTACTGACAAGTGAGATAACATTGGTTCTAAAGCAGTATTCATGGTAGCATTTTGAGTTACCTCAAAACTCTCCCAACATGGACTAGATTGTCTCAGCTCATCTGACATGCTAAAAGCACTCAAGAACATTTTCCATGGCTTTGATGCATGTTAACCTGTTACTTCAAAGCACTTGTCTAAATACCTGACTCTATCTCATCAGTGCCTCTTCAGCTCTCAAACCTGAAAGAGTAAGTTGGGAAATTAAGGACTATCTTAAAGGGATGGAGGATTTACTGTTACTAGATGTTTATAACTGAGTCTTCTGACTCCTTTTGCTGGAGCTAATGAGCAAACTCAGTAGCTGGATGGCCTCACACCCTTCAAAGCCTTTCAGTAGCGACTTCTTCAGATATTCAGACCTGATCAACCAGCTGCCATCTTCCTTCTGGACTAAAATCATCAAGAGTCCTTTTGTTCCAATAAGAAAATCATTGGTCTGTTGTTTATATCAGTCGTTCTACCTTTACTCTTGACGCAAAGCATATCACTAACTGGATTGGCAACTCTTTTTAGTCCTTTATAGTATAGGAATTATTCTAATAAACACCACCACTGGCAGCAGCTGAGCCAAGGAATACAATGCATGAATGTAAAGCACTGTCAATCACTATAGATTTGTCTAGTAATTGTGAAATGTTTCTTCCCATACATTTTTTAATTCGCTGATGTGGTACACACCCTTTGCTTTAAATGACTGTGTCCTTACTGTTCCTTTGCTTTCCTTTTCCTCCCCTTCTAAGAGCCAGTGCTTTCATTTTTCTTTCTGGCTTACACTAGAGCCAGTTTAGTTTTGACCACTACCAGTGGATCAAAGGAAGTATATAGTACATTAGTACATGCTGTGCTTTCAGTTGGGTAGACAGCGAGCTATACATAAAACTGAGTTAGCAATAGTATGACTAATGAATATGCTGTACTATGGGCTTCCTGCAAAAGAGCAACTCACACAACTCAGTCTTTATCACATTGTTTTTGTTAGCCATAGCTCTTTACTTACTGTCACTGAGGCTGGGAAAGAAGGCTTATTTTCTCAGCGTTGTGCATATCATCTGTGCTGGAGCTGGCAGTACAACTTGTTCTTTTCCATTTTCCTGCATATTTTTATTTTATAGTACTCCAGCAGTTTATACTCTCTAAATTATATTGGAATGTCTCTCCTGTACGTTGTCTACTTTGCACATTTTACTCTACTTTTAAGAAAGCATAAAGGACTATATTAGTGTTTATACATCTTGCACTAATATGCTGAAGGTTCTAGATATCCAGATGTCTTAGCTGGCCTATTCGGAGGCATGGGTTTAATTCCGAGCTATGAGCTAGCTAGAGGACTTCGGTGGATACAATTTCCAAGCCTCTGAAAAGCATACTACTTGTTACAGTATCACTTCTAGTTGCTTATAATGGGGCAGATCTACTGGACATCCAAGAAAACTGTTGCTCTCTCCTTTGTCTTCACCAGTCCATATGTTGCACCACTGTTCAGCCTCTCCTCCCCTACAATACTTTCCATTTTTTGCCACAAAAGCTGTACCTTCATTGCTTAGGCACTCATACTTCAGACACTTCTACCTTAGGCATATAAATATCCACTATCAAAGCTTCAAAGTCTTCCTTGTTGAAAGATGGAGGCCCTTCATACTGACTTAACTGTCTAAAGAGAATTAGTTTACCCTGTTGTGTGGTCCTTAGGCAGAAGCTAGGTTCCCATAATGGCACTTCAGTATCACTTTTTTCAGAAGAGAACAAGTACCTTTTCTTAGTGGCATTTATAACAATTGCTGCAGTTGGGTCCTGAGTGCCCTTTGATGCGAGAGCTGGAGGAAGAGCACAAAAAGTTTTACAGGACTACTTAGTCTTTAACACCTTCTTTTTCTCTGGGTTTGTGCTCCTTTCACATTTAATCTCTGCACTTGTTAGAAAGGTAGTAGCAGTAGCAGGAAGGAGATATTGAATTTCAAGGCAGGTAAATTCTAATGGACTCTCACCAAATATCTACAAGGGGAGTATCTAAAACATGCTCATCCACTTTAATAGCAAATTAAAGTAATTTCAAATTAATGCCATGTGGCATCCCCATTTCATATTTTTCATCTCTCCAAATATTTTGTTGTTTCCCCTGATTGCTCTTTATTAGCTCCTTTAGCTATTTCCTCAGTTCTACTTTACTGTGCAAAATCAAGTAATTTACAGCAACATAATTATTCATATTTTGTTAAAAGTAACTGGTTTAGATGGAGGCAATAGGAGACTATGGTGAAAAATGTGTGGGGTTGATGTATATTCAGTCTAATATTTCTTCTAGTGATTAAGCCAAATCTCTTTCAGAGTCTAAATATTTAAAAGAAGAATTTGGTGTTATTCTTGGAAAGCTTATTATTTACATAAAGGAGTAGGCTCTATGAAAAAAAAAAATCAACTCTTAGGCTGGGAGAGTCAGCAGCCTCTTAGATTTTGCACTTCTCTGACTCAGACAGTTAAAAAGACTTCATGTCGCATTTTGGGTCTTCAGTGAAATGCTTATCCAGGTTGTTTGTTACTCTGCAAAAGCATAGAGAAATTAAGGTGAAGTTCTATACCCAACCAAGGGCTGAGTCTCGTGCTGGGGAAACCCAAGTGGCTTGTCACTCTGCTACACTCCTCACTACCAGTGGAGCACAAGCTTCTACATGACCAGCCTAGAGCATCTGTTGCAAAATACCAGGGTTTGTGCCATTACAACACAGAGCTGTTGTAATTTGCATCACCTCGCCTCTCACTTCATCCTCCTCTGAGATGGGGAAAGGATTGTTATGTATGAATAGTTTTGTGTACCTAGGTTAAGGTATTTTAAGGTATTTTCTATCATCTCTCAGAATGAAAGGTCACACTAAGATATTTTTGTTTAGGGACTAAAAAGCAAAATATCAGAACTGCTAGGTACATTAAGTGGAAATCACAAGCAAAACTCTAAAGAGTGACAATCCAACACTACACATTCCTAAAACACATTCACTTGGTGTTTTAATTTTTCTTCTCTTTTTTGCCCAAAACCCCAGCTCTGTAGAGATGTGAAATAAACATTACACATTGTACAGATGTGACAAAAGACATCTCAGTATTTTGGAACTGCTTAAAACAATGGGAGCCCCAGACTGCAATCCTCATGTAGAAATTACCCAAATAAAGCTCCCACTGAAGCCAATTATTTTACTGCCATTTAAACAATTGTATAAAATGAGCTACATGCTTTACAGAACAAATAAAGAAAAATCACATGCTGCCTTTATTGCCTTTCCTAGTTTGTGTTACTTTCAGAATTCATTGCATAAGAGAAACAAAGCATAGGAGCAGAAGAGAAAAGAAACACCATAAATGGCTACAGAAAACTCTATAAAAACAACAGCTGGATGGGGTAGAATTTCCTCTGTTGAAGTCAGATGGCTACTTGTTTTTAAACATTTCATAGAATATTTTGCTTTTTGATTGACTGCCTGATAAATCAACTGGAGTTTTACCTAACTAGACACTAAAAGAAGACTTGTGAATAAACCTTTTAAAAAGTATTAGATCACTGCTGTGTATTATGGTATTATTTTTATCTTAAGTCTTTTACTGAAAAAGCACAGCTTTTGTCTGAGCTCTCTTGTCAGACAGTGCTGCGAGGAGCTTTTTGGCACTGCTTGTTTCCCCCCACTGTTTCCCTGGCCAGCAGGCTCTTTGAGGACATGGGGGAGAAAGAGCCCTGCCACTCTCTTTCCCACTCTCCATGTGCCTCAAACCTCTCTGCTTGAGAGCTTTCTCCCCAGAAACACAGCTTATTGAAAAGCAATTCATAAGAGTTGTTGTTGTTGTTAAGCAAAGAAATCAACTGAGATTTTCTTTTTTTTTTTTTGCTTGAAATCTGACTATTCACATTCAGAAGATCTCCACAAAGAAATGCTCAAAATGGCAATCTTAAAGGGAACTTTTTTTACAAAGATTTCTGATCACTACCCTTCCCTTGGTGACACCAATACAAAAACACCACTTTAGCTGACAGGATTATATTGCAGTGAAATGGAGTTATGAGTGTGAGTAAAGTGAGATCTATCATGAAATTGGAGAGTAAAAATATTTTCAGATTAGCCCTGGCTTTAATAAGAAAGGACAGGGATATCTCTTTTCAGGCACATTAGCAATAGAGGAGAAAGGACTTGAATGAAATGAGATGAGGACATATGGAAGGGTAGCACAGAACCCAGTGGTGGACAAATAGAGGAAAGGGAGGGAAGCAGAGAGTTTGGTCCTTGCTGTAGGCAGAAATGAAACTCTGTTGTCATGGCTGTATTTAAGTGTGTTTACGTATTGCAGAAGGCTAGGAAAACTTAAGATTTAAAGAAATGACTGTGCTCCTGAAAGAAAATGCTCTTCTATAAGTAACCTGTCTACAAGAATTTAACAAAGATAATGGAAGGTAGTGAAAGGAACAGAAAAAAAGACAGAAAATATTTTGATAGATGTGTAGACAATAGATTATGAAATGGGCATGTTGTTCTACCTATGTTATAAACTTTTATTGGCCTGCACTGAGATTTTAAATAGTTGTGAGCTTCAAAATGTTCTGCCTAACCTGGCTGCAGTATTTCTTTGATCATGACACATAGCAAGCAAATATATTCTGCTTCAGCAACAGAAGCACTATACTCTCCATTCTGGTTCAGCAACTTTCTGACACTGTGGAAAGGAAAAGATCTGTATTTAAATACGCTTTTTCAGAAAGAAGCAAAACAAAGCTGAAAAATGCAGAAATACTTCTCTCCTCTAGTTTGGACCAGGAAATCCCTTCTGCGATGGTGCTCACCCTTTCATCAAGCATAAGCTTGTAAGCCTGTGATGTGCAGCTAAGGGAAGCTCCTCACTCTTGTTTTTTGATGAACCAAAAGAATAATAGAACCAAATTAGTTTTGCATGCACCAGGCCAGATTAAATATGTTTTCCAGGCTTCAGTTAAGTCTGTATAGACATTGCAAAGAATAAAATATCACCTACTATAATGATAATTGTCTATAATACAGTAACTACACTCAACCTTGCTGTGTAACTAAAAGTAATAGGAATATATTTAGTATGACCTGAGTTTCTGCTCAGCATAAACCATCGTATTCATAGGTAATGGAGGCTGGAGTTAACTGAAACTAAAACAAAAGAGAAGTGGGAAATACTTTTTTTTTTTTTTGTGGTAGTTTCTATTTAAGAACTGTTTGTTTCCATTATCTGGCTAAAGATGTGGTTCTAGCACAAGACCATCTCTACTCACCTTTGCAGGGCTTTAAAGAAAAAATTCTAGGTTTGCACTGAAGTAAGAAATAGTATTGCAGTGGTGAAAAGGGCTTTACTGGGTATTAAAAGGGCTCAGATCTAATATTGGCAGCATTGCTAGAATTAAACTGACAGAAAGCCTGAGGTGCAGAGTCACTTCACATGCCTCTGCTGGGCTCTCTAAAGCCCTGTGTTTTTCTGTTTCATGTGCCACTTCCTACTCTTAGATGCAGCACTAGATGAGCATAATCTAAATTTCCTGTGTTCATATAAGAAGTGGCATTATGACAATGGTGCAGTAAGAGAACAGGTCAGAGGGGATACTAGAATAAGAGATACCATGGCTGAAAGCAGCATCTCTTTTCTGGTCACTAGGGAGTACTTCCTCTTAATGAAGGCATAACTACAATAGGGCATTTCTAAAGCCAAGAATTTTTGAGGATCTGTCAGACCAAAAAAAGCAGTGGAGTAAGTAGTAGAGAAATAACACAGGGACTTCCAGTGGGACTTAAGTTTTCATCAAACTTATATGCACAGAATTTTCACATATAGATTAGACAATTATAAATTATTACTCTAGCATGTCTCACATTCTGAACTCATGGCTTTGAATGCTACTATCACAAATAGCATCCCTGTAAGCAGTACTTATTGGCACCTTCATAAATCATCTTATCAGAATCAAAAGCCTGGATAATCTTGGGGACTAAGTCTCAGATTCTTAAAGATATTTTAAGGACCTCTGTGTGTAGTGTCTTCTTGTGTTTATCACTTATTCATACAGTCTCTCAGAAAACTGTACCTCTGACATTTTCTTATCTCTCTGACCACACTCCCCCTGCTCCTCAGTGTCTTTAACCATCACTTGCCTCTTAGAGCAGAGTCAGATAAATTTCCCATTCACAGCCTGAATATTCAGCACAGCCCCCACACAGAAAATAAGATTCACTGCAGAAGTTCTGACTTTAGTCCAAATCTTGCAGTTCTCACCCCTTTTGGCAAAAGTCTCCTTACAACATAGCATTATTTACCAAGAACAAAACTGTTTCTGTGCAAACATATCTTTAGAATAATACAAAAGGGAGTTGATTGATCTAACTTTTCTCCTATTGCTTTGCTAATTCTGACACAGCTCCACTATCTACTGCTTCCAATCCCCCCTTTCCTTCTTAAGGACATACTGTCCTGAAGAACAGAGGCATTAGGTCAGCCCAAGACAGCTCTCCTGTCTCTGGAAGTGGAGTATAGCAATTTCTTTTTAGCATCAAAGAAGAAAGACAAGTATGGAGCAATCTTTCCTTTGTCATGCACGTCCTCAGCCAGACGTTTCAACAGACAACCAGTATTGGACCTCTCTCATCAAATAGCTCATTTTTCTCCAGATAAATAATTTTTACCTCCAGTGCTCTCTTATCTCTCTTCCCCATATTGTTTTTTGATTTTGAAAAAGAAAAATGAGGCTAGTAACCCACTAAAGATGGCAACAGGATTCCCATAAGTCTTCTTCTCTATATATGCTAAATAAATTTCTATTAACCTACTGTGAGGGTTTTTTTCTAATCACTTTTAACACAGCCTTATGTTAAATCAGTTTAATGTTTTCAGATAGAACAGTTCTCATTTCCCTCTGCAGCCTAGAACTCTCTAGCAACTTTCCCTTGTTAATGACAGATACAATTATCTACAGATGAAAATACAGAAACTATGTGCCAACTATATTATGATGTCTGTGATTCTTTTATCTCTACGTAGACAAATATTGTTTTCAGTCTCCACTGCTTTCATTCCAGCAGAGATTAGATGCACTACTTTGCTTTGGAAGATGATAATAAACACATAAAAAGATGGAGAAGTCAGTTTCAGAGGATTAGATATGATTCTGAAATCCAGTAGTCTGGAGTTAAAATAGCATGGGAAGGAGAAGAAAAGAGAAGAGAAGAGAAGAGAAGAGAAGAGAAGAGAAGAGAAGAGAAGAGAAGAGAAGAGAAGAGAAGAGAAGAGAAGAGAAGAGAAGAGAAGAGAAGAGAAGAGAAGAGAAGAGAAGAGAAAATTAAAAAATTATCACCTTCAAATGAAGTGATGAAGCCAGCCCTGGAGGACACATGAAGTCAGACAGATAATAAAGTCATAAAATCTTCTATATAGGAATATAAAAGAATATAGAAGGGTTATCACTAAAGATGCCTATAAACAATTTTATTGCCTTGTGTTTATTTCCAAGTATTATACATCCTCTATAACTGCAAGCGTGAAGATCTGATTCTGGACATTTTGAAAGGCATTGCTAAGACAAAATATACCTGGTCTATCTCTAAATACTTCACTGTTCAGAGCCAGACTCAGGAAAAAGAGATTGTGTATTCCTTTCAGGGAAACCTAGTAAACATTCTTTGTATCTGCAGTCCAAAATCCTGTTGAAGAGGGAAGCTGAGGCACAGCAGTGTGTACTCCATGTGAGCTTTGTGATACCTGCCAAAGAGTGCAAAAAAATCATCAAAACAGGGGAAAAAAATTGAGAAAATACAATGGAACATGAAGCACTGTAGTATCCCCATGGGGTCACTAGTCATCTCCATAGGCTCACCAAATCTCATGATAGAAAATGTAAAGCAGAACAGATGTTTGCCTGTGGAGTATGTTCCTCATCCCTGTGACCTGAGGATATCCTTGTAGGAAACAAGTCTTTTAGCTTATACAGATGCATAACGATTTTTGTGGTGATGGAAGGCAATGAGTTTGCAATGCTTTGTCTTCCTAAACAGGCTGCAGAGGCTTGGGCAATTCTCATTAAACTAAAGAGTTGTGTTCTGAAGCCCCATGCAAAGTTCTGTAGTATGCATATGTGCCCTACACCTGTTAAACCCATGATGGCTATAGGAACCAAGCACAAAGCAGTTAATAAAAACTTGAAGACATTCATGGGTATTCATTATGGCCTAGATCTCTTCTATTTCATGTAAGTCTTTTCTGGTAACATCTAAATTATGAGATCTTCAGAACTCTGAACAAGAAATGTCCCATAAAGATATGAAAAGTTATGTTTCAGGTCTCTCGAGCAGTAGCTATAATTAAAACCACTGAATAGTAATTATAAACTTGAACTGTAAAAACATTGGCGGAGAATCAGCCAAAATAAAAAAAATTATTAAATTAGGATTTGACTGGGAAGAGCTCAGAGGTTTCAGTAAAGCATAGCCTGTAATAAAAGTTTGGAAGCCACAGATTGAGATTACAACAGAAGAATAAACATCTAATCTTCAGCTGTCACAGATTCTTATGCAAATTCCCATTAGTTTTGCTTACAATATAAACTGAACAGTCATCATAGAATTTTGCCACCAGCAGGCTGCAATAAATAAACCAAAGTTTGAACCAGGTTACTGTTCATTAAACCTGACTAGAATTGTTAGATGATGAGCTTTTCTGTTTCCGATTACATTGGTAGGAATTACTGTAAAGACAGGCTGTGCTTTGGCTTTTCATTTCTTTGGGGCAGGGGCAGAAAGTGCTGAGAAACACAAAAATATAATGAAATGCCAGTGGTTTCCTTGCTAGTCAGCTGCATTTATAAACCTAGAAGCTTGCTACATATGCAGGCCACATATGGATGAATGATTAGCTAGTTTGTTTCTTAGTTAATGGTCTAAATTCACCAGTGACATGAAGGAGAATGACTTGAATGGAGGACTTTCTGTGCCAAAAAGCTTTTATGTGGGGACATAGTTAAACATGGCACTAATGCAAGATAAAGAAAAAAAAAGGAAAAAAAAAAGCAATGCTTCCAAGCCAAAGATCTCGTTTGTGCTGACCTAGCTTTGAACTTCTAAAGGAATGAATGAATTCTGATGAGCCAAAGTAGTTCTATCCTTCATCTCTGAAAACAGAGTAGAATAAATAACTATACTGATAACTCTGCAACAATTTTATCATTACCTGAGCATGAGAAGTGGAGCACAATCAGCAGAGAGGGATGAAAGGCTGCTCTGCCATGGCTGAATTTGTATCTCCTTCTGAACCTGGAAAGTCATCTCTCCCTCACTCCAAATGGGGCATCCTGCATTTTCAAATATCTTGCCACTAAATTCCTCATCACCCAAAAGGGAGAGTGATATGGAAAGATAGAAAACAATGGAAATCAGTGAAACTAGTGAAACAGGCTGTGAAAGGCAGCTCTTGCTCTAGTCTCTTCACTGTGCAGGTTCTTACTTACCTGTCTACTGCTATCTCTATGTCTGGGGCACAGGTTCTCAAGGGACTGGATTCTACCCTAGCTGCACCTTTTACTGCTGGATAACACTGCATAAACCACTTTTCACATTCTCTACTCAGATTTTCTCAACAGTAGAAAGGAAAAGAAAAAACTATTCATGCTTCTGGTTTATTTTATAAAAGGTACCGTGAGTTTGAGCTAATCTGTGCTGTATAAAGGGTAGAGATCAGTGTCCTTTTTTGTTAGCAGCAGTGAGAATTATTTTCCATATAAAGAAACAACCAAGGACATGTTCAAGCTAGCCGAGAAGGCAGAGTTTTCTTTTGCTGAGCTAGAAAGGGAGTTCAGGTGCCAAGTTTTCTCTTTAAGCTAACAGAAAAGTTAATATGGGCATGACAAAATAAAACCTCGGGGCAGAGGCTGATTTTGTTCTCTACATGCTCAGTTCAGCATGTTACTTGCAGGCTCAGAAAAATTCAGGTCCATATCTATTAGTCAAGCTGAAAGCTGCTGTGATGAGATCTGTAATAAATATAATGTGAGAAAGAGGAGAAGCAGAATAGGGAATCCCATGGAAAATTTGAATTCTCTGAAAGACATCAAGAAGAACATTTAAGTGCAGCTACCCCTCAAGCAGGGTGATGACAGGGACTTTAGTGCATGACTTCAGTTTTTCAGAACCCAAATGTGAAACCACTAACTGTGTGGTAAACTGAGCTTTTCCTTCTAAACTTGCAGACTGAGCAATTGCAGCCTTAAGGCTGGGAGAGGAGAAACCCTGGCAAAGGGCTCAGATTTAAAATCTGAATCTTCCACACAATCTTTGCAGATTGCCAGTTCAGGACCCTAGAAAAACTCATCCAGAGAAAAGTGAATTTTTACTTTCCATGGATGCATCTGCAATAGGTCTATCTGGATACAACCTAGTCAGTCTGGGAAGTAGGTAACAATAGCTTTGCTGTCAACTCTTTACCCAAACAGAGTCAAAATGGCTGCAGCACAACAACAAATCTTTGCAAATGTGACTGCAGAAAACATAATATTTTTCTTATTTCCTGAACAACATAAAAATGCAATATTTCCAGGTTGGGATCAAGTGGAATTACAATCTAACTCAACCTCTGCGTGTCAAGGTGACAAAGTTGACAAAGTGAACATGATGTGATGACATCCTAACAATAGTCATGGAAAATAATGATAATAATATCTCATCGAGAATCATCAGTTGTCAGGGAGCTTTAAAATGCCATACTTCCACTAATCCCTCACCTTTGATTTTGACCACAATTAAATAATATGCAGACTATGACAGGGATAATCTTTACCTTCACCTAACAGCCAGTTATCAGTTCTATATCAAAAAGCAGATCTGGCACCTGACTGTAAGCACAGACCTGTTAAGACAAGTACATTTTGAGATAAATTAATAAATTAATGACTGAAGTTGTTAGCAAAATAGAATTATTAACGAGATAAACACTATTTCCTCACCGACTCCTGCATTTGACCCAAATCTAAACCCCACAGCTCCTTTCTGGGTTCCTAACGCAATTTTAAATGAAAAAGAAATCAGTAAGATGGCTCATAGCCGGCATACTGGTACAGTCCAACAGATGGACCCATAAGATTGAATCTTATGGCTTACAGGGCAGGCTCTGCAATTCCTGGTTTTGTAGTAAAATGGACACTCTAAGCCACTGTAAACCATACACACTGTTCAGGCAGGTGGTGATAGAAATTCATGTTAGGGAACAGAACTGCAGCCGCAATTAATTTATATTATTTCAGTAAATTACTTGGCATTATCATGTATATGTATGTATGTATTTCTACTGCATTCTTGCTCACAAATCAAGGAAATAAATACTGCACATATAAAAGATAAGGCACTAGTGCCAAAGAGGGAAGGAGAAGTTGCAGTTGTAAAATTAAGTTGGATTGGTCCACTTATTAGGCTCAGAGCTCAGCAGTTCTGCCTTACCAGTGTTGTTAGCTCATGAGAGATGATGCATTATTAAAATGAACCCCACATGCCTGTGATAGCAAACTACAAGAAAAAAGGCTGAAAAATCTAATCAAATTATCCCAACATTCGGTTAAAAGACTGTATTTTAATTTGAAAGCTCTCAGTAAGGATCTAAAGTCACTGACAAAACAGGAAATATTGAAGGAAAAATCTATTTAAATACCAACATCAGCAGAAAATCACTAGGAGCTGCTTGTTAAGCTTAGTGTCATTTTAAACTTCAGATTCTTTCACTTGACACCCAGCAGGAGTAAAATTTCTATGTACTTGTGAAGATATTGGTGTTTAAATAGATGTCAGAAGCTTTTTAGGTAGAAATGGAAATTGAGTTGCAGATTATGATGGCTTAGGGATTTGAGTGGTGTATAATATCAAAAACTGTATCTGAGAAAGAATACAGTGTTGAAAATAATGATCTCCAAATTCTTGTACACGGAAACCTTTAAGTTGTCTAAAACTAGATTATTTTACTCTTGTTATTAACAATTTAGAAACCTATTAAAATCAACTAAAAATAATCAAATATTTAATTTAATGTTTTCTGTTTCAACCGCCTGTGTATTTTTTTCCCGTGGCTTTTCATCATTTTGTATTTTTTTTCATTCCTCTTAATTTATAACCTCCAGACTAAAGCAATTGCAACATAAACTCAGCCTGATAAAATTTGATCCACAAACACAGAAGATAAATCATCAGCACTACCAGGTACAAAATGAAAGTCCTGTTTTTCCCCTAGAAAGCTGAGGTACCTGCCGGTCTCCACTCACTTTCCAAAAATATGAAAATAAATGGTACCAATGAGTTGTTCTGAAGGTTAATACTTTTGGGCTTTTTCCTGTCAGGGGTCTAGGAATTAATTTTTATACCACAGTTCCTTCCTAGTTATGGAAGTCAGAAAAGATTGGGGCAGAAAAGGGAGCACAGGGATTATACAGTGGACTGCCACAAGGACAAGGAATTCATCTGAAAAGACTCCTGTAAAGAGTGCTTTGGCTTGAAATCTGCTTTGAAACTATAAGGGGGAACTACCTGTCCTTCATAAAGAAACATCTCAAGCAAGTAAAAATTACTAGAGCCACATTCTTTCCACTGTGCACCTGTACTCATAAAGTTCACTTCAGAAAATTCTTACAGTTGTAATATTTTATGCTACATGTACATTTGTGATATCAGTGGCAGATGAATTCTGTACACAATCAGCAGCCGAGGTGAGAAATTGCTTTTATATCTGCATATTAGTTTAAAACACCTCTCTGGAAGTCAGAAGACTCAAACTGATTTGTGTTTGCTCTATTTGCTATTTACAGCTTCAGCATGAATTTATAGTTACACCCTAATTAAAGGTCTTTTCCATTCTTAAACCCAGCTAACCATAAATATAAATTTACCAAATGCATATGTAATCAAACTTTTCCTCAAATTACTCCAAAATGACTAAAATGCTACTAAGTATTTGAGCTCATGTTGAGCACTCCTTTGTCAAGCTGGCATGGAAGCCAAGGCATTCCCTGGAGTTGAAATTAAAGTTATCTGTCCAGCTATGCAGCTCTAGGTGGAACCATCTTCAACTACTCATCTTCAGAGAATATTTTCTGATCATTCTAAATGTAAAAAATCTGGGAGTTGTCTGAAGAGGAAAAACATCCATCATTACTCTTCATTTCTGACTAGATATGAGGTCCTTCAGGGATCTGTCACAAAGGATTGAACAGGCAACAAACACTGGAGTTTCTCCCATGGATAAGATGATTGTCATCACACAGGTACCTCTGGATCTGTTTTGGCTACTTATCTGCTTTTGCTTTGTATTTGGTGCATGCATGGATCCTGTGACTTCAGAGAGAACACTGCATGAGTGTCACAGCTGAATACAGCTTTTTGTTTAACTTTGCCATGGGCCATACCATTTCTTCAGAACGAGCTCTGCTTGTTCTCAGTTCTGACTGAGATTTCTCTGTTTTGAATTGTTTCCAAACAGATTCCATTAATCTGCCATAACTCAGGTAAACCTTCTAAGTAAACAGTCTTCCCTTTAATATGCAATGTTCTATTTCCCGCATACAGGTATACATGAGTGGGTATAGTGTGGCAGGTGAAGCCCAGTTGTGTCTGCTGGTGGTCAAAAGAAATTGTACAGGCAAACATACAGTCCTTGAGGAAACACAGACTTTAAGTTATTCAACAAATAAAAATATTTAATAAACGATTGTGGCCCAAATCTGCTCTTGGCTACACACAGTCAACTCTCTTGATTTTGTCTAACTCAGAAAAAAATTTAGTCCAGTTGATGTATTTTTTTCTTGCAAATGTTCGCAATGTCTACAATAGCAATAGGGCTCTCCAAGTTGGTCATTTTCAGTCAACTAATGACAAGCCAAGCAAAGGGCTCTCAGCTGCTTCTCAGGCACTCAACAGGTCATTAAATGCCAGGAAATGCCTGTTCTATGAGTCATTAATACTGAAATAGAAGTTTCTATTAATAGATGAATATCCTCTTTCCAGAAGAGGATTGGTCTTTTTGCCACTAATGTACTGGACTGAACTAGACTTTTCCTTAATCTCATGCGATAACTTAAATAACTTAAAGTCACAAACAATAGAATAATTTATGTCAGTAGAGACCTCTGAAGGTCACCTGGTCCAGACCTATATTTGAAGCAGAGGTAACTTAAACGTTAGCCTAGGCTTCTGAAGGCATTTCCCAGTTGAGTTTTTAATATCTCTGAAGATGGAGATTCCACAACCTGTCTGACCAATATGCTTCCCATGCTCAACTACTTTAATTTTTTTTTTCCCTATATCTGGTCAGAATTTCTCTTTGTGTGGCCATTGCCCCTTGTCCTTTTGCTATACACCTCTGTGAAGAGGGAGGCTCTGCCTTGTGTATAACTACCCATCAGGATAGTTGAAGACATTAATTAGAGCTTTCCTTCTCCAGCTTGAACAAACTGCATTCCTTAGCCGCTCTGCACAGTAAGTTCTCCAGCTCTGATTCCTTTGTGGTGGCTCTCTGCTGAACTGACTTCAGCACAGCACTCTGCTCCTGAAGCGGCTTTCCAAGTGTTATGTAGAGGAAAGAAAGCTTTTCCTTCAACTGGCCGGTTACTCTTTGCTAATACAGCCTAGCATGCTGTTAGCCTTCATGGCTGCAAGGGCACGCTGCTTATTCATATCCAGATGGTTATTTATGAGGACTCCCAGGCCCTTTTTGCAGACCTGCCACCTGAACAGTCAGTTCCCAGCCTGGACTGCTGCATGAGATTGTTCCATCCCAGGTTCAGGGCTTTACACTATTCTTTGTCAGATTTAATGCATTTTCTGCTTACCTACTTCTCGTGCTCATTGAGATCCCTTTTCTGTACCATCAACTCATCTCTCTGTTTTGGTGTCAACGGAAAATTAGCTAAGGTCAAGTTTTGTCCTTTTGCTAAGGTCACTGATGAAGAAGTTAAACAGTTATGTGTCACGTGGAAAATACTACAATTTTCTTGTCCAGACTCTGTCTTACCTTCTCTTCCAGCTGCCCACACATAGTCTGTCTCAGAGAAATAAAAAAAAAAAAAAAGAAAGAAAAGAAATAGTTGCAGTAGAAAGTACAAAACCTCTCTATTTCACATGTGAGCAGCACCAGGTGGATTACACTATGGCAAAAAATATATACAAGTGAGAAAGATTGACTTATTTAGCTCAGCCAAACAAGGATAAACCCAACACTAAATAAGGCAGAATATAGCTTTTCACAACTTGATTTGTAATTTCTTACTGTGTTTTTGTACTGTGTTCCTAACAGTAAAAATAAAGGTGAAACTGTAATAATACAGTAATAATAATAGGGGAAGGAGAGAAGCTCAGCCAAAAAGCAAGTTGTCCTTAAAAGGAGGTTAAATTCATAAATACAGACCATGTGTTAAGTGGTGAAACAAATTTAATGCTTACTGAATAGTGTCACTGATATAAAAATAGAGCATGTTGCCTTATGCTTAATGGACCATATCAGGTTTAGAGGAAAGTTGCTAGACATTTTTCTTAGCTCAAAATAGCCATATGACATAGAATGCTTTCAGATTGCCCTGTGTTGGTAAACAATAAGAAAACATAGGCAGTTTTTACTTAATAAGCAAAGACAAATAAATCTGGTTTTAATATCAGAATGGTGATGAACTCTGCACATTTGATCTTCTCCTCCAAGACTGTGTAATATGCTCTATGTAGCAGAAAGAAGAAGTGATACTTACCTAGAAAGAAAATTCTACAACAGGTCTGTGTTACTGACCACAGGTCTGGAGCCCAGAAGAAGATGGTCTCTCGATAATTTGGCTTTTAGAAGTTTTTTTGCAAGTTGCAAGAGCACTGTCAGGGTCTTACTCCACTTTACTTAGCTAGAGTGGATCATACGATGAAGCTGGTTGGGTATTCCCACGGTCTTAGCCAAGATGTGTACCCTTCACTGACTGATGTCAATTCTGCTCTTATGCAGCAAATAATTTTCCCCTAAACTGATGTAACCTCTAAATTGATTTACTTTCAACAAAAAATGGGAATTAGCTCCCACACACTGACTTTATTTTAGAGACATGCATAGGATAAGGCTAAATAAAATTTAAACTGCCACTCAACTTTTCACACCACGTTTAAGAAATTCTTTACAGGTGAGTCCAAACACCCAGTATCTAATCCACTTTCCTCTTCTTTCTCCGAGAAATTATTTAGGGAAAACTCCAAGGCTACAAGAAAATGCTGCCTTTACAACCCTAGTGCAGGTCATGTAGGAAAGATTTTTTTCAGACAAAGAGCAGTGAAATAATCCACCAACAGCATTCACAGGCTACTGTAATTTACACAAATACTAAGGCTACCTAAGGCATGGCCAAGATTGTTTCTGCTCTGAGTTGCTATAATAATACTAGGTGTCTTTAACCTGGACACTTCGCAGGTTGTGAGCAATCATTCTCTGGCTTCCAGCAAAAAGCAAGGTCCAACGTAAAACGTGAATAGCGTCAAGCATGAGAATTATTGAAGCCTGAGGCTTTAGTTCAGACTTCTCTGGTACTAGCATCATACTGTGACTGCTAACACCAGAGCCAACAGGAGAAAAATAAATCTTGCCTTTTCTCTTTGGCATTGAAAGGGATGGTGGACGAACATCTGCTTGAGCAGACACAACAACCTGCAGTGTCTTTGCTGCAAGGAAGCAGGACTTGATAAACTCAGCAGTGTACCAGATTTGCTGTTTTAATTTTGCTCATTACTAGTGAAATCTCCATCATGTCCCTATTGAAACAGTTTGTAAATCCTAAATATGTCTCCTCAAGGCTCAAAGGAGCTCTGACTTTTCAGCTTCTTTCTTCAAGAAACACTAATACAAGTTGTAACCATTCATCCTGGTTCTGCGCCAGGTTACTTGGCAAATGCATGGACTTAGGCGGATCTTTTCATCTAATTTGGTGCTTTGCCAAGGTGGGTTATTTTTATTATTAACCTTCTGTCATGCCTGCTGTACAGCAGTCCAGAAACCTCTTGAGTCTTTGGCAGAGTAGCAAGGGAGACTCTCTGGCAAAGTAACAATAAGGACTCAAAACCAATGGAATTTAAATTATTATGAAGAACAATAAAACACTAAGTGACCAGGTTGCTTAAAAAATATCTTGAGTACCCTGCTGCATCCAGCAATGAAAGTTTAGTGCTTGCTGAAAAAGAAAGTACTTTGTTACCATCAGGGTAGCTATCCAGAGATGAATTTGTTGTCCTGGCACCAGTTCATATAAGACAGGTGTCCCTGCTTACAGTTATAAGGCATCCTCTTTTTTGATGTTTCAATAGATGTCAACAACTAACTGAGCATAAAATAAATGTGTTTCCCCTTAGATGAGAAAGGTCCTAGTGCCCCAAATAAGGAATTTTCTAGAGTTTCAGCAGAATTAATAATCTTGCTTTTAAATATTTGTGCTCTGTTTTCACAATAGAAAGGCTCATGTTACTCTTTACTCCAATTTTTTTTTTTTTTTTTTTGCCTGGGCACATTTACTGTAAATTTCCCCAGGTGAAAGACATACAAATAGCACCCACCTTCAGTCTAAACCATTGTGATTAATTTGTGACCTATTGCTTTTTTTGGAGCTACATAAGAAGTATTTTTAACAAGTAATTTGACAAAATATTTTGGATAAAATACAATTCCTTTGAGGAAAATTAGGGCAATCAATCCTTGTACCAAATCTTTATGAGGATGCATGTTAAGAACTTCATAGCCAAGCAGAGCTCTGCATAGGTAGACAGCTTTCAGTTCAGAATTTGCCTTATAGCCTCAAATATTCCTCATATTTATTTGCAAAATATTACGTAGGCCTGCCCTAGAGTTTCCTGTCCCATGTCCTACCTTTTTCAAACAAGCAGTTCTTCTTGGTCATTAAAACCTTGAAAGCAATAGATTTACATACATAAGATGAAGGGTATCTATATGAGTTTCTGAGGCACAGTAATGTACTCTGACTAGCACTTTCCCTCTTAACAGTCAAGATTTATGTTTTATTTAAACACAATATTCAGCATAGGATAGTGTCAAAGCTAAAGAACTAACCTGACCCTTAGTAATTCAAAGTCCAAATCTTGCTATTTTGTAGGAACTTTCTGGGAAGTTGTATATAGGGTGAGTATTTTAAGAGGTATTAGTCAACTAATGCCAAGTTAAGTATCTCATTAATTTTTAAAGTCCCTCCTCAGGTAACTTCTCATCAAGAAAAGAACTTGCTTTGCTGGATTAGGCCTTTTCTGTCTTAGGTTACATTTAAAACAAGGATAATAAAATTTCTCGGAAATGGCTTATTAACAACAATGTTAACTGATATTAACAATATCACAGATTTTATTAAAGCATTATGGGGAGTTTATATAGGTTCCCACTGTGCTCAGTTCCTTGTGGGATTTTCTTAATATTTCTGGGTAAAAAGCTATCTTTATGGGGGGTGGTTACCTCACACATATATTTCTCACTCTCATGTTCACTGTAAGATTCAGTCAACTTGTCATACCACTGGGCGAACACATTAACTGACATGACAGGAGATTAAGACCATTAATAAAATCCGCTGTACAACCAACCTTCCATCGAGAAAGTGCCCTGTGGTAATAGCGAAACTGTCAGTAATAAGTAAAAAGGAACAGCAAATCTACAAAAGGAAACTAATAGCCATCTAACTTATTAGCCTGCAGTAATGACCTAACTAAAATGATTTAACTAAATAATACAATGTTTAACTTTCCTCAGTGAGAAGAGGAAAGCAGAAAGGCAGACACGCTAAGGATTTAATTTGAGAAAGCTTCCTCAAGGGAACATGATTGGTTTTACTATTTATTCTTTAGTTTTAGTATTACCTATGGGATTGGTAATTTGCCCCCAAGCACTTTTACCAAATCGCACATTAAGCTATTTTATTCAGAGAAGGAAACAAACAAAGGTGGGATAGAAATACAGACCTCCTTATTTTTCTATTTGTTTACTAAGAGCATGGTCCTTTCATGCTATGTATGCAGCCAGAACAGATATTTCACTTTCTATCAGACAAATGGGAATGGAAAGATGGAACCAATGTGACAACATTAGTTTCTGTCAGGGGCATTTAATAGACATCAAACTAAGAAAAGTTTTAAGGAGACATTTGAGAGAATAAAGGAGATTGAACTAGAGAGGAAGAAACACAAAGGTTTATTGGCCATACAGCCCTTATTATATTAGCACTGGAAAGCCTGGACTGTAAAAGCTTGAGCAACGAAAATAAAATCAGCAGGACCATTTGTATGAATTAAGCTTACATTATATGGCACAGATACTGTACACAGCTGTATATTCTTTATGGAAGTAATCTCCTTCCTTGATATGAACGTTTGAGGAATAAGGGATACTCGATCAACAGTAAAATGGTGACAGTCTTGGTGGCTATTTTCATGGAGTACCAGAGGATATGGTTGTAGGGAAGAAAGAAGGAGGAAGGAGTAGGAGGTGGGACAAAATGTTATTTCACATTCCAGTTTTCATCCATTAGTCAAGATTTTTTGCCTTTGACCTTAGCAAGCATCAGATCAGTATGATTGTAGGATGAGAAGGGGTGCAGGAGGGGTAAATGGACCTCTTTCTCAGAATAACGTTGATGTGTGTGTGATTTTTTTGGCCATCATTATAGTGCCTGAGTCAGGCATAGTAAAAGGACATAGATAAAACAAGCATTTATCCATGGTCATACTCTATCAAATCTTGTGTCTTTGCTAATCTCCAGTTTCCTGAGACGAAGGACAGATCTGTGGAACACAGAAAGCTCCCTGTGTAGATGATGTTAACCTTCTGCAGTGACTCAAAATGGGGAAATAACTAAGCAAAGCAATGAGTCTTCTCAGAAATTATAAATGTCACTATTTAACGTGTATAAAGAATCCCTTTCCTTACCTTATTTTGCCTTTCATGGTCTATTTTAGCAGCGGGTGATATTGTAATTTTTGGAAAGCAAAGGACTCCAGGGAAAAATATGTAACAGTAAGAAAAACTGCAGATAAGCCCGTGAGTCACATTTGCTGTTGACCTAAATCACTGTCATTCCAGCTGCCTTCATCAGAGATACCATGATTTACACAGGCTGAGAATCTTGCTCTGTATTTCCAGGAATTAACAAACAGTGTACAATTCAAAATTTATATTATGTTTCCTATGTTGTATCTCTATTATACTTTTGTAGGAGGAGCAGTATGGCTTTATGTACGGAATGTATATTGATATAAGGTTATCATTCATTGTCTTTTAGTACATGATGCATCTCTTATTAATAGATGAACTTCCCAGCTGTAAATGTCAAGATAAATTGATTGGCCAGCTGGTACTTTGGAGATACAGTATTTCTCTAAAGTATTCAGAGCTTGAAGTGGGGGCGGGGAATCATTTTGTTTTAACCAGGGTTCAGCATTACTTAGTACGAAAAGGACTGATAACAGAAAGAAAAGAAAGGTATTTTCCTTTAATAGTAGATTCTGACTTGAAACTTGCCTTTTCTCCTGCCTCCTCAGCACACACACAATAAATATACCTTTGGTTTACTTTCCCATACTGCATAAGAAATGCACCAACTGCAGCAGTTCCAGGCAGGCTGCCATCTGCTGGCTGCGGCTCCACAAAGTAATCTCATTAGCTAAGGAAATTGCATTAACCTGAGAGAAGTGTGCTGTATGGTGACATTGATTCAGGCATTTCAGGGCTTACTATCGCAAATCAAAGTACATTTGGAAAAACAGAACAATAAATCAAAATGATCAAAATCTAATCTGGCTACAGTCTTTAGGATATGCCCCTGCGTATCACACTGCAATTCCTTGTCAGACTTACGGTAGTTTCAGTGATCCTGATCAAAGAATTTTGAATTATGTGCAGGAAAACAGAGGACTGAACATGACACCATGTGCCCCTAGCACGAATCTTTCTAAAAACTGTTCCTTCTTTTTATTTAGAAGCTGGGAGGAGAAGTGACAAGGGAAGGAGAGAGGCTGGATTTCTGAAATTCTTTCTTTGTGAGTCAGCAGATAGTGCTTCTGGAGCTGAGAATGTTTCCTCTTGGACTGACTCCATCTCCTTTTTTGGTTAGCAATCCCTTGAGGTTAATGGTTGGGGTTAAAGAAGTTGCAGCACATGGTAGTGCTTTGAATATGAAAGGAGGAATTTTCACAATATGGGTGTATTAGTCATTTGCAGTTCACTAATTATCTGTTTTATATTAATGCTAATGCTCCACGTAAGTAAAGTAAATTAACACAATAATGTAAGAGAAGCAATTAATGGAATATATAACATTTGTAGCTATAATCAAACTGATTTCATTCCACACACAGAGAAAGCGTCTATTTAAGTCTCTGAAATAAATGAGGAGCTTGCTGAGACCTTGCTGCTCTAAGTAACACCAAGGACAGACTCACATGACATAATATTGTTGCCATAGTAACAGGGATGTGCACCAGCGGAATCATGCCCATATATCATTAATTTAATGCTCTGCTAAACACAAAATAATACCTCTCCTAATTATATCGTGCCTTTGATTTTTAAGAATGTAACACCACTATTGCCAATAGTCAATGGCGTGAAATTTGAGGTGTGATGGCTATCAGAACATATAACTTTACCAGAACATATAGCTTGTTGTACACTTTCTTGTGTATGAAAAAGAAAAAAGGAAAAAAAAAAAAAGGAATCCATATCCACAAGTCTCCCATATCCACAAGTCTCCCCTAATTGTCCTAAATTTGCCACCAAGGAGGAAGCTAATTGGATGTGTGCCATTTGGCAACATCCTTCTTTACAGTATTCCTGAGGCTCTGCAATATCAGCCACTTCCCAAAGCTTGGAGGCTCAGCTTTTGGGCACACATCTGGCACTTTTGGGAAGCACTCTTGATATCAGCAATCACACTGCACATGCACAACTTCCCGAATATTGCATCCATACCCAGAATACTCATATCAGCAGCCAAAAAAGGGGAAGGGAAAAAAAAATTGTATAAAAAGCCATGACTAAATTTACTAATGAGAAAATGCTGATGTGGTGAAGCCACAGAATGATTTGAAATGTTAGCAATGTTCTTAAGTAACCTTAGAAGAAATCGCCCTGCAGGCTAAAGTAAAGAAATGCTATTTTTATGACACTGATTGTTTCATTCAGGTGATGAATAGTTCCCAGACAATCCATGAGATCCAGGAGGTTGCAGTATCTCAGGCTTCTCTCTATCCTGTTACCTTACTTCTGTCACTCATTCTGATTCAGTCAGGTTTTTCAGTGCATGCAGAGGAAACACACCATGTGGTCTTGCTGAAAGCAAAAGCAGAACTCATCTCCACCAATGCTTCTGTGTGACAATGCCTTCTGGATTTGGAGTCATATTGTTTTATTTTCTTACACCTTTATCCTCAAGCACATCACACTGCTTCCTTCTAAGTGGGTTTGCGTGATCAGCTTGTTCATTATAAATTTAGCCTTCCTTCTGATTTTCTGCAGAAGGCTGGAAAATTGTGCTGAATGATGGGATAATTTCATAACCCATTTGTCTGGATGGAAGGAAAATTTCTGAGAACTTGCACATTCCCAATACCTTTTCTTACTCTCGAGACTGGCTGACCCATTTTGGAGGACAGTAGTTGGTGTATCTCTCCCTGTAGACATCTTTCTGATATTTCCCAAGAGAGAAGTATTTACACTTTATTTGATTTTCTGTTTCTTCCACCAGGAAGGGTGGAAGAATTTTCCAACCACCACTCCCCTTTAATTTCAAGCAACGTATCCTTCAAAAAAACTAGAGAAATACTGGTTTATTTAAATATTGTTTTCAAATCTGAATTCAGTTCCTAGCCTCAGTTAACTGCATGTAGCTCCTGATGTGAGGACATAATAACTAGTGCATTCCTTATATGTATTCAAGTTCTATTTTTAGCACACTTTAAACTCATAAGGGATTTTTTTCCTGAAAAGACAATGCAATTTGTATGCAGTTTTCCTAGTTATTATTCTGGGGGACATTTTTCTTCAAATGATGATTACATTCCTAACAAGGTTGAATGCCTCCCATCATTTCACAGGCAGCAGCATGGATTCCGAGGCTCACACTGTCACCTAGTGGGGAATGATTTTGTAGCGAGCCCCACACCAGCAAACGCTGGTTGTTCTGCTGCCCCATGTTAACAGCGTTGCCCAGGTGTTTTAGTCCCTGCTGGGATGCTGTGCAGGCTTTTGTATATGGAAAAAAAAAATCACAGACTAGCTGAAGAAAGACAGTAGGCAAAGTCTGGGACTATCTGTTGCTGTTGTTATTGCTAGGCAACCAAAAGCATCACTTCCATAGTTCTGTTTGGAAAACACACATAAAGGGATCTGTGCCATTCACGGCACTGTAAATAACACCTACATGCATGAATGGATGGGAGACTATCTCTAGATCTCTAAAGGAAAATCCAGTGCAGGCAAATGTTAAATAAAATTTAATGTAGTGTACTCTTCCTTTTGATGCCTTCTTCCATTGTATATAGGATAGAAACAGCATGTGACAGAGCAAAAAGCAAAGTAACATGTTTTACTTTCATCCTATTTTAAATTTGATTACTACAGTTTTTATATCATTGAGGAATAGCAGGCACCTGATTTATAATATGCTATTAAAAGGGAAATTACTTCTACCTGTAGCCTTAAGTAGCACTTACTTCCAGCCTCTGCTTCTTCCAGACAAGAGCCTTCTGACAGATCTGGTATTACAAGATGAATTTGCCTAAAATAACCTCTGATTTAATAAATCAGCAACAAGAATAAGCAGCAGAGAGATAAGAACACATACTGTACTTTGGACCAGACTTTCAAACACTTGTCTAGTTCCAGAGCTACCAGTAAAGATACTTGGTTCCTTTGTCTAAGGATTTGGTCACATATTTCTTGAGTTGTATTTCTGATACTTTTGACAAAAGGAGAGGACGGGGACAGGATACAGCTTCATTTTTGCTGCCGAAATGCTGTAAAAAAAAGCCTGCCCAGGTCTTAGTAGAAGGTAGATTTTCTTTCTTTGATCCCCAAGGGCACAAGAGAATGCAACATTCAGTGTTTAGCAATGCTCCCCAAACACCCTAAAATCTCTACGAAGTGTTCAGCTAGGCTGTTTGTGCCCAGCCTCCCACACAATTTCATCTGAGGCCACTTCTGCCTTCTTTAAAGCCCTTGTATCCTGAAAGGATAGCAAAAAGAAGGATTGTTATGATTATCTGTCCTTTGTCAGCCTATATTGAGATCTTTTGGACATAACCTGAACAGCAGAGCACTGGATCGCTCTGTATCTTCTGGAGTCTGCTAAGCGCAAATCCTGTACAACCAGTGAGAAATTCAGGCGCTGAGGAAGAGCAATATATTGCAAATAGAGCGGAGCAGAATTTTATATTCTGTTTTTCATGTTTTACTTACGCATTATAAAGTACTGATTAATAATGCTGCTTATTGTGATTGTTTAAGCAAATGTGACAGCACTAGGTTCTTATTAACAGCTAAGCCATAGCATGGAGAAACTGAACATATTATTTTTTCCTGCAAGAAGGAGGCTAGACAAAATTAAGGGCTATAAATGGACTAGTGCCATTAATTTGGAAATTGTCAAATTATGCTTTCTTGCATCAACTTCACCTTGGCATGTGCCACAGTCCTATTTTTCCTCTCATTCTTTCAGTATGCAGCAAGTCCTTAACAAGGGATCACTGGGTAAAGGGACTTTTCAACGGAGTCCGAAGTGGCTTCTGCATCTTACATGCCAGAATACTAAATTTTAAAGTTGTGGAGAGTTAAAAGGGGCTTTCCACTACCTCCCTTGTAACATCACAGTCATCTGGGGATGGGGGTTGTACTAGGTTAATGGAGGAAGTATGTGTCCCTGAGCATTTTGTTGCTGGACAAAAACAGGATTATCAACTCTACTGCTGGTAACTAGGTAACATTTCCATTCAGAGAACCCACAGACAGAGTCTGGAAGTGCCTGGAAGAGAGAGTCACCAAATGAACTTCAGAATAGACACTGGAGGACATAGTCATCCACTTGCAAATATTTCTGTCAATAGAAAGAAGAGCACTATTTTTCAAATCGCATACCCTCTACAAATTACTCTCTCAACTGTAATTAGGGACATGCCCCCAAGTATAAATAAAATGCTCAGTAAAAAGCAGAATGTCACTCTGACATTTGACAGGGGCACTATTTGAGAGAGGCTGATTAGGTTTCTTTGTACTTAAACTAAAAAATGAATCAGATCCACGCTAATACTGATTCATTGTAACAAATTAGCCACTGGGACCTGAAGGTTTCCTGTCATAATCAGCTCAGTTATGCCATCATATGCTGCAGCATTCCACATGAAAATTAACTGTGCACCTCTTTTCATGACATAGTGTAGATAATTTTATTTTATTTCACACTGCCTTTAGCCCTTCTACACAGAACTCCTCTTAATTGCCATTAAAAGCTGAGTATCACTGACTCAGGATAGATTGTGTCTCTGCTGTGTTGTGAAACATAATGGCACTACATGAATGCCTCTTAATGGCTTAAGTGGTTCCCAAATATTCCTTTTAGGCCAGTTCCAGCATCCTGTAAAGTCAGTGGAAGTCCTTCCTTTGATTTCAGTGGGAGTTGGCTGAGATCCTTAATTTAAAAATTATAAAAGCAGCTGGAATTTGAAGCATGGCCTCAGATTGAAATCTATAGACATTTGGGATAACTTACAACTATGTTATCTGAGGAAGAGTACCATGGGATTTTATTGCATAGTATTTCCCTTAGGATCTTACAGTGAATTATTGAAATAAGACATATGGTTTTGAACAGCTTTACATTGAACTTTTCATATTCTGAACATTTCCGGGTCTGAAATAAAACAATGTGCCATTAAACAGACATAATGTCTTTTACTGAAGGATCTTACAATGCTTTAGAAGTGGCAATTAAGCTTGCAAGGTATTTAAATGGTGCTACAGATGGTCACTACAGCACAAAGACATTTCCAAGGTCACTCAATAAATCAGTGACAGCAACAGAGCCAAGACCCGGGAGTCCCCTTTGCCCTGCTGCTCAAAAAGCTGTAGCAAAATGCAGGACCAGTCTACACCTCTACTCAGAGATCTCACTGTCCCCACACTTTTTTTTTCCTTCCTCGAGGTTTTTGCGAGTGCTAGATGTTTGGTTATATGAAGCAGGCAAGCTAATGCACTGATGTAAATTGGCTGGATTTGATTGACTTCTGTGCACTCTATCATGTGCAAGTGCAGTATTTGTATTAGCTTTGATACAAAATAATGTGAAGTATGACAGGTTGATGCAGTTGGCTTCAGCCATCCTTGGGCCCTGCAGGTCTAATTTAAAAGGCATTGTCACTGACTTCATTGGAGCAGTGACAGTTGAAACTAGCTGAGGAACTGACCCACAAATCTCATAAAACCTTTGAAAAAATGCAGAAGAAGGTAGAACTTGATATTATGGGATTGATCAGTATATGACAAATCATATTTGGGCACTTTATGCATTAAACAGGCTGTTTAACTGTAATTAAGGTTCTTCTGTTATTTCAATGTAAATACACAAACAAAGAGAAACAGAGGCTCATTGACTTCAAAGAAGCCAGGAATAAATTATTATCTTGTAGTACACATTTCTTTTTACACAGTGAAAGAGCTCTGAAACCACTCTCATAACACCCTGCTATGAGACAATTTCCTTTATCCATAATAAATGTTTAGTTCAGACCACTAGAGAGCATTTGGAGGGGGGGAAATCTGAGGCTGAGAGCTGATGTCCTTGTCTCTGGCCACAGAACAGGTCAGTAGCAGAGCAAGCTTTAGACTTAAACATTCCTCAAATGCCCATCCTATATTCCCTCCTCCAGAGCTCAGGCTCCTAATTTAGGAGGCATGTACTTTGTGACACACTGTCAAAACAAGTCAGCGTTTTTTCAGGGAGAGATAATGTGACTGGAATTTATGAGTAGCAGAACCTTTGCCATGTTTGATCATGAGTATAGAACTCTGTCTGCCTCCTACTGCCAGATTTCCTCAAATCTGGAGCTTTTCCACTAATTATAATTGCACATACGAGTAAGTCACTATTTCCTAGGTCAGCTCATCTGAGACGCTGACTAAACATTCATCCATCTTCCACTTACAAAGAAGAAAGGGGATGTATTTCTGAATTTATTGCAAGCATTACTTAGACATATATGTTTGCCTTTAAAATTAAACCAAAAACATTTAAAGATTGCTATTAAAAATAGAAAAACTATAGAAAGAATAAGTCCTTTCACATGCTTTTAGAAGTTATAAAAATACCTTTTGTTTCTGACTCATGACCAGTTATACAAGATTTGGCCATATTCTAAAGGGCAAGAAGGATTGTCTGGATGGTAACCAAATGTTATCTCATTCATTGACTATTTTAAAATATTCATTAGGGCAAACCTAAGCTTGTAAAATGGAATAATTATTTTAACACTTTTATCATTATTTATAACATGGCCATTGCATGCTAATGCACAAGAAATAGATTCATTGCTGTAAAATACCTAAGGAAAATTACAGTAGCTTTGAACTGACTCATTTCAATGAAAACTTATGAGACGCACTGGAATAAACCAGAAGGCATGTGATAGTTATATAAAAAACATTCCCTTGTTGATTTATATTCTGTTAAAAACATAGTATGTTCTTAGCTCCTCATTCAGAGAAAAAAGTTTGAGTTCCCACACTCTAAAGCCCTTTGACCTTGTTATGATAGGAAATAGTTTCATGTTAGGAAAACCATAAGCAAGTTTTAACTTATTTGCTGCTAAGTGCATCTGAGCTTCTAGCATCTACAGCTGAACTTCTAGCATCTACAGCTGTAAGGCAACAGACTTGAGTTACTTCGCTAGTACATGTAGGGTTAAAAATGAAATTGTTTTACTAAAACAGAATTATCTTTATGCTTATTACCATTTTACTTGAAATGTATTGCCACATTGGTAGACCTGGTGCTTTTTCCCAGGACAGACATGTTTTCTGAAACTCAATGCCCCTTTTAATTCTCCCATTTCATTCAGGTTGTTGATTCTAGATTCTGTGGGAAAGGAAATCTTGCAGTGATTTAAGGAAGCACCCAGCACCCATGTAAACATTAATCCTCCTAAAAAGGCCAGTGCTATTCTTTTGCAAACATTTCCATCTCTTTTATGTTCCTTGGTACTAGGTTATTCAGTCCCAACTAATTTTTCCCATTTTCTCTTAGGCTGCAGTCATTATTTTTGGTAGTCAGCAGTTTCATTTGATTTGTAGGACAAAAGCCCTTAGCATTTGAGGTATCATTTTTGGATTTAGATTTCACAAAATACATGCTGAACTAGGCTATTTTATTGTCTCTAGGACAGAATTTCATCCAGTCTTACAGGACGTAATGTGATGAACACAAGAGCTCCATAAATGAACTCTATCTGGAGACTTGATCTCCAAGAATTTTGGTTAAATGAGGAGTTAATTTATTTGAATAATTAAGGGAAGCTCTCTCTTTATATCTCAGGAACAGAACTGAGAGGCTCAGCAAGGATTCTGCATATGTTTAAGAATACATTAGTGTGGTAGGAATGAAAGGTTTGAAGATTAATTATGTTATTTGTAAAAAATATGTCCTTCTGTAGAATGACCATCCCCTTAAAAGTCAAGAAGTTTTTTTGCAAGGTTGTCAAGTTACATTTTTTAATTGGGTCTATTTTATAGATATCAATAGCTTTTAAAAATTAAGAAACGTTGAGAAAAATCATGAACACATAGAACTGATAAAAGGTTTCAAATAATAATTAGTCTCTGTATAATGTCAGAATTGCACTTGTTTGTTTGCAGGTCAGTCAAACAAAGGAGTAATAAAGGACAACTAATCCATGCCTATAATGTGAAACATGACCAACTGTGTGTTTGAAGAATCTCACTATGTATAACTTGATACTGGGGATTTTTCACCATGTCATGATAAATGTGATGCTTGTTTACCATCCCTGCTGCCTTTCACTCTGTATTGACTTCACTCCAGTGGAAGGAAATTTGCATCTGGCACATGGATAATAATGAATGGTCATTAAACCTTAATTATCATCTGAATCTTAATTATCATCTGTTTATAATAAACACTTTGAGACAAAGCAGTGCCTATAGACCAGGATGTGCCAATATTTCAAGTCTGAAGACTTGGCTTAGATTAACAAGTGGTGATATCTGCTGCTTAGGAATCACTGTGACAAAGTGAGTGGGAAGATATTTTAAAAAATTGGGCAGCAAGAGGAAGAAATAAATCAAATCAAAGTTAATGTAATGAAAAATGAAAGAGGAGAGGAGAGGAGAGGAGAGGAGAGGAGAGGAGAGGAGAGGAGAGGAGAGGAGAGGAGAGGAGAGGAGAGGAGAGGAGAGGAGAGGAGAGGAGAGGAGAGGAGAGGAGAGGAGAGGAGAGGAGAGGAGAGGAGAGGAGAGGAGAGGAGAGGAGAGGAGAGGAGAGGAGAGGAGAGGAGAGGAGAGGAGAGGAGAGGAGAGGAGAGGAGAGGAGAGGAGAGGAGAGGAGAGGAGAGGAGAGGAGAGGAGAGGAGAGGAGAGGAGAGGAGAGGAGAGGAGAGGAGAGGAGAGGAGAGGAGAGGAGAGGAGAGGAGAGGAGAGGAGAGGAGAGGAGAGGAGAGGAGAGGAGAGGAGATTGTGGAAAGGAAGTTGGTAGTTCACTATTTAGTAAAGACAGGGACAAAGAGGAAGACACCACAATGTGGAGAAGAAAGTGCATTATTACTCTAGGCAAAAATTATGAATGACTGGTTTGGGAATAGTGTTTGTTCCTAGTGAAGAAATAGCTGACAATGAGCGCTTCACAAAGATGTGAGTCAAAAAGGCCAACTAGTATAGCAGCACACTCAGATTGAGAAGCTAGGCATTATATCCTCTACTTGTCAATATCCATACTGTCTATATCCAAGATAGATGCTTACACCTCATCAGATGAATCCCATCCAAGGTGCTTACTGCATGTGAGCCAAGTGTGTGAGGCCCACGCACAGCAGTCAGTCAATCGCTCAGAGGCAACGGGAATGCTGCCAGGGCTGGAATAGTATAGACTGTCCATTTAAAATGTCATTTCAGTCTTATCGCTGAGAAGAGAGGGAAATAATTCATCTGTAATTAAAATGAATAGGATCTGAATAATCCCTCTGCACCTCTTTGCAAAATCCAAACCTCCATTTCCTCACAGTATTAAATGTTTATAATTTTATAAATCTATATGTCATCTCCCTTGAATTTCTTTCTTTTAAATCCACAGAGGCTAGATTTTTTTATTTTGGCATACCCTTGATAATACAATTCATGATCTGTGTATTTCAGAATATTTCTGTGAGTTACCCCAGTTTACATCCTACATTTCATTCTTCCTCCTTCAAAAGTGCCTAAGTAAATCCAACCTTCTACACTGCAACTTCCCACGAACTCAGCTGCACCACTACGCACAATCATGAGTCAGGTTATATCGGTTATAATCACCTTCTTGGGAAAAGGGACAAGCCAAGTTTCAGCCCTTTCTAGCTTATCATCCACCTAGGTCCTCAGTGGTTAAGAACAAATATTAGGTGCAGAGGTAAGGGCTCCTTTCAGACTCTGTACCGCCTGTATTCTCAGACCATGAATCCTATAAATCTTCACATTTCCGTACTAAGCTCCTCTGAGGAATACAAGGAAACACTTTGAATATCAAAACTGTAAGGAAAGAACATTTCTTTTCATAGGACCATAACTCTCATTTGCAGCCTTTTCCCAGGGAATCACCAGAAGTAGGTGAATATACGAGAAACATCATAATCCTTGCCAAACCAAGTCAAGAGTCATGACAGATAAAAATTGTCATAAACCCCTGGCATGAACTTTATTAAATCTTTCAGAATTTATTTTATCATTCACTATTGCAAATGGGGATATTCTTGGGAACTATAAAAACATCCAGCTACCTTTTAATCTTACTAAGACTTTAGCTTCGACAGCATTCTTTGCAAGAAGTTTTAATATTTACCAGCTCTGTACAATAGTATATTTCTTTTTTATCTGCTTGAATTTACCACATTTAATTTCATAAAAGCCTCCATATTCTTGTGTTATGAGACAGAGAGAATAGATGCTACAGATCTAGTTCTTCTATACTGTTTATTATTTTGCATATTTTTATCACATTCCCTTATTCTTCAGTTATTTATGAGTTCCTCCACTGCTCTATTCATGATATACCTTAAGATGAAAAATGAAATATTTTTAAAATACTTAGATAAAAAGGCTGAAGCCTACAAAAAAATAAAAGTTTTGTGTACTTTTTTTGAAAAAAAGACCAACTCTTCAGTGAAAGCAAGTAACAAAATATGTTCTTTAACACAAAGGCCCCAGTAAAGAAAATCAATAAATTACAAAACTGAATATTATTGTTATTATATATAAAAATACAGAAAAAAAACCCATAAAAACCACTCACATATACAGATCTAAATATACAAATACACACACATACATATAATATGTTTGACTTACCTGGGTGCATTATGAGTTCTATGGCCATAAATATTTGAGTTAGAATCATGGCTACAAGGATTTGCCAGTTCATACTATTCCTTACCATGTTCCAGACATTGAAATTGATTTTCCATATTGTTTTAATAGAATAGACATTAATATGACAGAATTCTTGTTAAAATAAAATGTTCATGATATTATAGAGCAAAAAACATGCTGCCTATAAGTCTGTCCTGTTACCAGGGAAGTTAGGAAGGGTCTCACACCAGCTGCTGAACCCAGTTTTGCAGATATCACAAATAAGCAACTTTACTCAAATGCATTTATCTTGCCTATGTTAGCATTCTCATCTTCAATCTAGGCCCCTGCTTCATTTGATTTATTGCAAACATTTTCCTCTTAAATCACAGCCTGAGACACCATTCCAAGCTGAAATAGATAAATATTCTAGTTTTCTACAAGGAATGCCATTTATTTATTTATTTTCTTATTCTGCAGTTGTCCTTTTACATTATAGAAGACACTGAATGCACTGTATTTGAACAGAAAAACTGTAATTCAGTCTAGAATCTCAGCTTCCATATGAAACATAGATTATAATATGGTTTACAGTGATAGCACAATCCTTGGCTGCATCAATGTCTTAAATCACCAGTACCTTCCATCTGTCTATATTGGATCAACGCACACAAAACCGAGAGCCAAGATATAACAACTATTTGCTGAAACTTTTTATGAATATGTCCAGTTTATTTTACACTTCAAATAGATGGAAGCAAAACAGGGAGTGAGAAACATTATCTCATGCAAGTTAATCTCAGTTTCAATTACCATTCAGTCACACACTCCATGTCAAACCATCCACCGCATTGCACGGAGTTCTTATTTGCTGAAGCAGAAATGAGCTTGGGAACTGCCGTGAGTAAAAAGCCTGGCATTGATCATGGTGTTGCCACACAACTCTGGGACAGTTCAGGAGGAAAACAGATAAATGAAGACCATATCTGCCTTTCCTCACCACTCTGTCTAAACCAAAGGACAGATCAAAGGCTTTTGCCTGTCCCTGCTCACTTCTGAGTCATCTGGGCATACCCCCTCTTGACCCCAGCAAGAATACACTTGTATTCTGCTGAAGTCAGGGAATCATTTCACAGAGATGGAAAAATCTTTTCTCTCCTGTTCTGTTCACCTGCACTACAGTCAATACAGTTGGATTAATTAGCAGTATCTATCCAGCATCTATCTGGGCAATAATGTTGTACAATAACTTTGATGGGAAAAGACAAATGTGATTTTTTATGCTCAGTCACAGTGGAAATAGGGCCAATTTATTAAAACTGCTAACAAAGAATAGTGGAAAAACAGTACCTTTATGCATGGCAATGGTATTTTCTTGACACGTACAGCTTATTTTCTTAAGTCTGATGTAATGCATACTAAATTCCACTCCATTATTATAGAAGATCTAAGAAGTGAAAGCGCTGAAAGGAAAAAAAAAAAAGTCAATACTCTGTGAATTCTGAAAATTTCCAATCAAGACCTAAAAATTTTCCTTTCCATTCCTATAGAAACTTTTGGCAATTTCTAAAAATCAAGCAGCTGCACAAATTTCATTCTCCATTTAAACAACTGAATAGTTCGTTTCATTTTGTTTAAAATATATTACAGTAAGATACTTGAAAAATTAAAGTTCAGTTCTGGAGATGGGAGGACTGGCTTATCCAATAGAGACAGCAATGGTCACACTATTGAAATCAAGTCCAACGTTTCAAACGAACCTTTCTACTATACCGACTTGGATGGATATGAACTCTATGTCTAGTCTATAATTATAGTTGCCTTACGCACTCCTCTTACAAGGTCAAATACTTCTACTTGTGCAAGGAAGGGAGGCGTTTGTGTGCAAGGAAACAGTGTATGAACATCCAGCAAAGCTCACTTTTTTTCTCCAAGCCAGGTTATGTCAACGTACTTCACTACAGGAGAAATTGAAGATTGTCAGATGCATCCCTGTTTGCAGACTGAGGGTTATGAATTTTAATTATTTTTGGATCCACCAGCAAGGGACTTGCCAGCTGCAACAGTGTAGAGGAAAGCCTATTGTGCATATATGGCATAATGAAGAAACTTGACTCTAAAAAGTTAGTACTTGTGTAGTCATTTCAGATTATCTTTTTTTTCTTCACATGGATAATTGAAGTAAAATTCCCTCACAGCAAGGAGTTAATTCTAATTTAACTTACCCACCTACTTCCACAGATGTTCTGCAGAAGGGCTCTCTGAAGGTCTGATGGAAGCTCAGGGTCTGATTCAAAGCCCACTGAAGCCAGAAAGGCTTCAGCCCCCAAAACAGAATGAATCATCCATCCTGCAGCATTTTCACGCCCACAAGTTTGCTCCATTGGTATCAAACAATCAAGACAAGTAGCCAAATATTTCTCACATCCAGCCTGATTGCCTGGTTCCATAACATGTCTGTACTGCATAAAGAAAATGCTACAGTCTGAGAAGTTATTCAAATTCAGGTTTCCACTTTCTCTGAATTAAAACTGTTGGCAATGTTATCATAAAACCTGACAAGATGTCACTCTGCCTACAAAGAAGAGAGAAAAGCTGTGGTCCCACAAATAAAGACAGAAAACAAACACTGAAAACACATTTAAGAGGTGGCTACAAAGACTGACTTGTTAATTAAAAGCAATTTCTCAACTCAACAAATTATATCACTTTGAGCTTTGTTATCAGCTGTTAAAATTCCTCAGAGGGACACTCTTAACCATGAATTTTAGTGCTTTCTGTAAGCATCATGACTGAGTACACAGGAGACCAACTTATGAGGCCAGCACAAGCGGTATCAGAGCTGGCCCCTTCAGTGCCCTGCTCCTTCTTGACCAGGGCAGACAGATGACCATTAGAGACAAGAGCCCCCGTGCCTTGGTCTCTCTGTCTGCTGAAATTGCCAGAGGGTTGTTTTCAGATAGAGACAAAAGTGCATCACAAATGCATAAACATGTCAAAAAGACATTGTTTAAAACTCTGTTTTATTACACTGGAGCTTGCAGCAGTGATCTGGAATGAGTGATGAGTCTGGGTTTTGGGTGTAAGGATGGCCAAGTTTTCATTAATTTACATCATTTTTGGCCTTGACCATTCACTGTTACGTTTTTAACTTTTTTGCTGGCACAGTCTTGACTGATTCCCATCCAACAACCCATCTCAAAATAGGTTTACCTCATGCTTTTCAAGAGAGATTTTATTAGCATTGTCTAGAGGTGAGAGGAAAGCTCAAAGAGCCCAGTTTAGCTTTTAGTCAGAGAACGCCATGTCATTGATCTATTAAAACACACTGCAGTTAGTCAATGGAACAAAAAAAGAGGAAAATAAGAAATAATAGTGATAAAAACAAGAAATAAAAGATAACATTATTCTGTAATTAATAGATCACAGAGCTCTTCCTTACTAATATAAATTCAGTTCAGATACCTTTGTGTTCTGGATTTTCTTTTTCTGTGTATGCAACTGTTTTTCAATATTAGCTGTTCCATCGTGTCTTTATATAAATGCTTTCTCTCATGGCCCATGTTAATCTGTGTCCTATAAGAAACACGTGCTCATTCAATGTGTAGAATGGATAATTAAGTCATCCATTATGGGCTTTTGGTAGATTCTGTCATAGAGTTCCTCAGTTGATTTAGAAGAAAAGTGGCTCATAGACATAGATGCGACACTCCTACAGCCCTTCCAGTAGAAGATGCAAGTCTGGATGACGATATTTCTGACAATGAGCTGCACAAGCCATGTTCCTGCTGGTGCCTCCATACGCTGCCCACGGGCTGCCCTTGCTACTGCCAGCTCAGGCAAAGAATCACACAAGCACTCAAATAAACAGTCCCCATAAAAGAAACCTGCTTACTTCCCCAGGCTGAACGGCAGTGCTTGCCAGGTAGTTCGGAGATAAAGGTTTTATTCTGCCAATTTTTTTTTGAAGGTATTTTTCCAGACTGCTATGCCCTTAAGGTTTTTCCCTGCTCCTTGCCTGGATCCTATTTAAACTAGTAGCTGGAAATTGTGTTTTGTCATAGAGGAGAGCCAGTTACTTTTCAGAGTCCTTAAAAATTACATATTTTATGTTACAAAATCCAAACAGGAAGCCCAGTTTTGGAGGCAAATGGGAAAAAAGGATTCCAGAAACCCTGTAACATACTCGCCTTTCATTGGCAGATGTAGTTTAACGTGATGATGTTAAACACAAAAAAAATCCCAACCCCAACGAACAACTTAATGGACTTATTTTCACTTTGGAATGTGAAGTATTTCTATTTAGAAGCTTTTTATTCTATGGAAGAATTAAACCATAATGATGGCCAAATAATCAGGTTTGAAAAAAGGATGAAATGTAGGAGTTTCCCAAAAGAAGGAAGACCTTATGTTAAATGCTAATTTCAAACTCCCCAAGTAAATCTTCAGAGATTTCTATCTGGCATTAAAGTCTCTATAAAGTCTTACTACAGCATCATGTATCACTGTTTTATAACTGATTACAAGAATTAAAAATAGATGAAAAATTCAAAGAGCTTTATAATAGAAACATTTCTGCCACTATAGGATAAGAACATGATCGAAGAAAGCAAGTAAATGCATTCAGAATTTCAATGCATGCTCAGAAAAACACATAAGTATATGCTTAGCTTTCAGCAGGGCCAAGCACGAGTTTTATGTTAAATTTGGTTAATATGCTTTTCTGAACAGAGATAATTTTCTACATCAGGTTGTTAATGAACAAATGCTAAGTGAGACTTCTTTTTCCCCTACACGTACAAATCTATCATGGTAATTTCAGACCAGCAAGTAATAAAAATATATTGTGAGGAATACTTTACTAGGAAAATCTACTATGAAACATTATATAAAAATAACAGATTGTTCTGCATTTGATTTCTCCAAATGATCTCATTTAAATGTAAATTTTAACTAAGTTATGCTTCCCTTGGTGGTATTACTGTTTAAACTAATTGCTGGCTGTTACAACTCAAAATCATGTGTATATGCAGCTGTGAATAATGAATTTCTATCATCTCACTAAAGAGCACAGTTTTTTCTCTCTATACGTCTTTGTCTTCATGGTATTATCAGAAATAGTTTTTACACTAACTGAAGTTACAGAGAGCTAACTTAAGAAATCTTAAAAATAGATTTAAGAGATTAGGTAGATCTTTTCTGAGGGAAACATCAATATCCTTGCACAATTTGACCTAAATGTCACTATAAAATCACTTACTTCTCTTAGCACAAAATGACCTCTTGCAAATCTTTGCTGCTTTGCTTCGAATTCCTTTTTATTTCTTTTCCTCTCATCAGAGTACTTTTTTGGCAGAATTTGTAATATGCGGAGTAGAATAAACTCTGTAGATTGTGGATAAATGGTATTACTATGCTATATCTCATGACTGATTTTTTTTCTCTCAGATTTCCTTCAGTTTGTAGATGGGAATGCTCCATGCTCATGGCCTTGTTCAGATCCCCAGGTCTCTGTGCTTTACAGGTGTGATTGTTCATGAAGACCAAGATTTGCCCCAGACAAATACACATGTAAGCACACTCCCTTTTCAAGCTTTACAGAAAGAACCCTGCATGTTCCTGTCCCCAGGGCTCAGCTTTGTCTCCCAATGAGCTGCACAAAAGTTCAGTAAGGGGCTACAGTTTATGCCTCCTCTTCTCCCTCCCTCCTTAGTCATTTTTATGGTCAGATTAGCATGGTGTCAACCCAATGTCAGACTCAGACTCACCTGTTCACTACATATCAGTGAATGAGATGAACTGGTTACCCAGCATGCTGTAAAAAGGGGAAAGCATAAATACACGTGGTACAAAATATTTCCCCAAGGCAGTTTGAATGGATTAGGCAGAGATGGGGCTAAGCACACCGAAGAAATGGAAGAATAGCAGTTATTTGTTTCCTAAACAGAACAGCATCTACTAACAGCATGTGGAGTTGAGTGAGCAGGAATATATGTGCATCATAGCAGTTTGGATCCACTCTTGGGATCCAAAGCAAAGGTCTTCAGCCCACACTTATTCTTCTGTAGATTAAAAGCATGTTGCTATTTAGGCAATCTGGGCATGAGACTGATTCCCTATTGTCTGCCTTCCTGATGCCTTTGCATCAGAAACCTGTCTTGATCTTCCACTCCTCTGAGCTTAGAAAATTTGCCAGCAGTCTTCTTGGTTCTTTGGCTCTTCTGCCCTCTTCTTCTCTCTTCTGCTTACAATTAAGTAGGGCAGGAAAGAGAAGCCGTTGGTCCTTCTAAAAGGTTTTTAATGTTGCACAGGGGAAAGGAAAAAGAAGAATTGTAATCAATAATTGATTTGATGCAGGAATTGACATAGGCAGGGAGTGGCAGGCGACATAACATCTTTAAATTTATTGCTTCACAACATGGGTGACCTTGGAGAATTTTTATTCTGTATTGGGATAAAATATTTGCAAAATTCTGGGAAAAAAGCCCCAATAGAAGTGCTCTAAGTATAACCTTAGATCTTGTGAGGTGTTTAGATATTATGGTCACAAAAAATCCATAAATAGCACTATAGAAGTGTGGACAGAGAAAGCTTCAACAAGCATACAGTCAGAAGACAGAGCGTGAATTCCAGCCACTTCTGAGAAATAGGAGATTTTGCAAAATACCTTTGTCACTTGAAAAAACAGATGAACTGACTGGAACCCAATGTACAGTTTATATGTGTAACTTAAAAGCCAGACTACTTAAAACCACAATCTTCCTTTATGGATCTCTCACCAGCAATGCTGAAACATTTTACTTTGTCCACTTTCCATTTTTCTGCCAATATTACAAAATAAATTAATTCATTCTTCCTGCTGCCATTTTGCTTCAAATTACGTTTCCAAATATTCATTTAACTCAAAATACAAGATGATGATGATAAGTTTAGCTTAGAGGTAGGAGCCTTAATGTTTTAAGAAACTAGCAACTGCTCAGAATCTTTCAACCTTGATTACTAGCTAAAACAGACTTGTTGGCAACTAAGCAGAAAAAGTTAAGATTTAAGAGGTTTGGAAACTGAATCTTTTCCAACTGTCAAAGGGTGCAGAAGGTTCCGCTGCTGCTGTAGATGATGGGCTCAGCTCCCAAACTGGAATCACTTAGAGTCCTTCCACTCCCCAAGTGGGCTTCAGTTCACAAGTTAAAGCTTAACTTCAAGTTTTCTTGGCATTTGCTCTGGGAATGTTAACAATAGTGTCATTATCACTGTAGTTGCTGGTTGGTGTGTTTTAAGGTTCCTGCACATAGTGTCAGAGAATACTAACAAGTAGTAAAGCCATATAAGCTTTATGGTTGCCAAATGTAACTTAACTATATTAATACAGCTATAGATAGTCAAATTACACTGCAATAGTTACCAGGTCACCATTTAGTACCAACAAAATTTAACTACTACACCTTTTTTATATAAGTTCATGATGTCCCACATTTAGAGAAAAAAGGATAGCATTCTGCAGTAGCACTTTGAAAAATGTTGATTTCTCATAGCTATAGCTGGAACATAAACTGTGATCACTGCAATCAATTAAGCTACATTTGATTTAAAGAACGATTCTATGTTCAAAATAAATGGGAACACTTCAATAACCATACATTCTGCTTTGCTTTCTAGTCTCCTAAAACAAATGGAAATGACATGGCAGTATATCACAAAGATATAATAAAAGTTTGGAAATAAATCAGGAAACGTTAAACTCTGGTTCTGACCACAGCCATTATATTTTGCACATTTCATAGTGTCGTTTCAGCATAACTTATTTTACTCACTTTAAATCAGGGTTAAAGTAGCTTAGATTGAAATTCTGTCAGGTTAAAGTAGCTTAGATTGAAATTCTATTACTATTAACTTAAAAGAGATCCAATGAATCTTAAGTAGCTTGAGACAAAACTAAAAGAGATTTTTTCTTTTATTTGTTCATGCTTTTGGAAGTGAAATGATATAATTCTGACAAAAAATATAGGCTTTCTCTTTGCCGATGAAGAAAGATAGCATTTGTCACTTTGCAGTATTGTCTCCATTGACTCAGATTTATCAGGAGTCAGTAACTGCTGTATTATAAAATTAGAAAAATAAGGTAGAAAATCTCATGAGTAGCATAAAGCAGGATTTGTAGTGGGGAAACTGTAAACCTCAGCCCTCCTTTTGGAGAGTTGCTCGAACACTCTCTATAAATTCTAGCTGAATATCTTTTTATTTGCTTTCATGAATTGCCTATGCAGCTATGGAACATTAGTTAAATTGAACCAGTATAGATATATCATTTTGTATTATTGAAGGCAATTTTCTTTAATTAGCATAATAAGAGGGAAATCACATATCTTAGCAAGGGCCACTTGTGTCATTTCCCTGTGTACGCAGGTCTTTGCAGCTGATTGTTTTCAATCAACATAAAAAGCTCTACGTACAAAGCTGCAGGAGTGTAGCAATCTTACTTCCAACATTATTCATTTCATACATGACATATTTTCAAACATAGTTTGTGGGATCTATACCACATGAAAGGATTTCTTTTGACTGTTTCAAAAAGTTTGTGGTCTATCTGTTCGCTTACAGTCATCATGGAAAGACTTATTCAATGACTGTGTGGTTTTAGTGGTTTGGAATTTTTTTCCCTTTTCCGTCTTGTGAGTGAAGATGAAAGAAAAATCTAATTACTCTAGGATTAAACTCCTTTATATGAAGGACATTTTGCTGTGACTTTGAACATTAATTTCGCTAGAAAACACAGACACAATAGTTCTCATTTACCATGCAGGTACAGATGATGCAATGTACTGAATGAAAGGATGTAAAGCTGTAATTATATACATATGGCTTGTCAGAAAGTAAAAGGAATGTTATAATAGCTATTAATTAACTTTTACAGTGTGAGTAAGTTGGTTAGGTATTTTGATTTATGAGAAGTTCCATACTTCTCTTGAGCTGTGAAAAATAGTGATATTAGCCCCTTCCCCCCCAAAGAGATCATTCAAAAACCAGATAAACTTGTATTTGAAACTTGGCATGTCAGTAATGACTAGTGATCATGTTATTTGATGCACTGTAAAAGATTTGGTTGTCAAATAATACAAGGCAAGTAGCAGCTACAGAGACAGAGCTCTGAACTTTTAAAAATGTGTCATCATATATGCATATTAAAACTAAGTCTAATGATCTGTCACTTAAAATGTCTTTTGGCAATACTGCTTTTAGTTTAAGATAGAAAGTTATTAATTTTTGAGGAACAACTTAAGTTTTTGTTAAACGTGGCAAAGGGAGCAGTTTAAATAAATAAAATCCACTTTTAAAAGACTACAGAAATTACAAAAATGTAAGCTTTGTTGATATTTTATGATAAGATTATATAAAATACAAAGTGGGGGGTTTGTCATTTTCATAGTTCCTCTCTTTTGTGTAGGTGAAAATAAGTGACATTTCTCAAACAATTTAAAAAAAGGAACTTCTGACTTACTCATTTTTTATACACATCAGCTGTTGAACAGCTTTGATTCACAAGCTTACCACAGCAGAAAACTAGGATACACACACTAGGACAAGAAGCTAACCTCTAACTTTGGCTAAATGTTCTCATGTAGATAAGTCCTAATTACTCACCTAGAGCCAGACTGATAACTTTACCTACAGTGGGCAACACCCAACTTCACCAAAAATCTTATGAAGATACTGGAGGAATGATGACTGAAAAGAAAAATATGAAAATCAGCCTTGCAATATTAATTTAAAAAATAACCTGAATGCACCACAGTCTGCAAGCCTTTAGACAAATCTAAAATAAAAAAAAAAAAACTGAAAGAAAATCCTATTTGTGTCACAGTACTTCTGAGAAATTTACTGATTTTTATTATAAAATGGCCTTCCTATAAAAAGCCAGACTGGCATTTGAAAAAAAAAAAAAAAAAAAGTCATACTTTTGCAGCTGGAGTTTTCTTCTATTGAAGCCAAATTTTCAAATCTTGAAAATCCTGGTTTGATTTTTTGATCCTTCCTGCCCTAACATGAGAGACATCACTCATTGACAGTGGAATGAACTAATTTTCCACATTTCAAGCAAGCCCATTTTCTTCTCGGCATAAAAACATGAAGGTTTATCACAGTTTTGCCCTATATCTAAGCAGTCATGACATAAAGCCCAAGCATACCATGTGTCAGCCGTGCTGCTTGCATGCCCATAATTCTGTGGTACAATGTTTCCATCACAGTTCACAAGCCTGTGAGCCAAACTTTTCTGTTATTCATTATCTGGCTTTCCATTCTTTCCAGTACATGTGGAAGATTGTAGCATTTGAGGAGACATGTTATTTGCTTTTTATAATAACCAATATCAACATCCCCTCCAGGCTGCATCCTTCTCAACTAAGAGACTTACAAGGAACAAATAAATATCACTTTATGCTCCATTAATTAGCATTTATTTTGCAACGACCAAAGGCGAAGTCACAGGAAGTTGGAAAGAAGCTGGTTTTGTAAACTTGTCAAAATTCAGTGCCCATGCTTCTCTGAGAAAAACAAACCCAAAATGCTTTTTGTGTAGAATTTTTAAATGTGAATTACCCACAAAAAGCTCCTCTGACTTTGATTCTCCATTTGGATTACCTGCAATTTCTTACAAGTACTTAGATGCAAATAACCACCATTTCCTTTAAAGATCAAAGATTTATGGATGCCAAATTTTATCTCTGACAATCACAACACTATATGCATAAGCCTAGTGCTCTAAGTTTGTACATTCAGAGCCCTACGTTCACTGTGTTAAACAGAAAGTAGGTCATTGCCACACAGTAAGTGAATGAGCATAACAGTAAAAGAAATCTATAATTCTCTCTAGAGGGTTCAACAAGGGAAGCAGGGAAAGAGATTGGATTAATTCTACTGAAACAGTGTGGTTGGTCATTATTCTTTATGTGGATCAATATGAATCGAGTCTGGGCTATTCTGAAACATACTGTTACTTTCCAGAAGGCAGGGAGCTATTTTGGTGGTGCGCTCAAACCATAATAGTTACATTTGTCAGATTATCCATTATACCTCACATCTCCATATAAATTCTCAATGTTCAGATGTGCTGTTGGAATCATCTTGGGTACTTTTACTTGGAGGTGAGATAATATAGCTGGACCTATTTTAGGCATTTTTTTAACAAGCAACCATTCTTTAAAAAAAAAATACTGAGGACAATTTGGTCATAAGTATTTCTAGTCATCTTGGCTGTTTTAAAAATTCATTTACTGTCTAATCCGAAAACATCAAAATATGACGGGATTAGACCTTTAAATCTTATTGCCATCTTTTTATGACCGGCAAAGTAGTTACTGCTCTTTTTTTCCCCTCTTCAAATTATGTATCTTGCTTTCTTAGCACCAGAATTCCTACAGATACCTAAAATGTATGATGTCCTAGCTGTCCTTCGGGGATATGTTTCATAGTTCTGCTGATATCAGCTGATCTGATCCAGTAAAGGGCTGAACAACTTCTGGAAGTTTTAAGTTCTTTCTTCTAAGGACTAGAATTTTTGCTTGTGCAAACTGTTACAAAAATAAGGAGAAAGACTTCAATAGATCTACAAAAATTTAAATTAGCAGATATTTTGCCCCCATCCTCATGATATCAGAAGGAGTTGCAGCATTTCAAGACCACATTTCAGGATGGAGCCCTGAGGAACAGAAGTTAAAAATACCCTTACAACCTCTATCAAAAGGACTATGTGCTCAGAATGTATACTCAAGAAAGTGTTTAGAGATGCATAATATATGCTGTGCAAACGTCCTTCCTCCTTTTGACATTGACACAGATTGTCTCAACTTGCTGTAGAATTCTTCCTGCTTATAGCTAACTTCTTTTTCATTTATCTTCACAGTATCTGATGATAGCGGGTGTAATGTGCAGTCATTTGGACCAAAGCAGTGTGCTTATATGCATTCCCAGTAAATGGGAATGAAACAAGGATGTCCAAAGCAAAGAAGGACTGCAAGAAAGATATGGAGGGCACTGAAAGTCAGCTTTTTGAAGGGAATGTGTAAGGAGATTATTGTAATCATCTTTATATGAAGATAAAGCATTTGACCTTTATCTTCACTGCAGCATTTAAAGGACGAGTGAAGTGTTTTGGTATTTAATTCAAAAGACAAGAAATAAAATGTGTAAAAAAAGCACCTATTTTCAGTGTTAGCTATATCAACCTAGCTATTTTCTCATGCAATATTTAGTAGACATTGCTGCTCAGTAGATGTCAGTCAAAAAGAGTGAAAAGGGTTGTGAACAGTGGTTAAAAATCCTCTTTTCTTTCATTTGTTCAGATTTCAGCCGCTTTTCTCTTGAGATGTCATAATTTCATTGTGTCTCCAGTTACCATAGAGTCTTTCAGGATGGACAAGAGCTGAATGTACATAAAAGAAGAACAAATGATTAAGAGAATGAAAGAAAGCCCTATTCTTTTTCTTTTTCAAGATTACTATTAAATGAGGTTTTTGTTCCCAAGAAAATAAATACAATGTATTAAATTAAAGCAATGCTGACATCGTGACATGACAATGAAAGGTTATTGAGGCAAGGTCATTATTCATTTATTACGCCCATTTGAGTCCGAGAATTTAGAGAATGTGCTCTATCTCACAGTGTATTACCTAAGGCCCTTGATCCTGCTAACATGTACTTTAAACATGGAAGCAATTTCGTGCAATTGTAATGGAAAAACTGTCATGCTTAAAGTTAAGAAGCTACGTAAGCCTTTGTGGGATGGAAACCCAGATGCACAAAGAAGCTGATACAAACAGAGAAATTAACCTGAATTTAGCTATGGAAAAATAAATACTACGCTTATTTCAGATGGAAATGATAGCTTGATATTTGCTTGCAGATATCACTACAAGATAAGAATACAAGGAGATAAAAACGATATTTTAAATTTGTAAACAGAAACCCTTTAAAGTATAGAAATTCCAGTAATGATGTTGCCCTAAAGTAATGTCACACACACTTTCTCAAGCTATTTGCACTAAATCAACAGGGAGAATGATCACCTGGTGACAATAAGGCACAAACAAAATAGCCCCAGTAAAAATCAAAAATTTCTGCATGGAGGACACAGAGGTTTTATGAGCCTTTTAATGGGCAGAAGCCAATATTGCTGATCTGTGCTGCCACCCTGTGTCATTCAGCACGCTGCCTTAAGATTTCAATTAAACCAGAGAGGATTGTCTGTGCAGCTGAAAATCCTTTACAATATTGGCCCCTTTTCCCCCTCCTTTGTATCACTTCACCCACAGAAAACACTCCACACTAGGTTTCCTTTCAGTGAGTGGAATACATATTCTAGTAAGAATTACTTGGTGTCAGCCTGGTTCCAAACACATATGTGCCTCAACAGTTAAAAAATAAAAAGCTTTCATCATACCAAAGTCAAACTGATATTTATTTACCACCAGGGACAGATATCATTGCATGCTAATTGTCAAATAGGTTATGCCCTGATTTAATTGGAAAACCACAATTGAAAATGATGGATAATGTTTTCATTATGCTTATTTCAAGGCATTGCTTAATCATATTTGTAGTTCATGATGAGGAAATATTTTAATTGGATTTCACTCGACCAGTCTGGGGACACAGCCTGTCCTTTCACTTTCATGTGAAGTTATTTAGGCAAGAAGATTTTGACTTTTAATCACAGTCTTTAATCATAACTATTACTAATAAATATGTAGTTTACATACATACATATATATAACTGTAAATTGTAATTTTTCATTCTATGCAGATGTTCAAGAGCTTTTATGGACATGGGAAAACTTAGGTGGCTTTTGTCTCGTGGGACAATTAGGGCTTCCCTCTGTTGAAGGGTGCAAAGTGCAGAAACATTCATTCCTTTCAACCACTACGTTCCATTTCTTCAAGGAAATATTGCATATAGAGGGTCTTAAAATCTATTTGCTAAAGTTACCTGCCAGCTTAACTACACAGTACCTTCTCCCTTGGCAGACAGGAAGAGTTTTCATTGAAGATTTTTTGCACTGGGCAGTATTCACCAACCAGCGAGCTTCCAAACTTTGTTTTCTAACATCTGAAGTTGAGAGCCCTCCAGTCTTTTCTGGTTTGCAAATTCCCTTTTGCAAATTTGGTTTCCAAATTCCCTTTGGATCTGTAACAGCCAAAGCAGGCATCTTTACAAACACTTTGCAGTTTTGGCTTTGACTCTTCAGGTTGTTTCTCCATAACTAATATTTTTCCTTCTGAATTACTTCTTTCCCAGACTGCAGGTCTTTCTCATATGTCCTGTCTCCTTTAGAGAAATACTCACTAGATACCTCTCTTTGTGTTAGATTTCACAAAACTTAGATAGGAGATTGTTAACTGGTATGCAAAACACAATAAAAAAAAAAGACTGGAGATTGTTAGTTAGTTCTTAATTAATGAACACTGTCTTTGATTACATATTTTTTTCCAAGGTATTGTTTAATGCTACAAATGGATAGTGCACAGTAAACTGGTATTCCTAGTAACCCTCAGGCCACTCAGCATTGTGATTTTATTTACCATGCACTCTCTAAAACTGTGAGGGTACATAGGATGCTTCATCTCTTCATGGGCTTTTGCATGCTATTTTTCGTAGTCATAGCTCAGTTTCCACAAATACTCATTAACTCTAAGTACGTTCACACCAAGCAGTGGAATGCTGGACAAGCCAGTCACAAAACTAGAAGCATTATAAATGCATCAGTGTCACCTTGCATCTTGTCCTAGGCAATTTACTTTTCTATGGTATAAGAATCACACTGTTTCTTTATCTCAGACAAGAATCTCCGCATGGGAATGCACTTTGCTCTTTAGCTGTACTGACCTACTTGATGCTAGCAAAGGAATTCAGAAAACAGCATTGTGTGTATCGCACAAAAATGGCCTCATCATTATACTCTGAAAAAGTAGATATTATTCTTCTTGCATTAGAGGAAAGACTACCCATTTGTGTTCCTATCGTGAAATATCTTTGGCCTTTTTTTTTCCAGTGGTCAGCATTTTTATGGCACTTGAACACAGAATTACTTTTGGCTCCATTTGAAAACCCACCAGATTCTGCTTTAAACTTCAAGTTTAATTTTCATGGCATGACCAGTTTTGTGGAAAGCTAAACAACAAACCTCAGGCTAGAGCACATATTATGAATTTTGTGTGATTTCAGTGGAAATCCACGTCTCAACTCAGATTGTTTAAAAAAGCCAGTTGTAAACTGCACGATATAATTTTCAGAGAACATAGTGAATAGCATTGGAGGAGTTTTATCGCTGCAGCAGTGTCAGATTTTAGCTTTAGAATGTAATTCCACCCATCTAATGAGTGCTAAGTGCACAGCTTGTCTCACCGCCAACTGTGTCAACAGAAAGCTTTTTGGCCAGTGGCACAATCAATAAGGCGATCTGAGTGGTAAAATGAAGGAGGCTAAAACCAAGAGTGTGACCAGCAAGAAAGCAAGGGTTAAGCTGAGGCTTTACCATAAGAAGGGGTGATAACAGTTTTAAATGAGACAAGGGTAGAAGCAATACTGTAACAGCACAAAATCCTGCTTCAAGGAGGTTTGAAGATACAAGAGGGAGCACTCGCCCTCTAGAGGATCAGTGACCAACAGCCAGTTTCTGTCTTTCAAACACAGATCTTTTATTGCAGCTTGAGAATGGTGCAAGACGGTTTGAGTTTCTAAAATTCCCTCTGCTGCCCTTCCTCTTTGGCATCAGCCCTGCTGTGCTTCTTGGGCTGTGGAGAAGTTAGAGAGGAGGTGACTAAATATAATACACTTTCCCAGAAGCTGTCATAGAAAAAACTACAATTGCTCTAGACACTAAAGCTATCTAGAAGACTATTCTGAAGTTTTTGGAGCTATAAACTTGCAAACTGTGACTTTCCCAGAACAAGTGAAAGCAGTTGCCAATTTCCAATACCATTTCTTGAGCAACAACTCTGCCATGCTCCTCGACCTCACTTAAAACCAACGTTCCCACCTCTTCCCATGGTATAGCCTCAACTTACCTTTTCTTCTCTTGCCCCTTCCCTGGCCAGCTTTAACTTCCCCATGCGTGGCACAATTCTCCACCAGCTTTTCTCTATAGCTTCCCTTCTACCTTCTCCACAGTTTCAGTAGGTGTGGAAGATGGAGCAGTTTTTAACTTTTCATTAATCCAACACCTACCATCATGGGGACCTAAAATTCTCCACTGCTGATACTAGTTCCCTAAAAATGGTGTCATTATTAGATGGCAAAAATTGCCATCTAAGTATGCATTAGGTCTAATAAAACCTAAGTTTGGTTGTGGACGACAAAGCATTTTTTGATGGTTCCACAGTCTAAAGCAGTATTCCCAGGATCCTTTAAGCTAGGCTAAATGGATCATTTAACAGAAAATTCTTAAATATGCATGGCATGTAATGGCACTTTGGAAGCAGTTTGTACTTTTATTTTTGAAATAAGTGTAAATCTGAACAAGGTTCCCTAAGGTGTAAATTTTAAGGCTCAGTTGAATTTTAATTGCTTACTAACAACATGATGTAATTCTTCAATTAATCTTCTTTCAAAACAAGTTTACCCATGAGATATTATTCTGAAACCTATTTGTGTAAAATTGCTATTTATGGAAATGAAAATGTATTTGTTTTCCTAGCTGGAGCTGATATCTTTTATTTTGAACAACATGTTAAGCAGGGTCAAAAAAGGTAACTGCCCAGTTTTGCAAATAAATGCAGCCCTTCTTGTGATTTAATTATATCGAGCCTCCTTCTGAAAAGTATTGATATGCCAGAAGGTGTGGGGCTAACATTAAGACAGCAGAATCTATTATCTCATACTGGATGTATTCTTTTGCCTGCTTGGTATTTGATTTAAATTGTTTGCATATATATGCTATATACATGGATGTTTGATACATAATATAGCACACAGATAAATATTTTATCTTAGCCAAACACAGTTATCTGAAGGCAAAATGTGTATTTGGTGAGCTCTGTTATCAATACATAAATATTGAAAAAAAGTATCTGTAAGCAGGCCTGAGGCATGTACATCCAATCATTTTTGCACGTACAGTGATTTTTCTAATAACTGATGTTGTATCTGACATTCAGGGTATACATTATTCCATTTACTAAAAGCTGTGTTGATATTGTTTTGAATGGCAAACTGTATATGCTTGAGTTATCACAATAGAAAATCTTATCATAAGAGTGGCGCACAAATTACAAGAGGACAAAAGCTTTGGCCCATAGCAGCAGTTCTGTATTCCAAGGTTAGACACTGTCTCATCCAAATGGAACTGCACCCCAAGATATATTTAAGGGTTGAATAAGTAAAAGTTGTTATTATCATATTCACTTTTATGCTTAGTTGTTGCTCGAGGGACATAGTCTCTCGCCACTCACATGCTGCCTGGCCCTATTTTTTTTTACAAGTGTTCATTTTATAAGGTGGATTGAGAGATGATATTTGTTAGAAACAGATTGCCTCTTTCAGATTTGCTAAGTACAGAAATGTGAATTATATAGTACAGGTAAAATGAAAAATATACGTATCTTATTGACAGTAAGTATTGGTGGCTTCAAGGATTCAGTATTGATAGCTACATATTTTTAATTAGACTCTTACAATTTCCTTTTAATTCCCTTTTGTCATAGCCTGACAACTACAGACTGGATTTTTTCTGTTTGTGTCTACATACCACATAGTCATAGTGCAATACAATTCTGGTTATCATTTACCCTGATAAAATGGAAGGACAAACCCACATACAAAACTGAGCTGTGCTGATCCTATTTGCAGTGGTCCTTGATCTGATCAGCAGCTTTCACATCCTCTTCATTCTTCATTTGTTTGTGAAAGACTTGAGAAACGACCTTCCAAAGAGACAAAAAGCTGCACAATATATATATATTCCACATAGATATACATTCAAGCCACACTGGAATACCATTTGGTTGGTTGGCTTTTAACAGTGCAGGAGAATGAAGCTACAATGCTAATTTCCTGAGTTCATTTTATACTGGTTTTGCTAAGATTTTGGTAAACATGTGCAAAAGAAAGTTTTAGAGAATTTGCTGTGAAAAATTCACCCCTGAATTAGCTTTCATACTCCCAAGAAATCTGCCTTTAAAAAAAAATTTGTCAAAATGTATAAAACCACCACAGAGGTGACTGTGAAGTCTTTGTTCAAACTAGATCCACTTGTTCAGAAAAATCCATTTATGCAAAATAAATATTTCTGAAAATTACCCTGTTTTGAAATTCATAATGAAGGATTTAGATAAATACATATTTGAATTTTAAATACATACAAATAAATTTGCATATCTCAAACAAAGATGCCAATTTTACAAGAACTCCAGAAGAAGTTTCACCCATATATGTCAACACACAGGTGCTACGTGATTCTGACAAAGAAATGAGCACTGTTCTGGAATCCTATCGATTAATTAATCTAATTGTATTAATCTATATGTAAAATAGATAATATCTGCACTCTTAACCCATGATTTCTTTGAGAAACTGTGAAACTGAGAGACTTTATGGCAGAAGCAGAGATTACCGTAATACAGAAGTTACCAGTGAGAATGCTTAGGAAGGCCACGATTTCTTTTTGTAAGCCAGTGACAGAGTTAAAAGATTCCTGGAGTCATGACACAGTCTTCAGTTTTAACAACTACTAGAGCCATCAAAAATAATAACTTGATTATTTTCTATATTTTTGGTGCAGGCAGCTATCTGACACTAAGCTTCTGTAGTAGGTTGCCTTCAATTATTAAGCAGTAAAAGGTGGCAGGTCTTTATCAGGAACTGAGATGAAAGAGAATACTCCGCTTTAATACAAGAAGGGAGAGACATGTTGCTGAACATAATGAACTGCATACTACGTGAAGTACATCATAATGGGATCTTTATTTGGGTTACATGTGGAAGATGAAACAAATATGTTCATACATTCCAGACATCTTTTCAAAACTTCAAACCATCTCATTTCATTCACTTTGGATAATGTTTTACATCTGACAAAGCATGAGATCATTCAGCAGATTAGGTCATATTGCCTATTTGAAGACTTCATGGTTTATTCATAGGAGAGAGACAAATGTCCTGAAAACTGTAAGTAAAAGCAAAACGTCTGTGATAAAACCCTTGGCTCAGTTCTGCAACCTTACTTAGGTAAATCTCCCAGACACATCTGACACACAGCAGAAAGCCACTGCAGCAGGAAAGAGAGATGCATGTAACCTGGCCAAAAGGCAAGGATTACACAAGCTTCAGCTGCCCGTCAGCAGGCACACTTTTCTGCCTTTCTGTGAGGGCGGAGTGGTGGTAACGGTACTTGTGCACCTACCCTTGCAGGTGGCCATCATTATAGCTAGAGAAAAGTATAACAGAAAGTGCTATGAAGAACAAAAAACATGGGGCAATATAGTTACCTGGTGTTTACATCATTAAATGCTATTTGCTTCAATATGACACCATATGTAAGACAGTAGAAATTGTTTGACTCATGAGACTTAAAGTTTAACTGAAAACAAGGTTGTTGAGTATATTAAAAAATTATGCTCTGTCTTCAACATTTCTGAAGTGTTTTCACTCTGAATCTTCAGCACATTCACCCGCACTTTAAAATTTAACTTCAATGGTACAAAATAATGGCACCAAACACAGACATCTAACAGGACTGAGAATTGTCTCTCATGTCTAGCATGTGATTATAAGAGCTGGCCAACTGCAGCACCATGTAGACATTAACAGTGGAAGATACAGATGGTTTCTGCTTAGCATTTGTAATAATAAAGTGTAAGTCAAGTTGCATTTTGTGCTGCATTTTAAACAGCTGTAAGAGCCAGTACAAAATCTAAAACCAAGTACAACTTAAAATTACATTGCTTTGCTTCTCCCAGAAACAGTCAGTGAACTGGAGAACGTTTTGATTACTTTAACTTGTTATCATTTGTATATCTTGGTTTTCTAAGAAAATTAGACTTGCAGCTCATGCTTTTCCTGTCTATCATTTAGTTCCCCGCTCCTCTGCCAAATGACTAATTGCAATGGAACCTGACGAGAGCAGAAGTCCCAGGGATATTAGATTCCATGTTTTGCTAGAAGAGACAGATGAGCAGCAGAAACACTTAAGTGCTCAGATGAAGGAAAAGCAGGAAGAGCCTATCCATTATATGTTCTGTTTGCTGAGCAATCTGTCCATGCATCACTCCAAATCAGCTACAGCATATGATTTTACACTGCTCGCACAGGCAATGAAAAATCATAGCAGAGGCAAGAGGCTCCTGAGGGCATTGCAATATGGCAACAGATAATGGAGAATTGCTTACTTCAATGTAATGGATGTAGTCAATGAAAAAAAATATTTAGTATGCCTGCTGGTCATGGGACAATTTGTCTAAACACCTACCTCTTCACATAACAAACTTCCAGTACTTAAAAGTAGTCACAGATGCAAATACGGCATTTTTACTGTCACTGCTACTTCAGCATGTCAGAATACATCCAGCTGAGTACACCAAGTGCTCAAACAAGCATTTAAATAAGAAAAGTTGAAGATTAGTAAAGAATTGCTCCCTCAGGCTATCGGAATACAGACCCAGGCTGCACCATCTCCCAGTGGTTCAAATAATATAAATATTAATTCTGTAATTCCCAGAGTCTATTTTGTAGATAATCATGCAGTCCTGAAAAAAAATCTGATAAGATTTTAGACATAGTTTGCTCAAAGACCTCTTCTAGAAGACAACTGGAACGTGATTTTACTGGGTTAGGCTGACATGACCCTCCAAATTAATCCTGGAGCTTTGTACCTCAGATTTCTTCAAGGCCCTTTTCCCACACATGGAGGGAGGCTGCACAGTCTCATACTATAAAACCATTGCACCAGTAGGCTGTATTTTAGCTCTCACTACTTCAGATAATTTAAACTGAAATTCCCCTCCTCTCAGCTATGTCTTAGGGCCACAGAAGGACCAGAGAAGACGAAGGGCCAAGTGTGGACCTTAATTTTTATGTCCTCTCTGGCTTTGCAGTTAGAAGATGCTTTTTATCATGGTGATGCCTCTGCTACCCTGGCATTTGAGTATGTAAAAAAATGCAAGAAATCAGTGTTAAATAGTTGTTCTCTCCCTTACCTCCTTCACACAAAGTGAAAGGTAAGAGAAAACAAGAAAAAATTCTTTGCAGCATGTGGCAGCTGTAACAAACAGATGCAGAGCAATTTTCCAGGTACTCCAGACAGCATCAGACACAGACTAGGTCCCACTTCTTCTCAAAATATGTTTCACTTGTATTAAACCAAAGCATATATTTTCCGTTTTTTTCAATTACTATGATTCCACAGGATCTGGCATGTGGTTTTGCAGATATGGATAGCCAGCTCACTTAAATCAAATCTTTAACTCTACAGAAACTCCGCAACTCCTTTACACAGACACTGTTCTTCCCATACACAAAGACTACGCTTTGGCCAGTACTGGTGCTGAACACGGATCTGCACTATTAAGGACTTGACTTAATAAAGGCTATCTGTCAACAGGGTGACAGGAGTAAGACTGAGGTAACTTGTTAAAGCTAGATGAAAGACCACATCTGCACAGCATTAATCTCTATTCTGGCTTGTCTCACTCTGATGCAACAAAGAAGTTAAGAAATTAAATATAACCCAGCTAAAGCTGAAAGAAAATTCATTAAGTATGGATCACTCTGCAGTATCAAGAATGGAGATGATGGTAGAATTTTCTACTTGTTTATCTTCTTGGTGTTGTGGACTATAGTTGATGGCAGAGTCTGAAAAAAACAATAGAATTTCTTAGTAATGACACTTCTTTTTTTCTTCTGTTGCCAAAAACGCATTCTGAATAACACAGGTAATTCATTATTACCCACGTTATGGCTATCTTTCTACAGGAAGTAATATTACTAATGGTTAAAGTGGAGATACTGCAAAACTATGTTTCTAAAAGGATAAATGAAAAGACTGATAAGAATGTGTAAATAACACAGCTGAATGTTTCTAGGTTGTATAAGCAACTAGCAAAGGAAGATCTTCCCAAACACAATCACCTTAGAAAATAAGTAAGTTACAAATTTTTCAAGCCATATTCTATAGACTAAAATGCTGCCACTTTGCTAGTTCACTGGTTTTGCTATCCCTGAGAGTCATACTCCTTTGGCTGCTGTTGTTAACAAGTGACTCATACATTTTGACTATAGCATTAAAGTGCAATTCAGAGGCAGCACATAACAAGTTGTGCATAAAGTTCCTCTTCACCCCTGAGACACTGGGCTGTTGAGCAACTTTCCATGCTGACATTTGTGATATCCTACAGCAATGCTTTTCAGTTGGTGATAATCCCTTGTAATATCCTGTTTCCTACGAATAATACTGAATGTGACTTTAGCTTTCCCCACCTATGTGTATGCATAATATTAGAGAACCACATAATTTTTGTCAACCTTGACCCAACCCTTCTCTCCCCTCCACCTTTCTCTCTCTTTCTTCTCGCTGAATTCCTCACTGTCACACTGCCATTAGTAAGGGACACAATTAAAATATTCAAAACTTCTAATAAGATGCAAAAGAAGATATGAAGGAGGGTAGTAAAATAAATTGAAATGTAAACTATTAAGGCTGATTTTCACCTTGTCAGTAACCAGGTAATCTGGTTTGGCTAAGACAATCATAAACCACACTTCCAATATACTACATTACCCCATGATTTAAGCAAAATAGAATATATTCCTTTTTTCTTTCTTTCAAATCCTTGGTTGGGAACAAATCTGCTCCTACCACTACAGCAATGGGAAGAATCCTGTTCTCTGACAGTACAAAACAAAACAGGGTCTGCAAGTGCCGACATCAGTCCTCCATGGGGTCACATAGACCAGCGGAGAGCCTATTTCTACCTTGTGTGATCTCCTTGAGATAAGTTTTCCAAAAGTCACCACACTGAACAGTAGCCGCATTTTCCATTGCTTTTCCTACTCTAAGAGCTTAGCAGTGAACATTTCCCTTTTTTTCAGACTACCATGTACACACTTAAAAATCTCTCACCTGCCAGTGACAGGAGACCTGCTAACAAGCAGACAATCACTGGGACACCCCCAAGACCCAAGTTTCAGGCTAAACAACACTTGTAAAGGTAGGAAGAAAGCAGAAAAACAGCAGCAGCATAAACATTGGCTTCTTACTCTGCTTCTTACTTGCAGTCTTGTCTGGAAGACAACACAAGGTAAATTAGGAGTTGTGCTGAAGCCTGGTAAACCTTCCTCTCCATGTGGTTTTGTAAAATACTGATTTCAGTGCCTTGCTGAATTCTGTCTGACACCCATGGTGCAAACCCCTTGGCTTGCTAATGTTCTGTTATTGAAGATAACACATGCACAAAGACGAATGCAAATAAATAATTTTGGGAACAAAACTGATACACAAGCAAGGAGTACTGGTAGAGTTCAGTGATGTTCAAAATAACAGCTGGAGCTGGGGCCATGCTCATGTCCTCTCAAAGAGGGTCTTACCAGACCGTCTCTCAAGAAGATGATGAGTGGTGCACCCAAGGAAGAGGAGGGCTGGCGTCAGGAATGTGAAAATTCACTCCTCTCAACTCACGGGCTACCACACCATTGTTGTGAATTCCTTACACAGAGTTTTTACTCATGGCCTTCAGAAAAGGGCTGATGGGCAGATAGCCTCTTCTTTATTTTGTCTATTGATAAAGCAAAATTTCTGACATAAAAAACTATATCCCTTTAAATTTCCATCTTTCAGTAGACCTCAAGTGTAGCCTTTTTTCCTTTAACTTTTGCTGACTTTGATAAGGAGTTTTATGTTGCTTCTGACAACATGTAGTACAAGCGTGTGTAGAAAATCACTAGTCTCTCACCTGGGAGGATGAAGCAGCCACAAGGCAAATAATTTTTATAAACTTTAGCCCTGAGAACAAACCTGCTCCTAGAAGAAAGGTTCAGGCACAGCCTATGCTGTTGAGATCCAAGCATGCTTGGAAGGGGGCACCATAGAAAACAGTTATCTAGCTGTAACAAACATCTACTAAGTATTTTCAGAGATTTTTAACTTGGTAAAATTTGGACCCTATTGTCCATAAAGATAAGAAAAGACGCACTTGATAAGTGGGAGTGACCAACCTCTGCTCCAGAGGATAAAGAATGAAACTTCTCAGTTAAACGCAAAATAGCATTTTCATTACAGAACAGTTTTAGTTGATTTTTTAGAAAGAAACAGCTTGTGTAGGCATGAGAGTCTTTAGCCCAAATATTTAATTTAGAACTTATAAGTGATTAAAAACAAAATCTTCTGAAGCAAAATAACACTAAGTAAAGGTATCTCTTTAGTGAAACACTGTGCATTAAACTGTCATCTCCTTTTCACCAGTGGAAAAGATCTTTCAAGTAACTATATTTACATAAAATGTGTCAATAAATAACTGAAAGCAAAATTTGATCATCATAATCTGAAAAGTTTTACGTGATTTTTCAAGACAAGTTGACCAAAATGATTTTACACCTGTTATGTTTTACACGGTAGTGAGGTTTTTCTGTATTATCCTTAAGATAGAAGTCGTATTTACAAAATTTTTTATATATATATATATATCCATGTGTACGCCTGTAGATTCACAAATAATATAATGTACTACTCTTAAATTACCAGTGCAGCAACAATCTTACACAGCAAGAAAACAAAGAAAAAATAGTATAGCAGACCAGTTTCTGCACCATGTCCCAGAAGTAAAGCTCTGATGTACAAAATACATCAAAGACAACAGCAGGAGATGGAAAAAATATTTTGAAGTTGTCAAAGGAGTGGTATACAAGACCTCAATTTTGTGATTAAATTTAAGTTTAGGAATGATATTTGATATATTTTGAAACTCTGCCCACTAAAATTGGTAGAGTTTGTGAAAGGTTGCCTGCCCAACACTATATCAGTAGTATGAAAACAGACAGCCAGTAAATCATCCTTGCAATACAAACATCAACAAAAAATAAATAAATGTCTGCAGCAGAATGCCAGCCTGATGTTCCATTAAGATTAATGTTATAAACCACAAAGCAAACTAAATATTGATGACAAGAAATCTGTAAAATGAGACAGTAGCTTATGGCCAAATTTGAAAATTGTTAGTGAAAGGAAGGAACTGAACAGTCACCAGAAAAAGCAGCATAGTTTTTTAAAATAAAATTTGCTCCAATTTAATCTTGTTGTGACTAACTATAGACCATAAGTACAGGAAAATATCTAGAAATATCTAAAAACTACACCATGCAGTATAAACTCACTCTACATGTATCTCAGAAGTACTTCTTTTCATATATTTATTCTTTTGAGAGCACTGTTCACTACAAGTTCATGTAATTGTTTGGGTTTTAGTTTGAAGAAACTGTAGAAGTTCCCATCAGGACTAGTTCTTCACGGCATTAGAAAAAGTTTCTGAAACAAAAAACATACTGAAAGGAACTCCTATCAAAGTGGTGTGACTAGAATCTAATCTGACACAAATAGAGAAAAAAAGGACAAGAAATACAGGAGGTGAAATGGTAGAAACAGAGAGGAAATCAGCTATAGTGAAACAGGGAGCAGACAAATTGCATTGACTAGTACGCAGCATCTAAGCTTTACATGAAAGATCCAGTGATCTTTCACTAGCCTTTAAAAAGGAATGAGAAAGATATGTAATTAAGATAGATGACAGGTTATATAGGTTAATGCACAACATCTGAACTTTAACTACAGCAAGTTATTGGCTTTTTCTTTTAATTTGAAAATTAATGGAATGGGAAAATAATACAAAAACCATAAATGAGAAAAACAGAGGAGATGAAAGGTGCTGGAGCAATCAGGAGCCATGCAGCTAGCAGGGAGATGGAGGACGTGCTTTAGAGCAGTGTGTGGGGCAGCAGGGGTGGGGAGGGTAGAAGGGCAGTCACACAAGGATGATAAAATCCGTAACATGACTGATCACAGGCAGCAGCAGGATGCAGACAACTGCATGCCAGACAGTGAAGAGGGGGAAGTGGTCAGAGATGGTAGACATAAAAATTCCCAGGGTACTTTAATTTCCATTTTCTTCAGATAGCCAAAGAACCGAAGATGTGCTGAGCACCTACTGCTCACTCTGTTTTTGTTTAAAACCCCATGTAGTTTCCACTTTTGGCATCAGGCCTCTCATGGCTAAATAGATAATCAGGCTTTTATGTTCAGAAATGAGGGACTGGTGATTTGGAGGCTGTACTTCACAGATGCTGGCCTTCTGGGAAACCTCATGAACATGTGATAGTAAATCAATTATCAAGTTACTATTTAAAAATCATGTTGGTTTGCAAAATGGAGTGAAGAAAAGCCTAGGCATGGAAGTACAACGTACCAGCACTTTCCTGGCCAGTATGAAGATGCTCTGCGAATCTTGAGGAAGGCAATGAAGCTAGTGAAGGATCTAGAGAATAAGTCTTATGGGGAGCGGCTGAGGGAGCTGGAATTGTTTAGCTTGGAGAAGAGGAGGCGGAGGGGAGACCTTATTGCTCTCTACAACTACCTGAAAGGAGGTTGTAGCAAGGTGAGTGCTGATCTCCTCTCCAAAGTAACAAGTGATAGGACAAGAGGAAATGGACTCGGGTTGTACCATGGGAGGTTTAGCTAGGGTATCAGAAAAAACGTCTTTCCCAGAAGAGTGGTAAAGCATTGCAACAAGCTGCTCGGGCCAGTGGTGGAGTCTCCTTCCCTGGAGATGTTCAAAACACATATAGACATGGCTCTTCGGCACATGGTTTAGTAGACATGGTGATGTTGGGCTGACGGTTGGCCTAGATGATCTTAAGAGGTCTTTTCCAGCTTTAATGATTCTATGATTCTATCTTCAGTGAGGTCCCTGTTACTACACTGACTTGGACAATCACATCTAAGTCTCTGCCAGCTTATCTAGATCGTGCTGTCCCTGACTGAAAGACCTTGTGCAGGAGTTAAAGGCTCTGCACACACAGGCACAATTGTAGGATTAAAGCTTGCTTTAGTTTCCCACTTACTCCTGTTTACTTTGCTTATTTACCTTATCAAATCTTTGCATCAAGACATTAAAATGCATTGTCAGGACACAGGCGCGGAGAGATGTGGCCCTTGAAATACATTTATCTTGAGGATTGTGGGGGTTTTGCTTTTCATGGGAGCTTCCTAAGATGTTGGTCGATGGGAAGACAAATACAAACCGGCAACGTGCACTTGCAGCCTGGAAAGCCAGATGTATCCTGGGCTGCATTAAAATAAGCGTGGCCAGCAGGTCGAGGGAGGTGATTCTGTCCCTCAGTTCTGGAATCCTTAGCACAGGAAGAACATGATCTGCTACACCAAGTCCAGAGGAGGGACACAAAGAAGATCCCAGGGCTGGAGCACCTGCAGTGTGAGGACAGGCTGAGCTGTTCAGCTCCCAGGAGACCTTACAGCGACCTTCCAGTACCTAAGGGGAGCTCCCCAGGAAAGCTGGGGAGGGGCTCAGGGAGTGCAGGACAGGACAGGCGGTTACGGTCTGAAGCTGAAAGAAGGGAGATTTAGATTAGATATTAGGAAAAAACTTTTTACTGTGAAGGTACCGGCTGCCCAGAGAAGTTGTGGCTGCCCCATCCTCGGTGTTCAAGGCCAGGCTGGAGCCTTTGAGCACCGTCACCCATTGGGAACCACCCCTGTCCGCGGCACGGGGGTGGAAACGACGATCTTTAAGGTCTCCCCCGGGAACGCGGGAGGCGGACACGGAGGGCGGGGGGACCTCGGACCGCTTCCTCTGGGGGCGGGGCCTGGGGCGGGGCCTCCCGCCGCCTCCACTGCGGGCGGGGCCGCGGCGCTTGCGCACTCTCGGCCCTGCGGCCCGTCCGGCTGCTGAGGAGCGGAGCCATGTGGGGCCGCTACCGGGCGGCCGGGGGGCTCTTGAGCCGCGGCCGGTGAGGGCGGGTTGGGGGGTACGGGTATGGCCCCTTTGCCCTGGCGGCGTCTTTGCCCCTCTCCTCCGGCACCCGCTCCCCTTGTCCCCCCCCACCCCGGGCTCCTGCCCCCTTTGCCCCCTCCCCCCCGGCTCCTGCCCCCTTTCCCTACCCCTCCTCAGCTTCTGCCCCCTTTGCTACCCTCCTCCGGCTCCTGCCCGCTTTGCGCTCCCGCCCCCCTTGCCTCCCCCCCGGCCTCTTTCTCCCCCTCGCCCCCCTTCGCCCTCTCCGGTGCCGCCGCAGGAGAGGCCGCGTTCCCGGCGGGGCCCGAGGGCTCCGTCGTTCCCGGAGGCCCCGTGTCCCGGGGATGGAGAACCGGGGTCTCGTTCCCTGTCGGGGGAGCGGCTTGGATCTGAAGGGTAGTGTTATTGCAGGGTTTCGAATCGGAAGTCGTGGAGGTGGAAGAGCGTTTCCGCGAACGAGAGAGCGCTGCAGTACCGGGTGGGAGAGCAGATCCACGGGTTCACTGTAAAACAGGTGAGTGTCGCCCCTCGCTTGCGCTCCCTCTGTGGTCGTGCAGGCAGATTTTTCGCTTGGCTGGAAAACACGTAGATGCTTTGGGTTGTTAGTTAAAAAATGATACGGTATTTATTCCTCTACAACCAAACTGTGCTTGTAATGTGAACGCATATAGGGCGCTAACTCTTCTGGAGTAAGTAACGCACCCCGGGAGTTTATGTGTCAGCTGCAGATGTGGAGTGTTCAGTGTAGCCTTCTAAAAGCCCTGGCAAATAAATGAACTTCACTGTCTGCGTTTAGGAAATGCATTCAAGTAATATTTTGTCTCCTAAGCTGATGTTAATACTTCTCTTGAGAACCTGGAATGGTAATAATACATAAAATTTTTCTTTGCTTTTTCAAAGAAAAAAAGCAGAAGCAGAGGACAAAGGTAATTTGCAAAAAGTAATTGCTAGTGGCAAAGTGGTAAGAGTAGAGTAGTGGTGGAATGGAATACCATAGAGTTAGAACAGCATAGTTAGAATCAAATACAACAAAGCTAGTGGAAAAACTGGGTTCCTTGGGTTTTCTTTTGCTGCTCTAACCACTGGTATTTGAATAAATGTATTTTTTTCTTTGTATTTCTCATCCTAATATCTGTACCAGAAGGGTATAATTCTTTGGTTTTAATTGTTTTTAAAACTTTATTTTCTATTTACGTGCTCCCTCCCCACCCCAAACCATAGGAACAAGAATGTATGTATTATATATAATACATGTTGTATATGGTAGTGTTACATACAGTATCATTGCTATATCGTCCAATAGTTTGGTTTTTTTACCTAGTTGCAGTCACACTGTCATGCAGATGTTTTCTTCCAATGCAGGTGACAGCTGTTCCTGAGCTGTTTCTGACTGCTGTAAAGCTTAATCATGACAGTACAGGAGCCAGGTACTTACATGTGGCTCGGGAGGACTCCAATAATCTGTTCAGGTAAGACATTTTTATATATATATATATATATCACATTCCATCACGTTTTTGGCTTCTAAATTGTAGTCCAGCTTCACAACTGGTTTTTTCTGTGATCATAAAAAGAGTAGTACATCCTTTGTGGAACTTCATAGGGTTTTTCAGGTTTGAACAAATGTGATGAAGGCTGTTAGGTCTGCTGCTCAAAGCAGGCTCAGCAGGTGTGGTTCCAAGTGTGTTTTTAAAACTTCCAGAGATGGAGATTTTGCAACCTTTCCAGGCAAACTGTTCCCAGTGTTTGCCTCTCTTTGAGGGCCATTGAGCCCCCTGATGCCTTGCCTTCTCCAGGCTAAAGAAGCCCAGTTTCCTCAATCTCTCTTCACAGGGCGTGGCTCCAGTACTCTTTATGGCCATCCACTAAACTACTGCAATTTTATTACCTTCTTTTCTGTATTGGTGAGCTGAGAACTGGACTTTACAATAAACTGGCTTACACATGCAAGATGTAAAACAGTTCTTTTTTCTGTAACATTACATGTTTGTTGTTTTTTTCCTAAGCCTTTTGGCTGAAAAAGAAATGAGTTTGATTATGTACTGAGAACTTCTGTATCCCCTCCGAAAGTGCAGAGATTGTACATCTTCCAGAAGAGGTGGCTGAATGCTCAACTTGGGAGTATTAAGAACTCAATAACTGCATCCTACTGAGTGCTGTGTTAGTTACTAGGCAGTTCCCATAAGCCTCAGCTGCAGATAGGAGGTTGGGTGGACTTCTCATCACAGATAACTGCATTCCTGTCTGTGCTCTCTTGCAGTGTACAATTCCGAACTACTCCAATGGACAGCACTGGGGTCCCACATATCCTTGAGCACACAGTGTTATGTGGTTCTCAGAAGTATCCTTGCAGAGATCCATTCTTTAAAATGTTAAATAGATCCCTCTCCACTTTCATGAATGCTTTCACAGGTGAGCCCAAAGTATATAATACCACTTAAAATGCATGAGATTTTATTGCAGTAGAGCTGTCCATCAGCTCTCCTTTATTTCCCTTTAGAGAGCCATTATTAAGTGTGAGAGAGTATAACACTAACAAGGCAAGGCAACAAAACAGATCTTGTTCATTTAGCAGTTATAGAGTTATAGAGCTAGACTTCATAGTATACAACAATGCATTTAATTATTTATATGTATGGCAAAAGCAAAGTTTTCATGATGACATGTTTGCACCATTAATCTTCTGTAGATTCCTCAGGAAAAATATGTATCATTTAGTAAGTTTTTTCTCTTCCAGTTATTTCTGTAGAGGAGAGATTAAAAATAAATGACGGCAAAGTGTATTTCAGACTTTCTGAAATTCTGATAATTTTGTTTGTTTATGTGCAGCCAGTGATTACACACTCTATCCATTTTCAACACAAAATCCCAAGGATTTTCAAAATCTCCTGTCAGTGTACTTGGATGCAGTTTTCTTTCCATGTTTGCGGCAACTAGATTTCTGGTAAGATCTGGCCAGCTTGAGATGCATGCAAACCTTAAACTAAAAAAAACCCAACAAAACAGACCTAGACCCCTCAAAATTGCAACATTTTCTATTTCTATTTTTTTCAGGCAAGAAGGTTGGAGGTTAGAGCATGAGGACCCAACTGATCCTCAGACACCTCTAGTCTTCAAAGGAGTTGTTTTTAACGAAATGAAAGGAGCATTTGTAAGTTTTGTGAATTTTAGTTTTAAGATCTTGAATGCGGGTGAGTGGCTTAAGCTGCAGGTTATCAGTGGTGTCACACCAAAGATTCCCATTCCTCCTTTGTGAAATTTACGTCCTAGGTAAAATCAGCAATCTGTTACATGTTTATTCTTAAATTTTGGCTGTTGAAAGTTTCTTTACATATAAAAGAGGATCTTGCTAATGGACTTTATTGTAGTTTTCTTTTAAATTGACGTGCTAACATAGCTAGTTTTATCAGTACCTGGGACTACAGAACGAGATGTTTGTGTGAGGAGGAGTTCTTGTGTAAGTTAGAGCTCTGAATTCTTATTGATCACCTTTTCTTTTTAAAATGTATTTTGATGACTTTTACTGAATTATGGTGTTCTCCTCTCAAGACAGATAATGAGAGGATATTTGCACAGCACTTGCAGAGTAAAATCCTTCCTGATCACACTTATGGTGTAATATCTGGTGGAGATCCATTATGTATTCCTGATCTTACATGGGAGCAACTTAAACAGTTCCATGCCACACATTATCATCCAAGCAATTCCAGGTATCTGAAATTTGTGTCTTAACTGACTAGGTTATGTAGTGTGTTAGCTCTGTGCTCATATTTTTGTGAGGGAAAACCAGCTACAGTGTTGCCATTCATCTGGCCAGCAGCTTAGATAAGCTATGCCCTCCAGCAGCTAGGACAGCCCTGAAGCAAGGAATTTGCTCTAGGGAGAGAAGTGAAGGGTCGGTTGGAAGCATAGGTTACTGAAGGAGTGATTTTCTAGAGTACATCTCCTTGCTTGATTATGAGGGTTTTGTGGGGAGGGGTTTTTGTTTACATGTTTCACTTTGAACTGAAATGTCTTGAGGGGAGATGGAACATACTAAGTATTTACTGGTAATGTTAAGGAATTATGCTTCTATTATCCTAGTGCAGATGAATGTAGGGGTTCTTATCTTCCTTGAAGGCAAACCAGATTAAAAGTTATAAAAATAAGTTACAAATTAATAGCTGTTCATTTGCTTCTGAAGAAGGTTCTAAATAATGGATATTAATTTGCTTCAGATAGTAATTCTGTTGGTGCTTATATGGTATTTAAGCTAGAAGTCAATTTGAAAGAGATACATAGGAAAATCTATAGCACTGTTGGTTTTGCTGTTCCAATTTTGTGGTCAATGCACTAGTCTGATTAATTCACTTATTAAACATAAGCTTGTGTCATGACAGTGAATTTATCATCCTTTGTTTTTCACATCATCCCAAGTATTCTGCTGTACCTGTGATTAGATTTTAATCAGGAAATAATGTTTACCTGAGACATAACTTGTGCTCATATATAACCCAGTGGAAGTCTGTAGGGTTTTCTGTAGGTATGGGAGGGTGCTTCGTAGATGGACCCGCAGAAGCCAGCCATTTTTTATAGATCATTTGAGACATAGATCATTGTATTTCATACATCATGTGTGAAGACCATAAGAATTTGGTCTGGCTTCAATTGCTAATATTTTTTCTTGGGACATTGTAAATTGCTGCAGCTAAGTGAATTTTAGGTTTTTTTGTGGCTTTCAAAGCATTAAGTAGAAGCTCAATAATAAGAAATTTTACCAGGAGATTTGCGCGTTTTGTGTGGCAAACTGGTAGTTTTGCAAACTAGGGGTTTTGCAAAGCATGTTCCATTCTAGGTATGACTGAATCACTGGAAAATGCATGAAATTCAGAATGTAATAAAAGCTGTTACTGTAAATTTCATGTAAAATCTGATGCTTAACCCAAATGTTTCATATGAAATGCAGGTTTTTCACGTATGGTAATTTTCCACTGGAGCAACATTTGAAACAAATACACGAGGAAGCATTGATAAAATTTGAAAGAATTGAATCAAATACTGACATCCCGAAACAGAAACTCTGGGAAAAGCCTGTAAGTAAAAAAACAAACAAACAAACAGAAACAGTGCATGTTGGATCTTGGAATACAGTAGGTTAGCATTCTGGCCTGACCTGCTGGAGTTACTTTGCCTAGAAGTGTGTTTGTGTGCAAATGAGATTAAGTATTTCTATTTTTGGTTAAAGTAAGGGAAAAACTACATTTGTTTTTTAGTTTTTATGATTGCGGACAGTTGTTTATTTTAATTTCCAGTTTTCAAGTTCCTCAGCACTTGGAGCACTGAAGCATTTATTAATGGAAAGCATTTAGAGCTTATTATACAAATGCTGATACTTAAGTGTCAGGAAATATGCCGTCTAATGATACCTAAGCTTTAAACATTGATGTCAAAAATAACTTTTTCCTTTTTCTGTTCCTCCTTTTCTCCCTGGCTTGTCCAGAATCCTAAGTGTTTCTTTGAAACCCACCTCAGTTAATTATGGCTGGATGTTTTTTATGAATTCATCTGTTTCTCCACTTGTAAAAACTGAGATATGGCTTGTCTCTTTCACGATATCTGTTGTTTGTGTAGTTATGAATATTGATCTTACTCATGAGTATCTGTAAAATTATTTGAAATCTTTGGAAGGAAGATGCTATAAAGGTGTAAGCAGTAATTCTTTGTAACTTCTCCTCTGAGTCTAGTCTGTCTCAAACATATTCATTATACTTTACAGAGGGAACACAGTGTAAAATGTGGCTTAGACACGTTTGCTGCCGATCCTTCCAAGCAGACAACTGTCAGCATCAGCTATTTGTTGACAGAGTAAGTGTATCAGAATGAAATTCTAAATCAAAGGCTCATTTTAGAGCCTTACACAAGATACAGGCATAATTTCATGTCTCCTGTTCCTGTTTCATAAATGCCATCTTAAGTTAAATAATGTCATGGGAAACATAGTAAAATCTTCCCTTAGTAAATGAAAGTTTCATTACTAGGCAGAATTTTTCTTGTCTTTTTCTTTAGCAGATAAACGTTAAGTAACATCAGCTGTTACAGAACTGTTCAGCGGATTAGACTTTTGGAAATGCTGACTTAGTGTCTTTCAGTTTCTTGCCATCTGCAAGAATTTCTTTATGACCCTGCAACTAACTTTGTCTACCCTTGCAGCTTAATTTAAATTGCTTTGCTGCTGATTCTCGTAAGTGTAAGGTGCAGAACTCTCTTTAGTTCCCTAAGATTTAGTGCAATATTTGTAACTGGCAATTATTTCTCCTTTGCCCCTTCTGCACTGTTTTGTAACAGTTGTTTTTCTGAAATGAACTCAGTGATGCCGGGTGTCACATATTCATAACTTGATGTTTTTTACAAACTAGTAATTTTTTTCAGTATTACAGATACTTTTGAAGCATTCACACTAAGCCTGTTGTCGTCACTGTTGGTCGATGGGCCGAACTCTCCTTTTTACAAAGCCTTAATTGAGTCTGGTGTTGGTACAGATTTTTCTCCTGATGTTGGGTAAGTATTGCAATTTACATTTCATCCCTATAAGCAATATTAGAAAAGTGACAAACCACTGTTAAGTTAGGAGAAGTCATCTCTCGTACAGGCAATTTACACCAGAATCATTTTATTTTACCATGAAAATATTTTACTGATGATCCATAAAGCAGTCTCAAGCGTAATATTTGGCTCATTAAAATAACTCAGTTGAAGCTATGTTAGTTTAAACAAAGTTGTCCTCTTTAAAGCTTATCAGCATGAAAAATGGGTATATAAAAATGTAGTATACCTTCATTGTCCCACTTCACCTAGGTTTTTCATCTTGGCCTTGTACTGATACTCAGAAGAGTTTGCTAGCTCTTCTCTGTACTATGCTACCTTTGCTTTTTCTGCCTTAGCTCTGTGATTTAGTAGTGAGTAGGTGTGGCACAAATGTGCGGTTAGGTGCCTTTAACTTGCCATTGCCACAGTACAAAAGAGTATTTCTGCCAATGCTTAATTACTGGAACTGTAGCTCTTGCAGCCAGTCTTCTGAACTGGCTCTGCACTGCAGATTAAGGGTAAGTGGATTCTCTTCTTCTCACTGTGGATTCAGCTACTTGCCGTAGTTTGCCTTTATTGTCAACAGAAAGAAGGAAGCACTTCCAGGGCTGATTTTAGACTTGAGGATGACAAAAATCATACCTTTTGTCTCCACTGACTGACTCGCGTATTTAAGCGGGAAACCTTAATATACTCATCTATGAATTTTAATGTCTAAAGGTACTCTGCCTGGCTTGAACTGTCTCTGTGTGAAGTCACAAGCTTTCTGCGAGTCCTGTCGTGCATACCAGTGTCATGCGGACATCTTAATATCACAGAGCGTGTAGACACTGAAGTAGTGATTCAGTTGTTGAATGTTTTGTCAGCTGAGACTTTTTCATGTTGATTATAATATTATGGTGTTGAAATGTACACTGAGTTGGCTTTAATTTGCCTTAGTGACTTACTTTCATAGAATCATAGAATAACCAGGTTGGAAGAGACCCACCGGATCATCGAGTCCAACCATTCCTGTCAAACACTAAACCATGCCCCTTAGCACCTCGTCCACCCGTGCCTTAAACACCTCCAGGGAAGGTGACTCAACCACCTCCCTGGGCAGCCTGTTCCAGTGCCCAATGACCCTTTCTGTGAAAAATTTTTTCCTAATGTCCAGCCTAAATCTCCCCTGGCAGAGCTTGAGGCCATTCCCTCTTGTCCTGTCCCCTGTCACTTGGGAGAAGAGGCCAGCACCCTCCTCTCTACAACCTCCTTTCAGGTAGTTATAGAGAGCTTCAAGTACAGACTTAAAAATACCGTTCCACTTACCTGCTTTGGTAGAATGTTTGTGTTTGGTGTTAGAGGAGCTAAAATTTTCACCTTGGAAAAAGAGACTTCTTTATCTCAAAAAACTTACAGATGAATAGGAGGATAAGCAGAAAAGACCAATTTTTCTGTAACTGTTTTTCTATCTGTAATACCATATGCCATATGCTTTCTTAACAGTGCACCACTACTACTGAAATTTAACAAAAAGTGCCTTTAAGTTCCATTTCTAACCTCTGGTAATATTTTTCTTTCTGTCTAGCTTTTAAAATCCTATGTGTGTGTATGTGGAAATAATGGGTGTTTTCCTCCTCCTGCCATTGCTGACAGGTTTAATATTGAAGTTCTAGTACTCGTCACTGAGTTGAATATGTTTTATTCTAGGTTTAATGGCTCAACTAGAGAAGCTTATTTCAGTGTGGGACTACAGGGTATTGCTGAAAGAGACATTGATACTGTGAAACAGATAATTGCTAGAACTATTGATGAAGTTATTGCGTGAGTAATGTTAAATTTCTGAGAAGACTTAGTTCTTTCATACAGTCTTTTACAATTAGATATAGTATAGTATTCTATAGGCATACAATAATACAGGCATATATATAAAATGTGCCTTAAAATATTTATATTAAAATAAATGCACCAAAGAGGCAATAATATTGTTCAATACTCTTAAAACTTCTGTCTGCTACTTCCTCTATTGCAGCATATTCATCAGCATAACCTTCAGGAGTTTAATGATATTAGTGCAGTTTCACTAAATGACACAGCATGATAAGATTATTTCATATCCATTTTAATTCAGTGTGGAAGACACTGTGTTGTAATGCTTTCTTTATCGATGTTATAATTCATTTTTGTAACTTCACTTAAAGTGATTAGTGTTAATGGATATCATTTCCTTTTCTCAAAAACCCTTCCCAAAGGAAAGGATTTGAGGAAGACAGGATTGAAGCTCTACTTCACAAAATTGAAATCCAGCTGAAGCATCAGTCTACAAGTTTTGGACTTGCCCTGACATCTGTAAGTCTGTGTGGTGTGCCCGTGTACGATGTCCTTTTAGGAAAGGATGAGAAATCTGCTGTCTATGGCTTTGCAAAATATGGGGTCATTTTGTAGGCTCTCGATGTGTAAAATGGCAGCGAGCCTGTTATCTTTGCCTGAATAATAGATTTAATTGCAGAAGCAATGTTTACTTCTGTAAGAGCCAGTATGGCATGTCTTTCTTGGAACTGTATCTTTTGGCTAGAAGCCTATGTATTTTTTAAAAATCTAGTAGAGGGACTGTTTTTCTATGCAACTTAGGGTTTAATTACTTCTGTAATTTAATTTCCAGAATCACAAGTGAAAATGTACGCTAATTCAATTTTTGGCCTCGAATTTTGACACGGAAAGAGTATCAAAATTTTGATACAAAGCTGTTCTGGAAACCATGTTCCACAGCAGAACATTCTCCTCCAATATCCTCTTCTTCTTTTTTTTTGTCTTTTTTTTTATTTGCTCTGCAGCATTTTCAGTTCCTTAGCAGTTTTTACTTTCTGCCTCTCAAGTGTTGTATCTTCTTCAGCATGAACAGGAGTTCATTCCTTTGATATGCAAAAAATGAGAGAGTACAATCAAGAGCTGCTCCAAGTCGTGGTATTGTACAGTGAAACAGACAAATTGTGCATATTTTATTGCCTGTCAGGTTTCATAGTGGGTCTGGCAAAATGTGCCTGACTTTCATAGCCAGTGCTTACCTAGCATGGCTTCAGATTGTGTGAATAATTGTCTGATGAAATATTTACAATATGAAATAAAGTGTATACTTTATCTTTTCAACACTTAAGTCTTGAAGTTGATTCAACTATTTGGACTTAATTCTATAACTGAAAGCTCTTAAACAGTTCTTGCTTTTACAGATCAGTCATGCAGCATTTGGTCTTAGTAGTCCCGTAGAGGAGGATTATATTTCAGTCTGTTTCCCTGAGGTCATGTTTAAGACGTTAATCTTGAAAAAGACTTGAAAAGGACTTAGTTATAAATAAAGTAATCATAGAGTTATAGAATGGGTTAGATTGGGAGAGGCCTTTAAAGATCATGTAGTTCCAGCCTCCCTGCTGTAGGCAGGGACATCTTTCACTAGATCAGGTTGTTCAAAGTTCCATCCAACCTGACCTTGAATACTTCCAATGATGGAGTATCCACAATTTCTTTGGGCAACCTCTTCCAGTGCCTTACTACTGTCATTGTAATTTGAATACCTTCCTTATGTGAAATCTAAATTGCCCACTTTAAAACCATTGTCCCATGTCCTGTCAGCACAGTTCTTGGTAAAAAGTGTCTCTCCATCTTTCCTATAAGCCCCCCTCTTATATTGAAAGGCTGCAGTAAGGTCTCCCCAGGCTCTTTGGTTCTTCAGGCTGCATAACACTAACTCTTTCAGCTTTCTCACTGATCATTGCCCTCTCCAACAGGTCCATATCTTTTCTGTAGTGAGGGCTCCAGAGCTGGATGCACAACTCCAGGTGGGGTTTCATGAGAGCAGAGTATAGGGGCAGAATCATCTCCCTCAGGCAGCTGGCCACACTTCTTTTGATGCAGCCCAGGCTATGGTTGGTTTTCAGAGCTGCAGGTGCACACTGGCCTCATATCCAATTTTTCATAAACCAATATCCTTAAGCCCTTCTCTGCAGAGCTACTTTCAAACTATTTGTTACCTGACTTGTAGTGATTACTTATCATAGCCTCAGGCCACATGCAGGACGTTGCACTTGATCTTGTTGAACTTTACAAGATTCATGTGCGTCAGCTCCTCAAGCCTGTTTTTTGGTCCCTCTGGATGACATCCCTTCCCTCAAGCATATCAACTGCACTGGTCAGCTTGCTGTCATCTGCAAACTTGCTGAGAGCTCACTCAATCCCATTATGTCATTAATAAAGGTATTAAACAGTATTGCTCCCAATATGGACCCTTGGAGGAGAGACACTACTTGTTACTGATCTCTGTTTGGACATTGAGCCAGTGATCGCAACTGTTTGGATGCATCTAACCAGACAGGTCCTTATCTGTGAAATAGTCCATCCACCAAACCTCTGTCTCTCCAAGTTGGCAACGAGGATTTTGTGTGGAACTGTGTCAAGGTCTTACAGAAGTCAAGATAGATGACATTAGTTTCTCTTCTGTTATCCCCTGCTGCAGTCTTTTCATTTGTAGAATTCCACTAGATTAGGCACAGTTTGCCTTTTGTAAAGCCACATTGGATGTCACAGATGACAGCCTCTCTAATTTTAAATGTCATTGTAAGGACTCTCTGACTGCTGTACTGTATTCCAGTGCAGTGCCAGATTTGCAGTTAGGACTTTCCTCTGTATATTTATTTAAAACACAGTAAAATACGCAAACCATAGGCTGAAAGGTGGAGCTCAAAGCCTTTTAGTAAAAGGGGTAACACCTGGCTGGAGGCCAGTCGGTAGTTGTGCTCCCCAGGTCTCAGTTTTGGTGCCAGTGCTCTTCAATGTTTTTATGTATGACTGGGACACAGTAGGTGAGTGCAAATTAAGTAAATTTGCTGAAGGTAGTAAATTAGGAGGAGCTGTTGATTCCCTTGAGGATAAAGAGACCTTACAGAGAGGTCTTGATAGATAGGAGTGCTGGGCAGTCACAAGCTGTATGAAATTTAACAAGGTCAAATGTGGTTTTTGCGCCTAGTATGCTATAGTCCTGGATGGGAGTGAGCAAGTAGCTGTGTGGGGATGAGCTGCTAGACAGGGTTAAACCATGATGCCAAGGAAGTGGTCATGGCCCCAAGCCTGTGAATGTTCAAGAAGAATGTGGACAACACTCTTGGGTATATAGTTAGACTTTTAGGTTGTTTACTGAGAATCAGCGCTGAGTTGTTTTAATGACCCAATTGAAACCTCAAATAAGGAGCGACTTTTTATTTCAAGAGAATTAACTCAAGCATATTCCAGAAGAATAATGTTCTTTAAAACACATTAGAGACTTTCCACAGAATAGAAAATAGTAAATATTACTGAAAAAGCCTGGAAGGGTTTTGATACTTGTTTATTAAAGAGAGAAGAGAAGAGGAGGTGGTTTTGATAGTTCCGGTGCATTTGTTTTCTATGTACTTTTAAGGGCTTTTTCTTTCAAATATCTTGGGATTTTTTTTTTATTTTGTTTGCATTATTTTTTTTCCCCTATTCACACAGAGCAGAAAATTGAGAACGTTTAGATATCTTGCCCTGGGGTGTATTTGAAGAACTTTTGTTAGTTATGTTAGCAAACAATAGTCTCAAACTAGAGAATAAAACTAGAATAAAAGTCCTCCCTAAAGAAATAACCTGGGGATATTTCTGGTTACTTAGTATCTTTGTTCTCTAAAGTCCCATCCATTTTAAATGTTTGAGTTACCTTATTATAAATCATTTCATCTGACTGATAGAATAAATGGGTAGACTATAATATTTATGTAGTATTAAAAAAAAAACAAAACGAAACAAAAACCAAATGAAATAGTACAACTTATGTACTATTTAAGAAAAAACAAAACCAGGATGGAGAGATATTTTGGTATGATAAAATTAGAGGAGAGAATGGAGGACAGGTGTTGATGGAATAGTCCTTTAATCTGAACAAATATTTCAGCTTTTTGTCCCCATCCAAATATATTAAAACTACTCATTATGTGTTCCGTATTCAAATGTAAATGGTAAAGTGGTTTTGGAACCAGATGCTGTCAGTTACAGAAATGCAAATGGATTGTCCTACTTACCTGGTTATTTTTTCAGTATATAGCCTCCTGTTGGAATCAAGATGGTGATCCAGTGGAGCTCCTGAAGATTGCAGATAAAGTCTCTCGCTTCAGGCAATGCCTTAAAGAAAATCCCACGTTTCTTCAGGAAAAAGTTAAAATGTATTTTAAGGTAGGAAAACTTGCAGGAAAATATCTGTGGTGTTAATTCTTAAATCACAGTTTTGTACATCAAATTGAACTGAAGCCTTATATTTTGTAACCATATTTCCTATTTTTAGGTGTAGATGAAAAGCAGCTGTTTTGAGTGAAGCGTTTTAATTTTAAATGATTGAAGTGAAAATTTTTCAAAATGGGAAAAATTATCCGGTTGGACACTTGGAAACACACATACTAGAACATGAGTGAACAACTGAACTGTCACATCTGGTGCTATAGAAGGGCACATGGGTGTTTCCTAATGAGAAGCTCATACGCGAACAGAGAATTATAGACCTAGTTATGTGTTCCTTAGTACTGACACAACAAGATATCTGTCTTTATCCTTGACAAGACTTTGCTTATAAGTAAGATTGTTCTGTTATTCCTCAGGTTCACTGAACTGCTTTCTGAATTTTGCTGTCAGTGTTAATTACTTTCTGCCTTTTTTTTTTTTTCCCCTGTTTTCCTCTGTCTATATTCTAGGGGGGTTCTTAAAGAATTAAAACTGATAAAGGCATTATAACATGGAATAGTTCTGAAGCCCTGAATTAGCTAATGCCATAAAGAAAAAAATCCAGTGATAGCACTGCAAAACTATTCTTGTTTTTTTGGGGTTGTTTTATTTTGTTTGTTTTATTGGTGGATTTTTGGTTTTGTATGTGTTTTTTCCCCTAAAATTGTTCAAGTTGCTTTGAAGGGCAGACCTATTATAGGTAACTGCTACCCTGATTTCATAGTGAGTAAATGCTGGGTTTTGTATACTTGAAAGCAACAAAAGACAGTGGCATTGATTGAAATCTGTTTTACTAAAGGCATTGTTAGTGTCTGGAAGTAGTAGCAGGAAACTGTTAAAGCTTTGCTTTTGTAAAGAAGTACTGCAGGTGCAGTATATTTGAGAATGTCCTTTCCTGTGCAGTTCTGCTGAGCGGGCCAAGGCAGAAACATGACTCAGTAGGAAGTTATGACAGTAGTTGGATGCTGTTGTATCAGAAGATTCTGTACTGTTGTACATCATGCCTGGAGATTAATGTAGTGGGAAGGCTAGGAAAAAGGGAGGGAATGCTGTTCAACCTGTCCATTTTGATATGTCTGGTTAATTTTTCATTTCCCTCTTCAACTCTATAGTCAATCAGGTTTCCATAGTGTTTCCACATAAGCACGGGGGAGGCAAACTCATAAACCAGAATCCGATTATGCTGTCCCAAATTATTGGCAGTGTCTGTTAGTGACAGATGTTGCTGTTTCGCTCCTGCTTTGAAATGGGCAGTGTTTGAGGTCACTATTTTTTTAAATAGCCTCCCATTATTACATAAAATGGAAACTGCTTGAGTAATTTTGTTAATAAAATTCCACAGTCTGGTATAGACAAAGAGAAATTCAACAGCATTTGACACTTGCATAATGCACGCGTTCTCTGGCAGCAAGGTTGATGTAAAGCATTCCTGAGCAGGACAAGACATGCACGTTTTACATCATATGGGATCTCTGTGCACTCAAGCTTGGGCAGGTTGAAAGAGGCATTTAATGAAACCTTACTCCATTTAACAACGTTCCCCATCTTAGAACATTCTCCAGATAAAACTTGCGGCATGCTGGTCTGTAGCATTATGTACAGTTGTTTAACCTTGATTTAATTGCGCTAATGAGTACTGTGCTTGCTAAGGGATTCTGACTCCATGCTAAAATTTCACAGAAGATTGTTCGTGCTTGTTCTTGTGGTAAGCTGCCTCTCTTTCCCACCCTTGCAGCAGACTGTTTTTTATGAAGCAAAGAGATTAAATTGCTTGTTTGTGATACTTTTGATAATACACAAGCCAAATGATCCATAGGCTGTTTTTATCTGCTATTGATGAATCAGTTAGCTTAGGCAAAACAGGAGGAAGTTTCCCTCAAATTTAATAATGCTTTCTTTTGGGATATATTTCTGCAGGATAATCCACATAGATTGACTCTGTCAATGATTCCAGAGGAGGATTACCACGATAAACAAACAAAACTGGAGGCAGAAAAGCTGGAAAAAAAGGTCAATACTCTTTCTGCAGAAGAAAAAACCCAAATCTTTGAAAAAGGTTAACATGCTTTTCCATATTTTTATTTGGGTAACTGCTTAAACATAGTGAGTTTTTTAGTTGGTGTTCTATAGAATATCTTAAATTCACATACACGTTCCTGCATTTGCTCTAAAAGGGATGATTTTTTTTGTTGGAAGTTTGTGTACGTGTGTTCTGGGGCTGTGCTGTGTAGTGTTTACACTACAGTGTATGAATGATATATTCCATTAGTTTTAACACTCAGAAATAAAATGATCAACGTCTCCAGGAGGACAGAAGAAAAGAAATTGTTTTAAAATATTGATCTGCTTATTTTTTCCTTGTTAACTTGCACTAAGTATGAGATGAATTCCATCATTTACCTTAAAGCTGTTTATTTTTGAGCACGAGACCTGCTGAATGCTCTTATAAACTTACGTTTTGTAATTTTATTGTTTAGCTTTTCTACTTAAAAAGTCAACTATAAAAATAATTTTATGCTTAGCTTCTGGGCAATAACCTTAACTTGGCAACACTGGGCAATCATTTAGTTTTGTGAAAAAGGTGATCACGTCGCAGAAATCCTCCCAAAAAGCGGTGTTAATCTTCTGAAGCGATGGTACTAGGTGAGTGGGTAGGTGGGCAGAAAATTAGCTGAGACTTTCTACTTAAAAAGATAAGTTGGAGAGCACTTAGAGACGACCAGCTAGAATCTGAAAGAGGCTGAAATGCAAAACTAAATACAACAATTTAGGTGCATCAGTGTACTGACAGAGCACTAGAGTAAGAACTTGAGAGAATGGATTAGAAAGAAGCTTCTTGCCTGCAAGGTCTGTGTTGCAGAGCTGGATGTTAGGACAGGCTGGCAGATGTCACTGCTTGGAGGGTTTAAATTTCATGGTACTGCTAACAGAATGTGAAGGGGGGATTGGAAAGAGAATTTACGGTCATAGTGTTCTGTTTGCTGTTGTGATGTGATAAACTGCAGCATTTATTTCAGTAAAATATGTGCAAGAACTCTTGATACAAAATTCTAATCTGCAGACTCCTGCGTTTTTCTGATCTGCATCACCTCAGTAGGTTTTGACAGCATTTTCATTAAAAGCTGAAAATAACAAACTGGTATTCTGCTCTCCTTTCTAGGTTTGGAATTAATTGCTCTTCAAAGCAAACCTCAGGATACCTCTTGTCTCCCAGCTCTAAAAGTCTCTGACATTGAGCCCAAAATCCCATTCACTGTGCTGGAAACAACACTTACAGGTTGGCCTAACTTCTGTTTTCTCCTCGAAAGAGGAGCACTGTTGAATTGTTACCTAGGTGCTAGGCCAGCTGTTGCTACTTTTTACTCTTTACAAAGCATATGTGCTCACTATTTGTTGTCCATAGTTAGGGTGCTTTCTCTGTAGTCCACCACCTCTGCATTAGGCACTTTGCAGTGGATTTGCAGATGCTTCTTGCCATTGCCTCTGAGGGGCAATGTGGGGTTGTTTTCCGCTCCAACAAGCTACCAGCTACCTGCCCTTCCCAGAGGTCTGGCCAGTAGCACTCCCAATGTGAGCTCCCTGCTGCCTGCTTGCTCACTCCCTGCCCTGCAGTCAGGAGTCTGTTAGTGGCAAGCTCCACTGCTCTTGAGCAATCTCCCTGATTCCCAAAGACTTATCCAGGATGCAGCACTCCTGGCAGCTTATGTAGCAAGCCTTCCTTACTGCTTTCCCTCCTGACACATTTTTTTACAGAATATGATGCACAGGAGACATGTGGAAAAAAAAAAAAGTCATTCTTCGTAACTTCAGTGCAAGTTTCTGCCTCCTCTGCCAGTGGCTATCCCTTGGATTTATAGCAAGCAAGTAATTGTAGGTCTCAGTTTTGTTATGTTTCTGTCAAAATCTGGCAGGTAATAGTGTTCTGTAATATATTTTGAACAGACACTTTATTGCAAAAATTGCCAGCTAGTGTCAAGTACTGTATAATTTTGGTAGTAAAATGACCTGGTTTAGTGAAAATTTGAATGCGTATATTCTATTGCCCTAGCTTAGAAAAGAACGTACAGTGTGGGAACCCTCTTCCCTCAGCTTTTGAGGTGATGAAGGCAAAAAATAAGGGAGAAAAGCTTTTAGAGTTGTTCAGAAACAAATTACTGTTCCTTTATTTGAATGTTAAGTCTAAAATGTGGCATCTGTCAACAGAGCTGTCTCATTAAATCGTCCAGGTATCCATTACCTTACAGTAGACAGAAACAATAAAAGCTCTTCAGTCCAGCATTCAGTGCAATGTGCAAAGATTAAACAAGAAGTGACTCTGAAGTGCCAACACAAAATAACTCTTAATATGTAGCTGTTGCAAGAAATTTGTTTGTTTCTGTGTGCTTTAAGTTGTTGGTTGTTCTTTGCTTTTGTTTTTTTATCCTTAGCTGATGAAATTCCTGTCCAGTACTGTGCTCAGCCGACCAATGGGGTGATTTATTTCAGAGCTGTCTCCAGCTTAAACACACTTCCTGAGGAGCTGAAGCCTTACGTGCCACTTTTCTGCAATGTCCTTACAAAGTGAGAGGTTTACTTTCTTAGAAGCTAAAGCATTAACATGTAATACATATTACTGAAATAATATTGCTTTTAATGACTTCAGGAGCTGTTCTTATTATGGAAGGGAAATGCTGCTGAGTTGATGTCCTGCCAAAACTGGTCTTCCCCACAGAGCTGCTAACTCCTTTCCCCTTTTCTCTATCAGTCTCTATATTGCCTTGTCCCCCAGCATCAACACAGCTGTTCCCTGAACAGATTGGAAAATTGATACAAATGAAAAAGCAGCCTAGCAGAAATTGAAGTGTTCACTTGGCTAGATTTGTGGTCTGGCACTTGTCACAGGAACACTCACCCTGTCATAGGGGAAGGAGTGGCATAAAGCAGAACAAGTCAGCTGGGCTGGGAATATCTATTCTTTTTATTGGCAATAACAGTTTATGTGGTGTCACTACTGTAGTTCTATATGGGTGTGGGTAGCAAGGCTGTACATAAAGCACACTTTTTAATGCACCTTTTTGAATTAACAGGATGCTTTAACTGAAAAACTTCGTGTATTGTTTTTTTCATTCCATAAGGTGTGAAGTATTAGGCTTGTTTGATAATGCCCCAAATTATTTAGTTGCTAATTTAGTATTGGCCTAAGCAGTCTTTGCAAGTGGCGTATGGATCCTGGCTTTGGCATACATACGTTGAAAATTGAAATAAATCTCTGCTGTTTTTTTGCAGGCTGGGATGTGGAGCCCTTGATTACAGGGAACAAGCCCAGCAAATAGAGCTAAAAACAGGTGGGATGTCTGTTAGCCCACATATAATTTCAGATGATTCACACCTGGATGTGTATGAACAGGTAAATTAATCATAAACTCCAGGACATTATACTTGCAACAACAGCTCTGCAGTTGAGGGTCAGTCAGGGCTTTCAGGTAAAGGGTCAGCCAATGTGTATTGAAAATTTAGTGTGTAAAAGACTTGTGCCTTTTTGTGTAAGATAAATATTTGACAATTACAGTAACTTAGTATTTTGTTTTAAGGGGAGTTCTTGATGTGATTGTCCATTTTAAGGCAATACTTAAACTAGATACTGTCACCGTATTTTTGACTGCTGCAAAAATTTTTGAAGTGGAGAGCAGAGGACAGAATGATGTTGTGTTATACATGCACATTGATGGTACTGTGCTTATGCCACTCTTAATGTGGTTCAGGGACATGGAATGTTTGCCAAGATCATTAGATCTTAGTGTTGGGCATTAACAGTCCTAGCAATATCACTTAGGATTTTTTCAGGCTTGCTGAGATCTCCTGCTGTGATCTGTTCCCCAAGGGTTCTGGAGTTGAATTACAGAGAATCTTTTGCAGAAATGTGCATCCCCAGAACAGTTTTATTGGTACTTACATGAAAAATAAGAAATTCTGTTTATGAACTGCTACTTAGTATTGAGAAGGAGAAATTGACAGGCTTGCTTTATGTACAAACCAATCGCTCTTCATATCTGCTCTGATTGTCGCACAGCCTGCATCTAAATGGTCTTGTGATGTGTAGTTAGTTTGGCATCATTGCGTCACTTTCATAAAAAGTTACTATGCATTTCTCAGGCCACTGCTTTGGTTGTCTTGTGTGAAGGTTTTTTTGTGTTTTGTTTTTCTTTTTTCCTTCAGGGTGTGCTCTTTTCATCTCTCTGCTTGGATAGAAATCTGCCAGACATGATGCATTTGTGGAGTGAAATATTTAACAAGTATAGTATATTGGGTTTTGTTTGTGTTTTTGCATGTGTTTGGGTTTGGGTTTTTTTCCTCTCCCCCTCTTAGAAATACTACTTTGTCATTTCTTTTTACAACTGTATCTGTGAATGATTCAGAGTTTCTAAATCTAAGTATTCCATCATTTGCATGACTCTGTAGTGGATTAAATGTAGAACCATCAGTCTAAGAGCTCCTAGGATGATGAATGATTCAGTACTATAAATTCCACTGGTGTGCCTGTGCATGAGACCTAGAGGCTTGTTTTTATTTTTCAGTCCCCGGTTTGAGGAAGAAGAACATTTCAGAGTGCTGGTTAAGAAGACTGCCCAGGAGCTGTCAAATGGGATTCCAGATAGTGGCCATCAATATGCTGCTATTAGAGCCAGCAAAAACCTTACACCTTCAGGAGAACTGCAAGAAATGTTCGGTGGGATGGATCAGGTGAAAAGCTAATGGCATCCTTCAGTGTGGCCCATATCCTTGACTTTGGAATTACAGTGCTTATTTTGGCTAATTCTTTCAGTTGGTTTATTCCTTTGTCTGTCTGCCTTCCTTCCTGCACAGGTGAAGCTGATGAAGAGAATAGCAGAAATGTCTGATATCAAACCAATACTACGCAAACTACCACGCATGAAGAAGTATTTATTAAATAGTGACAACATCCGGTGAGTTCCAGCTAAAAAGAAAAGGATGTTTTAGTTAAAGAGAGGCCATGGCCTGTGCATGGGCATTTCACAGTGTGCTTTGTGGAGATTAGGGGTTTTGTGAAACAAGAAGTCTGTGTAGAAACTACAAAAATTTTGTTAGTTTAAATTCTCCTTGCTTACAAAGTGGTAGTAATGGCTTATTTTGTTCATTTTTTTAGCAAGTTTGAGAAACTTATAGCAAATTTCCTATGTAACTTTTACCAAAAGTGTATAAATGGCCTGTGAGATTTTACAGATAGACTCAAAATTCTGCAATTTTTTCCCCCCTTAAAAATGCTCGGATTACAAATACCCTTTTAGTATATTGTACCAGTTGAATAATTTTTTTTTTCTGTTTTTTGCTTCTTCTAAAAGAAAGATATCGATGTTCCGAAATCTGCTTTATGCATGTATTTGAGAAAGTAAAAAGGCACTTTAGGGTGTTCTGTGTCAGATGCTTTGTTTCCCAAACCTAAGGCCTTTTAAGTGACCTGAGTTGCAAAACTATTTTTTGCAAAGCATGAAATGATGAATGAAATTAAGGAAATATCTATACTGTTCGCAACCATGGTAGGTCTGCCTGTAAAAAGGGAATATGGAGGAAATTCATTTATTTGTGAAACATTTGTATTATGTAAAAATTATGTAGTCCTCTTCCACAGAACTGGTTTGGCAGCTACTGCTACAGTTCAGGTGTGAAGGTGTTTTTCAGGAAGGAAAAGAAAAGCAATTGGACTGCAACTTGGATTATGAGTATTGTGCTTTTTCCTGGGATGATTATATGATTTAATAGAAAATGTTTAGGAAGACAGAGTGGTGCAAATTATAAAGGACTGTCCAAAACCACAAAAACATGTTTAAAGACCTAATATATGTTTTTAACAGGTGTTCAGTGAATGCAGCACCTCAACAAATATTAGAAGCATCTAAAGAAGTAGAGAAATTTATAAAGGGCATAGGTAGAAGTAAAAAAGAGAGAAAACCTGTTCGTCCCCATGTGATTGAGGTAAGAAATCACTTCATTTGTGACTACGGCATCAAATGCAGTTAACTTGATCTCACATAAAGGCGAGAAATCAATCTGGAGAAAGTCATTTGAACTGTCTTCATGCAAAAAAAATCTGAAGAAATCTGTGAAAGTCAGCCTTGTAATATGCTGCTCTATGTGTTTCCACAGAGGCTGTCTTCACCTCTGTAAAATAGACAGTAGTAATCCTGTAGATCAGCTGTCAAGCCTTGCCCTGAGGTACTGCTTTTGCATGGGATGTGGAAAAAGAAATTCTTCCTTTCTCTTCCACATGAAAATGTAATTTCTTTTTAACCTGAGCTTTACTTAAAATGTTGGCCAAAAGGAAATAGGGCATAATGTGCAGTTCCTCAGTTGTGTAGGAATTTGTTTCATTATCTGGGTATTCAGTATAATTGGCATAAAATGTGCTTGGCTTGGTAGAATTAATAATGGATCTGCTTTGTCAATATGCAGATCTGTCTTAATTTCTGATGAGACTGAAATAAGCTCCCAGTTCCCTACCTGTAAGGAAAGAGTCTGAAACTTTCTGTGCCTCATTTAATCTCTAACTGGGTGTCTTTCAGAGTTAAATTACTCTTGAAAGGGAATTTATTTAGCATCTCTTTAGAAATCAAAGTATAAAGAGGTAATTGAGTAGCTTGCTTATGTTTTTGAAGACATGGTCTGTTAATGGTTTCGAAGAGGTTCGAGTCATGGGATTTGCATTTGTAGTATTCTTGGTCTAAGCCAATAAATCCTCTTTTAATATGAGGCCTGGGTCTCTTGTAGAAAACTTCGGAAGTTAAACCTATGGGAAGTCAGATGCTTACTGGTTTGCAAATCACAAGGAAATTGGTTAATGTAAGTACATTGTTGGAAGGGGGTATTGGTATTACAGGGCTGCTACTGATCCTGATGGGTCATCTTAAACTGTTACAGATTCTCTTACTATTTAGAAGTTTTGCTTGCTGACCAGTGATGTATATACTGTTGTTCTTGCCCCAGACAACCAGAGATGTGTGAGGGGCTAGGGAATGGACTTAGAAAAGCCTGAGAGTATTGAAATGGTGTCATAAAAGTTACTGGGGGTGTTTGTATTAAGGCTCTGATAATGCTTAAGTAAGCACACAAGCAGTTATATGTGTGAAAGAGGCAAAGAAGCGAGTGCTGTGAAAGCCTGGAGGCATGAAGAGGACTGGTACTTTATAAGTGGGATTCTAAGGAAGAATTAAGTTCACTGCAAGGGCTGTTTGGACAGTAATTCATAAAGTTGCTGCTGTTTATAACTAGTTCGCGTTGTTTTGTGGGTTTCAGTTTCTGAATCTTTTTTTAATATATAAAAAGAAGTAGATGAACTGAAATATGATGTGGTGACCATGTCCCTCAATGGACAGAGAAGTGGAGAGTCACGAACAGTTGTTTCAGTGAAAAGATGTGGCAGGGGAAGCATGCCAGTCAAAACTCTTTGGTAGTAACACAAGGCTCGCACAGTTGAGAAGCTGGTGCGCGAGGATGAGTACCTGATGTACAGTGTCCATGTATTTTTGTTTCCCAAGGTGATTGTGTGCTAATTTGCTAATGTTGGGCACAAGTGAAATGTCAGTGATTGCAGTGCAGGTGAAGTGGTAGCTTCAGCTTTTGTGTGTTTGCATATTTGGCGGAACTTCATAGTTCTCAAAAAAGCCAGGGTTCTCAAATGTATAAATTGTCTCATCTCTGCTAACTGTGACAATGATGCATTTTTCTCCTAGGATCCTACTTTTAAACCATGTCAGATGAAGACCCATTTTGTTCTTCCCTTCCCAGTGAGCTATATTGGGGAATGCATTCGAACAGTTCCGTATACAGCTGCAGACTATGCAAGGTGGGAAAGACGGTCAGCTGGGAGCTTCTATGTATGTTGCGTAGCACAAAACAAAATGGAAAATCTTAGGCTGACTACAGAAAATGGAGTCAGTAGCATTTGTCACAGAATCTTTACAGAGCAACTTTTGCATGGCTAAGGCCAGAGATGCCCTGTTTTAGTAAATGCAGAGATTAACTAATGAGGGGCTACTGTCCTAAATTCTGAATAAACAGCCATGCCTACTTGGATATGTCTGAGCTGACAATCCTGTTGCATGTAACAAAAGTTTAGGAGGCTGCTTTCATATTTCATTACAGTGAAATAAATGGAAACAGTCAAGAAGTATTCCAAAGCAGTGCCACTCTTCTAATGATGTCACATTATTAAGCTGTTAAATATAGAGTATTGTTGTCGTTAACTGTTGTAGATTACAAGCAGCAATGCATTGCAGGTGGGGATCTGTGAACTTCAGAGAAAGTTGGGTATATTCCTGTTGTGCAATTCATTTAACATCTTTGTTGTTGCTGTTTCTCTCATTACAGCCTTCGAATTCTTGCACAGTTGATGACAGCTAAATTCCTACATAGAGAAATCAGAGAGAAAGGAGGAGCTTATGGTGGAGGTGCTAAACTTAGTCACAATGGCATATTCACTTTCTATTCCTACAGGTAACAGCCGCTTCATTCCTTCCTATTTACATCTGAGGGATACCACTGACTGCAGTTAGGTGTATCTCTTTTTTACTTAGTTGTAGATCTCTTTCAAGATCCAGTGAAATAAAAAAGTGGAATCACAAGGAAGTGATTCAGTGCCGATGATAAGATTAGTTGCTTAAGATGTATCAGTTTTGTTAATAAACCCCTCCTTGCTTTCTCTGGATTTTGTCCTTGTGAAAGCCTAACTTGTCTTTGCTGGAAGCAACCATTATTGCCTCTCTGTACTTAGATGTTTACTGTTCTGGTACCAGATTTATGTAAAACTGGCTTTCCCTTGTTTCTCCCTGGGTCAAGGAGGCCCTAGAAAAGGGAGTTCAAAAGAATTCTGAATTTGAGACCAGGAAGTAGAATGATGTTCCCTAAGGTCCTGCGTATGAAAATATTCAGGTTGCTTTGGTGACTGTGGCTGGAATCATCAGCTTCAGAAGAAAATATTCCTGGTGATAAGTGAGGCTTGCTGTTTTCCTTTTAGCACAGTACTCGGTTAGCACAGTACTCGGTTGGGTTTCCTAGCCAAAACTGAGCAGCGTTGCCTCTCTGTGAAGCTTCAGCATGGTAGGACTTCTCCTGGTTAGTATTTCAGAAGTTGTCAACCTGTGGCACCTGTTTCACAGGAAGCAGGAACAGACTTATCAGGAAACACAACTTAGAGAAGATTATGACTACGACTGATGTTGATATTAGTGGCAGTTAAGCTTAATAAGCTGTTGCAGCAAATTGGTAGCACATTGTAAACAATGCTTGTTTGCCATCTTTTTAATACCAGTTCTCTGCACACAGTCTTGTAACTACTTTTAGGCAACTGAACTTGCTGCATTTATGTATCTAAAATTCAAAATATGTCCAGTTTGTAACGTGTCTTCCTTCTGACTTGTCCCCACAAAACCTCTTTTTGTAAATAAAAAACGAAGTTTATTATTTGGTTTAATCCAAGTTTATTATTTGGTTTAATGTTTTGTGATGCAGAGTAAACTATCAGTGAAATGAGAACAAAGCAATTACAGTATTCATTTTGTTAAGACTGAAGTAATTAATTTTACTTTTTTTTCCTCTTCTAAGAGACCCAAATTCGTTAGCAACCTTGAAAACATTTGAGAAAGCTGTTGAGTGGGCCAAATCTGGAGAATTCACACAACAAGATATTGATGAAGCTAAACTAGCAGTATTTTCTGCTGTGGATGCGCCAGTAGCTCCTTCAGATAAAGGTATATGCTTACCAGCCTCTCAGTGCTGCCAGTGTTTTCTGTTTGTTTTTTTTTAATTAATTTTAAAGGGATCTGTGCTGCACATGTTAAAACTGACTGCAAATTTGAAACGTGGTGTTATAAACCACAAAATAGAAGTTTCATGAAATGCAGTTGGGGTAAAAAGTTGTTAGAAAGTACTCAGACTCTAGAATGAGTCACATTAGGGTGTTTTAGGTTTTCTGGACCTCGTTTTAGGTTTTCTGCACTTGTTCATGTACTTAGTTGTAACTGAAATTCCAGTCACCAATTAAGTGTGTGGGTTTTGTTTTTTTTCTAGGAATGAATCACTTTCTATATGGGATTTCAGATGAAATGAAACAGTCGCACAGAGAACAACTTTTTTCTGTCAACAAAGATAACCTGGTCGATGTATCAAACAAGTACGTCTGTGCTGAATTTAGAAAAATTCAAGTCTACTTGAAAAAAAGAACAAAAACCGAACTGGAAGAAGAGTTTGTTAAAGTTGCCTTTATGAAGTTCTTACACTTCTTGCATTGGCCTTTTGTGCTACTTTAACTATTTGCTTTTGTAACCTAGAAAGACGTGTTAATTATATCCTGCTTATTGCATTTTAGCAGATGCCACTCAGTCCTACATTCTGAGTATGGAGGACATTGTTTTACTTTTGAAAGGTCCAGAAACTGTCTGGAGAGCAAGTACACAAACGTCCAGCTCCTGGCTATATGAGCTACTTCTTTTGGGCTCATAACATTTAATGGTACTTTAAACTGAAGAATTCCACTGGTGGTTAGGGCCATGCCTTTGGAGACTGTTGGATTGTGATAACTGGGGGGCAAAAACACTGAAAACCCAAAAGATGCTGTAAAACCAAACAAGGGGTACGGACCAAGCAGCACTTTTACCAGGGATGGAAATATTTATAATTTGTATGGCAGTTACCAGTAATTCAGTGCAGCAGCTTCTCATTTGTTGTTTGTTTTTTTCTTGCAGGTACCTTGCAGCTGGGAAGAGCACTCGTGGGCAGGCTATCCTTGGCCCAGAAAATGCAGATATTGCCAAAGATCCCTCATGGGTCAAACGATGAATTGCTGTTGACCGTCCAAGCTAATACAGAACAAGCCCATCAGTGTGACTACAGGATCAGTTTTTTGTAGTAACTTTCAACTGTGCTGTGGTCCAACTTAATGTTCATTGCTGCTTTTAACAGTATCCAACAAACCCATTTAAAGCTGTCCTTGAAATAACTATGTGATAAATTCTCTAACCACACAGTATTTGAGAGCAAGAATGATTTGCTCTGCTATGGCAAAGACAGACCTTACTATTTTACTGAAGACTCACTCCTCCAGTCATATGGATACTATATAAATTAAATATTTTTGTATATGTAAAGCTCTAGAGTTTTAAATGGTGTTTGCTTGAAATAATGTCCACCATTCAATATATAAAAAATATCTGTCCTTTCATTCTTTGGTGTGGTAATTCCATCTTCCTTTGTATAAGCCACTTACAGGTAGAGGAGCTTTCTGACAGGGCATTGCACCTTGCGTCAAGCCAACTTTGCGGCATCGTGGATTACAGCATAGTGGGCAATTCCCTAATCCCACGGTGTATTTTAAGTTTACCAGTTTGGGCAACATTCAGGTGTAGTTTGATATGACATAGTCAGGTATTTCAAATTTTTGTCAAGGTTGAGTTAAAAGATAAGCTGGCATAAAGAATCATAGAGTGACCAGGTTGGAAGAGACCCCCCGGATCATCAAGTCCAACCATTCCTATCAAACACTAAACCATGCCCCTTAGCACCTCGTCCACCCGTGCCTTAAACACCTCCAGGGAAGGTGACTCAACCACCTCCCTGGGCAGCCTGTTCTAGTGCCCAATGACCCTTTCTGTGAAAAATTTTTTCCTGATGTCCAGCCTGAACCTCCCCTGGCGGAGCTTGAGGCCATTCCCTCTTGTCCTGTCCCCTGTCACTTGGGAGAAGAGGCCAGCACCCTCCTCTCTACATCCTCCTTTCAGGTAGTTATCTACCTTTCAGGTAGAGAGCAATGAGGTCTCCCCTCAGCCTCCTCTTCTCCAGGCAAAACAACCCCAGCTCTCTCAGCCGCTCCTCATAAGGCCTGTTTTCCAGCCCCTTCACTAGCTTCGTCACTTTTCTCTGAACTTGTTCCAGAGCCTCAACATCCTTCATGTGGCGAGGGGCCCAGAACTGAACACAGGATTCGAGGAGCAGTCTCACCAGTGCCGAGTACAGAGGGAGAATAACCTCCCTGGACCTGCTGGTCACACTGTTTCTGATACAAGCCAAGATGCCATTGGCCTTCTTGGCCACCTGGGCACACTGCTGGCTCATATTCAGTCGGCTGTCAACCAACACCCCCAGGTCCCTCTCCTCCAGGCAGCTTTCTAGACAGACTTCTCCTAGTCTGTAGCACTGCACAGGGTTGTTGTGCCCCAAGTGCAGGACCCGGCATTTGGCCTTGTTAAACCTCGTGCCATTGGACTCTGCCCAGTGGTCCAGCCTGTTCAGATCCCTTTGCAGAGCCTCCCTACCCTCCAGCAGATCGACACTTCCACCCAGCTTAGTGTCATCTGCAAACTTGCTAAGGGTGCACTCAATGCCTTCATCCAGGTCATTGATAAAGACATTGAACAGGGCTGGACCCAGCACTGAGCCCTGGGGAACCCCACTTGTCACTGGCCTCCAGCTGGATTTCACACCATTTCCCACCACTCTCTGGGCCCGGCCATCCAACCAGTTTTCCACCCAGGAGAGTGTGCGCCTGTCCAGGCCAGAGGCTGACGGTTTCTCAAGCAGAATGCTGTGAGAAACTGTGTCAAAGGCTTTACTGAAGTCCAGGAAGACCACATCCACAGCCTTTCTCTCATCCAGTAGCTGAGTCACTTTGTCATAGAAGGCGATCAGGTTAGTTTGGCAAGACCTGCCTTTTGTGAACCCATGTTGACTGGGCCTGATCACCTGGTTCTCTTGCGTGTGCTTCATGATAGCACTCCAGATCACCTGCTCCATGACTTTCCCTGGCACTGAGGTGAGACTGACAGGCCTGGAGTTCCCTGGGTCCTCCCTGCGACCCTTTTTGTAGATGGGCACAACATCAGCCAGCCTCCAGTCCAGTGGGACTTCCCCAGTCTTCCAGGACTGTTGGAAGATGATGGAAAGGGGTTTGGCCAGCACATCCGCCAGCTCCTTCAATACCCTTGGATGAGTCCCATCTGGCCGCATAGACTTGCGGGTGTCTAGCTGGGCTAGCAAGGCTCTGACCACCTCCTCTTGGATCATGGGAGCCCCATTTTGCTCCTCTAGCTCCTGGGTTTGTACACAGACGGAACAACTTTCTTTACAATTAAAGACTGAGGCAAAGAAGGCATTAAGTACCTCAGCCTTTTCCTCATCCCCTGTCACTGTTGTTCCTTCTGCATCCAATAGGGACTGTATGGTCTCCCTAGCTATGTTTATCAACCGAATTTTAAAAATCAGTTTTGCCCTTTTTCCTCATTGTGCGATTTCTTTGGAATAGTTTTGAAGAAACTGAGAGAAAAGCTGTTAAAGCTTTTATAAGGAGAAAGTATTTAATTCTAACCTAATTCTTAAAAAGCCAAGAGAAACAAGCTTTCCCAGCTGTGAATATGTCCTTGCATGGTTAGCTGCTTTTTTACTTCATTAGAGTGTATTCCTGTACGCTGCAGGAATATTCCCCCAGTTGGTTAAAAGCTGGTGAACACAATTTCTGACAAGCCACTCATGATGTATGCAACAGTACTTTATTTCACTTCAGATACATTAAGCACATCCTGAAACTCGACACAAAGCTAGCCATCTACACTTATTTTTGGGGTGTAAGTACTCTGAAACAAAGTGCAGCAGATGAGTAACTTACAGAGTGCATAGTACGGTGTTGCACTTAATGTTAAAGGGCAGTACCAGTAAATGGTGCTTATCCATTAGATGCTAGGGTTTGTCTCAAACATAACAAATACAGGACAAAATCTGTGTAACATCTGAATGTCTTGTTCCACATAAAGTGCTGGTACAATAATTTAAATGTTACAAACAAAGCTGTAACGAGTCTAAAGCATTGTTACTCACAATGTGCATCTATGACAATAATCTAAATGTGATGTCTTTAGATGGCTCCGGTTTCTGCTTCCTTTGGGCTGTGCATAGCAACATGTTCCAGCTGGCCTGAATCTGAAACATCATAACTAGTCTTGTACTTGGCTAGGATTTTCATCAGTGGTCGCAGCTTCAGCCACCACTGCTCCTTGGGGATCCTGTGCCTGTGTAAGATGTGCAGGGAGAAGAAAAGATAAGGCAATTTACTTAGCAGCCAAGACAAACACACAGTACTAACAGTAATGGCATGCCTTATAAGTGCATCAGATACTGGTATTTATGATGGGATGTTAACGCTGACCCCAGCTGGGGAGAAATAAGGACAGAATACTGGCGGAAAGAATAGATTTTCTGCAAGATGTTCTTTATAGGTACAGATAATACCAAATAGGGCGCAAAAATGCTGCCCCACTGAACTCTACCAGAAGTAAAATAATTTTTAGGCATTAGAGCAAAGGAAGTTATTTAAAAGGACGGTGGAGTCCTGGAATTCATAATGAGACTTCCAAGTAGAAGGAGGATGGAGAGAAAGCACGAAGGGACTTGTTAGAGAGACAAGTGAACAAAGTGATTAACTGGCCAAATGTAGGCCAAAGACAAAAGCGGAATCAAATGGTTGGCAAAGCTGTGTCAGCACTGTGGAGATGTTCATTTGATGTGGTGAAAGGAAGCCTGTGCTGAGGCATTTAACGTGTAAGCAGCATATACGTACACAAAGTCTGTTTCGTTCTTAAGCTCAGCCACAGGTTGGAAAACAAGGTTGCGTCTACGCATTCCCAGCAAACAGACCGAGTCATCCGTATTGGCAAATACTTTTCCTAAAAAGAATGAAATGTCAGGATCTTTCTTACTTGCACTTGTAAGGGCAAATACCCTTTTTCTGTAATTAAACTGAATAGGGAGGTTACAGTAGCTTAATTCCAGTTACTGAATAGTCAATGTAATGATTAAACTTCAATTAGTACTTAAATGGGGTTAGGAGATCTTCATTTTTTTAGCTTAGCTTTGGAGATTAGCAATGAAAATAAAGTGCAATTAAACAACAACAAGACTGAATTTTATCATCCAATTTTAAATTACATTTTAGTAAATAGTGCTTTACAAAAATTCCCAAAGAAGATATATTACCTTCTTCTGTCTCCCATGTAGCCACCATGAAACAAAAAGGAAGAACAGATGTAACTATATAACCATCAATTCCTTCATGCACAAAAAACTGCAATCACACTAGCATTTCTGATCTTTCTTTAAGAAAACTGCTATCAAGTATTGACCTCACTTGAGAGGAAATCTTCTTACAGCAGGAAGCACAGGAAGGCCCTACTAAATAATAAAAAGATAATAAAGAGGGAAAGTAGTATGCTGACTAACAAACTAACAGACATTCAAATGTTTGCATAATAGAGTAGTCTTTTATACTGATAGCAAACCAAAGACAGAAACAAGAGAGAGAACTAAATATTTCTGCACCTTTTCGGTAGGTTTCTTTCAGTTTTTTGGAGATCCACTGCATAGCTTTTGCAGAAATTTTTGTCCCAAAGTTTCTATCAAACGGCGAAGGTGCACCACCCTGTATGAATATTTAACTGTGTGTTAATTTAGTCAATGAATCAGTATCTGTGTCTTCTTGTTTTATCAGTTGTCTCTATTAATGGCCTGCTCTACTTATTTCCCCACTTAGAAAAACAAACTAACCAAAAACCCCACCACACAAATCAAGCTACACCAGCTAAATTATGTATTAAGCACTTGTAGATTTCTCTTTGAATCAACAGTACTTTTCTCTTAAATGGAAGGCACCGTTTTCCCTTTCTTCCACCTCCCCTTAGCGCTGATCATTAAGCACTGCCCAGCTATCACCCTGCCACAGGGCAACTGGCTTCAGCATAATATAACACAGGAGACTGTTGAAAGACAGGGGTCAGAGGGAGCCTAAGATACAGAAGAACAAGGACTGACTGTAATCTAAGAAAGCCTGGGAAGCATAGCTCTCTTTTGCAGCTATAATAAGGAAGGCAATAATGCCATGTGCGTAACATTAGAATGAAACCACTGTGTTGGGACTTGCTCAACTAGTAATCACCTTTCTTTTTTGGCTGCTTTTATTCCAAGTATTATAGCAGCCTTTGCACAGTGCTGGGAACAGAAGTGCTATTTTGGTTTGGGTTTTCAACACTCTACTATATGAAGTCTGAATTTCTGTCCATTTTCAATGCAGTAGATGGGACTGAAACCATAAACCTAAGTAGTTCCAAATAGTTTCAAACAGATTGCTCGACTAATGCTGGTCTTCATCTTCAAAATAAGCTTTGCTCAACTTTACACGGGAATTACCAATCTCAACGTTGAATGATCTAAAGATACATGAGCAAGGCGGACTCTATATACTACTTGAAATGACTTAAAAGGAGAGACAGTTGTTTCACTATTAGTACTTGAGAAATTCGTCTCTATTTGACTCTACACCTCAGTCTGAGTGCTTAGTGTAGCCAAATCAGAAACTTACAACTTGCCCATTAACAAGCAGTATAGTGAGATAAAGAGATGCAAGGTATAAAGAACACAAGGATTAGCTCGCTACTGTTTCCTCTACAAGAACAATCCATATGCATGTATTTTCTCCATGAAATCTCGTTTCTTACAGTGTTGGGAAGAAAGATACATCACAGATGAGCATATAAGTATACTCTAAAGATGTATTATGACAATAATAAGATAGCTGTTATGATCTATTAAAACCATATAATTGTTTATTAATACAGACAGGAGAAGAATAAAAATTAAAATAATTAAGAATCTAATGCTTTTCCCTCCTAGGTTTTTAAGAAGGAATTGCAATAAAATATAATGCTAACGAAAAACATCTGAATTATCTACGAACAAAACTCCACATACTTTTTTTTTATTTTAATACCGAGTCAGACTTTCTTGACATACTTAAAGAGTAGATGCTCTTTGTTCACGCAAAGTCAAGCTTGTCTGTAATTTTAAGGTAATTTTTACCTGCTGCATGTGGCCCAATACATTTTTTCGACAGTCAAACACTCCTTTCCCTTCTTCAGAATACAGCTGATAAATGAAGTCAGTTGTGTAGTTCTCATTGCAGTTCTCATTTCTGTAAGGCCAGATACAGTTAGAAAATTTACTATCAAGTAGTGGATGTCTTCATAGCTACTGAATAACAAATGTTTTCTCATTTTCTTGATACCAGTAATCACAGCTTAGAATATTTTCATCTAATCATGTGTTCACTTTCAAGCAACATGCTCAAGATTTTGAAGTCTGCATTACTTTTACTACACGGACATCACTGGCAGGCCTCTTGGGATCCATTGCTCAACAACGTAGTGAAAAATAACATTTTAGGTCTGACAAACTCACTATGCAGTAGAAAAAAATGCATTTAAACAAAAAGTCATCTACTTCCTATGCCGACATTATGCCCTCCTTCATAAAATCCTGGATAATAAATACAATCTTGGACTGTTCCTTACCAATACTGCAAATGCAGGATATTTTTTCACCTTCATCGTATAACTAGTAGAACTTAAACAAATATAATTATATCCTCATATAATTTATTGTGGCATTAATTTTTCAGCCCTTCAGTACTTGGCATACTGAAAATAAATGCTCAAGAAAGAGAAGCTACAGCCTGACTCATGCTGACATCAAAATGTTTTGATTTTTCAATGATAACATATTCTTTGTTATCTCCCAAAATCTAAGTAGGAATTTTACAGTAAAGGCCAAACTATATGTATACACAGTTTTCCCACTATCTTTAGTAAGAATCTTCAAAAAAGACAAAGCCAACGTGAAAATAAGCTGAAAATCAGATAAAGTATTAGATCGTAATTAGCAACTATATTAACATAGAAAGAAGGAACTTCTGGACTTAAGCATCCAGACAGCTCCCAGACTTGCCTTCTGGAAATACCACTTAGTAGAGGAACAATCAAAGAATACAGACTTAAGAGCATCTTTCCAAGTGGCCAGACAGCCTATGTGGCTGGAAGTGATCAGCAGCACTTATGTTATCTATCAAAACTACTTTTACTTACCTCAGCACAAGACCACGCTGGATGCTGGTTTTCATTTTTTCAGTTAAGTGTTCCACATTAGCCTAGAAACAACAAAAGCATTTTTAAAAAAACATACAGAAATCTAAAACAACTTTAATGAAACTACATATCTTGAAAACTTCTGTAAAGCATTACACATGAAATAGTATGTGCAAATTATAACAGTCAATAGATTTTTGGAGATCCGGGATAATATTCTGTGCATTGGGTTAAAACTAATTTTGTATGTTGTATAGATTGTATGTTGCCCTTACTCACAGTCATGCAAAAGTCCTGTTATGGATACAGTGAGAGGGTGGTGAGGCACTGGAACATTTCGTCCAGTTGTGGATCCTCCATCCCTGGAGGTGCTCAAAGCCAAGCTGGATGAGGCTTTCTTTGAGCAACCTGATCTAGTAGAAGGTGCTCCTGCCCGTGGCAGGGGGGCTGGACCTAGATGATCTTTAAGGCCCGTTCCAACCCAAACCATTCTATGATTCTATGTACTGCCTTGCTGGTACTCCCATACATGACATGAAGACAAGAAGTCACTGAGAAATGGGTGGGGAGGAATTACAATTCATTGCATGCCTCTCTTCCTTTCAGGAAATTTCTAACCTTTTAGCTTTACATTTGTCCTCAGCACAGGAAGGACTTGGATTTGTTGGAGTGGGGCCACAGAGATGACCATAGCTGGAGCTCCTCCCTGATGAGGACAGGCTGAGAGAGATGGGGTTGTTCAGCCTAGAGAAGAGAAGGCTCTGGGAAGACCACATACCCCTTCCAGTACTTTAAGGGGGCCTATAGGAAAACTGAGGAGGAGCTCTTTATGAGGGAGTGTAGTGATAGGACAAGGGGTAATGGTTGTAAGCTGAAGGAGAGGAGATTTAGATTAGCTGTTAGGAAGAATTATTTTCCTGTGAGGATGGTGAGGCACTGGCACAGGTTGCCAAGGAAAAGTTGTGGAAGCCCCAACATCTATCAGAGATAATAAATAATGGTCTGTTGTGGGACATGACATACACAAATGATATATATATACACACACACATATACGTGTAAATATATATAATTAAAATATTGTACACTTGAATTTTATGTCAGGTAAGTCTAGTGTAGTTGAATACTGTGTCCCAACAATGGACCTCACAGTGGCATGTATCAGCAATAATAAATAAAAAAAAGTAGGAAAGTGGCTGGAACTGCCTGGTATTTACAAGACCTTGAAGCAGAGCCCAAGGAGCACGCTCAGCCAGGAAAGGTGTTATGAGAACAGAGCCTGGCGTTGAAATCACTGTTAGTGTGGGACAAATAACAAGTTGGTACTCAGCCTCTTCACACATTGGCCATACGAGGAGAAGGTGATACTGCTAACCCTTTTTGCAGTCCCCAAGAGGAGTATAAAAGGAGCTGGGGTGGACAGGTGAGGGGCGAGAAGGAATACGTGCACATCTGAATCTGTGGGGACACCCTGGAAACTGCAGTACCCATCAGCTCAACCATCTGAGCACCATGCTCCACCTACTTCTGCTCAGTGACTGACATAAATTACATGAGGCAATAAGCTGTTAAGTTTTTAGGTAGCCAGGCATAATAGGTTAAAATACAATAGTATATTTGAACAATAAAGTATATTTGATTTAACCGTGATTTAGTGGTCCTGGTTTTGCACACAGGTAGCTATACACAAACCTAATACACACCCCTTGAGGTGTTGAAGGACACGTTGGATGAGGCTTTGAGCAATCTGATCTAGTGGAAAGTGTCCCTGCGTGTGGCAGGGAGGTTGTAACTATATGATCTTTAAGGTCCTTTCCAACCTGAATTATTCCATGATTCTATAACCGCAGCTAGTACCAACGGCCTCAGAAGTGCAAGTGCCTTGTAGTAGACAAATTCAATATCACTTTACAGCCTGACATGTAATCCTTGAAGCCCGAGATCTTTACTTCAGTAACACCTTCAAACATGCTCAAGTCCATAGCTGTGGTATCACTGTCAGTATCCAATTAATCCTACATACTATTCAAATTGTGACACAAACAGCCATCTAATACAACAGAAAAGATATTTCTTTTTTCCCTATTTTTGTTTTTCTTTTAAAACTACCCAGGTCTGTTCATTTACATGTTATTTAAGTATCAAATCAGAAAAATAAAAATAAAACAAACCACCTAGTAATGTTTAAGGACTAATCAAATCATTTTGTCAGTTAACTGAATCTTGATGCCAAGAATAACTGGTGTGTAGGTTCTTAATAGCCTAAGAACTGGCATTATATGAAAGTGCTACTGACAAACGCATCTTTTAGATACAATCTAAACATCTATGCTTTTCTTAACACAAGCCATCTACCTCAAATATACACATTATGCTATGTATGTACAACAATTTATTAAATATGAGGAAAACATTTCTAATGCTGCATACCTGGAGCTCTCGGATATCAAACTGTTCTTCAAAGATATAAGCAGCATCAGCTCCTGCCGCAAGAGCTCCCATATTAGCCAGATAACCACAATAACCACCCATGGTTTCAATGATGAATACACGACGCTTGGTACCACTGGCCGATTGTTTGATGCGATCACATGTCTAATCAAAGACAAGATATTGCAAGTTTAATTAAAATACGTCTGAATTTGTATGGCTTCGTATGTCATACAATTTTATGCCACTTATTGGTAAAAGAATTTATAAAAAATAATACTTAAAAATTCCAACACAGCATAACCCAGTTAACTATAATAATTACCAAATAAATTAATATTTATAAATAACACATTGAATACCACCCTCAAAATAAAATGTTTTGCTAAGATTTATTTGTTTGCTTCCTGCAAATACTAAAACAAGAATTAATTTTGCTTTGTGGATGGAATTAAATTATTTCTAACAGAGATAGAAACAGATATGAAGGAGCTTTTTAATCAGCGCAGGTATGAGTAAATTTATTTGCTTTAACTCTACTCACCACTGAAGTGTTTATTTCTTCTTAGTATTGATTTTAAAATTCACTGCATTCTCAACCAAACTTAGTAAGTTACAGCTTCTTAAAATTAAGTCCTGAGCATGTATTGCCCTCTTGTTTACTTTCCAATACTGATATCCATATAAATAAATCTTTGAAGCACTACTGGACTTTTTTTTTTTTTTTAGGAAAAAAAAAAAAGGTTTTTTTTGCATTTATTAATAGGCAGGTACTTTCTATAAAAAGACTGCAATCCTCACTTGCATCTTACTCTGATCTGGATAAGAAATGTTCTGTACAAAGACATCTGTTGCTTATATGCTACTTGTTAACACCAATATTTATTAGAGCTTAGGAAATAACAGAAACAATCTCCAGTGTGGTAGGTCCTAGGAAACTTAGGAAAACACAGAAACCTAGGAATTACGTTATTATTGTTCTCTAGGTTTTAAAAAGCATTAAAAAAATAACATTTAAAAAGCTATTTTACAAACTCTTACTCCCTAGAATGAGCTGTTCTACCCTTCAGAGTTATTTTAAAGCCACCAAATAATGTATCTTCCAGGACACATAGATAGAAATAAAAAAAACACTATTTCCTCCTTTGTCTTAAAAATAAATCAGTTATACCAGACTTGGTAACAAGAATAATTTTTTAAAACTGATGTACTGTCCCTACACCCATTGTGTTCAGGAAAAATGAGAAATAAAAGTACCCGGGAAGTTTGCAATCTTGAAACCTGAATTATGATAATGTTAAAAAATCCCTATGCCTTACTCATTTTCTGAATGAGTAACTGCAGATGCTGTTAATATTTGAAGTAGTTCTGTTTCACAGACATTTACAACCAGAACCTTCATTCGGCTCACTGAAAATAATACTTCAAGCTCATAATTAAGATTATGAGTAATATGGTCTTAAAAATATACCAAACAGACCACAGAATATATAATGAATTGATACGTGGGAGAACTTAAAATAATATGACTACAACTTCTAACATGACATGGTTTAATGAACTGAAGAACAGTGTATGCATTTTTTTTAGGTCCAGCTATCAAAAGATACATCTAATTTGCATGTGCATGTAATGTGTACACACACATGCAGATATACATACACATACAAGTACAAGATTCACATGTATTTATTCAGAATATTGATGGACATTCTGTTATCCTAAGCAGGAAGTATCCCTGTAACAAACTACACGACAAAAGCCTATATTGAACTTCACCATTTTTTCACAAAGACACTCTCTTTTTCCTGTCTTGGATTTTACAGTGTCCTCAAGCACTTTACTTTCCCCTTCATGTTTTCATAGAAATTTTTGCACAGTACTAGCATCTGGCATACAATAAACAGTAACAAATTCATAAAAATCCCCACTACTTTACTCTTAATAGGGGCAAATGTGGCACTGAATTTTAACTCATTTTTTAAAAAAACTTCCCAGAACTGGATGGATACTATGCACTTACAATATAAAAAAATCTTGGCTTTAGACACTTAAGAAATAAATACATGTGCCAAGCTTTCTAAAAAAGTTTTCCAGCTGTTAGTAGAATGAAATTTTCTGCCTTTTGAGAAGCTCTGAAGGATGTAAATCATTAGTTACTTTCAGGATTACTCGCTTTAGATTTATTTAGAAGGTCTTCTATTCTGGACTACACAAGAGACATAATAGAAATTTGCCACTCTTCTTGCTCTCTCAGAATGACTGTGCCAGAAATACCCAAATAATAATTAAATTCAATACTTAAAACCATTTTATTTTTTACTGAAAGCATTACTGTAAACTGTACAAATTGCAATTAAAATTAATAATAAAAACAGTGAAATAAGAGGAAGCAGAAACATATATATTCATTTTTTTCCCATTGTGTTTTCATGTTTTCACTAGTACAGGTGCACCAGTGTTACAAGTGGTAACAGTCATAATTAGCAGACTTAGCTCAACACTTATCAAAGTAGGTAAGGGGAAGGTAATGGAGTAGTAGAAGTACCCGTGTCCTGCCTATGAATGTATGGATACAATTTACTCTGCCTACCTCTCAGGTCATCTTCACCTCAGGGATGCTGTATTGCATCTCCCAGAGACCGAGATATAATATATTCTGACAGAGCTCTTCAATTATTTACTGCAGCTTTTTCACTATATAAATAAATAACACTGTATCAACAGCGCAAACAAGCCTGCATTTCTCAAACCACTGCACTTCTATTCTGACTTTGTTCGTCAATTACTTCATAGTTAGCTACATGTATTGATAATGAGGGGTTAGATAAAAAACATGAGCTGTTCAAGGTTTACTTATTTGCTTGCATGAGACCTCAACTCAGTTCCCTTTGCTGCACCTACAAGACTCAAAAAGACAGTAAGGAACCTGGAGCTCATGTAAGAATTGTACCCAAGGGAAAAAGCTACGGCAGACTAAAACTAGAAAACTGATTGTTCTGACTGAAATGGAAAAACTAAATTCATAGGAAGTTCTGGCCTCAAACTGTTTAGTTAGCATCAGTGACAGACTTAACTGCTTATACTATGCACACATATATGTTAAGCCTAATGCAGTCTGTAAGACTATTCATGTGGTTAGTGTTAACTACGTACTTAAAACACACTACTGCACTGAACTCAGTCATTAACCCATGCAATGAATGTTGCATTTATTTATAAAACATGTGCCTTCTTCCTTCATGTAAGTAATGCCGAGGTGCTACATAAGATAAACAAAATCAAAGCAAGCAAAATATTTTATTCCCAGTAAATGTCCTAAGCTCTAATACAGCAGTCTTGGATAACAAAACAGAGACCCCAAGAGCTAAATGTTCAACATAATTAATATTTATTAGGTTAATGTTTCATAAGTCTTGGAAAAGACTGTTTAACTATAAAATATAAAACCCCACAATAAACAAATTATTTTAGAAAACTAAACATTTCAAGTCTTTAGGTATCCTTATCTTATGCACTTTACCATCTTAGCTTTTAAAATATATGCAGTCTTACCTCCACAATAGCATTCAAGGCAGTGTCAGCACCAATGCTAAAGTCTGTGCCTGGCACATTGTTGCTAATAGTAGCAGGCAACACACAGATAGGTACGCAAAACTCCTCAAAGCGGGAACGTGCCTCGTGTAGCTGCAGACAACTTTCATAGGCCTGAAGCAGTGGTACAAGTATGAGTGATACATTTCCTTTCTTAGGACTGCTCTGCTAATGACTCCTTGCATGTGGTGGTAAATTTGGCTGCCCTCTGGCCCAAGTAAATACAATTGGTGAGATTATTTGCGGGCGGATATCCTGTACATACCACAACAGTGCACTGGGGTTGCATTGGCACAATGCTCTTTGAAGAAGTGCAGAAGATTAGTGCAAGTTAATGGAGAGTGAAGTGTGCACAGCACAGATGCCTGCAACACTTGGACAGAAAAAGGCAGCACAAAGATAGACTGGAAACCATGCTGTAAGAAACCACTTAAAGAGAGCAAAGTTTGATACATGTTAAGGAGTTTAGAAAGTTAACTAGTAGAACACCTACAACTTGAAGGAAATGCTTAAAGAAAAACTATGTTATCCTATGAAGTCAAGACACGCATGTATTTCCACCAAGAAGAATGAAGAAAAAGGTTTGCCTAGATCTTCCAAGATTCTATCAACATCACATCTGTCTCTACAAACATAGACTGGACATTGGCCCAGAATAATCCAGGAACAAGTGCGCACGGATAAGTTAAAGTTTGCAAGTATACTTCAGAGTTTCTTTGAAAAGCAACTGTAGGTCTTTGGGAAGATTCCACACACTATAAAATAAGCCATCGTGTGAAAAGGATTAGGTGTTCCTCATAGATGTTAAAACAATATGTAAAAGTTTTGAACCGCTGTTTTAGGTCAGTAAACATTTTTTTTAGTTGCATTACTCCAGTTCTTCCCATGACACGTGGCAATTTTTCAAGCTGCCTATGTAATGACTCTCAACAAGAAAGCCTGATTACATAATATGCTACCTTTTTCTTAATCTCCTCCCAGAAAGGACTGGTGTTCACAGAAGTCTCAACTTTTTGATCTCTGAAATCAGTTCAGAGAAGCAAACTATTGCAGATCAAATTATTAGACTGCTATCACCACAAGTATGTATAGAGTGACTGATTTAAGTAATAACTTACAATAAAGTGATAGGGAAAAAAATTTGATCTGCCAGAGTTCTGCTCTCCAAATTTTTTTCCTAGATCAAGCAGATCCTGTTCAGTAAGAGGACAGGATATATGGCAATAGGTAGGTAAGTGCAAACTGACTTCCTCAAATCTATACCTACTCATCTGTTTTATAAGTGCAATTTTCATTTGAGCTCAGTATTAGTATTCATTGCCAGTTGAACAATACAGTCTGAAAGTGCTTCAAAGACTGCACTTTCAGACCTGCAGCTCTGAGAAGCAGCATAGCTGGAAGGGATTTTTTAATTTTTTTTTTTTCCCATGGATGAGACTTCACTGAGAAAATTCCAGTAATCGCCTAGCTCAACTCAGCTCAGTCAGGCTGCTCTGAATTTTAATTTCTACTGCAAAATAAAGACACACACTGAGTCACAGTGCTTTGGTAAAATCACGTAACTTCCTGGAGATCTGCAAAACATGAGTTTCTCTAAAATGCTTTATATTGAGACTTTTGGGAAACCAAGCTGAAGGGAGATTTAGAGCAATAACTAACATAATTGGTTAGTCTCCATTTATGACATGTTAAGATGCAGTTAAGATATGTTTGACTTGCATTAAATATTGCCATTTTATTTGATGCAAGTCATTGCAGCAAACATATCCAAAGACTGTTCCTTCACCAAGCATGAGCATTAGATGATCATATGCAACATCTTTGCATTACTGCAGAAAAATATAAAATGCTTTCACTAAAGGGTTACTTAATAATGAAGGGTAAACAAGGGGCTGGTGGTTTTAAGAACTGGTTTACACTTCTTTTTAAAATAAGTACTACAGTAAGATCATAGGGATACTATACCTACGTCAACAAAGTGGCTTAATCATTTCACACCCTTTCATTATATTTGTGCTATCAACAAGGGTATTGCCATAAAAGCTTTGTAAAAACACATGCACTCAAGCAAAGTCTGTGATTTCTTAATTTTATAACGATCTAAAAGCAAATGGTCATTGAAAGGAATGGATTTATTGCCCTAGCTCCACATTCAGTTGTTGCTGGTCTGAACTGGATACTTTAATTGACTAGGTACCTTGGCCAGGCTAACTTTCAGCTTCCTAGTTCAGACTAATGTAGAGCCACATATGCTAGTACCAGCACTGGGAGAGTACAGGAGTCGGTTTTTCAAGGAAACTGCATGGAGACTGCATTATGGCAATCTGTATCTCACACCTTAGCAGTAAAGATTCTTTTTTGTAGCTGTTTACTATTCTTTTTCTCATTAAATCAATTCATCAACCTGTATATACTTCCCCTTGATGAAACGCAATGGCAGATTCTCAAAGAAATACTACAGAGAGTTCCACCATCTTCCTTTTTCAGATTCCATTTTTCTCTGGTTTTAGCTGGTACTTTTCTTTTAATTTCCCATTTACTTCTGTATCTCCTAAAATTAAATGAATATTCTTCCATATCTTGTTCTGGTTTATTCCTCTTTCATTCAGTTTCCTCTAGCCTACCAGTAGGCTTTGTTTTCAAATTAAACTTCCCATGTTCTGTAGTTGAAAGTGTCTTTTTATTCACTCTGCCTAATTACAGAGTAGTTTTCTGCTATTTAGTTCCACCTGCAACATGTATTGCCAATGCCTCTTTTTGATCACTGTTAAGTAAACCAACTTTCATTTAAGAAGAAATTTCTATCCTTCCTGGTTATACAGGAAAAAAATTAACACTTCTTTGTTGTCACATTCCAGAGGTCTGCTATCTGAAATAACATTCTATTTATTTCACTGTATTAGCAACATGAGGCTGAGAATACAGGTATTTTTATGATCGTAGTTATCTTACTGATATCTCTTTTCAAAGAACATTCAAAGTCCATGTTCCCATCCTGCAATTCTAAAGAATTTATATTGCATACAGATACACAAGCCTTCAGCGTACACTTTTTCAGCTACTGAAACCTCCAGCTTTCCCCAGGTATTTTACATTATGGAGTCTTCACAATTGTTCTAATATTCTGAAAACTGAAGTGAAAAATATAGCATAAGATGAATTTAAAACACTTCAAAAAAAACCCCTAATTCTATTATTCAATTGACTACAAGTCTGTATTTTAAAACAGAAATGCATAAGTGGAGCATTTCAAGAGGTTTATAGAATCTATTATATATTCTAAATTCCAGTTATTGTGAAATGTACCATCCACGATCTGTGACTTGAGGAAAAGCACATTCTTCCTTAATTTGTCATTCGTAAGTTATGTGTCTGTCTGACTGGTTTGTATTTCGTTTTTTAAAGGTAGCATCTTGACACATTTTATCTGCATATATCTCAAGGTATCATTTACATGTCTTGACAAGCTTCAAACCACCTAACTATGACAAGTGTCTAGTAATGTCACTAACAAACACTAACAAGACCTCATTACACAGCAGATATGTACTCACCTTACTAAAGGTTGTCAAGAACATAGAAGAGCAATAGCACAAACAAAGTGTGATAACATTTTGGTGTTCATAATAGGTACTAATCTGAGAGCACTGAAAATTATGATGCATTTATTCACCTAATAGTGACAATAGGAATAAAAATGCTATAAACTAGACACAACGGACATTCATGTCCATTTGCTACTTGTGTAGCAACCAACAGTCAATTGTTACTACAGTCAATTGTTTGCTACTTGTGTAGCAACAGTCAATTGTATGACTTGTATTGAGTCTATCAATCAGTCACACTTCATAGGAGGCATCATCACTACTGAAACTGAACTGAACATACAGCACAGGAATAAAAGGATACTTTTTTCTTTATCAGTTTTACTGAATCATGTTCAAACAATCAAAGCAGAAAACTGAAAAGATACCAAGCAGAAATGTTTTCCCAATGCAAAAGTCTGTTCCTTCGCAAAAAGAGAAAAAAACCTTAATTTTTCATTGGACTTATTCTAAATCTTGCAAATCCATTACATTTTATATTTGTTTCAGAGAAAAATCAAAGCAAAATTAAATGCAAAACCAAGACAAAAGAAATCAGTAAAAATATCAGTTTGAAAAGTTTTCAACTACTGCATTGAAAGTACGGAGATACTTTCTGTTATCTAAAGGAGAAGAATGAAATCTAGAAGCCTAGCTATAAACCAAAACTCAACAACAGAAAGACTGACTGATGCCAATAGATCCTATTTTACATGAAATAACCTATAAAAAGAAGCCAGTTAGGTAAACAAAGCTTAAGAAGGAAAGAAAAGAAAATAGGAAAGTAGGTGTTATGCACAATCATTCTACTCACCTTAATTTCTGACCAATCATTTTGGCAGATATTTTTATTTACCAGAACTGGAAACATCAACATTTATTACCTAAGTTTTCTACAAAGAATACATTCAAGATATATCTCAGTTAGCTTACTCTTCTTCAATGCACTAGTTAAGGAAACTGAGGGGTTTATTTTTACTGAAGACAGAAATATTTATGTTGACATGTTAAGAAACAGAAACAATAAAGGTGAAAATTACGTTAGTACTACTGAAATTGACAGCGTTTGAGGAATCTTGCAAAATTCTGAAAATAATATAATTATTAAAATCTTCAACTATATCTAAGTGACAGAAGAACTGGTATTTCAAGAACAACTTGAAATTCTTTCCCCACTTTACATGAGCAACATGCTTGTTATTTTTCACTTTCTAAAAGTGAGCTTAATATGTACAATCAGTAAAAATATTCTGCATTTTGGCTCCAGTACAGCTGGAGGCAGGAATCAGAAAGTGGAACTTGTAATATAATATGTTAATTCATTGCAACCCAGTGAGCAGGTCATGAAATGATCCTGTATCTTTTTTGTAAGTGAAAATGTGAATATAATTTCAAACCCAAATGTGTTATTAAGTCTCTGCTGCATTTTAAACTATGCCCATTGCAACTGTATCTGCAATACATATGTGTCCACAGATCATGTTAAAAAAAATTAAAATTAGTTTAATGTCACTGTTATTCTATTACAGACAAAATTATATCAGAATCTATAGAAACAGAATTACTCTTCCTAGTGCAAGTACAATGGATTAATGCTTGTTAAGTGATTCAGATGAAATGTAAATGTATGCACCTGAAAATTTCATATGTGAAAATTTCATATGTGGGGTGTTTGACAATGTTCCTTCTAACCAACTGAGCAATTTTTAATTCATATCACATTACTGGATTTTATTTTTAAAAAATATTTCATAATATGCTTCAAATCTTTTTTGTTAACTGTTTTAGTAGACTACATGTAATTCTTATTATTAGAGAAATATGGATCCTACATTCTTTATTAGAGAAATAAGGATATTATATAGATAAACAAGGATCTCCGAAGGGAACAACATTCATTCAGCATTTTTAACAGTAGAGTATACTGATACTTTATATATAAAAGGGATTTTTTTTTTCTCTACAGTGTATCAAATGATCATCAAGTCTTTGCTTTAGGTTTCTTTTTTTCCATATAAAACAGATATACTCCATCTTACATTGTAGTTTCAGCGAAAACCTAATGGAAGCATTTGGGATTCTAAACCTCTTATTTAAATAAGTATAATGAATATGGCTGTATCAAGTAACCATACAGTTTCAAAGTTCTGGTCCATAAAAATATCCAGTTCTAGCCAATTTAGTCACTTTTAACCAGAACTGTTTTGTTAGTAAGCGCACACACCAGAGTAGACTTACATCAGTTATAGTGTTCAGAGCAGTATCTGCACCAATGCTGAAATCTGAACCCGGTACATTGTTGGATACAGTTGCGGGAACCATAACCATTGGAACACAGAATTCGTCATATTTCTCTCGGGCAGCTGACAATTCCAGAAGTCCGAGGTACGCCTGTTGGGCACAGGCATTGGGTGGAAAATTAGGATGAATAAAATAAGGGTAAAGTTGGAGTAATAAAACGGAAAGGGCCACAAGGGGAGCCACTTCTACCACAGCACACTTCAGCTAGTCAAAGCATTAAGGAACCACTAAAATCTAATACAAACACATAAAAAAAGGAAAGTATTAAAATCAGGTATACATTCAAAAACAAACAATAACCGGAACATTGATTTTCAAGAGAACACATAACTTGGACATAAAAAATTGCTTTGTACAACACAACCATACTGTATAATTCAGCTACGGCTACTCCTCAATTAACAGTTTTGTATTCCTGAAGTAGGGCCACCTAACAGCTTGTAAAAAGGGATGATTCATTCTTCATCAAAAAGCATTAATCATGTTCTCCTCTGGGAAGAGCTCATGAAGTACTTTTCTGAATCAAGATTCCAAACATCTCTTGTTAAAATAAAATGAGCATGAAATATGGAAAAAAAAAAGAAAATATTTTACTAAATCAATTGCAGATTTTGAAATGCACTATGTGAGAGTAATTAAAATAAGGGACTACAGTGTAATTACTACTGAAGGTCAAGAACTTCTGGAAGTATGTTCAAAGTACTGACAGTATAGACTGGAACTTGCACTACTGAAGTTAACATTTATTTTTCTTCAATACAAAATACCATCACCTTATTTATTTATTTAGCACACCCCATTTTGCAGTTACTAGTCTCAGTCTTGAATGTCAATGTTCCACGAAATCAATGATTGAGTACTTCTGATCCTAAACACTGTTCGTTGTGTATCACATATAGTTACAAATAATGCACTTTACATGAAGAAGGGGTTAAAATTGAAAACATCTATTCCTTTCGTCAGGAATTCTACTCTACTTAAACATAATTAGACGTTTCAGTGTACCTCAAATCCACCAATAACCATAAGGGCATTAATGTTGTTAGTGCGCATCTGGTCAGCAATCTTCTCCAAATATTTTGCTGGGAGAGTCCTAAGAAGTTTTAAACCAAAACAAAAATAAAAACAATGTACAGACTCTGCAGCAATAAGAACCAATTACTAAGCTGAAACAGTAAACTGACTAGGCAATGCAGTACTTTTTCCTTACGTATTTATCCATACAAATAATTCTTCCTGACAACTAGTAAAGAATCATGTCAACTTTTTAAGAAACTTCAGGTCTGCAATCCTCCTAAGTGTAAGGACCCCAGGAAACTTTTAAGTTGAGGTCCCAACTCCCATTTTTATTCTTTCTTCAGAGCTGGTATAATCCTATAAAGATAACAAAACTGGAATGTAGCGATTTAAAAATAAAAAAGGAAAAAAATCTAAACTTAAAACATTACATACATTAAAACAAGGAAAAGAGCATGAAATCATACAGTGATTACAATAAATACTAAAATTCATCATATCAACTGGCAAAATATTAACATTACCGTTTTGTACCAAGAATTGATCCTCCTTGACCAGTCCAGCCACCAACATCCCCCCAGCTGATTTCCTTTATCTTTGAATAAAAGTAAAGAAGTAGATTCTGTTAAGTAATCATCCAATTACTTCTGTTGACATGCAGCAATCACCAGGTACTACTTCATGTGAATCTGTTGAAATAAACTGCTGGACACTGACAGCACCAAAAAAATGAACTTGGCAAAGAATGAAAACAGCATCAAGAGGTTAACTTAATTTCTCTTGAATTCTTAACAATCCATTTCCCTCCAATTTGTTCTTTCTTCCTCTAGATCACGATGAACCCTGCCTCCTTCTTTTGTATCATGCTCCTATTTTCACACCCTCTTCTGTTGAATGTGAAACACAAATCTAAAACTATGTCTTTGAAGTTAGTTTTGGGATCTCCAGTTAGGCATAGAAATCCAAGTTTTGCATCCATTTTCTCCTCAATATACCAAGTGATACCAACATTTAAAACAGGGGAACGTAAGAATTTAATTCACCTGGGGAATATAAAAAAGCTTCCTTCCTCAACAAGCACCCCTGCAAAGTCTCTAACAGCAAAGAAACATTAACACAATGACTCACTGCACAGTACAAGCTATTCCTCTGTTATTTTGTGGAAAACCTACCATGTGCTAAACACTGACCAAAATTTGAAGGCAGGACTCATCTGAACTAAATTTTGTGGCTCTGCAGCATGTGATTAGCAATACCCAAGATAAATGAATCTATAGACTTGAATAACTGAAAAACAGAGTTACAATTTGGGTTGTATATATCTTTATGAAATAAAAGAACTTACAGAATCAGTTCCTACAGCAGTTATGACAGAATGTTACCGTCTGAGAACAGAAACTAAGGTAGTGGTGTGGGATGGTGTACATAAAGGTACGTAATCCACACATGTAATACTGACCTTTCCTCTAGCAAAACCTTCAAATCCATCAATGACAGCAAACATTTTATGGCCTTCAGTTATGCCAACTCTTACTGCAGCTCTCACTGCAGCATTCATCCCAGCTGCAGGGGCGCCAACATTTAAAACTGCCACATTAAAATTAGTCTGCAAGAGAAAAATAATATTTAGCAAGCACTTTAATTTCTACACCATAGTTAATTTGTCCATCGTACACAGTTGCTAAATACTGGAATGTAGGAAAGGAAATTTCAAAGGCCCTAAAACCATCCAAAATTTAAAGTTAACCAGAAAACACATACACTTATTTCCTCATTTACAGAAAATGACACAGAAACAGACAGTTTAAATTTTTTTTTTTTTTTAAATAAGACTATCACATTTGCCTTTGGTTTGCAGGTTAAGTTGTTCAGATTTTTAAATTCTAACTCAGCTAGGTTCCAGAAGAATAAATATCCTGCATTATTCTACCAGTTTCATGTTAACAATGCAATAGTTTACTGCAAAAGCACCCAGAATAGCCAAGAAAAGCACAGGAACTGATTCTAGCACCATAGCAATTAGGTGCATGTCTTCGGTACCACAGAAAGCAGAGCAGACAACGATTTTTAAATAAAGTATCAGCTGGGTTTTTAGAGCAGCTGACAATATTGAGGAACACTCAACATCTTTCACAGGACCATACATCTTCATATTATGGCAGATTTTAAAGCATCTCCTAACAACTCAAAGTAACTGTGCTTATACACAGGGTCTCCCCAAGTTTAATGAGTATTGCCAGGTAAGCAGCTAATCTATTCAAAGAGAAAAGCAGCCTACATTTCCTTCTGAAGTCATCCACCACAAAAAGATAGAATAAAACTATTTTAAATCAAAATACAAAAGTCCAATGCTAACAGTACTATATTTTCATTAGCATATATAAACAAACAAACATACATACATACATCTGATCTGGCAAAGCAAATGCTCAATATACACAAAAAAATTCTTTGATCTTTTAAATTACAATATTATACTTTTACTTTTGCATAAACCTAAGTAAAAGTAAGTTTGGCTATTATTAGAATAAAATTGTGTGTTGCAAGCATCTTTCTGCCATTATAATGCTTAACTAATTTTATAAAATATCCTATTTTATTAAGTATTTATTAAATATTAAGGCAGGATGAGGGAAGGAGAAGAAGAAAACGCTGTTTGGTGAGATATCCCAAAAGCAGACATGCAATGCACACTCTTACCTTTGGAAGCTCAGCATCTGGTTTTTTGTGTGACAGTAATTTGTAGGTGTTGAGGTTGTTTTCAAAGCTCCTAAATAAATAAGATAAATAAGACAAATACAGTAACAAATTTTCCAACTCCTTTTAAAGAAACACTTCAATGTTTCAGAAACAGGTATGCAGTATTTTGATGAAAGTTACTACAAAAGCAAAACACAAAACTGGAAATGAGAGAACACTGGAAAATACTAAATCCTGTAAGATAATAGCAGGAAAATATAAAATACCTATATTGCTGGCAAGTGAGTTTTATAGGCTGGTGATAAAGCATATTAGTATGAAATGACTTGAAATGGAAAATGCTCTTTTGACATGTAAGAGTGCAGAATGTTTCCTCCAACATTACTGTTGGAAAACAACCAGCTACTTACCAGTCCACGGGATTGGCCTCAAAATCTTGAATAAACAAACATGGTTTCTACCAGTGAGCTCATACAACACGGCATCTCTTTCCTTTGTGACTAGTTATCCCAATATCAGTCACTAGCGTGACACAGTACTAAACTAGAGTTTTCTTTGTTCTGCATGTTATATAGATAATAATTTCAAGTATTCTATTTAAGCAACTGTTCTTCTGTCACTTCTATTAGTCTCAAATACATAAAATCATATGGATATTAAATTATCTAAAATAAAACGTGAACTACTAGCAGAATGACAAAGCAATTCAGCTTTTCTAGAACAAATAAATGGATAAAAGTTATCCGACATACCTTCCGCGAAGCCTCACAGCCTCAAGAAATCTTCCCTCATCCATGGCTTTCTGGACTTCTTGAGTCTTGAAAAAACAAGCCAATTACTTAATGTGTTTAAACACAGTAAGTTGACTACTTAGAATATTCCAGTAAACACGTTATTCTGAAATAACTTTCAAAAGTGAATAAAGAAATGTTGACATTTCATTAAATATGAGCTACCTCTTATCACAGCATAAATTACAGTGGACAGAAGAAGACCAAAGCAGAAGGGGCCACTTAAAGCCTTGTTGCAGGAAAAAAAAATATTAAAAAGATCAATATATCTATTTTGCATTTTCTTTATTCGGTTTAAGCTGAACAGTCTTATTGCAGACTCATGTACATAATGAGTGTTATGTATAATATGTAAATAGATACAAGCACCTGAAGAATTTGCTGTAGCAATAAACACAAAAGATCCAAGATGAAATTTTTAAACTAATTAAATATACTTCTTTCTTGTGTACTGGTAGTTTGAAAATAACATGTAGAGAACACACATGAAGTTCATTATTCCTAAATGTGGAAATTGCTGCTCACATTCCCATCATTGTTTCAATAACAGAAAACTCATGTACACAGCAGTCTGTTGTAGCTGATGAATAATGATGTATTGGCTTTTTGCCAGAAACTCACCATCTGCACACACTCCATCAGAGGCAGACGGACAGCCTGGTTACCAGACAGGGACACGACACAGGCAGGGGTAGCTGGAGTAGCTTCTAAAAGGGCAAGCACAGCTTCTACTCCCATACGACTTGCCTGAAAATACATTATGTCTGAGTGTTCAAGCAAGCACTTAAAAGTAAAAAGCTTCCAGTCACAGAAACAGTCACAATTTCTCTGTAAATGAAGCTGAAACAAATAATACCTCGGTACAAAGTACTTCACTATTCTAAATTTGAGATATTCAGACTGTTAATTCCAGACAATAACTGGATTTGTTGAGTTATTCAGGTAAAAAAATATTCCACTTCCAAATAAATAATCAAAATATACTTGTACTATGTGGTACCATGAGTCATTATTTTACGTTCACTCACCAAAATTCTGTCAAAAGCCGAAGGGGTGCCACCTCTTTGCACATGACCCAGGATAGTTACTCGGGTGTCAAAACCAAGCCGCTGAACCACAAGCTGCACAGGATTTAAAAATACAGTGGTTTTATTATCATTGCTGTTTTATACTTGTATATGTTGGCATTACTTTGCTTTATGCGGTACTGAAATAATAAAATTCTACGTACACTACACATTAGTACCTAAACAGTAATGAAAATACTGCAAAATTTAAGCCAGTCTTCAGTTTATTCTTAATCTAGAACTAAACTCCGGATTCCCAATCTACAGATTTTATCTAGTAATGGCAAAACAGTGGCTTAGACTGCAATGATTTAGCTGCATTTATAATGGCTTTATTATGCACAGTCCTCAGCCTTGCAAAAGCAGTTCTCAATATTATAATACTTGAAAGAAGCTCAATTACAGTGTTTTATTCACTTGTGCATCTATGTGTAGAATTACAGATCCCAAAAGTACTTAAGGGCAAGGGAGCCCATGAGGGCTGCGAGCTCTTCAAAAAGGAAATCCTAGCAGCTCAGGAGAAAGCCATCCCCATGTTCCGGAAAAAAGGCTGGCAGGGGAGAAAAATAGCTTTGTTGAACAGAGAGATCTTAAGTGATATCAAGAAGAAGAGAAACGTTTATGGGCTCTGGAAGAGGGGACAGGCCTCTTGGGTGGATTACAGGAGATAAGTGAGAGTGTGTAGAGAAAAAATCAGAAGGGCTAAGGCTCAACTAGAAATCAGATTGGCAAAGTCTGTGAAAGATAACAAAAAATCCTTCAATAAATATATAAATAATAAAAGGAGGACTAGGGAGACCATACAGTCCCTATTGGATGCAGAAGGAACAACACTGACAGGGGATGAGGAAAAGGCTGAGGTACTTAATGCCTTCTTTGCCTCAGTCTTTAATTGTAAAGAAAGTTGTTCCATCTGTATACAAACCAAGGATCTAGAGGAGCAAAATGAGGCTCCCATGATCCAAGAGGAAGTGGTCAGAGCCTTGCTAGCCCGACTAGACACCCACAAGTCTATGGGGCCGGATGGGATTCACCCAAGGGTATTGAAGGAGCTGGCAGACGTGATTGCCAAACCCCTTTCCATCATCTTCCAACAGTCCTGGAAGACTGGGGAAGTCCCACTGGACTGGAGGCTGGCTGATGTTGTGCCTATCTACAAAAAGGGTCGCAGGGAGGATCCAGGGAACTACAGGCCTGTCAGACTGACCTCAGTGCCAGGGAAAGTCATGGAGCAGGTGATCTTGAGTGCTATCATGAAGCACATGCAAGAGAACCGGGTGATCAGGCCCAGTCAACATGGGTTCACAAAAGGCAGGTCTTGCCAAACTAACCTGATCGCCTTCTACGACAAAGTGACTCGGCTGCTGGATGAGGGAAAGGCTGTGAATGTGGTCTTCCTGGACTTCAGTAAAGCCTTTGACACAGTTTCTCGCAGCATTCTGCTTCGGAAACTGTCAGCCTCTGGCCTGGACAGGCGCACACTCTCCTGGGTGGAAAACTGGTTGGATGGCCGGGCCCAGAGAATGGTGGGAAATGGTGTGAAATCCAGCTGGAGGCCAGTGACAAGTGGGGTTCCCCAGGGCTCAGTGCTGGGTCCAGCCCTGTTCAATGTCTTTATCAATGACCTGGATGAAGGCATTGAGTGCACCCTTAGCAAGTTTGCAGATGACACTAAGCTGGGTGGAAGTGTCGATCTGCTGGAGGGTAGGGAGGCTCTGCAAAGGGATCTGAACAGGCTGGACCGCTGGGCAGAGTCCAATGGCACGAGGTTTAACAAGGCCAAATGCTGGGTCCTGCACTTGGGGCACAACAACCCTATGCAGTGCTGCAGACTAGGAGAAGAGTGGCTAGAAAGCTGCCTGGAGGAGAGGGACCTGGGGGTGTTGGTTGACACCTGACTGAACATGAGCCAGCAGTGTGCCCAGGTGGCCAAGAAGGCCAATGGCATCTTGGCTTGTATCAGAAATGGCATGACCAGCAGGTCCAGGGAGGTTATTCTCCCCCTGTACTCGGCACTGGTGAGACCGCTCCTCGAATCCTGTGTTCAGTTCTGGGCCCCTCACCACAAGAAGGATGTTGAGGCTCTGGAGCGAGTCTAGAGAAGAGCAATGAAGCTGGTGAAGGGGCTGGAGAACAGGCCTTATGAGGAACGGCTGAGAGAGCTGGGGTTGTTTAGCCTGGAGAAGAGGAGGCTGAGGGGAGACCTCATTGCTTTCTATAACTACCTGAAAGAAGGATGTAGAGAGGAGGGTGCTGGCCTCTTCTCCCAAGTGACAGGGGACAGGACAAGAGGAAATGGCCTCAAGCTCCACCAGGGGAGGTTTAGGCTGGACATTAGGAAAAAATTTTTCACAGAAATGGTCACTGGGCACTGGAACAGGCTGCCCAGAGAGGTGGTTGAGTCACCTTCCCTGGAGGTGTTTAAGGCACAGGTGGACGAGGTGCTAAGGGGCATGGTTTAGTGTTTGATAGGAATGGTTGGACTCAATGATCTGTTGGGTCTCTTCCAACCTGGTTATTCTATGATTCTATGAAAAGATTCTGCGTAAAACTTTAGTGTTTTAACCTTAATTGACAAGGCTTTTAAAACTGGCAGTAAGAATTATAAAAACAACTGTTTGACTCATTCAGACTTTCTTTCCATTTCCTCTATCATATTTCAAAGCTAAAGTCACTGAAAGACATGGTTTATAAATACATCTTCAGTCGAGCACATAAGGTTAGGAATAAGTAATGGATACCATAAAGCAGAAAATGTAATTAGAACTTATTTACAAAATCTGCTGTCCCTGCTATTTTTTAACATTTTAACTGGGTGAAATTTGCAGCAAGCAAGCAACACATCTTCCATAAATGCATTATAGCTACCTGCTGTACATACACCTAACACTACTTGGTGCTAAATTATGCTTTATAAAACTGTAATTCTGAATTAAGAGTCAAAGATTATTCTTGGCAGCTACAGAATACAAAACTTCATAGTCACGGGACAGATAAACCCCAGGTGAAGTCATAAATGTCAAAGCTCCTTCCTGCCAATGACTGTTTTTCAACTTCTTTTCTTAAGGGATCCTTTCCAAGTAAAGCAGAATAATTTCAGCTCAAAAGTTTTGTTTATCTTAGACACCAACGAAATTGCTGGCAATACAACCGTTTTGAGAAAAGTGACAAGACTTTGCCCAAATGAGACTATTATTTCACTGTGAGTGAAACAGAACATTATTAAAATTCTACAAAAAAAAAAAAAAAGTAAAATAGGATTACAGTTACTGATTTGAGCTGACTTCAGCCTCCATTAATTAAGGCACCCATTAAGTAGGTAATTTGGACTGTTGTCTTATTTTATGCAAAGGTTCTAATTAACAGCCACTGAGATCACTCCTCCTTAAGGGGACTACAAACTCAGATAATAAAGCGCAAATACAAAATACAAGCAGTAAAGTACGTGATACGTTACTTTATTGGAACAGATTTACTTTAAAGAAATGTTATTGTTAGTAACAAAGCCCACCCTAAGAATAAAACAAAAAGTGTATAATAAGGATGTTGCCACTTACATCTTTAACCTTCTCTGATGTTATAGGTTTGTTATGGCAATCAATAGCTCCTTCAGCCACAATAATGATATTCAGCCTTTTCTTTCGTGCACGATTCTATAATAAAAATAAAAGCACATCCATATAATAGAAAAAAGAAAGAAATTTGTAGCACCACTTTATAACGAGTTGCTATTAATTAAACTGCTAGGACTTCAGGAAGTATTTCTGATACTTGATCACTTCAGTGTTCTTACACATTTTATTTCTACATACTTCTTTTCATTGATAAAGAAGTGAAATGTCTTATGTTACATTAATGAGGAAATGTACACACACTGCTTATACAGGAATAGGTTTGTGTAATCTCTAGAGTAGCTTGCGTAATTCTTCAAAACAATTGTAGAATGCAGGAAAAGAACTCAAGATCAAATACCACTATCTGTGACATCAGAAGTAAAGCCTCCCTGAAACTCACGATCACATTTTTAAATTCCAAATATAGTAATTGCTTACCTCTGAAAGCTTAACACACATTGAATCTTCCCATCCTTCTTCTGGTGGGTATTCAGGAATAAATACCCAATCTGCACCACAGGCTAAGGCACTAACAAGAGCTAGATACCTAATAAACATAACAGATTATTAGACATTTATGGTTCAGTTTTCTTGACATGTGATAATTAAATGTGTATGAGAGACAAACTGCTGAAGACAATACATACCCACAGTGTCTCCCCATAACCTCCAGAACAAACGTTCTCTGATGGCTGTAAAAATAAGAAAACAAATTAAGTGTAATACACTAACTCAAAAATACAGCCCAAATTCTTGAAATCAGAAACTGGTACCAGGAAAAGCCTGTGTTTACTATGCTTACCAAACACAGACTTCATTAGCAAAACAGAAGGCTGCATTAAACAATGTATTTAAAATTACTTATCTTCTAACACATTATTCATTTTTACTACTACTTCCTTCTAAAACACATAAGTACAGTTAGAGAAGAGATTAACATTTACTAGAAATGTAAATGATGCAGACCTATACTTAGAAACTGTAATGATATAGCTGTATTAAAAAAACCAGTAAGTTAATTCCTTAAATTTTACCTAGAGAAAGCTTATACATAAAACAGAAGCTACAGTGTACTACTCAAAGTATGTCTGGATCTTCTGTAGAAGAGTATGTCTAGGAAAGATCAAAAAACAATTTTTAAAATACAAGGCCTGCCTCTAAAGCTGATGTGGCCTCTACAAGGAGAGGCATGAAGTGCTGCCATGACAGGAATGATGGAAAAGCCGTTAGTAAGAAAAAAAGATGCACTTGAAAGATGCAGCCAAAATTAAAAAGTGGGTTTATTCCCACGCTAGAAATATTACAAGTACCAGTTACCGAGCTCCTATTTAAAATTAACTTACACCCTCCACTGTTGTGTGGCAATAGGAAACTTAAGATTCAAAGTATAAACAACTGTTTATCTGTTATAGTTTACTTCAACATGCAGTTTACCTTTGAGCAGTGGTCATGATGGCATCCACAACTTCAATGATTCTGTGCAAGGCTGAGTCAGTACCTATGGTCATATCAGTGCCACAGAAGTCATTGTCAATGGATCCAACCATTCCCACAATGTTAAGATAAGCATATTTCTTAACAGCCTCTTCATCAATTTTTCCTGTAAAGAAGTACCCAGAGGAAACACTGTCAGATTTATTTTTTTTAAATAAAACATTTTAGACATATTGCTTCGGTGCTCTATTTTATAAACTAAACATATCCAAACATTAAGTTATGTTTGGATATTTTAGGTAACAAGGTTAGTCAAAACTACAAACAAAAGCCAATCAGACAACCAAACAAAAGATTCCTGCATACAACACCTTACAATAAAGAAGGAAACAAGAGCTTTTCAGTTCAGTTCAAAATGTCAACAGAATATCAAGTTTTATAACCAACCTTAAAATTGATGGTTTGGACTTATTCAACAGCAGTCAAATAGTAGTCTCAGTGTATAACAGGCAAAGAAGAGGTACAAAAATGCAAACTGGATGTGATTACGGTCATATGTAAACAATCAAAAAAACAGCATTAAACCTTTGAAAACTCCTCTTCTGCAACACTGAAAGGCTCTGATTTCATGATTAATAAGCAAATAGAACAGAAAAGCTCCTGTTCTAAGTCTCAGTCTGTGCCTCCTAAAACATCAGTGACAATGCTGAATCATCCAAGAGTTCTAAATGATTTCAAGGATGAAATACTTTAGCTACTCAAGTGCCTAAAATTACTTTAATATCTGTGGACAGAACAGTATTAAGTATAATGCCAAATTTTTAATATGGATTCCAGAACTATCTATCAGTTTGTTTAATATCTACGGTAGATAAAATAGTATAAACAATAATGAAAAATTAACTGATATGCATAAAGGTAAATCCAGCATTCTGAAGAAGAGTCAAAATGTTTTCTATGAATATATACCATGCATTACAAACCTTTTCTAGAGTTCCAAAGGTACTTAAATAATCACACGAATAATCTCGTTGACATATTCTACTTAGATTTCCAAAAAGCCATTGACAAGATCTGTCCCCAAGGGATTTTGAGGAAACTAAGTAGCCACAGCATAAGACAGAAAGCTTTTGCACAGAATAATGTGAAACAGAGGATAAGAAGTACGAAACAGAGGGCAGTAATAAATGCAATTTCTTGTATCTGAGGAAGGTAACCAATGGAGTTCTACAGGATCTCCTGTAGAGATCTGGAGATCTACAGGGATCTGTGATTTTCAACATACTCAGCCATAACCTAGAAAAGGGAACGAGTAGTAAAGTGACAACGTTTACTGATCAAACTGAATTATTTGGATTCTAAAGGTGTTGGATGTCTGAGAAGAAATGAAGATGACTAGCAAGACATGGTGAGCAGTAAAATATCAGATGGAGATCCATGTAGATAAATGTAAACTAATACACATGAAATATGTACCTTAACATCACAATCAAAATAATGCTATTTTCAGCATAATATCATAATGCTGTTTTCATTAATTAATCAGCTTCAATGCTCAACAGCAGTCAAAAAAAAAAATCAAAATATTAGAAAATATTAGGAAAAGCGTAGAGAACAAAACAAAGATCATTATACTACTGTGTAGATCCATGGTTTGCCCTCATCTTGAATACTGGGTGCAGTTGTGGTCCTCCCCACCTCAAAAAGGACATGGTAGAACTGGAAAAGGTTCAGAGAAGCGCAACAAAGATGATCAAAGGTATAGAATTTACATATAAGAAACAACTAAGCAAACTAGGACTCTCCCATCTAGAAAAAGAGATGATGGAGAAATAAGATAGCTGTAAAATCTCAAGTGGCATGCAGAGAGGATGCAGGACTGATCATTCACTGTTTGTTCTAACACAACAGTTACAGGGCATTGAATGAAACTAGAAACCAGCAGAATCAAAATAAACAGAAGATTCTTCATAACCTTCATCATTCAGTGACACTGTAGAACTCCTTGCTACATAATGTTTTCAGCAAAAATCCGTATGCCTTCAAGGAGAAGTATACATTCATTGAAGAGAAATTCATTAAAGAATGCAAAAATAATCTGGTTCAGGAAGTCCTAAATACAGAAAGTAATGGAACCTCTCAAAGTATATATATATTATGAACAACATTTAGCATCAACCCACCATTATTTAGGCTTGTTCTGTTATTTCACTCTTTCCTATACATTCTCCTGGATGCTATCAAAGACAGCTACTGGGCTGGATGCAGTTTTAGCAACAGTCACCTAATGTTATGATCTTAAACAAAAGCAACACATAGGCAGAAAAGCATCATAATTTATTCACAAGTATGTAGCTGCTTGTAGGAAAAGAAATACCATCTCAGTTTGGTTTTGAGGGCAAAGGGCTTTTCATGCACAAGGTTCAAAGTACACGCCCTGAAAATGATTCATAATGGGGGAAAATGCCACACAGACAGTTGCCCAGTAACTTATTTCACCTTTTTAAACTTATATGGTATATGGTAGTACGTACAGAAATCAAAAACTACTACTTTATGAGTAACCGTATAATTTCCTAGAATGTATGCATTTGATTTTTGAGCTTAAGAAATATCCTCTGGATATAGTTTGTGCCTGTATAATTAGGGTACATAACTTCACTGGAGATTGGACTAGAAGTCTAGAGGGTCTACAGACAAACTTACCTTTCTGTGCTAGTTCTTCTAGAAGTCCACTCCACTCTTCACGGAACAGATTGGCACCGGTTAAGCTACCATCTCCGCCAATCACACAAAGATTAGTAATTCCTCTCTGAACCAAGTTGTAGGCTGCCTGCAGGCGGCCCTCCCGGGTACGAAAGGATTTGCAGCGTGCACTACCAATAACCGTACCACCCTAAAAAGAGGAAGTGTAACAGTTTTTAATTTGTAATCCAGTACTTTACTGTATTTTTTAAGATGGATTCATGATGAGTCATTATTTTGTAGTCAGTAAAAAGCAACGAAAAACAGAATTATCAAACTTGCGGGAAATTAAGTTCTCAAAAGCAGATACACACACCAGAGAAAAGGGAAAAAACACTCAAAAGAGCTATTCTTGAAAGAAAATGTTAAATAATCTGGGATTCATTTCAGAGAATTTTATTAAATTATCTAATTGTTACTATTGTCACCATATACAAGTAAAAGTGACATGATATTAGAGAAGTTAAGAATTTAGATGAATTTGCTTGAAAGCATGACATTATTCCCTCTACTATAATGAAATATAGAAACAATAATAAAACAGATGTATCCTTAAAACTCAAAATTTGTATTTATGGTTATTCCACAGAATTATGGAATGAATTGCACCCTATCTAGTGCCTTATAGATGAGACCAACGTTAGATTTTGTGTTTTATTGATTAATCTGCTTATTAACATAATTTAAAGAACTTTCTCAAAAAATTGAAGTCATTATTTTAAACGAAGACTGAAGCACCTCGCCACTGAAAATCACTGAGTAACTTGCTGAAAACAAGTTATATACACATCTTCTGTGTTTATGTTGGCAATTAAGAGGGACTTCAGGGCTCTGGGGCACAAGTAGTGTTTACCTCCACCATTCCAACAACAAGGAACGAAGAGGGAGAGAGCAAAAAAAATCAGTCATTTAATACCTGGCTCCAAACTTGGTGTGAGAAGCAAAACCTTGGGTTCTTTGATCATGGACTGGCCTATACACCTCCAGGCTTCCTTACCAGGGATGGTGCATGCTTGTCTCCTAGGAGTACAAAAATCCTGACCAAAAATGTAGCAGGGATCATTAAAAGAGCTTTAAACAAGATATGAAGGGGGAAGAGGACAAAGCCAGGCTAGATAAGGGTGCGCCTGGAAATGGCACTCCAGAGCCTGTGAGATGGTGTAGGACCTCCAGTACATCAAATCAGAACAAGCAGAGGCGCGTACATCTTGTGATGGAAAAGATGTAATTGGCACTGATGGGTTAGATAATTCAAGGACCAGTCATTTGGGAATAACACTACTCCCTTTATGAGAGCTGAGGAGTTATCAGACACACTGAAGTGCATCTACACCAATCCATGCAGCATGGGCAACAAACAGGAGGAACTGGAAGCTACTGTAGGGCAAGGAGACTATGACGCAGTTGCCATCACGGAAACATGGTGGGACGACTTGTATAACTACAGTGCTGCTATGGTGGGATATAAACTCCTCAGGCGGGATAGGAAAGGTAGGAGAGATGGTGGGGCAGCCCTCTATGTTAGAGAGTGCTTTGATACCCTCAAGCTCAATTATGGTGATGACAGCATTAAGTGTCTGTGGGTAAAAATGAGTAGATCATGAGAAGGCAGATATTGCGATTGGAGTCTGATATAGATCACCTAGCCAAGAAGCAGCTGATGAGTTCTTCTACGAACAACTGGGAGAAGTCTCAAGGTCGCTAGCTCCTGTCCTTGTGAGAGACTTTAATCTACCAGATGTCTGCTGGAAGTACAATACAGCAGAGAGGAAGCATTCTAGGAGGTTCCCGGAGTGTATGGAAGACAACTTCCTCACACAACTGGTGAGCAAGCCGTTAAGGGAAGGAGCCCTCCTGGACCTGCTGTTTGTGAACAGAGAAGGCCTTGTGGTGGATGTGATGGCTGGAGGACACCTGTGGCAAACCGATCACGAGATGGTAGAATTATCAGTTCTACGTGAGATGAGAAGAGGGGTTAGCAGAACAACCACCTTAAAACTCCAGAGGGCAGACTTTGGAATGTTCAGAAGGCTAGCTGGTAAAATCCCATGGGAGACAGTCCATAAGGGTAAGGGTGCCCAAGAGAGCTGGGTACTCTTCAAGAAGGAAATCTTGGCAGCACAGGAGCAAGCTGTCCCCGTGTGCTAGAAAATGAGGCAGTGGGGTAAAAAAACCAGCTTGGTTGAGCTGGGAGATCTTGAGGGACATCAAAAAGAACAGGAATGTCTACAAACTTTGGAAGAAGGGACAGGCATCTTGGGAGGACTACAGGGAGGAAGTGAGATCATGCAGAGGAAAAATCAATTAGAGCTCAGATTGGCCAAGTCAGTGAAAGATAACAGCTCTTGTGTGGCTTGGCCATGGCATCTCCATTTTCTCCTAATCCTAAAACGTGTTGGAATGATGCCCTTCGTCATACAGTTTAGTTTTAGGTAGCCCTGCAAGGAGCAGAGAGTTAAAATGACCCTTACAGGTCCCCTCAAGTTGATATATTTTATGATTCTATAATTACAGATTGTCAGGATAGACGGGGCATTAAAAAAAAAACCCAACCAAAAAACCAATCATACAAGGACAAAATATCTTAAGTATTGCAGGTTACCTATTTGTTTTCTTTTTTAAAAAATATCAATTTTTTTCTCAACTAACTGCCTTATAGTTATTGTATCAGCTTTACATAAAGCTCCAAAGAACCCACACAGCACTTGGAGAAAATTTTCAGAAAGCTTAGCAAGAATTAAGGCCTCTTCACCAAACACAGTATCTGCTCTGGAACAGGTAAACACATTGCCAGGCTGAGGAAAAATCTAAGGAGATCCAAACGGCCAGCTCACAGAATGTTGCAATATAAGCATACAGACAAAGTTATTGGCATTATCAGAGCTCTGGAGGACCTGTAATTACATCCATTACTACAATTCTAAATCCAATTACAAAGGAAGCTAACAGGGTTTTGTAAGAAAACACTTGCCTTACAAAACACAGTTGTTTCATATTTTGGTCCTATAATGTCTTCTTTATTAAGTATAGGCTTGTCAATATGGCTTTAGGAGTATAATGACATGTAATGTCAAAATCTAGGACAAAGGTTTTAAAGATTTCTGTGCACCAAATACAAGATCATAGAGATCTTTAGGAAGTGGCAAACAGCCATATTGTAGAAACCAGGCTCTGCCAAAAGTAGCATGTGCTGGACACTGTCATCACAAAATTTCAATCCATAACTACAGCTGTTTGCCTGCATCTAGAATTTTGGTTCTCTGTTTAAAGACAGAGCAGCAGGATGGATCCCACTCCCACCCCCTAAAACTTACCACTTGCAGGATACTTGAAACGCTTTCCCATGAAACTTCTACAATATTATCACCTCCATCAACCATTCCCTGGTAACCCTGAAAGAGAAAGAGTATTTCCTAAGTCTGATTTGAAAAACTCTGTAACACTTCCACTGCAGTAATACTCACCTTGTGTATTTTAACGCAACTAAAAACACTGAATAAAGAAATACTTAGTTTAAATGAAATAACATTCAAGCAGGTATCACATTAGGGGTAAAAAGCCAAACAAACCTTCTCCCAAAAGATCAGTTAGTTCAAAAGACAACTTCATGATAAATTAATACGCAACACAAAATACACAGCATATGAACTACAGTGGTGAAGCATTTCTCCTTCTTTAGCAATATATATTCAGTTCTTTTTGAAAAACTGTAAAGACCAAAGAACTCTTAAAAGCATTATAAAATGAGCTTAGAAAAAAAAAAAGTTGTAAAACACTATGCACTGCGTTTTCTTAATTTCATAAATTAAGAAAAAAATCAGGTCACATAATGTTTGTTCTTTTTTGGGTGCGGTTACAAAATAAACAAATGAAAGAATCTTAGTAAAAAAATAAAAATTTTAGTGATGCATTTAAGAAATCCTTAACACTTTAACTCAAACAGTCTTCAGAAACAAACGCATGATATACTATGTAAAGAACTACACTTAGCTGAGAGAAGGAAAACCACCCAGTGAGCAGCTGGAGGGTTTTGTTATGCCTGGCTTTAATAACTCTGCAGAAATACTAGCAGAAAGGTAGTGACAATTACAGATTCTTTTCCATTAGGTGATATTTTGAACACCAACTAAAAAAAAAAAATACAGCCAAGTTTGAACCTGGAAAAACCCAACTGGCATTACCACTCAACTTGTTTATGTTTATTTGAATACAAAGGGAAGAAAAAAACCCAAACCCACACTAGGTTGAAGAAAATAAATGAAAAACCACTAAACAAAAATAAACTTGACAATGTTTATGTCTCCATTTTTACATTATGTGTACATATGAATAATCATTCTGAGGAATAATTAGTTAACTTTTCTTCAGTATGCAGTTCTTAAAAGACTGTACATCTTCAGTTTTACAATTCTCAGTAATTAATCAGGTAGAACTAGAAATAGGAGTTTAGAACACAGGAAAACTGACACTATAGACTGGAGACACTTAACTTGGGTATGATGCAGAATTTAAGTAGATTGTATCCAGTAAGCAGTAAAATGGAAACGTACCAAGCCTACATCAGCTCAAAAATCCATATATATTTAATGAATACTATGTGATACTTGGAGTCCCTCACTAGCATTATAGGGTAAAAATATAAAGATAAGCTGGACTCCGCGAAATTACAAGTTACCCAAATTAAGCTTTCCAAGGTGAAAGCGTGTAAGTTTCTGTTCAGTGACACTTGACTAATGAATTTACGTATAAGATGATCAATACGAAAGAAACAGCTAGATTGAAAAATGACCTATGTCTCCATTCTGTCACACACGTCTTCTCAATATTTTGTACACTTTCCAATAAACGTGGTCTGTATCTAATATAGACACATCCTGTCTTTTATACAAATGTATACAGATAATGACTTGAAGCTAAGACATTATCTGCAAAATTCCTTCAAAATGAGATTAAGTTGGAAAAGAAGTAATGCTTAATCTACATATCGATTTTTTTTTAAAGTTCTTTCCCAGGTAAGTGCAAAAATCTTCAGACAGAAACATTCCACTGAGCCTGAAGAAGGCTAATAAATTATTAAGTTCACTGATTACGGACTTACGGGTTTGGCTGGGTTTTTTTTCAAGAATGTGAAGAAGTGAAGAGTCTTACAAGGTAAAGACAGGGAGCTTTTTGAACAGGCCTGATCCACTTGAGCTGCTAGGTTAGCATTTCCTGCCTCAGTTCTGCTTGCCAAGTATACGTAAGCTAGCTCTGAATAATGTAGCTGCAATTTCCACATTGTTCTTCCATATCATTAAGAGATACAAAAGCCATAGAATTCAAACAGCTTTCTAGAACAGCTACAGGGAAAAAGATTACTAATCTTAATTGAAGTATTCATAATTATAATGATTTACATTTATCATTTTAGTTATTTAAACACTGATGTTAACTTGGAGACCAGACAATCCATTTTAAAGGTGGAATTTGATTTGAAATACTTTATCAAATGGTTCAACAATGATACAGTCCTCTGTTACTAAAAATTACTGTTAGATGTGAATAAAATAATAAAAAGAGGGTGGGAACCTCTCAATTTACATTTAAAAAAATACTTTACTTAGATTATAAAAATAGCACCTCGGGTACTACACTAAAACTGCGGGGCAAGAATGGAAAAAAAGTAAACTATCAAAATATAGTAAACACTATACTTGAAAAATCAATGCTATTTTCTGCTTATTCCTTTCCCTACCCAAAATCTGAATATTCAAAGACGAACAAGAAGAAATCTCTGCAGCTCATATGTTCACAGGGTACACACACTGTAACTCCTGCAGAAAGTAGCAGACAGCAAACCTTGCTTCCAGTCTTAACTCTAAAAACAAAAGCTTTCAACAAAGAACAACCCATCTTCTGCTATGTTACATGCAAGACGTTTTAGGCTTTAACAGTTATTTGCATTTACTTAGTAAGCCTTTTTAGCTATTGCTCAACAACGTAAAATACTAGCATCACTGAATGCACAAACCACCACACAGAAGACAGGAAGTTTTCCTCACAGAAATCCATGACTCCCGTACCATTGCATTTCCAATGATGGCCTCTTGAGAAAAAGACTCTTAATCAAGATGAAGAATCTAAAAGTTCCATAGCTTAGTAGTAAGAGCACGCATCCACTGGGAACTATGTGCTTCAGTCCTGGAAAAAGGGCAGGTTATTTGTATAAATATTTAAGACCTCAGTTTCTAAAATGAACTGCCATAAATGAGAGGCATCATTTGTTCTTCTCACACTAAACTAAAAAAAATTATAAAAAAAAAAAACAAATACAAAACAACTTAACCCACTTCTGACTCATCAAAAAATTTAAACTAGCCACCTAAAGCAGCCTGCTACTTTTACAAGCACTTCCATCTCCTAGATTTTCACAACATGAGTGAAGCAAATCCACGAGTATTCAAATTTTAATTCACACTGGGGCACATTTTGAGGAATGTCATGCTAATCAGTAAAGATGATTATTTACAGACTGCTTATATATTAAATTTAGATACTAAAAGAAGTTAACATGAATAAAATACGACACTAGGGCAAGTGTATAGAACAAGCACTGTTTCCAGGAAATAACAGCAAATTTTTCAAATGTGCTTATTTAAATGAATTAAGATACACAGGTTGTTTTTATTATTTTGTAGTTATAAATTTCTAGGTTTTATGTAAATTATACTATTTATATATATAATTTCAACAAAGTATAGATTTTATATAAAACTATGTTATAGTTTTAATTTTCACATTGAGGTGTGGGTTTTTTTTCCTTTTGGGAACTAAAGTTATGTCCAAATAACCCACAAATTCCAATATCTAACAGTTTCTTTATTTACAATTTGGTAAACCCAATTTAAAAAAGGCTAGAAAATTACTTACATCTAGTTCCTTGCCAAATTTTATTTATCATTCTTGGTAATCTCTTGCTCATCACAAAAAGGAAGCAAAATGGAGTTAGGAAACAAAAGGAAAATAGTTAATGTTTTATTTAAAATATGGAGCTAGTTTTGGCCACAGCTGAAAACAAGTTTTTCTGATAGGGAAAGTTACAGGAGAAAAAGAGTGTACAATACATACACCAAAGTAGGCATGAAAAAGCTGAGACTTTTAACTCCACTTTTTTGGCTCCAGATAAGAAAATCGGTTTTGCCTTTTGGGTGTTGTCACTTCAGGTTTTCTTCACTTTTTCAGAGCAGCTTCAGTAGAGTATGAATTTACCTTGACGTATGTATTTCTGGTTAAAATACCTACTCAAAAATGTAGGCTGAAAATATACTATTCTCATTACTTAACACACTAAAGCCTGTATTTGATAAACTGTAATACAGAAGGACCTTTTTGATATATATTTGGAGTTATTTAAAAATAGGTCTCTGTATACATCATGCAAAGGCTTATGATAGGCATCATTAGTGACAAGTCTAACCCTAGGATTTTTACCTTCCTCTACCTTATCTTCTGCATCTGTTTCCTTTTTCAAAGTGCTGAAACTCAATAGTTGTTTCATTTCAAAGCTTGCAACACTTATTTCTCTGAAATACCTACCGTGAAAGAAAACTGACTTCGTGTTTTAATTATCACACAGTCAAGAGAGGAAAAAAAGCTTAGCATTCAGGTACTTCCGGAAATATGGGACACACTAGAAGCAAAGATCTTTCAGAGGAATTCCCATACTTACAGTGAAATGTGCATTCTTCTCCCAGACTACACTTTACAATGAAGACAGAATGACACTATACAAAGGAAACACTGACTGGATTTTTACAACCGATTTTTATTCAGAAATATCTGTGACTTCATGCTGATAAACTCTAGCAATTAACAGAGGAACATGAGAATTTCCACATTTTGGAAATTTATCATTGAATACACCCTATGATGGCAAACGGTTTTTAAAAGATGACAAAATACAAACACACTCTAAGGCAAACTACAAAAACGTTAATTCTTAAATTAAACACAACTGAAAAAAAAATTATATCCAAGTTCTAGCCTTTAAAGAGAGACAAAACCCCCTTCCCATTTCCACAAAAGTAACTGACCCGTTTCATAAAGCGTGCAAAACTGCTGGAGGAGTTCTAAAGATTGACCACGTAATTAGCAAACACTAAGTATTCAGAGCTACTTGCCGTAGCACCGTAGCACAAAAGAATTTCGGAGCACAGTGCTCTGCTTATTTGCATTTCAATGTACTTCGCATCTCTTTAGTAAATGAACTACAAAGAATAAGCAGAAACAGAAAGAAAATGATAAATAGCTACCTCTTAAAGCTTAAGTGTGTATTCTGTGTGTGCAAAACTAAACCCAAAGTACTCTCCTAGTACTTCTATGAGTTCTAATACTCCACGTTTTTATATTAAACATTAAAATTACATTTTGCTATCAATATTACATGCTATGTTTTGTCCTATATCAAATGCTTATTATATTTTGTAATCATCTCAGAATTCTATGGAGCTGTACAGGAATTCCAGTGTGAATACAATGAATTCTTGCTAAATACATTTACTGGATTGTTTAACCTGCAAATTTTATAAAAACTCAAAGTGCCCTTCAGGCAGAAGTCTAACTATAGTTTAGTCTTCCTGTAAGACATTTGCAGAAAGTATTATTTTGGTATTTACGTTAAATTTGTCCCATCATTTTTCATATCAAGTAATTGTCACAGAAGTTAAAAACCTTCATGCACGTGCAGTTATAAGCTTCAATCACAGAATTCTGATGTCTGTCCACACTACTGACAGCATGAGGGGTTTTGGTGGGACTTTTTTGTTTGTTGGCTGGGGTTTTTCCACTTACAGTTTCTACCTATACTCCAGGAAAATGGCACCAGACTGACAGTAGTCAATCAAAAACAAGTTGTGTAATCCATGAAATGAGAGCAATGGCACATCCTTATCATACCCTAGGAAAATGGACCGTGGGAAAGTCAACGGTTTAAGAATAAGTAGTTTTACCAAGTTTAGGAAGGCATTTATAAAGCAGAATACTCTGGGCCAAACATCTAACAGGTACGCAAATACATAGCTTGCTGATGGATGACAACCATCTCTGATTTTCTCAGTATCTTCAACCTTCTGGTAGCACATGAAGTATTACACATTTAATAAATTACTTTTAAATGAAACATAGCATATATCTTGTGGAAAGTATTTGCCACAAAAATATGAAATATGAAATAAAACATTGATACAATGAAAAGAAATGACATCGAGAACATTTTTTTCATTTATACGAGTCACTGTCCATGAGGTTTCCACAGAAACTCAAGTATAACCAGAAGAGAAATACAGAATTAATTAAAAAAACTAACCTCATAAACAAAATACACTTTGGCTTTTACATAGATTCCCATGCGCACCACTGCACGCACAGCAGCATTCATACCTGGGGAAAAGAAAAACAAAACCACATTGTTAGAGGTTATTCAGTACTTTCTGTATATTACAAATTTTCAGGTCTTAAAAAAAAAAAAAAAATCAGAGATAAACCAGCTGTTGATTGTAAAACATTGTTGCAAAAGTAACAGCTACTAAACCAGAAACAGAAAGTGAATTAATTTCACAATACCAGTAATTTTTCTATATGAAATGTAAAATATTCTGCCAGTTAAAATTTAGCTCCTCTAAAGAAGAAATTATTTTGTAACTGTTCTCCCTGAACTTTCCAAAGCAACACAGGTGCATAGACAATATTTTGAAGGGAGCACAGCCAAAGTTGACATGGACAGGTGCCCACTTAAAAAGACAGAGGAAGCAATAAATTAACGTAAGAAACGCTGCATGAATTCATTTGGCAGAAAAGTGCCTAAATGCAACTTTGCTTCCCAGAACTGCCAACTCATATTGGAATTCCCTGGTAAAAGTCAACTGACAAATTATACTACTGTAAAATTTTCTATGTAAGTCTAACGGTCACACTTAACCTCCTGAGCAACAGCGGAAGTTCACTGATTCCCCCCAACATTGGTCACACGAATTTCTGTTACAACCCATCCAATTCTGGTACTCTGTTACTCTACTTATTATTCAGGAAGTTCCCAAAAGTATTAAACTAATTGCTTCCATACCACTTAGACAGACAGAAGAGATTATGCAAAGTATGAGGACTGCAGAAGTAGTCAGGCTACATTGAAAGAAACAGCCTCTGCACATCAGATGAAAAGGAATGCCAGAAACATGACAATCCAAAATAATGGGCACCAATTCCCCCCATCCATTGCACTTAACACCAAAATAACAAAGCAGTAGCTCAGCTCTGCTGTTTGACACAGATGTTAAGTGTTCATCTATCTGAAGACACAAAACGTTGGTAACTCCAATACACAAACCAATAACACAGTAAGCCATAAAGATCTATTCCTACAGTATCTACCATTATTGGAAAAAATGCTGCGATATTAAAGCTTAGCCATCTGAATAAAGAAAGAGACTGAGGCTTTCTCAAAGGTTTATTACTTTGGAATGTATCAGATATTCCCTGAAGTTGCCTGATGTGAAATAAAAAAATCAAGTTTGCCAAAATCAAAAGTTGCTTTGTTATTTGTACAAATCTCACAGTATTAAAATTACAATCACAGAAACACTGCTTTTGTATCAATTCTGCATTAGGAAATAACAGCATGAATTCACTCAGCCAAGAGTCAGCCTTGTGGCAGAGCTGGAAAAAGTTCTCAAATGCCAAGACAGCTAAAAGCACAGCTTTGGACAATGAACTGGATGATGCCGAATAAAAGCAGAGAATCTCATCTGACAGGCTGTACCGAGAAGAAAGTTAGCATCCTAACCCTCAGATAAAAACAGAACTACTACACAGAGCATAGTTATCTCCTCAATGAAACAGTTTATCTAAGAAAATGAGCGTTACTACCACCACCAAATGTCCCCTGGAAAGTGGAAACAATGAACTTCAACTTCGTAAAACTAACTGTCCTTCACAGCACTGCCTTTTTCCTCAAACAGGGAGGACATAAGCAGAAACTACTCCTTTCATTGAAGTCCACAGCCTGCCTCTATAAATGCACAACACGTTGTGTGGGAGGCTTTTTTGCTGGTGGTGGTTGGCAGGAAGCTTAGTAGTTTGGGGGTTTTTATTGCGGGGGGAATGATGTCATTGCTTGTTTGTTTGTTAAAGGAATTTTTTAGAGCCAAGAACAACTTTTTATTTTGTCCATTTGACTGCAGAATTCTAGAAGAGCAGCTAGAAGGTTCATTTTCTGAAAAGTTCATCCTCACTAGGTGAGATAGGGGATGATGTGGTTGAGAGCAGCCCTGCAGTAAAGGACTTGGGGGTGCTTATTGATGAGAAGCTTGACATGAACCAGCAACGCATTTCCAACCCAGAAGGCCAAACATATCCTGGGCTGCATCAACAGAAGTGTAGCCAGCAGGCTGAGAGAGGTGATTCTGCCCCACTATTCTGCTCTTGTGAGACCCCAGCTGGAGTACTGTGTTCACTTCTGGAATTATCAACATAAGGATATGAAACTGCTGGAATGAGTCCAGAGGAGGGCTACAAAGATGATCAGGGGCTGGAGCAACTCCCATACCAGGAGAGGCTGAAAGCGTTGGGGTTGTTCAGCTTGGAGAAAAGAAGGCTCTCAGGAGACTACATAGCGACCTTCCAGTACCTTAAGGGGGCATGCAAGAAAGCAGAGGAGGGACTTTTTAGAAAGGCATGTAGTGACAGGATGAGGGCAAATAATTATAAATTGGAGAGGGGAAAGATTTAGACTAGACACTAGGAGGAACTTCTTCACAATGAGGGTGGTGAGACACTGGAACACGTTGCCCAGGGCAGCTGCAGATGCCCCATCCCTGGAGGTGTTCAAGGCCAAGGTTGGACTGGGCCAAGAGCAGTCTGATCTAGTGGGAGGTGTCCCTGCCCATAGCAGAGGGGTTGGAACTAGATGATCTTTAAGGTCCCTTCTAACTCAAATCATTCTATGATTCTATGACACTCAGAATTGAGGTCCAGCTTTGTCACCTCTCCCATTTGGCATCTGAGAAGAAACACTAAGACTGTTTAAGATATAATGGATACCAATATATGTTCAGTTACAAAAACTCTAGCCTCATTTAGCAGCAGTCTCTGCATTCCAAGTATCCAATTAAAATAAAGAAAAGGCATTTGTGATCCAAGCAGCCTAAACCAGAATAATTTTATCAGCAAAATTAAAGATATAATAAAATACAAATGCATTAAATATAAACATTCATCCCTCTACTAAAGATATGTACTTGTCTTTCATCTGTTTCTTGCTCACATTTCCGCTTTACTGGTCATGTATCCTAGCTTTTTCTCTTTAGCATGCACCTCTCAATCAGTGTATTTTAAAGATGGGTAGTTACTCTGTTGTCACTATAAATTCTCCAGATCTGCCATACCATCATTATGTATAAATTACTCTACAAATATTTATTTGCTTTCAAGTTCATACATCTTCTAAAACAGAGTAAAATTCAAGCATTTATTTCTCAAAATGATAAGATACATTCATGTTTTCCATGTGTATATATTCATAATAGAGCCACACACTTTCTTAGTGAACACCCCGCAGTTTCCATGTGTCTTACATGAGAAATTGTAATAAATTCATAATTAACTGGATGCAAAAAAGAACAAAAGCCCAGGGAGGGCAGTGAGAAGGAAGAAGGGAAGGAGGAGAGGAAGGAGGTACCAACAAAAAATCCCTTGCAAATTAAAGACAGTAATAAGCCAGTAAGCATCTCCTCAGTACCACCACTGTAACTTTTAAGTTTCTGCAACACATTTTATAATTATTTGGGAACATATATTCCTTCTTTATACAGAAAAAGGGCTTGGGTGTTCATTGGCAAGTTCCTAAGGAAGTGGCTCATGTTTCAGAATGGCTGAGGACTGAAGAATTTTATAATTTGATTTCTACCAAAATACAGGTAAAATACTGAAGCTCTAGTCTTTCACATGTTGACTATCTAAATCTGAATACACTGCTTGCAATGATTCCAGTATGCAAATATAATTTCACAAAGTCTCTGCTGAACTTGTCTAACAAAATGTTGCTATATTTGATTATTTGTGGAGTCTTACAGTATTTGTGAATTACCATAATAACTATGAAATGTAATTATACGCCTATTATTGAAAAAGATTTACTAGGTTAACCATGGATTTAGTCCTGAATAATAAATGCAGCCTGATAAACATATAGGATTAGAATAACAGCTTCAAAAGAAAGCCATGAGTGAAGCCAGTATTTTTTTTTACGAACTATTTAAAATCTTTCTGAATTACCATTTGCTTATGCATTAAAGTCTTTGACAGTGGAAAAGATTTATTTTGCTCTTTTGAAATCAGGAAAGATTAAGTACTCTGCAACTACTTACATGGCTTTACATCATGTCTGAAATCAATTTAAGAGTTGATAATTTACTCTCCTTTCTGACATCGTCCATTCAATTGTCTTTGAAATTTTAATAGCAGGGTTGCAAACAGTACTGCAGAAATCTTTACATTGTTTTAAAGGCATTCCCTTCCCCCAAAGCGGTACTCTCATGCCTACATCCTGCTCCCTATACATATGCACCACTCCAACAAAGGAGCTGGAGTAAAATTAAAACACTATCGTGTGTTTAAGCCAAGTTTTCCTCACATTAGTCAGCTAGACAGGCCTTTAAATAAATAACTGTAATACTAACCATATAAAAGAAAAAACAAAACTAAACACCTTGGATAAGCATCAAGAAATATTTAAGTACCATCAATTTTAAAGATAAACATTGGTTTTAATGCAGCTTAATGACAGTGCATACGTTTAAGTGCTACTCTGAATAAATATCCAGACTTAAGAGAAAAACTAAGGAAAACACCTAAATATTACCAACAAGAAAAACTTTATTTAAATGGATAAATCAGTAATGATGTAAGAGCCAATAATCAAGAGGAAAGGTGAGAAGCAGCAAATACAAGAACTAAACAAATCATTAAGAAAACAATTTAGGTTTGTTCCATTTACATTTAGTTAAATAACAGATTTCATTGCATAGAATCACAATAATGATTCTATATACCCAAAGAAAACACTATAATTTTTTTTCTAAACAGTAACGCTGTATTAGGTCAGAACATTCTACTACCTAAATATATACAACAGTATAACATTTCGACTACATACACACCTCTTTCAAAATTAGAAAAAGCTTTTAAGAGACTAGTTTCAACCACAGAATCCAGTAGTCAAGGGGCTAGAATTCAAAAATTCCTTGTGACTGCCTTCGAATTACGTAAGAGTTAATAAATGAACTCTAATTTGGACAACATAAAAGGGATAGGGGTTTTGATGGGGGGGTGTCATGGATTGAGGGGGGAATGTTAACTCATTTTTCTGTTTGTTTGTTCAGTGGTAAAATTTCTTTTTCCACTGTATGCAACCAGGATAATATCAGTACATCTGCACTGTCATACTAACTGTGCCTCATGATGTTCCTTGGAAGCCTGTAGCACTTCAAGAGTAGAAGTACATAGATCTTTGCTTCCACAGTCACGGTCTGTGGTATTCCAAAACTCTGGGATCTAAGAGGCTGCAGGGTTCTTTCAATCATTTTCTAAGCTCAATATTTGCTGAAGCAGTCGAGTTTTTTTAGTTATTCCATGGCAAATTTTCCTCTTCCAATGTAAGGTATCAGGGCAAGAATAGTGCATCTACACTTTTGTGTTAAATACGCCCCGAAATGTTGGGAAGCCTGTAATGCCTCAAATGTAGATATGTACACCTTCACTTCAGCAGTCAGGGTTTAGGATACGCTAGCCCGTTACTATGTAATCCATAAAGTCATTACTTTTGCTGTTCCACAACACTACATCTTCGAGTTTATCTCAAAAATAATGCGGTCACATTCAAAGACAACAACCTTGAGCCAGTAAATTAGGCAAAAGCTTAAAGTAGCCACAAACACATCATTCTCAACAGTACAGAATCACCTTCAGAAGCTTTCAAATAATGTTGTTCCTGCTGCTGAGCCATACCTATCAGGGTCCTAGAAGAAACATTCTGAGTAGAGGTTGCAAAAACTTCAGTGACCAACTTTTGGCAGCCAAAACTGTCTGTGGCAGCCACTGGCAACCAGTGTAAAACACAACCAGTGTACTTCATGACCTAAAGCAGACCACAGCCAGAGACTCCCATTACAGAAGCATGACTTAAAACCTATTTATTTATCCACCTTCCTGAGCTGCAACCACAACAATTCAGAAACGCTCCAGAATCTGAACTAACACTTAAATCTGACAATCATTTGACAAATTATCTGTAGCCTCTCAAGATGCCTGTGATTACAGATGGAAAGTTTTTTTGGTTTTTTTTTAGTTCACAATTTAACAGCTGGCTAGCTAAAGTGATGGACTGCCAAGTTCAGTACTTATATACACTAAGTGTACAAAATAAATCTTTTTCCTGTGAAATAAATCACTAATAAATTCTTTTAACTCCAAGCAGAAGAACACACCCAGGCTTAAAATATGGTGACTAAAATCCATAATATTTCCAGTATGATAAATATATACGTTCTGTAGTCTTTACTATTCCACAGGCAGTAAAAAGGACAAACAAAAAAAACTTGCAAGGAAAGACCACAAATGTGGGGAAATTTAAAACCTAACATGTCCTATAAATACCAAGGCTTCTGCAATTTACATAATACCACTTCTAAATTATTAAAAAGTACAATAGCAGCAAAGGCAGTAACTTCTATTTTAAAATAATTCCAAGTAGATTTTGTTCAAGGCTAATATTGACATCCCAATTTAAATCAATGCACCTACTGATACAAAGATTACATGTTTACTCCAACACTAATGCGTGTTCTTTCCACTCAATTTCCTCTGAGTTTAGTTTGCATCACAGATACTCTGAACATTTCCAGTGCCTAACAAAAAAAAAAACAAAAACAAACATCCAAAACAGGAGACTGGAACCCTTTTCTTTATATTAGTACTTCTGCTTACTTCAGAGAGTTAGTAGACTTGCCTTACTAACAGTTTGCTTAAATATGTATTTTCAAACAGCCCTGCAGTAACAGCAGCCCGTTTCCTTCTACTTACACCTCACAACTTCACTTCAATCGACCATTTGCCCTCCAGAGAGCAAATGACCTTGACAGGGCATGACTCATCCTGTCCCTTGTTCAACTCCTAATCTAGTATGCAAACAGACTATATCTCCACTGCAACCGAGATAGCAAGGGTTATAAACCTCAACTGTGTTGTGCGATTCTGTTGAAATGGCTGAGTTCTAAAATATTTTGGGTTATTTTTCCTTGTTCTTCTAAGTTAGGACAAGGCTGCCTACAAAATTACTTGGAAGGTATCCAGTTTATTTTGTTTGGTCTTTGTGACAACCTCACTCCAGACAGCAACTTCCACAGGCAATTACTTTTTAAGCTTCCACGTAAATATGCTGCAGTTGCAATCTGCCAGATAATAAAGCCTAGATGTTACCCATGAACTCTCCGAGTCCTTTAAATGCTTTAATTCACAGTGGCAAGTGCAGATTAATACTTTATAAAAAGAGATACATCTGCTGCTGCATTATATAATCTTCAGCCACGCGGAAGGAAGGAACAAGGCTCAGCCTCTCACTGATCACACCACCGCTACTTCAGGCAATGCCCTGCCACACTGTAAAATGGCGATTTAGCGACGAGAGCATCAAAACAGATTCCTTGATTCACAGTCCCTCCCAGAGTCATTTAGCAGTGAGAGCAAACTGTGGCTAAAACTCGGAACAAGCATAACCCCATCGAGGAGCGAAGAGAAGCCGTTTGTGGTCATCAACTTGCACTTTCTCTGGAACCGTAACGTCTTCCTCTCCGATTGGCATCAAACGCCTTCCACCCCTGATTAGAGTTTCGGCTAATCCCAGGTAACCCCGGGGGCTCCCGTTATCCCTGCGGGCGGAGGGAGGATGCTTCTCCCGGCGCAGATGACGCAAAGAGGCGGAATCTGCAGCGACTGGCAGCGGATCACGTACACACCGGCGGCGGGGAGGGAGCGCGGCGGCGCTGGTCCAGCCGAGCCACTGCAGCCACGGCGAGGAGGAGAGGCTGCTGCCCGCTCCCGGGGCAAGCGACACATCGCCCCAGCCGCTCTGCGGGCTGCTCTTCTGCGAAAAGCTGGGGCAACCGGCCCCTGAACACGCGAGCCCGCACAAACACGAGGGAGAGACTTCTTCCCCCCGCCCCAAAACCTCTTCAGAAACGCGAACGGGAGTGCCGTCTTTTCTTTAAGTGAAAGTACTTCCGCGACATTCCCGGCAAAAAAAAGTATAAAACAATCGTAATTTAAGGGAAGGACCTAAAAGCAATCGTCACTAATTAACTCTTCTGGCAAAAGCGAAGCACGCGCACTCTCAAGCAGCACGCAGCACTGCATATGTGAAATCTTAACTAAGTTCGAACTGTTAAAATATGTGAGATGTTCTGTTAGAAAAGGGGTAACGAAAGCGTAAGAAAACACGACTTCGTGACTATACTGCAATCAACCCTCTTTTCTTTCCCTTCCCTCTTAACGTCTATAGGTCTTTTGTTCGCTCTGTCCTGCGCTAAGACTCCCTCTACACTTACAAGATGTAAGCAGGTGAAACACGTTTCCAACGTGCTCCTGCGGGGCTGGAGAGTAAACTACCATCTGCGCTTTCTAAATCATGGGTAGGAACACCGAAGCGGTGCCAAAATGAAGTGAAAAAGCAGACGAGGCGAGGGCTGGCAGAGCCCCAGCATAGCAGCCAGCCTCCCACCCGCCATGCAAAGCCGCACGACCTCCTCTCCCACACACACCAGCCACCCGCTCTCCCTCCTCTCCCCACCATCTCCCGAGGAAGCGAAGACATTTTGGTGGTGAAAGTTATCGGAGCATTTCTACCCTGTTCCCCGCCAAGGCAGGCTCAGAGGAAGCGCGATCAGGAAGGGAGGGGGAAGGAGAAGGGTGTGTTTGCAGATCAGCAGCCCAGGCCACGCCAAAATCGTTTATCTTGATGCCATGAAAAGCCAAACTCCATAATTAACGCCGATTTGATTGTTATGCAGGTATTCCTTTAATAAACGGCGCCGGGGTAATACTCTTATTACTGCTTAAGCTAATCCGTTCCCTTAACATAACGATTTAGTCCTTTCTTCAGTTTTTTAGATCATTTCAGCTAAAGAGAGAGCACGAAGGCCATGGCGGAGAGGGGAATCCGAGAACAAAACGCTCACAGTAATTGCAGGCGCCGTGGCTGCCCTGGTGTGCGTGCACAGCAGCTGTCCTGGAGGATGTTGCTCTATTTAAGTTTTGCACGTTCGTTGAAATACCAGCAAAGACTTTTTTCATCCCCACTCCCCTCCAAGTTAAACGATTTCAGGGCTTAATATCGAACGCGTCCGTGCTCATCGCAGGGAGGGAGGAACTAGACGATCTTTAAGGTCCCCTCCGAGCCAAACCTGCCCTACGGATCCTACGAGAACGAGGGCAGCGCGGCTCGCCCGGCCTCGCCCTCTCCCCGCCGCCTCCGTGCGCCCCTGCCGGCGGCTCCCCCCGTAGGGAGCGCCTACCTTGGGCATCGCCGCCGCTGGTCAGCACCCCGATGGCCTTCCCGGTGCCAGAGAGGTTCTCGAAGAACTTGGGCTGGTGATCCATGGCGGGCTGAGGGACCGAGGAGCCGCGGGAGCCCCCGGCCGCACCCCCGGGTCGGGTCCTTGGCCTCGGCGGGAAGGGAGCCGGCGAGAGCCCCTACAGGCAAGGCGGGTAGGGGAGGAGGAGGACTTCTGCGGAGAGAACAGCGAGGGGAAGGGGCTGCCGCGCGGAAGAAACGGGGGGAAGGAAAAAAAAAAAAACGTGAGGAAGGAGGGGAGCGGCCGCCGCTCTCACATCGCCGGATGGGCGGGCGCGGGGGCCAATGGCGCCGGGGGGGCGGGGCTGAGGGCGGGGCGAGAGCGGCCTGGCCCGGGGAGCGGCGCGGGGGCTGCGGGGCTGGTCGAGCTGAGGGTGGTGAGGGCAGCAGCGGGGTTAGCCGTGTCCTGGGCTGCCTCAAAAGAAACGTAGCCGGCAGGGTGAAGGAGGGCATTCTGCCCCTCTATTCCTTTTCTGGGAGACCGCACCTGAAGTGCTGTGTCCCGTTCTGGAATCCTCAACATAAGAAGGATATGGAGCTGTCGGAACGGGTCCAGAGGAGGCTACAAGGATGATCCGAGGGCTGGAGCACCTTCTTTATGAGGACAGGCTGAGAGAGTTGGGGTTGTTCAGCCTGGAGAAGAGAAGGCTCCGGGGAGACCTTATAGCGACCTTCCAGTACCTGAAAGGGGCTACAAAATACCTGGGGAGGGACTGTTCCCAAAGGCTTGTGGTGACAGGACCAGGGGCAATGGGTATAAACTGGAGAAGGGCAGATTTAGACTAGACATAGGGAAAAGTTTCTTCACGATGAGAGTGGCGAGACACTGGCACAGGTTCCTGAGGGGAGCTGTGGCTGCCCCATCCCTGGAGGTGTCCAAGGCCAGGTTGGACGGGGCCTTGGGCAGCCTGGTCTGGTGGGAGGTGTCCCTGAACATTGCAGGGGAGGTGGAACTAAATGGTCCTTAAGGTCCCTTCCAACCCAAACTATTCTATGATCCTGTTAAATCCTGTTGATATTACCAATGTGCGTAGTCACTAAAACAGCTTAAGACCCTGTTTTTCTTGTTAATTTAAGCAAATAAATCTGCATTATTCCATATACAGTTCATTGTGGTGCTTAGCATAAATAAAAGTATTTGCAGAATAAGTTACTCGCCCAAAATTATAAAGCAAGGCAAGGAGAGAGTCGGGAACAGGAGTAAAATGCTGATTCATGCTTTATGTTTTAATTGCTGTAATAATTATTGTTTTTATTAACATCATCACATCTTAGACATAATTCATATTGTAAAAGTACATGTGCTGATCCCATCACCTTTCACGCAGACACATATAGGAGTACAGTCATTTGAGTAGTTCAGTCAAAATTACTCATAAATGTTTGAAGAAATCATACCTGAAAATGGATATCTATACCTAGTATGTGGGCAGCTCACGTTTGCAAATCTACTCAGAGGCTAAAATGAGTGTGTGATTTGACAATGGAAAAACCACATTGCCAAATAGTTTGCATACCATGAACAATAGTAATTCTACAGGGAATTTAGTGTGTTTGTTCCTGAATCTGAAGAAAGCTCTGAGTCGGGTAACAACAAAGGTGAACTTTTGTTATAGAAATATGTGAACCCCCATGAAGTTGCTCTCTGTTCCAACGATTCTGGTTTGAATTGAATCACATTAGTTTCTTGGAGAGTAGCTCTGCAAATGCTAAGTAAAGTGATTCGGGGCTTGACTCAAAGCATATAAAATCAGTAGGAAGGTCTTTGGCTAATATAAACTATTATGACTCTTTGAGATCATGAACTAATGATAGTTTGTCGTCTAAGCAACGCTATGAGTAAACATTGCATTAATTCTCTTTGGTTTGATACAGATACTTAGCCATTCTTTAGAATTGGTTTACTTTTTATTCACTGTATCTAAAGCATGCTCAACTTTGGAAGTAAACTTCTCCCTTTTTCTTCCAAATAAAGCATTGATGCTGAAGAGATGTTATGTTCTGAAAGTTACTTTTCTCTCCAATTGCCTTATGGTTCATAACAAACTTAAAAGGTGTATTTCTTTTACCCTTGTGTGACTAGGAAGCTGACTGATTTCACTGTTTTCATCATTTATTGGAGCTACCAATTGTTCATCAGCAGAGCACTCAGGAAAATTGTATTTTGTCTGTGTCAAGTGATTAAAGTAGAAGTGGGTGGAGAGGAAAGGATATGGAACAATTTGTTCCTGGGGCTGTCTTGATATACTTAACTATCTTCCAGCAATATAATTACCTGTAGTCTGAAAAGGAATGATTTCTTGGCTTAGGTATTGAAGACTGTTGGGGGAAACACTCTCATTTAATCCTGTGGGATGTGGTTGGAGTGCAGCTAGGTACAGGTGTATAAATCATACTGACACTAAGAGAATAGGCTCTTTTGAACTATGGAAACTGATAATAAAGAAACTGCATATTGAATAAAACCTTAGTAGGTAATTTGCACAATTGTCTAATTGTCTTACTGTAAGAGTGAATAGAATCAGTTTACATGGGATAGGGACAGAATAGGTGGGTAGGGACAGAATAGGTGGGTTTTGACTATACAGACCATTTGACCTGATACAGACCATTGCAGATGCTTTGTTGCATCTCTTTCCTACTGCTTGTTTGTTCCTGCTGCCATCTAGATGAAGCCTATCTGCCCATCTTGATATCTTATCACTCCCTGAGAAATCTAGATTGACCCTTTAAGACTACCTTGGATTGCTACCCACATCAACTTCCTGTGCCACTACTGTTACACATGCTGCCTTTGAACTACGAAACCATTCATAGCATGGATGTAATATCACAGATGCATGCAGTATTATTTTTGGCACATCTTCCATTGCAATTAAGGTAAACTAGGAAGAACAAGTCATGTCCAAAAAGAACCAGATTATTATGTGAGTAACAGTGCTGAACGGATGACTTTCCAGCCGATTGAAACTGTTTTCTACAGCTAGACCTTTCTTTCCTATGTGGATCTCTGGCACCTAGTGGTGCATGAGCCCACACTTCAAGTTTGTCTGAGGCATCTGTAGGAGTTGTGCCCTCTAAGCAGCTGTCATTTTTTCATGAGACTTTTGAATCATAGACAATTAATTTTTGCACATTCAACTTTTTAAAATTATTAAAAAACAGACAGAGAACAGAGAAGGTTGTACAAAAATTCCAACATTTAAAAATTAAACAAGCTGGTTGTGGAATGTGCAGATTAGCATGAAAAGTAGTAAAGAAGTCATTGAGATACAATTTCTGGGCAGATAATGACAATGAATTCTTTAAGAGAGATGTCTGCTTTCTTCCATTAATACTACAATACTCCCTGGCCTTACATGTTGCATATAAAACTGTTGCACTACTTAATCTCTTTCCTATAGGTTTTCACCCTTCATTTGTGTTCTAACAGTATGAATTCTGTAGGCTGGATTTCATTTGGTTTTAATTTTTTTTTTTTCATTTCTCCCTTACCTAATGGCAGTTGTTGTGACACTGACTTACAAAAGCCTTTCTTTGTACTAGAAATAGAAGGTGTAAATGAGAGGAAATCTAGAACTAGCATGGGAGAGGAGGTAAGAGGAAAATCTCCAATAGATTCAAAGGGCTTGCTAATAGAGTTGGGTGAGGAAGGAAGGGAGATTGGGGGCAGTGGAAAGATAACATAGATTTAAGAAGTGATTGTATCCAGAATAGTTAAGTCTTTTAATAAATATTTGAACAAGACTTTTTGTGGTCAGTGCTGATTTTGGTAGGAAGAGAACAGCAACTAGCATAGCCATGGGGAGAAATTTTCTTAAAACTGACCAATCTAGGTATTAATATTTTGATCACCTTTTCTATACTGTTACTTCCCAGTAGTCATAAAATATCAAAGTCATTTTTACTCTAAAGGTGGATGATGTCCTGAGTCACTGTACTAACACTGTACTTTTTAAAAGAGAGAATCCTATCAGTGGCTTGTGAATATGCCTTTTTTACACAGGGAGAAAAATACTTGCAATCTACTGTAGCGAGTGTAAGCCATTTACACTGCCCAAGTCAGCAAAAGAAATGAGAGAGGGAAAATTGTCAACTATAAAGGATGTTTTATTTTTTTCAGTGAGAGATGATACTGTAAAACATCACCGTTTTCCCCATGAAAGAAAACTACACATTTAATATCAGGTAGAATTTTTTTCTTGAATGTAAAACGACCGTTGCTCTGAATTCGCTGCACCCAACTCTTCAGCTGAGAGTTTAGGTACAAATCTAAGGCATTGATGAAATTCCCACTAAAATCAAATGGCAAGAGTTTTTACTGGCATTTGAATCAGGCCTTGTATAAAAGAAAAGCACAAATCTAATCCCTGTGTTTACTTAACTGCAAGTATTCTTTATTTAAAGAAAAGACAGTGATTGAGCAGTATTTTTCTAGAAATTATTTCTTCCACTGTGTATTTATCTAAGAATCCAAATGTAGAACATGATAAAACAGTAGCAAATTAATTTCTAGCCAAATATCTTGAATGGGAATATTGTTGTTCAACTTCAAACCCAAGTATTGTTCAGCTCATACTAGCTTTGAAGCCTCCAGATTTTATGGAAAATGTTCTATAAATAGTTATGTGGAAAATGTGTCAGTGTGGTCTCTAGGCTTGATAGTTATTTCTTCCATGGCAAATTCATGTATCTTTTCTTAAATGACACATACTAAAATTTCTAATTTGTGCTCCACAGGTTCATGAAGTGGCATTGTTTTTTCTTCTTCCTGCTGCCAGCTGCTAAATTCACTGCTGGATGCCACCATCAAACAAATATTAACATTCTGTGTATTTCTAGATTATCTAACTTTCAAGTTTGGATTCTTGGAAGAAAACCCAAGTTCTAAGACCCTGAAAATGCATCTTTCTGTGGTTTGCATGACCTGGAGTCCACTTCTTAATTTAAAAGTGTGGTTTTCTTGTTTTATTGGATAGGAAAATTCATGACTGAGTTAAGCAATACCCAAAAATATTGCAGATCAAAGAGGATTTGTGTTATTGTGAAAGATACATTGTGTCAGATATGCTGGGCTGGAGTAATTGAGCACTGCTAGTCATATATGTATTATAATTAATCAGAGGTTTAAAAAAACTGCCTAAGACACTTCATCAAAAGGAAACATTGTGCTAATTAAATGATTAATGAATCATACAATTTACTAAGTTATTTCTCCTGATTTGAGGGAGAAAAATACGTAAGACTCTCTCACCAAGAAAATGTCCACAGTGAGCCATCATTTGGTGCCACAGCATAATTTGTAAGCTTATGAGCCACAAAAGGTCTGGTTGGGAAATGAGTACAGTGATGCATACATGTTCATATTCCACATTAAAAGGATATGGACTGATCCTGGTATTCTTAGACTGTGGTATTTCTATGGCTTTCATTTAAGTAGTGCAAATGTTCTTAAGATATTGAAGAGAATTCTTACTATTAATGTGACGTGAAATATGTTTGTTGCTTTTATGCTCAATATAAAAATAGGAACAATAATCTTACAATAATTTCTAGAATGCAGAACCTCTGGTTTATGGATGACTGCTCTAACTACTTGATTATTAGATGGTATCATCCTTTGTGCAGTACTTCTGAATTCGTGAATGCTTGTAACAGTTTCAGCAAGAGTGCTGGAGTGTCTTCATTCACAAAAACTGTCCTCCTGACTAATAGGGCAGATTGCAGAGGAAGATTCCAATGTACTTGGGCAAAACTTATCTCAGAAGTGTCACTTTCTGATCATATGCTGTAATTATTAGGCTATATTATATAAAAGGTAAGTACTGTGTAATTTTACATGGAGGTCACTTCTACTGAAGAGTGGATGATAGTCAGGAGTTCTCTGAAGATCTGTCATATCATAATCCTTAGCAGAGTTTGTCTGGAATAATGCTTTGTCTTTTTCTTGCGAAAGGGCATGAATACAGGACGCATCAGCCTGAGTGCTTATGTGGCTTGAGGCCAAATGGACTATTGACCAGAAGCTGTCTCTGATTTCTTCACTCAGTGAGATTGATCAAAATAACTGCAAAGGAAAAAGTTCTGACAAAACTAGAAGAGATAAAGAAGAATTTATATGATTTGTGTAACTCAGGGTTGCTGAAGGAAAGAGTAACCTCTCCCCCTATTCTATTGCCTTGGGGATCATTTTTATGTGGAGAAGCAAAACAACCAAAAAAAAAAAGTATTTAAAATCATGTACCATTAATTATACTTCAAGAAATGGTGTTATAAGTAATGATCTAATCTAATTTAATTAAATTGGTTTGATAAGTGTACCTTCATTTCTAAATGTAAGCTCTGATGTTCTACAAATGTTACAGTGGTTGTTCCCTTCCACGAAGACTTGCATTTTATAATCCAGAATTAACATGGCAGTATAACTGTGGTAATATAAATGTAGATAAACAGTAATGTGATGAGTTAAAAATACAGTCCCCCCAAGTAAGCAGCAGTTCCCATTGATACTGGAGAATTTTATTTTGTCTGAAATTAATCTAATTGAAACTGTGATTTATAATTTGCAATCGATACATATTTTATAATATACGAGAGTTAAACAAGTGAACTTGTTCTCCCTTGCACTGTAAATATTCAACTGCCAACTTACTGTATATTTTTGCATAAATTACAGTATTTATATTATTTGTATTAGTACTGATAAACAGTGGATTTGATACATATTTCTCATGTGATTCTTTCCCCTTTGAGGATAGATTTCACTCTTTACAATAGAGTTTATGCATATTTTCTTTGCAGTTTTGTGGCCTGCGCCTTAATGGAAGTTCCAGCAATGCTCAAAATAACCTAGATGATTTTGGAGACTTCAGGCAGCCATTAGTGATAGATTGCTCGAAGAGACAGAATGATAAATCACTGCACCTTTTATTGTAGCTGCTATGACCCTAGTCCTTCAAACTGTGGTGTCGTACTACTGGATTGAAAGAGGATTCTCTATTCAAAATGCCTGAACCTAATGGAAACATAATTTGAGGATTGTGAGGTGGGGGGAAAGCATAACTGGTTGAAATGGAATGTATTCCAGAGTGTACAAGGCATCTTAGTCTCCCCCACAAAGCATCTACAGGGTACCATGCTGCAAAGTTGACTTTCTGCAGGACTGAGGAGACTAGAAAAGCAATTTTGGTAGTAAAGCAGACAGTGGGACCATCATTAAAGTTTGTGTGTCAGCTGCCAGCAGTTTGAAAGAGATTACAAGCACTTAGAGAAAGCAATGAAGTTGGGTATTTGGTCTGAATAATTTGCACTTCAAGAAGCAGTCCTAACCTTTGACATCTTTGTTGCTGTTTTATTCTGTTATGGTGTCATAAATAATATAGAACAGCAAAAGTTGGTCCTTCAAGAGGACATATTTATTTTTACTTACACTGTTTCCTGCTTAATTGATATCTTTTATTTCCTAGCATGTGCTTATTCTCTTACTCTTTCTCCTCTCCACTTTAGCCTTTTTCTTCCTTTCACTTCTTTTCCTACCATCTGTTTTCCTTTCCTCCTCTTTGCTTTCACTACTGGCAACTTACTTCTCATCTCCTTCTTCATTTCTTTTTAACACTGAATATAGGAAGAGCATCAGACCCTTTTTCACTCCCATTGATAGTTTTAGTATGGTAATGAATTGGTACAAATTTCATATTCTTTCTTCTTGGAAAATGTGGAAAGTTTCCATTTGTGGAATTAGTAAAATAGCTTTTAATGACTAGCAGACTCCTTGTCTGTGAAACTGAAATTGTTAGCAGAGTTGTATTTAATATTGATTTCTTGTAATAAAGCATTTATATGCATCCTTTGTTCAGAATAACACCAGGAAAAGTCTTATCTCATATTCTGTAGCACAAAAAAACCCCAAACTCAAACATAAAATATATTGCATACACCAGAATCTACAGTTTAGAAATATTTTGACAGGCATAGCTGAGAAGTTAAGTAACATATTTAAACTGCAGAACAGGACTGGGAAAAAACAAACCAGATTGGGTTAGCTTCTATTTTCAGAGTTAATAATGTTGTAATGGAGAGCAATATTTAAGAGTATGTGCTAGTGCTAAGAAAATATTAAATATCTGGCTTCTTACATAATATTATTTTTCTGTACTTGCATTATAGTTCCTTGGAATTCCTTACAATACTAATAAAGAGATAATTGATTTTGTTGATTGTCTATGCAAGTTACCAAAGTCCTTTTATGATATGTCTGAGTAATACCATTAGGATCATTATGTGCAAATAATCAGTATATTGTGAATAAATTGAACGGTGATTGTTGTGACCAGATATAGATAGAGCATGTTTAATGTTTAATGTTTACAGTCAATTATCTTAAGCTCATTTCCCTTCCAGGAAGGCAATGTTTCTTTGATGCTGAATGCCTCATTTCTGCTGAAACTGAATGCCTCACACAATATCCTGTCTTTAAAATATGAATGTAACATTTTAAATAGCTGCTTTTTTTTTTAAAAAAAAAAAAAAGGTCAACAACTACTGAAAGAGCTGGTGTAATAACAACAGCTCACTGGAAAAATGAAAAATAAAATCCTTCTTTCCACAAAGTAAAATAAATAGGCTACATAGATGATAAAATAACTAATTGATTATCAAATTGTGAGAGGTTATTTGTCATGGCATTTACTCTTCATTTTTGCTTTTGTGAGTTCAGAACCTGAGCAAATTAAATTTTGCCATCAAAAGGTATATTAGCCTGCAGCATCAGCTGGCTCAGTTTTGAGACATGCTGGAATGGATTCCAAAGGAGTAGACAGGAATAGGAGAGGACATTGGGAGTTCGGGAAATAACGTGGGGTGGACTAGAAGGGGATCAACTGTATTCCAGAGCAGGATGAGTTCTACAATGAGTTAGTAATATTATAGCTACTTCTGGGAAGTTATGGTCTAGATCTAGTCTTCCTGCCTGGTACGCTTGTCCATAGACAGTCTAATTTCTCCATGACGTCAAGATCTGCTCCTGTGAATCTTCATTTCCATCACAAGGTGATGTTCACAAGCCCAAGTGCTTCCATTTTCCTAGATGACTGGGAGGGATAGGAATTCCCATCCCATCCCTGAAACAATTCTGCTGCAGTGTTGTTGTCCTTGTCTTGGAATCCACAAGTCATTGAGGGTCATGCATGTACCATAGAAATCAAGCAAGTGGCTGCCTTAGGAAACCCTGATGCTTTCCAGTATGTAGGGCCAGTCTAAGGTGGGTTATTTAAACATAAATAGGCAGAACAGAGGGCAAAATTAATCCCACAAGGATTAATTAACTCACATTGTGTTCTTTATGCTTCTTGTAATTTGTGCATTTCTTCTGAAAGTTTTTTTGTATTATTGTTTCACTGGACTTAATGCTTTCACAGAAAAATGTAAATAGAAATTTACTGTCAGAAGCAAATAAATGAAGCAATAATTTATTGTCAGAAGGAATAAGTAAAGTCTTCAGTCATATACACAAAATAATTAAGTACTACTGCAAAAGTTGGAAACATGGTTCAAGCAGCTTTCTTTAGTGATGTTCAGTGCCATGGATCAAGTTCTGTGTTGCAACCCCATAGCATGGAGAAACCTATAGGACAACACAGAAAGAGGTTATTTCCCTACCAGTGTCACAGATTCGGGGTAGTGAAGCTCAGATTTCTTTTTTATTTAATTAAGATGAGGGAAGGCTGCCACAAGTCTTATAACATTGCTTTCACAAGTATTATGGTACAGCTATCTTTAACTTTTTTTCCCTATGGAATTGGGAGGTCCATGTGACTGACCCGGTGTAGGATGTGACTGTACTTCGGGTTATTGTATAGCATCTTGCATGGCACAGCATCTGTTACACACTAGAAACATGTGACAGTTACACACATGGTTAGACTGCTAGCTGAGTTGCAGCTGCTCTGAAAGTATTTTTGTTTTAAGAAAGAACCAACGTAGTTGTAGAAATTTTGGATCCTGAAACTCTTACTCTCCAGCCAAGAGGGTGAGTGGCATGAGTCATGTAAGATTGTGACTAATGAGCAAACAAGGAGAGCTTCATTTCTACGAGCGTCAGACCCAGAGAGGTACCAAGATGTCCATGGTCAAGAGTTGTTAAAAGCATGGAGGAGCCAAAGTAACTGAAATTGCAGTCATTCGCTTTGTAGTTGTTAGGGCCAGAATTTCCCTGAAAGCTGTGCACACTGGCAAGAAGCCACAGTCTGTGCTGTTGTAGATGATGTGATCAGGTGGTAGGATGTTGCTATGGAGTCAAGGCAGTAGTGAAAACGAAACTGAAGTTAAATTGTGGAGTAAGTCTGACAGTAGGCATCCAAGTCTGGAGCAGCAGTGCCTTCGTGGTACGCTTGAACAGCTGTCAGTTGGCAAACCCTTGGACAAAATGTAATAACCGTCCTTAGTAGGAAAGGCGTAATATGAGTGTTGGAGGGAGAGACAGCGCAGCACACATCCAGCACAAGGATCAGAGAGAGAGGGTGTGTTGGGGACGATTTGTACTCTGTTCCTTTATATGGGACCTAATTAGTTATTACAACTGTTCCAGCCTTGTAATGAGTTGGCATGGTTGTGTTTGCAGTGCAGCCTCTGTTCTGGTGTGGGTTAGGGCTTCAAGTTAAGCCTCATTTGCATGAGATATCAGACAGTTACTTGGAAGTTGTAAAATATTTCTTATTTCCTTTTACTCTATGCCACCCACAATGGAAGTGTAGTTTAATAAGATCATAGATGTTTGCGATAGAAGTGTTTGTCTAGATCACCTGTCTGATACCACAATACAAAATTATTTTCCACACCTTATTGCCTAGTAACTTAGTAGTTCATTAATAAGCCCAACTGTTAAAACTGATTGATAGTAGTCTTTCATCTCCACTGTTACTATTACTTTGAGATGGGGATGAATAGTGACAATGCTGTTACCACTGCTGGTATAGGGATACTGGGCTTTTTCAGGTATCTTCTCAATACCTGAATATGTAAACTTAGGTTCTGTGCTACTAATACTGATACTTACCTCTTGAATCTAAAGATATAAAATAATTTATATTCTTGTAAAACATTCAGCTGTCTTCAATCTTCATCCCTCTCTAACTGAAGATAACTTAAACATTTTAAGCACTATTTCTAGTACACTTGGCTACTGCACAATTTTTATGTCAGTGACTTGACAACCATCCATGTTTTTGACCCTGTGGTATCACTCCAAGACAGTTTCATTTTCAAGTCACCTTGTTCATTAGTAGTGCTGATTGCATGTGAAATGTGACAAGAAACACACCACTTCCTTTTTAAGATATAAACATGGAAATAGGATAATAGTATCACATTTTCAAGTTTTATTTGTTTTTCTTTTTGTGTTTTGATTGTGACTACCCATTCCAGTAACAATCCATGGCATGTACATACATGTTCTAAAATTATACATGCCACAGCTTTATGATTTTAGAGATAGTCCTGAAAGTGTTTGCAAATAAGTGATTTAGTCATGTAGATATTGTAATTAAAAATAAAAGTTTCATTTGGTTTTATCTTTCAAGGACTTGACAGTTTAGAAAGAACCTTTGATCAGAAATCAAGAATTCAGACGTGAAAAGGTACCTTACAATAGTTCAGTACAAATTAAAGTGGTACATTGTTCTGATTTTAAGTATAATTCACGATGTGGAGCTAGGTTTGCTTTTCCTTCTGTTCACATGCATGGAACTTTAAAGCAGGCTGTTTCTTATATTAAGAGTGTAAATAATTAGTATTTATGTAATATGCAATAGGTATAACATTAATTGTCAATTTTACCTGGATTATCTGTATTGTTTCTTAAGAGGTGGCTGTGCTCCATGAAACAAAAACATGAACAGTGGTTAAATATCAGGAAGAGTACCTGAAGTATTACTTTCTTTCTAGCTAACAACATTAACAGCTACATGACAAAAGAAACTCTTATGTTTGTAATTTTAGCAGTATTGACATTGAGAGCCATGGGATTTATTGCCATGACAGTTTGAAGGCTGACTTAGAAAGAATATGAAAATCTGCTGTGTTGGACAAAGGCTAAAAGTGCTCTTCTGTGTTAGATCTCCCATTCTGTTCTAGATGGAAAAGTTGGGGTTCCAGGTAAATTCGGTATTTCTGGTGAAGCTATCTTATGAACTGAGATCACAGGTGAACAGTGTTGTAATGAAAGCCTTATTTGGAAAAGCAATTGGTATCTAAGCTTGACTTCTGTAGGGTTTTCTGATATGCAGTTGTGGTATACCCAGGGAAAATGCATGTCAAGCAAGGAGAAAGATAAAAAAGAGCTTTTACCATAAAGCGCAGCTTCTTTATTGCAGAACTGCTGTTCTGTTTGCAACAGAACAGGCATTGCCTGTGGACAGTTTCCATTAGAAAAAACTATTTTGATATTCCAATCTAGATACAAACAATGAGGTTATTAACTTGTACTGAACTTGAGTGGTTTTTCAAGAAGTGGAAATTTGGTAATGTTGCAGTATCACAGTGAGTCAAGTAGTAGAAGTAAATTGGAAGGAGCAATGCGTTTGCTATAAAATCCTTAAGATCTTTTTCTTTGAATCTTTTAGAATTATCTGAAGTAAACTAAACACTTTGGTTTAGGATGATTATGACAATAAGGTTTTCACATGAAGTGTTAACAATACAAAATCATCACTTCATCAAAGCAACACAGAGTATTAGTTTTGACATGTAATGTGGAAGCCGACTGAAAGAAGCTGAGACTCCTTAAGCTAAACATCGAATTTTGTTATGAGTGGAGTATAAAGAGGGTTCTCTGGAGTATAATTTGGAGCAGCTATTTTTTCCTTATTATTAATAGCTACAAATAGCTTCCTTAGTTTGTGACCAAGTTTTTTCATTTGTGAGTTTGTCTTAAGAGTGAAGAGCATATGACATATCAATCTTCTAATGCTATGGTTAGTTCTTGTCTGTACAATGGAATGCAGAGAGGTTTGTTTGTTTGGTATGTTGGGTTTTTTACATATGTGCAATTTACATGTGAGTGATCAAACTGAAATTTCAGAATTCCTCATGAAAGGATCTGGAAGACTGGCATGGCATTTCTGGAAACAGGCATGCCTTTCACACATGAATAGCCAGGTAGCTTTTTAACTTCACTGGTAAAAGCACAGCAATGCAAATGTGTGGTGTGACATGTGCATTGGGAAAGCATTAGGCTGCATAGGTTCATATTCCCATAACATGATGAATGTACTGCAAAATCAAGTACTGTAACTGATATGCTCACTGTTTAGCCTCAACACAAGATTTGGAGGTCCATATATATGGCATGTATTTTATGAAAAATGTTCCCCTTTTTTTGTAAAACAAATAAATACAAACATGTTTACTTGTTCTTTTTACATGCTTTTTATTAAGTTATTATAGTAGTTCAGAAAAATATCTTGACAAAAATAAATTAAGCAATTTATAGTTTTAAATAGGAAGCACGTGTATACTACTTCCTTTAATTTTTAGAAAAATAGGATAATATATCTTGACATGATAGTAGATCGTCAGTATTTGATGGAAACGGACTTTGCTAATGTGTTCCTTTTCTCTTGAAAGAGTGGTTTTCGATTCTTTGGAGAATCTCTCTGGATTGTGCATGGATCTCTTGCCAAGTGCAATGATCATTTGACTGTGAAGAAAAGATTATTAAGAGATGTTTATTAGCAGTTTTGTAAAACATGACATCCAATATTTTGACAAGCAAAAGTGAATTGAGAACAAGCATGTAATAATTTATTCAAAGAAAAAAATATATAAAAAAAGAATATTTTTAGGAAGTCTGGTTAAGATTCGAATGTTTGTGGTATATAAAATGATCATTGTTTGTCCAGGTGAAATAGATGTTATCAGATGCATGACTAATCCTGACCCATGTAGTGTGAAGTATTTCTAAAAAGGCACAGACTGCTAAGGGTTGTAGTGTTGAATTAAAATTAAATATTTTTTAAAAGCCTGTGGTGACCCTGAAAAGCATGTGGGCCAAAAGATCTTGTGTGAGTGAAAATCCATAGTGCTTGGTAATGGGTAATGTGGCACAATCCCACAGATTCATACAGCGTTGATCAGCAGTGGGACTGCTTCTATAAGAAACTCTGTATCTTTAAAATTCTTTAAAGTGAGATGGAAGTAAAGAAACCATCTACTTACCCTGGCCACAAATTTATCCATTTTCTTGAAGCAGTCTTTTACTATAGATTCATGGACAATGTTAAGTCTGGACTTCAGCTGTTATTTTAATGGAAAATAAGCTTTAGTTTGAACAGTGAGAAGTAAATGGAAGTTCAACATGACTCAGTAAAACAGTACCCTGTGACAGATGTGATCATGACTAAGAACGTTGTAAGCTTCTGTCATATGCAAGCTTGCTGAATGTGTTAATGTTAAAGGCAGAGTAACATACACTTACTATGTCTGCAAAGAGATCAGGAAATGAATATATCAATGTTCAAAGCAAGGTAAGGAGTCTATGGATTTTGATTCTGTGGCAATACTAGTTTTTCTGATGTATACTGTCCTCAAAGGAAATATTTCAGAATAATTGGTGGTCATTTGACATGTCAAGGGTGCAAGGGTGTACCTATGTGATTATGTTCACTAATTTTGAAAAACTGTGCTTAAGTAATCACTAGTTATAATCCTCTGCTATTCAGACCTTATCCTTGGGGTCTGGCCTGATCAGAAGCAGTGTGGATTTGGAGCTCAGTGTTTAGATGCTGCCGCTCAGGCATTTGTCTAGTTGTGGAAATCTCTCTCTCATGCATAAAAGTGCAGTAGGTTCCCTCCAGAACAGCACAGAAGGGTGAATTAGGCTGTACATTTGTATGCCTAGGTTTGTTCTCCTGCAGGTTTGTTAGCCAAGCCAGTGACTGGCATAGATATTAGTTGCAAAGCAAACTATAATAAATTCAAGGTTTTGACCTCTGTAAATCATTCTTAAGGTGATCCCAACTGAAGGATCTCTTTGCACTTAAGTTTAACTAGTTGACTCAGATGAATTAGGCTGAATGCGGATCTAAATATTTTCCTGAACTGTTTTGCGTACAATTTGCATGTGATTCTTTACATTAGTTCCTCTTGACAGAAGTCAGAAGTAATTGAAGAACAGCACATAAAATTGACACTTAGTAAGAATAAGATGTACAATACTTCTCTGTAGAACTAGTACAGTTTTTAAGGAGAACCAATTTAAATACTGACCTAGTCACATTTTTAGGCATCGCATCTCAAAGTAAGCCCATAATGTGTGAATTTAAAACTGCCTGTATTATACAGGTCAGTAAAAGTGCTGAAAGATATCTGTCATTACTTGTATATACATTATAGGTGCCATTATTTGAAAGTGTAGTCTTTAAAGTTTTCAATTGCATTTTCAGCCTACGTATTATCAGTTTTATTCACCATGAATATCTGACTTGAATATCGTGCAGTTAAATAAAGAAAATTATACTTACACAAGTCTTGAGCTGAGCATGTGCTTCATACATTTCTCTTAGAAAAATGTTCTTATTTTGAAAAGGAGTGTCTGCTCTCTTGAAAAACTCTGCGATTTCATGCACTATATAAACAATGGCTGCATTATCATTTTTAACCTGTGATAACAAAAAACAAATGTAGATGAATTTGGTTTCTGAAGTTTGCACTTATGTTATGGTGTATTTTTCAACTGCTTGAGTCTGGTTATCATAAGCTTTTAAAATTTTTTTCACCACTTTCTTGTACTATTCTAAATTTTTAAGCAGAATAATTATAGAAAGTAATATGCATTGCAAGGATGGTATTTATTTGAAAATCAGGACTTGAATGTGCAATTTCCATTTGCAATTTTTGCTTTCGTAAGACAAGAAATTTTTTTTTGTAATGTAAATATATATTGCATTTTTGGATTGCATTAATGTTCTTTGATATATACAGTGTACAAGGAACAGTCAATAAGAGGCCAAGAATGAAGACTAGATCTTTTGAAATCCGACCGAAGACTGTAGGCTAAGAATGTGCAGCTCTTTCCTCACAAGTGCAGTGCACATCTGGTGAAGGGCAGCTCCCTCTGTCTCAGAGAAGGTGGAAGTACAAGAGAGGCTGACAATGCTGTCTGTCCATTTTGTTCCATGGTTGTGTTTTAGAAACTCCATGAAAGACATGAGCTAGAGGGGAACTGAATGAATTGCTTTGGTGCAGTAACGCACTGCTAACCCAATACTTGACATTACAGACCTAGACTGGGAGTGAACTGTGCACATAAAGTGCATGCATGTGTTGAGTAGTACATAAACTTACCCCTGCACTATTTTTGTGGGGTTTGTTTCTGACTGAAACTGAAGTCAGCTTGCTGTTCTGGTAGTTTCCAGGCCACCAGCCTGATTCCAACTTATTTTCCACTTTAAACAAATAATAATAAAAAAAAATCTACCCTTCTTTTGTACAAGTGGTACTGTAATTCAAGTAATACGAAAAGCAAAGAAACTATGATTTCCATAAGTAACCTCTGACGGAAAAGAATTTGGACTGAAAAGTCAACAGTCAGATCTATCATTTAAACCTGTAATTTAGTGTGTTATAATTCTAATGTAAAAGTCTTGTGACAAGGTGTTTAGTCTGCGTGAGGTAGAGCTGCTACAATGAGATAATGTCAAGTACATAACTTTTTCTACTTACTGCTTTTAGCATCTGCTCAGGGAAACACAAATCTTCGTTGCTCACTTCCCCACACTCCAAAGAAAAGCCTCTTTTGTTCTTAAAGAAAACATCAGCATAGAGATATAAGCATGTGCCAAAACATTTTATTACAGGAACAATTTATAAAAGCATTCACTGGTTAGTTGGTCTCTTTACAATGAAGTCTATGAATGACTACATCAACAGAGGACACTATATAGCTCATGAGGTTGTGTGAAGAGGATTCATTTGCTTCTATGTTCCCAAGCCTATATAAAATGGAAGAAACAGCTCAGTCTGACTGGTGTTGATGAAAAGGCAGGTTACAGAAGAAGGTAAACTGGGAAGGAAACATGCTTTCCATATAGTTGATTTCCAAAAACATCATCAGAGAGTATGTGTACCAAAAAAATTGTGACTGTGGAAGCCCTTTTCTTTGAGTCAGATTATGTTGTGGTAAAGTAATTTATGGTGCCATGGTGTTTGAGTTGATGCCAGTTAGCAGAAATCACAGATAACTATGTACTCTAAAATATGTGGCTTCTGTGTGGAGCTCTTCTTAGAAGACACACATATATTCATCAGGATGAGTTCAAATTAAAAAATCTAAATTTAAGATTTTTGGCTTTATAGAGAAGGGACAGCTGGCTCATAACTTTAATAATATAAAAAATTAGTAATCAGGCAATTTATTGTGCATTTGAGAATTCCTTATGCCTAAATTGAAGAAAGATTGGAAACATCTGTGGATTGTGACAATATTTTACACATTTACTTACCAGTTTCTCAATCTCCTTTAAAAGGTCATTCCACTGCACGCTTTCAAAGCACTGATGACTGTTGCTTTGGTGATTACCAAGGGATGTAGCAATAAGGCAGACAGTTAAGAGGAAGAAGCTGCTCCTGGGGCAATACATTGTCTAATTCTGGAATAATAATAAGAAGGAGATAGAAGGCTTAATAGAGTCAAGGTGGTTTTACAATTTTGAGAAGTCACACAAGTACAGTTGGTCATTTGCTTCTGCTCATTCACTTTTACTCTGTATTTACTGATGTGCTGTGATAGGCCTAATGAGTTCAGATTTTATGATGGAACATTTGAAAGTTAAATATGTTTATCCAATCCATAAAGAGAAAAAAAAATCATATTAGAAAACCTTTTTTTATACTATTCATATAATATGTAAATAATTGAATTTTTTTTTTTTAAATCCTAATACTTATTTTCCCACTGTTTCTGTATGGTTAAACACATACACTATCTAGAAAACTGGCATTATTTGCTATGGTAAATTTGGCTAAATGTAAACTACTGCTCACTAAATAATTAATGAAAGAAATAGATTTTTTTTTTCCTGTAGCAGTTTGCTGTGTAGTAATACCTATAATCTTATTACCTGTAACTTGTAACATGATTTAAAGCAATTGCTTCTAAATGTAAGGTTATATTTTAGTCAGATTTTGTTTTCCTAAAACAGTTGGCATTACTAGTAAAGTAAAAAGGAAAAATTAAATGAGTAAATAAATCTAATCTAGAAAAATTAGCAATAAAATCACAGAAACCTACCTTGCAAATGATATTCAGCTCCTGATTGTGCACTTCTGTAGGGCTCCTGGTGTACCATTCTGTCAGCTATCTCAGTCCCTTTTAAATGCTCTTCTTCCATTCCTACAAATTTCTCACCACCTCTTCTCAGGAGCTGATGCAGAGTGAAACTGTCTCCTTTCAGTATTCCATCTCTTCAGGTATGTTGATTTCCAGGCAACAGGAAGGTAACGTGTGGGTGGCAAAAGACCACATTTTGGAGTTTTTATTTAAACAGATAAAAACTAGATGGCTGAAGAACAAAATGTGTAATGCCTATTTTACTTGATTTTATATCAGCTTTATAAATATTCACATGCAGATGCTAAAATATAAAACATACTGTTCTTCAATTAGAACTAATACTGTCTTCTGTATTTACATTATCAATGTAGGATTTCTTATAACTTGATGTGATTTATACTTTTATAAGAATGTTACAAAAGGGAATAAGTTTAACTACTTATTCTGGATAAGTATGTAAATTTATAGCTCTATAAGTATTTTATTTACTTTTAAATGTAAAATACAAACTAATATGCGCACACACACGTGCCACACACCTACACATGGATACACACATATGTTACTTCCCCAATTTTCATCAAGTACTCTGAAGAAATCAGCATCAGTTTTTCATTGACTGCAGGTTGGAGTATTCAAAGGTACTGAAAAGAATTAACATCCAAGAGAGCTAATCCCTACCAAATTACAAAATGTCTTAATAATATATTTTCATAGGTTTCTCCCTGAGGCCTTTAAATCTCATTAAAACTCAAAGCAACTCTAGCATCCAAATGTATTGTTATTTCACACTTCTCTGAACCCATGTACTTTTAAAAATCCTATCTAACATATGACTCCTGTAAAGCACGTTAAGATCATATATGTATCTTTCATCTGTAGAATTTTCTCAATTTGTCACTTTACAGTGCACCTCCCCATCTTTAATAATTTTACTTTACTAATGCTAGTGGATTTCTATTCTGTATCATAGAATCATAGAATCACTAGGTTGGAAGAGACCCACCGGATCATCGAGTCCAACCATTCCTATCAAACACTAAACCATGCCCCTCAGCCCCTCAGTATCATTCATAACTATAATAATCATTTCATAATACGAAACATCACATATGGAATTAACTGTAATTTTTGCTATGTTTCTGATAAGTAGCTAGATGGGTGTAATAAGACAGGCCTCATTTTATATTGTCTTGGAGATGTTTTGTGAACATCTTTTCAGCAGTACATCTGGTGACAAGACTTAAGTATCTAACATAAGATAAATGCAGTCACTAGGGAAGGGTAAAATTCACGGTCTCAGCATAATGCCATGTCAGGATTGAATAGAGAGCAGTGGTAACAGGACAAAGAGAACGTCAGAAATGGTATAGTGCTGGAAACTGGAACATTTTTGGACTAGATTATTCATTTCAGTATATCACACCTTTCAGTGTCAGCCGTCTAACTACCAACCTTTATGCTACACATGTGGACCTAAATCTTAGGGATTCATTTGTATTCAGATGTTGACTTTTCAATGCCTAACAAAAAATAAGAAAGGTAATAATTTACTGATTAGTAACTTAAATTTCAAGAATGAAATTTCAGACCACTGAAGTTGCATGCAAACTTCATTGGGCATTTCTTAGCTTTCAGTGTAGAAAATTGCTTATTAGTTGAATACTTGATTTCAACAATCAATCACATAAGGGACCAAACAGTCTCATAAGGGAAAAAGATTTTGCTCAAAGATCTCATTCTGTTTGAGACTGATGCATATGGGAGAGGTGTTTCCGCTCCACTCACCCTTCACCCCCCTTTTTTTTTAGTGTGGGTGTGAACTAGTTTTTTGAAAAGGCACACCTTACTGTATAAGCCATTTCTGCAGAAAGTGAAAGCCACGCCTGAAAGAAAGTAATTTCCTGCTGATCAGGAAAAGTAACCCAAAATTGGAAATTAAACATCTAACCACACCACTCTAGAATTTTAAACTGGAGTCTTGTAAATGAAATGATAGCGCTGTAGATCTCAAAAAAAATTGCTTCAATGGTTCAAGAAAGTGGATAGTGGATAGCCTTTCTTAGGCCTGGTATAAATGTAGGTTATAAATCATCATGAAGGCACCAAAACAGAACTTGGGATATCTGGACATCCAGACTTTTTATTTTGATGACCTTTGTGTATTCACTTTTTTCTTTATTACTTTAATTCTTATCTCTATGAGAGTTCTCATAGGGATTGTGTTGACTTCGAAGTATTGACTTGATTTAGTGTGCTATGTTTTAGTATAGAATAAAAGACAAATGTGATTAAATTTAGATTGCATACAAATGTTTTCTTTGTTTCAAAAGCAATGTATTGTTTGAATACTGATGCTCTGAGTAGGTGACATCACTAGGTGGCAGGGGTACGTTATAGAGAATAACAGTTATGGACACGGTCTGAAGACACCTCCTCAGAATCCAAGTCAGATGCTTTTGTATTTGTAAGAATCTGAAGAAACTTCGCTATATTTAGAGAAATAACATAAAGGACTGATGGGTTCCTCTTTTCATTAGGGCCAGGTCTTCCAGGGTTTTGAGAGATACTTCACTATAGAGGGATCATTTTAAACACATCGATATTTAATTCTCTTTCTGAAAGTTCCCAGCCTCTGGAGCTCTTGGATTCTGGAACAGTCTTCTAATTGGAGTAGTGATAAAATATATTTTATATTAACATACAAGTTTTATAAGTTGGTGAAATGTATAATGTAATCTAATGTGTGCCAGATCCGGAGGCTGGCTTCAATGATTTTAGAAGATTCTTCATATTTTTTTAACAAGATGTGTATTAAAGTAAACATCCTTCTAGATGTTTCAACTCAGCCAGATTGCATTGTTATCTGAAAGCCAGAAAATGACCGTAAAATAAAAGCTGCCTTTTTTTCAGATGTTCTCACAACCATGTCACCCCCTATTTAAAATAATTGTTCAAACTATTGGATCAGATAAACATTCTGATTGGGCCTGTTCTTTGTCTGAGAATGGCTAATCCTTATCACTTTTGGTATCATTTCCTTCCATGGCTTTTACTACTCACTGCTTTCTATTCCTGAAGTTCATGAGCCTATTTTAGAATTATCACTCATTTCTTTCTGTGTAAAATTTTCCATGCACAGCTCAATGTTCCACTTACTTGGAAGTGCTTTGTGTTTTATATAATCTCTTTATCAATCTTTTAAAATATGAAGCATTTGGTTCTCATCATTTTGGCATCCAGGCTGAGGCACTACCAATAGGCCTGGCTTCCTGGAAGTGCTGATCACCTAGTCTCTGAAAACCATGTTTTTAATAATTAAAATATTAAAAGTTACCAATTATTTTGAAAATCATGACCATATCTAACCCTGTACCTTTTCTTAAAACTTACTTTGAATTCACCCTGTTTGTGTGCAAACTTGCATGAATGTAAGCAGTAATAGCACTTAATTTTTATTAATTAAATCAATTCAGTCAGAAAATAATAAAAAGATCATTTTGGAAAAGCTATTGGTAAGTTAAACTGTTCAGTAGAGTGTAATATTTCATCATTCAAAATTTAAAATTAGGATCCTGTTCAATTAACTGTTTAATTTCCATCACATTCTGTAGGATTTCTCACTTATTTAAAGGTAAGTACCATTAAAACATGAATGGATTTAGCCATCTGCTTCAGTGTTGAAAACATAAATGCCTGACTTTTATGAAAGGATACATGTAGGGTTTTACCTACACTGTCCTACAAGAGTAAAAAAAAAAAGTCATGGAAACCCACTAAATTGTCATCAGAAAACCTCATGTTTCATGTTTGGCAGATAAAATTTTTGCTTCGGGAAAGAATTAATAAAAAAGCAAAAATGGCAATAAGGAAGCAGAACTAGGAGGGATGCTATTAACAGGAAAACTGCCAGTTTTCAAATCTCCACAGACTAATTATGCCTCATCATGTTCTTTATCTTCTCATGATTCTTAGTGTGAAGTCTAGGTTCCTAAGCTGGACACAAAGGTTCCAGAAATGTTTCCTGGAAAGGTCAGCTGCTTTAAAACAGATATGAAACACTAGGTATGCTGAGAGACTAAGCTAAAAACGAAATATATACGTTCTTCCTTGAGATGAGTAGTGTCTGCTACTTACTGAGCTGTGCTTTTACTCCTGCAGTTGGAAGACAGGTGTCATTTGCATGTGCAGCTAGTTTCCCAGGCACACAGCAAGTGACATTGGTTTCCATTGAATAAAGAAAGAAATAGATTAGCATAAGTTGAAAAGAGGCAGTTTTAAAAATCACATGAAAGATTGTGAAGTCTTGGTACATAGAGGGACATCAATGGGTCTTATCTACCTAAACTTCAGTAAGGCTTTGATTGCTGTGTCCCATAATATCCTCATAGAGAAGCTGTTGATGTATGGGCTGGATTAGCAGACACTGAGGTGGATTGAAAACTGGCTGAATGACCAGGTCCAGAGAGTGGTCACCAGTGGCACAAGGTACTAGGCCAGTGAGTAGCAGAATACCTCAGGGGTCAACCCTGTGCACAGTCTTGTTCAACATCTTAATTAACGATCTTGATGATTGGACAGTGTACCCTCAGCGAGTTTATAGATGACACCAAACTGGGAGGAGCAGCTGGTATGCCACAGGGTTGTGCTGCCATCCAGAGGGACCTCAACAGAATGGAGAAATGGGATGATAAGAACTTCATGAAGTTTGAGGAGGAGAAGTGCAAAGCCCTCCACCTGGAAGGGAACAACCTCATGCGCCAATATATGCTGGGGACCTCTCAGCTGGAAAGGAGCATAGCAAAAAAGGACCTGGATGTCCTGGTGGACATCAAGCTGAACATAAGACAGCAATGTGCCCTTGCAACAAAGAAAGCGAATGGTATCCTGGGCTGCATTAAGAGTATTGTCAGCAGGTTGAGGGAGGGGAACCTTCCCCTCTACTCAGCCACACTTGGAGTGCTGCATCCAGTGCTGAGCTCTCTAGTACAAGAGAGACATGGGCATACTGGAGAGTCCAGTGAATGACCATGAATATGGTTAATGGACTGGAGCATCTCTGTTATAAGGAATGTCTGAGGGAGTTGAGACAGTTTAGCTGCTCAGGGACATAGTCTCATTAATGTCTATAAATAGCTGAAGGGAGAGTGCAAAGAAGACAGAGCCAGGCTCTTTTAAGTGGTAATCAGTGGCAGATCAAGAGACAATGAACACCAGCTGTAATGCAGAAGGTTCCATCTGAATATCAGGGAACACCTTTTTATTATGAGGGTGACTGAGCTCTGGCACAGATTACCCAGAGAGTCTGCGAACACTTGAAGATATTCAAAAGCCATCTGGGCATGGTCCTGGGCAACCAGCTGTAGATGCTGCTGCTTGAGCAGGGATTTGGACAAGGTGACATCCAGAGATCCCTTCCCACCTCAACTCTTTTATGATTCTATGACTGAATACAACAGAAAATTGTTGGGAATGAATAATTTTGCTTTACAGGGTAGGTTGCAAACGTAAAGGACCTGCATGGGCCGGCATCGTTTGTCCTTTTCATCATCTCCTCTCACTGGTTGTCAGTGCACTTGTATTCTGTTGGTGTATGCCGAGTCCTCCACAGAGTGGGCTCTCTTGCATGTGGACTGCTTTTGCCAAATGCTAGAATGGCTCAATGTTCCAAAACATTCCCCTATAGTATATCAACCCAGTAACGGAGACAGTAGGGACGCTTAGAGAACTTTGCTTTGAGTGAACTGTTGGAGATGCTATAACACAACTTCACCCTTATCCAAATGGGAATGTTAACTGTTATGTTAAATTGATATCTCTATTAGATAAAAAAGTATGTATACATAGGAATAGCCAGAAACGTGTGTGAATAAACGATAGTTTAGAATAAACTGTAACCTGGTGATTATGTAAGGCTGTACTAACTAGGGATGAACATAATAACCATCGAACTTGTGTTAACTGTTGTGTTTAGTTATGTCATGTGCCTGCCCCAACTGCTTATGAAGGCAGTTACAGGCAATGTGAGAGATGTATAGCCTTCCAGTTCAAGAATATGTGCTTCATTTATTAACACAAAAGGGAATAGGCACTACAGTTCTTTCCAGACATGATTTAAAAGCAATTTTCATTGACTTCTCTAGAAAGCTGATTCAATCTGTCTTCTCAAAGTGTATCTATTAGATTAACTCCCTTGAGATTTTTAGACACTGGATCCCTGCCATGCTTAAACATGAGATAGGTGCTGGACAGCCTTAGTAGAGTATAGGAGAACACTAAATTGGTGGAAAAAATGAATGTAAAAAAGCTGAGATTTTGTTAAATTCAGGCATCTCTAAGGCTTCCAAAATTGAAGCTTTGAACGTAAGTGTGTAATGCATTAATTCAATATTAATTCAATCCTTTTGGGAATTGTTCCAAAATAATAATTTTTATAGAACTGCCTACTGTTATAGCTACCTTCCCCCCTTCCCCCAAATCTGTAAGTAATGTACACTCTAATGCCAATGTACATTAACTTATAACTTGAAGAAAGCTCCATTATTCACAAGATTCTTCCACCCATCTGCGGGAAAATGTCATTACATGACTTCTAACATTTAAATAGCAAATGAAACTAGCAATGTCCAGGGAGGCAGCCAGGAAGAATGAATAACACAATATAAAAAGAATAGGGTTAGTGCAGCCTCATAATCCAGACAGTGCCAGCCTCCTTTGTAATAAAATATTTTAGTTTTATGGCACCTGTGCAGCTATGTTTAAATTCAGATATAATGCACACAAGACAAGTATGTTAGTATAGTAAAACACATTTTTCACTATGTGGTAGGTGAACCAAGATAGTTTGGGAGCTGTTAATATGGGAGTTTGGGCTACTTTCACCCAATGATTGTGTAACAAAACTGATTTAAATTAATGAGATTTGAACAATTTTAATCATTTGCAGATGGCAAAAATGTAGAACATAAGTTTTAAATTGCTACATATATTAAGCACTCAGTAGTTTCTGTTTCCTTGCAGCCATTGTAGTTTAGGAAAGCCTGACTTCGGTGCAAAATGAATGGGCAGATGAGGTAACAAATGTGGAGAGAATAAAACTAGTGTATTTTCTGTTCCCAGAAATGAACATTTAGAAGATATTTGTAATCTACTTAATCTTTGAGATTGTCAGTACCAAGGAGCTCCGTCTTGACTTGCACTAACAATCACAACTTTGAGTGTTGTAATTTTTTCTTTTTAATAAGGTTCTTATGGGAAAATACACCATGATTGCAAAAGCATTTTATGAAGTCTGACGTTAGAACTCTCTATGTGACTTTTCACACAGCATAGAAACTTAAAAGTATGAAACTTTTATTTCTGACTAGAAAATATAAATAAATGTACATTCAATAAGTTTAAATTTGTAGTACAAAGTTGTTCATTTTTTTAGGATATAGATTTGAAATAACATTTTATTATTAGGTATTTTAAAAGCTCTATGATTTTTCATAGTTTACTACAAATATAATTTTCCCCAAATGCCAGAATCTTCCAAAAAAAAGTAAAGTATCAGATTTACGTATCTCTTAAATGAAGATGAAATTAAATAAATTTATTTCCATTCCTGCTGTTATTAGAATTCAGGAAGATATTTTAAACCGTGAATATGTAACTGTGAGATATTCTAACTGTTGTGTATGTATATAAACACATATACATAAAAATGCTACTTGCACTATTGATTTACTATACAGAAGAAATAACTAATTTGCAAGAAAATTTGAGATGGCTTTTTTTTTTTAAACCAAACTCTTATAGTGATAGCATTTTTTTAACAACAGGGTAAAGTGAGACCTTAAAAATTGGTAAGTCATAACTTGTTCACAAATACAGCCTGCAGCTGATAAGCAATAGTGGCTTTTTTTAACCCTACTTTTTTAAAAATATCATAATTCTGAGTAGAAAAACTTATGTCTGTGTAATAAACTTTGCTGTGGGCTTTGAAAGCAGCAATGCTAGTATGACATGGATAGTTATTTACAATCTACCTATGAGTACATAGCTAAAACATTCTATATAGCAAATTTTAAATTCCTTCTGCTTTAGAGTGCTCCAGTTATCTAACAGACTTCACTGTGCAAATTCATAATATTCAGTTCCTAACTTTCATTTTTCATGTTCAGAGTAGCACTGAGTGGTTTCACTTTACTCTAACCAGTGGCCAGAAAATACTCTCCACCCTTTCTACAAATTAGACACCTCACTTTACAATAATGTGCAAAAGCTTTAAAATGCTCAGCTCAGTTTTAGTTTTGTTTTTTTAGTTCCATTTCATGAAATGGGCAAATGTTTGTACACTGCATTCTTGCCAACTCCAGATTGGATTGATTTTTTTTTTTTTTAGTAATTAAGTGAATTCCACTGGTGTGTTTCCTGGCAATGAAGAGCTTCTCTGACCATGACTTAATGAGACTTGGGGAATTTCTCCGCTACCACACACTTCATGACTCTACATTGATATAAAGCATGACACATTTACTATAGCTTCCTTCCAGTACCACTGGGCATTTCCTTGCTAAGTTCAATGGGTAGGTCTGGGCTTTGTAGCCTGGAACTCTTAGGCCAGCTGGCTAATTTGGTCTGTGAGGAATTCAAGACCCCAAAGAATATCTTTCAAACGGTGGCAAAGTGCGGTATTACAAGGTGTCGGTTTCTACTGATCATCTCAAACTTAGTTTCAATACTGCATTGAAAATGCTGGTTTTCATGTAGGACTGATGTGTTTGTCATTTGTTGACCTTGGGAAACCTTGCTAATTGCAATTGATGGCTATTCTTCCTGGTATATAAATGAGTTGAAAATGCAAGTCACAGATTTGACTGTACTAAGGCACAGGACTTTGCATGGCCTTCTCACTGGCCTCTTCAGTTTGACAGAAAAACTCATCATAGCCACTGGTTACTAAAAGTAGCAAAAAATACATTTTTAAATTATATCATGCTGTGAGAATGTCACCTAACAAAACTTACTACATCTTTTTTAAGGGAGTTATTTTGGTTTAGTTTACAAATTTGTGATGAGAGGAAGGTAAAAGGAACACCAGAACTTGAATAAATTTTGAAAAAACAAAGCAAACTATAGCAAACTATAAGCAATAGTTTAAATATAAACACATGACAAATGAAAATTAATTAAATCAATCACTACTGAGTTCTGAGCCATCCGTTGACTGTTATCCACCAGTGAGATTTAAAGTAGGTAAAATTATTTTGATTCAATAATTTATTTTATCATTCACTGTCATCTGAATTGTATACCAGGAATTTTTGAAACTCTATTTGAAGTCTGGTAGTCCTGATTGACTGGTCTTCCCTGACGTGAAGCTTAATCACCTATCTGACAGTTCATTATAATTACTATTGTGGCTACAAGACAGTATCTCAGCAAAGAACGTGGGGAGTTAGAGAAGATCTTAGTCTTCTATGTTGTCTGTCATAGGGAAGTTACTTTGTTTTCAAATTCCCTTAAAGTGGGAAACAGGACAATTAAGAACACTTGAGAGAAAAAAAAGAAAAAAATGCTCTTTCCCCAAGGGTCCTCTGGGAAGCAACTGTCTTTTAAAGCACACATTAATATGACATTCATTGGGACCTTCCAAATGTCAGTAGAAAGCCTTTGTGCATCTCATATTTACAGATAACACTTTTTAATATCAACGTTTCTTCTTTTAAGTCAATAAATGAAGACAAACTCTAAATCACAGAATTGACTGAATGCATCAGTGACGTCTGATTCTGAAAACTACAAGGTGAGCTGTACCTGCATAGTGAAATAAATGAGTAGTTTTAAGTATGAGTGAGTTGTTAGTGAGTGAATTCCTAAAATGAGATTAATCTCTGTTAAACATATTCATCTAAAATATAGTCATAGGCTATGCCTTCATTAGAAAATGATGCAAGAAACACAAATGAATCTGTAGAACCTGAACAATAGATTTTGAGTAGTGGAGATCTACACTATGCAAGTTTTGGAGAAGTTATTCCTGATTAACTCATCTTGTTCTGTCAAATAATAAGCAAAGAATTATTCAGTTGTGATCCCAGAATGCACCTTCTGATTTACTTTCTTCTCAAAGGAATTCAGTTCCCGTGCTGCAAGATGACACTGTGATGCAGATGAAAGCATTATCTCTGCTTATGATCAGATTTCTTTTAGAAACATATTCCTGACCCAAAACACTAATATGCCCTTACTCTGAGTTAGTCACCTGAAGCTTATTTAACAATCAGTGAAGACAAATAGTAAACTCCAGAATGCGAACTATTGACACTTAGACACTCTTAGGATTGATGTCTTCAGATGTTTATTTGTTTATCAGTAAAAAAGGAATCTACAATTTGTAGGTCAGGCTTAGATATCTAACAGCTAAAATTGCAGCTTTTGGCTAGAATCCAACCCCACTAATTTATAAATGATATCAGTCTGCTTAAAGTATCTTATTTAGATGCTTAACAGTTAAAATAAATCTATTATTCTCAAATTGATCAACATCATTTTCCTTGAGCAATCTCAGCTGTCAAGTGTTTAAGGTTTTTAGCCACAGCCATCTTGTAACGGATCTATTCAAAAGATTAAGTACCTAAAGAAATAATTGTTGTGTGGTTCTGTAATACATTTATAATTTCTGGTATACAGACTTAAGAGTGTAGCTTGTGATTTTTATTAGCCTGTGGATTTGTATATCTAAAATTAACTTTTATGCAAGACTATATTTTTATAGAATTATTGCTGCTGATTTTTTTAATCTTCATACTTCTCAACTAAGCATTAGTTTGTTTTTCTTGAATATTTCTCTTTTAAGTTTGTAGGTTGTTCTGGACATCAAATAACTAACAAACTAGTTGTGTAGTCCTTTTTTTATGAGCAATTTCCTGGATGAATTCTACTGAAGGATGAATTTATTTTGTGCAATATTTATCATCTACAAGTTAGCAGTTATATAAGCAATTTTCTATGCTGCTTCACTAGTCAGTGAAGAGAGAGGTTAAATCACTTCATCCTAGAACAGGTGGAATAAATTGGCCTATAGAAGAATCTATATTCTTAACAGAATAAGCAAAATGTGAAAGACCTCTAGAGGTCATGTGGTCCAAATCGCTGCTTAAAGTGGGGCCAGACTTAGGGGTTTGTTCGGCTGAGTTTTTAATATCTCCAGGATGAAGAGATACTGCCTCTCTGGACACTTTTTCAATTTCTGATTATACTCATAGTGATTTTTTTTTTCTTACTAGTCAGAATTACCTTTATTGCTATAAACTTCCAATACCAATTGACCTGTCTGCACCTGTAAGAGGAATTTGACTTTATCCTCTCCATACTGTCTTTTTAGGCAGTTGTAGATCTCCCTTTAGATTTCTTTCTTTCAGGCTTACAAAATGTTCTCTCAGGGTCTGCTCATATATCTTGTGCTCCATCCCCCCTAATCATCTTGGCAACTCTTTTGCTGGACTTTCTCCACTATGAAAATAACTTATTTTTGCTGGGAAGCCCAAAACTTGTCACAGCACTCCAGATGACTTCTCAGAAGTGCTGAATAGAAAAGAATACTAATTTCTCTGAACCTGCTTGCCAACTCTTGCTAATGTTTTCTTCACTGCAAGGATGCAACATTTACCAGGACCAGAGGTCCATTTTGTAAAGCTGCTTTCTAGCCAGCAGAACTCATCATGTGCGGTTGAGTGGGGTTATTCCATCCAAAGTACAGGACTTTCACTTGAGATCAGTCCATAACTCATGTGTTGAAATTTCTTTGAAAGATAATCCTCCACCTGCCAGTGTACTTCTTCCCTCCAGAATTTGATATTCTCTGCAAACCTGCTGGGAGTATTTTCCCTTCCATTGTTCAGATCATTAAAAAAGACATTGAGAACACTGGCCATAGCATAGACTCCTGAGGAATGTTGTTGGGATCTTGCTAGCAGTTGCCCTTTATGCTCTTGACTGCAACCTTTTGAGCCTCCCCAGTCAATTTTCCACTCATCTCCTAGCCCATCTATCAAAACTGTATTTCACCAATTTGGCTAATCTGCAGGCCAAACAGTGTAATCACAGAGAGCTACAGGTCAAAAGTTTAACTTTGAATGAAACTATCCATCGTCTGAAACGTGTCACTTGGTCATTGTGCTTTTTGCCATTTGAGTGCTCTAGATGAATGAGAATACAACGACAGAGGCTCAACAAAACATTCCTGATGATTCATCTTCATACTTGTCTCATCTTGCAGCTCCCAGTATTTACTCTGAGTGTTATTCCCTTCTCTGAATATGTTAAAGGTGGAATATGCATTCCAGGCAAGTACACATTAGTTTCAGTCAGGAAATAATTTTCTTTCATATTTGGGTCTAGTGAATTAGGGCTTGAACTTGACCATTCTGGGATATTCTTATTCTTACATTTAATTAATTAAAAATATAATAATGTCCCATATGTTTCAGTAAAGGTTCTAGGATTAACTAGGACTATAAGACTGAATTTACAAGCAAAAGCTTTAGTACTCACAAGGCCTATTCTGTACTTCAAGGATATAAATTTTCCGTGGAACTTGTGTTCTTATTTCTCTCAGGCTGTGTTCAGACACCTCAGAGTAATTACTTGCCATTACCTCATAGCGTGTACCCTAATCATGTTGGAACAAGAAGTGAATCTGTGCTGGGATGAGGCAACACCATTTCTTTTCCTGTTTCTGCCCTCTTGTTTCCATTGCAAGAAAATATAGTCATAGAAGCCAAAACAGTATTAAAGGACAGCTGAGGATCCAGCATGCCTCAAAACTGCATTCATCTGCCCACTGATGCAGTGACATTAGCAGGCCCCCCATGAGTGATGGTTTCTTGTGGCAGAGCACGTCTCCTGCTTTTACTTGCCACTTTTAACCCTAGAAGACCAAGATCTGAAAATTTTCTTTCTCTGTCTAGGACTAAATGTCCTACATAGCCTTAAATTCATATATGTAACCACTAACCTATAAGAAAAATCAAATATATTTTTCCCTAAAGTGGTACTTAAAACTTAGTTTTCCCTGTCTCTTAGGGATTTTGTTTGTTTGTTTTTTGTTGTTGTTTTGGGTTTCTTAAAATAACTTTGTTAGTGCTTCTAGATGGGTCTAATAAAGAGCATGTTTTTCTGATAATTAGGAGTGGATTCTGATATGAAATAGTGTTTCTGCATATTGCAAAATTCATATTATACCTATATAGGAAAAGAAGTAACCAACAGTAAACCTCAGCAGGTACACTGATAATAGTTCAGATAAGAAATGCCCAGCAAACAGCTGACAGTGTTTCTGTAGCATGTTCCTTTTTTTTTTTTTTGAGAAAAAGATCCAGGACATTTCGGTAAAATTCCAGGAACTAAGGTTACTTATTCTCTAAATGAGCCCTATATTGCATGTCCTGGAGGTAGTACTTTAGGTATTGACCTAAAGACTTTTCCAACCTATTTTTTTTGCTACTAGGAATCCAACTTAAATACAAATCTTTTCTATAGCTGTCCCAGACTGAAAAAGAAAAAGGAAATAGAGATTTTCTTGCTGAATAGAAGCCAAGCAAAATGTTTTTTGAAACAACCAGCTGTGCTTAAATGGCATTTTCTCAAGGACTTCATCCTAGTGGCAGAATAGAGCTATTCTCCACATACATTATGACTCCTAGAAACAAACCTCTGTTGGCAACAGATTGATGTGAAGTTAACAACTCCACAGAAAAACTTCAAAGTGATATTGAATTATGGTATTGAGTTCAGATGTTAAGTGAGAGCTTTTCATTTGCATCCAGCAGATTTCCTATTCATTCCTTCTTTCTGCTTTGTCTCTCTTGCATAAAATGTGCAAGCTGAAATGAATAAAACATTCAACATCCAACAGGAAATGAGACCTTGTAAGATATTTTATCATGCTTGTTACAGTACATAGAAACCCATATTTTTTTCCTAATGGAGAATAGGTGGTCCCTGAAATGACTTGATAAAATGAGGAAAATGAAATCCAAGCTGTTGTATGTATATGGAATGAGCTCTATGTACAAAGGGTAAGCCTCTGCCTAAGATATTGAAACATGTAGGTGAAATCTGATGTTCCTATAACAGCAAAAATTCATTGAAAATAAATGACCTGCCTGAGATCAGTGTTTTCTGAGGAGGGATGCTTCAGGAACTATCACTGTATGGAAGAAGTCAGATACACACAAAACAGTTTAAAGAATTCTTTTTTATTCTTTTCTTCACATGCATACTTTTACAATTTTTTATTCAATGTATACTTTCAGATGCTCATCAGCACTAGCAGTGGACCTACAATACAGGAAGTCAGTTGTTTCTGTGCTGTACCTGTGTTAGTTTTAGACATTGGACAGTATATGCTATAGCAATCGGGTACCACTGAGCTTTTCTGCACCTGTTGCCGGTCTATTCCCGACCATTACCAAAACCTGCAAGATACCTCCATCATCAGGCCTCTGAAGTCCGTAGTTTGGCTAATTCCATAAACTAATCTATTATTTATAAATAACTTTATTTACTGGACTACTTTTTTTTATTCTTTCTATTATGTCTTCTTGCCTCCCATGATGATACAATTCCCAGCAGAACTATTTTCTTTGATAGCATTATGGGAAGAATATTTCTCTGTTTCTGTTTTCAGTCCTGTGTGTAGCACTATGCCAGAAGAACCTCTTTTACAATTCTGCTTAGAAAATTATTTTGGCACCAACTGGCTTTACCTATGTAACTCTGCTTATTTTATATTTTTTTTTCTGAATACTTCATGTTCTTATACGTCTGTGTTCTCGTTGTGATTGCTTTGTGGAGCTTCTCTTTTATTGTCAGAACCACTTGGTTTGGCATCATAATGTTGAAATTTCATCCGGGATTAAGGTTTTGAGTGGTTTGAAAGGCGACTTTACAGCCAAGGTTGGTTTTGTGTATAGCCTTTCATTACACTCTGAAAAACTGAGTACTGACTCTCCGACTAGTGCATTTTCAGTGCTCATCTAGTATGAATTCCTTGAAAATGATAGCTTAAAAATATTACAGCTTGTATAACTTCCTGAAGTTGAAATCTAGGTTCTTCTAGAGTAGCGTAAATGTACATGAATTGGCTGATGCGTTTTCCTCAGAATGTGGTATGGTTTATTGTCTTCAGTATCAGTGAGCATTACAACAATCTAAGAATTGCTGTGGTTAGAATAGCAGAAGTATTAATTTTCTTGCCATGTGCTTCAGAAATACTTTGAACTCTGCAATGTGAACTTTTGTGTGCGTTTTATCTCAGGACTGGAATAACATAAAATTCCAGCAGAGGGACCCCTCATACCTTATAATGTGTGCTTTGCATTTGCATGAGTCTTTTGTTCCTCGATGAGCATTTTGTTCTTACAGAAATTTTTGGCCTTTTAGCCTATGCAAAAATAAAGTGTAAAATACTAGACTTCAGCATAACATGTACCTTGTGAACAGAGTTTTGGGTTGTTTTTTTTTTTCCTTAGGACAAATTGAATATGAGAGAAAACAAAAGGTGTTGTACTAGGGGAATATAATTTGTAGCATAAACCCCCCCTCAAATAAAAGCTGTCAATTCTATAAATAAAATATAAAAACTACTTCTTTACCTACCCACTAGTCAGACCATTCTCTTTTTATTTTTGCATGTTTTCATGTTTAAAATCCAGAACCGGCATTTAAGTGCCAATCTTAAAAGAAAGCTCTAAGAATTTATATCGGTGACACCTCTTCCAGCTGTCATAGACTCAACATTTGGTTTTAGCTTTGCAGTTGGGTCAAGTTGTCTAGGTAACAGCCTATTCCCATGGCTTTACTGAGCATATTTTAAGTGTTTTCTTATAGTATTTCAAACCTTTTTTAATCAGATCAAAGTAAAGCCTGTGGAGACACTAAAGTTATTGCCATAAACCTGAGATATATAACATCTTTCTATTGATTTATGCATGATTTTGCTGACTCCCTACAAGCTTCTTTGTATGCTGTATTTTGTTCAGTAGTGCTTATATTTAGTGCAGGAAAAGACTTATGTGAGGCCTATAGGATGCTCAGACATTTTGTGGCTGGTTTGGCTGATTCATCAGTACAGCTCAAGCTTAAATAGACTGTAACCATCACTGGAATTCATCTATTCATGCTGTCGACTACTCAGATGTTGACCATATATTTGCTAGGTGATCCATCCTTAAGTTCAGTAGCAGAGCATGTCCACCTGCACACACCAGCACACACATGCACACACATGCACAGAGTACAGACCATGCCTGCTCTCTTGGACCCTTCTCTCCTCCAGGGATTTATCCCATAGAACTGTACCAAGCAGATCCCTATGAGGTCAAAGTCTGCTCTCCTGAAGTCCAGAGTAGTGAGCCTGTTGTGTGCCCTCCTCACTGTCCTAAGGATCTTGCATTCCACAACTTCACCATCACTGCAGCCAAGGCTGCCCTTGAGCTTCTTGTTCCCCAGCAGCCCCTCCTTGTTGGTGAGAACAAGGTCCAGCGTAGCACCTCTCCTTGTCTGCTTTTCTATCATTTGGAGAAGGGAGTTATCTACAATGCATCCCAAAACCTACTGGATTGCTTATGCCCTACCATGTTGTCCCTCCAGCTGATATTGGGATGGTTGAAGTCCCCCATGAGGACCAGGGCTTGTGAACACGAGGCTGTTCCTATTGGTCTACAGAGGGACTCATCTGCTTGCTGTTCCTGGTCTGGTGGCCTGTAGCAGAACCCTGCTATAATGTCACCTGTCCCTATCCTTAATCCTGACCCATAAGCTCTTGGTCAGCTCCTCACCCATCTGCAAGCAGAGCTCCATGCACTCCAGCTGGTCACTGACATAGAAGGTGACACCTTCTCCACACCTCCACTGCCTATCCTTCTGACAGAGCCTATACCCTCCTATTCCAACACTTCAGTCATAGGGGCCATCGCACCACATTTCCATGATGTCAGTAAGATCCTAGCCCTGCAGGCATGTGCATGTCTCTAACTCCTCTTGTTTATTCCCCACGCTACATGAATTTGCACAGCTGACTTATGGGCTGGAGAGTCCAGAATTCCATTGTGCTGCTCTTCAGGTGCTCTCCTGCTGACCTGTGATCCTTCTGCAGGCTTTGGGCCTCTATTGCTGGCACTGGCATCAAATGGGTAGGAGAGAGATGGATTAAGGTTTCCCTCTCCCAGCAACTTTAGTTTAAAGCATTTGTAGTGGCCTGGTTAACTTCTAATTAAAAAGCTCAAATTACAAAACTTTTCTACAACCTTGACATCTAATCTGTTCCAATCTTAACAATTCTTTTTGTACGAAAGTTTCTCTTACAGTCTGAAATAAATCTCCCTTAATTCAGTTTTAAATAAATCATAATAACCCACCAGACTCTTATTCTGTCACTGAGTTACTGCTGCTGTTTAGACTGTCAATGTGAAAGTATCCATACTGATGCTATGAAAGAAAGTCTTAGCTTTTGTAATTTTTGACAAAAGGCTTAAGTAAAAGACAGTTGTATCAAGACAAAAAAAAAAAATAGGAGAGTGGATTTTACTCTGTTGATACAATTGTATTTCAGTGCCTGACAGCTAAAGGAAGAGTGTTTACGTAATCATTGTGCTTATTTTTCTGTCACACTAGTAAATTCAAAATGTTGTAATGCAAAAAAGAAACAAACTTTATAAATAAAGCCAAGAATTTATTGTTAGCATAATTGAAATCTCAAAAGAATAATCAAAAGAATTTTTATATCAAATTAATGCAGATAAAAGAAAAAATAAAGAAAATAATATTTCTACAATTAGGTCTCAGTAGTAATAATATGCTTCCAAAACTTATGCACACCCATCTGTTGTCCTTCTCAGTCCTTGATCAATGGGCCCACTCAAGGAGCAGGGGTTCGCAGAAAGGTTCGGTGTCCCCAATTCTCTGCTGGCAGGAGTGATGTTGGTGGGGTTTCTCCTTCTTTCCCAGGGAAATATCATGTTGATGGTCTTTTCTTCAGTCTGGGTTCACTTCAGGCTGTTGTCATATTTTCTTACACAGATTTGCACCCTATTCTTTATTAATATCTGCAACATCATATTGCTTCCAAATTTTCTGTGTAAACATTCTGTCCAGTTCTCTAGGTCCATTTCTTTAACTGACCATTGATGAATTGAATCCCTGAGGTCTCTAGTGCTACCCTGTGGCCTCTTTCTTACCATTTCCATGCCTGTACTCTACGCCTTATCCTGTGTTTCTACTTCTGTCATGCCATCCCAGTGCTGCTCTGCCACTACATCATTGTGGTAGACTGGTAAATATTTCACTCTACACAGGGGACTTACTTATTGCTCTATCAATAGGACAGCTATAGTTGTACCATTGAAAGATAAGCACAAATAAAACTAATTAGGCGTAGCAACCTGTTCAAGTAGAATAATCACTGTAACATCTAAACAAGCCAAGATAAAAGTCCAGACAGGGCAAGTTCAAACAAAGCCTGCTGAGCCTCAGTGCTGGGACCTTGAAAAGCCTGTTATGAGCAATGGCAGTGATATATTTACGGGACTGCTGAGCTACAAGGACCTTTCCTTATTAGCTATTCAACTTCAACTTGAAGGCTAGAAATCCAGAAATATGACGTGAGAGAAGGGTACCAATAGTACTCAGTGAGGAAAGGATTATATAGGAGGAACAAAAGTATGTGTCCTCCTTAGCCTGCTGCGTGACCACTCAGCCCACGTGTGCTTGCCAGGCATTCGATACGTGCATAGCTCTGAACCAGCCCCTGGATGCATAGATGCCAGCAGAGCAGAGAAGAAAAGCTAATGCTTTGTGTAGATGTCAGTAGAGCATGGGAGAACTGGAGTGAGATTGCTTGAGCTACTGCAGCGAGAAGGGGACATACAAAATCAGACACTTATCAGCAAGAAAGTTGGACTTTCTTTGTAAGCATGTACAGTGTGAGACTGAGACTCAGATCACCCCCTGCCTGAGGAAGCCCAACAAATCTTTTACGGAGAATGTCTTTCACAGTTCTTTGTTGCTTGCCTCTGGAGTGGCTAGATCAGCCATCCCAAATACAATGTAAGGTATTGATTACAGCAGTATCTGATTGCTTCATCATCATCAACATGCCTTTTTTTTACATATTTCTTGTAATAAAGAGAAATGCTATTATTCTGATTTTAGGAATATCTTAATCATGACTCCTCAAAGATACCACAGGAGTGTAACTAGCAGCCATTCTAATGGAAATAGATACCTAGTGACTTCTGACTTGTCTGAAGTCATGTGGAAACCGAACATTCTACATCTCACGTTAAGTACTAAAGTTCTTTTCACACATGCAAATATCTCTCCTTATGTTCTTTCAATTTTCAGAGGAGCTGTGCTTCTTGGGCTTTCTCCTATCCTTGATTGCGTGGGCACTGCTAAGGGAAGGAAAATGTCACAGCTCCATACAAAGGATAATAAAAGTAATGGCTGTCAAGTCTATTCTTGTATAACAGACTTCATGAAACTTGGTTTGATACATCCCTAATTCTTTTTTCTCAGGACTATGCTAAAATAAGCCTTGTTCAGGGAAGAAAGCAGTATGAATGATACTAGAAGCTGGGTTGTTCATTGAGCCTTCCTCCAAAATTAGCAAATACCTTGTGAGTCATTCCAGCAGATTTAAGTAAACATGATCTTTTACAGATTTTTGCTTTTTTTTTTCATGGTTACTCTGAGCTCTTCTATGACACTTGTCACTTTCTTGACAATATTCTGTAGTAGCTTCAGTTTCTGCCTGCAATCTCTAGTTGCCCACATAGCTACTATCTAGGCACTATCTAAGCATGCATGCTGTCTTTAGCTCTGGGTTGCACATATGGATTGAAGATGTATATTGAGCTCATCATCTTATGCATCTCATGCATGGAAGCCTTTTGTTTACAAGGATATAAGATTTTCTCTCTTCCTTTTCAGGCAACTGATTTTTTATAAGACTTACACATGCTTCATACCTTTTAGGCCTCTTTCTCTGCCCAATATGTTTGAAATTAGCTTGAAATTATTATCAGAGGACTGCCACGTAGACAGATGGACTGACATATGGTACAGTCACATAAGCCTCATTTTCTGAAGTAAGGAAGAAACAAATGATGTTTTAAAAAAGAAAAACAAAACACACAAAACCCCCCAAAAAGCACATCCGTAGGAAAAGAGCAGTAGCTTTTTTGCAGCTCTTGATCAAGTACACCTTGCACTGTGCTATAGATAGAAAGATTAGAAAGACAGTATTTATAAAGGCAACTGAAATTAGTCCTGCAAAAATGCTATTCTGAATCCTCTTAAGACTGCAGTGGTATTTCTAAAACTCAGTTGAATCATAAGAAGCAAAACCTTTCATAAAGTTGTAAACTCTTTTTTTTCCCCTTATTCTTTCCATCTCACACAGCGTCATGCCCTTGAGCAGACAAAACACACGTACTTGAACTGAGACTTCAAATTACTTGCCTTTTATACCCATTTTACCATTTTCAGTTGCATTGGCATTTGTGTTTTATGAAGCTCTGAAACTTCACTATTTCAGCAAGTTCAGGAAAATACTGACTTCATAAAATTCCCAAACTAGTACACAAAAAACAAGAAAGGCCAATAAGACAGAAATGTAATACCTAAAGGCAAGTCAGATTTTCAAAGACATTCTCCCTCACTTTCTCACCCACGCATCCACACACGGATTCATCACAAGCTTGGGATCTGTGACTATAAAGGAGCACTGTGATCTTAGGAACCTCAGTACACTGGCTGAAAACTCCTAGGAGGCTGAATAATCATTAACATAAAGAGGTCATAATATATATGGCTTCGAAGAAGATTGTAGTATTCAAGTACACAAGTGTATTTTGCCAAAGCAGATTTTGCAGGTGAAAATTATGATTTTGCACAGTTTAAATTTTCTGTTAGGAAAAAAACATTCGTTTCCAGATACTTTTTATTTTCTTCAGGGAAAATGTAAATATATTAACTTGGTTTGACATTGTTGATCTGTTTCAGAATATTTTTCAGCTTGTTGAACTCATCCAGTGCATTTAATTATGAGATGATTCGAGAAAACAATTACAAAATACATGAATCAATTACATTGCTCTGTCAGCAAGGCCTTTGAGCTACTATAAACTGCTTCCAGACTGGCTCTGTTGGCCAGTCTTTCTAGAGAATGATTGCTGAAATACTGCACAGAGATATCATTCTGAGTTGCATGATGCCAAATAAAAGATATAAACAAGCATAGAAAAATGTGGGATATGGAATATCCAACTAAAATTCAGATAACACAAAGTGTCAATATGGAGCAAATGATTCTGTTATGTAACTGACTCAAAATTAGTCATTCCAGGTCAATTCAATAAACTGAAACAAGACAATTTTTTTATTTTTCTAAATCTGAATAACGCAGATTTGCCTGGGGAGATATTCAATCAGGAGAAATGAAAACCAGTTCACTACTTCGGTTAGCATGCCTGTTCAATAATCTGACCACTTAACTGTGCTATATAAATTTTTCTACGATGTTCATTATTACTGCATATTAAATGATCACTACAGACAGTCTAGAAGAATTAAGGGAGAAGATGTCACATGTCAGTCTGGCATCACTAAAATAAAATGGAGTAAAAAAAAGAAACAAAATTATTAAAAGCAAAGATTCATACTGGTTAAATTTTTATATAATAATTGAGACATGAGAAGAGAAAAATACTATATTACTACATTGTTATAATACTATTATTTGGTCAGTGAAGAATTTAATCTATGAAACTAATTCTATACTATCTTCACCTGGAGCCTCAGTCTGAGATATAGAGTAAAATGACTGTTTAACCACCACTAAAAATTAACCTAACACAATTCACACTCTGGATTTAAATTCAGTATATGTGCTGTATGTGGACACCAGAGGGAAGCACTTAACTGAGCTGTAGCAGTTTGTGGCCCTGAAGAGAAAACCAGACCAGCCGCTGTACTGATGGACTCTTTCATTCAATGGCAGCATTAAAATTTTTCAGGGAGAAAACACAATTAGTGGTCTAAGGAAATGAATGTAGGTTATGAAGCTCATTGTTCCTGTAATGGATATAAATGTACTCTAAAACTTCAGTTACTGTTATGGATCATGGACAACCGAGCAAATTATATATTAAACTAATCACAGATAATACTTATATGTCACGGCTTCATCTTTTCTTCCTTTCTCCTGCAATTGATTTTTCCTAATTTAAACATGTTCCTCCTTTAGTGTAAGAAAAAGGAAAAAAATCTTTAGGGTCTGATTTGCTACCTTCTGTAGTTTTTATTGCTGGTCTGACATGTTAAATGCAAGTCTTGTCTAAGGAAGCTCTTTTACTTTGTGTCAGAGTTAATGACTATAACATATTGGATCTCATGCACAATTCATGAGAGCTGATTTAGCATTAATGCAGGTGCATAGAATGGCTGGAGCTGTTCACCTGCTCTCCCTGATGGAGGCAAAATGCTGCCATGATCCCTAACAAGGAGAATCTGTAGGAATGAATCAGAGAGATAAAATATATAATGCATGTATAAATGTGGCTTAAAATGCACTGTAAATGATTTGTACATAGCTAGTCAAATACCGTTCTCTACTAGCAGGCAAATCTTCTAGACAATGCTAAAAAACAAGGCTAGATTGTTAACAAATCATCTAGACAATGCTAAAAAACAGGGCTAGATTGTTACCCTGTTGGCAGCCCTCTGAAGGAAATTAGGACTTGATCCTTCTGCCAGTGGAATCATTGGCAGGCAATCATATGCACAATATGCTGCTTCAAATGCAATCAGAGAAAGGTGCATTTGACTTAACTGAGTAAAACTCTTCACCTGATAATCATCCACTAATGACGTGATAAATTGTCGCTTCCCTAACTAATTTTCTTGCAACACATAGGAAGAATATCTAGCAAAGATTTTTCTATTCCCATGCTTATTGAATATAGACTTTGGTCTGTTGGTTCCAGTAGCCTTCAAAACGCTATCAAAACTAGTGTTCTTTTAAACTTGTCTCATTATAGAGTTATTGCATTTATAGGAATGACTCCTTTTTATTTCCAAAATGAATACTGACAGATATTTACCATTCCTAAATGCTACAAGCCTGTGTAAAGTGCTTGTCACTGTTTCCTGTTTAGTTTTTCGTTTCAGCTTTTATTTTTTGCCCTGCTGAGAAAATATATTAACAAAGAAAAGTAGGCCTGAGTACTTGAAGTCTGTATGGTTTGCTTAGACTAGGAATTTACCATTTAGATGCTATTATTAAGCAGAATTCCATTCAGTAAAAAAGGGTCAGGGCAGATCTTACCAATGTACACAAATACCTAGAGGGAGGATTTAAAGAAGATGGAGCCAGGCCCAGTGACATTGGGTAGAAACTGAAGCGCAGGAGGTTGCCTCTGAACCTCAGGAAATTTTCACTTTTTCACTGTGAAGGTGACTGAGCACTGGTGCAGGGTCACCAGGGAGGTGGTGGAGTCTCCATCCTTGGAGATATTCAGAAGATGTCTGATTGTGATCCTGAGCAATCTGCTCTGACTGACCTTCTGATGAATAGCAAGATTAGACTACATACTCATGAGAGCTCACTTCCAACCTCAATTATACTGTGATTTTAAGACTCTGTGAAATGTACTATCTATAATAAATTATTGCCTAGAAAAATTTTTCTAGGTATATTTATTATTATATATATTTATATTAAAAAAATACATTATTTTAAGCTGAAGCATACATATGTAATATTAGAGAATGATAAATTTCAATAGGAAATAGCTACTTATTCCTTCTCAGATTTCACATAAAAGTTGTTTGCATGATATTTAAAATGTGACAACTATTATAACTCTATTTGATAAAAATTTTGAAGCTTTTGTTGTGATTTAGTAGAGTTTTTCTCTGAATTGAAATTTTTATAATGACAATCTACCTGACTACCAAATAGTTACTGCAAAGTTATTCCAAAAATGAAATAATAGAAACTAACTCATGTATCAGTATCTGCAAAATTCTATGCCACTGGTGTCCTGGAAACTTATATTTGATGCCATCAGTTATTTAAAAGGAGGATGTAGATCAATCGATTCACACATCATCCATAAGCTGCATTACAGAAAGTATTTTAGTTGTGGTCCCCCACAACATTCTCCTCTCTAACTTGACGAGATATGGATTTGATGAGTGGATGGCATGGTGGATAAGAAACTGGTTGAAGGATCGTATTCGAAGAGCAGTGGTCAATGGCTCGAAGTCCAGATGGAGATCCGTGACAAGTGGTGTCCCTCAGGGGTCCATACTGGGACAGTGAGATTGAGTGCATCCTCAGCAAGTTTGCAGATGACACCAAATTGAGTGGTGCAGTTGCCACACAGGAAGGACGGGATGTCATCCAGAGGGACCTGGACAGGCTGGAGAAGTGGGGCTGTGAGAACCTCATGGGGTTCAACAAAGCCAAGTGCAAGGTCCTGCATCTGGGTCAGGACAATCCTCATTTTCAGTACAAGATGGGGAATGATGTGATTGAGAGGAGCTCTGCAGAGAAGGACTTGGGGGTGCTGGTCATGAGAAGCTCAACATGAGCTGGCAGTGTGCACTCACCGACCAGAAGGCCAACCATATCCTGGGCTGCATCAAAAGAAGTGTGGCCAGCAGGTCAAGGGAAGTGATTATGCCTCTCTACTCCTTTCTTGTGAGACCCCATCTGGAATACTGTGTCCAGTTCTGGAATCCTCAATATGAGAAGGATATGGAGCTGTTGGAATGGGTCCAGGGGAGGGCTACAAAGATGATCCGAGGGCTGAAGCACCTTCTCTATGAGGACAGGCTGAGAGAGTTAGACTTGTTCAACCTGGAGAAGAGAAGGCTCCAAGGAGATCTTATAGCAACCTTCCAGTACCTGAAAGGGGCTACAAGAAAGCTGGAGAGGGACAATTCATAAAGGCTTGTGGGGACAGGATGAGGGGGATTGGGCAGATTTAGACTAGATATTAGGAAGAATTTCTTCACAATGAGAGTGGTGAGACACTGGAACAGGTTGCCAAGGGAAGTTATGGATGCCAAGGGAGATTAGAAGGGGTCTCTTCTAACCCAAACCATTCTATGATTCTGTGGTTAGTCAACTAAGGGTCCTGAGATTGCATTGCAGAGGTAACAGTGCACTCATGTTATATTGAAGAAAATTCTATGGACAACCTAAAATAACGATACAAAAATAACTGTCTATTTTAGAGTTGACTGAATAGATCTCCAGATTTCATTAAATTTATCTGATTAGATCTCCATTAATTGTAATGGGAGCTCAGCTTGCATGTAAACATCTAAATTTAGATGTTTAAATCTGTGAGCTGTGCCACTTGGGATGACTGTATTGTAATAAAAAGACACACAAGACGGCCTTAAACTATTTGACTTGGGTAAGGCCAATCTAATTTAACAGCAAAACAGAATTCACTTTGGAATAATATCCTGCCATGAAGGGTGACTACAATACAGGCTATTCTGGAGACCTGCAGTAATTTACTTCGGGTAATAAAAGTTGTAGCATTGACTTAAATGGGATGTTATTTGGTAACCAAGCTATTTACCAATGTACTATGAAACCTTGATGCAAAACATATTTATTCCTCGTGCTATGGATGTAGAATGAATTCAGTTGGTGAAATTCTGGCCACTTTGACGAAAGATGTACTGTAATAACATTATAATAATCTTTATTTCATTTTTTGTTCTGTAATATTGCTTCATTTGCTTGCATGGACTTTGAGCTTGACTGAGGTCATGCAGTGACACATAGCTTATTACCATGGCTGGCTTCTGTTAAATCATAATTTATATTTCATTCAAATAGTCGAAGTTATTCTTGCCTTAAGTGTGCAACATTACAATTACTGCCACAACATTTCTTCAGCCACCATGCTTGGTTTTTTAACCTTTCTGAGTAGCTTTCTGAATATCTTTTCTTTGTAATCTTTTCTAGTACTCATTAAGAGAAGGCTTGGATGGGGGACTTTTTTTGCAGCCTTTCAATACTTAAGGGGGGGGGCTTATAAGAAAGATGAAGAGAGACTTTTTGCCAGGGTCTGTATTGATAGGACAAGGGGTAATGATTTTAGACTGAAAGAGTGTAGATTTAGATTAAATATAAGGAAAATATTTTGATCTTGAGGGTGATAAGGCACTGAGATTGCCCAGAGAAGCAATGGATGCCCCCATCCCTGGAGGTGTTCAAGGCCAGGACTTTGAGCAACCTGGTCTAGTGGAAGGTGTCCGTCTCCATGGTGGAAGGTGTGGTATGAGTCTGTGATTATATGATTCTATGATATATTCATCTTTGGATTCTAAACCATTAGTAATGTAAAGTGTACTAGTGATGCAGAACTGAAGATAGTTTTTAAAACTGATTAAATATCCCTCTTGTTTTTCTGTTCTGTAGCAAACCTGCTTTCTCTTTTTATTTTATTTTTTTCTCTTTTTTTTTCTCTTTTATTTTATTCAGGGTTTTTTCTTTGGAGATTAATTTGTCCTTCCATTAGATTTATAAAAGTAAAAACACTCTTGTAAGAAGTCACAGAAATTAAAAAGTAACCAATTTACAGTGATCCTCAGTCAGCTCTTTTGTCTTTTGTATTTGCAATAACAAATTTCATTTAACTTTCCTAAATTTAATAATTCATATTTTTATTACTTGCTTGCAAATGAATTAAAAAGAAACACTTTTTAACGTCTTTTAAGATAGGATCGTAAGAGCAGTTTTGTTGGCTAGTACATAATCCATATTGACTTGGAATTCTCCAAAATTTTCTTTCAGTAGGTTCTTATCTCTTGTATTACTGATCATAGGATCACAGTACACTCCCAGACTTCACTGAAGGGTCCATAGGTTGCCGCTGTTAGCCAAGAGTTACACCAAATGCTTGTGGAATTCTGACACTAGGCAAGCACAAGAGGCCAAGGAGGGTGTGCACAGAGCAGGCTGCCTCTCTGCTGTCATCTGAAACTATCAATTGCAACCCACAAAAGTATTGCTACTCTTGAATTTTCAAATTTTCTGGACAATATTACTAGTGCCCAACTAGTAATTAGTGACTAAATTAAGCATCTGTTAAAAAAAGTTATGGTTCAGTCTAAAATGACCTCTGCTTTTCCACTGTGGGTTTTGAGGCTTTTCTTATAAATTTAGCAATCCACTTCAGAATGTGCTTTTCCAAGTCTAGACTTTGGCAGTGTTTCTATATTCCTTTTTCTGTTATCCCCAGGTAACCTGCCCATGAAATTTATATTCACTGTTACTTCTCTAGTACAGCTGGGGATATACTGCGAGGCACTGAATTTTTTGTTTATATCACTGTGAAGAATAATTTTTTTTTTCTACTTCCCATGACCTATTCACATTAGCTGCTAAGAAGAATTTTCTAACCTCAGATGAAGAGAGCTACAGTTAAAATTCATTATTAACTAGCTGTGTGGTGTTATGCCAAGAGATATATCTGATACTGAGGTTCTGTCCTGTTACATCCTGTAAGAAAAAGTGCCATCTCTTGTTTAAAGACTACACAGTCAGTATACAAAACAGGCAAAATGGGAAACAGAACTCAGACACAAAAAGATGAAAGTTGGGAGTCACCATGAGTAAGTATAGATGTCTGAAAGGTACAGATATTGCTTAATGGGTATCATCAACAGAGTGATGACAACTCAAATAGCATCCTTGATTTTTTTTTTTCTGTAGCATTTAGACTTCCAGAGCTATACAGCAGGTTAGCAGGAAAGCCAAGAGCAAATTCTAGGAATAGGAGTCACCTCATCATCCTCAGACATATGTAGCAAGGACAAATATTTCTGAACCTCCCTTTATATTCATTGTAGAGAAATAGAAGGTTTTAGAATTCAATTCATCTGACATATTTAAAATGTCTGTTACAGAGTTAAAGGAATTCTGTCTTAGACTTCATAGGCTATAGTGACTAGATTTCTACTGTTGATACATGGAGACTGGGATGATTCAGAGAGAGAGGCCTCTGCATTTAGTCAGATGAATTCCACCCTAAATCTTTTGACTAAAGGAAAAGTGCTTTTCTCTCTGGGCCATGAAATCATTCTGAATAAGAGGCTAAAACAAATATATGTAACTATTGTGCATTCTAGAATAAGTTCAACTAAACCTTTTCCTTATCACTTTGTTGTGCCAAATATGCCTGATTTGAAATCATGGAGAGACCTAACTCAACTGTTTTGTATGCTCATCATCAGTACTGTTCTGTGTTCTATCATCCTGTTATCCCAGACAAGGCACAGGTTTTCTGAGTGGACCATCACGCAGGTACATTATTTACAGTCTGACATTATGTTATTTGCATATAAACTACCCCAATAAACCAGTGTCTAGTGAAGGAGGTCCCAAAATAACAGACATATGCATAGTTTCAGTTACTGGTTTCTTATAAAAATCTCTTCAACCAGAAAAGAGTTCCAGGGATTCTAACTTGCAATTTGTATTCCCATTATATTTAATAACTCTTTATACAATCCATCTAGGTCAGTTCAAATGAATGCCTTGTTGCTACTTAGATGATTATGGGTTGCAATTCATTAAACGTGCCCAACGATTCATGTTTAATTTATTGAATGTAATGCAGTATCTGAGTGACCTATGCATGTGTAGTATTTTAAATGCATGCACACGGGCACACACAGCCCTCTGCAGTATTTTGCTAAGTAATCAGCTTATCAGTGTATTAGAGTCTGAGATATCATACAAGTTTCTATGCCATCATTTAATTTAATGCTGTTTGCATTAATGAGTCTGCCTGGGTTGACTGGCTAGCTCTCATGGGCTCCATGGCTTTAATTCTAGCAGTAATGGTTCAAGATGTGTCCAGTTCTATGATTTGTTACCTAGGCATCTGTCATGAGCCACTGACTTGTGTTTGCATCTTAGTGTATTTTTGTGTTGGGAAACTAATTAATGAGCACCCTTTGTTTACAACAGGAGGTATGAATGTTCCTTCAATATCTGATAAATCAAATGACATTTACTTGTGATAAAACATTTTGTAGAAATGATCATTCTGTATGATAAGGCTCCGTAAGGTGTACCTGTATGATTCCTTCGGTCTTTTGTGGTGAAGTGTTTCATTAATGTGAGGAGAATGGAGACTGCCAAAGGGAAATCTGAGCTCTCTTAAATTCCAGAAGTTCAGGCCATTACTTTTGGCAGACCTATATTTTTGTGCTATCTATTAGTCTATGCCACGTTCTGTTCCTGATAAAAGACTGTGCTTTCAGTTTTCATCATGATACCAAATCCTTGCAAGGCTGGGGCAATGATGGGGAAAAATGTTGTTGGTCAGATGAAATCCATATTTCTAGCAATGTTTCTTAGCTTAATCACATTCCTTTCTAAAAACAATATGCAAGCTTATCTGTGATATCAAGCATGGGGAAAATCATGTAACATTCACATTGCCCAGTTACAGATTTTTTTCTAACCTCTGTCTACAATGACCAAATTCTGCTTTTCATCATCAAATCGTTTTGTGAATATTTTTGTTATATACATTATTCTGAGTTCTAAATCCTTATAGAAGGATAACTGGGAAGGAGGACCTCACTATAATCAGCTTCATTTCTGACGTCTTCTAAGTGCAGATGCTAAATATCTCCAAGATTCTGTATGTTACATCAGAAAAATAACCTTGTGAATGTTGACTTGGATATCATTTTTCAATCTTGTTAATTTCTTTTGGGGAAATACAGGTTGCAGATTTGTTGACTCTTCCTCTACAATGTCTTGCTGACTTTGCTATCATTTCCAGATCTATGTTCTGCAGATTTCAGGTTCGATATAAATACAGGGAAAGAGGTTTTAATCAGGCTGGGGGACAATGTGATTGAGAGCAGCCCTGCAAAGAAGAATTTGGAGGTGCTGATTGATGAGAAGCTCGACATGAGTCAGCAATGTGCACTCACAGCCCAGAAGACCAACCATATCCTGGGCTACATCATAAGAAGTGTGGCCTCTAGGTTGAAGGAGGTGATTTTGCTCCTCTACTCCGCTGTCATGAGACCCCGCGTGGAATATTGTGCCCAGTTCTGGAATCCCCAACAAAAGAATGATATGGAAATGCTGGAATGGGTCCAGAAAGATGATAAGAGGGCTGGAGCACCTCTGCTATGAATACAGGCTGAGAGAGTTGAGCTTGTTCAGCCTGTAGAAAAGAAGGCTCCAGGGAGACCTTATAGGGCCCCTCTGGTCCCTGAAGGGGGCCTACAAAAAAGCTGGGGAGCGGCTTTTCACAAGGGTATGTGAGGGGATTGATCACATGGACTTCAATTTGATGGATCGAAGACATTTTATTGAGCTTAGCTGTTTCTTTATAAATCCTTTTTAGTTACATAACTGGATGCCCACGAGGGTATCTACAGTGTGTTATTGGCTAAAGGTAACTGTCCATAAAGCTATTACTAACATAGTATTGGCTAAACTACCGTGCATGTTAAAAAACCAAGTTACACTAAAATTAACTATGTTGATAGTTCTCTTCCATTGTTTTCCTTTCAGTTGGTACTCCTTCCCACCGAACTAGCTTTTGTATTCCTTTCAGCTGGCCTTTGTTTATCTTTCAGTTCTCTGTTTCAAGGCCTTGTTAGAATTGCTTGGTATCAGTCAGTCCCACAGCATCCAGGCCTTCTTCTCTGTAAAATGTTCCCACAGGTATGTAGTGATAGGATGAGGGAGACTGGCTTTAAATTGGAAGGCAGAAGATTTAGATTAAACATTAGGAAGAAATTCTTAATGATGAGGGTGGTGAGGCACTGGCATGGGTTACCCAGGGAAGCTGTGGATACCCCCTCCCTGGAGGTGTTCAAGGCCAGGCTGGATGGGGCTTTGAGCAGCCTGATCTAGTGGGAGGTGTCCCTGCCCATGGCAGAGGGGTTGGAACTAGATGATCTTTAAGGTCTCTTCCAGCCCAAACCATTCTATGGTCCCATTATTCCATCAAATACAAGAACAGTGAGCTAGAGACTATAGCAATTGGCTGAGCAAATCCAGTAATTTCTTCACTATATTTCCGTGCTTGCTGGTCTGTGAAATGGAGCTTATCAGTACTAATCATAACACATTCACATCTACTCTATGTAGACTGTTCTCCAAAGACTAACATTAAAATACTTCTGAATGTGAAGCAACCTACCTAAAATCTGAAATAAGTGGCTCCATTTCAGTTGTGATGATTGTACCTCTTTTTTACTCTATTGAAATCTGGACAGTCCTAGATGGGGTAGGTCTTCTTCCTCCAAGAGTAAGAAATAGAATATATAGTTCTGTAATGAAAGAAATAATGCCCTGTACCACCTATTCAAATGGTTCACTGACAAGTAAGTAGGGGCTAGATTCCAGAACCTAGCTGGTAACTACAGTACTACTGACCATCTGGATAGTATCACTTGCTATTCTGTAGATTCCCTGTAGTGTCTAGGACAAGTTCTTTAATTAAGTGATATTCTATTTTGCATTTGTAAAGTGAAAACAATAGTTGTAATGGTATTGGGGAATAAATGCATTACAGATTTTGTATGTCTCAGCTACTATGGTGATAGAAGCAATACCGTTTCCGTACAGGATCGATTTTTGCTTTGTTTTGCAATGTGATTTATGACAAATCCATGACTGAACCTGATCTTTAGAAATATCTCTGAAGCGTGTTGTGCCACTTTTTCTGATAGCTCTTGTAAGAATCCTGGGTTAGTTACATTCTGCCTGTATTGCAACTAATGGAGAGTTTATAGTCTTAAATATATCTTCACTGATAACAAGACTTCCAGTCTTGAGTTTCCTGGCAGCAGACTGCTGATTTCAGAAATGATGTATTTCTGTTGGTAGGAGAGATGCTCCTCTAATTGCCTTTTGGAATGATGTCAACATATATATTACATGTAGCTGTTAAATTGCTCAGCAACTTTTAGTAATATATATCCCGTGAGATGTCACTTTCATTTCATGCTACACAGCTTTCCTTTCTTCCTTTACATCTGCACAATAGCTTAGTCCCCCGCTCACCTCTATGTGCTGAGGTTGTATGATCAGAACAACAGTAGATGCAATCAAACTCACAATTAGGCTGTGATTCACATTATGTAAAAGATTCATCATGCCAATTGATGTGAAATGACATGCAGTCTCTAGGCAGTGATTGCACAAGGCTTTAATCTCTCCACATGCTGAACCCTGTACCTATAGTAGTTCAGCAAAGCTTAGTTGTAATCATTTTTGGACTAATGCCTTTCCAAGATTTCATTATGAAGAGTATAACAATAATGCCTTTTTCTGCTACTTCTTTTAAGTGCCAGAGTGTGCTGATTACACAGTTAGCATCCTGCATGTAGTTGACCTGTCAGGTAGAAATGGTATGAGACTAGCTTTTTACTGTTCAGGGGTTAGGTGTCCCACTGAAGGCAGATGAAGATTTTTTATTCTTTACCCTAACATTCCTCTTTCCCTTATTAGCCCACTGGGTCAAGCACTTTTCAAAGATGAGTGCATGCAGTTTTCTTTTAGGAGCTTAACCCAAAAAGCAGCGTTTTTAAGTTTCTAAGATGAACAAACATCTTAGAAGAAGCGGTTCTTCTAGATGTCAGTTTTCAGGAAAAGAAACTTCTAACCATAGCCTACATCTTCATTCAATTTATTGTAGATATTAAAAATTAGACTCTTTACACTGGCATCTTGGAAAGACTGCAAGTATTGCTCCTGATCTCTGACCCAAGCAGTGAGTGACCAGTGTACGTATGTATTTCAAAAGTGAGATATGGAGGAAAAGTATTACTCCACATAATGGTTACTGGTTGAAAACTGTGCAGTGACTGGATAGGGAGGGGTTTTCCAGCCTTGAATTCTAAGCAGAAATGGATTTGTCTTCAATGCTTATGAATGACAAGAAATACATAGATGCTAATGTGCGTGACTAAACTCCCTTTCAAAGAACCGGGTATGACTGAGTGGCACTCATTTTTCATTTGTAACTAATTTATCTAGATGAAAAATCCTTTGAGACATGAATATCAAAATAAAAACTCAGAAATATGTAAATTGTTATGTCTTTGGTCAATGTTTGAAAACATTCATTTCCAGAACTGTAAAAAATTAATCTGTGGCTATTTTGGAATTCATGCTGTGCTCTGTTTCATTAAGCAGGAAATGCAGATGATTAAGGATCAGCCATGAGCTGTAGTCATTGACTTCTAATAGAATACTTTGAACCTATTTTTGCTCAAAGTTGTTTTAGTTAACTACTTTTTCTACAGTATCAAAGAGAACTGGAGCCAAAACCAACCCAAAGCAGGAGATCAGATAAAGCTTAAAACAAAAAAATATATCCTGTAGTTGGAAATTTTTCTATTCACATGTATGCTGTAGCACAAAAGCTATGTTCCCCGAACAGAGTTACAACCCCATGAAAGATGTTCTGGTGACTTTCTGAAGTCCAGTAGGGGTTTTGCTGTTGTTAGTGTTTCTAACACTGCTGAAAACTATGTTCAGCTGCTGTAAATGTGGAGTACATTATAAAACTATAATACAGATGAGTATTCAATGAGCAAAATTGTGGTTGCTTTTGTTTGGTTGTTTTTTTTTTCCCTAGGGGCATATTGTGTTTTATGGATCAAATATATTGCACCAGATTAAGACCTCTGTCTGAAGAAGATTTGATTTCCATTCCATATTCTTGTGATTTGATCCCAGTTCATGCACCATGAGTAAAGCTTCTCCAATCATGGCATACCAAAAATGTCTTTACATGTAGCCATTCTGAAATTCTTCATTCATAAAAGCAATGCATGCACTATAAGCTAAGTAGGCTGATGTAGAAAATTTAAATAATTTCATCCATCTTAAGGAAAATTGTTGACTCAGTTGTTAAAGCTCTTACCTAAAATACATGGTCTCTATACTTGTATATTTTTGCCTTCTAGTCCTCACTATTGATAGAACGAATTAAAACTCCCCAGTCTTCATGGATCTTCAATGACTTTAACAACACTGTGACAAACATGTAAGTATAGACAACTATTGCTATGTGAATAATATAGAAAGTGTCTGGTGTAGCTAAGCCTTGCATAAAGATATTTTCAATTCCTAACCAAGTATCTATCAAAAAAGAGTCCTCTTCAATTTCTAAAATCTTGTAGTCCTGACTCATTGTCACAAGCTCTAGCCTTTTGAGCAACAGGAGTAAGAAGTGGTATGTACTAGGAAAAATCTACATATTTACTGTTGATTCTAGAAAGTATAGTGTATCACATGGGAAGAAATAATAAAAATCAGTCATTGCTCACTCAAAAATATCAATATTAGTTTTTTACAAATTTTCACTTTAGCTGTATACCAACATATATTTTTGAATAATTACCTAAGACTGAGGGGACAAGACCAAGGAAAATAGCAGTGGTTTCTTGAGCACATATGATGAACAAATTCAATAACTCAGAAAAAAAATTATGACCTAGTTTCTCAGTTGATGGAAATATGTAGAAATACCTCACATATACACTCATCTGTTATTTTCTTGTTTTCACATAATGTCACTATACAAGAAATTGGACTTCTCCATTACTTTTGTTAATTGCTTTTGGAAACTGTTTAATTGGATAATGTTTGATTTTAATTAACACAGATACTCAAAGTAAATGAGGAGCTGAAAATTTCTCTGAAGCACTTTTGCAGAGCAGTATCTGGATGATATAACTGGATGATATAATGTCATATTGCCATTTTTTATTCTGCCATAACTAGACTCACCAGAAAACACTATGTGCAAAAATAGAAATAGGAAGAGATGTCTTAGAGGAAGATAGATGATTGTTAGAAATCTGTGACTTGGCAGGTTGTTCCTGGTCTACAATCCATGTGGAAATGGTGGACCAGCCTCAAAATCTTTTAGATACAAGCATCTTCTTCCTATTGCTCCATCGTTCAGTGTTTTATTAGCATATTATCTTAAACTTCTTGACAGAGATAGTGTAGGCATAAGAAATAATAATGTTTAAAAAAAGAGAGAAAATAATAATTAAAAAGTCACTACTAATTTAGTACAAATAAGGCTCTTTTCATTCTTGGAACAAAAATCAGATGTTGTACTCAAAAGCTATACAGTTCGCAACATTTTGTACTTAACACATACTATAGACTTGGTGTTGACTGATTTTTTATCCCACTGACATGGGTGTTTGTGCTTACAGAAAGTCAATTCTTCTGTCCTGGAGACAATCCTATTATTCAATTCAGAAAAAAACTTAAGGTACATGCTCAACTTAAACATTAGATATGACTATTGAGGTCTATGAAAGTAATCTGGTAATAAGCACCTAAGTGTTTTCTTTATTTGGATAAGAAGCACATAGAATATGAGTAGAAAGATAAAAGTAAAGAGTTTTGGAGAGCTTCACTAGTGTCTAGGAAAGCTTCTTTCTCACCTTCTCTTTGGAGCAGCCCACACTTGCTGCTGACTGACAATTTGATATTAATAAAATGTATTTCAATGAACCTCAATAGCCCCTTCTACAGTCAGTCCTCTGTATAAAATATAAAATTATATTTTATAATTTTAGACTATTTAGATGTTTCACCCTATTCTGTACAGAGCTCTTCTTTGTGTTGCCTTGACAAAAGGATTTAAATCACTTGGGCATTTAGGTGGACATTTTAAAATACATAAATAATGAACATATTAGTGGTTTGTAAATTCCTTGTGCTCTCGCTACCTTCAGTGTCTCAGTCCATTTTTTTGCCTTGTACTGGTAAACTTTCCCACCTTAACAAATATAAAAAATTACCACAATAGCACAGAAGAAATATCATGTAGTAGCTGTAGCTTGCAAGTTCTTTTTTTGTTCTTCTTTAGAACTGGGAAAAATACTAGTTGCATGTATTTAATTAGGTTAATTTTGATTAGAAGATGCTGATGCATCAAAATATGCTTGTGATTAATAGTTTTGATGATTCCCTTCACTATAAGCTTTTAAGACAGTATTTGTTATTGATATCATGTAAGATATTAATGGAAAGAGACCTGAAGAAAGTACTAGATAGCAGGTAGAACCACAAAGAAAAAAAAGGGAGAAGGAAAATGGAAAGAAATTAAGGAAAATTAATTACAATATGAAGGAAATTCTAATTAGTGCTTGCTTAAGGCAGTTTTAGTAACACTCCAAACTCATGGCAGAACCTCCTTAGTATAAAGTAGCTCCATAGAAATACATTTCCTAACAGCTGCACATTGCTGAGATGCAGCAATTCCTGTGAAATAGCTGAGATTCATGTGAAATTTCTACATTCTGCTCCATATTGTCAAAGAGTTAACATTGTATGTTACCCATACATCCTTCTCTAAAATAAAGTAAGTCATAAGTATATTCCCCTCATGCTAGTGCATGTGTAATGAATGAATGAAAGATGAAGGGGATGTATTTGGAAAGGAGGGTTCACTTTGATTAATGGGTACCACATCACAATTCTGTCTGTTCTTTACACTTTACTCTGAACAGACTGTCAGAACACTGAAATACGTTAGAAAATCATTTGAAAACAGCATGTAACAATCTGCTTGCTGGAGTTGCAAAAGTGGATGTTCTGCAGCCGGGTTGAGGTTAGAAAACACAAATAAACAAGTCAAGTCCATATTTTTGCTAATGAACAACCCCAAATCTCAAACATTGGTTGTGCATTGCTCATACTTTCCTACTTTTCTTATTCTGCATACTGATCTGTATTTCATTTATTTGTCCTGTATTCCAAATTTAGCCATCTTACCTCTTTATACTTAATTTCATGGATTTCTAACATTGATCTTAAATTGAATCATATCCTTTACTTGACTATGTTTTGAATTTACATCTAGACCAACGCTGGATTGATTGCAATGGTGAGCCACTCACTTTCTAGACAAATATTTAGATATACTATGTTTTACCAATGGCAATTCCAACTTTTTCTGCCATAGGTACACGAAACTGCCAATCTGAGCTGTGCATAAATAACTAATTAGATATGTGGTGTGGACATGATCTCTGAATCCAATCTATGAAAGGAATGAGAGGGATTTCTACCTTAAAAATAAATAGAATTTTCTCTCAAAATACTATTATAAGTCTTCACATGTGTGGATCTAGACTTAACCTTTATAGGAGAGAGATGTTTAGAAATTTCCTCTAAGGGCTATGGTAGAAGACCTTTAAAAAATTTTGTTTCTGTCATTCAACTCAGCTGTCCATATTCACACATGTGCCACAGGTTATGTCTCCAAAAGACAGCTGGCAGAAAGGAATATGTATGTGTGCCTCAGGACCTTTCCACTCTGGCATCATAGCAGAGACCATTGCTGAAGGTGCGATTGAAGGCATCAGATTTTGAGCTAGAGCTCCTGCAGCTTGCGCACATATTTTCCTCTGACAACTGTGTAATTAGGGTGGTGTCCTCCAGGATGGCTTTGAAACAGGCATGGGTGGTAATTTCTCAAACTGTTGCAACAAGAGTCACTAGAGCTCATGTTCCATGTTATTAAATATTAATTATACACATATATACATAGAGATATGCACCCAGAGTTAATTTTTCCCTTGTGTAATGCTGTGTGTTTAAAAGACAAAGAAGCAGTGTTGATTTTCTGTTTCTAGTAAATCAACATCTTTGTTCTCAGAGGCAGCTATTTTGTGTATTGTATAAGAATCAAACTTTTTTTATAGTTGCACCTTTTTATTTTATGCACATAGATATCTATTTGCATGGAAGTATTTAGATTTTGATGTCATACCAATTATATACGTAAAACCTTTGTGAATAGATCAGCCACCTACCACAAAAAAAAGTGTCCTCCTGTGGCTAAGGAAGTATTGTTTATAAAGATACTTATTGCTTTGCATGTGCATAGGTGCTTTCAAGGGAAAAAAACAGCTGAATTTTGACAATATAAGTATCAGCAAGACAAAATATTGCTATGACCTACTGATGCTTTTAGCTTTTATTTTTCCTTCAAAAAAATTATTTTCTGAACAGTTGAGTTCATTTGATTCTGTTAGTCAAATATTTTCATGTTATTGTCCATACTGGATAATTTTGAAAGGGACTATAATGAGTTAAACAACGTGAAAAAGTACTATGTTTTATGAACAAAAGACAGGGGAAAGAAATTTTCTTCTTTTCCTTGTTTAATAAGAAATATACCAAATAATTAAAACAAAAACAAAGATAGTAACAATTTCCAATTATTGCTGTCTTATACATAGCAGTACATACTGTACTGCTTTCTCACTGTTCTTGTCTGTTTGAAGAGCTGAGATAGAGCAATTTAAATTCTTCCTCTATTTGAAAAGATCACCTTTGATAGTTTCATCCTGATATGATACTGCACAGCATCAAAACCACTTTTTAATTGAACTCTCACTTTTTGTTACAGTAATTTAATTGGTTTTCTTTATTTTGTATTTTTATTTGAATATTTAATTTTTTTAAGTGTTTGAGTAAATGAGAGGCTGATGAAGCTACTGACAGATAAGCAGAAGGAAGGCAAGACTCAATACTGAGTCTCGACAGTGCTATTCCAGGTCCTTCCTACCCTGCGAGTCGTCTGGCTCTGCCAGTCCTGGCTCCCCCTTAAACTGAGCAAGAATCTCTTGCAATAAATCAACATAAAGCTAAAGTATTCAAATGCATTTGATTGCTATAGTGTCAGTTCTTTGTTCTGTTTTATGCTGCATTATGTCAACAAATATAGGGTTTATAGGATTTCTGAATGATGATGTGATAGTTAATCATAGAATCATAGAATAAACAGGTTGGAAGAGACCCACTGGATCATCAAGTCCAACCATTCCTATCAAACACTAAACCATGCCCCTTAGCACCTTGTCCACATGTGCCTCCAGGGAAGGTGACTCAACCACCTCCCTGGGCAGCCTGTTCCAGTGCCCAATGACCCTTTCTGTGAAGAATTTTTTCCTAATGTCCAGCCTAAATCTCCCCTGGCGGAGCTTGAGGCCATTCCCTCTTGTCCTGTCCCCTGTCACTTGGGAGAAGAGGCCAGCACTCTCCTCTCTACCTCCTCCTTTCAGGTAGTTATAGAGAGAAATGAGGTCACCCCTCAGCCTCCTCTTCTCCAGGCTAAACACCCCCAGCTCTCTCAGCTGTTGCTCATAAGGCCTGTTCTCCAGCCCCCTCACCAGCTTTGTTGCTCTTCTCTGGACTCGCTCCAGAGCCTCAACATCCTTCTTGTGGTGAGGGGCCCAGAACTGAACACAGGGTTCGAGGAGCGGTCTCACCAGTGCCGAGTACAGAGGGAGGATAACCTCCCTGGACCTGCTGGTCACACCGTTTCTGATACAAGCCAAGATGCCATTGGCCTTCTTGGCCACCTGGGCCACTGCTGGCTCATGTTCAGTCGGCTGTCAACCAACACCCCCAGGTCCCTCTCCTCCAGGCAGCTTTCTAGACAGACTTCTCCTAGTCTGTAGCACTGCATAGGGTTGTTGTGCCCCAAGTGCAGGACCTGGCCTTGTTAAACCTCAGGCCATTGGTCTCTGCCCAGCGGTCCAGCCTGTTCAGAGCCCTTTGCAGAGCCTCCCTACCCTCCAGCAGATCGACACTTCCACCCAGCTTAGTGTCATCTGCAAACTTGCTAAGGGTGCACTCAATGCCTTCATCCAAGTCATTGATAAAGACATTGAACAGGGCTGGACCCAGCACTGAGCCCTGGGGAACCCCACTTGTCACTGGTCTCCAGCTGGATATTACGCCGTTAATAGTGTCTCTGAATAAGCTTTCCTAAGAAGCAGGTAGAAGGTACATGAATATTTCATGATGACCGTGTCAGACAAAGAAGTACATCCTTCTCCAGTGTGTCCTCCCTGACATTACCTTTCCATAAACTAGTTGTTGTACCCAAGTATGCAGAACCTGCTAAAAGAACATTATGTTAATGCTACTTGTCAGTTTTCATGGCTCAGACTGATTGAACCTACCTGATGCTGTGTTGTGTTATGTGGTCATAACAGTCTGAATCCCTCCACCGCTTCATTCCATGACACAGATATTTCCTTGATAAATATAATTCAGGTGCCCATTAGACATCAGAACTTTCATAATATTTATTTACTGAGGACCTAGTATTAGGAGTGCACAGATAGCGTTCTACCACTGAAACATGATTTTAATAGGTGAGTGAGTCTGGAGACAAAATATAGTTGGCTTGATAAATAAAGATTGAAGAAAGAAGGGGAACAGAGGACAAGGAGTTAAAATTTGATCCGTTCTCCCTAATAGGAATGGCATGTTCCTCTGCCTGTCACAGGCCCAGTGAAAGCAGAGGTCTGTTCACCCAGGTAGCTGATTTTTCAGAATGAATCAGTTAACAAACCCCCCTTGTTTTTTAGATTTTTTTTCCCTTCAAAACAGATTTGGTTTGGGTTTTTTTTGTTTTCAGAACAGTTCAGTTTATGGAATACCATTTATGGTATTCAAATATCAGATTGTAGAAAGCTTTGCTTTACTCACATGACTGCTTATTTCACAGGACTCAGATCCTAGTATCATTTTCAACTTGTTCATGATAGTAAGATATTGCCAGGACAGCTAAGATAAAGGTTCTAGAGTTTAAAATATTAAATTAAAATATTTTTCTCAGCGTGACCTTTGTCTTTTATCTCTATTCATTTTTCTTGTTGACAGAGCTTTGTCACTTAGGTGCACGGAATAAATAAAATTGGTGGCCAACATTCAACCAACAAATTGAAATATATACTAGATATGAAAGGTACTGAAGTCAAGCCTACGTCATTGTTAATAAGGATAGCTTAAACTATTCCTAAATTAAGAAGAGACTTTAAAACTTGCAACCTTGATTGTGGTAATGCTGGACATCACTTGAACAAACCAACTTTTATTGTTTTCTGTTTGGTTGCATAAATCAGAATGGTTGTACAAAGTAGTTTAACACAAAGTGGGTATCCCTGCTGAAATACTGCTGACACCTTTGATCATAATCCCACAGCATTCAAGTGGCAATTTAGCCCAGAGATCTTTGAAAAAAACTCCATCTTGTAGCTTTCCCCTGCAGCAGAAAGTGATGGTATTCTTAAAAGCTGCAACAGTTTAGCAGTTTAGTGGCCTTATTGTACTTCATGGGTGGTGTACCAGCTTACCCTAAGTACAGTGGTTGTTTTTTTTGCATCTGATAGCTGATTAATCAGGAAGCACAACATACAGATAGAGAAAATTTGCTTAGACGTTCATTGCTACAGGGGAAAGCACGTAGTGGGGCTGCAGCTTTGTTATACTCTTCCCAAGAAGTACTTTTTATCTAGTTCTTGAATTTTACAAACTGTTGTGATCTGATCAGTTCCCTAGAACAGGGATTTTTTGTCTCTTTCTTTCCCTCTTCACTAGACAGACGCATCAACAAACAGTAGGAGGGCTGCTTCATCTCCACTGATAATAGCATGCAGGATAATTTTGCCATGTGACTCTCTTTCTTCTTTAGCTCTAAAAGACATTTGAAAAAGAGTGGTATTAATTTAAATAGATTTAGATTTCCCATAAACAGGATTTACTAAAAAAAAAAAAAACAGAAAGTGATCTTTGCTTTAATCTCATCTTTAAAAAGAACAGGGAAAAAAAATCCTACTATGATGTTCCAGCATTTCAAAATGTTATTGAAGAACGAAAATATTCTCTTAGTGAGTGAAAGTAACATATTTGGGGAATTGTATTTGTGGGAAGAATTTTTACCCCTGTGCATGTCACTATTTCCTTAGTTTGCCAAGGAAAAATAATGCTTTTTGCTTCCTCCTGCTTTTTTATAGCGAGACCCTCATCTAACCTTGACCAGGGTCATGGCATGGAATGAATTGATAAGACATACTTCATTTAGGATTAAACAACAATGAGACTGACAGGGCCTAGAGGGGCTTGCAGTCCTAACGGAGAGCTTATCAGCACTCTTATAGAGGAAAAACAATATGACTGGGATTAGTTGCTTCCTATGTGCCGGTCACTCAAGACAAACGTACCCAGGAGGCTAAGCTGATGTGCTGTCCCAACATTTTAAAGAATGTATAAGGTGTTGAATGTGTGAAAACAGAGAAGTATTCTTAGCTGATTCTTAGCTGGCGTATGTGTTAGTCCGCTTTCTGAGATCCCTTTCTGTGCTGTTCTTCTGTTAATCTGTGAAGGGTCTCCCATGACCCAATGGATTCAATCACATTTGCTGTGGTATGGAAAACTTAATTCCATTTCCCTTCTAGAAGTCTAGCTTCAAGCTGAGTATCTTATCGTACATGACATAGATTTATTTTGAGACATATTTCACATATATTTCAGGAGGTTGGTAAGAGGTTGGTGATCCCGTTTCTAGTGTTGGAAAAAAAGAGAAAATGTAGGATCTGATTGACACGCCATATCAGAAGATTTTGCTGTAATCAGAAAGCAAATCTTGAACATAAATAATACAAGTAACTACATGGAAATCTTGGTGCCTATCTGTTTTCTTCTCAAGATGCTTAGGACACTGTAAATTTGCACTCTAGAAAAAAGCTGAGAAATAGATCAAATTTGGTTTTCTCCACCAGCAGCATAGGTTTCTGATTACTGTTAATATCACTATTTATACATGTCAGATCAGACCAGCTGAAAATAAAAACAAAATCAAAAGCCAACCTGAAGACTGTAGCCAAAAGTAATTAGTGAGTCTGAATTATCTGTCTATTGATGAATTTCCTTGAATCACCATGCTGTGAATGTAGAATTATCTGTCTGTGATCATCTTCTCCCCTGACTTGTATCCATGCACAGCCTTGCAGAGCACAAGTTAATTCAGGCCAAAACGAAGCCAGGAAGCATGCTAGCAGTTTAAAACTACTCATCATGACCTGTCCATGAATTAGTTTGTATGATGGATCACTGGTTTACTGGTATAGCTGGAGCCCAGAAATTTTACTTTCCTTGCCTTATGCTGATCTTTTCCTAAAGGAGAGATACAGTTCAGACTTGGCACTCAGGGCCTTTTATAGAACAGGGAGAGAGAGGAATGTATCCTTTAGACCAAAGGGCAGGGACATGCTGGAGATAGTTCTGTTCCGCACATAGTCAGTAAAACCAAATGTAAGATGTTGTCTTTGGCTATAACACCCTTATAACTTGCTTTATAAATTTATGCTGCTAACTGCTTCCTAATGAGGATCTTGAACTTCTAGAAGAAAATGAAGTCTACCAACAACAGGTTTTCTTCCATTAGTTTTTCACAGATCATAGATCTTATCCAAAATAGGGTATATACCGTTACCTTGAGCAGCTGGATTTAATCATGGGTGATGTAAGCATCTATGGAATCCTATATCTGAACACCTCCAGAACTTTGCAATCAAAATATGATACTAATTGCATTTAGATGTCTATAAGACTGAATGCTGATGCAAAGCTGATTTCTTCTGTTATTTGGGAACCTGACTTCTACCATCATCTTCTCAAACACTCATTGGATTTCTTAAAAATCCAAACATAGCGCTATAAGCAAATACCCCATTATTCATCTTCTTAGAGAAACAGAATGAAGAATTAAAAATGAATAAAGAATATTTTGTTTCTTTTTTTTGTACTTTAATGCTTTTATTCTGTTCCAAACCTGCAATCATTCCTTTGTTTCGCATTATGTCCTTTGTCTGCTTGTAAACTGTATTTCAAGTGTGATACTAGGACACTGCCTTTGAACTTCTGTCAGAAGGTTGCACCAGGTATTTTTATTTCCTGCATAGTCCTGTCTTTACTATAAGAGCACACATCTACTCAATGTTCCAGATTTCCTTTGGTTCCAGTTCTCAGTGTATTATTTACACAACTACGTTGTAGGTTATAGATCTGTGAAAGCCGTATTCTCATTTTTTTTGCTGTGTGGTTTGAACATCAGCATCCTGAGAACTTTTTTAAATTCAGTTTTGTAACTATTATTTCACTGAACATTTTTTCCACTAGCCATAAGTAATCACTTCCTCCCTCTTCCCTTTGCACTGGTTGTGATTGTGCCTTATTTTATTTTCCAAGACTTCTTTTGATTTGCATATGTTTTTGGCAGCACACATGTAACTGTATGTTACTGTTTAGCCTACATTTTTCAAATGTGGACGACAAAATATTGGAGAATATACTTGAGGTTAATATCACTTCCAAATTCTAGACAACTGTGTTTCAAAAATACGTCTTTTTAAAGAATTTTCTCTTGCATATCCTTGGTATTACAAATGGCTGTCTTTGTGTTTCATTATGTGACATAGGCGACTTGTGAGCATCCAGTCTAAAAGCTCTGACCTAGAATTTTCTCAGATCTTAGGAAAGAAAAAATGTCAGTTGTTAGTTGTATAGCTAAAAACAATCCTTTCCTTCAGATAAATAAGTAATCATCTTTTGAGTTCTGAGTTGTAAGAGTTGAAGTTTTGCATGACTATTTGTGCAAAATAGTTTAAACTGGCATTTATGGAAGGAACTGGAGAATGCCAGTTACAGCAGAATACCAATGTCAAGAGCCAGGCCAATACACCAGAATTGTACATTTTCATTTTGATTTTATGCATGGTAAATTACGTGAAAATTTTAAAGGATATATTATAAATTGTGACACTTATTTTAGAAGAATCACACCTCTTAATTTCGTAAAACTCAGTTCTCCTCTGTAAGTGCTGATGAAAAGTTTTCTTCCAACAAGCAGTCTTAGAATTACTTGTGCCCTTATCCATTATTTAGATTGCAATTTCAATATGTGTCAATGAAACTGTTGTCTAGCAATCTGTGAAATTAAGAGAGTGTGTCTTTAGTAGTGGGATTTTCAGCAGATTGATCTAAACCCTATCCAACTCATTAGGAATACTTCCTTTATTCTTACTCAGGGTAGAACTGCAACACAAAAGGAATTTACTATTATAAAAGGAATTACCTATATAAAATGTTTGTAATTAAGTAAGATTCATTTTAATGATTTTCATGATGAAATTCCCAGCTTTGCCACAGATATCTTTTGCGACCTTCAACACATCATTCATCCTCCCTGCTTTACTCCTTTATCTGTAAAATGGGGAAAAAGCTTCCCTTGTTCCAAGTTTATAACATCTTATTTATTACTGATTCATATTTGTTTAAGTCCATGATGTGTTTCTACAGGACCTGAAGGAATGGAGCTTCACCTGTAATTGTGATTTTCATACATATTCATAACACCTATGTAACAGAAGCAACAGGTCTATTCTCTAGCCTGGCATTTCGATATACTAACCCCTTTTCTTATGTACCTATCATATAACTGAAAATGATTAGCCTTTCCAAATATTTATACTCATAGATTTCAGTGGGATAACTCTGCTAAGATCTTTACAAGCCCTTCCACAGACAATGCATTTCCTTCATTTAATTTTACAGACATGTACTTTCTACGGTGATGAACTCATAACCAAGATTAAACGACTTGAGCCTGACTGCATGAAGTCACAGTTCTACCTTTTCCAGGAACTCCAGAGTTCCTAAGATTTCTGCATATTCAGTTTTCATTAATACTAATATAGCTGTTCCTGTTAATGCAGTTTTGCTGACCACTTCCTAAAGAACTTGATCACTCACCTACTTCTTTATTTTCTGTCACAGTATTTTTTACAGAATTAAATCTTCAGTGCCTTTCACTTTCTTTGCTGACCTACAACAGGATTAGGTGAGCATGTAGGATATATATTTTGATTGATCTTCCCTCTCATAGATCTTGCAGTGTAATCTTCACAGAATCACACAGAATCACAGAATAACCAGGTTGGAAGAGACCCACCAGATCACCGAGTCCAACCGTTCCTACCAAACACTAAACCATATCCCTCAGCACCTCATCCACCCGTGCCTTAAACGCCTCCAGGGAAGGTGACTCAACCACCTCCCTGGGCAGCCTGTTCCAGTGCCCAATGACCCTTTCTGTAAAGAATTTTTTCCTAATGTCTAGCCTAAACCTCCCCTGGCGGAGCTTGAAGCCATTCCCTCTTGTCCTGTCCCCTGTCACTTGGGAGAAGAGGCCAGCACCCTCCTCTCTACAACGTCCTTTCAGGTAGTTGTAGAGAGCAATGAGGTCACCCCTCAGCCTCCTCTTCTCCAGGCTAAACAACCCCAGCTCTCTCAGCCGCTCCTCATAAGGCCTGTTCTCCAGCCCTTTCACCAGCTTTGTTGCTCTTCTCTGGACTCTCTCCAGAGCCTCAACATCCTTCTTGTGGTGAGGGGCCCACCACAATCTTGCAGTATAAACATGGAGTTGAATATTTGCTGATGGGCAATTCTCTATTAGCGTGAATTTAACAACATGTTTTGGCTGATGTAGCTCCTGTGTTAGTGCCCGGCTGCTGCTGTTGCTTGCAGTCTTAGGAACAGACTTCCACTTCTTCCATTACACCATTCTGGGTGCCTGCCATGTTCCTAGGAGAGCTTAGTCAGCTCTTTAAGCCAGCAGAAAGCCAAAATATGGAAATTTGAAAATAGTCATTTTGGTGTATCTGCTAACTGAGAGATCAGCCAAATTATGTGCTAAACACTGGTGAGCTATTGGATCATCTCAGCCATGCAATGAATCCCTTTAGAAAATCCTGAGTTAGATTTTCATCATTATTTTTCAGGCAAGAGAAGAAGGGACATCCTGTCCAACAGTACGTGGTTGTGGCCCCAACACTAAAACATGTTATCTTCAGCTTATTTGAAGTGTCACCCTAACTGCTGACAACTGATGATACGAAAGTAATTCTTTGCACTATGAAGCTGAAATCTTAATGTGAGCAAAAGATGTTTTTTGCTTTCTCTCAGTGTCTTGTGAGTAAATAAGCACATCTTTCCCAAAGTGATAAGTATAACAGTGCTTTCTGGAAGAGGTATGAGATCAAGTCAAAAGCAAATTATTTATTTCATTCTAACTAGTCTTGAACTGGATTTTTAAAATTTCAGATGCTTATTGTTTGTCATAAATATGACAAGTGTCTAATTCACCAGCAATTAGCAATACATTTAAATTTTGTGTTGCTCATAACTATCAGTGATTTAGTGATATTTAGTCATCTGTTTATGATATTCTGCTAGAGAAAAAAACTATTTGGGCAACAGCTTGAATAAATAAAATAAGGGCCTATCCACTACAATAGAATAAGGATCTATCAATCACAATCAAGTAAAAATAATGCAATGACTATGTCTTTTAAAGAAATCTTTGCTAAACACTAGTGTTTTACTCAGAGTTCAAAAATATTCACCCTTCTAATGTCAGCATGCAAAATACTTTCTTAATGACCTACCAATTAGTAATGAAAGTTAATTTTGAAGTGTCTTATGAGTCAGTGAGAAGGAAAAAAGAAATTATGGCAAGTTCGCTCTGGTATTTTAAACCCTAAATGCAGTACTGATACTTGTTAAAGCTAATTCTCTGATAATTTTCATTTATATTTTCATATAATTCCCTTGACATTCTGCAATGTCAGCCCAGGTTTCTAAGGGATATTAATTGTTCATCTGAGCAAACTAATGGGATGAATACAGATAGGTAAGCTAATAAACAGAATTTTTAAAGTGTTGTGGTTTTTTTCTGATTCTTACAAAACAGGAATAAAAATAGATATGTTATAAAATGAAAAGAGCAAAACTATGTATGTTTGGGAGGCTTTTTTCCTGATTACCTGGAAAGGAGGCATATTGTGTTTTGTTTGTTTTCTTGAGGAAGCCAGACATAAATAAGAATTTACTCAGCTGGTTAATATTTGTGTAGCTGTTTTTGTGTACAATACTTATTAAGTTTTTTTAAAACAATTTTCATTTGCACTATGTATGAAGTTACAAAAGCTACCAAATTGCTTCTTTGCTATCTTTACAGTTAAGGAAATGAATGTTGTGAAGGAGTTGTAATGCTTCCTATTTCCATCGGGGGGTACTATAAACATATATAAAACTTGCTTTTTTGGCAAAGAAATGGATGTTACTTTCAGTTTGAAATTTCCACGTCATTTTCAGTGTTTATAAATTCTATATACCATCAGATACATTTGCCTTGCTGAAAACTTAAGTGGTTTATGTAGCCTCATTAAAAACATTTGAAAACAAATTTAGCAAATGTTCTCTTTTCCTTGTAAATATTCACTGGATACTGTCTTTTAAAAAGAAGACTTGTTCTGAAATGTCTATGTTTAACATGCCAGCGTGGATGAAGGTAGCAACTTACACATACTGCCAGTCAAAATATACTTTCATTGTAGATACAGAAAGCAAGCCTGTGAGCAGAGACAGGGCTTGAGTTGTGTACTCAATATATCTTGCACAAACGTGTGTTATAGAAAAGCAGCAGTCACTTGCCAGCCACTGGCTGCCCAGATGCTCCTTGGGCTATGAGCCACTGGCCTGTGGCTGCTGCTTCTGCTCTTGTGCTGATGTCACGCTCCCCCATGCAATGGATGTAGACTTCAAAGAGTTGATCGGGTTCAACCACTGGGCTTGCTCTTCTTTGCACTTATTTTCACATTATTTTCCCAATGGCTTTTTATTCATGTGTGTATTTGAGGTCAGGTAGTTCTTCATGTGGACAGTGGCCATTCTTGCACCAAAGGCATTACTTATGTGCAAGGACGTCTTTAGCATTTATTTTCTCCCTTGTTTTTAATGACAGACTTTGTCATCTAAGCACAAAGAACGTCCTGCAGCTTTGATGACCACAAATAAGAACTAACAAGAAGTGAGCAGTTCATGAACAATGTATGGGGAGAAATGCCCTGCCAGGAGCAGAGCAGCTAACAGGCAATGGGGGCCGCCCCAGCACCAGGCACTGAGCATCTCCTCTGGGACATGGCTGAGCTAGTCAATGCCAGGATGTTGGTCCATATGTGGGCTCAGCTCAGCAGGGCCCACAGCCAGGCAGGGCAGGGCTATGTGGAGCTGAAGACTGGCAGCCAAGACTGACAGTGCTGGCAGGGGCTGACATGGATCCTGGGCCATGTATGGGGGTGGGGGAGGCTCCAGGGTACTGTAAAAGGACAGATGACCCCTTGATGTCTTCAGCTTACACAGTCAATAGCAAATAAATCCATACGTTCTGATACAGAAAGGACTAAGCTTGTGGAAATGTATTTGAGATGGTCACTACAGACACAACTCAGACTTTCTTTCAACTCCAGTCTTCCTCCTTTTCTCTTTGGACAGTGGTACCTGCACTGGCTGGGTTGTGTTGGCAGCTTTCAAACGGGCAAGTACTCAGTAGTAGATTAAATGCAATTTTAAAGTCCAAGATTAAAACACATAACTACATGAGTATTCCCATGGTAAGAGTTCAGTTTCTATATTCAGAGTTGTTAATACAAACATATTTACTTTTTATCAGAAGAAAATAAGTGACACTAAGTATAGTAGTCTGTCCATGCTATTATAATTTCGTGGGAGATCATGTATTACTTGTTGTTCCACAATGATCATAAAATAAGCATAAGTTCTGATTTTATGTGGTCTGGCTCATTTAACGGAAGCAGTCTTCTGCCTACTCTTGACTGAGATAAAATCTTCACCTGTATGTGATTTCGCACGAAACAAATAGGATTACAGATCATCATCGAGAATCGGTAGCAGGGATGATAAGTTCTGCAGCTGGGTGCTAGATCAAGGCGAAAACACAGTTACCAGCACAAGGGAGGAAGTGAGCGAGTGTGAGAGGGAGGATGACCACTGGAACCACACCTATGCTCCCTGTCTCAGATCCAACAAGTGTGCATACTCTCTCCATTCAGCTGAGGGGAGAAATTTAGGAGATGGAGGGGAGTGGCAGCAGTTTGTGAACAGAGAATGCCTTTCAGGAGATGTGACTTCTTGAAGATGCCTGGGACATAGCAATCACTAGCTGACAGAATTCTCAGTTTCAGGAGAAGTAAGGAGGGTGTTCAGTAGAATGAACACCTTACACTTCTGCAGGGAAGCCCTGGGACTGTTCAGAAGGCTGGTTGATAAAGTTCCATGGGAGACAGTCCTTAAGGCCATAGGAGCTGAAGAGGGACGGATGCTCTTTAAGAAAGAAATCGTGGCAGCACAAGAACAGGCCATTTCCATGTGTCAGCAAATGAGCTGTTGGGAAAGAAAACCAGCTTGGCTAAGCAGAGAGATCTAGATGGGTATCAGAAAAAAGAGGAAATTATATGAGCTTTATAAGAAGGGGCAGGCATCTTGCAAGGACTGCAGGGATGAAATGAGATCACGTAAAGAGAAAATGAGAAGGGCTAAAGCCCAGCGAGAACTTGGATTGGCCAATTCCATGAAAGGTAATAAAAGATGTTTCTACAAATATATCAACAACAAAAGGAGAGCCAAGGAAAATCTCCATCCCTTACTGCATGCAGAGGCAACAATAGTGACAAAGGATGAGGATAAGGCTGAGGTACTTACAGCCTTCTTTGCTTCAGTCTTCAATAGTAAGGTGAAATGTTCTCTGGGTACTCAGTCTCCTGAGCTAGAAGACAGAGGGAAGAGCAGAACCAAGCTCCCATGATCCATGAGGAAATGGTTAGACACCTGCTCGGCCAATTAGACATTCTTAAGTCTATGGGGCTGGATAGGATCCACCCGAGGGTATTAAGCAAGCTGGTGAAGGTGCTTGCCAAATCCCTTTCCATCATCCGCCAGCAGTCCTGGCTGACTAAGGAAATTCCGCTTGACTGAAGACTGGCAGATGTTACACCCATTTACAAGAAGGGCTAAAGAGAGGCTCTGGGAAACTAGAGGCCTGTCAGTCTGACCTCAGTGCTGGGGAAGGTCATGGAGCAGGTCATCTAGAGTGCTATCACACAGCACATGCAAGACAACTGGGTGATCAGGCCCGGTCATCATGGGTTTATGAAAAGCAGGTCCTGCCAAACTAACCTGATTGCCTTCTATGACAAGGTGACTCGCTTAATGGATGAGGGAAGGTGGTGGATATAGTGTACTTGGACTTCAGTAAAGCCTTTGACACTGTTTCTTACAGTATTCTGCTTGAGAAACTGGCTGCCATTGGCCTGGACAGGCACACCCTTTGCTTGGTAAAAATACATCTCAATGGTCAGGTCTAAAGGGTCATGGTAAATGGAGTTAAATCCAGTTGGAGACCTGTCATGAATCGTGTTCCCCATGGCTCAGCGCTGGGTCCAGTCCTGTTCAATATATTTTTCAATTATCTGGATGAGGGGATTGAATGTACCCTTAGTAAGTTTGTGGATGACACTAAGCTGGGAAGAAGTGTCAACCTGCTGGAGGGTAGGGAGGCTCTGCAAAGGGATCAGAACAGGATGGATTGATGGGCTGAGGCCAATGGCATGAGGTTTAACAAGGCCAAGTGCCAAGTTCTGCACTTGTGACACAACAACCCTGTGCAGCGCTATAGGCTTGGGGAAGAATGACTGGAAAGTTGCCTGGCAGAGAAGAATGTGGGGATGTTGGTTGACAGCTAGCTGAATATGAGCCTGCAGTGTGTCCAGGTGGCCAAGAAGGCCAATAGCATCTTGGCTTGTATCAGAAACGACGTGGCCAGCAGGACTAGGCAAATGCTTCTGAAGGGCATCTCAGGAGGCTGTCTAGTCCAATGCCTCAGCTTTGGGTAAGGTCAGCTAAAATGAGTTGCTCAGAATGTTGTCTGGATAGGTTTTGAGTATCTCCAAGATTGGAGACTCCCGAGCCAATGTGAACATCCAACTCCAGAAGTCTATTACTCTTACAGTAAAAAAGTTTTTCTTGTGTGGAAATTTCATTTCCTATATTTCAGGAAATACCTCTGGAGGTAGAAATCTTAAGGATTAGCTAAACAAAACTAGACTGGTCTACTATACTAACTGGAAAAAAATCACTACCCTTTTCTATTGCCATATTACTCATATATACTTCTATGAAAATTTTCTGAAGAAACATGAGAAACAGCGTTTTAATTTATATACAGTATAAATTTTAATTAAATTATCCATTGTTTAGTAATATTTTATTTGTTGATTTCTTAGCTTGAATTTTAAGACGACACAGAGACAGAACTAAGAAGTTCTTTAATTTCAAAGTGTTCTGTATTGTACTTTAGGTTTTTATAATATGTTTTCCCTTCCTGGATTTGACCATAATTATTCAAACAATGGGGAAAATGAATTGCTGCTGACTTATTGAGTGCTTACATATTTTGTTAAGAATTAAATTGTTAAAAGGTTCAATTAGATCTGGAAACTAACATATTCCTATGAATATATTTATTTATAAAAAGTGGCCTGTGACTATATCACAGGTTAAAAATCTTAAAAGGCAAGCAACATGTATAAAGTAATTTCACTTTCAATGTGTAGATTATGTATATGCATATAAATGTAGACATAAGAATAAAGCTATATATTGTATATATGTGCAATTTTGTAAATTTTAGTATATGCAATGTTATGCATTTTTTTAAATGTAGGTAAAACTATTGACTTTAGTGAAGTCAGTCTTGGTAGTTATTTACTAAATGGAAGCGAATCAGAATCTGGTGCATTTGATAAAAAAGCTAAGGCCTGACTATTTTGCTGAATTTAGTCTTTTAAACTATAGAGATAATGGAGAAAGTGGCAACCCGCCCAAACCCCAGATCTCACTATGTGAGCATTAGAGGCATTGGCACTTAATGTCTTTTTAACTTTTATATCTGAATGTACTGAACTTAGTGTAGTATAGAATTGTCTGTGCTATATTCTGATTCTGATGAGGTAAATAGCAAAACTCCCATTGTACTCCGTGGTACAGGATTAGTCCCTTTATTTTTTACTGGGGCAGAGGCTTTTTCCTTACTATTATTGTGTCTTCATATAAATATAGAGCATTATTGAAAGCCTGAAGCTTCATGCCATTGCTTTTCTCATCTTCTTAAATTGAGTACCACGTGGCAGATTTCTGTGGAGCCTTATCTCTCAAGCCAAAAAGAAAAGCATGATCACAATAGTCAGCTTGGCTTTTCTTCTCATCTCTATGTGCACTTCGGTACAGGAGAAGTTCAGACACCATGGAGCTTCAAATAGTTTCTTTCAAAGGCATTAAGAAAAGAAAGGGAAACAAATATTGAGCTATTACAAAGAAGTTTTCAGCCAGCGCATGTTTATTAAGCTTACTTTATTCTATCCAGCATATTCAAAGACATCTGATTAAACTGTCCCAAATAAAAAGGACAAAGCTTTCTTCAGTCTGTGCAGTACAGATAAATAATTTTGTGGGAGATTTTTATCATCACTCAGGCTCTGTACTGGAGACTCGTTGAGACATTTCAAACAGGGTATGCACATCACCAAACACAATCCTGTTCAGAATATGCTAAAATATTGTATCTGCTTAACTGGAGTCAGAAAAGATTGTTTCTAATGACTACGTGACATACTTTGCAATTCTTATAGATACTCAGATGTGTTTCTTGATTGGCATGTAATGCCAGTGAAATTACTGGAACAAGTCACCAGAATAAGGATGGACCAATAAAGCAGCAGAAATTGCTGTATGGCACAGCACACAACGATCTTGTTGTGGCCATTGCTTGGGTGTCCTGCTTTAATCTTTACATGCTGTAATGTTTCAGCCATGTGATAACGTACTTTTATTTACAGGTAGCTGATATTTTTGGAAGGGACCATTTAAAGATGAAAGGAAGTATTGAATAATATCATAATCTTTAAAATGGAGATAGAGCAGGACTTTTCCCCTCAGATCCTTAGCTAGAGGTTCTCTTGAAGTCAACATCTAACACTGATTTGCTATTTTATCTTCATGATTTATTTCATCATTTCAATATAGAAATCTCTTTCATAAAAGAAAAGCTGATTGTTTTTGACTTAGGGAATTTAATGATTTCTTTTTTTTCACTGTGGTTCAGTATGAAAATCAATAGGCCTAATGGCTTTTTGTTTCTTTGTCTGCTTACACTTTTCAACTGGGGATTAATGAACAGAGTGTGACATTCAAGCCATGTGGCTAAACCAAACAGTACTATTACTTCCAATCTCTACTTCTCCTTTTTTCTCTACTCATAAAGTTCATCTTTGGGTTCATTGAAGAGATAAGCCATGTGGTAGCAACACTAAGTATATGGAAGATTAATTGGGATTAAGATAAGCATGAAGCCAGTACCAAACATCTTAGAATAAACACTATTAAAAAGAACAGGTATTCTGAACTAGACACACAAGATAACAAATCTTGAATGTATGAGAAAGCCAGGCTGGAAAACCCACCCTGGGAATAAATGGACTGAAGATGTGACTGAAAACAGTCATGAGAATGTAGAACAGACAAGGCAAAATAAACTGTTTGTCTTCTTAGTTTGGGAACCAAAGATCTGTATAAAAATCTGCTTGAAAGAGAGAAGCTGGTGTACTTTCTTAATTTGACTTCCATATGCCATATTGCTTAAATGAATGTGTTCAGAGAAAACTGTGAGGTCTGGGTCTCCTTTATCACCACAAGGCCAGATAATAATTTAGCTTGTGTTTTACAGAAACGAGTATTGTCACCATAATTATACATCATGCATTTCTGCTAGGAGTTCAAAACTTAGAGGAATTTACAAGAAGAGACTGGACTATTAGATCTACAATAATAAAAGAAAACTTACTGTAATTTTCATTGAAAGATGAAGTGAGTAATCCTTTCAATAATATTTTGCTTATTTAGAAATGACATGTATGATGGAATCTCTACCACTGGATTTAGGAAACATTCATGTGCATTAACAAAATGAACATTTTCTGTATATGTGTATTGGTTAGTGGCCACATGAATCTGCAACTAAGAGTTTTGACCAGCAAACCCCCTTACAAATGAGTATTTAAAAGATGTCAATTATTTAATGTCTCTCCATGAATTGTCTCTTTTGTATTTCCTCCTTGAAAGCATTGTCCTTTCCTCTTGCTGTTTATGCCAAAACTTACTGATAAAAGAAATGGCTACTTACCTGCTTCATCCACTTTAATCACACTCATTGTCTGGGTTTCTTTTGAGTGTCTCTGCATGAGTGTCAATAGCATCATGCCTCTTGCAATGAATTTGTGACCAGTGACACAGCCTGTGGAAATTAACTTTCTCATTTGTGGTATTGCCGTTTCATTCTGTTAGTTAACAGATTGCAAATGTTACCAAAAATGTTACCACTGATCACTGTCTTCACTGGAGGTGAGTCAAAGCTAATCCCACTGAAGGGAATATTATTTTGAAGATGATGTCTTCACTGAAAAATGATTATTTCCAATTAAGTAAGTGGATCCCAAATTCACAGTCTACTTTTGCTCCTTCCCAGTCAGCACAACCTGTGGCTGTGATTCTTCCCCACTGCCACCAATTAATACTGTTTGCAGCAATATGAGTGAGCACAGCGCCATTTGTGGCTGATTCAAGCTCCCTGAGGCAGTAGTTATCAGGTTGTGTTGCTCCCTTTATACATGCAAATGCATCTTTAGCTGGAGGTGCCGTATTTTTCTAAGCCTTTTGTGCTGTCTCTAGGAGGCAGAAGAAAAAATTAATTGAAGCATGTTTTATTGCACATTTGGGAAAGTGATGGACCTTTGTAGCTCTGGATTAGTAGTCTCTGATTTCATATTTGCATGAGACTAATAATGAAAACAAGACAATTGATGCAATACCCTCTGCAGACAACATTTTGGTAAGTGATGGCATAACCTTCATGACCACAACACTGCAATACATTAACTTAACACTTTTGTAATTGTTTTGGGAGACTTAATGTTGAACTGCTTTGTACTATATAGTAATGGTCAATTAAAAAAGCTTCGTCTTTTTTTATTTATCAAGAACTGGTTTTTGTCTGTTTCAGGAATGCAACTTACACCACCCCAAAAATCACTCATTTTGAAAGACTAGTACTTCATAAACAGAATTATTTACTATCATGCTGATTTAATGTAATATTTGTACAGCATTTGGGGGTCTTGACAACATTCAGTAAAGCTGTATCATTTACAATAACTGTATTACTTTGCAAAGGTTATAAGGTATTCATAGTGGGAAGGATTCTTTGAATTAATACTTAAAACTGTCTGGAAAGGAATTGTGTTTTTTCAGTTTTCTGTGGAAATTACAGTTTTTTCATTAGCAAGAGTGAGAATCTATGTGAGGCTCTATTACTACAGTTGTTCATATCATTAAATAATGATAATATATGTGGCCTTTTGGGAAGCCAGAATGCAGTGACTTTGTAACAGCATGCTAGGTGTGAAATTCAATGATGTTGAGTACCATAAATAATTGAAATAGTCTGTAAAAATGGTCTGCTCATATGGGAAAATATTTTTCAGTATTGCTTATTTTCGTGTAAAGAAATAGCTTTCCACTATAAGAAGTCAAAAACTAAAATTATTTTCTCCTTCCTTTTAGCCAGCTGGTAGCTGAAGAGCTTGCTGGTGTTTTCTGTTTGTTGAGTTGCTTTACACTGCAGCTCTATTGCAGCAGACTTACAACCAAAGTGGGTCTCTGGAGAATGAAGTTGCCTTCCCTCTGACCTCATCCTCTCCTCACTGACATCCCTTCCTGCGGATTTGTGACATTGAAGGTGCCAGGCTTCTAGGTGGGAGGGACAAAAGGCCCAGCTGTAAGCATTCTTGTCCGCTTGCTTGACTCTCAGGCTTTCTACCTTCTCTAGTACTCACATTCATACAGATATAAATGGATCCATGCAAGAAGGGAACTGATTTTATCTTTCAATGGGTCTGTTTCATGGTGGGATAAGTGAGTTCCCAGGCAAGGTATTTATATGTGAGAAATGTAACTTTTACCCTGCCTAAATGTGGTCTTTTCACCTTTCTAATCCTGTAGGTACATAGTCAATTTATAAGGAAAACTTTAGCTTGTATCACAAACAACTTATAATTCTCCTCTGCCAAACAAATCTCAAGTTTGTGCAAACAAATCGTAATTTGTTTTGAAAAAATTGCTCAGTTCTTTTCCCTTAATTTTCAAGCAGTAGATCGTGATAAGCTTTTATATGAGTTCCCAGATGAGAAATGCCAACCTTGTGTGCAGGACCCTAATTTACTCTAATGTTAGACCTTGTTATCCTTCTGGGATCCAGGAGCCTTTCCCTCACTCTGGTTCAGAATGCTTGCAGTGCTGCAGACAGAGAAACTGAGCGTCAGCTTCCTCCTGGATTCTTTGCCCAGCAAGAACGAGCCAGCTGAACCGGAGACAAGCAGACCGTCGGAGTGCATGGTTGTCCCAGTGTTGAGCTTGTACAAAGATGGATTATACTGCATACTGCAAAATCCCCTTATTAAAGCACTAGCCAAATCAGTTTGGCAACTGGGGTTCTTTTTAGCTAGCAGCAAAGTCAATTGGAGCTCTGCAGCAGACTTCAATGAGAAAAGGATACGGCATTAAATAGCATGCTGCACTGCTTTTGTGTTACTTGAAAGGAATCCAGGCAGACCTTTGCCAGAGTGATTGTGAATGTGGTACTTTTCCAGAAGAATTTGGAGGGCCTCAGGCTTGGCCAAAGGAGTACAAATCAGTTCAAATCTAAAACTGTGCTAAGTTTTCCAAAACGTAAATGGCAGACAACAAAAAAGCATGAAAAACATGGAAGCTATAATTCAAGTTAACATCTGAGCAGAGTACAAAAGAGAGATGCAGCTGGTTAAATGAACTTTTTTTCTAAAGAAACTTCAGTTGTAATTTTTTTCATATTGAATTTTAAAAATAACCTCCACTTTACCCTTTAAGTGAACTGGAAAAGAACAAATGACAATAGCATAGTAATTTGGGGGCCAATTTTCCTTAAATACATGTTCTATTCGATATTGAACCCTTTTGATATTTGGAAGCTTCAGGATTCAGTTCTCTGAAAGAAGCTGCATAAATTGAGGAATTCTGACAATACCGTTTGGCCTAATAGCTACTTGATCACCATTCCTCGGTTGATCCCACTGTTCTGGCTGATTGGAAGGCTCTCGGTTGTACATAGTAGTGCTGAAATGCTAGTCGAACTGCCATGGGTAGGGTTACGCATGCATTGTCGTTGTCAAGCCCTATTGTCAGGCTTTTTGTAATCCGGCTGTAAAATAATTCTGAGCTGAGGGTACAATGCTGGAAGCACATCCACTTGACTATTTTTGCATATATTTGAAATTGCTTATTCTCTTTTGCCACCTTTTCTTTTCTTTTTTTTTCTTTTTTTTCTTTTTTTCCCTTTTTTTTTTTTTGGCAGTCTTCTTTCTTCTAACAAGAAGAAAAATGAAAACCTTATGCTCCAAAATCTAATATTCAAAGTGGAGATAAGGGTTTCTTTTCAAGGAAGTACATTTTTCTTCTGGTGCTGCTGCTAGACTAACCCTCACCAAAGGGTGTTTTTACTCTTTCATCCTAAAGGAATATCTTGAGAACACTTAGGGGCTTCTGTCATGTTTGAGGCCACACTCTGCCAGAGCTTTCACAATGAGTTTGCAGTTGGTATGCTTGTGACATTTCTTTGATGTTGGTTGCAAACTGGCTAGGACCCACTTGTTCTGCACTGACTTGCTCAGAACAGTTAAGTATTGCAATGAGTATTCCACTGAAATAATTTGATATTGTTTTTATAATAATACTTGAGGAAGGGGACCATAGCAGAACCTTCTATAAATAATGGCAATTTAGCAAACAGAAATTTGTTACACTGTAGTTTTTATTGCATATTTAAAGCCTTTTTTTCCCTTTTGTAAGAAGTGAGTATTTTATATACTGCTTGTCTGTCACATTATCTAATTGCATTTAATATTGGGCCCTTTCTTTGGAGGTGGGAAGGAGAAGAGAGTTTCTTATAAAACGAGTGCTGTGTACAGGCCAAGGCTGGCAGATAATAAAAAAAAAAATCAAAAAAGCCCACCTCCCCTCCTATTGCCTCCCCTTATATGTTTACTGCTGCTTTTACTCTCTTCCTTTCTTTATCTTGCCTGATCTGTCTTGGTACTTGTACTGTGCTCCACTAGCTTATTTGGGAATATTATTGAGACTCCATATTACACAACAATTTCTATCCCTTCGCATCGATCTCGTGATTGTATTAAATATTAAGGTTCATAATTGTTTTGTTTGCAAATGACAACATTGGTAATTTTTCTCAACAACGTTCCACAGACATGGAGTCAGAAAGCCCTCACCCACTTTATTCCAAGTCTATTTGTCTTGACAGCTCCAAGGCTCAAGAGACCAAGATGCATCTTTGCCAGGCACATGGAAGGACTTAAAATGTTGGGCAGGTTTGGATGCCAGGATCCATAACCCAGAGAGTGCTGGGTTGCCAAGCCACTTTCCATGATATTTGAAAAGTCATGGCAGTCAGGGGAAATCACGGGTGACTGGAAAAAAGATAACATTGTGCCTGTTTTTAAAAGGGGTAGAAAAGTTGACCCTGGGAACAACTGACCGGTCAGCCTCACCTCTGTGCCTGGGAAGATCATGGAACAGATCTTCCTAGAAGCTATGCTAAAGCACATGAAGGACCAGGAGGTGATTCAAGACAGCCAGTGTGGCTTCACTAAGGCCAAGTCCTGGGCGACCAAATTAGTGGCTTTCTATGATGGTGTAACCACATCAATGGACATGGGAAAAGCAATGGATATAATCCTGGCAAATTGCCAGGTCCTACAGCTGGGTTGGAGCAATCTGCAGTTTCAACACAGGATGGGGGACAATGTGATTGAGAGCAGCCCTGTGGAAAAGGACTTGGGGGTGCTCACTGATGAGAAGTTTGACATGATCCAGCAATGTGTGCTCACAGCCCAGAAGACCAACCATACCCTGGGCTACACCATAAAAAGCATGGACTCCAGGTCAAGGGAGGTGGTTCTGCCCATCTACTCTGCTCTCATGAGACCCCACCTGGAGTATTATGTCCAATTCTGGAATCCTCAACGTAACAAGGATATGGAACTTTTGGAATGGATCCGGAGGAGGGCCACGAAAATAATCAGAGGGTTGGAGCACCTCTGCTATGAGGACAGGCTGCAGAGAGCTGGGGTCATTCAGACTGAAGAAGAGAAAGCTCCAGGGAGACCTTATAGCGGCCTTCCAGTACCTGGAGGGGGTGTACATGAAATATGGGAAGTGATTTTTCACAAGGGTGTATAGTGATAGGATGAGGGAAAATGGCCTTAATCTGGGAGATGGAAGATTTAGATTAAACATTAGGAAGAAATTCTTAATGATGAGGGTGGTGAGGCACTAGAACATGTTGCCCAGGGAAGCTGTGCATGTCCCCTCCCTGGAAGTGTTCAAGGCCAGGTTGGATGGGGCCCTGAACAACTTGATCTAGTGGGAGGTGTCCCTGCCTATGGCAGTGGGGTTCAAATTAGGTGATCTTTAAGGTCCCTCCCAACCCAAAGCAATGTATACTATGATTCTATAAAACCACACAGAAAAAATAGACTGAGTTTGGATAGCAAAAAAGGTGAAATATTTTTCATGTAATTGTGATTTTCTGGCTTCATCTTTCTTTTCCTGCTCCATTTCATTTTTATCCACTAACATCCTTCTCCTGATCTTCGCCCATATTTTTTATCCCTGTTGCTTTTATTCTTGATCACTGCTTCACTTAGGTCTTATTAATTTAGTTTGTATACAGGATGAATTTTAGGGCACCTTACAAATCCCCCATGGTGTTTTTTATCACTGAAAATCTGACAGACCATTAATGACAGCAACACAGAGCAGACTCCACCAGAATTAAGGAAACATTTCAAAAATGTTATTTGCAAGTGATGACATTCAAAGGCTATAAAATGCAAAACAATTACATACTTCAGAGATGTGTATGTGTGTTGTGAGGGCAGAGTGCTTGTTTCTCTCTAGGCCATTTTGTTTTTATGGAACCAGAGGCTGTTTTTTGGCTGCAGCTGCCCTGTGCAATCTTTTCTTCCAGGAAGGTGTTCAAGTGCCTTGCCTCTGTTACGATGTGCATGCAATGACATAGGGAAAGTAGATGCAGTGCTCTTCAGCTCCAGCTTGCAGTTGTTTCACTTTCTCTTGCATTTCTTACCCACCACTCAGTGGCTGGGTGATTGTTTTCCTTCTCTCCACTTAGTGCAGCTGTGCTCAGTAGAAGAAAGCTTCTTCTGTCTACCCATGTTCCTAGTCTGCCTTTATAACCACACTAGGTCTCTCCTGTTTCTGTAACTCAGGTGAACGTGTTTTGCAGTCAGCCTGAGGATGTCTGTGTGCCTATGATACAGTGTGATTAGCAGCCTCTGGAGATCACCAGCGGAAAACCAGGCATATTACAAATTGGAGATCTTCCTGGGAAAAGGCAGGGAAATTTATGCAGTACCTGCTGGCAATTTTCCTGTCTTCAGCCAAAGGTACTGATTATTAGGTGCATTAATTTTAGGAAGCAGACTTTCTCAATTTTTTTTCCCAAAAGCCAATGCACAGCCGTGAAATCATTTAGCTGACTTAACTAAGATTATTTGACAAAAAGAACAGTTGTATTAATGTAAAAAAGCATGTCTTTGTTTAATTGCCTTCCTCTTTCAAACAACCCTGGTTGCTATGATCAGATAGAATGATTCTAAAACATTGTTATTGCTACCTTAGCACTCTCACAGAGGAAATGTGTCAGATGAAGCAGTAAAATATCATAAATTGATGCAGTATTAGCAGGAAAGCCTTTTCTTCTCAGGCTATGTCTATTTCTTAGGGGGTTTGGGGATTTTTTTTCCCTTCCTTTCCTTTCTTCTACAGGCTTTGTTGCTCATTTTTGTTTCTTGAAGTGGTCTTTCCTCCTTCATACTTTCCTCAGTTAGGCATTTGTCTTTTCAAACTCCTTCCAATATTGACTTTGCAAGAAATTTATATCTTTGAAGAGAGAGGAGAGTATTCTTGCTGATCTCTGCAGGTCTCCGAACAAGCATTACAACAAGTGTTACAGCTTAAATGATGCCTCAAAACTAGAATGAAAGGAAAAAAATAAAAATAATAATACTGTTAGAATAAAGCAGATAACAAAACAGAAGCCTGAGTTCTAATCCTCTTGGAGGCAGATTGAATGGGGATGGGTGCATATATGCGTGGTGTCAGGAGTGCCTCTTAGAGCACTGCTCAGTGCAGCCAGTGCTCCCCAGGACAAATGACGACAAAGAAGCTTCAAGAGTTGCACAACACTACCTTGTCCAAACAACATTGTGGCTCCATCCAACTTTTAATTTGTGTGTCTGAAACCGTCTCTCATTCTCAATGTGTTTCTGAATATCATAAAATGAGCAGGATGGTATTTTTTGAAGAATTCTCTTATGAATTAATCTACAACTGTGCATAGAATCTGGGTGCAAGGAACATACTTGAAATGCACAAGAAATATACTTCAGTGTGTTGTTCATACCCTTGGGGTTCCCACTGCTGAAATTTGTCAGTTTCTTATTGTCCTGCTTCCTGTTTTTCAATTGTTTTCCAACCTACTTAGACCATAGAATCATAGAATCATAGAATCATAGAATCATAGAATCATAGAATCATAGAATCATAGAATCATAGAATCATAGAATAGTTTGGGCTGGACTGGATGTTAAAGATCATCCAATTTCAACCTCCCTGCCATGAGCAGGGACATGTCCCACTGGATCAGGCTGCCCAAGGGCCCATCCAACCTGACCTTGAACATCTCCAGGGATGGGGCTGTCCATGACTTCCCAGGGCAACCTGTGCCAGTGCCTCACCACTCTCATTGTGAAGAAATTCCTCCTTATGTCTAGTCTAAATCTGCCCCTCACCAGTTTATAGCCATTGCTCCTAGTCCTACCACTACAAGCCTGTGGAAACAGTCACTCCCCAGCTTTCGTGTAGGCCCACTTTAGGTACTGGACGGTCACTATAAGATCTCCTTGGAGCCTCCTCTTCTCCAGGCTGAACAAGCCCAACTCTCTCAGCCTGTCCTCATATGGGAGGTGCTCCATATTATTTTTAAAAAATAATTTAAAAAAATTCTTCTACTGTCACAGAAATGCCTAATAGTATGGAGTCAAATAAATGGGTTATATTATCAGACTCATAAAATGGCTCTTGATACAATGTCACAAAAAAAAAAAACTTAACAGAAAGTATGAATTTGTGAATTACGAAGAAATGATATAAAAATGCAGTAGGGAATAGAGGCTGGGGAGATATGATTTGTCATTGTGACTGACAGTCAAAAAATAGTATTCCTGATTCTTGTAGTGAGTAGTGATATCCTCTGAGACTCACTTTTAAGACTAGTTGTCTGCTTTATTCAGTACAGCCTGTTGATGGACACGTGGGGAGAAACAGCCTTATAATAGACCTTGGAATTATTCCAAAGTAATAGAGGAGTCTGCTGAATGATAAAATCTTATTCCATGTGACACAGTTGAAACAATCAGGCCATCAGGCAACAACCAGGCCAGACTTCAAGTTCATCTCCTTCAGTGGCTCATTCATGGAGTCTTAGTTGCCTTGTGGCAGCAATATGTAGAGTTCAAACAGTTCAATATGGTTAATTATTACAGTGTAGCTGATGAAGCATACGAAAAAATGCCAAAAGGCTGGTTGTGAGCCTAGGTAAAAGCAATGACCAACAATGGGAGCCAGAAAACTCAACAGATTAAAGAGAACCAAAGACACCCATAAAACATCTTGCATTTGGGAAAAAATCAACAAATGTGAATTTTGAAATATTTTAAATATTTCTCACTTAAATTCTCGAAGTTTTATCTCTGTAAAATTAAAGTATTTCATTGTTGTCTTCTTAGGAATGAAATAGACAGTGTTCTGTCTTTTAATTCTCTTCAGGCTTCTATTGATTTGCTATTGCAGTATGTCCATGCTATGTACTAATTAATCAATTAGATATGAACTGGAGCTCTGCTTTCAATATTGCCACACATTTGCATTCATAGTTTAGGACATTTTAATAATATATAAATATTAGGTAATGATTTATCGAATTATTAAATTTGCATACATTATATCATAATATTATATATTATGCTATTATATTTATGTAAAACATATATTATGTTACATAATATTATAATGTAGTATTAAATTATCCAAAACTGTGAATGCAAACGTTTGAAGACATAATTACATTAAATTAGGGAACAAAAGGTTGCTTTAGATAAGGTCAAGGAAGGTCTACAGTCTATTCCAGACCAAAGTTCTAAAAGCTTGTGATTAAGCAAGAGTAAAAATTATGTTCTACAGTGTGAAAGGATGTGGACTTGGATGTGTATGGAACACAAACTCAAAAGAATATATATAAAAAATATGTTTTCATTTATAAATCTTTGTCTTTTCCTGTAAAATTCCTGTAAGATTTTATATGAAAGTCCCAAAGGAGTGAAAAGTTGCATGTTGCAAACAGGGACTGTGCATGTGTTAAGGTCAATACCAATCTGATATCCATGGCCTTGGATATTAATATGATTGGCAGGCAAGTTCTATGCAATTTAACTAGTGCCTCTTGACAAATGACTAGGTAGCTCAGGCTCCAGTCCACTACTACTGAAGAATTAAACATCCATTTGCAGATGTGCCCCAACTCTTAAGCACTCCTAAAATTAGCTACAAATACTTCTTAATGAAAAGAATTAATAACTTTGAAAAATTCAAAAAGGATATGCAGAAAATTAATAATAACACTGTCCTTGTCCAGATAGCTTCATAATTGTCCATTTAATTCGCTTCCTATTTTATGAGAAAGAACGTCCCACAATGTGTCCTTTCTACATTTTGAGGTAAAAGTAGCAATGGTTTCACCTGAATAGTAAGACTGTACAATTGGATATCTGTCCTTGAAATATCTGTTAAATTTTCCCACGAGGCCCAAAGCTTACTAAGCTTTAGAGTTAAGAGGTTGATAAAGTGTCCAGAAGCTTTCATTCAGCTTTACTTTTGTCCTTTGCCTCTGTTTTCAGGAAAGAGCCCCTTACACCAATGTAAGGGATTTTTTAATAATGTACATCTCTTAGAAAGTTTCCTTTTTTAGTGCATTATTATTTCATCTCCTCCTTGAATTTCCCAGAGAAAATATCTCCTATCCAAAAGTCCAACTTTATGCAGGCTTATAAGGATGTATCACAAGTCACTAGATAACATGTGGGTAGGCCTTACTTGTGTGAAAGGCTAGAGTATCCACTTTTTGCTTCTCATTAGTGAAGGAAGGAGCAGGATTTATTTGTTTGTTTTCTTATTTTTCCACGTATAAATTTTCTATGGCTATTAATAGCAACCCAAAGTTTGCCATATTAAAATTTTGCTGTTTGGGGTTTTTTTGGCTTTTTTTTTCTGAGGGCCTACAATTCTACTAGAAAGGAAAAAAAGGTTTAAAAAAAGAGGCAGCTTTTTGTTCTTTGCCCCTGTGTACTATATACACATGCATTTGATGACTGTTGCTTTTGTAGCAATACAAAAGAATGAAAAATGAAAAAATTCAACCCTCCAGAAAACTCCCTTTACTATAGGTTATTTATAGTCAGAAAATCCAAGCTCACCATTTTAAATATATGAGAAAGTCTGGAAGGTCCGTTGTTCAGTAAAATCATCAAGCAGAAAAAAAATGCAAGCAGAAAAAGAGCAGTGATGTTGACAAAGAAATATTGTGAACATTTAATGGCAGTTCCAGTAGCTGCACAGTATATTGTAGTTAAATAGTTTTGTCAGCTGCTTTTCTTGTAACCATTGGCCATGCCATATTTCGGTATAAACCTTTGCAGGAGATAGAATCAGCTCTAATGAAATGTGAGTAGCTGACATATTAGGCAATGCATTATACTGGAAGAAATGCTCCTTGATATTTTTCCAAAGGACTGTCTCTCAACTGTAATCACTTTTTCCTTACATGAATGATGTCACCAAAGACTTTAAAGAAACTAATTATTCTGACATTGACTGTAAAATAAATAATTTAAGAGCATCTGAGGCTCTTTAGAAATTATTTCCTTTATCCTCTATTGATAAACACTCTGAGCAGCAGCAGCTAGCAGAAGTTGATTTCATCAGGCCTGCTAGCTGCTGGGCCAATGAACCGGATCCCATGCAATAGGAAAATTTTGCTCATTTTGCCGCTTTAACAATTTCGAACTCCATCGTGGAAAAAGCATTTTGGAAGACAACCAGTTACAAAGCTAATTTATTCATAGATATTTTTTAAAGAATCTATTTTAAATCATTGATTTTACTTAATGAATATCACTCCAAATGGTTTAAAAAACTAAATGCCAGATGCAGATGTTATTTCGACCCAAAGGAAAAGAATCATTATCTATGCTTCAATACCCTGAAGTTAGGAATGTCAACATACCAAAATTTAGCCCCAGCATCTGAGATACTTAAACATCTATTCAGAGTCAGTGGAAAGGGATAAACACAATCAAAACCAGATGGAAATCCTAGAAGGTAAGCCCAGGTTTCTTAAAGTTGTCAATGGGAAATGTCTGGCATGTCAAGCTTCAGCCGGTCTTTAACTCAGAGATTTTTGATTCAGGACTCTATATTTGATGCTTTTCCTTATTCCTAATCCAAGTTAGGCAGCCTACCAAGTGAGGACTCATTCTTTTTTTTTTTTTTTTTAAATTTGCTGGAGTATGTTTTTGTTGCCTATCTTTGAATTAATAGCTTTTATACTTGCCCAGTCTATTTTAGACCCCAGCTTAATTTAATTTTCAATCTGAGTTGAATCAGACTTCTGTTTACCACTTTATGAAGAATACCCTCACCACCAGGTTATAAAGTAGATGTGGAGAAGGAAGGAAAAGGAGCAAAGGGAGCTATGCACTTACACTCTTTTATTAAGATCAGTCACCAAGGGCTAAAGTCATACAAAAAACCAAGAAGAACATGCCTCTGCAGTTCAGTTCTTATGCTGAGGAGCAGGAGCTCTCATTTGACCAAGAGGAAGGAGACAGCAACTTTAGTTATTTGAAGAATGTCTTCATTTATTTGGAATTTATTGTTACCCTCCTTTAATACAAATAAAAAATTTGACTGACTGGTTATCCCCATCATATGCATTTCTTTTATCTTATTTCACTTCCAAACTATTTAAGAACTATCTAAGAACTATTCTACTTCATATGGATCAAGAATTTCCTTTAATCCTTTTGTATCCTCGTCTAGAGAATATGAGGTCAAAATTTATGTTCTATATGAGGAAGATTTCCATTCTTTCTAACTCTCAACTTCATATTCTCAGAACTGATTGTGACTGTCATAAAGTCTGCATTAGAAGTGGGAGAAGTTCTGTATTGTCTTTGAATTAGCATTTCTTCTGTCTTGAATTGAAAGGCCTTAGTGGAGTTGCACCAAGTTTCAGCATCTGAAAATCTGTTTCAGCATTTCAGTTTGCAATTGAGAGTGTAAAGTGGCATCAGTTTCACAGAGAGCTTGTCTAGCTTTGTCAGGTCTTGTATTGCAGATGCAAATATTTCAGATACTTTGCTTGCATTATAATGATCTTACTTTTACTCTGTTAATAACTTATTCATTGTCACTTTCCAGCTTTACAATGTATCTGTTCTGGTATGAGGCAAGTGAATTCCACAGCTTCATGTTGGATCATGAAAATAAAGCACATTTTTCTATTTTATATGTTGATATTGATAGCGCTTATATATACCACTAGGTGAACACCAACACCACCAGATGATGTGATTTCTCTTCATCAACCAGTATCCCTGAATAAAGACTTTTCTGTTAGCCCTTTTCAGTCACCTTCACAGTACTTCACTACAATTGGTGCCAACCAAGATTTACCTGTGGATAGCAGACTTCACCAAATGGACTTCAAATAAGTTATTGGAAAAATTCAAGAGTGATTGATTGGATACTGTCCGACTTTTACAAACTTTGGATATTCTCCTACGCAAAGAAACCAGAACAGTACTAAATCAACTCAAGCTATTTGTAAACCACATGGATGACTTGCTAACTAGCCACACAATAGGGAGTTATCATACTTGTGAGTTTTTGCAATTTGCGGCCTAGTTGTTTTTGACCCTACTGCTTTTTGTTATTAAGCATATTTTTTTTTACCCTGTGACATGTAAGAAAATGTAAAGTCCTCATCAGCAACAACTGTACCTGACATAAAAATAGGCAAAGTGGCCAATAACTTGAGAAGATGTCTTCGATACTTGCTTGTCTGACAACATAAACAAATTATATGCAAGCATAAAATTGTAGCAAAACAGTAAATAGGGTTCATAACCCGTGTCTGCAGGATCTCTTCCTGGAAAGCTGTTGCTCTAGAAAAGGACTTTGGGGCTGTGGGAGCTTGCCAGTTTAACATAAATTTCTAATTTGAAACAATGGTAGAAATGTGTATGTAGTCCTTAGAACAGGAACCCAGAGGAGCACTGAACTGTATTTAATTGTTCTGTTCTGAATGCAGCTGAATAGAAGAGCCTTGAGAGTGGTTAGAGGAACAGGAAACGTGCCTTGTAGTAAGGTCCTGAAACACCCAATTTGTTCAGCAATTTATAGAGAATTTCAAGGCTAGAAAAAGCACAATTTGTAAGTAATTTGAATTAGAGCAGGAAATAAACTGCAAATATCTGTCAAAAGGTTAATCAGCTATTGGTGGCAGTGACTCATTGTGGATGGTGGGAAAGCCTCACTGAGGACTTTAAAATCAAATCTAAACATTTTTCTAAAGTGTTTACTTCAATTCATACAGTACTACTGAGCTGAAAGGAGAAATTAAATCATAAAAGTCCAATGGCCTGTGTCACGCAGTAGCTCAGGCTACGACAGTAGTTTATGTTGGCTTTAATATTTCTGTGATGCCAGCTTGCATATCAATATCACAATCTATTCATTTATCCACATAATATACTTGCCAAATATATCTCTTATTTTATCTCTCTTTTAGAGATGATGAGCTGAGACAAATATTTTCATCAGGGACTTATCCAGTTTAGACCTGCCTTATTCTGTAGGCATTCCATTGTCTTCAGCACCATAAGTTTTTGCCTAAAGGAGCAATTGCCTTACAAGTGCGTCCTCTTCCATTGCCAGAACAAAACAGAACAACTGCCTATAGCTGTAAGAGTCTTTCTGTGTTCCATGGCTATGTACTTCCTATGTGAACACCAAGATTTCTAGCTAATTTTTAGCTAAATGGTTGACCGGGAATAAAAGGGTTCAGAGCTAGCAGCAAATGACTAGAACCTTTTCACAGACACGTGCATGGGGATCAATTTTTCGCTGTGTGTTTTTGATTATCAGAGAAACAAATGCACATTACAAATCCAAAAGCATGTTATTTACCTGGCAAAAAATGCGTAGTTTAAGCCTAAGTAAGTTGATGTAAAAAGCGTAGCCCGAATTTATTCAGTTATTCAGTTATTCAGTGTATCACTTTACTCCTGTCACTCACTCCCCTCCACTTATCATAAAGTTTTCCTGATCATAGAAATCTCCAGTGCTTGTAATTTGCAACAGCACTTGCTATAAAAAAAAGGCAAGATGGAAAATTCATGAGTTGCTTTAAGCTGACTTCCTCATAACTTCAGTCTTTGGCAGTATCCTGTGGCAGTGTGTATGATGCAAAGCAATTCATGTTGAATTTCCTTTGACAAAAGTACTACCCCTTTAGTCTGATGCAAGCCAAGACAGGGGTAGGATACCCATGTAAAATTTCGTCACCACAAACAAGACTGAGTTCCTTGGAGTGCCAAAGCACAAATTATATTTTTGTGATAGGGTTTCCTTTTCATTACACAATCACAGTAATTGTCACTGTTAGTGCATCTTTTTTAAAGTTAATTTTGGTGTAAAATGCTGCATATATATGTGTGCATATATGCATATATTTATGTGTATGTATTATGTGATATCACATCAATGGGTGCACACCTACGCTTCCTGCGTATCTCTGAATTTTGATAACAGATATGTCAGTTTGCTATAATGTAATTTAAAATAATTGTAATGAGTAAAAACAAAAATAAACAACTTGAAATATTTTCATTATGATTAAGGCTCCTGCAAATGCCTGTTTTCAGCAAGGTACAAGCATATATCCCTTCTCTCCCTTTAGATCTTTATGTAAATCCTTTTCAGTCTGTGCTCCATCTACAGCATAGTCCATATCCTCTGAATTCTCTCACTTTGGAATGAAAACTGCTGCACCTTTTGTCCATCTTGGATTTTTTTAGGTTGCTAACAATTGTTCTCCTTAACTTTTCTGGTCATGCAGAAAAATCTTGCTTATACATATGAACTTCATCTGGGGCTCTGGGGGGGATTTTTGAGTTTCTGCAGATATTCACTATTTTTTTCAAATATGATCATTTATAGGAAATGTATCAGTTTTCTGATACTCGTCTGGATAACCATGTTCTATCTTTTGTTTCCTAAACTAAGAAAGAATCATTTAAAGCAGTTGGCTCGTGACAATAGGTATTTTTTCATAGGCTTTTCTTTGACTAGGCTAGCGTAAGCTTTCCTTCTAGCATTCCCTCCAGGTTCATAAGATACATCAAAAGGGCCCATGCACTGGGATAGATTCTTTCTGTGGTTAAACATTTCTTTCTTCAGGGGATGAGTCAAGAAGGGCAAAAGGTGATGATACACCAGCTTTTTATACATACATTCTAGTTTGGGGGAAGCCTGAGGCTGTTTCAGTTCCTTTCACAACTAAAAAGAGCCTTATATCTGACAAGAGGTCCTTCAGACTGCAGTCAGATGCACTCAGAGACCTTAAATGGGTTTCATTCACTCAACTAGACTATTTAAATCTAGGACTGGATCAAAGCACATGGAGTTTGTAAAGCAGCAGAAAATTCTGCCCAGGGAACAATGACATTATGGAACTGAGTACTTTTCAAGTACTATACAATTCTTAACAAAGATACTGTTCTTTAAACTGTTGTGGTCAGTAAGCCCTTGCTTTAGGTTGCAAGTCATTTGGTCTTACATCAGCATTTTTTCTTTCTTTGGAGTCCAATTATTCCACAACTGTTGCAATTGAGCACTTGAGCTGACAGTCCAAAGGGCACTTCCACAACTTTAGTTTCACAACTGTCGTGGCTTGCAGTTGTGATTTCACTGCCTACTGCCCATTTCAGGCTTGTTCACAGCTATTAGAAGGCAGACCATAATAAATAGTTGCTGAACAGTCATAGTCTCACCAGTGTAATTTTTGCCAACGAGAAGTCTTGGGAGACTCACTTTCAGCTGTACATTGAAGTGAATAAGTCACAGAAGCAATGCAAGTGCAAGACAATTTTTTTTTGCATTATTTCTCAACTCTCACCTAATTCTGATGACAGAGTTTGTGTCTCCAGGATATGTTTCGCAGGTCTTCTATGAGCCCTAGTGGAGCCCCATACCTTAAAAAGTGTAAAATTTTCAGTTTTGTTGTGCTACTGTTATAACAACTGAACTTTGCTGCACCAGGGACCTCTTTGTAATGGTGTACTGGTTTCAGCAGAGTTAGAGATAAAATTCTTCATAGCAGCTTGTGCTAGACTACGTTTTGGATTTCTGATTAAAATAGTATTGATAAGACACCAATGTTTTAGCTACTGCTGAACGTGCTTACATAGAGTCAAAACCTTCTCTGCTTATCACACTACCCCATCAGTAAGGAGGCTGGGGGCTCAAAAGAACTGGGGGGGCCATGCAGCCAGGATAGCTGACCCCAAATGACCAAAGGGATCTCCCACACCATATGATGCCACGCTCACCAATAAAACCTGGGGGGAAAAGAAGGAAGGAAGGACATTTACACTAATGGTGTTCGTCTTCCCAAGTGACCGTTATCCATGATGTAGCCCTGCTTCTTGGAAATAGCTGAACACCTGCCTGCTGATGTGAAGTAGGAGTGAATTCCTATGTTTTGTTTCCTAGCATGCACAGCTTTTGCTTTACCTATTAAACCATCTTTATCCAACCCATGAGTTTTCTCACTTTTGCCCTTCTGATTCTGTCCTCCATCTGAGTGAGCAGCTGGGTTGTGCCAGCTGAGGAGAAACTGCAACTAAGTGTTAATATGCATTCAGATCATCTGTCTTTTATATCTCTTTTTGATTAGGGAAAATGACTGGCTGAGACACTAAAGGAGTTATGAACAGGATTCATTAGTGAACGTAAGGAACAGAAATTAAACAGGCAGGAGAAGGATGGATAATAATGACTTACAAGTGAACAGCAGCACAATTCTGTTACCTATACATGTAGATAACGCACAATACGGATGTGCGCACTGCTCCCTTGTATGCAAAAATCCCCTCTAAATTCCACAACACTCTCCCCACCCTCAAAATCTTTGGACTAAAAGTCCTGGAATTATTCTAGGATATTTTTAAGAGCAGCATGAAACTCCACAATAGATGCAGATGTAGTTTATAGCTACATATCCCCAGTAACTGAATGATCCTAAATCTTAAATTTAACTGGATGAGCAGAAAATTAGTGTTATTATTCTTGTTTGTATATTATGACCATCTAAGGAGACAAAAAATAGGAAAAAAATATTTCATAAAAGTGTTAATCTCTGTGAAATCTAGATCTTCAGAGTTAAGGCCCACAGAGGAGCACTTTCAGTTCTCTCAAATGAGATAATCCTATAATAACTGTCTGTAAGGCTGCTTTGAGCATTGATGCGAGCAAACTTTTGGAAAAGCAAGTCAGTAGGAAATTAATACATTAAAGAAATTACAGGAAGTAGACCTATCCAGAGCCCCAGGTAAACTATCCAAATGAAAACTCCTTCTGATTTATTTTTATATTTGGTCTGTCAAAGGCCATGGGCATTATAAGAGTAGAAGAAAGGACTTAAATACATTAACCTGCTACCTTTCTTCTGTCCATTGGAAATAGTACCTGCATACATGAGAAATAGTTGTAAATTATCTTTTACTGGACTGAGTGTTGCTATGATGACTACTATGTTTTCACAACTGCAGAAAGCCAATTCTGTCTCTATAAGATTCCCTTATTGCTGCTTTTAGGACTAGTGGGGTTAAAGTAATGGGTGACAGCTGAGACAATGTTTTCTTGGCTTGCTAAATAAACATTTGGGCATCACCAACACACCTGGTATATTTTAGTTAACTTGAAAATATGAATTATGTTACTGGAGTTAAAATGACCTAGAGGAAGCCTGTACTGCAATCAAAGGTAAAAAGTGGCATTTATTCTTTCCATTACACACACTGAGCCAAATTTGAAAATTTTCTTTCCCCATGATCTCCTGGCCCTCTAAAAGATGCTTGTGACAGAATTATTTCTATTTCATTGCATGTTATAGAAACATCTTTCTAATTGCCCAACATTCTTATCATTGTTGTTTCTATATTTTTTAAAAAATTCTTAAATGACAGGAAATTGTGCAATATTTGGCCTCATAGTATTTCCATAAAACTTTCCTTACCCTCAAATATAAACTTAAATCATCTTCCTGAAAAGCATACAAACATCATTTGGGTGATAATAAGCTTCCAGAGCTAAATTTCTCCCAGAGTCTAGGGATAATTTTTTCTCCTCTTTGCTGTGGAGCTCCTGATTCTGTGGGCCAGATAAAATCCCAAACCTTTGAAGTCCTATTCATACACAGAAGTCTTCAAATTGTGTAGATCTGCTCATTTCCTGTCTGGAGAGCCAAAAACGTGCACCATTTGAGCACTATTTTGATTCTGAATTTGCTGAAGGGTTGTGATTCATACTCTTGTCTGTCTTTATTTTCTTCGCTTTTATCCTATAGTTCAATTAGAGGATTATCCTACTTTCATTTTACCCTTCAGCATCTTTAGAAACTTCTCTTCTTGTTAGTAAGCAAAGAGCTAAGAGATCACAGAGGGTTCCCTCACTCATACTGAATCTTATTTATTCCCTTTGAAATCCATTTCTTAATTCTTTTCTGCTTCAGGCAAGTCTTTTATTTCCATCATAATTCTTTGCATGAGAACAGATCAGCAGTTTCCTCTATAGTGAAAAACTTCGTACAGCAATGGGTGAAAGACGTGTGCTCTCCTTTCCCAAGCACAAACTCTGTTACTGTGACGATAAGTTTTGTTTCCAGTTAACCTCACAGAGGCAGGCACACTGACAGTGGTTTTGCTGTGGAATGGGGAAATAGCTGTTTGCTTTTAAAGACTGTTAATACTTAACTTTACAACATGCACTTTTATCCTGTGGTATTTAATTGTCTAGCAAGATATTCCCCTTTTTTTTCTGGATATTTTTGCCTTGTTTTTCAGTAACTCTAATGTATTTTTATTCTATTCTGAAATCTAAGACTTAGATAGATTTATTTTGATCAGAAGTTATATTTTTAGTATTTTCTGGCTTACTTTTTTTAGTATGGGAATGTATTAAACTTTCCTTTAGCTTCACATTGGCTCAGGATAAATATTTCAAATACATTCATATCTTTGATATATAGCATTTGGCTGGCAGACAGTATAAGAAGCATTCTATTATTTTCCTCTAAAGAAGAATGAGAACCTGATCTGGAGATTACTCACTAAGCGGTTGTGAGGATTTATTTCAATTCCTCTATGAACGTGTTAGTGTATCATTTGTTGTGTAGGATTTATTACCCTACCAAGAGATTTTATTCAATATGGTGAACAGTTCCCTGTGGTACTCAAGATGTGTGTTTGTGGCTAGGTTTCTTGTAAATATGATACAGAGTTATCCCACTACTTCTTGGGACATTTTCAGTCTGGCCATTGCTTGTCTCATTTAGCTCTTCCACAGTAAGATCAATACTCTGCATCTCTTTGCTTTGGTTACACTGACATATACAGATTTATCTTTATTAAAAATCCAGCCAAAGTCATCAGTAGTAGCACTTGTGGTCACAAATCTTTAAATCTGACTTCTTTAAAGGATAAAGTCCAAATATGGTATTCTTTGGTCACATTGTATTTTCAAAACCCTTCTTATTCCCATATTCTTTAGCCACCATATATTTTATTGTTAACATTCTGTATGGACATTAAAATCTGCCTAACGCTATTGTATAGTAATTACTGTAATTTATAGAGTAACTATTCCAAAGTTGCTTTGAATTTCTACACCAATATATCTAACAGTAAACTTTAGCGTAACTGGAACTATGTGTATGCTGAAGACATTCATAACTGAAGCCATTATCTATTGAAATCAATGTTAAAAGCTCACTATGAATTCAGTGAATATTAGATCAAGGGGATCTTTTTTAAAATTTTTTCTGAAGGAGTTCATTATACATGCTGCTATGTCCTTGGACCTAAACCCTTCATTAGTCAGCTTACTCCCTCTTCTGTAAAGAAAGTGCAGTAAACCACCAAGGTCTTTTCCTTTTGAAGGACAACTTGATATTAAAGGAGATTTAAAGGAGATAAGGTTAGGAAAAAAATATGTTGTGAGTGTTGCAAGCATATGACATCCTTAGTGGATGGGCAATTTATATTTGGATGGTTGCACAGTATTTCTTCCAACTCTACTTTTTAATAACTATGATTATTATTGAAATTATTTAAAACTGTGTATTTTGTTGTCAAGTTCAGTGCTATAGTTCTGTTAAAACAGGAGAACTACATTTGAAGCTAAGATATGTTTTTGAACAAGGCTTGAATTTGTCCTACAAAATATGTACGCATAATATGAAGAAAGGACTTCAACCATGGAGTCATAGAAATGAAGTTTCCAAGGAACTTAGAGATATCACCTAATGCAGCCTGCCATTTGAAGTAGGACTATTGCCAGCACTAGACTGGACAGTCATATATTTATCTTGGCAAGCTATGAGAATTTCCAAGGACAAAAGTTTCACACCTCACTAGTAAGCCTATTCCAGTGCTACTGTACTTTGATAATGATCCTTTTCTCCTAATTTTCAAACTAAACCTTTCAAAACATATTTTTTTTGACAATTTTTAGAATTGTTACAGGACTGAAATTCGGAATCCCCTGTGCAGAAAGTATGACCAAAGATGTCCAATGATTGATGCCTGATTGACTTTGAAAATGCACCCTCATCCACTCACCTTTCTGTTGTTCATACAGAGGTTCTAACCTCTGGAGGATGTTGTGTGTTGTGCCTTGAAGTTATTCCTAGTCTGACTTTTTTTTTTTTGTTTTTTGTTTTCCCAATCCCCCCCAGCTTTCATTTTTCCTGCTTCTGAGTGTTTCCCACATGTATTTTTATGACAAGCAAAGGTTTCATGTGAGTGACAGACTTGTTTGAAATGACAACATTTCAAAGGGATAAAAGAAATACCAGGAGTCAAAATAACTAACCCACCCGCATCTTCAATTTGTCTGTTCTTCAGAATCGATGAAGAACTAGCCAAGTTTGTCTTTGACTAGTAATGCCAGAATGAACTAATCCCATCACAGAGAAGTCTCAGGCAGAGAATTTCGTCATCACAAAAAAAAGCAAACAGAGAAGCGAAGAAGAGTTGAAAAAATAGCTTGATCTGGTTGGATCTGATCTTGTTTTCTTGAGCAGATTAGAAAGCTGATACAGAAAGCTATTTGAAGGAAAACACTCCTGCTGGAATTGCAAGGATTTTTTAGGGAAGTATATTCATACTGCCCAAAGGCATCAGAGCAAAAGGAAAGGCTGCTTAATTTTTCCACAAAAATATTTTCTCAGTGTAATTGCAAAGGATAACTGTTAATAAAATAAAGCTATTCATCCCTGTCATCATAGCCCACATAAAATGGCCCTAAAATCACTGAAACAACATTTCTGTGATTAGGTTGATGGGTATTTACACTCCTTGATGAAACATTATATAGTCATTTGTGCAAAGCGTGAGCATATTGTGTACTGAAATTGTCACATAGCCAAGTTAAAATTATCCTCAATACAGATAACATCTCAGCAGCATTCCATGCTATGAACAAAAACCCCAAAACAACCAAAGAAAATAACCCTGAAAAAGGTAAAAATTTTTAATTTTATCTATTATAATTTTTCACCCCTAAGCTTGTATAAAATATTTTTAAAACATGTTTAATATTAACCTTACAGATTTGGGTTATTTTATTTCCTTTTATGTAAAATATGTTAATGGCAAGAAAAAAAATCTACATCTTTTTTACATCAATACAGCACTATTTATTTTACTACTTCTTTATGCCAGGTGAGAGTCAGACCATTGGAACTAACTGCTGTTGAATGTGAAGCCTTGAACCACAACTCTGCTGTGGGACTCTCTCAGGCCACTCTGAAATGCCACTCTGATGGTCACACTTGTGGACTTCCCAGTACATGATCAGAACAGGTCTTCATGCCAAATTTAATATAGATTGAAGTCAGTTGCCTTTTAAACAGTTTAACCTCCGTGCCTTCCATTGCAAAAGCTACAGACTCCTGTAGGGAAATGGTGCAGTTTGCTATACTGTACATGCATATAGTTAGAGTCAGTAAATTTGGCATTATTTGATTCATGAGATTTTTTTCAATACAGAGAACAAAATCAGTGTTAAAAATCTTAAACAGTTATCAGAATTCTGTAACAGCTCACCTTCACTATGATAAACTACTATTACACGATGATTTTCTACCCTGAGAGGCTGCAGTGCTGACTAATTCTGAGTTTATCACTAGGGTGCTTAGTTTTCCATTTTCCCAGGTAGCACATTATTCATTTTCTAGTTGCTGTGTGATTATTACAAGCTATATAATTTCTCTTGGCATGAGTAAGACCACTTTTTCTCTACCATCTGGATTCTATCCTACTATTTTTTGCTAAATGAAAAAATACTTTTTCTACACAGTGACTAAATGTGGTCTGTGGATACCAAAACACTCTGATTTGAGGAGGATGGAGAACAAGTGGATGTAGTTTTCATTTTTCACAGAATCACAGAATCACAGAATAACCAGGTTGGAAGAGACCCACCGGATCACCGAGTCCAACCGTTCCTACCAAACACTAAACCATATCCCTCAGCACCTCGTCCACCCGTGCCTTAAACACCTCCAGGGAAGGTGACTCAACCACCTCCCTGGGCAGCCTGTTCCAGTGCCCAATGACCCTTTCTGTGAAGAATTTTTTCCTAACGTCTAGCCTAAACCTCCCCTGGCGGAGCTTGAGGCCATTCCCTCTTGTCCTGTCCCCTGTCACTTGGGAGAAGAGGCCAGCACCCTCCTCTCTACAACGTCCTTTCAGGTAGTTGTAGAGAGCAATGAGGTCACCCCTCAGCCTCCTCTTCTCCAGGCTAAACAACCCCAGCTCTCTCAGCCGCTCCTCATAAGGCCTGTTCTCCAGCCCTTTCACCAGCTTTGTTGCTCTTCTCTGGACTCTCTCCAGAGCCTCAACATCCTTCTTGTGGTGAGGGGCCCAGAACTGAACACAGGGTTCGAGGAGCGGTCTCACCAGTGCCGAGTACAGAGGGAGAATAACCTCCCTGGACCTGCTGGTCACGCCATTTCTGATACAAGCCAAGATGCCATTGGCCTTCTTGGCCACCTGGGCACACTGCTGGCTCATGTTCAGTCGGCTGTCAACCAACACCCCCAGATCCCTCTCCTCCAGGCAGCTTTCTAGACAGACTTCTCCTAGTCTGTAGCACTGCACAGGGTTGTTGTGCCCCAAGTGCAGGACCCGGCATTTGGCCTTGTTAAACCTCATGCCATTGGACTCTGCCCAGCGGTCCAGCCTGTTCAGATCCCTTTGCAGAGCCTCCCGACCCTCCAGCAGATCGACACTTCCACCCAGCTTAGTGTCGTCCGCAAACTTGCTCAGGGTGCACTCGATGCCTTCATCCAGATCATTGATAAAGACATTGAACAGGGCTGGACCCAGCACTGAGCCCTGGGGAACCCCACTTGTCACTGGCCTCCAGCTGGATTTCACACCATTTACCACCACTTTTCTTGCATTAGGCAGCAGAATGTTGAAATTGTTCATTTTCTTTACCCATAGCTTTGGTTTTCTAGTTTCTCTTCAGCTGCACTACAGCAGTAACTCTTCCTTTCTGTCCTGATCCTGCCATTGTTTTTATTTTTTTTTTTCTTGTTTTGAAATTAGGATTCAGAATCAGGTAAAGATACTCAAGTATGCGTCAAACTTTGAACTAGATGTCTAAGCTTTCATATTCAAAAGAGTCACTGCTATCAGTGAAGTCTAGGTAGTGTGCCAGCTCATCCTGGAATAAGTATCTATGTTAGATATATTCAGGTTAATTCCTCCATAGTAGCCTGCATCACCCACTGACCAAAGCATGATATACATTTTCATATGTCCAAACTAAAGAGCTTGGACGATGCCACTTGACGGTTGACGTTAACACCTGAGCGCAAGCTATGGGAACTTACGTATTCAGTGCAAGAAGGCCCTGATTCTTTGTTTGATAATAACTGAGATGTAATCATTCTACCTGCAATTGCACAGAAGACAGCCAGCTGCAAGCAGATTTCGCTTCTTTTGATTTTTATACAAATTACTCAGCATAATGAGGCCATTACTATTTAGGGTTCAAGCCCTAACTTGAATCTTAACACCTTGAAACTTATTATTTATATGAATGCTGGCTTTAAAATTAATATATGAAAGCTGCTTTTTTTTTTTTTTTTTTGCTATTTCAGCTCATCGTTATCTCCCTGGAATAAAATGCTTTTCGTGAAATCTATTGGTGTATAACAGCTGATAAACATTTGTCTAAAAAGACTGTGATCATGTCTCCAGTTAGTTAGCCTTCCCAATTCTTCTACTTTTTACAGCTGCTGAGAACTAACCAGGAGTTAAGACCAAGGCAGTGATCTGAGGTTATGTCTTGTTTACAGTCAGAGCAGTTTACAGATCAAACAGCTTGAGCACAAGCTCTGAGATTTGCAATAAGCAAATTCCCAGATTGGGTACCAGTTGACAAATACAATGTTGCTTCAAGAAAAGCACAATAGTCAACATTGTGCTCCCTAAAGTTATTTTACAAGGCCCCCCAACAACAACCCATGTGTGGTGAGCTGCCTATCTGAGATTTCATAAAGAATTCTAAATAAAAGCTTTGCCTAACCCTTAGTTTTCTTAACATATCAGAGCAAATTAAACCTGCTGCTTCTCTAGACTGATCACTTCAGTACAGGACTTCAAGACTTGAACTGCTTGTTTAATGGGCTGTGAGATCTTTTCCGATTTCTCTTCACAGAATAAAAGAAGGCTTGGTGTTAATTCTTTTTGAAAAAAAGGCTTATTTTAGTTAAATTTCTGGTGACATTGAAAATTAGGAAATTGTCAGTAAAATAATCTATCCTTAGGAATATAAAAAGCTGAAACACCCTGACATTTTGATAGAAGATGTGCCACAGGAATAAAGTGGCTTCTTCTCATGAGGAAATAAAACCTTGGCATCATTTCATGTCGTGTGGATTTAACAGAAGGCAATGAGAATTTCTGGGAACTGAACTGTAACTTCCATAGAAGCCAGGACAACATACTTCCTGCTGATTTTGAAAAAAAGCTACAGGAGAAAGAGAAATGAAAATCAGAGAGAAGGTTCAGAAGGAGCCATGAAGACTACCCAGCAAAGCCACAGTAGGGATTTTAAACTCAGTGTTGTAGGATGTACACAATAAAGTGAGACAACTGAAAGAAATAAGCAGTTAGGCAGGTCCAAGCAGTTCTTTTTCCATTGGCTAATGTGCCTGTGAAGATTCACAAGGTGTCTTCTTTAGTAGCCTTTAATGTTTACTTTTCCCATGAATTTCTATACAAGGCAATATAGGACATATGTCCATATTAAATTAATGAGTAGTTTGTTATATTTTTCAGTTTTATACTGTGCCAACACATTTCATTGTCGCTGAAGTTTTTTTTTTCTTCTCCTCTGAAATAGCCTCAGCTTCTTTATGAACTCATCCTGATCCCACAGTAGTAAATGTATCTCTTCCCCATTCCTCACTTTTCTCTGCATGTCTTTTATACAGTTTGATTGACACCATGACTATTTTCCCATGCCCTCTATCTGCCTTTTCCTGGCATGTTTTCTTGGCTGTGGGCATTTTTACTAGGTTGTAGCTATTGGTTTGCTTGCAGACACTCACAGATTAGTTACTTGGGTAGCTGGTCTGCACATCTAATGAAAGAAAAATTGCTAGATGGGCCAAACTGTTGCTTGTCAGATTCTGGTGGGACAAGCAAATGGGTTTTAAGATTGCTTATAGTTCTACTGGTAATAAGCTGCAGTGAGGAATTGGTCTTTTCATTTCTGTAGATACCATATGGGCAGAGCAGGTCCTAAACAGTTAATCCTGCATAGTTCTTTGTAGGATATCCAAGAAAACTGGTAGCATGTAGGATGAAATATTTTATTAGCCTTGCACATATCATTTGGACTTTGTTCTCTGATTAAATCTTTGTCACCTTCTGTTCTCTTGTCCCTATTCCTTTGAAAAGAACTAAGAAAAACAGTTATGTAAAACTGCGTTTAAATAGTTTTATTCTGTTATTGAATAAGGCCTGAAAGTGTTCCACTATTTTCTGCTTCAGAGAGGATATAAAAACCCACCCTAGGGATGTTATAGTAGAAGCTGAATTGATGATTCTGAGCAGGTAGCAAGAATATACTGGGTTTTGTTTTCAATAGTTCTTATTAAAAGATATTTTAAGATTATTTTTTTTTGGGGGGAGGTAGGTATTAAAATGAGACAGGTAAGAAATCCAGGTAGGTCTTAAAGTCTGTGACACTGGGAAACAAATTCCAGGTGTGATTTTCTGAGACTGAAGGTCTTTGCTTTTCCTTGGGACCTCAAGGATTTGGAGGACTAGAGGGTTTTTTCCAAGACCACGATCCCATGTGGCTCAGAGTACATTCCCCAGTACTGTGGAGTCATCGGCTCCCACTGTCAAGCAGCATTGGAGGCATTTGTTACATGATAACTGATGATTGGGTGTCTGCAGGGCCTGGCTTGGTGACAACATGTGGAAGAGCGAAAATTCATGCTGCTGAAATTCACCATGGGGATATTGTAATAGGGGCATTGTTGCAATTAAAGTATGGCTGTATTTAAAAACTTATGCTTCAAGACATCCATATTTATAGTTATGATAACTGTCCCAGAGCTTTACAGAAACGTCTTTTCCCATCTTGCATGGTAACTGTTTGCAGTCCATCACAAAAGTGGCATACCAGTGACATACCCTGCACTCTGGTCTCAGTCAGGGACATCTTCTGGCCAGTGGTAAGGTCACAGCAAGGCCAGCAGTCAGCATGGATGTCTTTCTGCAGACACTGAGAGAAGCTGCAGAAGGCTAGCATCAATACACAGGGGCGGGAACAATTCACTCAATGGAAAGATATTTTAGATGAAAAAAATTATTGTGACACTTATGGAGCTTTCTGAGGCATAAAAAATTTTCAGAAAGTAAATATGCTTTAAATAAACATTTACCCCAGTGCTGTAATTCATATATCTCTCAAATGAGCCAAATCCTCTATAAATCTGACATATTTGCATATTGTATATCCATAGGCTTTGAATCAGAAGTGAGATGGACAGAACAGATTAACAAGCTTTCCACTATTTCAAAACTTTAGATCATGACCATGTATACCTGGCAGAATGTGAAATAGTGACAAATATGTTATTTAGAACCCATTTATTGAGTGAATGTCGGATGCTTACTCTCTCTCTTTTTAATTCTGTTACTCAGTAAAATCTCAATTTTTGAAGCAGGTAAGGACCTCAAATACTCTACGAATGTTATCTACAGAAACCTTAGTAAAAAAACCCAACAGCTTTTAGAGGTAATTACATAACACTGCAGATGGCAAAGTGGATGCATAAAGAAGTAATTTGCTTGAAGGCACTTGTCAATTTAATAATACAGTCCATGGATGTTCATTTTTTATTCAAACTGAAAGAACAGTGCCAATTTTTTGCGCAACCATGTACTGCCAGTGTCCTATATAATGATATGGTTTTGTTTTGTATTGTGGTCTTCACTATCACTTGTCTTTCCATTATCCACATGACGTCTGCCAATGGCAGAGGCAGAGCCAACACTAAGACTGAAGACCATATTTATCTCCAAGTTCAGAGTTGTTTGGTTGTTCTTGTTGTTGTGTGATTTTCAGGTTTTGTTGTTTTTTTTTTAATTTTTTTTTTTGTTTTAAACATTCATCATTATTTACCACAGAGTTATGCAGATAGAGTTGCAGACTGAGAAAGAAGAAAAGTGAGAAGAAAAAGTATTAAATTCCTTTTTCTACCCTGGGAGTGTGTAGCAATTTAAAGTGATCTCGTAACATCATAATGTTAATTTCCCCTCCCCCCTCCAGTGCTTTCTGACATCTGGCTTTATTCCCTGATGCAAAGGACCTTTACAGAACAATTTGTCTTATTAGAATCTTTGTTTCTGAAATCTGAATAGAAAATGTTATGAAAGTGTTATGCAGAGCATCTTACTCAATGTGTTGCTGTATATAAATATATCAATACGCAGATGAAAATTAGCATATCTGAAAATCATTGATTCCAAAATTTAAATCAGAAGGAAAAAAATTTGAGTGATAGTTGTCTGTAGGACCTCAATTCAGCCTCGTTGCATATAACAGTTATGATTCAGTCATATTGAATGCTGGAGAAACAGGAATACAATCTCTTGAAAAAAGTGATTTTTTTGGATTGAAAGATGAAGGACATCTCATAGACTGGATATTACTATCTTTTTCACTTCTTGAAATAAAGTCCACCAGTGAAAGGAGACACTTACATGTGAAGTGAAACGTTGAAGCTGCTTCAGATGGAAGCTTCATCCAAAGAAAAAGCAACAGAAATGTTTTAGATTTTTTTTTTTTTTTACAGCAATAGCAGACAACAGCTGAAACTACTTAATGCATTGGTATACTGGGGAAATATGCAATCCTTCATGGTCTCAAGCTGTACTGGATCCACATGACCTGCCATAATCTGCCCATATGTGAAATACTATAGGTATTGTCCAATATGACTTCATGATATATGACCAATTCCAAACAATTACAGCCACTGGTTTTCTCTGTGTCCTTTCATATGACAACGTAACGGGCTGCTGAGAAGGAATAACTTGTATGCTGTGCTTTTTCGTATGTAGTCTATTACATTTTACAAATTTGTTCTTGCTATTAAACCCTCTGGACATAAATGATATTTATTCAGTTAATAACAGCATTTTGAAACATTTACAAAAAGTGTGACTGTTTGTATCCATTTTGAAAGGCAACAACAAGCAGTAACCTTGTCACACTTTTCAGGTACCACCTAAAAAAAGACAATAAAGAAAAAATGAAAGGGTGAAAAATAAGGAGGGGAGAAAGCAAAATAAATCTTCCCAATATCCACTTAGTAGTTTTCAAACACTGAAGATATTTAATATTTCTGACAAATCTGGTTAGAGAAAAAATAGTTCTAAATTATGTTGCCTATTTTTTGTTCCAATTCTTGAAATTGCCTGACATCAGAAAGAGCATTAAAGATCCCTAGATGTGCCTGATATAATCAGAGCAGAGCTATTTAAAAGTCTCGGTGGACTGCTAGCCTATCTAGATAAAATTATTTTTTGCAATCCCAGAAGAACAAAAGTCCGTCAAGTACTTAAAAAGCTGGAGATGAAGGACTATACTTCAGTTAGGGCAAGTGTAAGCTAAAAATGCCTAAATGTAGGCATTTGGGAAATGTGTCAGTCCTGACAGCTCAAAAATAGAAATAATTATGTAAATCTTGGCTCCAAACCAGAAAGCACATGAGTTAGAAAGGTTGTTAAGTATGGTCACATACTTCAGTAAATTAATTCAATCTCCTGTCAGAGATTAGAGATCCCTTATGAAGGTGCTAAAAAGATAAATTGCTGAGTGGCAATTTGGGTCAGACCAGCTTAGCGTGTTCAGTACTGGGAAAATGCTGGGTAGAACTCTGTTTCAAATATCTAAGCAGCTGCATAGGCAATTACAGCCTCTGAAGACCATCGTGAGCAGTGAGGTGTGGTTACTTCTCCAGACCTATTCAGGATGTATAAAATGTTCACCTTTCATGTGCTCAGGTTGCACATGAAAAGAGACGGAGCAAATTGGAAAAGGGAAATGGAAGCACTATGATATGAATGTCCATTTTTTTTAATGTAATGGCGTAAATTTATTTCATGATTTATGACAAAAGGTTACTTGTTGGACTGCCAGTGGTTCCTACCACAGAAAATTAGAAAATTAGAAAATTAAATCTAAGACCAGAAGGGAAGAAGACAATACAATCTTTTCTGCTTCGCATGCTTTGATCAATATTGCTGCTCCTGAGCAAATGCTGATCCCACAATTGGGATCTGACATCCATAGGACAGGATGGAAAATAAGGTTGAGATAAGGATGGAGATGACTTACCATCATGGGCAAAACAGACTTGGCACAGTAAGATTAATTTAATTTATTGTTAATCAAAAATAGAGTAGGCTAGTAAGAAAAACAAAACAAAACAAAACTGAAAACACTTACTCCCTACCCCTCCTTGTTTCCAGTCTCATCTTCACTTCTGACTCTTCTACCTTTCCCCCTTGAGCCGCACAGGAGATGGGGAACGGGGTTCATGGCCAGTTCATAACACATTGTCTCTTCCACTCCTCCACTCCCGTGCTCTTCGCCTGCTCCAGCGTGGGGTCAGTCCCATGAGATACAGTCCTTCTCCATCACGGGTCCTTCCCACATGATACAGTTATTCAAGAACAGCTCAGAATCACAGAATCACAGAATAACCAGGTTGGAAGAGACCCACCGGATCATCGAGTCCAACCGTTCCTATCAAACACTAAACCATATCCCTCAGCACCTCGTCCACCCGTGCCTTAAACACCTCCAGGGAAGGTGACTCAACCACCTCCCTGGGCAGCCTGTTCCAGTGCCCAATGACCCTTTCTGTAAAGAATTTTTTCCTAATGTCTAGCCTAAACCTCCCCTGGCGGAGCTTGAGGCCATTCCCTCTTGTCCTGTCCCCTGTCACTTGGAAGAAGAGGCCAGCTCCCTCCTCTCTACAACATCCTTTCAGGTAGTTGTAGAGAGCAATGAGGTCACCCCTCAGCCTCTTCTTCTCCAGGCTAAACAACCCCAGCTCTCTCAGCCGCTCCTCATAAGGCCTGTGTGTCCTTTTCCTTCAGAAACAGGTGCTCCAGTATGGGTCCTCCATGGGCCACTGTTCCTGACAGAAAGCCTTCTGCAGCAAGGGCTCCTATTCATGGGACACAGACTCCTAGATGGCACATCCACCTGCAGCAGACATCCATGGCAAAACATCCTATATTTGGCAATGCTTACCACGCTATATTCTTTTTCAGTACAAAGGAAAAAAAAGGGCATCTGTAAAGCAGTAGTTCTCAGTTGCAAAGGGATGTGTCTTGGAAATGGAGCATTTCATCATGTATTTGTCTCTCTATTGCTTCCAGATAAATAGCATTCATTTTCACAGGTCTAATAAGTTGTCATTATGAAGCTAGTAAAGGCATATCGCTCAGAGCTGCCTCAGTAAAAAGAGATGAAGTAGCAAACTCTGCCTCTTTGCAGAGTTGCTAGCAAATGCCTACTGCTCTAATGTTCAGGAATGATGTAGCATAAACCAAGACCTCCTGGAAAGTCCTATAAAAATATTTCCTGAAACCACCACCTAAACTGGTAATCAGAGTAAGTGTAACAGAAGTGCATATAAGATGGATAGATTTTTCTTTTTAATTTTCAGATTTTAATTAAAGTATAGAATTTAAGCATAGCTATGCAGTATTCCATAATAAAATGTAAGAAGTCTATATCTTAATTCTATTATGCAAATATTCTAATACATAAAGTTGTAAAAAATTCATTTTTTGTAAAGAATTTCTTTCTGCAGTGTAAAAGTGATGTTTTCACACTGGCAAATATGGAAAAGGTTTAAACTAATAAATAACAAAAACCTAAAGACTTCTGTTGTTGTTTACAAGCAGAAGCAATTAATGGTCATTGCATATAAAGCCTTCTGGAGTGTGGAAACAAACCACAGTATCAGCATATCGCTCCAATGTATCCCTTCCCCAAAGCTCAAAATACTCACACATACTTTTTCTGTTTTTTCTTTTTTCCTTTTTTTTTTTTTCATATCCTCTTTGCTCTTATTTGCTTGCCTCTCACAGGTTACATCTATCAGGCTTTTAAAGTACCAGCCCTAGACAAACTAAATTGGCCCTCCTGTTGATATAGATTAAAGGTAGAGCAGTAGGAATTGCTTTGCCATAATCCTACTATATGCAGAACCAGAAGCTCAGAGCAGAGCAGTTTATATTTTCAGACTTGATCAGAAAACATAACCTGAAAATTGCTCCTGCATTGCTAAACATCCTAGGACTTATTGAGAAACATGAGAAAATAAGAATGGTGTTCATTAAAATGCTATTTTTTTCAAATCATTACTACTATTTAAGTATTCATTAATTTATTAATTTATGAACAGTGTATTGGTGCTACATTGGAAATCAAGGCCACTGAAGTGTATTAAAAGAACCTGCATCTCTGATTTTCTCTTGCTGACAAGAGAGTGCCTAGGAACAATCAACAAGGCGATCTTAGGAGCAGTCAGGATGGAGGAGAGATAAAATGACTACAAGGTATTGATCATTCTAGTTTTATTTTTTTCGTATTTTTTTATAACTTCCTTTTTCAGTTACTGTCTTCTTATCTGCTGGTGCTGTTTTGCAGGTGGGTATTTGGAGGCAGTGCTTCATGAGAAAATACTGAAAGAAAGCATGGGCCACAGATTATGTCAAGGAATTTGGACAGCTAGAGGTATATGAAAGACAATTTAGACAATGAAGCAAAAGATATGAAGGAGTTTGAAGGTAGAGTAAGTGGGAGAAAGGAATTTAAGTAGCAGAAAAGAATAAGAGATGAAACTTGTAAAGGCCTGAAAAAAAACAAGCCAACCAAAAAAACCCCAAACAACCCAGGAATATGAATATAAAATGGAAAAGAGGAAATAGCTAGTAGTGTTTTTGAAGAAAATTTGTTCATGAAAAGCAACTAGGCATCTGGGTGATAAATTAGAGCATGTGGAGTGTTATCTATTCCTCCCTTAAAATCAATAGGAAGAGATTCAGTTACTCTTTTGCCTAGAGCAGTTCTGCCATTTCCCACTCTCTGCATATTTTTTCTAATAGTATAGCTCCAGTGAAGCAAAATTAACAGCGAATTCTATCATCGTCATTTCAGAGTCTGTTCTGCATAATGCTCAATGAGAACTTTCTTTGGGGAATCCAGACAGCCTCTGTGTTTGGGATGGGGAGAGGAGATGCATCTCTTAAAATAGCATACTCTTCCTTGTTTATGTAGTCACCGGTCCTTTCCATTGTATTTGTCCCAGGTTCAAGCTAGCTGTCCAGAGCTATAAAAGCTGGAGCTATGAATGAGAAATTCCTGTCTAAATTTATTCTGTACAGGACTGCTATTGTATATGATAGTTCTCCTCTGAGGGAAAACCTTATTGGCCCAATCTTCCTTCTCTTATTTTTTCTGTCCTTAATTTTTAGTCCATAAGTATTCAGCTGTTTATAAATATATTTATTCAAGCTGATTTTAATCCTGTTACCTTTAACATAAAGAGAGAATCTGAAGAATTTGCTTCTGTGAATTATATTCCCTGGGGGATCCCTTTCATTTCCAGCAAAGAATGGGTGAAAGTCAACATCAAATCCTATGTAGTCCTTCTATGGCACGCTTACATGGAGCTGGAGGCCTGGCACTTGGTCTGGTGACTCAACGAGCTTGCTCCCTGGCTAGATATATATATCACTGATTTACTATTCTTTCTCTTTCCCCTGAATATAAAAAAGCCCAAAGAAAACTTTGTTTTATCCCAGATAATATTTATTAGAATAGCAGTAGGAGCTGCACTAGAGTGTTCAACAGTTTCATGATCTAAGTAACAGTTTGGGAGGACTTGCCTTGAATCCTTTAGAGACTTTATTAAATTTCTGAATTCTGTAATACTTAGGAATGTGTTTCACAAGTTAATTATGTAAATAACAGCATATTAAGAACAGATGATTGTCTTTCATTTTTGTGTCTTTGTTGTCTCTTTCTAAATTAAAGTTTAGGCAGTTCCTGTCCGTCCTTACACAGAAATCTCTTCATGTCACTTATAATTTTCCTTTTTCAAGTCTGCTCATGGACTTCCTGGTAAGTTGTCTGCATCTGAACAGAAATTCCTAACTGACAGGCCATCACCCCCTTCTGTTCTAGGAAAATAATAGATTTCATCTTATTTTGTATCCTGCTCTCATTCTCTTCATTTCACCTCTCTAAGTTTTTACAGTTCATCTGTAATTCAGCAAGAGTGCTTTCAAATTATTTTATCCTATGAGCATTGCTGTACATTTCTCAACAGTGAATTTATCTGCCGTTATGTTTCCTGTCACCTGTCAATGTAGGATTCCCCTAAATTTTCCTAATTGTTTTAGTGCAAGGTAAATGATGGGCCATTTGTGGTATTATCCATACACAAATACGTTTTGCATGTATAGCAATGAAAGACCAAAATGAGAAAATGTCTCTTCTCTCACTAACACAAGTTAAAAATGATTCCCATGGATATGAACAGGATCATGACAAACCAAACCAGGCCCCAAGACACTGCCCATGATGTGATCTTTATCTCCCACCTCTCCAGGGACTAAAGTAAACTGTTACATGTAAAACTTAATGTCATTGCTTGGACATAGAACATCATAAGCAATTATTCATTAATAAACCCACCCATGCCCCGATGTTTATGATGGCACCTTGATAACAGCAAGACAAAGCAGTGACAAAAATGGAATAATTTCATGCACTGTGGTCATTGCTGCTTATAAATCCTGCTGTGGATATCCTCTCTGGAGCTTTGTGCAGTCCATTCTCTCTTTTCATTTGAAGAAGATAACCTTACATTCCTTAGGAAAAGGAAATACGAGGAAGGTGAAAATCCCACCCCTAATTAAATCGTGAGAGAATTTTAAAAATAGACAGTTGCAATTATGTTCACTGAGATGTTCACAGAGATGTCACGCTGACATTAATAGACTCACCTTAAACTGCACATGCAGTTACCACTAATGTATATGTTTGAAGTGTTCCACAGCACGAGATGGGGATTAGCTTAATTGGTGTTGAGAGAAATTGTAGAAGGCTCCATAGTTTGCATGCAAATCTCAGAAGTATTAATGAAATGGTTGGTTAAAATAAGTTAGAAAGTGGAACTTCATATAGCCTAAGCTATGCTTTTGAGAATTCAGTAGATTATAATTGAAGCTAAATGTCCTCGGTTAACACATTATTAGCATAATAATTCTCCTATATGTAAGAAACCAAAATGGAGTTCTTTCTTTGACAGTATTCTATAGTGCACAAAAGATGTGTTCATAGTATATAATTTGTTAATATCAAGAATCTGTGGTTCTTTGGGATGATGATAGTGACAGTACATGAAAATCCAGGTAATAAATATATTGCATCCTACTTCCAATCCTGTTGAAAAAATGTTTTGAAAATCACAGACTAGGACTTTATGACCTGTTTACTTATACACAGAGGTGTACCGTACCTGGATCTGCTTTGTTGTGCTCTGCTTTCACAGCTTGGCATACATTTGTGCATCTGACACTGCTATGGAAATAGCTAGGACTGGAGTGAGATGTGGAGGAATGGTTGGTGGATTGAGCTGATGTGGTTCAGCCTCAAATTAAGCAGAGATCAAATAAGTGATAACGAGCTGTAGAGTAGCAGGAATAAAATCTTTGCAAACAAATTCTCCTTTCAAAGATATAATCTGAGATGACAGGAGTCCCTATTATCTCAGTTACTTCACAAGGGTAACTGAATCCTAAAAGCTGTTGCTACTTCAAGTAACTATACTCATTATATGAGAAGCTAAAATGTCCTCAGACCCTAACTTCACATATTCACAAAATTCCCAAACCCATATATATTTTTTTTTCTTCATTAACACTCTCTAGGTTTCTCCTGTCAGGAAAGTACAAAATCACAGGTCTTGGTGTTGCTCAACTTTCTGCATTTGAAGACGTATAATTAAAACTAAATATCCCTCTATGTGTTTTACCAATGGAGCACGACCCAGGAGACACTCTAAGAACATATTTCACAGATTCAATATCTGAAAAACATAAAATAGGATTGTGACTGTCATCTGTAGTATCCACTGTGGTAGGGTGTGATATGAAAGTCCAGGACTTGATTTCTGTTTTAAACTGTTGGGAAAAAAGAATTTAAACCACAGTGTCTCAAGGTACCCCATATTGCAAAACAAAAAAGCTCAGAAAGCAATCATTGCTTCCATGAGACAAGACCAACTGGCTCAAAGTGACTATAAAGCTAAAGGTTAATTCTCTCTAGAGCAGACTGGCCTTATCCACACTGTATGTTACTTGGCTTTGCTCTCTCTAGCCTCATATGTTGGTCCTAAAATGTAATTATTGCTTTTGTACTTTTTCAGTTCAAAGTGCCTGAAATAGTTGGAAGCTGTGTTACAATCTTCCAGAAAGTTTTTTTCATAACACAGTGCTGAAAGAAGTTGTACACCCTGGGGTATGGCGCAGTGATGCTGTAGGTGTTTGTGGGTGTCAAGCTGTTAGGATAGCACTGGAAAATTTTGTAAAACGGAGAAAGTCGAACTAGTAATGCTATTTACACAGACTTTTGCCTGAAGACAGACTCTGAGCAAAGGTGAAGGTGTACATTTCAGCTCTGGGAGTTCTAACTTGGATGAACTATTAATTATTTAGGAGGCAATTCCCTGTTGCAGAAATCTTTCAAAGGCAAATTCTGTGTCTGCTTGGTCCTTTGTTCTTTGTTGTTCAAAGATTACAGCCTTTGTCCAGACACTATTAAGAAAGAGTAAATTGCTTAAGTTCAAGGAAATGATAGTGAATAAGAAAACAGCAATAAATGAATTTTCCACACTGGAAGGGGGAATAAAAGGAACTAAAGAACTTTTAACATATATCTATCCTATTTTGAATATTCTTAATTTTTAAAGGAATTTACAAAACACCTTCAGTTATTCAACACCTGTTTTTCAAGAGTTTTTGGTCATCTCTGTCAGGTATGTGGGTTAACAGTGCTCAGACCCTCTAGGAGAGAGCTCAGGATCTGCTTTCCTAGCTACCTTAGGTTCCTTAAATGCTCATGACAGAGAACCCAACAAATTCTGAAATCCTTAACTTCTTAATGGATCTCACAGCTGTTGAATAAGGCTTGCTGTTCATGAATAAAACCACAAGCCCCATACAAAATCCCAGTGTAATCCCTTTTATCTAAACAAAATAGAAAAATTTCGCTAATGAGGCAGCCAGTGCTCATATACATTCCAGACAGCTGATTATCTCTCATCAAGGTGGCTAAGTAATACAGTCCTCATAAGGAACTAATGGATTTGCAGGTCCAGTTAACACAAAAGTTCAACCTCAGACAAGCTAAAGTTAATCAAGTACAAAAAGGATTAAATTAGTACATTTAAATTCAACTGACAGAGACATTAGAGCTGTTCTGTATTCCCTTATTTTCTGCTTTGGTGTTAAGTGTTGGGAAGAGAATGGCAGTTGAAGTATCCCACTCTTTGGGGACTTCATGCTTCAGTTCCTTACCACCCATGCATATGGAGTTGCTAATGACAGAGAAGCTACCCATCAGGGAATGCAATTCCACGTAGACATTTTCACCAAAATGGATTATTTCAGCCTCGTTGGTCACAGATTCTGTAGTTTTCCAGTGATTCATCTTACTATTAATAATGTCAGAGAATTTTAGGCCCTTGAATTAAATAATGACAAATAGGAGCCACTGAGCGAGCTCGGCAGAGGCAGTGCTGTTTATTTCAGTGTGAAGCTCTGTCAGGCCTGATAAATCGGATCCCTGAAATAGTTTATAAAGTACTGAATTGATGTGGCGGTTGGTGAGGGAGAGAATTAATGTTACGAAATAGGCCTGCAACCTAGATTTGATGAAAGCTGAGGAAAGCCTTTTATATAAATTCTGTGTCTGTGTAGGAAATGGTTGCAGCAAGAGGTGAAAGAGCTGCACGGGGAAATAATGTGCTTCTGTAATCTCTGCGGGCTGTGGGTCAGGGAAAGGGGCGCTCAGTGGACGCCGGTGCTGCCGGAGATCTGCAGTGCTACACCAGAGCTCTGCCGAGTGGAGGGGTGGTCACACGCCGCTCATTTATAATACCAAACAGTAAGGATACACGGCACAAATGAAAAATGAAAGCCTGCTTAAAGATGTGGAAGGGGCTTTCAAGATCCACATGGCTGTCTTCACAAGGCTGTTGGGGACAAAGAGATCCTTTACGTTGCCCTGAGTGGTGCAGTCACTATTGCTAATCTCTCTGGCTGAATTAATAGTTTCCTCATCAGATCACTTTACAAAAGTGTCCTGGAGAACGCATGCTGAAATCATCTTCCATACAGTACTAGGCAGGTGCTTTCAAATTACAGCAGGCAGGATTGCTACAAAACAATAACAATAACATAAAGCCAATAACATAAAGCAGGCTGATTTGTGTGTGCTGGAAGGTAGCTCAGCTTTCAGGACAAGCATGTCATGCACACAAATGGCAAATTTTTCAAAGCTGCTTACTAATAGAATTGGTCACATAATTGCTGTTAAGGTTAGTGAGATCTGGTGAAACACCGATCTTCCAAGCGACTAATAATGCAACTACAATTTTTCTGGACCACCAGACCAGGTTGAGGGACAAGATGACAATGTCTCTTTGGCTGTTTCATGTGTCAAAACACCTTTGGATGAACACCTTAGTTAAATTTCTTTGAATTATCACTAGGGATTTAATATTTTTAAATTGGAAATTATTTTCTGAGGTCCTGAGTGTGAGGGTTCTCAGATAAAAAAAAAAAAAAGAGTAGAGGAATTCTGTGGGTGGGGTTCTTGATGTTCACTCCTCACGCAAATCCAGTCTGCTATAACACTTTTCAGTTTCATGTTTGCTTGTGAGCCTGGCCTAGAATGAAGGAAGGAGGTGAAAAGGCTTTTTTGATGTCATTCCTTCACCTAGGAGCCTTTTCTGACATTGTACCAAAGCAATTGCTACTCATGTGGTTCACAGACTTCAAGCCAGCTGTTAACCACAGGATGAGGCTGCCAGATCTGGGTTGATAATTTTAACAATTCTACATCTGCTTCTTCTTACAAGGTAGTAAACGGGAAAGAAGATGGTAGAGGATTATCACCCCCAAAGGCAAGCTCCAAGTCTAATCTCTAGTGCTTTTTTTCCCCCATTAAATGAGTCATTCTTCATACAGGGGCTCACCATGCATATTTAACAAAGCTATAGCATGGTCAAGATCTGAAAACAAAAGAAGAGCTTCTCTTATACAATTTGTTCAGCAGGAAATCTGATCAAGCTAATAGGAGAATCGGTCAGTTAAGATCTAAAAGGCAACACTTACATGCAATTGAAATGTATCAAATCAGGACTTTATACATGGTTGGACAATATTCAGCATTTGGACTGAGATTTGGGAAGAAAGATCCTTGCTGTTCCTTTTTTCCCCCTCAGGCTTGTCTCATCTCTACGAACAACCATAAAATTACTCTGTAAATTGCATAAATATGTGCAGTATCAAAACAATGAGAACACCATCCTGAGGAAGAAAAAAATACTCTTCTTCTAAATGTATTATTTACAAGTGATGTGCATGGAAATTACTTGTACTTACTTTCTGTCTCTGTCGACTTGTGTCCTCTGTTGATCTCTGAAATGTACAGGATCTGATTAAAAGTGTCTTGCACAAGGAGGAAGAATGGAACAGGTCAGATTAAATAGTTTTCTGATTATCTTTATACGGACAATTTAATGTTATCATCTTCAATATCACATGGATAGGGAGAGATTCTGAAAATGTAAAGTGAACACAAGGGAAGACATTCGGAAAGTAGTGCTTGGTATTGACACAAAAATATATATTTAGATGTGAGGCAATAATTCTTTTTTTCCCAACTTCCCTAATCTTTTTTGCTCTTCTAATTGTTTGATATAAGAAAGAATTTTTGAATATCAAATATCTTGTAGGAGCACTAGAAAACATTGGAAAGACTCCTAGACGCTCAGCTCAACTAAGTTTCCACATTTGTAATGCAGATACTACCATCTGAGCTAGCTCCTCTGGCCTGCCCTTGCAATCAGTGAAGAGAATCAACCACTTTTACAGCCTTATATCATCATAAAATGTATTTATCCTTTTAAGTACATCTCTCTTCTCCATGCAGAAAGAAATTTGCATGGTGACTATCTTAGATATGAGAATTGTAAACATCTATGCTGGTCATATCTATCCTATCTCTAAGAGCCTCAAGCTGTATTTGAACCAAGACATTACTTCTTGGTGTAAGTGATGGATAAATATGAGTTGCTTTCAAATTTACAGTTACAAAATGCAAGGAGGCTCAATTCAGTTCCTGTTTTTTCTGGTTGTTCATACCAGCACACAAAGGAGACTCCCAGATGTTGTTCACATTTTTTTGTTTAGAAAACAGTATGCTGAAATGAGGAAATTTTACAGGGAAAGGACTAATCTCTTCCCTGATCCTACCACAACAGGTAACTGGATGCTCCAGCAGCAGGGAGGTGGCATTTGTTCCTGGATGGGAAGGCCAGATGTAGTGCAGTCACTGTCCCTAGTTCCCAATCCTTTATGAAATAAGAAGTGTTCTGCTCCAGTCCCCCCCCAAATGTCTTTCAGTAAATTATTACTAGAAAAGTCCAGCTCCATTTGAGTAATTGATACGTTGTGAGTTTTTGCTTGTTTGTTTATTTGCTTTTAATCTGCTTTGATCTTGGAGTTGCATAAGAGTTCATATTGCTATCCCCTTATTTCCTTGCCTCCACCTGCCTTAAGTCGTAGTAACTTTTAAGTGTGCTTTTCACAACATAGTCTAGTTTTAGTCAAGATCTTGTCTTAAAAAAGCTGTATTATGAGATGCAGCTTCTTTAGTGGTAGATATCTAGGTTGGGGTAAAGACTCAAGATAGTAATAACGGCTGAAGCGCTTCTTAAGGAAAAGATGTACAGGTAGCAGAACATTCCCTTTATGAGGCTTGGATAGTGAGATGAGAAAAAATTAGGATGAAAACCTGTATTTTCTATAAAAATGTTTCAGAGAGAAAGCTCTTGTGTGAAATAAACTTAGAAAGCATCTGAGAACAGGGAGAGGACTTGATACTAAGTTTCTTAATTTTTGGACTGGCCAGAATGTCATACAGTGCATGATCCTAACAAAAGGCTCTAAACCAGGCCCCAGATGTCACATTTAAGTCTCTCTTTAGGGGGAAATCTTAGTACACTCGCCAGCTTAAATTTAGTGGTTTTAGTAATAATTACCATGGATATTAGCAATGAATGTGGGTAGATCTGTGACTTCTGATGAAGTATCAGCTTCAATGTTGCTTGTAGTATGCTGTGACTGGTAAATAATTTAAGTGAAATTACTCAAAAAGAAAAAGTCTTTTTTGTAATTGTTTATGGAAATTTTAAGCAAACTGATATAATCAGACTATCTGCAGTTCATAGAGTACAGATTTATAAAAAAAAGCTTCTGTGCTGCATATTTATTTTTCTGCTGGATAGCTAAACCAGACAGTTGAGTTTCTGGACACAGAAAATAAATTACAGGTCTCCCCTTCAGGATGGGGAGCTAAAGTTCTTTTTTAATCAAAGTGACCGTAGTATATGTAAAGTTGGTATTACGGGGCCCCATCCTTCAATAGATATGTATCTCATTCCTGTTGTATGATGCACACCAGTAGGAGGCAGAATGTGTGCTCTTCAAAGCAGTTTTCTCAACCCCATTTTTTTCATCCAACATTACTTGTCTGAAGCTGATAAGGCTAAGACCCAGGAATTTTCAAGCTATAGAATAAACCATAGAAGAGACAATGAGTTTCTGTGTCTACTTAAAATCAATGTTCTGTGTTCCCTAAAACTGCCTTCTATACCCTTTTTTCATTGGGACCCACAGACATCTTGAGAGCACACATGACCTCTCTTCAGACAGCAAAAACAATTATCCTCTCCTAGAACTGACCCATGACTGAAAGGGAAACATTTATTTCACTACGGAACTCAGATAGCTAATACGCCGTGTAGAACTCTAAGGCACTTTTAGGTTTTCTCAGTTTCTCCTTTGAAAATTATCCTGCTTGTTCAGACCAATCAAGTATTAACTAATCCTCTGAGCCATGGAAACTGAGAATAGCACTCACCTGTAAGAGTTACAGCTGGTCTCTAGTCATCAACTGGAGATACCCTAAACACTGAATGTAAAAGCTGTCTCTGCCACTCTTTCCTCAAACTCAAGAGCAATGATCCCTCCCTACCCCAGGTGCTGCAGTATTAACTGTACATGTAAAAAATAAACCAAGATACTTGAAAAGATTTTGCTGCTAGAGGACTATAATTCCCTTAATCTCCTTATTTTGATGTGGAAAATTGAGCCACAGTCTGCCTGTGAAAGGATGTGTCTTTGTCATTGTGTTGTTGTAGATCTGAAAGCACGTGAAAGATGCAAGAAGACTATATTTAAAAACTGTGTTTCTTGGCCTGCAGGGCTTTGGCTTTATATCACTGAAGAGATATCCCTATATCACTAGCTGGGTTAGGAGTCATTATGCAGGTGGTTTTGTCTACATAAATTGAAATGAATTTAGTTGCTTAAAGGGCTAGGCAGATGCAGGCCAGTTATTACAAAGATAGACTTGAATGAAATCTTTTGAAGATTAAGACATAAATATTTGTACATAAAAATGTTGCTAGTTCCTCTTCCCTATCATTGATCAGTCCCTCTGTATCAGCTCCATGTTAATGCTCTTATTCGACCAGGTTTAATAATTTCCACAATTGACTTCAAGGTAACAGTTTGTATAGAAAGGTTACATCAAGTACAGCTTTTCAGATTTGGCTGTAGCTTCCCCTATACTGTGATTAGGAATGTCCTAATTTAGTCTACTGTCGTGGAAAACTAGGAAATACAAAGGAATTTTTGGGACCTCAAAATACGCATGTTAATTTTATAAAAGAGCAGTAACAGAACAGGCATGAAGAAAACACAGCAGTGTATTTTAAAATTGCTTTTTAGCTCATTTTATGAAGAGAACAGTTAAAAAAATCCCAATAAACTCTGCAAGTTAATAATAGTAATAATCAAGTTACCTGGGGGAATAAATTGAATTTAGAATGTACCATTTGCTATCAATATCCACAGCAGTGAATGTTACCATATTAACCTTTTCAATTTAACACTGGAATCATAAATCCAATTGAGAGGGGTTTTTTTAAAAAAATAAATAGTAGTCATTTAAAGCACATTTTTTGAACAAGGAAACTCCTATTTTTTCTCTTCTTAGAGAGTCCAGAGTCTATTGTCAGACTCTTCAAATCTTCACCCTTTATCTAACACCACAGAAACTCCAAAAGCTAAAGTCAGTGGAGTTTATTAACAAGTTATTCCTATACCTTTGTTAGGAAGCAAAATAATTCTAAACTTTTGTCTATGTCCGTCAGTGGGTAGAATACAGATCAATTTTCATCCTTCCTTCTTTCCCAGTGTTATTTTAAGTAATCCTGGAGAATTTTGCTACTTGTCCACAGCCATTGCAAAGATGCAAATTACACTGGATGGGGAGAGACAATTTGCACATATTAATATCCTGATCTCCATGAGTTTCATGATTAGGAACCTTGAGACACGCTTCTGTCTTCCTGTAACATCTTACTCTAGTGATACAGCTTCACTCCAGATCTAGGTTACGTCAGGAAGGAAAGGTTCTGGGGTACAAAGAGCAGGTTGAGGGATTCAGAGGAAGACAGCAAATGTGGCTTTTTCTTATAATAAATATGGCTTTTTCTTTCCTGGAAGGAATGTTTCTCAGAAGATTTCCTGGTGTCTAATACTGTGGCCCTGACACACTGAACATCTTTCACCTGCTTGACATGTAGACGCTTTACTTGTTATTTAGGTATATGAAGAGATTTGCATCCTGTAGCTTTACTTTTGAAAATAATTGGGATTAATGTGCTCACTAATTAAGAGGCTTGTATAACTTGCTAATAAACTTCACTGGACTTTGGACCTTAAACTAGCTTCTTCCCTCCTCCTAAACCCTCTAGAAAAATGTGATTGAGTTGAATTACATGGACACATTAATAATTATTAAGAAATATGACATTTGTCTCTATATAATTCTCTGTTTTTTTCCTGCAAATATTGCCCTTGGGAGCTAACATTTGTGTTGAATTTCTTGGTTTTTTTCAGAGATAGCTGCTGAATTGTTTCTACAAATATTTCTGATTAAGCAGGTTATTGGCATACTTGGCATTCAAAATTAAATACATTTAAATGGCAACAAACATCACACAGGAGGTTTTTGTTCCCTGCTTGCATAAGATGTATAATTTTAGAATTTGAGCTGTATTGCCAAGTAGTTTTCCATGTGAAACTTCTTCTCTAAATGCTTCTTCATATTCATGTAATTTTTTCCTCTTCAGCATTCTTGTCAACAAAATTGTTAGACAGAACATTTGAAGGAAGCAAAACAAAAGGGATCTCAAAATATCAAAGTAACCTCAGACGTACACAAATATATGTTGGCATATTCTGAGAAATGTATTGCTATCTTGCATGCACATGTGAAGGGGCAGAATTTTTGATATAAATGGTCAGCTATAATCACCATCTTCAGGTAGTTACTTCTGAAAGGTGTAAATATCTTCCCTCAATATATTTAGCAAACCATAACTTTACAAGGTAAGGATGTAAAAATAATCTAAATGTCTTTCATTCTCATCTGGAACCCGACTTTACTGTACAGGCATTCAGCTGCATGACTTCAGCCTTCATGAAGAATAACTGAAGAAACTGAGAACTATGAGAACTAGATCACTGCCCCCTTTATGTGATTGTTTCTTCATATTCTGGTGTTATATAGATATCTATCCATAACGAAAAATATAAAGAGGTAAATTAAATAACAAATTAGAGTGGAGGTAAAATTAAGCTCTGGACTGTTGGGAAGTCTTAAAGCAGCTGTCAAATTCTACTTTAGCCTATTGTGTATTTCATGAGATAACTGTAATTCAATACTCATCTGATTTTTTTTCAAATAATATTTTCTTGACACATCCCCCTGTGTGTTCATGATATTTGTGTTATTCACTTTGTCTTGTTTGGTTGATGAGGTAACCCCAAAAAAACAGACTTTCTTTGTCATGCATAAAATTAGTATAGCATCCACATTTTTACAGCAGAAATTTTTCAAATATCTGAGAAATTCACAAGCACTTATTAATTTATTTTCACAAGAGTACTTTAAAAACAATGAGAATTACTCAGATTTTTTAGAAGTGAAGAACTGACTTGTGAAAGTGAAGACTTGTGAGTGCCTAATTGGGCAAGCAAGTCCAATCACCTCCTCTTGTATCATGGGAGCTTTGTTCTGCTCCTCTAACTCCTGGGGTTGCACACACAGGGAACAACTTCCTTGCTATTAAAGACTGAGTCAAAGAAGGCATTAAGTACCTCAGCCTTGTCCTCATCCTTTGTCACAGTTGCTCCCTTTGCATCCAATAAAGACTGAATACTCTCCCTGGTCCTCCTTTTACTGTTAATGTATTTATAGAAAGATTTTTTCATAATCTTTCACTGACCTGGCCAATCTGAGATCTAGTTGGGCTTTAGCCCTCCTGATTTTTCCTCTGCATAATCTCACTTCTTCCCTACAGTCCTCCCAAGATGCCTGTCCCTTCTTCCAAAGTTCATAGACATTCCTCTTCTTTTTGATGTCCACCTGTATCTCTCTTCTCAACCAAGATGTCTTTTTTTCCCTGCTGGCTCCTTTTCTGGAACATGGGGATGGCTTCCTCCTGCACTGCCAGGGTTTCCTTCTTGAAGAGTACCCAGCCCTCTTGGGCTCCCTTGCCCTTAAGGACTGTCTCCCATTTGATGTAATGTTGTTCAAAATGAGCCTTGTTTTGAAAGCTGGAGACACTGTGACGATTTAGAGGTACAAACACTGATAGCTGCAAAGTGACTAGGAGTTACTACTAGACACAACTATGAACATACCCTATTATTACTGAATCCATTCTATGATCTCGCACAACAAGAGGTCATAACCAATGTTGTGGCTACGAGCCCGACGTACCTGCAGCAGGAGGAAAGGATCATTAAATCCTATGTCACCAAATCTTCCAGTTCATATCTGTCACAAGAGACACTCAATAGCTCTGCTACAGATTTTTGGATTCAAGAAATGTCAAAAAGATTATTCAATGTAAAACACTGAATTGCCTGAGTATGCAGATTTCCTAGAGAGCAGACTTTTTGCTCTTGGCAGTCACAGTTCTCCTAGACTGGAGAGTGAATGTCATAAACCAATGTTTCTTAGCAGCAAAGTTAAAAATGGGCCAAGATTCACTCTGTTCGGGGCGTATCTGGGATGAATAAGCCACTTTACACCTCCATTTGATCTGGTCCTCTGGTCTACCCATTCAGTCATTAGAAATAAACTCCCTAAAGCACAGGAGAGGTGATGCTAAAAAGAACAGACAAAAGACATCAGTGTCTCTCATTACTGTTTGTAAAGGAAGAGGAGGGTGACTTACTGCAGACACCTGAAACAAGGTATGATGAATCCCCCACCACTTAAGTCAGGATATCCGTTTTTCAAGTTGTGTTGTGCACAGCTTGAATACATCTGGATAAGTCTAGTAGCTTTTCGGTATATACTTCCCTTGCCTTTTGTATAAGATAGCAGATAATAATTCTTCATCTGAAGAGTGAATGGCAAGGCTTAATTTTGTGCTGTACAAATACCATGATTCACTGGACATATTCTAGATGAATGGGTAGAGAGAGAAAGACAGACAGGTGCATAGATGAGATTAATTTTTATTAAATGCTTTGAGCTTTTTTGATGTTTAAGGCTATATATCTTCAATATATTACTGGTTTAGTATTTTGCTTGAACTGGTTTATTCATCCATAGTTTAGAGGATTTTAAAGAGAGCCCAGATTCCTGTCAGGTAAATCTCCTCTCTTTTTCAGTTAAAAAAGGAACTGAACTAAATTTATGACTACTAATACCTTTTCTCTTTTAAGAGGAAAATTGATAAACACCTTCCCATGAGACTTCCTATAGACGTAGTTACTGCCCTAATGATTATGCCATATCAAGTTCACTCTGCTAAAGAGGTACTAAATTAAAAGGCTGCTGTTTGAAGCAAAAGCTACAAACTGAATTTCAAACACCTAATAAGTTACTGAAAATTACCTCAAGCTTTCAAATGTCACATACTGTAAAAATACAAATTAGACTGTAAAACTCAGCCTAGCCATAATTAACACTATGGTGTGTTCAAATAATCAAACATTAACCTCAGAGGAATCTATTGAAGGAGATTATTATGAGCGTTAGTTCACTAATCATCATTTGACAACTATTTTTATGTCATTGATCTAGACTTCCTTGTCTATTTTGTCAGTGTCACTCATCGTCTTTTAAAAAAGGTGATATTTCCCCACACACAGAGACAGCTCATCCTACAGATCCAATTGATGTCAACCTTTGCTCACAGTTATCATCTGCACACAGCCAGGCTTCATTTTAAATCAGAGAAGCAGGAATAAATAAAACTGGATAGCTTTCAGTTCCAATCACATTCTGTTTTACCTCACATCAGCCAAAAAGTTATCATGAAATGATGGATTTTTATCTGTGAAAGGGGGAAAAGTAAGTTTATGATTTTCAAATTTTGTAAAAAATATTCTTTTACATCACCATATGTTTCAAGAAAGGTTTCTTCTTTGAAGGTGAAAAAGTCTGAAGAATTTTATTATTTTTAATAACTGCAATGAATTATTTCAGGGAAAGAAAAAATCAGATGTCTTTTGTAGAAAGGAAAATGAGACATTCACTATTTTTTTTATCATCAGATAGTCAGCAGAAATTCCCAAATTTTGCAAAGCATAGTAATTTAATTTCATAGCTCCATTCCTCATCTTCACCCTTGCAAAATTTTCTACAATCCATAAAGCACGGCACAGATGTAAACTCAAAGAAGCTGCAGGGTTCGGCCTCCTTGTATATTCCTCTTTAGTATTAAGTATCTACATATAAAAGTGAAGCTTTTGCAATCTGACCTTTTTTAAAAAGTGTTTCTCCATTGCATGTCTCAAAGCACCGCAGTATGCAAGAGAATAAAAATTCTGACCCACCCTCTCTGTGTGGTTTAGTCTAATCCCTGAAAATAAAAACAAAAAGCCATGAATAAGAACTGAGGCTATCCAAGTGTGTAATATGCTGCACCAACAACACTCACTAAAGGGTAAATCACCTATGAGTTAACTTCCAGAACACATAGACTATTAAGGAAAAAAATTTACACTGTGTGATATCCATATGCAATAAAATGCAATGAGAGTCAGCTCTAGCCTTAGTTTGGAATTCAAAGAGAACCTCTCCAGAATTATTTACAAGGTTAGGCAGAGCTCCACTGGGCTTGTTGTAAGCATTTCTATTGGTCTTACTAGTGTCAAAGGAGTGCATGCAGAAACGTCATTGGAGAGAATATTTTTAAACACTATAAGTTCAATTGCACTTCTCTGAGAAATTTAAAAGGCTGTGTAAGGAAAAGCACACTCTAAGGTTCACCTGTTCTCATAAAAACATAGTACGCCTTTGTAGCAAGAGTATATAGGTCTGCAGTTGGTTTTAGCCTATACTTTAAATATCCTGCAATGGTGACATCATTCAATCTCTCTGCACTTCAGTTCCTCATTGATAAAGCAGGTGTAATGCATTTTTTCTGTCTACTGGTTTTCAATTTCTTTTCTTTACTCCAGCCCTTCAGGAGATGGGTTGTCTTTTCCAGACTATGTTGAAATTGCAGCCACGAGAGATAGAAAACTGTGGAAATACGATCAGTAAATAAAATCCAGGATTGTGAGGACCTAGCTAATCATCAAGAATTTGAGACAGAGCAGTATTGACTTCAAAATGGCCAGAAAAAAAAAAGAAGAATGGCTGTAAATAGCCTGCCCTGTAAATATTTAAGTACATTTAATGTAACTTCACTATGGCAGGATGGGATGCAATAGCCAAGTGTTTTTGTGATTGGGAGCTAACAATATTGAGGACTAAAACCGCAAAGATCCCTTGTGATATTTCAGAATAGCCTGTCATGACATAAATTTAATTCTCTGTAAAGATGGTACCATTTTCCCACCTGGTTTTGCCCCTATCCTTCCTTTGAGTAGTTGAGCTCTTTCTTAAGCAGCAAATTAATTTTAAGGGCAGGAATGCAACTGTGCTGGCAAGCTCCAGAAGGAAAAAAAACCAGTTCCTCTGCAACAATTAAAATTGTACTGGGCTGCAGAAAGGGTCAAATGTTTTTAGTGTCAGAAGGAACCTGCATGCTGGTAAGGAGAAGGATTTTGGCAATGAAGGGTTCAAATAGACATTAAGCTGGATCAGACAGCCATTCGTCATATGCCTTCAGTTCATGTTGATGCAGCGTCTTGCAGGTGCTCTGGATGATGGAATGGTGCCACCATGGCTCTGCAACAGCAGGATGCTGCAGGAAGGTGCAGAGGCTTGGCAAGTACTGACTGAGAATGCTGAGTTGCACCTTCTGGGCAGAAAAAATGGAAGAATCAGTTAAGTAGCAGAGAGAAGCTGTTGGAAGCGGCACTTCTTACAGTGTAGTTAACAAAATATAGCTTGTTTCTTTTTGATAAACACATTTATTGGTGCCTTTTAAGGCCTGGTGCAACCTCTGAAAACTGGTGAGAAGAATCCCATTGTGATGAATAGAACAGAAGAAAAACACAGGATACAGTATTTTTTTTTTCTTTTTCCAGTTGAAATTAAAATTCTATTCAATGTAATGGGAATTTCTGTTCACTGAATATTTCACAGTAATATTTTCTGCAAGTACTGATACAGCAGCACTGTTAAACCCCAGAAGCTGACATTTCAAATCTTCCACAGATCTTCATACAGGAAAGAGTAAGGCTCTGACTTCCTTGTTCATGCATAGTTAATTTCATATTCAATGAAATATATCTCAATGTTTTTCTTGACGTTCAATGGTAGTTATTTTCCTTGTTTTAAGTGCTGTTCAATGATAGATTTATTTTGGCTGTCCAAAATATTTATCCTTCTGTATAAACTATGGCACATGATTGTGGAACCTAATCTTTTTCATTTTAATTTCATTTCTGTCCTTATTTCTAGTTAATTTTAGAAATGAAGATATTATTGTTTCTCTTTCTTCTCAGCAATTGCTATAAAACATGTCCACTTGGCACCTTGCATCCTTAATGAGGCTTTTTTTCTTGAAAGGATTCATACAAGTCTCTATTATTTTAGATTGCTTTAACTTCCACATACATATGGAAGATATCGCATTTGAATTAAATGTTTATAGATCTCTCATTTGTGGATTTTTAAAGATGAGACATTACAGCTGGTGAATACATAAGATGCAGAATCAATTCTGACTTCTTTTTCTCTCAGGATTCTTACTATCCTACTTACCCCTGCACTTACTAATTAAGTAATTAGTTAAATTTCTTTTAGTGTTGCTGGGTCAATTGACAGTCATGGAGCTATTCCATGCCTGCACTGTGTCTGTCTTCACTCATTTGCATGCCAAGCGTTGCCTAGCCAGTTTAACCATTCATCAAGTCTACTTTTACTTTCCCTGAGTGAACAGCAAATTGATACCAGTTGACAGTCATGGTTTCCACTGATACGCTATAGGATATCACAACATTCCATAGTAAACTTGTAGGGCAAACCTTACGTTTCTGTGTGATGATTACCAGTTATCTGTTTGATTATTTTCAGCATGAAAATGGGCCAGTCAGTGATTCTCATTGCAAAAATCTATAAAGCTCTAACTACCCATTGACAGAGGGAGGTACCTCACAAATTTTATTTATTTTTTTTTTCAGTGGCTCAACTTCACTGTTATACTGTAAATCCAGAAAGATTTCCTAAAAAAAAAAGTGCACGTCTGATAAGTTTGGACATTTTAAATAATGGTCTTAACACAAAGTTCTGAGCATTTAGTAATCTTTGTTATATTTATTGTGATATGTTTTCATGATAAGGAAAAGAGAATTGTCATCAACAGGTAATATGCATAGAAAAGAGTCCTATAAATCAGACATCAATTGCATTGTCCTGCCAGGTCTGTGTATGTTCCTATTTAAACTTTTTTGAATCTGTGAAAGAAGGAATGTTGATTGAAATTCTGCATCTAGAGCATGATGACCTCTTTACTTGGCATTAGGTCTCAATGAACTGGTTTGTAACTGGCTGATTCTCAAGATCTGCTTATCTTTTCCATCATGCTGGAGAGCAAACCCTCCTGTCCCAACTCCCTCCGCTGAGGAAAAATTGTGTTTGCTCTGAGTTTGAAGTGGATTAAAGTAAAAACTAACTGAATTTTTAAAAGCATTGTTCACATTATTCCAAACATAAAATGCATCATAAAAGAGTTTCCAGATATATTTTTATGAATCATATCTTAAGCCGAAATTGACGGACTGGAAGAAAGGGAAAAAAAATGAGAAAGGGAGGCAGAAAACTTGCTTGTACTTGAAGAATGACTTATTAATTTATTTGTAAGTAAAACTTGAGATAAGCTATTTTGGTTGCTTCCAATGTTTCATAAAATTATTATATTGTATTGTCTGCTATACTTTTTATTGCATGGTTGCACTCACTCCAATTTCTAACGTGCACCCTGCTAAACCTCTTCATCCTGTCTATCCTGGCCCAGGTTCCAAAGCAATATAGTAAGGTTTGAGAGCTCATAAGCTTCTCGTATATCCTTTAAATCTGCAATATTAAAAAGCTAGTGATTTTCCTTGCTGTGCATACACTGAAAGTCTTATTTTTCTTCATGTTCAAACAGTAGTTCTGTGCAGCATGCAGCGGATTTTTGGAGAATGATGAAGAAAATAGACTAGATTTTCTACTGGTTTAAACTCATTGCAGCTCTTTTGAAGCTGATGAGATGATACTGAATTATCCTACTTGAGGCCCTTATATAGTATAATGTAATGTATTCTGGAAAATATCTCTAAGCAAAGTAAAAATGAAATAAATACCAGGGGACATTTATTTTAAAGCATAGTTCAATGTGTGCATCAATGTTTAATAATAAGCATATGTTTCTATTATATGTACTTTATTTTCACGTTTTAATAATCTATAATCCCTAGCCATTACAAACTTCAGATAACTAGTGTCTTTAAAGCGTTTTTCAGATCCTTCTATCACTGGTGCTGCAAAGGTGCATCTAATTTTTTTCTGTCTGGTATCTTTGAATATGTTTTTTCCTTTCAGTGGATTGGAAACTTCCCTTTCATTGTCTGCTATAGCAGCTATGTAGATAACGACAAGGCTACATGAACAACTGTAATGCAGAAGAGGGACATTGTCTTGGGGTGCACACAAAGAGCCACTCAACCCCTAAATGCATAATGACACTGGTGACAATTTTTTGACAAATTTTGAAATAAACTGCCAAAAACTTTCTTGTTCTTGGTCATTGCTTAAATTTTTCCTAAATTTATGTTATTTAAGTTAATTGCAAGTTTGTGGACAAACACTTGAAAACATAGAGTTTTGTTTGGCCTTGTCAATTTTGTCTTTCTCCAGAGTAACTAAAATTACACTAAAGACACATTTGAATTTCCAAAGAAAGGTAATGCTTACATTTTCTTGCATTATTTTTTTTTATTAATGTCATATTTATCTTGCTATGCCATATCTGAGGGTGAGATTTGTGAGGCAGGAGATATATATATAGATATATATATATCCTATATAGATATATATATATCCTATATAGATATATATATAGGTGAAGGATATAAAAACTGGGTTTATTTGTTAGATTTTCTTAAAGTGTCAGTGAGTTAGGTTAAGTGATACCCAGAGTACAGAAAAGATAGGCATATTCTTCTTAATCTTTTTTTTTGTAACTTGACTGTAAATATTGCAGTTTTGAATTTTACCATTTCATCAAGTTATAATAAAACTGAAATTAGTGTTTATCAAAGTTTCCACATTCTTAATAAACACAGTTAAGCATTAAAAACCTGAAAAACAGCAAGTATAGAAATGATCAATGCAGAATTAGGACGCAAGAGGCATCTATATCCACAAGCAGCATCTTCTGTGACACATCTATTTTGTTGAAAATCTGTATCTAACTGAGAAAAGACTTAGACTTATTTTTCCAATAAGCAGCAGATTTGTTTTCCATACACTTGTTACTTTAATTCTAAACATCAGAGGAATTCAAAAGCCAGGAGTCTAATTGTTTTGCAAATCAGAAAATACTACTTTTTTGATAACTTTGTATGAGATTCAATAATTATTGGAAACATAGTTCTAAAAATTCCCTAGTAGGATGTATTTTGTTTGGTTGTTTTTTTTTAAAAATATTGTTACCTAGTCTTGGTAGTGGTTTATTTTGCTTAGTTTATGCCAATATATTGGTTGAAAGAACTGGTCTGTTTCTCATTAGCAGACAGGAAATTTTGCCATAAAGGTAAAAATTCACTCAAGGCTATGACCTCTGCCAGGGTTCTAGAACATGTATTTTCAACTGGCAAATGCTAAGAAATTTCTCTGAGCCATTGCACTGTTTTTCCAGAATTTGTGATCTGCAAGTAAAGAGGAAAAACTGTTCTTGTGTCTGTCATGTCAACACTGACATTTTAGCAACTTAGAACCAGAAATTCAATACCTTTCTCTTCTGGGTTTGTTTTTTCTTCTCACACAACTACTTCTTTGAAAGCATAAGGGTCATTTTATGACTGCACTTTAATGATAATGGGGTTTGTGAAAAGCAAAAATTGTCAAGGTAAACAGTATGACTGCATCTACTCTCTCCTTAGTCCTGTGTTGCAGCACTGTGCTTCATTTATTACCATACTGCACTTCAGTGCAAAAGCTAATTATAGTTAAAATTAAACTCTATAGAGTGTGTCCTGCGGCCTTTTAGCTGTTAGACACAAAGAAGAGGATGATTCCTGTGTATTCATCTCTTATTTAGAAGATCCATGTTTATCTAATGTGAAGTCAATATTATTGTCCTGAAAAGAGTTAGAGTATTGTTAACAATCCATCAGGGAGTGCTTCTTTATAGCACTGACGCTATGCTCTGTTGGTTCAGAAACCATTTACCAGTGTTAAGATTCTGATCTACCTTGGTGCATTAACATTCAAACCATCATCTATCTCTTCTTAAATGCCTAACTATAAAATAGTTCATCGTGTTTAACAGTCAGATATTTAGTAAGTGGAGGGAAGGGAAAGAATTGAGTACCAATGGAAACAATGGAAAAATAGAGGAATGTGAATCAAATTCCCCAGGTAACACACACACACACAAAGACAAACACAATATGGATATATAACATTTGTTAATCTATATTCGTATATAGCATAGGAATCAGGAGATCTGGATGGGCCCATATCACCTAACTTCAATTGTATAAATTTATCTATGGCTAAACTGAAAGGCTTATCCACCTTCATAGTGGATGGAGAGCACTAGACCTCCAGAATGTGACTTATTTTAGGATGAGATGAACACTACTTTAAATTGCTCTTTTTTCTTCATTGGCCGTAAGAGGAAGTTGGGATGAGTAGCTGTGATTCCAGAATTTAACTTCCAGGTACCTAATTTAGGGCAGATGAATCAAAGTCTGGACATCTATTGCTTGTTCTAGCTTTGTGAGCGTGGGCAGGTCACTCAGTTTTCTTTATGTAATGGATAGTATGATGTATTTCCATTATCTTTCTGTTATTTTGTCAACAATATTAATATTCTCCTCCTAAACCATTTACAAAATTTTGCATGCATATATTTATATGTGTATATATATATATTTGCCAAACAAAAAATAGAGAAGGACACAGTAAAACATTGTGTATTGGAGGAAAACAAGTTTTGTATCAATACTGATGTGTCTGTGTGCAGAAGACCCAAAGAAATATTTTCTGTGTTATGTTGCATATAATAAAGGGGGGCTGTAAACATAAATGCTGGTTCATAGGATTAGTTTGTACTGCAGAGACAGGCAGACAGTAAGAGATACGCATGCTAGGTCCAGTAACAGATGTGTCTCATGGAACAGCATGGTGCCATTATGAGCTGATGGAGTTGCCATGACCTTGACCTGTCCTTTTCACAGGTTCAGTTGCCTGCTTTGGTCATCAGTCCTTTGAAGAAACATTTAAAACACAGACATATTCCTCCACAGGTGACCACTACAATCCTGCCTTTTTATAAAAGTTCATTTTTTCCACATCTATAGATGTTGTGCAGTTGTAAAGGGCACCTGTGTAAAAATATGCTGCAAGTAAAAGATACAGATATTTTAAAAATAGCTCCAATCTAATTTCTAATTACTTCTGTCCTTGTGATACCATTTTATTAATATATATATTTTTAGAATTTACAACAAACTATCTTCCTGCTTTCCTCAAATTAGCAAGGAGAATTGAAATGCAGTTTGGATTATTTTTGTTATGTTTGTTTTGTTTTTTAAATACACCTGCATTTTTTTCTTGCTGTCTTAATGCCAGTACAAGAAACCCAAGAGACAATGAAGAAATAAGGCTTTGACTGTGATCTGATTATACTTACTCAATGCTCTTTCAAGATCGTTAGAATTACTTCTGCTTTACAGGAACCGGGTTGTGTGAGATTAGAGTCATGCTTCACTGCTTTGCTTTAGACTGTCATTTTTTTGAGAGATTTTAACTTTACACTGTTTATTTTTGCTATCTTTCCATTCATTTGTTCATCTTTCAATTTGCTGTTTAAAAGATTTGACTCGAGTAGGAAGAGAAAAAATTACAATCAGCACACAAGCTGCTCATGTTCTGCTGAGAAACAAAAAACCAAAACTATTTTTGGTAGCAAAAGCCTCTTGCAAATAGATATTTTGTCTGCCTCCTGTTAGTAGTACATCAGTTTTTCTTTTAGTAGATAATGCTGTTGCATTTATTCTTTGATTTTAACAATGTCACATTCATGAGACAAGGTCATTTAACCTGTGTTTAGTAGGCAAACACATAAAGCTACAAGATAGCATGTAATGCAAACTATTTTCAAATTGGGTTCGGGAATTAGAATGACAGAATGAATGAACTCCAGATTTGAAGAGCAAACATTTAATGTAGCATGTTCAGCATTGGCCAACTTGATTAGATTAAATGCCATATTTTCATGCAAGGTGTAAATATTGAACTATAGCTCTATGCTGTTGATCAAAGCTGTTTGCTTGGCTGAGATGATTAAATAAGGGTTAATAAACATAACCTCTGCTAAATCTTCTATAACCAAATTTATCTCTCAGCTTCACCTACCGTAGATTTAATAACAAAAGCTGGCAATTGTGAGCCAGAATATTTAGGCACAATATCTCTTGAGCAGAGTGTTTGATATTTGCTCAGAGCAAGCGTTGTAATTGATTGACAGTCATAGGAAATGAGCTAGTTCTCATTTGCTCATTTGGACGGAGAAAGAGGCAAGGACAGTCTGACCATCTCATTCACAGTACGCCAAAATCTGATACAGTTATTACTACTTCTGGGGCATCCTGCACTATGATGTGTTGTATAAAAAACCTTCCTGTCTCTATTTTAGAGTTTGGAAATCTAATCATACTCTACCAATCTTGACAGAATTTATCATAAGACAAATAATGACGTTAGAGTGATGGATGGACTATATCAAAGAAGGTAAGCAAGTGTATACTAGTGCTTCCTGAGACAGGCAAAGATGGAGCATAATGCACAACAGTTCAGCCCCAGATTATAGGATAAAAGAAAGATGAAGAATTATATAGGATAAACCAGCATATCGAGAAGTTTACAAAGTTTAATTCAGAATTTGTACTTCATTACTTTGACTGTTGTCTGGTAGTCACGCTAAATTTTCTAAAAAATTGTGTGCAAGCTATTTTTCATTCCCACCTCTGCTCCCCCACCTTAGAGGATTTCTGAAACCCAGCTCTGGATAAGGGCATGAGGAGAAAATCAGTGGATAAGATGACATCCCAGCCTCATGAACTTCTTAAGTCTAAAAAAATGGTCCAAGTATGCAAAGTGATGAAGTATTAGATCTTTACTTAAAGAATCTCCTAAAATAGAAAAAGTCCAGAATATCAGGCTCTTCCTGCAAATGTTAGATATTCTGGGTTTACCTGGAAGTGGTATTAGAGTGTTTATCATAACCAATAAATATTATGGTCTCTGATATCCATATAAATTATGGTATGGAAAAAGCAGTGTAACTATAAGGTAAATGAGTTCTGTTATTGTAGCAAGTTGCTTCTCATACCCTGCTGCTGTCTTTGATGATGTTGAAGGCAGTGTTAAGGATACATTGCTTTGCTCTCTCAGGCTGAGTTTAGATTGTAAACCCGAAATATCATAAGTAAATATATTCATTGGGATTTTGATAGGAGAATATACTGCTTCTCTCTTCCGCATGCAAACCTGTTTGGAATATTGTCTGTGCATGTGCTGTGTGATTCAGCTATGACAAGCCTAGAAGGCAGAGAGGGAGAGATGAGGCACAAAGTTTTAACAGCTTGTGGGAACTCAGCAGCTTGTTAAGACAATGATGTGTAGCATAGGCAAGTAAAGCCAGACAGGCACAGGGCAAAGCATGTGTTATAAAGCCAGAATTTTGACTGGGAAGATCTGGCATTCAGGACGTGGCATTATTCCCAGAAACACAATAAGTCACAACGTGAAAGGCCTGCAACAAAAGCTTTATTTTCTGCAGCCGAGAAAGCCTGCTTAGAGTTTGACAAATGAACCAATGTGCATCGGCCTGAGTCTGCATATGGGTGAAAATCATAGCATTGTGGAATGGTTTGGGTTGGAAGGGACCTTAAAGATCATGTAGTTTCAACCAGCTGCCATAGGCAGGGACACCTTCTACTGGGTCACGTTACCCAAAGCCTTATCCAGCCTGATCTTCAACACCTCCAGGTATGGGGCTATCAAGACTTTTCTGGGCAACCTGTTCCAGTGTCTCAACAACCTCACAGTAAAAAATTTCTTCCTAATATCTAATCTAGATTCCTCTCTTTCAGCTTTAAACCATTACTCCTTATCCTATCATTGCACTTCCTGATAAAGAGCCCCTCCCTAGCTTTCCTGTAGGCCCTCCTTCAGTACTGGAAGGCCACTATTAGGTGCCCAAAGAGTCTTTTCTAGGCTAAACAAACCCAACTCTCTCAGCCTGTTCTCAAATAGGAGGTGCTCAAGCCTTCTGATCATCTTTTTCACCATCCTCTAGACTTACTCTAGCAGATCCATGTCCTTCCTGTGCTCAAGGCTCCAAAGCTGAACACAAAACTCCAGGTGGGTTCTCATAAGAACAGAGTAGAAGGGGAGAATTACCTTACTTGACCCGCTGGTCACACTTCTTCTGATGCTAACCGGGATACAGTTAGCTTTCGGGGCTGCAAGAGCACATAGTTGGGTCATGTTGAGCTTCAAAATCAATTAGCAGCCCCAAGTCCTTCTCCACAGGGTTACTATAAATCCATTCTCCACTCAGCCTTTATTTGTGCTTGGATTTGCCTTGACTAGTGTGCAGGACTTTGCACTTGGTTCTTGCTGAACTTCATGAGGTTCGCACAGGTTCACCTCTTAAAGCAGTCAAGGTCCTATTGGATGGCACCCCTTCCCTCCAGTGTGCTGGCTGTGCCACACATCTTAATGTCATTGACAAACTTACTGAGAATGCACTCAAACCCACTCTTCAAATCTCTGACAAAGATATTAAACAACAGTGGTCCCAAACATGACCCCTGAGGAACACAGGACAGCTGATGCTGTGATACTTGAGCTGCAGGAGCAAAAAGGTGCAAGAATGTGCAAGGAGAAAGTCCAAGGAGCTAAGTTAAGGCAGTACATTCAAAGAGCAACACACAGAGCAAACAAGCTGTGCAAACACTGCTTTGGTAACAGCAAAATTGAGGGAGACTAACACACATGTACTGGTAGAGTGACCAGCTGCAAGTTTAGCACTGACAGTACTTATGATCCACCCTAATCAGTGAATGTGACAAAAAATCATGACTTGGGGAGTCAAGATTTGTGCTAATTAAAAAAAGGTAGGGATTGGCCAAAAAATACCCAACATAACTGCTATTCTTTAAGTTTCAGAAAGCTTTCATAAGATTTTTTTCACCCTAAAAGCGTAAGTTGCAGAATGACACAGTATTTCTGTATGCATAAGAAGGAAAAATCAAAGAAACAGGAAGAGGAAATATATTTTCTTATAATTCTTTTTAAAAAGCAGACTAGTGATTAAATTTACAAAAGAGCTGTTTGCAGTGCACACAAATTCAAAAAGACAGGACAGAAGTCTTAATGATAAGCTTGTGTTATTTTAATGAAATGTAACTGACTATTTTTAACATATGAACCTAATAATTCAGAGGGTGTTGTCTTTGATGAGACATTCAGGGCAATTTCACAGGAAAGGTGGAATATTTTTGTCATGTTAGAAGACTTCATCTATGCTTCATTCACTGAAAAATACAGAGATGAAAAACTATCCTACAATCAAAGAAAGGAAGATAAAAGATTTAGATAATGGAACTAAAGCTTGAAGGTTGCCAGAGAGACTACAATCTTTATGAAAAGAATTGCAGTTAATTCCTCCAGGCACAGTTCATATTCTTGGCAAGACAGCCAAACATAATGGGTACTTAAATGTAAATAAAAGCATAACTGGATGTGATACAGACTCACATGGCCACACACAAACACATATGTGCACTTGTGATAAACAGACTATACAAGTGTGTACAGTAATAATGTAATATTTTTAGTAGGTTTTTGCTAAATCCTGAGCACTGGTCAAATCTACCATAGAAGATTAATATTATCAGTCTAAGAGTCCTTTTAGTGCAGAAGCATATGATCTGTATTCACTGACTAAATTAAAAATTGATACTAGGGCTTTGTATTCACGCCGAAATGTAACCTAAGATAATAGGATCTGTGAAAATATAAGTTTTCTGAATTTATAGGTGGTCTTCTCATACCCTTCCTTTTCCAAGAGGGGTGCTGGATTGTGCAGATAATGTTCATGATTGAATCACTTGTGGGTCCTGATATTTGGCCTTGTTGACACTGTTAGTGGAGCCAGGCTGACTCTGTATAGTCTTATACAGGACTCAAATCCAGAGACTCCTGATCTGGTCTCCAGTTTCAGGTACCCACTAGTACCTGAACATTTAGGCTGCCACTGCTCTGTTTTCTTCAGAATTCTATCTATGAAAAAAGGCAAGTCTCATACTTCTTTAGGAACGTCTGAATCTCTTTAAAAACTGGAAATAAGAACAGTTCAAATCTAGCAAAGCTAGAATACTTTAAGATATTTTTTCCTGCCTGGATATAAATTTTAAACCTATACCTGACAGGGAGACATTGTTCTACAGTCAGTAATGCAGGGTGCATCTGAGATATCCTTCAGCACTGGAAACCATGGAGCCGGTTCAGCTGCTCATCCATCCACGGTGAACATCAGATATTTACGAATCTTGCTAGTCTCTTGTTCAAGGCAGGAGCTACAAGAATTTTACTGCATCTTTCTCTCCACGCTAGCACCTTTGCTCTTTATACTTTTTATTTACAGAGGCATGCATTACTGTGGCTTTGATTAGAACTGTACGTTTGTGAGAGTGTAGATGAAAGTTTTGAGGAGATTTTGTATGGCTTTTTCAATAAATTAAGTGTCTTTGATGTGTGGATTCTTCCTTCTAAGTTCTCCCTTCTGACTGTGCAGTAAACTGAATTAGAGTGTAACCTTACTGCTCTGCCTTCCAAGAGGGTGTGATGTGTACTGCAAGCTTTCTTCATAGCCTTATTCTAGCTCAGAATTGCAAGTAGCATCTCTACAACATTTTTTAACAGACTTGGTTACTTGTTACTTACTCTATGTAGAAGGCAGTGATGGTATATGGAAAAGCCAGTGACAAATTTGAGATTTAGAATGCTTTTTTCCAAATCAGATCACTTGTGCATCCTTTGTCAGATTATTATACTCTGGCTGATGATGATCAGATGAGGAACTAAGCAAATATCTCACCTCTAACTGGAAAAAGAAAAGACACTGATAACAGCTATAACAGATAGTATTGTATTTTATTATTAAAGCAGAAACAGCACAATTTATATAAAATCCATATTGTTGCTTCATTTATCCTGTATATGGCATTCAGCTTCACAAGAAAAAAAAAAGATAAAAAAAAATCAGTATTGCATATTTAATGGATGCAAAATTTGTGAAGTTATGATTTTTAAGGTGTATTGTAAAAAATTCAAATAATCATGTAAATGTAAATGGGTAATTGTGATAGGCAGTGTATTCATACAGATTCGGTTTTTTACCTTATTCAAACTTCATCAATGATTTCAGAGAAAATGTAAAAGCAGGTTGCATAAACAAGTATAGAATAAATATATAACACAATGTAAGCAAATAAGAACAAGCCTCATACTGATTTCTGTGCTATAGGGAGATTTGGTATTAGGGTTAATATTGAAAGGAATTGAAAATCAGTCACCCTGTCTAATTGCAAGCGATTGGAGATGGTGCTCTCCTGAGGCTGCATTCAGATTCGTATGTTTTTGATTCTACAGAAATGCATAATTACATAGAAAGAGCTCCCAGTTCAACATTGTAGCTACAAGAACTAATATGTTCTTCAAATAATTTAATAGGTAAATTCCTTACTACGATACAAAGTAATATTACAATATTATAATAATATTCCAAAAGCAATGCAAAAGGTATACTAGTAACACTGAGATGTTTTGAAAAAGAAACATGAAAATTATCACAGCATTGCAAAACGTGCTTTTAGAAAAAGACACATTGGCCAGTATGGATATTATAGAGCTGACTGTCACTTGAGTGTTTTGAAACAATCACACACTTTGGAGTACATCCTTAAATATTCCTTATATTGCCTGCAGTATACTGATAATCTGTTGCTTTATGATAAGCTAATTATTCAGTATTTCTTTCATGATAGATCTCAGAGACTCAGAAAATACATATTTTTTTTTTGTGTGTGTGTGTGTATATTTATATATATATGCTTCACTATATTAAGAGCTGTAAAATCAAATAGCCTGAATTCATTCTCACTCTGAAGGGTGAATATGGCTGTATTGGAACCATTGGTAATTTTGCCTTTGAACTTCGATGAAATTAGGATTCTGTTCCCAAGACTAATTCCTGTTCAGTTCAGTTGCAACCCTCCCATTTCTTACATTCATGACAGGGGTGAAATACTTACAGGTTATAAATCCTTACAACTTGGGACAGAAGAGGAAAAATGGAAGAGGAAATGAAAGAACCCTCTCATTATGATCTCTATATTATAATTTTACATATTAATTCCCTCTCAACCTCTCTCCCTGCTTCTTTAAAACACATGGTAAGGGCCATTACCAAGCATGAAATAACAGTTAAATGATATATTTGGTACACAGTTCTAGCATAATATTATTCAGTAACACCTATTTTCTAAATTGCAGCTCTATGAATTGCAGTCTGCAGCTGATCATAAATTGATTTCATTTGTTATTTTTCCAAGATTCCCTTCTGGAAGTAATGAAATCTTAGAATTATTACCTGTAATTGCTATTTAAGAATTTTAGATTGACACCATACTTCTAGCTTAGAAAATTAGTTGTAAGGGGCAAAACTTCAGTAGATGCAGACGTAATTCCACTGGCTTCACTGGAGCTGAAACAGTGATAACTAGCTGAAGATCTGTCTCATAAATCAATAGAATTTCAAATAATTATTTTTATGAACTCTGTAGTGAAGTTTATCCATGGGTTTTGGTTTCTTTTTTCCTTTTTTACTCCAGAAAACTTCTGGTTCTGCTGCTTATTTCTCATATGTCTTTTACATAATGTGTTCCTGCGAGTCTCCTTGGACAAGGTGATTGCTAAAAGGTAAACCTTTGAAGAGAGGTATATAGACTGATTAGGTGCTGTTATGTATAATAAACTTATTAATAAAAGTATTTTAGTCACTGAAACTGTGTGGAGATTGTGAAAAACAAAGGTATAAATGATCTTAGCAATAGTGCAGGTTTTTTTCTCAAGTTTTGGGACAAATTCTTTTCTTATTCACTTCAGTCCAATGCAGCTGTTGGTTGCATCATGACACACAGGATTGGGAAAGCATTAGCTGGATGGTCTGCAGAAAAATGGCAACAGAATGAATCTGTTGTTTTTCAGAGGCCCTACAGGGATCAGTACAGATTGTAATCTCGTAGTACAATAATCAATGCAGTGCCATTGCTTATATCAGGAATGGGCATAATACCAGAGGAAGAAGGATATGCTATGTGTATAACTCATTTTAACTGCATAAATTTTGAACTGTAAGCATTTGTTTCATTGTTAGTAGGCTGAAAAAAAATTCTTTAGTTATACTGAGACTAGGAAGATTAGACTAATAATAAATTCCAGGCTTTGCCTACAAGGTTTGGGTTTTTTTTGCCATAGCAAGATTTTGAGTGCAATGATTTCTTGGGGATTCAGGCAATCTATCCTCTAATTTAGATTCAAGAAATTGATAACACAATGCACCAAGGTCAGAGGGCAGATAATATTCTTTCCTGCAAACAAGTAAGATTAGCTTTCATTTGATTTGGAGTGAGAAAAAGTACAGGAGTGCAATAGTTCTAGATTTGTAAAAGAGAGAGATCAGTCAACAAGTAATAAATATTGAATGTGTTGCATACAACTAATTTTTACACACATTTTAGAAAGAGGAAACTTATAGTCTTACAATTTTTCTTCATTCACCTCAAGCTAACATTTTAAAAAATATTTTATGATTCTAGCAACTACAAGCATCTCACCAAACACTGTAGTTACCCTACATGAAGTCAATGTTTATATAATTATAGATAGCAAATCCCAAGAGATGCTATTAAACATATGTTTGGTTTTTTTTGCATTGAACGGTTCTGCAGCATTCTTCTGCCTGAGAGGCTGATCTCCAATGCCACTGAAGTGCCATCCTCCAGTTTTATGTTTAATCAGCATGTTTTACCTTTTCATCTCCATTTTTCCTTCTGACACTTTGAGCCTCTAATTATTACTCTCTTAACAAAGACAGACATTTTGTCTGTGGCTTTACTCTTGTTCTCTTGTGGGAGTCTAACTCACATGCTTGCTCACATAACAGCTTTCTCAGTTTTCTCCAGTCTGCTGTGCTCCCCTGGACTATGAAGCACAGGTACTCAGCCACTGGGCTAAATCTTGGTGGGCATCATCCTTCAGCCCATTAATGCTGAATGCCAAGATATAGGCTCAAATATTTATGTTGGTTTGTGAGAGTTCAAACTATGTCCTTCTGTCTCTCTGTGCGACATACATATAGATGAAGCAGCATGTAAAGAAATAACTCCTTTCTCTTTGGTTTTTGAAGCACTGTTCTGGAGAAGGTCCAGAGTTGTGAAACCTGGGTGGTGACTGCACCTTCCTTCAAAGTTGAGCATGTTATTGCCTGTATAGTATGACCTTTTGACATTTCCTACTGGTAAGCTCAGGCCATCCATTGATTGGCTCATTGACCTCTGAGAGTCACATCTGGAGGCTGGGTAGGCACAAGAACATTTTAGGCAGAGCCCCAGCACCCGGACTGCCTTAGGATCCCAGTAGGAAGCAATACTTGAATATTACATCCAATAACACTGAGTACAGCACCCTCTCAATCCTTGATCTTCCCCTTGAGAGTCTAACTCTGAAATAAGTATCCAATTAACTAAATGAGAGTGTTAGTAATCACTTGGGGTGGAACAGCTTGGCTTTTGGAATGCAAATATAGAAAATACATATGTATGTGTTTTGACACACACATTTTATGGCATGTGTGCATGTGTGTCTGCACGCTTTAATGATTTTGTCTGGTATTAGCTGTGCTACATCATACTGATAATATAGAAGTTCCTCAGGAAATAGCAGGAGGTTTCCAAATAAAACTAAATTGCAATTATAAGCACTGCCATGATCTTTGTGGAGCTTGGGTTGCTTTATTAAGTACCCACTTAAACTTCCACCAGACTAATAGTGTATTGCTCAGCTTGAGATTCTCCACAATGAGGAAAAAATATATTACAAAAATTTTTGTTTTAATTTACTCTAACAATTTTCAGAAACTACTGGAATCTCACAGGTATGATCCAGAATAAATTGCTGGGGCTGTCACTACAAATAATACACTGGAAACAGTCTTAAATAGAGATATAATTCAGGGTCTCAGCTGGCCACTAAGCAATTATAGTTCTTTGGGTTAAAAGAAGGAATAAATTCCATACTGCTATGGAGAAAAGTTGTGTAAGCAGCGTCTTCCATGTTCATTTAGACTCATCCATAGGAAGTAATAAAACACTGTTGCTGGTCTGATGGATATGGGAAAGGCTGCCATGGCCTGATGTGTTACAGTCTGATGTGCTGGGCAGTGAAAATAAGATTTTCCTTCAGAGCTGCTATATGTGGAGGGTATCTTTGGGAGAAACAGATTTTATCTTTGTTGACAAGCAAAACTGCTTTTTGGAAAGACTTTTCAGTAAAAATTTGAAAATAGTTCGTGGAATCACAGAATCATAGAATAGTTATGGTTTGAAGAGTAGGTTTGTATGGGACTGATCTGGCTGCCACCTGCATAAACCTGAAAGAACGTCAAGTTCCAATCCACTTGTCAGGGACAGCTTCCACTAGGTCAGGTTGCTCAAAGTCTCATGCAACCTGATCTTGAACACCTTCAGGGATGGGGCATCCAAGACTTCTCTGGGCAACCTGTGCCAGTGCCCCACCATAGTTGTGTAAAAACTCTGAAATTTTCAAGGAGAATGAGATAACTACTAGGGTCAGGGAAAACACATTAGTCTTTTGGTTGCAATTTTTTTCACATCTGGGAATATAAGATAAATGTATTATAACTTCCTTACAACTATTATGAAGGTAAAAATAAAATTATGAAATTATTTAAATTATCTTTTGATTGATTTTATTTGATTTGGGTTTCTTTTGGATTCTTTTGTTCACAACGTCTTTAAATTTTTGAATCTTTCCTCCTGGTTTAGGACTGTAGATTGTTTTAGAATCCTCCAAGTTTTCTATGTAATTGTTCTTTTAATTGTTACTCTTATGATATGTGAACATTACTCTTTTTTTTTAGTGTCTGTTATCTATTTTGTAAAAGTTTAAAGGATGGTCAAGCTGATTTCAATTTCGTGAGAAGTTGTCCTTCAATAGGACTTCGTTTTAGAGAAGGACTTGTTAGACATATAAATTGGAGGCAAAAGCTCCTTGATAAGGCATCTTGAGGAGAAAAAATAAGTATGAAGCAGAGCAGGGAGAAAATGAAATTCAATAAGACAAAGTCATGCACTTAAGGAATAATAGGAATTACTGCTGTAAGCTGGTAGCTCATCTTTAGGAAACAATATGGAAAGAGACATATCAGTGGACCACTGTATAGATATACAGTTGTTCTAAAGTCATTGTTCAAGGTACCAATGAGACCTCATCTGGCTATTGGGTAGAACCCTTGCTGCCAGTATTTGGGAAGGATGAGTTCTAATATGAACAGGTTGATAAAGAATTATGAGGATGATCAGAATAGAGATGACACTGAAATAGCTTTCTATAATTTAGCAAAATGAAAAATATACTAGGGTTAGAGCCGAGTATTAATTGGTTTATCAAAGAAGTGAGTACTACGTAGAAACAAGAACTGAAAGACATAAGAACAAATGTGCCTGAACAATCTATGAATAAATTTAAGCTTGACTTCTGAAACGTGTCTTTCCATCAGGGAACTAAAGGCCTGGAGTAGTGTTTCACACAGTGGAATTTTGAAATGGAGCTCAATATAAGGAGAAAATCTGCATAATTTGGTTGCTTGTTCAGCAGGAAAATGAACTTTGATCCAGGATTTGCTATGCCAAAACTACTTTAATTATGTTTATGCAAAAGAACAATTACAAACATAAACTCTAAAATTCTGAGTATTATGAACCAGTTATTAACACATCACGACTTTTCCTTGATTCCAGAGAGATGTGTCGGGTCCTGTCATGATTTCCTCAAGACGTTAGTAGCACTTATTCTTTAATAAAAACTAAATTTTTGCTGTAATCCCTTGTCTAGTCCTTTCATAGTAAAGAACAATTCAGTCTCTTTCCAGACTCCATCCCACTACCCTACATCAAAGCAAGGGGTTTCTTTTGTCAGTGATAGGTTTGTAGATAGACTGATGTGCCACCCATCTTCTTAAACTTGTCTCCTGGTCCTTTTTTTTGGTCTATTATTTTACTGCAGTGACAATACATACATATTCTCTACTGGCAGTGACAGCATGTGTACGTGCATGTGTGCATATATGTATATATGTATATTCACTTCTTCCAGGCATATTGAATCTTCATAAATGCCTTCATCTTCTCTGCACTAGGCAGCTACCACTGAAAGCACCATCAATTTCCTTTTTTTTTTTGGCCAGAGAGAGGTCAGGACTGAAAAGAACTCCTAGTCTGCTGTCTGCAGTGTCTAATAAAGTCTAGTTAGAAGAGAGTCCCCTCTCACAGCTGACTGTGCTCAGCCCTGTGCAGCAACAGAAGATTTCCATGCTTTTTTCTCCAGAAACTGAAAGGAGCCCAGTGACCCCCTTTCTGCATTATTACTTTTTCTTGCTTTTCTATAAGGCTTTTGGGAGAAAGTGAAAATGAGGGTCGAGAGTGGGATGACTAATTTTTGCCAATAAGAATACTAGACTTAAAATGGTGAAATGCACGATGGCATTTCCATCTTGTGCATGTTGGATTTTGGTACGTCTCAAAACATTTAATAATACTTTTTTTTTTCCATAAAAGACCTATCTTGTTTCATTTGGTGAGATGAATTTTAAAGTAAATTTGTTTCTGAATCTCATAATTTAGGGAACAATAACAAAAAAGAAAATAAATTCATATATTACTGTATTCTAGAGACCAAGGTAGTATTTGGTGCAAGAATATGTTATTAATCTTTTTAAAATGTCATAATTGTTAAAGCCAAGCTCATGATTTTCAACCCAAATACTTTAAATGACTTTCTTTCTGCTGTGCTAAGCAAGCATCTGTTTCACTGGCTCCACTGGTCCATGAAGTAACACGAAGGAAACAAATGAGGATAGAAAGATGTAAGACTGTTTTAGAATGCAGCCTGTGTAAGGAAAGACCATCTCTTCTGTTAACCATTAGTGACACAAACAATGTAAGATAGAAGAATGTCTGGAGGCTGTCTTCAGTAATCACTATTTGGTAGCAGCTGATAAGATAACTGTCTGAGAAACAAATGAATACCATGTCATGCACATATATTTGGCAATTAATATCACAGGATTAGATTGCAAGCAGTAAATACTGACTGCACTTCCTTTCTTTATTCCATGACAGCCGTATCCAGAAGTAAGTAATGTACACCTCCACAGCATCGCAGCAAAATAATAACAAGCTATTAACTTGCTTGAGTTGGCCACGTGAAGTATCGTTAAATACTGTTGAAAAGGTAATATTTCCTACTGATAGACTAGTGTTTTGAATTCTTAATATAATGAACTTCAAGAAGCTCAGATTGTGCTGAATTTGATGGTTTTAAATTTTCCAGATGTAATTGACTTTGAGAAGAACTTTACTAACTGATGTTAAAAAGTGTTATACACTGGGTGAAATTGTTATTCATACTTCGATGCTTTTTATCAGGAAATTCCACAAAACATATAAAGACTACAGCATCCCTGTTAACTTGTAAGTTATATAATGAACATTGCATGGAGGGACTGCCATGCAAGTCTCCTACTTGTTCTATTATCCCATTCAACACTACAAAGAGCCAAATATTCCAGGTTATGAGTTGTATAATAGATAATTTTGTATTAACTTGTTTCTTCTAAGCCTTTTTAATGAACTTTGTTTGCAATATGTGGGTTTATTTATGATCTCCTTATTCCACAACATTGTGACTTCTTCATAATTTTGTCCATCTCTAGTTCATCTGTTTGGCCAACAAAGTCAATTCAATCATTCAATTAAAAGTTAAATTGAAGACCATTTACTACTGGTTTTAAAAACAAAAATCATCACATGCTTTAGTGAGCAAGCAAATATACACTGAATTTATTAAGAGAATGTGTTTTTGCATCATGAGATCACTGTCCAGAAAATAAATATTGCAGAAGACGGAACCCGAGTCTGTATTCTTGTAACTTGTGAACTGGCTGCTGGGCTAAATGTGAGGATATTCCTAAGGCCTTTTATAACATCTCTTAGCATGCAATTATGTGGAAGCCCATCCTGTTGCTCCCCATGCATCTTTTTAGCTATTACTGTTAGTTTCAAAAACTCATGACATTACAGAATAATTCAGTCTGGAAGGGATCTCATGTGGTCTACAGTCCAGCCCACTTCTCAAGGCAGGTTGCTCAGGGCTTTACCCAGTCTGGTCGTAGAAACCATCACGAATGGAGACAGCACAGCCTCAGCGGGGACCTGTTCCACAGTATAACCACCTTCACATGGCAATTGGTTGGGTTTGGTTTTCTTTTTCTTTCATATAAATTAATATTCACATAGTTCCTTTTGTAAAAACACGTTACATTTTCTCAGGGCCAAAAATACTGTAAGAGAATGGGGAAATAAAGTCATCCAAACTACCATTCCTCGGACAATAGGCAGTATATAAAATCCCAACATATTTGAGGTTGAAATTATCTCAAAATATTTTTGTGTTCTACAACAAATTAAACTATTTAACTGTATTAAATGGCCCAATGTAAAATATTTCTATAGTTTATGGAAATATGGGTTTGTGGCTGAATTTGAATACAATATTTTCTTCAGTTTTGGACAGCTTTGACAAAAATGTATAAATTTATGTGGCAGAATAAACTGGTTTTTGTCCAACTCTTTTGGACTGGGAATTCAGGAAAAATACCAGAAAGATTCTTATTGACCAAACACTTTGTCTTTTCAGAACCTGTCACAGGGACTGAAAGTTTAAATAGTTGTAAAATATAGTGTGGCAGTAAATTGGATTAATGGAGTGTCATTTTATTAAACAATTAGACAACGACTGCTGTCTTTACGCTGATTTTTATTTTTGCATGACACAACCTTCACCTCAAATATTTCTTTTTAACCCCTTTTCTGTGATATTAGGTTTCCTTTTAAGTTGAAGTAGTACAGAAACCAAAAAAACACCTTCAAACAAAACCAAGAAAATAATTCTTCACCCTGAAATGAGCTGAGTTTTAAGAAATATAATGATTTATTGATTGTTCTGGTTTTGAGGAGATATAATCAATGGATGTCATTTTACAGGAAAGGTACAAGACCTTTTGTATACAATGAGTTTAGTTGTAATCCATTGAAAAGCATCTCTGGAAGCCAGTATTTCAAATATTGTGCAGCATATAATCATTATTTTAAAAAGGATTCATCGTACTGCTTGGATGAAAAATTCGCACCGAACAGACAGTATTTAATGAGTAAATCAATAATGTTCATTTCAGGAAAAAATTAGGTATGGAATATAGCTAGGGAAGATAATAAAACAAGTTCAAATACTAAATCTCAGAACTGATGACCCATTAGGGATAATGCAATTCACTGCAGTACCAAGCTGAAGTGTATTAGGAAACTTACATCACAAAATTTGCTGTGCAAATGCAAATTCGATCTAATTTGTCACATGATTAAAACTCAGAGAGAAAGATATTCTACTACAGTGTAAAATAACAGCACTTTGACAGAGCTACACTGGATAAGAAGTATAAGCATAAAGGATTGCTGCTCATTATTAATAAACTGTTGTATATATATACACACACTATTAGTAAGGAAGAAATACACAGGTCTGCTCTCAAACACAGTTCTGCTGTTTACAGATACACTTGGTATAATATAGCCTAGAAACACACTTTGATGCAAACAGTAGTTTTTCAGGTAAGTGTTTTTACTGTTTTGTTTTTTTTTTATCCATGTTGCAGTAAATAGCCCTTAGAAAATGGTACTTTGGGAAAGTGGGAGAGGGAGGTTTCATTTCATATGGGACTCCTGGCCATCCTAACCTGCAAAAAGCCTGCCACCTCCTGGAACAAGAATAAGAAGTAGAGTAATAGTAGCGAAGTTTGCTGAGTCCTTTAAACAAATTTCACTAAAACTGACTTAAAATGTGTAACGGGGCACTTTCCTATGCGGAGAAAGCTGTTTTTTCTTTCTTCCAGCCATAAAGACGACTTGTGCTCATAAAATTCTCCAAAGCACAGCTTGACTGTGCAGGGCATGACAAAGAGAACTAACTGTTAGACTTTCACATTCATTTCACATCTTTCATGTGATTTCTTAAATAGCTTCAAATGAGATTTCATTTTAGTTTAAAAGGGTGTACAGGTTTGCCGGTTCATATGTTTCCTTTGTACTAACACTTGAGGGTCAGCTGAGAGATGCAATTATGAAAATCTCTAGGTATAGAAAAAACCTGCAATCTATACATGAATTACGGAAGAGTTTGAATAGCTTGTGAATACATGGAAATCCATACAATTGTAACCTCCAAAATACAGGAGGGTATTGACATGTCTCACAGAGAACACGATAAATGCTGCCGCAACAATCCTTAAAACCAAAATGTAATTAAATCAGACCACATATGTGGTAGCACTACCCTGTTGCTGCTGAAGCACAAGGGTTCAATTGGTGTATACAAGTACCTCTGTAATCTGACTCTTTTAGATATTTATGAGGGTTTCATTTTTGAAGCATCTGAATTTTGCCTACCACTGCACTAAAATGCAGCTGTCTCAGCTAAGATCATTGATCCATTTATGATGTTTCTACTTCCATTACTGTTCCTAAGATTTTGTCCATAAAGGTAACATACATGCTGGGATCTCATCCTTCTTGCAAACCTGAGTATTCAAGTCTTTGGCTCTTCACATTGGGTACCCCCAGTTCCTTGACAGCGATAATATTTTTGTCTCATTGTTACGTGGTCTTGGACAAGTCACACAACAGCTGTTGTTGAAGGCTGTCTTATACTCTGGTTGCATTTGCACAGATGTGCAAATAAAAAGGCAGGATGATCCACCTTCTTCAAGGATTTTATGGTGTGCAGCCAGAAGAGGTCCCAGTAAGAAAAAAAAAAGGCTTTTTATTTCTTGTAGATGCCTATTAGCTGTTTAGGTGTCTGCATGTGTATTAATGTAAAAGTACACTTAAAATTTAGGGTTTTTTTGATTTATGACAAAGTGAAAGAGTTGAAAATTACATTCAAATAAAGAACTTATTAAGTGCTTTTCAATGTTATTTCTGCTTTCTTACAGTGTTTCCACAGGTCATTACACCTTATCTTTGTTTTTAATTTAACATATTCCCAAGTTCTACCATGCTCAATCAACTCAGAAGTTATGGAAGAGCATAATGGAGTTCTCATTAAAGGATGAGATTACATAGTCATCTAAGAGTAGGAAGTGATCTTTTGAAATTAAATCACTTATACTTTGGGGTAAATGTCTCATTAACATTTAGTTGTATTTGGTCTTAAAAGACTTGAAACAAAATAAACTTATATTTATGCATATGCTAATATAAGAAATTCTTATTTATCTGATAAATGTCATGAGTGTGTTTTCTTCATTTTAGATTAATTATTTTTGTCATACAAGTAAAATGAAAAAAAAATAGTAAAATAAATTTTGAACTTGGAAAAGTTGTTAAAATTGACCTGCTTGTGGAAAAGTATTTAATCTCTGTCAACTAAAATTTTAGCAAAAATAATTTCATCATTGAAATTTCTTGAAGTATGCACAAAATGCATACTTTTTATTAACAAAGATGAAAGAAAAGGCAAAATGGCCATTTTGAAATATCTTCCTTAACCTGGAAATTAGATATTACTTTAGGAAGATCAACATTTTTATTGTTTTTCTGTAATGCTTTTTTCTCAATACTAGTCATAAAATCATGCACCATTTTAACTTTGCAGTGGTAGGAAAATATGCTAAGTCTCTCAAACTGAATATTCGTTTGCTCAGATAAAATCTTAATGAAATAATCAGAATTGAGCAGATTTCATACACCTCTCTCCATCCTTATAGTGAGACCCTAGCCAATAAACTGTTGAGATTAGTGATAAGGAAGAGTCAGAAATTATTAGTTGGATACAAGCATATTCCTCAAAGTCACGTACAAAAAGAGACTAAAATCTGTAATAAATAAAAAACTTAATTAGAGTCTAGCAGCTACACATACAGATCTCAGCTTTTTATGTCTTATGCAGTTATAACATAATGGCTGATCAGTGCCTCAAATAAAGACATATTGACATTTTGTACTGCAAATATGGCAAAATAATAAAAAACCCACGTAGTTGGTGTTATTTATTTCTTTTACTGACATGCTCAGCTGGTAGAACATAAATTGTGTTATAGTCCAGCACAATTCTACAAGATGATTCCTTCATGTCAAGAAAGAAGTTGGAACAGAGCAATGCGTTGTTTCTTCCTTCCATTGTCTCTTCTAGATGAAACATGCCATGTATTTTTCCATTGCTCTTTATTCTGATAAATATGAAGACTATTTCCATCTTTCTGTCCCACCAAGATTCTGAGCTTCGGTCTCACAAGTTGAGTCCCCCAAATCTTCAATAAAGATTAATTTTCTGATAAAACTGTGTATCTTTACCTACATTATAAAACAATATGCTATTCTTTGTGTAATAACTCTGAAAAATAATGAACTCTATTATTGTTCATATTCTATCAGAGTCCTATTGTAGTTGAGCATTAAACAGTGTTGTATTATATAATATTTTGTACAGATTCATATGCCTACTGTGGAAATATATGTCTTAAAGGATGGCATCTTTGGTTCAGTGCTAAAAGAAGTTAAATAATAAATTTTTTTCTATTTTCTGGTTGCTTCCAGAAGATAATTTTAAACTGTGTCATAAGTAAACGCAATATTTATAGCTTCTTTCTGTGACTGTGTCTCCCCAGGTTGAATATGTGTGTCTGTGGGAGAAGAAGATGAGAAGATTAACATAAAGACTTTGCAATAATCCAAAGACGAATGAATTCTGGCACTCTTTATTTTCTTCCATTTTGTACCGGCAGCAAGATGCAAAGCTATGAATGCATGCATGTGGTTTAAAGCATGTTGAGTAATGAGAAATGACAGATGAGGGAGCTGTGCTACAGAGCCAGGTGAGGACACTGGGATGTAATGAAGAGGACTTGCAGACAAAGGTAAATGAGAAGCTTGGCTCAAAAGCTTTTTTTTTTCAAACAGGGCAGGATCTGAAATAAAAGCACAGAAAAGAAACTTACTTATAAAATTGACTCTTATTTCTAAGATCTCTCACTTCTCTGTTATTATTACAGATAATCATTTAAAAGAAAGCAACAGCTCTCTGTGCCTTGATTTCTCCAAGGGTGAAAAAAGGCAAATGTCTGCCTCCATTCTTAATTCATCCCTGTCAGTAGAATAAATTGTTGTTGATAGTTGATTGCGATGATCTCAAATATAAAGTGATATGAGATATATTTCTGCATGTCATTACTTAAAGATAACAGAATATAATTTTAAGAGTGGCCTCTTTTCCTTTATCTCTTGCACTGTAAATTTACTGTCTCCCTGCTTTCTTGGTGGTATAGGAGTAAGAGACTCTTCGTTATTCTATGATTCTATAAGTCATATCTGTCTTCTGAATAACCTTGCTAGTCTTCATCCTGCTCCTTGATGAGAATAAATTATTTTTGCACTCATTGTCTCTTTGCAGAACCCCATGCAACCTAGCTTTGTTATTAGATCAGATACAAAAGCATGTTTAATTATTGTTTCACAGCTTAGTTAGGGGCAATTAGTATCATCTAAGTAATGTTAGAGTAGAAGGAGAAAATATTGGTCAACATGTGCTACTACTGTGAAGAATCGAACAAATTGTTACTAGGAAGGGAGAGGTCAATCCATGTTGCCATTGTCATGATAGAGATACATAGCAGTATTTACTTCTTTATTTAAATGTCACAGGGAGTTTTGCTGTAATGAGTAATGGGATTCTTTAAGAATTAACACTGTATTACGCACAGATAGGACTGCCTGATTCCTGCTTCTTATTACCGCTTTGTGAATTCTTGTACTGATACACAAATAAATATAAATTTAGATTTGAACCACATATTTCTTCACTGATTTTGCTTCTTTTCAGAAACTCTTCGTAATGTAATAATGTTACTGTTTAAAAAAGAAGACTACTATTAATGAATCTGTGAGTCTGTGAATTTTTCTAGATGTGCTGAAGACAGTTTAGAAAGACTGTGAGAGACTGCAGTTTACTGGAACATACAATTACAGCTCAAGGGTGTGTAGTGCTCTGCTAGATACAAATCATAGCATCATTAGGTTGGAAAAGACCTTAGAGATCATCAGCTCCAACCGTACCTGTCTACTACTAAATCATGCCCCCAAGCACCTCATTTACTCACCTTGTAAACACCTCCAAGGGATGGTGACCCAACCACCTCCCTGGGAAGCCTGTGCCAGTGCTTGATAACCCTTTGTGTAAAGAAATTTTTCCTGATGTCCAATCTAAACCTCCTCTGATGCAGCTTGATGTCATTCCCTCTTGTACTATCACCTATCACTTTGGAGAATAGACCAACACCCACCTATCCACAGTCTCCTTTCAGGTAGTTGTAGAGAGCGGTAAGGTCTCCCTTCAGCCTCCTCTTCTCCAGGCTAAACAATCTCAGATCCCTCAGCCGTTCCTTGTAAGACTTGTTCTCCAGCCCCTTTGCCAGCTTCGTTGTTCTTCTTTGGACGTGCTCCAGGACTTCAATGTCTTTCTTAAAGGGAAGGGCCCAAAACTGAACACAGGATTCAAGGTGAGGCCTCACCAGTGCTGAGTACAGGGCGAGAATCACTTCTCTGGTCCTGCTGGCCATGCTCTTTCTGATACAAGCCAAGATGTCACTGGACTTCTTGGCCACCTGGACACATTGTTGACTCATGTTCAGTCACTGTTGACCAACAGCCCCAGGTCTTTCTCTGCCAGGCATCTCTCCAGCCATTCTTCCTCAAGCCTGTAGTGTTGCATAGGGTGTTTGTGTCCCAAGTGCAGGGCTCTGCACTTTGCCTTGTTAAAACTCATCCCATTGGTCTCAGACCATCAACCCATCCTGTTCAGATCCCTCTGTAGAGCCTCCCTACCCTCCAGCAGATTGACACTTCCTCACGGTTTAGCAACTTCCACAAACTTGCTAGAGGTACACTTGATCACCTCCAACAGGTCATTGATAAATATTTAGAACACTGAGGACTCCCCTGAGAGCACTGAGCTCTGGGGAACTCCAGTTGTGACCAGCCTCCAACTGAATTTAACTCCATTTACCAAGACTCTTTGGGTCCAGCCATCCAGCTGGTTTTTTACCCAGGAAAGCGTGTGCCTGTCCATGGAAATGGCAGCCAGTTTCTCAAGAAGAATATGTGAGAATCTCTGTCAAAGGCTTTACTAAAGCCCAGGTACACTATATCCACAGCCTTTCCCTCATCCAGTAAGTGGATCACCTTGTCATAGAAGATCAATAAGTTACTCGGTGCCCTCAGCTCTTATCTGCTCTAACCAAGTATTTACCTATACAGGTTGTTCTGTCTACAGTTGTCCTTTCCTGCTTTTTCCTCCGCTCTGTACAGATTTCCTACATTCCTTAATTTTCATTGCTCCTTTGCTTCAGTCCTAGCCCCAAAGTTTCTGGCATTTTATCTTGCCTTTTTAACCTGGGATATAAATGAGGAAAAGCCAAGTGGGAACTATTATCACGGTTGCCTGCATATTACTGAGTGATTATTAGAAGGCTGTATGTGGTTCTTATATAAATATGCAAAGCCAAGCAATGATAAATGACAAAAACCAAATCATTAAAAGGTGCCCTATCCCTACACTATCATAGAAAGAAAGTATCTTATAAAAAATAATTGTAAGATATAGTTTCATTGGTTTGCTGATTCCATAGTGGAACACTTCAGATCTAAATGACTTTTTATTATAGCAGAGGTTCAGTGTTTGGAAATAGCAACCCGTTGAAAGAGCACCTGGTTTAGCGGTGAGGGTAGTTAACTGCTCAGTAAGCTAACTTGGTAATCTCTCATTAACATATGAAGTTGTTATAAGTTATATTTCTTTTACCGTGGTGATCACCCATTGATGAAATAGTAAAGGGCAAACTGTATCAGAGGAATTTGGTAAGGAGGCTTCTGGATATGATGGAGTCTCCTTTATTAATCAAGTGACTATTCTTAAATTTCCTTTTCACATCATTTACAGAGATTTGCAACGGAAATAATGAAATACTCTGTTATTGAAAGAAAAAAAAATTAAATATGTAGTTTCAAATAAAAAATCTTTCATCTACAATCAAAGCACCAGAGGACAAGCTTTTTATACCAGTTACACAATAATTTTGGAACAGCCGTAATGGGAAAGAACTTTACTCTTGGATAAGAGTGAAACCTGATCAAATCTCTCCTAGAATCATAGAATCATACAATAACCAGGTTGGAAGAGACCCACCGGATCATCGAGTCCAACCATTCCTATCAAACACTAAACCATGCCCCTTAGCACCTCGTCCACCCGTGCCTTAAACACCTCCAGGGAAGGTGACTCAACCACCTCCCTGGGCAGCCTCTGCCAGTGCCCAATGACCCTTCCTGTGAAGAATTTTTTCCTAATGTCCAGCCTAAATCTCCCCTGGCAGAGCTTGAGGCCATTGCCTCGTGTCCCTGTCACTTGGGAGAAGAGGCCAACACCTTCCTCTCTGCAACCTCCTTTCAGGTAGTTATAGAAAGCAATGAGGTCTCCCTCAGCCTCCTCTTCTCCAGGCTAAACAACCCCAGCTCTCTCAGCCATTCCTCATAAGGCCTGTTCTCCAGCCCCGTCACCAGCTTTGTTGCTCTTCTCTGGACTCGCTCCAGAGCCTCAACATCCTTCTTGTGGTGAGGGGCCCAGAACTGAACACAGGATTCGAGGAGCGGTCTCACCAGTGCCGAGTACAGAGGGAGAATAACCTCCCTGGACCTGCTGGTCACACCGTTTCTGATACAAGCCAAGATGCCATTGGCCTGCTTGGCCACCTGGGCACACTGCTGGCACAGTCGGCTGTCAACCAACAGCCCCAGGTCTTTCTCCTCCAGGCAGCTTTCTAGACAGACTTCTCCTAGTCTGTAGCACTGCATAGGGTTGTTGTGCCCCAAGTGCAGGACCCGGCTTTTGGCCTTGTTAAACCTCATGCCATTTGACTCAGCCCAGCGGTCCAACCTGTTCAGATCCCTTTGCAGAGCCTTCCGACCCTCCAGCAGATCCACACTTCTACCCAGAAGTGTGACCTCCTGACCTTGAACTAAAAGGTAAGACCAGTTAAGTTTGTTCTCAGCTCCTTTTGAGGCAATTAAAATAAATATTATCTAAGAAAGTAACCCCAACCACAGAGAACTATTATAGAATTAAGATATTTGAAAATTAATTCTGCTCTTAGTATAAATTAAAAACAACAGACTTACATTAAAAGACGATGTTCTTTAACTGACAGGTGACTGAGAAAGTAGACTTGAGATCTGTGAACTTGAGTACATCTGTGTTAATCCACAGTAACAGAAAACATGTTTATGTGCCCTCTGTTAGCACAATCAACACATTGCTTAAGCAGATACTTAATTCTAAGCATAGCTATAACTCTTATTGATTTTATTGGGACTTAGGCATATAATTAAAGTTTAGAATGTCTTTAGTTAACTTGCGAATGTTTCTATCTTCTTATCCTTGTCTTTGTTAAAGCCAGCACATGTTGCTTCTATTTTTCTCTGCTTGTTTTAATTTAGAGTATTGATAGTTGTCTCTAATCTAGAATACCTATACATCACAATATATGAAAACCTTAAATATTTAGAATCCCTTCTTTATGTTAAATAAGCAGGAAGGAGAAAATATCTAGAAAGTTAATTGATCTTTTGTATTTAAAAGAGACCTCAGAAATAAGAAAATTAATGGATGTTTACTCAAAAGTATTTGGTTTTGCTAGAGGTTTTGCTGGAGATATTCACGGAATTAATTTGCTTTTCAAAACAAACAAATATAAATGTATGTTTTACAAAAAATGGAAGACTTGGCAGCATCATTAGGAGTTTGACATCTAAGCATGATTGCAAATTTTCTCACATAAGCTTGCAGTGCCATAACTTCCATTGATTCGACTATATAAGTAACTTACCCAGTCCAGTTGACACAGCAGCAGTGTTAGCTTCATACTGCTTTTCACACATCCATGAAAAAGGGGCATCATCTTCTCTTTGGTAACAAAGACAACCTGTATAATCTGCCACCCTTTTCTCTGTGAATTTATGCCTAATCAAACTGTCTAGCTCTACAACATTGTACTTTAATAATTGTCTTCCATTCACAAACAGAATCTACATTCATATGTTAAATTAAAAATAAAATTATTCACTACTACTGCTCTTGGCTTAATCTTTTTAGTCTTTCATTAGAAATATTAGCACAAAAAGGGTATTTCTTGCTGAAATCGTACTCTCTGTTTAGTCCTTAAGTCTATAGTTGTATATACACAAGTTTAAAAGTTGGTAAAATGTGTCTTTAATTCCATTGATTACACTAGAATTATTTCAAAGGTAAATGCCTTCCAGCTCCTCTAGCATGGTAGATTTTGTCCTTCAAGGAGTAGCTCTTGAAAGAGGTTAGATAAATTAGTAAAGTCCAGCCAAAATATTTATGAAACAGCCTTTAAAAAACTTGTTAAGGGATTGAGAAATCCTGTACTAATGCATCCTGCCTGCTGGGAAGGGGAAAAAAGTTGTACAGTGTGTTAATTTGTTACGTAGAACAGAAATGACACAGTGAAAATTGGAAGTCCTTTTACATCAAGTAAAATATGGGCTTTGTTCAGAGATACATTACAGCTACCTGATGAGTACAGGGATCTTACTGCATGAAAATTTGGTTCAATATGTTGATTTCTGAGCATCTTGCCACAAACTATTAATTAATATAAAATGAAAGGTTCTCTCAATCTGTAATAGACTAAAAAAAAGCACACCAAAATTAGTAGTGAATGGCATTTTGAAGATGATAATTTATTATTGCCCTGAACAAGACACTTTAAACATTTTCAAGGACACCATGTCTTCAGGCTTTAAAATATCAACTAATTATCAAATCAATGATCATTTTGGGGAAAGTAATGAAGTACGGAAAATAACCACTTCAAATTATAGAATTCATTACTGTAAAGTATTTAAAACTGGTAAGTCATTAGCAAGGAGATTTAATATGTGGGTTTTAAATGCCTTAAAAGTTTGATAAAAAAAAACAAATTGCATTTTAATTGTCATAATTTCCTTTAAAATAAGTAACTTGCCCTTTAAGCTCTTTATACTTATCTATCACTTGTTTATTTTTCTAAGGAAATATTTATTCATTTATTCAGATTACTTTCAGCTTTTTAAAAAAGTTCAAACCACTTCATGTTCTCATCAAACGTTGGGGTGTATTTAAAACAGCAGTGAGCAGAATGACTCAAAGTTAAGGCTGAAAATTCTTAAGGATATGCTTAACTAAGCCCATGACTAGTCAGTCTTTTGGGGTTCAATGAATGCATAAATATTTCCAGGCCTGGGAACTTGTCTATTGTAATTTAATACTTTTAATTGTATAATATGCCATTGATTTACTAAATCAATAGTGTCAAACCTTGCTACACATTTCAAGGCAACTTTCCTCTTGTTTCTTTTTGCAAATAATTTATCCCATGTTTGCTAATGAATGCATAGATGTGAAAACAGGGAGCAAGGAGGAGAAAGAAGAGACAAAACAAATTCTAGGGCTTCTAGGGCTCGATGGTCTTTCTTTTCTTTCTTTTTCTTCTAAGGAATTTGTCACCAGCACAGTCTCTAGGTACTATGACCAAAGTTAACACCAGGGATTTGCCTGAAGTCTAGTCTATATGCTGGGCTTTTAGGATTGTAGGAACTGAGCTTGCTAAAATCAAGTAGAGATTCCTTCACACTGTCTCTGTGCAACTTTATTAGTAGCAAAAATAAAAAGTTTCTGTAAGATCTCCAGTCTCCCACTCTATTCACTACCTATCCTGTATGTACACTGTGGTGGAGGAGCTCTTCCCTTCTTTATGAATTATAGGTAATAAAAATTCTTGTCATGGGACATGTGCAACTCATGAACATAAGCAACATTTAGGGTCTTATGTATAGTAACGAAGGAGCTACCACATCCAAGATCTTATCAAGATTTCAGTAGACATGTCATGAAGATTGCTTTTTCTCAAATCCTAAATGAATTCTGTACAAAGAGATGTACATCACTGAATGTAACCTACTTATTTTGTACATAATAGGTATGTGATAGATAAACTATACACCCCTTTATAAAACACTTTTAGTCACATACTATGTATATTCCAAATTTTCACCAACCTGGGAATGCAGGTTACAAGGAAAAACCTAATCTAACTTTTTAGACAGGAAAAGCAAGTAGAATGCTAGCAAATTTGCTCTCATATTACCACAAAATCTTTTCTGTCTCAAAATGAAATGCAGAAACAAAGCCTCTAAACCTCACTGCTTCTTTATCCAACCTTGCTATTTCTCTGCCTTTCCTGCTGGTGATTTTAGCTCAAGCTTGACTTAGACCATCTCTTATCCTCAGTTATCCTCTAAAGATCTGTTGCAAAGCTACTGCACATGTTGATATATGTTTCAGAATCATGGAAGAGACAAAGGCTTAATGTATCTAAATTAAAATGCATATTCATAGATGTTGGGTGAAGATTTTGGACTTATAATTAATGCAAACATTATTGTTTCCCTTTGAAAAGAGAAAGAATCTATTTGTGTGCTCTGTCCAGATTCCTCCATAACTGTATTATAACACTAGATTTTAAATGCCTCAGAATATGTGATAAATTTCTCCATGCATGTGGGAATAATTGATGAAAGAAAACTGAGGTACAGGAAAAAAAAGGTTGGATTGTGTCAAGATGATACAGCTGATTATGAAGTATGCCAAATGCCATATTTTTCCAGCAGTAAATGTGTTTCCTACCTAATAGCGATTTACACCAGGTATGCCTGCAGTGCATTGTTATCTATCCTTTCCTATACCATGCTGTCTTACTCCTCCTACCCAAAACCTCCTTTACCCCTGTTTTTCTAATAAGATAATAAGCAGGAATAACCACCTTTATTCCATCAGACATTGGCTCAGAATATTGCAGGCTATGAATGGGGTTATAATCCTCTGTCTAGATCTAAGGAACTTGCTTCAGAAATATGTCACAAACATAATGTGAACCCTAACCTCCCACAGTCATCCCTGTGTTCTAGCACTACTAACAAAATCTTTAACGAAAACTTGCATGATAGTGTGCTGGTCATATTTCTAATATCCTTAGCAATAGTCCTAGCACTTGCTGGAAGCTGTTCTGGAAGGGAACTACATGATGATTTTCCTGATAGATTGAGAAGAAAGGAAGCAGCATAAAATTTTCCCTTCCACAGCGTCAAAAAGTTTAATTAAAAGAGAGTATCTCTAGCTTCTCTCAGTGAATTACATTGTTGCACATTCAATGATTCTGTAATTTAAAAAGAAATCAATTTCCACTGTATTTTATTTTATTAGGTAATAAGAAATGCATAAAAAAATAGCTCTAAACTTAAATATCACAAAGAAAATACCAATTACAAAACCCCAGTTCTTGGCTTTGCCTTTTCTGCCATTTTCTTGGTTTTATTTTACTTATGCTGCGTATTTTTACTATTGGTAAGAAAATATTTTGGATAAACAGCTCATCCAAACCTTCTGAAGCTCCTTTAACCTGATCTTTTCTGGTTCCCAAACACAATTTTACTTCCCCAAACAACTCCAGATTACTTCAAACTTTCATAAAGTCCTTCAGGAGCATCAAAGTAGCTGCCCTGTGAGTGGTGGATGAAAAACTTCCATCAAAGTAATTCTGGATGCACCATGGAAGCTTGATATTCCTCCACCTCCAGCCTGGTCTTTTGAAAGCAGCTTGCCAATGAGATACCTTGTAGACAACTTGAACTAAGTAACGCTGTCCTCCCATAATTTTTCTCATGTCCTAATATGCATTAGAGATGTCTCTCTGAATCTCTTGCACACTGCTGCAAAGGTGAACCACACTGCAAGCCGACAAACTGAGGTGTCCTCCCAGACACCAGAGCCAAACCAGTTATATGACACAGTTAAAATAAAAATGTATTTGAAAAGGCAAAACAGAGCTACTCTGTAAACCACTGCAGCTACATTTACCTTCTGCTTGCTTGTATGACATTAGAACTCGATCCTAAACTGTGTGTTAGGCTTGGAAAAAACTCATTTTCATGCCTTGCCTTACAAACCAGCTCTTAAGTGGCTGTTGAAGATGGTGGTGATAGAGCAGTTGGTTTCAAGATTATACTCTGAGATGGTGTTCTGGAGATCAGCAGGGATTTCAGAGTAGGTGCTGCAGGGATCAATGCCACTTTTATTACTGTTTTCATGGCTAATTAATGAAGCACATACAGTGACCTAGCTGTAGTCATGCACATGAGACAGCCCTCGAGGAAACAAGAGCGTAATGTCCTAGGATGTTCCTATTCTCTGCACTGAAAGACTGATCTACTAAGTCAAAGAAAACCATCTGTTATTACCTAGCAAATTTCCTCCTAAAGAAACATGTGCTTCAGCATATTGCTTTACTTCACTACTCTGGGAAGATTAAAACAAGCACAACTGTTTAAGTGACAAATACTCCAATACTCTTACTGAGTAGCTTTGAGTTATAAAAATGATATGCTCTAATAAAAGGCTTTGGTGGATAGTTTTTCACCTGTATGGAGCTGGTTTTCCTTGTAGTTTTTTTTTTCCTTCTGCATTTGTAAGAATAATAAATATCAATTCAGAAAAAAAAAAAAAAGTAGAACTTTTACATTAGGGGAAAAAGCCTCCATCAGACTGCAATAATTCAGAAATAAGTGCCCAGAAGTCACTTTAGTTGGACAGATTTAAGATGAGTCTAAGACAATAATCACACCAGGTTATTGTGATTGTTATGCCATAAGGAAAAAATGCATGAATAAAATTTAGTATTTTTAAAGTGGGTATAGCTAGAGCTACAGGTGATTGAAAAGTCAAACCGCATGATACTGATGTTGTCTTTCATCATTTAGAAAAATGACAACTGTGATTAGAAAGTCAGGGATTAGAATTAGTTTTCCAACGTGTAGCGATATTATGCGCTTTGTTGTACGGTTCTATAAAATGGATCACTAAGACTAAGAGTCTAGACCGGGTTAATTCATATTGTAAATATAATTGGTCAACCATTAATTAAATGCACTGTGTAAATGTCAAGTACTACTAGCACTGCAAAGTATATTTGATTAACTTAGTAATTAAGGCAGAATTTTTCCTCTGGCAGCTCCTTTGGACATCTGATTTCTGGAAAGAAAAGTTCTGATTTCTTCTTCAAGATGTCTTCTTGACAAATTTGAGTACTTATTTCTGATCTCAGAGTCTTTATTCCTAGTGATGGTTTGTGAAGATGTGTCAAAGATCAAAGTGCACCAGCTGATTTCTAGATTTTGAACCTGAGAAAATCTCACTTTGATTCATAAACTGAATAAATCTAGTATGAAAGCTACTGCTAGAGAGTTATTACATGCCTCTGCCATCTATAATTTACATCATTCCATATCTGTGTTGTTTGGTTTTAATATAGAATTATATATATGTATATGTATAAAAATAATAAAATATTTACATTATAGTATAAATTAATGTCAAACTACCTTGAACTGAACCACTGTGTACCTCAGAGAACAGACAGGTCACAATAATAAATCTGGAGCTGGAAATCTGTCATAGAAAATAAAGTTTGGATATTACTTAGAGGTATGGTAGACTTGCCAGCCTTAGCTGAGTGATTAAATAACCTCATAAACTCACAAATATACACAGAATCCAATATCTTCCCTTTTTGCTCTAAGTCTTCCAAATTTAACAGGGAATTGATATTGCATGAGCCAACCAGTGTAACAACAGGAGCTCTACTTCCTATAGACACAGAAGTCTTAGACTGTATATTAGTAGGTATAGAATCCCATATCAGAAATATCACCCCTTAAAATAGGGGACATTGCCTTTTAAAGTACATCAATTTTAATAATGTGTGCTAAAAAATGGCTAATAAGTAGCCATTTAATCTTTTCTGGTGACCACAAAAAGCAATGTGATACTTCTTCATATATTGTGCATTAAAGAAAGACACCTTCACCAAGAAAGTTCATATCTTTTTTTATTCAAAATTAACAAGACTGACATGAATTGCACAGTGCACAGAAAATTCTATCCACAAAAAACAATAATAAAAAGTTAAATTATAACTCCTCTGTCTTGCAATGCAGGCAGCTCTGGATCTCTTATGTGAGACTGAAAACAAACCCTGAAATCCCAAAACAGCCTGGGGAATTTTTTTGTTTTTCCCTTAATTAAGAATTTGGACACCCTTTCTGAATGCTCACTGTAGTTTTTAACAAGCTGAGTAAGAAATAGTCCCAAACGAGCACTACTTTTAGCTGCCAGCAAATCAAAACCAATCTGTACAAAAGGCGAAAACACTAGAAGCTTTCCATGAAGAACCTTATTTAAGCAGGAAAAAATTATCCTCATTTCTAAGTTTTTCTCCTTCAGTCTGGAATGCTGACAAACAACTAAAGGAACTGCAGGTATCAGTAAACTCCTGCAACTGCAACATTAATAGGGAGATGGTGTCATTCCCCTAGTCCTGCTATGAACTCAATGTCTCAAGCACAGTGCATGATGGTATTTTGTAACTGGCATCATATTATCCAGTGTAACATCAACATCAAAGGTTAAGAAGCTTCTCAATGGACTTCCTGATTTGTTCTCCAAAAGTTATTCATAAAGAATTGCTAAGTATTTTTCTCTTTGCTTTGTCTTGCTAATGGTATTACAGTGCAGAAGTATGAATTTTGATAGTGTTCATCAACATATAGTACACCAAACTGAAGTGGAATGGCATTACTTAAGATTATTATTTTGTATCTATCATATATTTCTTTAAATGAGCAGCAACTTTCCTGCAACATTACTTCTGGAAATGTTTCCACGGTGAGGGCAGTGAAAGCATTCTATCAAAAATACTTATTTTTATTATATGATATAGAAACCAAGGGAAATGGTAAAAAAATAACTTATAGATACTGCATTTTTTTTGAATTAATAACTTAAATGGTTCTGAACTGCAATTAAATTGAAAAAAGGATATTTCACATGATGAAGCGTTAGGCTCAAAATTGTGTTTATTGTCAAAAAGGAAGCATACCTACATCTACATTCCACAATTTGTTTCTAAAAGAAAGTTACCATTGTGATACATGCACTTCTTAGGTTCTACTCCTTTTCCTGGTGTTATAATTCCTTGATCCTCGCAGTGATGGTGGTGATGCTAGAGTGAGTTGTCAGTATCTGGTGACCTTCTCTAAGAAAAGCATTTCGATTCTTGCTGCAGTCTCTTGCTCTCCCTCCTTACCTTTCAAATATACCCTCCAAACGAGCTCACAGGTAGATCTCCAGTTGAACTCTGGGTCTTCCCATCTGTACAGATGCAGAAAGCTCAGTGTGACCGGCCCCCACATGTTTCAGGGATTAAAGAAACTTCTGCGACTCAGCCTTGGTCCCTCAACATATTCACACTGAGGAGAATGCAACCAGCTTGGGATTTTCAATTTGAGAGCTTCCCACTTTCTTTCAGAAACCACAGTGACATACTTATCCTAAAAACAAATCAAATCAGGAATATCTGCTAGGCTTTCCATGCTTATTAATACAGCTATGGAAGAAGAAGGAAAAAAAAAAAGAAAATCCTCATAAATATTATATCTTTACTAGTAAAACAGTGACTTCAGTGTTCAGTGAATTAATTGATTCACATTTAAAACTGAGAAATTCTCTAGATCAGTCCTGAGTTTAAAATAAATTGTTAATTCCATATTTATGCTAAATCTACAAGACCAAAGAATATGTTAACATTAATCATTTGAGTTCCAGCTATGGGAACTGAAAATTCTTAGTTGGAAAAAATAATCATTTGTCCTTTTTACGCTAGATTGTACATAGTTTCCTTAGGGCTGTGTTGTGTGGCTTCAAGTATGCTGAAATCAGCAAAAGTAAAAAATTCTAATAATGTTATACATGTGATTATAGAAATTTGCTTCCTTCTAACCTGCAGACTTTGAAAATTAATGAACTCAGCTATAAAAAAGCATTGCAACCTTTGACTAGTTTAAAATAACACAATAATTCAACATGAATTGACTTTATCAAACAAACTTTCTTTTTCTTGGGAGATCAGAGATTAAATAAACATGTTTTTCCTATATGTACATAAATATTACAGCTATTTCATATAGGTTTTTAATTTAATAACATTGCAGTATGGCATACTGAAATTTGTTCACTACTTAGCTCATATTAAATGTAAAGAGTTAAATGCAGCATAATTCCGCTAATATTAGTAGATTTAAATGAGGGAAGAATGTAACCCATTAATCGCAGCTATCTTTTTTTTATATGAAGTTATTTAAGAAAAACATGAAATTTCTCCTTATACACAGGTCAGTTGGCTTAAACTCTTTAAGTAATCTCATTAAACTTTCTTGCCTGTTTAGCTTGCTTGAGTAGGAATGTGACAACAAACTAATTCTCTCTTTATGTGTCTTCTCTCTGTTCTTATTCATACTTTGTGACAATGGGCCATATACATGTAGTGACAACGAGACATTCATCTGATTCTGATGAGAGTTCTACTGCTCTGTAATCATCTATTACCCATCCTTTTATAAGCATTGAATGTGACATCCCAGTCTGGAAAGAGTATAAACTTTGTATATAACTATATAAACTAGTATTGAAGTGTAATTACCATAACCAGCCTTGGGATCAACAAGGGACTGAATGGAATCATTGTCTTTTCCTAGGTATGATTTGATGTGTTTTACTTTATAAATATTTTAAATATATAAATAATTTGTAAATACATTTGCATTTCATTTTCCATATTGTCCTTGAAATTGTCCTGCAGCACAATTAAAAAAATATAAAAATAATGTGCAAAATAGCTTCTCCTTATAAACATACCATGTGTATAATTGAACTAACAGAACAACAGTAACTGCACTTAGTTATAAAAGTAAGGTAATAACACTCTTACATTCACGTTTTACAAAACACAAGCAATTAGAAATGTCATGGCCTTAATAATATTGACATTAAACTACAGCTAATCAATGACTTCTGCATCATAATTCATTATGACAATATGAAGGCTTGTCTACAATTCCACTGTTAGATGTAGTGAATGTAAGCATCTGTGTGAGTATGTGTATATATTCACCACTCCCACCATTAGACAGTTTCCACAGGAGAACACAATAAATTTCCTTTCAGAAAAGACTGAACTAAATGGTGATCACCTTAAACATAACTGCTGCTCTCTAAAGCCACTAGCTTCATGTAGAGCTATGGCTATACTGCTCCATCCTTCAATATACTGTCCTCCATCTAGACTCTATTTTCTTTGGTACCATCTCTGTGACCTGTAAACATCAGTTGTGCACACACTACAGGAAGCATATTGCTGGAGTTGCCCAGCAGGAGGAATACTTTGGTTCTTGATGTTAACCTAATCTAAAGATCTAATCGGAGGATTCCTGCAGAAGAAACAATTTTTTTCAGAACATGCAAGACCCTAAAGTACATTTTAGAGGTATCAAACTCAGACTATTCTAATGTACAAAAGCAAAGGGAGAGAATCACAGTATATTAGTTAGAACGTTACGCAAATCATTATGAATATTGGGCCAAAAATACAGGACAAAATTGTGAAGAAAAAAATTGTTTCACAATTTTATATACAGTGAAAATTTTCTCCATAATAAAAGCATTACATATATACATATCTTTCTTTTTCAACAGATGCTTCAGGCTAAACACAAGGAAGTACAAGTTTAAGAAGTGAATTTTGTATTATAAAATCACAGATCTGCCTCACAGGAGACTAAAATTATTTCAGATTGCATTTTTTGTGTGTACTGCTTAGAGGCATACTGTGCGTAATACGAAACATGACTGATGGTTTAATATACTTGTTAAGAATGCCACATAGCCATTTTGGGAAGCTGCTGTTACCCTGGAGATCAAAAGTAGACTTTATCTGGACAATTTCAACCTTTTGTGGAGTATATGAGTCAGAGCTTGAACAGCGCCCACTCAAAAATAGGATGGGTATGAAAAGCTGAAAAAATAGTAATTTTTTAAAAATATCAATTTAAAGTTCAGTCTAATCAATCAGGGGAGAGTTTCTGTCATTGATCTGGTCATCTGAGCTAACTATCATCTACACTCATTTTATAGTCAAGACAGAAATTCAGGTACTTCAGATCATAGTTTTGCTAGACTTGTTTTGGCATCTTCCTCAGAATAAAATGAATTGCATCCTAGATTTCATATATGGGAATCTTTACACTAGATGCACATGAATTTAGGTCTGTTTAGAAGTCAGCAGAAGGTCCAGGCTCTTATTACAGTCACTGGACACCTAGTCAATGCAATCAATAGAGTCTATGATGTCTAATGAGCCTTTCTGACTTTGAGGCAGAAAAGTACGTCTGGTCTACTGAACAGCGTTCTAGGTACTATTTACTGAATTGCATATCCAGCATACATGGAGACCCCTATATGCCAACATCTAAAGTGAGGAATCCTAATCCACAGGTCAAATGTTACCAAATTAACAATAGCAACTATGAAAGGAGTCTACTGTGAGTGGTTAATATGTGCAAGTCACACCTCAGACACATCCATTGAATAAAATCTGCTGTATCACTGTTGGACAGTAAATTTTATTCAACTGTATACTGTTTGATTTGCCAATAACGTCAGCCTTTATGTGCTGAATGTTCACTTCTCCTCTTGTCTAGAACCATGTCATCTTCATATGCTCTCTGCATTTTTTGTTAATAACTCTCCTAATTCTCATTATAAACAATCTCTTTCATTACTTTTTCCTCTCTGTTGTCTGTTCAAAATGAATCAGAAAACAAAAATTACCTTAATTTATAACGTCATGTAATTTTGAGAAAAAGATATAACTATCTAAAACACATTAGTTCTTGCAATGCCAAGATTTTTCTTCTCCCTAAATTGTGAATTAATGGGTTGTGGTTTGACTACAGGCCATTGACTTTTTCTGCAATTTCTTTTTTGTCTAATTTCTTTACAGTGTATCTTAACAGAAGCTGAAGCTGCTGTAAGAAGTAATGAGGAAAGGCAGAAGGACCTGAGTGTTTTAGCCTGGAAAAGAGACAACTGAGAGGAGAACTTAACAGTGTTTATAGATACCTAAAGGGCAGGTGTCAAGGGGATGGGGCCAGACTCTATTCAATGGTGCCCAGCAACAACAGACACAAGCTGGAACATAAGACATTAGATCTGAACTTGAGGAAAAACTTCTTTATTATGAGGGTGACGCAGCACTGTTCTGAAGAGGCTGAGAATTCTCCTCCTCTGGAGATATTAAAAACCTGACTGGACATGTTCCTGTGCAACCTGCCCTAGGTGAAGCTGCTTTAGAGGAAGGTTGGCCTAGCTGATCTCCAGAGGTCCCTTACAACCCCTACCATTCTTTGATTCTGTGATTCAGTGATGAAAAGAAAATCTGCTTTATGGAAGCAAAGTCGTCCAGGTTTTCACATAGTTTATGTACAAAGTGTCTGCAAATAGTCCAAGTCTCTGCTTCATTGCAGAGATTAGTTATCTGGTGAAATAAATTTAAAATTGAAGTACAATTACCCTGTTGTCATTCTAGAGTGATTTTAACAAAAGTATATGAATAGAAACTTGGAAAAGTGCACTGTAATATAAATAAAATATTACTTTAATATTTCACAGAATGACAGAATCATTTAGGTTGGAAAACCCCTTTAAGATCATTTAGTTCAACTGAGAACCTAACACTGCCAAGTCCACCACTAAGCCATGTCCCTAAGCACCACATCTACATGTTGTTTAAACACCTCCAGTGACGATGATTCCACTTCCCTGGGCAGCCTATTCCGAGGCTTGACAACCCTTCCAGTGAATTAATGTTTCTAATATATAGCTTAAACCTCTCCTGGTGCAACTTGAGGCCATCTCCTCTCATCCTACCACTTTTCACTTGGGAGAGGAGACCAATACCTTCCTTGCTATGACCTCTTTTTAGATAGTTGTAGAGAGTAATAAAGTCTCCCCTCAGCCTTCTTTTCTACAGACTAAACAACCCCAGTTCCCTCAGCTGCTCCTTACAGGACTTGTGCTTCAGACCTTTCACAGCTTCGCGGCCTTTCTTTACACATGGTCCAGCAGCTCAATATCTTACTTGTAGTGAGGGGCAACCTCACCAGTGCAAAGCACAGGGGCATGATCTCTCCCCTACTTCTGCTGGCCACTTCTGATACAAACCAGGATGCTGTTGGCCTGCTTGGCCAACTGGGCATACTGCTATGTTCTCTGCATATGTTCTTTTTGGTCAAAGGTGGTACTTGTACCATGACAGAGCTTATACCACTAGTTGCACCTGCAGTTCAAAAAGCAAGAAAAAGATAAGAGTCTTTTTTTTCAGGATATCAGTTATTTATTTGGGTCTTGGGCAGCCTGATCTAGTGGGATGTCCCTGCCCATGGCAGAGGGGTTGCAACTAGATGATCTCTAAGGTCTCGTCCAACCCAAACTATTCTACGATTCTATGATTCTGTCTCCTTCTGTAGGTCTTGCCTATCACTGTCTTGGCAACATCCATAAATTTTGCACTGGTTTGTCCTTCAGTGTTGTTTCATATAAAATGAGAATATTTTCTACATGTATCTGGTTTTCAGTAGAGGTCAATTAGACTTCAATGTCCCCCAAAAAATTGAAGCATTTCCTCTTTTATGGATCACTTTATTATTCCTCATTTTATTTGCCTAGTCATATATTCAAAACATAATAAATACAAAGCTAGATGCTATTCATAGTGAAGATATCCATAGGAATTGTTTATAAACTCAGACAAAACTAAACAAAAAAAAAAGCAGCTCAGCCACAACTTCCATTTTATGAATTAATAATTATTTATTTCTTATAAAAATAGGCACATTTTTTGAAGTGTTTAGTTTCTACCGAAAAGGGAAAGGGCTTGTACCTGATAAATAGGTTCTAGAAAGCCTGTTTCATGGTAATTGTAAAAATCTTAGTTAAGATTTAAGGATCCTTCACTATCCTATCAAGGAGATGATTTTGTTACTAAAAAAAATTTTAAAAATCCTTATAATTTCCTAGCAGCTTGCAATCAAGGAGAATTGGTATCTGTAATGTGAATACCCCAGACAATTCTTTACAGATGATAATTGTTAATTATCATCACCTGTTTATAATTTCAGTTAACAGGGTGTTTTGACTAAGGATGCTGACTTTTAGACAGTGCTCATACTTTTTTCTGAGTTGAAAATAAATAGCATAAGCTGTGTAGTATTAGGGCTAGAGACTTTTAATTTGAAAGCAGGCAGTGAAACTGGTTTCTCTACGTTTCTCTGTATGGGGAGAAATCAACACTCCTGAAGAAATTCAAATGTCAGTCTCTTACTAACTGTCATGGTGATAGGTATTAGGTATCCCAGTCTTAGCTGAAGATCCTGAGTCCTATTTGCAGTAAATATCATCCTCCTAGGGTCTTCACTATAATTCTGTGACAGACTTTTACTGATCAGGATCTCCTATATCAAAGATTTCAGTAAGTTATAAAGTACATATATAGTTAAGTCATTAAAGGTCTAAATGTAACATTAAGAAACCTAAAGGTAGGAATCTGAATTAACAACCCATTTTAAAAACTTTTGAGTAGAGACATGAAATTTTCTTTGTTGGTTTGGTTGACAACAGAAAAAAAAGCTTCCCGAAATGTAATTTTGCCCACAAAACTGCCTTTTCTTTTCCTCTTTCACCCACTCCACATACAATAAAAAAATTTCTTCTAGAGATTTGAGCTCTAGTCTTGCATCAATAATATTAAACAGCTTTGCCATTGTCATGCAATAGCACTGGATCAAGTACATAAAAAGCAACTTAGTCATGAGTTAAAAAGAAAGGTTATGAGCCTTCAGTCATAGACCAGACTTCTATTAGTTTAAAATGATAATATTTTTTGATAAGATGTTCAACAGGAAGACTATCTTTTTCTTTATATAGTCAAGCACAAGCGATTTTCTTTAAGAGATACATTGATGTAGCATAAAATGAATAAAATAAATGTTTGCAGCTATTTTTAACTATGATACAGTCAGAGATTCAGAATAAATCAAAGGAGAGGCTTTATGGCTATCCTCAGATTCGTCTAATACTGCAAAGACCTGAAAGGAGGAATTCAGTTAATGTTCATATTAAGCTGAAAGTGAAATGAATTTAAAAACAGAGTTGCAATGCAGATTGAATGAAAAATCCCAGGAACCTTGAACTTCTACTGTCAGCTGCACAAAGATAGTTTTTAAAACCAATAAGTTAACTCATTAGAGTTGAAGTAAGAAGAAAAAAAAACAATAAAATATTAAATCTGTTGATACAGAGAATATTTTTCTCCTGTTCAGTGAAAAATATTCATTTTGCCCTCTATTTTTAGCAGTAGTTTTGTGAAGATTCTTTCAAACAGAACTATACGTCAAAGTGTTGGCATGCATATGATTGTTTCCTGGGTGGTGGATGGAAGCTGCTAGCAGGATGAACCTGTGTCTTGATGTATGTATTTATTTTGAAAATGTAAAATATGTCTCTAAAGACCAAGAAAGAACTAGCTAGCTGAGAGCAATTCACTTGGTATATAACACACCTTGATATGATATTTAAAATGTTTAAGGCTCTTCAATGATTTGTGAGAAAAGAAAAACTACTTCTGTTACTGAATGTTATGGGTAGCAAACACCTATTCAAAGACCCACCACAGGATACAAAACCACCCTGATAAGAATTCAACAACTTGTGCAGTGAGCTTACCTTTATCTTGTTCATCGTGTTTTAGCTCTGCAGAGATGTCTTCTTTCATTATCTTCTCTGCCTTTCCAGTTTATCTTGGCATAAACAGCACTTAATGCTATAAAACATCCTGTTCACTTCCAGATAGAGTTTCTCCTGAGTTGGTTTTTTAATTTGTTTTGGGAAGACAGAGATGGGAATGGAGAACAGGAGGGAGGCTTCAATTTTAAATTATTTAATTATTTGATTATGATGATGTAGACAATGAATTTTTTAGTGACTAAGATATTTTGTAGCGTTTTTGGCTTACGCAGTGATTTAATCTCATCTAGTGTTGTACAGTCAGGTATTTTGCGTCTTATTTGAAAGAGCATTTTGGAGAGTGCTGTGACAACTTGAGGATGCTTTTTTTGACAATTTGTCCTTCAGTGACATCAAATATGCTGAAAAACGTGAAGTACTTTCTTTCTACTATTACAAAACTGCATAAAAGAAAAAAGACCCTTTTTCAAAGGCCCTTCTATTTGCTTTTTTGAAATAGCAAACAGTGTAATGTTACTAATGCAGCTCATAAGATCTTTTATATAGTCAGAGAAATGGATGATAAAAAATCTCTTTGTACCAGTGAAAATAAACTTTATGTTGAATAAAAGCACACAAAAAATTCTTATTCATTTTCTGTGCAAACGATACACACCACGTATGACATTGTTTGCTTCATGTTGGCACTGGATGTAATATTTGCAAATGGACATGAAAAGCTAAGAATAAAAACAGGATGGACTGTAAAAAAGACTTTTGAAAGAAAACAAGAAAAGGTGTATAGGAGTGCAGGCAGACTTATAAACATTAGGAACAACCTTGTGAAATATGAGTTATAGAAATGACTGAGATTTTAATTTAAAATTATAACCAATTTTTTAACATAGTAGCTGATATGCATCTACATAATGTATTTGAAAATTGATTACAGAGCAAATGTGTTTTTTCTAGACATATTTTGCAAAAACACCTCTGCTACACAAGTGAAAATTTATAAGAATTTCAAATATAACTGAAAGTCAAAACTGTAATGGGGTATTGTTAATGCATAACAAACTGTGAAATAGTTATTTCTTTATAAGGCATTGTGCTAGTCCTGCTTTTCAGTACTATATAATAAATTTTCTTTAAAATATAACAGAAGTGCAAATGAAATCAAATGAATTGAATACCTATGTGGAGACATTTTCTAATATAATCTTCATCATGACCTGTTGCAGTCAGCCCACCCACACAATGATATTTTTATTGGTTTCTACGCTGTTATCAGAGGTGTATATTATTATATAGAAAATATTGGCTCATCACAGATCACAATAAGCTAATGTAGCTCTTTTATGATTCATAAGTCTTTTCAAAAGACATTTTGTTGCATATGTCGCAGAGACAAAATTAAAAGCAAAGATCCAATGCTTTTAAATCACACGTTAAAGAAATTTTGCTAGTTATTAAAACATTTCATAAGGAATCATTGTTTTCCCTCCTGAACACAAGGAGAAAAATAAATTATTTTTACAGAGATATTTTTTAACAACTTTTTAAAATTAGCATATTTATTATTGCATGTTCTATACATCAGAATAAAATAAAAAATTATGCTATTCAGTTAACCAGTGATTCTCCTTGAGATTAAAACATAATTTTGTATGAGGAAAGACTTCTGGATTTTTCAGTATTAGCATTTAATTCTTATGTGAAGACTAACTCTGTTAAAGACATACCAGCTTTTAGTAGTCTTTAGTCTTTATTTTATTTTGTATTATGATATATTCTACAAACTAAAAATTTAGCCATGTAAAAAAATCTAGCTCATTTTCAGATCCATACTGATTCATACCAGATAGACTCTTAAATGCACTCACCATTTTGATTGTCTTGATCTAAAAGCAGAACTTTTATTCAATATACTTACATAAGTTTCACCCCAGAAAAAGTATTCCTAAATACTAAAACTAAAATAATCTCATTTAGTGATAAATTTATAACACAAAACAGCTTGAAGTATCTGATTACAAAAGTTCTTGAAAGTTTAATTAATCCTATTTAAATTGGCTTCAACCCTATTTATCTCAATAGGATTTTTCCATTGGAGGAGTTTAATCACAGAGTACATTAAGAACTTCCTTCTGCATGATTTCTGGTTGTTCTTTCTGATAAGTATTTTCTTTATACTGTTCTTTGAAAATAATACAAACAATACCAGGGACATTTACAACTGAAACAGGGATCATGGAATCATATGGGTAAGCACATCTGAACATATGGTTGGAGTTAGCCATAATTACATTGCTGATGCTACCCATAGAATGAAAATAGCTTTTTAGTAGGTGTATAGGGTGGATGGCTCACCACAGCAAATAGATTTAATTGACTCAAATGCCCATGACTCATTCACAGCAAATTTGGTTTTAAAAGGAGTCGGTGAATGAAGTTTGAGAAATGTTTTCTTCATTTCCTCATTTTCAAATCTAATTCTCGTGAAATTAAACAGATTTTTTTTTTTGCCCCAACAGAATACCTCCTCATTATTCATTTACTTGATCCTTCAGTGAAAGAACTTATAGGGGAAAGTGATAAACTTTAATTTTTGGATGAGCCTCCAGATTTACTTAACTATGTGGAAGTATTTCCCTTCCCATTCCACATATACAGAGAGCTCTCCTCTACCACAGCCTCGCGTTTCCTCCTCACACTTCTCTGTACACATTTCACTTACAATTTCTTTGTCATACTTGTGAATGTTAAAAAAAAAACAAACCTAATTCCAGATGGGGAAGGTGTACAATATGGACTTCCTTTAACCCAGATTTTTCAAATATGAAGGGCTTTACCCATATGGGCCCTTTCAAAGTTGATGAGAGTTGCTAGGTAGGCATAAAAGGAAGTTGGCTTTTGCAAAATTCTTCCATTAACTGGAGATTTTCTACAGTAGATGAATCTATGGTCTTCATTATAGGATTTTTTTAATTATCATTTTGAGGAGAAAATGGGTGGGTTGGCAAAAGACTCAGTCTCTGTGAAAATTATTTTTTTATATTTGACTAAGAAATAGAAAGTTATTCAAAATGCAGGTTGAAAAAGCTTTTAACAATCAATTTGTCATAGCAGGTTTTATTTAGGAACACATTCATTCCAAATACAGGGCTCTTCACAGCAGCCAAAGTTATTTTTTGTGTTGGTATTACTGCCTCTGTATGTAGAACTCTATGACCTTGGATCATATTTAATAGATTTTTCACTTGGAGCTTCCAAAGATGCTATCAATTTTGCATCATTTCTCTCACCAGCTGCACTTTTGTTCACACAATTTACTGCATATGCATGGATAGTTAGACTCTTTATTCTAAACATGACAGTTTGTCCTTTTACACTTTGATGTTTATTTTGACAAGTGCAAAGTAACAAGCAATCCTCATTAAAAGAAAAATCTTTTACAAGACCAAATTCAGCAGCATTGCTAGCCCTTACATTCACATTTATATGAAAACCTTGACTCACTTGTTTGGAGAGTGCTCTCTTTATACAACTTAAAAATATAAGTCCTATCTGGTTTCCAAATTCACAGTTAAATCACGATTGAAAGGAGAAATATTATTTAGATTCTACTGTTGAGAAGCACTAAAATAATGTTACCTACTATTGAATTTTTAAATATGTAGTTTCAAAATTAAAATCAGATTTTCTTTTTAATTGAGTAATACCTGTGACAGTATATTTCAGCTAAATTAAAAAATAGAAAAAAAAGGAAAACTCTTCCCTAACATTCAATTAAATATGGTTTTGCTCCATGTACTTGAAAATTCTTTGGGTTAAAACTGACAGAAATATTCAGGCAGTATCATGAGAAATACAACTCATTTTTCACAGTTACATACTGGAGCTCTTCAGCACCAAGAACAAACTCTGTGTTTCCTGAAATGTAAGACAATGACCCATCTGCCAGATTTCACTTTCTCTCTTGAGAGAGGACCTTTTTGCCCATAGTGTAACCCTGTCATAGAGCAAAAGAGTGATTTATTTTAAGATGCACCTGCACTTGCCTAAGCTTAGTCATTTAGAAGTTCATCTTATCCTAAGGTAGGTGTCTCAGAGAGATGTCTATCTGCTTTCATTGACCTCACAACAAGTCTTGATGCGTGACTTAAATTAAATGTCATTTCTCTGACAGGGAAATATGAGGCAAATCCTAAACTCTAACTCTAAAACATTGCAGTGCTTGTCTTTGTTGGGACACCAGTATGAAAAACAGTTTCCTCTCCCAGTTTTCAGACTTGTGTAGAGCAGTAAGGAATGCAGTATAAGATTTACAAAAAGAAAGCACATTAAAAGAGAAACCTATCTATTACACAGAAAAACATTCAGTTTGTCAAAGTGGAGCCTGTAACACATAATAATTATCAGGCAATGCTGGTATATTGACAAAGCTTTATCCCAGTGAGTATTCAGATATTTAAAGTAAAAATGAACAAGTATGAAGAGGAGAGTCTAAGAGTTTCCCCAGTTCTGCTCTTTGGTGCTTTAACTATAATTACTTTTACTTATCCTCGATGACTGTTCTACTACAAGGATAGTGGGTGAAGAAAAGTACACTGTTTCTTCCTTTGCCAGATTTCTTTGCAAATTCCAACCTTGTAGACTTGATTTATCAATGAGTACTGTAGCTGGGTCATGCCAACTTTATGACTTCACTAAGCTCAGCAGTGGATGTGCAGCGCTGGATGAAGGAGATTCTTAACACGGCCTTTGGGTGCCTACAAAAGAAGATATCTACTTTTTTTCATATGTGTGTGTACGAAAAATGCATAATTAAACATTACAACCATGTAGCTATTTAAATAAACTTGTGCTGCTGTGGTCTGTGCTATGTCCCTCTATTTTCTTCTTTATGGTTAAGGTATGGATATTATTTTGAATTACACACACACATATTCAAAATCTGAGCCTTTTAGTTGACTTCTAAAGAACAAACATTTATAATTTTACATTGATCATCATTGTATGAGGTATGCTTTTGGGGTTTGGATAAGATTATTTTTTTACTAAATCATGAAATCATGTCACTTAGATGAAAATATTTTCTGTAGACTGAAGAGTAACAGAAGTTTACAATCAGTAGAATAAGAACACAATCTGTAATAGCTAGTGCTGTTTTGCCTGTTTCTTAAGTAGAGCTTAGGACATGATGGATAAAACCCCACATTTTTAATGACACTTTAGAGTCTAACCCACTAGTATAGTGGAGTTGTACTCAAGTAGTCATGGAAAAGTAGGTTCTGTAACCCGTTTTTGTGAAGATGACATGGAACAGAAAGTGATGTCATAGAACATAATAATATAAATTGCAAGGTGCTGTCTATCCTGAAGGAATCTACACACTGAAGCAGAAAACTAGAGGAAAAGCACAGAAATGTACGGCCACTTAAATACAAATAAGACATTTATTTTTAAAGTAAGCTAGCTAAGTATTTTTAAACAGCCTTCTTTAGGGTTTTCTTTCTGCATGAGTAATATAAATAAAAGTTTTGAAGAGGCCTGTTTTTGAAGTGATTGTGTAAACACCCAGCTTAACCCTTAATAAAGTCTATGTATTATAGTTATACATATGTGTGTGTATATATATATATTTTAGCTTTTTATAGTAACGTGTCAATTATTGCCCACTTATTACACTCTCTTTTCTGAGTTAGCTCCAGTTAATCAGATGCTGATTGGGGATTCTAGAATACACTTGCTGACGATTATGTGTTATTTTAACAGGAGAATGACAATAATTTCCTGTAATGCCACTTGTTAAGGTAATTATGCAGTAATTGCCTTATCAAGGTGTCATAGAGGAGAGAGGAGAAAGTCTGAGATTTCACAGCTGCTGTCATGCTTTGATAAAGTGTTATCTTGAATATATATTATGAGACATCAAGCTAAATTTCTACCATTTGTTTTAAATCAGAAAAGTCTGTCTTGGGTGGTGCTTATGACCTCTGGAGCATGTGGATTTCATATTTCTAGTGATAGGAAGGATGAATAATCTTTGTTTTAAAGCATAAATCTAACAATATATTTGCATAGATAGGAATAAGCAAATGCCGTTCAAGGAAACTGTCTTTCGGATTTTCAAAGGTGAGAAGCTGCTTCCTATGAAAAATGTAATCTTGGTTTTAGAACAGATACAGCTATAGTTACTCAGATATTGTCTCCACTGTAGAGAGAGAAAAAGGAATGGAAATGGAGAATGTGGCAGGGCAAAAGTAGAAATATGATAGGCCTCATAAACATACTTTATTTATTAATTATCAAAGACTTAGAAATAGCCTTGATAAGAGCACTCACTTCAGACTTAATGAGATCCACTTGCCAGGATCTGCTCAACTGGAACAAAAGCTTAAGCTCAGTTTCCCTTGGGTCAGAAACACAAGATACCTAGTGTCTGGAATCAGGGCAAAATACAAGTTAAATGTACTTTTTGACTGAAATCAGAGTTTGCCATTTGCAGTGCTCAGCTTTATGATGATATCTAAAGAGGGTTTTTTTCAGACTAACCATGAAACAGTGAACTGGGAAACATAAACAATGCCCACTGAATACATCTGTTTTGGAATTGATCCTTGACTGTCAGACGTACATACTGCCACTCATAGTCGTGACAATTTAACTCAGAGAGAAGCAGTCATTATTTCAGCTTGTGATGACTGACTGTCCATTACATGATTACTGGTAATTATAAGGTCAAAAGTAGTGGGGAACTGGGCTCATGCAACCTAACCCCTTAAAGTATTTAGGTTCACAGTTGATGTCAGCGAGTATCAGTAGTGTGGTGCACCTTACTGGATCTAGTTCAAGCACTTTCTTTAAGGATGGCAAAAAAATGGGCATGTATTTTGTACATTTGCATCTGTTTCATATTTTCTGGGAAGCTGATGCAATATACCATGGTAATGATTCTATAAATGATGCAGAGGTAGATATGCTAGCTTGATTAATGTCAGATCTTGCACTGAAGTTCTTCCTCAGTTAGAAAACCGAGATATTAAATTTGGAGGGTGAAACATTTCATATTCTTCCAGACATGTCTTTCCATCTCTCCAAACTGTTCAGAGATGCACTAACACTATAATTTTCTGAAAGAAGCTTCCATAGAATATCTACTAAAAATCCTTCAATTACACAGTGCAAAAGAAGCATCACTGATAGTTTTGAATTAAACTTAGCAATCCATTTATTAGCTGGAGAAGAGAGAGATGCATTTCAAGCACTGTTGCTGGGACAATTTAGCTGACCATTTCTTGGAAACTTATACTCTACCAAATTTACCAAAATACTCAAATTTACCAGGGCGTGGTCTTGAATCGATGACAGTTCTCTACCTACTTGTAGCAGGTTGACTTCCCAGCATTAAATATAATCACCACCAAAAACCTCAGAGAATATCTAAGAATGGGAAAGTGACTGTGAAGTTACATCATTTATGACTCTAATATTAGGAAAGAATGAAAACAAGAAAAAGGAAGAATAGAATTCAGCACACAGAGGGATCAGTGGAAAGGCTCTTTCAGGAAGACAGTCGTAGGAAACAAAAGGTGAATTTGCATTTTTAATATGTGAAATTAAAGACACAAGAATATAAAGACACTATATATTGTGAGACATTTTGAGGCAGAGAAGAGAATGGAAAACTAATGATTTTCCTGAATTTTTCTAATGATCTCAAACAAAAAAGATATTTTACAAAAGGTAGAAGAAAAGACACATTCAAAATTAATATAAAGATGAAAAGCCCAAACCCCAAAATGGACAACTAGGACTAAAAATTTAATGGACAATATGGAAAAATTATTGTAGATAATAAAAATGAAAGCAGAAGAAGCTGTGTAAAAAGATTAGAAATAAGTTTAAGAGATGTTCTTCATCATGTTACTGGGAAGAAAACCAACTTAGGCATTTCATAGAGAAGGTGGAGATGCTAATAACTTCCTACCCTTTAGTTTTTATTGACAAAAAAAGAAAGAAATTGGGGCCTGCAACTTTTTAAGAAGGGAATATGAGAGGAAAGAACTGTTTAAAAAAAGTAGGTAGCTTAAATGTATTCAATTTAGTTTGATTATACTCACTGTCAGAGGCAGAAGAAATTAAAAAACTGAGTTATTTAATAAACACTGAGCTACTATCTGGAAAATATATAAAAAATGGGGGATGTCCAAGTGGTTTTCAGAAAGATCAATACAATTAAAGAAGTTTTTAGGGCATGAGAACAAGGTTTGTCTTAAAAAAAGGGAAATCATCCAAGAAGCAAAGTTTTGTTTTATGATCTAATTATCTTTTTTTTTAAAAAAAAAAAGAAGTCAAATTCTGCTCTGGGTTATTCTGTTTGCAAGAAAAAGAAATTATTTGCAGAAAACATAAGTAATAGTTCTATTCTAGCTGGCATTTATGAGGCCTCAAGTTGAGTATTGTCTCTGGTTTTAGAAAAATTATTTTAAGAATATTAAAGGCAAATCAGCAATAGTTCACAAAATACTAGTGAGAATGCTGAAGCTGTTAAACACCCTTTAAGGAAATGATTAAGTGAATTTTTTAATACTCTTTTAACACAAAGGTGGGGATGATTTTTGTGTGCTTCTAGCACATAAAATGTTCTTTATTAAGGGAACACTCATATACTATGTACCTACTATGTCATTGAACAATAAAGCAAGAATTAATGAGCATAAACTGCACTTCAGGTTTAGGTAAAGTTCCGGCAAAAAAAATTCTAATTACTAAAACACTAAAGCACTGGAACGGATTATTGAAGCATGTCACAGCAGATTTCTAGGAGGAAGTTAGCCAAGCTTCCACCAGTGACTGTCTGAGAATTACTTGATCCTGCCTTGGTATGGAAGGATAAATCAGATAATCTATTGAGATTTATACTGTATTTGCAATGCTCCCGACTAGTTTTTCATGAAGTTACAAAAAAATTGAAAAAGGAACTGGACTTTCACATAAAGGTCTTCCCTGTTTAGCAAGTTGAAAACTTTCTCCATCTACAGTCATCTGTGGTCCAGTGACAAGAACAGAACTTATCTCTCTAAATGGCACTGAAATGAAGCCAAGACAGGGATACTTCAGATGAGGTTTCTCACAACCCTTTCTCACACACTTGTTTCACAGAAGTCTCACCCAAGCTTGCACTGTAGCAGAGTTGGCCTGAAGCACAAGAGGCCATACCCCTAGGAGATTGTAGAGCTTCTGCACCTCACTCAGGACCCTGACACTGCCATATCTCAGCATGTAATTCCTAGCAATAGTCATTATACTGGTCATCTAAAGACTTGATTTTAAGCTATAAAAATAGCATGAAAGAGGGAGGAAAAGAGACCCTGGATACTAACACAAGAGTAAGAATTTGTAAACTGATGAGCAATGATTACATAAAGGCTGGAAATCAGAAGAACCCATGAAAAGATGGAAAACAGGAAGCACACCATAGTCATGGGGAGCACAATGGGGCAGAGCTGCCAGGACCAGGATGTGTGGGAACACACCAGCTTGCCGGAGAGGAGGGTGCTGCTGTGTTCAGCCAGGCCAGCCTTGACATCTCCTCTCACCTCAAATTCCTAGATGGTTAAACAAGTGATAAAGGGCTGGAAGACATAGACTGGGCAGGAAGGACAACCTGTGGAGATGCTGTGTTGGGTTTTGTTCCTCTATTTACACAATTTTGATTGTTTTAGTTATCAGTTATTGATTTAGTTAAGATGCTCTTCTGGCTTGTAAGTCTAATTGACAGCATGTGTTTTAGTAAAAAAATTAAACATGAAATTAGTTACCCGCTGACAAACACACTGACATTTAGACCAGCAGAAATGCATTTCTAAGGAAGCACGTTCCTTTAACACAATATTTACCTACTGATTGCTTTATGGACAGAGATATTGCATAGCATCTACATTTCTGTTAAATGACATAAGCCATCATTTTATATCATGATGTTGATTTATTTTTCTTTCTTGCTTTTTGAATATTTGATGTCCCTGATGTATGTCAAAGCAGAAATTTTCCGAGATGGCTTTTTCTATACTCACTTTGCATTTACTTTGATGTTTTGAAGCTTCAAAAATACATTTCAAGTGTCAAAGGTTTTCATGTAGAGGATATTGGTGCTGCTGGTTTTAAAATAAACAGCTAGAATGTAGATATTTTGCATCCAGAGGACAGAACACCACTGGGTTAGTCAGGTTCCAATAGTTAGAATATCCTGACAAATATACCCCTTGGAGATACATACTGTTTTTTACTAGAATGATACTAAAAATACACAGTATCCCAATGAGGGCAACTAACAAATACTGACAAGGCTTGGTCGTGTCTGAAGGAAAAACAAGTAGTGATTCATTTCTGCAGGAAAACCTTCTCTGTGCTTTAACAGTATTTTAACATTAATAAGATTTAACATCCCCTGCTTGTGTGGAGAACTGCTCAGAAAAAAAAAATAGTTTTGATTTTACTTTCTTGTAAAAATGTGGAATGGTTTAAAAACTGAAATATGATTTAAAACAACTAACCTTTTCCTAGACTTTACATAGTTTTGAGGGGGGCAGAAAGGGAAAGAAGAGAAGGAACATTTATAATTTCAATTTTGCTAGTAGAAGAAATATTGGTTTTTTCATATATTAAATTTTTATCTAACTTGCCTAAGGAACAAGTGACTGACCATCATTCATCTTCTCTCCAGACTATTAAAGAATGCAATAAATACAAAATCATGATTGCAAGCTATGCACATCTGTTAAATTAAGTAAACAAAACACAGAACTGAGCAGGGTTGAAAGTGTCTATAACCACAGTGTGCTGCCTGAGGCTCAATAAGTATATGTGAACAAAACTGAAGTGTTGACCTCCCAGAGTTTTAATGTCTTTCAATTCAGCCTTAAACTGAATAAAGGCACTAAATCACTTGTGGGAGGCTTCAACAGTTCCTGATAAAATTTTATTTTGTTATCATTCTTTATCTTTGTTCTAAACCCATATTTAAAACATATTAAAAAAAATGGGAAATCTCTGGTTAGTCTTAGAAGTTGGAAAATTATTCAAGAGATTCTAGTGGACATTGATTGCAAACAGTGTCTTGATTGCTCATTAAGAATAAGATTTGCAACAATAACTGCTAATTTTTTAGGTGGGATGTTGAAGTCCTCCTTGAGACATTTTAGAGCACCTCCCATACAAGGACAACCTGAGAGACTTGTTTACAGAAGAGAAGGCTCTGGGAAGACCTTGTAGCAGCCTTCCAGTACTTAAAGGGGACCTGCAAGAAAGCTAGGGAGTGACTCTTTATCAAGGAGTGTAGTGACAGAACAAGCAGTAACAATTTTAAGTTGAAAGAGGGCTGATTTAGATTAGATACTAGGAAGAAAGATTTTTATTGTGAGGGTGGTGAGGTAGTGGAACATGTTGCCCAGAGAAGTTGTGGATGCCCTGTCCCTGGAAGGGTTGGAGGCCAGGTTGGACAAGGCTTTGAGAAACCTGATCTAGTGGAAGGTGTCCCTGATCATAGTCAAGGGAGTTGGAACTGGATGATCTTTAAGGTCCCTTCCAACCTAAACTATTCTATGGTTCTATTCTGATTCTATAATTCAAGACATTCACAAGGCTGGCCAGAATGCTATATAATGAATTGAATTCATATAGTCCCAAAGATTTTCTTCAGCTCATTTACACATCATGAATCCTTTGATCAACTCAAAAGATGAGAAAAAAAAATTTTTTTGGTCACAGTTTCCCAAGCCAGTTGATTGACGGGGGAAGGCATAGACGTCATAGCAGAAGTAACCTGAAATGCCACTGTGTTAGAAGCAATATGCTGGTATAGTAGAAATGTATATGAGCAAGTTAAACATGTCTGAGTAAAGTCCCAGGTACTAAGGTGGGCTGGAAGTACTTGTGTCTAGCCTACTGCCCTGACTGAGACCTCCACAGCAGTGGTGTTGCTGTGAAGACTGTCTCCTGGCATGATCTGGTCCCTTGAAACATGCTGATAGACTGGTGGATTGAGGGGGACTGGTGGGACAATGCTGGTTAGTACAGTCAAAATCATGCTAAGGAACATCACACTACATGAAATTTACATTTTCATATACCTAACACAACTGATTTCCATACACGGTAGAATGCAGCTCATATTTAGTGAGATGATATTGTAGAAATAGAAATGGCAAGTTATACTAAGAAAAAACAGATTTGTAAAAGTCCTGCATTGTAAGTCTGTGTGTTACTGTTCACTTACTTATTTTGGGCCAATGTAAGTTTTCCACTGTTTCCATTGTTTAAAGACGTAGGTGTTGATGTAAAACATTCTCCAGTATTTCAAGTGGTAAAACGAGAGAAAAGACTAGTAAAATTAGAAGAAGAAAGCATGAATGAAATGAAAACTTTCTAATGGCAGATAGGGTGACAAAATGAATCCTTGATTTTACTTTGTTGTGTCTTGAAGATATCTTTTTTCTTAGGTTTGTCTTTGTGCCTCCTGTTTTCTCTCAAGATTTAGTTTGATCATCCCACACCTTAAACTACATGTTCTTCTTGTGGACCTACATCCATACTGGTAAAAAGGATAATAAAAAAGATAGACTTCATTACTGTCTACCACTATTGTTCCATCTCCCTTCAGCCAGGAAACAGTAAATTGATAACACAGTGTTCCCCCAACTCTGTGATGACTTCTTCCTTTTCTAAATATGGGGGACGTGACATAATATGTCACAAACTTTCCTTTCCTCTTCAGATATAGAATCCATATATCTTGTGTCCAAGCTTTGGGGATGGACTTGCATAGAAACTTAATCAAGTCCTTTCATCTAGGTGATAAACTAACAGTTCGTTTCCCAATAACATGGTACTGACGTTCAGCTGGAAAATATAGACTTACTAAGAGAAACTGCATGGATTCAGACTTGCAAAACTCTCTCAGAGAGGCCTAGGATGCCACTTCCAGATCAGTTACCTGGGTGGCATTTTAGGCTAGGGCACAGTGTGATTCTTGGTTTCTTCTGAAAACATTCTCTTCATCCTCTTTTTACTTGTATTCTCATTGTTTATTTATGAAATAACTCCACAGCTTTGTGCTGTAACTATGATTAGCTTTGGGGGATTATATACAATTTTTTTTGTTACATCTGATACAACAGCAAAGAATTCTGTTAAAAATGTTTTCTTGCTGTGTTTAGGTTTCCTTAAATCAATGGGGAGGCACACTGCTACTCAAAATTTGAGAATTAAGTCAGTCCAGACAGAGCTCCTTCATTTTCTTAGAGCTCTTGGAGTGAAGAGAGCTCCTGAAAGGGTATAGATGCATTCTCACATAATTACTTGCAATTATTTGTCTCTTGTAGTGAGAGGAAATGTGCACGCTGTTAGTGAGTGCTGTAAATATACTTATTAAAAACTTTTGCTGGTGAATAGATACTGCTGTTTATTGACATCTTTGTTTCATCCTTTCATGAGCTTTAGCTCTGTAAATACCAAGGTAGAAATGCATGATTGTGTTGAAGAACATGATAATCATGATTATATTTTTAAGGATGAGTAACTTTTTAAATAATGTTCTTTGGAATTTATTGCTTTTACATATTTCAGTGAGCACATATCTTAATGAAGGTGCAATAGACTTAGGGAAAAAGTAACAGAAGGTGCATTTATCTTTTTTTCCTCATATTTCCTTTCTCAGAAATCGATTCCTAAAAAAACCCCCATCATCAATATTACAAACTCTTGAATGTTTGTCATTGAGAGTTTAATGAAACATATTAAATTAGAGCCACGACCTGAGTCTTTCAGGCAAAAACATTTTAAAGGCAGTACTGAATACTTCTGTACAGAACAGCTTTCAGGGTACTATAGATATGCTTTGCTGTTACTATTCAGATTAAGCACAGAGTGATGCTTTGACTTCACAATTTTCTATTTAAGAACCGAAAGTGGAAATTGATAGAGATTTGGAGCATCACTCCAAATCTTAATCCAAAACCAGAGTTGAGATTCCCTCATCTGAAAGAAGAGAATTATCTTTCAATGAGCTATTCCATATTATTTTCAGACAAATTCAATCATGTTTTCTTCTTTGAATATCTTTGATGTCTCACTGCCTGTGCAAACATATGCCTAGCTTTAGTTGAGCTCCTGACATTGATTTAGTTACCCTCTTAAATGAGGTGAACACATTCTGTACACAAAAAGTTTTTCTGTAACTTTCAGACACATTGACAGTTTATGCTGTAATTATGTTAGAACATTTGAACCCGTGGGTTCCTACAGGTTTATTTCTTTTTCTCGTTGTATGTCAGGAGTCTTAAACTTGCATGAAGTTATAGCATCATCAAAATGGAGCTGGACAAATTACATGAACAAAGAAGGATGAAGTGAATGAACTGGGGTCATTTGAACAGGTCTCATTTTACTTTTACTGCTAGGAAAAAACCTCAAACCAACTGGGTGATATTCTGCTTTTTCATCTGCCTTTGATGACTTAGTCCAAAACAAAGGAGATATCTTAAATATTTCATAAATCCTGTCCTTGAATACTTTTATATAAGGAAATGAGAAAATCCCCATCCTTTGTGCTTCAGCTTTTGTGATAGAACAAGGTTATGTTGAGCAACTCCAGAGATTAAACTCTGAAAAACAGATTATTTATTTTAATTACTATTGCACCTACTAATATCAACTCAGACCCCTAGGTGATAGATACTAAAAAGACACTCATTACCTTGAGGAACTTATAATATGGATTTTGACTAAGCATAACTGGAGAAAGTAAATTAAGGAGGAAATTGAAAAGCAAGTAGCAGAAAAGCAAGTAAATCACCTTACCAGGGATATGCATCATATTTTATTCTTTACTTAACCACAATCAATGCTTTTTTTTTTTTTTTAAGGGAGCTTTTTTCAGACTTTTTTTACCAAGCAGAAGATTATATAGATTCATCTTGAATTCTAGTTGTCCCTGGAGATTGTATTGCTCTTGTTCTTGTTGAGACCTATTTATGTTGTTGTTGTTCTTGTTGTTATTATTATGTTAATGATATTTATACTACCTAGCTTATAGCTCTCTTTAAGTTTAGACCTATGTTTGCCTCTGAACAGTAGTTATCAAGCCTGAAAGCACTCTTGTGCTCAAAGTATGCTTGGCTTTTTGCTGACTCAAGATGAGAAGCTGATCCAGCTTCGTAATGGAATTGTAAATATTAACTTCTGTTTCTATCTGTGACTTTCAGATATTACCTAGGTGCAAGCTAAACCCCTGTGCTGCTGTTAAGCAAATCAGGCCTTCAAATGAGTCTGTGGCATTCTGGAGTTAAGCAAAATATTTGAAAAATTGAAAAATTTGAAAAATATTGAACAAAAAAGTGGCAGTATATGAATTTCTTCCTAAACAATGCAGTCAGTCTCACTTTTGAGGAAGAACAAACAACATTAACAACTGCCTTTTCATGCTCACAGAGTTTTCATAAATAAAAAAATAATAAATCTACTTCCACCCACAAATTAAAACAAACAAATATAATGCATTTTCAAACGCTTGGCTGATGGAGACCTTTTTCTCAGAATGTTCCATCTTATTAATGTATATGGGTATTTTAATTGTTCAGAAGAAATGAAGGGGAACTAGTTGCCAAAGGAGGCGTCTCTTTCTTTACTTCTCTAATTTTTCAGCATCTCTCTATATAATTAGAGATTGCTGATGCAATGATTATCATGAAACAAAAGAAGCTTGTCTGCTGCACTGTTATATATTGAATGAGGGGGAAATAATTTGCCATGATTGAATTTACTGATAAATATTAAATGGAATATTCTATCCCAGCATATTTAAACAGTATACTGTGCAGGGGGGTTGGTAAGTGTTAAGCAAAGTGATTTTTAGCTCTACATAAATTTTTTTATTATTTAATTGTACAGCAGTCTCATGTCATAAATTCTTTACTTTAAATAAGCATGTCTCCTTGTACTTTGGCTCATACATTATGATTTGTGGATTTTTAATCTCAGCGTTTATTATTTTTTTAGCATCCTGTTAGCATTTATCAGAAAGCCAAACACAAAATGATTCACTTAACCATGTATTTATCTCTTTGACTTTGTTTCAAGAGGCAGATCGATTATGGACTTCATTTTGACATTTTTATTTTTTTTTTAGATTATTAACTATCAGAACAGTATCCACACCCAAATTTGTGTTCTTCATAAAGTGCATAGGAAGATGTGGACTTTCATCTGGCAATTCAAGACAGGCCTAAATTTAAAAGAACCTATCTAGAGTAAGAAACACGAAGTACAGTGGCATATATGGACTTCTGTTCTTATTAGGCATCTTTGTGAATGTAACATGGAGTTCCCCTCAACTGTTCAGGCTCAAAGGGCCTCCTTACATTCATATCAGAGACTGAGGCACTCCTTGTGTTTTCCAAGAAGAAACTGGTAAAATTATCCTCCCTTTTTGCAGTGACCTAATCCAATAAATAAAGAAGGAGAGATTTGGATTTGTTTCTGTGACAGTTCCATGGGTCCACATCCATGTATGGCCAGGAACAATTTCATCTAGCAGGATATACACATGATTGAGAAAGTGCCTGTACATCTAACTTCCTCCAAGTCCTTAGAACCATAGAATGACTGGGTTGGAAAAGACCTTCAAGATTATTGAATCCAACTGTACCCATCCACCACTAAACCATATCCCACTTCATCTAGCCACCTTCTAAATACCTCCAGGGATGGTGACTGAGCCACCTCCCTGGGAAGCCTCTGCCAGTGCCAATAACCCTTCCAGTGAAGAATTTTTTCCTAATGTCTAATCTGAACCTTCCCTGGTGCAACTTGAGGCCAATCCCTCTCATCCTATTGCCTGTCACTTGGGAGAAGAGACAAACACCCACCTTGCTACGTTCTCTTTTCAGCCTCCTCTTCTCTAGGCTAAATAAACCCACTTCCCTCAGCCACTTCTCATAAAACTTGTTCTCCAGCCCCTTCGCCAGCTTCGTTGCTCTTCTCTGGACATGCTCCAGGACCTCAATGTCTTCCTTGTAGTAAGGGGCCCAAAACTGAACACATATTCAAGGCAATGCTCACCATTGCTGAGTACAGGGGAAGAATAACTTCCCTGGTCCTGCTGGCCACGCTGTTTCTGATGAAGGCGAAGATGCTTAGGTAATGAAAAATGGAAGTTTCCTGGTGCAGTACAAAGCACAAAAAGAGTTTGAGTCTGCAATCCAGTAATGAGGGCTCTATCTCAGGAATGGCATTTTAAGCCCTCTTGGGCTGCAAGGAAATTGAAACTATGGCTCAGTCCTCCTGGTTAAGCTTTTCAAACCAGTGGCTCTTGGATACTCTTCTGGCAGTCAGCTTGAAGCCAGACTGATGAGAAGTGCAGGATGGTCCATCGGAGATTTGGAGGATTGACAGCAGTCCACTGGTCCAGAAGTGTGGAAAATGCTTCATTAAGCACAGCCACAATTGCACCTCTCCCTTCTCTTTGGGGAGGATTTTTGGTATAAAAAAGATGACATTCTCAGTTTGGAGACCGTTTAATTATTTCAGTGTGTACAATACTTTCTTTTACTAGGACAGAAGTTCGTTTTTTAATATATGCCAGTTTTATGAGTATTTATTATTTTGAAAACATTTTGAAAAGCCTCTCTCCACCTTTATGAGATATTTTCAGCGAGCAGAAAAGATTCCAAAATTTGTTTGGTGTGAATCCAGAAGAAATTAATGCAGATATTTCAAAAAGCTGATGTATTTAATTAGTGTTCTGCATTTACAAGAAGATACATATACTGCAACTGTGGGCTGACATGAATGGCAAGACTTGGATGAGTTTCACATTGTATAAGAAATATGCCACATGAAAACATTAGTATATTTGATTTCACAGATAAATATATCTCTGTGAGAAGAATAAAGAGACCTAAAGCAAAGTCAATCAAGAATTAAAAAAACACAAGGACAAGCACGATAGCTTATATTATCATCTTTCAAAAGCTGGCCAAGATTTAGCACACCCAAAGAAACCCTAGCCCTCGAATTGTCTTAATTCCTTCCTGTCATCCAAATTTAGGAGTTTGTGTATCTTGTATTGGGTTGTTGTTTGTCTGTTTCTCTCCGACCTCCCCTCTGCAAGTTCTGTCCTAGAATTCTCCCTTAGATAACTCATATATATAAATATTATCTACAACCATATGTGTGCATACAAACATGCATGGCTCCTATATGACTATATTTAGTATTGTTCCTAGGACCTCTTGTCTTAAAAAACAAAACTAAACTCGGATTTCTCATATAATACCTGAAAATGTCATGAAGCATAACATACTTCATGTTTTTTTCTTGGAACATTTGCAATTTTTTTTTTCTGTTTATCATGATTTTATGCTTTCTGACTTTATTGCCTTTGGTATCCATCAGCAGATTTTTCCTTGGATGTTAAGATTTGTAAGAAAGTAATTTCTTATTAGATGAGTTGATAAAGATGGAAAAACCCAGCATCTAAGCAGAAAACCTTGCAAAGTTGTGTCACACTTTCTCAGCCATACAGTTTAAATCAAAATATCTACTGGATTGTTGATATATTGTTTTCTAAATACAAATACAGAAAAATGATGTTATTTGAGACAGTATCTTCTTTAAAAAGTTCCATATACAGTTCTGTTAGTGTATCCATTGATTCATCTGTATTTAAATCTTCTTATTTATCAAGAACCAGTTAGCTTTCGTCTTAGTATTCTGAGTTCACTGACCTTAACTTCTTGTAGCTAAAATTGGAGCCTGAGCCTCTGTGTTCCTTGTTGTACCAACTGAAATGATTGGGCAGCTGGTTTTAAAAGTCATCTTTCTATGATCAACTTCTCATTCTTAAAGACAAATAGTTGATTTTTGTATAGCTTATTTTTCAGTGTCATAGTAATTTTTTAAAACTAAACTAGGACAAGAAGTATTTTTTAAAGTGAAACTGAAAATATTTCTTTGAAAAAAAACCCAGAAACATTTAAAATTATTTTGAATGAAGAACTTTTTGGAATTCTGCAGATCCTTATATTTTTTAATATTTACTTTTTTCCTAAAAAGGTAATCACAAAATAAAAAAATTAATTTTGAAAATATAATTCAAAACTGATTGTATATTTAAAAATGTTTGTCCACAAACTGTGGAAAAATTTACAATTAAGAGAATGGACCAGTTAATCAAAATCCTTGAGGCTTTTATGAGGAAAATATTCAGTTAGCATTATTCAATTACATTTCACAGAATCACAGAATAACCAGGTTGGAAGAGACCCACCGGATCACCGAGTCCAACCGTTCCTACCAAACACTAAACCATATCCCTCAGCACCTCGTCCACCCGTGCCTTAAACACCTCCAGGGAAGGTGACTCAACCACCTCCCTGGGCAGCCTGTTCCAGTGCCCAATGACCCTTTCTGTAAAGAATTTTTTCCTAACGTCTAGCCTAAACCTCCCCTGGTGGAGCTTGAGGCCATTCCCTCTTGTCCTGTCCCCTGTCACATGGGAGAAGAGGCCAGCACCCTCCTCTCTACAACGTCCTTTCAGGTAGTTGTAGAGAGCAATGAGGTCACCCCTCAGCCTCCTCTTCTCCAGGTTAAACAACCCCAACTCTCTCAGCCGCTCCTCATAAGGCCTGTTCTCCAGCCCTTTCACCAGCTTTGTTGCTCTTCTCTGTACTCTCTCCAGAGCCTCAACATCCTTCTTGTGGTGAGGGGCCCAGAACTGAACACAGGATTCGAGGAGCGGTCTCACCAGTGCCGAGTACAGAGGGAGGATAACCTCCCTGGACCTGCTGGTCACGCCGTTTCTGATACAAGCCAAGATGCCATTGGCCTTCTTGGCCACCTGGGCACACTGCTGGCTCATATTCAGTCGGCTGTCAACCAACACCCCCAGGTCCCTCTCCTCCAGGCAGCTTTCTAGACAGACTTCTCCTAGTCTGTAGCACTGCATAGGGTTGTTGTGCCCCAAGTGCAGGACCCGGCATTTGGCCTTGTTAAACCTCATGCCATTGGACTCTGCCCAGCGGTCCAGCCTGTTCAGATCCCTTTGCAGAGCCTCCCGACCCTCCAGCAGATCGACACTTCCACCCAGCTTAGTGTCATCCGCAAACTTGCTAAGGGTGCATTCGATGCCTTCATCCAGGTCATTGATGAAGACATTGAACAGGGCTGGACCCAGCACTGAGCCCTGGGGAACCCCACTTGTCACTGGCCTCCAGCTGGATTTCACACCATTTACCACCACTCTCTGGGCCCGGCCATCCATCCAGTTTTCCACCCAGGAGAGTGTGCGCCTGTCCAGCCCAGAGGCTGACAGTTTCTCAAGCAGAACGCTGTGAGAAACTGTGTCAAAGGCTTTGCTGAAGTCCAGGAAGACCACATCCACAGCCTTTCCCTCATCCAGTAGCCGGGTCACTTTGTCATAGAAGGCGATCAGATTTGTAGCTCCTTAGTCTATGTATCTGAGTTTTACTGTTGTTTTCTTTGAATATTTTGTATCTTTGTCCAGGATTTTGATAATTTTTACCTTTACAAAAATTCCTCCTCTTTAAAAAACAATACTAATTCTACTCAACATAACATTTACCCAACTACTTTGCTGTTGTGGGGACAACACTATTAAAGCCTTTCCTCAAATGCTCCTTCAAAAGTCATTTATTCCCTCCCTACCTCGATTTGTTCTCTCTTGACATGGTTGACAGATGCTGCTATAAAACCAAATCCCTCCCTGTAATTATTATTAGAAATAAAATGAGAGCAGTCTTGCCTCTGCATTTTTTCTTTTTTTTTTAATCACTTCAAGACTGAATTTTCCAAATGACCTGTGGCAAATTGCAGTTTTAGGTTATGAACGTAGTTCCTAAATTAACAGCAGAATTGTCCTCTGAGTGTTTCAGAGAATGCTTCATCACCATGATTCTCTGGATGGTAAATACGCCATATAAAAACATTTGGCTCCCTGCCCCAAAATATTTTTTTATAAACAGGCTCTATATCAATTGTACATGGTCTATCAGTCGGGAGAAATGGCTGTAAATGGCAGCATGAGTGAAGTGTGAGAACTTGCTGTACAAACTGATGAATGAATTAAAAAAAAAAAGAGGTCTGTGTTGATTGTTGACCATTCTTTTTTGGAAACATAAAACACTGCGTTTAAAAATTTCAGTCAAAACTAAAAATTTGGAAAAGATCTCCTAGTTGTAGCCTATTGTAAAGAAGACCTGAAGAGCAAAAAGTCTTTTCTGGTATCTCATTACCATTGCCCCAACACTTATCCCTTTAAATAGTAGTACCTGTTTATATTCTATTTATTATACAATGGGTTAACCTGAGAACTGGCAATCTACTCTACCGGAGCATTCATTTCTGCCTCCAGTGTTAGAGGAGCACCCAGAAACTGAAATAATGCTCTCCAAGTTGAATATGTCCCTGCATTTCCTCCTTTCTCTGCAAAGGGGCAAAAGAAACAAACAAGTTCCATTTTTTCCCCCTGTATTAATAAGCTGAAGTCATATCTTCTGCTATAGAGCTCTTAATCCAAACCAATCTCAGTTTGCCTGCTGTGTCAGTTCATTGATTCTCTTCATTTGAGACCTTAATCTCATCAGAATCAAAACCTCACATGTATACCTGCTTTTGAGTTGCAACATATTAGTGCAAATTGAATAAATTCAAAGCTAAGAGGGAAAATGAAACATTGATGTTTCATTTTACTTGGCAATTTATAATATTAAAGAATGCTGGGTTTTACATTTTCAGCACTGGCAATATTTCCTAAATTGGAATAATCTTTGTAAACAGAGTAAGCTTCTTAAAAGTACAAAAAAGTAGAATACTTTTGAACAAGATGTCAAAATTCAGATCTTCTTTTTTTCACACTGCTTAAGGTGATTTTCTGCAGAATTTTTACAGGATATTATGCTAAAATTGTAAGAACACAGAATATATTCTTCTGTATTGCCTGAACGTCATGCCTCACAGAGATTGTAAAGCCTGCTTGATATTTAAAATAATATCCAGACATCAACTATGCCATTATTTCCAACAAGTCGGTAGCACCAACACAAAGTGTTTATTTCTGTCCTTTCAGCAACAGAGTTCAGCTGGTTAACACTGACCTCTGCTATTCTGTAGTCCTACCAGCTAAACATTCACCACCAAAATTCTTCTCATTAACTTGTCTTTACACTTCAGTGTTTAAAATTAGCACCTGAACACAATTCTGTGAGGGTCTATGGGGAAGTAGCTTCAGGTAAATAAACATTTTATGCTGTACATGCTCTGTACAGGCTGGATCAATCAATTATCTTAGTAAGTGATCTTCCTTGTTTATTCAAAATAGAGTTGTTCTACTTTATGGCTAATTTACTGTGGGATTCTAACAAAATCTGTTTCAAGTAGTAATACCTTCCTTGGAAATATTTTATTATGTAAGTAAAGAGAGACTTAGAGTTGAGAGAATATTTCCTGTAAAATAACTTTATCAACCCATTACATATGTTAAGTTTTTCACTGGAATTTGGTTATGTGCTCCTTAGCAAGAGCACGTGCAAAAATACTACTATATAGTCAGATTTTATTTGACAACGGAGCCTTGAAAGCAGACAGATTCTTAGAAAATTAAATAAAAATGGTGAATTCACAATGACAGCAAAGTAGATCAACATGTATGGTGTTTGGTATTCATGGAAAAGATCCACGGGAAGTGAGAATTTTCAAAAGGACAGCAATAATTTCCACAAATATAAAAGTTTCTCACAAATCTGTGATAAAGCAAACTTTTATTATACAAACTTTTATTTGTTTATAAAACATCTTGTGGCTTATACCATATACCAAAAATTGCTAAGAAACTAGAAAGATAGTCTAATTACCCTAAATATAAATATATATTTGAGAATCATGTTTTATAAGATATATGTGTGACCAAATTTTGACACAGATATTCAAAACTATCAAAAAGTTGACTAATATGATTTATAAAGCCAATGGTTTTGAAGCATTTCTAATTTATCTAGGATTTCACCACTCATGTAATTTTTTAAATGGCTCTAAACTAAGAGTCAAAGTGCAAAAATTCTTTCCCTAAAACAATTTTAGATTTCATTATAGGAGAGTCTTGTATCACTGAATTTCTTCTTTTTTTTTCGTATTCAGGGTTCAACTTGGGCAACACCATTAAGTTTGCTGTCGCATAATGCTGAATTTACAAATGTGACGAGTTGTCCCAACATTAGTGTTATGATTTAAGTTCATAAGTTACTGTAGATTTGTTAGTTCAGTAAATTGCATAATATGGAACAGGTTTTAGTTAAGCAGAAGTCTTTTCATTGAGTAATCAACAGAAAACACTTAGCTTAATACTACTAAGCTATTACTGATGTTAACAATATATGTACAGAAACAATTTCACTAAACGGTAGAGCTGTTCTGTAGTATCCCTGTAATAATTACTTTATTTGCAAAATCCATTACAGAATCAGATATGATGAACAGATAAAGGGGAAGAAGACAGAAAAAGCTATGTCTGTTTTCAGTAGCTCATTTGATGCAAATAAGCATGAGTCATGGAAGCTAACTTCAAGGTATTTTGCCATATGATTTAAATTTTCTCTGCATAGTCCTATATTAATCTTTTATTATTTCCTATATTTGCTGTAAAGATTAGGTAACACTCCATATGCTGAGGATGTGATGAAGATTGAGCTTTACATTTTATAGCAAGGTGCACTTCCACTTGTTTCCTTTTTTAAAACTATAACTTTGTTTTAAGATGTTTCACACAACAAAAATATCAGTTTATTAACCACCATTTTGTTTAAAATGATGGCACATGGACAGATTTTCCTAATTGTGTGTATTCAACAGCTGTCTGAACATAGGCCTGATTAATTGGCTGTAGGTGGTCCTGATTGAGTGGAACAGATGGACAAGATGACCCCCAGAGGTCCCTTTCACACACACAGAATCATACAGAATCACTAGGTTGGAAAAGACCCACAGGATCATAGAGTCCAACAATTCCTATCAATCAGTAAACCATGCCCCTCAGCACCTCATCCACCCGTCCATTAAACACCTCCAGGGAAGGTGACTCAACCACCTCCCTGGGCAGGAGGCGGTTGAGTCAAACTTTCAAGCTCAACCATTCTGTGATTTTTCATAAGTGAGAATTTTCTCAAAATACAATAGCCTATTAAATATCTAATCAGCTTTATTGTTAAAATATGGTTTTACATATGGTAGCAGAAAGTCAGATTTATTTTGTCCAGCAAAATATGACATAAGTACTTAATATTAATTGATAAACTAAATTTATTTCCATGACAGATTTGTATGATAGAGGCAGAGTAATAAAAAATAGACAAGTGGAACAAAAGATTAAGTCACAACTCAGCAAGATTTCTTTGCTAAACTTGGAGAATTAGCTGTCCCTAATTGCTCACACTAAAATCTCTGTATGATACACAGAGATAACATTTTTTTTGGATGGTTAAGAGAACATCACACTGAAGTTTTTATTTACTTACAATTTTAAATAACATTATTCTTTTCCAAAGGAGCTCTATGTTTACTGTAACATTGGTTGTATTGTTTATGGGCATAAGCTAGTCACCCAAACCTAGGCGTTCAGAGCTATTTTAGAAGCTTCTATGTCTCCTGCTTGGCCTCCAGCTGCTGTTCCAAGAGGGCATGTTAGGACCTGTCATATGTAGTGATCCTGCATGAACATTCTGTATTCTCTAGGGAACCATCATTTTATTTTATAAATAACCGTAATGGGAGCTGACACAAAGATCACGTGGGAGTCCACAAGTAGGTGGCTACATATAAGTGTGCTAAATCCCATCTGTGATTATAGTCTTCGAATATGCAAATGGAAAATGATGAAACTACTTTATTTTCTATGTCTGCTCTAGAAAAGGCAAGAAGTATTGCTGGTAATTAAACTGTAGCAAACCAAATTCAGATTTTGACATAAAGAAAAACTATCTTACAAAATGGATAGTTAATGACTAGAATAGATTGCCCAAGGAGTTTAAGGAATCTGCCTCCTTAGACACCTTTAAGAAGAACTGGGACAAACATTTGTCAGTAATGACAGATATAAAGCTAATCTAGCCTTACAGTAGATTTAGGCTAGATGATTCCCTCAAAAGACATGGACAAGATAGAATAGATATGATTCAAATGGAAAAGAGCCTCTGCCAGTAATTTTGTCTCCTTTTTCATTCATTTATCAGTCCTTGGTGCCCTAAAATCAGTTTCTTTTGCCTCTACATTTGACCTTCAGATGTATGACCCTTGCTATATCTCTGTCCCTCTGTTTCATAAGTTAGAGGAACCTATCATGACACCTGCCTGCTATCTGCAGGTTAGTTGTCTGCAGTATGCAGTCATCAATAATCAATCCACAGTGCTATTGTGTCATTGTTTAAACAAGCTTTGTAAAAGGATGATATTTTAAAGATGACTATGGACTGTACACTACTCCAGATGTAGCTGTCTTTTATGGAGAATCTGTATAAAATAGTTGTTTAAAACATGCTTCAGAATTGTCTCTAATAAAAAAAATAAGTATAAAATAATTTCAGCATTCTCAAATCAAATGTTCTAGAATGAGTCTTTTCAAGTTGAATCTCTCCATAAAATAGTGACTGTGCTGACTGATACAAATTCTGTCTTAAGTCTTCCGTCCCTGACCAACAGCAGAAAGCGATTACTGGTCTGCTGGAAGCAGGGTTGTCGGGCTGGTGGCAGTGCATGAAATGAGAATACATGCTGCACCTGCAGGAGCTCAGGTTGTAAAGATCTAAATAATCCCTAACCTTTCTAATAATCTATGCCTTATCAACAGGACAAATGACAAAAAAAGTAGGCGATGTAACCCAGCCTGTGGAACTCTGTCACATGTCTCCAAGGCAATGTGACACTCAAGGGAACTCTAAGAAATGTTCAAAAGTTTCTAAAAAACCCCAAACACATTTAGGTTTTGGTTTTTTGAAAAGAGATAAATGATGTCTTGTTACATCTGACCTTCTGCCAAAATATTTACTGGAGTTTAATTCGATTTTCTGAAGTTTTCTGATGTTAAAAAATTTTTAAAATGTTTCCAAGCCCCACTAAATATTGCACGCTTTATGTACTATGCTCTATGATTCAGTATCATTGAATATATGTCATATTGCACTCTTCTGTATTTTTCACAGAACAGAATTTTTCGACGTTGCTATTTTAAGATTAACACAGTGGAAACCATATGATAGTATAAAATACATTTATACATACTGAAGACAGCATCAGTAATATGTTATCTCCATTTTGCAAGTATGAAAGGCCTCACAGTGTTCATCAACATCAGACTGGCCGATGCCACTGCAAGGCAGTTTTTATTATCTTTGAAATGCCATGGAAACAGAGGGAGGTGCCTGAAAACTGAGAGAAAACAAATGTCACGTCTACTTTCAAGAAGGGCAAGAAGAAAGATTGGGGAAGCTATGTGCTTCAGCCTACCTTGATACTGGGGAAGGTGGTAGAGTGAATAATTGAGGATACAATTCCCAAATGTATTAAGGTGATTGGGAGTAGTCAGACTAGTTTCACAAAGGGGAAATCACACCTGACCAATCTTATAGGCTTATTTAATAAAGCTACTGGCTTAGTGGATAAAGGGGGAGTAGTGGATGTTGTTCATCTTAACTTCCACAGGGCTTTCAACTGTCTCCAATAGTGTTTTTATTGACAAACTAATACAGTGCAGACTTGCTAAGTGGATGGTGAAGTGGATTGAGAACTGGCTGAACTTCGGGGCCTTGAGGGCTGTTCAGTGGTATGAAGACCAGCTGGATGCCAGTCACTACTGGAATACTCCAAGGTCAATACCCAGGGCCAGAAGTGTTTAATATATTAGTAATTTGGATGATGGAACTGAGTGTAACCTCACAAGTTTGCAGATGAAGCCAAAGTGAGAAGAAGTGGGATGTTTGTGCTGCCATTCAGAGGGACGTTGACAAGCTGTGAGATGGGCTGACAGGAATCTCATCAAGTTCAGCAAAGGGAAATACAATATTTATGATAAGTGTGATCAAGAGATGCCTCCAGAGATGCCCTCCAACGCCAACTATTCTGTGACTCTGTGAAATGCCACTACACACTGATTTAGTTATACCTAAATCAATGTGTAGAGTAAGACACGGTGAAAGGGAACATACAATCATCACTTTGACAGCTAATAATTTTGGACGATACTCCAACAGTCATATAATGCAAGGATTCTGTTTTGTCTACCTTATTAAAAAAAAAGATAACTCTAAAATATAACTTTTCGAGCACTTTTTTTTACTTTAAAGTAGGTATATGTAAAGCAGAGGGAAGAGTGAATGGTAAAGATTCTTGTTAATGGAGATGGACCAAATATTTTAACCTCTAACATTCCTTGATACTGAACATGATGTTGATTTTCCTGTTCAGAGAAAGCCTTTTAAATACGATGTCTGGCAGTGAACTTCTGACCTCTAAACAGCACAATTCAGGATAAGGTATCCAAGTTCACTTCGGTGATGTTAACCTTTTCAGAGATGCTCTAGAGGATTGCCATGGTAACCCAGGCATAATTGTCTGAATACAATTTTAGATGAATTCTTCACAGATGTTTCTAAGGATATTGACGCACAGCAGGTACTAGTGATCTCACCAAAAGCAGAATCTATCGCTGCTTGCACACAAAAACTGTGTGAGTCTCAGAAATAGCACAGAAATTAAGCCTTTCTTGATGACAGGCCCCTTCTAGATCTGCATTATTTAGCTTCATAGAATTAACCATATTTGGGAAGATCTCATTCAATTTTTTTACATTATACAGGTAGAACGAACATTAAATATTATTACAAACAATACTGAATACTTCCAAATGTAACATAAGAACTTGGGAATGTTTCCACTTTCTTTGATGAATCAAAAGAGAACTATGTGGCCAGGTGACTATATTCAAGGACTATAGAAGGGAACTGCAATAGTCAATCAGACAGATAAGTCTGCCATGTGACTTTCATACATGAACAGGACAAAGGTTCTTTTATTTTATACTTTCAGCCTAGGTAGGTCTGAGAAACAATGTTCAGATGTACGTCCATTATATAGAACCAAATTGAACTTCAAAAAAAAATAGGTGACTGAAAGAAAAGTTATGATATTTTGAGGAACGAGCAGTGGTAAGAGATAGTACTGGAATTTAGAGCATCTGCTAATAAAGCATAAAATAGATTTTCTACTAAATACACATATTTTTTGTAGCAAAAATCACTGCTTTACAAACAGCTATTTCTATTGTCCCTCTTTACAAAAATGGTACAGCGATTTGGAGTTGGTAGATAACTAGGACCAGTGATTACATTAACATTTTAAAAGAGTTAATTTCCCTAAACCTAGACAAATTGGGAGTTATGAATGAGAATGCCTTGAAGAAAAACTTACCTTAAAAAAAAAAAGGTGAAAACTGAGTTCTATGGATGACCATAAAAGACTATCTCATAATCTAGAAAGAACATAACTTTGATTAAAAGATTATTTGTTTCAGTGGTAAAACCAAGAGCTAAAATAGAGGCAAAATAGTATACAACCAAAGTAAAAAAATCAGGAAATCATTAGTGATCAATACAATATAAAGCTATGAGATAATTGAAACTGATTCTACAAATCTGAAGAAAGATCAGAAGAGAACCCATGGATTGCAGGGCTTCAGAAAAGTGCAAGGATAAATTTATGAATATTTTTTCTCACTACATCTGAAAATAGACAAACCATTCCTGATGAGCCTGTTTTTTCAAAAGAATATTTCTGGAAAATATCTAAGGATTAAGATGAACAAATAATGTAACTGTGATCTAAAAGAGTGATGGTGATAGTCTGTGTTTAAAAAAAAGAAAGCATCTAATAGTTCAGCATAGACAAAAAAATTAAAAATAGAATAAATCACTGAGTGTAAATAGCTTTTGATGTATAAACTTAGGAGCTTCCCAATCTTTAAATTAGGGTCTCAGAACAGTCATGTCCATTGCTGCAGTTACCTATTACATTATAATTATAATATTAATTATTATATTAAATTAATATCTGATTATGTTGTTATATGTGAATTTATGGTAATTTAGCACCCATTCTTAATACTGATTGACTAAGGAGTGAATTTTTATTTGCAAGTTTTACAAATATGTATTTACAAATACATATGCTTACATAAAAAATACCACAAAAACCTGTAAAGCTAAGATGATCTCAAAGTATCGCTTATTGTTTTAGGACAGCAATAGTATACACAGTATGACTACCTGTGGCATTACGCTATCCATTGTTCTTTGATGAGAGCACTGCTTTAGCAGGTACACACTTCCTCAATTTTACTGTCAATCTAGAGGCAAATTCTCTTCTGGTGAATGCTTAGCTTCTGGAAACACACACACTGCATCTCTTTGCTTATAACTCAGGTTTTTCTTTTCTTAGTGAAGTTTCTTTCACATATCGTCCTCCAATGCCCGAAAGAACAGAAAAATAAAATAGGATTTATGCTGTGAAATGACCACTGTTGAAGAGTACTTTGTGTTTTTCCACAAGAGTTGCTTTTTAGTGCTGCATTTCTTCAAGAATAATGGTTTGCAATAACCTACTCACATAGACATACCACTGTAGGATTGCAGCCTTAGTCTGCTAATCTTTTTCTGATCCTTTGTATCCTATTACTAACATTTACAGCATAAAAAAAAGCTTGTACAGACATGTAAGAAGTACTACTCCTTTCTTTTTTTTTTTTAAAGCCACTTACACTTACACTTTAAAAATTGTAAATAGCTTTATTTCCTGTTAATGGAGTAATTTATATAGTACCTACTATCTACATTGACAGCACTTTTTATCCACTAGCAAATGTGCAGCATTTACTGAATCAATTACTTGAGTTATGAAGAGGAGCACAAAGCCTCATTGCCACTCCATTCTTCTCAATAACAAAGGAGAAAACACATTAAAAACTAGCAATGATGGGTTGTTGTGAGATTCAGTCAATGAGCACTCCCAGAGTTGAAATTAAAAGGCAGTTAGGAGAAAATTGTTTTCTCTGGTCATCAGTCACAATGTGAAAGGCCTTTTTCACAATGATTAATTAAAAGCTGAAAAAAGACTGAGCTTTAATAAAGTGTCTGGATAGGTTTTCGGTAGCATCATGAGTTAATGGACAGTGGCTTGCCTTGACTAAGTGTTATTGCTCTAGTCCATAATTTCATCTTGAAAATGGGCAAGGGAGTGAATCTTCCTCTTAGTAATTGAGTATTGATTTGAAAATAAATGGCACTGAAACTCCCACTGAACTGTCAGGATATATTCTGGACAGCACTGACAAGAAATGGCCTTTGGTTGGTGTGAAAATTATGGATCAGCTTGATACTTAAATATATAGAACTCCACTGCAATCTGTCTTTTGATTTATCAGGTTTCAGGTGGTCAATATATGACATTGCAGAGGAAATAACATTTATGTGCCTGAAGCAGGAACATTATGGCCTTCTTCTTGAAATGTTTCCTTTAATTTGTGAAGCTATTTAAAAAAAAAAAAGTGAAATTTTAGTTAATGCCTCAAACAACTGTTTCCTTGTACAGACGTTAAGCTTTGAACAATTTTAAATGTGTTAAATTAATCACATGGGAGTGATTAATTTAACATATGCACATTATCTTAAAATGACTTGGTGACATGCAAGTGGTGGCAGCATGGACTGTGTAACCTGAGAGAATATAAAACTCACAATCACCACCCTTAAGGTTTTAAGTGCTGCAGTCCATTGGCCATATTAAAAGGTATATAACTTTCTCTGTAGAGAGTCTTAAAACTTTCACTAGTAGTATAAAATTGATGTTGGATATAAAACTAAAATATGATAATTAAAGGTTATTGAGAGAAAGCAAAATTCAGTCAGACTTTTTTAACTTGGTAAAAATAAAGCAGAATTTCAAGGGCATTTAATTGTCAAACTGCCAATTAAATCAATATGTGTTAAGCATCTTAGACATGAGAGTTAGAGGGATGGCAAAATGTGCATTAGGTGTGACATAATCAAAGTGAATCAAAGAGCCAGGCCCTAGGTTTCTCAAAAGTGAAAGGAGCTCCAGTTACAGATGCTGAATGGAGGGGGTCACCTAAACATAGTCAACAAGAAACAAGAAATGCAACTATGTCTTTGCAGCTTTCACCTGTCTTTTTTCCTTTTAAAAACATAAGAACTCATTAGTTCTGTTACAAAACTTGCTAGTACTTGCCATTATACGAACTATTTATATAAAAAATTATACAACTGATATGCATGTCACCTACAGCTAGCATGGAGAGTGTGGGTAACATACACCCAAGAAACACAACCTCTTATTTTCTAGGTCTTCTTTTTTCTGAAAGATTTAACTCCAAAGTCTTCAAGGCCTCCTGAGTCCCACCCAGTCCTATGAGGAAAAACTTCATGGGGTCTGGCTGCACACATGCATATCTGTCCAGAAATGATGACAGGATTCTGGGATCAGGAAGCCAGAATGCAATATGTCTCCACAGGACATTGTTTATGAATCTCACGTTAAACATAAAAATATCTAGTTCCTGGATGAAAAATCAAAACAATCTAACAAACTGGAAGAAATTAAATGTGTCTTCCTTTTCTCTATTCTTGATTGGTATTTTATCGTGTTTTTAGTGATCTTAATCATATTATACAAATATCTTTGGATGTTCTTCTTTGACTAGGACTTACACAAAAGAAAAAAAAATACTTTGCCCTTAATATCATTTGACAATAGCTGTTCCTATCCACTGAGCAATGAACATGCATTTTACCTGTCATCATTTTACTGCTAATTTAGAATCAGATCCTCATACGCTACGTTAGAAATTCACTGATTTTGATTGATGGGAAAAAAATGAGGTTTATTGTTTACTTTCTCTACCAATTCTTCCTTGAGAATATATTCTATTTCTTTAGTCCCTGTGCATATTCATTACCGGGCTGAACAGATGACAAATTGAAGAGTTATGGAATGCAGTTCCTTCAGTGACCGTGGTTTGGAGCTGCTTGTGCAAGTCCTGGCATGAATGGAAGAATTTTATTTTTCATAAAAAATAAAGTAAATGAACAACATTGTTTACAAACATCTTCTCCAAAAGACAAAAATTGAATAATTATCAATTATCTTGCAAGGATATAACTGTCTTTACTGAAGTTATTAATTGTGAATAAAGTTGGTTATTTTGAATATATTGAGAAAATTTCCAGCATATTTAACTGAATCAAATTAATACACCAAAGCAACAAAAGTAAAATGCAAATCTTAATCAGCTGATGATTGTGATGGATTTTGAACTGTATTTCACTTAAAAATTATATCTTTTAAAGAACTAAAAAGACAGAATGAGAACAGCAGGGATCATCTTGTGAACTATAAAGAGATAAAGGAAATATTTCCAGTACAAAACTGAGGAAAGGAAGGAAAGGGAAGGGAAGAAGAGAAATATGTAGAAGACAGTTTAGAGTCATCATATGCATCTATTCTAAATCCAGTTAAGAACTTGATCTGAACAAACCCTGAGTCAAGTTTGACAACTCTACCTAAGTATACATGTCAGGATTAAGCAAATTTCTGGTATTTCTTAGTCACTTACAATTTATAAATACTTCTGTCTCTCCTGAATTTGTCTTCAAAATACCTTCACTAAATTCACACTTTCTTCTATTCCCATTTCATTTATTGCAAAGTTTGGAAGAGCAAAATGAAAGCACAAAGTTTTGGAAATACTTCTTAGGGAAAAACAAAGGGGTATTAGTTGCTGCTTGGTGTCTATAGATAAGGAAGATTGGTCATAAGTAAGGACACCTGTAAAAAATTTGGATACCTGTAAAAAATTTGCTTCCCTAGTCATCAGCTAGTACTTCAATGGTCAGTAATCTGTAGTGGTCATGAATTCAACCATGTTATTTGTAGGAAGATAATTTGGAGAACAAGTATTTTGAAGACACAGATGGACCTTATTACTAGGTATTACTACTTAACTCAGTGTTTGCTCAGGTCAGATTCTTTATTGGATTTAGAATAGATATATATAATGACTCTAAACTGTCTTCTACAGGTTTGTCTTCCTTCCTTCCTTCCCTTTCCTTCCTCTCCTTAGTTTTCCAGCAGTGAGAGGACCATTAGCTGATGCCAGTGTGGTGGACCACTAAGGGCAGCGATGTAGAAAATTGTAATAGAAATATGAGGATTTGCAGGATTGGAGACTAAACTGGAACATACAGTGGGAAAAGTAAAAGAAGAAGTTCCTTAAGAAGAGCTGTAAGAATAGTGTGTAAACTGTACCTAGACCAAGTTTATCAGGATCTGTGTACAACTACATGCAGCATCTCTGGACACCCAAGTGAGGAGACAAAAAGTAATGAATAAATCTTTGTAACCCACATGGGAGGGACAGGAGGGGCAGAATGATTGCTGTCAGCTTCTAAAGCATACAGGAAAAGTATATGGAAAAACAGCATGCACGTGGTCCCCAACCAAAAATGAAGTCAGAAGATATGATGAGATCCAGTTTGTTGGAGTTCTGTGTCCTCTGTGTCTCATGAGGAATCTGACCACATCACTGGGGTGTGCTTCCTGCTGACTGAAATCTTGACAGACTTCAAGGACATATACACCTCCACGCTGGTGAGAGCACAAAGGTATGTCAATGGGTAAAATGGGTTTTCCCTTTCAAACAAGGTCAGGCATGGAGAGCGGGAGGGAAGTTACTCTCTGTTTTCTGTTCGATCTTCAGAGGTCATACAGGGTATAGTGAACGTGTGGGTACACCCAGTAATTCCGTCTTCCTCCTCCGCTTGTATATGTGGTTGGTGACAGTACAATAAAAAGCTTGCCTAGAGAGACATTGTTTTCACAAGGACCTGACAGATTTTCCTATTCAATTGTCAACCATCTTAAAGGGGTCAGGAAGTCAACTGCTTCAACGCAACAGCGTGAGAAAAAAGCAAACAATCCCCATTTCATAAGAAATCCTCTTTTGGGGTTTTTACTCATGGCACATCCACTTGACATTGACAGTTTCCAGCACTGTTTGTTCTGATTACAGCAGAGAATCCAACAGGACATGCAAACCACAAGTTAGACATCACTGCAGGGCTGGCTCCAGTTCATGAACAAATAGCAGAGCACCAGGAATCATGTTCAGTGTTACCTTACAAACCATTGGTAGTGATTTTCTCAGAGCTTCAATTTTTACCTTTTTTTTGTACACTAGAGTCTAGAACAGGAATGATTTTTTTCACTCAGGGATATGTAAGAGCATTTTTTGTTCTTTCAACATTTACAGCCCTGAGCTCTTTTACATTCACATCTCATGTTTTACTGAAGGAATTAAAATCAATAGTACTGACTTCTCAGAGATATATCATACTCGTAAACTACTTTTTGTTAGTAAGAAGGAAGAGAAATAGAAAAGGGCACATTAGAATTACCCCACCGCTGTACTATGCCTGTGAACAGAGAAGGATAGCACACAAAAGGGATCAAGAACCTTGCATAGATCCAGAATCTCAAAATGAAATTTTGCAAGCAATGTTGAGATTAAATATGTGCATGTGTAAAGAAAAGGAAAATTTATTATCCATAATGCAAAATATATCAAAAAGAGAAAACAGTATTTGTTATTTGAGACACAGTTTCATCGTCGTCGTTGTTGTTTTTTGTTGTTTTTTAAGATAAAGTATTTCTATTCCATGTTTTAAAGATTATTCCCTTCGTATTCAGAAACAGAAGTATACTTATTTTGGAAACATGATTCCCTGACTGCAGCTACAGATTATGTTGAGTCCTACCGTTATGGGAATGGATCTGTCTGTCAGCAACTGCTGATTCATGAATACTTTCTTGCTTCATGGCAGTGACCTTAATGCATATAATTGAATATGAATTGAACATGGCATAGTGCAAACTGCAAATTCCTGTTGCTAGAGATGGTAATTTCTTTTGCAGAATAGCTGTCAATATTGCCATTTATCAGCTGGATGGCCAGATGCTTCCAACAAAAAACTCACATAGGTGGCTGAAATATTTGAATACTTCTGTGACAGAAAACTCCATTTCACTCAGATACAGATCAATTAAGCTTTCTTCATCAACGTGTAAATTTTATAAGGTGGATTTAACAAGACTAAGATTTTTTTAAAATATTTTTACATATCTTACTTTTGCTAGAAATATATAATATAATAGAATGTTAGTATGTAATAGACAAGTACTGTCTGAAAAGCTGTGGGAGTTTTACTCCTCAGGAACTGCCACCTAACATTGCCCTGTTTCACTCACCAAATGTGAGAAGCCAAATAGTTTGCAATGTGCTATATTGTATATAACTATCTATAACTATCTCTTTTAAAACATATCTTAACATTATGGGATAGTACCTTAAATGGAGATTTTTTTTAAAAAAAAATTTTTTTTGGCACCAATCATGTTCTTAGTGAACAGCTGCCATACACGATTTTGCAGTAGCTGAAATTGACAACTAACAGTTGCTAGAATGCAAAAAATCTCAAGAAACAAAATATAGTTGTTCAGTTCATTAGTCACCAAGATTATAAATTGAAAAAAATTCATTTTAAGCAGAATTAAATGCCTTTACTTTATTTTTTCTTAATCCTTTTTCATACTTATGAAATTCATATTTAAGCAAATTGAATTCTCATGTTCTTAGGCTGAGTCTGACAGTTATAATTACAAAGAAGAAATCCTCTGGTGAGTGAACCAAAGCTTTTGTAAATCTCTTCTCCTTTGTTTAAAACTATTTGTTTCAAGAGATATATTTTCACGTAAAGACAAATTCCTTTTACTATTATTTTATGACTGCTTTTATGGAGCTAATTTTTCTGAAAGATTGAATATTGACAGTAAAACATTCAGGCTTTGTGACAGAAACATCCTGACTATATGACATACATATTTGTCAGTCATAAAATCATCTGAATAAAACTTCAGGTAAATTTTTTAGCAGTGCGGTTCTTGGAGCCTGAGATGAATTAATGAATGCATTCTGTGAAGCAGAAAAGAGTATTATAGCTTCATCAATACCAATCACACTAGTTATGATTTTGAGGTTTCCTTTAAGTAGAGTAATTTTTTATTTTAGTAGAGAACTAGAAACCTAAGAATCAGGTTGCTTCCAAGAAGAGTAGTAATCTAGGCAAAATATGAGGATATTCATACTGTTTTCTCATAAGAATCCTTCTCGTTAATGCCAGAAAAGGACAAATAGAACAGTTTGCAGCCTGGTACACCATAGTAGATGCTGGAGACTGTGGGAGGCCAGGCAGGGATGACCTTTTGAAGGACCTTTTGAAGGAAGGCCATTTTGACTACAGTTGTGTCCAAACTTTAACCAGGCCTTTCATGTCAGACAGTGCTTGATAAGCTCTTCCTTGCTTCTGAATCCACGCAAGCAAATGTGAATGGGCCAGACAAGTATTGTTTATGTCATTCAGTTCTCACTATTACATTTTCTCTCCCTCCTTTAATTTCATTTCAGCCACTCATTCTGTAGGAAGCACCTTTTTGCAGCACTGCAGTGAATTCAGTCAGTCTGCATCTTATGCCTCATCTATTGCCTTAACTAGCTTGTGACTTGGAGTGTTTAGAAAAAAATATTCAGACAGGCAGCAATAGAGTTTTATAATATCTACAAGTATGTGCTACATGCTACAAATACATTTCTATACTTGCTTTTTTATCATTGATACTTTTTAACTAATTTCAGGAGCATCAAAGACTTCCATTTGTTAACAATTATTACTATTGATTTCCATTACCTTGGGTATTTCTGCAGGAAGGAATATTGCTCCTAATTTCAACTTACATGGAAACACGCAGGTTTTTTGAAAGCAAGACAAGGTTTGTAAGTGATAGCTCTTATAGACCAAGTAATATAGTTGGAAAGAAAACAGACAATGTTTTGGACACACAAGCCTTCTTCAAATCTGAAATAGAAGCAGCAAACTTCAAGCAAAATACTTCTGAGTAGTAGAGCTTAAGAAGGAATTTTGGCAACATTTGCAATAGCAGCTAAAGTACTGATAAGGTTGAGAAGTGGATGCTGATGTGTGAATGTACTCAGCCAGGAAGTGAAACAGAAGCAAAGACAACCTGTGCTGACCTGAAAAATGATGGTACTTGAAGTAAATACATTAAAGCATGAAAACAACATGAAAACAAAGTATGGTCTTACCTCCTCCTCCACGCTTATGCCTAATGCCTAGCACTAACATTACTATTAATGTGACCTTAGTATCATTCAGAGCCGCTTTCTTACTAACTGTGGGTCACATTGACATGCTGAGCATTGAAGTTTCAGAAAATAATACAGGTACTTATCCCCCACATAATTTTCTTGATTCCTGCAATAAAACTAAACCAGGAGGTCACTCAACCAATTCATAGTTCCCAGATGCGTCTGCTCAAAACAGAGGAAAGCAGTAGATGATTTAGTACTGCTAAAGCTGCTCTTTTGGAGGAAAATCAAACAAGCAATCTTAAAACAATTATGCATTTCTATCTCTATGTCTTATTTGTTTTCATTATGAGGATATTTTTCTGAGTATATTTCAAGCTTAGCATGCTGTTGGCTACATTAGCCACGATAATAGATGTCTGTCTTAAAAAAAACACAGAGACAACAAAATAGTAACTCGATGTGCTGCAAAAAGATTACTGTGTATCTATTTATAGCTTGTATTCAAAAACTAAGCAGCAGGCCATTGCTCTATCACCCAATGACTCCTCCCCTCTTGGGAAGAACTATCAGGAAAAGAAAGGAAGACCAATGGGTTGAAATAGAAACAGTTTTAATAAAATAAATAAAACCTAATACTTGTATAAGCAAACCTATATTCAGCCAACATAGTGCTCCCAGCAATGACTGCCAGACAGTAGACACAGAGAGTACAGCACTTCCAGTGAAATGCAACAATCACAGCAGGTAGGAAACCAAGTACCAGGAGCGGAAAGATGAGCAGGAGCTCCCATGGATGGTGGCCATCAGGAAAGAAAGCAGTACCCTAGCAAACTTCCTGCTTATGTATGGAGCAGCTGTCTCTTGTTGTTCGTTCCAGAAGAAAGTCAGAGCACTAAGTGCCTCCCTGCCCCAATTTGCAGGCTTTGACCTATGTTCTGTCAAATGAATCACAACAAAATGTCACTGCTAAGATTGTCTGTAGATATTACCCTGCATCATTGTGCCCTCAATTCCTCTTTCTAGTTCATCTGACTTACTTGATCATATGTTTACCTCTTCTATAACATAAATGAAGACACCCCCATTGTGCCAGCAGGGTCTGATTGTTTCCTGGAATTAAAAATCCATAAGTTATTTTTAAATGCAAGTTAAATGCTTAATACTTAAAGAGCATTAGTATGGATACTATCTAGTTGCTTGGAATCAGATCTAATCATATAGAATAATATTTGTCTAGTCTTACACTAACACTGATGGCTGTTTTGCTACCATGGTAACTTGTATCAAATATTAGATTTAATAGAATAATGAATTATTATTTTCAGAAAAAAATCAGTTGGAAGGATTTCTTGCAAAATTTTCATAGGCAATTTCACTTTTAAAACAAAAGATTTGGCAACTAAATAAAGATTTCCATTAACTTTTAAAAAAATTATCATCTTAATTGAATCTTTGTTTAGAAAGTGAAATTAAATGGCAATTTAAAGAGGTAGAAATCACTTAAGTGTGTTTTTATTTTGGCACTGATTTTTTTCCAATTTGTCTTCTTCCATGAAATATTAATTTCTTTGTTAATTTTTCTAAGAAGCAGGTGAAGAGCCTGTGAAGTATAAAGCCTGCAGCAGAATCAGCTCCCTGTTCCCACATTTAAGGACTACAGCATTCCTGAGAGGGCAGCCGCGAGGTGGTAAAAGGATCCCTGTAACTGGAACAGGTCAAACTTTATCCAGATAGAAACAGTATTTCACACACAAGTATTAGTACCTTTTGTTACATCATAGTGTTTCTGAAATTCCTTTTAGAAGTCATTCTGTGTTATAAAACCCATTAAGAATATACATATTATGCTTGCAATATATCACAGAACAAATATATTTCAATGATCATCCTGCCCAAGAACGTGCTTCCATAGCCTCGATGAGAGGTGAAAACAACCAAAATCTGGGAGGTTCTGCACTGAATTTTGTCTATGTGTTTTTTCAGCAGACAATCATAAACTTCCAGACTTCGTCTAACAAACACTTGAAAACACAAACATGCACACATAGTGAAAATGAATATTGGTTAATCTGCTCTGTGATACTGTCTTCTGTTTGTCAGAACCACCTTAATTTCCATGGGGTTAAAACATTAACTGGTCTGACTTCTAATTCCTTTCCTTTTATTCCCTATGACTACCCTGAAGGATTTGAGGCAGCCCATTTCCCAGTCACTTTCTCTCCCCTATCATCGCCTTTGGAGAGGTGAGCAGAGCTGCCATAAGCACCTTCTGTTCCCAAGGATACCTGAAGGAAATATTTGATTCTTGTAGCACTCCAGTCACACTATTTTGACCTAAGGCTTCCTGACAAGACGAGTGCACTGCAGTTTCAGGCTTCCGGGAAACTTGAAAGGGCATGTGTTTGTTTGTTTGTATTTCTTTCCCAATGGAAAATGAAGTTTTTCACACATACACGCAATATTGCTTTCTGTCAATAAAGTAACTTTTTTTTTTTTTTCCAAGTAGCTCAATAAGGAAATTGTGATGGTGCCTCAGGTGAATTTCCTGTTCATCTCACTTTATGGCCAGACCCCAAATGGACTCTGTATCTCTTATTATATACTATGAACAGGAAGTCTTGTAGTACAACTGCCATTGACTATTGCAAATTTAGATTTGGTTCATAATGTCTCATAGTGATCTATGGCCACAAACTCTGGCATAAGACTAGTATAGCTGCTTGAATTTCACACAAGAAGCTCATAAGCTGAGGAAAACACGGACATGAGAGAATTGAGTTAAAAAATCTTGATATAACTGACAAAACTTACAACCGGGTGTCCCTCAGTAGTCTGTATTTGTACCAGTAATTTGATTTGTTTATCATCTTCAGCAGTGACATAGACAGTGGGATTGAGTGCAGCTTCAGCAAGTTTGCAGGTGACACAAAGCTGAGTGGTACTGGAGACACTTTTTAGTAAGGCCAGTTGTGATAGAACATTAGTATAGGTTTTAAGCTAAAGAGGGTAGATTTTGACAAGATATCGGGAAGAAATATTTCATATTGAGGGTGGTGAAGCACTGGAAGAATTTGCCCAGAGACATGGTAGAAACCCCATCCCTGGAAACTTTCCAGGTCAGGTTGTATGGGGCTGTGAGCAATCTGAGCTAATTGAAGATGCCCTTGCTCATTGGAGGGTGGTTGGACACAAACTATTCTGTGATTCCATGATTTTAATTTCCAATTGAAAATATTACGTTTTCTCTCTGAAGAAAAATAAATTCTAGTTTCTATATAAAATAGAAGGTAGAAAAACTGACTTCAAGACAGGTTGGATGGGGTTTTGAGCAGGTTGATCTAGAGGAGGTATCCCTGCCTATGGCAGGGATTATGGAACTAGATGATCTTTAAGGTGTTTTCCAACTCAAAGCATTCTACTATTCTAGGATTCCAGAATTCATGTAAATTTCTTCTCACCACCCCTCCCCTCCCTTCCCCAAATTGCAGGATTTAATTTAGGTGCAAAGGACACAGGAATTGGTGTTGAGTGGCAGGAAGAAAATATCTTTAATATTACTTAAATGTTCTTAATTTTCCTCCCATTGGATTTGTATTCAAATACAGATCTTGTGAAAAATACCAGAATTTGGTGAAATCCATTTTCTTTAATAAGTTTTCGTTCACAATAAGTATTCAAAAGCTGGGAGGAATACACAGGAGAAAATGGAACAAATTTGTGTTTGTTTTGGTTTGGTTTTGTTTTGTTTTTCTTTTTTTTTTTTTGAAGTGACAACTTACAGATATGTGTTTGAAACCAGCTCTGTGCAGTTAGTATGCCACTCCTATCATATCAATGTTAACAACAACATAATATACCACAGGGAAACATGGCACCAAAAGTTAATTGACCTGCCATTTAATACCACCTTTTGCCTGAGGTGAGAGACTGGAAAAATGCCAAGCAGACTTTTAAAAGTACCTGTGTGATTACAACAAAAGACACCTTCTCAATAAAGGAGATTATCACAGGCCTGCAAACATCTTTTCAGTACTCAATTTTAAGTAATTTGCCTGAATTCTTTACAACATCAGATGTTTTTAAAAGGATAGTTTATTGCTTAGACTTTACCAAACCGAAGCTGTCAATAAAGGGCACAGCACAAAGCACCTGCCTTGAGTGATTCAGGTTTCCTTTTTTTTTTTCCTGTTTCAAGGGTCTTGCAATGGGCCTTAGGAAACAGACTAAATAAGATGAGAACAAAAGAAAATTATTTCTTACTTACTTGTATTTCAAGAAGAGAAGTTTATTCTTTTGTCAGATTCTGCCATTTAGTGTAATAGTTCTTTGCTTCATATATCTTGTCCCAACAAGTCATTATTAACCAGTTCCCTCAGGTAAATAGTGCACTAATGAAAATAAACTATACCAAGGACATTGCAGCTAATAAAGCTGAATGGTCAATTCAGATCATGTGAATGAAGTCAATAAGGCTTTTAGGATGGGCTTCATTTTATTGCTTCTGACATTGCACAAGTATGAACATAATAGGAGCCTAGGTCACAGCAAGAGATAGAAGGTGCATTTGCTCTCTAAAAGTATTTACAATGGGAATAGTAAGTGACAAGGAAATTTCCACTATTTCATATTTTTGTAAACTACTGTAACTGTTACTTTCCTATGCAAAAATATTTTCAGATTTTATAGTTTTAGAATGTTTCTGCTCCTAAACAGTTTCAATAAGTTTTAAAAATTGTTTATTTCTGTATTCAGAGTTTAGAAGATATTGCTGGCAGTCAAGTTCCCCAAATCTATTTTCAGATGGAAGCACTCGAATGACATATTAGATAAGGATTTATGTGTGCTTTCATACCTGTGCACATGTAACCTGTCTTAAAAGAAGCAATCAAGGCTCTCTTTCTCTCATTAGCAGTTCCTTATTCATAGAGAAATACAATGACTTTTGCCAATGAGCTACATTAATCCTTTAAACTAAGCAGTACTTTGATTGAGCATTTAATGTTCACCTACTGAATCCATCCTGACAATATGAACAGTGTACGAAGATGCTTTGTGCATGTTTTCCACTCAATTTTGCCTCTAATATTAGAGAAGGCAAAAAATCACCAGTTTAATAATCATAGAATCGTAGAATGGTTTGGGTTGGAAGGAAATTAAAGATCATCTAGTTCCAACACGCTGCCATGGGCACACCTTCCACTAGATCAGGTTGTTCAAAGACTCATTCACCCTTGCCTTGAACACTTCCAGGGATGGGGCATCCATGATGTCTCTGGACAACCTATTCTAGTGCCTCACCACACTCACAGTAAAACATTTCTTCCTAAATTCTAATCTAAATCTCCCCTCTTTCATCTTAAAACCATTACTCCTCATCCTATCACTGCACTCCCTGATAAAAAGTCCCTCTCCATCCTCGTTGTGGCCTTCCTATGGACTCTTTATGGAAAGCCTATGTGGCTTTCCTATGGACAGGTCCCTGTCTTTCCTGTGCTGAGGACTCCAGAACTAAGTGCAGTACTCCAGGTAAGGCCTCAACAGAGCAGGGTAGAGGGACAGAATCATCTCCCTCAACCTGATGGTCACGCTTCTGATGCAGCCCAGGATACTGTTGGCTTTCTGGACTGCAAACATTTATTGCTGGCTCGTGTTGAGCTTCTCATCCACCAGTACTCCCAAGTACTTCTCTTCAGGGCTACTCTCAATCCCTTCTCTGCCCAGCTTGTATAATAATACTTTTCTCATATTCTTATATGAAATTGGATAGCTGTACATGAAATGAGTTGATTCCTATGTGGTATCTCATATTGGAATCAAAGAGATCTTGGTTCGTACACGTTTCCCTAGAAGGAAAGCCCATCATCATGGACATTTCTAAGGGCAAATTATTTTCTGTATAAGATGCTACTATATGTAGGAATACATAAGGATTTATGAGAATGGAAAATGCAAAATGTGCTTAGTGTTCCTCAACAGCAAAAACTTAAATATGACAATGAAGAAAGCAATAATAATCTAAGTGAATACAGAGCTTACAAAAGCTGTTCTTCTCTACCGGATATTGAAATAACTGGTTTAGATCTGTATGAAAAAAACAATGATAATCAGTCTTCAATATTTGACATTGTTGGGACTATAATATAGATTCCCTATACAAATGACAAAGACAGCAACACCTTAAGCAAACTTCGTTCAAATCATTGCTGTTATTCTGTTTGTGTGCATATAACTCACATTGACTGAAATCAAAGTTACTAGTGGGAAACCAAAGTGTATTATTGATTGCTGAAGGTCACTTTGCCAATCAACTGGGCAAGAGTTTTTTGATCCCTCATCTCCCCTCACTTCCAGCTAAAAAGTTTGCTTGCTATGCTTTTTTTTATGTTGTTTTTCTTTAATATTTTATTCACCTTTGGTTTGTTGATAATATAGTATTTCAGTTTATTATAATTTAGATCACACACTATTCTCATTAAGCTGAAGAAGTCTGCAAATAAGAAAATTCAGCACCTGGAATAGAACATTTTTCTGCATTTTTAGCAGTTTCAGCCTTTTTTTTTAAACATTAGTTTTTATTTTCATTGGAAGTCCAAATACATATACCTGTGCTTTAGAAAGGTCTTCAAAATGTGTGCCTCTGACAAAATATCTCTCAGCATGTTTGATCGCAACCCAGAGAAATCTGGCAGTGATGTTGCCATGATCTATAACAACATCTACAACAAATGAGATCCAAACAATGGATAACAAAGCAACCAGAAGAAGCCAAGTAGCAAACTAGAAAACCTGTATGTAAACCACAAAGCATATTAAGGCTCACGTTATTTGAAAGGAATTATACAATGTTATTGTGACACTATCAGTCTCTATTAAATTGCTCGCTTCTCATTTTCCTGCAGTATAACCTGAAGACAAGAACGTTACAGGACATTTGTACATATTGAAGAATTCCTTCACCCTCTTACTGATATTTCTAACCAGGTCTTAGGTCTCTTTTCCTATAGACAGATGTGGTTTTTCTGCCTGTTACCTTGGAGGAACATTAAAATGGCCATAGGGATTCAGAGGAAAAAGATTCCCTGGGCTACATGTTGTGGTTTTGTTTAAAATTGGGGGGTTTTTTTGTTGTTATTTTTCTGCTTATACTTCTGTTATTCTACTTAAACCAAATCAACAGAACATTGAGAAGAATTAGAAAGCGGAAGTGGAAAAGAGATTAAAAAGTTCACCATTGGTTCCTTAAAACTAAGTATTTTTTCTAATAGGTGGGCTTTAGTTCCTCTCAAGCTGTGGACAATAATGTTGAAAGATGTTAAATTGATTTGTCCATATGTTGCCAGGGAGACCCTTTTCCTTAACTGGTGAGATGCAAGAGAATCAGCCACCTTTGTAGACCCAAACAGAGATCTATCCCAAATGGCTTGAGCGCCAAAGCTGATTGATGGATCCTCTGCTTGGACTTCACTGCTTGCAATGGTCTGCACTGCCTACATGGTGCTATGGAAAGTATCAGATGAAAACTATCAGCAGAAGAAAAGCTGGAGAATTACTCAGGGTGTGGAAATCTCTTCTGTACTCATACAAAGTCTTGAATTTAAATAAGGTCAGATAATGCAAGAAGCAATATTTGTAGCAATATAATATTGTTTATTAGTATTGTTTTGTATTTGCAAGCCAGATTATGGGACTACTGTCAATGTATTATTTTTAAAGCTGGTCTTTAAGGTACAGTATTCATTTGACACAAAGCAACAGAAAATACCGATGTGACCTTCACAAATTATTAGGCTTACTAGAATGCAGGCGTTTAGTCTCCCCTATGTTTTAGACTAAACATAGACAGTACTTTTTTCTGTCTGTCTCTCCACATATTTCTTTTTTTCCCTTTGATACATATTTACAAAATGCAAGAGAATATCACACATTGTAATAAAAGTTGTTTTGTAGCTCTTGGTATTTGGAAGTGTTTCTAATGGGCCTTAGAAGGATTTGAATATTTTAAGTTAACAGTAAAAAACAATTCTACATTATCAGAGGTAAGCTGTTAGAAACCCAAAGGGTATTTTCATCTTGTAATGTTTCCAATAATAGATTAGTGTCTAAGAAGCAAGGAATTTGGAGAGGTACTACGTGTTTAATTTGCTGCTGTGGGAATGTAACTAATGCATTAAAATACACAGGGATGTCTCTACTTTGAGGATAATCTTGGTTTCAAGCAAAGCCTCTCGTCTGCAAAGTCATTTTGTTAGCTTAGGGTAGCAGAGACATAGACGTATTTCCTCACATAACATTAACCATGAAACTGTGAAACCGCATTTCCATATTCACTAGGTTTTCACTTCAAGCCTTTGTTATGGAAAGACTCTAAGTTGCAGAAATTTGTTTTGAGACATAAGCATTGGTTTCTTTTTCAGGTCTAATGAGATCCTGTACCAAGAGCATGATCTGTTTTAATGCTGAAATTCTCTTATGTAATGACTGTCTACTATGAGTAGGCTGGAAAACTTGTTTGTGATTATCACATCGTCAACTGAAGAATGTTCTTAGTTTTAGATAAATGAGAATAATCCTTGCTAACAGGATTGGAAATACGTCCAGCACACTCCCACAAGTTATAGTGGGATGGGTACAAAGAAGATCAATCCAGCCTGAGCTTCCTTGTGGCCTTGGCATCCCAGTTCTGTGGCTTGTCTGTCTAAATATGAAACTTGTTTTGTATTGTATGGTTTTGTATTTGCAAGCCAGATTTATAGGACTACTCTCAATATAGCATTTATTTGCATTCATATGAGGACAATTCCAACAGTGTTTACGTTGTTGTTTATTGTGTGAAACTTTTCAAATGATTCATTCTGACCTTTTTTCTGGTATATACCTTCTCATAATTTCAGTAGGAACCTACATGGACACAAGTATATGTTTTTCAAAAAGAAACATACAAATCTTAGAGAAAACTGTAAGAACTTAGTTTTACCTTCAGTTGGTGCCAGTAATGAGACTGTTTGATTATGAGCTGTACAAACTCCAGTGGATCAGAAATCAAACAGGTAGAAATAACCATACAAACGAAAACATGCAATACAATTAGGAAAATAAAATTATCTGACTTTCAGTATCATCTGTTCTGAAAGTTCATGCTACCTCAGGACTGCCACAATTTTCATGTCTCATCTGATCTTAAGATGAATCTTTGCCTAACTTAAAAACAAATGTGTTGCATTTTGAATTTTTTAGTATCCTTTCTTAAGATATTTTGCCTTAAAATTACAAAAAAAGTGATAGTGGACTAGCTTGAGAGGGAAATATTCACAAGCAGAAATGGAAGTTAAGGATGGTGTCTGACACTTTTTGTGGGTACATCTCCTTTGCTCATTTTTGTGTACTTCATTTTGTTTTCAAAAGGAAAATGTGACACTAGAAAATCAGTATGTATAAAATGTGTCTCTAGCTATACCTACATCTAAATCTAAGCATGTGATATCACATTCTTGAAGCACCATGGGTTAGCCACTAAAGTGTCACAGAAAATTTGTCACCAGCTTCTACACAGTGAGGCTATTATCCCATGTTCTTTGCTTCTCAGCATTATTAAAAACAGAGCTTCTCTTTTTTTTTTCTTAATTTACAGGCTTGTTTTAGAGTAGGTAATTCAAGAGCAACTCAAAACTGTTAAAATCGGCTTTTTATATCCACTTAAAGGACAATCATTTTTCAATAATTCATTTATAGGAATGTACCTTAGAAGTGGATGCAGAGGGGAAATAATTTCCATTTCCATGATTTGCTCAACCAGCTAAGGTTTGTATTTCCATCTTCTAGAGTGTTCTTCCAGTTTCACAATTGAAGTATAGCAATTAGAAATAATAACTGCAGTCTTGTAAAAGACTGGGGATGGATCTTTTCAAATTGTCTCAAAATATTTGTATTCTTGCTTTTTCTAAATAGGCTTTTGAACTCAGTAAGTGTCATGCCAATTCAAGTGTCTTATCAAATTCTGACTGTAATTGTCACCTAGATTTGATATAATCATCCACATAAAATCAAGCTTGAACCTAGTCTGTTTATTCCTCCTCCTACTCTGCAGTAACTGCAGTTAATGAAGTACTGTGAAAATGACAAAAAACTGCAAAGGTCATTCTTACAGTGGGCTTTTCTCAGTCTGTCTTTTTTTTTTAAGTCCAGAAGATGCTTGCCCCAACAAGCTTTCATAAGTAAAAAAGAATATGCAGTGCTACTATGTCTTCTTAAATAAAAGAGTTTCAATTTATTTTTTTCCTGCTGGAAGTCATAGAAAAAAAACAAAACACTAATTTCTTTTCAGTTTGCAAAAAATTATTGTAACTTGCTCAACCAGAAGCTCTAGCAGTTCCAGAGGACGTAATGGAAGGAGTGAAAAGGAAAGTGTCCTTTGCTTTCCATGCAAAAATGCAGCCCAGTTTAGTAGCTGCAAATAGATATATGAGAGAACACTGTCTGTGATAACCATACTCCATCTTCACACATTTCCTATTAACTATATTAATAGGGACTATTCTCATATTACTCTTTCTCACAGCTGTGGTAGCAGGCAGCAAAAATGAGAGCTTCAAAACTATTTTCATGCTTATGATGCATTTTCCCACCCCTTCTCCACAGGCAGAAGTTGCATGGCTTTAAAAAAAGATGGATAACAACAAAACCTCTTGAGAGCTGGGACATTGACAACAGTTGTGACAATATGTTACTACACAAAGTGATAATTTTAAAATATCAAGAACTACCCAAAGTTTTACATAAAGTAAGGCAGAACCCTAAGTTAAATTAAAAACTGTTCTTTGGGCAATTGCTGGCATTTTGTATTGTTGTTCAGAGATTCTGTTGTTACTAATGAAATAATGTATTAACTAATTCTGAATTTGGAAGCTTTATGTACCAGCACAGTAGCTTACTGTAGGTTTGATTTAGAACTAACTCTTCACTTTATGGATAGTGTTTAAGACTGAGTCTTCAATTTTGCAAATAGCCTTGCAGAAATACTAAATTAATAAAAAAAGTTTTTAGTTCCATTGAAATCAGTAGATGCTTTTCCATTAATTTAAATGGTAGCAGCAGTTCTTAGCATTTTTTTTAATCAACTGTACTTTTCCTGTGAAGTAAAGTAGTATTATAGCACTGCTTACATGGTTCAGTTACAACAGTCATTGTACTGACCTTTCAACTCATTCTTGATTTACCACAGTAAAGTTTTATTCACTTTAATAATTACTGTTTTCCCAGTTATAGTGATCAAATTACACCTAACATTTCCATTTTGCAAAGTAATTCACAACCCCTGCACCTACAATGTACTTTCCATGAAATCTGATTAAAACACACAATTGACTTTTGATTAATACTTGCAGTATTTCAAAGGACCACAGCAGGAGAGACAGACAATACAATTTTGAGGCTGTGTAAGTGTTAGCTGACCTCAAAGCTTTGAATCAGGAATAGATTTTCTGAATTTCAAATCACATTATAGCTGTCATGTGAAAAGCTTACCAGTTTGCTTACCAGCTGATACATATTGTGTTCATGCAGACATTGCGGTCTTCTTAGATATCACCCTGCTCTGTGACTCTGCACTTTCTCTGTGCAAGAAGGCAGAAATTTTGCAAGTTATCAAAAATGCAACACAGTAGCTATGTTTTTTACATTCTGCATCCACAAAAAGTTTTATGAAGATTATCCTAGAACAATAGTTATACTTTCTAACAATGCTGGCTTAGGCATACATGATAGTATTCATATACTATGGTATAATTCTTGAATGTTCTCTTATGCCATTGTGACAAGTAATTCAGAGGGATCCACACAAAAAACATAGACCTGTAAAACACATGGATATGTTTAATATGACCTCTAAACATGTTAAAATATACTCTGAGGAGGTGGCAATAATGTACATTAAAAGTGAAATAGAAATGTTCAGTAGAATAGTGAAAAAATTGGTGTGGTATTAGAGACACAGTCATGAGGTAATACTGAGTCCCAGAACATGCTGCTAATCCAGAACATTTTGGCACAAATCAGTTTTAGATTTAGTGGAAGTTCTTATTCTTACAGGGTTATGGGTACTGGTATAGATGTGTAGTTTCCAGATTTACTATGGAGCTGTTTAGACATAAAACAGGAATAAGACATTATTGCATTGCACCGTGCGTTATACACAGACAAAAATGAACACAAGTTTAGATTAAACTAAAATAGAGTGAAATAGCAGATGTGCCTCTTACTTTGTGGTTATTGGGCTCCAGAACCTTACACATTCTGGCAAATCTTTCTTGATCTCATCTCCTTTTGCACTAAGAAAACAACATGCATACTACCATCACGCTTGGCACCACAATGACTGGAAGAGAAAATACACATATCGGGAATTCTAGAAGCCAAACCCACATCTTTTTTTTTTTTACTTCTTCATTAGCTAGTCTTCCTAGTGGTAGTCATCTTCCAGTAGGCTGCTGAAATGTAGGGTAGACTCTTAATCCTAAACCACAATAATTTCTAGAGGAAAATAGCAAACACCTATGAAAAAAAAAGCTTGGAAATCAAAGATCCTCTTTTCACTCAAGACTTTGGTAAATTCTGCCTGCTCACAAAACTGCATGTAACATATTGTCTCCATTTCACCAGGCTGCTTAGGGAGCAGAAACTTATAACTCTATGTCAGCATGGCAGCTTCTCAACCACTTCACCTCTAAGGTGGTGGAGAGTCTGCTTCATCAATTTGGTAGGCAGAAAAAGATAAGTTCAAAGAGATGCTTCTGAGGGCTTGAAAGACTCTGTTGAGAATATCATAGAAGGCAATACCTCCTGCCTGAGTTTAGCACAGCTGAAAAAATTCCCTGTAATATTCAGCAGGACTATCTGGAAGATTTTGCCTGGTCATTCCTAGTTCTGGAACTAGGTTAGGTATTAGGAAGAAATTTTTTACTGTGAGGGTCATCATGCACTGGAACAGGACGCCCAGAGAAGCCATGGAGTTGTTCCAGACCAGGTTAGATGATGTTATAAGCAACCTGACCTAGTGGAAGATGTCCTTGACCATGGCAAGGGGGTTGGAACTACATGATCTTTAAGGTATTTTCCATTCTATGATTCTATAATTCTTTGATATTTAATTTATATTTTCTTGGATTTTTTAAAATGAACTAACAAAGTTAGTGTTTTTCCTAGGATATGTACAATTCAATGTTTTAAATTAGCATAGGAAAATGTGCCAGCCTTGACACAGACCCTGAGAGCTAATAAGCTTCATCTTTATTAGATCAAATACCAAAGGACACCTCAATCTGGAAGTCTTTTCCTTACCATTTCTATTAGAGTGATGTAGGCATATGGATTAATAGCAATGAAGGCCGTATTATCTATGAAAATACATAACGAAATATTTCAACATCATGACACACTGCAATAGTACTGAGACACTCTTGCTTGTGGTGTAAAAGGACCACTAACTATTATCCCCTTAAATTAACCCTTTTCAGTGGAAGATGAAGCCTTTATTTCTATAATTTTCTTCAAGTGACTTTTCTGAGATTTTTCCCATTAGCTCAATATTGCCTTTGCCTTATAACCTGAGTTTTTCTTCCATGGATTCATCTCAAGTGTATAGTAAGAAGAATAAAAAATCTGTCCACTAACAATACTTTTCATCAGGTCAGTTATCCAGAGGTTTGGATACGAAGTCTCTATGCTGAAGAAACCATATTTGAAAATGCCTCACAACATTTCTTCATCTCTCTGTGCTGCAAATATTCAAAAATATATTTTGAAAAACATCATCTGAATGGTTCAGCACTTCTACCCATTCTTGCCTTATCTGCAGGAGATAGCAGCTCCTCTTGATGAATTGGTTAATAGATGATTTCTTTGAAAAAAAAAAAAAAGCTGAAATTCCCTTTCTTGGAACAAATACACAAATCCTGAAAAGTGATAACAACCTGGTCTTTCTTTAAGTCCCAGGCAATTTTTGCACCCTTATAATCCCTAGCTTTAGAGATTTTTGCTTGGCTTCCATTGTGAGATGATGAATGATAAAACCCAAATATGATGGACAGCAAGACTATATTTTATCATTAATCCTCACACAAGCTTTTATCAAATGTCTTAATCTCAAACTGTTGCAAACATTGAGATTCTTTAAACAGCACAGTCATACCAATTCATGTTGAAAAGAATGAAGTTCTGATTTTTTTTCATTAAAATATCTGTATTGTCATATATCTCTTCATCATTTCAACATTCTGAATGGAAAAATTTTCATGGAATAAAATAAGAAAAAACCTTATTTACATTATGAAATTTATCCAAGGAGATTTCTGGTGTAGGTGCCTGTATTTAAAATGCCACTATATATATTTACCTTGCAGACAGTAGGAACAGGAACGTTCTTCAGAGTTCTGAACTTTATGTGTTGGCCATGTTTAGTGAGTTATTGATGTTGAAATAAGTCAAAGAAGAAGGTGATGCATTTATTCTGTCTAAACAAAGTGAGGACTGCAGAAACCCTTCCAATTCATTTCTGAAACAATGGGTGAGAAGTAGCTGGTGGGATTAGTGGAGGTCTAGAGATGGTTGTTCAGCTGTTTTTGGAAAAGGCTTCTTGATTCAAGTTCATCTGCAAATATCCATAAATTATGATGAAAAATATTGTGGCAATTTCAAAAGTATTTATCCGAACTCATGAACAAGCTTCATCCAAGCTTCATTTATTCCTCTCATTTAATTGTCTCCAAGATGAATAACACTATGGTGTGCTTCTGCTCTGAAGACTCAAGCAGCTGAAACTTCTAGTCCTTTTTCTCCTTTTAAAAAGCACAACATACCTGAGTTGCATGTGGTGACTTTTATGGTTTATTTTTTAAGAGATTTTCTGCCTCTTTCATGCTGACTGAACACATTTGAAAATGCTTATGAAGACTGTGTTTGATGTAGATACTTTGAAAGTAAATGTGCACTTAGGGGAAAATAGGCTTTGAAAATATCTTTGCAGTTGGTTCGAAGGGGAATTGAGAAGTTTGGAAATGACATGAGAAATATGTTTCATGGGCAGCATTTCACCTGCTTCTATCAAGGGTATTCAGCACTGGTGTAAATAGTTATAAGGTCTCCTAAATCAGCAGAGATCCAAAGATTCATACCACACAATCTAGCCAGTAGGTTCAAAAGCAATACAGAAACAGTGAGACTCAAAAGAAAATTGGTACTCTTTTTTTTGCTGTTGTCTGACCCTCAAATATAAGGTCAGAAGGTCAGAAATGATAGCATCTAAATGAGAAATTAGGTCATCTCTGTAAGAAAAATATCTATGCATCTACAAGAAATTTAAGTACATTGTCTATGAGAAATGAAATTTAATTTTAATAAATTGCATATCACTACTAGTATGAGGAACTTGGCTCTATATGTACAGAATATCTGTGAAATGTTCGGAAAAAGCTGAACATATTTCTATGTCATCATTTGACATAATTTACCTCTAAATTATTGTCCTGTTACATGGACTTGCTTAAAAAATACAAATGCTTATTTTCCTAAAGAATTGTGTCCAATCAAATAGCACTAAATTGGAAGACATAGAGTCTCCTCTAAATCATGGTATCTCTTTTGATTAGGAGATCTCTGTTACTGTTAGACTGATTCTAAATCTATAAATACATACAGGGATCAAGAAGACTGAAGACATATAGAGACTTCAAGTCCAATACATGTGTGTCCTGTAGTGCAGAGGATTCTGAAAATGTGGCTGGTAGTGATGATTTGGGTTGCTTGGGACCACAAACTGTCCTTTCTCTTGCTTCATTGATTGACTATAAGAAAATTCAATTTAGATGTATGAGATAGGAGTCTTATTACTTCTGTCATCTACTGAGCCTCTCTTTGACTTCTTTCAACTTTCAAGCAATTCCATATTCAACAGAGGGAGGAAAGAGATTCTTCTAGTTCTTTCTCTTTCACCTGTTGTGATTGACAAGCAAAAATCAAAGCTTAATAAGGCTGAAAGCATAATGGCAAGTATGGATTTCTGACTTAATTGTTGGGCACTCCCTTGAGGAAGCCTGTTTTCTGGTCGGTGCTCCAGAAATGACGAGTGGATGGATAGATGGATGGATGGATGGATGGATGGATGGATGGATGGATGGATGGATGGATGGATGGAAGGATGGATGGACGGATGGATAGATAGATAACAATTTTGTTTCTACATTTAAATTATCATTTTAATGAAAAGATAATCTTATGGTTCACCCTTCACACCTAATACCCTAACAACAAGGCTAAAGAGTTATTTTTGTCACGTTTGGTTTGGCTTTGTTTTATTTTATTTAGCTTTGGTGGCCAAATTCTTGTAGGCCATTGTATTCAAGTTGAAACAGTTTGAAATGAGACACTAAGCACCTGTTCTTCTATTTCTTCTATGAAAATAATAAATTGTGTTAAGAAAGACCTCACAACCTCCCAGGCAAAGAAGGGAACTTAATCTCTTTACAGCTGCAAGCTTTGACCAACAATATACCCATGGCAAAGTGAACAGACACCACTAGCAAGGCTAAAAAAAAAATTTAAAATAATTTCCTCTGTGGTTATGGGGTTAAAAAATTGCTAAGATGCTTATTGTCAAAAAGAACTCGAGTACCATTTAAGTTTTTTTGTCAAAAAGAACTTGAGTACTATTTCAGATTTTTTGGGAGCATGATTTGTTTTCTACAACCTTTTCTTTGAAGGAACATGAGATAAAGCATGTGCAGGAAGAGGCCACAGTAAATATTGAGAGTAAATATCGACAGTCCTGGTACTGAAAGATTTTTTTGGTGTCTTGGAGAACTTTTTTCAGAGCTTAATGTAATGTGAGGAATACTGAGCATAATGAATGGTATGAAGAAGCATCTGTCCTCTTCATCCTCTATTGTACTGCAGATTCTTGATAACTGAACATCACATTCATTCTCTACTGAGATAGATGCCTTTCAGAGCTGACTGTACCTAACGGTATTCTCTACTAAATTTCAGTTTTGAGCCAATACCTATTTTGAGGAGGTTTCAGTAAAGAAGACAGAAAAGAGATAAAAGCTGATGCCAGGCTAAAGAACTCCATGGAAACCCTCAAGTTCAAGGTGAAATGGAATAGCTGTCTTTATAAGAAAAAGTATTCAAATCAGCATCCCCCAAAACCGCTTTGTTCTCTGTATCTGCCCTGAGGTTATCAGTATTGTCGTAGAGAATTTAGCAGTCACTATTCCATATGCAGTAATCATCATGTCTCTGTGTGATAGACAGGAAAGATGTGGTGAAATCAGTCTCCACAGACCATGAAAACCTGAATATTTAATGTCTTCTTTTAGTATAATTGCACAAACTTGTGTAAGCATATAAGTATGTGTATGTATGTAGATACACACACATGTATTTGTGCATATGCATACATATGTACAAATACATACACAGTAAACCAAAGCAATGAAGACTGCAGAAGAAATAATCTTGCAGTTTTTTACTCTGCAAAAGTTGTAAAGTATGTCAAATACAGTATGAAGTGAAAACAAAGAATTTGCACGGAGTACATAATGTGCTAAAGCTAAAAACCCTTGTCCCACAGAAATCTAGTTCTGTACTCATGTGGAAGAGCTATAAAACTGAAGAACAAATTTTTTGTTACCACTTTACACAGACATTTGAGTGCTGTGAAATATATGGTAATTATGACTGAAATATATTCTAATGCAGAAGTTTGCTCATGTATGTGGTGATATACACTTGCATATTGTGCATTCTGTATGTATACAAGTGACAGAGTTGCAGAGATGGCTACATGACTTTGGCAAGACTGCTTGGTAGCCGAGTGGATAAGTGAATTTGAGTCAAGTTCAAAATCAAGTGAAGATTTCAGTCTGGTTGCTGATATCTGACGTTTATTTGAGCTTTCTGTTTGAAAGAATCACTCATGTTTACATAATAGAACAATAATTGATGAAAGTATTTGAACCTTGACTTCACATGCTAATGCTGCGTGCCTTAACTGTTATAATTACAACCTACCTCTCCAATTATTTTCCTGATTATAGCTAGAAATTCCCATTTTTAGTTGAGAAGGACCTCTTGATTATATTTGCAGTGAAACTTGAACTGTAAAAAGTTTAAATTTCAAAAAATTGACATTTTCTGGTGAAAAAAAAAATCTTTCATAAAAGAATTCCTGACAATTTCCAATTATAAAATAGAGTTCAGGAACTGGCACACACTCACAGCCTGTCATAGAGGTTATAGTGGAGGTTTCTTTATCTAAAGAATGTAACATTTAATTTCTGATTATACACATGATTTAAGTTAGAAGTCAAAATGAAATACCACAGTGATAAATAGCAATCTGGAAAGAAATGGCAAGAGGAGTGAATGACAGGAAGAGGTTAAATGGTAAGCTGACACTAAGTCTCTATCGTATACTCTATGTGATATAAAAAGAAAATTCATCATCAAGATAAAATCACAACACAAAGGATCAGGCAGGTAATACTAAAGGTGAACCAAAATGTAGTTACGAAGTTCAGATGCCTTCCCACTTCAGCAAAGATTTGATGTAAAAGGCAACAAAGATATGTTTAATTGTTAGTATTTAAAAAGAGATCTTAGTCATTGACAAAATCTTGATCATTCACTGAGGACAAAATTCTCCATGAACTGCACTTGTTTTTTTCTCTTAATCCAAACTGTGTTTCAAAGCAGTCTCTGCATAAATTCTCAGTTCCAAAGGCTGACAGAATGCTAGTAGAATGCACTTGGTCTAATTCTGTTTTCACGTAACTTTGTGAAAAAAGTACACGTTGCAATACTAGCCCAGCAGTTAGCAATCTTTCTCCTTGTGTTGAGAGTTCCTGCAGGCCATCGCACTCAGAAAAAAATTATTCAGACTAGTTATTAATTGCTGGTAGTGTGACCTGGCTCACTTTGTGACTCACAGGAACTACTCTCCCTGTGGTTTATGCAGATTTCTACAGGGCTAAGTGCTTGCCTTTCTTTCTACCCATATCTTTGCAACCATTAGGAACATTCTTCATATATCTGTGTTTCTTTTTTGCATACAAGCATGAAAACATAAAATGCAAGTAAGGTGGTCTATATAAGGATTGGTGTTATAACTATATAGTATAAGTATATAACTATATAGTGTAAGTCTAGTATAGTATTATTAGCATTATTAAAAATAATAGGTGGTAAAAATAGCTGATCTTGATGATGGCAAATTCAGTGCAGGGCCAAACAAATATATGCCTGGAAAGACAGGTGATATACATTGAACAGAAAGAGTAGCAGGAGTTACCTGGGATGTCAGTGGATCTCATGCTCTTTTAGTGAAACATTTCTGCTGAGCTTTTCAGTCAGATCTGGGAAAATCTCATCATTTCTCCTCTCTAAACCAAGTGGTTTTATTCTAATTTGACAGAAAATCAAATGCTTTTCCCTTTATAATTTTCTCTCAAGTGAATTCTTTGACAGAAAAATCTAAATTTATATTAAGAATTCACAGCTCAAGACACTATGATTCTGCAAAATGTGGTTCTTAGTTTTTTGGAGGATTTTGTTTTTCTGTGTTCTACTTCATGATATGTCATGATGCAATACCAAGTTAATTGAAACTAAGCTATTTAGTATGTAGCTACAGAGATTTGGATTCCCAGATGGCAAGATACTACTTGTTTGTATTTTAGCTGTTTTGCTTTGACAATTATTGCTGGAACGTATAGCATTTGGACATTTGGATGAAGTTAGCATTCAAACTTTAAAAATAAATGTCATGTGAAAAATTAATACTGCCTTTGACCAGCCAAAAGATTATTCATCTTATAACAACAACTGTTTTTACAATTAATTTTATTCATTTCTGAAACCGTTCGTCTTTCTCTTATAAAACTATTCCTTAGGATAAGGCATTGTTTGAAAATGGTTATGCAGGCTAAATGGTGTCTTCAATATGTCCAAATCAATCTAAATGTTTCAGGGGGGCTGAACTAAACTAAACTAAACCAAACCTCAGACTAAACAGTATGCATGTGTGCAACTACTGGAAAGTGCTTGACTTAACACCCTGATTTTAGAAAACACTGCACAAAATTCCACATTGCTAGGTGATGGCCCACATATTAGCAGTTCTGCCTGTCAAGTTGGTCAAATCATGTAAGCAAGATGTTCTCAGAAGAATTAGCAAAACATCCAAATGTCTAATCCCAAACTTAGCTGAAAATTAAGTATCAAATCCAATGCTTTTGTTAAAATAGAAGAAAAAGAGTAGACCAAATTAACTAATAATTTAAGAGGGGTTTTATACAACATTTTTAGACTGACAGTACAATTTCTAACCAAAAAGAAGCATCCTTAAGAGAAAAGCAGAGATCTCTCAGCAGCAAAGTTTAAAGTCGACGTCTTTAAAAATTAATTCCTGTATGCATTTCTTGCAACAGGACATTTAAACACTACCCCTTTCTCACAGCTTTCAGACAGAGTGGTGTTTTTTGATTGAAAAAAAGAAAATAAAGAAAATATTTTCAAACAGCATTAATACATCTATCTCTCTTTATCTTACCTTGTTAGATAAATTACCACTGATTGGCCTTTCCTGTTTAATTTGGATTTGAAATTGGTGAGTAGGGAAGGCGCACTTGAATGTAAATGAGTTTAAGGAATGATCTTTCCTGACTGTATCTGTCCTTAGTAAATTATATAGTATTCACTAAAGCTTGTGAACTGGTTTCGGGTTTTTTTTTATTTTATGATTTAAATTCAATGTGATTTTATTAACAAAGCTAATTACATATATGGAAGAGCCTTTTTGGGGGGGACAGATGAATGGTGCAGTACTGAAAATCTGATGGTCACAGTACTGAAACTCTGATACAGCAGGGTTAAAGTACGTTTAGTATACATATTACTTGTATTTCACATTTTTCTCTGAAGGACCAAAGCTTCATGACTGTGAGGGTGACATTCTTGGAAAAGTCTGTAATTTCCCTTGGCACCAGGCTTTATTTGCTCAAAATATTCCATCCGGTGATGTTTTCATTTTTCCATCAGGATTCTGATGTCTTCTGACATTGATGATAGTGGCAAAACAAATTTGGAATGGTCTCTCCTTGATTTATTGCTTCAATATCATATTTTCTCTTTAATATTCACAGCTCTCCCATAGGGAAAAATTATTATATCCAAACTGTGTATTTTTATTTATAGACAAGCAAAATGCTTAAGATGAAATAAGTATGGGATTCTAACTTCTCTCCATCCTGTAATAATTAGGACTTTCAGTTTTTCTTTGGATATGTTGTTTTGATTTCTCTGTATCTCTTACTTCTAACTAAGCTGAAAAGCAAAATCTGTGCCTGAAATACACCTTTTTCTTAAAAGACATGTGCACCCTTTTCAAAGTAAAAGGCCCTAGAGAGAGTAATTTTTTGTATGCCCTCATAAAACACGAATATTTCTGAAGGGTCTATATGCCACTAAAAAGGACTGAGCAAGAGTTGTGACATGAATGAAGAGGAAGTAAAGGAAATACTGGAGGATGGAGAACATCCAGGATGAGGTAAGGACATAGAAGGACTGACCTGGACAAAGTGCAATTCATACTAGGACAGCAAAAATATCTAACCATCACTTCATCTTTCTGTTTTCCCAAGCAGCCTGCAGGTATAGGTCCTTCAGGCTTTCAAAACTGGCCTTGTTGATGAAAAACAGCAACTATCATCAATCATGCTGGTTCAAAGTCAAATACAGTGAAGCAGGAGCCTTCTCAAAATCTTATGGCCACTGCATCAAAAGCTACAATGGACTTGTACATAGACATATGCAATTAATCATTTACAATAGCCAAGGTACCTCTGATATATGCGGCTAAATAAAACAAGAATCCTCACTATCTTAACTGAATATATACAAGTGGGTATGCTTACTTTTAGAAGAAAATTATGTCTATTCCCATAAGTATCTTTGAAACAGTTTTGGTAATGCTTTATCTAGTTTGTGTTTATAACTGTTACAGTTAAAAATAGTAGTCTTAGAGGTCACTGAATGTTTAGCAAGTCAATCTTTGACGTCAGTTCCATTCAGACAGAAAGTGAAAAATTTTTCATGATAACATATTAACTCCAGTTGTGTAACATAATTTCCCTGATTGCTTAGAGAATGGAAATAACAGTTTTAAGAGAAGTAGTATCTCTGGAGGTAGGGTATTAAAATAATAGAATTATCAGTTATATCACATTTCAATGTGTTCTCTGAAGGTTAAACAATTGTAATGGGGGTTGAGGGGAGTTTGACAGTATAGTCTACTTATTTATTTTTTACTTTACCTGATAGTTAAGAAGAAACATACACATCTGTGTTATGCCAGTTGCCTGTTGATTTTGGAAAAGAGTGGTCTAAATATGATGAAGAATTTGAATAGTAATTTAGGACATTTAACCACAAGAAAATTAAACTCTACAAAATACATTAAATGCAATCACAAAGCAGTAAGGTTTTTACTCTGGTATTTAGTGGTGGTCTCTGACAGAAGGCTGAAACCAGGGCAACTAGAGAAAATGCAGGATATGGGCATGGAGCAAAGCCAATAAAGATCTGAAAAACAGCAGCGCAGTTTAATTAAATACTTTAGGTCATAACTCCAAGCAGACAGCTGTGTGCTGCTTTGTAACCAGCTGATTACTGTTTTACTTGGGTGAACCACACTCCACTGAAATAAAAGATTACACGAGGTATGAAAAAATATGCTCAGAAAGGGAAAGATGAGAAGCAGGGAATAAGTAATATAGCACCATCTGTGCGGCAGCCAGAAGTAGAGGTAATTCATCTACTCAGTATAGATGGTCAAAAGAAGATATGTTTGTTTCAGACTTTTTCCTTTTAAAAAAAATAATTAATGGAAATAAATATTTCTACAAACATGTAGTGTTTTCACTGAAATTATTCCTAAGGAGAAATGCTCTGCTTTACTCTGTGGGAAATACGTCATTTTTCTGATTTGATTTTCTAAATAGCAGAAGGAGGAAACTGAAAATATAGGGGAAAATTTGCACTCCTAATTATAACAGAAGGAAGGGAGTGCCATTCAATACAAAATTATCTTTATCATATGTTTAACATGCAGTATATTTCATCCCAAAGTCCTCGTAAAGAGGGAAAGATATGGTTTTCCTTCCTCTTTTTCCTTTGAACACTATTGTTGTAATCCTATTTTTATCAGATAACTAACCTTTTCTTGTTGTTGTCAGCTTTGTATCCAGCCATTTTGTCAAAGCAACTAGAGGAGACAAAGTGTATACTTACAGTTCTATAAATAAAACTTTAAACCGTTTTTAAGGGTGAAATACGTGTATACTTAGCCTGTAGCCTCGAGGGTATCAGAACTAAGTGTAACAGTGAGGACATAAGAAGTCATATATATTTACATGGATTTTTATTATCTTTGTGTTTGCCTGCTGCTCAATCTACTGACATATATGTTGCCCTGATGTCTTCTGGTCTTTAAAATGACAATGCTGAAAAAAGAGCTTCTGCCTTTATCTGACACTTCCATTTTTCTAGGGTGGACTGCTCACTCTCCTTGCAGCCAGAATGAGAAGGTCAAGACATTCCAGACAATGAGAACAACACATAAACTTCGGCATGTAAAGTGATTTTGAGTCTCATGGTATTCAGAGAAGCAGCTGGTAGGCTAGAATGAACATGTAACGCAAAGAAGTCATCAAGAGGATTCTTTCTTTTTTATTTTTCATTTTCCCATTAAAGAAAAAAGATTATAACACAGAACATGATCTGATTACAAGAAATTGAATTGTTTCAACTATTTGTCATTCTTAAGACTTGCATATGGAAAGCACACTTAAAATATTTACTTACCTTCTTATACCTCTATTTCTTTTAAGTTATCATGGTATGAGTGGTTTTTTTTCAGCCTTCTGTGTATTTCTACTGTCAGGATTGTTCTCTGAAAAAGTCAGACATGGACTTGAGAGTGTAGGACATCCAACTGACTGCAAGCACAAAATCTGCATCAAGTTGCATCTTCGGAGCTGCCCCAGCGTGTGCTCTTACTAGCTTTGCTCCCCCTCCAAAGGCACAAATGCAGATTTGCTCTGGAGGGGCTTTTGTTCTTGAGCTGAGAGAAACGTTACTGTTGTACAGCAAGAGGCATTTCTGCTGGGACACAGAACAGTCATCCCCAAAAGAACTTAAGTTCTTTTTAAATTTGTTTCAAATTTGAAATATTAAAACTAGTTTTACAATTAAAATTGTAAAGTATTAAAAAATGAAAATTGCTGAAAAACATAATTTCAAGAAAATTTTGGTGGAAGGACTAGTGAAGAGACTTGCCCTTATCTCCAACTTTGCCATCTTTATAGACCAATGCTTGAGTTCCCTGGCACTGTGAACCAACCCCCTTATGGCTAGATTTTTTATAGACTTCATTTTTCACTATTCTTCTAAAAAGAATCTAAGAAGAAAACTTGATATCTGCTTCTTATAAAGACATAAAAAATAAAAAAAAGTTCAGGAAAATATACTGTACTGTATATATCTACCTATTGAAAGGAAAGCTGGTATTTTTTTACACATGTGACTACAGAAACACACAGATGCATTTCAGTACTTCAAGTCCTTTAAACATAGTTTAGGTACTATTAAACAGGTGAATTACTTCAAAACTAATCCCATGTATCAAAGCACTACTGGGACAGATGAGCCTAAATGTCCTCTTATGGTTTTGTTCAGCAGAATGTTTTTAATTAATGGCTGAAAATACTTTTTAAATATTACAGTCTGTGGTATTATATAAATAATTTTTACATATATGTAAATTTATAGTTTCATATCATGCCTTTATACATATATAATACAAAGCTAAAAAGACTGAGTGTTGAATTTTTTAAAATGGTCATGTGGATTAGACCATCACATCATACTTTATATTTACTATTTCCTATTTACTTCATGATACATCCTACACTTAATTTAGTTAAGAAAAAGTAAAAATAGAGAAGCACTTCATATGTTCATTTGATACAACCTGCTTGTTAAAAAGATATGAAATTTAGAATGCCTATATTATTAAAAAAGGAAGAAAATATTACAGATATGGCTGCTATTCAGATTACATGGAACAGTGTTGCACTCCTCAAGCAGGAACTTAGTCACTACTACTAGGATAATCTCAGCACCTCTTCCTCCTCTTCCTGTGTTCTAAGGGTTGTTTCTACATTTTGCTTCAACAGTCACTGGATGAATCATGGGATATATAATTCTTAGAACAACAACTATGGGAATGGACTTTCCTTGGTAAGAAGATATATGATACCCTACAGAGAACATTGATATTAAGAATCACATACAAATGGTAGTGCAGAAAGACCCACGTTATCTTTTCATTAGCTGTTTTGGGTACCAGGGTAATCTACAGCTACTCCAAGCTCATTGTGATCCTCTTTCTCCCACTGAGGTAGGAGTTCAAAGTACCTGCTTTGGTTATCTGTGCATGACACTGTGGAATTTAACTGGTTGGCTTGAGTACAGCAAATACAGCAAGGTGAGGAGATGAAGGAAAAGGTGGCTTAGATGGAGAAAGGTTGCCATTTTGACAAACTTTCAAGGAAAGGATGAGAAACTTGAACTGAAGACTGAAGGAAAGTATTTGCAAAAGGGTGTAATGAAAAAGGGAATTGAAATTTGAAATAAAAAGGTACTATGTTTGGAGTATCAGGAGTGGAAGATGGGTTTACCAGCAGCTCTCCCAAGACAGCAGAGGTACAGCAAGACAAGGAGAGGGCTGTGTTTGAGATGGATGGTGCTACAATTCCAGCAGTGGAGAGAAAAATTATATGTTAAGAAAGATACTAAGCTGTTACCTGTCATAGGCTCAAGACAACTGTAGTGACAGGACCGGAGATAAAAAACTGTTAAAAAGGTTCATAGTCAGAGAAATGAATTCAACATAAAAGGTTCAAGAGAGAGCAAATACAGCATGAGAATGGCTCTTCAGTGTCATCTTATCTCTGGCTTCATAAACATGAAACAGCTGATGCAAACATCAACACATTTCCCAACAGTCTTCCAACATCATAACTCTGCCAGTGATGTTTATTATCAGTTCTGCCTACAGGAAGGAATCTGATCAATAAAGCATACTTTTTAACTGACTGTTTAACACACTACGACCAACGCCATTTAGCACTTGCATATCAGCTTATGTTCAGCTGCTGCACACACATTGACTAATTGATCAATAAAAACAAAACAAAGGAAAACTCTGCTTTCTTGAAGTCTAAATGCTGTCACCTGCATTAAGAGCAGGATTTTTAGCAATTCAATTTAATAAACTGAAGATCTCTACAAATGTATCTTGGCCTGTACTCTTGCCTCATACGGTTTGCAAGTGTGTGTACACCTCTAATAGTACTGTTTCTGTGCACAATGCTCTGAATATTAATTTAACAGTAATGTCACTTAGAAAGCTATCATCCTTGTCTCAGAGTATTCAGGGGTGTGTACATTTATTTCTTAGTGATCAGATGTCAAAGACACAATGAAAGCCATAAGGCAAAGGAATCATTCATAAGAAAAGAAACGATTGAAGGAGAACAGGTGTTTTCCTGTAAGGGAAGAGCTTTTAGCCATGAAATAACTTTTTACGAATTAAAAGAATTCTTCCTTTTGATACAAGAAGTAGTTCAGCGTAATTATGTGGAGGAAAAGGTCTTCAATATTGTGAAGGAAAAAAAAAAGCGTGGGAAAAAAGAGGTCCTTAAAAGGAGGAACCAAGTGCTACTGCTCAGGAGAAACAGCAAGGGTGACTGCCAACCTAAGCTGTCAGTCTTCCATGAACCCATAGGTCACAGTGTCAGAGTGCACTGAACTATCACGAACATCCTCTTAAGTAGAGCCAAAGCCTATGCTGTAAAACTCTTTGGAGACCAGCTAGATGTTGTAGAAATAATAATTTAAATAGAATACCCAGGTTCTTTTGATTTAGGGTTTGATTCTCCAGGACTCCTTCCCTGGAGCAAACCTTTGTGGAAGTCTTGCTGAATGACTGTCACTAGCCCTCACTCATGATGCTAAGAAGTGATCCTACAAGTATTGCAGAAGACGTTGGTTGTTCACGTAGTGTGATGCTAACACATGCAGATAAGAAGGGAAGACCAGACAGTAAATAATTAGATAATCCTTTGTTTTCTTCATTATTATTTTTTTTTGTAGAACAGATTTTTTGAATGAAATATCCAATTTTTATCTCATATGAATGTCCTGGTGATTTTTGCATGGAGGAGAAAAGAAGAGAAAAGTTCAGCTTCAATGTACTCATGAAATCCTGTTTTTAATTGTGAATAGGAATTGCAACTGCTTTAAATAAGCATACAAACATGTATGTTTCTTCTCTCTCTATAGGTATGTCTACTTTGGTGCTACACAGTACAGTGAACATGAGTGTTCAACCATTTTAATTTGAAGTGTTCCAGGAAGTGAGACCATAGAAAATTTTAGTCCTATCTGACCACAATATTAACTCATGATTCTGTAGGAAAAAAATCACAGTTCTACATCCCTAACTCTTTAGCGAAGGCTCACTGCTTTAGGGCAAACCAAGCACTCCATCCCGTAAAGTCTGAAGAAGCACTGCTACAGAAAACAAGAAAGGCATTTTAAATGCTGAAACAAGGAAGAAATCCTGGTGAATAAAAGTTCCAGGAAAGGAAATTTCAGACTAAAGAAATACAGAATAATAAGATTAATTGCTGGCTGGAGAGTGGACTTCAAATAGAGAAGAGAAAAATGAATAATTTTCAATATGAAATTGTCTTCCATATGTATGTCAATAAATGGTTCCCATTCAAAACTGAAATTGCAGACTTCTGAGGATCACTTATTACTAATATTACAATACAGTGTAGGAAATATGAAGAAGTATCTGTGAAAAATAAGATTGAGACATTGAGTGACTCACGGGGTTTCACGGCTTGCTATTTTTGACACTATTATTGAGTGTATTGCCATTGTCCATACAAGAACTGAAGGCCAGCACACCACTATGTTAACTGCCATGCAGTTTTACTATATAAAGCATCTGAAATGTTAGCTAGTTGTAAGAATTATAGAAAATTCTTAATTTTTGTGTTGTTCCAGTACACATCTTCCCCTGTGAACTCTATACAAACTTAATAAAATGATAAAATATTTTAAATGTTCATAGCATCAAGTCATTTAAAGAATCATAGAATCACAGAATCATTTGGATTGGAAAGAAGCACGTTTGCATTTTATTAAAGGTCTAAATTTTTACACAGCATTATTTGCTCATTACCAGTGAAAATATTTGTTGTTGAAACTCCTAAACATAATCATTATCCTTTAATTCTGTGTAGTACAGTAAATTCCCCAAACTAGTGGTTTTAGTGTAGTCCTAGTGCTTTCACATGCAGAAGACCAATAGAAATTGGAGACAAAAATCTGAGTATAAAATAAACATAATATTTACAGTCTCCCATGATTCCAAACAGTTTTAAAAATATCTAATGAGTGTCAAAGTAGTTTTAGATCTGTAAAAAGTCACATTTCAGTAAAGCTATTTGTTTAGAATAAATATTAAAATTAAATCTCCTGAAAATGGAAGATGGGAAGGGAGAGAGAAGGAATGGTGTGGGAGCTGATAATTCTACCATCCAGCAAATTAGTTATGAAAAGTCAGGTGATGGGAAGGACTGAAGATCCATTAATATATAATTAAATATCCTGTTTAACAAATAAAGCAGATATAATACCAACAAAAGGAAGCAGGGGTTGTTTAGTACGAAATGCTGACTGAAAGGGAGATTCCTTTTTTGTGAAGGAATGAAACGGATTTCTGAAATCGCATTATCTCAGTCAGAAGGGAAAAAGCCTCCTCCCCAGCACACTGAAATGTAAGACATTTCAAAAGAGCATAACAGCAAAGGCAAGAATGAAACCAAAGTAAAGTCTGTCTATGGATATTACAGTGAAAGATTCAAAAATAGACAGTCCAGCGATGCAGACTGTAGAACGACAGAGAAGAACTGAAGCTTCTGCTTTTTGCTTTTCTGATTATTAAAGCTCATTAAAGCAGTACAAATAAAAATGAAAGAATAAAAAAAGCACAAGCATGAGGCAGGCAGAGAGGTTGTTGCAAAAGGGGTGAAGGATACTTGAGAAACTGTCAGCCTCTGGCCTGGACAGGCGCACACTCTCCTGGGTGGAAAACTGGTTGGCTGGCCGGGCCCAGAGAGTGGTGGGAAATGGTGTGAAATCCAGCTGGAGGCCAGTGACAAGTGGGGTTCCCCAGGGCTCAGTGCTGGGTCCAGCCCTGTTCAATGTCTTCATCAATGATCTGGATGAAGGCATCGAGTGCACCCTTAGCAAGTTTGCGGACGACACTAAGCTGGGTGGATGTGTCGATCTGCTGGAGGGTAGGGAGGCTCTGCAAAGGAATCTGAACAGGCTGGACCGCTGGGCAGAGTCCAATGGCATGAGGTTTAACAAGGCCAAATGCCGGGTCCTGCACTTGGGGCACAACAACCCTATGCAGTGCTACAGACTAGGAGAAGTCTGTCTAGAAAGCTGGCCTCTTCTCCCAAGTGACAGGGGACAGGACAAGAGGGAATGGCCTCAAGCTCCGCCAGGGGAGGTTTAGGCTGGACATTAGGAAAAAATTCTTCACAGAAAGGGTCATTGGGCACTGGCAGAGGCTGCCCAGGGAGGTGGTTGAGTCACCTTCCCTGGAGGTGTTTAAGGCACGGGTGGATGAGGTGCTAAGGGACATGGCTTAGTGTTTGATAGGAATGGTTGGACTCGATGATGCGGTGGGTCTCTTCCAACCTGGTTATTCTATGATTCTATGATTCTATGATTTGGTTTATTTGGAAGAAATAAAGAAAAAGAACTTAGTACCTTTAATTCTTAAACTAAAACTGGACTTATACATTGAAGGAAAGAACTTCATTAAAGCTAAAGACAGGAATATAAGTTTGTGAGCCAAGTTTATCTGTTAGCTTACCTGAGGCTAGCAGACTTTTCATAGTAAGTAGTAGGACTGTACAGATCAGCTAATTTCTCAACAAAGTATCAAGCTTAAACATATAACACCTAAGTTCGATAAAAAAAAAGTATAGGAAATAGGTATGCCAGATGACAAGAAAAAGAAAAGAAGCTAGTAATGAGATTTGCAGGTTTTGGTCATCATAAGATTCATGGAGAGACAAGACTCTTTCAGAGCTGTGACAGTAGCAAGACTGTAATAACCAAGGAATAAAATACAGTGGTGGTTATTTGGCGTTAATAGGGTTCTACTTTTGTGAAACATGCTGGGAGATTTAGAATAGGCTACAAAGACAGAAAGAATGACACAGATTGGATTTAGCTACTGGTTTCATATGAATTTATGGGAACAATAAAACAGGTAGAGTCACACTTGACAGTTTTAGGGGATTGAAACAAGGGAGTGCCAAGGCAAAAGCTATATAAAACATACACTTAGAAGGACAAAGTTCACAAAACAACAACAGAAAAATGTGCACTTCCAAAAGGAAATTGCAGCATTGAGTACTGCATTTTTTCTTAAAGGCATTTACAGTTTTGGTTTTTTTCTTAAACCAGAGATCAGTAGTATTAACATTTTATGTAAACAAATTGACTACTAAATTCTGTGACTTCTTTTGAACAATGTATTTCCAACGGCTTTATTTATCATTCACTGCTGTTATTTTATATTTTATAACACTGATAAGACATTGCATCATGTTATCGGTATGTTTTTACTCTGTTATTGTAATAATCATGTTTAAATAATTGGGGAATTTGTAATGCAGAGTCACCAAAGAGGAAAAAAAAAAAACCACAAAGAAAACAACAATCTAATATTTTTTTCACATATTTCTTCATAAAACATATTAATTAATTTCACTACTATTTGTCACAAGGCATCTAATAGAGCACCTAACTGACCACGTGAAAGAGCAGTAACTAGGTCGTAACTGACAGTGTAGACAAGAAACAAAAATATGTACAGAAGTCTAAAATTTTACCCAAGGCTGCATTTTTTTCTAACCTTGAAAGGTATATAATTAGTTACTAGATTTCTGGAAAAGTTTAGTATTAATGTCAGCATTTTCTGGAATAAATATTGAACAGGAAAATTAAAGTAGAAGAGGTTAAAAATTGCAAAAGTCTATGTGCAAAGCAGCTTTTGCTATAGAGTTATGGCTTCCTCCCTTTGTTTTGTTTCATTCATTGGAAATTCCAGCTATTACAGAATGGATGAATCAGTAGCATAGCAGCTTCGACACAAAACATACAATCCACATTTTTACTAACATTTCTATTTAAAGGACTTTCTGGCCAGCACCTGGCAAAGATGGTGCAAGAGAAATTTAAAAGAGGCAGAGAAAGGCAGAGGAGAAAAAAGATATTTTACAGCAGTTTGTTGGAATAAGCTTAAACGACTATGTAATGATTAATGTGCATGGGAAATATATCAACACAGGGATCTTACACTTTATATATATGAGCAAAATGAGCAAAATGAGCAAAATGAATATATAATGGAACATTCTAACACTCCGGTTGGAGTGTTAAATAAACACTCAGTAGGGTTTATAGATATACTTTAACTGGGTCTGGGGGAAATCAGAGTATATGTGTCTGTACATATGAAAAGAGATATAAAAAGATGTCTTTTATTCTTGAGTAGGTGGTTATGATCATTTCACAATTATTAAATCCATTCACCACACATGGTCAAAGCATTTCTATAACTATGTTCCTCCTGTCTTGTATTTGGATTGTTTATGGGAATGATTTGATACATTTTCAAGTCTTAACAGTAATATCTAATGGCCAATCAAAAGTTCATTATAAGTATAAAATTACATCCTTTGAGTAATTATAAGGTAGATAAGGTATACTTCTTGCAAATAGTCTCACTACAATGTCACAAAACCTTCCTTAAGCCTGATGCATTCAAACACTTCTAGTAATGTTGAGAAGCATGAAGTCTGGTAGCTTTGGACACTTTTTGATTTGATGGAAGATTATTTGTTAAATAATTCATTCCTGGTTGTTCATGTTTGTTTCTTGCTTTTAAGTTACAGATTAAATTTAGTTGAGGTTTGGAGATATTTCTTTTTCAAGAACAAGTTTCCCAGTAGAAAGATTTTTCCAGGCTCTTACAGCTTTACCAGAGGTATACATCTGGGTGATTAGCTGAAGAAGTGAATGATTGAGCCAAGATATTTGCGTGGCTAGGTGGGAACCCATGAGGCAAATTAAATGGCTCCATTTCCTAAAAGCCATTTTAATAACAGATATCATGAAGAGGATTGCAATGTGTGCAATGACTCAAAGTTAGTCAAGTGCTGTCATGTGGAAGGCAAAGGATAGGGTTCTTAAGCAGCACAGACTATGTAGATTAGACGACCGCTAGCCCCTAAAACCTGCAACTGGTGATAATGCCCGAAACAAAGGAAACCCTGGAGGGTATACAAGTACCATGTGTGCTGTGTTTGGAAGACTTTGCTATTTATTACATTTAATTTCGTGAGAACAGGATTTTCTTTCTTGACAATCAGATGTAATACATTGAGTAAATACAAGTAGATATTTGACAAAGTGGCATAGCCACTGCAATGCTGAGCACTGTAACCTTTCTGATTTAGCAGCCCAGCTCCTGAAATAGGGTAAAGAAAGTCATTCTATGTTTCCACAGCCCTATTACATTGAAACAGGTATTAGACTAGGATTCATAAAAGGCAGAAAAAAAGGACACCAAAGAGAACCATACCTGAAGCTCTACTTGTCTTATAGTTGTTGGAAAGCTGAACAGAGAAGCAGGCATTTTGATGAAGGGTAAGCAAACAATTGCCAAACACCTCTTTTCCCCTAAGATAAATTCTCAGCTTCTTTTTCTTACTTTCCATCCTGGGAAAATCAAGTGAAGAATTCATTCCTGCTGTTGTCTATCCTTTATATGCGGAAATCAGAATTATATTCCCTATGTTGTTAAAAAATACATCATATAATTATGAAGTAGATGGGCTTGTCAATGCAGCAATACTTTGAGCCAGAAAATATTTGAAAGATCAAATAAAAAGGTATTTTATGAACCCATGACTATGATTTTCACTGACAATCAGGCAGGATTGAACCTGCTTTTTAACATATGTTTAATTCTTCAATCTAGAAATTGGATTCCATGGATAAAGTCTGAATGTTTTCTCTCTACAATAAATTCATAGAATCATAGAATAGTTTTGGTTGGAAGAGACCTTACAGATCTTTAGTTCCAACTGCCCTGCCGTGGGTAGGGATATCCCACTAGATCAGGCTGCCCAAATCATCACATCTGATTATGAACTCGTATGCATAAACATGTATCTACATGCATGTACAAACTTACATCCCAAATTCCATGCAATTTCATTCCTGGCAAATCCTGTTGCTTGACAGGTGAGTGGGTCCAGCAGAACTCAGAACGTTTGCCAAACGTTCGCTCTCGAAGTCATAACAACACAGGATTCAAAGTGAGACCTCTTTATCAAATGGACTGAAGTGGACATAAATCAAAGGATATTGAGTATGTGTGCAAACGTGAAGCCCATATTTGATGTTCTTATAAGGGGAATTTTGTAGACTATTAGATTTAAAAATCAAAGCTGACTAAATAACTGTGATATACAGGAAATTTGCCTAATGCAAGGGAAGAAAGTAATGGAGGCATTTTTAAATTCCACTCCAGTCAGTCAATAGTCTATGGAGAAAAAAGACATGTAGGGAACAAAAGAATCCTTTTCCCACATCTCTATTTGTAATTCAAGAAGAATGTTAATAAACTGAAGAGAGCTCAAGGAAGAGCTGTGATTAAAGGACTGTACAATGTGCCTCTATTCTAAAAAAATGAAGGATCTTAGGCTGTTTATCTTACCAAGGAGAAGGTTAAAGGACATGCTTCCTACGCAGGAGGAAATTTGAAAATAGAGGGCTTTTCAATGTACTGCACAAAGACAGAGACAAAATAAGACGCAGAATGAAATTTTGCACATGAAGACAGGAATGGTAATGAAGTTTTTAGTGAACATAGTTAACCATAGGAACAACGTAGCAAGAATTTTGGTGGGCTCTATGTCAGCAGCAATTGAAATAGAATATTTCTCTCAAGCGTGTACTTTACTTTAAGAAGGAAGTATGTGACAGAAATATGTGACCTGACATGCAAAATTTCAAATGGCAATTATTGTGGTCTCTACTGAATTTTAATCTGTAGCTGTAGAATATGTAACACCTTCTTTGTTAAATGATTACTTTCAGTGAGTCAAGTTTTTCATTGTAGTTTAACTTTTTTTAAAAAATTTTCTATTATGTGAATACCATAGATCTGGGACCCTGAAATCTATACATACATTGGTTCCTGATATCTGAGTCACAGACAAAAGAAATAAAATACAGATAGCTGCATTTATACTGAGAGTATCTTTACTACTTTAGAGTCAACAGATCATGAAATAAACTGGCAGAACCTTTTTTCTTGGACATTATTTTAAAGTGTAAGTTCACAGGAAGTCACAAGTGTTAAAATTAACATATAGATTTTTTCAGTAACTGAATGAAGGATAAAACACCTTGTGAACTAAGTTTGTTTAGAGTGAATTAATTATTGATCACTTGTGTTCAAATCTTGAGTGAACTTGCAAAATATATTTTCAATTTTGTTGGAAAAATTTCTTTTCTGTTCAGTGACAATCTTATAAGAATAAATTAATTGAGGGAGTCCTTTCTAGAGATGATGCCACACAAAGTAGGACATATCCGGGCTACAGATCCTGACACTGTTACTGGTAGTTTTACCAAATACTATGTTACTGCATATACTTATAGCTATATAGCTTATAGCACAACCTCCCTGGGCAACCTGGAGCAGTGTCATAGTGAAGAAGTTCTTTCTAATGTCTAGTCCAAATCTGCCCCTCTCCAGTTTATATCCATTCCCCCTCATCCTATCACCACAAGCCTTTATGAATAGTCCCTCTCCAGCTCTCTTGTAAGCTCCTTTCAGGTACTGGAAGGTCATTATAAGATCTCCTTGGAGCCTTCTCTTCTCCAGGCTGAACAACCCCAACTCTCTCAGCCTGTCCTCATAAAGAAGGTGCTCCAGCCCTCAGATCATCTTTGTAGCCCTCCTCTGGACCCGTTCCAACAGCTCTATGTCCTTCTTATGTTAAGGATTCCAGAGCTGGACACAATACTCCAGATGAGGTATCACAAGAGATGACTAGAAGGGCAGAATCACCTCCCTCGACCTGCTAGCCACACTTCTTTTGATGCGGCCCAGGACATGGTTGGCCTTCTGGGCTGTGAGGACACATTGCCGGCTCATGTCAAGCTTCTCATCGACTGGCATCCCCAAGTCCTTCTCTGCAGGGCTGCTCTCAATCACATCATCCCCCATCATGTACTAAAATCGGGGATTGTCCTGACTCAGGTGTAGGACCTTGCACTTGGCCTTGTTGAACCTCATGAGGTTCTCACAGGCCCACTTCTCCAGCCTGTCCAGGTCCCTCTGGATGACATCTGGATGACTAAGTTGGTCATACAGGATTTGCCCCTGGTGAAGCCGTACTGGCTGCCATTAATCATCTCCATGTCCTCCATGTGCTTTAGCATAGCTTCTAGGAAGATTCAACAGATAACATTTAAGACTGATGCTTAACAACGAGAATGTGGCTATCTTCTTTTCTCAGCAAAGATAAAACTTATATGCTTTTTTTTTTTTAAAAAAAGCCTGTATTATTATAGACAAAAGTGTTACCTAATTGAAACCAATTAAAATTACAATTTTCACAGGTCATCAGGGTTGTAGTTTTTAAAGTAACTATTAGAGTGCCCTGATACAGCAAGAATTACTACGAAGTGAACTTCAGATGCTTATCTGACAAATGAGTCCAATGGTTTTGAAGGGTTCAGATTGTGCCTTGTCATGCAACTTAGATTTAATACAAGAGGCTAGGCTACTCACTCCCATGTAAAAGTAAGCCTTCAGTAGTAGCACAAATGTGTGAACACTTCATAGGGGAGCTTCTCCTTTCCATAGGAAAATACCTAAAAAATAAATTTAAAAAAATCCATTACTTCAATTTTAAAATTGCATCTAACTTTTGGCTGTTTACAGGTCCTTTAATTTAACTTAGTTTGACCAAACAGATGAACTAATCTTCTGAAATACACTATGTTTCAAAACAGTTTTTAGTTACATGGAACTTAGCTAAACAGTAAGTAAAAGTCAAAGATTTATGGATACGTGGGTTTAGCTCAGGTCAGTTAGGTATTCTTACCCTTCTTGTAAGAGAGTAAATAAAGACCAAACAGTATATTTTTCTTTTTAAAAATGTAGCCTCAGGGGTCAACAAAAATAAAATAAAGAAGAATGTAAAGACACTCCCACAACATCAGTGACTATAAATCAGGGATACGTAGCTAACTAGCCTTCTATATTCTATACAGTACTGCAGGCCACACTTATTTATGGTGCATGACTTTTAGAGTCAAATTAGATCATTTTGTTTTACTAGATTTTGACAGCTTTTATTAGATGAAAGGATTTGCATATTTAATTGAAATATAAGTGCTATAAATGTAACCACAGCTTTAAGAACATTGGGAACTTCATAGCAATGATATTTCATCCTTAAAGAAAAGCTGTGAATCTATTTGAACAGAAAAATTCAGGATATTGTTCATTTTTATGCTCTCAGTATATCCCTTTCAGCAGTACTTCACAGTATCACCGTACAGCAGTACTTTCATCAGCAGATGTAATGGCCTTTGTTAAGCATTTCTAAAACACCAACCAATGTCTGTAGTGAAAGTTCTTTCAAAACATTCTCAAAAGAGTACAGGCAAAAAAAAATCCAACAAAACATAGAAATTGGAGCCAACGGCTAAATAATACTTTTTAAATAGTACTGGGAAGAAGCCAGCATAAGAACGATTCTTGCACAGAATTCATAATCTGTTTTATCCTGTACTAACTGCCATAAACTACTTTTCTAACCATCCCTAAATGTGTTCCAAGCTTATTCAAGAATATAGCATGCCCAAACAGCACTATGTCACTTTGTAATTTAAATTTAGAGAAATACTGAATGACATTCTCTAATAATTCCTCTAAAAGATGTACAAAAGTCTGAATGCAAAAAATTTTGATAGGAAAGATTCATAATATAAAGACTTTTTTCTGCCATGATACAAAGGATGCCAAATATATGAAACAGTGATAATAAATTATTGCAAATGTTTCAATATTGTGGCAAACTGGCTTGTGATGTGCCTTGTATTCCATAATGTTTAGAAGCAGTGGGAAGCAGAGTACTATATCTACTTTTGTAGATATTGTAGTCTTAGCCTCTAGGTAGACTATATCTAGGTCATTTTTCAGAGGTGGATGACTGCCTATGGCACCACGGGACAGGTTAAACAAAACTCTAGAGTCCCCAGATCAAAGCAGGGCTAGCTTCAAAGTTAGATCAAATTGCTGAGGGGTATGTCCAAGTAAGTTGTGAAAGTCTTCTAGGTTTCTATTTACAGAATCATGGAATCACTAGGTTGGAAAAGACCTCCAGGATCATCAAGTCCAAAAGGTGAGAGATAACAACCTGTTCCAGTGCTTACCCATCCTCATTATGTTACATTATTATTATATCTGATTGGAATTTCCCTTTCTGCAATTTTTGTTCATTGTCTCTTTTTTGCTTCCTTTGACCTGTTTTGTCCAAAACAACTACTCCATCTTTACAGCCAGCTGTCTGGGAATGAAGACCAGCAATTAATTTCTCCCCATTGCTCTTGTCTTCTACAAGTTTATCTGTGGCTTCTCACTGTACATTACGTAGGCACAAACCAATGCCCAAGGAACATCTGAGTAAAAACCCTTTATCTTTCACGGTGTAAACACATCTCTATATCGTGTAGACAGGAGAGACACACATAGTTGAGTCTAGTTGTTTCCATCTACCTCTACTTGTCCAGATGGCACTACCATCTTATCCCACTGTCTCTCATGAGAGAGCTTCCTTTTTTGCCATTTTAATGAAAATAGGGTTTGTATCCACAAAGAGCTCCAATTGCCTGTAAAACAGAGATGACAGGTCTAGCCTAGCTACAGTGATTCTAGATGTGACAGAATGGACTCAGAAACTAGACAATGGAACAAATTAATCTTGGAATTGCCTTTAGCCTAAGCTCAGTAGATGGGCAAACAGAAAAAGCAAGAGTTGGCATATTACCAGGTTTCTTGTGGAAAAAAATACCCAAAAAACCCATGGTCACTAGAAGCTCTATTAGTTCATACAAAACAGGTGGCTGTAGAGATGAACGCAGGCATACATACTGCTCAGAACATATTTTTCTCTAACAGTCTGGCTTCTGTGCAAGACCCTGTTGGAAAAGAGATGCACTTGTACTTCCCTGTATAAAGTGTTAAGAAATCTATATCCAGGGTCACTTTCAAAGAGAATTATTCCTTTGAGCAGAATATCCTGTTCTGGAGGCAAGAACAACAACTTACCATGTGAAGTCTTCACTGCCTAAGCAATATAATTTTTGTAACAACTACTGGATTTTTTTCAAAACGTGTTAATTCAAGCACAAAAAAGTTTAGATTTTATGTTTTGCAAAATTTCTTGCAAAGACCGCATATAGCATTGAGAATCTTCATTTGAAAGAAATTCAAAAATGCTTTTAATAGGGAAGAGAAGGAAGGCAATGTATCTATGCACAACTATTAGTTGAAAAATCATCCTGTATTTTCTCCCCTATTTATTCTGATGCCAACTAAATCTGAATAAAAGTAGCATTACTGGCATAAAAATATAGCAAGTTCTGAGAGTGTTTACATAATTGCCAGAAAAATTATTACTAACCTTTTAGGTAATGAACAAAAGGCATAACTTTTTTATCCACTTATATTTATTTTTACTTTTTTCAGTGGTTACATGAATAATTTTTTTCAAAAGGATTGCTTCTTTTTTACTAGCAATGAAACCAGAAGGCCATGTCTTCACCAAGATATTAGGTTGATTCAGTTTGGTCTCTCTGTAATGCATTTCAGATTTATCCATCATTATGTCCTCTCTTGTAATGTGCTGCACACAGCCAAACACAAATAGTAAACTCTTAGCCCAGCGATGCTTCAACTGAGAGTAAAAAAAATCACAAATTCCAGTCATCCTTTCCAAGTATCCATTAGTTTGGCAACGTATTATGTACCATATAGTCTACCCGAAATGTAAAGGAAATATGGTGTATGATCAGATTACTCTCATCCTTCTGCCTGCTTGCTGGAATGGAAAGAAGTACTTTTGCCTTGCAGACAAGAGCACAAATAGAGTTGTGAGACTGCCAATCACTTCTAAAGGTCCAGTTTACTCCCTGCCTCCATTCATTTTGAAGCCTTTTACTGGGCTGATGGCCAAGAGAAAGGGGGCATTTAACTGTACCCTAAGGATCTTCAAAAGTGTCAGTGATGTGTACTTTGGAAGAGTGATACAGAAGTGGTGATGCTGTATGACAAGACACATGCTCCATGTAGTGTCTGCTTCATTTCAGCCAACATCTGTGAAACATAAAGAGACAACCTGGAGGATATGTCTGTTAAGTGGACATGAAAGACTTGGAAGATTAGAGTTGGCTAGAAGGATGCACTGCAAAATGTCCTGCACGATTGTTGCAGAGAAGCATATTGTGGAAGTTAGAGTGGAGAGCGAGAATGGGTAATAGGTTGTGACCAAGAAATAGGTAAGTGAGGGGAACAGGCACTTGACAACAATACTTGATGGCTTGTCTCTCTATATCCCAAAATGAATATACCAAGGGAATTTAAATTATGAGAAACATTATTTCTCTATAAAAAAACCCAGAAAAGGTCAGATTTGAGAGCAGGGTAACAACATTGGGATAACCTTTTAAGTATTCACAGACACCTATGAGAAGCGTGCTTCTGTTATGTGGAATAAAATATTTTAGGTGTATTTCATGACTGGTTTGACTGAGAATTGTGATTCCCAGTGTTTTGTAGGAATTCATCACACTTGCATATAGTAAGGGAGAAATGCTGTAAGCTAAAGATACTATTCTGTCTTGTTTCAGCTAAGATTTTTCATTGTGCTGCAAAAAATCTATTATATAGATTTAAAATACTGCACATAGCAAAAGCATACTAAAGAAAACTATGTGTTTTTACTCTAACTAAAAGATGTCTGTAGATGCATTCTCAAGTGTATTCATTCTCCTGATAAACACAAATAAGCTTAAGTCTCTGCCGAACTCTATACCGAAATGCTATAGGACGGTAAAGATTTTATAAAATGCAGGATATTATCCTTTCCTGTGTATACAGAGGTTTGTGTAGGACAGGCATTCATAAAGGTAAATTATGTTCAAAATTAAAGCTATTCTACTGCACAAATGTTCCCATTTTGCTAAGGCAGTCCTCAATGGCATTGCTCCAGAGCATACCTGTTAGTTCTGTTTGCTCATGTGCTACATATTTCTATAATGTGATTTGGCACTCTTCTGGACAGGGATGATATGCTTGTTTGTTTTCAAAGCATGGGCAGATCCCAGTCTTCCTTCAATCCTCTAAGCACTACATATAAATCATATCACTAGATTCCTAGAAAAGTTTATCTTTTTTGTATGTTTTGGCTACTCCTCATCTGCAGAAGGAAAAGGACCTGAGAACTAACATGAACATATTCAGTGCCATTCTGCAAGGATAGACCAGGCTTACTGTGCTGGCTCAGTCTACCTATTTGGGAAGGTGCCCACACAGTGTAGGCCCCAAGGTACAAGTTGATGTGGAGTCAATCAGGATTTGCAGTACATGCTTCATATAATTACTCTGTGAATAGCCTTTGTGATCACTCTGTGAACACCCTTTGTGAAAGGCACATGCTCTGCCACCGATGGTGAAGGAGGCTTTGCAGGCATGTGAAAGCATTTGCTGTAGTACAGAGACAGTAAGGTCTGAATCTCAGCATAAGGTCTGACTCTTCACTATTCTAGCAAATGGTTTCAAAAAAGTTGTAGCATTTCTTCCCTGCCCCTGTAGGTAAAAATAAACAAGTGACACGAACTTCAATGTAGCTTCAGTGTCTTTAAGTGGTAGACAAGCAAATGAGCATTAGGTAGTTAAATAAACACAGTAAACAGCCGTATTTTTCTTCAAGAAAGTGTATTAAACATATTAGCCTTTAGGGGTTGTACAAAGTGGAACTGAGCTACCAAAAAATGTAAATTTATTCCTCAACATATTGCTGTTCAAACTGGGAATTTTCAGATGTCTCTAAGGCTTTTCTGGATAACTTTTTTCAGTTTATGGCCACAATACTTTAGGGCCATATAGCAATGTTATTTTCTTAAAAGGAAACCAGATTAATGCAATTTTCCCTATTTGACAGTTCTGGAAGTCCCAATGTCCTTTTCCACTTGTCACCTTTATTCACCTTATTTCTATCTGTTTAAAGTAATATATGGGATCAAAATACAGGCAAATAAGAACCAAAGTTAAGAAATTGATAACGTCATTTTTAATAGGTTTTTAATTGTATTTTTTTATTATATGCACACTATAAAATCTAGGATCAACTTGAAATAATTATACGGAGCAAGAGGAGAGATATTTTAAACTTAATGAGATTTTTATGAGTAACAACAATAGAAGACTTGAGCTAAACATCCTACAGTTGGATTTTTTTCTTTCCTTTTTTCATCCACTCATTAATTCATTCATTGGAAGTACTCTCACTGACTTCCTTGAAGGAAGCAGTGCATGTTATAAAGAAGAGCTATAATAAGGAAGGAAGACCATGTAACATGGTTTCAACTTGACATTCTCTATACCATGTATTACTGTTTTGTTAAATTCATGTAAGATTTGTAGCCCATTATGTCTTGTGTAATCTTCAAAATAAGACCACCAGGATAGATGTTTTCACTCGTGTTCTGAATGCCAGGGTGGCACTACTTAGAGAGAAGAAAAATAAAGTTATGATTTCAAGCAATGTTTTATTTTTGGTTAGCTTAAGGCAGCCGGAGGAAAGAATTGTGTCACTGCCAGACAAGGAGACAAAACGTGCTACTAGTGCCCTCTTGCCACCACCCGCTCCCCACATTTAAAGAGGATGTACTGCGTTAGAAACAGCTAGGTGATTTTAGCATGGCAGTCAAAGACTTCATTTTGTTCATGTTTCTGAAGTCTGCTTTCTGCACTGGTAATGAATGTAATGTTAACAGTTATAAAAGAGAATAGTAAAGGCCCCTATGATGTTATAACATTATAGGACATTAACAGTTTTAGCACTCAAAGAGGAAGAGACTTTCCAAATTTAGCATTTGTCTAGCCAGTGACAGCTAATACAAAAAAAGACATACTTATATTATCTATAACAGCTGTGTTCCAGATATTGTCAGAGATAAGTAGAATTATTCCCTCTATGTCTCATTCTCTATTTTGTAGTCTTTATTTTCACTTAATCTGTGAAGATTGAATAAAAAGGTTAAGTAAGTACAATGGAAAATGAGTAGAAGATTAGTTCTCCGGATCCATGCATGTAACTTGCAGATAGTCTAAAAGTAGTTCCTAATTTGAAAAGATCCATGGATGTTAAAAATCAGGAGCATTCAGGTTCCTTAGACGATTCACTTCATGTGAGACAAAGATGCCTGTAAAACTTTATGAAAACGTTGAGGAGGAAAAATTTTGTCTTGGTAAACAAATATGTGTTTAGTACCTGACCCTTTTTGCCTTTGACAAAGACACGTTCTGGTTTTGTTTTCCTCCCAGATACGAGTTTCTCCAGTGTTTCCATCGTTCATTGTTTTCATCCCATACTGAGAAAAAAGGGCCAGACTATTTACTGCCCTTCCATCTAATCTTCTTTCTTTGGTAAACTATCAGGAAAACATTAAAAGACACTAAAATCTGGCAAATGTTAATGCATTATTTTTTTTCAGATTATGTTTATATTTTATATTGTAAGCCAACCCATCAAACCCAAATCTTTTTTAAGCCCTATAACTATGCAATCTAGACAGAATCTAGCCTTAGGTGTAGTTCTCAGCATGAATTTCATCATTCTTTTACTTTTTTAAAAAATATTTCTCATTCACAGTCATGGTATCTGTGTGCCTGCAATAGCCCATGATGGTGCAGTCATGAGGTTGTCAGTGTATTACAATACTCTGCTCTGAAATCCATACTTCAAAAATGATGTTGACAAATAGGAATGCATTCAGGAAATTACGTAAAATAATGCCCAAGATCTGGAAAGTCTGTTAAGAAATAAAGAAATTCTTCATCTATTTAATTCATCTAAGAGATAAAGAGCTGTCTTGATTCTATCCTGCACGGGGAAGGTATTTTAGATAGTAGATTAATTTTTAACCTAGCAGAAAAAAACATGAAAGGATCCAGAAGTTGAAAGCTAATGTATGTCACATTCAGCCTAGAAATGAGGCGAAAATATATAAGAATGAAATAATTTAAACATGTGCACAGTTTACATAGGGATATTTTATGTAATCCATTAGTTTAACATTTTAATTTTCATAGATTCATACAGTACTAGAAGGGTTTGTGTTGGAAGGGACCATAAAGATCATCCAGTTCCAAACCCCCTGCCATGGGCAGAGACACTTCCCGCTACATCAGGCTGCCCATCCAACCTGGCCTTGAACACCTCCAGGGAGAGGGCACCCACAACTTCCCTGGGCAACCTGTTCCAGTGCCACTAGGGGCAGTGAACACTTGTTAATGATTGGAAGGTTCTTGCTGACAATTAAGAAAAGTTTTCTCCCTGGGAAGGTGGTGCTATGTGCTGTGGAGCAATCCCTATCCATTGCGTTTTTCAAGATGTGGTAAGCTGAAGTCACCAGTCTATCGACCAGTGCTGTCAATAAAACTTTTTAGTGATGAAACAGGACTAGACTTCAGCAGATTTCTCTCATTCTATGAACCTCCATTTAAAATTATATGAGTAGACAGCTGGAAACCCAAAGAATTACTCATTTCATCAAAGACAGTACTAACTTCTACTTTATAATATGCCTTTATTATAGTCACTCAAGAAGTGGGAACACTGTTCCTTCTCAAAAACATGAAACTGTTTCTTGTACAAGAAAATATACCCTCACCATTAGACCATGATGATTGTGTTTGCCATTCTTTATCTTGAAAAAGAATAAATGAAGAGCCAGGATTGAATTGGTTCTGGATTAGTGGCTATGACAGAAGAAATATCACAAATACAGTTCTGGATTCCACTTTCTGACACATATACAATTTTTTATACATAAGAACATCTCTAAATTTGTAGTGAGAATAAACCAAAAATTAATATAAGTACAGGAGTCAGGTTTCTAGATCTCCTCACATTTCTACCTAAGTACATCAAGCTTTAGGGATAAATCAGGCTTTTCCAGTCTTCTTACCTTCTAGCTTTACAGTGAATCTGTTTTAACAGGAGATGATTGAAGTTAAAATACTTGAATATTCAGATTTGTGATAGGTGGCTCTTAGTCAACTCCTAGACTAAATTCTTAGAAGGGTTTTTAAGAGAAATATCTAATCTCTAGTTCCTTACTAAGTTTTGGCAGCGATCAGTTTTTTCAGACCTTTCAAGAGACAGTTTTAGGTTCACAAAATAACTCCGACTGCTTACAAAATTTTCATGTGTAAAGTGGATGCTCACAAATTTAGATGACTAAACTATCATTACGTTATATTTGAGTACCAAGGTCAGGGTAGTACTATTAGAATTAGCAGCCTAAATTCCACTTAAGAATGTAAATACTTTTGCTTATCTGGCCCTTACTTTAGAAGAATTTTAAAAGAGCTCAGCACTCTGCTGCTCCCATCTATAGCCTTGGATACTCTGCTGGATATTAGCAGCTCCTATGCTGTGCTGCACATACATAATCTGGTTGACAAGAAGTCACACTGACTGACCCTCCTCGAGGATACATTAGTCCTTCACTATTTTATTCCTCCTACCTTGTTTGGCATCTCTAGTCCTTTTTTTCTTGTATTCTCAGATTTCTTAACCCATGGATTTAGCTATCCATTTTAGCCATTATACTGGCACCAAAGCATATTAACAGCACAATATTGATTTTCCCTCTTATTCCTGAACCACTTATATCTTCATTACATGACTCAGCCTCTACTGCTCTGTGAACTACTTAAAACTCAGCTGTTTGTATACTATAAACTTTTTTTTAAATACGAGTCCACATAACTCCTGAACAGGAAATACTGGCAAAATTCTTAAGACTTGTTTCTTAGCAAACAATTTTAATATTGAATTTGCTACATAGTTTTGTATTTGTTATTGTATTGTATATTCACAAATACGAGATTAAATTATTATTTACACGATAACGTATTTGTTCTTGAACCATGCCTCATTAGACAAGAAAATAAATTGACTTTTAATAATAGAAACTTCCCCATCATAGCATTTCTCTTCCAATAAAGCTATTTTAGATCACAATCTAAGATATGCAAATAACTTCTATACAGAATGAAAACTGAACATGTAAAAAATATTTTAGATTGACTGAAAATGTGGGTTTATGAGAGGAATTTTCTCTTGTAAATTCTGGTAGTAATAATAAACTGCAACATTATTTTAAGGTTTTTAAATAGTAAGAAAAGAATGCTACAGTAGAGAAGATCATATTTGAATGCACTCCTTCAGCAATGTACACACACAATGGCTAATGCAAGTTTTTTTCAGTAACTACATCATTTCAATCAGTTCAAAGATGAAAATCAAGGCTGTCTTGTCCTTGTACGATTTTTCCCAACAAATTGGATGTGCAGAAATTATTTCATTCAAAGTTCAATCAAAATATTACTTATCATTAAGGCCTGGATAGTTAATTTAAAACTTATTAGGTGCCTTTAATAAAACAGAGTTTACTTTCTGAGTTTAGTTGATTTTGTTTGTTTAACATAAAGAACGCAGTTACGCAATGCAACATGAAAAATAGGCCTTTTTTTATAATGTGTTTCTGCCTGTTTTTATGGAATCTTGAGTCTGTGTGCAGGGCTGCAATTTATTAAATGTCATGGATGGGTCATCTGACCAGTAGTTTGAGCAAGAAATTCATATACCATGATTCTGAAGGCTGAAAGGTTAATACATAACAGATGCTGCTTTGGAGGAAACCATTACAGGCAATGCTTTTCAATCAATGAAATGTTATTATGAGCAATAGAGCAAATTTCTTTTAATCAATGAACCTTTATTATGATATTTACTAAGAGAAGCTCTATGCAGTTCTTATAAACCGTTCTGCAATCTTTTAAAAATCTTCCTTTTGTTTTTGAAAACTTTTTAATGATTTCTCTAGTTTTGTTCATTTAAAGGTACCATGCTGGGTTTACTGGAAACGTGGCACAAAAAGTGCAGTTACATCTGAGATGCAATGAAGGCTCTATGTGAATCCTGTTAGGGAGTGAGTTGCAATACTGCACAGCTGTGGAAGCCTTTAACAAGCAGTTCAGCCCTTGCAGTTTTGACTATAAGAATTCATTCAGCTGGAGGCTCGCCTGCAGTGTGTTCTATACTTGCCTGTATGCCAGCTTTCCTAACTTCTCCATCCATGTTCTGAAAATGTTTATCTACTTCTCTCAGGTTACCCATCCTTTTTCCCACCGTCTATATTCTTCATTTTCGTGTGTGAGATTGGCTAGGAACTCTTTGTTCATCCACGTAGCCATTCTGACGTTTTTGCTTGTCTTCATATTCATAGTACTGGACTAGTCTTAAGCTTGGATGTGGTGGATAGTAACCAGCTTTCTTGGGCCCCTCTTCCCTCAAGGGCCTTTTCCCATGCGACTTTGTCACACAGACCTTTGAAGAGGCCAAAATCTGAGAACATGTTGTTCACAGTGTGTGACAAGCTGCTGTGACTCTGTTGCTTCTCTGTCAAGACTACGTAAAACTCTTTAATTTTGAAACCTTCTTTATGGATTTTGTGGAAAAGGAAACAATTTAAAACCCTTCAAAAATCTATAGATATGATTTTTCAGTAATCCAAAGATCCACTAAGATATATCTACAGAGTATATACATATATATATATTATACACTATATTATATGATGTCCATGGTATACCCATGTATATGAAGACACATGTGAAGTGAAATATGCAAACCCCTTGAAAATAAAAATTGCGCCTGTGTTTTATTCTTAGTAGTGCTATTCTCTGAAAATATTGAGTCACATTCTATGTGGATTTGTAAGAAAGATTTGTCCTAAAAATAGTCATTAAAAATTATGTTTGCTCCATAATTCTCCTCTGTGCTTATTTGCATCCCGCATATTCCAGAGACAACAGGGAAAATTTCAAATAGGGAGGAAGGAAAAGAAAAATGTTAAAATAGTTATATAAAACTTGAAAATTTAATCATTTCAGTTAATTCTTTTCCTTGGGTTTTCTCCTCCCGTTTTGTGGCAGTATCAGTCTCATATAGCATATCATCAACTCTAGGTAGAGAATTAAGGAAAAAAACAATCCCTGTAAGAAAGTGCAGCTTTCTTACAAGGATGTTTGCAAAAACCACTGGACATCTTTATAAGTAAAGAAAAGCAGCCTGTCTAACATGTTAGCAAGGCATCCCACGTGGACATTTGAAAAATAAAATAAAGCAATGCGAGAGCAGCAAAATGACACCATTATGTAGCTCTGTAACTGACAATGAATTTCCCTTATGGCTCTCAGCAAGGCTTCTGATATCCCTTATTGAACACAGTGCCAAGCCATGTATCAAGCCATGCCTAACAGTTTTCACATTGGAATGGAACTGAACTAGGCACTATGTGATCACCATACTTGTCTAACGGATACACTCTGGGTGAAATCCAGGGGAGCAGTCACAGGAAATTTCAAAGACTTGGCTGTAATCCCTCAAATCAAAGCCTGTAGAGGATGAGAATCCCCTCACTTTCACTTGATTAAGTGAAATGCTGGAGAACTGCACAATGTTTTATCTCATATGTATAGTGTCTTGCAAAACAATCACCACAGTCTGTGCTGAATTTTATTGTGATTATGGGAAGAAGAAAATAAATAGAATTTTCAGTGTTCCTTTGTGGAGTCTTAATTAATTTATTTGTTCTAGAAGAGTCTTTTAGGATGGAAGATTGACTTGAATACTGCCACCAAATTCCCTAAAGTTTGTTAGTACTTACTGACTCAGTCTCCATGCCTTTTCCAGACATAGGAAACTACATAAAATGTCCTACATGATCTGGAGTTCCTTGCTCAGTTCAGTGACAATTATTGCAAATGTAGAGACTTGATGCCACCAGACCACCCAGGACTTGGTTCCACAGTTTGAAGTAGAATACCAATAACTACTTATCAGTGCAGAGTAACTCAGTGAGGGGTATTTAAAGCTAAATAGAGTGTAATTTCCATGTGAAAGGAATACGGACTTCCTGTTTACACAAAAAACAGGATCTTGTGGGACTGCTTAAACAACTTCATGTAGACTCGCTATCTAGGAAAATCAAACAAACAGACACCCCCCCAAGCCCCAAAACACTTATCTGTAGGCTTTTTCAGGCTTCTTTCGATCATTTCCAAAACACAAATTTAGAGCAATTGAGGCTGCTGGCTTGCAGTAGAACTTTGATGTCTTTCTAATGTAGCCTGGTGGAATAACTTACCCATCTTCTTATAAGTTTTCTTACCACTGGTTTCAACTTGTGATGTATTGTACATATACAGTAGATAATACTTACCACACTGGAAATGAATACTTCCAAATCCTTGAAATTCTGTTGCAGTCCTTAATACATGTAACATCTTCTAAAAGTCACTGTTATGTAGTTTATGTTAACTTAATAGCTTATAATTTTAAATATCAAGACATAAGACGTGTAGTGAAATTTAGTGTAATTTTTTATTTTAAAGGTTTGACTATTCATTATTTTTACCAAAAAATCCCACAACACGTCACTGTATTTCTTGTTAAGTTCTTTCAGCAACTTGTAATAAAGGGCAGTTTGAAGTAAACTAATTTGGAAATGTCCAAACAGTCTTTTAGTTCTGCATACAGGACAGCTAACAAATTGCAACACTGAGTTTTGTCAAAATTCCATAAATTTCCCCTGGACCAGTTCACCGTTAAGATTTTATTTCATTTTTAAAAATATGATTCATACTTTCATAATTATTTTCCACCAAAAAATCTTGTGGGATACATAAATTCTGATTTTAGTCTTTAAAGTGCTTCCTTTACAATTGGTATAACTTGTGAGTCATAGATTACAAGCTTTATCTTTTGAACTCCCATCAGCCCCCATATTATCCTTGGAAAGGGTGATTTTTATCCATTCTTTCTAAAAAAAAACCCCCCATTTTCTTTGTCTGCTTTTGCCCTTTTTAATGGAAGAGCTTTTCAGGGGCAAGTTATTCTCATTAAGGAATTAAACTTCATATATTGTATATTTAATTAATAGTTAATTACTATAAAATATGTAATTACCATTAAATAAGTAAATATTGTTAATAATAATATAGTTATAATGTGAATATTTTAATCATACGTTCTACTAAATAAAAAAAAATTACATCTTTGTCCTTTCCTATTTACACCTGGACCTAGGAATAGATAAATTAATGTGTTGCTCCAGTTTGTCCTATATTACTTTCTTGAATGAACATTTTTTCACATACACAGAATAGTTAGGCCCCATATACATTTCATAAAGAAGAATCACTTCATTTGGCATGAAAGAAGGATCTTTATCCTGGGCTTAATGTCCAGGAGCTGGATGATTTTAAATTATAAATTAAAGAACAATCTCAACATCAACATGTGATACAGAAGTGCTATTTCTACTGCCAAGAAAAAGCCACGCTGACACGTTCACTGTTGTTTTCAATATTTCATTCTTAAGATGGTGCAAGCTAGAAGTGAATAGTGAATTCTTGAGTGATAGCTTACAAAATTCGTAATTGCTTTTGCCAAAACATGACACACTGGTTTCAAAAGATAGTACCACTATAAATGCATGTGGCTGATCGGACAGCAAAAGGGAGAGATCTAACCATTCTGTCACTTCTACCGGTAACAGTGAAGTCAGCAAAGCTGCACTTTTACATTTTCATTTGACAAGAAAATTAGACTGCAGTTGTTCATGAATGAACTCATCACTGTACAAAATGAGTTTGTGGCCACATTTAAACGCTTTGTGAGGAATTACGCTCCCAGTATGTTTAATTTGGCTTCCAGAGTTTTTCTCATTTACCTTTCATAAATCCCCAAGATCTGTGAAGGATCCTGGGTGTTTGGCAAGCATACATGTGGCAAGTTGTCTGTGCACATTCTGACCACAGCAGCAGTTGCATCTCTGTTCTCTTTGAATGAGTGTCAAAGCAGCTGGACATCTGGCCAAAGTCACACACTGCTTTGGACTTGCTTATTTCAGCCAGCACCAGTAACTCCTCACAGGTTATATGATGCTTCATTGACACCTACATGCTTGCCCCTTCCCACCAATTTAATTTTCTTCCATTGTACTGATACTAAAGATTCAAGCCTCCAGAAACAGAAAATACTTAGAAGTCCATGAGATAAAAACTACAGAAAATTAAATTTTAGTTGTAAAATATACCTCTTTACAGCTTTTCTAGCACTTACACCTCTGCTGAGATTATCACCTATGCTTATTTGGGCATCAAAAAATTGAAACAAGCAGGAAGATGCCAACGTGCAACTGTCCAGTCTGTTTTACCTCTGTTAGAATACTCACATACATGATGAATGAAGTCAGCAGATCAAGGCCTCCTGTGGCAAGTCATTATCTCACAGAGTGAGAATAAAGAACATTTAGAGATGTCAGTACATTTTCTAGCTTTCTAGTTTACCACCCAGATCCATTACTCCTAGCTGTCAGATGTTTTATGGCCTAAGTACATCATTACAATGCAGCATGGAAGGTTAAAGTGTGAAGACTCTAGGTTTCTGACCATCCAAATATTCTTCCTATGGTCTCATTTATTCCTGGGGGAGGGAGAATAAGGAAAAAATAAAAATGAGGTTATTTTATTTACTTTTACATCCAATATACTACCAGAACAAGCAGTGGGTGCCCTGAGCCTAACTGGCTGAGAGCACTGAACCACAACCACTACACGGTAGGGGACAGGCAGGGATGTTTGAAGCCTAGTGAGATGGTTCTTTCTTTTCCTTCTTGGAAAGATCTCAGGGTGGGTGTTCTGGACAATTCATAGCCTCTGATCCACAATCTTTCACATTTTATTCATCAGAATCTGCTTTCCCTTCACCTTTTCATTCAGTGTCTGCTGACTGACAGTGAAAGGCAGGCTGCTGAATTGGATTATGAGAACTGCCTCTGTATACATATCTCTTGTATCTGAGCTCTGAGCCTGCCAGTCACCTACTGAGGAGTGATGAGGCTTAAAAACTCAGGGTTGACAGGGAGTATCTTAGTATAAGTTTACACAGAGCAAAGGGGAGGAGTGAATTTAGACACATTCATGAAATTAAACCTCTCCCAGAAATCCATTGCCATTAGTGCCTAAAGACTTCATTAAACTTCCATTTATCCTGGCACTTACCATCTTTTCTGTCAAATGTAGCCTTCAAAGGATGTCTCCAAGCCATTAAGAGTGCTGTGCTGCATGACTGCACGGTGCTCAATTTGCTGGACACACTGCAAGACAGAACTATTCTTAATACATTTCCCATCTAGGAAGCACCAGCTTAATTTAGTCAACATCTCCACTTGTTTCAGTTTGTTTTGATGTAAAATTCATGCAGTTGTCTCTGATCTGTTAAGCTTTACATGATTTGTTTCCCAGCCTCAACCATGGCAGCCACATCAAGATTGTCACATCATGTTAACAGCCTTTCCAGACTGCTGGACACCACTCCAAGTCAGACTGAATCACTTACAAAGGGAAATTCAGTTACAACAGAGGTTAACAGCTGACATTGCAAGTCTAGACATGTACCTAGAAATGCAGAAGTGTCCCTGGAAATGTTACTAGAATTAATATTTCTGGGATTGTTTTTTTTCTGGAATACATCAGATAACCTTGAAATAAACCTCTTCACTAGAGCAGAACACCCGTTGAAAATATCCTCAGTGAAAGGACCTGGGAATGACAAATGGAAAAAAATCATCAAATAAAGCTCTCTCAGGTATACCTGCTCCCCCTCTCCCCCCCTTATTTTTTTTTCCGAAGAGTATATACAGATCATTATATTGTTTAATCATTTTAACTGTGTTTGGAGGTACCCACAAATAAATGGATATTTTAGTAATGAGAATTTTAAAAAAACCCTACAAATTGGGTAGATTCTTGGTATTGCAATTTTTCTTTGCTTATGCTTCACTATCACTGACATTAACCATGAAGCAATGGGCTGCAGTGTTACCTGAGCACCTCCAGAGGAACAAGCGGAAGCTAGTGAAACATAGCTGCACATTAGATGTATTCACATACAGATTAGAAGAAAGGAAAGACACTGTACCATGAGAGGAAAACAAAACAAAACCAAGACAAAATAACCAAGAAGCCTCGAAACAACTGATGAAAACATGAAGTGAAATATTGTTGTGTAGTTGGTGATAATGGAAGGCTTTTCATACATGAAAAGGTCAGAAGTTTGTTTTCTTTTCTCACCTACATCTAACTTCTTATGGTTTTGCCACTTCACAAATGGTCCTTGTAAAAAAACCCCAACAAACTATATGGGGAATTTATTTACTGTCTGAAGCCTTTTGAAACTGTACTCTCTTGAGGACTTGTTACAGTTAATAAAGCAGGAGAAAGTGGCTTTTTCTGCAGCGGTAACTTAGAGATAGAGTTTTATGAAAAATGGGAGACAGGGAACTCAGACAAGTGTGGTCTGAACTATAGTAAAATAAAAGAAAACATTAGTAGCTATATTTTTTAAACACTTTTTTTCCAAGCCAGAAGCATTATTCTGTGTTTTTTTTCATGTGCTTGTGATCATCACTGATATTTAAGACCTTACTGATATGTAGTAGCACCTGAATACTTTAAGGGTCTCCTCTGTTTCAGGGATACTTGTTTTCACAGTAAGATGCTACTGAATCAAAAAACTTCAGGAACAACTAGCTACTCAGATATTGTTAGGAGGTATCTAATTAGAGATTACCAATTACTTCCTATCAAGTTAAACCGAAAGTTAAACCGAAAGTTAAAAATATGCTACAGTTAGACATCAGAAATAGAACTAGGACTCCTGGAGTTATCCTTACCACAATATTGTTTAAATGTACCTGTAAAACCATGTATTAATTGATACAATTAGTATAGAATAAATGGAATAATAGAAACATAAATTCATAGAATAGTTTAAGTTGGAAGTGACCTTAAAGATCATCTAGTTCCAAACCACCTGCAATGGGCAGGAACACTAGATCAGGCTGCCCAAGACCCCTTCCAATCTAACATTTAACACCTCCAGGGACGGGGAAGCCACAACTTCCCTGAGTAACCTATGCCAGTGCCTCACTCTCATGGTGAAGAAATTCCTCCTTATTTCTAGTCTAAATCTGCCCCTCTCCAGTTTATACTCACTGCCCCTAGTCCTGTCACTACAAGCCTTTGTAAAAAGTCCTTCCCCAGCTTTCTTGTAGACCCTCTTCAGGTACTGGAAGGTCTCTATAAGGTCTCCTCGAAGCCTTCTCTTCCCTGGGTTGAACAAGCCCAACTCTCTCAGCCTGTCCTCATTGGGAAGGTGCTCCAGCCCTTGTATCATCCTTGTAGCCCTCCTCTGTACCCATTCCAACAGCTCCATATCCTTCTTATGTTGAGTATTCCAGAACTAGACACAACAGTCCAGATGAGATCTCACAAGAGAGGAATAGAGGGGCAGAATCACCTTTCTTGACCTGCTGGCCACGCTTCTTTTGATGCAGCCCAAGGTACAGTTGGCTATGAGCCTACATTGTTCGCTAATATCAAGCTCCTCATCGACCAGCACCCCCAAGTCCATCTCTGCAGGGCAGCTCTCAACCACATCATTCCCCATCTTGTACTGAAACCATGGATTGCCCTGACCCAGGTTTAGGAACTTGCACTTGACCTTGTTTAACCTCATGAGGCTTGCAAAGACCCACTTCTTCAGCTTGTCCAGGTCCCTCTCAATGACATTCCATCCTTCAAGTAGGATAGGGTAGCGTAGGATAGCATAGGGTGGGATAGGATAGGATAGGATAGGATAGGATAGGATAGGATAGGATAGGATAGGATAGGATAGGATAGGATATTTCATTTGGAAGGGACCTACAAAAATCATCTAGTTCAACTGCCTTACCACTTCAGGGCTAATCAAAAGTTAAAGCAAATTGTTAAGGACATTGTCCAAACCTGTCTTAAACACTGACAGGCCTGGGGCATATCATCCTCTCTAGGTGCATGCTTCTGATCAGTGAATGCAAAAATGTTTTGTTACTTTGCAAAAATTGTCTCTTTTGAAATATAGTTATTTTTGAGAATTTTGACCAGAGGTGCATTATGCGTCTGTGCTATGTGTACACTGTGTGTTGAGATGTTCTTCAGCCACGTGGCATAACAGGACTATGCAAAACTATCAGTCATGCTTAAGAGAGTAATGACAGAGCTGAAAGGAAATTGGACATAAGATGAACTGCAATACTTTACAAGTTGGAAAGCAATTTGTTATGTAGTATAGGTATATTTGATGAGGTAAATTTACTGCACTTAATAGCTTCATAAATTGCTGGGAACTCATTGCAAAGCAAGCAACCCAAACCCAAAAGCATTATCGCTGGCTTTGACTTGGTACAGTCAGAGACTACAGACTTTGGCTGTTGACATTAAAGGGTTCAGGATCATATTCACAATATCTAGTAGTATCTTTGTAAGAGCAAGCAGAAAAAAATATTCAGCCAAAGAGAAGATACCAGGTACTCTGGGAGTGATATTACTAACTGCAAATCAGTGAAGACTGTGGCAAAGTCTTGATTCTCTCTTCATCAGCTTAAAACAACATCGTCTTGCTACTGATGTCAGCAGTCATGGGCTTGTGTAATGCATGGAGGGATCATGCACCGATGGGAGCTTGGTGTCACCTGAAAACTGCCTTAATTGAGCAGGGTTTTTTGTAGACATTCTAAGATTCTTTTTTCGTTGTTATGAAGCCAGCCTTTTGTTACACTAAGTTTATGGCAATTTGGATAAAATTATCTATAATTATCATTGCTATTGCTATTACCATTACTATCATTGTTTGGCAGTCTTCCTAACATAAGTGCATATTTTCTGCTAGAAAAGCTGGCAATCTCTTTTGCTGACTTACCAGCAAGATTGCAGTGATAAACTCTAGCAAGGATGAACTGAATTTCTGGTTTTATTAGTTTAGTGTAGGTGACCTAGATAGAATAAGAATTTCTGTGAGTGTGGCAGGTATACACTGACTTAAGAGTAACATAGAGTCACAGAATTGCAGAAAGGCCTGAGGTGCAAGGGACCTTAAAGATCAACTAATTCCAACTCCCCTGTCATGAGCAGGGACACCTCTCATTACATCAGGCTGCTTAAAGCCCCATCCAATCTGGGGTTAATATGACTGTTCTCATGTTGTATGTTTAATGTTGATAAAGCATTTGTTTGATTCAAATGTCAGTTTAAGTCCAAGTCTAAGTACAAAAGGACTCCCTCCCACTTTCTGCTGTTGTAAAGTGTTGCAAAACAGAGTTGTATCATTGTTCAGTTTGTCTAGATTTTTATGCACTAGATCCTGATCCATAACTGGTGCAAACCTGGGACTGTTTTTGTTGAAAAATATATGAAATACTCTGTTGGCTTGGCATAAATTCTTTGCACAATCAGTCACTGCTAAATGATAAAAAAAAGTTCCTGAAATAATCCTCCCTATGGGCAGCCCATTTTAGGATGAGGTTTCATTTTTTTTTTACTTTGTCCTGTTCAAAAAGTCATAGCTGCATAAAATAAAAATTAGAAATGGGAAATGGACATAGGAGTTCATCTACTTATTGCAAATTTCTTTTAAAAATTCTTTTCTAGGAATTACTATGTGAAGATTGAAACATCTAAAAAATATCTGCAGTTCAAAACAAGGACATATGCCACACAGTTTTATAATATTTGCTGGCTTTTCCTGTAATAGTTTTCAACAAAGCCAAATATGGTAATAATAGTAAGGGTATTGTGAATGTGTTAATGAAATAATTCCTGTCAAAGTGTTATACGTATAGCTCTACAAATAGCAGCTGAACAGGCTTAATTCATAATAGGATGAACATGAGAAACATGAAGAATTATTTAAGGGAAAGTAGAAGGTATGAGAGGAGGGAAAAGGCTGAAGGTATTGTTATTCACGTATCTTGAATAGCACAGGCCAAGCATGACAGGAGTGCCTACATCACTGTAATGATGTCTATTTTCTACCCACACCACAGCTACTTCCACCTGTGCTAAGATGTCTGCAAAAGAGATACTGCTGATATTCACTGGTTTAAGAATAGCACAAGGCTCAAGGGGCTGTTCCTCCCTGACTCAGCTGTAATTAGGAAGCCTAACTTTAAAATTGTTTCTTAGGTAAAACTTTTCCTGAGTATGGTTAGCTAAAACACCTTAGGTTTTTACACCCTAAGCTACTGATTTCTGGGCAAGAGAGGTAGTCTAAATAGCATTATTTCCAAAGTTGAACTTTTGGAATTTTCCATGAGCTAAAAACATTCAGTGCAGATCAAACTGCCTTGGTCATACAGTTTAAAGTGTTTTTAATTGTGACTTTTCTCTTTTGCCCTTTGATATTTAACTTCTTAAAGTTTATAAAGAAACTTTTTCAAGCTGTCTTCACAGGAGAAAGCTGTTACTGAGAACTTTGTAGTTGTATTCTTAAATATACTAAAGATGAGGGGAAAAAATGCGTCTCTGAGATAAGGATTTTTTATTTCATTTAATAACTATTTTCTGGAGGAAAATGTCAGGATGTTTTTTGACATTATTTTTGTCAGGGATTTTAATATTTAAATTATTGATTCAGAAAGATGTGTAAATAATATGCTACTACCAGAATAAAACCAAATATTTTTAAAAAGCTTATCCAAAATGTCTGAAAGAAAATATATTTAAATCTGCTGGAAAAGTAACTTTAGATTTTCTCCTGTTTTTTTTTCATTTTATTTTAGTTTTAGTTTGTTTTGTTTTTTTCTTTTAGAGGGAAAAATATTATTTGGAAGCCTTTTATTTAACAAAGAAATGTAAGCACTTATGTTTTGGAAAAAGAATTATATACAAGAAATAAAATAATTTTCAAAGTTGACTACAAAATTAAACAACTAAAGAGCTTGAATTCCCTTTTGATTAGATTTCAAATGCTAGGTGTTTTTCTGTTGTGTTTCCAGTTTGAGCAAGTTTAATTATAGCTAAGCACTTGAAGAATTGTTAGTAAATCTTTGCTAGGTGTTTTAGAAACAAGAGTGTCACAGAAGTAGACACAGCAGTTGAACATTTGAAGATATGAATTATTTTTTTTCCTGTTGAAACATGAAATGGTCTCAAAGAGTTTTTTGAGACATTTACTCTGCATTTGTGTTTGATACAGTGATAGTGGTGAATAAGTTTACAGGAGACCTGATAGTTTTCCTATGAGGTAAAAATTAAAGCAAAGAAGCCAGAAAGTGGGAAAGAGATGGCTGTAATCTAAATAAAATCTGAGTGCTGAGCAGGTTATCACTGTAAACTTTGACTATAAAAGTTAGGCTATAAAAGCATGAGTGCTTTTGAAAAGAGTATCTGACAGCCAGATATCCAAGTTGTTGGAGGAAACTCTGTTAAGGGAAAAACTGCTATATGAAATGCAAAAGGAAGGATTAAGGTCATTTATGTTCTGTACTTAGGTTGTTAGAGATTACATTTTTCTAATTTAAGATTCCGTATGTTTTCCTTTCTGAGTCATGGAGGGAGAAATATAGGGGTATCTAGTTAATGCAATTGCTAGGAATAAAAACTAGGGGGAAAAGAATCCCTACTGCCTTTATCCTAATTTCCAACTGCACTTAAGAAGAAAAAGTGTGCATATAATTGCTTTAGAGGGGTGTAAGCGAAAGAAGCTAAATTAGTACTAGTTATGAAGCAAGATTAAAGAACTTCAGCTTTTTATCTTATTTAAGAAGAGGAAACTTCACAGTGACATAGCTGAAGTTTCTAAATTTATGAAGCGTGGAGATTAGCAGAAGGAAAGAACAAAACATTAAGATAAAAATGAACTTAAAAAATTGGAAAAAAATGAGAATATATACAGAACTATTTCAGATGCGTAGTGCTGTTCCTACAGAATCTTTTACCAGAAGAGAAGCAGACATGCACACTAAGAAGAGAGACAGTCTTCTAAACAAAAAGTTGGTGCAATTTAATTGAAAGAAAACCAGAAACTGAAATTTAAGTTTGGAAAATGAGTCTGGACATACTGATAACCAAGAGATGCTTTCAGCTAAAACTCAAGTAAACTTTTTTCCAAAGTCTGAAAAAAAAGTGTGTTTGGTCTTTCTCTCTCTTTACTCATTTTTCCTCATACATATATAGATTTGCTTGTGTTTAATGATATTTGATTCCCAAAGTAGGTCTGCTGCAGTCAGCCCTGAGTGAGAAGGTCAAAGGATCCATTGATATCTATATAGCAGTGTAGAAATAATGCCTGAAAGTGGATGTTCACTATTTCTGGAAGGATGGGAACGTAATGGCGAGTAGTAGGAAAGAAATTCAAGCTTGTATAGTATTTTTGTGGGTGATTTGTATTAGGAAGTATTGTTACCTCATAAAATACATTTGGGTTTCACATTCTGACAGCTTTTGTGCATGTGGATGTGCAACTTGATATTACAGATCTAAGTGCTTTAAGTTTTGATTTGTTCTTTGATTTTGACAGCTACTGGTTCCTGCACAACCTTTCTACACTGGCATAGAGCAATTCTCTAGCAGAAATTTGCCACTACTTTAAAGAGAATGTGTAATGCTGTGGTGATGCCACATCTCTGGAATACCTGTGATTCTCATATCTCAGAAAATTAAATAGAGGACTGGAAAAAATAAAGTGAACAAAATAAAGTGAAAGGTTTAGAGGATGACTAAAGACAGGGAATCCCCTATTTCTACAGCAGGGAGCATTAAAATGAGTCAGGAAAGTCTTGATCTCAGTCTTTAAAGAGATGACTAGAAATACGAGAAGACTGGAGACATGAAGAATCTATTTAGGAAATAATTTAGTCACCATTTTTCCAACAGAGATCAAGGGAATGGAGATGAATTGTACAAAATTGCCAGGTAGACATTAAAAGAAAAGTTTTTCTTTCAGCATCACTCAGTTATACCATGGCACATTTTGTCACACATGTTCTTGACGCCGTAGCTTAGATAGTTTCAAAAAGTAGTTATACAATTTCTTGAAAGAAAAATCCATTAAAGTCTTGTAAACAGAAATGTTATGAATCTTTTTTAGCAGCAACTTTTTGAAAACAAGAGAAGCACACTGGGAGCAAAGCATTGCTCTCTATTTGACTGTTTCTTATGCTTATTCCAAGTATACACTTCTAGCCATCATAAAACACAAGATTCTGGCCAAGTTCCTTGCTTGATACAGTACAATTGTTCCTCAATAGAGTCACAAGGTACAAATATACAGAATTATGTAAGACAATTATTTACCTTTTAGCTGAGCAGTGCAGAAAAAATCACATATGGAAATAGCAAGGCTAATAGTTGTTTGTACATGCTGACAGTTTAATAAATACGAGTTTCAATTATATTCCAAAACAAATGACATTTTAGATTTTCATTCATTACTTTGATAAATCAAAGCTATTTAAAAAATATGATTCATTCCAAATGCTTCATGACACAGCATAAAACCAAATAATACTGGTGCTGTTTACATGAATGTTTACACTATTGAACCCTTTAAGACTCATTTGAGTATCTCTTTTCTTAGATATTTATGGGGTATTTGAGTCTTCATTATTTGTCACTTCTGGATTGACTGTTTTATATTTTGCTGAAGTTACATTTTCTGGCAGCTTCCTTTGATCACTCTTGGTACCAGAGCTAAGAACCATATTACTACCTACACATTTCGTATTACGGATAATCCTGCCACAAATCTTCTCTTGATCCTTGCAGTTATCTGCTGCTAGCTCTGTGGAAGCAATTTTCATTTCCAGAATTTCAAGGATATATACAGCAACACAGCAGGTAAGACAGGCTTGTTACCTTCTCTGCTTGAACAATCCCATAGTATTCTCAGTTGTCAGGTTGAAGTAATTGAAACTATCCGTTGTTTAATTAATCACATTCAGTTCTTTTTGCAGAAGATTGAGAAGTTAACAACTTATTTTTATATTCACAGAATCAAACAAAGGCAACCCATAGAAAATATTGCCTTTTTTTTTTACCCCACAATGAAGATCATCACATTTATGAAACCTTTCCTATCAGATGTTTGTTGTATTAAAAGATTTCTGTAATACAGATTCTGTTCTTTCCCAAGTTCCTGTCTGTGGTGTTAAGTAGTTTTGCTTACTACTTGTTTTTCTTCATAATTTCCAATGCAGTTCTTCCTTGCTGTGATTTTAAATCCTTATCTCTTACTTTTGTTTAAAAAGTACAAATATATATCTTTATTCCCCTTTTCCTACTGTGGAGTTTTTCACACTTCTAAAGACTTGTGATATTTCCCTTGTGTGTCTTGTTGTAAAAAAAAAAAAAAATCTAGTTTTTCATAACTTTCTGAAAAGATTACAAGATGTGATTCTGAAAATAAACTGTCATACATCAGGATCAAAAATAAGGTACATAGAATAAACATGGATGATGCATGAGAGATGAGGCATTGCGAAGGAGAGAGAAGTGCTGAAATCAAGAAAATATCATACAGTGAAAGTGAATGAGTGGAGTGCAGGGACTTTGATTGGGAGATACAATTGATGAGGCAAAGCAAGAGGGATTCGTCAATAGAGCAGAGTACAGAACAAGGAAGTTAAAAGAAAATCTTTGACACTGTCAAGAAGTATCCTAAATCACTCAGCCTTCATTGCAAAGTCATCAAGGCAGTAGATGGCAGGGACCTAATGAGGCTGTAAAACATCAATAACTGCTTTGAAAGAGTACTTCTAGAATTATACAAAACAGGGAGGGAGATTCCAGACTTGAGCAGGAGTGAAATATCCTCTGTATAGAATGATATCTGTACCTACCATCAAGCTAGACATTCAGCTGGAGTAAAACAGTTGCAAATTTTATATATAATAGTCTTTTACCTAACTTACTTATGCAAACACAATCTCTACTTGAATTATCAGGATAACAAGCTTAAAGTTCCTTGCAGAAAGCACCAGTAAGATTTCCTGTCCATAATGTACAGTGAATTTATGTAGGACTGTCTAAACAATTAAATTGCTGATTATAAGAATATGGAGATCTAAACAGCATTGATGTGCTTCAGGATTCATGTACCTTCAGGATACGTACGTTGCATAGTCAATAGTATAGGTAATTAAGGGACAGATTTTTACAGTCATTCTGGCTTTTACTAAAACTGATTTCACAACTAGACTCCTAGCCCCTTAAGTTCTCTTTCTTCCCCCGTGTCTCTTTTCTCCTTTGATTTTGAAAGGGTATTATTTCCCTCTGCTGTTGGGGGAATATGTTTTCACTATTTCACTCACTGTGACTTCTCTTTTTACAACTTTCTTTATCAAGTAAATGTCATATTAAAATTGCAATGACAAGAAGCAGAGTGTAAAGAAGTGGTATTAGCAGCAACTTGGTTGTTATAAGATTTTTTTTCCCTTCCCTTTCCCCTCCTTCCTTTCCCTTTTCTTTTTTTCCATTCCCTTTTCCACACTGTTCATCACCAGTGTACTCTGTTGAATTTCCTGCCTTTTTATTTTGCAGTTATTTAAATCAGTTTGACTGATACTTAAATTAGTACAAATAAAAGGATTGGTCCCCATATTCTGCAATCCCCTTATAATTATATGCTGTTTTTTCACATTTGAAGTATTAGATATTTTATTTCTACTCATTTCTTAACTTTAATAATATGGGAATACCAAAATCTTTTTTTCCTTGATGATTATGTAATAATAGGATGTTAAAAAATGCAAACAGTTTTTGTGAAGATATTTACAGCAGCTGCAGAAGCTCCCTAAAGGAGAAAACAAAAGACAGTGGACAGTGGTGCAAATAATCACTTCATACCCTTCTATCAGAAAAGGAAGAACTAAATGAGTGTGAAACTACACAATAATCAGTTTCCTATGGGAGTAAGATTCTGCTGCATTTCATTAGAGATCGTTTCAAGGGCATGATGGAAAAGACAAGACTCAGCAACTGTACGCAAGTCAAGAACATGCTTTGAGCCAAATTGCATATCTTGCAATCCTCTTTGCACTGTCTTCTGTTCTTATTCATCTGCCCAACAACAAATGCAAAAAAAAAATAAATCAACAAACAATTCATGGAATTAGCATCACAGGCAGCTATGAAATCTGAAATTACAGTACAAGACTTAAGGCAGCTCTTGCTTTGGGACAGCTATGTTACTACAGTGCAGTGACCCAAAGAAACAGTAAAACTAAAGGCTAAGTCATTACACTAAAACTAAAGGCTAAGACTCATCTCAGTCTACAACATCCTTGGGGTGGGAGAGGGCAGTGGAAGGTGAGGTACTAATCTCTTCACTCTGGTGAGCAGTGATAGGGCACGAGGGAATGGAATGGACTGTCTGGGGAAGTTCAGATTGGGTATTCAGTAAAGGTTCTTTGCTGAGTTTATGGCTGGTCACTCCAGCAGGCTCCCCAGGGAAGCAGTCATGGCACCAAATCTGTCACAGTTCAAGGGGCATCTGGACAATCCTTTTGGTCACATGGTTTAATTGTAGGTTGTCCTGCAAGGAGCTGGGAGTTGGACTCAATGTTCCTTATGGGTCCCAATCAACTTGAGATATTCTATGATTCTAAAGAGTTGTCCCCAAACTCCAGTCTGTTTAATAAATAACACATTAATGTTTCTGCAAGAACATTCTCCATGTTTTATCTTGAGCTTCTTAAATAATATGGGGTAATCTACCTTTGAAATGTTCAGCAGCTCCATGAAGTGATTATGTTGTCTAGAAACACTACAAAGGTGAATTTTAGACCTAGCCACCATCAGAATATGCTGGAGAATTGTTTAGACTGGATATGAAACAGCTGAGACTCCTGCCCAAATGCAACCGCCTTTCAGCTCCTGCCAGATATGCATTAATAAAAATACTCTTAGGCTTTCCAAAAAGTAACTTGTGGACTTGGAATGAGCAATTAGATTGACTTGATTTGATTTGATTTGTAATTTAATTCATCACTATGCCTCTAAACCCTGTAAAAGCAAGACATGCCAGCAGGATGACTTGGGTTCCACATTCAAGATTTCTGCCCTCTTGGGTTTTTGTTTGATTGTTTTTCCCTGCTGCCCCTTGAATATATGACTGTCAAAGAAACATTCACACAGTCTTTTCAGGGAATGAAGAACAAGTATGGCCTAAGAAAACCTCTGAGTATTTTGGATATACATATATATATAAACACACATATATGTGTATATACATATGTATTTTGGATATACATATATATATATGTGTATATATAGGCTTTACTGATGTTGTCTTCTTTCTAATAAAATATAAAAACCTACAGACAGGGTAAAAAATCCTGGATTACCTTAAAATATAAAAGCTACCTGGGTATTTAGAGGTTGAGATAAATTAATTAAATATCCTTCCCAAATTTATGCCAATTTTTATGCGTTTTCTTTTCTTTTTTTCATTTTTTATTTCCCCTCCATTTTATTTCCTGTCAGCCATGTCCTAATTCAGGATGAAGATAATTCACTGCTTAACTCAGCTTCTGTAAAGATCAATAGTGAGCTGATAAGGCAGACATCTGAAAGGCATGCAGAATAATTATGTGCACTAGCATATCATGATTTGGACTTTAATTACCTGTTAGAGGTAGCCTAGATAAGATGATTATGATGATGATGATAATAATAATAATAATGTATATCCTATTGGATGAAGCATTTCTGTCTTGGCTTTACCTATCATGCCCAAAATTTGCTTTTTTAAAGTTTTAGATGTTTAATAGATATATAGGTTATGTTTATTATTTCAGCATATAGTTCATACAGACCATTTGAATGGAAGACACTAGGAAGTATGATAGTATTATTTTTAGAAAATGTTTCTTACAACTTTTACTATTAGGTCAAAATAGGAATTTAGCTTCAACTATCTGTATAATTTTTAGCAGCTCACTGCCTGCTGCTAGAAAAACTAATCAAATAAGGAAGATAATGTACTCCTTTTTCAAATCAAAATCAGTAATCATTCCCAGCATGATTGTGGTTTTCTAGAAATGCTAGAAAAGTAAAAGAAGATGGAGGAATTTGAATATCTAACCTTAAATTTATATGTCAATTTACTAGACCTATCAGAAAGCTGTCTGAAGAAAGAAAGCAGAACACTGTAATACCATGGCATAAAATATACAGGAAAGACAGATAATTTTGCTGTCAGCAGAATTTTATTCTGTGTTAAAAGGCCTTATAAAGCAAAGCAAAGGAAAGAAACAGTTTAGTTGCCTCAGTAAATAGCACAGAATCTGTAGGAATTGAAATCTCAAGCGCAAAAAAGGCACATATATTAATATAGTACTAGATCTGTATTCCCAATTGTTTGACCAAGATGGGGTCATCAACTGTGGTACATTGAGAGACATCAGAGAGATACTAAGGCCAAATAACAGAACTGTATTTGGTGACTGCAATTACCCTCATGTAGACTGGTCAAATGTCACACTGGGATGTGAATCGGAGATTAAATTTTTAGGTATTACTAGTGGCAAGATAGCAGGCCCAGAAGGAAACTGCAACCCTGGCCTTGATTCAGAGCTATGTGCAGGACTAGGCTTGAAGCCTTATCTGCAAAGGATTAACCTAGAACAACCACAACTAACTCATATTAAACATCCCTAGGGAAGCAAAAGAAGTAACTCCAAGTTAGTTAAACTTCACTGGGAGGAATGATGTGATAATGCAGAAGACAGAAAGGGCAGTTAAGGTAATTAAATCCATATAGTTAGTTTTAAGATTACTGAAGGATGCCACAGAGAAAGCGCAGTGGCAGTACTTAGAGTAGAAGGAAGTCAGCATAACTAAGCAGCAAAATGAAACATAGTATTAGAATCAGGAAGATGTCATTCAAAAAGGTGAAGTTGCCTCTACATGAGGAAAATAGATAGTAGTGATCAAATAGAATGTATGATCTGGATGATCATAAACCCTGGAAATCTGCATTCAGAAATATAATATAATGTAATAAAAAAAATAGGTAGGCCAAGAAAGGCTTTGTGAAGCTACTAGCTAATGGTATCGAAACCGGTACTTAATCCTTTTTGCTTCATTAGAAGTGATGAACCTGCCCAGAGAGCCATTTAATTTTGTAATAGTTATTGAGTCAGTTGACTGAAGATGCATAAAGATGATTAAAGACAGTCATATACGTATAATAAATGTTCTAGACCTGGATCAAAACATTTCCATACAAAAAATGAAGATGAATATATCAGGATGAATCATGTGATTTGTTAAGGATAAAACTACTTTTAAGATCTGCACTCATCTGAATAAAAATGTCTCAGAATAATCAGACCTTTGGGAGAGTAAAGAGTAAGCATTTTGAGCCATGACATAGAGCAAAATGAACTCTGCTGGTCTCATTAGTATTCTGTAACTGTGTATTTTATTTTTGTCACTTTGTCATTGTTAGCATATCTAGTTTGTAAAGTTATCAATAAATTAAATCCTAAAAACCACTCTGAATTCTTTTTGTATATTCTGCTCTACAAAAAAGAAAGTAGGTGTTAACAACTTTTTCATTTTTCAAGTAATGTTCACAGACACAAAAATTGAGAGGTAAATGCACTAAGTTCTTCAGTAATCAAAAAAGAAAGACCAATTTGTCAAAGTGTATTAATGACAATTAATATACTTTTTTTGCTTAAGGTGCAGAATTTCCTCCACAGTTCAGAAACATATGACTCTCTAAAGACCGAAGTCTTTTATTCTTTTGACCTTTCCAATCACTCACAGGCTTCTGTTAATTTGTAGTTCTCTAAGTTACTGTTTTACCAGCCACTGGCATTTCATCCTTTGAAACTGTACCCTTCAGATTTGATGGCTATGTAGGTGTGTGTAAGGTGAAACATCTACCAGCTCAGCTACTGTTGTTTCTTAGTTTCCTCATCCGTCAGATTTCTGGCTTTGGGATTTGACTGATCTTGTCAACTCAGCACTCTTTCTGCATAGCTAATACTATGAGAGACATTGTGCTCGTGTTCATAGCACATGCTAAAGCCTCAAGCACCAGAGGACAGTAAACCTGAAGTCTGTATAAATGAATGTTTTAGCTAAACTACACCGTGTCTTTCTAAATATGAAGTAAGGTTGCTTTACCTCTGTACAACCTTGTATCTGTTGATGATTGGTATTTCAGGGCAGCACACTTTTTTTTCCCAGCATATTAATGTAAATTGATAGTGTGGATGTCTGCCTATTAAAATTGAAATTGAGTTAGCCAGCTGTATTGGCAAATGAATGTGTGCTTAGTTCAAAGAGTAAGAACTAATCCAAAGACCAAGAGAAGATACATATATTTTATTAATAAATGTATTTACTCTGAAAGAAAGTCAGTATGCCTCAGCCAAAAGGTTTTTAACATCTGTTTTGCAAGTTTGTCTACTGCAGAAATGATATGTAGACACCTAAATTATTCCCTCTGGCAATAATTTGTTTGTTGTCAGCCATGTTGTTTTGCATATACTCTACTCATATTGTTGTGTTTGTACTCGTTGTGTTGCGGGGTTTTGTTTTGAATTTTCTTCCATATGATATTTTTCAAAATCTTTTTCAGTGAGAGGTTGTAAAGTCACACTTAAAATGCTGCAGGTAATATTTCCTTCTCTAAACAGAGATCACAGAAAACCCACAGCCAGAAAAGTTGCTTTCCTGGCCTCTTGTGACTTTACATGCAACTTAAGATAAATAATTATGTTTTCTGGACTGACACAAATCACACACATTAAAATGCTCAAACCAACCCCCCAAAAACCAGGTGAGGTGATGGGATTTTCTCTGCTTATGCCCATGACTATGATATTACCCTGAAACATATTAAGTAGCATTTACTGGAATAAAAGCAGAATTTGAGACTGTCATTTTGACTAGATAGCCTTCCACCATGCATTTTCTTGCAAAGATGTCATAGTTTAACATCAGCTGAGAACTAACACAGACACTTGCTCACTCCCCCGAGGAGGGTGAGAGAGAGAATCAGAAGGGTAAAAGTGAGAAAACTCATGGATTGAAATAAAAATAGTTTAATAGGTAAAGCAAAAGCTGTGCATGCAAGCAAGCAAAACAAGGAATTCATTTTCAACTTCTCTTCAGCAGGCAGATGTTTGGCCACCTCCAGGAGAGCAGGGCTCTATCACATATAGCAGTTACTTGGGAAGACAAAGGCCATCACTTGGAATCTCTACCCTTCCTTGTCATACTCACAGCTTTTATACTGCTGAACATGACACTGTATGGTATGGAGTCTCCCTCTGGTCAGCTGGTGTCAGCTCTCCCAGCTGTTATCCTTCCCAGCTTCTTGTGTACCTCCCGCCTTCTCGCTGGTGAGGTTGTGTGAAGAGCAGAAAAGGCTTTGACTCTGTGTATGCACTTCTCTGCAACAACTAAATAATCCCTTTCAACACTGTTTTCAGCACAAATATTAAACATAGCCCCATACTAGCTACTATGAAGAAAATTAAATCTAAGCCTGCCAAAACTAGCAAAAAAAACCCCATTCAAGTTGACTTTTAAGAGACATTGGAGTTACACAAAGAGACATTAGCATTTCTACAAGAATCTTTATATTTTCAGGTTATCATACGCAGAAATCTGAAGTACAACACATTTGCAACCTATTATACTAGCTGTTCCTCTGCAGTAAGTGGTAGCACGTACTTACTTTGTATTAGCAATATTGTATCTGAATATAGCCAGTTATTACTGTTGATAAAAGAACTAATTACTTTGAGTTCACTGGGGAATATATAATAAAATAAATGAACACACTGTTGGACAAATACAGAAAAATTTTGCTTGTCAAAGTGATTTTAGCACATAGCTTTCTAGAATTCTTTGCTGGGGAAATATCATTGCTTTTTCTTCCATGAACAAGTGCAATTTGCCATTGTGATCGTAATTTTTTTTTTTTTTCATTTTGTCTGTACGGTTTTGATAAGGGCAATTGAGGTTAGGACAATTTTGCATGGTAGACTTCGGTGTAAAAGTAAGTTTCAGCATACAAAATTCTCCTTTTAGCATGCATAGTAAAAAAAAAAGGAAAGCAGTTGCAGAACTTGAATTAGAATTTGAAGATTCCATGCTGCCCTTCCCCTTCCAGCTGGAAAAGAGGAATGAATTTTTTTTTTTTCCTTAGGACAGAAATACTTTTGCTGAGAACTATCTCCACACAAAAGCTTGCAGAGTTGAATATGATGTCTTGTCTTATCACTTCTGAACAGACTCAGGAGTTTGAAAAGACTTCTGAAATTTGCTTAACTTGCCGTTTCCTAATATAATGAGGAAATCAATGTGTCTTGCTTTTAGAAATGCTGGTGGCTTCAGAATAATTCGAGTCTGCAAGAATAAGCAGAAATGAAACTGCAAGTACTTGCTCATCATTGGAATATCTGAGATGATTTACAGATAAAAATGTGTTAATTTACTGTCATCAGGGAGAATATGTCATTCAGATTTACTCACTAGTGTCAGCATTTCTTGAATGACCTAATTTAGATGCTGGGGGCTTCTACATGAAACCTACAGGCATATCCACCACCACCACAACTGTGCAGGGCTGCAAGATGGGATTGCAGCAGGGGAAATAGCTATGTCAAAATGAAGTACAGCAGCCAAAAGTGTGCACTCTTCGGTGTGCAAAGCCTATGCCTTCATCCCTGCAAATCAGCCTTCTCCAGGCAAACCTTAGCTGAGGTTTAGCAGTCACTGGAGGGAAAGGAAAATTTCTAGAGAATATATGTATCCACGGTTAAAGAGCAAGGACGAATGTATGGCCAATACAGGACAGTGAGAATTCTTAAAAGAAATTAACAATTTGGGAAATGCAGTTCAAACGCATTTATCTTCACCATTGCACAGGTACCTTGGCATATACCCTTGTTGCTGCAGCTTTGTGGGGGATTTCAGTTTGTGTATGGAGTCTAGAAGCTAATTTCAGTTTGACATTCTGACAATTTTCCAGTCAACTGCTACTGTACAGGATTATTAGAGTGAGAAGTCTGAAGTTTAAATTATATACAGCAGCACCTAGGTTTAATTCAAAAGATATTTCAAATGACATTTTACATATAACTATTCACATGATTGCATTTTGATCCGTTTCCTGAATCAAAGTTTTGTGAAAAATGTTATTTCAGATGAACAGTTTGGATCAACTTGAAACATTTTGTTTATGCTTCAAATGTTTTCTTTGGGTTTAATTTTATTTTTCTCAATTTCAAATCAGTAAATTTAAATCTAAAGGGAAGAAAATGGAACACTCATTCTTAACTGAGTTTTCATTCTTGTTTGCAGAAAAATAGATTTTATTTTGGTTTGCCCCCACATAAAATGATCAGATGTCTGGTTACATGTACTTTAAAATGCACAAATTCTGCCTGTTTATGAACTAAATCTAATGTCTCCATTGTTTCTTTTCATCACTCCTCCATTTTTATTATATGTTTAGTTAACATTTTTCTGTTACAAGTTTTGACTATTCTCCTAATATTTATTGAGAATCTCTAATCTACCTATCAACAGCCAATTCTAAAAAAAGTTCATTTTTATTCATCTAAGATCTTTCCCCTAACCTTAATTACATGTCTACTGAACAATCTTAACAGACCTTCCTGCTGATCCTCATTTTTTTCAAGCCTAATCACATAGTACTTTCTCATGAAGACTCACAAGAATGCCAGTCTGTATCCTTAGTGTCTTCTTATTCTCAATACTCGATTGTATTGGATTAGAAACTGAAAACAATTACAGGTTCTGGTGTTTGAGATACTGGCAGAAGTAAATCTGACTGTTTTAAGCTGAAAAAAGTTTGTAGCTATGGTGGTACAAAGCCAAAAATGAGGAATGAAAATTTGGGGAGTTATTTTAAATACTTGTCAGTGTTAATGAAGTATAGATTCTTACAGTGTGGAGAAAAGTCAAATTCAATTTGGTATGATAGGTCAGATATTTTAGATATTTTACAAGTGAAGCAAATATAATGGAAAATAATATCCTTGCCACTAGAGAGAGCTCTCACACTAAAATAATGGAACATTGCTTTGGTCTCCTTCTTACGGAGTTGAGGAAAAAATGTGAGAGGAAAAAAATGTACCATCTGGAGTCATGATGGGAAGATATGACCTGACAAAAAGAAGAGTCCAGAGGCTGCTTCCAGCTGGACATGGGGAGAAGCGAACATGTGGTGTTCATTCCTCACTGTGGCAGGTTCTGCCTGCATCCCGCAAAAGGGAACAAAAAGTGTTTGAAAGTAATTAGAATTATGTTTCCACTTTTGGCAGTGCAAACTTAAGTTGATGGGGCCTATGGTAGATGCTCCTGTCTTTTCTTCTACATAGGCAAAGCAAACCAGAGTAAGAACTGTAGTATGTTTCAATATTTTCAGGAGCAGTCCCAGAAACTAAGGATCGAGAACTATCAAAGCTGTTCAGAGATGTTTATGCTTTTAAAAAAATATGAGAAAAGATTGCACTAGGCGTATTAGTTTAGCAGGAGTGGCTGATGAGCCGTGATAAAGAGCACCAGGTACAGAATTGATATCTGCTGTATAGCAAGTTTTGATTGCAAAACTCAAGGCAAGTTGATGAAAGAATGAGACAATAGAAAGAAAATTTTTGAGCATTTTTTTAAGCAGTTTAGTAAACAAGAATGATATAGAATTTTGAGTAAACTGAGACAGAAAATTTTGGAAAATTTTCAGAAAATTTTTGGAAAAAAAATTTTTTGGAAAATTTTTGGAAAATTTTGAGTAAACTGAGACAGAAAATTTTTGAGACAGAGTATTTTTTGTTATTTAGGGCAGTATTTAAATTGCAATCGAAGTGTTCTCTATTTAATTAACCTGTAAAATTGTACATTTCTCGTAAAATTTTTCCAACTAAAACAAATAATATGTTTGGGGAAAGGATGGAAGACTCAGAGTCCCCTGTTTCTTCTCCTTCTCTTCTCGAAATTTTAAGTGTTTGAAATTTCCATTTTTGTCATTTAGGCTCTATTCCATCCTTTAGAAAGTGGAAATACAGTAGGTTCTATTATGTTATTCAGGTCTTATGTCATTCGTTACTGCAAAAGACATACTCACTTTGGCCCTTTTCAGTTAAACATATCATTTTAATTAGCTTCTGAAACATGAGATAGCTGGTATTCCCTGGGGATTAAAAAAGTCTCCTGATGGTCCTCTGCCAAATCCCCAAATTTCTTCCCCAAAGCAGCCGTATTTCAGCAGAGAAATGAAAATTCTTTCCATAAAACATTTAATTAGTGGCATGAATGATAGGTGGAAGAATGTTGTTAACAATGACTTATCTAAGAAGTTTCTCAATGCAATATTTGTGTACATCAAACCCCTTTAAATAGCAGTTGTGAATTCAGTCATCCCTGTGACCAGAGACGACTTTGTAAGTAATTGTCTGCAAGGCTGGGTTTCTAATTACTCTGAGGTCTAAGGCAATTAAAATAATACAGTTTTCCCCTCCATCAGTTTTTCCTGTGTGATAAAGGCTTCATTTGGTTTTATCCCAAATTCTCAGTATTCCCTAAGATACAGTGGTAACCTAGAATAAATAAAGACTGATAATGTAGTAATTTTCATATTCCTTTTTTCTCTCATTTTACAGGAAGGCCTGCTCATCATTTTCTTCCAGTCTCTTCCACCTGCCTTTTGCTTGGATTCTGTTTCCACATTCAGTCAACATTATGTTATTAGAATAGATGCGGGAGTTTTGTGCAAACAAAATTTCAGTGTTATGGAAAGAAAGCTGGGGGAAAATTAACTGGATGGGTAACTTTAGGTGCCTATAAATATTCTAGAGTCTTCATAGTTACTCCTACATCTAAACAAATCATGCCTTCATCATTTCATTTTGGGTATTAAGAGTTGAAATATTTATTTTCCTCATCTAACAACAGAATCATTACTATTATACTGAATATCAGCCTCTTACCACTTACCTGTCTTGCATAAAGTCATTCAAGGACAGACGTTTTTTTTCACAATCAATTTAATTCAAGTCATTAACCAAGAAGCCGAAAGAAGTTTATAGACCTTAAAAATACAAATAACAGAATGTGCTGTCTTTAATTAGTAACACTCCAGATTTGAAATGGTGACCTAGAGGTATATAACTCCATAGCCCATTACCAATGGCCTGAATCACTCCAATCTGTCAGAGACCTTCTCTCCCTCTTACTCTTTTAAGAAAGGTTAAGAAAACCCAAGAAAAGTGGGTTTTTTTCTTTTTCTTCTGTATTTTTCTTATGATTTTCAAATACCTTCAAAAATGATGACATGATTGCGAGCAACCCTGCAGAGAAGGACTTGGGGGTGCTGATTGATGAGAAGCTCAACATGAGCCAGCAATGTGCACTCGCAGCCCAACAGGCCAACTGTATCCTGGGCTGCATTAAAAGAAGCGCGGCCAGCAAGTCGAGGGAAGTGATTCTGCCCTTCTAGTCCTCTCTTGTGAGACTTCATCTGGAGTGCTGTGTCTAGTTCTGGAATCCTCAAAATACGAAGGATATGGAGCTGTTGGAACGGATCCAGAGGAGGACTACAAAAATGATCTGAGGGCTGGAGCACCTTCCCTATGAGGACAGGCTGAGAGAGCTGGGCTTGTTTAGCCTGGAGAAAAGAAAGGGCTGAGAAGGTCTTATAGCGACTTTCCAGTACTTGAAAGGAGCCTTAAAGAAAGATGGAGAGGGACTATTCATAAAGGCTTGTTGTGATAGGATGAGGGGGAATGGGTGTAAACTGGAGAGGGGAATATTTAGACTAGACATTAGGGAGAATTTCTTCACTATGAGAGTGGTAAGACACTGGAACAGGTTGCCAAGGGAAGTTGTGGATGCTCCATCCCTGGAGATATTCAAGGCCAGGTTGGATGGGATCTTGGGCAGCCTGATCTAGTGGGATGTCCCTGCCCATGGCAGGGGGTTTGGAACTAGATGATCTTTAAGGTCCCTTACAGTCCTAACTAGTCTATGATTCTATGAAAATGTTTAAAAATCTCCACAATTGATGTAAATATAAAATGTGTGAAAGTTTGCAAATATCTAAGAAATCTTGGCCACCAACCCTGTAGTAAAATTGTTCTTTGGGTAATGCATATGACAATCTTCTTACATTTGGGAATTTTTATCCTGTTTATGAAAATAAATATGGAACAAATACTACCTTTTAGCATGAGAGTTAGATCATCCATTACTGTAGTGTTATCAAACATAACCAACAGTCTGATATCAGAAAGTTGTGCTAATAGTTTCTTTCAAGTCATAAATAAGAGGGAAATAAAACTACAAAGAATTTTAATTTCCTGTGTAAATTCTTAGCACTGAAAAAAATCTTTTCTATTCTTATTTACTTTCACTTAAAAACACATTCCTATTTAGAAATTCCATGCATTACAGCACATCTGAAAATGGTGTTTGTAGTCCATAGAAATCCTAGAAATTGATGTTTATTTCTGTTTTGAACAGATTGATCTCAGCACTTTGTGAAAGAAATTATTTTAATATAGTTCTTATTCAACACATTTTATATGAGCTTTGTAATTCTGGATATATCATGCGATACTTTACATATGCTTTATGCATATTCTGTTTCCCTCCTTTTTTTCATGGAGATTATATTAAAAAAATTCTGAAACATTGTGCACATTATGAGAACTCACAGACATTTGGTGCTTCCAGGCTACTGTAATTAACTCTATTTGTTAGCTGAAGCTGTTTTCGGGTTTGTCTTTTTTTTTTTTTTTAGGCTCACAACACTGGTAATAACATTGTCCCTCTTGAAGCCATCTGGTATATGAAGTGGACTGTGAATCTTTGCAAGAATTTTTGAACTCCACCTTAGCAAATCAGATATTTGGGGTTCATCCTCAGCAAACAACAATGGAGCGGGCTCCTAACACATGAAGGGAAATGAATATCTTCAGAAAGATAATGAATTATCTCTCCTGCCCTTCAAAGAAGGAATTTCATTCACTAGGTGGATGCTTGAAGGTCATATATTTGTGCTGTTCCCATCTCAGTCTAAAGAGCATATAATATGACATGAAAGCCACATCAGTAGTGGGATATAATTAGCTTATGAATTGATTCTGGAACCTAGATATAGCCTTTTTTTTTTCTGTTTGTTTGTAGACTAACTCAGAGCACCATCTTATTATCGCCATCACTTGTGCTTCTTACTTCCTGGGCTTAGTCCTCGAGATTATGATTTTTTTTTAAATATATTTACACATAAGTTTAACATGTTGTTCAAAGCAATAAAATGTAGAAGGACAAACAACAGATGTTTCAGGTTTCTTCATGAATGCTTCCTCTACACAATACAGAGACAAACACCCTTGGACAGCTGAAGCATCCTGAAAGCAGAAGGCAACTTAAAACTCCTGAAGCAGTGAAAAAGCAATAATCAAGGTTTCTCGATTCAGTGTCTCACATTCTATCCTTCTTGCTGTAACTGCTTTCAGACTTTAGATCTAGACCTGACTATTTTGTCTCACTGAGGATGGTTTGCCAGACAGAGTACTCTGCTTACATGCTTTTACTTCCTTGATTCTATATGTCATTTATTGTATACAGAGTGGATTATTTCCGTGTTCTATGAATGTGTATTGGCTGTATGGTGTTGATAAAGCCAGCCAAAGGATGTTGTTTCTGAGCTTTTAACAGCAAAGAATGATTCAGTATAATCTCAACATAATATTCAAAAAGCCCATTTGAATTTTATATATATATGTTTAGTTATAATTTTTCTCCATGAAGTCTTTATGCAAAAAAGATACTCTCAGCAACCTCAAAATGTCATCATTTGAAAACATCTTAGGATCTGCTTGGGTAAAAGGATTTGTTTCAGGATCTATCCTGATTAATCATTTCTGTCAAAAGCACTTTGACATATTATAATTGAACTGTTGTAAACCTGAAAGTAAAAGTGACATTATATTACCCTTGAATATGAAATGAAAGGGAGTGCACCTTACCATCACTAGATAGCTTTTTTTTAATCAATGTCAATCTTACTTCACTTTTTTGTTGCCAAGATAGACAGTCGTTAAATTGCACACTGGACCCGGATACCAGATCAGGCTAGAAAGGAAGTGGGGAGACGGAAAAGTCTTCCTAAAGAAAGCAATTATTTAGTATTACTACGTAAGTGTGATAAAGACAGTGTCTCTGGAGATCTCTAGAAGACTAGTCCAGTTCTCTTTAATTAAGTGACTACATTAATCTTATTGGATCTCATGTATCATAATGTCCATGTAAGCAACATAAGATTTTAATATCAATAATCACCATATCTTCGTAAATAACAATAGAACTCTAGAAGACAGCTTCATCCAGACAATAAGATTCTTACAACTTTTCTGTTCTGAGAGAACTGTGCTGTCAAATTATTCATCAGCTTCACCTCCACATCTTGCGTGCCTTAGTAAAAGGGACAGAAACTTTGCGGACTCTACTGCTCCAGAGAGTCATGAAAAAGAACAAGAATGGAGGAACTTCAGTGCAGGAAAAAGAAATTGTAAAATGCACAATCCAGATCAATATGAAGTGCTTATTTTATTCATCTGTTCACTGGTGTCATCAGCTCTCTTTCCCGATGCATCTGGAGACCTCTGCAATAACTGAATAGTGAAAAATGGCTGCAACATCAGAAAACGATTAAGGAATAAGAGTCATAATACAACAACACAGTTATTACCTTTTTGTATGGTGGGAGAACTTGTATATACTGCCATGGACCACGACCTCATTTTACAGCATATTTAATAAATAAAAAAATGAAAAATAACTCATGCAGTCCTTAACTTTTAGTTAAAGCACAGATCAATGAGAAAGCAGATAACTAGAAGGCAATAAGGAAACACTGAGACAACAACCATTAGCCTGTATAGTCCTGACAGATAAATCATCCTTGGTTTCTGGAAGTCTGTCTGATGGGTTCAGCTTTAAACAAGAATTCCTATCAAGTAATAATTTTTTACCCATTATAGATTTTCTGGTATGTTATAGTCAAAAGAAAGTTGATACGTAAAGTAAAATAAATGTTTACAAAGTTAGTGCTGGACTGGTTTTTGAAAACATTTTAAGGCACTGTTTGCTTCTTTTGTGTCTGTTTAGCACCACTGAAAAATAGTAACTAATTTTATTTTAACTACTGATTACCCATTTCATCTAAATTAACTTCCAGATCTTTTTCTTAGATTGAATCAATGTGACTTTAAACAGAAGTCCATTTATTAAATCTTTTATTAGGTCTTTCATTATGTATGCTTGTGAAGATCTTAATAGAGATGTTAAGAAATGGAATTTTGCAAGTTCCTAAAATCTTCATAAATCTCCATAAATTGTCTCTTTATGAGAAATCTGCTTTCATTGTGTCTGATTTTTTATTCATATGCAATGAAAATGTTAATAAACTTTAATTAAGCTAATATGATTTATCTTTTCACTCATTATATAAGTTAATTTTGTTCTAAAGGAATCCTGTTTTCAAATTCTCTCCAGCAATGTAGAATTAAAGTAATTATAGTTCGGCACAGAAAATTAGTCATAAAAGTCCATGATTTCCAAAATAAATGGAAGTTTTCACAGGCTGGATTAGACATACACTTTCCAAAAAGGGGGGTGGGGGTGGGGCAGGAGGGATAAGGGAAATAATTTGCAGTGTAGTTAGCTCAAGAACTCACAACTCTGTGAGGTGATAAATAAAAGGAAATATTAACAAATCAAGAAGTTTAAGCATTCTTACCCATCTAACACTTGTGCTTGCTGAGATCATTAACATCTGTGTTTTGTTTTGTTTATTTAAATTCAGGAATTGTAAAAATTATAACAATCATAATTATTGATTTCTTACTTAATCTCTGATTGATGGCAGAATAAAGAGAGCTACAGTAGTGTGGATATGCCCAGAATATCCAGACATGTTCACTGAGAGGTATAAGAAACTGTGAGAGGTGTGTTTGAAACAAAGAGGATGGCCAGAAGTCTTTCCTAAATAAAAAGTAGCAGCCTCGTTTTCTACTGAGAATTTAGAAACAGATACTTGGATCTGGAAGAAGTCATAAAAAAGGTAAAAATACCAGATACACAATATTTCATGCTGTTCAATAAAATTGCATACTTTGTGGTATTTTACACATGATTTTTTATATCAGAGGGTTAGCATGTGATAGCTGAGATGTGTAAAATTTATATATCTTAATACATGTATCTGTGCTTGAATAAAATACCTCAGTGTAGAACAGAGACATCATCTCCTGTAAAATCACCATTCCATGACATCAATTCTGCAATGAGTTTTCCCCTTGAACTTTTTTCCCCCTATTATATTTTCATTGCTGCATTCAATGTAGGAGTTAGGCTGGACAATTTTCTTACTGCTGTGATGAATGATTATGACATGTTATGAATAAGAGATGATTAAATATAAACTATGTGTTGTCCATCAATGCAGTTATCATGAAGGTTTTGGTATTAATATATTTTTAATTTCCCAGTTCACGGATGAAAGGATCAGCCTACATTAATAGCACTACATAAAAGGATAATTTAGTAAGATACTTGGTGCCCTAATCGTGGTTCAGATAAACCACATTAAAATATCTGGAAATGGCAGTGTAACTAAAGTCTTTAGTTTGGTCTTAGACTCAGGGACCATGATGTCCTATTCACTACAAGAAGAAGTTTAATTCAGAAAACTTCTTCATATTAAATTTTAACCTTCCTTTAAAAGAATGTCTTGAAAATCTGGTGTATTGATAATATTTCCTTTGTGTTAAGAGAAGCTTCATTTATTTGATTCTCCACGTTTATGTTGCATTCTTTGGAAGTGAAGAGAAACAATGGATAAAGAAAGCAGTTTAACAAACAGCAAACAGAAACTTGACTTGTCTCTGCATCAGGTTGTCAGCTTATGTGATGGAATCTATCAAAAATCATCATTCATGAAAATTTTCAGGGTCTGGCTTCATATATTTGTACTTTTTTTCGTGTGTGATGTTAAGCATTATTCCACATTTCTTTTCCTCCAACAGTTCAGAGAAATTAAAGTTACCTACATATTCCTGCTCTTTTCCATCACCATTCTTCGTTTTGTCCCCTTTTGAAGCAACTATGGTGAACTATATTGGACAAGATACAGGAGAATAAGTTTAGGAATGTAAATACACTATGTGAAGAATTTATGAGTTTGGTTTTAAAACCTGGAATTTTTATGGCACTTTGACTATATTTTTGGGTTTATATTTTGTTCTTAATATATTTTCACTATAGAATTTTCAGAAAGTGTTAAAAGCTGAGAAGAGGCAAACTTTAGGGAAAATCAATAGCAAAACAGATTTGATATTGTCAGAACATAGCCTTTTTTGTTGGCAGTCAATTCGGGGAAGTGATTTTCTAGTTAGAGGAGAAAAGGAAGTGAAAGAATGTAGAAAAGATATCTTCAACTTCAGTGAGCTACAGAAAGGGAAGAAATAAGTCAAGGGTGATATGAAAAAATACTTTAAAGTAAATTAATGTATTTCAAGAGCTAATTTTATTCAACTAGGACAAAATTCCTAACTGTGGACAAAATCTGGTGCAATATTCAAGCACTGTTACAGCCAGCCTGTGGCAACTCAGTAAGCCCCAAGAAGCCTACATGCAAGCTCAACATGAGAACAGAGCCACACTGATGACCTTCTTATCTACTAAAACTCTGATCAAATTCTTTGAATTAATGCAGAACAGATGCAGTTCCTTTCTTTTCCATCCTGGATTCAAGGGGCAAGTAAGACAGAAAAGATGCATTAGATGTAGTTGAATTCAAAGAGAGAGGAATAGATGAGGTTTATATATTGACATGGATTTTTTTCACGTGCCACAGATGTAAAATTTAAAGAGGGGAAACACTCTGGCATTAGCTTAGAGACAATGGGTATTTGTCTGCCTAAAAATTGATTGTTTGCCCTGATGCTCTACAACTACCTGAAAGGAGGTTGTAGAGAGGAGGGACCTGGCCTCTTCCCCAAAGTGACAGAGGACAGGATGAAAAGGAATGGCCTCAAGCTCCTCCAGGGGAGGTTTAGTCTGGACATTAGGAAAAAATTTTTCATGGAAAGGGTCATTATACACTGGAATAGGCTGCCCAGGGAGGTAGTTGAGTCACCTTCCTTGGAGGTGTTTAAGTCATGGGTGGACAAGGTGCTAAGGGGCATGGTTTAGTGATCAATAGGAGTGTTTGGACTCAATGATCCGGTGGGTCTTTTCCAACCTGGTGATTCTATGATTCTATGATTTATAAATTCACTCCTACCTAGTGCATTGCACTTACCTGTTTTTTAAATATTATTATTTATTCCACTTAAAATGTAAGCTAAGATATAGAAATATGTACTTATTAAAAATAATATGATAATAATATTTTCTTTATTTCATATAACATGTTTTAAAGTCATTACTGTACTTGGAAGAACACTAAAAGGAGATGGGAAGTGGGAGGAGTCAGTGAGTATAGTTAAGAAGAGATCTAATTCTCATTAAAGCTGAGTACTGTCTTACCAATAATTTCAGTGGACTCAGAATCACATCTATAAAATAAAGCAGCACTTGCAGAGAAAAACTATGCAAATATTTAAGTATATTACATATATTATCCATTTACACATCTGCTTTATCATCACAGTACACAAATTAAAAGACTGCTCAAAACAGTTTCAGCCAAATTAAATACAAAACATTAATGAAATCTCATGTGAGGAGCTAAAGTGATGCTAAACAAATGTGGAAATCATAAATAGGCTCTACTCTGTCTTGATCAATTTCTGGTTAATGTTGTATTAAGTAGGAGTAATTATTCAAGTTATAGGTTCCTTTGTACAAATTACAGGTAATAAGCTTAATGTAGACGTGACATAGTTTCTTAATTTTAGCCATTAAGGAAAGTAGATTTAACTCCATTAAATAACCCCACTTAAATATGACAATAGATAACAGCGGTAATTAAACTAATGACCTCTGTCATCAACACTAACATTATCATTGTGCCATACATAATTCTATAGTAAAGACTGTGTTGATGTTCCTGTTATAAAATGATACAGGGCTTTCTAATTTGGCTATTTTAAGTAATAGTGGAGGAAGAAAAATTAAGTCAACCCAGGATAACTTATTAAACAATATCTGCACCAGTAGTGCATATTGGGGAAAACTTCATGGTTTGTTTGCATGTGGCAAAGCAGAATGACTTTTGATAATGAACAACTGTGAAATGGCATTTAACATCTGTATGTGTGCTTAAATCTGTGCTTCAGAGAAATTGTCCTCAGCACAGAGCTCCTCGAAAGGGTTTATATAGACAAAATCTAAGCTGTTTAAACTTTCTTTCTTTGTTCTATTATGGGTTCCTTGCCATCTCCAGTAAGAGGATTCCAGTATGTATCCAATATGCAATATTTGCTTCTTGTACCAACAGGTAAGCATAAATGAAGTACTTACATGGTCTAAACAGCACCTAATAGGTTTTGGTAAAAATATGAGCGATGAGTAAAAAGTTTGCAAACTGCAAGTAGCTCAGGTAAAATTATCCTCAAGGAATCTCCTGCTGTCTATACTTGCAGATTTACAGAATGACCTGCTATTCTGCATATGAAGTTATTAGCTCAGCATTCAAGAAATGCTGAAGTTCTCAGTGCAATATTCATTCTCTGCTAGTTTTGTACAATCACTTCCATATACTTGTACATTCCTTTTACTGCTTCCTCAGTGTTTATATCTTACCTGGTAGGAAAAATGAAAGTGAGTGAGTTTCCTTATCAGTCTAATAGAACTGGTTAGGGCACAGAGGAAATCAAGCTAAAGAACAGTGAAGATGGCCCAGATTCTAAAGCCAAGGTATATAATATCACCTGAAACCTATTCTTGTTCTGCAATACAGGATGACATCTTTTGAGTGAAGCTTGAGAGGGGAGTACATCCTCACCGGTCTCCATCATGCCTTTGGAGATGTCTTTTTTAGCCTTTCTATGTTAACTTCTGACCCTACTCTGGCCATTGTGGCAGCATTTCTCAGCTTTTGTTAAGGAGATGGGACTTGGTGACACGCAGGGCAGATGTATTCCTGATGAACACAGCTTTCAGAGGTTTGTCTGTTCTTATGAAAGATTTATAAAGGACAGTTCTCCTTTTTTTTATTCTCTTATAGTTACTTCAGCACTGGACTTAATTTTTGTGATTTTTAGTTTTGTTTCTTTGAATTATTTAATAAAGGAAGAAGACACTAGCATATATCATCTACAGCCTCCCCTTTTTGCTTTAGTTTTGCCTTTTCTTATGAAGTCTTAAGGTGACAAAACTCAGTAACCTCTACAAATGAAACTTGATAATTTACCCCACACGAGTTAATCTTGCTTCTACAGGCTGGTCCACTGAAAAATATAGCCAGGATCAAAGTCATCGGGTAAATTAAGTATCAGCAATTCTCATCAGTTAAGGAAGAAGAGAAAATGATACAGCCTTTGGGGAGTAGTAACTGCTAAACTGAACTTTATGAAGAGACCACAGAGCTTTGTTTAAGATCTCTGGGCAATTCCTCCTGCTGCCTGGTGAGCACGTAGATAATGGTTGATAATGTAATAAAGAAGTACTGCATGTTCTTTAAGTTCCCACGTAAATGACAAACGCAATTCTGCTGGAATAAAATTTTTATTGTAAAAAAAATCAGAATGTATTTAAAAATCTAATACACAGGGCAAAAATCAAAATTAGGGAAAAAACTTACCTATGAAGGAAACTTAAGTGTTTTAAGAAAGAGAAAAATTAAGATATTGTCAAAGGCTTTTTTTTTTTACCAGTTAAGAAAAAGATATGAAGATTATGCCAAATAGGAACAGAAACCTAAAGGATGTGTGTGCTTTCAGTTTCTAATATGCAGTTATGAAGCAAATCAGAGAGAGGAATGTTTCACTGATAAAATCAATAAAGGTATGAAAATAAGAATATGCAACTCACATTCAAGTGGACAAGTGGAAATAATTGCAGTTCTAGGCTTCTGAAGAACTAACTGCTGATTAGTAAGATCGGGAACCTGTAGTACACAAGCTACTACAAACAGGTCTTCAAACCACGCCTTCTTCAAAGGTAAAATCCAATGTCAACATTTCTGCTACTCTAACTCAGTCTGTGAAATTGGATGTCATAAGATGCAGATCTAATTACAATGTTTTCTACTGGAAATTTGACAGCTAACATAAAATACAGTTAAATATCAAAAAGAAAGAGTTAATTTATGAGTAGAGATGAGTAGTATGATGGGAATTTGGATCCTAATTCATTGGAGACAGATCTAAAATGGGTAATGGAATACATAGCAGATGTCTTCAACATACCTCCATCTCAGTCAAATTGGTCTACAAACTTCAGTTCAGTGTGGTGGTGCAGTCTGTTAGCACTGCAACCATATGAACAGGGATTAGTAGAAAAGGTGTAGTGTTGTATAAAAAGTCATTGTTGATTAAAGCCCTACCTAGCTCCCATTGGCAAATCTTGATGCTTTCTGAAACATGCTTTCTTAGGTATTTTGTTTATGTGATTACTAATTTTATTTCAGGTATTGAACTCCTCAACAGATCCAGGAGATACTTCGGTAAATAATTTCCTGGATGTCAAAATCATTTTTGTGGAAGCCTTGAAAGCAGATGATGAAACCTGCTCTTCCGCTCATTCTTTTTCCTCTTGGTGACCTTCAAAGCTATAAAGATACTTTTGGATAATGTGATACAAGACTCATCCTGGGTAGTGAGGAATCTAGGACAGTAGCCACACATTTCTATCAGTACAAAACTCCATAAAACCTTCAGCTTGGTATCTGAAGAAGCCAAGCAAAGAAATAGCTTCCTTACACACTAATAAGATATTAGATGACCTTGACTGGCTCATCTTTGAACTAAAACAAATATGTCCCTAAAACCCAAACAAACCAAACCACCTACAGATATACAGCATGGATAAATATGAATCATTTTATCATTCTACTAAAGCCTTTTTATTGAGGTCATTCTATATCACACTTTATAATATGAATGTGAACTCATTGATGCTACGTAAGTTTTCACATATGCTATGGGGAAAAGAGAGGCATGCACATTGCAAAAAAAAAAAAAAGGATTGGTTTAGGAAAATAAAAAGGTTAAAAGCAATAGATTGTAATAGATTATTTAACAGGCAACAGATCACTGTATAAAACTATGAAGAGGATTATTTTTTTCCTTCTGGATGGGCGTAGATAATTTAGAAATTTAAGGTATTCCTAAGCATACATGTTCAAAAAGTCAAAAACTTTAGGTGGCTTGGTTGTATTTATGTAAAATAAAAGGTGTAAAATAGTGTTGTGGATGATGTGTCTCTTTATTTACTTTCTTTCTTCTTATAAAAATGCTTAATTATTCTCTGTTTTTTTTCTCTCTGAGATGGCATGCTACTACAACCTGTTCCTTCCAAATAGTAGAGTTACAATAAAAATATAATACGTGACTCTTATTTAGCACATTACTTTGTAGTGTCCTTGTCTCTGTTAACCTGGAGTTTCAAATTATTTGTTTGTGTGGTTGATAGTTTAAACACATGAATTTTTACTTACTCTCCAAAAAGAAGATTCTTATGGGCATTTAAGAATAAATGTTCAACTTCTAAGTATTTGATTTGGAAGAATCCTAACGCTGATTGAACAAATGCCTCCAGATGACATCTTAGGAAAAATCTAAGGAGTATGTAAATTGTGGTATACATTTCAGATCAATGGCAGTGAGTATAGCCAGGTGAAATTTAAAGACTAATGAGGCCATACTGGTTTGCAACAAGAAAAAGCAATGGCTCCTCCACTCCCTTAATTCAAGTCTTTTCCAGCCTGTAAAACATTTAAAGTCAAACACTCTAATGCAAATCTACCTGGTGGAATTACTTTTTCATTCTTTCAGCATCTGCAGATCAGGTCATTTCAGCTTTCCGTGAGCCTAGTAAATGAAAATCCAAGGTGTGTTCTAGACAACCTTAGTTCTAACTTTGATGTTTGACAAAGGTATTATTTAGTAAGGGTTTTTTGAGGTTTTGCTGAACTCAAGAAAAATAATAAGATCAGAATTCCAGAAAAGAATTTTACATTTTGCATTAATGCCATTTTTTGTTACGATTTACTTGTAATTACTTATCTCCTAACTCATAGTATTTGTTTGCTTGTTTGTTTATAGACAGGATAAAATAGAAACAGAATAATTTAGGCAGTGGAAGCTTATTCCTGTAGTTCAGTCATGGAAACTACATCTCACCACATAATGGATTTCTACTGGCTGATATGATTTATTTGGGGTACACAATAGCATTTCTATCTTGCTAAATATTTGGGGTTTTTTTCTTTTTTTTTTTTTCTTTTTACCCCTTGTTCCTCCCATTGGAAACCTTAAAAAAACTGCATTGTCTTTATGATGTGTCATTCCCAAGAATTTATCACTATAGAAAATAGCTACTATTTTAAATAGAATTTCACAAGGTGAACTATGTCTTCACAAAGTAATTTTTAAAATTTTGATCATAAATCTTATGAACAAGGTGAGGGAATGGTTGAGGTAGCTAGTTTAGGTTAATTTACAAATTTAACTTTTTTATAAATATGCTGAAAAATGGGATTTACAGATAATATACCTTAGACAAAGTCAACCTTGTTATATATAAAGATATATGTATCTGAAGACTTTTTTGCTGTTATTTGTACTGTTTTAGGTCAGATACCCTTCACTGTTGACTTTCATGCAGAACATGTCAGTGTAGAAATCAAAAGTGCTTCTGTTTTTCTAAGTTAAGACAGAGAAGGTGTTAAGGTGGACAAAACCACTATAGGATAAAATAAATGCAGGAAGTATGAGGCAAGGTATTCAGAGAGGTGACAAATGCAGGTTTGATGGTTGGAAAGAGTAAGCCAGGATGCTGGGGGAAGAGGAAGGATAGTCTTTTGAGAATGGGTGGATTTAGCAATTGACTGGATGTGGAAAACAAAGATAGAATTTGCACATAATATTGTAGTTCTCATTCGAGATTAAAATGAAAATCTGTCATTGTAAAGATTTTTTAATCTCTTCATAACAGAGATTGTAACTTTTCTAATCATAGCCTACTGTAAAATGTTATTTTAACAGATGTTTTAGAGAAAAAAAGATTCTTAAGCAAAAGTCAGGTCAAATAAAATTACACAGAATGTAATATGAATGTGGTAAAGTGTTACTTTTTATGCCATCTCTGCATACAGTCTCAGAACTTTATTTTTCAGCTGTTGTCTCAACCTTGAAGCAATGCAGAGGTACGCTGAGCTGGCTCTAGTTTTCTGACCTGTGTGTTCAGTGCTGTGACAGCAACAGAGTGTATTGCTGAGGAAGACGGGGCAGCAGAGCTTCTGTGGATATAATGGTTTTGGCATATCAAAATGGAGTGGAATATAGGATTGGAGGGACAAGGCAGGTTCTGGAATAGAGAGTCTGGGATCTTCTAAAAGGAACAAGGGGCTATGTGGTTGGTGGGAACAGATGATGGTGTTCAGGTTTATGGAGTGTGCAGGTCTTCTGTCTCCCAGTCCCAGAAGATCCCAAACTATGCTCTTCTTTTGAAATTTCTGCATTATTTCCACTGTCTTTCTCTGGATTTCTCACTTCCTTGCTGCCTAATCCCACTTAAGTGAAAACCGCAGAACTGCCTATTTTGCACATGCCTAAGGGAAATGCTGCTCAGGCAAAACCCTGAATGTGGCCAAAGTGGCTTTTGAAAATACACAAATACTTCAAAATTTATCCATAATGGGATTTTTGTGCATTGCATGAGTTAGGATCAGGTCTTAAAATTGAAAGTTCATTTAAGTTATTTTAGATTTTTAATTCACTTCAGCTGTTTTTACCAATTATGAGGAAAGGTAATGGTCTCTCACAGTTAAAGGTGGACACTATTTCTCACTAGTCACATAGATTGCTTTGATAATGACTGCATAAAGGAAGAACACAAGAATATTTGTTCCAAATCTAGTTAGCATCATCTCCTGTCCTACTTTGCATTGAAACAATAAAATATCATCCGAGACTGTAAAGCATCTCAAAATACAAAGAAAAAATATTAATTTGAAACTTGAGTTGGAAGTTTACCTACTATGTTATTACATTTAAAAGGCAGTTCATCTCACAAAGTAAGCTGAGTAGCACGTGGGTGTGCATTCTTTATGACCTTCCTTTTCTGGTTGATGTACCTGTAGAAGCCCTTCTTGTTAGTCTTTACTTCCTTTGTCAAGTTCAGCTTCAGCTGTCCCTTGGCCTTCCTGACTTCATCCCTACAAAATTGGGCAGCATCCCTCTACACGTCCCAGGTTCCCTGTCCCTGTTTGCACTGCCTATGCAGCTCCCTCTTCTTCTTTAGTTTAACGAGCAGGTCTCGACTCAGCCACGCCGGTGTCTTCCCTTCCCTGCCTGATTTTCTACATATGGGGACTGAGCACTCTTGTACTTTATGGAAAGTATCCTTAAATATTTTCCAGCTCTGTTCCACTCCCTTGTCCCCAGGACCACTTCCCAGGGGATCCTATTGAGTAATTCCTTGAAGAGCCGAGATCTCATTTTGTCCTGTACTTCTACAATACCTAATGTCATGCAAACCCCACACTGGGTTGGCAGAAAAATTCCGTATCACACATAATATGTGGAAATAATAATGAGAATGAGCAACACTGAGAAGACCAAATTCCAGCTTCCAACTCAGATTAAAATACATACAGTTTTGCATAATTTTTTGGGTTTGACTGCCTAACGGTTTCAAATCAACAATATGTGGCATTATTTGATAAGAAGAAAAAATTCAGAAAACTAAAATTAAGTCTATTATTACACTCTTTCTGGCTGGTAAAAGCAGCTATTTTTTCCCACTGTGTTCTTACGGTTTTGTTTCTGCTTCTACCTGGAACACAAACTTCAGGAATGCAGTAAGCCTATTTTATTGCTTCTACTGTTTGAGCTGCATAGGGTCTATGCAGGTTGACAGAAAGAGAAAAAACTCTGTTGTTTACTGTCCATGTTTATTCCCTCTTAGTTAAGCTTCTGAAACCACTTCACACAAAATCAATGAAATTTGAATTTTCTGAAATTACACTTGTCTTAACACTATCCTAGATTAACATTTATATTTAGATACCTGGTTTATATATTTGTTCAGTAAAAAATACCTTTTTGAAATCATCACTTGGCATCTAAGATCTTTCATTTGTGCATTTGATTGGACTACTGAACACAACTTCTCTGTAAGTCCAGCAAATGATTACAAAAGCCAGAAGATGCTTCTTAATACATCAGCACTCATGGGCTTCTCATTTATAAAAAAAGGGGATTAAATTTCTTCCCAGAGGTATTGGGAAGAGTTCATTAATATATAGGTAAGATCTCCAAGTATTTGACAAGAAAAGCTGCCTTTGTACTGAAAGAAATTTCAAGAGAGGTAGTGTGTATTTATGTTGTTGTTTTGCCGTGTGTATTTTACAAATAAATATCCACCAAATATTTAAGAATAAAAAGTTGCTTTATAAGGATGAAATTGCAAAAATTATAAGTAGAATCTCTTCTTAAATAGCATTAGCAGAGACTAAGCAACCACTTTAAATTAAGACTCAGTGACTTAGGTACAAGGAGGATTTTATGTGATTAGCTCTCAGGACTGAGATTAAGAACAAATTTGTCAAATTCCAAACTCCTCCATAGATTTGTTATGTGTTCCTAACAAGTTATTTAACCTCTCTTCTTAATTTACAAAAAAGGATCCAATTCTTCCTCACACTTTCATCTCCAAAAAATAAAACCTTTGAGCAAAGTGAGGAATATAAATTAATTTCCCAATCATCCAGTTAAGGTAAATTTACATATGGAAATCTCTAAGTCTCAAATATTTAACTTGGTCCTCATGAACTACAGTTGTAGAGGGACCAGCACTACCAGCTATCAGCTCCATAGATATCATAAAATTATTTTGAATGCTATATTAGTAGCTGTAGGCCTTGTGTTCATGTAGTTCACTGTTCTTTTCAAATTTGTATTATAAGGTAAGGGGAATGTGTGTGTTTCATTTTTTAAGGATGGGGAGTAAATTATTAAGACCTCTGCCAAAATAAGGTGGAGATAGTGCAAGCAGATGAAAACAGAGATCAGCTTAAATGGCTTAAATATAAAAACCTTCTTTTTGACTGAATTAACTGATCTTTTTTGAACATATTGCTGATACTGAGAGATCTTAATGATGGTTGAAAATTATGGCATGTATTAGGGAACGTTTTCATAGGAAAAAGAACAGATTTACAGTCTCTATAGGCAAAACTAATCTCTCTCCTCCCTTTTCTGCTCTGTCCCCTACCTCCCCGGGAACCTAGCTTGTGATGGGGGAAGCACAACATGTGCCCGCCTTACAAGGGAATGATGAGACTGTTGGTGTCAACCTTAAGTGACTACCAGCTGCTGCTATCAAATCAAAAATGACTGGAAAATTGGAAGGGACATAAGAAAGTAATCCTTTCAAATTGCCACAATATTTACTGGAAAGAGAGGCTTTCAGGGGAAATCAAGCATGTAATCCTGTAAGCCCTCTGCCCAGTCATAGCATGAGCACACAGGGGTACCTGTCGAAATATGGTAAAAATCACAGTTCTGCAGTCCAGGGAACAAATGAAAATAATGAACACATTTAAAAAATAGGGAGAGATTCACCACTCAAGACTTTTCCATGGCTTCAGAACAGTAGTTGCTATTCATAATTAAAAGTATCCAGCTATATACTTCTGCATTTTATGTAAGTTTGTTTAGAACTGAGATGGTAAAAACTTTCCCCAACAAAAGCATATTTATAGAAATAGTCACAGCATTATCATGCTGCATAATATCGAAAACATCCATTTTATGGCTGCACAATCTCCTCCTTATACTACTGTGCACCAGCAGTAACAAATACAAAAGCAAATCGATTTAAAGTTCAAGTTAAGTTGCATGAGTTCCCCATGGTGAAGCAATTATTCCCTCAGAGGCTCTCATTTTCTTTATCACACCATGAATTCCTCACACAACGAATGTGCAGTTTCCACCATGTGGTTACTTGCATTGCAACAAAAATCTCAGAAACAGTATTTAAGGACAGGCGTTTTTCTCTCCGCAGATGCTTCCTAATTTTGAAGTTTGATCTCTCTACAATCAAGAGCATTTATTCTTAGCAAAATCATGTTCCCATTAATCTAATCTAAACTATCCTTTTCCCTTTAAACTCAATAAGTTCTTTAATTCTTAATAAGACATGTTAACCTTTTTGATAACAACCTGGGTTGTGTATAATAACAATACATATATTGGGTTGAAAGGAAGTGGTACAAACCCTATGTTATGTATCTGAGAGATGGAGATAGATAGCATTACTGAACCTTAGCATTACAGTCTGCTGTATCTTACTGCAATGCATGGACAACATTGGTTTCAAATCTATCAACATGCTAAAAATTGAGCTTCCTCATTACAGCGTTCAGTTCTATTTGGACATCCAACTACAGTCTCCATCTGTAGCCTTCCCACAGCCTCTGCTAGAAGCATGGTCTCCATGTCTTTTTTTTTTCTCTCTCTGATGTTAACTTTAAGAGATAGAGCTCTGTAGATGTTCTGCCCTAGAGTCACATAACAGAGCGACTCTGCAGAAAAAAAATTCCTTACTGAAATCCATAATATCTTAATGTCATTCTTGTTGGTATTCCAATATGGTTTTAATCAGAAGAAAACAGAAAAGAAAACAACCAACTGAACAAAAAAACTTCACCAACTTTACAGAGAATATTTCCTAATATGATAAAAGTAGATCCGATAATTTCAGATTGCAAATGTGATTGGAGTTATCAGGCTTGATAAACCTTATGATGGCTTTATTTCTGATTTGGTAAACACCTTTGACCATCTTCAGTGCTGAAGATGAGACATGATAAATCCTCTGGCTTCAAGAAACTAATGAATTTCAATAATAAAATTCATTCCATTGATTTTATCATTCTTTTTCTTTTCTGCTACATATTATGTATTTCCTCATTTCTCTCTTTCTTTTAATTTGGTTACAGAGTGCCAGAGCACTGTTTCCATTCTTACATTTCTTAGACACAATAAGAATAAGTTATTTGCAGACCTGATTTGCATGAATCCCTTATTTTTTTTTTGAATGCAAATTTCTATAGGTATCAGAGTTGTTTGCATTTTAATATATTTATCTCATGGCCATATTCAGATGTAGTAAATGCCACTTTCACAGAGTGCTTCCTATTGACTTCATCAAGACTTCTGCAGATAACTACTGATATGAAACTCTAAACTCAAGGGGTTATGTGGGGACCTGAATGTGAGTGCAGGGTGCTGCACAGTAACCTTTGTCCCAGTAACCCACAGTAAGAGTAGAATGACTGAGGGGTGGAGGAAGGCATCTAGAGTCAAGTAAAGATACCATTTGTATTACACAGAATCACACAAAATCACACAGAATAACCAGGTTGGAAGAGACCCACCGGATCATCGAGTCCAACCGTTCCCATCAAACACTAAACCATATCCCTCAGCACCTCATCCACCCGTGCCTTAAACACCTCCAGGGAAGGTGAATCAACCACCTCCCTGGGCAGCCTGTTCCAGTGCCCAATGACCCTTTCTGTAAAGAATTTTTTCCTAACGTCTAGCCTAAACCTCCCCTGGCGGAGCTTGAGGCCATTCCCTCTTGTCCTGTCCCCTGTCACTTGGAAGAAGAGGCCAGCACCCTCCTCTCTACAATGTCCTTTCAGAAATTCAGAAGAGAAAATCCTACAGAAGAAAAATTACATATTTTTCTTGCAAATTAGATACATATACAAACACACAAATCCATATATGCACACATTATGATTAATTTTCACATTTTTGTATGCTATTTTTAACTCTGCAATTGCCTATAGGTAGGAAAACCAAGTAAAATCCTGCACTGAGATGCAGAAGTAGAATGATCACACCAGGCAGAGTTTCTGTAAAACAGTCAGGAAGACTAATCTTTTACTGTGATGTGTGGTATAGTGTTTGTACAAACCTAGGAGGAAAAAGCAGGAGAAAGTCTGGGGAATCATGAGAGAAAACTGCAGTGAGGTAAAGATGCAGAAGGCTATGAAGCAGAGGACAAGAAGTTCAGACCTACTATGGCAAAGGAGAGGATCAGTCTGAGAGCCATAAAGAAAAGTTTTGTCACTTGAAAGTCAAATTTCATCCTCAGTATTATTTCAATCACTTCAATAGAAATATTACAGATCTATCTCCTGCATCATCACTTAAATAATTTATAAAAGCAGAGGTTCTTATAGGTCCATCACTGAAATCAGTATTATCTGGGGGATAATTTCTGCTTCATTCCTCCATCTGTCATCTACTTCTTTGACTTGGAACTAGAACTAATCAGGGCATGCAATTTTCTACAGCAGGAAAAATGAATATATTTACTGTTCTTCAAAAAGAAAATATGTCATTTCCACATTGCCTATGAAAAGGAAATTTTCTAAAATAACTCAGGAAAACAAATATTTCTGTTTGGTTGCATGGAAGTGAAATTCAGCATCTTGCTGCTCCCTTGGGCAATTCCCTATCAGACAAGAATAGCATCCCCAAGAATTACAAGTGAGTGACAGATATGCAACATTTGCAAGGGCTCTGCTCCAGAGCAGGTAGTACGAGGGTTTACAATGTCTAATTCAGCAGGGCAGAAGTGGTCTGAAACTATTTTTCCTTGAAATCTGAACCCCCAGGTAAGCTCTGCACTGGTGAAAGGGCATCAAAATCTGTTGATTTCTACCAAGTACTTCAGACATGACAATGCATCGTTTTCCACAAAGAAGCAGTTTGCTGAAAAATTCCTGACAGGTTTTCTTCACAGAACTGAACTTAATAAGAGCAGATAAATATTTGCAGCCATTTTTTGTAAAGGAACTTCCATTTTGACAGTTTCATGATAACTACTAGAGAAAAAATCTTCAAGGTATGTTATTTTTCCTTTTAATTGCATATTCATCAGCTTTGTTACGCTGAAGGTATAATAGTGAACGGCTAGGTCATAATATGCACTAGATCATAATGTAATTGTAAATGTAAGTTATTAGAAGAGAAAAAAAAGAGAAAGAACATGTCTGTCACCTGAAGGTACAGCCTAAGCTACAACTTATATGCAACTTGATAACTGGTCAAGCAGCACGGCTCACTAGTTCATGACTATTATTTACATGTTTTCCCAACATTTCATGCCAGCTGAGGCCAATTTTCAGCTGGGAACTATAGCAGCTGTCTCTCTTGAAAAGAAAGGAACGTCACTTTAAATTTCTTTGTGGCATGAAAGAAATGTCACCTTCGTGCTGGAAATGTACAGTGATACACATTTTTTCTGACCTGAACACATTGCATCAATTCATGTTCATGGAAATGTCATTTGTGACATGTTTTTTTTCTGCCTTTTGACCAATTTCCAACATAACCCCCCCCAAACTTTTCTAGCAGCTCAGTGATCACAGAGTAAATTTAACACTGTCCTCTTTCTTCTCAAAGTACATAATTACCCAAGCTCTGTCTTTTTAGCTGATTTTTGGTCATTGATGTGTTTGATCAAGTATAAACTCATAGAATTAGTAGATGTATCTGATCTTTTAAGAACTATTTCTGGAACTATTTGCGTTTTCTTCCATCATTATCAGCCACTCTCCTCGGAGAGGATAAGCCTGATGTAGGACTAATAAACTGGTCTCATATTAAGTCACTGTCCATCTCTAAACAGCAGCAAGTGACAAAAAATGCCACATTTCACCAGGCTTTAATTTTCCATTTTAATTTACAGAGACTCATCTCTCTATTCTTCACATATGTATAAAGCCCTCCATACCTGTGATAATCCTTTTATGCTTTCACAGTAATATGACAAAATACACAGTACCCATTATTAAATACTGCTTCTACAGTGCTGTAAATATACTCTACTTTACAGAACTTAAGCAACAGCTCCATTCCTAATGAGCTTATTGTAATTAAACTCACTATTTAATCTACATACAAAATGTATCTAGGAGTCAAATCACACAAGGAAAAACATTAAAGCATGTAGAAGTATAAATATGAATCAAACTTGTTCCTGGGTTATGAAAATAAGGAATAGCAATTGTAGACTATGATTAATTATTTACTCATATAATTCATTGAACTTTTTGGCTGAGCTTTCATAAAATGCACAGACAGATACTTGTGAATGTTGCATGTTCTACACAAGCAAGACAGCTGAAAAGCTGATGTGCGATGTTTAATGTTCCATAATATCTGTGTAATGTTATTTTGCTTTTGAATGAATATGTTGCTTATTAAAAGTACATAATGGTATGCTTAGCATTGTAGGCATGTTATTCCAAGCCAAGAGTCATTCTACCCTCAAACTTCAAATGGCACAAATCTCTTTTCCTGTCCATATCTTAACTTGCAGTTGTGGCATAATTGTGTGCCATTTGTTTGGAAAGTGGTACCCTTCTAGGAACCAGTTTATAAATTGTCTATGTACACTTCTCTGACTATTTATAGTTAGAGGCAAAAGGTATAGGAAATGGGGTACAAAAAAAAAAAAAAAAAAGAAACCAGAATAAAAACAAAGAAAAATCATTAAGTCTGAACCATGGCCATAGACTGGTATTTAAGAATTTACATTAATGCAAAAATGTTAACAAATGTACTGTTTTTCAACAACAAAAGCAAAAAAAATCTGTCTTCTATTGCCTTTTCCCAAACTTCGCATATTATTTTCCAGGTTGGCAATCATTTGATCAGAATGATCTTATGTACGGAAAGATTTTCATCATGGACAGATGAGCAACTTCCTGAGAAGGAATCTAGTCTCTTCTGTACATCATAACACGAGGTTGCTTGAGATGAAAAGCTGCATAGTTGGATGTTACCTCTAATATCATTACATCAGCAGAGTTGATCTACAACTGCTTCCAGAGAATTTGGTTTCCCTTTATACTCCACTTGCTTCACTTGGGGTAATTGACCTTCTTCCTTAAATATCTACTATTTAGGTGGTTCAGGGCAAAAGGCAGAAGGACATAATGATTTGCACTGCAGAAGGAATGAAATGGGGTCTCCAATGTGATCAAACTCTTCTCTCAGGTATATAGATCACTTTATGTGCTGCTCTAGCATGGCAAACCAAACACAGTCACATCGTATAGCTGTACTGCTGGTTGGCTTTATGGCCAGGGTGGGCAGATAAGGGCAAGAAAGATAGTAATTTTTAATCACAAATTATATTTTTCCTCTTCTTAATATAAATCAACAAACTAGGGATGAAAAGTGTTAAACATACAAGCTATTCACTGAACTATGCATTATGCATTAACCATAGTGCCGGGGGAAAATCCTAATTGTTGATTTCATCAGGAAATCTTAGCGAGATCCTGTTAAGCAAGAATATTTGAAAACACTAACCTTGAAAATACAGGAATCTACAATCCTACTTTAATTATTATCTACAGAATTTCTACAAGCAGCACCTTTATTTCTCATGAATTATCTTTATTGGAAGATCTGAATCCCAATGTTAAGTATAAATTCATGCTTTTCTTGTTTATTTGCAGCATATGTTCTATGGCTATAGTACGTGACACACACTTTGTGTTCCTTCCATAGAACAGATGCTTTAAGGAAACAGAAAAGTATGAATTTATCTTTAGTGTTATAAATACTGGACTAGCAGGAGAATACTAGATGGAGAATCAAAAGATTTGTAACTTTCACTAGCAGTGCCAATTGAAAACCACTTACATCAAAAACTGTGATGTAAGATAGTCCCAGCTTTAAGAAGTCTTTAATGCCAATTAGCTTAAGTATATTATAAGCCATTTAACTTGACTTTTTAGGACTTTTATATTGACTGTGCATTAATATTTAATCCTTTATTTTTGTAGGAATTTACAGTGTAATAAACTCCAAATCCAATGCATTCATTTAAAAAAACTATGATCTGTCATATTTAGACTATTAGATTTTTACAGTTATTTTGCGAAATTATTTTCTGAGAGCAGACACTTTTGTGTCTATTACTTTCCTATGTTACCATTAATGCTCTTGTCATTACACTAGCATTGATGTTGTTATCCTTGAATGTTTATTTTTAACCTCTTTTGCATTCAGGGTGAAACTCATTCTGCTGCTCTAAAAGGCTTATAATTTATCTAGATTGTCATGTCTTCTCACAGTGTCAGGCAAACTACTGGGGTCAGTGACATTTTCATTGCTATTAGCCAGCAGTAGCATGATCTAAGCTGAAGTCTTTCCTTACAGATGGGCCAGTGTGAACCAATGGTCACATCTTATCCCTGCTAACCTCTTGAAAGGCAAATAAGGGTGAAAAATGCTTATGTTTTCATCTTTTAATGAACTGATTGATCAGCTGAAGGAGTTGCAGGATTCCTAACAACAGTCCATTCAACTTGATTCATCAAATCATGACAGGCTTTTTCAAATGAAAGTAGAGAGAAAGTATACCTCGTTTTGGTAAAGTTCTTCGTGTGAATTTGGCAGGGAATATCATTACATTTCTTTTCTGAAGGCTTATATGAATTATACCATGTTACGGTTCACCAAAGCTTTCTGTGTATACATAAAGGTTTTTTTTATTCTAGATTACCATTAGTCTAATTTGAAGAAACTTTCTGTGTAAGAGGGAGGGTGAAAAATGTCATATTCCTTAAAATAATAATATGTTAATTAAATAGTTGAAAGCCATTTGTTTTTAAGTGCTGTTACGGCTAAAAGTCAGTTTATCAGAAATAAGATGCTTCTTCCTGGGCATACTTTAACCAACAAATATATTCTTTATGTATTTTGAACAAGCATTGCCTACTTGTAACTAATGAAACTCCACATTAGCTACTGCAAAAATTGAACGTGAGCACCATACCTCAGTAAAGCATGTGAGGCTCCAAGTGTGGGACTCATGGGAAGGATGTAATGATTTTCTGTATCCCTAAATCAGTGCTATCACTGTCTAACTTAAATGAGATAAAACACTAAGAGATGTTTCAAAATGAAAAAATGTTCTCAGATGTTTTTTCAGGATCCCATCCTGATAGTTTACACATAGTACTAGTGGGTTTCTGAGCAGCTTATCTCTCTTTGTTTCAGTACCTCAAAGACTGGGCCTTAACAACTGACTGTTATGACAGTCTATGCATTTCCTCAAAAAAAGGAATCTCATGGTTTCCAAGGACAAGAAGCAAAAATGAGAAGAGAATTTTTTTTTCTAAAGCTCTGTGAATTTATGAGAGTGGATTTGCTCAGGAAAGATATACAGTGTAATCTGAGTGAAGAATTGAGTATTGTAGAGGTTAATATAGTTTAATAGATTTATTTTACTTTATTCCTCATTCTGTTATTCAATCTACTAAATGTTTTTATACTGCTAAGATAAAAACAAATAAACAAATAAAAATTAATTAGAAAGTAAGACAGCAGATTTAAATCTTGAAAGTCTTCCCTATCTCAAATTCTGAAATTCTTGTACTGGAATTCAGAATGAATGAACAAGCAGTTCAAAATTCTGGAATTCCTCTTCAGAATATTCAGTAAATGTATTTGTGAAAAAAAAACCAAACAACCAACTACTGTGGAAATAGAATAAGCATGATCAAATTAGATGATACCATTCATCATCTTCATAAATAAGTAGATTTTTATAATCTATATATTATATGCAAAGATTAACTTTGAAGAACATAAATGAAGCGTGCACTTTACATACACATATTGGCGTAAGTAAAAATTACGCATTTTTATGTTTCATCAGCCAGAGTTGAATTGTTAAGCTTCCAAAGAAACAAAATGAAATACAGCCATCTCCCAAAGTTGCTTACGATATCATAATCCTATGCAATCTATCCACACATAACATAACAATAAAAGTGAACTTTGATTTTTGTGATAACATCGTACTCGTTTATCTAAAGGTCAACCATTTCTCTTATAAATAAACCCATTAAAATATTGTGACATAAGGATGTAAATTACAATGTGTCTAAATCTGAAGTTTTTATTTAAACATCAAATGACACTGAAGATGTGACTAAAACCTAAATAAGATTCATCAGTATTCTAGAAAATCAAGATCAGAGAGTGTGCATGGGTTTTGGAGCTGTCTGCTACAGCTGAGCTTGAAAATTTGGAAACTTCATGAGACTGTCTTTTAAAAGAAGTATGGTATCTTCTGTTTCCATTTCAAGATATGGATGGTCCTCTGAATGTGGATGGGTCCTCTGGCTGGCTGTGGCCAGCCATCTCAAATTGATTTAGGCAGGAAAATTCCATGAAATGGGGTCAAAGTACTCCTTTTTAAAAAGTGGAAGTCAGAACAATATGTCTGTACTGCTTCAATTTTAAATGTTATCTTATTTCATCCTGATTGCTCAGTGGATGCATTCGTCAACATCTTTGTTAAAACAATTTACTGGGAAAAAAAATGAAGAGGATTACGTTCAAAAGGCATGAATAAAATTCATGTCTAAAAGCAAGTGCAAATGATAATCAAATGGTTAGAAGGCTTCTGTGCCAGCAACGGCAATGGATCTTGAGACTGAGTTTGCAAGGGACCAAATGGAAAGTTGATCTCAGATTAGAGGAGATGCTGAGACAAGGTGCTTAAATGAACCAGGGAATGCAATATCTGTCATCAAAGTATGAGCTAGTAGCGTGTGACCTATTTAGTCTGCTGAAACAAAGGCTGAGAGAGGATAAAAAAGCTGTCTATAAAGCCATTGAGAGAGTGGTTTAAAATTTCAGGAGGATCAAGATCTGTTTAAGCAAAAGGATATATAAAATCATGACTGTGAATACATTTAGTTTAAAAATGTAACAACACTCAGGAAAAACAAAGCTCAAAATTGCATACATAGCGGTGGACGTAAAACGTAAGAGGAAAGCCTTGCTTTACTATAAAAGTGCAAAACAAAGGAAACTTACTTTCTTCTGGCAAGAAAAGAAGCATCAAAAGGTGATGCTGAGACTTCTGCTGCTGTTTTTCTTTAATTTTTTTAATGTGTTACTTTGGTCATTGAAAAGGTCTTTTGATCAAGCAGCTAACAAACTTAACATCATTGACAAAGATGTTAGACTCCTGTCTGGAAAGCAGAAAGGACAAATTGAGATCAGTCAGGTTTTTTAGTTACTTTTCAAATGATTTGGCTTAGTAAAATTTACCCGGGCTCCTTAAAGTGTGGGGGATTTCTTTGAGAAAAAGTGTTGTCCAGACTTCCAAATCCAGACACTCTGATTATCTTTAAAAGGAGGGGTGATAGTGAGAAAGAAAACCTCGACAATCAAGGCCATATATTTGACTGGCTTGTTTCAGTCCCTGGAAATAGGAAATGTTACAGACAATTATAGGCTATTAAAATCACCTAGACCAATGGCAACTAACATTTGTAGCTGGTGAGGAGTCAAGCAGTAAATTTTGTAATAGATGTGTATGTTTGTGTGCGTACGTGTGTGTTGAGTGCATGTCTGCACATAAGGCAGCAAAGATGTAAGAGAACACTAGTAATCAAAACCAGAATAGCTTAACTTTCTATCTAGATGAATAACCCCAAGGCAAGACGTTATTATGTATTAAATACATGAAGACTGTTAAATACATAAAGAGGGAGAAAAATACAGGCATTAGCTTTTAAAGACCCTGTCAATGTGCCATTTGCATTAAAAGCTCAGGTTGCCATAGATCCTTCCCTGTTGAATTTGGGGATAAGCCATCAAAATATACATTCGGGGCCACTATGCAGGAGCGAAATAGCAAAGAACTTATTAGAGCACTTGATAGTTTTATTTGTCACCTCAAAATCTGCTTCATTTAATCTCCTTGTAACAAGAGGAATCTGACACACACATATAAGATAAATTCTCACCACTCACATGAAAAATAATATCATAGAATCATTGAATGCCAGGTTGGAAGGGACCTCAAGGATCATCATGTCCATATCACAGGACACCAGTGTCTCAACCAGTTTAGGTTCTCAGTCCCATGTGTCATATGCCTGATTGTCACCTTGGTGCTAGCCAGGAAAATACCCAGTGGGGTTACAGCACTGGCAAAGTTTATTTAACCCCTTAGTCTGTTGCAGAGCTGAGCTTGTTTGCAAATACTACATCTATGCTAAGCATGAGAGAAAAGTAAGACTCAAAAAGATTTTACCAAGGGTTATATAGATCTGGCGGGTATGGAAATCACTCCCCCAAGTAAGAGTCATCCTTGATGGAAATCATAACAGGAGATGATTAACTGCCAACACAGATTTGTCAAGAAAAAGTCACATAAAGCCAATCCTACTTTCCTCTATAATTAATAAAAAGGACAATTAAATAGACAAGTAGTAGACATACGAGGTCAGACACAACAAATCAAGACTAACCCTACAGCTTGGGAACCAAGAGTGGGAGGGGAGAGACAAAAAAATGGTTATAGAACATTTTCTAACCTGTCACAGTGAGAAATATATCAACTTGATCGTTTCACGCGGTACCAGTGAATACATGTTCAAATACAGATGTTTTCTTACCCTCAACTGGAAAATGTTGGTGTGCAACAGCCCACAATGCTTTGTGTGTGATGCAGTTTTTAGTTAATAACATTGTCCCTGTTCTTGAGCACCCACCCTATTCACAGACTTGATTCCCTGTGATTTGTATCTCTTCCCAAAGGTCAAGAAAATGTTCAAAGGAAACCACATTATGTTGGTAGAAGATGTGAAAGGAAATCCTCAATTGTTGTTCAGAAATGATCAGTGGAATTGCTGTGAACATTGGCAGCATCATATGCAGATGTGTGTCACCTCAGAGGGGAACTATTTTGAAGGTGATTGTAGTATCAAACTGTCTTACAGAATGTGCATTTAAATAAGTTAATCAAAAAAATCCCAAATAAACTTATCAGATGGGCGCAAAACCATGTTGTAAAGCTGTTCTTAGAGGTTGTCCATAAAAAATTTCTTCTGTGTGTGGGTTTTACCACAAATTTTCATCTACAATTCAATTGCTATAAGAGGGAATAGTTTAATTAATTGTTTGGATGTTATCATTGGTTGTTCTGTATGGGTTGTATTAATATGAACTTGAAAACCTGAAATTATCTGAGTGCAATTTAAAATTTGCAATTCTATTTACAAGCAAGAAATTTTCATATATATGGGATGATGAAGAAATAAATTGCTTGCAGTACCACCAAAAGAATTTGTGTGTCATATTGTATTAGAAACTGAACTTAAGCCAACCGTGTCTTACTGTTGCAAACAATCAAATAGCTTATTGGTGTGTTTGAGCAGAACAGCTGACGTAAAAGAAGATAAATAATCTTTAATTGTCTTCATGGCTTCAAGAGCCTGAAAAAGATTAATATTCTTAGTTTTGATCACTATATTTTACAAATGATGTGACCAGCTGAGAAGAGATAAGATGAAAGCAATAATGATGCTCAGATGTCTAAAAGCAGCGGAGTCCTATAAGGGAAGTTTTAGAAGACTAAGGTTATTTAGGCCAAAGAAAATAAGATGTAGAAAATAGATGATAATATATGAAAGATGCATGTAAAAGAGAAAGTAAGGGAATAAAAATTTCTGTATGTCCACAAAGATGGAAAACTATTTTACTTAAAGCAGCCATGAGTGAAGTTTATGAAAAATTTTCTAACAGTAAATACATGTGAAGCACTGAAATAGATCACTTTTAAACACTCTAGAAAGGAAAGATTTTAATAATAATTTAAACAGATCTGTTTCAAAAGTGACAGAAATACATTTTGCCTTAGGACTGTGATACTGCTTAAGTGGAAAAACTTTCTGGAAGTTTACATACAGAATCAAAAAAAAGGACATTAAACATTAAAGTTTAATGTACCTTTCCAAGCAGAGTTATGATATCAAAAATCTCAACCATTTTAAGACGGAGTTTGACATATCTGTGAAAGAGATGGTCATGCTCTTGTTTTTGTAGTATGTATGTATCCTGTTTTTCAGACAGGTAATGGAAGCAGGTATGCAAAACTTGGCTTTGACACCTGTTTTCACTCAGCTTCACCTGAAGCCTATTAAAGACAATGGAAAAATTCAGACTTCACTCAGGTTTTATCAAGCCTCCATGAATATTTTACACTTTAGCAGTACAATTGAAATGAGTGTATCAATTTGAAGAGTGTAGGGCTATTCACTCAAAATATGAGTGGTAGCATTTGGCCTTCAATGATTACCTGAAGATCACTTCAGTTTTATACCATGAATGAATACAAAATAAGTGAAAGAGGGACTTGAGGCTAAGAGTTTAAATTGAGTTTGAAAGTGTAATAGCTACATCCCTGTGTCTTTCAAAGGAACTGAAACTTTATTAACTTAACTACCTTTGAGCAACACATGTCACTCAAGCAGTGTAAGACTTCAGGTTTGAGACACAGGATGGGTGCAGTTCTCCCTCTCCTCACTTTGGGATCTGCAGACACAAAAAGTCCAGATTAATTCTATTTCAAGAGTGCACCAAGTTAGTTCAAAGTAATTTCTACATCCAACATCAACAAAGAGTTTTAGAAAATTCCAAGGGTCTTCTATGGCAACTGAATATGAATCATCAACGATGCCTCCCAGTGTTTAAGAGGTATGGACATATTGAAGCACTTCAGTGAAAGATCATGAAGATCATAGAATCACAGAATCATAGAATAACCAGGTTGGAAGAGACCCACCAGATCATCGAGTCCAACCATTCCTATCAAACACTAAACCATGCCCCTTAGCACCTCGTCCACCCGTGCCTTAAACACCTCCAGGGAAGGTGAATCAACCACCTCCCTGGGCAGCCTGTTCCAGCCTGTTCCAGCCTGTTCCTTTCTGTGAAGAATTTTTTCCTAATGTCCAGCCTAAATCTCCCCTGGCAGAGCTTGAGGCCGTTCCCTCTTGTCCTGTCCCCTGTCACTTGGGAGAAGAGGCCAGCACCCTCCTCTCTACAACCTCCTTTCAGGTAGTTGTAGAGAGCAATGAGGTCACCCCTCAGCCTCCTCTTCTCCAGGCTAAACAACCCCAGCTCTCTCAGCCGTTCCTCATAAGGCCTGTTCTCCAGCCCCTTCACCAGCTTCGTTGATCTTCTCTGGACTCACTCCAGAGCCTCAACATCCTTCTTGTGGTGAGGGGCCCAGAACTGAACACAGGATTCGAGGAGCGGTCTCACCAGTGCCGAGTACAGGGGGAGAATAACCGCCCTGGACCTGCTGGTCACACCGTTTCTGATACAAGCCAAGATGCCATTGGCCTTCTTGGCCACCTGGGCACACTGCTGCCTCATGTTCAGTCGCTGTCAACCAACACCCCCAGGTCCCTCTCCTCCAGGCAGCTTTCTAGACAGACTTCTCCTAGTCTGTAGCACTGCACAGGGTTGTTGTGCCCCAAGTGCAGGACCCGGCATTTGGCCTTGTTAAACCTCATGCCATTGGACTCTGCCCAATGATTAGGTGATTTGGAGAATGATGATTAGATGATTTGGACAATTTAACATGAAGAGAGTCTGAGAGAACCCATGTTGCTCAGCATCAACAAGGGAAAGCTCAGGAGGGATTTGTGGATCTTATCAGTGTGTATAGACACCTGACTCAGGGTGGGGGTAGGAAGCTGACAGAGGCAAACTCTCACTGGTGCCCATTGTTGGTACAGGCAGCTATGGACATAAAGTGAACTATGAAAATTTGAACAGGGGAATGGAATAGACAATCTCCAGAGGCCGCTTCCAACACCATTCTGAGATTTTGTGCTTCACTAAGTGCTTTGTATGTGTCACTAAGTTTCCTTTCTATGAAAGGGGAAAAAGAGATTGTATGTGTTTGCGTTCTTGCAGAGCAAAGTGTCAAGGAATTGTAACTTCTGTCTAAGGTTAAATGAAATTCAGAACACTTGAGAGTGTATTTTCCAGGTAAATTATTTACCGTGTCGATACTTTAGCTCACATTGCAGTGAGATGTGTCTCTGTAAATGCTTACTATATGATGCATTATGTTTGAAAGCATTAATTTAAAATGGAGGCCTTTAGGCTCTTTTAATATGTGTTACTTTTGAATTTGCAGTGATGATAATGTTTTTAAAAATTGTCTTTTTCTTGTTTGAAGTATTCTAAATTCTTGTATTTATTTGCATTTGCAACTGCAGTCTTCCAATGGTTAGTAAAATTCTGTCTGTAACAACTCCTATTATTTCTGTTGTTTATGTATTTTTTTTTGGCCTTCAATGTAGCAGCCTTTAACTTGCTGCACTATGAGGTACCTACTTTATACTATTACATAACTGCAGTGAGCAATAGATGTCCTTTTTAAAATTTATTATATACACACACTCCCATTCTAAACATAATCTCTTGCTCTGTGCACTACTTTTCTCAGTAGCATTTCTCTCTCAAATGTTGCCTGAAAAGCCTGTCACAAAAACTATCAGCAAAGACAACAAAAAAAAAAGTTTGAGTATTTTAATGAGGCTCTGGGGCACACTGGAAAAGGTCCTAGAAAGTCTCCACTGTAACTACTGATCATTAGATTTTGCTTTTTGCACTTGAATATTTAATAAGTCAAGTACCGAAAAACAGTTATACAAGTATTCACAGTAGATAATAAAAAGAGGTCTAACCTTGACTGAAGTAAATTACTCAGAAGACACATCAATACATTTACTAACGTGAGCCCTAAAAGTCATCCACAGTAAATTCTGAAAACTGCTTTTAATGGTGCACTTGTATGTGATCTGTTATCGTTGGAAGAATCCTAAAGGATTTGAGAGCATACATTGCTTTGTTTAGATATCTGAGCAGTCTTGCCTAACATGAGGCAGATTCTCACTCAGCCTATATTACCATTGTGAAAAAAAATGCTTGCAGACATAACATTTTAGAAAGAGCCTTTTTTGTTTTAAAAAATAATACAGAATTGCTGAAATACCAATATGATGCCAATAGTAGAAACATTTTATTAGTAATTATTTTTTAAAAATTCTGATTCATATTTTATCTTATGTAGAATGATCTAAATATAATCGTCATTATTACCTCTTTAGTTATGTTTCAGAACAGTACACTTGCTTATTGGCATATTAAAACAAAAGTGATGCCAGGGGAGATTTGCCTTCATTATTCCCCAGTGGAAAATCTCTGTTTTTTAATTACACACATGTATCTATTCAGTCATTTAAACAGACACAGGGAGCAGAATTTTCTGCCAGATTTTCTAAATAAGACCTCATCTCAGGGGAGAAAACCACAAACTTTTAAGCAGATTCTTTAATATAAGCCTATTCTTAATATGTGTTAATTTGGACAAAGGATGATTCATGAAATGACACTTTAGTTGCTTTAACAAGATACTTGACATCTTATTTTTCATTTTCATGGCTGTTACTTTTGTACCTCACAAAAATTTAACCTTTCAGAAAATATTACTATTCAGAGACTATAAAACTAGAAAAAAAGCTGTAGGGTTGCCCCTGATTGGTTATGATTTGTTCTATGTTTTTTCCTGCTACTTATATATGAATACGTAATTTATCTGTTTGAGTTAATGAGAATGTAAATTGTTGGGTATTGTATCTATCACTGCTTATGTAATTATATATAAATACCTATACTGTCCTATGCAGATAGCTATACATATAATCATGTGTACTACACACGTTGCTTTCCTATATTCTACCTATACTGTTCATGTTACACTATGCTAAATGTGTGCCTGCTGCTTGACTGAGGAACACTTGGTATAGTGAAAAATGACAGCTAAATTCTAATGCAGAAGCTCTGAGAATAAGAAGTGCCACTTTTGACACTCCAATAAAATGCATATAATTTAATAAATTATAGAACACCAGTTCAAGCTCTATCTAACATTTGTATCACTGCATTAAATAGTCTTATTCCTTGTGATCACGCATACTTAAGAAGACTGGGCTGTTGTGTAAAGGAAAAACTAAACCATGCTGGCTATATCACAGATAGGCTGTTTTTCAGATGGGATGTAAAACAAGACCTCATTTTACAGCTTTCAAAGCTCTACGGCATTTTATGTGATACAGGTTCATGGAAAAATACCAAAATTGAACAAAAAAATATTGTAGATCTCATTTCTCTTAAACTATCTCTTCACATTGCAGCTTCTAATTATAAAGAAAACATTTGCAAGGCACATTTAGGTGCCTTGAAAGTTGCATCCCTTGAATGAAGGTGATAAAAATCTTGTATGTTTTCTACCTTATACAACTCTGTTGGATTAGTTTACATATAGTAATCAATATTTATAACTCTCTTGGATATTCTTTGATTAAACATTTCATGCGATAGCAACCAATCGCTTTTACTGAAATTGTTCTCTTTTAGTCTGGCAAATATCATTCTTGAGTTTTTCATTCAGAACAAAACAGTGTAGTTGAGGTATACTTGACTTCTTGCCATTAGAAATATCAGCCATGTCATCTATGTCACCATTAAGAGCTCATCAGAGAGATTACTAGACATGTACTTTACTGATATTTATTGGTAGAACAAAAACTTCAGGTATAGTGAAGACAAGTATGTATGTTGTCATCTGTCTCAGAGCAGATAGTACATTAATGCATCTGAACTTCAGAGGTGGTGTAGCAGGTGAAGAAAGATTGCATAGAAGCATGGAGGATCCCTAGTTAACCCTGTGGCCACAGGAACCTCTCACATCCAAGAGGCTGCTGCAAACACAAAGCAAGTTAAGTTACTAAACCAGTAGATCTCCCTAGCCAGCTGGGGTTTATTTTCCTGCATTGGACCTCAGAGGCTGAAATCTTCTTGAGTCATGCCATGACAGCACAGTTTTAACCACACTCCAACTTCTACAGAATATGTTCTACTAAATGCAGCAATTTAGCAATGAAACAGATTGGATTTGGGCCTTAACTGGCTCCTTGGCCCCAAGCTGTCAAAGCACTAATGTACAAACATATGTAATCAAAGCTAACAAATGAAACAATCAGGTAGAATATGGTGACTTATAAATAAATACCAGCAAAGCTCCTGAAGAAAACACTACCCATGAATAGGTAACAGACATAATGCTTTAAGAAAGAAAAGGAAAAGTACAAAGTTGCCAAAGAGAATTGTATAAAAGTTGCAGAATTTGCCCTCTAATGCATATGTATTAAGTATTATTTGAACTCTATGAATTTAACATTTCCCCCCAAACTGTCATATCATTTAGTAAATGGAATGGATAGTGTTTATTAAGGAGCAGAGTTTTGTTTCCCCCATATGTCCCCAGACTTTATTTGTTATGGAAAGTTAAATCTGCTCTAAAGTCAGAATTACTAATTTTCTCATGGTCTAAGCCACTCTCCAAAGAAATATCTGCTTCACAAATGTAGAGTTTGGCACAACCCTGTCAAGTTTTTAATCCATTGTCTATTTTAATATGATCTTGAGAAGACTTCTCCTCTGAAACAAACGTGCTATTTTGGTGTCAATTTTATATGACAAATTACCAAGCCAATAAAAAGAGTATGCACAATTTTCATAATGAAACCCATAAAAGTAGAAAAATCTGGAAAAGTACATAAGGTTGTTCCCTCAGGGACATGCTTCTCAGGGAATGAAGCAAGCATCAGGCAGATTTAAAAAAAAAAAAAAAAGAAATGCAATCCATCTTCCCATTGATTCATATTTATCTTTATCTACTTCTGAACATAATTTAAAATTAAATCCATCTACCATCTACAGCTATAACTAAAAAAAAATCCAGTTGTTTACCTCATGCTGAATTATTCTACTTACAGATACTCCATTTATGATTAAGCAGATATTGCAGTAGAGTGAACTACGTATATTCATTAATAAGCACATTGATGGAGCCCACTAATCCCAGCCCACGAATTCTAACAGCCTCAAACTCCCTCACTGTATATGTGGAGATATTTTGCTTCCAAAGAGTTGGGTTTTTTTACCTCACTTCCTACTCAACCCTATAATTGGCTACTCAATTCCTAATTAATATTAATGACTCAGTTTACCCTGGGGAAAATATTCAACAAAGCAAAAGCTACTGATTGCACATGGCTCATTAACACCGCATTACTTTAAATATTTGAAAGAATACTTCAAAACCATAAATAACTCATTAAACTAGCTACATCACCTTCCTCCTTCAGTGTTTCTATGTTATATACAAAAGCTGTCTCCTGTGTATGTAGGAATGTATTTAATCTGGTGCCTTAGCCACCATCAAAGTACACTTATAAAATCTGGGGGTTTATACCGTATATTTGAGAACTAAAATAAGAGCTATAGATTAAAATAGCCATAAGCTGGAAGGAAGGATTGATTTATGAAATAAATTTAAAAGGAATAAGTAAAATATCTTGTGTGCACATGTTGTTTTCAATAAATACCAGATTCAATGAATATGTACTGCCAAATCCACAATTTAAGCTGCATTACTTGGTACTAAGTACACAAACAGACAAAACAAGCAAAACCTTTAAATTCAGCAATTTTAACTTCTGTGGAAGCCCTAAGTTAGAGAATATTTTTAACAGAAATTATGGAAAATATGCTTCAAAACAAGATCCACAGATGCCAGCATGAACACATGTGTGCAACTAAGCAGGAAATGCTGAAGAGATTCCCACAACTCATACATGTTTAGATGCACTTTGGTACTCAGATACTCTTAGATGCTAATATCAGACATCAATATATACACCATTAAGAACCTCCAGAGGTTCTACGTCCCAGTCAAGAGAAATTTTCACATAGCTAAATGATGAATTTTTTGCCAGTCTTCATGCCAAGGACGCAGAGGACCAATGTTCAGACTTGTCCACTGCCTAGTTTATAACAGAGATGGGGACTCTGACCCTGATATAAACACTTGGGTAGTTTGAGTCTTACCTAGAGGTGTGAATTTACCCATTTTCAGAATATAGCCCTGAGGCAGTGTAGGAAGAGAGATGTGATCTAAAAAAAAACCCCCATGGACCGTGAATAGTGGGAATTAGATGTGTGAAGTCTCACACTAGGGCCAGGGCAAAAAAATGTCACTGTCTTGGAAAATGCTTTTCTCCAAATGAAAAGATGTTCGGAGAAGGTAAGGTCAGGGAAGGTAAGTACTGGCAGGCATGGCCCAAATTATTTTAGACTGTCAACTGAAGTCAAGAAGGGGCAGGAATTACAATGGTTTTAAACACAAAACTATAGGAATTATTCTGCACCCATAAGATACTTTATTATTACCTTGGCTGGTATCAGCCCAGCTGCTTGGGGTAGCAGGTGAGCAGGTGCTTGCAACACCCACGCAGAATCTCAGAATGTCAATGTGGTGTCTTCTCAGCTCTCCTTTGCTCAGCTCAGGGTCATCCCTGGAAATAAAGCTCCTTGTTTGAATCACAGAACTAATTACTTCTACATTACTGGACAGATAAAGGAGCAAAATGCTCAATTGCTTCTGGAGTCTCAGGAGGAGCAGAGACTCACTAATATCCCTCTGCACCTGTGAGAATGACAGGCTGCTTTATAAGCTTCAACATTGATTAGCTGCTATAGGTGTTTTTTTTCTCTCTGTGTGAACATAAGCACTACCTGGTTCAAAGCAAGGAACTGAAGAATTACATCTATTTACTGGCAGTATATATTTCATATCACTCCCAGGAAAGGCTTTAATTTGCAATGCACAGGCAATCATTTTTGTCAAGTGGCCTTATTATGATTATTATTTGTTGTATACCATTCTTGACACATTTATGCTATGATGTGGGCCTACCTAAATCACATTGCAGTACACGGGATCACTCTGCACCCAGAGAGGAAAGTCCTTTTTCTTTTTGATGAGTTTTTTGGATATTTCTGAACAATTAATTATAGCTATCTACATTTTCCAACTTTACTCTGCAGACAAACTTCTGGTTTTATCAATAAAGATTAGACACTTCACTTGAACAAATTAAAAACCTGTTTGGTAACTGAATGCTTTTATGGTTGTTCTGCTATGGTTGCTTATGGTTATGTTCACTAAGGATCAGGTTTATGTTGTAAATTCTTAATTAAAATTGCCTTTATTTTATTAATACTTGGCAAACAAGTAGTGATTTGTTTTGGGCTAATAAGAAAAAAAACAATGAGAAAAATAATGTAAAAAAAAAGATACAGGGAAAACAAAGATGTAAACTGTAGGATGCTTATTGAATTCTAATTGAGTTCCTACTACAGCCAGTTGGTTTCAGTGAAGTTACTGATTTTGAAAGGTCTTTACCAGTACCTTTCAGCAGTACAGTCAAATATTACAAATATTAATATGAAAATAATAAAGGAGTTGGAAGAAACTTTGTGCACATTAATGTATTTAAAGGAAACAATTCTTCCACTTATGACCTTAGCCAGCATTAAAAAATCACGTGCATTTGTAGTACTTTAGAAAGCATGTCCTCTTAGCGGCAGCAAGGCTCAATGGGAGAATTCATGGTGTAATAGCATAATGTGCTAACAGCAACTTCTGTACCTGGTCAAGTCTGTTAATTGAGTCCCTCTGGACATGGGGGCCTCATTTGAACACATTCAGATTGTCCCAGACTGCAGACGCCTGGAGCTATTCCAACCTCATTCCATTTCATATATGCTCTAAAAATAAACTCCGAATATTGCACTTCATGCATTTAAAAACACTTACAAGTGGTATGCTCAGTTTCAGGATTTAGTAATGTGAAATACTACAGGTACAGTGTAGTTGCTTTCCATATAGCTTCTAGGTACAATTCAGGAACGAGGAAATTATCTAAAAGTATAATTATGTTGAGTATATTCACAGTGCAGTGAGACTTTCCTTACAAACACACGTAGTCCAGATGAACTTAGTATCTCAGTACCGTGAACCTCACTGTCCTGTGATGTCTGTTTCACATGACGGATATGTGTAGGAATAGGTTATTGCTATTGCTATTTCAACATCTCATTTCTCTGCATTCATAGTGGTGTCTTGAGGCTACTAGCTAAGTAATTGTACTCCACTTGGCATATTAAGCTTACATATATTAAGAAATTCCTCCCTGAGGAATTCTGAGACAAAAGAGAACAGGTGAATACAAGAACCAGAGAGGAACAGCTCTGAATAGTGGAGGGACTGCTCTGTGTCGTCAGCAGCAGTGACAGCACACCATCAACACAGCCATTACTATTAAGAAGCACAGTTTTCATATCAGTGGTTTCTATGACTTTTGAGTTGTTTGACAAGTGTAAAACTGACATGCAGTATAGAGGGCTTCAGTAGCTGGATGTTTAAAATGCTTAAAATATAATCTAAAGTATTGCTTAACGGAAATAGTGCAGTAGTTCCTAAACATTTTTGTTAACTTTTACCCAATACAAATGAATTCTTTAAAATCCACTTTGGGCAGATTCTCCTTTTTCTCACACATGAGAAGGAACTGGGGAACATCAGTCTTATGAAATCAGATAGGCAGAGGTGCACAATTGATGCACTCTGATACACAAAGGTAACGTGGGCTCAAGAGCTATGATGCTGGATATCTATGGCTCTGAACTGTGGAATTTCCAGCTTGAAAAGTAACAGCTTCAACTTCTCCCAAGAAAACAGAGGAAAGGAGATTGAAAATGGGGAAAAAAACACAAAGGGGAGTGAGAGGGTAGTGGGGAGAGAAAATGGGTAATAGAAATTCCTTCATATGCCCATAATACAGAAAAAGTTGAGTTTCCTATCAGTTACACAGGCACAAACCTCAGCTGTTTCTGAAATTGCAGGACTGTATCTGACAGCAAAATTTGGCCTAGCAAAAATAGCTATGTTTTTTTATTATAGCCACCTTCCAACAAGCACTGTCCTTTAGAAACAACCTTTTGAAACTGAGTGTTGTCTTGCTGCCTTTTATCAGAGAAGAGCAGCACACCAGAGCTCTCTGCAGTTTCCCAGCAGTGCCTGCAGACATTACAAGACATGAGTAGGTCAAGGCACATTAAAACACAAGAAAATCCCAGACAGATCACACCCCAAGTTTACCTTTAATTGTGCTCTTCAGGCAAATGTTCTTCCGTAAATTCAACTTCATGCACACTTGCAAGCAAGTTTGTGATGTAAAAAAAAAATAATTTTCAGGGATGAATAGTAAATTCAAATAAGATAATATAGCCTGGAAGTACAGCCACATCAAGAATTTCTTAGTATTGCTGCTGATTATGAGAAACACACAAGCAGAAAATGAAATATCATTTAGAAGTGGAAGAAATAGGATCATGTATTAGTTAAGGCTGTTTTTGCAAGTGTTCAATATTTGGGGTTTGTAAGCCTTAATTTGTTTGGGTATATTTAAATGGATCCATTTTTGCTCAGGTCTGTACAAATTTTGTCAACTTGTAACATTTTCAAAAAAAGCTTTGGCATTATAGGACCCTCATTTTTAGAAAGGATTTAAACTCAGATTTAGAAAATAATGCATAGGTGCCTAAAAGGTCATTGATGATTTTTTGACAAGGATATTCCATTGAGGTCATTAGTATAAATTACAGTATGAAAAAGATTTAACAAATCTAGCTTCAGCCTAGCAAAACTCATTTCCCCAGCCACCTTGCATAGTGAATGGGAAAGAAGACTCCTCCAGAGTACAAAATTATTAGAAACAAACGATGTGTCTGTATTAAGGGATGTGGTGAGAGCAGACAACTTCAGTTCTGGGGTGAGAACCTGCTCCATTTCTGAATTTTCCTGGGCAGAAAACACAGTTCAAGGTGTTGAAAAGCCTACTGCCTGCTACCTACAACTGGTACAGGCTGGTTGTTAATTTTGATAACACCTGGAACCAGAAAGAAGTGACACATACTGAACTATTTAATTAACAAGAGATGTGAGGCAGGACCACCAGTTAGGAGACTAATCACATGTTTTTCTTCTGCAAACAGAGCATTTAAATGGAGAAAAACAGGCTACATAGTGGGGAGAAGATTCTGGAAAAGCCTAAGAGCCTATAAATGCACCAACAAGCATGCTATGATGCCTCAGATTGGTATCTGTGCACAGCCTCACAGTGCACAACTGATGTGACGGTCCAACATTCTCAGTAATGGGAAGTCAAGACCTGAGTGAACGTGGCTTTGAACGAGGTATGAAATAATCAAGACTGGAAGTTCTTAAATAAATTCCTGTATTCAAATCCATACAGGCTGTCATTCTTTCTGTCTCACCTATGACAAGGGTTAACCAGGAATAACCACATGCATCATCTTCTGAAAAATGTTTTCATTTTTGTGTCAGTCTTTGCTCGTGTCAGTAATGCTCTGCATTCAGAGGACAGAGTGGGATTCTTAAAGCCCATAATGGTAAGAAATGTAGACAAGTTTCAAAACAATGTCTGGAACCAAGTCTGAACTAGTGTTAGGTCTGGTTTGACATTGACATAACTGAATACTTTACTATCATTATTTTGGTTACTGATACTTTTTCAAGTTTACTTGCATTCAGCTGCAGAAAAAAAACCAACAGTCTATTCAGGTGTTTTGAACTGTATGCTGGGGATAACAGGTTCAGATTCAGTTTTTATATTCTTCTGAGGTTTGGGGGTATTTTTGTTTTGTTTTGAGGTCATCCAGCTATGGTTTTTACTTGAAACTTGCCAGGTTAAATTAGCCTCAAACCAAACTGCTATAAAGGAGGGGATTAGATCTTGAGCTTCAGGCTGTGGACTTCTGAGTAACTGTGCTGCACTCTTCAGCTTATTGTCTGCGATTTCCGCCTTCTGTATGGTTTCCATAATTGCAATGTTCAATCATCTCATAGACATTATTTCAGTGTCTTATTGACTGAAATTATGCCTCGAATTCACATCTGATAACGATTCTGATTTTGATTCATACAATTCAGACACTTCACAGCAGTAGCAGCAGGAGAAGCACATTGTAATTATTTTGCAATCCTTTTGTTGCTGGTGTCATTTTATCTCTCATCCCTGCATGCTCTTTTTGCACATACACATCCCATAATATACACTTAGCATTAGAAAAAGGGAAATAACTATGGAATAGGAGTCATGTTAGAGTCATGCGTTTTGACCTGAGCCACTTAAATGAAGTTTTAATTTTGTCATTCATTCATTTGGGGTTAGATCCTCTCAGCTGCAATGTTTTTATCCATGGTGTAATTCAGAAGGGGAAAATGTGGTGTAAACTCAGAACTACCTGCTATTCCTGTTTTTACACTTCTGGCAAGCTTGCTTGCTTTCTTTCTTTTAGCAAACAGTATGCCCTTTAACAAATTAGTTTTACGCCACATAATAATGTATGTTAAATCATATTTCTTATATGGCTAAAAAGGAACCAGAAAATCCCAAGGAAATTATGAAACCAGTCAAGTATACCTATAACACCTAGTACAAATGCTGGTCTTTAAATGATCTGGGGAAGCTAACTCCAGGCAGCTGATGCAGCATCACAGAAATCTAACCAAAACCTTTTGCTAATTCTTAGATCAAAGCCTTGTTGAACTTGGGCAGGTTCTTTCCCCAGGATCTTTAAAGAATGATTGAATCCTGCTTTTTAAACACGTGGTTCCTTTCTTCCTTTTTTTTTCCCTGTGCCGAAAAAAATTTAAAAAGCCGTATTATTTTTAGCAAAGCATGTTACCATAACTCTTACGTGTTTCTTTTCTCTAGGATGTATGATTCATTTACATATTTTTAAAGTTGCCAGAACTAGACACATATTTCAGTAGTTGTCTAAACAGTTCTGAAAGAAGATATATGGTAACTTTTTCACACCTTGCTTAAGTAATATGTTTTTATTCACCCAAAGTGTTTTGGTTTTTTCTGGTTTTTAATAGCATTATAACATGGAGTGTTATTTTACTGTCTATCTGCTTTAATGTCCAGATCCTTTTATTCTTAGTTATGTAATAATTTCAGTATTGTATTTGTATTTTTTTTTCTCCATCCTGGCAGAAAGCTTTTGGTGTTTTCTTTGTTAATTTAAGCTCTTGATTTTGGACCCCATCTCTTAAGTGGCCATATTTATTTTTAACCTCTGACCCTTTCTTCTGACGCTCTCATAGTATTCCACAGGGTGGAGACAAATCTTCTGCACGATATCTCACTGACAAAGTGACTATACCCACTTTGCCACCTGGATGTAGCTATGGTATTCCTCAAGGGAATTCCCAGGAGGGGTTTAGCATAGGCATTTGCATGATGTTTATAATCTCAGATTGCTTTTTATGCATAAATCTCAATAGAAGTTAGCTCTTGTTTTAGTCATCACTCTGCTTTATGGGCAGTTTTAATGCTTACACTGTGCAGAAAACTTTCTGTCACAACTAACAAATGCCATACTTATGGTTGCTGCATTCAATATCCTTCTGATGAATATTATCATATACATATTTTGGCTTGACTTTGGTGTAACCATGCTGTTGGGCCATTTATTTGCTATTGTCTTGTTTATGCCAGGTTTTATTTCAGATATGGTGGCAATAGCTTGTCTGTCTGAATCTTTACATCTAGTGTATTCTCATACAGTGGGAGTGGGGGAAGCTAAATACTGTGGCAAATATCACACAGAGGATCATTTTCTGGTCCTGCAGTGCTGTGAGTAGGAAAGTCAGTATAGGCTTAGGCATAAGCACAGGCATAGGTATAGATTGCCATCACCACCAAGAGTTGTCTAAACATAAAAAGTTTAAGCTAGCAATGCTGTATGTATAACTACTATTTGCAATAATAAAGGGCAAAACCATCATGAAGCAGTACACGGTCATACGGACAATATAATTGGTCCAAGGTTGATTTAAACTTAAGCTCAAAGTCACAAGCGTGAAATATATCTCTTGAAAAAATTAAATTAGCACATATCTGAAATGTTTTATCCTGACCCAATGCAGATAGAATATATCCATTGATTTTAAGGGAAAAAATGCAACTCGTATCACTTGGGGAATCTGCCCTCTCATCAGCACTGAAGATCTGAGAGGCATTGATGCCTACTAAAATTAATGAGAATTGCTGATGTTGTTGGAAACAAACCATTTAGAGTTGCATTATTTTAAACTTGCCACTTTTTCTTCTCTGCAATGTGTTAGCTATTCTTATTATAAGGTCCAGCAGAAGGACACCATCCTGCAATGCAGAAAAATTTCATCTTTTCTGTGACAACTGCTTTAGTGACAACCACTTTTCCTCTGAGGAAGAATTATTCAAGAATGTGTTGAACAGACTATAACCACTTTCAGTAAACTGACAATGAGATTGGGAAGTATCATCAGAGAAGTATTCTTCAACATTGCCATTTACGGTATTAGATATATGTTCTGAAAGACGTTTGCTTTTACCAAAGTTGAAAAAACTATCTAGAACTTTTTCCAGAAGAGAATATTATCATCAGTAATGAAGTAGCCTTTTAAAATTTCTGAAAGTAATATAATATGTACGTATTATAACGTTGTTAAATATCTAGCTTGTCAGAAGAAAACACTGGATGGAGATGAAAATCTCTGAACACTATTTATGGAACAATGTGTGAGTACAGTTGTGAGCGAGCAGAATGTTGTGCTTCCAGGGGATGGAACAGGACATAATGAGGCTTTTTTTGAGAGATCTCCTTCAGGAACAAATACCTAGACTTCAGTCTCTGCTAGTTTCCTCAGCAGAAACGTTGCTGAAGGTGACCAAATAGCTGTTCCAGCTCTGATATACAGCAGTGTCAGCTGAGCTTAGCTCTTACTGCAGGCACAAGCTGATACAGTTGTAAACAGAATGGCTTTTCCCATTTAAGGCAAATTTCATTCTCGTCTGATCAGCAGCAAGTGAAGTACTTCGTGTTCGTCAGACCTTTGAGTTTTAGAGGTAAAGACCTTTCTCTGGCCTTATGAAGCTTATCTCTGATTCCATATATTAGTACTTAAAAGTCCATTAATCCTAACTGAACGTGCTTTACTAGAAACTTTGAAATAAAAAGGCTGGGTAACTGCTGAACAAAACAGAGGGTATCCACTTCTTACCTGATATTCCCCCTGACATTTAAGTATTCAGCTTCTCTCAAACAGTGTAGCTGCAGCAGCAGAGATAGGGAGATATGGAGTGACTGAGTCACCTCTGACATTTATTTTGAGTCTTGAAAACAATATTATGCATTACAGTGCAGTAATTTTTCAAAATGAATTTATCCTGGTGGACTTTTCCAGCTTTGTTCTTATCAGGTGATAAGACTGTGCTGAGTTTTGCTCACATTTATGTTCCAATGCTTTATAACCACTTGAAGGTCTCCCATTCAGGAGGAAAAAATCTGTTAGGGCATATGGACCAGTCCATCTAACCATGGCTGTGAATTGCAGGAAAGGCCAGCAATGATTCGAGACACTGATGCCCTGGTTTAGCAGTCCATAACTGAAGAAAGAAAACATTAAAATGCATTAAATTTAGTGTAGTGCCGAAATGAGCATGTATATACTACATGATAAAATTTCAGCCAACTAATAAAAAATAAATCATTTGGTTTGCTTTAATTTCTTTTATATTTATCAGTTAGTTTTCCTGCTGGACAGATTTCTTCTATTAATCCAACAGCCATTGTCAGCAGTGCACCACTGACTGGTCTAGCTAGTGTTTTCCTGTAACTGATCTGAATTAACACTGCACATCAATTCACAAACATACAAATATGCATGATGCCCCAATGGTATGAAACTTTGCTCAAAAACATTTGAATTACACAAAATATATTGTGTATTATGCTTAATATATTACCTAATATAATACAATAATAATATATCACTACTGCAGAAGTAGCAAGAATTCTGGTTTTAAATGCAAAGAAGCTACAAAAGTCTTATTAAACAAGGAGGCCTGCTGTAGTTGCCTAGTGTCTTACCTTATTAATTTTTAACTTTCACTTAATGTCTCAAGTCTTAGAACAAGAATTGAGATATTTAATTGGTAACAGAGCACTTCCTCAAAATTTCCATCCTTTTTTTCTACAGTTTTCTTTGGCAATTTTCTCTTTATTGAATGTAAATTCACAGCAAACCTTATACCATCTCCTATAGGAGCAGTGTGCTATGACAAGAGGAAAAAAGACAGTCATTACACCTTTTATAGCATACACATATTTTAAAATATATTTACTATATCTATACACTTTTCACTTGAAGAATTTTTAATTGCTTGCTTGTACCAAAAGCCCATTATTAATGGATTAAAAATAAAGTGAATATATCAAGCAGAGAAATCAATCCATTTAGAAGCTTTTTCTTGCTAAAAGAGCTACATATAAGTCCTGATTATAAAAAGTATCACAACATTAATATTTTACCTTTGTACATCGCCTTCAATCCTGATGCACTTCACAAGTGTACTTCCAGAAATTTACCAAACCTGGAAGACCGAGCAACAACCTTTTGCTGAGAACTGCAGACATTTTTACTCAGAACACTTACTGTTGAGGCCCATGCATAGTTCATGCTTTGCTTCTACTTCATCTCTAAAAAGGTGCTGCACTGGATACATCTGCTCAGCCCTACTGCATAAGGGAATAAACTGTAATAAAATATACAATCAGCATTTTTCTCTACTTCTTAACAGGCCCTGTAAGCTGGATTCGAGTGTTAATTGACAGCTTCAGTAGGTGAGCTCTCCTGTACTAAACAGTCAAGGGGGCACAGGTCCTATAGTATCCTCTGATACCTCTTTTAATGTGCCTTTCACAGCTTCTTGGCATGTGAAATCAGAGCTCTTGCTGCTTGTCTTGCACAGCTGTACTATAATCATGGATGTTGTATTACACACATGATTTTGTGCTGGGATTTCTAAGGCAGTTTTCTGATTTGAACACTCTTGAGTACACAGACCTGAATTTTATTCCATGTACCTGAACAGTAGGTTAGTTTCACATATTCAAACATATTTGGTGGGACAGTGGTATTCTATCTACAGGATGAACCAAACAAGGTTCTTCTGTGAGTACCATAATTAAAATTGGTTTTCTTTTCTGTGTTGATCCTGGGTTCCCTCCTTGTTTGCCACAACGTTCTCATCAGGAATCAGATGGCAGGGAGGAGCATGTTGTCCCATTGCGCTGGCTGGGGCTTGCCTGCTAATTGTCTAGCAAACTGCAGACACACAGAGAGCACTGTGACTCTGCCTGGTTTTTCTTTAGTGTGAGGAACTGGACTAGGTCACTATTATCCAAAGATGTGTGCTATTTACCAATTGTATCTTTATCACCACATGGAAGAAGAAAGAAAGATTCCTCTTCTGTCTAGTGAAAAAGAGAGACAGACTTTGTAGTGTAGGAATTAGGCTACTCATCTAAAAGAAATTTTTTTTGAGATATGATTCTTGTCAAAAGATTTTTGATCATTTAACATAAAAATCAGAACTGTCTTGCTACAAAGATCATATCCAAAGAATTTTTTTTATTAGCTGAGTGCACTAAACACCAAGCTAAAAAGACTCCAGAGGTAACATTCTCTTTTTTTGCTTCCATGATTAAAGAAATCTTGTGCTGTGAAACACCACACTTCTCAAAATAGGGATGAAAAATATTCTGGCCCGTAGACAGCTGACAACAAAACTTCAGGCAAGTGGCTTCCTGTATTTTGCATTTCTCAGGCTGAACAGAAAATGAACCTGAAAGGTAGGTATTAATTTTCTATCAATAATGATAAAATATGTTTTGTGTTTTTTCAGGGTACTTGAGGTCCCTGAAAAGGATGGATGTGACACAGTACATACTGGAGACATAAAACTGAATTAACACCTGGAGGTCAGGTAGAACATTGTGCTATACAATGATGTTAGCAAATTGAATCCCACCCTACTGGTGGGCTAAATACTTTAATTTTATTTTAAAAAGTTTAACTTTCCCTGCTATTTCCTCCATGAGTACATGTTGAAAGGTACTTGATCTCATATACGTTCTGTGCACACCTACCAATTTGTAAACCTACATGGGTTACAGATACAACTCTGAACTGCATTTGATGACATACATAATATTAAACAAGCCCTCTTATCTGCTTGCTTTCTTTGTTTCCTGGATTCTGAAAGATGACCTTTTGCCACCTCTATTCTGCCAAATATGCTCTCATTGAAACAGTCAGAAACATTCACAGTGTTTCTGTTTTAACTTGAAATTTTAATAATATACTTTTAAAAAATTATTTAACCCTACATGATTTACAGGTACCATTGGACTTGCAATCACAAAAACATGCTAGACTGGAAATTAAATTATATTAGCTTCTTTTAGAGGTAGATATAAAAGTCCTATTGCTATAGCTGTGATAGCTAACCTAGATTAGGGATTGAACCCTGAAAACTCATGGTAAAATTGCAATCAGAATTCTGTACCATCTCTTTAAAATGCTTATATCACCTGGTGTTTTTCCTGAATCCTAGATTGTAGAGCAAATTCCACAATTTTTGTTTTCCATATTGGACTACATCAACATAACCAGTTTCTTAACTTATGTTGTTAAACATTTTGTAAGGAAATTGCCTATTGTGTTCTGCTGTGGTTTTCATTAATATAATGTAGCTCAGCTCTCTCTAAGATTAAAATCAAAGATGAATAACTTTGTGTTCAACGAGAGCACATCATTTGCTAATTCATCCAAGATCAATAATGATTAAATGAATAATTTAGTGAAAGACTGTGCACCCTTTTTGGTGACTTAATTCCTTCCACAAACTATACTTGTTATTTGCAATATTACACAGCATTTACAGACTTAGGGGAAAATAAAGCCTTTATTGTCCCTCATCTTTTTTTAGTAAGCAGAAAATGAGTTTATGTTTTTTAATTCTGAATACCTGACTGAAAATTCTTTGGGAATTTAAAGTCTCAATATTAATTTCTTTTCATGCTCCCTTTGAACTTTCTTTTTAGTTATTTCTTGATGATTGCATCTATGTTGCTCATCAAGATGCTGTGCAAATAAGTGATTACGAACAACATACGTAATTATGCTGCCAAACATAAACTGTTGTATATCTGCATAGTAAATCTAATACCACCTGAACATCATCAGAGAGGTTGATCTTTTGTAGCAAGTCCAAAATGCCTAAATGAAATTATGGGCCTTGAGTGTGAACAAACCCTCTATAGCTGAATGACCTAAATTAAGAGGCACAGGTCATTCCAAGTACTTGAGTGTGATGCTCCTATTCAGAGTAATTTTACTCAGTAAAAACTGAAAAGATCAATCACCTCTTCCCTTATATATGTGATTACAATCTAAAATATTTCTTGGACAGTCTCGTGAGTAATCCAATTTGCATTCTGAAACCACATGGGAAACACAGCGACTAAACTAGTTCCCCTCGTCACTATAACACATCTCTTCTATTTTCATCTTTTTTATTGAATATTCTATCAAAGGAGGCAAGGACTGAAATTTCCATCTATACAAAAGTCACTGCATTACATCATGGAAAGATACGTCCAGTGAAATCCTATTCTCCAGAGAACATTAATGCACTGTTTATAGAGGGTTCTTTCCTGAAAGGTATGGACTAGCTACTCAGAAGTGAATTGAAGTTACATTCCCATACTTTTGTCCCTATGTTTTCTTCTAACAATTAGTCTGTGGGTCAAAAAATGTTGTGGGGGGAGGCACTATATATTTTTGGAAAAGCTTCAGGTAATGCTTGAACGTATAGATGGAGACACTCTTTCACACAGCATTTTGACTATCCTGCAGCTTATTTTGAGAGATATGTCAGAGACTTTCCTGAATAAATAATTTAGGAAGGCTGCTTCTGCTAATACTACTTCTTGACTGCTTTTCTTCCAGTGATTTTGATAACTTCTTAAGGATATACTTTAAGGATTCAAGAGATAATGCAAGTCTCCCAACTTTCATCTCCACTTTAAAGGAAGAAGAGATATCTTTTAATGGTTACAGCTGCAGATAATAACTAGAAAATGTTTCTTTAATGCCTAGAAGCTAAACATCTCTTTTTTTATTGTCACAATTTTGAGGGTAATCCTTTGGGAAAAGTGGAAAGACAAAATTGCTATTTGGGATGCTGCGGTTATTTATGGTTTATGCTGGGACCTTTGATAAAAAATTCACAAGGGAGATTTGCATCTTTCTGAACCTATGGTAAAAAAAAAGCTGGCCAATATATCTTAGGACAGCCTAGACAGCACTTGGATTCTACCTATAGGCAAATGAACTGGATCCATCACTTAGTGTAATTAGGTTCACATTTTTTTCTGATCTTCTGGATTAACTACTTAAATTGAAGTATCAAGTTTTCTCTCCTTTATAAAAAACTTAGAAATCTGACTGAAGATTGTGTATTTCACTCTGGCAGTGCTATCTAGCACTATAATCCCTGTGCTCTTCTCAGTCTAGGCCATAGATACAATACTTTAAGAAACAAATCATCAACGTGGAAAAGAAACCCTATGTTGGTGCAAATTATAGTCATTGCATTTTATTCTGTATTAAAATCTGAAAATTTTGCCTTTTCACAGACAATGAGACAGTAGAAGGAATTGGGATCTACTATCTAATGCTAATGTTATACTTTGTCATATTAAATAGAAGGCTATTGATTTGAACAAGTGTTGCATGATGTGTCTGGAAGCTATGTCAAAGAACTAAAGCAAAAAGAAGCACCAGGAAAGAGAGTATTAGTTTGGTAATACTGCTGGTAGTCATAAGAAAGTAGTGATCATATATTAATCCAATAATTTATATAGTTTTATATATTAATTTCTATATTGATGTTCATTAATATCTTTAATATAGGGTCTAATTGTCCTATTGTAGTTTCCGTTTGCTATTGCCTATGGGGACTTTTTAACATTGGAGAATTTGTTATAGGGTTTTTTGGTTTGGTTTGGTTTTGCTCTGTCTCTCAATTTGGTTTCTTTTGGATTACAGAAAAGACAAAGACAAGCTGTCCCTGTAGCTAATCCTACTGGTTACAAGCTGAGAAGAACTTCTATATATAAGGGAGATTTTTTCTTGGGCTATTTGTGAACATAATGTAATTATATTGTTACCGGTAAATTATAAGTAAGAAACTTCATTTTAAATTTTGCATTACCTGTTTAGTTTCAGTAACATACTCTCTCCTTTGTATTTGCCTATCCATATTAGGCATTCTTAGCCTAAATCTGAAAATTTATTTCATTTCAGAACTGAGGTATGTTGTGTGGTGATGATGAAAAGAAGCACAACATGTTTATGCTGGTCACTTTTTAAAAGTCATTTACTATTCAGCATTTCTTTGGTGTTCTACAGCCACCATTTTACACAATGTACCACTGGGCAGTACATGTTGGAGGCATTTTCATGTCCCTCAGCTGCTTCGGGTTTTCTGGTGTCAGATACCTAGTGTTTTTCTTTCCCCAGCAGCAGGACTGTCAACAAACCTATTTGTCAGCCTGACTGAGGTATTTATAAATTGTTTTAGATTTGCACATTAACATGATGCAGAATAACCTTTTACATCCAGTATCAAAAGATATATTCTTAGTGCAAGCCACATCTAATAAATGTATCAAGGCACCTCTTATGCAGCCGATGGCAATATAGGTGCTGCTAGATAGAACAACTCCATTGGAGTAGCTATAATCTTTTTATCTCTGGTTTAAAAACCCTTATTTCTACAGTTTGCAAATGTCAGATATCTAACCAATACTTTTAGATAGATTGATATAGGCAGACATCATGAGTGTCTTATTTATTTAGAGAAAAACCTCATAGAAATCACTGAGGAAAGAACTCCTACAAATGTATTAAAACAATAAATTTGAATGCCTGTAGTGGAAAGATTCCTACCTTTGTATTAAACAGTCAAGCTTGGATACCCAAAACAGTTTTCCTGAGCAATAACCAGTTAACAATAAGGCTAATTTACTTTCCTTCTTGGAATAAAAGAACGAAAATTTCTAGTATGATGGATTACTACCAAGCTCTCTCACACAAAGTAGGTCATCCTTGCACCAAATTGAAACTACAATATAGACATAACTCAGGAAAGGGATATCTTCCTAGACCTGCTTTCCCTCCCCTGCCTCCCTCAGCCTAGGTTGATTTAGAAGAAGATGATATTTTTCATACATTTGACCTCCTTATATCCTAAGAGAGACATATGGCATGGTTAAGTGACCATACCAAATTTTCTCATGGATTCCGTGTTAAGATCAAATTTGTCTCCATAACGATACTATTGTGTGTGTGCGTGTGCGTGTATTACTTGTTATGAAATAGAATGAGGATATCAGTAGCATTTCATATGCTTTAGAAGTTTAGTAACAGACTCCCTGAAAATTATTGTTGCAATTTATCCCTGGAGGTGTTCAAGGCCAGGTTGGATGTGGCTTTGAGCGATCCCATCTAGTGGAAGGTGTCCTTGCCCATGGCAGTATGGTTGGAACTAGATGATCTTTAAGGTCCTTTCCAACCGAAATATTCTATGATTCTATAATTCATGACACTGTCATGTATCCTCCAAGATGGATAAGCCACGCCTGGAAAGAGATGAAAATAGTTTGGTTTCTATAGTTTGGTAAAATGTGTTCTGAATACAATAACAAGGCCTCAACCACTATTTTGGGGGTTTACCAAAGGAAAAGTACATTCATTTTCCACTCAACATTGAGAACTGAGTGCAAGTTCACTGTAACCTATAACCTAAAATGATGAATGTCAACAAAATCTATATGAAAGACAGACAGAGGCTAGGGTTCCTTTAATCTGGCTTTAGCTGTCCAAAAATTAAGTAACTAATGTAAATTGGTCTCTGGTTAATGGAGACAGGCAGGTAGCTGAGGCAAAGCAGCAGGGAAAAGTGTCTCCTCACCACCTGAAATATGATATATAAGGTAGATAAGAGGAATTGTTCTGTGGAAATGCCTGTAGGAGTATTCTCTCTCTGCAGAAGGTGGATAAGAGCATGATTCTATCATCCAAACATTGTCTAGTGCTTTCTAAGGCATTCTTGCAGGGATAAGCCTGCGTCACAAGTTTGCAAGTAATTCAGTAAATCAGCATCCCCAAGTCCTTCTCTGCAGGACTGCTCTGTTCAATACTCCTGTACTGAAACTTCAGATTGCCCCAACACAGATGTAGGAACTTGCACTTGCTGAACCTTGGAGAACAACATTTTCTCTCCAGCTCTGTCTAGGTCCAGAAAGATCTGTGTGTGAAAGGGACATAGTTAGAGAAGGTATGTTATCTCTAGTTAGGAATATGAGCTACAACGCTGCTCAAATTTTTACATTTATTTACTGCTTGTGGTAATGAATCCATTGATTGCTCAAAAATCCATTGTTTGCTCAAAAATTATTTTGATTTCATCAATTATTACAAATGAAATTTATCACAAATAGGAGCACTGTCAACAGTATGCTGAACATTTCAGATATTAGTAACAAATAGTAAGGCTAGGAAATACTTGGGAATAAAATTACATATGTTTACAAGTACTTCCAACTTATTCATAAAAAGTTCTGCAGTAATTAGAGAAGTAGACTTTGAATGAAGATTTTGCAAAGGATTAAATGAGTATGAAGAAGAACTAAATATGTCTAGGACCCTACATCCTTATTCTTACTGGAGATCTATGCTATTAAGGATCATTCAGAGAATTATAGTTAATTCAGCTATTGAATTAATAGAATTTGGAAAGACTAAATTTTACAAAACAGAGGTCCTAAGTTACTTGAGGGGTGGGAGAAGCTGCACTGCTGAATCAGTTAAAATATATTGCCTATGACAGTCAAACTTGCTTGATATCTCTACCACTTTAAAAAAGTACAATTGTTGATGGCCTATCTAACAAAGAATAAACTCAGCCAAAACTTCAGAATAGGTCAGCTAGTAGTAGAATTCAGGCTCTCTCAGTCTCACCAGGGAAATTACTTATACTTGCTAATTGCTTTGGTCTCCTTGATATGGTTCCTGCTGTGCTGCTTATAAGCTTGACTGATATCCTAGAAATGCCTTCTAAATGACTTCCTTATCAGTGACACATTCTTCTAGCTCCCTGGAGGAGCAAGGAAGAGGGTTGTTTTATCCTCTTTCACTAGGATATGAAGATTACTACTGCTTTTCCAAAAATTTACACGCCAACAGAACAAAATGCATACATTATGGCAGACACTTATTTCTATGCTGTTTTCCACGATGAAAATTGTTTATTATGGATGCAAAACTGTCTTACTCAGATCCTTTTCTCAAAAATTCAGGCACAAAATGAAGAAAAAAATATTATAAAAAATGCCTGCAGAGTATAGGTATTACTAATTCGTTGTTTCATTGTTGTTTGTTTGAGGAAATTAGATAGGAATCACATTGAAAAGAAGGGTAGTGATGGAAGCAGATGCAGTGAAAGGATGAAAGAAGAAGATAAAAAACTGTGAGTAACCTCTGATGAGGAAATAGAAGGAAGAGCATTAAAATAAACATTCAATGAGGTCAAAGCAGGGAAAATCTAATTTAAACTTGAGAAACCCTCAGTAGTAAGTTGCATCTATTCCTCCTTAGCCATCCATTTGTCCCTTTACAGTGTACCCTGTCCTCTTCTTTTGTCCTGTTCTTAAAATTGTTTAACATATTGTCCTAGTCTTTTCCTTTACATTTGTTTGTTTGGTTTTTTTTTCTCTCTGTGTCCTATATTCAATCAAATAATTCTGTTTGTTGTAGCAACATCCAAGTCTGAATTCTCCATGAATGATAGTAAACATCTAACTTTGGAATAGTCTAAATGGTGACCATATGAAATATGGGTGTCCTGATTTGATACTGACTGGGAATCTGAAGGCAAAACTTGAGATTGCAGTGAGGCATCCAAAGAAGTTGCCTTTCATTGTACTTAAAGTTGACTTTGTGTTACAATATGAATGGAAGTTCTTAAAGGTGTATGGCACTTTTCAGATGCATCTGTCAGAAAGGATGTTTGATATTTTTCAGTGATGTTTGGTGACTACAATTCATTTGCAGAGCAGAAGAATCTCTTCCCAACTAAGAGATTTTCAGTAACTTAGCATTGCAGCTAAACTCAAAAGGATCACTATGATATTAGGTGGAAATATTCACAAGAACATAAGATTGGACGGGCTTTACCGAAGCTTCCAAATATGCTTCCTTCATGTCTGTATGAAATACAATCATTTTTCATAAACTCCAGCACTGTACAGTTAGACATTTTTGGCTCCACCAAAGTAAAGTTCTTTCCTCCTGCAGCATAACTACATCCATGAAAAATATGTAACTTAGTGTTCATATTCAAGTGTAATCCCTTAGCTCACATACTTCTTTCCAATATACAGTCTTTATTTCCTTCATTTGATGGCCAATCAGCTTCAACCTCCAGCCCCTTCAGCTTGAAGGGAGTATATCTTTTGTCTCTTACTGATAAGGAAATATTTTAAAAAATAAGCAGTACTGAGTATCTTCAGCAGAGGTCAGTGGTGCAGTTTATTATGAAATTTGTTGTCCCAAAAATGCACTAACACTCAGCTTTTCAAAACAACCCACCCAAAACAGGTGGCCTAACGTTCACAACCATTTGGCTTTCAGAGTTGTCAGAGATGAATAGCCACAAATTCACCACAACAGGTTTACTGATACAATCACTCTTTATAGTTAAAAGGGGTTTTAGGGTTTGGTGAAAACAGTGACAATTTCTTGCATATTCTATTCCTGTGGCATGTACGTAAGTTTCCAGACTCTTCCTGGAAATTATACTTACAATTTGCTTTCTCTGTGTTCGTGTGTACAGCATCCAAGGCTTACTGTATTTAGCTTTAATTTATTTGCTGTTGTGAGTTTTTGATATTTCATTTTTCTTGGTGAATGCAACATAGACTTTTGCATAGAATAGATTTATCTTCGTTCCTGATGATGTTCTGGGGAATAATGCCCACTAGATCACTTCTTTCTGTGTGAGAGCCTGAGTGCTGAGCAGAACAGTTGTCAGGTGTTTCATCCAGCTATTTTGGAGAGTACAATATCTGTCCAATAAACAGAAAGTGATTTTAGGAAGACCATTCCCTCCTAGCCTAAATTAAAATCTGAAGTTGAGTGTTACAAAATCCTTCTCTGTTCTTGGCATTTTCAATCACATTTCCTTTCTCAACTACTGTGAAGTCTTCAGTGGACAGCTTTATATAAAATAGGCAGCTCCTTGCACAATACGTCCAAAAAACTAATTAGAACATCAGTTCACAGCCGGATTCCAGAATAAAGCAGAGGGAGAAAGAATGCAATACATGTATTTTTCTGCTATTTTTACTGTAGAAAGTAAGTCAGTTTAGGTTTCATTATAATCACTACATCAAATACTGAAGAAATAGTTAATCAGACATGGTTTATATGTGAATACTCAGATATATGTATAGGAAATGCAGACCAGATCGTGTCTCAAGACTGAGCAAGGGATCAGAAAACGCAGGTCTTAACTTTTCCTTGCACCCTTGAGAAACTGCAGTAGGCTGGAGGCTCAGCTCCATACACAAGGTTTTCTGGGAGAGATTATGTGAGGCGCTCACTATTATGCTGCTTCAGGTTCCTTTCGGGAAATCTAAATCTTTTATGCTTGCTAAGCATAGCGAGAGCAGTCAAGCTCTAGGAGTCTAGCAGGGAGTAATCTATTTGCACTGTGCATCAGAGAAAATGGCAAGTATCAAACTAACTAGTACAGAACCCAGATTGCCTTCTGAACTTGGGCCAAAAATCATCTATCAGTTCATCTATCAGTTATACATCTCCAAGATGTCATCAGTTATACATCTCCAAGATATCATCTATTATCTACCAGTTATACATTTCCAAGACGACCAAATTAACTGCATCATGGTAACATTACAATACTTTGTAATTCTGACACAAATACAAGTAAGAACTGAATTTCCCCCATAGACTTCTGACACTTTTCACCAGTGAAAATCCTTAATAACTGTACCTAGGACAGCAAATTTGCTCCAGTGTACAAGTGGTAGAAAACAACAATGTATAAAACCTCTGCTAGAAAAGATGCTGCTCTTCTCTTGCACTGTTCATCGGCAGGCACCTAAGAACCTAACCGACCAGGTATTACTGTCTGTGTTGCACAGGAAGAAAAATCATTTTGTCACATTCAAGAAGCAAGCTTGTGGTGTAAATGGGAGTGATCTGACTCATCAGCCCACAGTCCTGCCACATGTGATGTCCTGTAGGCTATGTCAGCTCTTCAAACTAGCTCTTAGAGTAGAAGACAATGACTGCAAGCACCACAGTGAGCAGTTTTTAAGAGAAAAATGTAAATAAAATATATTATAGTAATAAAACAAATTAGCAGCTGCTATCCTGAGGCGACAGTAATGAAGCCCTCTCAAAACAGGCCTTTATTAGAAGCAGCAACAGTAATCATAAGTTCAAGTTTAACTAAGTGAGCCATTAAAAGTGGAATGCTGAAATGAACTGAACCAAATGACAAAGTAAAACATGCCTGCAGCAATGAACAGGTTTTTAATTTGTTTAACTTCCATCTTTCTAGCGTCTGTCTCTAAAAAATGATGTGACTAAAGACTCCTTGCTACATTTTAGTCTGAATGCTAAATAAATTAGTAATAGCGACATCAACATACAGCCTATTCATCTCCCGCAGTGCTATCATCACTGGTCCTCTCCAGCTTTGTGCTTTGGTTTTTTGTTTTTCAGAGGAAAGTATAACCCCTCCAGCTCTAAGCAGTCATGGAGACTTTCATTGAGTAAAGAGCTACTAAAGTCCATATCCAGTCACTATTTGTCATAAGAGAGGATTCAGGCCCAAATTTAGCAGTAAATCACATTGAAAATTTCTTGTACCGACTCTTTTGTTATTGTCTTGTTCTAGGCAGGAGCTCTGCTGGTGTGAACTGCTGGGCATATGCCACACCTCTGCATGCACATCCAGGCACACTTGGCCTCTCCCGGGCACCGTGGAGGCATGTGGCATTTAGAGCAGCTTTAGGACTGCTCTAGGATGTTCTCAGAAAGTGTGACCCCAAAATCAGAATGGAAAAGTAAACCAAATTTGGTTAAAGCCTCAGTTTTCAAACTTCTCTAGAACACAACTTCCTATGGAATTTGTATTTTAGCTTCCTCTAAGATAAACGGGTAGTTATTTTGCAGTATAGTCCATTGTTTTGTTCATATTTACTTCCCTGATTTTAATTCAAGTCTGGGCTTAGTTCCTACAATCCTGTTTCTCTTTTGTGAAAATGCATTTTCTTGTGTACCAAAACGTTAATGAAAAATAGTACCGGAGAAATAAAGGTAACTATGGTTTTCATATAGCATTTATAAAACTAATTTAAATATTGTAAATAGCTATTTCCATCACCAGGCATACCGAAGAAAGTTAACTAGAAAAAAATGCCATAATGACTTTCAAGGATTTACTGAAGGCAAAAAATTGCATTTTATAAATCAAATTCCTTAAAAACGCTGACTTAGTTTCAAAATAATTTTCTCTACTTATCTACTGAGTTTCTTCTTGCTGTGCTAGAAATTGTACAGTGAGCTTTATATGAACTGTGAAAATGGATTTGTGATTTTTAAGCTAGCAAATATGAACCAAAATACTAGTTGCCTTTTAAAAAAATAAAAACTTGCATCAACAGCTTCTGAAGTTAAAACAACAATCAAAATTTGACCAGTGGAAATCTGATTATTACAAACATCATTACAAAATGAAGATTTCTTATCTTTTACTTGATTTATGAGTCCGTTGAGTAATTTCCTATTGTGAAGAACAGTATGCTACTCTAAATGTAAATAATTTGTATTAAATATTTTGTGTCTGGAGTACCAGGAGTTACAGAAGAAAAACCTAAAAAAAAGGTAGAACTATTTAGTTTATTAAGACAACTTCACAGTATTACTTATAGTCTATGCAAGAGTGTAACAACTGCTGTACAGTGTCCTCCTTTTGGTAGTGTTAAGTGCTGGATACACTGTGAAAAAAATAAGAAAAAGGTACCTCCTAGTCTGTGGCAAGCAATAGCGTAGGGCCTTCCAGGATCTTATGTTTTATCCAAATTGTGTAATTCAGTAGCCACTACTAGACTTATGATTGTCTGCTCACATTTTTTCGAACCACTAATATGGCTGATATGCATGACAACTGGTGGCAGTTAGTTTCACTATCAAATATATCAGAATATAAAAAGAAGCATGGGGAGGAAAAAAGTGGAAGAAAAATGACCTCTTTTCACTTTGTTTCACATTTGCAGTGAAGTAATTTTGATGGTACTGCATAATTGTACCGTGATAGCCAATATCATATAATAATAGTTGTTGCCAATAGTGACTAACCATACTCCATTCACTTTCTCTGAATCATTCACAGTTTATAGTCACGTTTTCATTTCCTATGTGAACAAACAAGAAGACTGAATTAAAACCTGAAGAATCGCACATGCTATATCCATGCTGCAAAATTCAGCCATCTTAGCTGGGCTAGGATATCTTGTATTCCCTCTTCACCCACACGTGTTCACACTCCCTTGAGTAGACACTACACAGTATTTGACTCTGTCATTTTGGTTCGGTGATTCTAAGAAATAATTATCTGGGGGGGAAGGGCAAGTGAGTGGGGGTGGTAGCATTCAGTTTCAAGTACCTGAAATAGAAAGTGTTCAAATCCTGCTATAGTTTCGGAGTTCATTGCAGAAGAGTAAATACAGCTAAATAAGTTGTAGACTCCATACTACCTCATGTGAGTAGTTTCTAGCATGAACTATGTCCGGAACTTCAGCTAAGTATTTTATCAGAATAAAGTAAGATGTTCCTCACAAAAAGGAGATTGGGAATGAAGTAACATTTGTGCTCCGTGGAAACAATAGGGTATTAGACTTGGCAATACATTGAGATGCTATTACTTCTCAATGCAGTTGTACCAGAGAATATTTCATTGCTTTTTCTCATTTGCGGGGAAATCGTAAAGCCTTCTTATATTTCAAGTTATTCAGAGACCAAATAAGTTTTAAAATACCATATACAACAAATTCGGAGATATTAATATCCTACCATGCCTCTCACAAGTGAGGTTTTGTGCTGTAAATGATGGTGAAACACCTAAGAAAACACCAGTCTGAGAAGCATGATGTTTTTTCTACATTCAAAGAAATTAGTGTTGTGAGCTGTATTAAGAATTTCCTAGCAGAAAAATCATTCCTGAGGTGGTGAGGACTTAAAAGTTTTGCCTTTTGAGCAAAAGTTCATTGTCTTACCATTAGAAATGTCCCATAAGCTGAAAGAGAACGTTTCATTCAGTTCTGTTACTTAAGAGATTGCTATACACATCATCAAAAATCACCAGCCTCTGAATGTGGGTTGGTTTTATTTTTAACATTATTCATGGCAAGCAAAGGCAACAATTGTAACTCAGATCTTTTTAATGGTAACAGATCTGAATAATCCCTGTGCGTGCATGGCAAAACTGCAGAATTAGAACTGTTCTTCTGTGTGCTTCATTCATCAAGTATTTGAACTGTATCTTATATTCCAGAGCTCATAATTTGTACACATTAGAAGCTACAGGAAAGTATACTTAAAACTTTGATATGATGGGTTATGCCTTTGATATGTGCCTACAATTTTTTTAAAAATTTAGGTCTAAATATTTAAGCAAGAATTGAATATAAATGAGATAGCCAGCAGGTGCAGGTCAAATGATGACAAGGCAAATGAGATTTTGATCTTTCTTCTTTCAATGAAATTTAATTTAAACTCCAACTCCCCTGAACATACACTTCTATTTACTCCTATTTGTTTTTTAGGAAATACTGTGAGATCTTGATTATACCAGTAGAAAGGAGGTGAATATGTATGCCAATTTTCAAACTGCTATGGTAAAATATGTTTAAAACACATGATTTAAGAACCGAAAGTGTCAAAATTAATTTGATCAATAGTTGTACAAAATTTTTCTATTTCTAATGGCATCCTCTACAAGATTCCTCAAAGGAAGTTACAAATTGGAAAATAGATTTTCTATAGATGGATGTTTGTAACTTAATGGTTCACTTATGCCCAGAGGAATGCCCATATTTCTTTTCTAAAAATATTATTTTATATCCTGTTTAAAGTAACTATGGATGTTCTCATTATCCCTATAAAGGTTTAATCCTTGTTTAATTCCTGCTAAGCTCTTGGTCTGAATGCTTTGTTGTGACAATGGGTTCTAATAATGTATTATTGTGCATTTGAATATTTTAAATCCCTCTTAGTCCGTGTTTCCAAAGTATATTTCACCTGTCATTTTTTTTCACTGCAAGATTCAGTAAAGAAGAAACACTCGTTTTTTGAAAGCCACGTTCAGTTCACCTCTTGTGTCTTGCCCTTTTAGATATGCATTTTCCTCTTTCATCCTTTCAAATTCTGTTTTAATTATATTTTTAGTTAAGATTGTTAAAGGAGCATTAGATCCAGTGGTAAAAATATTAACTTGACCATATTTTCTAGTTTTTCAGCTTCTGCCTGTATGATGCTGAACAAATAATTGATAAGTTTTGCCACAGTGACTCATCTGTACAAAGGGAATAGTAAGATATTCTTTCTTAAAATGCATTCAGCAATGCCCATTGTGATAGCTGAGTCTATCTATGTAGCTGTACTAAAGGGTATCACTAGTTTTGATATGATTTTGCTTTGGCTAGGTACTTTTTTTCTCATTTTTTTCTTTTACTGCTTATTTTATTCCTCACATTTTTATTCACTGTGTTTGTTTTAATATGATTCCTTTACTGGAGGATGTTGGATTTAGTTATACGTTAACCACTATTGCATAGAATTGTAACTGCATTAATTAATAAAAATACTTTCTTGTGTTAGAATATATGGCTGCATGCCACAGCATCCTACGCGGGGTCTTCACAATTACTGTTTTATAAAATACTGAGTCTTCACCTTTGTTTTCCTTATTTGGAGATCAAAACTGAATTTTTCAATGAATTTTGTTTGGCCATTGACTAGGTTAGATATTTAATAACAAATATCACAGAAAATATAATTGTCCGATTACCACTTCAGAAAGAGTTAAAATGGTTACATAGATTAATCATTAATATAATACAAACTAAAAATAAAGGAATTACCCAGAGGAGGACAACTTAACACCTCTCAATTGCTTCTCTTCATGTGAACTACAAAACAGATATTCTAATATATGAGTAATTTTATGCATGATTTGTGTATTTTTTTTCATAGTATGAGTCATATTGAAGTAAAAAAAAGGTCTTTGTTCCTCTAGGTAAAGTCAAACAGGGCATACTTCTCATTTGGCCTTTTTCTAGTTACAGTGATTTAGTGAAATCATTATTTTAAGTAAAAATTCTTATTAAATACTGCATTTATATTGCAAGGATGACTCCTATCTACACCTTTAAGCAGCTTCATTACACTGTTAGTTCTGCTTTGTCAGTATTTCTGTGTTAAACCGTTCATATGACTAATTAAAATGTGATTCTAAATTTTATTTGTTATTACTTCTATTATCTTTCTTATAACACACCGACATAACATGTTTATGGGTACTGTAAGCTAATCTAATTTAATATTTTGCTCGTAAGTGGAATGCCCTGAATAACAACAGCTGCCCTTGGAAAGCAGATTTAAATATATATATACACACACATACACTTGTACATATATTAGTTAGATCGCTAGTTTTTATCTAATTCTAGCGATGCTTCCTTGCTGTCTTTCCAGAGAGGTAAATCATTGTGTAGACAGTATACTCAAACGGAGATGTTAATTTGCATTCAATTAAAGGAAAGATAATTAAGTATACAAAAATCTTATCCATACTGTATCCAATTCAAGGACAAAAGGAAAATAAGCATATAAAGTAAATATATTTTGCTATTTCATGTTGCTCAGGTTTTGGAAAAGCAGATATAGTATTACTTCTTCCAGAAGAATATCAAATATATTAAAGACACCATAGGTCTTAGCTGCATGGCATTTAGTGTGTAGGCTTTGCATATGTGTCACTTTTAATCCTTTCTACTAGGCATCACTACATTTCCTTGTAATTTTTCTGTGTTCCTTTTAAGTTTCTTCTCTCTTTGCAGGTATCATTGGAGCTATAGCTTAGAAATTGATATTACATAATTCAAAGTTAATTTAGGCTATATAGTACCTTGGTTTTTTCCTGTCATAAATGGTATATTGAAATCATGATATTTTTTGACTGTTCCTAACTTAGATATTTAAAAACATGGATACATTACCCAAACTTGTAATCTGGTATGTCAGTGAGTAAGTCTTCTCTAACAAGTTGATTTTCTTCAGTTTTAGGAGTTATTTGGGAGTTGTCAGTAAAGCACTGATTGTGCAAAGCCTTGTAGGAATACTAAGGAGTTGTTTAGTTTTGCCTTTGCCTGAACTGAAAAATCGAGGTTCTCAAAGTCCGTAGAAACCTTTGCACCAAAGTTCATAGAACATGAACATATTAGAAGAATTGTCTGATTTTTTTTTAAAAAAAAGCAATAAATCAGTCACACTGAGAGGCAGGAAAAAATGAATTTTCATTGAGATTATGTAGTGTTTTGGTATGTATTACAAAGTGGAATCTAGTCACTGTTATGTTCGTTTATCTGAAGCATTTTTTCCTCATCTGTTGAAGTAAAGAAAATAAAGAATTTAAATACCACTGAAAACCCAGTCAGTATCTAAAGCATATATTTTCCTAGTTCTACTTTGGTCTATTCCAAGTATATTGTTGTCATTTCTGAGCATATTGCCATCATGTTTTGAACTATGTGCATAACATCTGACCTTTCTGTAGGTGAATTACAACCTCAGTTATCTCCAGCCAGAGAACTGGGCATGTCTTTTAAAATAATAGTAACAGTAGCCTTGTAAGGGCCTTCCTAGTTGTCAATGTCAATTCTTAAAATTATCTTGTACTGAATGAGCAATTTGTTTCATAGAAAAAATCTAGACACACATTACCTATTGTATTTTAACCTTTTCTAAGTATTCCATCATTAATATAAGTGCCCAGCTTCTTAAAATTGAAGAAGCAGTTAGTGAAAAGTGAATTTCAAACTCATTGTAAGTGATAAGATGAGGTGACCTAGAGAGGGTTATTATTCTGCATTATAGTAGGGTACATTATACTAGGCACTATGGAATAATATTTAGCAAAGGAAAAGCATATCCTTCCCCAAAGAACTTGCACAAAACAGACATGATAGATACAATTAAGGAAAACTACCTTATTTCAAAGATAAGGACCATGGCAAGGAGAAAGCAAAAGCCATTCATCAGAGATTGCAAACCATTCACTTTACAATAAAATCTTTACAACTAAGAACAGTGCATGTACCAAAGAAGATAAATTATGTATTTGCATGTGTTTATTTAGTACTATGTTGCCCATTCTTATTTTATTATGACTTCTGATTTAGCTCATGACATCAGTTTTCAAGTTTATATTAAAGTGTATATCTCAATTTGCATAGAATCATGGAATTATTTGAGTTGGAAGAGACCTTAAGGATCATTTAATTCTACCCTCCCTGCCATGGGCAGGACATCTCCCACTAGATCAGGCTGCTTAAGGCCCCATCCATCCTGGCCTTGAACACCTTCAGGGATGGGTTAATTCGCAACTTGCCTGGGCAACCTGTTTCAGTGACTCAGCATCCTCATTGTGAAGAATTTCCTCCTTATGTCTAGTCTAAAGCGTCCCCTCTCCAATTTATAGCCATTGTCTCTCATCCTATTACTACAAGCCTTTGTAAAAAGGCCCCAGGTTTCTTGAAGGCCCCCTTCAGGTACTGGAAGTTCCCCTGGAGCCTTCTCTTTTCCAGGCAAAGCAACCCTCAAATCTCTAAGCCTGTCCTCATAGCAGAAGTGCTCCAGCCTTCTGATCATCTTTGCAGCCCTACTTTGGACCCATTCCAACAGCCCCACCATCTTCTTATGCTGACAATTCCAGAACTGGACACAGTACTCCAAGATGAGTCTCACAAGAGAGGAATAGAGGGGCAGAATCCCCTCCCTCGACTTGCTGGCCACACTTCATTTGATGCAGCCCAGAATACACTTGGTTTTCTGGGCTGTGAGTACTCATTGCTGGTTCATGTCAAGCTTCTCACCAATTAGCATCCCCAAGTCCTTCTCTGCAGGGCAGCTCTCAGTCACACCATCCCCCATCCTGTGTTTAAACTGTGGATTTTCCCAACCCAGGTGGCCTTTCTTAATCTCATGTGGTTCACACAGGCCCATCTCTCCAGCTTGTCCAGGTCCCTCTGGATGACATCCCATCTTTGTGCTGTGGTAACTGCACCACTCAGCTTGGTGTTATCTGCAAACTTGCTAATGGTGCACTCAATCTCACTGTCAATATCATTGATGAAGACATTAAACAGCACCGGCCCCAGTATGGATCCCTGAGGGACACCACTTGTCATGGATTGGATCTCCATCTGGACATCGAGCTGTTGACCAGTACTACTCTCTGAATATGACCATCCAACCAATTTCTTATCCACATATAATGATTATAATGTATAGACATAATATCTGGAAAGAAAAGCTCAGTAATGTGATCCAAACATAATTAAAAATCTAAAATAAATAGAACCACTTTTTTAAAAAACACAAAACATTCAATTGATTTGATCAGTCTAATGCTAAAAGAGGCATGAATATACCAGAAGATGCTTTCTCTCACTAAGTATTCTATGGCATGTACTTTTGTGGTTTTCACTTGTCACAACAAAATCAAGAATATTAAGTACAAGATCTTCACAGAAGTCGGATGAAGAAATAGAAGCTGAAAAATGGTTAATTTAGCTGTTCCAAATATGTGGTTCATTACTGTACTATAAAACATCTTGAAAAAAGGTTGAACGCAGATATTGTCAATTAACCCACGAATCTAAGAAGCAAAAATCCACAGTTAATAGAACACTACATGGTCCTTGTAATTACAAACTTGATGTGAGAGTCCGGTGTCACAAGGAAGTGAAATCCTCTAATTAGCCAGGATTAGAAAAAAAAAGACAAAATTGAGATGTGGAAGGTTAGATAGGAAGAAGCAACATTGTAACATTACATTGTGAGAAAATGGCAGGACTTGGACAACCACTAACAGTCCACATTTCTTGATATGTGCTCGTCTCCACTGGGAATTTTGTCCCAGGTCTTCTGTCCCGGGATTATCTGTAACAACAACAGCAATAATAATGTCACCTGTGGAAGATAGCACGCTGTCAGTCCTGCACAGGTAAAGCTTAAATGGTTAGTGTTGAGTCTGGCAGGGACAAGGTTCTTAAATAAAATTTTTGGTATTTTATATGAGAAAAAGGAGGTAAATCTGCACTGGTTTAGGCTTAGTGTAATAAGACTCTTTTTATTATACCTGTTCCTTGGAGATCACACCACAGTAGCTAAATTTGTTAGGGCTTACTAAAAAAGATTACATTTTAAATGCAATGAAATTTGGTTTTCCTTCTAAAGACTACATAAATAAAAGTAGAAGTAGAGAAAAACACACAATATGGACTTCCTCACCACGAAATTTAGCTGATACTTTCCACCAAGTTGCATAGATCAACACATTAATTTATAGAAAGTATCTTCAAAGTGTAGTTGATTAATGGAATTATAATACATAAAAATGTAAGCCAGTGCAATTTCTGTGAAGCTATTTAAAAGCTTTCACCAAATAAACTATATGAATAAATTTCATGAAGGAAGCAATGCAGTGTAGTTGATGGACAGGGGATTACTGCATTTCTTCTTAACTGGGACCAATTCCTTCAATTCAAATATCTATTTGAATCATTTAATCGTAAGACGTGTTACTCTTCTAAATTAATGCTACCACAGAAAGTGTTAAAATTTAGTGTTCCATATAAAATACTGTAACAGGCATGTCCAAGGCAATAAATATCTGTGGTTTCAGAGGGCCATGATTACCTCTTCTGTTCTCAGAAATACAAATATACACTAGAAATACAATATACACTAGAAAGCAGAAGTCTACTAGTCCTAACTTAGGAGGGGTTGTTCTTCGCATAAGTCAGGATTTTAGATCCTGACTTTCAATATGAATATAAAATTTGATTAATTAAAGAGGCACTAGAAATATTTTCTATGTTTTCTTATGGAGATAAAATGTATTCAACAGGTTATTAATATGGAATGAGGAAACAGATGAGAAACAGCTTGCAACTTCAGATCATATTACTCTGTGAACATCATTAACTTGTCCAGAGTTTATTAAGCTGTGATATTTTCATCTGACAGACTCTACATATCTAACAGTCTTTATTACAAAAGCTTACACGTATTTCTATGCATGCAAATATATTTTTAAGAGAGATTTTTCCTGGGGTGAAGAAAGAATTCTAATTTATCCAAATAAAATAGTTGTGTCTGAAAGGGAGAATGTTGTGAGCTGCAATAGCATACCTAAGTGGCTCTGAAAAAAGAGCTCATTAATTTATAGCTCAGGCTCATTTTGTACTGAAATATTCATGCAGCATCTGAAGGTGTTGTCAGTAAAACATCTGGCTTGAAAACAGAAATCACCATTCACTATGTAGAAGTGGTTACTCATTCCCATCTCCATACGATTTTTACATGCTCAGCTTGGCTTGATTATACCCTTCTTCTGCTTCGTTTCTGTGACATAGATGCATTGGCAATGATTATGAGGATTTTCAAAGCAAAGTAGCTCTTGTAGTGCTACAGGCCAATTTGTTTAGCCTGCAGCGTGTTTGTAATGCTCAGTTTGATTATCGCTTCTAACAAAACAGTCCCTAGTGACTCTCAGCTGCATTTGCATGTATGGCAGACTGGTGTAACTACTGAAATAAGTGGTAAGTAACCTTAAGGAGAAATCATTTTAATCGGTTAACTACTGCAGTACCTGCTACAGTTCACCACCTTTAGTTGGAGTTGTGTACCTCCTCATATTGAAAAAGAAAACACATCCAGCTCTTAGTTACCTCTGTCTGGATTGCCTGAGTCATGTCATGAAACTTTTACCACGATGATATGCCTCTGTTGTTCAGACTGTGTTTGGGTACAGACATGCTCAGCTGGAGCTTTATTCAGACCTGAAGAAACCAAAAGGATCTTACTACCTTAGGCTGGTATTCACTGTAGAGTCATAACGCTACTGTCCTTTCCTTATAGTCTCCGTTATGCCATACTACATAATCTTAAAGCCAAAATGAGGTTTTATGGTATCTGCCTCTCTGCTATTCACAGAATCACTAGATTGGAAAAGGCCTCCAGGATCATTGAGTCCAACCATTCCTATCAATCACTAAACCATGCCCCTTAGCACCTCATCCACCCATCCTTTAAACACCTCCAGGGAAGGTGAATCAACCACCACCTTGGGTAGCCTGTGCCAGTGCCCAATGACTCTTTCCATGAATTTTTTTTCCCTGATGCCCAGCCTGAACCTACCCTGGCAGAGCTTGAGGCCATTCCCTCTTGTCCTGTCCCCTGTCACTTGGGTGAAGAGGCCAGCTCCCTCCTCTTCACAACCTCCTTTCAGGTAGTTGTAGAGAGCAATAAGGTCTCCCCTCAGCCTCCTCTTGTCCAGGCTAAACAACCCCAGTTCCCTCAGCCACTTCTCCTATGACTTGTTCTCCAGCCCCTTCACCAGCTTCATCACTCTTCTCTGGACAGAGGGAGAATAACCTCTCTGGACCTGCTGGTCACATTGTTTCTGATACAAGCCAAGATGCCATTGGCCTTCTTGGCCACCTGAGCACACTGCTGGCTCATGTTCAGTCGGCTGTCAACTAACACTCCCAGGCTGTTCTACCAGGCTGTTCTATTACTATTTTTCACATATGCACTTGTCTGTACTTTGCCCCAGCAGGGAAGTATTGCAATGCTCTGAGTTATTTCATGCAAGCAGAGAGCAGAGCTGTTGGCATCTGATCCAGTTATCTAGAATCTGCTTTTATGCCATGCAGAAAAGCAGGTATAATTCAACTCATCAATCCTGAAAGCGTATCTTCTTTGCCCACAAATATCGACCTAATGTTTGGACTAGGGTAATTCTTCATATCATAACAATCACAAGTTAGGTGGATCCCTGGCCCAAGAGTCAGGAAAGTGCTGTATCATAAACTGAAGCCACTGAAATTGCATGGTAAAATCTAATTCATAGCAAATGTAAGTTTGGAAAAATTTTCTACACCAATAGAAACTAAAGTTGTTATGGATGGGGTTTTGGTTTTTTGGTTTGGAGGATTTTGTGTGCGTGCATACAAATTTTAAAATCTATACTAAATATTTTTGTTCCAGTTGGTCTGGCCTGAATCTCTTTTTGGCTTTTTTTCATCCCCTTGTGTATACCTCTAATATTTTCTTAACTCAGTTTCTTTTAACTATAATATGATATTTTACAATGATAGCTAGAAAATATATGGATGCTATATATTTTCTTATAAAATTACATTTTTTTGTTTATTTTCTTTATTTGAGGGTTTGTTTATTTTTTCTCTAGTAGATTCCAGGATTCTGTGAAATTGTTAAACACTGAAATACTTTGACCTAAAAGTATATGTTTTACCTTGGACAATAATATACCAAAAATATATCAGACCTTATGGGTTTTTAAATTCTAATTTCATGGTTCTCCTTTTCTCCCTTTTCACCTACTTAAGTCTTGAATCATGATGTGCGATACCCCATGCAAAATTGGAACCTTTAAATCTGATCAGAGCAGAGTAGCCTCTACAAGCATTTTCAAGTATTCTCTAGTGTTTACATATCTATTTTTTCTCTTGATTGGATGCTGATCTTCAGTAAAAGAGGCAAATAATGCATTTTGATAACATCAGTTATTTTAAATCATCTTGTTGGAATGGAAAGTCTTCTCTTCCCTATCTAGACCTCTGTCATAGAGTAATCATCTGTGTACAAAAGGAGATGACGCTTCCAGTCTAAACAAATTTTCCACAGTAAGATATATTTTTTCAGCTTTCTATGAGATTCTCTTATCTAATGTAACTTACAAGGGGATCCCTTGCACTTATTGATTTGTCACAACCATGGACACTTAACTTCTACTCTGTCGAACATGCCCTACTTCATTTCCATTATATATAAAGGAAAGATCTTCACAGAGCAAAATTTAGCAATCTAGCCATTGATTGAAATTAAACTGAAGTGTCTTCTGAATTGAGTATTTTTTTTTCTGTCATTGCCAATACCTCATATCATGCATATAGCAATAACTAGTCCCCATAGTTATTGGTTACTGCACGGCTGACATAGAAACAATTCATTGTTGCCTCCTTGAATAGTTTTAGATGAAACGAGTATTACCCAATCGGTGAGGAGTACAGCGGATGCAGTCATAGGTTCTCTGGCAGAGCACATGTTGAGGAGGGAAGGGAGGTTTCCTCAGAGCCACAGAAACCTGTGGACAGGCTGAGAGACCAGCTGGGAGCCAGCAGATCCTACATATGTGGCTAACACTGTGGGAGAATTCCTGGAAGGAATCGCAGGAAATTTAAATGGCCCTTAAGGAAACACTGCAACCAGGAGCATAGCAGAGTGGGCAAACAGGGTGTGCCATGTCAGGAGGGTGGCATTGTGTGTAGAAGAAGGGCTGGAATGCATCCATCTTGCAGTTAGTGATAGCATAGTTGAGAGCCTCTGTGTAAGGATTAAGGGACAGACAATTAAAACTGGTGTTGTCATGGGAATCTGCTATAGGCCACCCAACCATGACTATGACACTGATGAGTTATTTTTTAAGAAACTAAGGTTGTCTCCAAGTCATCCACGTTTGTTCTCATGGGGGATTTCAGTTTTCCAGATATCAGCTGAGAGTACCACATAGCTGGTACAAACAGGCCTAGAAGATTCCTAAACTCTCTCACGGCACATATGCTGAGGGACCTGACTGGGAAAGCTGCCTTCTTTCATTTGTTGCTAGTTAACAGAGAGGATCTTGTGGGTGAAGTGGTGTTTGGAGGCTGCCTTGATCACCACAACCACAAAGCAGTCAAATTTAACATCCATGTTAACAGAGGGAAAACTGACAGCAAGACTTCAACTCAGGATATGAGAAAAGCAGACTTCAGATTGCTCAGAGAACTGCTTAGTAACGTCCCCCAGGAAAAAGCCTTTGAAGGTGCTGTGGTCAGTCAGTGCTAGTCACTTTTTAAATACCGCATCCTAAGAGCACAGGACCATGCAATTCTGAAATGGCTTTCTTTTGCAAAGTGATAATGAATTCTTCATGTATGTTTTATTTTTGGACACATTTCATAATCCGATAAATGTTGATTCTACAGGCAGACCTTCATGTTAAAGTTGATTTTGTTTGTTCATATAAAATATTTTATGTATTAATGAAAAAACTAAATATATTGCAATATATTATAAAATAATTATATGTACTGCATACAAATAAATGTATTAAAACTGACAACATAGTGTTTTCAAATAGATTTATGTTTATGATGACTCAATTATATTTTGTTGTTTGAAAAGGAAAAATAGCCTGAAAATATATTGGTAATAAGTCTCCTAAACTAAAGTACATTTTTTTTTTTTTTTTAGCTTTTTACCTTAGCCATCTTTAGCAGTCATAAATTACTGGGGCAAAATAATTGGTCAAGCTTCCTCTCCTTTTTCATTTGAAATGTTGAATGGAACAACTTTGTGGATCTGTGATACCAGTCTCTGCACTGAAGTTATGGAATACCTGTAAATATGCCATCAACCTGACTGAATGCAAGTATTGTTGCCATAAAAGATTTCCAAAGCAGTACCGATATGTTCTATATTGTATTTATACATGTTTATACTTAAAGCTTACAAAAACAAGCTTTAAAGATGTAACAATATTGGGAGAGTATGAAAAGCAAAGTGTCATAGAAAGGTGAAGGAAGGAGGAACTGAAAATAGCTTTTAGTGTAAGTGAAGTGGCAAGAGATGAACTCCACTTCTAACAGCAAAACAATGGGGCAATAAATTCTAAAACATTTCAGCTTGCAAAACAGAAAGTGAGCTAAATAGATCCATCAAAATGTGTCTGCTGAGGAACTGGGAAAATGTGACAGTGAGTGGAAACCTGTGGGAGAACCTGCTTAACAAAGCATGTAGTGACAATGCTGTTGAATCTGCAATCAGCCTTTACCTTTTTGTGAATAATGCACTTCAGGTTTGTTACAGCCATGAGCATAGCCATCTGGAGCACTCTTCCCAGACAACGCCTTCAGTTAAGGTGCACACTGGATCCAGAATTTAGCATGAATAAACATATACACATGAATCTTCTATCTTTTCTTATACGTTTTTTCACCAAAATGTGATGTGCCAATTGTACACACTAGTTAGTACCAGGAAGACACTTCACTCTCCAAACTCTCATCAGAAGTACTCAGGCACTGACGTCCCCTGCAGCAGTATGTCTGTATTGGTGAATTAAATTAGATTTTCTCACCTTTAGTTTCTCATCTGAATTTTCTTGCAACTGATTTCAACACATTGTTTTTGTCTTTTCCTTCTTGTTACAAAAAGTTAAGAAATACCATCTTAGAAATATATCTTCTATTTGATCTTTCAGTTAAAAATTACAGCCAAATTCTTGATGTTCAGATCAAGCATTCCATTAAAGATTTAACAAGAAGAAGATCTAAATGTATGCTAGAAGTTCACATGTTGCATTTCAGTCCTTCATGCTGAAAAAAAGGAGGCAGGAAAATAACTTCACTACATCTTTTATGTCTTCTAATGCCCCAGGCTAATAAAATCAAATGCTTTCTTTAAAGAGTAAAGCTGTTTCGTAATTCATGCATTTGCAATATTTCCAACATAATTAAGAAGAGATTTTTGTGTCTGCTCTAAGTCACTGAGCATTTTCTTTCTGTGACAAAGAATCCCGTAGAAAAAATATTAATTTATGCAAATCAACAACTAAAGATAATGTAATGAAATTGCTGGAGAAGTTTCAGTCCTTAGATGCATATTGTCAGCTTTACTCTTGTGTGTATCAGGCCTGCTAACAGTAACAGCAAGTATATGTTTATCTTTTAAGTGAAGAACAATGACATAGGAGTTAATGCTTGATCTTGGCAGGGAGAAAGAAAGAATAGCCCATTGAGGCTCACAAAGGCACTGGATATTTTGGCAGTAGAAAGAAACAGCCATTTGACAGAGGGCAAATCTATAAGAGAATGTACTTTCAGTGTAGCATAAGAGGGATTCAGCACTCAAAACAAGAAGCCACATGCAAAGGGGACACCTGAACTCTTTGGGGCTGCTCTAACTCTTGGAAGAGCACTCTGAACTGCTGAAGGAGCCTTGGTACATACTCATGCACCAGTATTATCCGTGTATATTCTTGCTAATATGAATAGACTTCGGTAATTGAATCTTTTACAAATTGTATACAGCTGGTTTCTTCCACTGTTAGATGCTCTGGGAGGTCTCTGCCAGTATTGGAGGTCCTTTTTGTACACAGCAAGGATACATAGCCAGTTGTGAGGTCAGACATCAGAGGAATTCACTTCCCAAACTTGAGGCCATCAAAGGGCTTTCAGATTGTCATAGCTGCATCACATCCTAGTTAGTTAACCAGAAGAACTGATGATTCAAAGCCTTGCTCAGCAGGATACTTAAGCACCTTCTAATCTTTTAGTGTCTAATTGGTACCACTGTTTAAGGTAGGAAACCTCAAATGAGTACAACTGGCCTTAGCTCAAACTTTATTAACTGGGTTCTCAAAGAATAAGGGCTCCTGGTAGCACTGATGGCCCTTACAAGAGTAATTACAACTTCATTTTTTTCTCATGTCTTATTTAAAGATCAGCTATGCTGATTATTCACATGCTTCTAATGAGCGTCTTCCTTAAGCAGTGCATGGTGAGTTCCTTAAGCAGTGCATGGTGAGTGAGTTCCCAAAAGTGTCACATCTTCCTGCCCTCAGATGTAACCTGGAGGCAAGTCCTAGCTTCTGCAAACATTCACAGTATCACACATATCTTCCTGGCATCCCCTCTGCTGCTGGCTTGTTCTCAAAATGGAATGGAGCAGTTAAAGACAATCCTCCTCCCCAGCCACTCTGAAATAACTACTGCTTATCAAGCTGACAGGTAGGTAGGCTTATGCAAAAATATTATAAAAAATAAAGCTCTAAATCAAAGTTTGAGGTCTTGAGGTTGTCTGTGTTCTTTCTCACTTGCAATTTATAGTCAACAAAATGGACCTGAGAGGTGGTCTAGCCTTAGGCACATGGTTGTAACTGGATGTAAGTGAACTATAGGCCTCCTCCCTCTCCTCATGTCTATGTACTAAACATCCTCACTGCTCCTATCCTAGTTTTGTTACTTGTGTGAAGGGTGAACCAGTAGTTGTGTTTCATATTTGTTTCTGAAATCAAGACCGTTGAGAGGAACATGCAGCTTGGGACATCTGCTTAGAAAATGAAACCTCTTCTACTGTGTCACCTAAGAGAAGAGAGACATCATCTCTTTCCATGAACCTGGTGGCTTTTTCTTCCCCTCAATTCCCAGAAAGCGAAGAATGTCACTGAGCTGCAGTGCTGTACTTTGGAAGTAAGACAGAGGGCTGGTGGCAATCTGTGTTGCTGACACAGTGTCACAGTGTAATGAGGCATGTTGTAGTATCTCAGCAATGCGTCAAGCCTGGAAAGTTTCAAATGATTTCGTTAAACTGCCCTGAAGAATTTAACTGCATGGAAAAGGGTTTTATAGTCTTCTGTTGTTGTTAGAGCTTAGAATTGGGTTGCACAAACAAAACAATCTGTGGGCTTGCCATGTTATCAGCAGGGGCTCTGATACACCACCATGGTGCACAATATCTTTCAGAAAAGTCAGCAGTTTGGGGGTTGGTCTATTATAACGTCTCACAGCAATACAAGTGTTTTTTTGTTTTACAGGAGAGGGGTGGATTTCTGGCAATTTCCCAGGTTTCATGTTGCTAGCTGTGTCTTCAGCCTCAGAGATTTCCTCCGTGTTCTGTATTTGCTTCTAAGTAGTACAATATACCCTGTGAAGTGGTCATCATAGTTATATTTTGCTATTTTGAATCAGAAAGTGTAGGTAATGCAGCATATTTAATTTAAGCTTTTCTTAAACTCATATTAAGCTACGATATTGCAATCAATGTGTGCTAGAAGTCTATATGCATTCTATTATTATGACAAGGAAAGAAATTAGAGGAGCTGGAGAAAATTTTCCCAAGATTGTGTTGGTGACAAAATCTCAGCCAGGAAGAGGGAAAGAGGAAGAGGAACACCCTATGAGGAGGATTTTCTCTCAAGACATATCCTGCTGTATCTCATGATATATCTCATATCCTGCAGCATGGGGACTCCCAACCTCTCCTGTCTTCTGAGACTTCATGGCAAGGGACTGATGGTGAGACAGGAATGGTGTTCCTGGCCCCTCCACTGTGGAACACATACATGCCTTACAGGCAGGTAGCAATAATCAATGAGAAGACTATTTGTTTTCAGATATTAGTTGTTAGTTTCATCTTTCTCTGCTTCAACTTGTCCTCCTGAAAAAAAAAAAAAGGCAATATTAAATGTTGTAGAGTCTGATATATCAAAACAGGTTCATGAAGAACTCCCTTTGCCTCCCTTCACAATGCAAAGGAGGCTGCTAGTTTCTTTCTAAAATTGTTTGAGCTCTAAAACTCACTTCGCTCTGTAAGGCTTGATATACAGAAACTGTATGAGCCTTTATCCATTAAATACAGAAAATTCTTGAAGAAAAACAGAAGTTAGACAAAATAGAAGTAAAATGTATTATTAATTGTTACTTTACAAGGGTACTTGGAGGAGTAGTTTCAATTGTTCTATTCGCTACAATAGCTTGAAAAATGAAAAGCATTATGTAGGGGATAGATTTTATTCTCCTTATACTTCAGATCAGTCAGAACTTTTTTTCAAAAATTAAATCTGCCAGCAGTCTCTCCAGTGTAAAACATTCTGCTCTTACACATGATTCCTTTGAGTTTTGTATGCCCGGGAGAAAGCGATAACTGCTTAGGTAGGCACAATTGCATTTGTGCAAATTGATTTACATATTCAGCAGCAGCAGGAACAGGTGTTTGGTGTCATTTTTGCCCAGGAACAGCAAGACTGGGCTGCTCTGCAAGAGAAAGTGAGCAGGGGTGGAGGTGCCAGCAGAGCAGTACCCTCACCAACCAGGGATGCTGTCCTGTGGTGCCCAGGCAAAAGAACCAGAGCACATCCAGTAGCCTTGACCAGATCCAGGCAGCAGTCCTGATCACTGGAGAAGTCCACAGTGATAAGGGAGAAGGCTAAGTCAATAAAGCAAGGGTCTAGGAACACAGAAATTTGTATTCAATCCTCCCTCAAGTACTACAATTTATTTTTCTGTTCAATAGCCCAAAAGAATCAGCAGATATTTTTCTTTTCGTATTGATAAAGGAAGAAACAGCTACTTTTTTAAGGTGCAATAATATTTGCTAAGGATAGTAATAATAATCATCATCCTAAACAATGAGAGTAGAATTCTGTTAATAAAGTTTTGATGACTGTATTCTAACTCCACAACTGTCCACAGTCCTGCAGGTGCTGCGGTACACATGTGAGTAAAGGTGCTACTGACCTCCCATCTTTTTCTATAAATGCTGGAATTGTGAGGCATCTAATAACTAGGTGATCTACAGCAGCCTGGTATCTGTGTGAGATCTTGGGTGTTTACGTCTCCATCTATGATGCTGAGAGTCTAGACTGAGCTGCAACTTAGTCCCAACACTGATAAACTTTGTAGGTAGCTGTTTAGCTACCTTCAGGATACGTAGCTGTTTAGAGATGTTTTTTCATACACGCCCATTAGTAACTTGGTATTTGGCTCACAGCCTGTGCATTAGAACCGTATCTTTTAATGCTGTTTCCAAGGCCTTTCTATTATTATGGAAGGTCTTTCTTCCTTTCTTACATTACTCATATATGTAAGATGCATTTATGGATGCATTTTTCGCTTAGGTCAGTACAGGATACTCATATTCCTTACACTTCCTTTTTCTGACTAGATGAAAATTATTATAGAGCTCAACAGGAAGGATGTTGAACTCCCATACCTTATGCTTACCTGAAGCCCTCTCAGGGAAATGACAGGTGTGGTTTGGAAGGTCCTCAAGCACAAAGAGAAAGGACCTCAGTGTCCTAGTAAGTTTTGTACTGGCTGCCAGTGAAAGTACTCCCCATTGAAAGTACATTTGAATTTGCCCTGCATGTTTAAGTTCTGTTTGTTTCAGGTTTTCACAGGCACAGACGTTTTTCTCTTTTATACTAAATATGCTTAGACTCAAACTTAAGTGTCAATGTCAGGAGGCAATTGAATATTCCATTGAAAGCACAAAATGAAATTATTCTTCTTTGATCACAAAGCTTTCTCCTCACATTTAAAATTATTCTTTGGAAAGAAATAACCACCACATTATTTTCACTTTTCTTGCTTCGTGTGTTCTGTATGTAATTGAGAAGGCTAACCTGTAATGACAAGAGAGCAAATAGATCCATTACACCACTTGACCATTGACAGTTCTGACTGATGTTGAAACTCAATCTACAAATTAATTTTGCACTTTAACACTTTATAGGTTATTATTATGAAGCTCTCTGGTGTTAACTGTACGTATTTCAGTCAATTTTTAATACTTCTTTATGATTGACTAACTGCTCAAAAACCTCAACTCCACAAACTTAGTGTGGTCTGTGAGATTTCACTAGTCACAAGTGTGTTAATGTAGTAATTGATAACTTCCTAATTACTTTTTATCATCTTGTCTGAATTCCGATTGTAATTAAATGACAGAGGATATAATTATACATGTATCTGTTTCTTTTAGTTCCAAAGGAGCCCTAAATGAGGAGAGGAAGCTATTGTTAAAGAAGCAAATCCCATTCCTGTGCCTCACATTTCTGTCTGGCTCTTGTGGCTAAGCAGCATTTTCTATCCAATTATGCTTTAATTACATTTGCTGACTCCTACCTCTGTAAGAAACATCTTTAATAATGAAAACTGCACCCTTCATCAGCATGGGCCACTTTTAAATTTTGATTTGTCATTAAAATTCCATCTGCCTTAGGAAGTAAAATGTTTTATCACAATTTATAGAAAAATTAGGTGCTTATTTCTGTGCTTCAGGTGAAGGGCAGGCAAGTCAGAATGAGAAAGAGAACAGTTTGTACTTAAACTGCAAAACCTGCAGGAATCCGCCCAATGATTGCAGTCCAAGCAAACAATAATATTTCTGCTGTTTTATTACCAGTTTCAGAAATGTGCCACCTCTCAGCTCTTAATTCCCACCTCATTTGTGGGAAACTGCCACTCAAAACTTTGTGTGCAACCACACACACATGTTGACTGGCATGAGATATTACAGGAGAGGATAAATGAATGAGGGCAGAAAACTAAAAATGTATGAATTGCTAAGAGAGTAGCAATTTTCTCAATTTGTAGCTAATAAATCTGCGCCAGTAGGTTTCTGTCCCAGTCCCCAAGTGTTCATTTCTCTCTGTACTGGAGATCCCACCCCTCCTACTTATGACAAATGTTGAATTAATTGTATGAGCAGCTGCTTTCTGATGGGGGGGCTGGTAAAGGCACCTCTGGGGAGAAGGAGTGGAAATAGTAATTTATCTTTTGTTCACTGGGTTTTTTACATTCATTGTTGGTTGCATGAGCATGTGAAAATATGAATCCTCTTGGCAGTCAGGCCCACTTCAGTAATAGACATGTTAATACTAATTTAGTTCCGGAACTAGAACTGCAAATGTTCTGTAAGAAATCTGTGGCTGTGTGAAATGAGGATAATATTTCCTTCTTTGAGATGGATAATTAGTTAATAAAAGTTGCTAGGGAAAAGAAAAATTATACATAATTTCACTAGGATGTCTGAGGAATACATATCTAAATTTGTATGTTGACAAATTCCTTCCTTGGAAAAGGAGAAAATACATCATCTGGGGTTTTGGGTTTGGGTTCTTGGGGGGAGGGTGGTTGTGGGTCTATTTTGGGGGGGGGGGGGGGCTTTTTTTAAACATTATAATTAAAGAGAATAAGTTGTATGTGGTAGTTTTCTTGGTTTTGTTTTTGTTTCTGTTTCTGAATCCAGGTGCAGAATCTACAGCAATTAATATTAATCTGAATTTGATTATTTGGCTCTTCAGCATTTCATTGGATTATGTTGACTTCATAATGTGATTGCTACGCAGATGTAAGCTGTGCTGATTGCATTAAAATATGCAAAGGAAATGAAAAATATTACCAAGCAATAATCAGAAAACAGTTCTTCCTTGCTAACTGTGAAGACTTCCTTTTGGGAAGAAAAATGCAAAGGGCGCTAGTGATTATATTCTAATTTCAGCCGTTGAGCTAGAAATAGTCCCTCTACATGGAAGCAAAGCATTTAGACTGTGATACTTTCTTTCTGGATTAATGTGTGTTATATAACTAATAAAAACTTAACAGGTGTGAGATGTACGATATGGTGAAGTATGATATTAAGAAAGTCCAATCCATAAGGGAAGGTCATGCATTATGCTATTGTTTCTGGAGGATTTCTGAGGGTCTTGTACATTAAAATTCACACAAAAGCTCTGCTATAATGGTTTAGTCAGAAACTGTTCAGTTAGTACCTGTCGATTCCCAGCAGTGAGTTGTGGGGCCATCATCCAGCACATATTCCTCTTCGACTGAGCATTGTTAAACTGTGGGGAACTAAGAAACAAGGATATTCTTTCTATTCCTGTTTTTGTGGACATTAAAATCTGCAATCATCTCTCTTCTGACTGCAAGTCAGAGTAGGCTTCTGATATATATATAAACACAAAATGGCCCTTGTGTTCCTTCCAAGGTAACTTCACCTAGAGCTCTTTTGAAAGCATTTTCTGTTCCTAAGTGAATGTCACAGGGGAAAATATATATTAGTGTTTTCCAACTTTGCATACAGAACAAATTTTCACTCATACAAAACAATTTTTCAGTAATATTTACTTAATCAATTGTAAGGTTATATTTATCCCCTCTGCCTTTCCACTGCCTGTTTAAGTGTCCAAAAAGAATTAGGGAATAGAGTGGAAATGTAAAACCTTTTATTCTGTTTGTAATGGAGGAAACTTTCTCAACAATAATAATAAAAAAGTTCATAGTTTTTTTGACAGCTCTGCTCTGTGGCTGAATATGGAAAGGAAAACATAGTCCTAATTGGAAGATTGAGCCTGCCAGGTTCACATTTGAATAATGCTTTTGATTTTGGAATGGCTGTCCGTGGAGCCGCGTTGTATTCCCCATTTAAAATGTAGCTCTCGATGAAGAAAGAAGCACAAAATACTTTAATTTATATATAAAAAAATCATTCTAACTTGGGGACAGTTTCTATTTCATCTCTACTGGGCAGCTTGAGGCTCAGCCTTTCCTCTGCAGCCAAGGGAGCTGCCTAGTCCTCCTGCACACAGATATGTTTGTCCCTTCCCTGGGAGAATAAAAAGGAAACTGCAGCTTGAGATACATCCTCACTGAATCTTTTACATAAACTGGAGTGACTGTGACATCACTTTGTTCACAGTAAGGATATCTAAAACTCTGCCAGTGAAACTAGCAGCTTTACTGGTTTTGGGGTGTTTTTTGTTTTTTTTTTTAACTCAAGCAATGCCTTAAGAGCATTTTTTAATAAGTCAATAATCAGATACATGCTTAGACTTTCTAATTGCTTCCACAAGATCCTCTGGTGTCTAATATTGTATTAAACCGTGGCTGTAGGATTTCAGTTACTTATGCAAAAATCACATCTGCAATTGATAGAAATATTTATCACTGTATTCACTAAAATGAAAAAGCATTGAAGCAAGTAATAACATTTAAAACAAATAGGAAAGCACAAATGAAAATGAAGCATCTGAATAATTACACAATATGTAGCACAGAATAAATACTATCAAAATTCCACTTCTGTTTCAAATCAATAATGCTGAAATGTGACAGGAGCAAGATGATGGTGTGTAACTAAAAATTTAATCCAGTCAAAATATCTTTGCAACACACTCTTATACAATCAAATCTTTTGCAATTGTTTCTTGATTGGTTTCTGGAAATGATTTGCTTATTTTATAGCCACAATCAAAGAACATATGGAACTAGACAAAAGTCCTGTTCCCAGGTTAAACATTTTAATTTACAGAGTATAGAGAAATAATGGATTGTAATATTTTACAAACACTTCTTAGGTTTCATTTTGTGTGTACATGTGGTGATACAATCCTAAAGGATATTTCATAAAAGCACAGAAAAAATAAATTAAACAATGTAGCATGCAGTGTACAGCTGCATAATGGTAAAGCAGGAAGAATAACTACTAAGAATAGTCTGAAAGAAAGTTTTCTGTTCCTAAGATGTCATACTGAAAAAGAAAACTGGTGTCCCATCACCTCAAAACAGATGCGACAAACTAAAAGAGATGTTGACGTGCACTTCTATGTTGAAAAAAACATAGAATGCCATCATTTCACACATTATGTCCTAATGTATAAAGCAATATTTCCTTATTTCCTGCTGACATCATTTATGACCACTCCTATAAGGTCAGCATGAATTCCAAGAGGGAGAACTCCTAATTATTATGAATACTGACCATTTTACAATGTTGTCTGTTGTATTTTGGTTCTGGGTTAGTTGGTTTTTTTGTGTGTTTTATCTGTTAATTTTCACCTTTTTCAAGAAGATATGGAGGTAGTAAAAGGAGTGAGAAACTTTTCAGAAGCAAAGAATCTTTATCTCTGAGAAAGCAGTAGTGAAACATTAAAAACAGAGCAAATTTAGGCTTGATAGAGAGATGCAGCATTTAATTTCTGTGAGCGCACTGGAAATGAGCTTCTCTGGATAGCTAAAGAAAGGAAGATTCACGTAAGCTGAAGTATAAGTGGGTGTCAAAGATATCATTTTTGCAGTCGCAGCTGAGATACAGGGACTGCAACTTGGTGCTACAGCACCATATGATCATGTGGAGTAAACAATGTTTTGAATGTCTAGCAGGTTTTGGGTTGCTTTTTGGTTTTTTTTTAAATAATTTTGAAAATGATTGGAAGGAATACAATGGGTAAACAACATGAATGCATATTTCAGAAGTAACTTTGCCATGAATCTTTCCCTGGGAGAAAATAATAGCGCCAAGAAGTTTTGTAGTTGCTGATGGTTTATGAATGTATAGAGTAGGAAACACGCTTCCCTTCAGGATTCCTTTCAAGAAGACGTAGGTATTTTTGATTACTTATGGATAGCTTGTCTTCTTGAATACATCTTTAATTCTCATTCAAAGCTCTGCCCTGCAATTATTGTCATTTATGCTCTCCAAGTCAAGCAGAAACCTGCTTAGCTGAAAAAAAGCCCAAAATCATCCTTCGAAGTACTGTATCTTAACTTCAAATCTCACTCCAGCTCTGATGGTGTAATTTTTTTCTTCTTCATGAAAAGTTGTCAGAGGACATGACTGGCAGGACCTGAGACAGGGTTACGGAATACATTTAGTCACACAGTTATTCAGAAGGCCAAACTAAAGGATTGTATTAAGGAAAATGACATATCAAAGACCGTCTTTATTATCAACAATACAAGCAATATTGTCAGGCTACTATAACCTAACTGCTACTGCACATCCCCTAAAATGTGGCAGTTATCCATAAGAATATTTTTATTTCTTTATAACATGAACTAACACAAATAGCTGCAATTTATTCATCTGAAGGCTATGTTGAATTATTCGATTTTTTACTGCGTGGTCAAAATGTTCATTTGGAAATTTGCTTTACCTTCGTTAATGCAAGATAAGTTGTTATACATCAAAACTTAATCATGTCACTTACTCCTGAAGGCAACACTTTCAAAATTAACGTTCAAGTGTCTTCCAGGTGACTCAGCTTGAGCTTCTGTACTAATAAAATTTTGGTTTTACTGCAGTTTACGCAAAGCACAAGCAGTTCAGAGAGCTCCCTGAAACTATTTTGCAATAAGCTTTTAAAATGTGTACTGGCTGAGCAGGCTTCTTCCTCAAAAAAAGCCAGATATGGCAATATAGTGGCAATATGGTGTGATTAGTTACACCTTTCTACTTTACTGTAATGAATTATGAAGGGCATTTATTTAACAAGCTCCTTTTGAAGCTTTTGTACATGATTGCAAATGACATGTGTGACGTCCAGCAGGCTTTGCTTTTGCATAATGGTCACAGATTATCCTGAGGAAGAGTAACACAGAGGTAAAGTGACAGCTCCAGTCACTTAATGAGAAGTTTATTAAGAAACTAGGCCTGATTATCAGTTGCAAATTAACCATAATGTAAGTAATCAGCAGAGATGGCACGTTGGTGCAAGAAAAACGATAAACAGAAGAATGTTCTTCCCTGTGCTAATCAAAAAGTACCTGCAGCTCATTATAAAATGTCATTTACAAGAATCTAGAGGTGCGGGGTTTGGGAAAAGTCTATTTTGGAAAACGTATTATGCAATATCACCATACATACTTCTTAACTGTATTAAAAATTCTAAAAGAATTTTTTTCATAGAGATTCAATGGATTATCTACATGATAAAAGCTATACTTGCAATGTATAAAAGCTTGATTATATTTTTGGACATGTAGACTAGACAACGTTTTTGAAGCAGCAGGAAAGCAAATCATGATGTTCTAAATACATTATTTTGCCTGTTCCATGAAAACAATTGTAAAATGTATTCAAAATTCAAGCCACAGTAATCAGTCTCTTATAATATATTCCAAAAAGAATATATCTCCACCAGGGGAGATTTAGGCTGGACATTAGGAAAAAATTCTTCACAGTAAGGGTCATTGGGCACTGGCAGAGGCTGCCCAGGGAGGTGGTTGAGTCACCTTCCCTGGAGGTGTTTAAGGCACGGGTGGACAAGGTGTTAAGGGGCATGGCTTAGTGTTTGATAGGAATGGTTGGACTCGATAATCTGGTGGGTCTCTTCCAAACTGGTTATTCTATGATTCTATGATTCTATGAAAAAGAATAATATTAATAGTTTTAATCACTAGGTAGCATGACCAGCTTTTACAAACTGCAGACTGATGTTCAAACCTCAGACCTGCAAGAAGAAAACCAGTCTGGGATATAAAGAGCTTACATATTTGTATCATTCAAAATATAACAATTGATAATAATGTAACAACAGTAATTTTGGCATAGTCATTACTTTTCATTAGTCCTCAAGTGTATTTTGTTTTACCATAGGCAATTTTGTTCCTTTTACTCATCCTCCATCTCATGTCCTTCTGTATGATATTCCAATTCTTCCTTTGCCAGGCTCATTACTGAAAATATGAATTCAAACTTCCCTCCATTAGAGAAAATTCCACTATTTAATATAGTCCTTTGTCAACACTTTCTCCAGGTTTTACTCATGATAACAGAAATCTGCTGAACAAAACTGCCTAAACAGCACTTTTTCCTGTGACACAGATCCACTCAGTGTTTGGGGGTGGCAGTGCGAAGTGGATGTTATTTGGGGGAAAATGTTGGTTTTGATGTTTGCCAGCTTTTATGTAGAACACTTTTATGTAGTCTCTCATGAAATTAAGATGACTGAGTACTATGGCACAACTTATCTTTGGTGAAGTTCTACCCCATTTTATCCCACTGTTCTCTCTGCAGCGAGATGCTTGTCAGTCTTTCCCTGAATTTTTTTTCTGAACACAATATCAGCAACTCAATTCTGAATTTTGTCGCAGAAATTTTCCATGTGAGTATTTTGTTATTTGGAAATATTTTTCACTTTCTATATTTCAGAGTTTTATAGCCAATAACTGACTGTGTGTTGAGTATCTTTACACCAGCCTCTTTGTTCCTACAATCCAAAATCAAATACCAGTTTCCTGAGTTTTCTTGTAAGCTTGGCATCACTAAATCACCTCAATATTTTTTATTTTCAGAAAGCCGGGCTCCGTAGACATGTGTCTGAATTGGCCTATTTCAAATAGGTTCAACAAGGCCAAGTGCAAGGTCCTACACCTGGTTCAGGACAATCCACGGTTTCAATACAGGCCGTGGGATGATGTGATTGAGAGCAGCTCTGCAGAGAAGAATTTGGATGTGTTAACTGATGAAAAGCTCAACATAAGCCAACACTATGCGCTCACAGCTCAGAAGGCCAACCACATCCTGAGCTGCATCAAAAGAAGCGCGACCAGCAGAGGTGTTTCTGACCCTCTACTACACTCTTTTGAGAGCCCACCTGGAGTACTGTGTCCAGTTCTGGAATCCTCAACATAAGAAAGATATGGAACTGTTGGAATGGGTCCAGAGAAGGGTCACAAAGATAATCAGAGGGCTGGAGCACCTCCCATACGAGGACAGGCTGAGATAATTGGGGTTGTTCAGCCTGGAAAAGAGAAGGCTCTGGGGAGACCTTGTAATGACCTTCCAGTACCTGAAAGGCTCTTTCAAGAAAGCTGGGGAGGGACTTTTTACAAGGGCATGTAGTGATAGCATAAGGGAGAATGGCTTTAAATTGGAAGTGGGAAGATTTAAATTAGACATTAGGAAGAATTGCTTCACTATGAGGTTGGTGAGGCACTGGAACAGGTCACCCTGGGAAGTTGTGGCTGCCCCACCCCTGGAGGTGTTCAAGGCCAGGTTGGATGGGACCTTGAGCAGCCTGATCCAGTGGGAGGTGTCCCTACCCATGGCAGGGGGGTTAGAACTAGCTGATCTTTAAAGTCTCTTCCAACCCAAACCATTCTATGATTCTATGATTCTATGAAACAGCATAAGTATTTCAAGATCTGCCCAGGATTTCCATTACTATCTTTGTTAATAAGAAGGCAAGTCTCAATAATCTGCTAGTAAGGGGCTAGATTAATTGCTTTAATTTTAACAGGAATTTGGATTTTTTTGTCTGACTAAAATGAAATTGAGATGAGGCTCCTGAACTTTCCTTCTTATAATTCTTTAGTAAGGGAAGGCAGCTTAAATTTATTTTAAAACCTTATTCTAACTATTTGATTAAAAAAAACAGGAAATTTTCTCCGGCTTATAAAATGATAAGGTTATAGGTAACAGAAGAACCAAGGTGTGTAGTGTTTCTGAGAATATGGAAAAGACATGATGATTCCTAATGTTTTGAATACATATTTTGGATATAAGCAGAAAAGGAGACATTACTAGAAGAAAATGAACTTTCTGAAATGACAGCTGTTTGTTTGACAAAAAAGTGAAAATAATCACTTTTTTCCCAGTCGAGGCCAGATGTTTCTGTAGGACACTTACAAAATAAAATTTTAATCTATAAAACAATTTGTCCATGAATATTTCATCCCATTCTAGCTCCAAATCTGCTCATTTTAATCAGTGTTCATCTTTATGACGCTTAATAGCATTCAGCATACCCAATATGTGACTTGTATGTGGGACAGCTCATTCTTACAGAATAGATGTGAGTCTCTAGTGAGTGGAGATCTAATAAGCAGAAAAACACACAGTTGGCCCTCGGCACTAAAACCAGCCAGATAAATGAAATATTTACTGTTTCTACTTTTATGATGTCTTAATAAAGTAACCAAATTTTAACTTGCAAGGTTTTCATTTCACAATTTTCTTTCACATTGGGGACTGACATCTTTTCTCTGCTATGTTGACACTTCAGTATGTGTCAGCGATTCACAGTCACCTTTGACTCAACAAGTATCATGATGTGCAACCTTCATCCAGAAGCCTTCAGAAAGCAACAAAGCAGAAGACAGAAGCTGGGACACATAACCCACAGGGAGCTTGTGGTCTGGGGACAAATCTGTAAACCATAAGACAGTGAGAGGGCTAAAGAAACAAAGAGAGAACAGCACAGGGAATATCGTAGAAGACACAACTACTCCCTTTGAATGAATTAAAGAACTTCATTTTCTGTTTCAATGAGAAGAAATTAGTGGCTTACAAACTGTAATATCAAAGTTAAGGTGATAAAATGGCCTAAAACAGTGTACAGCTTCATATACCAATAACAGGGAGGAATTGGGATGTGGTTTCCCTTTAAAGGCCTTTAAAGCATATTATTTCTACTGTCCATAAACAAGCCAGTGCTACAGTCTGTTGTATACAGGTGGGAGGGAAATCTTGAATTTTCTTTTTTTCTGGTATCTTTCTTATCAGAGGCTGGTCCAAGCTATGCAAATGGGATCTTCTATGGTCTCTGCCATTACTATAAACATTTTCAAAAGAAAAAGTGAACATGAGCATTATGAACAATGTAAAACCAATAACTCTAACATTAGAAGCCAATATTTCCTCCATGTCACACAAGCATAGACACAATCCCAGTTTAATAGTAGGGCTGTGGAGGCAAAAAGTATCATATAAAACAGATGTTAATGACATACCATTAAGAATTAATAGTGTTTATGGCAAATTCTTTCTAAGCTTCCCAGTATTTTTTCAAAATGACATCATCTGGGTGGCATGCCAGGAGAAAACATAATTGTCCTATTCAGTGACCTTAATGAGATGTCAAAGGGTTAATAAGAAAATTAATTTATCCTTTTAAGCACAAGAAGAAATTAAAGTCTAAGGGAAATCTGTATCATAATTGAAAATGAATAATGAGCAAGTGGGATGTGAAGGAAAAATTACTTTGTTAATTAAGACAGGAAGTTCAATAAAACAAGAAGGAATAATGTATTTGCCACCTATGGCACAATTATATCATGCTTACATTAAGTGGGAAAACTTAAGTTGGAACAGAACAATAAAATTGGTGATTGAGGAGGTGTCAGAGAGTGACACTGAATCCTTGGCTGGCAAAGGAAACTACTTTGGGGACCAATGATGGGTAAGCTTCTGATATCATCAGGCTTTCAAATTAATGAAACTGAAGTGCATTAAGAAGGATTAAATAGTAATTGTACTAGCATTTATGTTAAAGCTTCTAAAGTTATTAGTTCTTCAAACTTCAGGGAAAGGTTCCTGAATTACACACCAGGAACACCATATCTACTATTTAAATAGTATGGGCCAATATCAGTCTTGATATCTTTCCCACAAAGTCAGTAGCAATGAATCTGGTTTACTAATTTCTGTGGGTTTTATCTGAACTTTTATTCTGAAAGTCTGAAGCACAGGAAATTCTCATATTTCTAGAGACATCCAGGCAGCTGCAGCAATTCAGAAGGAAAAAAAAAAGCTCATGTATCATGTCCTTCATGATCCAATTGATGCCAATGATACCTGAATTCAATAAAGACAAGGAAGAAATTAATTGGATTGAATTCTGAAAATTCTGATTGCATTCCCAATCCCAATATCATTTACTGTGTTGCTTCAGAAGATGTACTTGAGGCTTATACAGCAGACCTAAAATGTCTTGTTTCTTTAGTGTACAAATGCATGGCATATTTTCCTTTTACCTCTTTTAGATAGATTTCCTTTTACAAGCAAGGAATTTTTAAGAGAAATAAAATGCAAAAGCATACATAAAACCAAAGATCATGTTGTCAGCCATCAGCTTTCTTGCAAATATGAGACCTGTTGCACTTTCAGAAATGGGGTTATGCTAAGAAGCACATAAACATCATGATAAAGTCTTTACGTATGTCCAAGTCCTGTATTTTGGTCCCTTCATCAGACTTTTCAGTCTTCTTTTTAAAAGATCAAGACAATTAACAGTTTAATTTAAAATCTAACATTAAATATAGATTCTAATGACAAGGTAATTTATTCCTATCATTTAACTTCCTTTAACAACTATTTCCAAGAACAAAATTCATCAACACTTCAAGAAAAAACTAAAGAAGTCAGAGACCTGAGTGAGTATGGACATTTATGTTTACTTGGTTGCTACTGGAAGAGAATCATGAACTTCACTGAATGAAATAAATCAGCTTTACTTTTCCAGTCATCTATTTCTCTTTGTTAAACTGGAAAAAAATCGTCTTTCCTCATCATATCTTGTGCAATGGAGGGCTGGGGTTTAGCGAACAAAGGTCTATGACGAATAAACATTAATTGAACAGGTATTGTTTAGCAGATCAGTTTCTTCTCTCAAAGTGTTAGGAAAAACTGGATTGTTATAGATAAACACATTCATGAAAGGAATCCAAGCAGTGAAATTCTTATTCTATGAAAACTGTAAAATTAGAGGCCATAAGCCAAAAGAAATACTCCAAAGCAAAACCAATAAAGCAATATATGTGAGTAACCATACAAATTATTTTTGTAATCCTCTTTAGTCTATTACTTGAATTAAGATAATATTATTTAATACGAAGTATTCCAAAAATAATATAGAATCATAGAATCATAGAATAACCAGGTTGGAAGAGACCCCCCAGATCATCGAGTCCAACCATTCCTATCAATCACTAAACCATGCCCCTTAGCACCTCGTCCACCCGTGCCTTAAACACCTCCAGGGAAGGTGACTCAACCACCTCCCTGGGCAGCCTCTGCCAGTGCCCAATGACCCTTTCTGTGAAGAATTTTTTCCTAATGTCCAGCCTAAACCTCCCCTGGCCGAGCTTGAGGCCATTCCCTCTTGTCCTGCCTCCTGTCACTTGGGAGAAGAGGCCAGCACCCTCCTCTCTACAACCTCCTTTCAGGTAGTTATAGAGAGCCATAAGGTCTCCCCTCAGCCTCCTCTTCTCCAGGCTAAACAACCCCAGCTCTCTTAGCCGTTCCTCATAAGACCTGTTCTCCAGCCCCCTCACCAGCTTTGTTGCTCTTCTCTGGACTCTCTCCAGAGCCTCAACATCCTTCTTGTGGTGAGGGGCCCAGAACTGAACACAGGATTCGAGGAGCGGTCTCACCAGTGCCGAGTACAGAGGGAGAATAACCTCCCTGGACTTTCTGATACAAGCCAAGATGCCATTGGCCTTCTTGGCCACCTGCGCACACTGCTGGCTCATGTTCAGTCGGCTGTCAACCAACACCCCCAGGTCCCTCTCCTCCAGGCAGCTTTCTAGACAGACTTCTCCTAGTCTGTAGCACTGCACAGGGTTGTTGTGCCCCAAGTGCAGGACCCGGCATTTGGCCTTGTTAAACCTCGTGCCGTTGGACTCTGCCCAGCGGTCCAGCCTGTCCAGATCCCTTTGCAGAGCCTCCCGACCCTCCAGCAGACCCACACTTCCACCCAGCTTAGTGTCGTCTGCAAACTTGCTAAGGGTGCACTCGATGCCTTCATCCAGGTCATTGATAAAGACATTGAACAGGGCTGGACCCAGCACTGAGCCCTGAGGAACCCCACTTGTCACTGGCCTCCAGCTGGATTTCACACCATTTACCACCACTCTCTGGGCCCGGCCATCCAACCAGTTTTCCACCCAGGAGAGTGTTCATATTCTGCTTTAAAAATGAGAACATAGATACCCTGAAATTTAAAGTCTATAAGTGATGCTGTTTTTCTCCGTATCACACAGAAGAACTGAAGAACCAATTGCTCACCAACCGGACAGAGTACTCCTTTCCTGTCCTATCCTACCCTATTTTGTCCTCCCTCATTCTGCACACCCACCTCCATAGCCTCAGCCATCATGAAAGCTATGTTCTGTAAATCTAATATTTTCTCACATTATTGGTATTCATAAAGTATCAAGATATTCCATGTCCTAGGAGCATATATGATTTATGTAACTTACATATGATATAACTATCATATTTTCATATAACTATATTTTCAGAGGCTTTGGAGAACAGTTGAAACAAAATTTAAAGTTCTTCAGCAGAGCTCATAAACTTATTTACAGGGACAGAGGATTTTATTTATCCAGCAAATTATGCTGCAATTGAAGTTAAACACTTCAGAGACGTGAGAGAATGTCTTTAAATTGGAACATGGAAGATTTAGATTAGACATAAGGAAGTAATTCTTCACGATGAAGGTGGTGAGGTGTAGGAACAGGTTGCCCAGGGAAGTAGTGGATGCCCCATCCCAGGAAGCATTCAAGGTCAGGTTGGATGAGGCCTCAAGCAGCCTGGGCTAGTGGGAGATGTTCCTGACCCTGACTGGGGGAGGCATGGAACTAGCTGATCTTTAAGGTCCCTTCCAATCCAAACCATTCTATGATTCTACAATTCTGATTCTATGATCTTCCTTCTATGAAATATACCATGACCACTTCTCAAACCTGCACATGCTCTCGATACCCATCTTGTTTGCTTTGCAGCTTTGATCAAGGGACACATGCAGCTGCACTGCCACCAAGTTTACGTATCACATGTATTTTGGCTGGGAAGATCAAATATTATCTTTCTGAAGAGTTGGGGAGTGATTTAGTGTCACACCCAAGACCCACGAGAAACACCCTAATCTTCCCAATTCTTCTCTACTCTTATTCTGAGAGAGGTAATAGAGACCCTCAGAAGGAGCTGTCTGCTCTGCATTTTGGGCATGTACAAGAATGAGGAAATAAGTGTTTCTGTGCTTGGGAGACAGAATGGACAACTAAATACAATACCTCTTGGCTCTACTGAAAACAATGGAATTGTTGCCACTTGCTTGACACACAGTGAGCGTGATCACAATTATCATTCATAAAGTAAGGACACAGTAGATCCAACTGCACTGCTAGAATGGAGTGCAGGTATATGAGATGGAAAGGCTTTCTGAGGATGTTATTCTGCTGTTGTATTTAGCAATGTTTTTGCTGAGGATAAAAGCTTATTTTTTGTTGCAGTCTAATTCTATGGCAACCATTTGTTGAAGACATACAAACAAATTCCTTTTCATTTCTCAATCAGCCATCTGACCCCAAAACCAGGCACCGGCATACCTCATTTTTTCCTCTTGGAGAATCCACCCAGCACTATGTTCTGTCGTACTCTGTTGACTGTAATAAAAAAATATTTTAGTCATACAACACTTAACATGGTAGTATATTTTACTGCCCCATGTAGTGTCACAGAGCAATCCGAGCATTGGTGCTTAAGCATCCTTATCCCCATCCCTGGCATTAGATCTAAAATGCCTTCTTGCCAAAGGCAATCCAGTCACACAGATCCCTGTGGTGGTTAAAACACCCTCCCTCATACTGACTTGAATTATATAGATTAAAACAAAAAATAAAAGTGATAGAAAGTCAAAGACAAATTTGTGCTTGAGCACAGAAAATAAAGCTTACAAACCCCATCTTTTGGGGGATCTATTATCTTAAAGTAACCCAGGTGACAACAATATATTTGAAAAAGGAAAATACCTGGGATTAATGCCTATAATATTGTCAGTGTGAGATTCACGGTTTGCTGACTACTTAAATTACCTGGCACACTGCTAACCCTGATTTTAGCTTTGTCTAGGCAAGCACCTGTCATTAAAGGGGCAATTAATCAACTATTCTAATTCAAAATGAGATGACAGAAAAGAAAATGAGATATGTCATTTAAGTGCTTTCACATTCAAAACCAAGCAAATGTCATGATTCACAATAACGTGAACAGAGAAAGTCTTAGCAGACAAACCTTCATATTAAACACGTTTTGCTAAATGAAGGCTCTGTTTTAAATGTTACTCACAGATTAGACTAGTTTCACTAACCTGTAAAATACCACACAACCTACTTATGCTTCAAGCATTAAAGCTGAGAAAATGGTGTTCAAACAGTAAATACTGAAGGTTTTGAACAGAAACACCTCATTTTCTTTAAAGCACAGGAAAATAATCATTGGATGCAGAGCACACAATAGCTAACCCTGGTCTTAGGGGAGAAATCCTCATTCTTAATTTACTACTGATTTAAATGGGCTACAGGTGCAGTATGCAACACAGAGGAAACTTCTCGATAGTTTTCTAATTTTTTTAGAATTTTTGTCACACTATCAAGATCAATAATAGCAGTATTTTAATACAGTTGTGGTTTAGTAAAGGCGAGGAAATCTGGACTTTCATGTGGGCTTCTAAAGACACTCAGACAGAGCAAGGAAACAAATTATTCTATACCAGAGATTTTTATTGGCTAACCCAAAAATCAGGTAACAAAAAAACAGTACTATTTTCAAAAAGTGTTGTTTTGTGCTATGCATGCCACAAATTTCTGATGGATGGGTGTGGGTGATACAATTTGATACTATTCTTAAGAATTTTCCTTAAATAAAGAACATTGTGCTTCTAGTAGAAGAAAGAAAATCCATGCCTTTCTGCAGTGATAAATTTACAAGTGATCTTTACTAACAACAAATTACACCTATAAAGCAACTTATAAAGCTACAGTGGTGATATCTCAGTGTGGCACAATGACCCAGACCCTCCCTAGAATTGCTGTGGACAGTCACAAAGCAATGGTTGTCAACAGATCTCCTGTGACAAACTTTAGCCTCCTCTTCTCCTCATGTCTGTGATCTTTTTCCCTTTTGCTTCCCAGTTCATCCACAAAGCTCTCAGCATAGCCACAGAGGCTGATCTTTAAAACTTTCATGCAGTGACTTGGTTGTGGTTCCCCAATAAGCAACTTTCAAATTTAGAAAACAAATTTAGAAAGTATACTAACTTTCAGTAAAACAACTCTCTTCCCTGCATTGCCTTGAAAACCACATAAAAATGAAGAATATTAAATTTTTAAATGTATCAATAAATTTTTAAGGTTGTATCAAGGCAGGAGGTGGGGCCATGGCTGCTCTTATCTGGACCCAGATGGGCAGGATTAAGGGTTATCCATGCAAGGTCATAAGCACAGAGAGCAGAGGGGTTTTTTTCTGTCCAGAGATAATTCTAAACCATCCTTGAACTACCTTATTCTGAGCTTTAAAAAGCACTTAAACAAAACACAAAAGCTCTCTGAGAAAGAAGCCAAGTCTTTTACCAGGAACCTCACTAATATGGAAATTACAGCATCTGTGTCCTTATAAAAAAACCCTCCACTGCCAAGATCGCAGCTTAAATCATACACTGGAAGGAATTTTTACTCTGGAGTTTGCTAATGGAAATGTAGGCAAAGTATTTATTTGTATGTGAGAGAAAGACAGGTAGTCAGTACATGACACTGTCATGCATTAACTGCAAGATAGAAAAAGATTATCTATAAGCTGGAAAAAAATAGATATGAGAAAGAATTTTAAAAAAGGTTAGAAGGGTGCTGTGGTTTACCACTTAAACCCAATGAATTGTAATGGAAAATTCAATGGGACTTCTGCCCCTGGCCCTCTTTGCTCTTTTAAATTTTCTGTCCTAGAAAAAAAAGGTCGTTGCTCAAGATACCATTAGTAATAATAATTATAAACATAAATACATATTTAATTTCATATCTTAAAACAAAGAAAATTTATCTAGTTAAAGAAAATATTCCTTTTCAAGTACATTGACAGATTGATTTCATAACCCACCTCAAAGGAAAGAAAGACTAATCTTCAGTACAGCATTATATTAGGCAATTCCTTGCTTGATCTTTATTTTGTTGCCTAAATTACTCTGTCTTACTTGCTGTTTATTCAAAAATGTGGAAGTCACTGCAACTTGTTCTTATTTAGTAAATGATCAATTTTAATATCTAAGTAGTAGCTGACAACATCTGGAAAGTCATTAAGAACTGTGAGAAGTGATGTACAAATGCAAATGCAGAAATACTTATTAATATAAAAGACTCACCAAATGGACAACCTTGTTAGTGCTACTCTGCATACATCATAGCATCTCTAAAATTCTTTTGGGAAAAGTGCTAATTAGTAGTTAGGATATAACATGCTATAAAATATTGATAAATATATTATTATTTTAATACTAAAATAGGAGGAAATAAGAAAAGGTTGACAAAACAGTTTTAAAGGAGGTGAATGTGCCTCAGTAACATTTCACCCTAGTGTTACAAGGCTACATACAATTGAATTATTGGCATCAGCAGGGGTCAAGGCAAGTGTTGTCATCCATCCATATGAATAGAGTTGCTAGGTAAAAGTCTGAAATTATGTCACTGAATATATATATGTGGGCACATACACCTATGCATGTATACTTTTGCATATATTCATGAAAATAAAAATATACAGATGTGCACACATGTAAATATATATGTATGTATATATACATAAATGCATACAGTTATATGTTTGTATATATATACATGTATGTACACGTGTAGATATGCATATATATATGTCTATCCATGTATGTAGATATATGTATATGCATTGCACACATATAGAGGAAATACATATATTTTATGTGTATATATATATCTTTTTGGGAATCCTTTTGTAGCATTACAGAACATAAATTGAAATTATTTGTTCTGGAATTTGTCTTATAAGTAAGAAATATATTGCATGCATTTCCTTTAGTATTATTCCAGCCTTCCATCACTACCACCTCCAATTTCTGTTCCTGAGATGAAAAAATAATGGATATGGAGGAACCGCAAATAACAAATGTAAAAACCCTATTTTCCACTAGAAAATGGGCAAAAGTGACAGTAAATAAAAGAACAATGTATACTCAGATATATAACAGTACTTATTCTCAAAATGTGATCTTCCTAAATTTATTATTTCTGCAAGAAAATTTGACAACAAGAAACCAGCTAGAAGCAGATAATGGACCATCTTCAAAGAGGTTCCTTTTATTCCTTACACAGCAATAGATGATAAATGGTTCTAATGTCAGTGCTTACTATTTTCTTCTGGTTTTATTTTTTTCTTGCAGCCTATCTTAAATCAGAGACTGATAACATCCAAAGATAAGTTACCTTGACACATCTTCTTTCCATCTCCAATGGATGAAACTATCAGACACCTGTCAACAACATGAAATGGAGAAGGATGTATATATTTTGCTCCTTGACAAGTATTGCAATTCATTTTCAGATTATTAGAGAGACGATCATAATGAGATTTTTCTCACAAATCTGTGTCCGTTTTGTATTCTTGCTAGATCTCTCTTTGCTAGCTCTTAAGCTGTTCTATGGAACCTCAGAAGATGGGAATAGGCAAAGAGCCTGAGTAGGTCTTGACCAAAGCTGAACATCTAAGGTATTGCAGTGACTTATTTTTCACTCCAGAGGTGCCTAGTGAACAACTGGCATCCTGAAGTTTCACTTAAAATTAGTAATTATCAAGAAATTTTAGTCTCATCCGAATTTTAGAAGAATTTTTAAGCATTAGCAAAACATCATTGAAGTGAACAGGAGGAGGGTATCCACTTGAAAGACCTGATTATTGTTCACTTGCTGTTCAAAGTCTGAGTCATCTCCAATGATTCAGATGGATAGGAAGGATATGATGTTGCGAGTAACATTTGGATTCACTGCAGAACTCAACTGTCACATATCTGCAGGCAAAAGTATTTGCATTTCTTCCTCTGTTCTTCGTCTTTTAGATGCGAGTAATTTTATATTGCTTTGTAGCATTTTTGTGAAGACAAAATTTATGACTTTGATGCTCATGATGTCATAATCTGATGCTGCTTTGTTTAGGGGCATGAATACGCATAGCCATATCAAGTAGGAGACAGAATAAATTTTAATAAACAAATCCTATTTGAAAATGAAATAGGTGAATATTGCCATGTAAGTAGGCAGGGAACCAGTAAAGAAAGAGCAAAAGGATATATTGTATTCCTTTGGAAACTGCAGAGCAGTTGATGGAAATTTCATACAAAAGGAAGAGAATCAGGAAACATTATAGTAAATCTGAAGTCATGCATTCTCCTTAGACTTCAGGCTCATTTGGTAGAAATAAATGATTCATTAGGAATCTATTTCCACAGCTCTAGCTACGAAGATGCTGCTTTACATCACATGTGGGACAGTTTTGGATTAGTAGGTTGCAACCTAGTAAAAAGCACATAGAAAAATTAGGCACAGGCATTCTTAAACCTGAAGCATTTTTTCTCTCGGTTCTAATCAACAGTGCCTCCTTTAAATCACAGGAACTTTCAGTTGAATGTTAGATCAGTTTCATAGAATCGTAGAATGAATCATAGAACGGTTTGGGTTGGAAGAGACCTTAAAGATCATCCAGTTCCAAGCCCTTCTGCCATGGGCAGACCAGGCTGCTCGAGGCCCAGTCCAGCCTTCCAGGGAAGGGGCATCCTCAACTTCCCTGGGCAACATGTTCCAGTTTCAATAGAAAAGGGTGGATTTCCTCAGTTGGGACTACAGTCACAAAGGTAGCTGTGGTCAAATTCCTTAACAATTAAGAACTGGACTCTGGAAAGAGTTAACAAAGGCATTCCCCTACTAATAAATGAATAGAAGTTTACTGAACAAAAAAATATTGAAGAAAACCTTCAGGTAAATTTAGGGCAAGTAACGTTTCCTATACTATCTGGGAGTTATAGTTTTCCTTTCTGTGGACTGCTCAGCATCTCAGAAAACTGTAATTTTGCACTTTACCATACAGAACACAGGTGGTTGCGAACTTCTAGGCCAGGAGGAGGCTGGATGGTCCAAACAAGTTCAACAAGTTAAGATTAATTTGACAAGCTAAGGAATGCCATCAGGATTCTCTGATCACATCACCCATGACTTCTTTCTGACTATTTCTAGTTGCTACTTCTCTCTCCTCCTGAGGAAGAATGGCTGAATTATTTTGTCATAGATAAACTGCTAGCTTAATAATGCCTTATATATCTTAGGCTACTGACACTGGTGGTGAATAACACTCAAAGTACATTTCGTATTACAGGTCTATAGATAGACATGCAATTCAAGGAAGGAGAGAAGAGTGATATGATATATATATTAGAGAACCAAAATGAGTTGAAGAAAAAAATGAGAAAAAAAAGATTCTGTAATAATTCTTAAAGCAATTTTTAAATTAATCTTAATGACATTTTTTTATGATTCACTAAAACACCTCAATTTTTATTCAGAATATTTTAACAGCTACTGAAATCTTCTAGAAGACTGAAGATGAAGAGATTTCGAAGAGTTTGCATGCTTACTGGTTTAAAGGATAAATTCAATGCATTTTCCCTTCCATAACACCAGCCAGAAAATTTCACCAAGTAGACAGTTATTTTAACTCTGAGATATGTCTTCCATCTCTGGTCTGACAAGCTATTTACACTAAATATCTCAGTCAAAGTCTTGCTGGCCATCTGTTCTTCCAGATTTTTTTATGAATTTTCCTCTTGTCCTAATTTGCTGATTGTACTCTGATTGGACCAATAAGTGACGCGATATGGCATCTGTTACTTTTGGTCACAGAGTAAAAGATGAGGGTTTTGATAATGGGAACACTTGGTGTTTGAAGTCTTCTAGGAGATGGTAAATGTGAATTTTCAGATGAATTATACTGTCTTAAACACATGTGATGTTTTGAATGAAAATAAAGAAATTGCTCCCATAAACTTGATCCTCTATTGGCAACTGGTTTCATTGATACCTGTTCGCAAGTGCTTTACTCTCTAGGAATATTTTAATGGATTTATTTCTTATGGCAAATTTTTGTCTCCTATTGTCAAACAAATTTTTTTAAAATGCTGTTCAAGCAGTAAGAATGTCATGTAGTTGTTGATTTTGGTAATCACCGGGATGAAGACTAGCTTATGTGATAAAAAACTTTTGAAACATGTGAAGGAAGTGCCCAGTTGTAAACAAAATTAAACCTAATTGTACCTCATAACAGTAGTCAATCCTTTTTAATTTCAACCACACAAGATCACCAAGAAAACCATCCTTTGTCTTTTGAGGCAGGAATCATAGTAGGGAAGGCCTTCTCTATAATTTTGATGTTATACGGCATCTAAAAAGCTTCAAAGGGTCCAGTACTGCAAGCACGTCTAAATTTCTGTACCCACAGTTCAAAGGATAATTCTACCAATGTTTTGTACATCAGTAGCTGCAAACACATAAATCCATCTTGTTCTATGTTCTACTTCACGTCTTTAATTGTATACAGCCTCTTAACATTTTTTTAAGACAAAACTTCCTAGTAGTCCTACATATTCCAAAGCCAAAAATATATATATATTTCACAAGTTATAATAATAACGGGGAGAATTTTTTTTATTATGAGTAAGAATTTCCTAAGATTATTTTCTTTGCTTCTATTTTTTTCATTTAGTATCTTTATAAAGTATTTGTGAAAGGAATATTTAACAAAATACTGAGTAAATTTTACTCCTGAGAAGCATGAACATTTTTTAAAATCAGTGAATAACAACTAAGAATTCTGTGAATATCTTTTCTACTGGGAGTATCAGCTTCTGTGTTGTGCCTAAGAACTGCAGCTTGGTGAGGCATGCTGCTCAGAAACAGATACATTGTGTTGTTTTTATTGATAGCACTTGAATACATTTTACTTCCATATGGACAAACCACATCACAGATTGCCAAGTCCTGCTGTGTGCACTAGGTTGTAGACTGAGCTCTGATATTGTTTTCCTCATGTCTAAAGCAACTCAAGCACATTCTCTACATGAATCACACTGTCTGTGTTGCTTCACTGGTTTGAAGTGTGACACAGTATATATATCAAATGCAATTTATATGGTGGGTTTCAATATTTCATTGGCACAGGAGCTAAGAACAAAAGAATTGCCATAACAGAACAGAACCAATGGTCCATCTAGTCCAGCACTCTGCCTGTGGCAGTGGTTGCATGCTTCAGAGGAAAGCATGAACGCCTTGGCATGCACACAAAATTTAACCATGGAAGGAAATTGCTTTTTGATTCTGTCTGTTGCTCAACTAATGCTGCAAAGCATGAGCATTACTTGTCCCTATAATTGTTATCCTAGCCAGTGGAACTGTACATGATAGTCTTATTTATAAATGTCTGATCCTTTTTTGAAATTTGCCATGCAGTGTTGTGAGGGTTACTGTGAACGTATATGCTGTATTGCTGAGATTAAAATTTGTTTTTTTTTTTCTTTCCATTTATTATTTTTTTAAATAGGTGAATGATCTACCAGGAGATGGTTCTGTTGCAAAGTGCTGTGTTAGTTCTGTGAAACCCAGCATAGGGGCAATCATTTCCTTAAAAGGTGGTTTAGTGTCAAGTATAACACAATCCCTTCAGCTTAATAAAGAGAAAACCAGAAAAACTGATGGTCCTTCTTAACATGTCTAATTTGTACATTTTTATTTCTTAGTTTCAGCTGCAGCTCATGTTTGGTGTCTGTGAGCTAATAAATATTACTTGGAAAAATGTGAAGTTAAAGATAAGTCGTGTGGCAATGGTTTTCCAGTCTCCAAGTGGCCAAACAGATTTTTTTGTTCAACAGACTAACCAGATTGTCTTAATATTTTGCTACACCATAGCAATGAGCAATAGAGCTCTAAATGTAAACATTTGTTCAGCAGCATGTGGTCTCTACCTCATTCCTGTGCTGGAGAAATTAGAAATCATACAATAAAATGTATTGCACATATAAAAACATTTTTACTGTTATGGTTTTCTAGGTCCACGGCTCTCAGACCTGAGGAATTAAAGGGCAAAATAGGAAAATGTGGCAATGACAGAACTCAAGAGCATAGAAATTTGCAAGAAGTTCTTAGTAAGCTAAAAATGTAATGAAGAAATATAATGGCTATGGGATGTTACTGAATATCTGATAAGCGCGTGCTTTGGCAGAAGACCTCTAGGCTATAGCCACTCTCATCTGCGTGCTCTAGAAGAGGCTGACCCACTCATTCTGCTGTGCCTTCCTTCTTCTACAGTCAGCATAAGAAAATGTCAACATATCTTCTCCTTCTTCCCCCAGTTCAGTAAATGATCAAGATTCACCAGTGAATTAATTTGAAATGTGTGTCTGAAGAACAAATGTCATTCTTGTCTGCTGATACCACCTTGTACTAACTTTGAGGAGAGTTGTGGTACAGGTTAATCTTTCTGCGGTCTCTTGAACTGCTGTTACAGAATTCAATGGAACATGTGTCAGAGTCCCATGTCCTGGGATAAAATCTTGCTTGAGCAGTATTTGGTGAAATGGAAGAAAAGTGAAACTACAGGGACACAACTTGAATTATAAATCTAATGTGTTTGTTATAATAAATCTTCTTTCTACATTTGAAAAGTTATTATTGCTCTGCATCATGTTGAAAGATTGAGAAGTTAAAAGAAAAAAAAAAGTTACTTACCAACTAAAACCAGTGCCAGCAGCTATATAGAAAAAAAAATTAAGATGAAAGACATGCAAAACTTACTGTAAATATAGCAGTCTGTTTTAATTTATTCAAGTCACAACTGTGAAAATAATGATTATCAAATTCCCTATGTACTTAGAATTCACAGATTTTCTAGATGATCTAGATACAGAGAGCATCTGGTAGCAGCAAAGTTAAAATGAACAGAAGAATCAGAATAATTAGACTCCATAAAAAAAACCAAAAAACAAAATAACCAAAAAAACACCTTACAGAATAGACAGAAAATATGAGAATTTTGTAATCTGCAATAATGTATGCCAGACAGTGAGTTTATTCATTTTTTTTTCTATCACTGTCTGAATCAAACTGAATCTCGGTCAAGTACCTTCGGTGATATCTAGCAAATCTTCATTAGTCACAGGTTCTCCCCAAATGCTGATTTCATGTCCTATTTAGCAGACAATTTAGAAGGAGAGAGCTAGTAGGGGGAGACATTTAATAATCACTTCAGATGTAGAGTCTCTCCCATCTAAGTCCGAATTTTCTAGGGTATCTACAATGTCCTGTAGGTATATGTGTTAAGACCTCAGGTTATCTGGAAACGACCATTAGAGAAAATTCTATATTGCATTTAGTGATATTATCATAGTTGCAGAGTAGTTAAGAATGCTGTAGTCCAAAGTTCTATATTAATGGTCCTCATAACATTCCTGTGATATTTTTAATATATATGTATATGCAAGATTTTGCAGACAGGGAAATTTATATGGATATGGAGATACATTAAAAATAATTATGTATAGCAGTTTTTGATTACTATTGTTCCCATAAAGTGTTATCATTTAACCACAGTTTAGTTTAAACTACAGTCTTCTGATATTTACACAGATGCAGATAATAGACTGTTATTCCCCAGGGTATCACTCTGATTAAATAATTCATATATCTTTTTTTTTATTTAGCTCACCCAATGTAACATTATTTTAAGAGTAAAATTCTTGTAAAGTCTGAAGCTGAGTAGTATCTGGGCTTCAGGAGATTTTGATAGTCCCATGTTTTTCATGTAAAAAATAATGGAACAATCAGATTTTTATTATAATTTTGTTACTGACCCCATTCTCCTAAACCAGATGGAATATCTGTTTCACAGATGAGATTTCAGAGGCAGCATTTTTTATTGCATCTTCGTGGTGTCAAACTTAATTTGTGACTTAACATTGCAGGTTTAATGTGACATTTATGGAAGGATTGAGCTTTCACATGACTGTTACAGTGATTGAGTTCCAGAGGGATCTGCTTTTAACAGCTTTCAGACAGTGAAATCTAGCTTTTACAGCAATGTTCAAGTAGCTATGGTGCTTGAATGGTGGCAACTTCAGAGTTTTTGCAAAGATTAGATGAGCTTCACTGCAAACTTCCTGTGTTGATATTGCACATTCCCTCATAGCGTAAAAATTTAAGCTGACCCTCACCAGTAACTTGTTCAACAGCCAAGGCATTTTATTGCCCCAATTGTTTCATTTAAATATACATTACCAGTTTTTGTCTGCATCCTTCATATTCTTTCCTCTTCCTTCAACATTCAGAAGGCAAATATTCCGAGAACTCTTAAGGATTCAGATTACATCTCACCAAATCATCTTCTTACTTACCTTTCTCCTTTTTGAAAGCTTTTGAAGTTCATGACTAGTTTTTAAGGAAAAAAAAAGAAAGATTGAATATGATTAATATGTTCCATGTGATAGTGGCATATGATACTCAAGCTCTCAATGATCAAACTCTCTTCAAAGTATTCAGCAGCAATATTTTATAATCAAAATAATCTGTAGTGGTTTCTTTGTTTCTAGTGTGGCTAGATCCTTCCATATAATGTTTTGAAACATGGAAAGGAAAATTCTGGCTTCTATTGGTCAAGAAATCATTTTTTTTTGAGCCATCACATTGCCTGACAAGATATACCTCTGGAATACAACATGTAACATGCAGTAACATGCAGCAGTCATTAGGACTTATTTTGACTTTTCCTATTAGCTTCTGTTACCATGTATTTCTCCAGGATAAGAGATTTGTGCCCTGCTCCTCCTCCCCCAAGGATCGGTAAATTTGTACTTTATAAAAGATCCTTTACTGCTTTAAGTAATAGTTTCAGATTCCTGTTACATTTAAACAAATTGGTTTACTTATTTTTAGATAAAGGGTTTTGCCATGGTTTAAACAGAAGCACCTCACTGGTACTTTTTGGTATTGTCCTTTATTGGATTAATCCGTACATCCACATGCAGTTACGTAGCTGTTCTCACTCTTAATTTTGTACAACAACGAAAATGGGAAGTTATTTTAAACTTTAATTTTATATCAAAATTATTTTTAGCATAAATTGTATGTACAGAATTCTTTGATCCTCCATGACATGTCTTCATAGAATATTAGCATGATAAAAAAGAATAAAAGCAGCTGGAAGAGAATGGTTAGGAATTTCTTTGCTGGAGAATTTGAAATGAGGCAGCTGTAGATCCCAAAGATGTGAGAGTGCTATTCCTACTGCAGCTATTAAAAGATTTTTAATAAGAAGAGAAGAGAGAGGAATAGAGCATCAGTAATTCCAAAAGTAGACAGCAGGCAGGATCCAAATCTTGTAATTCTACACTGATATCATGTCTTAGCTATCTATTTACTAATGACTACTGTAAAGTTTGTAGAAATTAATTTCATATTTCTAACAGGTCTACAACAGAAAAATATTTAATATTTCTGTTCTGTTGTAACTACAGAAGTCTTCTAGGTTTCTCAGGAGTTGTTTTCAGGGTCATATTGCTTAAAAATGCTAATGTAACCACCTTGGTTGAGGGACCGTACTGATGGAGATGTCTTGAACTGGAAATTAATAAACAAGTTTAATTTGCTTTCAGACCTCTAGGATAATATTTTGAGGGCCTTATGACAATATTTTTGTCCCAAGTGATTTTGTCATTTTCATACATGGAGCATATTTCAGGTAAGTTTTATGAAAGGTACATCCACAATCTAAATGTGAATTTTCTGTTCTTTTGTTTTGTATTGAATACTTGTTTTAAAATGCATCTGTACTGCATGAGGTCTTTGATATATAACCAATTGACCTTCAGGGGACCAATATACAAACAATGGATTTGTTGGTAAGACAGGTGTTTAAGATACCAAATGAACATTATCCTTGAGCAATGTTTATTTTAGTCGAATGATAAACTGTGTATTTTTATTGGTTTATTATGCATATGCAGTTATGATTACACTTCGGTGTATAGGAAGAAGTAAATAAATATGGTAAAATGAATATGCTATTTAAATGAATAAATACATTTTTTGTAATAACAAGCTAACCTGTTAGTGAAGACAGTTTATAAATACACTCGGGTATATGTGAGGTTAGATATAAAAAGAAAGTCATACCGAAGAACTCAAGAGAACATTGCCTTTTCTCAGTTTCAGGTGCCCAATCTCTGCTGCCCATTTCAAGTTACAATAAGTCAACTTTAAGGTCAACTGAAGTTCAAACTTCTTGTCACTAGTAATATAATTAATGAATAAAATACTGTGTAGTGTTTTGCCCTTCCTCCTGCATTTCTGCATTGAAGCTTGACACAGTGTTAAAAAGCAGTCTTTTCAGATGTAAGATACATGAAACTTCATTATATGCTTCTAATGAACTTCGTATCTGTATATTCCAGAAATTCAAGAATATATAGCCAACTCATCAATGTACATCCAGACAAGGTCCTTTCAACACCATAGTCTTCTAAGCAGTAGGTGGAATGAAAATAACAGTTTCTTCAGCTGGAATAGCAGGACATTCATGAGGGAAGGAGGCAATATTTTTTCTATGGCTGCAGCAAAAGCAAGAACCTGTTTGTAAGCTGAATTTCCTATTCCTCTTTAAAATAGCTTGTGTCCACGCAGTTAGTTTAAATACCTCAGTATCTTGTTTGAGAACATCTGAAGAGGATAGATAATGATAAGAAAGCAAGTAGGAATTTGGCAGGATGTTGATGGGGAAATACTGGAGTTTTGATGAACTATGTCATTTCTGACGGTATAGACCATTTCTGCCTGATGTCAGCCCTTTGCTTTCTGCCATTCGTAAGTACTGCTGCGTGCATAGCGCAGATAAGTTTACTTCTGTGGAGAAAGCAGACTATTCAATGAATTTAAAGAAAACATGCTCCATGAGAGAATTTGTGCTTTTCCAATCAAGCTACTCAGTAAAACTGACATAGAAATTGCCAAATTTAACTTATTAAGAATTGAATTCCAAGCTGAATAGGATCTCTGCTAGCTGAGACTTACAGGAGCTTTGTCACCCTAGGGCTCTGGGTTACGCACAACACAGTATGCTGTGTAAACACAAAATGAAATTAATGGTATTTTAATTTAATATGTCAGATTGCAACCAACAATGGCCATGGAATGGGCAAACAACTATTTGTGATGCTTCTGTGAGGGGATGGCTACCCCTGGTCTAAATGTAGAATGGATGGGTGGAGACAATTGCTGTCATTACCCACCACAGGGAAATCCAAGAAGGACCATCAGCTTGAAACTTTATAGTGAATGAAAAAATACACTTGGCCAAAGCTATAGTGATTTCTTTTAAAATTTTGTTGAATATAGCATTATATGTCAAAAGGAAAGTATATATCCCATGATGTGCCCTGTATTTTTTCCTTTTTCCTTTGCAGTCCATTAACTTAGTGTTTCAATCATGTGAAGTTTCCTATCTAAAGATTCTTTGTAAGGAAACACAAGGGAGACCATGAAATGTAATATGCTAATTACAGTGTGAAAATGTAATTCAATTTACTGCTTCTACAATGTACAGTTTAAAGACCAAAACCTCTATTCTGGAGCTTTCAGGACTTTAGCAGAAAGAAAAACAATATTAGTATTATTCCTTCTCTAATAAAACTTACCTGCCTGATCCATAATGGGTTTCTGTCTTACTTCTGCATTATAGGAAATGGTGTTTCAGTAACAAACTGAATCACTGGCAGACAAGGAGTAAGTATTTATTTGTGCCTAGCATTTATACAACATTCCCCATCCACATAGCAAAAATATTCTATTATGGCAGGTAAACATTACTACTCTACTGCTATGAAATAAAACAAAATAAGGATTAGTTGACTATAATAAGGGAAGTAAATATTGGAGCTCAGGTCATCTGGTTTCCCATCCAATCTCTATACACCGAAAGCTTCACCTGTTTCTATATGCTATTAATATTCTTTATTGCATCCTGAAAACCACCAGGGGTTTGTCTCCCAGCTTTCTGGCTCCACTAGAAACACATAAGAGGGTATTCTCCAATGAGCAGTAACTGATCAAAAGCAAATACTAAGTTTCTGTAGTAGTACATCATTTTGATTAAGCCTGCAGCAATAATACTAATCTAATTTTTGTGAAACATAGTACCACTTCTCAGTTTTAAGGGAAAAAATAAATTAAATTTAAGTGAAAGCACTCATACACAATGAAATCACAGGGATCCCTGTGTAAAAAAGCAATTGTATCAGCTTGAATCACATTCCACAATAGGCATTTTTCCCTATTTTTGATCAAACTGGAATAATACTGTTTAAATTTATAAAATATTTTAGAACACATTCTCATTACTAAAAAGGCAAAGATTAATTGATTATGAGATCAGTAGTGAAAATCAGAGGCAATATCAGTAAGGGTCTCAACTTAGAATCATAGAATGAAAGAACAATTTTTATCCTTTAAAGGTTAAAATGATCAAACCCAAAATGTTGTAAAGCTGCCAAGTTCATATTTGCAAATACTTTTGAAAGGTACAAGTTAAATCATTCCACACTGAACACTTTAAAAGGCATGCTAATTCAAAATTTTCAGATAGATATAAATTTTATACATGGACAAGGCTAAAATTACTAATATCTCGATATGTTGATTAATAAGACATTAAGATTTTTAAAGCAAATCAGATCACTAATTTGAAATGTATCACCTTGCTAATGGTTATACAGACCTAGATTCAATTCTTCCTAACTACTGGAAAACATATGCTGCATTTTGTAAATTGTTTTGATGAAGAGCTATTTTTTTTTATTTTCACATTTTGTTGTATTAACTCTCGAGATCCAAAACACAAAAGTCACTAACTATTTGTGATAAAACAAAAATCAAGAAAAATAACCCCATATTCAGAAGTGGCAAATCACCAGGCCCATTGAAAAAACAGACTTCAGAATCAGATTCAGTTCTGATTTCACTGGATATGTTGTTATCTGCTACTATTCCCTGTTCTAAAGAACAGAAAATTCAGAACTGATGTGGAATATTATAATGGCACATCAATGAAATAAACAGCAAATTGAAGTTGCTTTGTTGCAGATTAAGTAACTAACAGCTGGAATAAAGCCCCACAAACAAAAAGGGAGTATGAGAATAAAAAATGCATTACACAAGCAAATAAACGTATAAGTTGCATTTTAAAGGGAATATAGATTTAAACTGTTGGAAAGGCATAGATCTCTTGGAAGGATGTAATTCCCTTTTGACAAATAAGTGAACGGGAGCAGTGAAATATGGCACCCCAGTGACCAAACTGGAAGGTCTGTCAAACGCCAACTACCTCTTCCACAAGTGTTTCCAATCTGTCTACATTTTGGCTTTTTAAATTACTCCTTTCCTTCTCCTGCTTTTCCTTTTTCATTTGCTTCCTCATCTGTTTCTTTGTGGTATGTGTCAATACTGAGCTATAACAGACTTTAAAAGTATAGTCACTTCTTTACTCATTCCTAAAAGTTTCAGGTTCATCCACCTTGAGGGAGAAAAAGAAAAAAAGGGAAAAAAAAGATAAGCATATTAAAAAGAAGCAAGGTGGGAAGGTGGGAAAAAGGCTTTGGTTAGAACTCTGTCTTGTTCAATGCTGTTTTTCAGAAGCAATTCACCACAAGAAGGATGTTGAGGCTCTGGAGTGAGTCCAGAGAAGAGCAACAAAGCTGGTGAAGGGGCTGGAGAACAGGCCTTATGAGTAATGGCTGAGAGAGCTGGGGTTGTTTAGCCTGGAGAAGAGGAGGCTGAGGGGAGACCTCATTGCTCTCTACAACTACCTAAGAGGAAGCTGTGAAGAGGAGGGTGCTGGCCTCTTCTCCCAAGTGACGGGGGACAGGACAAGAGGGAATGGCCTCAAGCTCCGCCAGGGGAGGTTTAGGCTGGACATTAGGAAAAAATTCTTCACAGAAAGGGTCATTGGGCACTGGAACAGGCTGCCCAGGGAGGTGGTTGATTCACCTTCCCTGGAGGTGTTTAAGGCACAGGTGGACAAGATGCTGAGGGGCATGGTTTATAGTGTTTGATAGGCATAGTTGGACTCGATGATCTGGTGGGTCTTTTCCAACCTGGTGATTCTATAATTCTATGAATTCTTGCCCTGCCTGCCTTGGAGGACTTGTTTCCTGTGGCAAGGGGAAAAAACATAAACCATGGAAAAGATTAATGCCTACAATATCCCTAAAATAACCCTAAGTTTTGTGATCTTGTTTTAAGAATACAGCAGATCCCTTGTCCGGTGGATATTTCTTATAGGTGAGGCTGGTCTTCTATGATAATATCTTTCCAAATGGGCATAAGTTCAAAGGCCTGTTTCAGCAAGCCTTGGGATGATTAGGGCAAAGTTCACACAGGCCCATTTCAGTGTGTTCAGAAATACAATCAGCCTTAACACATATGCATAAACAAAGACCTGAGAAAAAGCCAAATATTCAGTAACAATCGAGGGGAGGGGAGAGGAGGGGAGGGGAGGGGAAAAGATGAGTCAAGGTGCAAACAGAAAGGCAAGTCAGGATTTTGGAGTATAAACCTAAGTTACATGAATGGCATTGCAGTAATTTGAGTCATAATCCAGATTTTGCTTTCACATTGTATTTGTTGCCTGTGAGGGGAATTTCACCAGGAAAATATCTGAACTCCTAAACAGTGCTCTGTATTTTAGTTTTCCATCCCAATTTTTCCACAAAATTGTGGTGGACATATCTCAAAATCATGCTGGCAAACCTGGACTTTCCAGCACATGAAGTATTTTCTATCTACACGCAGCTAAGCCCCACAGAGATAAAATGTCTCAGACCTCAAAGGTATTCCGATTACACCAGCATGACACCATTCCTGAGCTAATTATCTGTGACTTTTGATAGGACCAGCTATTTTGGCACAATGTAGCATCGATGTATGTATACTGTTTCTGATTGTTGGACTAACTTAATATTAGTTTCAAGGTATTTACCCAGGATACAATGCAATCAAGTTAAAATCTTTACATTCTCTTTTTTCTGTTCATCATCATACTTACCTCCTCCTTAAATGTGACATACAATATTAATGAACATAAAAGGAGGAAAAGTGAGTTGTCCATGCAACCAGCACCCCTGTTTCCTCTTTACCAAGGGCAAAAATAAGCCTCCTCTAGGGAAAATTGTACAGAGGAATAAATGCTGTGGACCATTGGTGGGTTAGATCTGGAAAGCATGGAGCCAGAATGTCTGTCACTGAATGTCCAGTCCCACAGTAAGGACGTGCTGGGGGAGCGTATGTACACACTTAGCATTGAAAGCATGGCATTTATGTATATAGAGAGAAAAATCATCTTTCACACATAGCTTTACTGAGACGATATCAAGCACTGAGCTGAGTCCTGAGTCCCTGGCACTGAACAAATTAAAGTAATGAAATGACTCCAGTAGAACTGATTTATAATGCTTCAGTGAAGGAAAACTATCATGATGCTAAACTTTGAGTAAAGGAGACTGCAGAAGGCATCCGTTATCATTTTCCTGGCTGTCTGACACCACCTGTCATTGTAAAGCAATCCAGGGTCACTGTTTCTAGTGGAAATACCAACAATTGGAAACAAAGACTTCAGAGAGCCTGCTACAACTGGGCTGTAGAGTTTTTGTTATGCTTGAAAGGGTGTAAAATAAGTCACAACCTCTCCATTGAAGCCAGTATGGCATTTTTTGTTATGTTCCCAACACCGCAATGCCATAGAGATGAACCCTATTCATTGTGAACCCACTAAGCCACTTGTAAAGCATTCAGCCAACAAATAAGCCTGAGACAGGTGTGCTCATGAAATACATTGTTTTACCAGATGCTTGTTGATCCCAGACAAATATCAAAGGAGAGTCTAAAGATCTTCTTGCCCTCCAACATTTATACACTAATGTCAAAAAAAGGTTTTGAGTAAATATTTAAGTAATATTCTCTACTACGGATGTGATCATATGCAATTTTGTTGGAATTTGTCTATCCTGCACATTATCATCATTAGTGTAGAATTTTTAAATAGGAACATGAATTGTTGAGATGGCAATAAAAATCAGTTTGATTTGTATAAGTGTTCTTGTAAAGCGATATACTTATCTATAACGTTCTTCTGATAATATTTGTCACAGGAGCTAGGAGCAAATGATTTACTCTCAGACTACAGTTAGTTTATTTTTTTCATATACGCCATGATATAACTGGTGGAACACAGAGATTTGCACGTAAAAGATGTTTTGATTCAGAAGTTTTTCTAACAAACTTATCAAAAAATGAGTTTGACTAAAACTAAACTTATTTTCCCCCTCATATTTTACTCATAGAAAAAAAATTAAAAATAAAAACCTATTCTATTTGGACAAAATGTTCTACTTACTCTGATCTATTTATTTATTTATTTATCTCCGTATCTATTGATTTCTATTCACTGAATAAAAAAACCTACATCACAATGAATGGTTATATTAAAAACATAATAAATGGTTCATTCTTATTACTCCATCCCATTGACAGACAACTAAGCAAGCATATAAGAAGATTTAGTTGAGTACTTTACTTAGTCTGAAGAAATTTAAATCTGCATCTCCTATTTTACTTCCATGCAGAATATCTGGAAGGGTTTCCTTCAGTCACTTTCACTGGAGGTATTTCATTATCTTACCTTATACTTGGATGTGGAGACATTTATTTTTTACACTTGTTAGTCATGCAAGCTGATTGTGAAACTATCGGAACACGGGCATTGCCCCATGGTTGCTTGCCATTAAAACGTTGACATGATCCTCAGCACAATGTGGGCCTGTGGCAAATGGCATCTTTCAAACCACTATTAGGCATAGCTGAGATTAGTGGTGGGATCTTTCCCAGTCAGCAGATTGGACATAGACAGCCTTTTTTGAGGGGAGAAAAGAGAATTTAGCCATATGAACACAAGCTGTTAAGTTTATATCGCTTGAGACAAATTTTGACAACCAGCATACATCTAAACTTAAAAAACTGTGCCAGATCTGTGTGCTCAAACAAGCCAAAGGACAGAAATGACCTGCTGTAAGAAGTCATCAGTTTTACACCTCCCAAAATTTAGAAGCCTCAGTTTTGCCTGAATCTTTTGCAGAGAGGGAACAGATGATATCTTAACTTAATTTTGTGAAAGGGTAAAATAAAATGCAGAGGACTCATAGGAGCTGAGGTCATGCTCCAGACTTTTTAATTTACACGTGGCAGTTCTGCCCATGAAGTCTTTAAGAACCTTCCCTTGTTAATATTTTTTAAATCTTTTTGTGTACAAGGGTATGGTGTGTACCATATAAGACATTCTACACTCTCTGTATGCTTGTAAATGCAAAGTTTGAAAGTAACAGACACCAATCACTCATTAGAGCCATTAGCCCTGTGTGACAAGACCATAAATTTAGTTGTTTGAAGATAGATATACCCTTTCAGTTCCCAAGGCATAGCAATAAAAACTGCCTCTAACATTGTAAGCCAATGTTTACAGAAAAACCAGCTGAAAAGTGTTGAAACATAGTGGAAACAAAATGCCAGTGAGAATCTGTGAAGCATCCGCAGATACTTTTGCTTGTTATTGCTTTGACTTAGTCAATGGTAATAAATTGTTCCTGACAAACGTTTTTCCTGAATCTTGCCACAGACTTTGAGACAAGGTAGAATAAATATGCCTGAAAACACCATCACAAACAAGAGAGCCCTTTAGGAAGGACAAGCCATTGATTCTGTTATGTTTTTATTATTTTGACATTCATCAGAACAAGTGCTGTATGGTTTAGTGATACTCTTGCACTTAGAAAAGAGTACATAAGATACCAATTCTTCTAGAGAGCAATACAGAATACACAAAGATGGCACCAGTTATAATCTAAAAGCCTTTGAATTAAAGGTTCCAAATTGTTTTTTAATTACTTTTAAAAAATTACCCTAGTAAAATAATTATACAAAGTATTTATTCATTCTTGATTCTTCAAGAGATTGTAACTGCAAACTTCTTGAATACTGAATAATAAATGGGAAAAAATAATATGTGAAGGCTGAAAAGGGAATGATTAACGATTTTTCAGGATATGCAGCTAAAATTAAAATGGATTCATAGTAAGCAATTCAGCCTTTGGACATATTTGAATTTTTTAGCAGCAGCATGTAATACTTGAGAAATGCACCCAATGACCTGTAGAGGACCAAGGTTTGATTTAGAGAAGTCCTCTCAATATGTGGACCTCATTGTTCAAAGAATGCATGAAATGTTACTTCTCAGGTGTACTTACTGGATCACGAGCAATGGTGAAAGCAAAAAGGATGCAACTCTTCCTTTCTGATGAGCAGACAAAGTGAAAGAAAGAAAGGTTTGCCCTAGTCATTTTAATTTTCTACATGCAAAAGTAAGATGTCCTTGCTGATAGACATGAGCTGGTGCGTTAAAGGAGATAATAAATTCCTTTTTTGGTTGGTAGCAATTGTGACATGTAAAACTAAATAGTAATTCTAAAAGAGGCGAAACAATAATTTCTTTTTAATTAATTCCATTTCTTCTCACATTATCTTAATAAAACACAACAGTTTACCAACTAGTGTAATTTTCAATTTAGTGAATTCAACAGTTTTTAGCACTAACTCCCAAAGTCATTAATAACTGTTAATAATCAGATAACTGTCGTGCAATAGCCATTATTAGTTAAGTATTGCTTTTAAATCCGTTTCAAATTTCATAACTCTTTTTGGAATAGCTAGTTTTTTATATATTGGAATAATACTTTTTTTTTCATCTAAATTGTGTCTGCAGTGTTTTAAATTTTTAATAGAGGAAAAGTAATGCAGCCTACATTCACTGCTGTATTTATTGCAAGATAAATTGACATGCTTGTAAAGGTGGGTCTAAATCACAAAAATTAGAATATTCTCTAACAGATCTGAGTGTGTTGATAGATACATCCAAAATTTGTAAACATGGAAGCTTCAAAGGGAAATATTCAAAGACAATGAGATGAAAGAAGTTTGGTATTGCAAGTTCAGAGACATTAAGACCGCTAGACAGAAATTTTCTATTTATATTTTGATTCTGACAGAAAAATTATTCTGTTACCAAAGTTTTATGCAAGAATGCTTGTATTTTTCAAATATTTTTTTCTTAGGATAGTTAAGTTGTATTCTTGTAATGTTAATATATAAGTGATTAGAAGCAACACCTCATAGTATGAACACGAAAAACAAGGGCTCAGGAAGGTTTAGATTACTGTTGCATCATTTTGCTATTCTACTTGTCATATTACAGTCAAATAGTTTCAGGTGTCTGAAAAGAAATTTTAGATTGACTTCATAGCTTCATAAGATTTACTTTTCGTATACCTTCTCTTTAAGCTTTGTCCTGCATTTGGAATAAAGCAAGCTCTGTTCTTGTCTGACAGATACACGGGCACCTAACGTAATAGTGACAATAACCTTCATATATCATGAAAATTGCTTGCATTTACTTGCTATAAAGGCCTTTTTAAAAATTAAGACAGAATTTGTTTTCAATTTCCATACAATTTTTGTCTCTTATCTTTCATTCTCAAATTCCTACCAAACTTGCAGAAAGGAATCTTAAAGTCCCTGGCAGATAAACCAGTTGAAAAAGAAAAATTGAGATATAGGTCCACTGTTGAATATAATTCAGTCAGCAGTTAATCTAATATACTGTCATCTCATCTACTTGCATGGGCACTGAAATACCTACTTGTGCCATCACTTTGCTTTAAGGTGAACGATAAGACTACACACTCATTGCATTCCTTTTACTTTTTCTGTTTTAGTGGAACTGTATTATGATTTGGAAATGTTTACAGAGCATTACTGTACTGTAATTACAACTACAAGGCAAATCACAGGGCACGGTTTTCACTGTAGTCTCAAACCACCCCCCCTAACCAACTAGACTGAGGCTGTCAGAAACAGGAACACTTGCTGTGAAGAAACTATAAGAAGACTTGCATGCCAACACTCAGAACAAATGTTAAAAATTACCTGATTCATTGCAGAACTGCTGATTAAGTGAAAGCAGGGGGAAAATAAATAAATAAATAAATATGCTGATAATCTGCCATGTTAAACATGGGAAAGATCCAATAGTTTTTTTTTCCCTGTGCTGATACTGGAGGGCTTTACTTCATTTTAGCGTTCCTTTTTACACCAATTTTACGATAACTGCAACAATAGGGAATATTAAACCTGCTGAGTAGACAGAAATATCTTTTCTGTTTCTATGGGAACAAAGTCTACTTCATACCCTCCTACTCAAAATGTTTTAATTCCTTTGTCCCAGGCTGTGTAGACTTCTCCCAAGAATACAACCATGGGAAGAGGTGCTGAAGCATGTTCCTTTCACTTTTTGAAACACAGAGAGTCCACTGCATCCTCTTGTCTCTGACCCTTCCAGCAAGAAAAATCGCTGATCCTTTCTCTTGTAATCACTGGTGTTAATGAACGACCTTCTTTACATTAGAAGTGTCTCCCTTCTTATAGACCACACAGCTGTGTGACCAAAACACTGACATTTAAAACATGTTAATGGGGAGGGGAGGGAAGCATGGTTTAATTCTGAACCACTAATGTCCAATTTTAATCTGATTTAGAGTAGTGGATGTGATTAAAACTGATTATAAATGAGAAGCTTCTACTTCATTCAATCTACTTAATGTTTTCACCTCTACTATACAGGATATGTACTTTTCAGCATTTTCTCATTTTAAGCCTAAACAAAGGGTTTCCATAAATCATCTTGCATGCATTTGGTTATGCAAACAAGAAAAAAAATGACAAGTCATCCTTTGCCAAAAGAACCTTAGGTTCAGAGATATCATTTGATCATTTTATACATATAACTCTCATATAAATTTGTATGACATAATCTTCCCCTTTTATTTGTCAGAAGAGAAAATAAAAGCCAAGGATAAAGAGGATCAAACTGCCAGCTATTTTTAGCATTTTAAAAGTGGTTTAGAATCAGGTTGCCTTTTCTGTGCTAACAGCCATAGAAAAGAGGGCGACACATTGGATTGTGTCTAGCTTGTTCTGAGGGTTGTCCTATGCAGAATGCAAGCTGACCACACGTTAGTGGAAAATGAGAGATGCAGAACAGAAGTCTAGCTTAACTTTCTCTGTCATTTATTTTCTTTCATCAGAACTATTAAAAGCCTTATGGCAAAGCACTGAACCCCTCAGCTGCAGATCATCAAAGACTTCTTAATTTTAATAAAAGAATTCTCAACTCACTCAGACTCTTCATTTGTTTTTTAATAAATAGCAGATACAATCAGTTTTGATCCTTATAAAATACATAATCTCCTAAAAGAAAGTTTCTCAAACTTTAGATTCTTAGCCTTTTTTTTGTGTGAGAAGGCATGACATTACTTTTGGGTTTTTTGCCATGTCCACTTTCAGTAGTTAACCCTCTGACTTTATCCTCCATGTCATGTCAGTTGCAGACTCTTACATCTCTGCTATTTAATCTCAGCACTCCCAAAACTAAATTGAGGCTTTGATTTAGAACAAATTTTACTGCAAAAAATACATTTTGTAGACTGCAATTCGATGCTTTCCTTTTTTTTTTTCCTTCTCAGAATCTTGTCCCTTGGTTAGTATACAGATTCTTCTGAAGACCCAAATGCATCTTTGTTCCAGCTTTGAAGCTGGTAAATCCTTTCATTATCATCATCATACAACCATTGAAGTCCAAAGGATCAACAAAATAAAATGAGTGATCTTTCTTTCTAGTAATGAAAATTGATGTCTATATATATTCACTAGTACCATTATAATATAAGTGAAAGTGTAGCAAAACCATTTCTGGTTTTGGAAACACATTAGGTAGGTCAGGCATATGAATGGGCAGGTGTCTGATGCCCAGGGGACACAGTTTTTAAAAATATCTCAAATAATTGCCTAAGACCCCCATAAGGAGAAGGTTCTTTGTGTATATTCTCTTTCAGAGAGATTCATGTGTTCACACATTCTAGAAGTTTAAGTCATCCATGGCTGACTACTTCCCACAGACACTAAATATTCAATTTTCACTGCCTGAAATGCAGGTGCTTCTCAAGCAGATATCTGGTACATTTGTTTAGAGGCAGATGAATCAATAAGACAGCGCCTTTTGGGCAGGCAACTATTCTGACCTGCTTGAAAAAGGAGGTCACTGTCAAGGGTGCCTCCAAGGCATATTCTGTTCTGCCAGCATGCACACTAGCTTCAGAAGCTGGTGGTATGGCAGGTTTGTTTTAAAATGAGCTACCAGGCATTTAACTGGACTCAGCAACCAGTCAAGACAGTCTGTCTTAAAGGTTGCATCGGCTGTATAATAACAAAGACCTCATCGCCTGACTGTGTAGTTCCTTTCCGTTTTGCTCTCTTATTTATTTTGTTTGCTTTACCATTTTTTCTCTCTGATTCACAATCTTTTCCCCACAGTGAATCCTGTGTGGAAGTTACAGTTCTCTATAGTCTAAATCTACTCTTTCTTCAGTGCGTAGTGCAGAACAGGTCCAAGTTCTGGTGTCACTGAGGAAACCTCTGAGCTGATTGCTCATTTCTCTGCAGCCAGGGTCTCCAGCAGAGTAAAAGAGCACAGTTAAACTTGGGATTTGTCTCTCTCCTCCATACAGTTAAGTGCTATGCCTGGGGAGAGCAGGTTGACAGAGAAGTATATAAATTAGCCACGTGATTTTGTAGGACTCTCCTATGTGTGACTTTAAGCTTGTGTTTTCTTGCTGAAGTATCATAAGCGACACAAAGGAACTGGAGTAAGAGTAGTGTTACAATTTACTCTTGGTAAAGTCAGGGCAAAACATTAGATATGAGATGATTCTTCTTGGTGGATGCCAAGCCAACAATTTTTACGTTGGAGAATCAGTAACTGCACTAGATCAAACTAAATCTTCCTGTGAAAGAGTTACCATGACTGTACTCAGTGAAATGCAGAGACCTGTACACCCACAATGAATAGTCTGGAATAATTCAGAACCTCATATTTTCTTACTTTATGATGTATGTAGTCTGGTATCTATTATTCCCTCTTGGCTAACAAGTAACAGTACTGCCCTTCTGTAATTCTACTGATTGTTTATACACCAGACTGACAGAAGACTCAATGCATCCTAACTCTGTCCTAAGTCCATTGAGAAATAGAGTATATTATCGATATTTTATATATATATAATATTTTCTAAAAATCTCCAAAAATTTTTAATAATTTAATACCTCATATTTGATGTGGCAAAAAGGTTTGACAACTAAAAATTTCAAGAAATATTTCTTATGAGAAAACAGATCTTAAAATGGAACCATCAAAGAAAAAATTCATTTTCACATAATAACATAAACAAATAAATTTTAGAGCTACTGATTTTCTATTTGCATTCCAAAGTATTTTTCATCCAAAATTGAGTCTATTTACATTTAAACAACTGGATGGAAGGAAATAGTTCAAAATTATTTATCTTAAATGTTTAAAATGATTCAATCAGATATTTTGTGTTGAATGACTTGTTCATGGAAACTGAAGGGAGAGAAAAGTGTAATGGCAAACTTTGGATGCTGATTGAGAACGAGAAATCCATCTCTCTTGCAGTTCCCATTTGCTTTTTCCAGAGTTCTTCCATGAGTTGCTATAGTTACTATTCAACAGAGGAAGTTACTTGAAGGCTGGTGAGAAGCGTGTTGTTCTATCTGCCCCTCATGTATTGCTGCATCTGATCTGTTGGTTGATGGTGCCCCACGCAATGATCAATGTGATCCAAGTGAAGCCGTTTTATTTTGGGTTCGTTCTGCTTTTATAGAATTGTTTAACTTTAGCCAGCCTTCAACAGTTACCTTCCTAATTTGCATAACACAACAGAGTCATTATAACCTTTTATAACCTTGAGGACACTGGCTATGGCTTCCCAGCTCCTCCCAGCCACAGTGCTTGGGCTGCTCATTGTGTGCTGCCACCCAACAATTCCCCCGTTTTCTTTTTGAGCGACCCAAGCACCATTAAAAGCATCAAAACACTTAAAACTACAATAATGGCAATCAAGATAAACAATCCTTGCTTTAACGCTCCAACAAGCCATTTTCTTGACTTGTGACACAGCTTCAAGAGCTGCAACTCCTGGGGCTAATAAACCTACGAAAAATTTTTCCTCAAAACTCCAAAAACGTATTGTATACTTGGTGTAAACAACGTTAACTTCCCCAAATAACAAGGTCCACCAACTGGTTTGCTGGGTATTCCGCCCCCATGCTCTGTCACCACAGATTAGAAAACATCCGGGTGGAAGAGCCTTTTCAGAACCGTTATTCCAAATTCCTTTTTCTGTCAAAAGACCACCCCAGTTTCTTCTTCCGATGTGAGGTCCTCTTGCTCCGTTGTCTTCCTTTATTTCCAGGGCTTGATCCACTTTCGTGGCACCCAGCGAGGTCCAATATCTGTTAGGACACAGGCAGAACCTCTTCCTGTCATTTTTAGTTCAACAGGTTCTTTCTATTCACCTGAGTCTCAGTCTTTGTATTGTACCTTGCTGGTCCTGGTTATTCAATCCTGATTCCAGTGATCGATGATGATTGGAGGGCTATTCCTAGTTCCAGTAAGGCGCAAAAAAATTTAACACATAAGTCTCTTTTGCAATTCTTTCACTAGGGGGTAGTACACTTCCTGGGTGGAAGTGTTGATCTGCTGGAGGGTCGGGAGGCTCTGCAAAGGGATCTGAACAGGCTGGACTGCTGGGCAGAGTCCAACGGCACGAGGTTTAACAAGGCCAAATGCCGGGTCCTGCACTTGGGGCACAACAACCTGTGCAGTGCTACAGACTAGGAGAAGTCTGTCTAGAAAGCTGCCTGGAGGAGAGGGACCTGGGGGTGTTGGTTGACAGCCGACTGAACATGAGCCAGCAGTGTGCCCAGGTGGCCAAGAAGGCCAATGGCATCTTGGCTTGTATCAGAAATGGTGTGACCAGCAGGTCCAGGGAGGTTATCCTCCCTCTGTACTCGGCACTGGTGAGACCGCTCCTCGAATCCTGTGTTCAGTTCTGGGCCCCTCACCACAAGAAGGATGTTGAGGCTCTGGAGCGAGTCCAGAGAAGAGCAACAAAGCTGGTGAAGGGGCTGGAGAACAGGCCTTATGAGGAGCGGCTGAGAGAGCTGGGGTTGTTTAGCCTGGAGAAGAGGAGGCTGAGGGGAGACCTCATTGCTCTCTATAACTACCTGAAAGGAGGTTGTAGAGAGGAGGGTGCTGGCCTCTTCTCCCAAGTGACAGGTGACAGGACAAGAGGGAACGGCCTCAAGCTCCGCCAGGGGAGGTTTAGGCTAGACATTAGGAAAAAATTCTTTACAGAAAGGGTCCTTGGGCACTGGAACAGGCTGCCCAGGGAGGTGGTTGAGTCACCTTCCCTGGAGGTGTTTAAGGCACGGGTGGATGAGGTGCTGAGGGATATGGTTTAGTGTTTGATGGGAACGGTTGGACTCGATGATCCGGTGGGTCTCTTCCAACCTGGTTATTCTGTGATTCTGTGATACATCTCCTCCCCCTTTTTGTTTTTATAGAACTGTTTAACCGTAGCCGCCTTCAACAGTTGCCTTCCTAATTTGCATAACACAACAGAGTCGTTGTAACCTTATATAACCTTGAGGACCCTGGCTATGGCTTCCCAGCTCCTCCCAGCCACAGTGCTTGGGCTGCTCATTGTATGTTGCTACCCAACATTTGGTATCAGGCCACTTTCAGGTTCTGGGCTCCCAGTACACCACTAGGTCACCTAACCAATAACCATAACCAGGTTGTGTCTTAGTCAATTTCTACATCACAGTTTTATTTTGACAAACTGACGTTTCACAGATAAAACACTATTGCAAGATAGTGGAATATAGATTAGACGTGCACATGTGGAAAGTTAAGTTCTACAGCATGTCCATCTGCTGTGTCGGTGGTTTTTTTTACTGTTTTGCCTGATGCTTTCAGTTGCTCTCCCTGCAAATACTGGTTTGAATATAAACACATTTCTTCATTTCCAATGGGTTATTGAAGTTCATAAAGATGTGCACGAAAAAAATTCTTCGGTATAGTGACTTGAAAATGGTAAACTACCATTGCCCAACTGGAAATATTTGGATTGATTCCTTGCCATATATGGGTTAATTATGTTTGTTGATTTTATAGCCAATGCATTTGATTTTAAAAGTTCACTCTTTTCCATATAGGAGAAGCTATGTATGTATTTATTTTCATCTTTATCTAGCCCCAAAAGCTAGTAAACAAAGATATGTATTAGACAATCAATAGCAAAGGTATCCAATGAGTTGCTCAGCAGAAAATTTCCTAACACAAAAAATAATTTAAATAAAATTCTGATACAATTTTAATGCAGCAATCTTGTGATTTTATTCAGGCACATTGTGGTATATTACATGCCATTTGTCAGAAGTAGTTTGGAGCCTTAAAAACAAAACATTGCACATGTCAATTTTTGACCTCAGCTGTAAAAACTTTGTATATGATTCTCCTACATGCTTGCATTCTACATGGCTGAATTAATGAATATAAGAATAACAGGCCTCCAAGGTGATTTATATGCATTGATTAAATGTCAGCATTGAAATGCAGTAGGACCTATTGCTACAGACACTGAGAACAAAGACAAGAAAATTATAACCATTGGTTAAACAACTTACTTATTAATTCTTTTTTGCATGTACTTATGTTTTCTATTTTTCCCAAAAGGATATTCAAATAAACATTTGGAATTTTTTACATTAAGTTATTTAATTTTACATTTGCAAGTCATACTACGTGTTCTTTTATTGTATATTAATGTGTACAGTATAGTAAAGTTGGGGAAAACACTAACTTTTGCAATGTAAGAGAGAATTAAAAATGCCCATGGAATACTAAGTGATTGTATTCAGAGGAAATAAAATTAAAATCTTGCCTTCATCTAACTTAACAGAAAGACTGTAAAAGTAGATTAGACTTTAAAAATGTGCTTATGTCATGGAGAGACATTGCTCAATTAAATCTCAATGAAAAAGTTAATTTTCTATCTTACCAGCATACTTTAAATATCCATCATAACTACCATGACAAAGCAGCTAAGATCTCCCAGAACTCGAATAACCCATATGTGAAAACACTCCCTTCACAACAAATTAAAAAATTAATTGGTGACCCAAAATGTCAAAACTACTTGATGCTTCAATATGGTGCTGCCTCCAAATTTGACCTACACCTTGTGCAGAATGTATTGTATATCATATTATCTACAAGTGGTGTGTTAAACACAGGTTAAGCATTTCCACATTATTAGAGTCAGACAAACCTTGCTTGACTAGTGATAGTAATTAAAAAGTGTATGATGCTATTGTGTTCTTGTTAATCATTAAGCGATTCATAGTAATGATTGATTAAAATATATGTGAAGGGTTGAAGCTTTAGAATCTATATGTTATTTAGATTTTTCCCTAATTAGTACAATTTAGCATTTACTGACTCAGCAAGGTATTATTCCCATCTTTCCATCCTGACTAAATCAGAGATTGGGAAACATTAACAGATTCTTCTATATTATTTTGATCAAAGACTGAAAGAAGGTATGTTGCATCACAAGTAATAATAATAATAATAATAATAATAATAATAACAATAATAATAATAATAAACACTGAATAGCTGAGACATTCAAAGAATTGAGCTACATAAGTTGCAAGTATAGAGGGAAGCTCATATCAAATATCTCTGAACCAGTAGAGAAACAGGTGGTAAAAATGTAAATGTGCTTGTAGGCAGGAAAAATAGCATATTTACTCTGAAAAGATTAATTCAACCAGGATTTAAGACTGAGATGGCAGATGCATACATTTTAAAAAGGGAATGTACATAAAACACCATTAAAAAAGCAAACAAACAAAAATCTTAAGACTACATTGTTAAGAATTTGTGTATTGTTAAAAATTTTCTCTCATACTCAAGAGCTGATTAATAAGGTTCTTCAACAACTTATTATGTGGTTGTATGTACATCCAACTACACATTTTAACAGTACTTCGACCATTGTATGTGGGGCTGAAAGATGTTCTCATGTATCAGTACACAAATTATTTCTGGTTCATTTCCAAAATTGTTCTGTACCATGTTCTTTTCCAGCTCCTGAAGTTCCTGAATGTTGTTTACTATGGTGATGAATGCCAAAAAGAAAATAAATGGATAGTTGCATCTCCTGTAATGTCTGATCTTTACCTGCTTCAGGGTCAGTATGGGGTCTTGATTCCCAGTTCTGAGAGACAATTTAGATCGAGAAGTAAGCATCACCAAATAAGACATTTATTTTTAGTGTCACAAAAATGATGTGGGGGGACGATAGAAAAAAGACAGATGGCTTATAAAGACATCAAATAGTTAATTTCCAGTTGTTCAGAAAAGAGGCTCCCTGAGGCTTATGCTGCATCTTGGTATTTATTGAACTTTAAGCTACAACCAACAGGCTGGTTAATAACAATTCATGCAGCTGTCAATCTTTTTGACCAATGTCATCAATATTTCACGCTGCCAAATAACAACAATTAAGAACCAGGACTGGAAGAAGCACTCAGGGCTAAAGTGTTTCTAGCACTATAATGAAATCGACAGTGTAGGACAGACATTTCCAATGGGCATTCAGAGAAAGGTTTTCCTGTGATTTTCTTTTCCAAACAATGTGAATCAATGTTCTTTATTACACACTCAAAGTGTTCATGCACTGGATAAATTTCATAATCTTATAATACTCAAATAAGTATATTTTTAAATGAATATTTATCAGGTAAACTAGATTTTTAACTTGAAAGCAATGCCTAGATTTTGGCAAATATTTACATTCAACATTAGCTGAGGAATCTGCCCTCCAGCCCAAATAAGCAAAGTAAAAATTCTAGACATTTTTTTTTCAAAAATTTCATTTAAGTTTTCATAATTCACATTAAACATGCCACACCAATAATTCTGCTTCCAGTCATAATCAAAGTTGTAGGCATAAAAACTTTTTAATGGTAACCAGCAATGTCGGAAAAAAATTATAAAAGAAAAAAAAGAGCTATGTTCCTCCAATTCTAAATGACTTAAGTTTTTATTTCCAGAATTTAATGTATGTATGTTCTAACTCTACGTAAATAATACCATGCTCATAACTAAGCCTACTGAGGATTAGTAGGTATCAGCAGTTTTGCTTTGAATTTATAAAAGTCTATCAAGGTTTTTAACTGTGTTGATTAACATGCTTCTACAAGCCCACTCGTCACATCTCTTAAATATCTCTTAGATTCAAAATAAATTTCTGTATTTCTCTTAAGCTGTAACAATGTTACAAAAGTGACCAGATAAGATTAAGATAGTACCCTACTATCTAGGTTGGTATTTGTTTCTTTTGCAGTGAGCTCCAGCACAGTTTTTAGCTCAGATTTTTTTTTATTTGATGCTATCGAAGAAAAATGAAGGTAAAGACTCCAATTAAATATCAATGTCCACAGCAGCAGACAACTTAAACAAATTCACAGGAGTGAAAACAAGTATGCAACTTCATTCTGCTTTTAAAGATGCAACATAAATCCCTATTCAGCTAGGCTCACTGTACATTCTTCAATAATATCCTTACATGAACCAAGGACTCCCAATCTTTTGGCTTACTGAAATGAATGAATACTTTTAATATAAAATGGATTAATTAAAACACAGAGGAATATACATATAGTACTAAGATATAATGAACAAAAAAACTACCAAGCAGAACAGCAGCAGAAGAATTATTAACTCCACAAGTACCTGGGAACATGCAATGAAAATTAGTTAAAATTGAGGGACCTTTTAAAGATATAGATTTGCATGACTATTACTCTTTAAATGGAAAAGATGTAGGCATCAAAATATTTTAGACCAATTTTAAAATAGATTAAAGATTTATGTTACTTACACAATGTCACTAAAATTTGAAAAGACTTTGTGGATCCCAGATAGAAAAATTGTAACCAAGGTAGGGACAATAGGTATATGTCCTGTAGGGATCACTTTGACAACATTGGTAGTGTGGGAGTAGTAGTACTATTTGTAATTACAATAGTTATATGAATTGCACTTAAGTATTATGTGGGTGTTCACAAACATGTCAAATGGGTCAGAGATGTAAACAGAAAACTAAGAGTAGGACATATGAATGAGAATTTAGAACATTTCCAGTAAGGATTTGGGTTCCAATATTTTACATATGACAGATATTGAGTTTACCTCTTAATTTTACTACTCTTTTTATTATTTTTAAGTTTCTGCTAGTTTGGAACAAAATACAAATTTATTAAATACTAAAGATTATATGCATAAGAAAGATATTCTAAAAAATTCTTCTTGCAGTAAAAGTCATACTGATGATGTTCCTTTCTTCAATATATACAGAGACCTCATCTGGGATATAGGATGTACTCCTTAGTCTAATGATACAAACATAGACAAGATACCAGTAACTGTGCAGGAGAGAAAGAGAGATTGACCACAAAAGTCCAGCTTGAAATGGTCGGTTTAAAGTAATAAGCCATCCAGAGAACAGTGAGGATTGCTTATACCGCAAGGGACAATATTTTACCTGCATTTCTCTTGCTGCCAGTCTATAGTTGTTTCATTGCACCTACTGGAGCTTCTGTCCTCTCTGTGGTTACTTTGCTCCTCCTAAATACATATATTTATGACGTAAATACTTGGCTACTCGAATCTTATTAAAACTTGAGGGAAGTTTCAGTGGTAAGACTGAAATTCATTTTTTTTTGTTGGCTTTTTTCTCACTTTTTTTTTATTCAACGGGCAGAATAGAGAATTCTGAAATATTCAGAGTTTTTTGAAAGGAACAGTACAAATTCTGTCACACAAGAGAAATGCTTTTTTTTTCTTTCTCCTTGGTTTTTCTTTGTGTGACTGAATAATGCCCCAGGAATTTCATCTGTTTTGAGAACAGAGCCTACATACAGATATAGGATTATATGCAGAAGTCTGTAATTCCCACCAACTATTGCAGTTTTCAGAAAGACCTAAAATAAAGTGGCCATTTTGTTGATGGGGAGGGACGGGGAAAGATACTTCTTGTGGAAAATTCTTTTAACATGGGCCATCCTGATGGAATTTTCAGTGTAAATAAAATCTGAAGGGATGGTTATTTTGAATCTTTAGGCAAAGAGGAAAAATAACAAATAATTAAATGAAATAAGAACTATCTCACCTATGCATCTCAGATACCTACAGATAAAACTCACTATTAAAATTCAACTTGGGAATTAGATTCTCAGATATGAAACTTTAAGGAGTTGGACTGGCTTTTAGAGACCTCTTCTGTTAAACAGAATAGTTGGGATGGATCAGAAAGGTTGAAGGAAATAGTGTTGTGTTCAACAATGAAATTTTTATGTTTTGATCTGTTTCTAAGGTTTGTGTATAATGCAGTTTAACCCTGGCCAACAACTCAGCCCTGTACAAAGGCTTGCTCACTCTTTGCTAGCAGGATAAGGAAGAGAATCAGATGGGTAAAAGTAAAGTATCTAATAGGTTGAGACAAAGACAACTCAACTGGTAAATCAAAAGCTGCACACAAGCAGGAAAAAATAAGGAATTCATAGAATCACAGAATAACCAGGTTGGAAGAGACCCACCGGATCATCAAGTCCAACCATTCCTATCAAACACTAAACCATGCCCCTTAGCACCTTGTCCACCCGTGCCTTAAACACCTCCAGGGAAGGGGACTCAACCACCTCCCTGGGCAGCCTGTTCCAGTGCCCAATGACCCTTTCTGTGAAAAGTTTTTTCCTAAAGTCCAGCCTAAATCTCCCCTGGCGGAGCTTGAGGCCATTCCCTCTTGTCCTGTCCCCTGTCACATGGCAGAAGAGGCATTAATACACTACTTCCACTGGCAGACAGATGTTTATCCATTTCCAGGAAAGCAGGGTCCAATACTTGCTAAGAAAAACACTTAAACTCTGAACATCCTCCCTTGCTTCTTGTTCCTCTAGCTTTTATTACTGAGCATGTTGTTATGTGGTATGGGATCTCCCCTTGATTAGCTGGAGTCAGCTGTTTCAGCTCTGTCTGCTCCCAACTTCTTGTGATCCCCCATTCTCCTCATTGATGGGGAAGTATGAGACATAGAGGAGGCCTTGACACTGAGCAAGCAGTGCTCAGCAATTGCTGAAACATCCCTGTCTAATCGGGATTGATCTGGTCACCAATCCAAAACAGCACCCTACAAGCTGATACAAAGAAAATTAATTCTATCTCGGCCAAAACCAGTACAGCATAGTTTACTGGTTATGACAGTGTGGGTCCTGGCCATCAAAATTTTTATCTCCTCTCACATCTTTCACACTTGAACTACAAAATGAGGAGGTTAGCTTATTATCTCCCAGCTGTCTTTGCATTGCTATATGTGGATGATGCAACATCAGGTATTGTGTTACGCATCCAGCTAATAAATAGCTGCTAGCTGATTGTCTCCTAGGAAAGTGAAAAATACAAAAAAGTATTAGGTGTTCCAGGGTGACCCGTGAGAATGAATCCCTGAATTCATGTGGAACTGAATTGAAACAGCCCAATGTGGCCGAGGACAGATATGTTCTGAATTTATAATGCTGAATGTTGTAACATTTATTGAACAAGCAATTGGAGAAAGTACATGTGGTAGGCTAGCACACAGTTTAGACTACAAAGTAAAGCTTTTTCACAAATAACACTATGAACATTTTGATAAGTGCATTATATGTATTTCTTCTTTGTCTACACATAATATCAACATTTCAGGTTTTCTTTTTGGACTGTCTTGCATCAAGAAAAGACACATTTGGCAGCACATTAAACTGAACAGCTGGTGCATTGGGTCAGCAAAATACATGGTTTTCTCTCTGGATGTGTTGTCTAAAATGTAAAACTTACCAACCAGCATTCTGTAGAACACGTCTATTACTAAATGTTCTGTTACTGGTTGCAAGTAGAAAGATGTTTCTCTATATGCATAGAATCTGTTAGAACATTAAAGGCAATTTGTCTGCCCACACAGACCTGCAATTCAACAGAAATTACACCTTATCTTCTCATTGTAGAGAAATCAGAGCTAGAGGAAGGGAACCTCAACAAATCAGTTTTATGGTATGTTAGAATCGAATGAGCTGAGCACATGCAGAGAATGTATTTCAAATATATATTCTTAGTATACTTTAGGTTTTAAAAGATTTCAAAAGCATTAGATTTGAAAAGCCTTCATTAACAAATGTTCAGGATCTAAGCAACATGTCTGTTTGCAGAAAATATGTGAAAATAAAGCAACTGTTTTATAATTATAAAAGGAACTGAGAGTTTTCATCTTTGTTGCATTTTCACCTAATGATCTCCTGGTGTTTAATGAAGGCAATATGGAAAAGATTACTTCCTTGCTGCATATAAAGGGAAGGTTGGTTTATAGTTGCTTGGATTAGTTCTAATTTATATATTATGCTAATAGCAGAGTCGTCTATAAAAGCTAAGTTGACATTTTCTGGAGTACTATGGAAAAATAAAAATATTTAGGATTCCCCCAGTCTGAAGAATCCAGTGTAGAATATTTTAGGGGAACACTGTTTTTTAATCCCCTTACATTTTATCTAACTCTCCCAAACTTTTTCTGATCAATATGAAATTCTTTTTTCATTGAAAATGTAGAGATGCTAGTTATTCAGATTTTCAAGGCCTCAACTCTTCTATAATTAAGATGTGAAGTTGTTGTCACTGAAATGACACCGCATTTACTAGGAGTTTGATTATACCAGGAATGACCTAATTTTGTTTGTGCCATTTCTTTCATGATTTTTTTTCAATTTGTGGAAGCATTAGGAGTTCTTTAACTGACAGATCTTAGTTCTCTGCATTTCACAGTCATGTCAGGCCCATCTCAGCAGTGCTGAAAAAGTGAGCAAACAAGTTCTTATAATTATAAATAAAGACACAGACTGTTTTCAAAGTGCGCAGTTTGCAAGATAATAGTCCCATGTTACAGGAACATAGTGAGTCTGGCACACTTTACAGCATACTATATAGTACAGTACAATGTTTCTAGTTAAGAAAACAACTGAAGGGTACAAGGTGAAGTGCAGAAGTACCTTTTATCTCTTCTCAGTCACCAGGCTTAAGATGAGTCAGCTCTGAGCCAGAAGCTCCACTCTGTCTTCTGCTAAGTTCATACCATTAAGGAGGATCCTGGTTTCTCTAAAATCGGTAGCTAAAGTCCCACCAGTATCAGCATGCCTGAGATTTCATTTATGCCTTATGAGCTGGTCTTTGGGTCTGCCCCCTTGGAGTGTTTATCTCACCTGTAGCAAGACTATTATATGTATTTTATTATTTTCCCTTCTTGGAAATCTCTGCCACTGTGCAAACACTGATGGGTATGCTATACTTTTAGATGCCCACCAGCTGAGTTCTGATTTCTTTGAGAGACCTTGAGAAGTACAGCGCGCTAGTGTGACAAGAATGAGTGGTGAGCTGGTTTTCTTCACCAGGAAGTTTTGGAGTGCTCTCACAAGTTTTGGAAAAAAATACCTTTACATTTTCAGGTTCCACTTTCAAGGACAAAGTTGCAAGTTGATGTGTACAGTTTAAAAGAAAGTTTTATAAAAGTCTGGAAATATGGTGGGAAGCTTGGCTCATTTGTAAGGCTGGCAAAGACACACGAGATGTTGATAGATCAGTTTCCTTGAAAATATTTGACTTTCAGGACTGGAATTCAGGGAGCAGAATCGGAGTCGCTGGTGTATGTGTTTCAGTATTCTCAGAGAAATACTGTTAGACATTCATCTGTCAAATGAAGGATTCTTACAGTATAGTGAGAATGCGTACTCTGATGATCAAGGAGCTACCTTCATGAACAAAGATATCTTTGCCACTGCTGTTTAGGCATAGCAAAGACCTCAAATTGCTCTGAATAGTTGTTGTTATTTTGACACGGATGTATTTCCTGTGCACAGTTTTTCAGGCCTTTGAGGCACACATAACTTTCAGGTAACAAGTAGGGATTCTTCAAGGTTTAGGTTACCACAGTTTTCTTGCACTTTCTCTCTCCACATATTTGGTGTTATTTTCTCCCACACCTTTCTGTTTCTTTGTCTGAGCTACAGCCTGGATCTGGACAACGTGTTAGAGCTAAAGAATGGTCTGAAATATTGTCAATATGTGGAAATACTTTTTTACAGGAGTTATTTCTTATTCAGTCTATGTAAGCAATACCTTCCTCTACCCACATACCTAACAAATGTAAAGCCGAACGGTTCTTTTCCCAGAAAGGACATTATCATAATAAATCAATTCTTGCTAATTTATGTTTTTACAAATGCATCTCTTTTGGATGACCCCTTGGCTGTTGAATATTACAGTTAAGCTGGTACATGCTGTTAAAAATATTGCTCTATTTTGTCTTTAGCAATCATACAGCAAAATATTGCTCAGCATAAAAATGAAATGATAAAGATAAGTCACTTAATAATTGCAAGATATGCTACTATTTCTCCTGTTATTAAAATGAGTAACATGAGAGGATTTGGAATACACATCCTTAATTATTCTGTCTACTGATGAAATAGAGAACCAATGCCTAAAAAACCCCCACAAAAATTACAAAAGCGGCTTCTATTTTATTGGATTAAAACTTTTTTTTCTCTCCTTAGAGGCTTTTCCCCCGCACTAAGGAACTGTAAGTCCAATTGATTTTTTTGAAGTACTTTGTGAATTATTTAGACACAATTAACACATCCCACTGCAAATTTTCAAAGGGTTAATGTTATTACAACTGGATTTTTCATACATAGTCCCTGAAAAATGGGTTTTCCTAGACATTAAATCTTCATGAATGGTAGTCACAACTTGACATCAGCACTGTTGTCTTCCCATGTCATAACTGACCTCATGATATCTGGAGAAAATGATGAATAAAATACACAAATTATGGGGTGACAGGGGGGAAATCCTTTAGAAATTATGTACTTGATCTTAAGGATAAAATCATCACCTCCACACATTTACCACAGGTAACACAGTCCAGTGGTTCAGACAGAATTAAGCAATTTATAAACAGTTCAAGAATAAAATTAAGGGGTCTTTCTGCATTCTTTACCTAGTTATCAAATGGGATCATATCACGAAATTTTATACAAAATTTACCATGTTGTTGGACAGGGAATAAGAGGTTTGCCTACTACATCCATCTTGGAGGACTATTCCAGAAAGTTTTTTCTTGTAACATCTACTTTTAACTAATTTAAAAGATATATATATATATAAGTTATATGTAAATGTATATAGCCACAGAGCTACAGAACTTTCACAAGTATTGCTTGAAGGTATAAAAATAAAGCCTCGCCTTCTAATTTGATATATGCTGTGCTTCATCAAAACAGTATATATATTTGATCATAAACCTTCTTGGAATCCCAAATAACATGCATTAGGTAAAGCCCATATTCAAGAAAATGAGATGGCCAAAGCAATTCTGTTATAATGTTCTTTGACTAGGATAACGATTGGGTCAAAATCAGACTATCTGGAAAGCAGAGCCTCTCTTTATCCAGAAGCCTGTCCTCCTTCTTTGGGCCAGAAACTTTTTGTCGAGTTATGCTTTTAAAGTGTAGTTATTGCTGCTAAATCATAGAATCATAGAATAATAGAATAACCAGGTTGGAAGAGACTCACCAGATCATCAAGTCCAACCATTCCTATCAATCACTAAACCATGCCCCTCAGCATCTTGTCCACCTGTGCCTTAAACACCTGCAGGGAAGGTGAATCAACCACCTCCCTGGGCAGCCTGTTCCAGTGCCCAATGACCCTTTCTGCGAAAAATTTTTTCCTAATGTCCAGCCTAAATCTCCCCTGGCAGAGCTTGAGGCCATTCCCTCTTGTCCTGTCCCCCATCACTTGGGAGAAGAGGCCAGCACCCTCCTCTCCACAACCTCCTTTCAGGTAGTTGTAGAGAGCAATGAGGTCTCCCCTCAGCCTCCTCTTCTCCAGGCTAAACAACCCCAGCTCTCTCAGCCACTCCTCATAATCCTTGAGATTAAATAAAATGGTTAAACTCCAATCAGTTTACCTGAATTGTACAGATGAAATGCATTGAGATTTCCTTGGGCAGCTCCACAGACTCTGTGATCTCAGCTCTATGAGCTGTCATAAGTAATGTGGGAAAAGTTGTACATTGTAGTGCTCCAATTTCATGTACTGACTTCATCCAGACTTTAAATAATAAGGTCTGAAGTAACAGAAATATCAGAGGTGGTTTTCAACATGAAAAAATATGAATTAATTAGGAAAAAAAAATTAAAACCCTTGCCCCCATAGAAAAACAGAACCCTTCCCCTGAAGGCTCTACCAAATAATAATAGGACGTCACAACTTTATGTGATATAAATATATTTTCAGATATATAACTCTCCTTGCTATATTTTATCTGCTAGCAGAGGCTTCAACAGGAAGGCCTATTGCTTAATTATATGAACAAATTTTAATAGCTAATTTCTTTAGCTTACAACACAGGTTGTATAGCAATATATTTCTTTTATTACTAGTGAAATTAACACCAGTAGTGGCCAAACATTTTCAGCAAACACCTTTTTATTTACTTTAAACTGATTTAGTGTCTAGTATTAAAGAGTAATTCAAGGTGTAAAGGCTTCTTTCTCCATAGGTTATAGTAACTAGTTAGCCAGTAAATCTAAAGTATTAAAAAATATTGCTGGAAGGGATTTCAAAAGGCCTTTGTCTGCCTCTTTGCTCTCATTCTGCATACTTGTTATTGCAAATAGATATTTGCCTAATCCAGTCTTAGAAGACTCCAGTTCTGGAAATTCCAAAATCCCTGAATTAGGGAGATTACAAATTAGGTACAATTTTCTCTAATATGTAATCTCAGGAACCTTTCTTACAATTTATGAACTCTGCAACATGTATTTTTAAGTGTTTATAATTTCTCTTAGCCCTGTTTCTCAGATACTTAAACTGTTTGAAACTTTACTGGGAGAAAGAATCAGCCCCCCATCACATCCATATTGATAAGGAATAAGTAGGTTTTTTTTGCGTTGCTTAAGGTTGTTTCATAGCCCAGTGTAAAGTTAGGTACAAAAGAAAGGATGAAAGAAATAAAAGCCTTCACAAAGGCAATCAGATGTTCTTTCCTCCAGATGCTCCAACAATGAATAGCGGGCTGAAGATAATAAATGATAAAACTTACCTTCATTTTTCCAAGTTTGTCTTTACAGTTTACAATCCAGCCACAACCCAGAGTAATTTGTTTTTGAACTGCAGTATTTTTGATTGGTTTTTTTTTTCTTTTTTTCAGTAAAAACTTTGTTTCAACGTCTTAAATGTTTTGGAAAAAAATATTTTTAGTGGAAAAGATCTATATTGTAAGTATCCTAGAAAAAAATATCATCTTTTTTTAAGAAATCTTAGAAAAATCGTCTGGAAGGGAGCTGGGAAATTTAACTTGTTCTCCCTGTTGAAGATGGATCAGCTGTTGCTGTTTAATTTCTGACAGACGTTCCCTCTTTATTTTAGAAAGCTCCCATATTAGAGAGTCCGCAGTCTCCCTGAAGTGGTTGCTCCCATACATAGGTTTGGGAGTTTGTTCTGTTATCTAACCTAAATCCTCTTTTCTGCAGTTTAAGCCAGTTTAAATGTGGTGAGCTGATATTTTGGTACATGTCTTTTGTGCTGGGAAAATCCTCAGGCCTATGGTATGTGAGGGTTAAAGAGAGTAGAAACTCTTTTGGGTGCTTAAATGTAAAATCAAGGGCTTTTCTAGTCATTAACAAAGAATTACACCTATTTTAATGAAGTCTGATAATATATAGTATACTTTTACTCTCCTTCACTTAAAGCTATGCAAAAATACATGAGGATTTTTGGTGGATGAGTAAGTTAATTAGTTTTCTGATCAACATTCTACAGTTGCCAGTTATGGTCCTTGCAAACTAAAACCCTAAACAAAAATGGATTCATTAAAACAAAAAAAAAAGTCCCTCTTAAAACTAATTCTTAGTACTGACACTCGGTGTGTTTTAACCAATGTGGTTTCGTGTATATATGAAAACACCCACTTTCTGCAGTCAGCAACTGCTCTTTCAGTCTTTCTGGTATGAATTTGCCTTTATATTCAGGGAGGGAGAGTGTTATAACGAATTAAAGAAGAGACTTTGGAACCCTGCCTACTGATGTAAGCATTGGATCAAGCAGTCCAACACCGACCAGTCTGTTGGTAACAGCCTCCAAGTTTGAAGCTGCATCTTGGACAGAGTACAATCTCGTGCCAAACAGTTGCTCCTCTTTTTAAGGAAGGGGGGGAAGCAAGGAGGATGGATACTGGTTTCTTGGATCCAAATCACCCACTATGTATGTCCATTTGGACTATACCCCCACCTTCGGTGCACAAGTGACTGGATTTTGAGGGTGAATCTAATTTCTAGTTTTTCTCAAAGGAGGAAGCGCCTTTCTCTCCATGATGGAGGCAATTTCTTCCTCCAGGAAGGAGGCATTTGCAAAGGAATTGGTCTCAGAAAAGACAGTCTGGGGCACAACATTTCAAGGCCACGCCGGGAGGAAAACCTTACATTTAGTGAAGGGTTGCACAAACATTTCATTGACTCCTAAGAAGAAGAAAATGGCAATGGAAATTCTCAAGTCAGAAGAGTCACCTAAAGGATCACAGTGTCCTGCTGAGTGACTCTCCTCCCCAGAGAGTTCAGGCCCAGAGATTTCAGCCTGGCCTGTGGTCTGCCCAGAGTGCCACTGTTATGTGGAAAGAAGGTCTGCCTGAAGAATGGCCTTAGCAACACTGAGGATTCTTTAACTAACTGCAATAAAAGCTGGGACTTTTTTAAATTTTGTACTTGTTTACCAAGCTTGGATACTTCCACTTTATGTCTAGCCAGCAAGGAATCAACAAAAATAAACAAAATCTAGTGCACAAGCTCCATCTAGTACAACCTAAGTGGGAAGCAGGGACTTACCTTCTCCCCTCACACCATGCTGTCCTAAAAATTTTGTCTGTTCTTTTATTATGAGAACATTCTCTCCCCAGTAGGAAAGGATCTGACTTAACACTCTTGGGTGTGCCTCACCTCCGGCTGGAGTCCTTTAGAAATTAAATTGCCTGGTCATTGATGACTTATAAAATAGGATCCCTGTGGGGTTAATGGCAAAATAATTCAATATATTAAGAAACGTATGAGATAGAAACAATTAGTGTAAGTTTCTCAAACCTTCTTCTAGCTACTTTGTTGCTCTACTTAACAAATAACATGCTTTCAAGTGTCAGTCTGTTCAGTAGCAGTGTCTAAGTTATTTACCAGTGAAAAAATTAACAATATAATGCAGCACAGACTACATTAAACATAATAACTTATTCCAGTGGTTCTCCAGAGCCCTTTTGAAGGAGAAACTAAAAGGTAAAGGGACGTAAATAAAAATTTGATTGCCACTTCCTTAACCTACATTTTCTTGCTTTATTAGATAGATTTTTAGACTCATTTGAATTATTTCCTTAACAGTGGCTGGATCAGGATGATTGATTAAAACTGCCGTGTATTAGTGGAGCCCATGAAGAAAACACACATGCTACTCTGGGCAAAATCGAGGGGAATGCAAGATGGGCTCCTGTTAAGCCCTACAGTTTGTCAGCAATAATATCTGTTTGGCAAAGGAATTTCTGCTGACAATTTAGGATGCAGACCTTTATTGTTCCATTACACACAGTAGGGACTATCCATTATTATGGGCATCACCAGATCATAATATGTGAGAGGTTCCCTATCCACTTCATGGTAATGAAGTTATCCCAAATCTCCTCTCTAGGCAGTTCAAGCTGAAGTGTTTGAGATTCAAGAGTGGGACCATGATGTGCTCTGAAGACCAGCAGTGGCACCCAGTTAACTCCTTAAATTATTCCACCTAGAACCACCAGAGGAGAGCTAGCAGTGCTTTCATTGTTAATCTTGTAGCACAGGGCCAGAAGTTGGTGTCCAGGGGAAGCTGAGCAGTTTGCTTTACCATATTCCTCAACAGTCTTTTTTACAGGATTGATGTTTCTTTTATTGTTCTAGGGCCTGAACAGCCTTAATATTCTTCCAGGGTTTTAAAGTGCAGAACATTTCCATGAAAGGTTTACTATCCCCTCCTCCTTCCCAATTATCATGTATGTTTTATTAATTTAATTAAGGTAAATATCAATTACTTTGAAAAATAATTTCAGATCAAGAATAAAATAAATCTGCATTTTGAAACACCAGACACTACATTATAGTATTGAGTATGTTTTAGCTTGATTGTTTGTATTATCTTAGATGGTTTGCTTTTGTTTTCAAATGTTTTATGTGGAATTTCAGTATCTGCTATGTATTGCTGATGACTTTTTTTCTGGAAAAATAAAGTTTGATGGTAATGTTCTGTCTAATTGTTCTGCTGTGGTATGATACCACTCCACATATTTTGTTTTTTTCAAATCAGTATTTACCTTCTGTTATATTTGCATATATACTTTTTGTAGTAAATGCTAATTGGAAATGTCAGATTTCTCTTTCAATTTAATTAGCATAATTACACACAGAAAAGAGTGGAAATTTCCTTTAATTTCAATAACATTTATTAAGACTGCCCAGAATATCATTGTCATTGGAGTTTCCTAGGGAACCTTAAGCAGTTCAACTGTCAACTTACAGAGCAGCTTGACATCTGAAAATTCATGCGAAGTTGCAATGCTGGAGAAGGCCTGTCATTCGGCTTCCTGTTTTATTCCATTTTTGCCTCTTAAAACAGGTCAGTGAACCTGATGTTCAGAATTTTTATTTTCTTTAATTGTTTCATGTTCTTGTATCTTTGCTCTGTACTTTTTGGGGACCAAAAGTCTTGCTTGGGAAATATGTTCCCTGATCCACTACTCTCACAAAGAAAAGAACTAGTCCCCTATGTGCTGACAGCAGAAATTATACTAGATGGATGTAGCTTCTGGGCAGATTTCTAGTTCTATCAAGTAGATCTGTCAGTTGAGGTTGCTGCCATCAAAAATAGAGGATTTAAAGAAAACAGTTGGTACTGGTGTTTTCTGGCACCTGTGCAAGTTAAACGAAGAATAGATAAGTGTGGTTTTCAGCAATAACCCACAAGGTAGGCTGTGAAACTCAGCTGTAGGCAGATGAATAAGACAACCCTTTTAGTCAGTGTCATGCATTCTGAAGACTCCCTAAATGTCCCACTTTATTTTAGGTAAGCCATTTCTATTCTGCCAAATTTCCTCACACATGGCATTCAGAAAGAAATTCACAGGAATATACAAGAGGAAATGATTAGTTCAGGTACCATGGAGAGACAAAAATCCCACATTTCCTAGGTGATACTCATCTACTAACAATTCAGATCCAAAATAAAATATCCAAACCCACAACTTAAGTAGCAGAAGGTTTCTGCATTATTTCTGAAATCTACAGAGGCAGTTAATATAACCACAAGAAACAGAAAACAGCTGTGCTGAAACTTAAGAAAAAACTCTAAAGGAGCATTTTTCAGAGATTTTTAAACTCATCCTTCACAAAAACATACATAATTTCCATTGAATCTGAAAAGAATAAAATCATTATTTATGTGAGTCCATTTATGCCTTGGCTATTACAGAGTTATAGGAAAGGTTGATGAAATAAGAGTTAAACCACAATAAGAACTCAGTGCTCTCTCTAGACTCAAAGTGTCTTTGGGTGAGGCAGCCTATTACTACATGGAGAAGTATACATAAATAAATCATTTAAAATTTACAGACATTTAATTTTTAAAAAATAATTTAATTTCCATACTTCAAGCATTTACACAAATTATGGAAGAACATTAAAATTTCTATCAAAGTGGTTTTTTTGTACTCTGAGAACAAATTAATCAAGTATTGTAATAATATTTCTATGTAAAATATGAAAAATATCATTTTACTTATTTTTAATAAAGTACAACTCTCTTAGTAAATATTTGTATCTAAAACACAGAGGTTTTCAACAAAGACTGTCCCTTCTTTTAATAAGAAAAAATAGCTTTAATGATGCACCTTTAAGCATTGGACAAAATGAAGTTTGTTGTTGTTTGGGCCATTGAGTATCTTTAGAAGGCCATAGTCACAACTCCAGAGCAATAGGTTATGACACTCAGAGAAGTCCTTTTGCCTGATATATGAGGCAAGACACAGTTCATCTTTTCTCTCTTTCTCCATTTGCAGTGTACTAATCTCCCTTATAATTGTTTTTATATAAGCTTATGGAAGCTGATATAATTTCATATATGCTACCATATGAACCGTAATAAAAAATATATTACTTTAGAAAGCCTGGAAATGATACACTCTAGTATCTTGTTGACATGAATATTAATACATTAAATAATTATTAACAGTGATGATATGAAATTTCTTGAAAACTAACTTCATGCTCAGAACTAAATAGTGTGCTGTGTGGAACAACACTGTTAGATGGGCTAAGTGACTTTCTTTGATTTTTCCTAAAGCAAACAATTTCTGATCTTGAATGAAAGTGAATTCAAAAATAATTGAATTTATTTCCATTTGAATAACATTTTGGATCTTACTGGAAATACAGATATTTCTCAGTGTCGGTGCTCAGGTGGTTGTAGAGCTTTGTGCAAGAGAAAATTCTTCCAGGAGCATTTTGAACAATTTGTGGGTCTGGCTTTCTTTTCCTCACTGTCCGTAACTTGACAGTCCAGGTGGTTTTAAGTACAATGGATATGAAAGATCGTTCAATAATAGAGGTAAATTCCCCTCAATGGAAATGCACCTGAAGGAAAGTTGATGTACAACTCTTACATTTGTGCTATAGTAGAGAAGGGCAGAAAAAATGGTTCCTATTGGTGCAACAGAGCACTTAACCTTAGGCAAAAACTGGGTTAGTGAGTTCTAGCGTCCTGTTTCATTTCAGTAAAATCACTTGGAGTTTCTGTACTGTGACTATATGGCTGCTAGGTTAAGCCTTTGGCCTGTATATGGGAATTGGGTACACAGTATGATTCAGTCCTCATGCATCCGTAATGATTTTCTAGGCTAGAGAAGTAATTTCTAGACCCTTCTGGCATGGTGGTTGTCAAGATCAGATTGCCCTTTTATGTAGCCAAGTGAAACAGACTTTGCAGCCTTGGAAAAAGCTCAAGAAAATGTGAAAGGCAATACAGAAACTCCCTGAACACAGAGTATGCTGCAGAATAGCTTAAGTCTTGGGAACTCCTGGACTGGTAGGATGAATTTTCAGGTTCTTTTTAACCCTTTCCACCTCAGTTACATATTTCAGACATGTTTTGTCAGGATGCAATGTCTAGTTAAGCAGTTCACTAGCCCTTTTCTCACACTCTGCTTGTTATCAGTGATGCTGCCTCCCTATTCATGAAGTATTCTGTATTCACAACTTCATTTTCCACTGAGCAGAAAAAAAATTTTAGTGATACAATAAAATATTATTGGAAAGGATGTATCTGTCTTGGAGTAGTTCTGAAAATTTTCAGGACTCAGTGCCACATTAGGAAGAGCAAGGCTTGGCTGAACTGGGAACAGAATCATTTGTCACTTAGATGAAAGAGCAATGTTTGCTCTCTTAAAGGAATGATGGGGAGCTGGACCACACCAGAAAACAGAGAAATACCGTCAGAGACCTAGTGCAACCCAGCACAGAAGAAAATGCCGTGTAACGACTGCTTTCATGCAGAGCTTCCATGACAATTCCCTTATTTCTAAGGAACTCTACTCCCCCACCTCCTTCCTATCAGGCTGTCACTTTTCACCCATACAGAATATTTAATTTGTTTCCAGAGAATTTATCCTCTTAATGTTTCCGTAAGTGCTTCTGTCGGCTATCTCAATTCTGACAGCTGTGGTGAGCCTGTGCTCCTGAGGCTGAGCTCAGCCCTGGCCCTCACATGGAAGGAAGCTGTTTGCATAAAATTTTCACTTACAGCCATTGAAGCCCAGAGTTATCCAAGACCCTGAATAGCGCAGCAATCTGGAAAGCATTAGTGGCCTCCTCCTACTTCTAAACCATTCAGAAATTCATCAAGCAGCTAGAAGGTAGTGCAGAAATATTAGCTAGGTAGGGCCTTGTTTTATTTCTCATGACTTTGGAATTCTTAACAGGATATGTTTGCAATAGGTTATGTTTGGTGTGTTAGGCGATGATACAGCTTTCTGGGTGATGACACTCAGGAACAGAAGTGGGAAACATCAGAATCTGGTGCCTGTTGTTTGACTCATGAGTGCTGATGGATAAGCCCTCATACACTAGATCAAGAAGCACCCAAATTTCTATATAAAGATGTCCTGTAAGTACTACCAAATTACTTCAGTGTATAACTTGATTTTGATACGGCATCAATTTCTGTTTCTCGGAAACGAGCATTTAATTCTTCGTTATTAGAAGTTCATGTCTTTGCACGAAGTTTCTGTTTCAAGGTGAAAAAAGTTTAATGGCACATCATATTAAAATTAATTTTATCCTCATCCTCCATTTTCTTTAGCCCATTTCTGGGTAAGCCTTTCTATCTAACCTGATGTTCTTGATTTGTCCATCCTTTTTACTAAAGTTTCTGTCCTTGTAGCTTACAGAAGGTAGCTGCAGATACAGTTTAGTATTAACCTGGTATAATGTAATGCTTTACAGTTCTTTTGTTATTGTAATTACCATTGAAGGAATGTTACTGGTAATTATAATGCAACCTTTTCAGTCTGAGTACTTCTCATGAGCAAATCCCAGTTTTTAAAACCCTTTCTGCATAGGTTTGTGATGTAGAAGGTGGCTGGAGTCAGGTTATACCTCAGCACCTTCACAGGAGCCCAGTGATACACAAATTCCACATAGCTGACTGATGACTCTAACTCTTTTTTGTGGGGTGCTTTTTTTGTTTGTCACCCACCTTAAATCTAAACATCAGATTCTTCTTGTTCTACAGATAAAAGAACTGCCATTTTGCCACTTTAAAACTTCAGTGGCTTTGTCTTTAAAGTCCTACTTTACAATGAAGTTTTCCCAGGGGGAAAAGAAAAGGATCAGAGACTCAGCTTTAACCAAAATAGGAAGTGATATCTGTAACTAGGGTATAAGCACTTCTCTAACAATTCAGGCTAATGAAGTTTTCTCTGTGAATTTCCACAGAGGCTTTTATGACAGAAAAGAGACCGGTAGTTCCACTGTTGAAGTCCCTAAGTGTAAAAATGTACTTTCTTTAACAGTCTAAATTCAGACCTTATTTAAGTGATAAAACCAAGTCAATGATTACAAGATCTGAAGGTGTCTTCAGAACTTACTAACAACTAAGTGAAAATGATTTCCCAAAGCTTCAAGGTTTAGTGAATAAAACACAAGTCATGTTATTCCCTTCTCTCAGCAGAAACTTTGGCTTGACTGCAAAAAGGAGGTCGAACAAGACTTTTCACCTTATACCTGTAGATTTTGAATAGCATCAACACCCAAAGCTATCACAAGGCAGGTTAGGAGAAACACTTCTTCCAGTAAAATTAATTAAGAGATTTGCTTTTGAGTGTATGATCTTAGCTTCTCAAATTCATTATGAGGCACGGAAGTTCTCATGTAAGTGAGAATCAGGGATTCTTCATTTACAACAATTTGCCCTTTAACTTGAATAAAAGTATCACTGGGAGGGGGAGAAGGAGAGAGAAGGACAGAGAATATGTTTTTCTTTGTTTCTAATTCAAAGCTCAGTGACATCAGTATAAGTTGGTAATTCTCCAGAAGTCTGCAGAGAAAGGCCACAATTATAGTAGTCTGGGAGAAGAACTGAGTACTAATCTGCCTAAGGAAGCATTATCAGCTGCAATAAGACTGCAGGACTTCTTACAGCTGTGGAAAACTGAATGTCATTAGCTTCCCCTCATTTATTTTAGTGTTAGACTTGCAGCATTTATGTTGAAGTGGCACACATGAAAATAAAAACAGTCTGTTTCTCTCATGTCCTGTATTTCTCTGTGAAATTATTAGCTAAAAAATTAAGACACACATTGACTTAGTAAAAGGTAAGCTTTCACCCCTATTTCTCCACAGAAGAGAAAAATTTCATTTTACCCATCTATTTCTATGAATGTATTTATTGTACAGCTGCCTTTTGAGAAGAGAGAATGGAAATGACATTATGAGGCACTTTTACATAGGCTTTTAAATAGCAATTGTCCTAACACTTCCAATGGATGTATGGAGCTCACTATCCTCTCCGTTTCTTAGGACCATAGGATAGGTATCATCTATGACCTTTATTTCGTCTCATGTAGGTTTTCTCATGGTGATTGACACAAAGCTGTTACCAGTACTTAGCTGGTATGTAGACAACCTTTAGAAAATAGTGTTTTGTATTTGCTCGGTGTCTGCCAGTTTGCAATCACAGAATCACTAGGTTGGAAAAGACCCACAGGATCATCGAGTCCAACCTTTCCTATCAATCACTAAACCATGCCCCTCAGCACCTCATCCACCCGTCCTTTAAATACCTCCAGGGAAGGTGACTCAGCCCCCTCCCTGGGCAGCCTCCGCCATTGCCCAATGACCCTTTCCATGAAACATTTTTTCCTGATGTCCAGCCTGAACCTCCCCTGGTGGAGCTTGAGGCCATTCCCTCTTGTCCTGTCATGCGCCACTTGGGAGAAGAGGCCAGCTCCCTCCTCTCTACAACCTCCTTTCAGGTAGTTTAGAGAGCAATAAGGTCTCCCTTCAGCCTCCTCTTGTCCAGGCTAAACAACCCCAGCTCTCTCAGCCGCTCCTCACAAAACTTGTTCTCCAGCCCCTTCACCAGTTTTGTTGCTCTTCTCTGGAGATGCTCCAGAGCCTGCTTTGTCCCCATTATTGTTGTATCGAGCTCACAAGGTTTTTGACATCACCTATGAACTGCATCTAAGTGACCAGAAATGAGACTGAAACTTTGCTTACACCACCAAGTCTGAATGTTGTCCAGAAGGAGCACTTGATACCATGCAGACAGATTTAATCACTAGAGAGCAAATCCTCCTTTCTTAGCAATAAGAAAAGCAAACACTAGTTGTAAGTGCTGCTTCAATGAACACATCAAGAGGAATTTTGAATGCCTGGTCTAACAAAAGGGGAGTTGGTTTCTTCTTTGTCTTACAACTCACCCTGTTATATATATTTTGCAATAAAAGACTGTACTTTTCTCTCACTAAGTAGCATGATAGTGCAATGTTTCACGGCAATGTTTTCCATAATGTTAATGACAGTCCAGTACAAGAGAGCAGCATCACCCCAAAAACCTAGTAAAGCAGCCATTAGCCATTGTTCCTTACAAGAAAATCAAGGAGAAAGCAGAAATTATCACTAATGGGAATTTCAAGTGTTAGTTAAGTAAACATGATCTGTGGGACACATTTCATTTTTTTTTTCAGGCTTCTGTACAATGCCTACAGTAAATATATTATCATATATTTATATAGAATGATTTCAGTTGGAAGAGACCTTAAAGTTCACCTAATTCCAACCTCCCTGCCATGGGCAGGGACACCTCGTACTAGGTCAGGCTGCCCAAGGACCCATCCAGCCTAGCCCTGAACACGTCTAGTTATGGGGCAGCCACAACTTCCCTGGGCAACCTGTTCCCTCATTGTGAAGAATTTCCTCTTAACGTCTAGTCTAAATCTTCCCCTCTCCAGTTTATACCCATTGCCACTAGTCCTGTCACTATCTAGATTTCTTGTACAACCCTTTCAGGTACGGGAAGGTCACTATAAGGTCTCCCCAGAGCCTTCCCTTCTCCAGGCTAAATAGCCCCAGTTTTCTCAGCCTGTCCTCATAGCAGAAGTGCTCCTCTGATCATGTTTGTAGCCTTCCTCTGGACCCGTTCCAACAGTTCTATAGCCTTCTTATGTTGAAGATTCCAGAATTGGACACAATGCTCCAGATGAGGTCTCTCAAGAACTGAACAGAGAGGCAGAATGTCCTCCCTTGACCTGCTGGCCACGCTTCATTTGATGCAGCCCAGGATGCGGTTGACCTTCTAGGCTGCAAGTGCACGTTGCCGGCTCACGTCAAGCTTCTCATCAATCAGCACCCCCAAGTCCTTCTCCACAGGGCTGCTCTCAACCACATCATCCCCTATTGTGTTTTCGAAAGTATGTATAGTAATACATAATCTATGTCTCAGTAACAAAATTTAAGATCACGTATTTTTAATCTTTTTCTTCAGCTATTCCTCATTCTTAAAATTGCATTTTAGCAATGAGTCTGCAGGATTTTTGAAATATCATTTCTATCAAGAGAATCAAGATATTTATTTTAACAATGCAGAAATAAAGTACTGACATTCTGACTTTCCATACAAACATGAGTTTATGATTTGCCCTATAGAGCTCAAACAGTCATCTTCTCATCTATTCTCAAGATGTCCTTAGACTAATAATGCTATTATAGGAGACCATTTCCTACAATCAATCACAGCACCTTTCATGAAGCCACTTTGCCATTTAAACACTAAACAATGGTCCAAAGCATGTAAGTGGCTATTTCTGAGGCCAGTACAGATAATTCAGAGCAAGATAATAAATTATCTTCATGTTCTCTGATTATGTACATTATAGTTAAGAGAATAACTATGTGCTAAGTGATATGGTTAGTATAAAAAATGCAGAGGCCAAAGGGGATAAACTCAGCTAACTATGTTTCAAATATGTTGGTAGTGGCTACCAGGTTAAGTCCTTTCACTTCCTTTAAGAAGATTTCTCTAGAGGACTTTGGTCATCTACTGTCTCATTTTGCATTTTACGCATATGGCCACGGATAGAGCTTAGACAAAAACTAAAGGAAAAGGCTGACTGACATTTCTGAAAGGCATGTAATTAGTTGTACATTAGTGAGCTGTCAGATATCAGTTGGTGCAGCTCTGCTCTCTGTAAGCATTAGATGGAAGCTAGACTTTGTCATGAGAATCAGCTTCCTTTATTGTAGTTCATCAAATGGTTCTGGGTACTACAAAATTATATTTACCTTAACTGGAAGTCTGCCATGTATGACAGAAAGCAAGGTTCAATTTGACAGGCTTTAAATATGCACCTATAGAGAGGGAAAGTTCAGGTCAGAAGCACTCACCGTGAAAAGGTCATTACCTTGTGGGGTATTTAAATTAGATACAGAGGAACACTCCAGCTGTGGTAAGCTCTTATTTGGTCTCCTCTCCTACAATGAAACATTTGACTGTCAAGTAATCTCTGAAAGTAAAGGAACTTCACACAACACATGACACAAGAATAAAAGATATTTTCAGTAGTTATTGTATATTGGCTGTATACACTACTGTTACATGCTACCAATGGTAAATTGTATTTATAATGATTTGTTAAATTTTTTGTTAATGCGTGACACAGCTGAACAATATGATTTTGTTCTTGCTTAAATGAATATGAAGTCAGTACATATTCTTGAAGGACCTCCTTGAGTGATTTCTGTCCTTCTTCTCAAGAACAGAGTCAAATCAGATCTAAGAATTTTGGTCATGCCTTCAGATGATATAAGTATATTTTCCCAAATGAGATGTGCAAAATAGATCTTTGTAATTTCTACTTTACATTTCCATGACAAACTCTCAATATCAGATAGTTTTTCAAGATATTTGATATAGATGAGGAACCTTAGAAGAGAATTGAACAATTTATGGGTCAGAATAAAATAATTTGTTATGAAAGCTGGAGACATTTGGCAATTCAACTAAGTCCTGCTTTGGGATGTTGGAACATGAAGTGAAATTCATGGGCTGTAAATCTGTGAAAGCTCAGGATGAGAAAAAAAGATTCTACAGCTGAGAAAATTATCTTCTTTTTGATACATGACCTGTGGGTTTTATTAATCACTGAGAATATTCCAAATTGCCCATAAAATGAGAAGTGGACAGTGCATGTAATGACAGAACTATGGGATCCATTGTATAGGAACATATTTGCTTGGTAAAATGAGTGGCATATGCCATCATGACTACTACTATAAGTGTTTTCTCATAGTGCCAATAAAGCAGGGTTACACAATGGTCCAAAATGACCAGCAATATTTTCAAAACAGACTCAGGAAACTCATTTTTTAGCATGTCCATAAATAGAATGCAAAGAGAAATATTTCCACTTACTAGTTTTTTATATGTGACATAATAAAGTCATTCATGGAATGACCTGGAAGAATAATCTAAGGCATCCACCTTCCCCCAAGAGGAACCTCAGCTTTCCCTAAGCAGTTCCTGACAGACATTTTTCTAACTTGTTCTCAGATAGCCTCAGTGACAGAGCTTGTGCAGCATGTGCTCACTAAGCATCCCAGCACTCACCTTGCCATATAGCTACGAATTATTTCCCAGTGTCTAACCTAAATCTAATCTCTCATCTACTTTACTCATAAATTTTAGATCTCTCATTTGCTTTCTCAAAATTCTGCAACCCCAAACCATTTTAGGTGGCCTGCAAAATATGAAATAAATCTTGTCATTAGGACACTGAGTACAGTTCTTTATGTACAGAAATGAAAATGCAGAGCTTGACATTTATGTCTGTTTCTGCTGTTTATCTGCTGTTTCTACCTGGCTTCCAGCACTGTTTCCCAGTCTGATTATCAGTTTAAAGTGTGGCTATGAGAATAATAAGGCTTCTTATGCAGAGAAATACTTCAGAAGACCAGAACTTCTGTTATTTCTGACATAGGGAATACTGTTTAGAAAAAGGTGTAGCAGGTATGCCCTACATAAACCTACAGTCTTACTTACACTAGTGTGATTTTGTTTCAAGGTTTGTTTGCATAATTCCTACCTGTAGCTCTTCTGTTACACTTTGTTCAATACTTGCCTCTGAAGGTGTGTGAGATAGCAAGTATCCCCTGTTGCCTGTTATTAGAAAGCTATATTTTATGATGCATCCTACATACCATTTTAATATACATAATAGTAATTATATGTGGAAAATCGTGTTCCTTGCCATTTTTTATGTCCTTAATGTAATTAAAATTTGCAATGTTTATCTTATTTTGCATACCTCTAGACAAGAAACACTGTACTCTAGAAAATTTGCTATTTGTAAGCAGTAGCAAATTATTTTAACCCAAAGCTTTGTATTGTGCATCAGTACAAATTCCAGAAGTCACAAATCCATTATTACTGTGTCTAGTAGCACCTATTCTTCAAGCTCCAAGTATGGCCTTGCCCTGGAAGATACCATGGAGTGACCAGCTGCTTAGGTAACTCATAGATGCCAAGAAGATGACTCTCTGAATCTATTGATCTACAATAACCTCACAAAGGACAGACATTTCACAGAGTCAAATGTAACATTCAAGTTAATTTTTATTTCTTCATTTAAGGCATTATCATTTTCATAATAATAATAATAATAATAATACTTTAAAAATATTTAAAATATTCAAAACCAAAATCTTTCCTTCCTGAATGTCCTTAAATATGGAATGATGAAATGAAAAAAAGCATATTTGTTAGTTTCTACAGGATCATAAATTAACTTCCTCACACAAACTAAACCTTTTGCAGTCCTAAGCATTGTTGTGAAGAAGAAATTATCTATAATGCAAGACAAAAGCAAACAAAAAAATATCTTGAGATGCTATTTAGGCTTCAACAGCACCACATGCTAGAAGACATAATCATGGTAGTAAAACACTCACTTGTGCCTCAAGAAGTGTCCTGATTCTCATCAAGTATCTCATTACCACAATTAAGCAGGCCTTGCCTTTCAGTAGTTAGAGTAGTTCCAGGAGTTAACTTCGTTAACCAGTCTGCTTTAGTAAATTTGTGGTTTATGTACATGGAAAATAACTTTCAGTTTGTAAATCTCTACTCATAGCTGGTAAGTAGCCTATAAACAACCACAGATTCTAAGATGAGTGTCTAATAACTGAGTCCAATTTGTTTTAAATCCCTGAAGTCCTGCGGTACAAGTCAGATGCCTGGTAGGTGATTCACAGCTTGCTGACTAAAATGAAAAAAAAACCCCTGGGTTACTGGAGCTAATAAATAACACTGCAGATTTCTGCCATTAAATGCTGCTGAAGTGCTATAAGGTAAGAATGACAGAATCAGCTTTTTTATTCTTTAATACTGATGCACAGAGTTAATGATTTAACACTGACACCTCTCACATAAGAAGACACCTTTCATTCCCGAAAAGCCTCATGGCTGATTGATCTGATTTACAATAGATCTGTTTCTAACCAGCCTTTGGCTGAATGACATCACTGTTGAAGAATGAAAAGACATTCAGGGTAAAATATTTAAGAGGTGTTTTGGTTTATTTTCCCCCAGGTGTAAATACGGGAGGGGTGTGTGTGTGTGTAAATTTCCTGAATAGTACATAAAGATGATGAGCTAATGTATCAATTGTTCTATTCTGAAAAATATGTTTAATATGACTATTGAAATAGAGAACATGGACACCTCGCAGGGTCAACTCCAGGCATAGTGAAGTAAGACATGAAATCAGAAAGGGACCAATAGCAGCATTAGAAAATCACATTCTTCAGCCATTATGCACAGTTGTTTCTTATTCTAGAAAATAAATAGGCAGCGTATAAAAAGCATACAAGCAATTTGTATTTGGTACATTTTGCAAAATAGGGAATGGCAATAATTTCTAGAAATCTCGGCAATGCAAACAAATTTGCAAAAATTTGTCAGATTGTCTAAATGTATAAATTTTGTAATTTTTGCAAATATGTAGAGAAACCTGATGAAAGTCAACCCACCACAGGGATACTTACCTGTGATATAGTGAGATTATATTCTACTTTCAGGTCTCAATCTATCAGTGCACATTCTGCGAAAATTTCTCAGGTGTTATAGGCTGAAACTTGTTCTAAATTAGATTCAAGTAAATATTAAATATTTCCATTGTTGTCACTATTGGAAAGCTAAAAGTAGTGACAAGCACAGGGCGGTTTTATTTTCCTTGGATTAACCATTAGAAAAAGTTATGGTAGCTGCAGAATTAGATATTTCTAAATGCTCTATGGGTATATGTGTGAAATGCCCTTTACTGTGGTCATCATGAAGAGATGTTATTAAAGGAAAACATGGATGTGAACTTCTGAACTCCCATTAAGCTGTGAGGGAATTACCTAAATTCTATTGAAAAGACAGACCTTGACAGTGTGCCACAGGTCTCAGCTCCAGCATTCACCCTGGGTAAAGAGAAGGGAACAAAGAGGTCTGAGTTCAGAGGTGATAAGTAAGAGCACGGGGAAGTGTAACTTACATGTTTTGAAAGATGTCATGATCAGAAATAGAGGACACTACTCCTTTCAGTGGAGGTCCACGCATCCTGGGCAGAAGAAAGCACTCCCATGGCTCCTGCACACAGCTCTACTGCAGCCAGACAGACACAGAAAGCCACAGTTTAACTTCTAATCTACATTAATTCCAACTTTCCACAGGTCTCCTCTAAACAGCTACAGAACTGAGCAATTTTCTTTGCTGCTTCTTTTCTGCATGGTTGCCTGGATACTTGGTCTCCTTGAGGATCTTGTTGATTAATTGCAGTTGCAATTCGGTGATTTAAAGACCCTGATCTGTCATCTAGATACAGAAATCCTTAGCAAAAAAGAATTTTTTGTCAAGTGCCTGCTTTAACAAAGTTACTTAGAGGCAGTCATCTTCAAGAATACTCAATGAATTACAGATTTTTCTCTTATATAAATATAATAAATGTAAAATGAAGTTCAGTACTGTTAAGTCACTGTTTGTGTTATTGTGCAAAGCAGCACATTTTTAATACTATCTATTCCTATATTATGTTTCTTGTTTATTGTACAACCTGCTGGCTCCTTCCAGAAGCAGGTACAAACTTTTCCTGATATGAGAACATCAAAGTCTAATCAATATCTTGCTACCCTTTTTTCTCAGGGCTGTTAGAGGTTCCACTTTTGATATAATGCTTGGGGAAAAAAAAGCCACAATAAACACTCCAAACTGTAGCAAGATAGGAACAGCATTGCATTTATTTCTTTCCAGGTCATACAGAGCTCAGAAACAGCAACACTTTTTTTAAGGTCAGTGTTGATTGCTTACTTTGCTCTTTTCTAGGATTTCAACATATAGGCAGTAAAAATGACTAGAATTCAAATCCAATATATGAATAGACAGCATGCCATGAATGTATCTAAACACTTCTAGAATTTATTATTACACAAGAAGAAATAAATAAAGATTTCATGCACATCAGAAAAAAACATGATAAAATATGTGATTTAAAAGTGATCAGGAAATAGTTTTCCAAAAAAGAAAACCACATTCCTTCATGCCTGGGTGAAAGAGAAGTATTCAGAAAAGGAAACTCAAAATGATCTATGAATGTGGGACATTTTGCCACAAAATTGATTGCAGGGGGTATTTCTGAAGTTTATTTTTAATTGAAACTTCTATCTCGCATCTAGTAATACAAATTTAGGTAAAATGATTAAATTAGTGAGAAATTATTCAATCTCCAGGAAATAAATGAAAAAAACACTTAATAAATACTTCCAGTCAATTTACTAACAGCTTAATGTGAAGAAATTAGAACTTTATAATCTTGCTAGTCATGTTAATAGTATGATTTTGGTTGGTTTTTATTTTCCTTGAAATAATGAGAATATTAAATCCATTGCCAGCAATGGTTAGAATTCTCTGAATTATATCTCCCTTATTTTTCCAATTATCAGTTGATTTTGAAAGCCTTTGAATATTGTTCCCACATTCATTCAGCCATTTCTGAATTACAGAATGGCAAATAAAATGTCTTTCCTGTTTCAGTAAATTTAAGGTAGCTTCTTTGATTCCACGTAACTCCAAGATATGGAATTGTTAAAATCAGAGCTTCCAAGACCAACAACTTTTGATTCCTATTCAACAATATCCAATATATGTGCATGATGCTGCATAAAGGGAGACCTGAGGACATCGAAAAGTATTTTTTTCAAGTAAGTTTTGATGTATTTGTTAAAAACAAATAAATATAGTATGACTGAATTATTTGGATTTAGATACTCAATATCAGATTCAGTTTCTCCTTTATTAATTTCCAGTTCTGTAACTTTTGTTTAATCTTATTGCTATGATAATTACTGCCACCCCTCCCCCACAAATAAAAGTAATTGTGCAGTGTATGACCTTCTGCTGAATGCATAGCCTTGCTGCTGGCACAGCAAGCACATGAAATGGAGAAAAATAGCAGTTGCCCTACTGTTGCAAAAGGTGTAGAGAATTCCTACCTCTTCTGGGAAATGACATAGATAGATTTTGCAGTTTTCCTGTCACAATCCTCTTTTTCCCAACACAAGGGGCATCAAGTCCTCTCAGGAAGAGCAATAAGAAATGGGAATGAATAGTGCCAGAACAAGTCAAGACAAATTATAGACATCAGTTACCTGCTGGTTTCTTTCTTTGCCTTTAGATTATGTATAATAATCACTTTTTTTAATGTTAGGCAATGATACGTTTACTTCTCTTAGTGATGACTGCATGTGGAGACCTAGATGCTGAACATCAGGTATCCAAATAAACTTGATTTTGTCTGGTATAAACATACACACATCTTTTTTTTAGCTATTTGTCTCAGCAAGCTGTACTGACGGACAGCAAAATATTGGTAAAGTATAACTTTTGTCGCCTTTTAGAAGAGGAGGTGCAGATCATCATTCACTTTAATTCCAAGTAACAAAACTACTAATATTAATCTCAGAATATGTTAATCAAGAAGATGACAAAGCCCTTAAAAAGAAAATGAGAAAGAAAAAAAAAGAACCAATGACAATATATTCCTGTCTTGCAAAAACTATATGTGTGGAATAGTATTTTGCATTTATAGACCTTTAGGAGATTTTAGCACAGGTTGTCTGCTTTCACAATGCAGGACCCCCAAAAAAAGATGGCATGTGTAGGAAATGAATGGTATAATGAAGTGAGAAAACAATCTCATTCTTATGGCAGAATGATTGGTCTTAGTCAATCTTCTCAAAACTAAATATAGAAAGGTTCAAAGAGGATTAAATCTGCAGTGACTGAGGGTGTCTAAAGAGGTTATGAAATGAACATAAAGTTTAATTAATTCAATAGATGAAGAACTGCTTAATAGCATAATTACTTGAATTTATTGCAGGTATTTCATAATATGTGTGAAATGAAAACTTTAACCCTGGAATCACTGAGCTGCATAATCCACTCCTTTCTACTGAATAGATTATGCACTTAATTGTTAAATTTTTCTATACTTTTCATTATTATTATTAATATGTGATTTTTAAAATATGTATGCTCTAATTTACAACTTTCAAACACACCCAATCTCCTAATTTATGAAAAAAAGAAGTTTAAAACTATTTGTTTTCTATGCATATAATACCTGAGTGATGCTAAGTATAAGAATATTATTTCAAGTCTAACATGTGGTGAAAAATCCCTCTACATTCATTCAAGAACTTCAGGATGTAGTACATCTTTTCCTGCAAGGTAGCACAATTCAATTATCATAGAAAACAAAAATAAATATAGTCTTATCTCAGTAGAAAAATACCTGGCACAACTGGTTTCCCAGGAGATATGTTTTACTGTAAATACAGAAATATACATGGAGCTATAAATCTCACACAGAATCCATTTTTTATTGTTTTTAAATACTGAATATAGCAAATACTATAGGCTCACAGACTCTTTAAGGTATAGTACGCTACTTTTTCTTTCTCTCAAATGTGTCCACAGATTGCAAAATTTTCTGTTGCTACTTCATTTCTGCTAGTATCCTCATTTCAGTATTATCTTCATGCCCTGGTTCAGATTGGGTTTTCTTATTGCTCTTGAGGTTATAAAAATACAAAAGGATGGATTTTTCCCCCTGTAGATCTAATATAATCATTAAATTATTTATGCCACAGAAGGAAACTTGTTGGGCAGCATTTTATAAACTTAACGAAAGTTCATTTTATAAGTCTATCCTGGGGTTTTCACACACTTAAAATCCTACTAGTTTTCAGTGCAGCTTCTCTCTTTCAAATTAGACACAGAGATCATATTGGGAACTTTAGAGATCTAGAGTTGATCATTGGGTGATTAGAAGCATGTAGAGAGAAAGAGCTTTCTAAAGATTCAAGGGACTGGAAGAAATTAAAGAATAGTTGATGATGTGATCAATCAGGTTTTGCCCTGGCTATTTCATCTCTATTAATCGATAAATTTGTTCCCTGCTTTCAGAAAGCTTTAGGTGCAGATATAAAAGATATTTACTTAGTGCCACTTTCAAAAGCACCTAGCTGCGTAGTACCTTTATAAATGAATTTAAATACTTTCCTTGTAGCGAAGGAGCACGTGCTTTCCATGGATTGAGTGGCAAGACACATTAACACACAGGTGCCTAAACTGAGCAGTAACCTACAGGTATGTTGATGAAGGAAAACTTTTACAGATGTTTTGCCCTCTTTTATTCAGATGAGTTGTCCCCCCGCCGGTGATCAGTGTATCTCTGTCTACGGGTCTAAATCAAAGAGCTTCTGTTTTCCGCTTGTTTGGTTTTGTTGTTTTTGTTTGTGTTTTTTTTTTTTAAATGAGGCTGCCTCTACATACTTTAATGATTACAAGCTCAAAAGCTGGATAATGGCCTATGTTTTTTTGCTCATGATGTCAGCATCAGGTCAAACTATTAATACAATGAAATCAATATGGATTTGTACATCAAACGGTGTTTTGACCTTCCCTTCGCATTTTATGGCTGACGTTCAGAAATCTTCAATACATTTCAAGCAGATGAGCAATGCATTTTTATCACAGTACATGAAGAGACTAGGTGGCAAAGACATAGAGCAAAAATATTTAGATGCCTGTGGTTTTAACCAATAAATAAGTACGTATTTATTTCAGTGTTAGTTGCTATCCATTAAAAAACCCCTAAACATTAGAAATGTAGTGCGTAATGACAACTGATGGAATTGTTTCCAGATATGCATTTTAATGTGTCCTGAATTGAGCTACACGTTTACCAGTGTGGATTTCCCACTGTTATTCATGAACTTTGAATCATGCCTTGCAGATTTCCTATGTGAGAAACTGTAGTTTTTAAAAAGACAAGGAGAAAAGACTGAACTATCCCAACCTACAAATGCACATAAATACATATGGTGTGTGGATCAGATTTCTCAGCCACTTTAAGGTCCTTTTCTCCCTTCTTACATTAATGACATTAAAATGCTCATAGAACAACTCATTTTTACAAGCTTCCTGCTCATGGAAGCTCGGGAACAATAGCAGGAGAAATCCTTTACCCTTTAATTGTACCACATCCACTGAGACACTAAAAAACACATGCAGCACCTATAAAGACAATTCCTCACAGCAATCCTCTGAATCAGGGAAGGGATGCTGCATCTTTCTCTCCTGTTGCTGTGGCATAAATTACAGCCAAACAAACAATAGTTACTTTTCATTAAAAAGGAAGATATGTTTCAACACAAAACCTATCACCTTCAGACCTGAAATATTCAATACTTCCTGAAGGAAAAAACTCATCTACTTCACACTTTTAAAGAGCAACAGCTGGTGAGTACTCAACTCCTATAAATAGTATAATTACCAAATAAGTCAAGGATGTTTAAGAAGTTCAGTCATAACCTCTTGAATAAAATACTTCATATACTTAGTTCTTAAATCCAGTTCTTGATCCATTATCATCAAGATTAATCAACTAATATTCGGATATGAGGAAATACTGAGGAGTCATAATTGCATAATGCTAATCAAATCCAGGAAGAGTGATGAGAGAATGAAATAAAGGGAGAAGTGTTTTTTAGATTTTTCTTTTTTGCAGACACTTGTACATACCAAATTTTATTCGGCCAAGCAATCTGACGAAGCATGTGATGACTGTTCTCAAATTACGAGTAAACAATGACAAGATGAATAAATAAAATGATTGTTTAAAATAAATGACCAAAATTGCTTTTGAATGACTTTTGCTCTGAAAAACTGGACACACATGGTCTCTCTGAACTCAGATTGCATGAAGGCTCTGTTTGATTTTTGCCATTTTATTTTACATCAATTAATATATTTTTGTTTCTGCAATAGGAAAGAAATTATTATATTTAGGAGTTGGTAAAGATTTTAGATTTTTAAAAAGCATTTAATTTCTTTTCCTGAGCATTTTGACTTATTTCTATTATCTCACATGGATTCTAAGTCAAAAGAACTTGGACTTTGGAACTTCCTATTAAAGCAGAGCCTCTGAGAAATATGTGCTAGATGTTGTTCTTGAAGCTCTGACACAGAAAAGCTAGGATAAAGGAAGGCAAACTATCTTGCTGAGTAAATACTCCAAAAATGAGAGCATTATTCAATATTTCTTAAATAAATCCAAATCTTGAAAAAAATTACAAATCTGAAATATATTAATCATCTGGAAAAATGAATATATGTCATAACAGAAGGAATTCCAATACTTATAACTGTTAACATAGTTCAATTGTCTAATTCCAGCACTATTTTTATTTTTATTTTTTTTTTGGTATATATTTCACATAGCTTCTTTGTAGGACCCATTCACATGTCAGATGTTTTTATTAAGCATTCTGTTTCACTGGCACCAGCTGCCCCATTTCAGATCAATTGAGAATATGAGTAACTTGACAAGGTTGTTGATGAGCTTTTAAATTTATGACTTCACCTTGGCTATGGTTAAATTCTGGTGTTTTACATGACCTTGTCTCCTGGATGACCAGATCCTGCCAGTGTGCCAACCCACATTTCCCTCTGAGGGAAATCAAGTCAGCAATGAAGATGACATGATTGAATCTTATCCTTTCAGGATTTGGGAAGATTAGGCATATCTGTTGACTGTTCTTGGATAAATATTTCTACATGCTTAAAGCCAGATGTGTAGAGATGTTGTTAATAATAAAGATGATAATTTTCTGGAATTATCTTCCAGGTTTCTTGAATGAGAACCAGTGGAAAAATATTTTTTCTCTATCACTGATACTTATAAGCCAAGGTTTTATTTTCCCTTGACACAGCTATCCATTCAGCATTTTGCAAAAACAACGCCTAGCTTCTAAATGTTCATACTCTATTCCATTCATTACTGACATTTCAAAATAAGACTCTGGAACAAAAAACTACTGTTTCATGGTTTCCATTTACAAGTTTCTGAGCAATTTGGCAGCACATTCTTTTGTATATTAAAAACTAGGCTATCAAAATATAATGCAATTTAAGCCACAATGATTATTTATATTACTAGTGAAGGAGGAAAAACGTAGTAGTAAATTAATCTTTGTGCAGCAAAGAACTCCTTAAAATAGGTTTTCAACAGGCATAGTAATGAACTATTGCTATCTCTCCTCAACAGACATCTTTAAATAACTATGTCCAAAGTTGTTTAAAATCCTTTTCCTGGAATTTCAGTTTCAGTAATGCAAGGAAGACTGATTCTTCACTTATAGCACTGATCAACACAAGCCTCCTTTTCTATTTTCTGTTTGATATAGGGAACTCATGAATCAGCTATGACTTTTACATGCCTTCCCTTTGACCTTCCCACAGATAATCATAATAACACGGGGCTGCTGAGAATCAATCAGTTTTCATAAAGGCAGCAGCCTTCAGATTAATCTCATATTATTAATTCTGCAAGTTAAAAAGACAAGCAGAAAGACAAGATGGCTTTCAGTGCTATTTGCTTCCTTAAAAATATTTCCTGTGGATAATAAACAAACAAATTTCCAATCTGGTGAAGCTGTAAATTTGCAGCCTTCATGAAAATTAATTTAAGTGAATGTGACTGTGAGGTTGGGATTGTAAAGATTAGGGAGACTCCTGTAGTTATAATTGCCTGTTCAGTTCATCTGCTGCTCTGCCACTCAAGAGTGGCACAGCTGCATTAACAACTCTAATCATAATCTAATTCTCAGATCAAATTCCCATCTTTGATATATCCTTTAATAAAGCTTCCATACCCCATCTTTTAGCCTTAATTATTGCTTCCTGTCTCCCCTAACAACCAAATTAAATGGTACATGGAGCAGTTCTATAATAAAAAAATTGTACAGATACAACTACTGTACTGGAAATTCACAGTAACCTTGTGAAGGTTGGATGGCTTGTGATAACTAGATTTTTTACTGATAGTGCAAGCACAAGAAGATAAGAAATACAGTTTTATAATCAAGTATTGATTTTTCTTTTTTTCCCTGCTAATATGGAAAATTACCTGAGCCAATTTTTAGATTAACAGTGTGAGAAAAGACTGTTTTATAGGAAAACTGTCTAGATCCCAACATGTGGACTGTTTCAGTTCTTAAAGCTGGAGCTCTTGACATGTCAGTTGTTGACTATAGACATTGTACTAGTAAAAGTTAAATGTCTTTGCACAGGAACTAGGATGCCAAGTCAGTAAGATACTTAATAAGACACCTACCTTTGGTATATGAATAACCTCAAGTCAATAAATCATTTAATATGTTTAGAGTTAGTAAATACCAAGGTACGTTTTGAGTAGGACCCAAACATTTAGTGTTTTTTTCACGTAGGATTCTGGTTTGTTTGTTGTACTGTGGAATGAGGATTTCAATAAAAGAGTTAAAATATTGTCTAAGCAACTGTAACAGGATGGCACGTCCACATTTCCTAGCCAGAAACACATTTTTATAAGACTTTAATAATGGACTAATGCAGTCATGGTTAAATAGGGAAAATAATTAGAAAATTTAAATGATCGGACAGGTACCCAGGTGATTTTTATTTCCCTCCTTCCAGTTACGGGTGGAGACATAGCACAGCTCAGACAGATCCAGTCAACTAATACATGGATCCTTGGTTGGTGTCACCACAATAACTTTGGGGGTTTTGATAATGGGATGGCCTACGTGGCACTGGGATTACAGGTATGAGATGGGAGCCACATTTCTCAGAGATGGGGGACGGTCTTTGCCCAGGAGATTGCAGGGCTTGTAGGTAGGGCTTTAAACTAGGTGTGAAGGGGGAGGGGAATAGCATCAGGCTAGCCTGTAACAAGTGGTGGGAGGACAGGTATCAGGGGTCAGGTGTTAGGGAGGACACTTCACTAAAATATCTTGTAGGTAATAAAGGGTCCACTAGGAAGGTGATGCAACCAGCAGTACAGCAGAATTGTCTTTACGCAAATGCACAAAGCTTGGGTAAGAAGCAGGAGGAGCTGGAAGCTGCTGTGCTGATATGAAGCTATGATCTAGTTGCCATCACAGAAACGTGGTGGGATGTATCCCATGACTGGAGTGTGGCTATCGATGGATACAGGCTCTTCAGAAGGAGTAGGCCAGGTAGAAGGAGTGGAGATGTCACCCTCTATCTCAGGAAAGGGATAGAAGGTGAAGAGGCATCATTGAAGTGTAGCCACAAACAGGTTGAAAGCATGTGGGTTAAAATTAAAGACAAAAGAACCAATGGGAACCTTGTGGTTGGTGTATATTAGAGGCCACTCGATCAAGGAGAACCAACTAATGAAGCCTTCCTCCTCCAGCTACAGGAGGCTTCACTCTTTCAAGCTCTCATCCTACTCAGGGACTTCAACCACCCCGACATATGCCTTGGACAAGGTCCCCCACAGCATCCTTCTCTCTAAATCGGAGAGATATGGATTTGGTGGGTGGATGATACAGTGGATTGGTGGAAACTGGTTGGATGGTCATATTCAGAGAGTAGTGGTCAATGGCTCAAAGTCCAGATGGAGTTCCATGACTAGTGGTGTCCCTCAGGGGTCCATACTGGGACCGGTGTTGTTTAATATCTTAATCAATGATATCAATAGTGAGATTGAGTGCACCCCCAGCAAGTTTGTGGATGATACCAAGCTGAGTGGTGTAGTTGCCACTTTGGAAGGATGGGATATCATCCAGAGGGACTTGGACAGGCTAGAGAAGTGGGCCTGTGAGAACCTCATGAGGTTCAACAAAGCCAAGTGCAAGGTCCTACACGTGGGTTGGGGCAATCCCCAATTCCAGTACATGATGGGGGATGACATCATTGAGAGCTGCCCTGCAGAGAAGGACTTGGGGGTGCTGTTTGATGAGGAGCTCGATGTGAAATAGCGGTGTGCGCTTGCAGCCCAGAAGGCCAACCACATCCTGGGCTGCATCGAAAGAAGTGTGGCCAGCAGGTCGAGGGAGGTGATTTGGCCACTCTATTCCTCTCTTGTGAGACCTCATCTGGAGTATTGTGTCCAGTTCTGGAATCCTCAACATAAGAAGGACATGGAACTGTTGGAATGGGTCCAGAGGAGGGCTACAAAGATGATCAGAGGACTGGAGCACCTCCCATACGAGGACAGGCTATGAGAGTTTGGCTTGTTCAGCCTGGAGAAGAGAAGACTCTGAGGAGATCTTATAGCAACCTTCAGCACCTGAAAGGAGACTACAAGAAAGCTGGGAAGGGACCGTTTTACAAAGGCTTGTAGTGATAGGACTAGTGGCAATGGGTATAAACTGGAGAGGGGCAGATTTAGGCTTGATATAAGGAAGAATTTCTTCACCATGAGAGTGGTGAGACACTGGAACAGGTTGCCCAGGGAAGCTGTGGATGCCCCATCCCTGGAGGTATTCAAGGCCAGGTTGGATGGGGCCTTGGGCAGCCTGATCTAGTGGGATGTCCCTGCCCATGGCAGGAGAGTCAGAACTAGACGATATTTAAGGTCCTTTCCAACCCTAACAATTCTATGATTCTAGGTATGGGCAACAAAAGAGATGATGATCATATGTGTAGGTAGGGGAGGAAAAGATTAATCAATTACCAAAATATTTCAGCCAATTTAGGAAAGTTTTGAATAGAACAGCACACTATGGTGTTGAGATTATTTGAAAATGTAGCTATGGATTTCAAGGGCAGTAAGAAAAGCCTGTCAGGAAACAGTTTCACAGATAAGAGAGGCCTGCAAGAATGCCAAAACTTTAAACATGGCAGATTTTAATTATCCTGATACCAGTATTGATTTGGATAAGAAATGTTTCAAGGCTAAAGAGACAAATGTGTTTGAAAAACTAGCAAGGGATTTATTTTCACATGTGCTGACCAGCTTTAGTGGCTCGGGGCTATCTCGCGAATGAATGGATCTTGAATAAACAGGGACATGGGGGACAATTTAGCGTAGGCAATGAATCTGAAACAGAAATTTCACTGAAATAAATGGGGTTTATCATTTAAATGGATACAGTCTGAAGAACTCTGGCCCACAAAGGAGCGCGTACAGTCATTCTCTCTTAGGATAGCTAAAAGTGAGAAATGAAAAATGTTGCATAACATTGTAAGTCACTTCTGAAAATGTAGCGATTTCTCCTGTACCTAGATTTCTATTGTTACTTACTAAGCTTAAACAAGTGATATGAGATGCTCTAGTATTTAAAATTCCAGTAGTACCGGGTCAAACATTTCTGCCAGTCTTGGAACTCTCACAAGTTTTGCAACTGGTGAACTTTTTAATTTCCTACTTATCACCAAAACATAGTCCCCATTTTACCTTTTCATTTTTCAAGGCTTGAAGCATGACATCAGAAAAAAATTCTAGACCTCACAAAAAAAATTTTCATGGAAAGGGTAATTGGACACTGGAACAGGCTGCCCAGGGAGGTGGTTGAGTCACCATCCCTGGAGATATTTAAGAGACAGGTGGATGATGTGCTGAGGGGCATGATTTAGTGGTTGATAGGTATGGGTAGACTCAATGATCATGTGGGTCTTTTCCAACCTAGTGATCCTGTTATTCTCTGATTCTATGACAATACTGAAGTATATAACCCAGTTATTTTTTCCTTAAAGAAGAAAATCTGTAGGACAGGTGTAGACACACTTCTTTTTAGCCATTAAGCTGAAGTAAGGAGAAAAATTTCAGTAACTAATTCTTCGTTCTTTTGCACCTGATGGTTTTATGATAACCCAGGTCTTGGCAGGCCTGAAGTTGTAGTGCTGTACTGGGGTCAGTATTGCCAAAGCTCTTAATGAACCTTTTTAAAAGCACGAGTCTTCTATAATATTTATTTAGTGTTAATAATTACCATATGATTTCTTCCATTTTTGTAATGTATTTATCTTTACAAGTCTGTGGATGTAGAAAAGTGTTACTATTCCCATCTTCTGTTTTTAAAACAAAAACAAAGTTGTGCTTAATTTATACCTATAAAGTAGTAGCATAGTTTAAGAGGGGTGTATAAACTCTCCTCATGGTGAATGGAGACACATAAGTTGCCTTCAGAGGGCATTTCCTATTATCATGCAATAGCTCTTGAGACAAATCACACCTTAGTGGAGTCTGAATTTCTGCACTGACTAGAGAGAGAAACCTAAATGACTATCCTGCAAGTGAGCACTGCAATACCCCATTTTTCATCGCTTTAGAAACCTAAATGTGGGTGGGATGTGGGGCCAGGGAGAATGGACATTTTTGTACCCTCTAGAATTATGCCTTGCAAATTTTCCTGTAAAGAAATATCATGACCATTTTTTCCTTAATGTGGTTTAGCTGGGACTCTGTGTATTCATACAGAGAAGAATGAAACAGTATTAACTAAAGAAGACTAATGCAAGAACAGCAAGGGGACTAACTCTGGGCTCAGGTTTTACCCTTTGTTAATCAGAGCTGGAATTAAAAAAAAATTCCTATTTGAGAGATTGATATCCTAATGACAAAATATTGGCTATTCTGACATGAAAGGGGAAACCTCATTTTTCTTTTTTAAAGAAATGCTTTTGCTCAGAGAAATACTTAGAGCTGAAACTTTCTTTGAAATCAGCTTTACATTTTGCTGAAACAGCACTGTTTTTGAAGAAAAATATGTCTGAATAACACCTTAATAACTCTGCTGTATAAATTTGATATTCAAGTCACACTCATAACTACAGAAACTAGTGGATGCTTTAAAAGTTTAGGGCAAACCAGTGTGGCGCAGTACCTAAAATGCAAAAGGCTTATCTGTGCTACCCACATTTCTTATGTTTGCAAATTCAGAGTACAAATTCCGTAAGAAAAGTCTTTTATCAAGATTTCTGACACCCATTGTTCTTTTGGTTTTCTTTCTTTTCTTTTTCTGTTTTTTCTTTTTTTTATTTTTAACTTTTCCCTTGGTAGGCAGGAACAGATTTATTCAAAAATTTATAAAATTTTGTCTCTGCTATGTGAGAACTGAAAGATGTGGGGGTTTTAATCTTTTCACCTCTCCAACCTCACAATATTTTTATACTATGAAAACACAGAAGTATGTGTACAGTATTATTATACCTATTAGGACAGATGGACATTCTTCCTGTGTTCCAATCCTTCCTGATCTCTCTCAGACCTCACTTAAAACTGTAAAGGGAATGTGCCTGTTACTCACAGCAGATGATGTCACACAAGGTATCGTATGTTTTGATCCAGCCTGTCCAGATCCCACTGTATTGCCTTCCTACACTCAAACAGATAAACACTCCTGTCTAACTTGATGTCATCTACAAATTTATGGAGAGTGCACTCATTCCCCTCATTGATCCAGATCATTGATAAAGGTATTACACAGAACTGGTCCCAGTACTGATCCTTTGGGAATACCACTTGTGACTGGCCACCAGTGGATTTAACTCAATTCACCACAATCTTTTGGGTCCAGTCATCCAGTCAGTTTTTTACCAAGCAAAGAGTATGCCCATCCAAGCCATGAGCAGCGAGGTTTTCTGGGAGAATGCTGTGGGAAATGGTGTCCAGGTCTTTACTAAAGTATAGGTAGACAGTATCCACAGGCTCCCCATCATCCACTAAGTGGGTTACCTGGTCATAGGAGATCAGGTTAGTCAAGCAGGACCTGTCTTTTATAAACTGCTGACTGGGCCTGGTCAACCCCTTCTTCTCTATGTGCTGCGTGATAGAGCTCAAGATGATCTGCTACATAAACTTCCCCAGCACCAACATCAAACCGACAGACTTAGTTTCCTCGACCCTCCTTGCAAATGGGTGTCACAGTTGCTAACTTCCAGTCAGCTGGGACCTCTTGGGTTATCCAGGACTGAAGATGAATGATGGAAATTGTCTTTGTGAACACATCGGCCAGCTCCCTTAATACCCTTGGGTGAATCCCATCCAACTCCATATACTTATGTGTCTAGGTGGTGTCGCAGGTTGCTAACAATTTCTCCTTGGATTACAGGGTCTTTGTTCTGCTCTCCATCCCTGCTTTCCAGCTCAGGGAGCTGGGTATCCAGAGAATACCTGATCTGACTGTTAAAGATTGATGCAAAGAAAGCATTAAGTACATCAGCCTTTTCTTCATCCTTTGTCACTACATTTGTCCCTACATCCAATAAAAGGTGGACATCCTCCTTAGTCCTCATGTTGTTGCTTTGTATTTATAGAAACATTTTTTATTGTCTTTCACAGCAGTAGACAGATTAAGTTCTAGTTGCACTTTGACCCTCCTACATTTTTCCCTGCATATCCTCACAACATCTTTGTATTGCTCAGTAGTTGCTTGCCCCTTCTTCCAAATATCATAAACTCTCCTTTTCTTCCTGAGTTCCAGACAGAGCTCTTTGTTCAGCCAGGCTGGTCTTCTTCCTTGCTGGCTCATTTTTCAGTAACTGGGAACAGCCTGCTCCTGCACCTTTAAAACTTCCTTCTTGAAGAATGTCCTTCTTCCTGGACCCCTTTGCCTCCCAAGGAACTCTGTGAACCAGGCTCCTAAAGAGGCAAAGTCGGCTCTCTGCAAATCCAAGGTAACAGTTCTGCTCATCCCCCTCCTCACCAAGAATAGAAAACTGCCATTTGGTGATCGTTATGACCAAGGCATTCTTCAACTATCACATCACCCACAAGTCCTTTCTGTTCACAAACAACAAGGCAGGAGAAGGCATAATTCCTATGTGACCATTCTCAGGCACTTCTGTGGTTTCTGACACATCAAGAACCCTTGAATCTTTGCTCCTGCATGGATCTCCATTCCCTGCCTCCACAAGGAGATGGCAGACCAAAGAACCTCACTAGCACATTATCCCTCAAACATTTTCTTTTGTGAGCCTGGCTTTATCCCTTTCCCACTTCAAATCTAGTTTAAAGCTCTTTCAATAAGCCTTGCTAACTCCTGCACAAAGATCCTTTTCTTTCTCTGTGACAGGTGTACCCTGTGTGCCACCAGCAGGCCTGGTGCCATGTAAACTGACTGTGATACACAAAAACCAAAATTCTACTGGTAACATCAAGTTTTTGTTTTGCTTATTTTAGTACTCCAACATAAGACACTAACAATATGTGAAATAAAATGACCTGATAGAAAGATCATCAACGTCTATTATATTATTTTTCTGTGACTTTTGTGTACTTTGTTTCAGCTGCCGGGAAAACAATATCTTTGAAGAGCAGTAGTAATTTATAAAGACATTTCTCACCCACTTCCAAATATGCTGCGTATTTACATGTCTCATTTTAAAATCCTGTTGTAATCTTTCCTGTACCACTAAGACAAGAACATTAAAAATGGATTAAAAATTGACGGACAGTTCCTTGGATTTTCCATTTATTTAGGACCATTGTAAAATGACCTCAGCTCTGAAACAGCACATCATTGGAAGAGATCTAAATATAAAAAATTGCAGAATATTAAATTCTTAGAGAAATGATAGAGTGGATTCTAGATTTTCAGATCATTTAATACATCATCCCATGATTAGAATGACTGCAGAGGTATTATTTGAATCAGTAAAATGCTCTGCAAAATGAGGAAGAACAGTACAATTTAATGCTGATAATCAGATACCCCTTAACTCCTGGAAAGAAAGACTTAATGGTAAAAAACCAAGCTTATATCTCATTTGCCTAATAGAAGGGCACTATAAGCTCCAAGCACAATCCTTCTTTACACTATTTAAACATTCTCATCCCAGATTTTTTTTTCAAAACAAATGTTCCTTTATTTTTCTCCCTTTTCCACTTTTTTGTTTGTTTGTTTTCATGGAAAAAAAATGGAAGAGCTAGCTAATCACATTACAAAAGCAAAGTCAGTGAAGAATTCAGCGTGCACAGGGGTGCATCAGAAAGGAATCACCAAGGGTATCTCACTATCTGAAGCAGGGGATGAGACATCCTGGAGCAGGTGTAGAAAACTACTGAGTATCAGCAAGGCCCCCATCTGGTACAAATGCCCAACTATTTTTCCAAGAAGATGAATTGTAGCTGCTGCTCTGATAATCTAGCCCCGCAGTCAACCTGTAACATCACTGTAATATTATTATACTACTAAAACACAGCTTCACACCTAAGGCTACCTACCTCCTCCCCACCTCTGAGGCAAACCACTCCCATGGCGACTTCTACTGGGCTTGTACAGTTAAGATTTGGCAAGAAAAGTAAGAACTTTTTCTCTAACAATCAGCACGGCTTTATGTAATGCCTTCAGGCACTCAAACTCCAGCTAAAAATCTTCCATAAGGGTGCAAATTACCATAAAAAGTGTGAACAAAGGGGGAATTTTGGAAGGGAAAATGACATCAAAATTTTGGTGATTAATTGACGGGCTGGACTCCATCCCCCACACACACCCTGGCTTCCTTCAGGATAAGAACTTTGTGTTATGAGTGCTAAAATATAGATATCTTAACATCAAGCTAATTGTTAGTATTTCTCTGTACTTTAACCTTAACTATATATCTTCTATTTATGTGTTATTTTTACTCATGTCTGGATGTTATTCTATGCGTATGTAACTGTTCCAATCTTGTATGCATCTGGGTGTTGGGTCATATAGAGATGTTTGATGTGTTTTCACAAACAATACCTTATTCCTAGCCCCTAGCAAAACCTTGTTAAATCACGAGCTCTTACAATCAATTATACTGAATAAAATTTACTTATTTGTATATAGAAGTCTCAGCACTCTCTTGTTCCAGTTCAGGTGGATTTAAAGGGATTTCTGATTCAAGCTCAGAAAGCTAGACAAGATTGACTTTCTTCCTGATATTGCTAATAAGAATCTAAACCAAAAAGGTTTAGGGTAAGCTGGATAATATTGCTTATCCTTGCACCATTGCTCAGTGTACCGTACTCTGGCTCTCCTTTCTGAAGTATCTCATATTTTCAAATTTACCCCCCTCGTGATGTGACACCCACTGTGATTATGTCATTTGTGCAAACTTGCTACCCATATGTGTATGTTACCGGTACTGCAAATTGATTTAGAAACTCACTGTGCATTCATGTAAAGTCAAGTCAATATAGGACAAGATGTAAACACTTCATCTCAGTTTCATCACAGCACAACGGCTTTTTTCCCTGGGATGCCCATTTTCCTTAAGTCTTCAACAAAATACTGAACAAGTGAAAATCTTGTCAGTATGTGGTTGCCTTGTCCCTTCGTGGCAGCTGTCAGATTTGTACTTTAGAAGCCATCAACAGCATGTTATTGTTTCCAAGTAAAGGATATGTCACATCTCTCTGACACCATAAATATGACCCTCTGCTTTAATTAGCATTTTTTTGCAGACTAAAATCTGAAATGATAGCAAATGTTCAACAGATACCCTTTCTCCGTTTCAGTTGTAAATGCAATTAAAAGTCAATTTCTAAGCTACTTGAAAATTGCCTAAGCTATTTTGCCTGTATAAAGTTTTAGAAACTTGTAAACTCCAATGTGATAATTTTAGCTTTCTTTCTGATTAGAAGTACAAAAACTAGTTTTCGGTAGTGTATAATGTAGATGGAACAATATAGTTTTGTATTGATCCCATAAAGATAAACCTGGAACCCCAAAAATATTAATTCAGGGAATTCTAAGCAGCTTGCAAAATCTTCTGGCATTTCACATTAAAAAAGTTGAATTTAACATAGTCATAGGAGCTTGGATGATGTCAATAGTACACACTATGTTATGATCTCTCTGTCCTCCTGAGGGCATCATGTATAACCCATTGTTATATATCCCATTGTAACACAAATCTGAAAAGTTGCCAACCTATTTGCTAATGGCCTTCTGTCAAAATGATCAGCTGAAATGATTAACTGGCCTTAAACAGCCACCTGAATCTTTACTGAGCTGCAACATCTCAGTTTATTATCTCAGATGCTGTGAGAAGCTTCAGAATAGTTTCAGTGCTCTGCCTCAGCAGAGATGGTAAAGGGGCTTATTCTGCCTTTTTTTTTGTTTGTGCTTAATTTAAGATAAAGAAATAAACCTGGTCAGGGTGTCATACTTTATACAATATTTCACTACCACCTATTGAAAAATAAATTTTCAAACAACAAACTATTGTCCAACGAACAAATTATACAAGATCAGATGAAAGAAAAGTATAATGATTTTGATCTCATGAAGACGTAACCTTTAGTGGATGAGCCACTAAGTAACTGCAACATCCTGAACATGCTTTTCTTGCATGCAGGAGGAGGCCATTTCTAGTACTCATCAGCCCCTGTCTACAGCACTGTCTTTACTTACGTTCTGCTGTGTACCATGCATTACGTTTTCTGTTGTGGGGTGGGTCATGGTGTGGCAGGATGCTGCCAAGTTGCTGCAGCCCAAAGAAAGGAATAAATTCTGGACTAGCAGATACCATAACCCGCTGAGGTAGTATCAATAAAATGTATAAGTTATTGATAGTATTTAATAAAGTCTCTAGTATCTAGTCACCCTGGTATCTTTTGAGCAGAGATGATGTCATTCCCCAAAAAGTGATTGCTTTTCTGTATATCTCTAAACTTTTGCATAAATATAATTTTTCAGGGCAATAGGTACCTCTAAATGTTCATTTTGCCCATCCACTTGTATTTTTTGTAAGTTAAATCACCATTTACAACTATCCCCTGTTGAGATACTGCACATCTTTCGTATTTTTTTGAAGATTGGTTCTAGGGTCCTCTTGTCCTCATGCTGACAGATGTTTCCTAAATGCTAAATCTAAAAATGCTCTTCGTGATTAGAGGGAACTACAAAGTTGTTGTAGCATGTAGTTGTATTCTTTCTGATTCTGCAAAATGTTGTCTGGCATTGAGAAAATTCTGCTTTATAGTCACAGCAATGTTTTATGAGGTGATAAAACTCCAGAATTCAATATCAATATATGTATACCTTCTTTCAACAATATGAACACATAACTGCAGCAAGCCTGCTGTGATTGTAATGCTCAATGTGTCTTACAAGAAGGATAAGAATCAACTGCTTCTTATCAGGTTCTTAGCTGGAAAATGATGCAGGAAAATTTTTCTGGTGACATTAATTGATAAATAGATTCTGGATTGAAACATCCAAGAAGTGGTTTTGAGAGGAAACAAAGAGCTAAGTTTACAAGAGTTCTAAAATAATTAGAATAATCAAGAATCTTTTATTAAAAGTTAGAAGTCATTTTGCTACTGATTCTAGAAAGTTTGAGTCACTGAGATTTTCCCAGAAAATAATTACTTCTTTGAGACTTTTTAATGTATTTTTCTTTGAGGAGTTTATTTTATTGCTTTTCAGATGACACTATTTACACCTGTTGAGTGACATCATACATACCCTGTCTCACAGACCTGAGGAACCTGAAATACACTTCAAGATATTTATTTGCAGGCTCCTGCTTCCTGGTTTCTTCAATGCTTCAGCCAGATCTTGGCTATAAACTAACAAAGCTTCAATGAAGCTGTGCGTGCCTTTAACAACGCAAACTGTTTATTTTAATGTCTTTTAATCCAGCTCTTGGAGCAATATTATAGATATTGCAAGTAGCACCACTTCCCACATAAACATATACACATAGCTCATGCATGAAACTTGCATGCCTACTAAAAAAGGAAAAAATATTCTGAACTCTCTTTTCAGGCATTCAGGATATTTCCACTAACAAATTAACACAGTGGCCTTTGCTGGCAGCCGCTCTCCCCCAGAGCAAAGTGTCACCCTCTGTCACTGTCCACACAGCAAAGCACACTGAGCACTCCCCCAGAGAGTTAGATGATGAACTGCAAATGCCATTTCAGATAAGCATCCAAAAGCCCAGATGCAGAGTTAGCCTGGGAGCAGGTGACTAGAACAGTATAACCCTGGACAGGCATAGAGAGCTGCAAGGAGCTCAAGGAAAGGGAATAAACAGAGGTCCCACCAGCTGCAGCACTATCCCACAGAACTTGAGGAAAGCAAGTATGGAGGCACACCCAGGGCTTTGTTTAGAAACATACTGTCCTGTTACACATTCACTCACCAACACAGTCATGTCTAAAAATCTTGATGGTTTCCCACTTTTCACTTCTAAAAAACAGGCCATATAGAGAAGCTTACGAGCCCTGTAAAAACCTAGATGGGCCAGACATGATAAAAGGAGGTAAGGAAATATGTCATTGATGATGTTCTTGCAAGGCAAATCAGGCTGATTTAGAGGTTATGGCTAGAAGAGATCCTTGCAAAGCCAGTGATGTGCTCATGGTATCCACATTAATGGTTGTTCAGCAACAATGTAGAAATACCTAGGAGGACAGAGACATGGATATCTTTCTTACTGCTCAGATAATGAATAGTTGGTCAAGAACCATTAAAGCAGCAAAGGATCTGGGAGTTTCAATGGACAGCAGACTACTTACAAATGAAAAGCATAATGTGGTCTCAAAAAAAAGAAATAAAAATCACTTGCAGAAACAGGTTACATAGGGGATAATTATACTGCTCTACTCGGCAGCTGAAATATTATGCCTGATTTTGGGAAGAACATTATAACAAAGATGTAAACATATTTTGTAAAATCCAGAATCAGAAAAAAAAAATTAAGAAAATATGATTTCAAATGCAAGAAAGAGAGAGTACATGAAGAGAGAGGAGATCTTCCAAGATACAAGTGGAAATTAACATCTCTTTCCATGTGTAATATTTGTCTTAAAATTTTAGTGGATTCTGTTGATTCCCACTGGCAATGAGAAGCAGTCAGCAAACATCAAATAAACAACATTTTGAATGTGTTACTTTCATATGTAATTCCATAATACCTAGGACTTTTCAGTAAGGCTTAATCTTCAATAAAGCTTGATTTTAAGCCTACATCATTTATACAGATCGTAGACTAAAATTATAAACACCTCGTTTTAAAATATTATTTTGAATCTCAATACGCAAGCTTTTCTTCTTCTTCTTCCTGGGTTTCTGTGTTGGTAGTTTTTTTTACAAAATCAATTCTGTTTAGAATTTATCAACTTGCCTGGAAAAGCAGTCTTGTTGCATTGACTATGTAGAGAAAAATACCATAATAAGCATTTTTAGAAAACAATATCACTAAAATTTTAAATTGATTGTTTAATCTTTTAGCTCAAAATGAAGGAAATCTTCAGTTAAACCACAGAGAATCAATCACATTTGCAAAAAGCCAGCAATTTAAATATCTGGTTGCTACAATGCCTGACACTGCTTACTCTAACTGCTTACTGATCAAACTAGCAAAAAATATGTGGGGTTATTTTGGTTAGCTACTAACATATGTGATCTTGCTAAACACGACCTTTATATTTTGGTTGCATTTGGTTTTGAAGGCTTATTTGTGCTGCGATGCACCTCATTTCTAAATATCTCATTTGCTTTCTTTTACATATAACGGCAGTTTTACAAGTTATGTGATCTCAAAGTAAAATGCAGTGGCCTAAAGATAGTTTCTAGTGTCATTTGAGATGATCTCAGGTTCTGAGACATGCATGAGGTCTGCTGTATGTGCCGCAGTACATATAGAAGACCTGTAGCTGAAATTATTTCTCTCTGAGGAGGCTGAACAGCAGGAAAATCCTGAATGTCATTTGCTCAGAGCAGACCCAGCATGGAAGGAATCAGCTGAGGATTTAACCACAAAGTTTAGTAAGTGCTGCTTGAAATATGTGAACTCTCCATGTTATAGAATACAGCTTTAGAGAAGTCACCATTGCTACACAAGTATTACAGAGTTTTAGTGCTTTCTAAGACTTTATTTTAGCAAACAATTTAAGAAAATGTAAAGAGAACAAGTTTTCAGCAACTCATTCTGAAGAATTTCTATATAATTTTCAAAATCTCTTAATAAGGCTCTCCAAGCAACTTAATCTTGAAGCAAGCACACAGCGTGCAAAAATTCATCCCAGACTCAGTTTTGAAAACAATTTGAAACCAGTAACAATCAATTAAGTTGTCATACCTTCAGGCATTGCTATTAGTTCTTCTAAATTAAAAATAGGTATCACTTCTGACCTGTTCTTATATTAAAATTCAGAATACAAAATCCCTAGCAAACAGTTTATGCAGTCAGCTATGAACTTCACAAGGAGAGGAACAGAGCTGAGCTAGGAGTAGGCCTGGGAGGAATTGTTAATTCTATATTGAGAGCTAAAGCTTATTTTATTTTATTTTATTTTATTTGCCTCAAGGTGTGCAGTACATTTGTACTGTTTCTGTTGACTAGTGTTTTAACCACAACAAATCCAATTCTCTGTATTATGCTGCAAGGCTCAAGCATTCTCTGTCACCTGAGGATCTTTTGTTTGCAGTTTCGCTTTCTGGCAATTGTTTAAAGCAATTTGTAGATCATACATCTTCAGTCAATATAGACTTTTAATAGTAGATGCTGTTTCTTTCCTATTACATGTAGCTTCACTCTGAAAGCCATTGTTTACTACTAAAAACAGCAGTCTTTGATTTTGCTCCATTAGATAGCTGAGTTCTGAACTATAACTTCACATCCCCCCTATTTTTTTTTTCTTCCCAGTCTGGTTGAGAAAAATTATTAAAATGCCATAGAGAATTTACAGTGAATAAATTACTGGATATGTCTACTTGCGATCATGTGACGTCTACCCTTAGTTCTTCAAAAGAATTAAGGTAATAAAGAGGAATTAGCAGTAAACTAACTTACTATAGCACAATCAAAACCCTTTACAGTCAATGGCACATATCCATTAAATGTAGGAGGCTCTTTTAGAACAAAAGAGCTTACATTATAGGACAAACAAATTCAAAAAGGATGGCTATGGTATTGTCTATTGTCTTTCTTAATAATGTAGGAAATGATAATAGTAATAGAAAAACAAATAGAACTTTCATGAATTACAATGACAATACATGTTCACATTTCTCACCTGCCCATTCTGCACAGTGCTCCTTGCAATGTAGAAAATTGCATTAAAATAAAAGAACTACTTGCTCCACTAACAGTCTCTTGATACCGAAAAAAATACTATTACCTTTTTACTAAGCAGAAACAGGCATCAGAAAGTTATAGGCTTTCTTCTTGTTGGCCAGGTATAGTCTTAACATTACATGTTTAGTTACTTGCAGAGAGAAGACACATGTGGAACTCACTGAACTGTCAGCAATTGCTTTTCGCATGACTATATCCTGTTCCCCGGAACACATTTATTTCCAGAGTTCAATAACTGTAAATAAATTACATTTTTCCCTTCCTGCCCCAAAATATTAGTTTTCAACAAAGTAAGACAACTCAGACTCTCCCTCAAGACTTAAAGACCTTGAGGATCAAGGACAAAAAATCGCAACATAAGATAGAATAGTCCCACCTTGAAACTCTTCTGTTCTAGAACTTTGATCTATTAAAAAATTTTGGACTTTAAAGTGAGGATCACAAGTTGCAGCAAGTAGGAGACCCAAGGATTCTACAGCGCCTGTGTACATGGCTCAATTGTGTCAAAGCCTTTCTCATGAGAAATATGTTGTATCTAGAGCCAGGTCATCTTTATGAACACAAAGCCCTCCCAGACTATTGTACAGCGTGGAGTATAGGAAAGGTTGCAGCAGTCAGTCAGTCTAGCACATCCTAGGAAAAGTGTTTAGCAGACAAGTAAAAAAAATGCCTATAAAAAGAGGGAGCAGGTAGCATGTGGGGTTCGGATTACTAAGCATGTTGTTGGATTTCCATTATAAAAGTCTTGGATAAGTATAAAATCAGGGGGAAAAAACACAAATCTATTATCAGATTAGAGACAGCAGCCTTAAATTTGATTGAAAACCCAAAAGCATAATGAATATAGTTTCAGTGAGACTGTGAGCGGAAAAGTTGGAGAAAGCTGGTCTACCTAGATGTGATTAGTCGTGATGGTTGCTGAGAATGCTTCAGACATTTCTTGCCACTTCTTTTCCCCTAGTCTCCACAACAGAGTGATAAAAAGAAAAAAAATTGTCAAAATCGTGTTTTCACCTTTAGCACTTATCCTATGATTAGACATAGCCACCCTGAGCAGAGGGATATTTTACAACTCCCTGTGTAGGGCTCACACTTATTGTGGCAACCCTAAGGAGTATCGATTTATCACACAGAGAAATTACTAGAATATGTACAACATTTTCTCTGCTGAGTATTTGTAAATTTGTAAATTTTCTGAAGCTCATAACTCATTGAAACAGAGGATTCTCATGGAAAAGTCTAATAATGGTTTCCTGTGCTGCTTTGTAACCCTGTACTCCATGAGTCTGGAGTTTCTCAGGAAAAAGGTTTTACTTGAATTAACTGGCAAACCACTGAGCACTTCTGCCACGCAGCCTCTGAAGGGATTGTAGTATTTTTGCTAAACCTAAAAAAATATATTTTCAGGTAAAATCTGAAGCAGACATCTATCAATGAAGTATTAAATAAAAGAGCATTGAAGTTTAATCATTATAAGTAACTAACTTAGGGCCTAATAATGGCAATTTGGGGCCTCTATAATTGTCATTTTAATCTATAATAACTCTAGTCAGAAATAAAAACAAACAAAAAATATGAGCTCTTAAGTGATTTTAAGAAGAAGAGGAGATAGAAAAAAGCAGAACATGTTGAAATTTCAATTAAAATACGTTTAAGTGACAAGTCCCCATCCTTTATCACCTGACTACTCAGTCTCAAAGTAGGTGTTATTTATTCACTAGTTGTTTTTTCTTCTAAAAGAAAATAAAAAGAAATACAGACGCCATTATTATTCTTCAGCATTAAAAAACAAACAAACAAACAAACAAAACAGTACAAAATTCCATAGATAAATGAAAATATTTGAATTGGGAGCACAAGAGAAGTCAGTAGAAATTGCCATGAAAGCTGCATTTTATTTTTTCCTTTCTTTATCTAGGGAGAGTCTTTCAAGGTCAATTGCAATTAGAAGAGCTTTGAACTTTTCTGTTGAGGGAGAGAAAAGGATTACTTCAGCAGCAGTTTGAAAAGACTGTGTAATGCATCTGATTTGAAGAAATGTGCATCTTGAACCATAACTCCTGATTCACATCTGTGGATCTAGTTAACATTTAATGGACAAAGTTAAAATGGACTTGTCATTATAGTATGAGAAAAGGTTTTATCTGTTCTTCAGATACTTTAAATCTGGTCCAAAGGAAGTTTTATAGGAGGAGCATCTAAATGTGATTTATGTATCTCAACACCTTTGAGAGCAATAGGATCAGAAACTGAAAGTTGCATCTATAAATAATGAAGCAGATAAGTGCTTTCTAGGAGTCAAGGGAGGTAATAGTCATGAAAAGCAAAAACCTCACAAGATTCCATTCAATATTGTTGATATTAACAAATTATTGTAAAATTTCATGATGCGACCAGAAAAGAATAAAAAAGATAAATCTCACAAATGTTTGCGAAATGAATATATTGCTCGTCTTTGGCCTTCTTAAGTGTGTGTATCTATTCCAGTATTTAAAACAATGAATACATACAAGAGAAGCGGATGATTAATTCACATTTAAAATGATGCTTAAATTTAGGTGCATACTTAATTTACTGGGGCCTGTGCTGGCCCAAACTACAGAAATTACTTGAGTTCCTTCTCACAAGCCTGTCCCCAGCATTGCCACGTGAAACATCACGGATCCTCAGGACTTTGCAAATGTGCAGAGTGACAGCTACATCTGTAGAGCCACCAGGAACCTCCCCAACTGGCAGCATCTGTGCTCACTCTATGCCTGCCAGTTTGGGCTGACCTCCTGCCTGCTCATGCATCTCCAGGAAGGCAAACTCCAAGTGCGTTAATAACGGGAGGTTAGGACAAACCTTCATTAAGAATATATGTATATATGTGTATATGAATATCATAGTAAGAAAACCATCAAAGGTACAATATAATACCTTGAGCTTTTCTTTTTCTTTACTTTCAAAGGTGGTCTTTATAGGAAAGTCATATTTTATAGCACTCAAGTACACCATATCTGATTTGAATAATGCCATTTATCCCTACTAAAAGATACTTTGCAAAAAATTAGAGAAACCTTGGAGATGTATGTTCTCAGCCACAGCAAGCACCTGAATGTTGTCCAGAAGTTTGTTAAATGCTGAAATATCAAATGTATTATTAGCAAAAGTTCCAGCTTTTGTAATCATCACTACGACAAGTCTTCTCAAAAGAGAAAGAGAAAAGAGGAATGTAGAGAAAATGCAGTAGCAATGAACATGTGAAGGAATACATGTGGAGGATACAGCAACAGGCCTTCCCTTGGAGACTGATGTGGGTGTTTAAACCACTTGGTGAGCCTCCTACTGATCCCTGCTTAATGCAGAGTATCTCCCACATAACAAGTGATAGGACGAGAGGAAATTGCCTTAAGTTGCGTCAGAGGACGTTTAGACTGGATATCAGAAAAAAATTTGTTTACTGAAAGAGTGGTCAAGCACTGGACCAGGCTGCCCACAGAAGTGATTGAGTCACTGTCCGTGGAGTTGGTCAAAAAGTCATATGGATGTGGCACTTTGTGACATGTTTCAGTAGGCATGGTGGTATTGGGCTGACAGTTAGACTGAATGATCTTACAGGACTTTTCCAACCTTAATGATTCTATGATTCTAGAGATGATGAAGCTGTACACTGGACTTCAAGAAGACAGGGACACAAGGTCCTAACATTCACACAGTCCTGGCCTATCCTGGGGGAAGAGCACCATGTCCCTCTTCTTCCCTATGGACTCATTCCCTTAACATCCAAGGGAGAACATCAGTGGTACAAGCCTCTCTTCAGAAACAGAGATGATTTCTTGAGTATGAAATTTGATTGCACAACAAATTAATTTAAAATTTGAGTGGGATATAAAGGATTCTGTTTTGAGAATAATTTTTTTCAGCTTTAATAAAATCAAGAAATTAATATGTTTAATTAGGCAACTAAATTCTATGAAGAATATCAGATGCCAGACAGTATTCTTCCTCTTGCAGTGAGCATATTTTTCTGGGTATATTTTTCTGTTTTCTTTTTTTTTTCCTTCCCAAACAACATCTGTAAAATCTTTTGGTTTTATTATTAAAAGAATATTTTTGAAGTACATACAAACATTTCCAATATCCCTAGTGCCTTTTATAAATTTACGTTTGGTACAAAAATATTTGGAAATAATTAAAGTCTGTTAGATCTACTAAAATCAAGAAAACTTTATTATAATTCTATGAATTTCTCTCCGTACTATTTGGCATATATTAAAATCATCCATGTTGCCTCTTAGGACCAAAGCATTTTGCTTTACATACCTGTTGATTTGTTTACATTGAGACCTAAATAAAGTTAAGTAACGCTGTTGTGTAAATACAAATTAATGTATACTCCTAGGTCTCTCTGCGTTTTCTCTTAATTTGAACGATAAAATTTATCTAGAGACGTAGTACATCCTAATTTCTACATGTTATCTTTTATTGAGTCTCACTGAGATAAGCTTCCTGGAGTTGATTTTCCAAATAGTTCATTCTTCATTGTGTAAAACCAAAAAATAAAAAAAAAAAGAAAAAAGAAAGAAAAAAAAGAGAAAAAAAAATCAGCTCTTCAGCATTTCTACTCAAACAGACCACTAGAACTCTACACTACTATGGTAGAAAAATGCACTCATTACGATCAATCTGTCAACCTGAGGTGTTTTGTTGTGAGGCATGGAATCTATGTGATAAATACAAAATGTCACTATAATAACCAGAATAATAAATGTGCTGAGTTAAATCAGAGTTTCACATTTCATTATGTATTTTCTTCTATTACAAGACAGAGGAGCAGAACTCACTCAGCTGCCTATTCCACACCTCAGTTTTATTATAGCCAACACATAGTCAGAGTATATTATCTACCTCTTTCAATGAAATAAGCAATATGGTCATGGGATGGCTTATCCTAACATACATTTCTTTATGTGGTTGCAACTTGTTAGTGATTTCCTATAGAAATAGCAATACCTGATAATTTTCTCATAATTACTAACTCACTAGTTACCACACTTACTCTCTAGAATAACTTCCTCTGTTGCTTTCAGCATAAAGATTAGCATTTTAACTGTATACTTCATTTTAAGTTCAAACACAAAGATTTGAGATCTGCACTTCAGGAAGAAAAAAAATAAGGAAACTAGCAAAGCTCCAAAAATGAAGACAGAGTTTAAGTCTGACAGGCTTCCAGCAGTTGAAAATGAATGAAAGCAGTATTTTTTCAGTATGTGAAAACACGTGTCTGATATCTCACAAGGTGTCATGATCAGTCTGCCTAGAGATTTCCCCAGCAAGTTCTGATAGTGTCAGGGGTGTTTCCACAAGGGCTTGACAAACATGACCAAGTTTTATCCCACAAAAGATTTCATTTATGAACCACAGTGTATCCATCTGTTCTGGAGGAAGATCCTGCTCATATGCATAATTTCCACCAAAGAGCATCCAAGAGATCAGGATCTCAGGACAGCATCTTGTGACTCCCTGAGAAAGTGAAAAGAATGCATTATTAATGCATTCACTAGCAACAAGCATGTCACTTTTTCAAATAAACAGATCTAATAAATAAACAAACCAGCACACTTCTGAAATTTTTTGTATTTATTTTTTATTTATTTATTTATTTATTTATTTATTTCCATCAGTGTTCTGCTTTTTCTTTCAATATACACTTAGATAAGTTAAGTCAAAGGATGGGAAATTAAGTTTGATAAAAAATACAGAAACTATATGATGCCAAACAAAAAAATCATTACAGTTGTAATACAAGAGAAATCTGGTACTTTCCACTAAGTCCATTTTCAAGCACATTAGAGGTATGGTTGCTTCTAGTTGTGTGTCTCAATCTTAGATGAAGAAAAGCACTTTGTAAATATATGGCTTCTCAATACACACAAGCTGACATGTAGCCAGACTCTAAAATTTATGCATATATTTAGTTAATGCAATAGAAAAACTTCTATTCTGTCACGGGTACCCTCAAGCAACAATGTAACCCCGTAAAACAAAAGCTAGATGCTAGGCAACAAACAGTCTCGTTTTTCCTGTCACTTCCATCTATCACTCATGTTGCACCAAATAGTAATAGTCACTTTACGCTCTTTTTTCATCAATTTGCAATTAAAAAATGACAACTAAAGGCTAAGGGGTAAGATAACACAATATGCTTGTAGAGTATATCATCAAGTATTTAATAATTCTGGCACAAGAGAAAATAATAACTTAAAAATATATCTTATAACACTACCAAATTTCATTATTGAAATCACTTTTGAAAGTAATAGTTGATCAATAATATAAATACAGTCAGTTTGTATCAAATATTGGGTTTAGATAAAGATATTTTATATAAATATTTGTAAAATTTTTGTAAAAATATAGTATACGTGCATCATTTTGTTAAGCTAAATCACAGTGCAAAAGACCTAGCTATAACCTTCTCAAAATAATTTTTGGTATTAAAATGCAAGATTTCACAGTTAATTATGAGCTTCATATGTTGCTGTGCTACATTTTGACATTTCACTACAAAATTAGAAGAATCATAATTTAAGACAATGTTTCAATTAAAAAAATAAAATAGTGTTGATGGATTTTTAAATGTTAGTCACAGGAGCTTAACACAAGACAAGCAATTTCTGATACATTGTGCTCAGAGCTAAGACAGGGGCTAAAATCAGGACCATGGAAGACCAATCAAGACCACATTCTCTTATACCCTGTGTTCACCTGAAGTCTTTCCAAAGTTGTTCTGCTCTTTCTTTCTGATATATCTGTTCAGCTAAATCATGCACCTGCAACAATGAGTTGTGCATTGTAACTGCTGCTAAAGTAACACAGAAAAAAATATATATAACATTTAAACAATTAGTGGCACTGGGATTCTGACATCACATCATCAAATTAAGCAAATTTCTTTGAGTGAGGTAATAGAAGTAAATTGTTATACAAAATGAATGCTTTGGATCTACCCACAGCAGTTCAGATGTGCACTGTATAAATCCCTGCTTTCGTGTTCTTTATCAGGCTTCTAAAAGACCATTTATTGAATCAATTAGCAGTGGAAAAACAAGTACCTCTAAATAATGCAAAATACCAAATGCACGGCGAATAATTCACCTCATAAGAAGCAAGATTGATTTTGTCTTTGATTGTATTTGCTACAGAGAAATACCTTACTCAATTAAGGTTAAAAAGTTAATGTTACAGAGTCAAGAGCTTGACAAAATATCACATTAATCAGGAAGTATAAACTCATTGGAATTACATGTATTATGCTGAAGGAGATATTTCTGGAACATAAGACAAGTACTAAGATACAGAGATATGTCCTGGAGCATTGATTAACAAAGTCTCTTAAACAGTAACGTGACGATTGTACCAATAACATACCTTTAAACAAGGTGCTAAAATATTCAGTCTCTCACCTCTTTTTTTTTTCATGAACAGTTAGGACACGAAGCAGCTGAAATCATTTCTAGAAACATGTTGCATTCCATGAAATATTTTCTTTAAAGGTAGGCGAATATATCTGTTGTAACCATACAACAGTCATCAACTCTTAACAGTATAGATATGCTTTTGTTTTGACCCCTGGTGCCACAGGGATCTTGCTGTACAGGTTGCTAGGATTGTCATTACCACTTTGTCCATGATGTGGAGGAAAAGTTAATAAACCTAGCAGGGGCCTGCTGTGATTGTATCTGGAATAGCTTGGACTCTTATCTTGGTCAAAATGATTACTGATGTTCACAGCAGCTCCCATTTCCTGGAAGGGCTCAGAATTAGGAAGCAAGTGGGTGAACAAGGAAGAGAAAGATGGAGGAAGCAGCAACATCAGTCCTTGGACCTTCTTCAGACGTAACCTTGTTTTGATGGCCGGTCCCCATTGGAGCTGTTGGTGCTCTGTAACTCTGAAAATGAGACCACAGGTGACTTAACATGCTTGTAAGCACATAGTCATAATGGTTCTACAGTTGCGGTTCTTATGTGCCAGACTGGAAGCAAGATACAGTTTTTCACACAGAGGAACTGTAAAATACATGAGCTATTACAAAAACAAACTGCCAAGAAAATTCCCTTCATATGGATTCAACTGTTGGCTCCCATCATAGTGATGGGTACTCTCAAAGGACTATGATAATTCAGGGTGTTATGTCTTTGCATTCCCACACATCAAATTCAAAATAAGATGCTGGAGTAATGTTTGAATAGCATGTTGCCAAGTCCATAGGATTATGATAGCATAATGATAAGTGAAACCTAAAAATATGTACAGACAGATAATGTTGACTACAATGAAGGAGGGCATTAGAAAATCCCCCTTTGTATCCCCTCCTTTAGCTGTAGCAGCCTGGAGTGACCAGCTCAGAATAGACATCCTGATTTAGTTAACTGAATCCCATGGGAAGAGTCTTGGAGAAGGACTTGATACATGTGGATTCCTTTATAAAATAACCAGCTTTTCTAGAGTGTTTGTTGAGATATCACTTTTCACATTCAATCAAGAAACAATATGATTAGCCTGATAGTACTACTAGATTTAGTAGTATCACCCTCCTTCAGGTCATTTTGTTGTTCCAGTCAACATTGTCCTTTATACAACAGACTTAAGAAGTGGAACCCAGAGAGGCAGCTGGACAGACCCTGCACTTGTGGATGTGGATCATACGAGTTCTCTGAATATGCAGCTAGTATTAAATGCTATAAAGAATGAAAAGTTAAATAATATAATCCAATTTGCACAGTAAATACGTGTTATTAAAACAAAAACATCAATATTATCGTGGACAATCTCTATGTTCCAAACAGAAGTGACAAGAAATACTGCTATCATCCATGCTCTACTTCAAGTGCTGCAGCATCCTCTCCCCATCCACTAACCATATTTCAAACCTAAGAAATCTGGAGGACTTGCTTTTGCAATGAAAGACGAACCAAGCATCACCAGTTTGTTGTAGTTTCTTGTGCACACTGCCAAAGTTGCAATGTGAACTTCTTTGCTTTATCAAAGTGCTTATAGAATGGAAACAAGGGTAGATAAAAGAGACACTCATTTCTAAACAGTCACATGACAAGTTAACAATTATCAGAAAACAACAAGAGAAGCTTATACAATGATTAATGTTAATATTAAGCTTTAAGAAGTTGTTTTTCTCTCTGTTAACACAAGATAAGGAATAGAGGGCAAACGTGATTGCAGGAAAGATGTTTCCTAACTATATTGATTTTCTTCCTAAACTATGTACAGTACTTGATTTTATGTACTCCTTGAATTAATTCTGCATGTAATTATAGTTTCTCTGTCTCAGAATTTGCGAAAACTTGATAATGTAGAGGGAAGGAAAGCAAGGATAGTTAGAGGCACGAGGTTACATCACTGGTAGAGCAGACTAGGATCTTTCAAGCTGAAGAAGCTTTATAAAACCACAAGGGCCGTGGAGAGTGCAAATACATAATAGTATTGTCTTTCTCAGTGCAATAAACAGGAGACATCAAGTCAGCTAGAAAGTGATAGGTTGAGGCTAAACTAAAGAGAGTTTAGCTGAGCTATGAAATTACTTGTTACTGGTTGTGGAGGATAAGTATTAAGAAGTGAGTGGACAAACCCATAACAATACTGTGAACGAGGAGTTATTTAATAGAAAGGCTGCACCCTGAGTCACAATTGTTGTGAACTAGGAGAATGCTTCAAAAAAAACATTTTGTTCTCCACTTCAGAACTTTTCCCCAGCCATCTGACAGAATACTAGGCTAAAATGTCATTGGTCAAATATGCAGCAACATCTTATAAGGCATGTAAGATGTTTTTACTTAAGTATGTTGGGTAAATGACTCAATATAAGTGATGTAAAAAATAAATGTACAATGAAATGAGAAATAACTTCAAAAACCCTTACTAACTTCATTAATATTTACAAAGGTATTTGATGTTATGGTATCCTAATATTTAGCTTGAGATTTCCAACTAAGTCATACATTCACTATTTAATATAATTGTTCCTTTTTATTTCATTAGCAGGAAATACTTTCTTTTTTCTCATGTACACAGTTAATATTAATTTGCGCTTGTGAGACCGCAACCCTCGGTACAGAAAATAACAAACTATTTAGCTAGTTCTCTCAAAATAATAACTGTTTCTGCTTGCATGCATTTTATTGTAGAAAGCTTTGGTATGATTATATTTCTTATTTTTATCAAAAGCATTCTTCATATTTTGCATTGCAAGGCAGGTTCTAATCTATGTGTTAATAACCAAACCCAGATTAGCAGAATCATTACTAGTCTCAGATGAGTTCTATGAAAATCTGAGTTGTCAAAATAGATCAAATTAACCAAAAGTATAGTTATACTGTACCCTATTGTCTAGTACTGGTATTAATAACCATGCTGTCATTAGTCTTTTCTCATCAGGAGATTATACATTATTGTTTCTGCGATGCAATGTTTGAAAAAGGGTTGATGCAGACCGTCCATGATGCATTCATTGCTCTCTGCAGGGTACATACCACTGTGACTTGTAGTACCCAGTTGTGCCTGTGGAATTCTGCACTACGATGCAGAGTGCAGTGCAAACAAATCCAGAGCAACTTGCCTGTGTATTTCATAGTAAGTAAATGTTAGAGTCAGAAACAGAAGAAAAGCAATTCTGGCTCCCAGAAGCTGCGATCAGATCACAGTTCTAAAGTGATTGAAGAGTGTCTGTTAGCACATTTCAGCTCAGCTGCTTCACTTTGAATGCTCAGATTTTTCATTAAAAAAAAAAATCTAATCCTGGAGTTTCTCCATGTATTCATTTACATTTTTAAATAGTGAAGAAAATGTAAAAGCTGTACATTCCCTGCTTAGCTGCAACTGGCAGCTGCAAGAAGTACAAATGATGCAGGAAGGAGAGAAAAAAAAAGCTTGAAACAATAGTTGAAGCAATCATGTCTTCCAATAACCCCCTCAACCATTAACACGCCTGCTTTCCATCTATCCTTATTAACAAGTCTAATGCAAGAGATTAAAAACTAGAGACTTTCAGTATCCAAATACTCATTAGCAGCTGTTACATACAGATGTCAAAAATTAGGACTATCAGGTGGATTACCTGAACCACAACCAACCTGCAGATGCCTGAGTCAAATTTTTTGTCTCCTCATATAAAACTTACAGAAGAGAAGACCGGTCTCTTTGGTAGAAAAATATCATCTTAACAGCACAGGTAAAGAGAGGAACCAGAAAAAAAAAAAAAAGAGAGACGGCCTCAGCAGGACAACATATATCTTCTTAACAAATATGAATTTTCCTTTTCAAAGATTTCCAATCCTATCCTGTCTCAAGTAAAGCCATTATCTTGTGGTCCATACTGTGCACTTTCAAAATTAGCAAACAGGTGTTAAATCTGTTATTTGACAGCTGTAGCAATGACATGCATTGTCTTCACAGCTGTGGTAACTGGCAACTATTGTTACCATAAGAAGTGCTGGCAATTGAAAGAATAATTTGCATTATTTTGCAATTGCATAGAAATTACCATTGTGCAGCCACTGCAGCCATCAGTCAGCTCTCTCGGCAGAGTATTCAATATCTTTTGTATCAGTGGAGACAGTAGTCCATTTATTTTGCAAACTGGCACTTAGTGTCAACTTGTTACTTAGTGGATTAGGTAAATGTGTGAACACAATCTCTGCCACTTCATGCTGCATCTTCAGTCTTTCATAGTTAATGATGGAATGAGACTGGAACATCCACTGTGACCTTTCTTTCCAACCTTGAAAGAGAATGGTGTCCTGATTACTTCTGGATATAAGACTCAAAGCTGAATTTTCACTGGAAACTGAGAATATCCAAATTACCATCCTGAGATTTAAACGCTGGAACTCAGATCCGCATCCAAACATAAAGAGGTTGTAATGCCTGTGTTGAGGCAAACTTTTCTTATTATAGGCACTAATTTTCCACTGGGGACAAGAATTAGTGATTTTTATGAGTAGTGGCTTGCTGTGCATTGCAAAAGGCTACTTTTGGAACACAGAAAAGCTCCCTTCTTTCTGAGCTCTCACAACATCTTCATGAACATCTACCCTAGAGTTCCATTTCAGGTCAAAAGCAAAAGATTGTTTCCAGAACCAAAGCATTTGTAACCAGTGTTCCAAAAGTATTTAAGGTGCTTCTGTTCCTTTGCTCCTGGGAAGAAAGATGCTGGAATTTAATATTGCTTTGTCAAATTGACAGGACCACAGAAGGCATATTTCAGCCTTTTAAAAAAAAATTTAATAATCTGTCAGATTAAAGAGAACATTTCTCATGATTTGTTAAGAAATTAACCATTAGAAATTGGTACAAATAGAGCAATAATCAAAAGTTAAGTGTTTAAATAAGGAATTTGTAAATCAAACTGGTCGCCTAGCTTTATGTTTAAATATATCCTAATAAGTAACGTATTTCTACAGAAAATTTACCATAAATCACTTCCTGGAATTATTTATATTTTTGGAATACACAGCTCCAATCCATAAATATTATGTTTAGATTGATTTATTTTAATATTTATACACAGTCTGTTCTTCAAGCTTCTGGGCTTTTAATTAATCTGGATTTGGGATATAAATTCTTTATGCCTTGATTAATACCAGGCAGATTTTATTTAATTAAAGAGACAGACTGGTGAGAGACATTTTAATCAAAAATTTCATATGCATGCAGCACATCTGTATTTTTTAATACAAGCTCGGGCACATTAAAACAAGATTTATTCTTTCTCAGCTGTTTTGCTTTTTGAATAATGGCATATTTCTGGTTCATGTGAGGAGCTACCTTCATGTGCTAATTCCATCCCCTACCTTCTCCTCGGAGCAGCAGAGCAAGAAAATAAGATGAAGTGACAGGAACAGGCAGAAAAAAACTAGGACAAAAGTAAAATTACCACATGCTGACAAGCAGCTTGTTAAATATCCCTAAATTTGTTTAAAAGCAAAAAAAAGAAAAAGGTATAAAAAACACTTCTTGAGAGGAAAATTAATTCCAGGAAAATACAGGGGACTCTTTTAGTTCATTGGAAAAGCTGGAAATTCAGAAACTTTCAAGGAAGAGTATCCTATGGACATATTTCTTTTTATCTTTTCAGCTATGCTGCTGAGAGGTTAATTTTAAAGAAGTATGCGTTAGGTTTTGAATGGAAAATAATTTTTCGGCATAGTAATACACATTTGGCTAAAGTTTTGTGTCTGTCTACATTGTACACATATGCGGTCATTAATACAATATCATTTTGGCAGTTTTTGAGTTTTTAGCATATTTATTTACTATTCAAATATCTTAACCCATGTTTAAATTTTTAAGTGTCTGTAACTGGACAAAATAGTATTTTTTAGAACAGAAAGGATAGGCTTCACAGCTTATAGCACAGATGAAGGCTTTTTGTTTTTCTTAGAGCTGGAATCACAATTAGGAGTCATCATTATTGTGGTTAGAATGAGATTATGGTATTTTGGGAAGGATAAGATCAGTTCAAATGAATAGCAAGTAAGATCTGTGAAAAGTAGGAGTCTGTAAAAACTAGTTTAGCCAGCCTATGTCATTCACAACTAATTTCTCTAAAATCAAAGTCTAGAATCATAATGCTTTGTCTTGCCTGCATATGCAACTATGGGAGTATACATGTATGCGGGTTATTTATACATTCAGGTTATATATATATATATACACACACACAATATTGTGTGAATGGGTTTAGCTGGCTGCTAAAGAGGAAGGGTTAATGTTCTCCCTGCTGTGAAGAGAGGATGATGATCATGTACAGCCCATCAAAGTGAGGAGATTGTACCTGTTGAACAGGTGATACTATGAATGTTCAGAAGAGCTTAAGGAACAAGCTACTTGATAAAGTAAACCCTGCAAAGGAAAATCACTGCACTATCCTAAACAACATTAGTTAGAACTGCACCAACAAGAAAGAGAGCAGACAGTAATTGGAACTCAAATGCTTCCACCTTTGTTACAGATGTCAATTTTTAATCACAGTAATTCTCTTTGGAAAAGTATTGTCCTTGTATGTTGGCCTGCATCCTGCTTGGACTAGGAGACACCTGAAAGGAGTATGAGCTTGTTGGCCACATGGAGGTGACCCAGGGATGTTGGGAAACTTTGGGAGAGGTGTGGAGATGGTGAGATACAGGAATACACTGAGACATAACCCAGGAGAACATTTGTCTCTCCCCTCCTCTACTTTTATGCTTCGTGCTTTCTGAATTTATGCAGTTATTTTCTAGTTTAAATTTTCACATTTTATTAAACCTAGGTTTAGCAGCTTGTCACCTTTTGAATTATTTGTTTTAAAGACCAGAATAGTAGCTTCTTTCAAAGAACTGGTTATTAAATCTTCTGCTGAAAGATGCTGATACAATTATTGGAAGCTTTGAACAGACAATTTTCCACTAGAGAAGAAGATTTAACTTTTCCAAACTCAGTCATGCACAAAAGCTCAGAGTTTATGATGGTTTCTTTGCAAACAAGTTCATATTTTCGTTAATGGCTAACTTAAATTCTTGACTTTTCAGAAACTCTTTTTTCCCCTGAATTCATTGGTTTTGGAGCAGAAAATTACCTCAGAGGAGGATCCTTTAAATCTAGACATGGTAACTACACCTAAATTACTCATCTTTTACTTTCTTTATAAAACAAAAAATTAAACAGGTCAGATGATAACAGTTTTGGTTTTGTCTGAAAGTTTTATCTTGATGCTCATCAATAAAGAAAGACTGTAAAGACTAGCCAAGATTTTTATATTTGACTTTTTGAGAGTAATACAAGTATTGATGAAGCTTATCAGATGAATACAAGTGGAAGAACAGGAAGTTATGTTCAAAAAACTAGTTGATCCATGATTTATTTGTGTTGCTACCTTGCTAGTATATATTTATAGATAATTTGATTGCAGAAGCAGATACCTATTGATATATAACAGATAGCAGGTAAAAGGTAGTATTATTGGCAGCAGGTAACTGTCATATTTTTTTAATATTGAACAGAACAACATTTCTATAAATAAACACCAAGGCTTAAAAATTAAAATGTAGTAGGACATTCAAATTTCAAAATCTGTACTTATTTGCCTCAAGTGTTGCTTGTCTTCAAAGTAAACATTCTAGATCAAGCATATATTTCTGGAAACACAGGGAAAATTCTGTAAGTATCAGTATATGAAAAATTAACTTTCTCTAAGAGCCTTGAAATTGATCTTTTAAAAAATCAACAAAAACCACAATGTTGTGTTTTTTTTCCTTGCTTTTGTTTGTTTCTTGACATACCTCCACAGTGCATGATTACAGAATCACTAGGTTGGAAAAGACCCACAGGATCATCGAGTCCAACCATTCCCAACAATCACTAAACCATGCCCCTCAGCACCTCATCCAGCTGTTTTTTAAACACCTCCAGGGATGGTGACTCAACCACCTCCCTGGGCAGCCTGTTCCAGTGCCCAATGACCCTTTCTGTGAAAAATTTTTTCCTAATGTCCAGCCTGAACTTCCCTGGTGGAGCTTGAGGCCATTCCCTCTTCTCCTGTCCCCTGTCACTTGGGAGAAGAGGCCAGCACCATCCTCTCTACAACCTCCTTTCAGGTAGTTGTAGAGAGCAATAAGGTCTCCCTTCAGCCTCCTTTTCTCCAGGCTAAACAATCCCAGCTTTCTCAGCCGCTCCTCTAAGACTTGTTCTCCAGCCCCGTCACCAGCTTCGTTGATCTTCTCTGGACTCACTCCAGAGCCTCAACATCCTTCTTGTGGTGAGGGGCCCAGAACTGAACACAGGATTCGAGGAGCGGTCTCACCAGTGCCGAGTACAGAGGGAGAATAACCTCCCTGGACCTGCTGGTCACGCCATTTCTGATACAAGCCAAGATGCCATTGGCCTTCTTGGCCACCTGGGCACACTGCTGGCTCATGTTCAGTCGGCTGTCAACCAACGCCCCCAGGTCCCTCTCCTCCAGGCAGCTTTCTAGACAGACTTCTCCTAGTCTGTAGCACTGCACAGGGTTGTTGTGCCCCAAGTGCAGGACCCGGCATTTGGCCTTGTTAAACCTCATGCCATTGGACTCTGCCCAGCAGTCCAGCCTGTTCAGATCCCTTTGCAGAGCCTCCCTACCCTCCAGCAGATTGACATTTCCACCCAGCTCAGTGTCATCTGCAAACTTTATAAGGGTGCACTCAATGCCTTCATGCAGGTCATTGATAAAGACATTGAACAGGGCTGGACCCAGCACTGAGCCCTGGGGAACCCCACTTGTCACTGGCCTCCAGCTGGAGTTAACTCCATTTACCACCACTCTCTGGGCCCGGCCATCCAACCGGTTTTCCACCCAGGAGAGTGTGCGCCTGTCCAGGCCAGAGGCTGACAGTTTACTAGAAAATAATTACAAGAAGTAAAATGTATTGAGATATGCAACCTGCAGACTGTGCAGTTTTTCCAGTCTAGCTCTAAGAAGACCACAGATATTGACTGAGAAAAGGAGTTAACGGTACATAGTCTTTCAAACAGAAAGAACAGAAACATCTCAAATAAAAAAAAAAATTAAAACCACTGACCTGGTTACAAAAGTTAATAAATGATACCATCTATGAAGTAACATTTCCCTTTTTAATAACAATCAGCTATCATTAGTTAAATTAAAAATAAATGCAGGATTAACCTATCAAGCATCATAACATTCAAACACAGTTCATATGGGGTCTTTAGATAAAATAGGTTAGATCGCTGGTTAAAACATGAGAATTAGCAATGACCTTCACTATTTGCTGACTCTGGGTGGCTGAGAGCAGATGTAGGAAGTGTTGTCTACCTTCACAAATACCTCCAATGGTCATCACATTTTTTAGTGTGATGTTCCTAGGCAATACTTTTGACAAGGCTTTTATGTGTTCAAGTTGTACAGTGACTGGTTTCAGAGAAAACACCCACAGAGCTGGCCTCTCTCCCTCTCTCTGACATACTTTCATACACTGATTTTTGGTGTTTTGCCAGTCCTAGAATCAGAATCAGAATCAGAGAACCACCAGGTTGGAAGAGACCCACCAGATCATCGAGTCCAACCATTCCTATCAAACACTAAACCATATCCCTCAGCACCTCGTCCACCCGTGCCTTAAACACCTCCAGGGAAGGTGACTCAATCACATCCCTGGGCAGCCTGTCCCGGTGCCCAATGATCCTTTCTGTGAAAAATTTTTTCCTAATGTGCAGCGTAAACCTCCCCGGCGAAGCTTGAGGCCATTTCCTCTTGTCCTGTCCCCTGTCACTTGGGAGAAGAGGCCAGCACCCTCCTCTCTACAACCTCCTTTCAGGTAGTTGTAGAGAGCAATAAGGTCTCCCTTCAGCCTCCTCTTCTCCAGGCTAAACAACCCCAGCTCTCTCAGCTGCTGCTCATAAGGCCTGTTCTCCAGCCCCTTCAGCAGCTTTGTTGCTCTTCTCTGGACTCGCTCCAGAGCCTCAACATCCTTCTTGTGGTGAGGGGCCCAGAACCGAACACAGGATTCAAGGAGCCTGTAAATTCAAGTAACCTGTAAATATTACGCTTCTCTCAAATGAAAATTGCTTTGAGGTTTTGTTTCTTGTTTTACAACATCTTATGTATGGACAGCCCTCCTAGATGTTATGGTGAAATAAAATAGTCAGGGTGTTCACATCAGCAAGATGAACCACCAGAGCCTTCAGGCACTACAAATGCACAGCAAATGCTGGTTGCCACTGCTATTTTCTGTCTGCCCTTGCTTTCCATGTCTAAGTCTTGGTTCATCTCTACAGCCACTTCCTGCAACATCTGTACATACAGGGGTACGAGAGAGCTTCATGAGCATGTCTATCTACAACGTAAAGGCCAAAATCAGACAAGATATGAACAAAATATAAATTTTACATGTTATATAATCCATAGGAAGAGCTCTGGGCTGGACATACTCCCCCCTTTTTTTGTGGAAGCTAACAGTATTTAGTAAAAACAGCTGAACACCTCTCAGCCAGAAATTGGTCTTTGCTTCCCTTGAAGTTGTGAATGATTCACAAAGATACCTTTACAAAGGTGTTTGTTGCACCTCCAGTTTGTATTTAAACTAGAATTAACAATACTTTTTTGTTTGTTTATCTAACACTGTTTATTATCACTTCTGGTCAGAAATAATATGATGTGCTTTTTCACTTTTCAGAAAGATGTGAGTCTCAACTTGGAAAAATATCTTCAATAAGATGGAAATGGAGTTTGAATCTGTATTTTTTTACATAACAAAACTAAAGATTTTGTAAGGCATACATTTTACAAAGACATCCTCATAAAGAAATAACTACTCTGAAATAATTGGAGGAGAAAAAATTCTGATGTTTTATGATGAGCCTAAAACCACAGCTATAGAGGTCATCTAAGAAAAATCTGATAAATTCATTGTGTTTCCCAAATGTATCTCACTATAGTACTGAGAATCTACTTTACCAAAAAGAAAAGTTATTTTAAGTATAGTATGGATATTTTTCTTGTTTTTGTCTCAGAATTTCATGTTGAAAAAAAATCCTCTGTGACTGATTAAAAACTGATTTAATTTAATAAAAATTTATGTGGAGTCTGATTTTTTTAATAAGTACAACCCATACCAAATATTGTGATTCAATTAGATGGGGATTAGTTGCAAAATATACAATAAATGCATGCAGTTCTGTTCTGGTACTTCATCGAGCACTTGAATGTGAGACTATTTGACTTTTAAAATAATATGCTAAACATTCTACAAAGTGTAAAATATAACTAAGCTTGGAAGCAGCTTTCCATCAGAAAGTTCAGACCCTGTCTCCACTGTACTTAAAGGAATTCTTTCTGAAATTAGACCCAAGTTTTGCACAGGCTTCATGGACTCTGCACAGATTTTGAGCAGAATTTGTTGTTATACTTGCTTTAACCCACTTGTAGCTCCTCTTCAGTCAGACTCTCATTACCAGAAAAGCAAGTGATGCCATTGAGAACTCTGAGATTCTGATCGGGTTGAGCAATGAAGACAGCAAGTATTACTTTTAACCTTCGATTCATACCACCACCAACACCCACAGTTTTCCCAGAGTGTTACAAGAAGCAGCAAAGTATACAACTATCAAGCACTGCAATTCCCTCACAACTTAGGACTCTGGGATTTCAAAGACCTTACAGATAATCACATACTAGTGCAAGGAGTCAGAAAAATGGTGGGGTTTTGCTTAGATGACAAAAATACAGATTTTTTTCCAATTAGTAGGGAATTCCATGCTAATCTCATTTTGATTGCTAGACACTTCTTTTGAATAAGTTTTCTGATATAAACCAAGAACATCATCACACAATTCTGTAAGGCTGTCTTTATATACCCATATTGGTTTTTCCCCTCTTTTTAGCAGATTAATGTCAGAGTTTATTGAGTGTATTGACAGAGAAAATGGCTGCAATATTTCAAATATCAGGGGCAGACTTCCTAAGTAGAATGAAATTTTGAATTTCATTAATTACTTTATTACCACAAATTGTTGGAAGAAACATGTGTTCTTGGATGTTAATTAATAGCTCATTATTACTATACAAATTAACTTGGCAGCACTCTGTACCGTATATTTGTGGAATAATGAATTACATTAAAGGGAAGCCAAGATGGCAAACATTGAAGTGCACGCATCCTTTATCTACTCCTTACAAATGTATAAGCCTTTCCTAGGGTGTTAAACAGATATCCTAATGAGAGGTGTACTAGAGTCAAAAGAAAGAAAGAAAGAAAAGAAAGGAGTAGAGAGAAGGATAAAGAGCTTGAAGTACTGAGCACTGCACTGAGAAGTAACAGCTACTCTTTCAGTCCCACAGGCATTTGCTCTTAAACAGATTGTCATAAAAGATGGGAAAGCCAACAGTAGTGTGAGTTTTGAGTCTGACCTGTGAAACTAACAGTAGCAAAAGGCAAATCTCAGCTACTCTGAGCAGCTGGCCTGGATAGTAACTTAGAAATTCAAGGGTTCAAAGGGGAAACCTCCGAAGTATTACCTACCTCGGTGCAACACAAAGCAACCTTACCTTGCCTTACCTTGACATTCTTTCTTTTCTTTCCCCTCTCCCTTACCCCTTCCCCCTTCCCCCTTCCCCTTCCCCTTCCCCTTCCCCTCCCCTCCCCTCTCCTGTCCCCAAGTAAAGAAGATCAAGCTGAACTCCTGTATATCAAAAGACATTTTTAATGTCTTTTTTAACTTCTTTATAATTTGGCTTTTCCGATGTCAATTTTCTGAACTTTTGTATTACAAAAATTACATTCTCTGCTGTTCTGCTCTTTCTCTTATCTACTTTATGGATTCTCTACTTGATCCTAGGAGCAGGAGATTCAATTAACTTCTATCACCGTGTAGAGATGACTATAGAATTGGTATGGTCTGAAAGGTTTTCATCCTTCTTCACAAGGCCAACACCAATTAGTTTCATTCAAAGATTCTTCAGAATTCAATTCTAGGGGATATTCTGTCCTCTTGGCTTCCTTAATGGTTTCCCTGAGCTTCTCATGTTCTATCTTTGTAAACAAATAGCTGCTTTCTTTTGTTTGTTTTGCTTTCTATTTAACTGTTGTGAAATCTCTGATATATTCTGCTCTACAACTATTTTTATTGAAGCTTTTCTCTCATCTCTCTGCTACATATAAGAACAAAGTTTAAACTCCTTGTTTGATTGGTGGAGAAATCTAGAAGCTTTTACGATACTTGTCAGTATGCGTAATGATACTACATATTATATCTCTAAGAAGTTAAAGTCTTTCATAGTGATACAATTTCTAGCACAATTTATTACTCCAGTTTTGCCACATTATTAAGTAAATCCAATGCTCACTGTGTATTGTATACTCAATATAGTCTAAAGAAATCCTCGCTTAGAATCTTCGTTAAAATCTTTTTAGGAACAAAGTCATTTCTGTTTCATCTGCTCTGTAAAGTCTTGTTTCTTTAAAAATTCATCCTATCGCACTAAAATGTTACAGAAAAATGTGTACATTTATACAGCTATAAAACTTCATCCTGATAATCGAAAAAGAGGATATTTGGTCAGATACCTGATATCACGTCAAGCACAATTGTGTGTCCAGGAATAATACCTTTATGGAAAATTTTACATTTTCTTGTGGGCTGTTAGAGTTATTCTTCAGAGCAGTCTGAAATAAGGAAAAGATATACCACAACTTCCTCAAGGTTGATTTCACAGATTAAGCATCATAGTAGGATTTCAGAAAACCAGCTGTGTAGATATATTCTTCAGTAAGGTCTCACTTTAAAAACTGAGATTATTTGTCTAGCTGTAGTTTGCTATGTATGAAATCAACAGGGCTATAAGAAATTTTCATTTTTTTCATTATTTTACTACCAAATAATATTTCCTGAAAATGTATTTCTTTCATGGAGTTATGAGACATGAGTTGGAGAGATAAAAGGTACCAAGAGTCAACCTTAATATAGCCTAGCGAATGTGGTGAAGGCAGTGAAATTGCCTGATAACACTAACGTCTGGAACTAAAGCAATCCTGATATTATCAATAACGGAAGTTGATAAGAGTTTCACCTGTCAAAAGAGGAGACACTTTCTTTGATGTCACTTTAACATGGACCTTTCATTTAAGTTTCTATTGTCCTAATCAAGATATATCTACCTACCTTTTCACTTTGCATTTTTAATTTTTTATCTGTTCTAGTTATATTAACCTAGATGACTAAATCATTATTTTAAGGTCCCTTCCAATCCAAACCATTCTATGATTCTGTGAAATTAATTTAATTTATTGTAAGACAGAGTAGAATAACAAGCAATAAATCAAATCTAAACCCACAACTTCTGTTGTGTTTTAACCCCAGCAAGTGACTAAGTCCCACTCAGCTCCTGCCTCACTCACTGCTACAAGGTATGAGGAAAGAGAATCAGAAGGGTAAAAGTGAGAAAACTCATGGGCTAAGATAAAGACAGTTTAATACTTAAAGAAAAAGCCATGTACACAGGCAAAGCAAAATAAGGAATTAATAATAATAATATTAATAATATTATAATAATATATTAATATAATATTAATAATATTATTAATAATAAAATTATTCATAATAATTCATAATAATAATATAATATAATAATAAGGAGCAAGTCCAGAGAAGAGCAACAAAGCTGCTGAAGGGGCTGGAGAACAGGCCTTATGAGGAGCGGCTGAGAGAGCTGGGATTGTTTAGCCTGGAGAAGAGGAGGCTGAGGGGAGACCTCATTGCTCTCTACAACTACCTGAAAGGAGGTTGTAGAGAGGAGGGTGCTGGCCTCTTCTCCCAAGTGACAGGGGACAGGACAAGAGGGAACGGCCTCAAGCTCCGCCAGGGGAGGTTTAGGCTTGACATTAGGAAAAAATTTTTCACAGAAAGGGTCATTGGGCACTGGAACAGGCTGCCCAGGGAGGTGGTTGAGTCACCTTCCCTGGAGGTGTTTAAGGCACGGGTGGACGAGGTGCTGAGGGATATGGTTTAGTGTTTGATGGGAACGGTTGGACTCGATGATCCTGTGGGTCTCTTCCAACCTGGTTATTCTGTGATTCTGTGTGATTCTGTGATTTCTTCCTTCAGAGTTTGATTACAAATCAAACTTAATTTAGATCAATTTAGGTCATACAGGTAAAACCAAAGTATCTCTTAGTCTGATTCTCGTATACAAAATTTCAGATATTACACTTATTTTGTAAGAGAAACTTCTGCAGAGGTCTAATATCTTTGATATAATGACCCTAACATAAAAATATTAGTTTTTATTTCCTACGTCCTATGTCAGCAGGCATTTATGAGCCTACAGACAAAAGTAAAAGCTTCATCTTCAAATAGCATCTTACAATCATTAACCTTCTTTTTTCCATGAAACCTAGGGAACAATCTGTCTAAGCTTTTGAGTTCTCCCCAGGACTGGACATTTGAAAAATCCAGCATAACTATATATTCAGTCTGCACTAAGCTGCATCAGTCAGCCCTGTAGGGCTGTGCCAAATTGCCTTTCAGGATGTTTTGAACACCTTACTGCCTGTTGAAATTTCCTACAGTGAAAATAAAGGAAGCTACTCAAGACCTATCAATTTCATAATCCTGTACTAGTGGCTGAACAATTTCCCATTGAATTATGGCACTTACAAAATCTCATTCAGAAGTATTTTTCAATGCTGAACTTTGAAAGTAGATAAGTTCATATATTTTAATGTTTTTAGGGGAAAGAGTTATACATAAAACTATTTTTTTGCTTTTAGTGGAAAAGGTTTTATTTTTTTACTAAGAAGTAGAATAAGGTTTTGTGCATTCAGACATGCAGCTATAGTATTTTGTAGGAAACTTATTTTGGTTATCCTGTTCTACTGAGGCCTGAGCTTTCCAGCCAAAGATGTCTCACCTTCTCACTCCCTGAGGCATTGCAACAGCTTTTCTCAGAATATTTCATTTTCTTTTGACCTCTTGGCTTCCAAAAATCGTAATTAACACTGAAACTGCTTATATAATTGTAAATACCCTAAAAAATAAAAAAAAATAAGAAAACCCGCAAAAAACACAACTAAATCCAAACAAAATAAAGACACAATTATGATATTTTCTAAAAGCTCAGACACACATGAATCTCTTCATTTGCAAAATTCATATGTACAAAATGGGATACGATATACACAGAAGAACCCTGTTTGTGAAGGTAATTGAGTACAACATATATAATGTGTTGTGTTTCTGTTCTGGAAATTTAATTAAGTAAAAGGAAACCTCCAGTTGATGGGTAGGAGGTGGCATGTAAATCACTCTAGTGAAACAGCTAAGATGATTAAGATGTCTTATTTCATGCTCGAAGCTATAAAAAGTTAAATCTTCATGATTCACACTGAAATTAAGAATCTGATTTAACTAGCTACAGAAATTCTTAATTTGTTGTAATTTGTATAACTTCTGAAGATCATAGATCTGTATGTGTGCTGGCTAAAGTGTAAAATAATATTGATATAATTTATTTTAAGGTACAATCTGTTTTTTTATGAATAAAGGTATGCTGAATCTCTGGAACCACTCAGAAGAAAATAAGCATAGTACCATTAATCAAAGTCTGTTTAAAGTACAGAACACTGCCTGAAGAAATCTAGTACTTTAATAAAAATTCATAAAGCTCAAAAAAAAAAAACCAAAATAGAAAATTTCTTCTAAATTGCAAGCTGAGACACATATATGAGACTTTGCCTTTGCAAACACATAATATAACCCTGGGAAATACCATCTGAGAAGGAACACTTAAAGAGGAAGGTTGCTAATGAATGAACAAATAAATGGTTCTCATTGTCGTTACTTAATTTGAAGGTACAAGTTTGGTGTTTGTTGTGTGCGGTAAGGTATTTAAGATATGACATGAGCTCAGGTCTGTCCATTGATGCTTCTGTCCTACATTGACATCTCATCAGACTTTTGTGGACATGTTAATCCCAATTCAGCAGACTGTGAAAAGGGCAGGACTGCACAGTAGAGTGAGGAAACCCTTTATTTCATTTCACTGATGAAAAAAATGGAGCAGGAGGTTTTTTGGTGACAGAACTGGAGAAACAGGTTTCTTTTTTTTCTTAGTTCTTCTCAGAGAAGTGGAAATGCCTTCCAGTTCCTGCACTGAAACTGATACTTGTACACTGAAAGACATCACCACACTGAGACAAGGATCAGCACTATGACTATACCCTTCTCCAGAGGTACTTTTTTACCAATGGAATAGTTTGTATTTGCTGAAAGTTATTTTTTTTCTGCAAACCACTGTTTGAGATGCAGTCCTCTGTCTCTGACCATAGACAAAATATGTATTAATTCCACAGCTGCAAGGTTTTTGTACTGCATGTAAATATAGAGCATGGTTTTCTCACATATTTATATATCATAACCAACTACAAGGAATAACATTTTTCCTGTTTTAAGAAGTAGAAAAACAGTTATATTACAACATTGGTAGTTCCCTAAACATACAGTAAATAAAATATTTTTGCATTTCCACACAAGAGAGGTGCTCACCTTACATTTAATGCAAGTGTGAAATGTTTTGAATTAACCTTATGCTGTAGTGTTTCAACAGAAATCCTGCTATTTTGTTGTTTCCTTTTGTCCATATATTTTCAAACAGATTTTCACTTGCTATGGAACAAGTATGATGGTGCAACAGATCTGTGACAGTAATTTAACGTTGCATTTACATAACTTTCTTTGTCATTATCTAAAATGACAGTAAAAGTAAAGAAACTAACTTGTTAATTCAAAGAATCACTAGAAAATTCAAAACAACATCTGCTTAGGCTTCCTTACCCTGACAGAATGTACTGATCCATTCCAGTTGTCCATTTTCTTGAAGAATCTTTTACTAATGTAAATATTCATTGTATCAAACTTCTGTCATCTTAAATTTCAAAAGACTCTTGGTTGCATTGATAGAATAGTAACACAGTCCACAGATTTTTATGTGCCATTCCTAACACATTTTTCTTATATTAGAATGTAACCAACCAGATTAGACACTATGTACTGGATATAATATTATAGAATAATTTGTTGACACCTCTTCCAGTTATAAGGGAAATGATTCTTTGCCCAATTAATCAGTTATTTCCTGAAAATTATTAAAAGTTGTTTGCAACTTCTCTGCAGCTTGTTGCAAGCATTTGTTTTCACCAGTACAACACAGATATGAGAGATCAAAGTAGAAGAATGATACAGCCACTCAATGTTTGTCAAGGCGATTGTACAAGGCTGAGTAAAACCCTTGCATCACACTTTATTATGTGCTCAAAGGCAAATACAGAGGTGGAATTCATACCTCTGAAGTTTAAAGAGGTTTATTAGCTCACTGTGTTTTAATTACATTTTCAACTGGAAATGATCATTTTCACAGCTTTTAATTAGGTAAGAGTACTAGGTAATGGTAAGGCATAATAGTAGCCCCACTGTATTCTTGTATTTATTATACTGATACTTTAATTAATCCTCATAAATATGGGGCATTTTGCTTAAATTCTGAAAAAATAAAATTAAATCACAGAAACTAAGAACTTTTACTATCTTTCATAGATATAGATTTGCTTTCTTACTAGGTCCAAATGTATTCTTGAAATAGACAGCAATAAAATAAGTGGCTCGTTTTATAGCACCTTACCAAGCAAAACTCCATATGTTTAATATAGCTTTGCAGGTACCACACAGCTCATACAATTCTAAGGCAAACAAAGGTCATTTTAACGTGTCTATTGCTAATCCACATTTAAATGAGCTGGTGGTTTGAAGTAGCATTTCCATAGATCATGAAACAGGCAGTCCTGTGCATTTTAATTACCTGGTGGATGCGTCCCTTAAAGGCGTTTAGTGCTGGGTACACGGAACATTTGTAACTAATTTGGTAACATCTAGCTCCACATGGAAAATGTAGGTCATACCTTCCTTTACCACTGTTGCCTAAAGTTTTTTTCCAGAATTTATCCATAGGCCACTGATTTAGGTGTGATCTTCAAAAGCAACATGTAGGTTTTCCACAAGAATATAGCCGCAAAGTATTTAACAAGACATTTTGAGATCTGACTTTCTGCCAAAAATGCCCTAAAATGCAAGGGAACACTAAAAGAACACTAAGCAATGTGAGCCTTCTCTTCTACACTCTCCATAACACTTTTCTAACAGTAGTGACATCCTCTTCACCACTTTTATGAAACCTCTACCTGCTGACTGATATAAGTGCATAAAACCTGAAAAGCAAATTAATCATTGCTGTTCTAGAATTATATGATTTCTGTAACAACGTAGACAGTAGCTGCATTCATTACTGTCATGTGTTACATATCTGAGAGAGAGTGAGTTTGCTATTACTACATTGGGAAATGCAGTAATTTGCAGTAAGAATTGTCTTTTCAAAGGAGAAGACAATTTTCAGCTGGGTTCAGTAACATGAACAAAATTAAACACAAATTTTTCTTCTCAAGATCTGGCCAGTGTAGAGTGAAAGAATTTGCAACAAGCACACGTCCTGTTTCTTAATCACCAATCTCAGCATACCCGAAGGCAGAAGTTTCTTGGATTTATTCTACATTAGCCATAATCAAACATATTGATTGAGAAGAAGTGGGGTACAATCAAGGAATGCCCCTAATGTAAACAACTTTAATATCACTGGCTATTTATTTTTTGGTCTCTGGATTTTACAGAGTGACAAGTGTAAGAAGTACTGAGGAAGTATTCCTCTTTTTTCCTGCCCCCAGACTCCTTTCTTTCATTGTTTATCACAAGGGTTGTGAGGATTTCTCATGCTGGAGGGAGGAGCAGTTAGGTTGAGGCAAATAATCTAAACTTATTTGATGGAAGATGTACCAAAACATCTCTAGTCTTGCTGTCAGACATACACCATTCTGAACACTCCTTATCAAGTATTTTATCTGTTCTGTGGGAAAATATGCTTTATCAGAGCACAGTTGCTTCCATCAAAGCTACCAGAGCCCAAAATACCTTCTTTTTCCCATGAATACTCTTTGTCATCCCCCAGATTTGCCAATATTCCCACCACAGATTTATCTCTGCAGAGTTGCATTGCTCTCTCATAAAGGGACAATAGTTCTCTCTGAGCTCTGACATCCTAATGGTTACCAGTTGGCCCTTTTTTCTGCATTTCACTGGAAATTTTCACATCTCTGAGTGTGCCATTTTTCAGTTGAATTTGACTTGTAGTTCACAGATGGAGAGAAACTCCTGATAAAACTCTCTTTAGAAGACTGTGCTAGAAAACACATTTCTGCATTGTGACAGGTTAATATTCTACACATTGATTTGTTCATAGCTTTTTGGGTGTGATGCCAAAGGCTTTAGTATATTGGATCTAACCTCTTTAAGAGCAGTATAAGGAATTATACTCTAACTTGAAAAAAGGGGAATGACAAAGTTATGACAGAGGTTCCCATTTGTGTAGAAAATAGAAATTAGCCTTATTAGTATACTAGCAACTCAGATCTCAAAGGCTGGTAGTTTGCAGCTATTATAAATCATGGGACATTTGGGTCTTTAAGATTTCCAGAAGAATTAATCAGTGAAACACGTTTGCATATGAATTATTCACTAGTCACACAAATTGGTATATTTAATAGAAAATCACCCAGGAATTCAGTCATTGTTTTTGTCTTGTCATCTTTATAGTATCAATGGACTCAACAGCGTGACTGAAGCCTGTCAAAACTAAAGGCTCATATTACATGAGGGAACTATGCCATTGAAAAATAAATAAAAATAAATACAAAATACAGAGAAATTTCTTCCGAAACCTGGAAAAGAGTCCTGGGCAGCAGTACAATGCATATAACCAAATAATGCACAAAATACCCTTCTGGGAACTGTCAACACTTCATTTCATTGACACTTAGAGCTGAGATTGTTTAAAAGGTGACTATATAGACTAGACACCTCTACCCACACAGTTCCCTCTCTCCTTTTTCTTTTTTTGGTTTTGGTTTTGTTTAGGAACATGGTTTAATGGCGGGCTCAGCAGTGTTAGGTTTACAGTCAGGCTCTGTGGTTCTGTGATTTTTTTTTCGCTGTCAGCATCCCCATTGTACCCTGTCTGTCTCCAGTTCAGAGCTATTTTCCTGACCATCTCAGCATGTAACCACTTCTTTTTACTGATCATTACACCCAAGCAGCTCCAGAGCCCTCTCAGTCCTTCAGTGCACGTGTTCTTACTGATCAGTTCAGCAAGAAAATACAGTCTTCATGATATAACAGCTGATTCTTGTTAATTCATTTCAGACAGTCGCAGAGGTATGACTACCATCACTCCTATTACATCTGCTTAAGTACATGATAGGGGGTGCATTTCTCTTTTCTGAAATTATACAGGTGTTTTCCTTAACATCAGCATCCAAGGAAAAGGGCTGGGAAGCCCTTTTAAGTATGGAGTTGGATTTTGGCAGTTAAGGAACTGACTTTTGGCTTGGAAGTAACCTCTTAAAATCATTTGGACAACCACTAATCCCAAATTTTCCTACGAGGCACACTGATGAGGACTTTGAAAAGGATTAAAAGATTTCATACAAGGGAAGAGTTTGTGGGCTTTTTACATGGGGAAATATCCTTTCTCACCAAGAGAAGTAAAGGAAAATTGAACCTAGCTGAATCACTCACCTTGTGCGCATGTGAATATACTTCACGCACTAGTTCATACAGTGTAGGAGAAATACGGTGATGATTTTCCCATATCTAAGTGTAAAGCCATTTTCCAGAATTAAATTTTTACACAGAGGTAAAACTGTCTTTTTTTTTTCAATAACAGTGCTATTTTTATTAGTTCAATAATGGGCATCTAGTCATGTGGAAAATCTCTACTTGTGAACACTTTCAAAAATTAATTTTATTTTTTTTCTTTGTTATCTGGATATCTTTCTGCCGTATATTTGAATGCAATTTTCCCATTCCATTTTGATAGTTCCTGTTCAGTACTATGGCTTCATTGTTTCAGTGGGCACCAAGTTATTATGAGGATTAAATACAATAAAAATTTTATGATAGCTTGCATTACAGTAACTTGTCAAATAAATTCTACTGCCTTTCTACTTCTTTATGGGAAGTTGCTGCAAAGTAGCTGAGAACACCTTACCTATTTTCTGTAATAAGTAAAACTCTTCAAATTACTTTCTGTAGAAGGCTGCAGTTTGAGGTTTACTAGAGAGCACTGAATTTCATGTGCAGGGTTCTTTAGTGCAGTTGGCTAAGCCAACTCACTACCTGAAGAGTTACAAAGATCTTCCTTAAGCTTCTGTTCTTCACCAAAATGATGTTCAACTTTTCCTCTTAACAGGCATAGAGACCATGAAGAATAAGTTTATTCTATATGAATACAGACACCCTGAAAGACAATTATGCTATCACCACAAAGTACCACAAAGCCCAATCACAGCAATACACAGTATGCATCCTTATAGTTTGGACAGCTGCAAAATAATAATAATGATAATAACAACAACAACCAGTAAGTTTATGGTACTGCTAGGTTAATGCACCTTGATTGTTCCTCATGATATTCAAGTATCTTATGGACTGTACATCTTCCTAGGATCCTGTGGTCATGTTGCCTGTTTTGGAAAAAAAAAGAAAAATGCAATACTGGTTTGACAAACAGTTCAATATTGTAGCTATGTCAAATTACAATAAAGGGAGACAGGATCTTGATTTATGTAAGACCAACCAAATAGTGAAATACAACTTTTGCATCAGTTAGTCAGAATACCTTGGGCTTTGGTGGTGACAATGAATATGTTATAGTCTCTGCCCCTCCCATCCCTGTCCTGATGAAAGACATGCGTCCTTCCACTCTATCCTCCTCCAGGGAGCACCCAGAAGGAGGGAGGGGACCAGGTCACTCCTGTGACCAGTGCAATGCTGAAGGCTGCTGGCTGGTAGTATTTCTACAATCTAGTATTAACAGGTATTCATTAGCTGTAAGTATATTTCTTGTTAATCATGTGTTCATGAAGATGTTTCACTAATCAAACAAAAGATCAGAAGTCATAGCGTATTTCTTAGGCAAATAGTTGAAATGCACCGCTTTTAGTTTTCATGTAAATTGGCAGACTGCTATCCAAATTGTTACATAATATTTAAAATAGAATCACAAGGGGGCTTATCAATACAAATGTCCTAAATCAGTAAGTCTGAAATGTCCAATTCCAATTTGATTCACTCAGACATAACAAAAGCCTTTAATTCCTCTACTTGAGATCAACAGAGAAATTTGAATTGGTAAGGAAATAAGATGTATTATCCTTAACTAGTACCTTGTTAGTCATCATACAAGACATATCAAAAAAGACATTTTTTTAAAAAATATTTTACAACAACAAAACTTTTGAAAATGCAGCTGCTTCTGCTTGGTCTGCAATACTTTCTAAGTCCCTAAAGCCTTTTAGATTCACAGAGCTGGAGGCTGAATTCAAAGTCTACCTAAATAAAATAGAGGAAAAAAAATGATAGCAATATTTAAATATACTTTGAATTTTGGGGAACACTTATCTTCTGTACTCATGACTGGATCTTTTTAAATAATGAAGTGACTTTTTTAAAGGCTAAGCAAATATTTATACTATATGTTTAATATTTAACCAGCTTCAGTGACATATATCCTTTTTCAACCACTGCTTTTTATCCCATTTATATAATTTTCAGAAAGGATATTTTGTATATCAAAGTTAGTTTGCTGAACTAAGTACAATGTGTCTGCTTGCCTAGCATATGTGGGAATTTTCAACATGTGAGTTGTTTTTCCCTTAAACCTAACCAGCTCTTTTCTATTCATACATATTTTTCATACATCTTTATATACATAGGATATGTAGGATTACCTCCTAGCACATATTAGTTTGATAATTTGAACCAAAAATTAGTTTCCTCTTTTAATATAGTAACAAGTCATGTGTTGAAGGAAGGAAAAACTGGGGCTTTCACACAGAGTGCTGCTACAGTAGAAACACATTTCTAAAATTCAAACCTTTAAAAACGTGTTAGATCTGGCTTGTTGTAATTTTGGTATGACAGAACCCAGTGAACACTTCCCTGGCCAATGGCATGCTTGAAAATTTACCACTCACTACACTACTGTGCTCAAATCTTGTTATCATAGAATCGCAAGATGATTGAGATTGTAAGGGATATTGAATATCCCCAAGGATAGAGACTTCATAACCTCCCCAGGCACCCTACGCCAGTGCTCAGTCAATCTTACAGTGAAAAAAATGTTTCTTGATGCTCCAAAGGAACTTCTTGTATTTCTTGATGTGTTCATTGCCTCTGCTTCTGTCACTGGGCACCACTAAGAAGACCCTGGCCCCATCTTCTTTGTACCCTCCTTTCAGGTATTTATATACATTAGTAAGTTTCACTCCTGAGATATCTTCTTCTCCAAGCTAAACACTCCCAGCTTTCTCAGCCTTTCCTCATAGGAGATACGGTCCAGTCTATTCGTCCTCTTAGTGACAGTCCCTTTTTTGGACTCTCTCCAGTACATTTATGTTTTTCTGTCATACTGGGGAACCCAGCACTGGACACATCACCCTAGGTGTGGCCTCACCAGTGTTCAGTAGGGAGGAAGGACCACCTCATCCAACCTAATGACAGTCCTCCTCCTTACACAGGCCAATATTGTCCCAGTAACAATTTTTACAGTATAAAATACATTAATTTAATATTTAACATTATATAATCTCCAACTACAGTCCTTTTATTCCTACCTGAACCTCAAATGTATTTTTATGTGAGTTGATTACCGTGAAAAGTAGTAAACCTTAAAAAAGTTGTTGATTGTCAGAAGTCCTTTAGAGTAAATTTAGAGGATGTTTGGGAAATTTGCTTTTAGTGTCTTCCCAAAAGATCTGCAGAACTACCTCTGTGTAAAGCAATAGTGTGTTACACAGCTTCAAGGAAACCTATAATCTCTGTTACTATATTTTAAATTAATTTTCAGATTATTAATGCATTTCTAGGAAAATTCATTGCCAAGCAAAAGAAGGTAGAGTGAAAGTGACTTTTTGAATCAAGAGCATTAGACTGAAAGACAAGATCAGCAGATGTGTTTTATGTGTTGAACTGAATATCATATCATTTAAAAAAAGTACCCCCATCAAAATTAAATCACAGGAGCATAATTGTGGTAGTATAGCTGGGAAATACTTTGATAACCAGAGAGTTAGATTTAAGGCCTCAGCGCTGGAAAACTTGAAGAACTCATATCTCACTTTTCAGATTCCAGCCCAGCAAAGCAGTCAACTTTCAACAACAGTTACCTATGCAGTGAAGCATTAATGAAAATGCTGGAGTCCAACCATGTTCAACAAAGCACAGAAGCATATGTTAAACTGTCAAGGAGATGTCAACATATGCCAGAAAAATGCCTTGCTAAATTTGGATGAATTGTTGTAGACTGGGTGACAGCTGCCCAGTATAAAAATATTTTAAAGATCAAGTGAAAGTGGGTTCCTGTGAGGTGATGCGCACCTCCACATTTTGACAGGAGATCAGGATACTCAGCAGAACAGCAGTTCAGGTCCGTGAAGCATATTTCTCACACAAGGGCAGGTATGTTTGACAGTCTTGCCTACATCACACTGCTTTCCCAACCTGGAGACTTTATAGCTCGCAGATGCGTGATGGTTTTCTGCAGTGTAATAGGAACAAAGTGCTCATTTGAGCCGACATTTATTTATATTTTTTTCACAATCCTTTTATGCTGAACAAGATGGTTTGTGCTGCAGAATCTTTGCACTTTAACTCTCTAATAAAAAACGGGGTTTGTGTTTCGTGACATTAAGCCCTAAGAACCATGAATTCACTGCAGTCGGATTTTTTCCTACAGAAAAGTACATATCTCAGTCTTAGAAAGGGTTCTTTATGAAAGAGTAAATGTAACTAATTAAGCAATCCATTTACTTCAGAATCTGTCTTCTCACCTTCTGTTTCATCCTTAAAACTATATGTTCTATATTTGCCAAAAGTGATAAAAATGGTTAGATATCAATGTAACTGTTTATGATGATGAAAGTTAAATTTGAAAAATTTGTCATGTAATACAAAGAGTCTGCAGAAGCTAGAATTGCTAAGGTCCAGAAGACCACTATAGAGAAATACCTGTTCCTCCTCAGGTGCACTTCCTCTATTTTTAAATCGAAAAGTGTTCTTAATGTCTTCATTCATTCTGCCACAATTAATTTTTAAATCTAGACCATCATTAAAAGATGGGCCTTTTACTGAACATATTGCAAAGGATGCAGAGGTCTGTTGTTACTTTTGACTGTCAAGATGAGAGTATGAGGAGGACAAAAGCATTCAGTCACAGAAGGAATCCAGAAACTGATTGTCTTCAGCACAGAATGATCTTTTAACTGCTCCCGTATTTTTTTATTTTTTTTTTACAGATCCTTACAAATAATTTCCTGGAAAAAGAAATGCCATGCAGGAAATTTATACAGAAGTCAGGTGGACTGGGACAACTACAGCTGTATAAGTAATTCTTTAAAATATTAGTTGCCCTTTTCAAATCTTACTTCAAAAAATATTATAATTTTATAGGTCTTGAAAAATTATTTGGCAGCTTATGTTCAGATGTTAGCATTAATTCCTTTCCACTGGCTGCAGATCCAGGCTCAGCATAAATCCAGTAAAGGCTTACAGAAGATTTAGGGTGGGATATAAGGAACTGCTTTATTCCAACATGCATTTTGAACCCATTGCAAATGAAGAAACAGAGGAAGTCTCATGCTTTGTTAAATACACAATATAGGCTACACAGTCTGAGAGCATCTTGTATCCTTAAAGAAAACTTCTGTATTGAGTCAGCATTCCTTCATTCTGATTTCAGAGCACTAGGTTTTGGTGGGTTGTTTTTTTTAAATAAGACAATATCCAGTCATCTACTTGGATATTGTTAGGTCACAATTATCCAGCTCCTAACTTCATTACATAAATTCTGGAGCTAACTAATTATTTCGTATCTAGCATTTGCTTTAATTATAGCAATACCTGATAAAATAAAATGTAAGGTCAAGTTTGATAGACTTTATGCAGCATCCATCAACTACTTCTTTATGTGCTGCACTCCACTGTACAGACTTACTTAGAGCACAGTGATATTACACAGTACCACAGCTCTGAGGAATAATACAAAAGCTCATTGATTCCCTGTTATTCTTAATAAGCTTTAGAGAATTCCAAGCATCATAGCTGTTCCAAAACAGCAGTCAGAGAATGTATTGCACTACTGAGTCTCAGGTTAAGAGGTAAAGATATTACAACACTTGTGTATTACGCAAAGTGTAACAGCAAACAGAAGATGAATTTTCCCATTCCCTGGTTGATATTAAAAGGAGATTTCAGAGACTAATGGAAAAGTAACACTTTTTTTTTGCTTTGTTGAGCTGCAGAAGATAAGGAAGTTTTACATATTAGTGTGTAGGAACCATCTTTGAACACTTCTGGGAAGAGTTTTTCAACAAAGAAGTTGTATCAACAGTGCGCTGGTTCCTTCTGTTTCTGTGATAAACATAAGCCTAGCCTGCACTGCTGTCATTGTCATTGAGAACTTGTAACTATCCCTAAAGAAAGGCATGCCAACACCAAGATGTTTTATCATCTGCCTGTTCCTCATTAGTAGGATAGCAGATGGAACAGTTTAGTTCTGTGATGCTAATGTGTACACATATACACAATCTAAAGATACTTATGTTGAAACATTTCTTATTTATTTATATGCTCCTCATATATATGTGAAAAAAGTGACTGACAGAAGGAATTTGCAATTGTCCACTCCTTTTTCCACTGATAATTTAGATAACAGTTCTGGGCTCAGGCATGTTTTCATAATACCACAGATTAATTATTATGCATTGCCTGGGCTACAGTTCATAGCATCTTTGTGCATTCTCAGCCTATGACAGTACTATATTAATTTTCTTTGGTTTATTCTTCTAACTACAATTAAAGTCGTGGTGCATTATCTTGCATATTCTGTGGGCAAGGCATATTTATGTGTACATAGCACTGTGCACTAGCAATTACTATAGCTGATATACATCCACATTTTATGTGATCCATTATCACATCCTGGTTTTCTTCTTTTACCCAGGATCAGCATCTTAAATGTAAGCTTTCGCTAATAATTTGCCAGGCAGTGCAATCATGTAACGTGGCTCCATTCTCTAAGATTTAGTCAGCAACAGAGACAGAGCTACAGCTGACATGCAGACAGAGGAAGGCCATCTTTTGACATTCAGTTCAGTTCACCTGCTCTCCTGAAGAACGTCCTCTAACTCAGAATCATGAAGAATCCTTTTCAAAAGCAGTTACCCTGTTTTGCTCACTCAATTCTTATTGGAAGACTGCTGCTAGTATTTTTTTTTTAACTTCCAGCTTAAACACATTGAAACCAGTCCTTACCCATGCAGGTATTGTCAGCAGTGTTGAAGAAAAATAATTCTCTCAATTATTCCTTGCAGGAGTTTAATCCGTTCACGTAGAATTTAATCCCTTTTTGCGGCTGTAGGCAACATATCCCATCAATGTAGCGAGAATAAACAAGGAACAAAGTTTTTTTGTTTCTTCTGAAGAATTATAAGCTCCTGGCTGGTCCCACAGCAGCCTCTGTGCCCTGAGTGCCAGCACTGTGCCAGCCACTTTTTGGGGAGCTCAAGGCCACCATCAGCCAGTTTCTGACTTGGATATCCTGCTCTGCACATTAACCTCATCAATGTTCCTTAGGCTTCTTATGCCTATTTAGGAACTTTTCTGAGAGCAGCAGTTCAGTCTGGAGTAAAATATTCTATAAACTACTACCAGAGGTAAGCAAAGGTAATCCTTCACGGGGTAATTCTAAAATTTATTAACTCATTATAAAGTCTTCATATTATATAACATTGAGAATCTGTGCTGTTGCCAAAAATTGGACCACTGGTATATAAAAAAAATTAGTCTGATTCAGATACAAAGGATGGCATTCCTATTTTAAACCTTGATTTATCGATATTAAAAAATTATTAAAAGTTCAGGATAACTTTGATCGAACTTGTGCTTGCTTCATTAACATTTGTTTCGCTGCTGAGGGAAAAGAAGCAACTTTTCTGATTTGCTATATAAGTAGAGTTATAGCAAATTGTCTGCCTCTGAATGTGCTGATTTTGGGGGGAGATTTTAACTATCCTATATATTATGCCAAAGACAGGAACCATTCAGAGCTTCATCCTCTATCTGTAAAAGAATTGTCCTTTCTTATGCATTTATGATTTAACTGATGTGGTAGAGGAATTTTAATCCGTAAAATAGGCAATATACATAACTCAATACGAATGCTAACCTTATTTCCAGCAAGGGAAGGTAGGTTTTGCATGTATCATAAGCATTTAAATCTGTTAGAAGTGAACTATATTCCTTCTAACAGCTTTTTCTTTCCTGATCATAGTTTAGTTGTTCTTAATTTTGTTCTATCTCCCTTACAAGTGTTAACATGGATGAGTCTTATGACACATATTTTCAGAATTTCTACTTTACCTGAAATAAATGTGAATGCTTTCAAATGTGTTTTGAAGACTATTGTTTGTGTTTAAAAATCAATTCTAATTTAACTTTTTGTATTCTCATTTAGCTAAAGCTATTTTACACCATTCTGATACAAAAAACAAGCCTTTAGGCCATACAAAATAAATGAGAATTCAAGGCCATGCATAAATGCTTTGCTGAATCAAGCCTCAATTACTAGATCATTACTGTAATATCATGATGCTGTATTACAGCCTTTAACTAAACCATCATAGTTGCTTGCAGACATCTGTACTTAAATTCCAAACATTACAAGGTCAAATCTTTAAAAAGTGGTAAGAAATAAGCTTCTATTTCAGTTACGTTAAATTATATAAATTAGTACTACAGTAATTAGGACAAAAACCACAAACAAATAAAAACATCCTGGGTTTTAGGTGGTGATATCAGACACTTCCTAGCATATTCTGAAACTTTAAAAGACTGTGAAAGGCTGAATGGATGCTGTTAGTGTTTCCACAGGTAACACAAACCTTATATTGTAAGTTTGGTCATGTTCAATAATGGAGAGTGAACTCATGGAGAGGTACTGAAGGATTGTTCAGCACTCACGTTATGCCATAAAGTAAGGAACACATTTAATTTTGTTACTTTACAAAGTTATGCACTATGGACTGATATAGGAATTTCTCCTCTCGACAGGGAGGACATTTGCTGAAGATATCATAACAGCAGAAAGAAACATGAACGAATCACAAAGGATTTGATAAACTAATGCTATGCATCTGTAAAGAAGGCAGGACCAAGAATTAATAATGCTTTTTAACAGGACCCAGAGCAATAGGACAAAGGGTAATGATTTTAAAATTAAAAGAGAAGTTTAGGCTAGGTATTAGAAAGAATTTTTTTATGCTGAGAGTGGTGAAACACTGGAATAGGTTGCCGAGAGTAGTGAAAGATGCCCCATCCCTGGAAACATTCAAGGTCAGTTTGGTTGGGACTCTGAGCAACCTGATCAAGTTGAAGATGTCCCTGCCCATTGCAGGGCTGTTGGACTAGATGATCTTCATGGTCCCTTCCAATCTAAACCATCCTACGATTCTGTGGAAATAAAAAATGGAAAACTTAGATGAAAACAGCCATTAAATCATTTCTGTGAAATATTTATTCTTACAATGAGTACTAAGGTATTTCTAGAATATAATTGAAAGTATTTTTATATTTTTGTCACAGGCAAGGACAATGAGATTGAGGGCACCCTCAGCAAGTTTTTTGACAACACAAAGTTTTGTGGTATAGTTGGCACACCAGAAGGAAGCGATACCATCCAGAGGGACCTTTGTAGACTTAAGAGGTGTGCCTATGCAAACCTTATGAAGTTCAACAAGTCCAAGTGCAAGGTCCTACACCTGGGTCAGGGAAATTCCAAGCACAAATACAGGCTAGATGGAGAACAGATTGAAAGTAGCCCTGAAGGAAAGGACTTCAGAGTACTGGTGGATGACAAGCTCAACATGATCCAGGAATTTGTGCTTGCTGCCCAGAAAGCCAACTGTATCATTGGCTGCAACAGAAGTGTGACCATCAGGTCAAGGAAGGTGATTCTGCCCCTCTACTCTGCTGTCATGAAACCTCATTCTGGAGTCCTCAGCATAGGAAGGATATGGATCTTTTAGAGTGAGTCCAGAGAAGGGCCGAGAAGATTATCTGTGGGCTGGAGCACCTCCCATACAAGGACAAGCTGGGAGGGTTGGGCTTGTTTAGCCTAGAGAAGAGAAGGCTCTGGGGAGACGTTATAGCAGCCTTCCAGTACTTAAAGGGGGTCTAACAACAAAGATGAGGAGGGGCTTTTTATCAGGTACTGCAGTGACAGGACGAGGGCTAACAGTTCTAAGCTGCAAGAGGTAGATTTAGATTAGACATTATGAAGAAATATTTAACTGTGAGGTTGGTGAAGCACTGGATCAGGTTGCCCAGAGAAGTCATGGATGCTCCATCCCTGGAGGTGTTCAAGGCCAGACTGGATGAAGCTTTGAACAACCTGATCCAGTGGGAGGTGTCCCTGCCCATGGCAGGGAGGTGGAAATGATCTTTAAGGTCCTTTCCAACCCAAACGATTCTATGGCTTTATGATTTTATTAAAAATATATATATGAAAAGTATTTTGAACAAAGCTGCTTTGCTAAAACTGATATATTTGAAGATATATTTTTGGTGTATTTTTGGTCTTTGACATTATCTGGTACAATTTACATTAGGATTGCATGTAAGCACAACATGTCCATTTTGCAATTTTGCTCTCTCAAAATATGAGTTTTTTCCATGTCTGCATTGTAACTGTATAACTATAATTATTGCAAGCAGGTCTCATAACTCAAGCCTGTTGCAGGAAGACATGAGAAAGGAGGCTATTTGTTTTTGAAAAGATAAAAAATCCCAATCACCAATCAGCCCCTGAAACCCTGAGCATCCTTTTCTACTCTTCTTCTTTATGGGCTCCAAGTGTCATCTGGGAAAAGAATGAGGGCATTAGAGGGGCACAAGACATTCTTTTTTTGTCCAAGAAGAGCCATTGGATTATCTCAAGACATCTTGCCTATTTTCCAAGATGATCAGGGAGGCTGTGAATGACTAAAAGGTTTCTTTATTGTAATAAAATAAAAGAAGAGAAGGAGGTAGGACCGCTCTTGATGAAAATGAGAGCCGTATCATTGCCTTGAAGTAAATTGTACAAGGTGATGGAGTCTCATTAGGCACAGCCTACAACATCCCCTACAGATTTTCTTTAGCTAACATCTTTTTCATCAAAGTAGGAGCCACTTCAAAATAATGTAATTTGATACAGATACTACCTTTTAAAACTAGAAAAGACTTTCCATCAGCTTTGTTTTGTCTTGCTTTAAACCCCAAATCTTTCAGTTTAGATTTCAGCTCATGGTAGAAATACAGGGAAAGGGACATATCTGGTTTTATATTGTCACATCAATAAAAACTGAAAATATTATTTCTCTGATTAGGGGATAGCATTCTGCTTCCATCAAAATCTCTGGGAGCATGGGCATTTGATTTCAATGGAGAAAAATCAAGTCCCTAATAGACTGAAAGCAAAACACTTCTTTGTCAGGAATGTTTTATTTATTGTTCACAGAAGCCTCATTATACGGATGAGAGAACAGTGTGATTTTTTTTTTATTCCTTGCTTCCATCTGCACTTCTCATTCTTTTGGGATTCTAGGAGTTAGAGCAACAGCTCAAAGACAAAACAACAAAAGACCTGACTGGAAGTAAATATTGCATATGGAAGTATTTCTCAATGTGAATAGTGTTGAAAGAAACAGTCCCAAAATATATGCTGAAAGAAATACAAGACAAGAAAAGTAATGGTGAAACAAGCAAAGGCCAAGTAGGGAATGAGAGACCTACGGCATGGGGAAAGTTATAAAACAAATGAGTAGATGTTCAGTTGCTGAAAATCAGTGTAAGACCTTACATGTTTGAGAGCTTGTGCAGTAATTAGAAGGAAGAACAATGTTTTCATGCATTTAACCCAAGTTCCAGGGAACTTGATGCACTTTAAGACTGCACATCCTCAAAAAAGTGATGCCAGACCACCTGCACCATTTGATATCCTTCAAAAAATGAGAGAGTGAGGCAGGAGTCTGAGGGCAAATACAGCAGAAAGAAGGGAATACTTCAAGTAACCAACCAGTTTTGGGTTAGGGAAAAAAGAAATTTAGAGGGGGGTATTCTGAAAGCATTTTCCTCCCTTACTAGTTTCATGTCTATATACGCTGCAATGCTTCACGATCCCTGGGCTCATTTGTTTTCCTGAGACAATCTTCCAGATATGAGTGGAGACCTGATCTTTCATGAGGCTCAATTCAGTGTGTTTCAATACACATGACTGGAGTGACCTGTCACTTCATGTTGATGTTAGTTTGTAAAGGCAAAGGAACAGCTCCCCCAGACTAACCTTTTTGACAATCATTTCATTCAAAAGAGGAGAAAAGCTATGCCCTCTGTCTTTGGCAAATGATACTAAAGATAATATGTCACTTTTAAAAAAATGGATTAAGCTCTACTTCAAATTAAACCTATTTTGAAGCAGCTACTGCTGCTGCTAGATGTATTTCCTGCTCTTTAGTGGGGCAGGTAGTGAAAAAGGAAAGTAATTCTGCAATGTTAAACATGTAATTTGTAAACAGGCTAAATTGCTTGTATTTCATCTTCCTGTTTCATAATTGTTCTGCATTTGTATTCAAAGACAACTCTTCAATGTTCTTACCAGGGCTAAGACTTTGTCTTAAAATATTAATAAGGGAAAAGCACATATTCCAAAGGTAACTTCACATCACTTCTCATACAACAATATAATGAAACCATTTTTTAATAATATTAAAATGAGAGCAATCGAACTCAATGATGACAGAAAATGGCCTCAAGCAGAGCTCAAATATTGATTCACTGGGAAAGTTATATGCTCTTCATTATTAAATATTTCAATAGCAGGTGAAAACACTTACTGCCTAGGAAAATTAGCCAGGGCAAGATGAACATGACTAAAAAACCTGAAAAAAATAAAGCAAAAATACTGGATTGATTCCTATAATGAAGTATAATTTAAATAAATATATCCTTTTATGTTTTTATCGTATTGAGAATGCATTCTTCTGACTAAGAGAAAGAGAAGTCTAAATAAAAAAATCTGACATTTAAAGGTTCCTTTCCCAAAGGTAAACTCGTTTTTTTCAGTTCATCTAAATTGCAACAAGTTTGGCAGGAGATCTGTTTTCACTGGTAAAGAACTACTGGTAATTTTTGCTAACTTCTGTAGGAGCTACTCAGAACAAGTGTTTCCTTGCTTTTATACCATTGTCAACACAAGAATTTTTCGGACAGGTGATCCTGGTTTTATACTAAAAGAATTTTAAATTGAAGATTGGTTATTGCACTGCATTGCACTGCAAGGTGTGTATGCACTTTTTCAGCCTAAAAGAGATACAACTGAGAGTAAAAGCAAGCTATCACTCAGAAAAGTAGAGTACAACAGATTCACAGAATCACAGAATCGCTAGGTTGGAAAAGACCCACAGGATCATTGAGTCAAACCATTCCTATCAATCACTAAACCATGCCCCTCAACACCTCATTCATAAATTAATATTTTTGTTACAACTTAGATTATGAGTGACAAACAGTGTTTCTATAGCGTTTGGTTGGTTGTTTTTTCTTGATTTGTTTTGCTTTTTCAACATCCAGTCTCTATTGAAGCCTTGTAAATTCTTGGCTTGTATGAAACTCTCAGAGAAAGAAATGGAACAAGAAAAATATAATGTGAAGTGAAATAGATTTTTGGTTTCATTACTTTGTATTTCTCATTTCTACTTCAATTCACATTATTTTCTATTATTGTTATTAGAAAAGATCATGACATTTCCAGCTCTCTGTTACCTATTCTATTGATTATTTTGTTTATCTTCAACCAGCTTCTCCTTGCTAGTGTTCTATGCAAAACACGCAAGGCAGATTGGAGAGTTTTTCCCTGCGTCAGCTTTCCCAAAGCACTCATGGGAAATTACTGTTGGTCATTTCCAACTGCAGTCATTTCTGCCACAATCTTAGGGACTCCTTCAGTGAATAATGTTGTTCACAAATTATACAGAGACAAAAATGAGCAACCATGTTTCCAAATGAGTTTTCATCTGTTTTTTAATTAAAACTAAACTCTATTGTCCTTTTGGTTTATTAAATGGTATTCATGTTTTAATATCTTCCTACAGCATGCTTACTCGGTAATTTTCTTGAGAAACTGAATAGAAACACAAATACAGACAGTCTATTTACATACTGTGCATTAAATATTGAACACGCTTTTATTTACTTTGTCAGTTTGATTAAGCTGTGGCTGTCATCTATCTGCTAGACAGAAAATCCTGTTTATCCTAACTTGAAAAATATGCTCATCATAAGTGGACGAATACTGTTTCTCCCTAAATCATTTAGAGCCCGATTGTTACAGAGCCAGGAGCTGATGGAGTGAGTGTTTGCAGTCATCCTGAGATGTCTGTTCTTTTGGGGAGGGAAAGAACTTAAACAGAAAAAAACCCACAAAGTAGTTCCACATTCTGCTGAGGAAATAAAATTGATAGGCTCTCTGGTATGCTGTATCTAAAGAGCTAAAGAAATAGGGGCAGCAGCAGCAGACTGATTTCAAAATGTATGTTAAATACCAATTTGTGTCAGGATATTTTATCTCCTCCTTCTCCTGTTCCCCATAATCTTTTTTTCACAGCATGCTCACACAGCAGAAGATAATAATTAAGCTACTGTGCATTGTCTGCGTCTGTCACTGGCACACATTAGAAAATTATGAAATAAGACTGAATAATAGCCGAAATTGACTTTTAGAAACCCATTCTTTGCATTAGTTTTCTGTGAATTTAGGTCATTTAGAAAGTGACATTTTCTTAAGGCTGGACAGAAAACAGTTATTTTTCTTTCACAAAGGATTCAGAAGTTTTGAAATATGTTTTCTTACCACGTGAAATACTTTTTTCCTACGAAAAATGAAATCTGATATTAAAACTATATTTTTTAAATCAGCCCATTCTGATGTATTAAAAATAAATTAGATGTGATATATTCAAAGAGAGCCAGAGACCCTCAACAGAAAAATTTTCCATCTTGTGTTCTCAGAACTTCTCAGACTACAGTATTTTTAACTCAGATAGGCTGCTCTGAGAGACAGATGTTAGAAGTCCTAAGATTCCTAGCCAAGCTTCATTTTTTTTCTGCAAAAATTCCCAGAATAATAAATCATGGGAATCAGGGGAGGAAAAGAAGAATGTCTATATGAGAAGAGGTGAAATAGACTACTTGGCTTGTTGATTAACTCCCCAAAAGGGTCTTGTCAACATTTCTTTTTCACTTTCAGATTGGGAGTTTGATGGGAAGCCCGAACCTCTCAAGGGAACAGGAGCAGTGCCCTGCAAGGCTGTGGGCAAAATGAAATCTTCAATACTGCTTTTGCTGGTGGTTGGAGTGACCGGATGCATCCTGGTTTTTAGAGCCCATAGGCAGGATTCTGCAGTGATCCAACATGTTCACAGAGTTTGGTTCAAATTGTAGTTGAAATTCAGTGGTCTATATGGAATATAGTTCAATAAATTAAAATTTGAATGACTTTTTGTTTTCCAGTCTGTTCTGCAAATTCTGTCTTTTCTCCATCTTTTCATACATTGTAACCCATAATAATGCTGATTCCTTAGAAGTATGTTTACATATTTTTCACTGTATACCATATAAAAATGCAGTCAGAAGTCGTCATTCATGGCAAAGTTAACCCAATATTTGAGCATGTCCATTTATGTATTTAAACCAGATCTGTAAGGAGGGAATCCACTTTTGGTTTCACACAAAACAAACTGAGGAACAAAAAATAACATGCTCATATTCACATAAATCTTACTGAAAACTGATCTTAACTAAGAATTAAACTTAACTTTCCATTGCTTAACTTAACAATCTGAGCTGTAAACCATCCTCATTTTGTAACACAGAAAAGCCTAGGATTAAATTCAACAGTACTCAGAGCATTCAGCATTCAGCAACTCTGGGTTATAGTATCAAACAGCTTTTAGAGTTTTGGGTTAGGTTAACAGTTAGGCTTCCCAGAACTGAAAAAAGAAGGGAAATGCCTCTCTATTTATTTAGGACATCATTCAGTATTCTGTGACATTATTTTACAATCCCTCAATACAGAAGAAAAGTTTGATATCTAGGGTTTTAAAAAAAACTACATACTTTGAAAAGAAATTTTTTAAGCATTGGACTGACTTAGCAATCTGGATGTTCTTCCTGCTTTCCAGGATGATAGACATTTGCTCATATTTGGTGCTTACTAGTGAAAAAGGAAGGGTGAAGATGACATGTGAGTATCTTAGCCTGTTTTGGAGAAAAACTATGCTTGCAGTGTTTGCTAAAGAAAAAGAAAATATGCTTCTACCTCAAATATGAAGTTCCACTTGAGCATACCCCTTGAAGTTATTGACACCACTTTGAGCTGTTATAATTTCAAGATAAAGATTTATCTGGGCCTTGATTTTAGTGTTCAAGCACAGAAACATCTTTTTTTCTCCTTTCTCTTTGTAGCTCATTTGTAAGAATTATAGATAATCACCAAACAAGATGCCAAACTCTTAGCTCATTGTCTGTGTTCATTGTTCCATAATTACATATGAAATCTAAACTCATGGTTAGAGACTGCAATACTCTGTTATCAGCACAACAAAACACAGGAGGGGAATTATAGCATGCATGGGAGAAAGTAGAAAACGCTGATAGTGTGACTAGTTACTGTGTACAGCTATTGTTTTACACTTTGATACTCATACAGGGCTATCCGCAATAATTCAAAGCCCCCACCCACGACTGCATCAATTCCTTTCACATTCGTCATATGTTCAAGCTCTTTTCTCTCTCCTGAAATAAGTATGAACAGTTCAAGTTTTTTTCCACATTTTAATTGCCTTAGGGAAAGAATCTGCCACAGATACAAAAACATTTGAATCCAGATTTCTCCAACTGTTCTTGGAAAAGAAAGTATCATGTTTATACAACACAGAACAGATTTGGCAACTCTTACAGGGATGGTGCCTTCCCACAGATCACACAGCGCTTCAGTCTATTAATGACCTAAACTCCATGCAGCAGTGTCCTTGGAAAACTTCTGTTGCTAGCAAATGTTGAATCAGAAACACTCCCCAAACAAATCTGGTGTAGATTAACTTAATTATCTAAAACTTCTCAGGCTTGAGGATTTAGAACGAAGTATTTACAAAAGCTGCAAAAAAGTAAAAAATGAGCACATCTTCCAATCTGAGAAATGAACAAGTCTTGGTCATTCAAGTTTCATGTATGTATGGCTAGCAAGGCCATTAACATAATATACATTACTGACTGACATAAAGTGATTTACTTTTTACCATGGTCAATAAAAAGTGCCAGGGTCAAATTCTGATTCCATGAAGTCAAGGAGTGTTTTTGTATTTAATTTAATGGTCATGAGCATTCTCTTCCAGTCTCTGCATCATCACTCATTTTTTTCTGTTCAATGCCTATGCCATTTCCTTTAGCTTCAGCAAAAGGACTTTTTCAGTTTTCTTAATGTAAATGTAACAAAATCAAAAAACTCCCCCAGTATCTATGCTGCTTGTTTATGTTGTGTAAGTGTATATACATGCTGTAATTCTTTGCCTGTCTCTACACAGCTAGTGGTGCTTGGAGACCCAGCACACTAAAAAAACAGTCAGATATCCATTTTACGCTCAGTGTTGACAGACTGTGGCGAATGTTCAAGTCTAAGATCAGTGCCATGAATGGGAATCATAACTGACACAGAGAAAGTAAATCAGGAATAGCATTTCTCTTACTTCTACTGTGATGAGAAGGAGTACAATGACAAACAGAAGAGAATAATCATTCCTGTCTTCATCTGGGATCTGCAATCAAAACAATGAATTTAAGCAGATACTCATCAACTGATGTGATACCAGTTACCTTTTTCATCCTTGTGAAAACACTAAAATTGCCATAATTTCAGATGTATAATCTGTGTCTCAGAACCTGTCCTCCCTCAAAAGTATTAGTCCCTGAAAATAAGTTTAAAAAATCCTGCAAGATCAAACTATCATGCTCTCATATCTAATTCTGCCTTGATAGATCCAAATAAAAGGAGTGTGGAAAAGAAAGTTAAATTTATGGGATCCAAGCAGGGGCAAGGAAATTATTAGGTCAGATATTTGGAATAAAAATTCTATTGTAATATTTCACTTCATAACCTACACTTCAGTAAAATCACTGGGTAGTGAATCAGGTTAACCTACAGAAAAATAACAATAAATAGCTGTTTGAGGAATGTTGTATTGGGCATCTTGGACTGTTTAAGAGGTTTCAGTATTGTGGAGGGGACTAATGAGGTGGTTATCTTTCCATCTGAACAATATTTCATGGAAGAAAAAGACATGTTTAGAATTGTGCATTTTCTGAATTGGTCTCTATTATGCACTTTAATTTTCACCGTATTTCTTTAACAGTCATGCCCTATCTTTGTGAATGACAAAGGCCATTAGTCATACAACCATAGTAATTCATTACCATAATTATGGAAACTATTTAATATGTCAAAGTCTACATTTTGTAATAGATCTAGTTAACATAGTATTTTGCATTCCTTGAAAATTCTCAGTATCCCTCCAGCAAGAGGTTCTTGACCTGAGGAAGAAATGGAGAAGAATTTCCTAATTTTAATTTTTGAATAGTCACAAAAGTAACCTTGATAATCCATTGAATCCCTCCTCACTGCCCATCCATTAGCACTGCTTTTATCTCCTCTGTTTTACGCCTTCTTCTTTTGAAGCAATGACGAATTAAGAAATCAATATTCTGCCCTGGAGAGTGGAGTATTTCTTCTTATCACTTGGATTTGCTTATTCTGTGTATATCTATTGCACTTTTCCTTCTACTAAACATATTAATTTTTCATATGTAAAATACCATGATGTATCCAAGTATAAGATCCTGCACCTGGATCAGTATCAACATAAACTGAGGGATGAAGGGACTGAGTTGCAGCCCTGCTGAGGACTCATTCAAGGTCAGGTTAGACAGGGCTTTTAGCAGCCTGACCTAGTTGAAAAAAGTCCCCGCTCATTGCAGAGGAGTTGGACTAGATGACCTATAAAAGACCTTTCCAACCTAAACTATTCTATGTTTCTATAATAATGAGGTATCGGTTCATCATATTCCTTTGACCCACACACTCAGCCCTTACTTTACCATGAAAACCCTCCACGAACCTCCTACTCCTGTATTCAGGATTCAATTTCTGTCTTGATCTTTGTGAATACTTATACATATGCATTATGTATAAGGCTGGACTGCTGGAATGAGTCCAATAGCATGAGGTTCAACAAGGCCCAATGCAGCGTCCTGCACTTGGGGCACAACAACCCTATGCAGTGCTACAGACTAGGAGAAGTCTGTCTAGAAAGCTGCCTGGAGGAGAGGGACCTGGGGGTGTTGGTTGACAGCGACTGAACATGAGCCAGCAGTGTGCCCAGGTGGCCAAGAAGGCCAATGGCATCTTGGCTTGTATCAGAAATGGTGTGACCAGCAGGTCCAGGGAGGTTATTCTCCCTCTGTACTCGGCACTGGTGAGACCGCTCCTCGAATCCTGTGTTCAGTTCTGGGCCCCTCACCACAAGAAGGATGTTGAGGCTCTGGAGCGAGTCCAGAGAAGAGCAACGAAGCTGGTGAGGGGGCTGGAGAACAGGCCTTATGAAGAGTGGCTGAGAGAGCTGGGGTTGTTTAGCCTGGAGAAAAGGAGGCTGAGGGGAGACCTCATTGCTCTCTACAACTACCTGAAAGGAGGTTGTGGAGAGGAGGGTGCTGGCCTCTTCTCCCAAGTGACAGGGGACAGGACAGGTGGAAATGGCCTCAAGCTCCACCAGGGGAGGTTCAGGCTGGACATCAGGAAAAAATTCTTCACAGAAAGGGTCATTGGGCACTGGCACAGACTGCCCAGGTTGAGTCACCTTCCCTGGAGGTGTTTAAAAGATGGATGGATGAGGTGCTGAGAGGCATGGTTTAGTGATTGATGGGAATGGTTGGACTTGATGATCCTGTGGGTTCTTTCCAACCTAGTGATTCTAGGTTATTTTAAGGAATCTCCTGGTTTTGACATTGAAGTACTTTAAGTATATTGAACTCTCCAAATTTTCATTCTGGCCTGCTCTTTAACTGGTACCAGGATCCTTTGTTCTACCAAAGAGCTTGGCCAGCACCTGCCTTAGTCTTTTGTCCAAACACCTGACTATATCTTTATTTCATAACCCTCTGTGCTGATGTTTATTCATAAATTAAATATGTTTACAATAAAAAACACTTTACGTTTATATAGTACTGCCTGTCTGGTGATATCAAAATGCAGCAAACCATTGATGAAGCCTCAGAAGAAGTGAGAGAAGAGTGAAGCCAAACATATTTTCTTAGTTTTGAATATTTCCTTTATTTTACACTGAGAAGTGCATGGGTACACTTAAGCTAATATTTTAGACAATCTTTCCTTGCTTTCCATTCTGGATAAGCCCTTTTTGGTCTATATAAATTCATCAGTGCATATGGAGCTGCATAAGGGAACCATTAATATCAGAGGAAAAGTCTGTTTTCTTTCTTGCAGAAAAAAGACTTGACAACCACCACTTTCACAACCCTGGTTTTACAGGCACCATCTAAGTCCTTTTATGTATTCTATATTGGTCAGAAGCATGCGTGCCCTTCATTTTTGGTATCTATTGAAATAAAAGATTCACAGCACTGAAGAAGAAAATGAGAAAGTAATAATCCTTACACAAGCTAGTCCAGCCCACATTTCACCTAGAAAGTTTATACCAGGAGCTGCCCATCCAATGCAAAATTTCATGGACGTAGAAGTCTGCAATCTGTTAAAAATCAAATTCTCTCTCTTTGAAAATGAAATTGTAGCTATTTGGAAATGTTACTTAAATTACTTAGAAATGCTTATAAAATCATTCATGGACTGTAAAAGGATGATAAACTACGGACTCCTATGGAGCTCCCAGCAAATGGCATAGTTCATTTGTCAAATCAAATTCATAGTTCAAATGTCCAATCCAAAGGGAAAGAAACAAGATCAAAATGCCTGGAATTGTTCAGCTTGCAGAAAGACACAGGCTCTGTCCAGAGAACAAGGTCTTCTCAAGTGCACCCACATGGTAGATATCAACCACTTCTTAGTTTCATACTCAGTTTGGGGGAAGATGAGTTTAATTTGGTTTTCTATTATAAACCTAATTTTCTCCATTTGAGCCAAAAATTTGCCTGAAATTCTGCACTGTCACTATGATGAAAAGATCTTGAAAGAACATCAGCAAAATGTTTAGCGATATCAAAGAAGCTTCAGGTCACTTCAACTGTGTTAATTTAAGCCAATTTGCCAAGAAACACTGCACACACACCAGTGTCTGTTTGCTCTGCTCAGAGTCAGTTAGGAGATAAAACATTGACTGGGATACTGAAGGTGATTCTTGGGCTGAGTGACAGAGATCACATAGGCTTAGTTCAGGGACTCCAGCCAGCTTTGAGTGACAGAAACGCCCTCAACACTATCCACTCAACACAATCCTTTAAAGGACTGTAATTGTTTTCCTCTATAGACAATAGGGGAGAATTTACATCTTAAGCTGTGTGGTCTTCCTATTGTCTGTGATGAATTAATTGGGATTTTGAACAAAAGTAAAACAAATTACTTCAGGTTTAAAAAACGTAAGTCTAACACACTGTATGACAATGGAATCGGGTCCTAATAGAAGAACAAAAGCAGCTAACCTTGGGTCTCAATTGTTCTGTTTAAATAAGGGTCACTGTTAGAGTAATGTTTAACATATAGAACACAGAGAAATAAAAATAAAACCAGAGATAGCTCACAGAACATATTAAAAGTGTTGTTTATTACTATTTATTTTATGCTTGAGAAAGTTCTGGCTGAAAAGGACTGAGGAAGAAGGAAAGACAGAAAGTTGTTAAGGGAGAAGTTGCTGCTTATCAGTACTAGGAAAAGGGAGGCTGTGTTTCTTTTAAAGGTATTCAGGTTTAAATGCAATCTTTTTGCAAGCCTCGGTTTTTGCGTTGTCCCTTCAACTTATTAGTTTGTCTTGCTCTAGAATTCTTTTTTTTTTTTTTTTTACAGATATAATTTCTCTACAAGAAAGGTGGACAGAGGGATGGTACATTTTTGAAGCAGGCAGTAAACGTGATCTGGGAAATGATGGGGATGTGGTATATCAGTGCCACATCAGTGGAAAACCCACTGCATAAACAAAGGGGTCTGCTTCAAACCCAGGATCTCTCATCAGCACCTCTATGCAATGATACAGTCTGTGTGATGTGCTTCATTGTTTTGTGAGTCTCTTAGATATGTAATGACAACTCATCCTTAAGATCTCTGCTTGGATGAGTCATTCAGCTCTTTCTCTTCATTTGCATGTACAGAACAAGGTACATTCTTCCTTCATGTCTATTGCTCTCTGAATTTAGTCTGTAAAGATGCATCACACACATGAGAAAAAGTCCTTCTTTCTTTGAACTACTGATAGTTTAACAGCAGGTCAAATTTTCAAGGAAACTTCTGTGAAGAAGGACTTGAAACTGCCCTTTCCTTGTCTTGGAAGCGTACATTCCTCTAGGAGATAGAGTGGACTATTTGCTCTGCTACATCCTCTGAGGTCATCATTGATCCCTCCCATCTTTGCAGGGCCCACATTAAAGATCAGGAATAACTGGAAGTCATAGAGAATGTACAATGTTCTCTAATTACCAAGTGAACAATTTCAGGATACAGAAGTAAATTTACTAATGCCTAGAATTTGTTTAAAATAGAAAAACATACAGAAAAAAACCCCAACTAAACCAATCTGGCTGGGTATTACTTTTCTTTTATTTATGCCTCATAAAGGTAAACACTGAGATGCAGTATTGCCATTCCATGAGTCAGAACACACACGAAGGCTTAAAAATTGAAAAGACATAATCTGCTTCAAGATCTCTACACTTGCTGCTGAATCCATGTCTATGGCCTACTAATAGCAAAGACGCTTTAGCCCACTAAAGGAGGTTTTACTAGGAGATTCAACTGAGATTAGAATATGCTCATTTGTATGAAAGGCTTTCTTTTGGTACATAGACCTCCCATGCATTTCTGTGTAGTCTCATACTTTCACATTAATGAATGCTGACCTGGGAGTGGTGCCCCAGTGAATGTTACACTATTCTCTTTCTAGGGTAGGGATACACAATCACAGAGATTACACATATAAAAATGTAGTTGAGAATAGGACAATACCCAGCAATGAGGGAAGAAAGGGCAAAAGAAAGTCAATCTATGGAACAATGGATGAAGGAAGGAAGGACCTGTCTCTTTCTGTTCCATCTTTTTCCTGCTCCTATAAGTATAACTCCTCTTCAGTTCATGGGCTTGAATAATTTGTACTTCAGAACAGATATTCTAGGAAACATTCCAAATTTTTAGCATGAACATCTCTTTTACTATTTTCTGTTTACTTCTGTTAAGAATCATAGAATCATAGAATCATAGAATAACCAGGTTGGAAGAGACCCACCGGATCATGGAGTCCAACCATTCCTATCAAACACTAAACCATGCCCCTCAGCACCTCATCCACCCGTGCCTTAAACACCTGCAGGGAAGGTGAATCAACCACCTCCCTGGGCTGGAGGTGATAAACCATCAAATCAAAGTAACCCACTATTTGCTTTAAAATTCCCTTACTCTTACATTAATCTGTGGTAACTGAAGCTTTCTTCATTAACCTTTTAGTTTCCATAGGCATGGAGTTCAAATTTCTTATATACCTGGCTCAATGTCCAGAAAATAGGCAATGGCTCTGTTCATCTTAAGTTAAAGTTTAAACATCTCCTGAAGGAATCTACAAACAAATTTAAGTGGAAATTCCTGGATTTTTTTCCACTCTAGTAAAAATGGATAAATATTTCAATTTCTACTACCTACTAGGTCGTCAAATATTTGCCTTTATTTTATAGATTGCATTGCTAGAGATCAATGCTAACCAGGAAGCAATAAAATATAAAGAAAAATCTCTGTTTTTCTCATGGAAGTTCACCACTTGGTTATCGCTGATTTATCTTAGAAATTTTAATTATTGTACTTTCCATTTCCAGTTCACAGAGGACTTCACACACTCCTTAAGTGGTTCCCTTTAGTTCTAAGATCATTTCAGAAGTGCACATGAATTGGCATCATCGTATTTTCTCATTGCAGCGACTAATTTTTCCAGTCTGTTCGTGCCCTCCTGTCAAGAAGACAAGCTGTTTTATTTCTTTCCTCTTTGAGGATATTGCAATGCAAGGAGAAAAACACCAGCCATAATGACACAGAATTATGTTGTAAATCCTCAGAGGGAAATATATTTTATCAAAATTCTTGGCACAGAACTTTGCAGAATGACCTGGTTGGTAGGTGGCAAGAGACAAAAAGTTAAGTAGCATAGTAGAAACAAAATCCTACCCTAAGGAACAGTAAGCTGAAAAAAACCCTTGCACAGATCACTTAGGCATTTTACCCTTCACAATGTTTCTCATGTCTTTCATGCAGATATCTTTAAATTATGGAATGTCTGATTTCATTTTCCACTGTCCATTAGAGGATTATAATGGACTTTTGGCTTGTTATAATGGATTTTTGGCTTGTTTCATGTTTGTATACTCACAAACACAGAAGAGACCTGATCTAAAACCTGCTTGCCCAGAATACATTAAAAAAACCCTGCAGCAATAATAACTTGTCTCATAAAATCTGAAAATATGTACTTTTCTGTATGTAATTTAAATACCTGTAGTCATATAGCTGTACCCCAAATAATGATGGTGTTTTCATTATACCTATTGCCACAAATTCATTGCTGAATTGTAATTTGGCTTCTGCAATGAGACTGTGCATAAATGATCTTGCACAAATATTCTGCAAACTGCTTGAAATGCACTTTTAAAATGTTTTTTAGAAAAAGTGTATTTGGGTTAATAAATCTGTAGATAATAGAATGGTGGGGGAACAGCAGACATTTAAGGTATGTCTCTTTTAAATAGCTTTTTAATATTAAAAAAAACCTATGTCTTCACACTCCAATATCTGTAAAAGTCAGTTAGAAAAAGAGAATCAAATATAAATGGACCATAGTGTGAAGAAAATAAAGATTATTTACTTATGTGAATTACTCAAAAGAACTCAGAAATGTAGGTTTTCCAATATTCCTCCTGGAAGTCCTGAATAAAGTCAGCAGCAAAACTAATAATTTGAAGAACACAGGGACATGGCCATGTAACTGAGACAGAAAACAAGAAAAATAAACTTACCAACTTCCCGAGATCCAAAAGACATTAAGGGACATGTTTCCAAGTGACAGCACAAAGGACTTATGGCATATGTGCTTAAACTCTGCATCTACTTTGACCTGAGGGGCACAAAGTCTCTGTATAATTCAGACACCACTGAATGGATTTCTACAAAGTTAACTCTTGTTCTCTTGCTTGTGCAGGTTTTCTTCTGAAAGGGTCTCAGACTGCTCTTTATTTTGAAATAAAGGCTAGTATGTTAATGTGGCTGTGAGACCATCCCTGCCAGAATCAGAGTAAATGGCTGATGTATCGCATATTCTTATTCAAGGTTCATAAACTGTTGGTAACTCCTGTTGAGCAACCATGCTCGTAATAGGCATGGTTGTTTCAAGATAGGGTCAGTGGATTTAGTCCACCATTACTTGCTTTTTGTCAAAGCTCACATATTTCTTGTATAAGAGTGAAAGAGAATTGAGGTGGAAGTAGTTGGCTGCAGAAGGAGCTTGTTCGTCCATGGGACAAGGGGTTAGTTGTTGGAGGAGGAACCAAATCTGTTCTGGACAGAAACTTCCAGGTACAAAGCTGTGGCAAGGTAGAAAAGAAAAAGCAGAAAGTCTCTTCCACAACCTGGGAGTCTATAGTTTGCCAGAAGAGTAGGGGGCAAACTCATAAACAGATCTCAGAAGTGTTAGGAAAAGAAGTGTCTTGGCCATCAGAAGGCACCATGCAGAACTGCCTGCAACACAGAAGCCACTGCTTTGAGTTAAACAGACCCTGGCAGAAGGAAACCTCCTTGGACGTATTGGGCTTTATAACAATTTTTAATTTTTAGTCTTTTTTTCTGTTCACTGTTAGTTTTAAGTATTCGAATTTATGCCCTAATAAATACAACTTTCTAAGTGATAGTAGCCTGCCTTTATTTTCTCTGGAGAAGTCACTATAAGGAAAATACTGAGGCAAATATTTGCCAACTTTCATATCTGTCCCATAATTATAAATTAGTCTTCTGGAAAAAGCAGCATGTTTGTCACTCATTGCACAGAGTAAGCTTTAAAAGCTTTTTTTGTTTTGAGAATGGTTTATCTGAGGATGGCTACTACCTACTATCAGTGTTAAACTTCAGCATGTATCTCTTTTGCAAGGTGGAAAATATCTGTAACTTTCCAAACAATAAGGATAGAGAGGCACTAGAAAAGATTACCAAAGGCATTTGTAGGACCTCTGCCATTTAAGTTTAAAAAAATATGCTAGACAAGTGCCTATTAAGAATATTTTTGGTATAAATGACCCTGCTTTGGGCAAAGAATGGACTAAATGATATCCCAGGGTGCTACTACCTCTTATTTCTTCTTACTAGTCATTATTAAAGATAGACAAATTCATATACAAATCCTCCTTCAGATACTTTTCTCAGTATGAATTATGTAGAAAAAGCCAGTCTAAAACAGCTGAAATAAGGAAGTTGTATATAGACTGATTATGATTAAGCTTACTCAGACCTCCAATATACAAACAGGGTAAAGGACCCACAGATAATTAACCTTCAGGAATGCAGAAAAAAGGCCAAGGACAATATTACTGAAAATATACAGGATTCTTAATTCCTCCAGGTCAATATGTATCTTTCTATAGCTTTCCCAAGCTTCATTAAGAGGATGAAATACATGATGCAATATTTAGAGGAGTCCTGATTCTGTGAAATATCCTATTGTCTCTCTAGCTTAGTCTTATCACCTCGCACTCAATTATTAAAAAATAAAAATCCTGTGGGTGAAATCCCCCCTCCCATACGTATATTGTTTTCACAAAGCTTTTCCATAATCTCTGAACTCCTTTGGTATCAGCCCCATGACAGATAACCAGCTTCCACAGAGATTTCTTCTTAGCTAAGATCATAGAGCTTAAGTTTGTCATATCCTACATAACTAAACCTTCCAGCTAAAGTATATTTATAAAGCTTGGGGCAGACTAGATCCTTTCTTGTATTGTCAACAGACTCATTAAGCATTATCTTCTATTTCTCTTGCAGGGGAAGGCTAAGGAGTCACATGTGAAGTACTTTGTCCTTAAAAATAATCAGGCTATCTCATTAGCATTAACAGTGTATGAAGGAGAATTTTTAGTTTATATATAGTTTTAAATAAGGACTGCGATAAAACCTCTCGATAAGTAGAATAATTAAAGGAAGAAAGTCCAGAAGGAGGCTACAAAACAAAACTCAAAATGAAAGGACAGCTTCAGGAGCAATAGAAACCAGGGAATTTTTGTAAAGAAGTCTTTGGCTTGGGGGCAAGAGATTTTAGTTCTGTTTCTGTCTGTATTGCTGAACAACTATATGTCTTAAAAACTTCAGCTGGCTCTTTTCTCTCCACAGCATAGATCTCAGCAACATGTCACCTACCACCTGGGTGAATAACAGTCACTCTCTGCTAAGTGGAATACGAAATTCCCTGCCATCAAGGCACTAGTATTCACTAGGGCAGAACCCAGCAGCAAAATCCAAGGTTGGCTTGTCCTACAGCATCCCTGTATTAATATTTCTACATCTCTTTGAGCTTCCAGCGATCCTCAGTTCATGTTGCCCTACGTGGTCTGTAAACAGAGTTGTTTTGAAATTTGTCATCTGGGCATTTTTTATTTCTATGGCTTAGAAAAGTTGCAGCTAAGGACCTCTATATATAGATATTTACAGCTAGAGACTTCTGTGTGAGCTACACATGTGTGTTCATGTTACAGTCACTAGAGATCTAGTCAACTCAGTCTGGAGAATGACTCAGTTCATTGAAAGCTGGTATCTACTCTTGATTAGTCATATTATCTGATCACAGATCCACAGACCAGAGAAAAAAATTCCCATCAGTTCCACATCCTCTAAATGAGTCTATCACCCAATCTTCGAGCTGGTTTTCCAGTCAGTCCAGTCATATATATCTCCAGAGCATTCTTCATAGTATCCAAAATAAACCGTACATTCTGTACACTGTGGATTTTTTCAACTCAAACTCTCCAAACAGTTTGAAACCTAATAAATAATCCATTTAAAATAAATGGTTGGCATTTACTTATTGTCTGTTTGGAATAATTCCTTGCCTTTATCAATTTATGAAGAGACAGAAAATCCAACTACCCTTCATGTGTCTTGCACTGTACAACAGCAGAAAGATGGCATTTTTCTTATCTCCAATGTTGTTTTCACTGAAGCACCGACTAAGCGTATTTACATATGCCCACAAATGTCCATCAATCTCTTTACAATGAAACCCTGTTAAACTTTGCAATTTTCTCCTTTGTCTGTAAGCATTTTTTGCTCTTTCAAATATAATTTCAATATATGAAATACCATCTTGTTATAGCCTTTCTAAATAGCTAACTCAGGATTGTCTTGCTCTTTTCATAGGGGGAACATAACTAATAGATTGGCTTTTGCAAATCTGTGTATTTTTTTAAAGTAACCTTAGACAAATAATATTATAAAAATTATTTTTCCTGTTTCCCCCTGCGGAACCTTAATAAGTGCTTGCTCTTTTAACACCTTCTACAATCTGACAAATAGACCTTCTAAAAATGGCACTTTCCCCCCAGGTAGAAATGTGCTTTTCCTTCCTCTGAGGTCGTAAATAAGAATGTGAAAAAGACTAAACTGGGATTTTTCCTAACAAATGTGAAGCTCTTCTTGTTCTAACGTTGAAAAAGATTGAAGCTGAGCCCAGAAAAAATAACAGGTGATATTTTACTATATGAAACAAAGTTATCTTACTGCTACAGCCTTTACATAAATTAGGGTAATCTGACCTGCTGTCAGGTAATAACATAAGTCAAATAATTTTAGCTAACACCTCAGATATCAAGCTGTTTCATCTCACTCAAACTAGAACATAACTTTTAGGAAGACTATTGTCCATTGCGCAATACACCAACTGCAAGCTGTTTAAAACAGAAACCTGCTGTTGTTCAGACAGAAATTAGTTCAAGCAAATCTTTGCTAACGTCTAACTTTGCTAGATACTAGGACATGCACTAATATGTCATTTTCCTAGACATTAAGACACAGTCTTACAAAGGTGAAAATAAAAGTCTGTTGTCTGTCAAGTTTTTTCAGGTATAATTTCTTACAAAGAATTTACTGATAGTGTATACCCAGAACAGATCAGTCTCCATCTGACAACCCAGACCTGTCTCCACTTTTCTGGAGACTTAAGCTAATCTGCTATGTCAATAGGCAGGAAAAATAATACATCATTAATTGTCCTGAAACTTAGTGTTTTCCAGTTACTTTGAAAGAGCCCTCATATTTTAGTAAAACTGGATGCTGCCATGACACATTTTTTCTTTTTCCTTATGAAAAACTTCACTTGGGATTTCTCCCAGAGTCTGGGATATTGCTGCTGGATAACTTTTATGAATACTTCAACATTCATCCAAGCTCCCTTTCATTTTCCATAATTTCAAACTGATTTGGGAAGAAACTGTGATTATCTATGGATAATATATTTTCCCTCCTGATAGCTGCCTAATACAACAGGCTCTGATTTTTGGCATGTTGCTACCAAACAATGACACAGGCTCTGAATGACAGAGAGAGAGAGACAGACAGAGAGAGAATATGTCCTGTGAACATTATGAATTTTCACATTTTCAAGTCACTTCCTTTTTATATGGGAAAAAAATAAGAAAAATTATTTTAATCTGTATTTGAATGAAAGATAAGTATCACATGAGGGCTCAGTAAAATATACTGAACCTAAATTCAAGGAAAAAAAAGGAAAGAAAAAGGGAAAGGAAAGGAGAAAACCTCTCTGTAATAACAGTGATTTAAACATAGGGCCTGGCTTATAAGCATTTCTGTAAGTGTGATAAAGATTCATTACACATTTGTGAATGCAGTTTGGAAGTCCAAATAAACCAGATTTGACCCAAAATGCTATTTCAAGCTGAGGAAAGCTACTACAACAAATGGCTTTGGTCCAAAAATGAGGTAAGTGCACTTAGTATTCCATCTAAATGCATCCAGAATTATAGTCTGTTTTCTTTAAAATTTTAAGCTCCAGATATTTGGCCCTCAGTTTCTTTCCAGGTTATATTTTCTGGCACAGGTAAAACTGTTTTTTGTATGAACTTTGGGTGGTTTTTTGGTCAATGAATATAAACTTCAGCAATTTTCACAGTGCTAGCTAAAAACCAATTATATTTCTAAATAAGGTGCATGAGTTTCTCTTTGAAGAGTAATTAGGACTGGAAACTATTCTGTATGCATCAAAATGCTTTCTTGATATAATTCACAGGAAGCTAATTCATCTTCTGCATGAGACAAGTGGCTCCCATCAGTTTTGGGGGAATCTGTCATATAAGGACTGTGTACAATGACTTCAGTTACAATAGTTTGTGTCCTACAACAGAAGAATAAGACCACAGGAGCTGTAAAATCCATGTCCTGCAAGACAGAATTATCTACATTAATGGAACTTTGTAACTCAGAAGAATATATTTTGTAGATAAGATATATTTTTAAGTCCAGAAGTATGTATTTGTAGGTTAACTTTAAATAATAAGGCTCCACGAGGTTTATAATTTTCATACTGAGGAAATGCCTGTTTACATCTGATGATAACATTAAAACACAGGCTAGAATTTTCTTATACTGAAATAATATAGTCTCCAAAAATTAAGTCTCAATATCATACAATTAAAAGCAAAGCATAATAATCTAAAATTCTCTCCTATTCAATGAGTCTTTAAAGTGATTACAGGTTTCTTAGCCAACACAGTGACCATGCCCACTGCATGACACTAACATATTAGCCAAAGAACATTTATTATAGCTTTTTACAAAACCATGAAACTTTGATTTAAAGTCATGCATTCTAAAATGTTTTGACAAGTAAATTGCTTGCCTTTTTTCCTTGATAGCCAACCATATAAATAATGCATGCATAGTAATAGCTAAAGCAATAATGTAAAAGTCAAGTAAGGAGACACATGCAGCATGTTAATGATAAAGGTGCACTACCCATTTCAAACAGGAAGAAAAATTAAACCACTGTAAAATACATGAAAGAGAAGAGCCCAGTCCTTAAAAACCAATTTTTAAATGACCATGGTAACTCCAATGAGCAATGGAGGGTATGTATTATAAACAAAGATATTTTTGCTGTCCTGAAATCCTTTCTCTTCTCGAATGAGGACTGACTCAGCATCTACAAGCAAAAATATGAGGCATACAAAAATTTAGGTCTGGAATGATCCTCTGTAATTACTTAATCAGACCCTTTTCACCCCAGTCTTAGCAATTCACCAAGTGTTTTCTTCAGCGGAAGCTCCATGGCTTGACTAGGCATGCAGTCCAACAGGAAGGCCTACAGGTTTCATCTGCAGATCTCAAGATAATGAGACATCAATAATTTGTCAAAATAGGGACTTATTTGGCCAAATAATGTGGGTAACCAAATCACTGCTAATGCTGAGAACTAGATGAGAATAAAATTAATTTAATACACAAAGATTTTATTTTTGTGATCTGTCACCTTTCTTTATAACTAACCTTTTACATTTTGAATCAGTGGAATGAAATACTACAAATCTTTCAGAAGAGTTTGGACATTTTATGACATATTCCTTTTTTTCCATTCCCTAGAGTCTAGCCATAGAGTCACTGCAAATTTCTTAGGCTTTACTGACTGCTAAAATCAAGTTAGACAACCACTGCCAATTCAGCCCTTTTCTTCTAGCTACAAAGCAGTTGCAAACCTGCTCTGATTCTTTCATAGCTGTTACTCACAAGATGTTCTCCAAGTACAAGAGTCAAATTCTGAAGTACTTCCCTTGGACTGATCATGTTCATGCCTAGGTGTTAAAGTGGATTGTTGTACCTGAGCCTTCTCTTCTTTCTGTTAGACACAAATGCCATTTTGGACAATATTTCTCAGAAAAATGCAACCAACTCCAACTGTAATTCCTTCTCATGAATATAGCTGGGTTATACAAGAGTAAAAACAATAAGGAGATAAAGATGCCACAGATGCCACATTTCTCAGTTATCAGAAACCCAGGCAGTAAAGCAGCTCAACCAATGGTCCCTTGTTTTACTGCTTATTTTGTCTCATTTGATCCATTTATAATAATTCAGTTGCTATAAGAGTGCATTCCAGCCAAGGTAATTCAATTCACTTTGAAAAGGTACATTTTCTGAACACTTTTCAAAAATACTTTGTATTTTTTCTTACTCTTAGGGAAAACCTGGACTAAACCATACATATAAAAATAACATTCTACCATTCATAAGGTGTGCTTTTATGATAGGAATTTTTATGTCAATTCTTTCCATAATTGATTCTTTTTAATAAAGGAATGTAAAGGAATATGGTTTAAAATGTAATTATTATTTAAATAACACCACAGATGCAGACATCATCTTTTATTTTGCATTTTTAGTAGCTGCCAGCATTTGTTTCTGATCAGTTTATCAGCATGTAATTTAAATGCTCATATCTTCCCAGACAAAGTGTATGATTAGCCACTTAAATACCCTCATTTTGTTCTTTTAAACAGTTGTTATAAAGAGCAACTCCTTGCTATATCAGCAAATGATTCGAACATGAATTATGCAATATGCATTCTGCAGCTATAAATAATCAGAAAGAACTGATAGGAATGCTTAAAATATATAATTTTATTGAAATCATGTTGAAACACACATACAGCATGTTAGTCATAATAGCACTTTTTAGCAGAAAGAATACCTGTTCACTAAAAAAAAAACCCCATCCTTCCCTCTGTCAAATCCTTCCTCCAATGGAGAAGGAGCAGGATGGAGGTAAGTTAAAAAGGGCTCTTACCTGTAACAGCTGTATGTGGACCTAACCTATGGTACCAAAGTGAAAGAACAAAAGACTACACAATTGTTCTCAGAAGAATTAAATATCAGATTTTAATAAATGTTACAAATATGCGTTCTGAAAGCGTGTGCTACACACTTACGGTCAACCTTTGACTATAAGAGGGTTTATGCATATGTTTTTTCATGTTTTCCTTCTCTGAATACTGCTGAAAATGTCATTTTAATGTCATTGACTCTGCAGCTGTTTTCAATTAATTATTTTACTTCAATATTTTTGTAGGCTATGTCTACAGCAGCACTTGTCCCACCCTAAATTTTTGACTGTTACTAACTTTAGTATTAATGGAATTAATCAGACAGTGAATTTCATTGTTGTCATGTTGCGACCACATCAGGGAGCCATTTGTACTCTAATCACTTCATCATCTAACGTGCAGAAAACATTTTTTCTTGATACATTTAACAATAGATTCCGTCATGCAGTTCAGTTACCTCGGTTTAGCAAGATTTCTATTTTGGATAAGAGTGAAAGCAAGAAAGCTCTTAACATGCTGACTTTTAATTATTAAGATTTTCTCTTCATCTAGCACTAACATTTTCTAGGTATTCTTTACAAATAAGAACTTATTTTTGCAATGCAGGCAGTGCAGGCAAAATTTACACATTGCCTGTTTGTCAGAAATATGCCTGACCAAAGTAGGGAATTTCAAGAAGGGAGTTTATTGGTCTCTAGTCAAAAACTTTCAGCTTGAAAAGTTGAAAATATTTTTGATTTTTACAGGGTCCTCTTGACTAGTGACAGCAGAAGTGAATATCTTTTCTAATTAAGTTAAAATTAAAATGAAAATGGAAGCTCAAAGGTTTTTAACGCAGTGAAGACATTTCAAAGTTCATGATATGGCCCTTGAGCCTTGAGAAATTTTAAATAATATTCCTAAGAACAGAAGATCTGGCAGTGATATGGCAAGTAGGTACTTATTTCTCTTGGGACTGAGGACCACAATTGGATTAGAGACTACTGAGAATCATTCAAACTGTAGCAGGCTTAAGCTATGAACCATTGGAGAAGTTTGGATTTTAGAGGAATAAAAATACTTGGTGGTCAAATCTGCTTTCCATTGAAGTCAAATAATCAAAAAAAATGCTTATTTTCTTGCCACTAGTCATAGCACAGCTGAGATCAACAGAATTGTATTTAAATGATGCTTCTGATAGCAATTATTTAACATTCTGAAGGTCTGAAAACATATGTAAAGCCAATTGGACAGAAAATGCAAATTGCAGCATGGCCAAAAGGTTTTATTGCAATTACAAACCAGTGAACACAAGAGGCTCTTCATAAAGTAGCAAAGCCCTTAGGAGGTGTTTAAGAGGCCTCCTGTTACTTGGTAAATTGGGGTGAAAAATAAAGAAAGAAAGGAAACAGGCATAAGATGAACAAAATTTCCATATCAATCTGTTGAAGCCATGGAGGGGATGCAAAACCTCAGGAGATCAAACTGGGCTTACTGTACCAGGGAACAGAAAAACAGAGTACATTTGGGATACATCTGCGGAGAAAAAAAAAAGAACATAGAAAAACATCTTTTTTTTACAGAGTGCCAATAATCCACAGAAACATTGTCACATGCATGGTGCCTGTACCTTAGCAATGTGCAGAAACTGCTCTTGTGTTAGGAAGAGCCCGTTCTGAACCTGAAATTTTTACAAAAGTGTGTAATTGCATCCAAGCAGTTAAATCCTGCTAGATTCTTTTCTGCCAAAATTACTTTCTCAATACAGTGTACTAATAAAGTTTGGTTCCCCAGGGCTTAGCACTGGGTCCAGCCCTCTTCAATGTCTTTTTCAATGACCTGGATGAAGGCATCGAGTGCACCCTTAGCAAGTTTGCGGATGACACTAAGCTGGGTGGAAGTGTGGATCTGATGGAGGGTTGGGAGGCTCTGCAAAGGGATCTGAACAGGCTGGACCGCTGGGCTGAGTCCAATGGCATGAGGTTTAACAACCCTGTGCAGTGCTACAGACTAGGGGAAGTCTGTCTAGAAAGCTGCCTGGAGAATGACCTGGGGGTGTTGATGAACATGAATCAGAATTGTGCCCAGGTGGCCAAGAAGGCCAATGGCATCTTGGCTTGTATCAGAAACGGCGTGACCAGCAGGTCCAGGGAGGTTATTCTCCCTCTGTACTCGGCACTGGTGAGACCGCACCTTGAATTCTGTGTTCAGCTCTGGGCTCTGGAGCGAGTCTAGAGAAGAGCAACAAAGCTGGTGAAGGAGCTGGAGAACAGGCCTTATGAGGAGCGGCTGAGGGAACTGGGGTTGTTTAGCCTAGTGAAAAAGGGACTGAGGGGAGACCTTATTGCTCTCTATAACTACCTGAAAGCAGGTTGTAGAGAGGAGGGAGCTTGCTTCTTCTCCCAAGTGACACATGACAGTATAAGAGGGAATGACCTCAAGCTGAACCAGGGGTGGTTCAGGCTGGACATCAGAATATTTCACAGAAAGGGTCATTGGGCAGTGGCAGAGGCTGCCCAGGGAGGTGGTTGAGTCGCCTTCCCTGGTGTTTAAAAGACAGGTGGATGAGGTGCTGAGGGGCATGGTTTAGTGATTGATGGTAATGGTTGGACTCAATGATCTTGTGGATCCCTTCCGACCTAGTGATTCTGTGATTCTGTGATTCCGTATTATTATGTCTCATTTTAGATAATTTCTGATTACATATAACAAAGAAATATTAACTTTATTGCATTTGCACTTTATGGTTTTCATTTCCATGAAGTCTTTCAGTATAAGGGATTGAGCAGCAGTTTAGGATTGTGACTGAGACATAGCTCTGGAAAAAAAAAGCAGCCTTAAAAAACTCTCAGCTGTTTCTAGGTTGAAAAGAAAGCATAAATGAAAGTAACATGAATGGTACATTTTGGAGGGGAAACAGAATCTTTGTCAACGGTTTAGCCTTGTCTTGGAATAAAGATATTTAGTGAAGTTTCTGTGTCGTTTTAGAGCAGCAAATCCTTATAAGTACTGCCTTAGGGATGTCCATTCTTATAGCAATAGCATGGCTTCATTTACTATTATCCATCCTGGGGAAATTAAGGGCAAGAGTCAAACTCCTGAAGTAGTGAGTCGCTGCTGCTGCTGAGAAATCTAGGGGTTTCTGTGGCAGAGCTTAGACACTATGTTACTCATCTGGAGTGAATTTTGTAGTGTAGCTGGCTGACAAAAGTTACCCTTACATATAATAAGTTTTGCTGAAGAAATCTGTTTGCCCAATTAAAAGAGCTCTTAGAGAGCCTTCTTTAAAGCAGTTGCAAAATCCTATGAAAGTTTTAACCAAGCTTCCTCCTTATTAGGTGTTAAAATATTAAAATTCACACATCTGCATAGCCTCCCATGTTATCTGTACTAAAATATTAACCTAAGTATAAATGTGGGCTGTTACGAAATTCGTCCCTATCTAATTCTCAAGGATTTGAATAGGAACCACACTGCCAGATTTCCTAGCTTTATTGTGAAAACCTGTCAGCATGTGAAATCTTTTGATGTCCTCCTAATTAGTAAGCATTACTGCAGTTGAAACTAGAGCGTTCTTTGGGGGATGTTAACATATAATTCAGTGCTATTGGTTGTTGATCATTTCAGTCACTCAACTGATAGTTCCAAGCCAGTATGGCCCACTGAACAGTTTCTGAAAAGTAACTGAAAGAACAAGAAAACAAAAACACAGTAAAAATTATTTTATTATTACTACTATTATTATTACTACTATTACTACTAAACAGATTTGTTTAACCTGGAGTCTGTAAAAAAAATATCAACCAACCAAAAATACAAACAAACAAACAAAACCAAAAGAACATCACAAACACAAATCCAGTAACCCCACTCCTCACCCCCCAAAGTATAGCTAGATATAAGGGAGAAAAAAGTATCATTGCTTCTAACTCTTTTAAACCGCAAAAGGATGATTTTAGAGGAAAAATAGCAAGCCAGGTGGTACTCTATGCATTTGTACACATTGATTGAAGATCAGAGTCTTTGTGTTTAATTTCTTATTATTATTCTTTCAGTGGTAATATAATCTGTGCTGCTATCTGTTTCATTTGACAACTTAATGTAGTCTCCATAGACTTACTTTGACAATGCTTTGTTGTGATTTGACAGTGTGGGTGTCATCTCCAGTGAGATACACAGCCATTGCTGAGTCTGCATTTTGACATTTAAGTGAGCTTAGCTTTGAAAAGCTATCTAAGATGTTTATTTACATTCATATTATATTTTGACATTGTATCATTTTATTAGGTCCGAATCCTTTCTTAAGTAGGTTATTCCCAACTGGGGAGAAACAGTTCTTTTCATTTGATGTAAAATTTTCTCTCTACTGGAGAAAATAAAACTGGCTTACTATTTCAAAACTACTGAGCTTTAGTATGAGAAGAGAATTATTTTCTAGTAGGAACAAATTTCCTTTAAACATCCAGAATGTGCAGCACTTCAAAGTGGACATGTGGGGTTTGAGTCTGCTTTAATATTTGCGTATACAAGGAAAACATCACTGAAATTTGTGGCATTTTTAGAATAAAAAATAAATTGTGATGTCAGAATTGGGGTCCATAATGCCAAACAAAACATTTATCATTACACAGGCAATAAGTATATGCTATTATCTATTCGTATGTATCTGTAGATGCAAATGTCGTATATATGATGTATGTCATACACCTGGGTTGAGGCAACTCCAAGTGTCAGTACAAGCTGGGCTTAAGATGAAGGGCTTGAGAACAACACTGCCAAGAAGGACTTGGGGCTACTGGTGGATGAAAAGCTGGACATGAGCTAACAGTGAGGGTACACAGCCCAGAAAGCCAACCACATCCTGGGCTGCATCAAAAGAAGTGTGGCCAGCAGGTCGAGGGAGGTGATTCTACCCCTCTACTCTGCTCTGGTGAGACCCCACCTGGAGTACCATGTCTGGCTCTAGAGCCCTCAGCGCAGCAAAGACATGGATCTGTTGGAGTGGATCCAGAGGAGAGCCTCAAAAATGATTTGATGGATGGAACACCTCTCCTATGAAGAAAGACAGAGAGTTGGGGTTGTTTGTCCTTGAGAAGAGAAGGCTCTGGGAAGACCTGATCGTGGCCTTTCATTTCTTAAAGAGGGTTTATAAGTAAAATGAGGACAAACATCTGAACAGGACCTATAGTAACTGGACAAGGGATACTGGTTTTAAACTAAAAGAAGGTAGATTTAGACTAGATGTAAGGAAGATTTTTATTTTATTTCTTTTATATTAAGGTTGACTCTAAACAATCTGTTCAAGTTGAAGACATTTCTGCTCTTTGTAGGGGAGTTAGACTAGATGACCTATAAACATCCCTTCCATCCCAAATACTCTCTGATCTTATGATCTTCAAAATTATGAGTGTGCATCCGTCTCTCTGTATGGATATATTATAGTGCACTGTGGGTTCACAAACGACTTCATTAAAGCATGACTATGAAATCTAAATTATTTTTTTGCTGAGAAATTAAAGAAACTGTAAATACTCCATCAAAGTGACTCTATGGACACCTCATGCTACACACATACATGTGCATAGGTTAGTATTGATAGTGAATCTTCCAAATGTGAAGTACATCATCTCCAAAGTCTAGACTTCAGAATGTGCTTGTGTATGCTAGTTTCCACCAGAAAGCTTCCTTTCCTTGTCCACCAGCATGAAGTCCAAGTTTGTTTGTTCAGTCTACAAATATAATATTAACAAAATACAGTTAGTTAATGTAAGGGAAGCTAAATAATTTGATTTAATCTTCTATGGAAGAACAAATCAATTTTAACTTAATACATGTATAATATATTTTTATCTACAAACACAGGTTTATTTGTATGTTTGGCATATATTTAGAATTAAAAGTTATATTTTATGTATACCTTTATATGTTCTTCATGTCTGTCTAAAAAGCTCAAGTTTATATTATTTACTCCACCATGCTTTCCCAAATACTGAAACATTTAGGGTGGGAGGGAGAGAAAGAGGGAAAGATACTGTAAAAATGACAGAGTAGTTATCTCAAGAAATCAGTCCATTATTATCACCAATTTCTTTTGGATTTACTCAGCAAAATTTGACAGCTCAAAGCACTGAAAGATGTAGTGAGAACTCAGATACTAATTCTTCAACAGTACACATATTGACATTGGTTTCTCCTGCCAGCAATTACTTTTCAGCACAGGAAAAGAATTGCCAGTGTAATTATGTGATGTATGGTTTAGTGAAAGCTATTTGACCTCCCTTCAAATTCTATCAGCTCAAAGTCCATGCAGACCAGCAAGTAATCTTTCAGGAATGTGATCTATGTAAATCAAAATCTATTAGATCTGTGTTTGGTATTATTATAACAACAACATCTACTGTAAGTACTTACAGAATATAATAAAATATCTGTAACTCCTAGAGACTGAGATGAGGGCAACTTTTTATTTCCTGTGCTACTCTGTTGACAGAAATCACAGAGATGCCAGTAACAATCCACAGCCAACACAGGAATTTTGCTACATGCAGAAATTATATTCCTAATAATAATATGAAAGAGAGATTTATTTTCTCACCACCTTACATGCATTCTGTCCCTGACAACTCTTGTCTAGAATTGTGGCTACCAGTCTTCCATGGTGTGGGGGTTATCTCAAAGGGAAATTGAAGTAATGTCTAATCAACATCAAACATTGAGTAAGATGGTTCTGTACTTGATTCAGTTGAGGTACCTACCTATCAGGGGAAGGGGAACAAACAACAAAACCAACACCTAAACTTTCAGAGTGGTTTTCAGATGTATCTACTGCATGTCGAAGGGGCTTAACATGAAATACTGACAACAAAAGGCCAAAAAGAGAAAAAAAATGTCCTATTTATTAAGTCTGTTGATGTGGTGACACTGATAAACAATAAGCTTTATTACTTGCAGAGATGGTTTCTAGAAAGCTCATTACTACACATGTTGGGAAGCAGATAAGAATCCTTAATTTTGTTGCAGCTCAGACAGCCTCTGTAGAGACAAGTACATGTTGCTGGCAGGGGGAGATAGCAAATCGATTCAGGAGGTGCCTATCTGGCCATGGCTGCACCACAAGCAGGTCTGCGCACCACTCTCTTCATAAAAGTCTGCCTTAATTTCACAGACACAGCACCTCTGCATGCAGAATAATAAGCAACAATGAGCTCTAAATCAGATGCGCTGTTACCTGAGACAAAGTCCTAGAGTACAGCAAGAGGCTTCTCATCCTTCCCATTGAGTAGTAATGAAAAGACAATGTCTCTCGCTCACAGTACCTTGCATAAGTGGTGGAGGAGGAAGAAAAGCATCAGCCTACCTGAAACACTACCTTGCCTTTTCTAAGAACTTTAACATGGTGAATACCTAGAAGGTTGCACTTACCACAGTCAAAGGCCATATAGGCACGAACAGGTGTTTTGAAGACTTAGTAGGAACATCTAACAGCAGCACAATGGAGGTTTTCTAAAGGAGATGGGGAATAATTTTCTCTTTCAGATGTAAGAGATTCTCTATAAAAAAAAAGTAACTGTTTTGGAAAAGCAGCATTGAAAACAGATTGCTGGATTTTTAAAGGAAAAAATATTTAACTCTTATGTTTGGGGACAAAACCAGGAAGGTGTTTCCGAAGTTTTGATATTCTTAAAACCACTGGCCTCTGTGGTTCTAATGGCCTGTTTGACAAACTGAGACAGAAAGATGAAATTGTACCTGGGATACTTAGGCCTAAGAAGTGCCATATAAAACATAATGAAAATGAAATTTCACGCCATGAGAAACCAGTAAAAGCCATGTTATTAGGTCCTGGATTTCACAGTTATTCTCACCAACCACTTTATCTGCCACCTTTACAGATACATGCATCACACACCCACGTGTATTGTGCGACTGCTGCTTACAGATGTTTTAAGCCAGCAGCTGGATGTTAAAAAAAGTGGGTTTAATCTAATTTTACTATTTTTTTTTGTGTGTATAGGAACATAAAATTGCAACATCTCACAAATGGCATGGAAAAATAGACTTTTCACAAATATAAACATCTTCAAAAACAGTAAATATATGCTTTCCCCTAGATATCTCATTCTGTGTGTCTCTTTCATGCTTAAAATTAGTCAATAAATATTATGGAAATGGTAATATTTTAAAATACTAAGATATATGCCATTTTCAAGAGAACCTCCATTGCTATTCAATTGTCATTTAAGGTAAAAAAGTAAAAAGGAAAAACTAAGTCATACTACTGGATTTTTCCAGGCTTTTTTTCCCAAAGTAATCCAAGAAATTCAGTTCAGAAAAAATATATATACTACTCTTATGACTGCACTCATTGATTAAAATGTTTTTATTAGTCCAAGGTTGGGCAAAAACCAAAAAAAATACAGAGGAACTATCCTCATGGAGAATATAGCCCCGATGGTTTAAGTACCATCAGAATTGCTATTGTAGTTTCAAGGAATATTTCACTATTTTCAGAGACAGCCTGAATATGAATACTGAACAAGCTACTGTATATATGAAACAGTTTTAAAGTGAATCATTGATACTTATTAAAAAAAAAAGTGATACGAAGAATCCTGCACTAACAGGTTTTATTCTTGGTCAAAGCATTAGTTTTGTCCATTTGCTAGAATTTGTGTATGTATTCATTTTCCCTGTAATTTGCATTTTATAAGCTATTATTTCAAATATTACTGAATTTAAATTATCACCCTGAATATAGACTGTAATTTCCATAGGGCATCATATGGACTGTGGAAAACAGTAACACCTCATGCTTTTCAATGTATTCTTCTTTGACACGATGTGCTTCAAGAATCCATATCTCCAAATAACCTGAACCATGTAATCTGTATCTTCAGTTACCTTGAACAAAATTGGAGACTGCTGAGGGTCTGCCACAGGGGAGAAAAAAAGGCTTTCGTGCAAATAAGGTTACTTAGGAAGAAGAGTCTATAGAAGAGCTTTACATTTATATCACACATGCATGTATATTTTCTTCTTAAGCTGAATCATTCAAGTTTCATTTCCTACCTACCCTATGACATATAACTATCAATTCTAACACCAGCTAGTTCTGCACTGTTCCCTTCACACAATTTTAGTTCTTGTCCTGTGTTTTGGGCAGCTCTGTATGGCTGCTGCTGCTGTTTCTAGTGGAACAATTTTTCCTTCCTGCTTTCTAAATTATTTCTGTATCCTGGCCAGTTCCTCTGGAAAACATAGGCAACATATATCTACTTTGAAAAGTTGCTTGATGATGCTTGAAAACTCTGTTAAGTGAAAATGGTTGTCCATTAATTAAGCTAGGAAAAAAAAAGTTTTTCTTCCTTAATTCCACTTTGATCTGTATTCAGTGTCATTTTCTCTTGTTTTCTATCCTAAAGTGTTACAGTTGAGGCCATCATCCAACCACATGCTAACATTTCAGTGCCATCCTACGTTGGTTTGAGTTACATTTTTCCAGAGAGGTATTTGTCATCTCTGTCCTGTGATTAGCAATGGTGTTCTCTGTTGCCACCATTGTCCCATTTCTTACAATTTTTGACACTGCAGCTGTGCTGAGATATATCGCCCTTATAGCTTCTGCCGTTTTCTAGCTTAATGTGTCTGTTTGTGTTCTGTCCATCATACACAGGAATACACTGTTTTCAGTTAAAGTATTTCTTTTATTCTGGTATTCCTCTCAAAGCGTTTCTTCCGTTAATGCAAAGAGAAATATCCATTTGAGTTCAATGGGAAATTAATTATTTCAGACTTGATGGTTTATTAAAATTCTGTCCTCAGAAAGAATGCTACATATCCTGTTAAGGAACACTATTATTGTTGCCAGTATTCTTGGGAAAGAGGAAAAGATATTTTATTGGGAAAACAAGTTATTTTATTACTTACAGACTGCTATAGTGAAGCAATGGAATATTATGGCAATTTCTGATATTTTAATGCCTTTTTTAAGGCATGTAAATTCTGATGTTCCTAATCAGAAACTCATCTAAACTAAAGGGAACTTGATGTTTTTGTTTGTTTGTTTACATTGCCTGATGCAGCTACTTGAAAGTAAGAAGAAATATTTACTGCAGTACTCTTCAATCCCATATCTTATTTTCCTAAGTTAATGAATCACTTGGAATTTGGGGTTAAAGTATTAACATTGTTTTACATGTATTTTAAGGAGCAACGCTTTATTCCCCGTGTGCACCTGGTGATAGTTCCTTTCATCAGCTCTTGAAACTCTTGGTAACTCACAGTTGTTTCTGCAAGAAACTGATGAAGGTGTGAAATGTGTAAGAAAAAGGAAAGTTCTGACCTAGCATCTCCCAGAGATGAAAGAGGACATTCTTCCTCTAATTAAATGTATCCTCAGCCCATATGATGTAAACCAATTAATATTTTTTTTCTCACTGACCAGATCCTCTGTTTTTGCATGTTAAGGAGGCTTTGACATCCCCAACTAATTAATTTTTCTGTTTTTCCCTCAAAGCTCATTTTTATTGCAACTTGCTATTGACCTCCACTTCTGATCATAATGACCCAGGTGTCTTTATTCAAAATTAATACTGAAAAAAAGAAGACATAGCAGGAAAAAGGGCTCATCAAGAAGACTAATTATTTAGTATATCTGCACAATGTTGAAACTTATTATACAAGTGTAATGCATTAATTAAATTCCTCAGCAAATGAAGAACCTATCTGTGTTAGGTCCAGCACTTCTGTTACAGGATCTAAAGCTACAAAATGCAGCCACTGTAATTTAAGGAATGATTTAATTTCAATTTGTGTGTACATACCATTTCTAGAGGCTTAGAAGTCACAACTACTGTAAGCCAGCTCAAATTAACTTATATCAATAAAACTGCATCCAGTTGCACTGCATCTGATTACACATCCCATTTCTTCAAAATGGTTTCTTGCATTAAAAGTATAAATTGTTTAAGCTGGGAAATAAAATATAATAACTATCTGATTTATCTGATAATCAATTATAATGTAGGTTGTGGCTACACCCTTAGTTATATATAAATAGATATAACACATATCCATTTCTCCACTGCGGCTTAGAATAACATAAAATAAATAATTTTAAAAAAAGTCATTATCCTGGTTACAGGGCTACCTGGAATTTATCATCAACTTCACTCCATACTTTCTCTTTATCATGTGTTTTTTTCTGCTTCATGGTCTTCTGCTGGTGGGTCACACTACCTTGCCTACTGATTTATTTATTACGTGTGGCTAGAGCTGGCTCCAGGTCTTCTTTCCTTTCAGAGTCCGTAACTAGAGACATTAAGCAGCAAAAGACATTCTCTGAACCAAAGCATTGTTTATTTAAACACTGAGAACAAATTACAAGCTGGAAAAAAGGCATTTCAAAACAACCAACAGCGTAAACATATGTCTATTTTACAGAAACTCCTTGAGAAGATGTTACAGTCTGCTCAGCAGGCATGTTTTGTTCGGACACCCTCAGGAGATCATTGAATATCAGTCTGGTTTCTTGCTACTGAAAAACCATTACTGAACTCTTGAGACTGTACTCTTTTTAAAACTTCTAAAGTGCTATAGATTTCTGTGTTTTCAGCTCTAGCTTATACAAACATTTGCTCTCAGCAAGTCCCAAGCATTTGGAAAAAAGGAGCTTAGGCTGAGTTTTGAGTCTCTCTGGTTTGTTTTCATTTTTATTTCTCTTCCTTGCCCTTTCTACTCATTTAGAAAATAATTAAGACACAGCTAATCATGGACATACTAGTGACTTAGTCCTGGTTAGTCATAAATGTAGCCTAAGCTCTAAACCACCTTATCTTCTATCTCTTTCACACTTTTGTGTTGTTTTTTTGTTATAAATGGACGAAATATTTGTTGCTACTAAAAAAGTATAAGATACTCCCAAGGTTTATTACTGAGGGTTAAATCTGCTCTCCTGCTACTTCAGCTACCTGAGACCAGCACCCACGACTGCTGAGATTCCACAAGTGTCATGTACTTGTCTAACCTTTGACTGCTTTGTTGTTTATGCTCCCATTACGGGAATGGAAAATAAGCCCATATTTTCAGGAGGTTCTAGAAAATAACTTGCCTGCTTTGTGAATATGTGGGCCCAGCTCTCACCTTGAGGACAGTGGAGTCAGCCCCACCAGAACTTGATAGTCCTTGGGAAAAGTCCTTCTGAGTCTCATCTCCCTCCTGCACAGTGTAGGGATAATGCATATTCAAGCACTAGGCCCAGCACCATAACACATGGGAAGAGGGAACATGCACCCAAACACACAACTGTCACTATAGGCTTCAGTAGGGATGGCTATCCCGGGACTTACAGGGACAGGAATATGGTAACAAAGGCTGCGTATGGAAAGCAACATGCAGGAGAAATCAAGAAGGCCAAGGCACCACAACTGGCCTTTGATCTCATTCTGAGATAAGTGATGAAGATTTGCCGTACAGTGCTATGAGGTGCAACCCTCCTTTTTGCACTGAGTATGTTTTATGACGCGCAGCAAGTTCAGTAAATATGTGCTAGAGTTATGGTGCATTCATGACCCTGCACAGCAGCCCTGAGGGAATTTCCCTGGCTATCTCCAAACTCTGAAATACAAGCACTTTGGCAGACAGGGCTTAGTGTTAAAAGGAGTGCATGGCATGACCATTTTTCTGTTTCAGACATGCAGGAAGTAAATATTATCATCTTGTTAGGTTTAATTTGATAATGAATCAACTGTTCTGTTTTTCTCTTGCATGATCTTTGTTGCATTGTGCCCATGCACACACATACAGGGACCCAAGCCTAAACCAAAATTCTCTGTTGAGATTCCCATGAGCTAAAAAATTATTATAGTCTGTGTAAGTGGATTTATCAGACACTTTAAGGTGTTTTAAGCAGCACAAAATGCCTCTGTTAAGAAAACTGACTCTCATCTCCATTGTCAACCTGAGAAAACATACTCATTAAGTAAGCGTGTGTAAAACCACTTGCATTCTTCATTACATGTAGTGTTCTTGGAAATATTTTTCAGACACAGATTTTAACAGATGTAATTTTATTTCTTACACACTAAAGATACTTGTTAGGTCTCAGAATAACTATTTTAAAAAAGAAAATACTTTTGTTCATAACATAATTGTATGAGTATTCTATCAGATAGCCAGTCTATTATAAATTAATATTTATTGTATTTCATACATTTTTGTTAGCTATGGTAAAGGACTAATATAGATGTGCCAGCTTATCAGATAGAACTTAATTAGAAGTCCAACAGCTCCAACAAGTAGCTTTTTTGGCATAACATTTTTCACAAGACTATGTTGAAATATAGCAATTAAATCAATATTCTACTATTGCTTACTAAATCTTCTATAATTTTCCCCCCCTTTCTTTTTATCTAACATTTAGGCCAAACAAACCAGCCTCCAGTCATTGAGCTCAAGCCCTGGAAGCACAATATTGACATTCTTTAATTTTTCTGATATTTCTCAGTATTTTTTTTTAAGAATTATTACCAATTATGATAGAAGACTTGACTTCCTCTCATCTAACCCTTTTAATCTTTTTTTTAGTTCAAATCACTATGCTGGTTGAAAAACATTTATATTCTCAACAGATGTTGATTTATACATCCTTTGGTTATTAATAGAGCAGAAAGCAGTTCATCATCATCTTGTAATGTGTTCTATTTCCATGCAAACTGAAAACAGAAAAAACATCAAACACTTCTGCCTTCTTCTGTCACTAATGCTCTTCTATTTCCATTGGGGAATGGACATTTGTTATTTTTTTTGACATCTTTAACTTTTGAAGGACTTCTAAAATTCCTTACTTTCAGCCCAGGATACACCTAACGATGAAGATTTTTTAGTTATGGTTTTGATGGGGTTTCATAATGGGTTTCAACTTTCTTTGGCTTTCCCCTGCTAAAAGAATGGCTAGAGCATTACCTTCCTGAAGGCCACTCAGTAAACATAATTACTTTTCCATTTCATTCAGTCTTTACCATTGACCTGTGGGGTGATGTTATGCCTTCTGGTGACTGCAGTCTCTGCTATCCCCCTCTCTCAGGCTCTGGGACAGCCTCACCACAGCTCTTCTGACTCATTCTGGTCATTCAACTTCATGGATGAAATTACTTGACTCAGCAAATAAGAGAAACTACACCATGAGATATGAAGCATGGACAAGAGAGACCTTACTTGAAAATTACACCTGATTTATAACCAATGTGTGAACATAGCTCTTCAAGCAAAGTAAAATTAAGGTCAAACAGGAACCAAACTCTTAAGATTGTATTGATGTAATGAATACGCTGATTTATATACCCTATCTGTTAAAAATTATTTGTTTCTAGTACATTATGGAGAGAAATGTAGAATTTGGTAAAAAATATGTTATACTTCCAAGTCAAAAAAACTGCAGCAGAAGAATCAGGACTTGAAATTTCATCTTATCCAGGTTATTTCATTTCCCCCTTTTAACAATCTGAAGCTTTGTGTAGTGCAAGTAATAGCAAGGTACTTTGCATTGCTGTTTCAGGTAAGGAGAAGCATTGGTTAATTAAGACTTTACAGTCAAGCAACAATAACTGTTGAGCTCATGAAATTCTCATATAAATACTATTCATATGAGTTCAGTGACTTTGCAGAATAGTTTTCAAGCCTACCTATGACTCCTACCAGCTGCTATTCTCAGAATGTTAATATTCAAATATAAGGTCACAGAGAGTTAAACTTGGTAGCCCAGCTTTTATGCACATCTTATTTAGTTCCTTATGACTGCTGTGTGTTCCATGATAATCTGAACAAGTTGTTTTTCAGTGACCTTTGTCAGCTTGTTCTGGCTGAAACTGTGCCTCCTGGGAGTGATCAACCATGTCACTGAATGCCCCCAGTCAGACTGATAAAAAGCTGCTTGATAAGTGCTGAAACCACTTTTCTTCCATCTCTCTAAGGCCAAGGCTGGGGGATGGAAAAAAAAAGACCCTAATGTAAAATTAGTAGCTATGTGCCATTCCATCAAGATGGGGAAAGAAAGACTTTGATTGAGACACGTCTTTGGTTCATTAGCATTGTTTGTCTTTGAGAAAGTTCTTGTCGGTCTGACAGATGAAGAGACATTGCTGAATGAAGAGAAAATGAAGATAACTGTGGTAAAAATAGAAAAAATAATGAAGCGCATGCTGTTAAAAATAATTATATTAATATTGATATCGCTTAGAAGAATGCTACCTCATCTTCTAAAAATGCATGATTGCTCATAAACTATGAGCTTCCTGCATTTTACAGGCATTAATAAATGTTGCACAAATATTTGATTTCAGTATTCCATATTTTGGTAATCAAAACAGATTAGCAGTTTCTGGGTTGGAGAACTCGTTCTCTCTATGAGTGATATTACACAGCCTCTAAAACAAGCTTTCCATGAGAAGATCAATTTTCACTGCATAGAATCATAGAATCATAAAACAGAATAGAATCATAGAATGCTTTGGCTTGGAAGAGATCTTTACAAGTCATCTAGTCCACGCTCCTGCAGGAGCATGTTTGCTCAGAACCTCATCCAACCTGACGTTGAACAATTCCAGGGATAGAGCCTCCACTACCTCCCTGGGTAATTTGTTCCAGTGTTTCACCACCCTCACTGTAGAAAATTTCTGCCTTATATCTGCATTTATGCTTTTGTACTTGTACAAAGTCAAGCCTAGGTAAAAGAAGAAATGAATATTCAGTCCTTAAATTAGTTGGTATTTAGAGACTGTGACCACATAACCAACATATAATGGATAAGCAAGACTGATAGCACTACCCATAGCCTTTATATTTTGGCTTATGGATTATCCAAATCTTATTTTGCTAGGCTGTAATTCCACATGTGAAGTGAAATAAGGTCATCTTTGTCAGGATGCCTTTTATGTTCTTGGAAGCAGCCATGATTTTCCGGTAATTTCTAAGGTATCATAGAATCATAGAATCATAGAATCACCAGGTTGGAAAAGACCCACTGGATCATCGAGTCCAACCATTCCTAAGGTAGGTCAAGTTTGGAGTAAGGGTACTATTCTGTAGGAAATACAGATAGGAAATCCTGTGTCTTCTACACTAAATTCACTGTGTAGCTCAGTTCTCTGAAACAGGATCTTGACCTGCGCCACATGTTTAGGTCAGGGATATATATACCCTTCTGCCATTCTCAAATAATCATGCCCAAACTAGGCATACACAGAAATGTTTGAAAAAACACTGTCCTAGGAATGAATTCTTCTCTTGACTGCTCTGTTCCATTTACTCTAAACTCTTCACTTTTAAGCATGGAAGTAGCCACCCACCTCACTTAGGTTGTAGTTACGTACCATACAAATGTTCGCAGGGATGTTGGCCTGCCCCACGGATGGCCAATTTTTTTTTATCCATGCCTTCTTGTGGCCACTTCATCAGTTGTACAAACTGGATATCTAAAATAATCCAAGATGAAAGAAGAGTATCTGTTAAGGTAACTCAGCCTAAATTGATTATTACGTGGGGTTTTTTTAATCACTTCTGGATCATTGCTGTGAGCACAGGGTGTTCTTTCCATCACAATTTATGCTGAGGTTGTATAAAAAGTCAGAGGTTGCGACCGCTTCTTTGTTAAATATTCATACCCATAGGTGAACCAAATAAAACCTGTCCTGCTGGCCATAGAATGCATAATCTTATAAATTAATGCATTACATATACATGTACATGTACTTGTACTTGTGTCCATATGTCATGATGATTACAGCTCCCTACTTATTTGTTTCATGGTAGCCCATAGGCTTTTCTCCCAGACCCCTGACAACAGCAAAAGTTCACAGCCTGTCTCAGTTTTATGGCTGATATTTGTCCAAACACGTTACATACGCTATTCTTCTTCAGCATCTGAAAGAATTTCTAACTATAATTATCACTGAGGCATCATCAAGAAACATTTTAGAAAGAATAAATCACAATTTTATGAATCATTTGTTGGTAAGTGAAGAGCTTAGGCAGACACTTCTAAGTAAGCTCTACGTCAAATCTGCAAGTTAGATACAGATTTTCAAATCTGTGCATAAAAAAAAATTAGTATTATTCTCCTGATAATCTGAAGCATAAGAAAAAAAATAATAAATGCTTAAAACAAAAACACTCCACACAATATCTAGGGCTCAAAGAATGCAAGAAGAAAATCTGAAAGTATCATTCTCTACACAGCCAATTAGAAAGGCATGCACTTCCTGTAGCCTGAAAACAATTTAATTATGAGAGCCAACATAAAATTTCTTATTGGCACAGGTTGGCTTTGAAGTGTTATGACATGAAAATACCCTTGACAAGTTTTTTTTTAAATATATTACGTATCTATTTGTGTCAGCCTAAACCATGTATCATGTCACTCCCTTTCATAACATTAGAGAACCTGATCACAGTTCCAGAGTATTAAACTAATCATGCATATTTTATGCAAGTATTAACCTTTAGTGTTAATCCAACAGCATTAAACCAAACCTATAATGAACCATAAAGGTGGTTTATAACATACTGTGGTTACCTTTTATGAGTATTTTCATTTCTGTCACCAAAGTGCTTTAAACTTCAGAAAGAAATAGTACCCAGATTTTTACAGTGGATCTTCATGTAAATAATAAATAGACCTTTTCTGAAACAAATGAGTTATTATTTTATCTGTAAGCAACATAAACGAACTTTCAGAATAAATGATTCCAAAAGCTTTAGTACCTCATAAAAATGAACATTGTTAAGCTTCTTCTTGTGAGCTTGTTACATGGGCAAATTTCTTGTTTAATTGAATGTTTAATCTGCCTTGTTGCAGTTCACTCTAATAAGAAAACAGTCATTCCTGTACAGAACGTTTCATGTTACAGAACTTCACAAGTTATGCACATCTCAAATCAATTATGAAAGAGAGAAATTAGATGCCTAAAATGGAAACATGAAGCAAAACTAGAAGTGTTCTGAAATAATTGCATTAATACAACGGGACTGGACGAACCATGAGAATCGTGGTTATCTAAGGAGCAAACTAATACTGAAATTTTATATCTGTATCCAGAAGATTTGTATTGGAAAACAGTTAATAGATAAACAACATTCATTGTTATGATTACATTAAAGCCTGCAAAATAATTGTTAGCAACAACATTAATGGAAAGAGTACAATAATATTGATATTTCAAACCACTCTGCTTAGGCAGTAACATGGCTTTCAGCAACACAATGTTGTGAAGATTTCACAATCATTTGTAAAAGTTTCTGTACTCCTGAGAAGAATATTTCCTAACTTACAAATGGGAAAAGGAGGAAGACATGAAAACTTATTTTTTGCAGGGTCAGATATAAGGTCTACATCCCAAAAATTGCACTTAAATCATAGACTAGGCAAATCTTCATTTATGCTGTGAATTTCCACACTGAAATTAATAAAAAGTATTTGAGGGGAGAATGATGAGGGGTTAAGTGATTTTAAAAACTGACTGTCTAACAAAATATCTTGAGTGAAACCTTCCTAGCAACTTCATTGTATTTGGGGTTGATTTTGGCTTGGTACTATTAAAATAAAGAAGCATATGTCTCCAAATTTCAGTTAATTGATCTGAAAAAGAGAGTCAAGAGACATTTTCTATTATTTCTTCTGAAATGTAAAATAGCATAATTTGAAGAGCAGAACATGTATCAGTCATCTCGAGTAATACAAGAACTCCACACTTCAATGCATAGCCAGACTGGGAAAACCCACCTTAATAATGGCAGTCAAACTAGCATTGCAGTAAACTACTTTTCCTCTAAACAATGACAAAGCTGGGACATGTGATGCTTCTTTTATATTCTGTGCAATGCCTCTATTACCCTCAAGTGATGCATTAACAAGTCTCTTCAAATGTTTTCTTTTCTTATCTCATCCATAATTGTCAGCTTCCCTCAAGACTCCCTCTGGCAATTGATGGCCACATGTAATTTTGAGGTTTAGAAATCCAATACTTTATTTAAAAACACTGAAAAAGTTCTGAGGTGAAAAGGATTAATGCTGTGGTGAAATGAAGCAGCATGCCAAACAGATTAAGCATTTCTTAGCATCTTACTTCCATAACTGGCCAACATATAAGTAGATATTCTGTCTCCAGCATGAGAAGAACTCCTGGTATAAGAAGAAATGACATTTCCCAAAAGAAAAAAAAAAACAAAATAGAGTCTAGAATCTTCATGCAAGAATGTAGTAAAGAGCAGATGAGGCAAGTTTATTTCTGCTGGGGACTTTATTCCTTTCATTGCATCATTGCATCAAAACCCCAGATCCCCCTGGTGAACAAGTACCAGGTGCCGCGGGTGGAATCCAACCTTGAGGATGGGGATGATGGCTCCTACAGCCTAGAATCCTTCCCTAGGCAGCACCATCCTCAGAAAAAGATAAAAACATCCTCCATTAAGAAGAAGAGGAGGGTGATTGTTGTAGGGGACTCCCTCCTAAAAGGAATGGAGACACCCATTTGCAGACCGGACCCACTCCACAGAGAGGTCTGCTGCCTACTAGGGGCATCAGTGAAGGAGGTAGCTAGAAAACTTCCTTCCCTGGTACACGAGACAGACTACTATCCTCTGATAGTAGTCCAAACTGGTAACGATGATCTAGTAAACAAAAAGACCAAAACCATCAAGAATAACTTCAGGGCCATTGGGAAAATGATGGAGGGCTCTGGGGCACAAATAGTATTCTGCTCGGTCCCAAGGCTAAATAGAGAGGAGAGGGAAGTCAGGAAGAAGAATTCAATTAATGCCTGGCTCCTAGCCTGGTGTGAGGAGAGGGGCTTTGGCTTCTTTGATCATGGGGTGGCTCACGCACCCCCAGGCTTCTTGCTAAGGATGGGACACGTGTATCTCCTAGGGGGACTAAAGCCCTTGCTAAAAACCTAGCTAAGCTCATAAATCAAGCTTTAAACTAGATGTGAAGGGTGAGGGGGTTGAGCCCAGGCTAGACAGGAACGAGCCTGGACGTGGGGCAATGGTGATTCAGAGAGGGTGTGCTGGTGAGGACCACCAGTACCTCACCACACAGAAAGTGGGGGAGAACACACCTGGGGGTGTTAAGGGAGATACGGGCACTCTGGAGCTAGCTACTCCAGTTACCAGGCAATTGGGAATGAACTCTGTTCCCTCTAAGAGGGCTGAAGGCTTGGCAGCTCAACTGAAGTGCATTTACACCAATGTACGCAGCATGGGGAGTAAGAAGGAAGAGCTGGAAGCTGTCGTAGGGCAAGGAGCCTATGATGTCGTTGCCATCACGGAAACGTGGTGGGACGACTCATATAACTGGAGTGCAACTATGGTGGGGTACAAACTCTTCAGGCGGGATAGGGAGGGTAGGAGAGGAGGCAGGGTAGCCCTCTTTGTAAGGGAGGACTTGGACACCATTGAGATGGATTGTGGTGATGAGGAGATTGAGTGCCTGTGGGTTAAAATCCGAGGAGCCCACCAGAAGGTAGATTTTGTGATGGGAGTCTGTTACAGACCACCCAGCCAAGGAGAAGCAGCTGATGAGCTCTTCTGTAAACAGCTGGGGTTAATCTCTAGATCAACGCCTCTCATTCTTGTGGGAGACTTCAATCTTCCTGATATCTGCTGGAAGTACAATAGAGCAGAAAGGAAGCAGTCTAGGAGGTTCCTGGAGTGCATGGAAGACAACTTCCTTGCACAGCTGGTGAACGAACCAAGAAGGGAGGGTGCCCTCCTGGACCTGCTGTTTGTGAACAGAGAAGACCTTGTGGGAGATGTGGCAGTAGGTGGACGCCTAGGACAAAGTGAACATGAGATGATAGGGTTTTCTGTTCTAGGTGAAGGTAAGAGGGTGATTAGCAGGACAGTAGCATTAAATTTCCAGAGGGCAGACTTTGAACTCTTCAGAAGGCTGCTTGGCAAAGTCTCATGGGAGACAGTACTTAAGGGCAAGGGAGCCCACGAGGGCTGGGAGCTTTTCAAAAAGGAAATCCTAGCAGCTCAGGAGAAAGCCATCCCCATGTTCCAGAAAAAAAGCCGGCAGGGGAGAAAACCAGCTTGGTTGAAGAGAGAGATCTTGAGTGATATGAAGAAGAAGAGATATGGGCACTGGAAGAGGGGACAGGCCTCTTGGGTGGACTACAGGAGGGAAGCGAGATTGTGTAGAGAAAAAATCAGAAGGGCTAAGGCTCAACTAGAAATCAGATTGGCAAAGTCTGTGAAAGATAACAAAAAATCCTTCTATAAATATATAAATAATAAAAGGAGGACTAGGGAGACCATACAGTCCCTATTGGACGCAGAAGGAACAACAGTGACAGGGGATGAGGAAAAGGCTGAGGTACTTAATGCCTTCTTTGCCTCAGTCTTTAATTGTAAAGAAAGTTGTTCCATCTGTATACAAACCCAGGAGCTAGAGGAGCAAAATGAGGCTCCCATGATCCAAGAGGAGGTGGTCAGAGCCTCGCTAGAAACCCACAAATCTATGGGGCCGGATGGGATTCATCCAAGGGTATTGAAGGAGCTGACAGATGTGCTGGCCAAACCCCTTTCCATCATCTTCCAACAGTCCTGGAAGACTGGGGAAGTCCCACTGGACTGGAGGCTGGCTGATGTTGTGCCCATCTACAAGAAGGGTCGCAGGGTGGACCCAGGGAACTCCAGGCCTGTCAGTCTGACCTCAGTGCCAGGGAAAGTCGTGGAGCAGGTGATCTTGAGTGCTATCATGAAGCACATGCAAGAGAACTGGGTGATCAGGCCCAGTCAACATGGGTTCACAAAAGGCAGGTCTTGCCAAACTAACCTGATTGCCTTCTATGACCAAATGACTCGGCTGCTGGATGAGGGAAAGGCTGTGGATGTGGTCTTCCTGGACTTCAGTAAAGCCTTTGACACAGTTTCTTACAGCATTCTGCTTTGGAAACTGTCAGCCTCTGGCCTGGACAGGCGCACACTCTCCTGGGTGGAAAACCGGTTGGATGGCCGGGCCCAGAGAGTGGTGGGAAATGGTGTGAAATCCAGCTGGAGGCCAGTGACAAGTGGGGTTCCCCAGGGCTCAGTGCTGGGTCCAGCCCTGTTCAATGTCTTTATCAATGACCTGCATGAAGGCATCGAGTGCACCCTTAGCAAGTTTGCAAATGACACTAAGCTAGGTGGAAGTGTCGATCTGCTGGAGGGTCGGGAGGCTCTGCAAAGGGATCTGAACAGTCTGAACCGCTGGGCTGAGTCCAATGGCATGAGGTTTAACAAGGCCCAATGCCAGGTCCTGCACTTGGGGCACAACAACCCTGTGCAGTGCTACAGACTAGGAGAAGTCTGTCTAGAAAGCTGCCTGGAGGAGAGGGACCTGGGGGTGTTGGTTGACAGCCAACTGAATATGAGCCAGCAGTGTGCCCAGGTGGCCAGGAAAGCCAATGGCATCTTGGCTTGTATCAGAAATGGTGTGACCAGCAGGTCCAGGGAGGTTGTTCTCCCTCTGTACTCGGCACTGGTGAGACCGCTCCTCAAATCCTGTGTTCAGTTCTGGGCCCCTCACCACAGAAGGATGTTGAGGCTCTGAGGCGAGTCCAGAGAAGAGCAACAAAGCTGGTGACGGGGCTGGAGAACAGGCCTTAAGAGGAGCGGCTGAGAGAGCTGGGGTTATTTAGCCTGGAGAGGGGGAGGCTGAGGGGAGACCTCATTGCTCTCTATAACTACCTGAAAGGAGGTTGTAGAGAGGAGGGTGCTGGCCTCTTCTCCCAAGTGTCAGAGGACAGGACAAGAGGGAATGGCCTAAAGCTCTGCCAGGGGAGATTGAGGCTGGACATTAGGAAAAAATTCTTTACAGAAAGGGTCATTGGGCACTGGCAGAGGCTGCCCAGGGAGGTGGTTGAGTCACCTTCCCTGGAGGTGTTTAAGGCACAGGTGGACGAGGTGCTGGGGGGCATGGTTTAGTGTTTGATAAGAATGGTTGGACTCGATGATCCGGTGGGTCTCTTCCAACCTGGTTATTCTATGATTCTATGATTTCTAACCCCATGGAGAAAGTATAAGTTGTTTCCAGGCTTAGCACACTGATAAGTGAAAATGGAAATACATCCTATGGATGTGCCTGGGTAATACACATTATTGAAGCAAGAGCTGAGGAAATAATCGTAGCTGGGTGATTTGGACTGATTGTTCATTGCATATAGTTTAACCACTCAAACATTCATAAAAGAACCATTCTAGTATAGTCATCCCTTATCACCTGTTATAAAAATATTAAAAATACTTAAGTAGTCAACTATGTATAAGAAGACTGCAGAAAAAGCAGTAATAGAATATATGGTAAATTATTGTTAAATATATGGTATATTAATATATGGCAAATTTTTGTTAAATGGTATCAGATGGTGTCTAATTATATCTATTTCTCAGATTAAGGAGATTCAAGAGAAAAGCATGTTGGATGTCCAACATCCACCATCACATATAGATTTCATGGACTCCTGCCTACCTGGAGAATCTCAGATTGGCTGTTACTGAAGTTTAAATCTTCAAAGTATTCATGCACACAGAGCTTTCAGAGCTGCTCAGGAATTAGGGCCAAGGACTAGCTGCAGGAAAAGGGTTTTTTCCTGTTCAAACTGTGACTCGTGCTTTGGACTTCTAAGCTCCCTACTTCAGCTGTGTTTGACATTCTGCTTTAGTTTTCTTCAACATCTAGCTGCAGCCCTGCAGTTCCTCAGTTCCTTCAGTCCATTTCAATCCTTTACTTAAATTCTCCTCTGTTCTTTGCTGTAATCACGCACATCAGTCATGGTGCTGTTTCAGTTTCCTCTACTCCCTGGAGATATCCTTATTCTGTTGTAAGATGCTTTTCTTGACTCAATGGTATAAATTCTTAAGTTGTAGAAAATTAAGTCTAGGGGTGAATTATTTGTTTGAAATAAAGATAGTTTCAGTTTGAGATTGTCAAATTAAATGATCTCTTTGAGAAACACAAGATTATTAATAATATTAGATATCATTAGATATCTTCCTGACACCTTAAATTAGCAGTTTGGAGTATCCACAATGTAAATCAGGTAAAGTGCTTTCATTTATGACCAAATTTGTTTAAGAACCCAATTTCATGATCCTTGAAGATAAGATCTTATAAGGGAATATGGAATGCGATTGTATGAAGAATGAAACTGAAAAATTGTGTTTGAACCAGAGGTACTGAATTTCTCACATCTTAAAACAGAGCTCAAAAGGTAAAATCTCAATGTAAAGTAAGCTTATGGTGCAAATGCAATGGTAAATTTATTCTGAAGTCATTATTAGATGATAGAATATTTCCTGTGAAATATACTTATTAATTCTAAACATCACTTAAATTGATAGTCATTAATGTTTCCTATTCATTAATTTATAAAGATTGTAACAGTTAATCTGATGGTTTAGAAAGCTAGAGGCAACAATCAAGCATTAGGTGAATTTCTTGATCACATTGGTGACCCTGCAGATAAGCACACTTATGTTACCCTGTGTCACAAATGTCTTTTTTAGATAAAAATGCAGCTTAAGAGATTTTGATGGCAAACACACTATTACTTACTACATGGGGGAAACATACAGAGGGAAAATTGGGTTGTATATATCTAAAGGGTTATATGTGTTGATAGCTAAAGGATCATATGTGCATACCTGATTCTCTATGTGACTTAGCCGAGATTTCAAAAGTTTCATTATGCTTATCCTCAATTCACTAACCTTCCATCTGGGCAGCCAGCATCCACTCCAAAGTTAAATTCAAGATTTCATGAAGCACACTCTCAGGTACTGGATTTCATAAAATAAATACTTTCATAGAGTAGTACAGAAGCATGGTCAGCTCCAATGAGAGAGGTCAACACGAAAGAAGAAACCTAAGGGTAATGATACCCTTGAAGACTATTTGTCCATTCCTCACCATTCCTCACATGATGGTTTGCTCCAGCAGTCACACTTAGGTCTGGGGTTTTGTTCCTCATTGGATTCCTTCATTGTTTCTCAGACAGACTTCTATCTTATCTTAGTTGCAGATGTTGTTGGTGCTCTATATCTTTGAATTCTTTGTATCTTCTGGTTTTGTGTTGACGCCAGAGGACCTGTTTTGACTAGGGAGGCTGTACACATTGGGAAAGTTTTAAGTGGAAATGTACAGTTTATGGCCTAGTGCTTCAGCAAGTTGGGCTACTCATACCAAGAAAGCTAAGTAAATGGCATATTATACCATACAGTATTACAACTTTAAGTGATGTATTCTATTAAAAGTCTTACTTATCAAAGCTAAACAACTAATCCCTGCTAAAGAGGAGAGATGCCTGGCAAGCAGTCCAGTTTCCATTCAGGGAGGACTCAGATGGGGCTCATCAGTGATCTGTCATTGGCAGATCTCATTGCTTCAAGGAGCCCTCTTGAGAGGTATCTCAGCAAAAGTGGAGATCATCACCATGAAGCCATGACATCTAGCAGGGAGAGCTCAACAAAGGTTCACTTAGGCTGTCACATTTCTAGGGTAAAATTGATTGGCTCATAGTCAAATTGCATACAATTGGAGAGACATGCAGAACTACTTGGTGTTCACTGTGTCATTCTGCCTTTTGTGAGTTTCCTAGAGGGGTTCTTAGCTCAGGCCCTTACCTCCTTTGGAGCCTGTACAAAACTGCTGCTGTTTTGATTAAGGGGAAGGGAGATCAAGTGCATCCATCACACTACGTAAATTAATAGCAGACACTATAGTTTGGCACATTCTGCCTTGGAACTGCTGTCCACATGATGTTTGGGCCACTGAAGGCAAAACAAATAACCATGGCAATAATATTCTCTCCACAGGAGGTGATAAAGGTTTCGGACAGGGCTTTCTATAGAAGCAAATAGACACGAAGTCAAGGTGCAACCACAGATTCTTGAGAACAAAAGAATTGTATAGGCTAAAAGATGGTCACATTGTGTCCCTTCACACAAAAATGGCAAATTTTTTCATTCTGTGAAATCGACACTTTTTTATGGGGTATTTGATATTTGTACACTTAGGGCACTGGAACAAATAGAAAACCCTTACAAACATGGAAGCTCATAAAAGGAAAGGGATTGAACTGTGTGAACTTGGCAAAATTGTGACAAGAGGCAGGATAGAGGGAAGATTTCTTTTAGATGGAATTGTCTGGGTTCCCTTTACATTCATTGAAGATTAAATGTGAGTGATTTTGGGATAATGTTTAAAATCAGTATTATAATTAATTGCATCACAGTAAATTCCTCTTTCTCACAACTGGCTGTAGAGAGTTTCACTGTAAATCTCTAAAGACTGGTGAAATAAGGCCCATCCATATTCTTATATACATATATGTAAGAAAACTGAAGAATCTGAAATTCAATTAATGCTTTAGGGCCATGAGGTCAAGGCAAGTATACTCTCAGAAACATTAATATATACATTGTTCTGTAATACTTAATAAACAGTCTTGCTCTTATTATGAACTTTGTATGTGGTAAAACATCAATAAACCAAGGTAAAAATTGAGAATTTGTACATTCATTGCAAACACTGATCTCTATGAGCACAGCATGTTACTTCAGCATTTGAAGATTTGAAAGGCAATCACACACACGAAACTGGGGATTTCAATACCAGATCAGACTACTAATCAGCTCTTTGAGTCCTGAATCCTTTTTGTAGTTGGTTTTATTTCATTCAGAAATCAACTGTAATAAGAGGTGTATGATAACTTTTAAAATTATTTCTTGATATTATCATCTGCTCACTGAATCACTCGATTTTCCACTTTACTTTTCAGGGGCCCACAATCCTCTTAGACTTACCTAATTGACAAAGTTGTATGAACTAAAATTTCGCAATCTCCTTTTGTAAATCATCGATGTTCAAATGAAGTAACAGCTTGCCTTCTGTGTAAGTAAAATTTTATTTTTTTCCCAGTTGTATGACTACAAAAATTAGTTGAGGCCCATCGTGATGAACACTGTACGAATGAAGAACAAATAGTTGATTCTTGCTCCAGAATATGCAATCTTAATATAAAACAAAACAAGTGAGTATTAGTAAGACAGAAGAATGAGAGTAGAAAATTAATCAAGTGACTGGTAGTCATCATAACATACATGTTAAGAATGATTTTGCAGGATGATGAAGACTCAGTTTTGTGCTTGGTAAAGGGAAAGTCCTCCCTAGATTTAAGAGAGAGCAGCACTGAACAACACAAGAAGACGGATAAGATTGTTTCAAAGATTTATCACAGTTACTGAAGGTGGCTGGCACCACAGTCCATCCAAATGACTGAGAAATTATAGGTGGAGTAGAAAGAGGCCACATAAGACAATTACTTGTGTTTAATGAGACAGAGAGTTGGGCCAGTGGAAGTAAGAAATGGAAAAGGCTACAGGAAGAACACTCACAATGAAACTGAATTAGTATTAGCCATAAGTCTGAATAAGTTTGTCCCAAAATAAAAAGATTTTACAGCAAGATAGGAGAGGAGAAAAAAACCTGATGATATTCTTTTATCATGACCCTTTCATCTGATGTTATATAGAAGGAATTGGAAAGTTTGAAACAGAATATGAGAAATGAAACAAGTCAAAAGGTGCTGCAAGACATGTGAACAACAATCAGGATGAAGGCGCTGTCTACCGAGACCAACAAAGTACACAAGTTAGAGAAGCCTAAAGGGAATCTTTAGTTAGGGACAGTAAGGCATACACTTAACTATACTGAATTGGAGCCAAAGGCAAGATATTCCTGGGATTGATGAGAGACAGAGAACAGTTTAAACACAAGAAAAGAGGACTGAAAGAGAGATGTAGGTCTGTGGTTCTCATCTTAGTGATGGAAGTTGAATACTGATATTTTCTATCTTTCTATCATTCAATCAGTCTGTAGCTCACCAGAAAATTTTACATTTCATCCCTTCTTTGTCTTTAAAGATTCCAGTCTGGATTTTACTTGAATATCTAAATAAATTAATCTTCTTCAAATGCGAGGAGATCCTTGCTGTACAGGAGGAAATGGTCTTAAAGTATGTTGAGAAACACTTGTTCAGTTCCGCTTATGTTACAGTGTGGCTTGCATATCCCACGATAATTAGCTGAGGCAGTCTGAATGTTCAACAGAAATTGCCTTCCAACTGCTCATGAATGATATGCAGATCAGGAATTAACTGCAGAAATTATTCAGCAAATAATTTTGAATAATACTAAGTGAAAGAAAAGGGTAAACTGTTTGCAGGCAATTTGCAAAAAGAAAGGAAAGCAAAATTCAAAGAATAAATTATTCATGCAGTCCTAGCAGACTGGATCTACATTAACCTCCTTCCCCCTATTTCTGGTTTTCATTATATAGAGATTTTTTTCTAGGTTTAAAAGATGGAAAGGTCCAATTATGTTTATGTGATTTACACGGATAGGGGAAACTTGAACCAATAAACAATTCATGGTTCTTCCCTGTAGCATAAGGGTCCACTCTCCTTTGAACAGAAGCCACTTTTCCAGCTCAGGTAAAAATTATTTGAACTGTGGAAACCTTGCTGTGGTGGCACTGCCCTCCTCACCCCAGAGCTGAGGGGATGGATCTGCAAACGGAGGGGCAGATTCCACCTCCTGGAAGCAGAAGGGTTTTTTAAAAAAAATAATGCAGGAAAGAAGATTCAGTTTCTGCTCTTTCAGACTCATCTCATACAGGTAATTGGGCTTCAAAATAATTTTTTTTTTCCAAAGGGAAAACATTTGGATTGCTTATCGTATAACTGAAACTGCTGTTATATAGTAAGTGTTTTGATATTTACTGTCCTGAAATTTGTCTTGACACTGCTTTATTTTACTGAGCATGGGAAAGGATGATGACACGGGACATCACCTTGAGCTTTTGAGATAGTGTAAAACCATTGTCAACTACTCATTTTTTTCCTAAGGAATAATTTGCAGCTCTTCTTTCCTAATTGAGATCCATTTTTTAGCAGTCTATTAGTGAACTAAATCCTACTCTTTAGAAAGAGATTTTGGACCGATGGGCTGGTGAAATATCCAGCAATATTTACCCAGGGGGCTTAAATTCGTTAAACTTTAAGTGATAACATGTTATTCTCATTTATTATCTTCTCACTATTAACTGAAATTCAGTGGCAAATTTCCCACTTCCTTGGTTTATCTGTTCACATTGTTTGGACTCTGGTTCTTCTTTCTGTAAGAGTAAAAAGATCAAATACTTTGCGAGGACACATTTGAAGTTTCACTGCAAAGTAAACATATCCTATCAAGCCTTTCCATAGAACTAGAAACTTCTTTTTATTCTTTTTCTTATTTCTTTTTCTTACATATAGAAATATTATTTCTTTACATAATAATGGGTATAAAATATACAATAGAAGCTTTTTCCTTCTCCCTTTCTTTAAAATACAGTATTTAGAAATTGAATAAATATGGAAGCAGAGGACCACATTATTAGTGATGTGAATATATGTACCTAACCTACTACTCCCAAAATACTCTAGTCTTGATATATCATGTATTATTTTCCACTGTTTAAATGAAAGACAAGTCATCAGAAATATTCTTGGTTTCCAATATTTTCAGTACAAGAAAGCAATTTTGTTAGAATTCATACAGTTCACTGGAATTTAGGGTACAAGGACATGCAAAAGTGTGGAAAAATGAAAAAAAAATTGAAGAAATGAATATAAAGTATTATTGTGTTGAAGAAAAGTAAGAGAGTTTGGGGAAATTGTTGCCCCTACAGGAGACCTGATACTAATGGAGGTTACTGTGTCTGCTTGATTCAGAACAAAACAGTACGGTTGTATCTACTCAGGAATAGAAGTGGCACACCTGCATCTAAGGAAAATTACACCAGGATTTATGAACTCCTTACCTTGGCTTCTTAACTGAGGTGCAACATCATGTAAAGGAGCTAGCATCCTTCTGAATCAGGGTTGGTCACACTTTGGATGCAGGAACACTATACAGGAGGGCAGATGGAAGTTCTCTGCACCAACAGTCCAAGTTCATCTGCAGCTGAGGTAATCTTCCATGGATAAATGATGGTCAACTGTATTTGAATTTGAGGCAACACTGTTAAACAGTAGTAGATTTCATACTAAAAGACACAATCCATACACTAAATTTTACCCAGCTTGCTATACAGAATTTTGTATTCTGGCACATGTGGAGGTTAATGGATGAACACAGAAAAATTACTTGCCTTCACTTTTCAAAATGGGCAGAAGGACCTTGCAAACAGTGAAATATGATGAACTGCACTGCAGTGTTTTATCTTTGCAAAATAGACAACACGCGGGCTGAAAAAAAAAAACCAGCTTTCTAGCCAAAATGATTTTGGAAAGAGTTACGTTTCTTAAAATACCTACACAATGCCCAGTGCAGAGAAATTTTTTTTTAGTGAGAGTCTTCTGTTCCTGGTGCAACTCTTGCACAGACTAGGAGATGCACTCATGGGCCTGCCACTTCACTGCAGGCTCTGTTTGCACACTTGCTGCAGAAGAGTTGCTTGTGCCATCCCCTGCCACAGCTGCTTATTTTCCACCACCATCATTCCATCTCTGCCCTGTCTTAGCAAAATTAAACTAGCAGTAATACTGCTGAGCAAACAAATAAAGGGGAATTTTTCATCTGTCAGATTCCTACTATAACTCTGGCCACGTAGCCACATAAGAACTTGTGCCGCCCCAGTGGATGATGCAGTTTAGGGTCTTAACAACTGTCTGAGATAACCAGGGGGGAAATGGGCTTTCTCAAGCTGACATTGATATAGAAAAAAGTTACATAGCCGTGGCCTTGGAGAGGATTGTTCTTTGCCAGATAACCAGTCTCAATTGGATCTGCAAGTAAACTGATCTTCTTTTCCTGGCAAGTAAATCCTCATAGCACTCCAAGATTCCCCTCTATTAGTAGAAAGATATTGAGTATGTGCTCTGTTAGGGGTAATGCACAACAGGTATCGCAAGAACAGGAATAGATCCTTCTCCTTTTTGTTGTGATGTGTCAGACATATTCTGCGGACATAATTAAAACAAACTTTTACTATTTGAAAATCAAAAAGTTGAAATGTAAATTTTATGGAATGTTTCTGTGATGAGGAAATACTGCTGTTACAGTCAGAATTTTCTTGACCTCCAACTTTTCTAACGAAAAAAACCCTCTGAGCAATAAAGGAATATTTCTTTGCTCATGATTGCAAACCTGATTGCCATCAGCATCCAATACAAAATATCTTTTTCTCTCAGTTGCCTTTTGTTCTGATGTTCACATAAAAAAATCACTCTCTGGATGTGGTTGGAGTCTCTGGTTTTCATGCATATTTCTTCCCTTACACCATGCTTATGCAAAGTTGTAATCAAAAGCCAGCATTTTGCCACTATATTTGTAGCCAGGCCACAGCAAAACTGACAGCATACTTGGGCTTCCTGAACAGGCTTGTGGTTTAAGACACTGCATTATATTGTTTCTACTACTTCAAAAGAGAAGCTCGGTTAATTGCTTGAACAAACTAAAATATTATCCCCACCACTTTTAAGGAGCTTTGTTGCAACTACCAGCATAACCATAGTAATTGCCTACTACAACTCTTTTGTAAATGAGTAAATCACATGCTGCAAAGGCCATAACAGGGAAGGATAGCACCCTGTTTTGCCAGTTCATTTTGCATCTGACAAAACCATGCATGCATATTTTACAGTTGTGGTAAATAGTATGCACAGATCCAATTATTTAAATGACTAAGTATCTATCTGTGAACATAAATCACATATTTTAGGGTTTCTACCTACCCATGAACCTCAGACAGAGCGAGCTGTGCAAAATTTCAAAAGCTATGATTTTTATTTGTTCTCAAAGAAAGCTAGGTAAAATAGTTTCAATTGGATTTTAGTAATTCATATTCTGTGTAATATACTATAAAACTCTATAGATCTGATCCAAACTGTGCTAATGTCATTGGCAAAATTCCTGATGATTTAGAAGACTCTGACAAAGTCATTCTGAGCGTAAAAGTACTGGGTGAAGCGCAAGATTATTAGTGTTTTTTATTTACTAAAATTTAACATTCCCATTCCCATAAATAATTTAGTTATCAACACAACAGATACAGGTTGTACAGCAGCTTCCAGCAGTACCTCTGTATGTGAACTTGCTCCTTTATGGGGAGAATATTAACCTCATTTTCTAAGGAAAGCTCTCCCCTGACTCTCTTTACTGAAATGAATTGGACTTGCCATTTTAGCAGTGACCAAAAATGATAGCTTCTGTCAGCCTTCATGAAAATCTCTGTGTTTTGGATCCCACTGACAGTAAACAATTTTCTGAGAAAAGGCACTGCGGGATTCACACCAGGGTTTGGCAACAGATTGCCCACCGTTGGAGCTAACAGTGTCAGTGACCACAGCATATAAACATCTATTAAAGAAGACTCAAACATCTGGGTGTATTTCACCAGAAGAGCCTCCTGACTGAACTTCTCTATTTATTTATAAGAGCCTGACTGCTTTTAAAACAATACGTTGTATCTGCTGATTATTCTCTTCATGCGCCACCTTTTTCTCAATTATGTGATAATCCAAAGGATAAAAATGCACACTTGCTTTTCATTGAATTAATATTTGAATTATTTTAAAGTGTGAGTTATAACATTATTATCTTCTAAATAATAAAGTACTAGCAAGCCATTAATTACCTCTTACATCTAAATATATCATTAGAATTATCCATTTTAATGACATGATAGAGCGCAATTATTATTTTGTTATTACTATATAAGATTGTATTAAAACCCTTGATCCAAAGAAACTTCAAAACACTCTGTTCCTTTTACAGTGTTCACCCAGTCACTTCTTCACCTGTTAGGACACCAAATGTTCATTTTGTTATAATTTTTAAAGAACAAGGTTACATACAGGATTTAGACAGACTAGTGTGCAAAGTCCTGTGTTTGATACATTTTCAAGAGGTTTACAAGACGATGAGCAATTCTCATCAAATGTATATGAGGTTTTAGAGCTTAATCTTGTGACTCTTTCAAGAATTTCAGGCATGGTAAATGACACACAATTACCTAGTTTTCATTCTCACAGAAAGCTTCTCGATATCAAATAGTCTCAGGAAACATATGCGGTTCACTCTCATCACATTGGATAATAACCCCTTCATTCTGACAAACATAGCATCAATGAAGATCAGATGAAGACCTTCCCTAGAAATAGCTACAAAAGATTAGAGAGGAATTATGCTAAAACTCGGGTTGGGCATGACTAGACTTGGAAAAGAATGAGGAGCCAAGAAAATACAAGAAAATATTCGGAGCCCAGAAAATAAACAAACAATAAATGAGATCAAGAGGTCATAATTTGTCATTTCTGTTGGAAAAAAAGTGACACATTAAAATGTTTGTATGTCCAGCGTGATGTTTAGAGAGGAAAAAATAACACAGCCTGAAGCAGGTTAGTGAGTAAAGTTCACTGGATCAGGGCACTCTATGGACAGCAGGCTTGAGTCTGAGTCACTGCGTCAAGGTCAGAGTAACTCCCATACTATATACCAAATCTATCTGACTGCAACACCCAGAAACCATGATAGAAACAGGACAGTTGCAACAGGGGAGACTGAGTGAACGAGAGCATGTCCCAGGTTTTCACATCCTACCAGAGTGGAGATTGGTCCTTCCATTTGTTCTTCTATGGATTTTGTGGGGGAAAAGAAAATAAAGAAGAAAAGTGAAGCCTCACCTCTTTCTTTCTTTTAAAGGAGTGAGTTTGTTCCATGATACTGACCAGAGCTAGGTGAATTATCTATTACCAGAACCCTCAGTATAATGAGGCTTCACATATATTGAAAAAATATAAACAAAATATAGCTCAAACACATAATCATTGACAAAGAGAATGAAATAATGCATTTATAAAGGGATCATTTGATAATTTTTCATGAAAGATCTGGACTGTACTCTTCCATTTGAATATACTACCATACTGGGAAAATAATAGGCAAGAGATTAGATCTTAACCGAGTTTTCCAATGGGAAATATTTATTTTACTTGAAGCATTTGTTACTAGATTTACTATAAGAAGTTTCTGTCTAGTCTACATTTTGAACTAAGCAGCTTTGCAGCATCTCATCAATTCAAACTACCTTTTATCTGAGAACTCACTGAATCAGAGAACATGTTTCTTTAGCCAGTTTAAGGGAAGTAAAAGATCCTGCCAGAGAACTTCACAGAGATTTAGAGCATTTAGAGGGACAACTTAAATTCAAATACATGGAGAAAACAGCTTTGTGGCCTACAGATTAATTTTAAGGAAGAAGGCTCTTTATGTTTTATATTATACTACTAAATGCAGTCCTACTGCACTAAAGAAAATAGAATCTCTTTATAAAGTATCACACACATTAACATCCCAAGTAAGTTTTGCACACAGATTAAAGACTGACATTTTACTATTTGCATCCCTCAAGACAAAAACCCAAACCACAAAGCTATAGATCCTTTGGATCACAATTTTAGCTACAAATCTGTGCAGAACATTTTCAAAAAATGGATCTAAGATTCTAGTTTTAAATTACCGGACATGCAACAAACAACAGATACACATTTCTGACCCCCAGGATTTCTCCTTAGTACAAAAATAAAAAAGGGTTAGACTACATTGGTGTAAGAAGGTGAAGATGGCTTGACAGGTTGTCTCAGAGCAGCTGTTTCCTGAGGCTGTTACTATTTAACTGGTTTCACAAAAACGTGCTAATACTGCAACATAAATGTTGTTTCCTCCAAACGACCCTTAAGACAATGTGTACAAGACAACGAAGATACTCCAACAAGTAGGAAAGTGGCTATGGGACACGTTGTTCTGCCTGCTAGAAATTATGTCCAATGCAAGCTTGGAGATACTGTAAAGCAGGCTCCATTGTAGTCCGAGGAAAGAATACAAACTAAAGACAGTGAAAACACCTGATATGCTCTCACTGTATCATGCTCATAGATTGCAAAACCATTTTCTTATCTACCAGACAGAATGTTGCTTTTATGTCTGATAGAGCTTCAGGCATTTATGCAAAGCAATCATCAGTCATCACCATCAATCAATCATTTAAATGGTATACAATACTTTAGTTAAAACTTTTGCACTTGAGTGGTTCTATTCATACACAAGTGCCCTTGCAATCAAATCTGAGCCATCTTTTGTGAAGGCAAGTATGGTACTTCTTTTCTGGCAGATATTCCATATTTTTAACAGAAGTGGATTTCTCAGTCTGAGGGGAAAGAAAATGTGTCCAATGGTTGCAGAAAAATAAAAAAAACCCATCAAGTGATGCTGTCATATCTTCATGAGGGTCAGAGGAACAGCTGGAACCCAGAAGAAGGCTATCCTGCATTCATCAAGAACTCCAGTGAGAATCTTCCCTCTTGGCAACAGCCAGGACAGCATCAAGTGTAGGAGCAAGATAATAATTCCTAATAATTCCTATAATAATAATATTATAATAGCAATTCTTATTTTTTGCACTTGTTATTGTTTGCCTGGGAAAATTGCAAGGAAAGCCCCTTTCCACTCTCTAGCCTTTACCTCAAAGGTGTTTGTTGAAGGATTGGGCAACTTATTTGTCAGAATTAAAAATATTTTCAGTGAGCATATAGAAACAGTTCATAACAGCCAAACATCAGCATTCTCACAAAAATTTTGAAAATATTATGACTCGTGCTTACTCAATCATGTTAAATTTAGCCTCTGAGTCCAAAGTCACCACTAACTTTTCTAGCAAGGGGCATCACAAGACCCTGTCACAGTGGCCAGCTCTTGCAGATGCCAGGTGATGGTTAGATCTGTACCTGGAGGCTGGAGTCAAACAGAAGTAGCATGACAGAGGTTATCTATAAATACAGAGAGAGGATTTGGAACTTGCTGACTTTATTTTCAGGACCGTTATACTGCACAAAGATAAGACTTCAGGCTCTACACTTTTGGCTGTGCCAAAGAAGTAGAAGTGCTGATATAGCCCTCTGCACAAGGAAAGCAGCTCTCAGGCTGGCCAAAGTGAGATGTAGTCTGGAGACTTGGGTACTGTGACCCTCCCCTCAAATCAGTAGGGACAGCAGGTGTCCTGCCCCAGACCCGTGAGCTACACGCTCACATGCAGGCATGATTGGGGGTGGTTGTTTATCTGTGTGGCAATCCATAAGCCAACAAGGTCACTCTCAGGGTGAAACTCAAAAGAAATATTTAGTCTGGCTCCAGCAAACATAAACAGACAAAAATACTCGAGTGCAGAGATGAGACATGGGGGTGCAACTTCCCAGAGTTACAGGAACAAATCACAACCTGTTTGGACCACAATCTGATCCCTGAACACAGCCGAGCTCACTCAGATCCTACCCGACACACGCATTGTAAGGTAACAGGAGGGAGACAGAGAGAAAAAGAAAGAGAAGGAAAGAAATCTTCATATCGATGGCTGCAGCAGTTCTCAGGAACACGTGGTCACATCAGCCTCTTCTCCAAGGCCACATGGTTCAGGCTGGTCCAGTCAAAGTCATGAGAGGGCCTGAGAGCCGAGCCCCATGGCTTCTTGCACTTGTTCCCCAGGACACCATGCACCGCCCCTCCATCGACCCTGGCCCCACAGATGAGGCCACAGGCAATATCCCAAGCCCTGTCCTTGGGGAGCTCTGCCACTGTGCCCCCTCCGCTATTTGCCGCTGGCACCACAAAACAAACACAAAATGGGCAGGCTTCAGACAAAATGTTTGAGGCAAAGAAAAAAGCATAGCCGGGCTTTACAGCAGGGATAAAATATATATAGCAATATCTTAACTACATAGTAAGTATGCATTTATATAAGGCTTTCAACTGTTCATTGAAGCAGTTAGTGTCAATCCCTGTATTTTTTTCTCAGACAGGAAGACCTGCAAAGTTGAAGAAGCAGAAGCAATGATAGGACTTGAAGGCAAAATCAGTTTCTGGGAGAGTGGTTTAAGCCCAGGATGTTAGCAGTATTGTAGGAACTGCAGAAGGAGAAGTGCATGCATTAGAGATCTCGGTTGTTCAATGATGATCTGGAGTTTCTCTCCCACTCCATTGTTAAAACGAGTTTATGCAGCAGACCCCTCTTGCACTGAGTACACACACACCCCTTAACTCATGTCTGAAGATGGAGAAGGGACTGAAACTACCATGTACTGTCTGTTTTAAAATCTCATCGTTCTGAAGGCAGACAATTATCTTTGTAATTCAGACTTATGACATTGAAATACCTGAGATGAGACAAGAAAAATACAAACCCTTTTTTTTCAGAATATTGCTAAACTGTTTGAAGGAAACAATTGCTCATTTTTTTCCAGCCTAGGTCAAGTTAAGTATCTCATTGTGCTGGACTGTTTTAGGTAGAGACTACAAATAAAAAAATACATTAATTGTTCCCAGACTAATCCATTACAGAATGTTTTAAACACTAATGTTTAGATTGACAAAATCATTTGCCATTGAAACAGTAGGTAACTGGGCTACCAGTTTTTGTATAGTAGTATTAGATTATAAATTTAGACATACACCTAGATATCCATATACACATCACCTACTCATACACATGGGTCTGTAAGTATAGCTACAGCTACAGATGCAGATATAGGTATAGATACTCAAAATGATAAAAACAGCCAATGAAGACTTCAAAAAGCAGCTAATACGAATTCTATAAAACAGATGCTATCTACTTTACAGGTAAGTACACTTAACTGCAAGGGATAGAAGTCTGAGTGATGAGTGACTTCCTGAATGAAATTTTTAAGAAAAAGAAAGGGAAAATATTGCCTCTAATTTTGAAAATGTCCTCTGCAGGATTACTCAAACAAAGGCCAAAATGCACAATGTGTCCTTGTTAAGGAGGGAAATTAGAGAAGTGCAAGAATTTTTTCAATAACATGTAATTTGAAAAGCTTGATTTTACATTACCAAGTGAAGGTAGAATTTGGGTGTTGTCATCCCTGGGCAGAAAGGGGTAGGACACATTCTAGCTTTTGAAAGAGCTCAAAAGATGTAAATAGAATGCATATAAAGACATCTCTTGAACCTAAAGATACTTACAGAATCTATTATTCTATTATTACACAAAAATAAATTCTATGTATGTAGCATACATGCCTATCCATCCATTTATCTTTTTTACCTATTGTATTAGATGTTTTAGAACTGTCATAAAGCACCAAGTAATTCACATCCTGCCTTTTATATTTTTTGGCCAAAAAGAAGCAGATAATATAACAAGAGGTATCTTTTAAATGGTTTTTGTTATCTATCCATCTATATGTCTCTCTATCTGCTATTTGTCCAAATATCAAAGAGCAAGTTTTACCTGCAGCCATGATTGCATCTTCTTCCATATAATTAACTACAGATTTGACATGTTTGAGACAAACTGCTTATTTTTAGTAACTACTATAATTCATACCTTAGTTGTACTTATCTTCTAAGTTTGGCGAGTTAAAGGGCATCCTCATTTAAGAAATATAAGTGAGGATCTGAATATCAGATAATACAAATTGATTTTTGTTTGTCTCTAAAAATGACAATAAAATCTACCATAATAAATGGCATAGGTAGCCTTGATATTTTAAACGTCAGATGGTTGCGTGATTTTAATCAGCAGCAAGATAACTTAGGATTTTACAGTAATTAGAATTACCGTTACAAGGAAAAAGATGAAAACTACTTATTTTTCAAAATAACCCTCCAGCAATATAAGATGGAGGGTACAACAGGTTCCAAATATTTCTTCAGAAAAGAATGTATGAAAACAAGTATTTTATAAATTATACTTTCTCAAATAATAGCTGAGTATATTTAAGGATTCTTCTTTACATCTGGAATATAGGAATTAAAAGACAGCTGGAAAGGCACAGAACAGGACTAAGGATAAAAAAATATCTAAGACACGGAGGAATTGTGACACAGCAGCCACTGAGGAAGCAACCAGAATATATTCATAGCAATGGAATTACATATGCAGTGAAAATAACACCTATCTCATGAGCTCCAGCATGGCTGGGATTTCAGTGACTCCTGGGCCCCATCCTGCTCTACTGGCAGAGAAGAATGGGAGATGAGGGATTCAGACAGGGGGAAGATTTTTTGCCACCCCTGACAAAGCTATCCTGGGATCTGTGAATAGGATCAACCCCTGGAGCAAGGTGTAAAGCAGTAGTGTTAAGATATCCAGACATGGTCATGCTTAGGAGAGAGCCTATAGTGCTAGGGTGAAGGGCACTTTTCTTCTATGAGAAAGATATTTCTGGGCTTTCTGCACTTAGACTTCAAGTAAGAGAGATTTACAATGGACTTAGGGGTACAAGAGCAGCCTGTCCATCTGCCCTGCCCTACTCTTACATGGTGTGCTGGGGCGATGACCACAGAGACTTGCAGAGCTTGAGAAGGAATTGCCCCAGAAAACACTCACCAGGGAGGATGAAGCTCATAATACCTGGGCAAAAGAGGCTCTTAGTGACCTAAGGTCCGAAAAAATGTGACAATTCAGTGAGGACAACATTGGACCTTACACTGGACTGGACTTGGCTGGCATTACCTTGCCATGGGTAACAATTTAAAATTAGGCAATAAACAATATGTTTAGACTATCCTTTTACTTGTTCCTCTGTGCTGTCAGTGAGAGCTTTTGCTCCTCTTTCCATGTTAGTCTGGTGAAACTACGATGTATCACAAACAACTTGAAAAACTCTCCAGAGATGATTCCTGTCCTGCTCTTCCTGTAGCATGCCCATTTTTTTTTACTTTTTTTTTTTTCCTTTCTTCAGTCACAAGAAGCAGTCCCCAGACAAGCTGTGGAAGGAAAAAGGAGAGATTTCAGGACTAAAATGTTATCTTGTTATAAGAACAAGGTTATAGTGTTTTAAGAAAAAGAAAGAGTAATTATAGTCCATTTATGATAAATCTACTTCATTTTAATCTCATGCACTAAGGTTAAAACACAAGTAAGCCAAAATACCTGGTGCAATTTATTTTCACTTTGTCAGGGCAGATCCTGCTAGTGTGGAGATACTAAAAGTAACTGAGCTCGAAATCCACAACTTCTCCATGCAAGCATAGCACAATGAACAGGCAGTGGTTCTGAAGAAAGAGAATATGATTCCTTATGAAAGAAGAGTTGAGATCAATTCACAGCTTTCACAACAAAGCTTTCTCCTATGTAAACTGGCAGAAGGCAATGTGCATTGACTTCCTGGGGCCAAACAGTACATCAACTTCTTAGCTCTTTTAAAAGTCTGAATTCTTAAGGAAACTAGGATTAAGTTGTGCATACATCTGTCTAGCCATGTACCCTTAATAACTTTGAAACCGTTAATTGATTTCATCCAAATTTCATATAAACAGAGATCTCAATCATAAGAAATTGTTTTGAGCTTTACGAATACAGCTGGTGCCTTACACAAAACAAAACTGGATTAATGATTCTTCTACACAAAGTCTCCAGCAAATAAAACCCAGAAAGGTCAGTTTCAAAACCAGCCACTGGAGAATCCACATGTGCAAGAACTCCAGGAATTCGAACTTCCTCAGTTTTGCTGCTCACAATTTGCTTGCTTGTCTTTTTCATCCAGGTTTCTGTTGCAGTTACTGCTTTAAGTAGTGACTTTTTGTTGTGTTTGTCTCAGATTTAATCATTAGATAACATTTCCTGAAATATTTTTCCAATATGAATGCAATTCCAAGTTCCTTGCATCTGTCCTTGAAGTTCTCATAACCACATACCTAGAAAATGCATCATTTTCCCTCATCTAACTTAAAATATTCTCCCACTATCAAAGCCTGCCTTTCATGCTCACATAAAACAGCTTTCATGGATTCGGCAGCTTTGCATTTACTTCTGAGTCCAGCTCGTATTTTGACTGAATCAGGTAAAAATCATCTGGTGTATATGAATGCTAAAAAGTCAGTACCTTAAAAAAAAGTTTGGAATATCATCATTGGTACTTAGTTCAAAAAATAAACTAAGGAGCATCCTATATAGTTAAGATGTCAGTTGGAGAAAGACCCTGCATATGCACTTAGATTTAAATTTGCCTGTAAGAAACAGCACACAAAGACTTATCCCAAAAGGAAAATGTAGCTTCTGGGAAACATATTGTGTTGAAATGGTATCCATTGCAGCAGGCCAAGACTTGGCACATTGTTGTTGTATTCCACCGCACTGTACACAGGAAAAATAAGGTATTCCCTGCCGCAGTACATCCATCATCCTAGCAGAAGTAGTCCAGGACTGACCCGTCTTCTTTACATTACCATATATTTTGTACTGCAAAAAAAAACATGGGGCACAAATTGGGAGCAGAGGGAGCTAGGAATATTTCAGAGAGGACAATTCTTGCAGGTCTTATCACTCCATTACAGGAAGGTCTGGGAAGGTGCACCTCTAGGTACTAGTGTCAGCCTCAGTAAGAGGTGCATATCCCCTAGAATACATGTCCTGCAATCAGTCACATGGCATGACAGTTACATTTGGGCAGCTTAAGAGCCAAATATTAACCATCCTTGCTATGCAGAATGTAAGGGACAGTATAGTTGTAGTTTCTGTCTAGACAAAGGTCAATGTATTCCACTATCCTGCACCCAACAGTGTCCAAAATTGAATGCTGAGAGAGGAACATAAAAATGAAACAAGTAGATGGTGGTATTTCACCAATATGTTCATCTGTTTTCCATTGACTGGTGTGCTTCAGGATTTCCTGAGTGAGGACTCCATAGGATAAGATTAACCTCAGAGGTCTGTACCTGAGGTATCCAACCTATGCCGTCTTTGCACCTTGCAGTTCTCCTGACCTGTTTCGGACATTTATTTCAGGATGACATGAACTGAGCCTTAACTGGCCCATTTCTCCCCATCAGTTGTGAAGGGTAATCAGGTGATTGGTTCAGACATAATTTGATAATATGACATCGAGCATTCTGCATAATGACAGTATGGGCGTAAGGTTATGTCTTTCTCAGTACAGAGATGCTACGGTTTCCACAATTTCCATAACAAAGAACTTCACAGTTTAATTGAAGACTGTGTAATAAGGGACTTCCTTTTACTTGTTTATCAGTTTGCCTCAGGCAGAGGAGAACAGGATGAAGAGGAGATAATATTAAATGATAATGATTTCAGCATACCAATAATCAGCTCATCAAGGGTTGTATCATTCTAGGAAAAAAAGTCTGAAGTTTCCTGAAACAAGACAGTGACATATAAACTGAAGAGCCATGAGAGTGATGAAACCGAACGATAAATGCTAATTAAGTGCTAATTATCTAGGCTAATTTTATTCTATATATTACTAATTATTATCATTCAACCACTTTTTTAATCCATACCCACCTAAGCAGAAAGACTGCTTCAAGGAGTTAATCCTTAAATATGGAATAATACTCTTTTAATTTTAATCAATGGATTTCTGATTTCTTGTCCCTCCCTTACTTATTCATGGCAGGAAAGAAATATTTGCTAATACCTTTACAAACTCATAAACAAATCACTAAATTAAACAGTTTTCATAAAGAAAAGAGTAGCAGTGAAATAGGAAAAATATTTCCAACATGCTTCCGGGTCATCTTTATTAGGCAACCAGACCACATGGTTGAATGCCTGTATAAAAAAGAACAAAATATGGGAGGAATTTAAGAATTGTAAATGCCTACAGGCAGCTCGTATTGTATGAGCAAGCCATTTAAAAGCTAGCATGCCAGGAGCTGAAATTGAGATTTAGAAGAATTAAGCCCCTTGTGTTTTTCACTCTGGATGGAAGAGGGAGATGCTATTGCACTGTTTTATTTCTTTTCACATATCTTATTCCATATGATTTATTTGGCTTGAATGTGGTAGTTATATCAACATACACCATTTCACAGCTGTTTGAGACATGGGCTGTTGTTGTATAAAGTCATATTGATATAGATACTGGCCTGTGGCACAGCTGATTTTACCAATAAATATTTCAATTAAAAATTAAAAAAATCTGGTTTATACTACTTTGCACTGAAAATATGAATCTGTTTTTATTACAACTACATAGTTTTCACCCATTTGGATCATATTAGACTGACTGCTCTTCTAGGTAAACAAAATGTAGAGTAATAATAATACTATTCTTTGGTGACACACTGCCAAAACTGTCATATACATTAGAAGTTTCCTGAAAACAAAACTATTTTTATTTTTGCTGCTTGGAGTTTCTTTCATACCTGATGCTTTAACATGTGTCTTCTTTGATCATCTTGCCAGATTTCTGATCTATCATAGGTGCTCATCCACTTCACCATAGCACTAGAATCAGCTGGGCTAAGTCACAATTGTTTGAGGAAAATGGGAATTGCCTGTGTAGTCTGTTCTTTGGTGTACTCTTTAATGCCTTTGTATCTGAGAAATAAGCTCCTGGGCCTGTTGCTGATATACCTGGAAGGAAATCCCTGCAAGAATAGCTTTTAAGGGAGTGGTGTAGGTTCTTCGGATATAGGATTGCTGAGCTCAGAGAATGCCTTCCCTGAATATATCAGTTCTCAACATAAATCTTAGTTATGTTCCCAGATTTTCATTTCAGCTTTTCCAAACCCTTGTTACTAGAGAGTCTCCTTTTCAGACTAGTATTAAAACCAGCCAGTTAACACCCATTTGTTCTTCTGCTACACTCTCTGCTACTTTAAATCCTCACATCTCCTCCTGGGAGAATTCTGATTGTTTTTTGGTTTTGTTCTATTTTGCCGTGAAATTAATGCCTTCTGATCAAGGAGAAGACTGTCTCTGTTAAGTACACTGAATTTATTTCTGAGAGCACAAAATACATCTGAAACTCATTGAAGGTACTGGACAGATGTTTCTACAGTGGTGATGCACTGATAAACTGTGATGAGTCTCATTACTGACTAGAAGTGCAGACTCAGGTTGTAATTAAGGCACTGATTTAGCTGTGCAATGTCTCAGTTCTTTGATTCATTTCCTGACTAGACATAGGTGGTTGGTAGCATCTGAGGTGCCCCAGGGAGTTGGGGGTGGGAGATACCATCACAGCATTCTGCAGTGTGACATCTGAATAAATACATGAGGGCATCTCACATGAAACCAGGCAGTTCCAAGGTCCTGGTTAGTACAGTCTAGAGACTTATTCAGTAATCAGATACAAGCATATATATTAGGACAAGCTAATTGCTTTCTAAGCTCTATGGCTTGATCTCTGTATACAAGCTTACAGCCAGATGCCTAATCTAAGCTTAAAGCTTCTTTTAATACTTTTAATTCAATGTGACTCTATGTGATTTGAAATAGCCTTTATGTGCTACCAAAAGACAAGCAGGCAAGAAATTTTCTAAATGTAGTCCTGTTTTCTTAACCAGACATCTACACTGAATTTTACTAATTGCAGATCAGTTTTCCAATTATAAGCTTAATTACAATGTCTTTTCAAGAGAGGATACTTTCCCTATTTGAAGATCTTAGAAAGGCCACAGTGATATAAGCAAGCACCCCAAGAGATGAAAGCAAGATAGGAAGCTTCACCTTTTCTACAACACACTGAAGATGCCATGTATATGTTTTCCTTCATGGGACCCAATTTCTGAAGAGCTGGCTGGTTATATATAGAAAGGGAGAAGATCAAGTGGTTCTGTAGCCTTACAGGTTTAAATCACACCTAGAGCCATGTGGATAGCAGAGTAGAAGCCCAACAGGTAGGAAGAACGCATCTGGGAAATACAAGGTGGGAGTGGAAATGGTTTCAGTAAAAAGAACTGAGGTAAGACAGGTATCAGCAAACTACATATAATTTGGGTGTGTAATTTCAAAGATAATAATTTTTCAAACTTTTTTCTACTCCATTTTCAGTAGTAATTTTAAGCCAAAACTAACCACCATCTTCTGAGTTATATAACTCAGGATTAAACTATAGCAAGGAAACAGCATATCTAATTTTTCACATGACTTCAAGGGCATGGTATAACTTTATAGAAGTCTTAGTTAAAAAACATTTACTTTGCTTCTTTTCTGAATTTAAAGACTGAAAACTTAGTGCTAATCTCTAGCTGATTGAAACCAATCAACATTACATTCCTCCTTAGGGAAGGATACTTTCCATATGGCACATACTCTTCTGCTCCCTCCTGCTCTTTGAAGTGCTCTCCAGCCAACAGGAGCATCTCTGTTCACATATGACCTGCTTAAATTCATAAATGCAATGTTCAGAACTTAGGAAGATTTTGGTTAGTGTCAGGTAATATTGCTCAGACATTCATCTCATGTCCAAATCAGCAGACTGTTCCAGATCTGATTACCAGTTTCCACATTCTTCTCTCAAAGGCTATTGATGCTACTTTTTCTGATGCATAGTCATGTAAGTCTGTAATAAAACCTGCGATGTTGCCTATTTATTCCTGGTTTTCATGGTTTATTATCCTGACATTTCAAATTGCTCTGCTTAAACTTTGACGAGTGTTGTATGATAGAGAAATCAAACTTTTACGTAAGAAGTTGCTTCAATTAAATGTCAAAATAGACATAAAATATAATTTTAGAGCCATCTATGCTTCTTCCTAAATACCTTGTGCAGGGGCTGACTCAGGAAGGAAGGCACTGCTCGGCAACTCCTCCTCACATTTCAACCTTATTTTCTAACACTGATCTTCACTGCTGTATTTCAGCATATGTTGAATTTGATTCATAAGACCTACAAATTACTGTTGTCTATTTTCTTCCACTGCCAAAGGCTATTTAAATACATGATGGAGTGTGTAAAATCAAGTTTTGCTGGGTGCCATCTGTGGACATAAATTCTTTAGCTGTCCCTTTTTACCTGCCTCTTTTACAACTCCATTCTTTTTTGCTTATATTCCTTGAGTTGTGTTCACATATAAACTGTCTATTGCCCAGCATGGACTTCATTGCCGTTATAATCTTTTTCAGTTCTGTGTCTTCATTTTATTCTGCATATTTGAATTATTCATAAAATTACTACTGATATTACTACAGATCTCCTTTTTCAGCATATTCCTATCAAATTCCTTCAATCTTCTTTCCTTTCATACACCTTTATTCCTGAGCTAGTCTCTTCTGGCTAATGGCACCTTCCCTCACAAACAGTATGCCTCTGGCTGATTTCTTTTCTCTGAAGCTCATTCCCAGGATTTTTTTCCCTTTCAAACTCCTTTGTTCATATTCCTGTTAGTCCCTTGATCCCCGGCTTGCACTCACTACCACATATTCTTCAATTCCTTGCTGTTTTACCACATCCCCTTCAGCAGACTTACAGTGCAATTTTAAGTGAAACTAAGAAACTTTAATATCACACTGATCCTTCTTGGATTTAGGCTTGTGGTTAAAGCCAGAAGCAAGATGAGAAGGAGAAGGAAGGTGGGGAGGGGTGGCCGTAGAACAGCTGAGAAGAGACAGAAATGCGAACTTGATAGCACTTCACAGTCTGTTTATTTCCCAGAGAATGTCCACTCAGCTGGGTAGCAGAGCAATGTGAGCCAGCAGATGTGCAATTGTGACAGTGGTGTCAGAAAGAGCTGCTCCTGCAGATTTTGGCCAGCACATGACATGGACATCATTGCCTTTCTCTGCAGCCAAGATGGCCCCCAGCTACTTAATAATGCAAGGAACTAGAAAACAGAGCAGGACAAGTAAACAAAGAGTAGAACTATCTTTTACAAAGACAAGAGCTTCAAGGAAAAGCCCTCCAAAGTCAATATTAAAGCAACAGAAAGGTGGTTGCCTATCTTGCTTAAAGGAAACAATTTATTAACAATTAAAGGCAGGTCCATACTATAAAGAGTTGATCCCTGCTGGCAGAAACCTTAACAAGAAAGTCCAATACTGCGTGGGCTTATTCTGTAGTGCCCTAGCTGCACTCACAGCACCTAAGTCAAAAAGCCAGGCAGCTCAAGGTCAGCATCTCAGTGTTGTACCCTTCCAGACCTGGTTTTACCATGGCTGGATTATCACCTCAGGTATTGTTTAATCATGTTCTAAAACAAGCATGTCATTGACTTGCAGATTTGCACTTCTAAGTTTCTAGATCTTGTGGTATGGATATTTTCAAGAATCTATAAAATGAAAAATAAGTTTGTCGTTCTATAAAATTCTATTCAGTACTAGTGGGAAAATTGGTCTCCATGAAGATAAAATGCATAGCAAGAACGGAGGGACCCATCTGTTTAATTTATGCTAGTGAGAAGCACACATGAGGATTCGGCTCAGAAAGGGGCTTAACCCCTATGCAAGCAATACTAAGCTTATGTATTGCATTTATTTAGCAAAATTCAGACAGAAGATTATTCACCTGTTATTCCTTTCAAAATTTTGGGCCTGCTGTGCTATATGGGACATAATTAACAAAACGTTACAGCATGTTTCAATGAACCCAGCTATGTGCAATTTTCTCTGAGGTGTGATTAAAGAAATGATTGGAGGGCAAATGGAACAGCTTTTACTGAGACAGCTAACAATGAGACGCATTGGATTCTTATTATCTGCTATTAGCTTTGGCTTTCAGATAGGAGAAAAATACATTTTGTGAATCATTCAGTGTCCTGTTTTAATAATTCCTGAAAAATGCCAGTTAGTGAGAAAGTTGCCTATTTGTTTTATTTTACTTAATATTTTCACAAAAAGTACTGAGTCTGTGGAAAGCTTCTTCAAAAGATTTGCTTAAAAGATCAGCTCAGAAGAAACCTCTGTGTATTCCACAAAGGAGCAGAGACATTAGCAATACATGGACCTGCAGTTAATGCTCTAATTTAAGGCTTGAAAGCTGAGTTGTGGTTTTGACGTTAGCAGGGGACACTTGTAAAACTTTTGGCAAGTCTTACACAGCTTCCAAAATCCCTGGCAGCTAGGCACCTACTCACTTAGTAGTTCTGGGCCTTCATGTCTCTCTGCCTGAGTTTCCTACAACCATTTTGAATGAGGTGTGAATTTATAATTGTTCTGAGGGCATTGATGCCTCAACTACCATTGCCCATTGTAGAATATGTGCCTTTGGTCAATGTTCCAGCCCAGCCTACTGTGTGGCAGTTTGCCTTGTATTGTAAGGCAACCAGCAAACTATTACAACTTCTAGATGACATACTAGACTGCCTTTTCTTTCTGAAATAAGAACCTGAGCCTTTCGAGAGCAGCTCATTGAAAGCAAGGAGATGCTGCCCCTTAAAGAGCCAAACTTCTGTTGAGTTGCCACCCCTTACTTCTGCCGAACTCAGACCTCAAGAAGAGGACTCCTATTGGTCTGGTCTTTCACAAGAACTTCTCTCCCCCAGCTATTAGCCCTGGGCTGATCCAGGCTTACACCATTCAAAATGCACCAGCCTCTGTCAACAAACACCAGAAATTCCTACTCTAGATATTATCATAACTCAAATAATGATGTATGTGTAGTGCAAGTTGTGGTGTGATCCTTCCCTGGACTGCTAAAAGCCTTTTGCTCTTCTCCATTTTTCTAAGAGCTGAGGATGCCCAAAGTACTGTTCTAGACAATTGAGTCTCCATTGCACTCCTCATTTGTGACAACACTCACTTGTTCCTTTCCACTTTGAAATTTCAGCTATTTTTTCTTCCACTTACTGACTGTACAGTACTTTCTGCTTAACCGAAAGCTATTGCAGCTAACCAAGTAAAGCTTTGCATTGGTGATAGGCCTGGAGGGTTAAGATCACTTTCCTCAGGGAAGAACTGAATATTATTTCCTGCTGCAAGAGCACTTGAAGTTGTCTTTAGGAAATTAAAACAATTAAATATGTGGCACTGCAAAGTGCATCATGTGAGGAGAATCAAGAGGCACAAAAAGAATCATTTGCCTCTATCTAACATCTCAGCCCTTCTCAAAGAAAACAACTTAATCCTCTCTTTCCCTTGGCCTGTTATGGATCCTGGCCTCATTGAGTATGCAAGTTTAGGCCCAGGAGTGGGGTTTTTGCTGTCTATTGGCTTCTTTTGAGCTTCTACTCCTACTGTTTGGTTTTCCACTGCAGGTTTCAGTACAAGAAATAGTGCACAGATTCTCCACAGAAATCCACAGTATTTTAGCAAAGTGCTATTGCAAAAATGAGGTGGCTGTAGGTGTTTCAAATTCTGTGAAAGGTGTCAGCTTTCACCCTGAGTCCAACAGCTATTGATGATCATTAAGGACTTGCTTAGAAAGAAGGGTCTGCAGTAGATCATGCGTGACTTCCAGATAGGATTTGGGAAGGAAGTTACTGATGAGTGGGTTTACAAAGAAGGATGGTGTTTTGGTTTCACAGCAGCTAATTTCACCACGCTGCACCTACGGGACACGTTCATGCCAACTAGCATTTTAGATTTTAATTTTACTTGCATTATCCTTACCATTTTTTCCACAGTTGGAGATACCTAATGAAAACATGAAGACCGGAAAAAAAAAAATCCCATGCAGGTCAAACCCATTGCCCTGTTTGTATGTCAGAAATGACATCTTCTGTGTAGATGGTTCACGACCACTTATCCTGCCATTTCAACGCCTACTGATCATTTTTAAAACTGCTTGCATTTTGTTGAAATAGCCAGCAGTGGCAGAGCCACTGGGCTTTGATTTCCTCTTGCAGGGAAGCCTCAGGTCTCAGTTGCTACCTTTGATGTTTCCTGTACTATTAATGACTACTGTGGAGCTCCTCTCTGTGTGAGCTATGACACAGAGAGCCATTTCACTACTGCTGTGAGACACATTTAGTTGAGTTCCTTGAGTATATGTATCACTGAAAGAGTAGGCTTAGATAAAGCCAGAAACGTAAATTCTATACATATTTCAGAAAACATTTTCTACTAACCTGTGTGAAAGAAATACATCTGGAAAAAAAATACTGGTTTAAGAAAGGAAGGTGGCAGGAGCCATTTAATGTAATAGCCTATTACTGAGAAAGAAAGTATTGTAGAACTACTAAGTTTATGCATAAATTAAAACATATGAAGACATGTATTATAGCATCGCGTACAGATTCCTGTTGCAAAGAATCAGTTATGAAATTATTTCTGAAAAACTCCCTTTTGGGAGTTATCAATAGTTATCAACTTCATGTCATCTCCTATTGATGAGAAAAATGTGTACTATGAAAAATTTACCAGTGACTCCAGGCAGGAACATGTATATTTTTAGATGCAGAATAAGGCCAAATATTTTACTCCAGACACAGACCTCATTACCACTGAAATCCTTTTTCAATATCAAAATGTCATCAGAGGTGCTGAGTAGTCACAAAGCAGCAAGAGCCAGACCTCCTTTCATAAGCTTTTGGAGCTGGATTTAGGTGCCTAACTGTAGACACGTGACAACTTTAACCACTACTTCTTCATACTAGTTATTTTAGACCTATCATCTCTCTTGGATACTCTAGACCATGTGGTTCTGCTGACACATTGTGAGAATGTTCTTGCAACAGACAGGTACATTCTTCAATAATTTTTTTTGCTTTCATTACATATGGTCTGGGTGCCCTTGACATAATTTAAAAATACAGTGCAGCAGCACAATTTAAGATAAACCACTACCAATAAGCCAAGCAATTTAAATTCTCATGTCCCTTCCACCTTCAAACAAATTCCCTCAACTTACAATTCCTCTCAATATTCCTGGAGAAAAAAAAACAAAACAAAACCAAAACTAAACAAAACTAAAAACACAAAACAGATATGAACTCAGTAATGTGTCTTAAATTAATTTGAAATTACATTGCCATTCAGTAGTAAAAGAGTTGGCTGAGGTATTTGACCTACAATATCACTGTATCCTAGAAAACAAGTTGCAGAAGACACAGTCTTTCAAATGCAGGCAATGAAGTAAAGATGCAATTTTTGGATAAATAACTAGTGATGTTGTTCTAGAGGGTAGTCTCTTCCTTCTGCCTCACAGTTCTCTTCTTCAGTTTCCTACCCAATGGACCTGTATATACCAAAAGTCACTAGAGTGGTTAAGAGTTGGATCACAGAATGGGTTCAAATCAAGCCTGTATCCTTCTGACAACAGTTTTATATCACTGTATCGAATGATCCAGCCATAGCAGTCAATCTGCTAGCATTTTATACTTACTCTTCCTAGGTGTAAACAGTTAAGAATTGGGTCTTCCATCACTTCTAGCTTTTATAAGGAAACTGGGCAACATTTTACCTCCTATTTCACCCCTGAAACTATATCCCTGCACAGGTTCACAGCAGCGTAACTGAGCACGACATCTGGCAGAAAGCCTAGAATTTGACCCAGAAGGTTTATGGCATATGGAGATGATATTAACACACAACATGAGCCAAATCTGCATTCTGGCTGCTTAATGAAAATGCTGCCACCTCCACTGTTACATTTAACCTCTTATTTTAAGAAAACAGGCCTAACTGTTAGCCCACAAAATTTACTGCTTATCAGCCACAAGCGATTTGCATTTTGTAACTTTTTTTCTTGTTAATAACTTTTTGAGTAAAAGGAACTGAATAGTAATGGCTGGATTAGCAGCATTTCACTACACATTTAGACTATTTATTAAATTTACCATGAGGGTGGAGATGCACTTGAAAAATACATTCAGAGTGAAATTTTCACTTAAACTTAATGCAAGGAATTTACTTAAGAATTAGGCATCATAATAAAGAGATGGGTTTCAGTGTCATGACTAACTCACTTTTTTTTTTTCAGAGAAACCTTCATAAACCGAATTTTTTTCCTCACCTAGGAAACTAAAATAAAGTAATTTTTTTTTAAAAAATATGGTCAGCCAGAGTATTCAGTTCCAATTGATAGCAGACATTCCATTTTGCTTGAGACTTCCTAGCTGTTTCTGTCATTAAGTCTAAGCATTTTAATAAGGAATGTCAAGATATTTTGAGACATGGAATTATTTCAGGTAATGTAAATATGAATTCATTGAATGCACGGTCAGTGGAATGGTCACAATTAATTTTCTTGCCTTTATTTAGCTAATTCTGATTACCCAGAAGGTATAACAAGACACAAAGTGAAACAAAACATGTCCCATACATTGAATTGCTTCCTGGCTTCAATTATACCACCATTCCAAGCACCTCACCACTATTCCTTCAACAACATTACTGTATTTGTCTAACAGCTGAATACAATAGCACTAGTGCTGGGCTGAATTAACATCAATTAGCATTTAAATTGCACATTTAAATGAGTGCATTAATGGGCGCATGCAATTTATAACTCTCTCCCGTCCACTTCCACCCTTATCTAGTGCTAGAAATTTGTCAGATGGCCAGTATCAGTCTGCCTAATCTCAGACTTAGAATGACTGCTTGCCTGCATACTTTTAGCTGGTATGCACTCATTAAAGAAAAATTCTTATAGGTTGGCTTATAATTTACAATGCAGTTTGACATATATTTTGTCAACTGTATTTGATTTTACAGACACCTACCAGGAACCAAATTTACAGCCACTTCCCAATGCCTTCAAATGTGCTGCATGCTAGGCTGGAGCAAATTTGGCCCAGTGTCTCACTATCTATCCATAATGACTGCAATAAATTACCACCCGTGCCATGACAGCCCTCTTTTCCTCTGAGGTGGACTTCGAAATATCAAACTATTGTTCTTGAAGGCTGGTAAGAGTAAAGTACAAGTCAAAGTTGCCTACCATTAATTGCTAGCACCATTAATTAATTCATTCTAATCTGTATACCAAAACCTTTAGTGAGGGAGATCCTGGAGGATTAAATTATACAAAGTTTCTGTTCTCTGAAAGGAATTTGCAATATCACTGTATTATGAGAAACAGCTGGTGTCGTTCATTGTGTCATCATCATCATCATTGTTATTATTACTATTATATTAATTTAATATTATTTTATGAAAACAAGAAATTTGTACCACCTCAGATAATAAACTGAAATAGGTGCTGAGGTAGAAAAAAATCTTTTTTCAAAATCTTTTTCTGTTTTGTTTGTTAGTTCTGACTCCAAAGCCAAAACCACGTCAGTTTCACCACAAAGACCATGAGATTTGGAGCTGAACTGGACAACCACCTTTCAGCATGTGTGTCCCATATACCCCCACATTGCTCAGGTAGCACACCAAGTTTGCTCTCCGTGTGCTCAATGTGTGCAAGGACAGACTAGAATGTGGCTACAAGGCAACTCTGAGAATAGAAAACCACATGGACATAAATCAGGCTACTTCAAAATTATGCTATTGATAGATGGTCAATAGTAGATAGTTGATATTGACAGTAGATGGTCAATAGTAGATAGTCAATATTGATAGTAGATAGGTAAATTGCATAAAGACCTGAATCCAGCTCTAGACCATATCATTACTAAAAATGTAATAAATATATAAATACCTTATCAGAATAAAGTTTCAAAAGCAACTTTACATATCCACATTGAAATGTAAAACATCAGAGGCAGTAAAATCCATTTCAGACAGATTTGAGGGGAAATAATCTAAGCTACAATTAGCTGAGAAACACCAGTTATTAAAAGAAAATTGTAATAGGCAGAGACTTGTAGATGAAATACACCAGCAGTTGCAGTTGTGTGTTAATTTCATTTTATTTTGATATCTGGCTTCAAACACATAATGATACTTTTTCATGGACATATTCTGTTATATCATATCAATTCATCAATAGAAAAAAAAGCTCCAAAGATTTTCTTTGAATAACATACTACTATGGCAAACCAATTCATCAAGGTTAACCATTCTTCTTGCCTGCTACCTTCAAAAATTACGTCCTCAAGAGGAATTGCACAACTAAGTCAGATAGTGTGGGCAAATTTAATTAACAAAATGTCAGAGTCCACAGTTGTTACAGATGACATAAAGAGAAAAAGAGATAGGGCATAACCTTGAGGTACTTGTTACTGCTGCCAAATGCTTTAAAGGATTGCTCACCTGGACATGAAGCTTTCAGTCTGTGGCACAATTAATATATGTGTATATCACAGCATGTCCCTCAAAAGAGAATTTCAGTGTCATGTTTCTCACTGTCACTGAAGAAAGCCCAAAGTGTGTGGAAATAAAACACAAAGGGCTCTGCCAGAGCACCTCTGACACCCACACACTCGTCAGACAGGAGAGATCTGGACCCAGTGCTACTCTTTAATTGCAACCACGGCAGGGAAGCCCAAGCTTTGCCCTGCTCAGACTTACACTGGCAAACAGCCAGTGACCTTGGGCTGGCCACATGTTTGCATCAAATGGTGAATCTGCAGCTATCTTCTGCCTTACTATTGTGCAAGCAGGACTGATAGAAGCTAGGCACAGGGTTGTTAGGATGTAGCTGCCCCAGCCAAGAGGAGCAGGGCAGCAGGACTCCACACAGTGTCCTGGGGCTCTTTCTTTCTTATGTCACAGCACATGCTACCTTTGCAAAATCAACAGTGTGTTCTTAATCCTGAAAACGTCTATCATTCTCTGTTCTATCTATACTAGTTTTGTGGGAGAGAATACCAGAATTTTGTAAATCCCAACAGAATGATTAAAAGTCTGAGACCGAATAAGCTCTAATATTCTGCCATTATTCTGGGCCAGTGAAAGCTCAAAGTGTAAACACCAAGTCTTGCATTTTGCTTTGGGTAAAAGAAAGGAGATAATTGACTATAATTCTATGATTTCAGACTTTCCTAATTTCAACAAGGAGTGTCCTTCCTGGTCCCTTATCAGCCTGTCCACTGCCATCCCATGGAAAGGGGTAGCACAAGCCTAGCACCTCATTTTCCTCAGCAACGCACGTTCAGGAGATGCAAAGCCTATTTGAGGGTGCCAGAGGAAAGAGTAAAGACCTACTTTCCCTAACTACATAATTAAAAGGTCTTTAGCTGGAATGACCAAACGAATTGATACTGTGAAGAGCGGCTTAAAGAAAACATTTAAACATGTCCCAATAAACTTGTTACAGTGTACCCATAGTTTGGGAGTTGCAGAAAGAAGCAGTAGGAAGATTAAAGATTTAATTATGTATCAGGAGCAGAATGGTAAACTAGTGAGGAGTTACAGAGAGAATTAAATCTTACACAGGACTTCTAAAAAGATCTGCAATAAGCTAAACAGGTCAAGATTAACCCAAGAATAAGATGGAGCAAGGAAGGGGGGAATTGAATACAATGGCTTATAGGAATAACTCTGTCTTGATAAAATTCTTTTAAATGCTTATACATGGTACAAATATATCAGTTCTCTAGTCTGAACTATCACTAGTATGAGAACACCTTCCAGACTACTAGTATTTGGGAGTACAATATAAAATGGTTTGGTTTTTTTAAAAAGAATACTGGATATTTATAGCAGAACACAGTAACTGGTGGCAACAAGATAATAGTTATTAAGGTTTAGCAGACAGTACTCTATATTTGGTATTTCAGGAAGACGCAATGAAGTGGAGTGTTTTTATTAGTATTTACTGAGAAGTCCATAGAGCCATCTCTAAAGATTCATGTGGAATATAGTTGTTATTCTTAGGCAGAAACAATTTTCAGAATTTTCCAGGCAGCCTCACAATGAGAGAAATTTTCCCCTAACATAAACACTGTTGGGAAATTGCTCTTTCTAGACATCTTTTCTTAGGCTCTGTTCTGATAGAAATGAACTAAAACAAAACCTTAAGTAGTGAATGCGTACAAAGAGCATTCATTGTTTGATTCACATTCCCCAAGGAGTGCTAAAGCCTTCGGAGATGTCAAATCATCATAAAGGACAGACTGCAGAGAAGCACTGCGTGAAAGAAGAGAACATTATTAGAATTCAAGAATAATAAAATAACATGGTTCACTGTTAGAAGTAACACTGATTTACACCAGCTAAGGATCTCTCTTTGCTGATGCTTCTGATACGTATCTTGAAACACACTCTGTATATGCAAACTTCTAAAACAATTGCTGTGTACACATACTGTGTTAAAAGTACTGAGTTTTCATATGCTTGATCTGTGGGTTATCTGAAAAACTTTTGCTCAAGAGCTGCATGGCCTATATATTAATGAGGGGGAAACAAGGAGAGGTTTACTGCAGAGCTTGTTCTCTGCAAATAGGTCCTTTCATTGCTCCTGGTAATGTGTTTCTTTTCCCCAGCAGCCTTACTACTTCCCTGATCTCTGCTGTTCCCTTCCCCCTAACCAAGACAAGCAGAAATGAGGAAGAGAAGAAAGATCATTACCCCCATCTGCCTCACACTGGTCTACAGCACCCTGCAGTAACAGAGGGAGGCTACTGGGAGCAGCATAGGAGTAGAACTAAGCAAAAACATAACAATTTACTGCTGTTACTTTCCTTTTTATCATACATTCCTAAAGCTAATTATAAAGGATTAGAAGATTGTGCCTCTTCCTGCACAGAAATCCTGTTGTTTACTGTCAAGCTGAGGCGCCAGTCAGCTGAGCTACAAGAAAGTGGTACTGCGGCACAAGTGTACAGGGAAATGCCTTCAGCCAGTTCCCAAAGTAGTTACGAACAGGGGCACAATGCAGCCCGAGCACACAGCAGAGGGGCTGAGTGTGCAGAAGAAGACAGGAAGGCTCCACATGTCCCTGCAAGGACAGATGCCCACGAGTCTCCCCACCACCCCACAGTGCCCTGGTCCATACTATTAAGTGGGGAGGCCATATCCAGACAGGGAAATGGTTTCCTGCCTAATTCATCTCTCAAATCCAACCCAGATTGAGTTTGGGAGAAGTGTCTTTAGCCTGGACAATGATCAGAGTAGCAACATGCTAAAATTTAATATAGACAATCAGTTCCAGGTGCCCAGGAGGAACACATGGCACTTCGTTTTCTACTACACCTCTGAGGCCAGGATCCTGCTCCCTATTGTACCCATGTGGGTGACACTACAACCCTTGTGTACACACCATCATTTTACCACTGATATTGTGTCCATCCACCCATGTTTTGAAGGTTTTTACCTTGTCACCATCCAGCCACAACAGCTGCAGCTGGTATCACAGCCTGGCAAGGTTACCCCACTCTCAGCTTGCTGGGGCAACGGCACACTGAGACAATCCAACAGCCTGTGGTCAGCAGAGAGAAGATGGCAATTATGCCTGGCTGTGGACCTCGCTCAGTAAACCTAGGAGGAGCAAATGCTTGATGAACACTCGCAGTGAGGCATGCATCTGCCCTCTCCACAAGTATAAAAGGAAAGGGATATAGCCTAACTGTCTGCCATGGAATCCATATCCTAACCATGCTGGATTAGGGGGTAAACCTGGTGAACAACATCGCAGATATATTTTAAGACTACATGCTGAATGCAACAAAAAGTCAGTTGGGATAGAGCCTCAAGTCTGAAAGGGCTGAATACTGAGTACCTTCATTACCCACAAAGTGATGTAAAAAAGAATAGTCAATTAACCTGAAGTTACTGGTAGAACCTGACAAGTGCTTAAGCACTCTAACAAGCTCTGTCTGTCCTCTTTGCAAGGCAAAAGTAAGAAGTAAATCATTACACCAAGATGTGTGTTTTGCATTTAACATGAAAAATCAGCCTTCATTGAAGTTGGATACAACAATCAAATTTCCTATAATGGTCCTTTATACAAAAGTAAAACCATTCCCTACTGTATCATGAATGCCAAAAGTGTAATATTAATAAGGAAAACCTGCTATTATTGCAAATTGGTAAAGAGCAAATTCCTGAAATATGGAAAAGGGGAAAGGGAGAGAAAAGAAAGGGGAATGCAAAGGGGAGAAAAAAGGATCGGGGGAGAGAAAGGGACAGGGAAAGGGAAAAGGAAAGCAGATATTTTTTCTTGGTAGCTCTAACTCAATAATCTCTAATTAGAATAATTTTATTCATTCAGACAGACTTTATTTCCATTAATATTTTTCCAAGTACCTGAAAAAAAAATATTCTATTTCTTTTTTTTATACATCTCTGCTTTTGGAATTAACTCTTCAAGGAGCAAAGAGGCTGATGGAGATTCCTGCATGCATGCAAAGCAAATTGTACTGCCTACTCCTTTACATCAGCTTCAAATCAAATTGTAATAGGCAAGAAATTGTTCACTCCTAAGTGCTTTTGTAGTTCCATTCCTGTTTAGATCTGGTAAGAGTTATGTCAAATTATTTTGTAACAATTTGAGTTCTTGTGTATCTATTATTTACCACTTCAGTGATTTAAAATTCAGCGGAAATTTCAGTGCTTTTGCTGCTGAACTGAGCTAGATCGGCTGGAGAAGGAGGGAGGGAGAACAATATGAGCAAACAGTGCCAATATACTAGTTAAATGAGGCTTCTGGTTGTTTTTGTGTTTGGATATGCAGCCACAGGTGTTACTCATAGTAAATTTGATATATGCCACTTCAATTATTTTTTCCTATTAATCCTTCTCCTATACATTAATCTTAAAGGTCTTTTTTCACCTAAATTATTCTGTAATCCTTTTCCAATATATTCCTTCTCTTTTCGTGATTGCCTGTCCTGTAATGCTTTAAAAGGACAAGTAATACATTCACAAAAGTAAAAACTTGAGCCTTTGCTGTCTTCCACTTTCTGAAAGGACTTTGTGACATGTCTTCAGCTGTATAAGTTAGAGATGGCATTAGATTACGCAACCTTCTCAGCGTCCTCCCAGTACAAGGTTTTCCTTCATTGTAGCCATGTTCATTTTCAGACATCTCAAAAGATGGATCTTCCCTCTTCCCTGCTGCCATAGCCTCATCTTATAAACTGAATGGATATTGTCTCAAAAAGCTGGTTAGAATCTTAACCTTAGTTTTTATGGAAGATATCCACCTTTCCATTACAGTTGTGCAAAAGCAATCAGTGACTATTCCACATAAATACTGCTTTGTTAGAAGAAGTGTATATGCTGTTAAAGTACATAATTGGTGCCCTTCAATGCTGTTACCTTACACGTAAGTATATTCCTAGATATGCTGTAATAAGGCGCTTCAGGAGGTAATCACACCATCTAACTTCAGCTGGCCGATATAGTCAATGGCAAAAGGTAGGCACCTAACGCAAGCATTTCACATTGCTCTCTGGTGGAGCCTATTTTTTTTCCATTAGTGGGTACAGTGTTTAGGTGCTCATTTTAGTACTTAAATTGGATGCCTAAAGTCTGAAAACATGAATACTGTACTTTGTGACTTTACTATCTTAGATCTCCATTGGCTGTTATACATCATATTACGTGACAAATTTGGGCTCACAACATGGTAACTATCTAGCTCTCTTCCTTTAGAGACTTGTTCACCTAAATTGTACTTTTATAACAAAGACCTCTCACTTATTTCTCGTGAACTGAATTGCACTTTCCTCTGGCGTCATTTCTGTTCTTCATACATACGTGCTATATTTCTCAGCCTACAACAATTGTTTCTATTTCCATTCAGTCTGATGTTTGTGCAATTTGCCTAATAACTTTTCCTCATTCCGAACCCCTTATGAACTATGAGATTTGAGCAAAGTAAAAAAGACAAATATTTCTTCACCTACCAGAATATTAATATTCTGTCTCAAGAAGAATACCGCACTTTTTCTCCAGATATGTTACTGTCATAAGAAGGTAATATTCTATGCTTAAACACATTTATCGCCCGTGTTACTTTCCCTTGACCATTAAATATTTTTATTATATTGGGTAACTAAAAACCTTATGATTTGTTACAGATCTTCCAGAGCTGCTGACAGAGCTAATTGCTAAATTGTCACTGATCTATGCTCTGGGTAACTTTATTATCCGCCTTTATGTCACCTCCAATCCTTTTGCACAGAAGCTTTATTAGGCTTTAACATTCATTGAATTTGACCAAACAAATTGACCATCTTGTTACATATGAGAACAAGATTAGTAATTTGACTGTATCTTTTACCTGGGAAACTTAAGGCAGCACATCAATTTTCAAAGGTCCCTCACTTGCTCTATTTCATTTCACTTTCCTGTCCCCAATCTGTTTGCTTTCCCGTAAGTCATTCTTGTTGCTTTTCAGTCCATTCTGGGTTGATAGAGTCCATTACTTCTCCAGGACTCAGGAGAAGAATACACTGCTTGTGCAGTGTCATGTAGCCAGCCAGAATCACTAGCAATTTTCAGCTGCATTTGCACTTGCAATAGGGGATCTTGACAAAACAAAGCATTCCTGAAAGCCAACTACATTCTTCAATGTTTGCATCGTGTGTTCAGAAATAAAGCTTGTGATATGGACACAGGTGGAAACCTGAAAGAGCAAAAGATGGGCATCCAAATAACTAATTACTTAGCTCCAGCTGAAGGAATGAACTGTGAATTAGTGTGGTTGCATACCCTAAACCAGAATGATTTTTAAAAGAGTGGGTTACATACTGGTTTCTCTCCTTGGTAGAGTTACTTTTGTCTGGTTTCTTCCCTTCTGTTTTTTTCCTAAGCTCTTCAGCTGATATTAAGTTTGTTATGTCAGCATGTTAGTCAATCTTATTGCAGCTTTAATCAAGCTGGCAGACTCTAGCTCTGTGGTGGTTTTATGACACGGTTGCTCTTACAGAGTACTCCCACACGACAATGGAAAATACAGTGACTCAGAGCAGCAGGTGAGAACTTACACTTTCAACCAGCTTCTTCGATGGATGAAAAAATCTCACAGAAGCCTGCCATAGTGAGAGTTTATAATGCTGACTTCTAAACTCATTCTCTTTTATCACACCTGTACTGATAGACTGCAAACTGTTGTCCTACTAATTTCCAAGATAATTAGGAAAAGCAGAAACCCCTTGTTTCTCTCTGATTCCATTTGTCATAAATGCACATATAGGAAGTTTCTTAATCAGATCTATACTTCTTAAAGCCCATTACCTTGTCTTCTCCTGATAATGGCTAGTATTAGATGTTTCAGAAGACATGCACAAAATAGTCACAAAATAATGCATCTCTAAAGCTCTCTAAAGAGTAAGTTCACTGCAGCCCTAAATGCCTAGAGGCAGATATATGCCTTGAAGTATGTGACATTGCAATCAATGAAAAAATTCTATTAAAGTTTACTGCCCTTACTAGTGTAGTTTTTAGTGTCTTTGTTACCTATTGAAAAGTCGCGTGTAAGAGTCCTGCTAAAATCCAAAGTGTCAGTAGTAACATACAACAATTAGAGCAATAGACTGCTTGCTTTTTGTGTGAAAAAGAAATGTTTCCATCCAAGTGCTTCAGGTTTACCAGTTTGTTGTCTGCCTTTCCATTCTTGGAATATTAGCTTGAGTGACAACAAACTCATAGTTTACCTCCTCCAAACTTCTCATAATCGTTATATATTTTTTATATGAAGTTTCTTATTTCCTTCCTCCTAAATGAAACAATGTCCATTCTTCTCACTCTTTTTTTTTTCTCACTATGTCAATGTTTTTTCACATCTCTTGTTTTGAGATTCCTTGTTTGCCTCCAATCATTTTGGCGTTTGCCACTCATGTATGCAGACCATAAATCTCCATATATACATATGTAACACATATTTAGATAGTATCCATACTCATACAGGAACCATTTTTATTGTTTCTAAGAAAAGGATGTGGCAGGATGGGGAGATGCAGCTAGGAGTAAAGGCAGTGAAACCAAGTGAGCTTCTGCAGTGATCAGAGATAAAATGAGCAATAACAATGTTTCCAGCCTTGTTAGAGGCTGAAGGAAGCCCAGATAACTCCTCACAGGTTATACACAAAGGGCAGAACTGGTTTACATTGCCATCAAGTTCCACTTCGGTGAAATTTGGTATTAAATGTACAGGGAATCCTGACAAAAAAAAAATCAGTTCTCTGTTCTTCCTCTCCTTCCTCAATTTCCTTCCTTATTTCTTGCACACCTACACTACTTTTCATGTAAGTGTTTTGTGCCTCACAGTTCAATGTGAACATTTGGTTTGTGTGCAAGATATCTCTTTGCATTTTAGGTAGCTATTAGTATCAACAGCGTATTTGTATATGTTACTGTTTAATCAGCTTTACCATGCAAGAATAAACAAACATTTACGTTATATTCAATTCAGAACCCGTGTCTTTTGTAGTCATTAACTAAGACAGAGTAAGACAGAGAATACTGCATATTTCAGCTGAAAAAAAACATTCATTAACAAGTTCCCCCATTAATGGCTAAAGATTAGTTAGTATATCTTACACCTCGCTGCATTTATTTCCTAGAACTTTTGCAACCATTATTAATAATGTCAAGATTTTATACTCCCTAGTACTCTTACATATGCACATAACATCTGTTAGCAAAGTTTCCCAACATATTTGGGCAACTGAAAGGTTTGGCATGATCCCTAGACCAAAATTTTCTGCAATGAAATTTCTGAAATCAGCTTGCTTACATTGAAGGGACTTTCATCCCTAATACAGGAATTTCTGCTGTTAAATGCACATGAAAAAGAGTCAAACATTTATTGCTAAATATTTGAAGAAGGCACTGAATTAACTCTTTGAAAGACAGAATTATGCAAAAGTTGGTGACCACTCTAAAATATTTAGACTTCTCTAATTGTAACCTGAAAATATGGTTCAAGGTTGGGGTTTTTTTTGTTGTTTCTTCCTTCTTCTCCCTCCCTCTTCAACGTCTATCATAGCAAATGCTAGAAAAAGAGATAAAAAACAGTTTTCCCATTACAGGACTTATGGCTTTGGGACTGCAAGGTGCACTAAGAGATAAGAATTCAGAATTAAAAAAGAGCATGATAAGACACTCTAAGACCATTTCACTCTCTGAAACTACCTGTTCTAGGAGACCTTTTCTGGGTGTGCATTTTATTTGTCATAGAGCTGTGGTCAGTGAAACAGTAGGAATTGGCTAGTGCAACTGGACTGGAACCAGCAAATAATACACCTGCAAAGAACTGTTCACTGTGAGTCAAACTCTGCTGAACAAACTGTTGTAAGTACTCCTAAAATATGTGGACTGTGAGGGGAAGGAAAGAAGCAAAGCTTTTTAAATACCACGCTTTTTTACATTTAGGAATACATTGTGAAAATTCAGTTGTACACAAAATTACATGTATGCTAAGTGTAGGCTAGTGTTACTACAATGCACTGTTTTGTAAGATGTTTAAATACGGATCAGAATAGGAATATAAAAATCATGTATAGTCTAGTCTGTTTCCCTCACATACGGCAGAGCAAATAATTATGTGATTTGAGAGGCATAATGACAATATTGTGCCTATAATGCATTTGCCCAAAGGTACACTTGTGCATATGTTTTCTATTCATTTTTGTTCTCTACTGCACATTTCTCTCAACTTAATTATTCCATTGATTGTAATTAAGCTCCCTCTAAGCCTGTGAGTACGGAGAGCATTTTCAAAAAAAAATTGAGTAAGCTGACTTGCTTCTGAACCTTTTCTAGACTCTTACAGCTCTGTAAAATGCCTGACAGGCAGTATATCGGAGAATAAAAATGCATTTTATTTTAGGGACATTCTATGACTTTATCCATTTTAAAAAGAGAGAGGGAAAATGTGCTGATTTTCAAACTATGGAAATCAAATCTATGGCAATTTTTTTAACCCATTATTCTTGTTATTTGTATTACCTCAGCTCCTATTATAATGTGAGCATCCCTAGAAAGAAAAATATTCCTGTATGTTAGTTGCTAAAAAAGCATACATTAAGAAACACTCACTGCCCAGAAAAAGGCCTTATACACAGATACCTTGTATGGACTGATGAGAAGAAAAAAGAAAGCATGATAGTAACTAGATAATAACAGAACTAACTGTGTAACTAGATTTATTTTTTGCATAAAGCAGTAGTCTCAGTTTGCCACCTGTCTAACCATCTCAACATTGCAACCTATTTTCATAACTTGAAGAAATTCTTTGGATTATCAAATGTTCATATAAAATTGAACTGTCTCAACTGCATTGTAGCACACAATGGCTGTATTTTCTCTCTCTTTCCCTCTCCCTCTTCCCCAAAGCAAAAAGCTGTTCCATAGGAACAAGTGGTGATGCAGTAGCTTTATAATATAAGCAGTAAATGATACGTTGTGTATATATGCTTCCAAGGTGAAGGTGCTAGTGAGAAGCTTGTATGAAGTCTGTTTTCATCTAGCTTAATTAATGACCAATGAGATTGCCTAATAACTTAGCATAACCATGTCTATCAATACTGTCTATCAATTATGTAATATATTCTAAAATAGGATAATTTGAAACCTATAGATATCTAAAGATTTCTGGTCAAAGCTGATGCCAGATTTGAATCAAAAAAAAATAGGAAAATATTTAATTAAAAACAAATAGCAAAGCCTCATATATGTGATAGCGTCTAACATCAGATGAAAAATAGTATGTACAAAATCAGATTGGAGCATAAGAGCTCACTTTCTTACCTTAAGCCCTCTTGTATCTTCTTAATATACTCATAGAATCATAGAATCATAGAATAACCAGGTTGGAAGAGACCCACCGGATCATCGAGTCCAACCATTCCTATCAAACACTAAACCATGCCCCTTAGCACTTCATCCACCTGCGCCTTAAACACCTCCAGGGAAGGTGAATCAACCACCTCCCTGGGCAGCCTGTTCCAGTGCCCAATGACCCTTTCTGTGAAGAATTTTTTCCTAATGTCCAGCCTAAATCTCCCCTGGCAGAGCTTGAGGCCGTTCCCTCTTGTCCTGTCCCCCGTCACTTGGGAGAAGAGGCCAGCACCCTCCTCTCCAGAACCTCCTTTCTGGTAGTTATAGGGAGCAATGAGGTCTCTCCTCAGCCTCGTCTTCTCCAGGCTAAACAACCCCAGCTCTCTCAGCCGTTCCTCATAAGGCCTGTTCTCCAGCCCCCTCACCAGCTTCGTTGCTCTTCTCTGGACTCGCTCCAGAGCCTCAACATCCTTCTTGTGGTGAGGGGCCCAGAACTGAACACAGTATTCGAGGAGCGGTCTCACCAGTGCCAAGTACAGAGGGAGAATAACCTCCCTGGACCTTCTGGTCACACCGTTTCTGATACAGGCCAAGATGCCATTGGCCTTCTTGTCCACCTGGGCACACTGCTGGCTCACACTGCCCTCTCCTCCAGGCAGCTTTCTAGACAGACTTCTCCTAGTCTGTAGCACTGCATAGGGTTGTTGTGCCCCAAGTGCAGGAAAAACAGAATGGTTATGAAAAAAATGTATTTTTACAAATAACTCTTATTTGATAATTCTGGACAGAAAATTGTTGAAAATGGTAATCAGATTTTTACAACAAACTGTATAATATTTAGGCTATAACATGCCAGTGGGATTGATCTGATTATACCTGACCTAGACAGGCTAAGCTCACAAAGTATTTGGGAATATCAATATCTTTATGAAAATTTAGTCATCACGGTCACTGAATATTCACAACTTCACTGAAGTTTCAAAACTTTAGTGATTCATTTTGTAAAAACAGATGTCTAAAATAGATCAGGTGAACTGCACCTTCAAAGTGTATATATTTCTTCATGAGTTATAAACGGAGGGTAGGACAGTTGTCAATACCACATCACAGAGATCTTATATTCAGTTAGATACTTCCTATCCTATATGTTATCTGATGTAATCTTTTCTGGCTGGTCAAGAAGTCAACTATGAGGATTTAATCCTTCTCTAAAGCAGACAGAATAGTAAGAGCAAAAAGAGAGATTTGTAATAAAAAAAAAAAGTCTGAGTGGAGGAGGATACGATGCAGTACCACAGGTCCATTAACTACTTGCCTCATACACTGAAGTTTCTGAAAGAGGAAAGTAATAGTTCATTCCTGAAGCACTGATATTTTCCCAGAATTTTTAGCTTTAGTATTCCCAGAAAAAATTCTCAACAACCTCTCTTCTTGCTGCAGGCAGCAGAAGTGAAGTACAACTCTTATCCGAAACAACACCTTGCACAAGTGAGTCGTGTGTCAGCATACGTAAGAGGAATAGGAGGTCATGGACCTCCAGTGACTGTTGTATCAAGATGGGACAGCAAGAAAACTTCTATCCTTAAGTATTTAGAATTTCTATAGTGATATAGGGAATGTAACTTTTTCCTTTTTGCAGATTTAGCATACGTGAATCACTGTTTAGCATAAACATATTTAGTATTTTGCAGACCATATGGTAAGTAATGTAACAGCTTAGATGGGCTGATATTTATGCCTTGGATTCACTATGCCATGGTGTCTTACAGACTTTCATGCACTGGGGGAACTGGAGAACTTACTCATGACAGCTATATGCCGGTGCATTTAGATAAACTTGTGCAAAGATATAGGGAGCAAGAGATGATTCTGTACAATGATAAAACTCATGTGGTTTATTCCTGCACAGTCTATGGTGAGGATGGAATTAAGTTTCTTCTTAGGAGCCTGTACAGTGCAATTTTTCAGATTTATGGCTAAAATAATGTTGATAACCCACCAATGTTGCACCAAGCTGTTGCTTGCATATTGCCAGCGTATTGTCTTTTTCCCACTCTGTCCCCCAGACTACTTGCTGGTGGGCATGTTGGGAAGGTACTAAGCTGAGACAACTGATCTGAACTGAACAGAGATATATTCCATACCATATGATGTGCTCAGAAATAAAAAGTTGAGGTAGAGGAAGAAGAAATGCAGAAATTTGGCTTTCAGGGTGGCGATTGCTCAAAGACTAGCTAGGCATCGATTTTCTTGGGTGGGTTGATGAGTGAATTCTTTGTGTCACCTGTTTTATTTTTCTCTTTCCTTCATCTATTGAACTGTTTTTATCTTAACTCACAAGCTTTATCGCTTTTTTTCATCCTGTTCTCTCCCCCATACCCTTGCACCTGATACGGAAGCGCCACGCTTTCTAACTTTTATTTAGATGATTACTTCACTAGTTTCCAGTGACCCACCTTGGCGTTTACCACATAATACCATGGTAGCCAGGAGAAAATAGAATCTCTTTAAGGACATTCACAGCAGTAGGGCTGGATACTGCTCCAAATAACATCAGTGGTGAGGTTCCTATTTGCTTCAGCGCCCAGTATGTTTCAGTCCCAAGATAAAACAAATCACATCCTGAACTCTGAGCTAGAGCACAAAGTAAATAACAAGAAGGTAGGCTACCAAATCAGTGTCTTTGTGCAAATCTCTCTGGAATTATTTTACAGTTTTGTCCAGAGAACTGTTTAAAATGTTGGATAGGATTCAACTGCAAATGGGATCTCAGCAGATTCTTCACTAGAGACCATGCTCTGACAGTATGTTACAGTTACTCTGAGGGATTTATCAGTTTACACCATTTTTATCCCTTCAATAGAGACTGCACTGATTTAGTACAGTACTAATTTTCATTATATTTAATTAATCAAATATTTTACAATAATAAATTTGTTATGTCAATACAATTACTTTCATCAGCTATATACATATAATCTCATCAAAAAACAATACCATGTTTATTCCAAAAGACCTAATTTCATTATAACAATAATCTCTGGTGTTAAATACCAACATCAGTTCCTCCATGATTTTTCCAGTGATAATTTCATGCTGACCATTTTAACACTTTCCAGGAAATCCCATCTTCTATATTTTTCAATTATTGATGAGTAATTATTTGTGTCCTTGGCTATTCTGTCTTCCAATATCTGTTATAAATCAATGTCAAGATTTTAAGAACTGCACTGAACATTTTCAAAGAAATTCTGACACAAGTTTTCTGATTCTAAGAATATCATTTTAAATATGATTGTTGTGTCCTGACATTATTCTTAATCACCGGCAGAAGAAAAAAATATTGCATTAGCATAATTTTTCAGACAAAAGCATGAGAAGGAGAAGTCTATTCAATATAAGACATATAAGTCTACCTTATCAGGGCATTTCTAAGCTTTTCCAGTAGGTATTTTCCTCCAGAAAACTGTAGAGTAGTAGCTGGTGAGTATTTCAGACTTTCTTACACTGTGACACAAAATTACCATCTTTTTCCTGAATTAACACCTGTATAAGAGATTCCATTTTAATTTGTTCTCTAAGGATAATTTTAATATATAGGCCCCTCAGTCTTTTACCAATTCAAACACTAATCTGTACTTCTCATTTTTCCCATGCTTTTAAAATGTCAATTACTTTGATGTAAAGAATATCTTCAATGCAGTTCTTCTGCCTATATTTTGATTCTTTTCTAAGGTGTCACCAGCAATGTTAACTCTCAAGTCATGTGAAACACCCTTCCACATTTCAAGAATACTCACACAATTAGATTTTGTTTCATAAATGAGTACGTGGTTTTGTTTATTACCAGGGCTCATAGCTAGTACTAATATATAGATCACTGAAGAATACCTTCTTTCTCTGTATTCTGATACCTAGACCTTTTATATCAGTTTATTTTACAGACCCATGAGAAAAGGATTTTATATTATTTCACAGATCTTTGAAAGTCTTTGCAAGTTGTATTGAAGTCAATTTTGATTTGACAGGAATTTTATTAGATCAAAACTTTCAATATTGTCAGATACTTACAAAAAATGAAATGAAAATGAAAAAATTAATTCATTTTCTACAACAAAAAGTCATGATGATCATAATAGTAATAATTAAAATTACTATAATGCATTACAATTATACCAATCACATTGCCAATCTGGAATATCTATTACAATTTCAACATTCATGAACAATGATATAGATGGTGTTCCCTAATTATAAACCCTGCAGAAAAACTAACCTCTCTCAGGAAAATGACATATTTCTTTTTACTGCATATTAAGGGAGAAAACAACATAGCAGCAACAGTTTTTACAATACAGGCTTTAAATACTTCAGTACTCCAGTAGGAAGAAATGATCAAATTAAAATTTAAGTGAACATATTACTGAGATGCTAGATTCAGTATATATCACCCAGTGGATCACTTTAATAACTTTTTTCAACTGCATTGCTACATTAAAAATTAGGTTTAAAAGATTTTAAAGGTTTTGCATGGTCTTTCACAAGGCTGAGCATCTGGACAGGTCTGAGTGCAATTGATTTATTTGCAAACAGACCAGTGGACTACAGTTTTAATAGTAAATATTTAAGGTTTTTATTTCCTCCTGAGCTAGAGAAATAAATCCTACAATCTGACAGTGTATTATTTTCAGAAGTATTTTGTTTTATCAGCCTCAATCTTGCTGCCCGTAGTTTTCTGTTTATCTTGGGGGGGAGGGGGGGAGGGAGGTATGGAAAATGTTAACTTAAATGCTAAAAAGAAGTGCATAAAAAAGTTAAATAAAGACCTGTGGAGGAGGTGAACATTTAGAGTAGGTACTTCAAGAAATTCTTCCACTTCTAGGCAGGAGAGTAGACGGGCACAAAATGTGAAACATTATAATATTGTGGTTAATGTCAATAACTAGAAATGATTGAAAACTGCATTCTTGCATCCCTCTGCCCTGCGGAACTCCTAGCAAAATCAACATTCATACTTCATGGAAACACAGAGAGGAACAGTTACCACATATTGCATTTTGGGCATAAGAAAGTTTGGGATAAAAGAACAGACATTCCTACTCCCTTTCCTTTCACTTTTCACTCTTTAGTTAACTTCCATAATCATGAAGGTAAAAGCCTTATTTTCATCATGTTTAAATTTAGATAACAAATATTCATACAACTTCACAGATGTATCCTCCTTTCATTTACACATTTTTATACAAGTGTTACTTAGCTGACTACACAGGAGTTATTGACTAATTTTATATGTATGAATGAGATAAAAGTCCAATGGTGTGCAGTGTTCTGTGTTTGCAAACAAGAGACTGAAAAAAAACATTTTTCATTTTAAAGTATGATGCATCATATGCTTCTTAGATGCTAAAGCATATTTAAACGACAAATGTACATTCAGGTAACATACCGTACCAGTCAAAGAGTAGCTGTAATAAATACAATCTTGTATTGAACTCTATCTGATATATATAGGAGGGTTTTAATCATACTGGAAGAACTCCTGGGTTTTTTTATAACCTTGCAAAAGTAGCATCATGCTTTTCTTACAGCAGATGTGTGTGAAGCTCAACACAAAATGTACTACGTCAAAGGAAACAAGTATCAATATCTAGTAGTTATAAATTCAGTTTAATTACTATAATGACCTGCTAAATACTCAGGTTTAGAAGCAGAGCAGTTTAAAACAACCTTCTCTTTTCAGTACTTTTTTCTGAAAAGCAGATGATAAAAAAGATAAAAGACTAGTTTTCTGGAGTTTTGTGATGTAACCGATTCAGAGCAAAGAAGTGTGGATTTCATTGCAAGCTTTGCTGCTATCCTTCTGATATCTGGCAATTCAATTTCCTGAAAGTCTTTTTCCAGCTAAGAGTCCTTGCTGTCGTATCTATATATTTTTTAAATTTTATATAATAGGACTTGTCCTTTGCTGGCCTATCGTTGACCTTAGCTCAGCTGCTGTATTAACAGTAATAATTATAATAGGAATAGCTGTAGTAGCCTAGTCACTCGAATGTAATTCCAGTGTTGCAATCCATTTCAGTGCAATCAACACTATTTCTTTAAACAAATAAATCTTCAGGTTTGGGGAATTTCTCATTATCCATATACACTGCCATTAATTTTTTCTGCAGAAGATTCAGAATGAGGGAAAAAGCTGTGTTGCTGGCTTTTATATGATTTGGCTTTTATTACAGCAACAGTGACTGATAGAGTTATTCCCTTATCTACAAAAACACGAGCAGACTTATGCAATTTTAATATCTACAGCTAAGGCATATAGTTCAGCAGAGGAGTTCAAACTTTCTCATGCAGCTCTAGTTACGCAGAGATTTAGAACATTCCCTCTCTCTCAACAGCAACCATTAAAGTATCTTATAATGTTTAAATTATATTTAAATATTTACAGATGAGAAGAATCAGCTTTCATGACCAATGTGTGCCACCTAAGGTAATAAATTACTGAAAATTCAAGCTAGTATATTGTTTCTGGTTTTGTGGCTTTGTATTACCCAGACACTGTAAGTCAGCCAGGCAACCTGCTTACTCAGACCCGTTCTCTATCCTTACCACTTTCACATCACTCTGCAGATTGCACCAAATCTCATAACATCTTGGCAGGAGGAATCACCTGCAGCCATGCTCTCCATAGAGTGGAGATGTAAGGAAAACTCCATAAAGCCCTCAATAAGCTTTCCTGAGTTTATTCACCTATTTTTGTGTTCCTGTCTTTCCTCAGTTCATGTTAAATTTGTCTTTCTTAACTTCTTCCTTCTACCATCCCATTGCTTCCTATTCTGTAGAATAAAATCTAAGTGCTGACATGGTGTTTGCAATAATTCCGTTTATCCTAACTCACAGCTCAAAACAGAACCATGAATATAGTAGGTTTTACCTAGTTGTAGCGTACATATTGGAGAAACAAATATCAAATGAACAATATTCTAAATAATGCTTGAGAAGATTATTGGATGAGAAAAAAAAATCACATTAGAGATTTAAGTGAAGTGTAAAATAGCCACATTTTGTATGTAATGTTTGGTTGTAATGCTCAAAACTTCCATGAGAAGTAAGGAAATATACTTACCTACTTTTCAGCCTGGAAATTGTTAACATTCTCAGAAATATTTTCCATCTATGATATTAAGATTTTTGCTGTACTTCAGAAACAGTCTTGCAGTATGAGATCTATGCAATATAGTACAGAAATTTTAAACACGTATTTTACCTTTACAAGGTAATTACCATTTGTTCTCTTTTCAAACCATAACAAAATACTTTTGAGATTTTTAGTATTATTGTAATAACTAATACCTTATACTTTGTTATGTACACTGTGTTTCTCTTAAGCCCCTGTTGTGCTATTTGTGCGCAAGCTCATACACTAATTTATGCAAAAGTCTATGAAAAATTTTCTTAGTCAAGAATTTCATCAACTAAATATGTAGTTTCCTCTGTATATAGCAAAGAGTGAAAACTCTCTCAGTATAGGTATTCAGCAGCTGTGTAGGACAAACCTTGTCACGCAACTCCATTAATGGACTAAGTTAAATACATTCACCTTGGTTTATATTTTCTAATAAATTTGTACTAGTGTCTACTATAAATATGACTCAACTTTGGTGGAATAAGTAATATGGTGCTATATGTCATAGAATCATAGAATCATAGAATCATAGAATCATAGAATCATAGAATCATAGAATGCTTTGGGTTGAAAGGGACCTTAAAGATCATCTAGTTCCAACCTCCCTGACATGGGCAGGGACATGTTCCACTAGATCAGGCTTCCCAAGGCCCTGTCCAATGTGGCCTCGAACACCTTCAGGGATGGGACATCCACAACTTCCCTGGGCAACCTTTGCCAGTGCCTCACCACTCTCATTGTGAAGAAGTTGTTCCTTATGCCTAGGCTAAATCTTTCCCTCTCCAGTTTATACCCATTGCTCCTAGTCCTATCATTACAAGCCTTTGTAAACAGTCCCTTCCCAGCTTTCTTGTAGCCCCTTTCAGGTGCTGAATGTTGCTATAAGATATCTTTGGAGCCTTCTCTTCTCCAGGCTGCACAAAGCCAACTCTTTCAGCCTGTTCTCATACAGGAGGTGCTCCAGACCTCTGATCATCCTTGTACCCCTCCTCTGGACCCATTTCAACCATTCCATATCCTTCTTATTACAGGATTCCAGAACTGGACAGAATACTTCAGATGCGGTCTCACAAGAGAGGAATAGAGGGGCAGAGTCACCTCCCTCGACCTGCTGGCCACGCTTCTTTTGATGCAGCCCAGGATACATTTGGTATACAACTGCCACAGAGCCATGTATTAATTGACTGGATCCATCTGACCCAACATCACCACTTGTAACTGGAAGGAGGGAAGAAAAAAATCACTTGGGCCCCAGATTCCCTCACTAGCCCTAAAATCTCTTTTAATCCCCCTTGGGCTTCATACTGTGGTTTCATCCCCTCCCGCATGGAGCAGCAGTAACAGGTAGTAGTCTGAGGGCCTCACGAGGCTGGGAAGTTTCCTGGCAATATCCCTTAGCCAGGCACTTGGGAGACAGCAGACTTCCTTTTGAGTGGGGTCTGCTCGACCTATCAGACCCTCTTGTCCCCCTCAGTAGAGAGTCTCCTACAGCTATGACTCTCCTTTCTGTCCTTGTGGCAGTTGTGGTAACACGGCGTGTGTGCCATTGAGGTCTTGGCCCTTGCTTTGATGTAGTTGTATCATCCCCCACTCTGCATTGGAAGAGTTCCAAAATGCACAGTAATACCCAACATTTTCTCCATTCACCTACAGAGGGGCAATACCTGAATTGTTGGGGACTGGAGGTGCTTTATTAAACAGACTAAATCAATTCTCTCCTTAGCTGGGCAGTTAACATCAAGACTTGTCTAGCTTAAAAATAAAGAAGGGGAAGAGATTATTTCACATTTGGAACAGGCAAACCAAAACATCCATAAAATCAACTCATATTCTGCCTATGGCCAAGGAAGGGATCAGCAGAGAACTGAAAAGCAAGAGATATATAAAAGTACATTGCCTGAACACTATCTGAGTAACCTTTTAAAATAATTTCTGAAAACATATGAGATTCACTGCCGTTCACATATGTTACTGAATTTTATTATTTGGTTTTCCTAGTGTAGGGAGACATCAGTAAACTGCACCTGTGGATGTTTCAGAGCATTGTGGCTGTCACACTATCTTATTCAGAAAGGATAAAAAGGAGATACTTCTCCATTGGTCCTGATGTAGATAGGAAAGCTGTCTTCATAAATAAAGGATGCCAATATCTGAAATGATAACAAAATTCTTTTAACTGACAGGAACAGGAAATTTTCAAGTATACTCTGCACATCTGCTAGCATCTTTTAAAATAAATGCTGGCTTCTGTTAGCAACAGAAAGAAAGTGCTCAAATAAAAGGATAAGGAGAGTGGGGTGGAGGGGATCTGAAACTTAGCTTCTCAGCTTTCTGACTGTAGTTGGCAATATACTTTTTGGGGTAAGATCTAGGAACACTAATAAGAATTATATCCTAATACAGACAGGTGACTCTACAAATACTGCAGTATAGCTCTGAGGCAAAGTCCTTGGGCTTATGTTATAAGCATGAGAAGTACAAGAAGGAAAGAGGTGAATTTAAAATGGACCACTGTGATATGCAATGAAGACTTCTTCTAGTCATAATTAATCTTACAGTGATTTAGTTAACACTGAATGGAATTTTAGTCATGAAAGTTTTCATTATCAGCATGTTTTATCCCTACACATCTACTGAACAGTAAGGAAGCTTAGATTTGCTATAGAAAGTCTTCAATAATTGATATGAAGAGAGTCAAACTATTATTTTTAAAAATAGTTTTTCTAAGAACAGTCAAAGAATCTGGAGACGTTTTCTGTTGGAATGATGTGGATATAACTTCTGGGAAGGTTGTTCCTGAGCTGCAAAAGACTACTACATATTTACTCAGTTTGCACGTTTTTTCTGTGCACACTGTCAATACTGGCACACAGAGCCAGCCAGTGCTGGAGAAAGGATACTACATTTTGTCTGACCTCTTCTAATGTAATAGTTATTCTTTGATTGAAAAAAATGTGAATTATAATGCCTTTTCCAAAAAGTCCAGTGTTAAGGGACAGATAAATTTTCTAAAAGTGAGGAAGTATTCTTGAGTACATTTGAAAATAAATGTATAAATTATTTAATTTCTAGATAATGTGCACAAAAGTGATTCTCCTGTACGTTAATGGACTTTTTATCTGAGGATTCACAGTCTTACAATCTCTGCTTAATTAATCCTTGCATCTAACCTACATCTGATTCTTAATTTTTTTATATGGCTTATATGAAAGCTTGAAATTAAACAGAATATTTCTTATGAAGATTTCTGTTGTTCCAAAAAGCCCTTCCCATCACGATAGACTGAATGTTAGTCTACACATATCAACCACGAATAGCTATATTAAATCCATTCAAAATAAACTGTGTAAGTGAATGATTTAGTAAGATCTTACATGCCTCAATTTAGTAACACAATCCACGGGGAAAATTGCAATGAAATTCTAGACCTTGAGTGTGTGCTTTATTATCACGTACAGTTATTACAGTCCCAGTTTTGTCCTTTGAAGTCACAGAAAATGTGACATTGAAGAACCTAAGGAAGCATGCACAGAAATGTGAATGAGAAGGATCCCCTCAAAGGTGTTCTGAATATGTAATAATACACAACCGAAAACAGTGACAGAAGAGAAAGGAGAACATAAATCTAGACTAAGATCATAGTGAACTTTATTAAGCGTAATTGATTTTTCAGGAATGTGAGATTTGAGGAACAAAACTTTAAAAAGGGGTTTTCATTATACAGAATGAAGCAGAAGAGTAATTCCTGAGAGAAATTCAAGGCAGCTAGTCTGAATACCATCAGTGATAGATGGTAAAAAATGTGACTGAGACACCGATAGTTGTGATACATTGTAAATCATTTAAATATGGAACCAAATTTAGGTATCTTAAAATTAATTACCAAGTCTATGTCACCTGGCCTCAAGAGAATTACTCTCTTTAGATAGGTGTTTCCAAAGACTGAAGTAAGGACCCTTTGAAGGGTCCCAGCACTCTTCACAGTTTGTAGAGCCTGGACTCTGCATTTTACTTTTAATATAATTATATTGAAGCAAGGAGCTAAAGAATGATGCCATAAAAAGTAACACAATGATCAGATAAGGACTCAAGTGTTGTTGTTTACCTCAAGGCCAGCTACTGTTGGTCTTTTCCACTGTAATAGGTGACATTTCAAAGACCACTCAGCTCTTTCAGGACTAGCCAGTCTACCAACCAGGCAAACCCTGCTTCTCCTGTCAACCAAGAATCCCAAATATCTCAGTCCTATTTATACACTGACTTATCTCAAGATTGGATTTGAAATCTAAAGTTCTTTCATTCAAGTCTTCATTAAGGATCAAGCAGAAAAAAGGTCTTCGGTGAACTCTCAGTTCATCAGTCTGCTCAACTGCCCAATTCCAAAAGTTCTAAAAGATACTAGCTTTCAAATCCTAACTCAGTTCTGTTATTAGTTATTATCTGCCTTTTAGTTATCCCCAGCCTACTGTGCATTTAATTAATCATATGTAAAAACATTGAATCAAATAATCGCTGTATACAAGTTCACCCATAAAGCATTTTGTAACATGCACATTTACATCAGAAAGTGACACCTGACCAGTTGCAGACTTTCATTAGCTTCATGGCATATTACAGACAATGTACTTATTAGGCTGTTGCCCAGCTGTTCAGCACTCACACTTGAAGCAATTCAGTACAATATTTGCATAGCCACAGTAAAGTAGGAGGGGGGGTTCAGGAACATGTAGTGCTGTTTCAGCAATTATTTATAACAAACGTATATGAGTATTTCACAGTGGACAGTAAAAAACAAATCAAGTGAACAGTTATTTCAGGGAATAGTGATGAAAAATCAATAAATGAAGTGAAAATAATTCAGAAAAGGTAACACAAGTCTCTAAGTCTGTAGAATTCATAAGTGTTTATGCTAAAGTCAACATATAGGAAAGGAAACTGAAGTACAAGCATAAAAATTAGAGAAGGGGCAGGCAGAAAGAAGATATTGCCAGAAGATCACAGCCACTGTAGAACTGAAGAAATGTGTCAAAGGTGAATCAATACAAAAATCACAAGAAAGAATAAGTAGAAAGAGAAGAGAGAGTCTGATACAGACTAAGGAGATTTGATCCAGTATCAGTGTATGATCATGTATCTAAAAATTATTTTGGAGACCAATGAAAACATGGGGGTTTTTATATTTGATTGTTTCCAGGGCATTAATTTTGAAAGATATTTTGTTGATATTGTATTGTATTGTTAGTCATCCTTTGTCCCTAAAGACATTTATGACATGGGTGCATTCAAAATATCTTGAGTTCTAATGCTAGTGGATGGATGAGAGTTAGTGGCAGTTACTCTCTGGCATATTTACAGCACGTCTTTGCTTTAGCAAAGTCATGTTCATTTGCTTTTGTAGATATTATTATTAATAACTTGTATGCCACAGTTGCAGTAAATACAGTAAGTGATGCTCCCACTGTCTTGTATGTGTTGGATTTGTTTGTGTCCATGTTCTTAAGTGACCTATTATGAATCTAGCTGTTGTTTATTATGCAAATGAGAAGCAAAGTTGAGAGGAGTCTGGAAAATCAGGACACAGCAATGTAAAAATACCATAGAAAAACCAACACAGAAATGAAGTGAGGCTCCATAATCTGGCAATTCCAAACCAAGAGACTGACTGCAAATAGAAGCAAAAGTATCGGGACCTGGGGAGTCCTAGTGGACAGAAATGTGCTCTCACCGCATTGAAAGGAAGGCTAATGATGTCTTGTGCTGCATTAGATGAAGTACTGCCAGCAGGTCAAGGGAGGCGAAGGAGGTGATTCTTCCCCCCTACTCAGCATTGACAAGGCCATACCAGGAGTCGCGTGTCCAGTGCTCGGAGAGAAGAATGAACATGTTGGAGAGTCCAACAAAGGGCCACTAAGATGACCAAATGATGGCAGAAGGAAGTGAGGAAGGAAGGAAGGAAGGAAGACCTCATCTGCCACCTAAATTCACTGGACCTCCGCTCCTCTGATTGCAAAATTCCTTCCGCACCAATAATTTCCCCTCTGAACATGTCCAAATATGTCCTGGAGTAGGTGAGTTTGAACTTTGTACACAACCCTGGTTCTCAAAACCAGGATATTTCCTTGTTAAATTGCCAGTAGGGGTTGAATCTTATGCACATGCCTAGAAATTAAATTAGACTTCTTACAAAATGCAGTTAAAGGCACAGGAAATAGAGCCCAACTTCTGTATAATTTCTCCTGTTCCTTACACTATAAGTGAAAGTTCCTGGTTTCCACTCTATGGTGCATGCATTTATAATAAAATCGATATTGAACCTGCTTCTCACTTAGTCCATCATATCCTTAGTTGTGTACTCCTGCAAAAGACGACAGAAGATCCATCATCTGAGTAAGTAATTGAACCCAGGTCTCTAACCTTTGACTAGCCTCCCAGCATTAGACAGATGTGCAAACTGTGAACATTGCCAGCATTTTTCCAAACCATGCCTATACTCAAAATTTCACACAGTCTTTTAACCTGATTGGTGTAGCTACCATAGGAGACAAAACAACGATATGCACAGTGTTTTTTAATAACTTATAAGGCCTTTCCTGAGAAGTTATTAAGGATTTTTTTTAAAATATCATTATTAAAGAAATATTGCTGATTCTAAAGCTTCTTTTAATTACATGACTTCCAGTCCTTTGCAAGTGCATGTTAATTCTAATGAATTTTACTTTTTTGTTTCAATGTAGATGCACTGCAGCTAGACTCTATTTCTACCACCATGAGTTAGGAACAGCATGGGGACAAAACCTAGTTGTTCTTTACTCAGGGCCCGTGTGCAAGTTCTTGAACTAAATTCCTTCAAGTCTCCAAAACTAGTTGTACATGTCAAAATTCTTCAGATTTTCTATTAATTTTGTTGAAGTGAACACTTTCAAACTCCATGTTAGTGAATACAGAAATTTATAGTATAACTTATAATCAAACTGTAGGTTTGATTATAGACTCACTTCACTGTGTAATAGAGAATTAATTATTTCAAGGCTGATGGATCGATTCCCAAAGCTCAATAAAATTAAGAAAGGTGTATCAAAATCTTTCTTATGAAAGTTATATTTAATCATAAAATGATGTATTTCATTGCAAAACACCACAAATTAACATTATTTACCTTTAAGGCAATGTCAGGAAAAATAAGGAAAAAAAAAGGTCTTCTGATTTTGTTTTGAGATTTAAAAATCTGAGCATTTTTATTTCATTTTTTCATCTTCTAGTCCTACAAGATAAAAATAAATTACTTCTTGTGGATTTCCTCCCATTTTATCCTTTATTCTGTTTTCCAGAGTAACTTCTCAACTTCTTCCTCTGCTTTGCCAAAATCTAAGGGGTAACAACAGACACAAAAAATCTCCACACATCAAAGGCTTTATTGGATCTATCCATAAGGAAGAAAGTATTTTTGTGAAAGTGATGAAAATTAAGATTTTTATTGGAAACACAAAAATGTATTGGAAAATCCTAAAATAAAAGAAGTAGGAAATAAAATTTGATTTCTTTTCAAAAAGAATTTCCTTCTTTCCCAGCTTTTTTAGTAAGCTGTTAATTATTCTTTGCAGCCTGAAACACTCATATTTTTCTAGCATTTAAGTGTGAAAGAGTACAGATAAATCAGGTCCTTCTTTGTGCTTCTAATACTATAAATAACTTTAGAAATCTACCTGTGTATCCCAGGAACCTTCACTTTTTTTTTTTTTTGCATTCAGAACAAATCAATTTTGATGTATCTTTGAAGAATGGGCAAAGGTTAGGGCTTGTTCCTATTTCATCTGGGTAAGTTTGGCCATGATGATTTGGAAGGAACTCATTCGTTCCCATGGCAATGCAGTGAATCCTGTAAAACTCTGCTCCTGTCATTGCAAATGAAGCAAATTTTTTTGTGAAAATATACCAGTTGAAGGAAAATATCAAGTAACAGACAAACCTAAGGTCCTTGAACATAAATAATTAATTTCAAAGGGATTTGCAAGTAATTCCTAAACCAAAAATAGGTCAATAGAAATTTGAGAGCATTCCAGTATGAAAAAGTACAGAGGAAGTCAAGATAGGAATTGTTAATAAAACAAGAATTTGAAAAATCCTCTTTTGGGACAGATTCTGCCATGTGGTTTCCTTCTGAATCCCGAATAGTTATTGAAGAAATAGAAAGCAGCTTTCTTGCACCTCAAAGTCCACAAGTGAGACCATTCCCCAAAGATCATCTTGGTAAGGCCTTAGAGACAGAAGGACAAATTTTTGCAAGATGTGGCAATCCTAATCCAACTTAAAGCAAGGATGTTTTCAGAAAAGCACAAGCCATTCCTTACAATTCCTTATCATTTCAGCTATGGTTGCCATGCCTTCAAACTGTTAGAACGGTAATGAATCTAGTTCTCTCCTTTTCTCTACTTGTCTTTTTATTCATCCTCCAAACGAAAAAAAAAAAGAAAAAAGGAGAAAAAAAAAAAAAAGAAATGCTAGATTGTCGCAAATCAGATGAAATAAAAATGTTTAAGGCTTAATTGTGAAGATCAGCAAATTTACCAGTTAACACTAGTATGTAATACTAGCATAACACACGTATAGTTTCATGCGAATAAACTGATTTTTTTTACTGAATGAAGTATGGATTTACTAGCATAGTCTTATTCTGAAAAAAATAGAAATATAGTATTAAATATAATGGAAGTTGCCAAATATTTTTTCTTCCAATGAAAGCATCACATCTTAATGGAAAAGAAAAACATACAGGGTTATGTTTAGGTAAGAAGTGAGGAGTCTACTTTTCGTGATTTCTTTGTCTTCAATATCATCCTTAAAAGAAAGCTGCTACCACGTTCATTCCACATGCATTATCTCAAATTGTCCTCTGAAAACTTGGAATCAAAACTGTTAAACAGAAACTGAAGATTGTTGTTGTCATTTTTCAGTTCTATTTTGGACCTTCATTGAATCATCCATCTATTTTCAGCTTTCATTACTACTATTTATTTATGTTCTAATCAGACCTCATGGTCACCATTAGATGATCAGGATTTTATAATAGTGTGCTGAACACAGGCACATGATAAGACAGTCTTCAAGTCATATAAAAATTTAAATAATTCCTGCTGTGAGTCACACTCTGCTTTTAATTTTAGTGGTGAAAATGAGGAAAAAGTGGGCAAAATATTTCATTTTATTTAGGGGTTGGACTGCAAGGTGCAGATGAGTTCTCTATTATTCAAATCAGAAGTGAGATAATCTTGGTATCCTCTTGAAGCTTCTGTTGCACTGCTGTTTATTCACAACATGCACACATGTGACTGGGACGAAATGATCCTCAACAACATAATAGCTTCCTTCTCCACCTAGATAATCGGTGGATTGATAAGATGCAAAATATATTTAATACAAACTTATATATTGAGTTTAAAATAACACAGGAAAAATCTACCTGCTTGTATCATCCTCAGCATTGTCGTACTCTTGGAGTTCTGCAATAAGGGTTTGAGGTTTTTTTACCTTTACAAGGTGGTGGATTTTTTGTCACTGCAGGCAGATAAAAAATACAACAAATAGTTCTGAGGATGCCGCGACTCTGTTTCTGGATCATCTTGCTGTCACATGGGACTTTCCAGCCCCAGGTCTCCTTTGGAAAATAGCAAAAGAATTTTGTTCCTGTATCTCATTTGTCTCAACTCATCTTCTAGAGTTCTAGAGTCAACTGCTGAAGAAAATTTATTTCTCCTGCTGCTACAGACTGTGACATCTGGCTTCTGCAGAGCCACAAATTTATTTTGATGTCTCTGGTTTGGGGGCTGTATCTTTGGGCAAATAGATGGACAGGCACCTGTTGGCATTTATTGACTGAAACTCAGATCTGATCCAAAAGGAAAAACCTTTCAAGGTCAGGTTACTGGTAGGAAGGTAATTCATACTGCTTCTATTACAGTTATGGTAAAATTAACCTACCTGGATATGAAAAAGAAATAAAACTTACCTAGACATGTAGGTTGTTCCAGTGATCTATTAAACTAAATGGAATTTAAAAAAGTTGGCAACATAGTAAATTAAAATCTGAGATTGGTAGATCTGGAGCCCAATTTTGAAATTAAAGCATTTTTGCTTAAAGAAAAAAAAGAAAAAAAGGAGAGAAATGGAGAAAAGAAAGAGGAGGGAGAAGGATAGAAACATGTTTTAGCTGAGTTGTCTACAAATTAATCTACATTAATCCGAGTGGAACCTCAAAACATTTTGAGATCCATTAAGTGTTACCCTGGCTACTCAAGTTTCCCAGTGGTATCCATGGGGTATTTTTAACCTAAAAACGTATATAATAATGAGTGCTTATATGATGCAAAGAAACTACAGCGTACACAAAAAATAACTATTCTGTCAGTTATCAAAAAAGTATTTAGTACCATAGAGTGATTTTTCCAGTGTTGCAGCTGACTTCCTTCAGTGTCTGTTGTCTCCAAGGCTGAATGAATCACCTCTTAAATATATATAAAGACCTCCAGTGAAATCATTGTGTCAGTATCTCGGTAGCACAAGATAGAGATAATCCATATCAAAAATTCCTGATGGATACAGTGCTTCCTTAACAGGTCTTTGAAACCTTCCTTGTCTGTGACCTCAGGCTTCAACTGAGTCACGGTAAAAAAGTCAAGCTGCCATCTATAGGTAATGAATGCATGGATTCATACTGTCTCTATTGCAGCTAGGAAAAAATGAATATTTCTGGAAATGAGAATCTGTGAAGTTTATATTTGGAAAAAGAGATGTAACAAAATCTCACTGATTTCATAGTGTGCATCGATACTGTCAGATGGGTTCAGTGCCTCTTTCACTCCATGACACTTACCTCCAAGTCATCTGCACTGCATACATCTTGCAAACCAAGTTCTTTTAGCAAAAAGAGCTAGAAGACAGTTTTCCTCAGGAGTTTGCACCATACAAGTAGTATGGATGTGGCTAGCCTACTGCATAAAGCTTTACACTGGAGTGGTACAGACATGAGCTTGCTTCTCTGGAACAAGAAAGATTAAGTGTGCTCACACTGAAATTCAGAATTAAGAAGAAAGTTTTTATTATTTCCACTCTATTCACTCTTTATAGCATCTTTCCATTAGGAATGGCTCTTTCTATGAAGGCCCAGGATGCAACCCTGCAAAGACACCTCGTGACCAACTAAAAGAAGGGGTAAAATGAGGTAGTCCTGTATTGCTTTACATTTTTTGTTTTCTTTTCCCGATATGAAACCTTTGTAAAAACTTACGAGACTGAATGTAGTCTTAGGTGCCAAACAGCATCCAACAGTCGTTGTAACACATATGTCCATATACAAATTCAGCTTGCTATAGTCCTTCATCACAAAAATCACTAGAACCAATAGAAAATTGTTTTACAAATGATCTTTTTCATTCCAGTGGTTTTTATAGGTTTCCATAAGGAGAAAAAATGGTAGATGTTTTTCTTGATATTCAGCTAGTAGGCAAATCACGGGACTATGTAAGTGAGAGCTGGATGAATTCTCCATCTTACTAAATTTGAGCCTTTATTTATCTCATCCAATATTACCAACCCAAAAGCATTAAGTCAGGAGCTAAGGCTCCCTAAATTTTTCCTTCAGTCAGACTAGAAAAACAACCAGCTCCAGGGAATGTTTCACCACTTATAATTCCCCCTAACTGACCAATCTGGTGATCACCTCTCTGAGTTAAACAGCTGTGTACAAAGGATGTGGCCCGTGAAGCAGCAGCATGGGTGCCTGGATGTGTTTTCCATAATTCACAAGGGTTTAAATTTCCCTCTTGTCCCAGGAATAGGGTAGAGGGCACACATTCATGTTGCTCCCTCACACTACTTTTGAGCAGATGCCCTCATCCAGGTGTAGCTGTGCTAAAAGCCTTTGCTGTTCTCCTCTGCATATCAGTGGCTCCTTCAAATACACATTTCACTCAGATTTGTGCAAATTCACTTCAGAATCAGGCAAAACAAGCCCTATGCTGCTTGAGTATCACTTCTTTCATCTAATTAATAGTCCACATGGTCTCCCAAAGGGGGCACAAGAAATACTTTATGAAAGAGAGACTTTTATTATAAAATCTCCCTGGAACTTCAGAAATTTCCCAGTCTTTTAGTAAAACACAGTATTGTTTGTATACATTTAGATAGGTACATGCCCACATAAATAAATGTGTTTCAGCAATCACATCTTGGAAATGTATGAACACAAACATTTCCAATTAATTACAGGTCCATCTGGTCTCTGTGGGTTGTTAGCGGGGTAGTTAGTTTTACAGTTACCAACTCAGGAGCTCGAATTCAAATCCAGCTTGTGAACCATGGATTGCACTCCAGTCTGCAGTCATTAACTGCTCTCAGCCTGAGGGCCATATCCAGGGCTAGTTTTGAAGCATAATTCTTAGGTCTTGGGGTGTAGATTTCCTACATTTTGTTTTTCCAGTCATGCATGTAAGATTTATTACACTCTCAAATCTGTTTAACAAAAAAAAACGAGAACAACATACAAGGACATATAGTTTATGCACTACTATATTTTATTGCAGAATTTGTATTCAATCAGCAGAAGTAAAGGGTATGAAAGAGCTTATTCTAAAGTACTAAGTACACGTAGGGTATATGTATCACACATCGCTATCAGGAGAACTGGTCAAGTAGGATGGAGACTGATTATGGTATCTGTAACTTTTGACAGCCCAGAAATTTTTCATTAAAATGGATAATAATTGTATGGATAATTTAAGGCTTTTTGTAGTAAATTAGGCTGTGTCGTCACATGTTTTGGCACAACAGTTTCCTTCTGGTATAAAATAGTTGACACCCTTTATTGCAAAATTTAGTGGAAACTTTGGTACCGTCAGAAGAAGAAGCTACTTCCTATTTTCTATCTTCCCCATAGCAACTGGTCCTCTGAGCAGTCTGAACCAAAACAATTTCTAACAGAGGTTTTACTGGTATTCCAACCATTGCAACAAATAAGCAAACATGCAGATCAGTTTGAGGGAATGCATTCTTTTAAAAGCCACAATTTCTTGAGAGTTTTAGGAGCTGGGACAATGGTTGTTGAAGAAAAGGGTTTCCTGGGAAGCACTAGGGCAGGGCTCCTGAGCAAAAGCAGGAGCTTCTTTTCTTGTTTATTCAGTTTCTGATTCTTGCACTTCTTATTAATACTCAGCAATCCCACTTACTCCTCCAATTTCCATTTTAAGTTTCTAATACAGGAGACTTGTTGGTTTTATGATGTGCAGAAAACTCAGCAGGGAACAACCCATACTTCCCTCCTGCTGTTTTGTAAATTGACAGATCAGAGCGTGACCTAACTGCTTTTTAACAAAAAGTTAAAATTTTTCCACATTGCTCTGTACCAGTCTCTAGGGTTCTGGACAATAAAGACAAGTGGTGAAATGTCTAAACCCATAATTTCCTTGCAAACTGCTTAGATTCGTGTTTGTCATCCTACTGACATTTCCACGTCAGATTATGATGTCTGTTGAAGAATATTGGTATGCATGAACACACCAGTTTAATTTCCTGGAAGATAGTCCTGGGAAAGTGAGAGTAACAGGCAAAGGCTTGTTTGCTTGTTTGTTTTCCCCTGTGGAATGTAAGCAGTTCTGCTTGCTTTGTTTTCTGTTCTTCTGCCATTGTACTTTTTTTTTTTATTTGACCAATGTGTTTTGCCATACCATATGTTTTAACACTGTCTTCAACACTGCTATTCACTCGAGATCAATATAAAGCACTTCTGGTGTTTTCCTTACATTTTTCAGTCCTTACTGATGCTTGTATTCTTCCCATTAATCCCTTTGGAATTACTTTTTTGACATTTTCCCCTGCATAATATTGAGACACACCTCAGACTGAAAATATTACCGTGAAACATCTTATCCCGGCAGTACTGTGTTAATAGACTTATTCTTTGTGTAATATGTGGTCCTCAGCAGTCTCAGTTCACTTTTCAGAGGAGAAAGATGAACATTTTCCTTCCTTGACAAGGCAAGTACATATTTAAGCTCTAGAATTGACTCCAACGTTCTTTAGCCAAATGATTTAGGAGGGTGCATTTTAAAAGACAAAACAAACAAACAAACAAACCCTCTATTTTTCTTCAATTAAGAAAACATTTGTAATAAACTTAAAAGTGATCCCTATGTGTTTGTGGGAGGCAGGGGGAATCAGTTTTTACCAGTAAAATTAGTGGTTTGTAGTCTGATTTACATAGCTTTGAAGACAGAGACATAAATTAGCATTTCTCTGACCCGGGTGTAGCCCCATCTAACCTTGGAAGGCAGCAGATACAAGAAGTATTGAAAAACAATTTGACAACAACCATCACTCAAAAAAAATTTGTTCTTGATGATAGTGAAGAGCATTCCCATTTTGCACGTTTTAACCCTGCAACTCTGCATGAGGTTACTTTTTTTCTGCAATGATCAATACATTTTTCATTCCAGTTCTTCTACGTACTCTACAATTTTCAGGAAAAAAAAACCCTTTCCATTAACTTTGATTTAAAATCTCCAATTTGGAAAGATGGCTAGCTTCTGAAGTTCTGTTGACAGTTTTTCTTTGTCCAGAAGGCATCTTGTCTTCTTTAATGATGTAGAAACTCTGCTCTTGCATTGAGGTCACTGATTGGGTCCTGCCTATTTCTCACCTGCGCTGTATTTTCTTTTCTTAGTATCATCATAAACATATATTTTTCCATATGTATTCCATATAATTGCACTTCCAAAACTTACAAGAAATATTTGTGTCAAGTACATGTTCTCCTGATACTTCCTTTACAGCCAGAGAGGGAGTGAAACAGATCGGGAGATCCTTACAAACTGATCTTACACAATTCTTTGCAGGTGAATATCTTTCTCCACTGACAGACAGGGAAAACCCTTTGTAGAGAGATATACTCTTCATTTAGACACACCGATTATTTGTCTAGAAGTAGATAAAATAAACCAGACTCTTATTCACTACCGACCACTGAACTCTGTCCATTTACCCTCAGGTGGTGATTATTATTTTGTTTCTCACTGCATGGTCCTACACACCTCTGTCTGAATTTAAGTACATACATTTTCATATAATTTCAAATTTACAGTACATCTACCTTGCTTTGTGACACTGAGGACTTTTTCTAGGTACAGGTCCTCTGAAGTAAATTGTTATCATTACATTCCTTGTCTGAGTTTTATTTCCCTGTTGGCACTTGCAGACTCTTACACAACTCACCAAAGTTTTGTGTTGTTCTTTTTGGTTTGGTTTTTTTTTTTTAATTTTCCATCTCCTGCAAACCACCATTGTGCTCTTAACTGTGAACTGTTCCACCTGTCTTTGTGCTTCACATATCTATCCCTGCAGTGCTTTGGATCTTCCAACACCTCTAAGGTGTGCAAACACCATGCCTTAGGGGCTTCAGCCAATTTCTTTGGCCAGAAAAAAATTACTTTGGCAGTGGTGAGTTCTGAACCTTTCAGTAGACTCTTATCTAGTCACTTGGATAGATAGTCTCATAATTTAGTCAGATGTTAAGGACTGAGTTATGCAAAACTGAAACATATCTTGGTACAACTTTAAATTGTACAAATTCCTCCACAAATTCTTGAAAATCTTTTCTGAATATGTCTAAAAATTGTTCGCATGCTTCATTGTTATGAGTGTGAAATTCTCCCTGAAGTTTGTACTGCATTATCAGAGTTAGCCTGTCTACTTGAGCTACTCAAAACTATTAAAATATCAAGCTGTTCAAAACCACCTATTGTCAAAAATGAGGCTGCCTTCTGTCTTCATTTTTGCTGCTGCCCATTGCTTGTAGTTCCTTTTAAACTTCCTCCAGCTGTCCTCAACATTTCCCAAGGGGTTTATGTCTGCTGAGGCCTTGAATAAATGCTTTCATATATTCAGGGTTTAGCTCATTTAATTTTATTCCTGCTTCATTGTTTGGGTCAGCAGCCACAAAGAACAGGGAGATGGCAGAGACCAGCTCCACTTCATGAAGGTCTTCTTAAAGCACAGAAAAATTTAAGTCATCCTTCCTTCACCGCAGGTCTTTTTCTTCCAGTCATCACAGAAAAAAAAATATTCTAAAAGGGTGAACTAAAAGGATGAATCTCCCACAAAGTGAGGAGTACTCATAGAGAAGAAAGGATGAGAACGTCTGTGGAGAAACCAGAACTGGCTGTGTCCCACTGAAAAAATATCAGACTTGTTAGAAAGAGAATCAAACACAGCAGCTAATAAGCTTGAAAAACAAACACTGCCTTTCCCTTTGAGATCTTCTTTTTTGTGTCTTCCCAGCTGCCTGGGCAATAAGCATCTTTTGGGGCAGAAAAGAGCAATTGTATCGTGAGGGAAACTACAATGTGAGCTGGAGCTCTTACCTGACTGAGGTTTGTTCAGCCATCCCATGAGACCAGATACAGAGGAAACAGACATATGCCAAAAAGAAGAAATGGTATCACTTTAGCAAAAGAATACAAAAAAGCTTGTGACACTGTTCTCAGCTTCATCTTTTCATTCCTCTGGGACTTCAGAACTCACTTCATTACCTGCGGAAAAACAACTCCTCTCAGCTGAAATGTGTTATGTTGTTGGCATTTGGTTTTGTACAATATCAGCATAGAACCAAAATATTTTAAAGTTTTTAAATGAGGGGCGGGAAAAGAAAGAGGCAAATAGAGAAGGAAATGCAGCTAATGTCCTACCTAACTGGTGTGGACTCTTCTTGCATCTGTTTGGTTTGGGGTTTTTTTTGTATACATAATTAAACATCCACTGCATTAGAAAGGTGGAGATTAGATATCCATGGGCTGATGATAAAGGGACTTGGATAGGCTGCAAGACACATACGGAAAAGGCCCTTTTCTTAATTATGTAAATCAGAGATTTGATCTATCTATAAGAGGGTCATAAAGTTGGTGAAGGGTTTAGAGTGGAAGTCATATGAGGAGCGGCTAAGACCACTTGATATGTTCAGCCTGGAAAGAGGGAACTGAGGGGAGACCTCATCATGGTCTACAGCTTCCTCACAAGGGGAGGACGAGGAGCAAGTGCTGATCTCTTCTCTCTGATAATCAATGATAGAACATGAGGGTATGGCAGGAAGATGTGACAGCAGAGGTTTAGGTTAGGAATTAGGAAAAAGTTCTTCACTCAGAGGGTAGTAGAGCACTGTAACAGGCACCCTAGGGAAGAAGTCATGGCACCAAACCTGCTATTCAGGAAGCATTTGTATAACACCTTCAGACACATGGTGTGAATTTCGGGATCACTTTGTGCAGGAACAGGAGCTGGAGTTGATGATCCTTGACTTTTTTATGATTCAATGGCACAAACAAATCTTGTAATTACCCATATATGGTTGTTCAGTGATGAAAGTCACCCTTTTTGTCTCTCAAAATATCCTTCCCTGATGCCAAAAATCTTTATATACATAACCTAGAAGATGGTACATTTTGAAACCACAAATTATTTTTAAAAAAACCACAAGTTTTAATGGCAAGACTCGTTATTGAAAAATGTGTAGCCAGTTGTAGAAAAAGTTGGGGTTTATGTAAATTTAACTGATGAAAATGGACAAGTGTTCCATGAGAGGAACTTTTTTTCAATGCATATGTTTTCTTCAAATCTAACAAAAGTTATTCTCTGTCAACAAATCATAAAAAGTAAAACAAAATAGAAAACTTAATTATTTTTTTGAAATCATATTTATGAAAAAATGTATTTGTAATTCTTTACTCAGAAATATTTCTTTCATTTTCTTAATGAGCTTTACATCTATTATTCTATTAAGAAAGCACCTAGGGCAATTCTTCATTCAGGATTTGTATCTGAAAATTTGCTAGTTTTTCTCATGGATGACAATAGGTTTACATCAGCACTACAGCAGTTCAGTTGTGTGCTGTTGTGATAGGATGGAAATAGCACTATTTATGAAATGGTAAAAATGGAGTTATGTAGGAATAATCAACACCCCATAAATGGAGGAAAAATATCTACATACAGGACAGTTTTTAAAAGGCCATGGAAAAGAAGGTTAGATTTGATTGCAAGGAACTTGTTCACAAAATCACCACAGCAAATCCACTGCTTGTTCCCCATTACAGGGCAGGGCTGAGTTCCTGTGTCAACATCCGACCATAGCACTTTGGATTCCAGGACATCATGATACACTGTGGTTGTTTTGATGGGAAAGAAGGAGCGATGAAACAAACTGAGCATTTCAGTCTCTGTTCTACCTCAACTTAAAATGTAAGTTGATGTGAGTGTTGTCCTGTTGTACACTGCTCAATGTGATTGTAGCTTTGAAGCTGGCTGTACATCATCCAGTAAAGATATCTTTGATTAATCCCCTCCTGGTTAGTTAAAGTGATAGAAAGCCCCCTGAGGACTTCAGCTTGTTCTCCTTCTTTGCAGAGATCAGAGACAAATAGCTTCTTCTTGTGTTATTCTTGTCTTGAGTAAAGAGGATTTGTACAAGGAAGTCTCTGGTGTAAACAGTATTGAAAAATTGTTCTAGAGGATTAAAGCTTCTCTAACTATCTGACCCAGGGAGTGTGTCTTCCAGCAGTTGTCACTGATGTACCAGGGTTTGGGCTTCACATAATGAGGCAATGCACTAGACAATGTTTTGAGGAAATGTGAAAGACGGAACCATCACCCATCAGTATGTTTATCAGAATAAACATCAGCCACAGCCCTTCCTCCTTAAAGGGAGGTGACTTTGCCCAATAAATTATACACACAAGATCACACTAGCATAGCATCTACTGTTTTACCTCCTGAGAATAAAAGCAGGTGAGTACTGGGGAAGTGGGATCAGGATGAAATGCTATAGCTCCACCAAATTCCCAGACTGTATCTGTACTGTTGCTTTAAGGCTGAAAGGGACACAATTTTTCTTATATCAGAATGTTGTCCAATGCCACTTCTAATTCAATAAACAAAAATATCTGTATGACTGTGACAAAAAAATCTCTACAGCTCACTGACCTTTCAACAACTTTTTCCAACATGAATTTGTCATCATTTTAGACACTGTCAAAAAGCCCAACTTTTGCACCTTAAGTAGAACTTCGGTGAGGAGTTCATGCTTAGAGCATCTTTGAAATTCATGGCCTGTCTCTTATTAAATGTGTATTTATTAGTTTTTCTGTTAGCTAGAAGCCTAAGGAAAAGGTAGCACAATTCCATTTAACAGGCAGAATTGTTATATAAACATCCTGCCTATTATTTGTTTTCGGAAATATAGAAGGCCATGGAGCCATTGAACTATAAGGTCACACTTACTTAGAGCAAAATCTCAGTGTCAAGGTTTCAGTCTGCCTATAGTGCTCTACTTACAGCAGGGATACCACAGATGAAAGAGAGATCTGAATGCCAAAACAACACTTGAAAGAATTCTTGTTCTTCCATAGAACAACTCAGGAAGGAGAGGTAGAAGAAAAACAGTTGATGTTGTGACTCTGGAAAAAAGCAAATATATATGTATATGTGCATTGAGATCAATTTAAGACAGCCTGGACAAACCCAATTCTTTCTTTTAGAGCTGTCCACATCTTGCAATTTGGATGTTATTTATCAGTCCTTATTTGTTGATGCGCAAATGTGAAGATTCTTATTTTTCAAGAAATAAAAATCTCTGTGAAATGTTAATGATGAATGGATTAAAAGTGGTGTCGTTGTTTAAACTTACCATTCAACATCTCCCATATAAGTCAGTGGAGGAATAGGAAACATCAGTTAGCATCTTAACAGACTAATTCTTTTGTCTAGATTAGTCTGAGAGTTACTGCGAAAATACAGACACTTGCGTATGCATCTGCCCCAGCTCCTGGGAGCATGACCTCTTTTGTCACAGATCCCCTGTACCTCTCCTGGCATCATTCACATCCTGTCTCCATGATACTGTGTCTGTGCTGCTCTCACTCCTTCTATGCTCTCTTTGCTCTAGCATTGTCTCGCCTCTCTGCTGCCTTCTAACTCGGTTCATCGCTCAGATGACACCATCTCTCAGATGGATGTCCTATTTTAATGCAATGTAGCAAACTGATAAATTCTTAAAGCTGGAGCTGAAAGAACTACTTCCACCTTTCTATCCTCCCCATTTTGCTTTTCACAGTCTAATGTTTTGCCAGCCTTATAGCCTGAATCTGTCTCAAAGCAGTCCTGATCACAGCCTGCCCATGGATCTTTTGGCAGTCTGCAGCACTCACACTCCTTGACCAACTTTTATACTCTCATCTCACCTATGTCCTGCTCATGGATCAGCTATTTTTTTTTCCAAATATTTTCAAACTTCCCATCCTTGTGTATGAAATGAGCATATTGCTAGCACAGCCCCCATTTCATCAGGATGCTTAAGCATATATTAATCATCTATATTTATTCAGCAAAGTATTCAGCAGATGTTTTACTTTAATTCTCACACAGGTCAGCAAATAAGAGCATATTTAAATGCTTACCATACTAGAATTAAGGTGAAGCATCTGGGCCTAGGAAGAAAAGCAGCCTGCTGTGCAAAAAGTAAAAGAAACCCGAAAAGATAAAATTATCAGATTAATGCTTCCTTTACACAATACGTTGCCATAACTAAACACCGGTATATATGACACAACATCTAGTTTTGAGGTGCTTTTGTAAATTCGGTGTTACCTGTAAATTTCTTTTCTTGGATACTTTTCTTGGTCATCTGAAGTGGTCCATGTAAAGATTTCAGTCACCTTCTTCCGTCTGTACTTTCCCTTTTTTTCCCCCTACATTTAATATACGATCAAGGAAGAGAAAACCAACAACACAGAAGCACTCAGGGAAGCAATCACCGATTCTCCAGTTGCTGCTGAAATAACTCCCTGAAGATGTGTTATGCTTCCTCTCCATTTTTACTTGGCAATCCTCAAAAGCATATCAGACGGGTGACCTCTCTCATCCTATCCTTGTCCTCAAACATTAATTAATTTATGCTTTGTGACTGCCTCCTATTGACTAGTATCTCTGAAGTTAATCATGTCACTAGGGACATTTGTGTAAGCTTAAGTTCTATGTAATAGCACTAATTATAAGAGGAGATGTAAGGTGATTTGGCTACAGAAGTGTGCTGTCTCATGAGGTTACAGAAAAACAAGATAAGTTTTCTGATGTCACTAGTGAGATAAATGAGTCAAATGTGAACTGGCTTTGTGGTGCTCACCAGTTCATTAACACCCCATTTGTCTCTTCTCACTTTCCTTTCCCTCACCCATGGCAATGTCCTATGGCAATGATATTTGTCCTTTCAGGGAGCAACGAGTAAGGCTTTAGTGCAAATTTCTGCAGAAAATCTTAGTGAAAGGAAGAGGGGAAAAAAGGAAGAAAGTATGCTTGAGACCACTTTTTATAGGAATAGAGGAATATGTCTTCCCTTTTTTGCATTTATCCTCTGGCAGTTCCAGAGGAGTGTTGTGTATCCTACTTTTATGAAGTAAATCTATACTTTGAACAGTTTCTGAAGATTAATTTTTGTACTTGGATTCTGCTTTGAGCAGAGCATCTCGGTGTTTAAAATATTGGTTTCCATCCCCATGACCCCAAAATGCAGTGCTAGGTCAACTTTTGGCCAACAGCTGCAGTGAAACCAGTGGCAGTTCTCAGAAAGTTAACACTGGTCATTCTAGCAGTAAAGCATGATATTTGTCCAAGCTAAGTGGCTCTGAAGTGATTCTCAGTTAGAATAGTGGTACAAGTATAGATGAACTGAGAAACAGTTTGAAACTTAACCCATGACACTAATTGCATTCTTGTCACTTTGTTTCTACACCAGAAAGCTGAAAAAAAAAGATCACTGGAAAACAGAAATATGAACCACTGGCTTGAAAAGAGGAATGCCATGAAAATTAATCAAGTGCCCAGTGGATATAAAATTAGAAAGAGTGACCTTTCTAGTTAAGTAAAGGGGGAAAATACAACTAATGTAGAAGCTAAAATTATTTCTAAAATTAGTAGATGATCCTCCCATATTTCAGATGGGATGGGATGGGATGGGATGGGATAGGATAGGGTAGGATAGGATAGGATAGGATAGGATAGGATAGGATAGGATAGGATAGGATAGGATAGGATAGGATAGGATAGGATAGGATATCTGTGTTTTCTAACTTATGTAATATGTCACTGGAAGTGTGAAAGTGCCAGAAAACGTACCCTGACTATAAAACTGATTGCCAAGGAAGACAAGGCTACATGCTGAAACCAGAATAATTCTGACCTTTGTCACACACCTCCTGCAGTACACATAGATAACAGAACAGCTGTTTCAGTAGCTAACACTCCCCATGAATGACAGCATGAAGATTTATGCCAATGTCAATCATTTCTCTTGATGCTAAAGCATTCCTCCTGATGCTAAATCTTAAGTGCAAAAGAGAGTCACTTATGCTGCCCTGTCAAGTACAGAAAACCAAAATGTCTTCATTTGCAAAATGCTGGGTGGTGCAATCCAAGCCCAGCAGAGACCCACTCACAGTATTGCAGCCAGCAGCAGGCTGTGAGACTGAAATGTTCCTCAAAGTTTCAGTCACCCAATGTGTGAAATGACAGCATTTAATCCTTATGTTCTCATCGCGCATATTTTAAAGGGACAGTTAAGCAATTTAAATCAGGGACAGTACATAATTATACCTAAATATTTCCTGAATATGTGCAGTTAAAACATAATTTCTGTCTCAGAGACAGAAGTTGGCTTAGCACTTCCTCTAGCACACTTGTTTGAATTCAGAGCAGACTGAATTTTTTTGAAATTGTCATGCTTCAATAGGCTGTTATTTAGTCTAAGTAAAATGCATCAAAAATTTCATTCCAGTGTTGTCCAAAATTAACCTCACAACTAGGAGTTTCAGATGCACTTTTTGTCAACGTTAATGAAGAGAGAAAGGATTTCCTATCTTTCCCATGACAGAAAGACCACATAGATTATGTTCCTTGAGGCAGGATTCTCTGAGAAACCCAGTCTTACAACTGTTCTGTTTCAGGAATTTAATAGATAGAAGATTCATGATAAGATGTGAGCCAAGCTGTCATCCACCATTAAACCCATTATTTGGTTTTCTGCCTATCTTAAAAATAATTTCCTTTAAATTACTAATTCTGCCACTATCTATATAGAATCAAGTGAAATGATGGTTTTGAGGTAACAAACAGTACTATATGAATGATTTTTCTTTTAATCGGCTGAGAGTGTTACATAATATTTTTCCCAGGATCTGCCTAAGTGGTTCTAGCAAAATAAAGAATTATTTTTACATCCTCTTGGAAGGACTCTGTAGTATTTTACACATTTGTTCTTAAATTCATTTTATAATGAATATATTTCTTTGATTTCTTCGTAGAAAATTTCTTTTCTGGATTTGGCTTTCCTATTGTTATAAATGTTTTCAGAAATACAGTTGGGATTCATGTCTCTACTGTGCACTGCTTATCTGGTTATTTTCCTTAGCTATTTTACATTGTAAAGCTGTAACTTGTAATCCCTGCCCTATTCAGGATCTGGATTTTCTTGTTGTTTTATATAGTCATTTATGCTCATGCAAAGGGAATGTGAAGAATAGCCTTGTAAACTTGATAGTCCATGAGACATATCTGCTCCACAAATATTTCTAGCCCTAGGAAATGTTATTTAGTGAGTTAGAGTGAGTACACTGATGCTAAGGGTAAATAAAGTGTTACACGGGAATGCAGGTTGTGTGTAGACAGACCCAGGTCAGGACTGGCTACATTTATTAGACCATATGTAACGCAGTGCAAAGAGGGATTCACCTGACCCTGCTCAGAACAACAGACTTGGGGAAAAAAGCATAATAAGGTTAGCCCTGGGTGAGTACTGAAGTCAAGATTTTTAATTCCTGTTTAATCATTACTCTTCCACTTTGTGATTAAAATGATATTCTATTAAAACTATATAGATACTGCAAAAATTATGTTATTCCAATTGTGGGCAATAACATTTAGAAATGGTGCAAAGCCAAAATATTAATTTAGCAAATTTTAGTAAGCTTTTTAAACATAATCATTTGAAGGTGAACTAAAATATAAGGCTTATAGTTGCAAACCCAACAACAGATGAAAGAAACCTTAGAAGTTGGAAGATCTTTGCCAGAATCTAATGGCTTGTGCCCTCAAATGTGATACAAGTTTATTGATACACTCTTCATACTGCAGCCCAGGCAGGTGTTGCACCTAAGTGTCCAAATATTACTGACTGCATTTATACCTATTAATTTCATGGTAACCATGGTAATATAAACCTTCCTAAGTCTGCTCTGATAGAGGTCACTGAAAGAATGTACTCGGTTCTCCTATGAATCCACAAGCTTGGTTCTGACATAGTCCATGAAATGTTAAGGCGTATTCTTAATACATATACTGTACTTGGGCAGTGAATTTGCCCTTGGTTTTTTTCCCACTCAGTTATCCACATTTGATACTCCAAAACACAAACTCAATAACCTTTTCACCAAACTGTATGTGAGAAGGAAAAGCTTATGGGAGGATGTCTAATGTCCTGGAAATTGAAAACACTCATTCAAGGAGAAATAGGGGTTTGAGGTGAGTTGTATCTTATTTGGCTTTAGCTGTGTAAAGACTAAGCTTCTCCATTACCTGCAGTGAGAATTGGCAACGGACATCTATCCTAAGACAAATATCCCTGAAGGTTTCTGTCTCTTTCTGTATTGGCTTTTAGGGAATCTTGTGAACAGCCTTGGCCCAGACAACAATTCTTTTACATCTAAAGCTTGGAGAAATTCAATCTATGCATGATCGTCATAATAACTGTCACATAAATCTTTAGTTATTACTTCAGCACAGGAAGGATCATAGAGGATCAATTTTGCTGCATTTGATTAATCATCCTTTCTTCAGTGTTATGCCCTATCTACAAAACGGAGTAATGTAAATCAATGGAAAACTTCAAACACTTCTCTGTATTAAAAGCAACACCAGTATTTCAAATTCCCTATGTTTTTTACAAGATATGATACTCATCCCTTTGAAAAGCAAACTGCTTCTGCAAAGGCACTATACTAACCTAAAGAGAAATGGCCTGGGAAAAAAAGAGTGGCACTAGGTAACTAAAAAGGTAACACAGAAAATTAGACTTAAAATATTCATGCTACTAATAGAATCATAGTACCATAGAATCATAGAATAGTTTGAGTTGGAAGGAACCTTAAAGATCATCTACTTCCACCCCCTCTGCAACAGGGACACCTCCCACTAGATCAGGCTGCCCAAGGCCCCATCCAACCTGGCCTTGAACACCTCCATAAGATCGTGAAGGAATTCTTCCTTACACCTAGTCTAAATCTGCTCCTCTCCAGTTTATAACCATTGCCTCTAATCTCATCACTACAAGCCTTTGTAAACAGCCCCTCCCCAGCTTTCTCGTAGGCCCCTTTCAGGTACTGGAAGGTCGCTATAAGGTCTCCCCAGAGGCTTCTCTTCTCCAGGCTGAACAAGCCCAACTTACTCAGCCTGTCCTCCTACGGAAGGTGTTCCAGCCCTCGGATCATCCTTGTAGCCCTCCTCTGGACCCATTCCAACAGCTCCATGTCCTTCTTATTTGAGGATTCCAGAACTGGACACAGTACTCCAGATGAGGTCTCACAAGAACACGGTAGAGAGGCAGAATCACCTCCCTCAACCTGCTGGCCACGCTGCTTTTGATGCAGCCCAGGATACGGTTGACCAGCAGGTCTCAATTCAGCCACACTGGTCTTTTCCCTTCCTGCCTGATTTCCTGCATCTGGGGACTGGGTGCTCTTGTGCTTCATGGAAAGCATTCTTAAATATTTGCCAGCTCTGTTCTTCTCCCTTGTCCCTGAGGACCATGTCCCAGGGGGTCCTACTGACTAACTCCTTGAAGAGCTGGAAACTTACTTTCCTGAAATTTAGTCTCCTGACTGTACTCCTTGCTTTCCCTATATCCCTCAGGACCTTAAACTCCACCAGTGCATGATCACTGCAGCCCAGACTGCCTCTGATCTTAACAGCAACTAACAACACAAGTTCTCCATTTGTAAGCAAGGCCGGTCTACAAATAGCTTTCATAGAACATCGATAGTAGTGTAATGACACAGTAATTCCCACATAAAGCTAGGAAAGTAACACTCCCTAGGGGCATTAGGACTGCTTTGTCTGTGTGTTTTATGAGTTTTGAATTTGAATGAAAATTGCATTTACTCTTGCTATTGGAATAAGGAAGGCAGAAAGGCAGGAATGCAGGAAGACTCTGTTTTCTTGAGTAAATATTTGCTTCTGATAAAAATCAAAAAGGGTATGTTACAGATCAACAAGCTTGAATAACAGAAAAGCTGGCTCTTCTAAACATTTGTGTTAGACCCATGAAACCCTTTGGAAGAATTACAGTGTAGAAACCTGTGAATTTGCCAATTTGAACAGTTTAGTTACCAGTAGCACCCACCCTTTTTTACAGTTCCCCATACATTTATTGCTGTGTCAAGAAGGCAGAGGTCAGGAAAGACAATAACAACTGTACTGCTAACAGTCTACTCTCTCAGAAAACGGTGACACATTGGAGGCCAAATCTTATTTCTTTCACACACATTGGTCCTGAATCAACAGTCTACTTCAGCAAATTCCTAGCTTTACATGCTTAATATCTGACCTGGGTGTTGTGGTTTAACTCCAGCTGGCAACTGACCACCAAACAGCTGCTCACTCACACACCCCCAGCAAGATGGGGGAAAAGAGTTGGAAGGGTAAAAGTGAGAAAACTCATAGGCTGAGATAAGAACAGATTAAGATTTGAAATAAAAGACAACATGATGATAATGAAGATTATAATGATAATGATAATAGTAATAATAAAGATAATAATACTAATATAAATGAAAAGGAAAATAACAGAGAGGGAAATAAACCCCAAGAAAGACAAAAGATGCCAATGAAAATAATTGCTTACCACCACCATCAGCCAGTCCCTGAGCATAGTCCACCATCAAACTTCCCCTTAATAATATTGCTGAGCATGGCATCATGTGATATGGGATATCCTTTTGGTCATTGGAGTCAGCTGTCTCATCTGTGTCTCCTCTGAGCTTCTTGTGCATCCCCAACCTCTTCACTGGTAGAGTGGTGTGAAAAGCAGAGAAGATCTTGACTCTGTGTAAGCACTGCTGAGCAGTAACTAAAACATATCTGTGGTATCAACACTGCTTCCAGAACAAATTTAAAAATAACTCTGCCTTAGTCAAAACCAGAACACCAGGATATATGCATCCCCAGGCTGACATGAGGTTTAACAAGGCCAAATGCCGGGTCCTGCACTTGGGGCACAACAACCCTGTGCAGTGCTACAGACTAGGAAAAGTCTGTCTAGAAAGCTGCCTGGAGGAGAGGGACCTGGGGGTGTTGGTTGACAGCCAACTGAACATGAGCCAGCAGTGTGCCCAGGTGGCCAAGAAGGCCAATGGCATCTTGGCTTGTATCAGAAACGGTGTGACCAGCAGGTCCAGGGAGGTTATTCTCCCTCTGTACTCGGCATTGGTGAGACCGCTCCTCGAATCCTGTGTTCAGTTCTGGGCCCCTCACCACAAGAAGGATGTTGAGGCTCTGGAGTGAGTCCAGAGAAGAGCAACAAAGCTGCTGAAGGGGCTGGAGAACAGGCCTTATGAGGAACAGCTGAGAGAGCTGGGGTTGTTTAGCCTTGAGAAAAGGAGGCTGAGGGGAGACCTCATTGCTCTCTACAACTACCTGAAAGGAGGTTGTAGAGAGGAGAGTGCTGGCTTCTTCTCCCAAGTGACAGGGGACAGGACAGGAGGAAATGGCCTCAAGCTCTGCCAGGGGGGATTTAGGCTGGGCATTAAGAAAAAATTTTTCACAGAAAGGGTCATTGGGCACTGGCAGAGGCTGCCCAGGGAGGTGGTTGAGTCACCTTCCCTGGAGGTGTTTAAGGCACGGGTGGACGAGGTGTTAAGGGGCATGGTTTAGTGTTTGATAGGAATGGTTGGACTCGATGATCCTGTGGGTCTCTTCCAACCTGGTTATTCTATGATTCTGTGATTCTATGACTCCTGAGATTAATGTCCTGTCATGACAATATAAATGTATATGATCTTCCCGCATCCTCTAGAATCTTGAGGAGACAGGGATCAATTCCATGCTCCAAGAAGGTCTGTAATTTAAACAGTCAGAGGACCTGCACAGTGGAACGTACTGACCACATCTACTACACAGGATCAGATTGAGCTGGGAGACTGGAAACAAGGTTACAGATACATATAAACTAAAAGAAATTGGAAGATAGTGGCCACATGATCCTGTCCCTCAGAAAAAGTATCAACATTTCAGGGATTATACATTTGAAAAAGCGGATGAGACTAAAGATTTTACATACAGTACAGCTTAATCTAAATTGAAAAGATTCTAAAGGATCTATCTTATTTCCTACTGATTCCAGAAGAATCTGTCCATGTGCTATGACAGCAAAAAGGGTCTTTCAAAAGACAATCACCTTGAGGCAAAGGCTGTTACTAAGCCACCATAGTTATTTACAGTATTTATTAAAATAATATAAAAAGGAAATAATAGGAATCATCATTTTAGGAAGGTGACCTTCAGAAAGGATATTTCAATAAAAGAAATTGCAATTCTTTACACGTAATACATAATATGCACAGTCCACAGCCATATAACTGAACAGAGTGCACTTAGAGCTTTCAACATGTTGGTGAAAAGAGTGGGCATGTTAATTGCATAATTGCAGCTTTATATAATGGTATTTATGTTAGATGAATTTATAATTTACTATTACAGTATGCTGTAACGGATTAATATCCACTTATCAGTCTATGAACAGCCCTGTGTCCATTACACTGAGACTCCCTTAAAGGTAGAATAATCACACTAATAGAATAAATGTACTGTTCACAGGGCAGTCCTTTTATTTAAAAGAACGTGCGAGGCATCAGCAAGGGCAGAAAGTCCTTGAAAGGGGCATCTGTCTAGTATTAGCCTACAAGGTGTATCTGGAGATGTCTTGGGCTTCTATTAAAAGTCAAATTTAGCATAATCTTCATCAATAAGGAAAAAACAGATAAGTTGGCTCTTTTCATTGCTGAGCATCAGAGGTAACTCCTTGTAGTTTTACAGTCCATCTGTATAATAAATAGTGTGAATGGTCAATTAATTTGATAAGGATAGAGGGCTTCAGTACATTTATGCCAAGCAAGTGTACAAATCACTATCTAATGAATGCCTGATAGGAATATGCTGTACTTGATTAACTTTTACATAGCGCTGTTCATGGCAGCATGTCATGGTCTGGGCCACCACTCTGTGTCAATGGCACACTGGTACAGGCATGTAAACACATTGATGTCATGCAGTAGGGAAATATGTATGTTACACAGATGGTTTTGTAGTTCATTTATGAGAGACAAGATCAGCACGGTCCACATCCCTACTGTTAAATTCGCAACTTTCACCTCAATCTAGCCTCTCCATTTAGGCTCACAACACCACAACACTCTGTAGGACTGATGGTTGAGATCTGTATATGAGGTAGTTGTGTCTTTCCCTATTCTAGTGAAAGGTAGAAATAAGCACTGCTAGGGTACAATTCATCTTATCCTAAATTAAACATCTAAAATAGGTCACGTGTAACACCCTAAAAGAGCCTATGTGTCTCCATTGACAACAAACATACCTAAAGTTAGATCTAGAGTACACGTTACAGGCTTTTTTATTTTTATTGAAATTAATTGTAACTTCAATGAGAGTTAGATTCCAAACAGGGTTGATGTTTCATGTCCTGCTCTTTTTTGGTTACACCCACACTTCTTTAAATCAAGACAGTGAAGAACTAACAATCCACAGCCCCAGTACTGTGAACCAGATCATGGCTTTACTGCTGAAGCTTAGGGGCCATTAGAAGTACAGGTTGCACACATAATGTGTGGTAAAAGCATCAACAGGATAATCAGGAGAGCATCAAAGCTGTATTTAGGATCTAGCCACCAGCTCACTTCTGGTCTGCACATGGAATTTACCAGTGAGATGACTATTTGATTTGCATGAGAGCAGAGCCCAAGTAAGAACGTAGGCTATATTTCTGTATATATTTATATATAAAATACATATATATCTTAGAAAAGAAGGCTTTGATCATACTTGAGTGAAATATTAGCAGCAGGTGCCCTAAGCAAGATAAAGGCTTGTCACATATTAATGGTACTGACTACGGATGTGGTTTTTGCTTGCCACTGTGTAGACACAAGGCTTTATTGATTAGTATATCTCTTTCCATTGAACATGTATGGTGAGAGATCGTATGTGCAAAAATCACCTTGTTTTTCCATATATATATATGTCTATATATCTATTTCTTATATATGTGTCTATGACAGACACAATTTAATGATATTGATAACACACATGCAGTTTCACGAACTTACCTTCTTAGTAACAGCAGTGAGGTAGAGACCACATCTCCTGCAAATTTGTGTATATAAATGGAAACATTTTTTAATTTACATTAGATGGTACTTCTATTCTAATGTGTAGTTCAGGAATGTAGCTCCTGGGGGGGGAAAACCCTGTTTACATAAGGCATCACATTCTGATATCTATTGGATCAAAAAATTCTCCAATGAAAACATACTTGTTGCCCTCATGATGTACCATAATGTATCATCTGTGCACAATGCATGAGTTAAGTTGTTGAGAGGAACTTGAATAGATCAGATATTCAGCTTAGTCACACAGAGTTATTTCCACCTGTAATTTCCTTTATTAAGTAAAATGGTAACAGCAGTTCAAATTCTAGACATATTTACAAAGCAAACTAAAAGGAAAAAAATAATAATGAAAGGCAAATACATTTTAAAGTACAAAAGACACAAAACACTGATAAAAAAATAGTGACTGAATGAGAGTTGTGGTAGCTGAAAGCCTTCTGCCAGAGTACCTAATGGCAATTTATACAGGCAAATAAAAATCTTATATGGACACAGAGATGTCATGTGCAGATGTAAATGTGAAGAAAATATTCAAACAGTGCAATGTGGCCACAAGCAAAACACTTCTGTATCTGGTCACTGTATTTTAAAAGTAAAATAACATAAATGAGGACTGAGAAGAGGACAAACAGAACAACAGAAATATTCAAAAATGCCTTTGGCAGCTCTAAAAGTTTAGTGAAATTGTTAGGTAGGTTTTTAAGAGAAAGAAAACTGCACTGAAAGTGCACTGAAACTGCACTGAAAGAAAAACAACTCTGCTAGGCATTAAAGTGTTTGAGTGGATACTGCAGTCATGCTACCAAAAGCTATGGAACTTAACTCCTTCCACACCTGTCTTTTACTCCAGCTCCTGCATACACAGAACTCTTCTTGGCAAAAGTGATTAAAAATAATAATAATTTAAAGAAACTACAAAGTCTTGTCCATATAATTCAAAGTTAGGTTAGGCCACTGAAGTTAGACCATTCCTATTTACATGACTGGCAGCTCCACAGGGAGTAGTAAACCATGCTTGACAGTCACTGACTAGCACGTCTATAGAATGTGTCCACAGCACATATCCATAACACATGCCCTCAACAAGACTGAAACTTTCACTTCAGATTGGCAGTAGAATACTTTAAATGTTCCACCAACATATGCCAATAGTGGGGCAAAGCATACCAATGATCTACTAAAACGCTAGAGTACAAGAATGTACGCTAATGCCTGGACAGAGGTCAAGTTCCACAAAGAGGGCCAGACAGGAGCCCAACTGGAGTATTAGCTCAAGAGTTGAGACCCAATGACTTCTTATAGTGATCTTTAATATATATACTGTGCTTAAAATAAGTTATTTTGTGGTCTTTCTCTATTTTAGTTTTACATCAGATGCATTTATTTTTTCTAAAACATCATATATACGAACTAGGGTCAAAAACTGGCTGAACATGAGCCAGTAGTGTGCCCACATGGCCAAGAAGGCCAACAGCATCATGGATTGTATCAGAAGTGTGGCCAGCAAGATCAAGGAAGTGCTAGTGAAGGCACATCTCAAATATTGTACTCAGTTTTGGGCCTCTCACTACAAGAAGGACAAGCTGCTGGAGCGTGTCCAGAGAAAGGCAGCTAAACTGGTGAAGGGTCTGAAGAACAAGTCTCATGAAAAGGGACTAAGTGAACAGTGGTTGTTCAGTCTGGAGAAGAGGAGGCTGAGGGGAAACCTTATCACTCTCTACAACTACCTGAAAGGAGCTTGTAGCGAGGTAGGTGTTGGACTCTTCTCCCAAGTGACCAGTGACAGGATGAGAGTAAATGACCTCAGGTTGCATCAGGGGAAATTTAGATTAGATATTAGGGAAAATTTCTTCACTGAAGGAATGGTGAAGCATTAGAACAGGCTGCTCAGGGAAGTGGTGGGGTCACCATCCCTGGAGGTGGTCAGAAAAAGTGTAGACATAGCACTTCATGACATGGTTTAGTAGGCATGGTAATGTTGGGATGATGGTTGGACTTGATGATCTTAGAGATGTTCCAGCCTTAATAATTCTGATGTTCTATTCTATGATTCTACCTGAACTAGAGTAAATTAAAAGGGTTAAGTGTTACCTAGTAGCTATTACCAAGGAAAGTCAGGATTTACAACATAGAAGTTACTTCAGAGGTGATGATAAGTTGATAACAGGAAAAATTCCATCTTCTTTAAGTTCAAAGACTGAAAGATTAAGCTATTTCCTTTGGATTAGGATCCAAAGAGTTTCTGAAAGCCCAAAGATTAGAGATAACTGAGGTGGAGGAAATAGAGGGCAAAATAAAAAAGAAGAAGATAGTATCTACATAACCACTGTTAACATTTATTTCATAAAAGTTAACACATCACAGTGTTTCCCTAAATTAAGAATTCTTCTTGAAAAAAATGTAAGTCTCCATTCCTTATTTTAAATCCAGATTTTAAAAACTCACCTCACTGTAACTTCATTGTGTTGTAACAAAACGCATGTTCATGACTAGGCTAACCTCAAGCCTTTAAAACCTACAGCATCAAAATCAAATTTTTAAGCATTTTTTAGAAAGCATAAAAATCCCATCAAGTATCATATGTTCTAGAAAACTCATGCACTGTGCCCCAGCTGCACTTAATAGACATGAAGAGAAGGTAGGTCACTAACTAGCCCAGAATGTATTCTACTACCTTTCATACTACCTAGTTTCTCTGAATTCATGCAGACTGGCAGACTTCTCCAAAGGACAATATATCGCATCTGAAGACAGGCATGGAAGATTTGGGGGCTGAATTGCTCTCTCAAGATACTTCTGTGTTTCATGGGGAAAGCTAGACAATTAGCTTGAAATTGACAGTGAACCTCTAGATGACTTCAATTAAGTGAGAAGACCATTGTAGAGGCAGTTAGTTATTCCAGGGTTATGTCACAACTTGTTAATGAAGGTGTAGGAAAAAATGTAAAGCCTTCATTTTTCCTGTTACTAGCAGGCAATAAAAAAATTAAATTATGTTTGGCAGTAAAAGATAATGAAATTATATCAGGCAAGTGAGTAACTGGCTGACTGGAAAATACCAAGTAAACACTAAAAAGAGCTCACGTGGGTCCTAGAGGAAGTATAGCAGAGGTAAGTTTATGCCTAGACCTTTATACTGTGATGAAATCTGTTGTGTCCACTGATCCTCACTTCACAGTCCAAAAACCCAAACACATGAAATACAAGTATTCTAAGCTATTCTTCACACTTCGGGTTATAATACAATACAAGACTTCCCAGAATAGTTAGGCAAACAAACTTAGAAATGACGAAACATTTTTAATGGGTTTACTCAGCATTTAGTTATGTAGATTGAGGGTAAAAATATAAGTGGAAGTAATGCGAAGAACATATTGTTTCTTTCAGATAAGAAATGTTTTATGAATTCTTATGAAGTGTAGGAAAATGCATAATGAAAAATTATGCCATCAATAATGTAAAATTGAAGGAGAGAAATGGAACAAGTTAGGCCTGCAGCATTTTATTTATGTAAAAGAGGTCTTCTATAACCTTGCCATGATAAACAGAGAAATAAATGTTTGAAACATTTATTTATAAATCTTTATGGTTTCACTGCACTGGTGAAATAAGATAGATAGTAATTAGTGAAAGATACCGAGTACAGCATCATGTCTTTAAAAGCAGTGCATATGAAAGATTTGCTTTGACAGTGTTTAACTCTAGGATACAGAGAACAGAAAAAAACCCCACAACTTATTGTTCATTCCATTATAGTGCTATCAGTAGAAGCACAGTGGGAGACACTTACCCTTACTTATTTCTGGAGGTAATGCTGTTTGCACAGGTGACATACAATTTTTATGCTCAAAGGCACACTCATCAGTGATACAAACGATTGTCTTACTACTATATATGAACATGCCTGTAAAAATTTTACTCGATAAATGTGTAGGAAAAAAGAAAGAGCTAGAGTGAATATATTCCACTGTGAATATGTTCAGTTCTAGTTACTAGGAAATTCAGTGTTAGCCTTACCCCTGCCAGAGTACGCCACATTCATCTGTGAGATGGGAGGCAGTCCACCTGTGTCAAAGTTTTTGTCCCCAGAATGGGATCAGTTTGAAAGGAAGGATACAACCTGATCCAACGTTTTCAGCACAGAAGGGAAGAAGAGAGCTTTGTCAGATTGTAATAGCAGAGGATCAAATTAGAGAGAACCCTAGTCATCTAACATGGCTCTATTTGTGCAATCACAAAGTACAATACAATTAAAATGAAAAAATACAGGTAGAAATGTTCAGTGGAGACAAGAGGTTTTAGAATGTTACAAAAAAAAAAATGTTGGTCATTGCCATTTTGGGGGACTCTCTTTTTAAGAGTACTATAGCCAAAGGAACACATTGAAGTTACTTAAACTATAGTAAAACTAATGGTAATTGTAGAATCTGGCAGCAATGACTGGATATTTCTTGCCTTTTCTTGAAGTTAAGAGTCAAGAAAATGTCAGTAGTTCAGATCTCTGTATTATTTATATATTGCACTCTGAACATTACTATCTGTCTGCAGGAGAAAGGAGTGAGGCAGCCTACACTCCAGACAGGCCTGCAGAGATCAATGAAAATGGCTGGAAGCCATAGAAGTGTGTAAAATGTGTTTTGTGCCTCATTTTTTGCTTCGTATACAACATAGGAGTGAGGTCTGAGCTTAGAAAGATGTTTTGTGCACTGCAGCATTGCTGAGCTGAGGTCAGAGGTTATGTCTAATGCAGCTAATGAGCTCTCTGCGTTGGAGACCTTCACAGGGCACAAAAGGCATTAAGTTCAGTGGAGTACCATTTTATGAATGCAACCTATTTAGAAATAAACAGATCAGATATAAGGTATTTCCTAAAAAAAAGACGAATGAATGGAAAGATGCCTCTGTATTAACTGGATTGCTATGAGTTTAGGTAAAGGAAGAAAATGTTCTTACTTGGAACGGCAGTAATGCTATTAAAAATGGTTGATCTGAGTGCAATCTCCATCTAAGTGCCCAAGGACAAAAGCCCTGCATCACTATTCTGATGCTAATGTTTTATGCAAAATTATGTCTTTGGCTGGCAAGGAGCTCTTTGTCTAACACAGAGCATAGAGCTTTTGTTTATGATGTTTATTAGGGCTTACCAGGAAAGATGGCTAATGTAGGGTGATAAGAGCATTACTAATTTTCTTTGACAAATGTCTGTCAGATATTTTCCATTGTGAATTCTACATTAAACTGCAATTTCTTTCATTAATTTCCTTTTCTTACAACTATGCGATACTGATTCCACACCTATCATACAGCAATCCTAAATGCTCACATACAATGAAGTGATATAAAAAGTGCTAAGAAAACAAGATTATAATAAACAAACATAAGGCTAAATATTTTTGCAGTCATGCTTCTTCAAACAAGCCATAGCAATATGAAGCCCAAAGTAATTCAAAATCACATACCTAATCCAGATACATTAAAAGAAGTCATTGACTTCTCTTACCATTTCTTTAATTTACCTTGATTCTAAGACCAACCAGTATTACAGATACTGCTTTCAGCTAAACCAAAGCCAAAGGACCTGCTTTTCTGCATAAAAGGTGAAACCAGTGTAGGCTTCTGCCCTTTTATTCCCGACAGCAATTTCCTGAATAGTATGAAAGAGGGAAAAGTAAGTACTGAGATAAGATGAGATACTTTGTTTAGTGAAACTATTCCCTGCCATTCTCAGCTAGAACATCAGACAGTATTTAGCTGAAAGTTGCTACAATATCAATGTCATGAACATTTCTAGTCAAGTTAATTAGTTTAACAGAAAATCTGTAAAACCTGAAAAATCTCTAGTTTTCATCAATTAAAACAAAAACATCTCAACTGAACACAAACAAAAGAAATGATGATGAACGGTTTCAGGAACATGGGGTAACAATCCTTTTTCAGTTTTCATCAGAAAAACTTGTAGAAATAGATTATTTTTAATGGGACAAATGAAATGTATCTGAACTTGGTCTGAGGGGCTGTGAGATATTTCATAGTGCTCCCTTTCACCCAGACAGTCTCTTCCCAGCTTTCAAACATCGATGAAATCATATAACTGGATATGAAGTTCTGTGTCTATATCGTGTTGTCCCTGAAGAGCAATAACTTTCCCATTTAAGTGTCATTTTTAACCGCCATTTTCATTTCTTTGAGAAGAGAGGCTAAATGTAAGGGAACAGCATCGTGCACCCTTTAGCATCCAGCCCTTGTCCCCAGAGCACCACACTCCATGGCTAGATTTCATTTAATGGTAAAATTCCTTCAAGATTAAGATCTTCATGGTGATATCCAGTGCTGAAGGATATTTTGAGAAAAACAAGTCCATTCAGCTTCTTATGAGTATAGATCATCTAAATCATGCTTAACAGTAACTGCAGTATCTTCATCCTGTAGCAGGAAATTATAGAGTTGAACGACATTTAGAATTCCTGTGAGGGAGGTATTCCTTGTGCTATAAGGCTGGGCACTGAAAATCCCCTACTTTGTTACATAACATGAAAGTAAAAGTGTTTTCCCCTGTTCCAGAAAGTTGAGTCACTGAAATGGTCCCAAGAACTGGCAAAGCAGCGCGTTTTCTCTCTGAAGGCAAAAGGACCTCCTCTTTCTCTTACCAGTCCTACGCTGCTGATCAGCGAGAGAATCCTAGCAATTTCTGCTGCTGGCATAGCTGAAAAACAGTCCTGGGCTTGTACTTCCTGGAAATAACATGAAGACCAAATCTGAATCAGTTTTATACCATCATGGCAAAGGAATTGAGCTTCCAAATATTCAAGTCTGTGAGCTTGGGACTTTTTTCCATCAAATTAAGTCATTTTTGCAAAATTTGAGTATACTTTTCACTTGAGGATTCAGTACCTTTTAGCAGTCAATACAGCAGCCCATAAACTCTAGATCATTTAACCCCTGTGCGGTTTTCATGCCCCCCATAATTTCTTCACATTTTCAGAATTACTCTTCAATATCTTTTAATTGCAACTGCAAGAGATGATTGTTTGACCTGGAACCCAAAGTATGTGTCTTGTCTGCTGTTCAAATGAAAGTGTAAAGGTTATTTTCACTCATGAGAACTCATAATGTTGCTCTAATGCCTTTTGTTACCTGTAATTCAGGTATCAGGAATACCAAAATACAGAGTACAGACCACTGAAGAGTAATCCAAGAAATACAGTTTTCAGGAAATTCCAAAGTTAGAGAGATTTGAATGAGCAAGTGCTGGAAAGCTCCATCATTATTATAGTTGCCCTGTCAGTCACTGATCTCTCTCTATAAATGATAATAATGTAAAGTTGAAGGAAAGATAAAAGAAACCTAAGACACAGAGGAGGACAAAAATTCAAAGAAAACAAATCTGGTAACATAAGATGATAAATAGAAAAGGAAGAAAAATATTATGCTTGCACAAAAGGAGTTAAAGGAAGGTCAGATTAACTCTGGGATTTATGAGCACTAATATGAAAAATAATATCAGAAAAAGAGGGTTAATAAAATGCTTATTTACAAATGGAAAGAGCTTAGCAGCAAAGATAAGAGAGTTTATGGTATACACACACTTGGAACTTGTGAAACTCTATAGCCCAACTGGGCTAGAAAATAACAAGAATGGGGAGATTAATTTGAAAGGAGATGGAGTTTTGAGAAGGGAACTGAGGGACATGAAGCAGTGGGGTAAAAGATTGTTGCAAAGGATAATTCAGGAATGACAGAGATGTTTGAAAGATAATTTATTGTGGACATATTCCAGTGCTCCTCAGTCCACTAGATGAGTGAATTTCAAAATCAGTGTGCAAGTTGCAAGCAAATAAGTGATGTATCTAGTTAAGAATGAGCAGTAGTTGAATTTAACACTACACATGAAATAAGAAGATATCAGAAGGCCATTTATGCATTTTGAGTCGTTCTAGTTCATAGACCTCCATAGGAATTGAGGGCTTTTAAAATTTTAAAGGTCCTTCATTTGTAAAATCAGTCAGTTGGGAAAAATGTGCACAGACAGCACAGGATTACTTATCTTCAGAGGAGGCAAGGTAAGTAAAGTGAAACTTCTCTTATCAACATGTAACTCAGTAACATAAACAGTCAAATTCCTTTCAACCAATCTGTTCTCACAAACCCCACATTTAGATAACCTTAAAAGAACTGCTTAAGCCCTCTGCATCCACTACATCCTATGATAGTGAGTTAAGAGCAAGTTGAGAAAAAAGTAGGGAAAATAGTCTTGAGAGAGAAATACGTATGTCTACGTTTTCCAGGGTTTCTCTTCATAGCAAATCTATTTACAGATTCCAAATTGGCATTAAAGATAACCTGTCAGTCTCTGTTGTGACTGTGAAGTTGGAGCTACTGAATAGTACAGATTCCTTCTTTTAAGACTATCCTATATGATTCTGAAAGGTGTTCTTTGATAGAATTTTATATATAATCCAAGTATGAGAAACCATATGAGTCTTCTTAAGACTTTGGATCACCCATTTTTACAACAAACGTGTCATTAGCTTGAAGGTCTACAAAAACCTAACTTAAATAGCTGGATTGTGTATCTGAAGTGAGATTACCCTAATTGCTTATCAGCATTAGGATATTCACAAAGTGCTACATTTTGCATTTTGAGAAAAATTTCTCATCTGTGTTGAAATCCATAACTCACACTAAGAATTATGTTTGCTGGTTTCAAACACTTTGGAAATGGATTAACCTAACCCATCCAAGGCATTCTTCGAGTTGCCTTAGATATTAGAGTTACTTTGACTTAATTTTGGATAATTGCATTAAAGAGATCTAGAACCTTTACAAATCACCATAAAAAGTTACAGTCATGAGAGAGGTATGTTTTAAAGGTGTGACTCTTTTGACCGAAGGGATAAGCTGGAATACTTGCTTTATCGAAGAGTGAATCTCACTCACCTTCCTTTATCTTTATTGACCAGATCTTCAGTATCCATAAGGGGATCTGGGGTGATCAGCTCAGCTGGAGCCCATCCCAGGTTGAAATGTAGCCAATACTCTGCAGCAGCTATTCTAGGCTGTAAGGCAGGTTAAAGTGCATTCAAAAAGGTCATATTTTGAAATCAAAATACATGAGTCACTAAATAAAGAAAGTAAAAGTTAATGAAACAACAGGTAAAGATGTGAAAAAATTAAGAATTCTAATAATGCCATTCCATTTCGCATTCAGGCAAAAAATCTGAAATGCTGGCAGCCTTAGGTTTCAGTTTGAGATATTCTTTTCTTGATAGTTCTAATGTGCTTGTCTTCCTGCTCAGCAGGAAACACATTAGTGAAAAACTGTCAGACATGGTGTCGCTAGAGAATTAGTCAAATTAATTCATACAAAGATCCAGTAGTTGTGAGAGAGGAACAATGGCAAAAACATCATTGGAATAAAATTCTCATTGCTAGGCTGGGTTAATTAGAAGGGTGATACTTATTTCTGCTGCATAGATTCTGAAACTTTGATTTTGTGTTACAATTTTATCTCTGAAATTTCCGTTTGGCTGATTTGAGGTTTAACTTTTCTGCTGGAGGAATTAAAGACTATTTCATTATATTGACAGTTTGTCTGCTTTTTCCTTTCATTTTTTTTACACAGTTGTGATGGAATATAGCAAACATCTCAGTGAAGCTAAGCTCATAAAATTTCTCTGAAATTGATGAGAGAAGAGAGACATTCCATGTTTGAAAGTCTGCAGTAAAAATGCAATTCTTATTAGATACTAGAGAACTGATGCAAAAAATCAAGTGTGACAGTGTCCTAAGTTGTCTTCTTGCTTAGCCACTCAAATACATATTAGTTTTCTGATATATTTATCAAAATAAACAATATATTAATGATTTCAGTAAATATATTGCTAATATATTTATCAAAGCCAGCAAAAATAAACAAAAATGCTTGTTGACATGGATAGTCTTCATTTTGTGAAAAAATACCTAATTACTGTTTGGAACATTTTACCAGAAAATAAATGAATCAAAGGCTCTCTAAGATACAAGTCATAGTGATTGAAATGACAAGTTGACACCATATCTCCCACTTTCTTGGGAAATAAATTATGCATCTGTGTGCATGCAACGAACAAATCTCTTGCCCATTCTAATAAAACCAGTACATATGTTATCGTTAATCTCCAAGAGCTGAGAGTAGTATCCTAGGAAAAACAATTAAAGCAAAATTAGAGCAAGGAGAATTCTACAACTTCCTCAGTAGTAAATTTTCTAGATTCTTATGTATATATATTCTCCTGAATTTCTGGGAAAAAAAAAATCAAACCCAAAGTAACAAAGCAACAGATTAAATTTCTCTGGATTTGCAAAAATATCTTCTAACTCTTTGGATGTGTTTCAGTGTCTCTTGTCAGATTAAAAATCTTATGTTCAGGAAAATCATTAAATAAAACTGAGTAATTCTGTCACCTTGAGGACTTACTACAGTCAGTAAAACCGGTCTTGATTTGACAAAAAATCAGACAAGCAAGGACACTGAAATATTCCCAGATGTTCATTTTTAGTCATTAAAAGAGGTTTAAATCTTTTTTGTGGTATAACATGGCAAAGCTGATTCAGAAATATGAAAGACCCCTTGTTAATTTTGTTATACATTTTGAATAAGGAGACAGACTACTGAAGTTAGATCAACAAGAAGTACTTTCTTAGAATGAAAAACACCCATTTACATTCCCCTACACCTTGGGATAAGTACAGAACTATGTCAGTGCATGGTGTCATCAGTGCAACTCAAAGTGTCTGAATCTCTCTTAAACACATCACTGTCCTCTAGAGAAAAGTATTGTGGATGGACTAAGATTCAGAACTAGAATTGCAAGATTTTATGAGAATAACTTGTTAACTGTAATTTTCTACTGCTGGTGTACTCACAGTGTACCTGCAGGCTAGCAAACTCTTAAGAAACCATCACATGGTCAATACATGGTTATGTTCCACTGAAATCTACAGTGAAAGGATTTAAAAAATCGAAATGATTCATGTATTTGCATTTCTTCTTTCCTTCAGCTGATGACTTGCAACCAAAACAATAATCTGTAGTTCAGTAGAAGTTGATGAAGTTGTTCCATAAACTTCACTTCATGGTAGATGGAGCAGCTTTTACCAGTTGAAGATTTGACCTTATGTCAAATGACATAAGGAAAGTAATGGGGAACTTGAAGGCAATTAAGTCTGACACAAGCCCTGTTACTGTAGGATATCTGCACGTCATGTAGGCTCTGTTCCTCTGTAAAGTCAACCCCACCAGGTTCTTTGACATTTGACTTTGTGCCAGCTCTGACTTACATGCTTGCTTAGCTTTAAGCCTGCCTTCTCCTTTAGCATTTCACAAGATTTTGGCCAAAATGCCTGCAGGATTTATCCCTTTTTCTATTGAAAATGCAAAATTCTTGTAAAGAACAAAATCAAGCAGGTCATGGAAGCTGACAGAAGAGCAAAGCCACAAGCTGTACTAAAGTGACTGGCAGGAGATTTCTAGTATTGTCACATCACCAAAAGGCTCATAAAGCTTTCAGACTTTTACAGTGAGCACCACTATCTGATGCCAGCTAGATTCCTGGGACTGTTCATCTTTTTCTGGGGTAATTCAAAGACAAATTAGGCATTACTTAAAAGACTTCAGTTTGCTCTCTTATTAATTGCTTTTCTCCAGCCAACTTCAAAATATAGAGGACAAGGGCCTCTTAGCAATGTTGTGTATTTTATTCTCTCCGATTGTTAGGCAAATCCCTTTTTCTGTACTGAGTTTTTCATTCCCCCCTGACATTTCACCCACTATATTATGGGCATCATCTGAGGATTTAAATCCAAAAGCTGTTACTGTGACTCCAAAGCTTCAAATCAAAATTGAAAGATGTAATTCAGCTGTTCTTCTATAAATATGCTGCAATTATAAAGAAATAAGGGTCAATATAGAATCCCAGAGAGCTTTGCAATAACTTGCACTTACTATATTTAAATAGAGACATGAAAGCTACTTAGTTTCAAGGAAGCATTTAAGTATTACAAATGATGAATTTACAAATTCATGAATTATTGATGAAATAGAAACCCCTCTGGAATCTGAGCAACTTTTATTTGAACATATTCCCCATATTTATGTACAGGCATCTTAACAGTGTTTTTCAATTTGAGTTTTGGATTTTGAATATATAGCAGGAGTCTCTCATTTTGTAAGCTTCTGTTGAACTTCATTACAAGTAAGGCTTGCAACAAGGGTTGCTAGTTTATTACCACCACAGTCTAAAATCCTCCAACTCAAAACTACGTTCAGTTTTCCTCTATCCTTCCTGCTTTGCTCAAGAGGTTGGCATTTGGTGTACAGTGGTGTTCCAGGGGTGCACTGACACGAGGTTCACGCAGGTGGGACTGGCATCATTGGAGAACTGTGTGGCTTATTTTCAGTTTGACTCACAGCCCTCTCTGTCATTCCAGAAAAGATTTCTGTTACAATTGCCACCTACAGAGTTCTGACTTGAAGCAGTTCATGCAGTTCAGAAACTGCTGATGTGATTGACAAAGTAGTAGCCCTAATTAGCAAATATCAGCAACCACTGAGAACTTTCCAAGCGAAAATTAGCCACTATTCGCACCTATTAAAAGATATAGTGTATTCAGCTCTCTCAAGGAAGGAATATCTATCCTGCGTCTGTAGTTCTCATGCTGGTGGAATTTGGACAAAGGAAAAAACCGTTCCTTGTTCAATTATGAAAAATTCTGGTTTGGGGTATCCTTCTGCAAGAAAATCTCAGATTCAGATGTGTAATGCTCTATTCAAAGAGGTTTGGGGACAAGATTTCCTCTGCTGGAGCAACTTCATGCAAATGCAATTCTCATCATAGATCCTGTATTTTTGCAGCTCAGTGATAGGGCTATGAAGCCCGGACTAAAACAAATGCCCCATGGGGAAGTTGTAGTCTTGTTCAGAGCAAACACTCACTGATCAGTACTGATCCCCAGTCACCCTTCCTCAATGGATTTTTGTGAAAGAGGTCTATTTGGAGAACATATGAACCCTTCTTCTAATGGGGAAAGTGACTAGTGAATCAAAAGTTGTAAAAGCAACTATTTTTAAATGCTTGTTTGGACACAAGGAAAAGGGACTTTGATGGGGAAAAATAAAATATCATAAAAGTGGGAAAGCTTTTCATTTACTTCCGTTGTCTGGAAAATGACTCTGAAAATGAAAAAAAAAAATCCTATAAACTAAACATCAGTTTTATTACTGTTACTATCAAGTAAACATGCAGACAAACACATAATTCTGAGCCTTGCCTCACTGCCAACACGGCAGTCACTGTCCCATTGCCCTCAGGTTTTACTTTTATTGGTATATTTTATTTTTGTAGTATGTGGTTAAATCAAAACTGGCAAGTGAAGTCAGAGGAGCTAGAGAGCTCCCATGCTGTCTTTAAACTAGTCATGGTTTCAATCATGTGAAGTCAGAAAAATTTTTCAACTCCTATTTTCTTCCCTCTCTCTTCATCTCAGGACATGTAATAATGCTTGCTTTCCCAAATCTAATTTTGATCTTTAACCTTTAAAATGCAAGAAGACTTAAATCACCCACGACAATTTGCATGTGTCAGTTAGGTAGTCCAAATTTGTATGTTTGTCCAGTCAAGTCAAAGACATCCAAACATTGTTTGCGTACTGTTAGTAACCATTAGTTACTCTCTAAAGCTATCAGCATTGCCAATATGTGGGCATCACACAAAGATAAATCAGTTGGATTTCCCATAGCAGCCTGCTGTACAACCCCTCAGATTTATCTTTGACAAGAGTGCCGCAGACTGCATCTCTTGCCGTTTCTCCATCTCAACATTGTTCTATGGAGGTAGTTTTCCAGTATTTCTTCTCCATATGATGGTTTCTCCCCTGTTTTTTTCTGCTCAACTTCACTGCAATCTTTTGCTCAGGACTAATGTTGCATTCTGGTATTTTCTCTGATGACTTTCCAGGCCGTCTTCCTTTCTCAAGAGAGACAGAAGGTGAGATGAAGAAGCCCAGGCCTACCAGCCAAGGCAGCACTGGTTTGGCACCCTTTCAAACTTACAATCATCCTTATTCTATAAATCATGTGTCACTTTAGACTTGGCTAACCAGAAGGAATTTGACTGCCCAGAGTTGCAAGGGCACAGTCACTACAATGAATTGTGCACACCAAGGGATGAAACCACTCTTTCCATCCTAGTGCCATGCTAGGCTATAAAATCCAGTGCTAACATGGCTACCCGGGACAAAATAACGTCTGCTCACAAGGCCTGCCTGTTGTTTATGGTCTCTTTAACTGTCCATAACAAAACTCTTATGAAATGTACGATGTGGAGAATGTCCTTCATGTCCAGAGAAAAGCTGTTGTGCTGCAACATAAAGAGAAAAGGGAGGAAGTTGGGTTTTGTGGCTGGTTTCACATTATAGTTTTAACCTGAGCCTTAGTAGGAGCTTCAGTGAATGCTTCCTGTAAAATATGAACAACTTCCATACTAAATCTGAAAGAATTCTCTCCCTTGGTTGGGTCTTTCCATCCTCATCGATGAATAGCCTGGTAACATTTCATAATTTTCTCCTGCATTACATGTTGCAGCTAGTATGTGTAGCCCCTCAGTTCATCTTTGCCACACACTGGGATAAAAGTAATGCTGTTCTTTTACTGAGTGGATTAATATACACAATACCATTCAACAGTAGTCCTTTTGGTGTATAATAGCAGAATTTCCCTTAAAGAGCGGGATGAAGAAAACAAGAGATAAAAATGGGCAACATTGCTGTAAGGCGAAGAGAAAAACGTCAATTTGGCAAAGAGAAAAACATCAAGAACTTGAACCTCTGTTTATCCTTTCCACCCAACTACAGACCACAGGGGCTTCAGTACTGGGTCGAACTGTAGATCCATATCAGCTGCTCTCTAAGGCTGACTGCAAGCTGCAGAGCATACATAAGACAGTGATGGCAAGCACAGTTGCCAGCAGAATACATTACCTAAAACATGAGTCCCTTCAACTGTTTCTGTCCTTTTCCATGTTTTTGGATTATTTACTCTGCTGTTGACAGCATAAGAATTAGACCTTGCAGGATAATTACCTACTTTCAAATAGATATGAAGCAATGGAGGAAGGAAATAGAGGACGGAAAGATGATGTATAACAGGGGTTACTTCATAAGCAAAAGTGTTATGGCTGCTGGCCCCATTCACTCTCTAGTCTAACACTGCATAATTTATCATTTTGTCTTTCATCCCTTTGCAAGCTGATTCCCATGCTGTGTTTCTAGAAGGAAACAAAATTATATGGCATCATCCAGTCTAGAATGACAAATTTCCAGGCATTCAACTTTAAAACCCTTCTTATTAAATGAAAATTTTTCACTGAGAAACTACTATTTATTCCATAATGTTTGCTTAATTTCTGTTTTTATCACATGAAGAGTTCTGTTTATGGTATCAAATGCTCTGATTTTTCATAATTAAGAGCTTTGTTTGTCAAATCGTAGATGTTTGCACATCACAGCAATGGAGAGAACCGTGCTGTGTACACATGATGTTCACAGAGAATGCAACTGCAGGCTGTTGATATTTGCACAAGCTGGAGCTCTCAGCAAAATCTGGGACTGGTACTAGGACACCCTTGTATAACATATATTCATCCTAAACTTTCTTCTTTACTTGCATTAGGGAAATCTTTCATTCGAACAACCTCAGAACTATAAACCCATTTCCTGCTTGACTTAACACTGCAGTTTTGTTAATCTGGTGTCTAGGATTATGCAATTTGCATGTGAAGCAGGAGTATTTTCATTCTCGGACCTGGATGAAAAGTTTTGCCACAAAGTGAAAATGACCTTTCAAAAAAGAAAGAATAAACAACAGAAGAAAATGGCTTTTTAGTCTTTTACCACTATGCAATCAGGAAAGAGACTTACATACTTTGTAGGATTCTTAGTGTTTTAAAAGGGAAATGTAGCTGATGCCTTTCTGCTCTCTGCTGTTAGAGGGAGAAGATGCTCACTATGAAGCTTTTTTCTAGCACAGGCAGGCAGAATACCTGAACTAACTCCATTCTTTTACTGTTTTCTTATATGGTATTATATACAGAAGTATATATGCATATATTTATATATAAAAAGATGAATTGGTTACAGTGACTATCACAGGGCCTTCCTGTTTTCTCGATCTATAGGAAAAGTCTGCTTAAATCTTGATCTAATTAAAGGAAATCAACATTGCTTCCTGTTACCACAGAAGAGATGTGCTGAAAAGTACAGTTGATAAGTCTTCCATGCATCTTCAGAACTGTCCACAGGAAATTCTTGCTTTTTGTGAAAGTCTTGAAGAATGTCTCATCTCTTCTAGATTCTGTTTGGCCAACCAGCCTTTCAAAAAATTAAGCAGCTTAGACATTTTTATTTATTTTCTGCTGTCTCTTTGTGATTCTTGTCAATACTTATTTGTGAAGACAGTTTTCTGAAAACTTCAAAGTTGAACAATCTCATCTAATCCATGTTTTTCATGCTAACAAAAAGAAATCCTTGTATTTTTATGTATTTTTTCATGTGGTTTTAAAATAAATTGGTGCACAGAGCTTTTATTTCTCACAGGAGACACCTCTGTGTTCTAATAGGCCTCATTATTAAGCATTTTCTTAATAGCCAAAATTTATTTAATTTCAATTTTTATAGTTATGACTCAATGAGCAAGCTTTAAAGTTCCTCTTCCTTTACTGAAACATTAAAATTCTGATTCTGTACTTTGTATGATGAAAATTTCACATAGAATTAATTTAATATCCTCTCACAATAATAATAATAATGACACTACAGCCAGAATGAGTTGTCTCTGCATTTCTGAAGTGTTCACGTGAGCAACCTGTCTTTCTTCCTCTGTGCTGTGTGTAATTTCTTACTCTACTAAATGTATGTGTATCAGAGTGCTAATACATAGTGCTATTCAGCTTTACACTTGAGAACTGAGAGGTCCGCATCAGAGAGAAATATTACTTGTTCCTGAGATGATATACAGTTTTTGCAGAAGAGGAAATCAAAACTGTCTTTACAGCTTCAAAATTAGTATTGGAAATATTGCAATAGTTTATTTTAGCTAATAATTTCACTTTGCACTATAGATATTTTTCATTAAAATATATTATCTGAGGTCATAGATAGTAGTTTCTTTGTGATTTTGGGAGTAATGGCTGTCTTTGTCCAGATAGTTATCCACAGAAGACTGTGGAACACATTCTGACAGGAGTATGACACCCTCCTCCTTGACACCCTGCCCCTTGACCAACACTGACAAAGTAGACAGACTGCCAGCAGCCTGAGCCTGACCAATATCAGCATATTCATGGATGGTATGATTCTTTCAAATCACGCTACTACAGGCGGAGCCAACAGCCATTGTGTCTCTCACCTGCATACAAATCATATTTGTATGATTGCCTGTTGCTGCCGGATGACCCAGACACCAAGTGTCCCCGGTAATCCACAGGAGCCACGGCATTGCTTAAGATCCGGTGCTCACTATTGGTGATTGGCTGAGTTGCTGTATGAGTGTGCGCATCTTTCCTATGGTATCAATGTTTTGGTTTATAACATGTTGTCAGACTCCATTACTGCTCAGACACAATCAGTTTTAATAATTGAACTGAATATATGGTGTCTTTATGTAGATGTTCCCTGGGTTGCACAATTCCTGCTCTCCAGTGAGAAGTCACAGTGTCCCTGACTGACTAAATCAAATATTCATCCACTGCTACTTACACAAGAGTTCAATTCTGACCTAATATTCTAGCTTTAACAGGCATAACAAAACATAAGAGTAAACCCTTCAATAGCAAAGTGGTGGAGAGATGGCCATCTGGGAATTGCATCAATGTATATTTAATTACTTCTTCAATGAAAAACTGTTCTGTGGATTTGGATCAGTGCAGGTCTCATTTCAGAGTAACAACTAGCATATACAGCATTTTTTAATGTGTTTTTCTTTAAAACATGCTTAAAATTCTCTCCACTGGAACTTTATCCTTTCAGGATACATTTTTTTAAGATCCTTGATAAACATTAGAATTTGCTGGCCATTATGTGTAGCATTGCTAATTTTACAAGATACTGCAGACATCTTTTTTTGAACTGTATTAAAATCTGTGTGCTTTCTTTGGGATTCCGTTGATTTCCATGTCAGCCAGGAAAACTGATACACTTCTGATTCTGAGCACCAACACTGATGATGTTATAATGAGAACACTGAAGAGCTAATTAAAAGCATGAAGTTGTCTTATGTCATTTTATATATGTTTGAATACAGTGTATTTGGGAAATAGCCTGAAATGCAGTATCTTTAATTTTTTTATAGATACTATCCTGTCTCAATTCTGGAATAATTTTCTGAGTTAGTTTTAGTAATTATTTGGTTAGCTTTTAGTTCACAATAGGGGATTGTCTTCTTTTTAGCAGCTGAACATCAAAGCAACTTTTCTTCAGACACTAAGTAGCTAATCTGTAGATTATGTTAACTTCTGGTGTCAATCTGAGTCAAATACACCTGCATTTCCACAAAAAATATGTGCCCCAGTTCTTGGAAATATTTTTATTCCAATAATGTCTGTTGTGATAGTTTCTCAAAATGTATACGCAATGTCATATTTTTATATTAACTGTCCTTCAGCTAGGGCTAAATCACAGCAGTAGAGATGCCAGTGTGGGACTGATTCCTTCTCGCATCCTTCTGTTGTCTTCTTTAACATCAATTTATGCAACTATTCTTGAATATTTCCAGTTCAGAGCTTTAATTGTTAACCTGCATTTTGAAGATCATGATAGTCCTTGAAGCAACCACTTTCCTGGCATTTTAGTGAACATTTAATAGTTCTTAAGATCTTGCAGGCAAAGAGCAGTAGATCCAACAAATGTTTTTGTTATGTTAAACTACTACAGAAGTTTTGTTTCTTGGAGATGTCATTCTGAACTGAAAGCGTGAGTAGGTGGTACCCAGATATATTTAAATTGCCATAAATATTTTCTGGTACAATTAGTCTGCTGTTTTGTTCATTTTCTAATAAAATACCTTTTCACAAACAAATCTCAAAAAGTACAATTCTTTTATTCCTTTTGTTAATTTTACATTCTCCATACTATGATTAGTCTTTGAAATGGTAGGATAATTTTTATAATAAAAATTTGAATCAATTCTATAAGTTTAATATTAAATTGTTCTATTTTGCAAAATTATGCAATTATAGAATGCATGTTGATGTATTTAAAATTTCAGTGTAGTTGTCCTGGAAAACATTTAGAGTTTTTCTTCTTCACTGGAATTTCTGCCTCTTTGTCTTCTGTTTCTATAATCAGATGTTAGAACAATACTTTAAAGAGCTGGTTTTTTCTTTGATGTTCCATAAACCATCACACTTCAGCTAATTATTGTTTAATAAACTTGTCACACGGATCTAAGTACCAAGAACTTTCATTATTCATTATATAATGGATTGATATTCACTGGTGCATAAATCACAGTTCTGAATTTTACCTTCATATATCAGAATTCAAGGTTAATGATTTTGAAAAATACGAAGCAGTGCTGTTCTGCTTGAAATTGGAAAAACGATATTTATTACAACTTTTTCATTTAATTTCTTTTTTGGTAAACCAGCTCTTTACTTCATCACTCTTCCCTTTTCTCATTGTTTATAATACAACTGAGTACTTGACTAAAAACTCAGTAATTTGAACCACTTCTTAAGTGTTTGGCACTGTTGTCCTACTTTGTGCATCACAAATGATCAGCAAAACTAACAGAGAATGGGATTGTTCTATCTCAGGGGATGATTTTGCTCTTTAATTCTTTCTGTAACTATTCATGGATAAGAAAGAAAAATACAATAAAGGAAAAGGACGCTGGAGAAAATAAAATGCAGATGGGAGAAGGGAAAAGGAAGCACAAGTGAAAGCAGTCCCCAGCTCTAGCATGACCACTTGCCGAGGCTTTCCATTCAAGCTTGGTCACTCCTCTTTTCCACCCTCCAGGATGGGAACTGCTTTCATCTTCCTTCTCCCTTGTCCACCTCTGGTGGAGCCTACTTGTCCCCAGAATATGAAGGCACTTCAAAAAGAATGTTGCCACTGTTAGAAGTTATATTATAGATAATTTTGATCTCCATTTAGCCGTACATCAGTAGAGGAACCCATTTTATTTAAGTAGAGATGAGATTATTCATAAGTAATTCAATGCTACTAAGAGAAAAATCAGTTGTAGGAACATTGAGTTTTCATTAAACATGTTAAATGTAACCTGATAGTCAAATATTCTCCGGTCGTGTGGGGTTTACTGCAGTATTGCTTTAAGTAACAGACGAAAGCAGGATTAGGTGGTAAAGAATACTTTGCATAGCTTAAGATAAAGTATATAAGTGGGGTATTTTTCCATTAGCATTCACCCTGCAGGAATCCTCAATTACTTACAGGGCCATCTGCACTTCTGGAGATACTGTGATTTTGAAGTGAGTAGTACGTGCAAGACAAGAGCAGATTGGGGCTGTCTGGGCCAAGAAAAATCAGACACTTGTTTTTGTGGGATACAACACATCTTGTAACTCCTATAGGCCTAAGAACATCACACACCACAACTTCTCATGTTCAGTTCTCCCCAACCTTGCAAGGATTTCCTCACCTTCCTTTTCCTGATTTCAATATGATCTCCATTTCTTCTTCTCCCATAACATTGATCCCATCTTCCTCTTAACACAAAATTTTCTGGATGCTACCCTCCCTAACTTGTTCTCATCTTCACACCAGTGCCTTACCTCCCCTCTCCCTATTCTCTCTACTAACACACCCAACAACCTAGTTAATTTTCCATACTTGCTTCATAGTCCTTGCACAGTCCTCAGTCCTGTGAGTGCCAACCTTAGCCCACACTTGACTGCACCCCGACTCAACACCTGCAAGTACCCTGTGGCCCAGCTTGCTCTCCTCCTGGTGGCTCCCTTATTCCCATGCAACTGCCCTTTCCTTCCCCTTCCTACTGCTACTCCTAACTTGCATTTGTGCCAGCATCTTCAGCTATTGCTCCTCCACTCCCAAGTCTCTTCCTTCTCTGTGTTGGGTCATCAGCTTAGCCAAGACTTTTGGTTTTGCCAGAGAGTAAGCTGCAGGCAATCTTGTCCTGTAGGAAGTTATGCTGCTCCCTTGGATGTATAACAGAGTGGTAAAACTTTTCCCCAGTCTGTAGTTTGAAGACTTGTGACTCTTCCAAATAGAGCTTTTTGGATGGAGCATCCCCATCATTAAGGTTGCACTGACTGATGTTTATGACATTCTCAGTATCTCACAGTTGGCCTTTCCAAGTTTAGCATGTAACAATAGCACAGCAAGAGCCTTATTAATTTTAGTGTAAGGTTTGCACTCCACTCTTGCCTGTGATGTGCCATTTCTGTTTATCTATCACAACTAACTGACTGCTTTTCAGAACAGAACGTATATACGTGACACATCTTTCTCTGGTTCCTCTGATAAGTCAGTGTGTAGCAGTCAATCAGGCAAAAGTATGAGGAGAATCTGAATTTTATTTTACAGTTGCTGCCTGTCTCTTTTGTTCTGATACATCTGAATAAACATAGAAAATGATATTGTAGAAGTACAGAAAAAATGATTACTGCTTTTCTGCTGTCACAGAGAACTACAGTAATGCAGCTATACAATACAGAAGTATTTTGTTATTTACCGTTCCAGTCTTTGGAAGACATTGTCAGCTGTACTTCAGAAGAAATCCATGTTGAAGTTTGTTCTTGAATTCTATAGGAAAGCCAAGAATTGCACACATACTGCTGTTAGTACCTTGACAGACACTTATGCCTGGATAGTTTCTGTTAAAAATATTTGATCTTGATTCACCAAAATTAAACAGAAATCGCCAGTGTCTCACAAAAGACTTCCAGTGGCTAATATAGATCTGGGCTGTAGTAAATGCATCTCTGCTCCAGAAGTGTTTCTTTTTAACATCAGTATTTCTTTAAAATGAAGGTGGCAAAATGACAAAACAGGCTGAAATCACAGGCGAGCCATTATAAAATCATTTGAAAACATTAAAAGTTCATTTTAAATACAAAAAAAAACATAACAAAAGATGCTGTTCAATGTATTATGCAAGGTTTTTTAAAAAGCTGAAAGTAATTTTTTAAAAAATGGTCTCTTTCAATTTTCCTTTAAACTTTTATGGAAACAAAAATTCCTATTTACCTGTGAAAATCAGTCTGAAACATTAAATGTCAGTTGGCATATTATCAAGTGAAATGGTCTGAAGAATTCAAACCAGACTATTGTCCTTATTAAGTTGTTTATATATGTCTACCAAGATGTTTCTCTATGAGAAATTCAGAGTTCAGGTGAATGGTATATATTTTTCTATGTGTTCCTAAATTTTTTCATGTGTTCTTATTAACTGTTCCCACCGAATGACAAACCTTAGAGCTTCACCAGATCACTAAGAGTCAATAAGCAGATGAAACCTTAGCGTCATGCATTGCACTGCAAGCTCTTTGTCCACTGGCTGCCCAAGGAAAGGAAGACTATGGACTCATATCTTTGTCTACTAAACATCCTCTCAGTTGACAAACTGATTAACGCTATTATTATTAACCCTATTATTATTATTATTAACACTATTAGACTATTGCTAAGAATAATTACTTTTACACACTGAAAATAAGGATTTTATGCATACACTGGTTTGAATAGGTTTTCCTATTCAAGAATATGCTACTTCGGCTCCTTCCAGCCTGTCTTAATGCCGACCTCCCTGGAGAGTTTCTAAATAGTTATATGATTGTCATTTTGGGAAAGCAGCAGAATTTCTGGCACCCTAGAGGTAATGAAGATGTCACAGCAGATTCAATCATTACTGCTTCAAAAAGTGTTACAAACTTTTGATGAATGACATTTCAGAGTAGGGGGTCATGTCACTTAATTTACTTTTAAGGACAAAGAAAGGTGAGATTGGTTTTTTCCCCTCTTTTGTTGTTGTTTACCAAATAAGCTTCTGGCCACATGTCATAGCTTTCAGCATATTTATCTTTGTGTTGTTTAAGTTATACATAGATGAAAGACAATTTCTGGTTTGTATCCAGAAAAAAATTACTCAGTACTTACCGTACAGAGCAGAGAAGAGCAAGTCATGAGAGAGGACTATTCATCAGTGGTCTTCAGTGCCTTCCAGTCATCAGAGAATTTGTAAGGGCGTCACTTTATCTGCCACAACTTAGACCCATAGATTAGTTAAATATAAGCTGTCTACTTGTTTCCGTGTAAATTGAAGATATGAGGAAGACAAAGCTGCATTGCATCCACCTTCTGTTAACAGCATTGGACTGTAATTAGTGTTCGAATAGTTTCTCTTGGAATATACTTGACAAGTTTTTACAAAATTCCTGAATAGGAAAATAATTTTCTGGCATTTCTCTGGGCAGTGAATAAAAACTGAATGAAGGTTATCAGGACCTGTCCTGTTGTGAAAAATTTGCTATTCCACATCAGTTGAAATAACTGCGTTAGAGCTCAGTAATGCAAAGAGCATAACAGCTGAATACAGGTCATTGTTTTAGAATACACAGAATACACTGGAGTAAATATGTTTCCGTGTTGGTATGACAGCAAATAAAAGTATAGTAATGTTCTTTCAGGTTTATTTATAATTTGAGTGTATCCCAATCCATAAAACCATACATGGTACCCAGATCTTTTGAACTAAGGTTAGTTGCAATAGTTCTAACTTAAATACAATTGAAATGCAATTTAATTTGCTGCTTACTAAATTCTGAACCATTTCAAGCTTTAGAGTGAGGACTATTTTCAAAAGAATATCTATGGTATAATTTCTACATTCCCTTTAGTTTACATTTACCACATAAAGCTTACAACAAACTCACAAATCCTTGGAAATGAATAGCTGTAGGAATATGAAGCCAATCCTTCACGTTAAAGGGCAATCTCATGGAAAGTAAATTATTACCACCAACTTCATATATATACAGTGAAGCTAAGGATGTTTAGCAGCTTGTGTGCTGTGAAGCCTATTGTGGAATACTGCTCCAAATTTAAACTGTGCAGGCACAATGGAGGCCCATTAGAGCATTATCACTAAGTAACTCCTGCTAGCAGAGGATTTAAATTTAGTCTATGACTTTGTATTTCTCTGCCTTATGGATTTATAATTCATCCTTACCATATGTTTCAGCTGAATTCATTGCAAACACTAAGTTTTAATTTTTGTACTAAACTGCTATCAATCCCTAAGGAAAAAATTAAAGTAAGCTTCAGAGAGGTTATTTATATTTAAAAGTTCAAAAGATCTTACAACAGCCATTTAAAAAAGTTGATTTCCTAAGTTAAAAAATTCATTGTAGAAGTTAAACTTAATATTTTCTCTAATATGGGAAAATTTAGGCATACCTTGTCCTGTCCTTTATTATTGTATGTAGCTATGAATACACCTAACAATTCAATTCTCACACTAGCATCATCTTTCATTTTACAGTACAGATTTATCGTATTTTTTGTGTGTGAAGCCTTAAGTTGTTTGGGATCAAAGCTCAAGCGCTCTAGAAGTGCCATCTTCAGAAATTCCCGATTTGGAATAATGCTTATGAGAGGGATGGAGGGTGGAATTAAGAGTAGTATCCTTAAGTCATCTGGTTGCACTTGCTTTCCTTCTTAAGCTGTACTGCTTAAGTTTCAAAATTCAGTTTTCCTTTGAAGATATCCAAGAATGAGGTTGATCTGTTGGGATGAGAACTCAGGAGCTTATTTTTGTGATTGTCATTATTCTAACCACAGAAGGTGGAGAGCTGTATCTGGAACCTGGAGGCTTTCAAAGCCATGGCATTCACTGCCCAGGAAACTGCCTTTACTACTTATTCTGACCTCTCTTATTGAAATGAAGTGGCTGTGGAAAATTCAGGAAGGACCCTTAAAAGGAAGAGAAATCTGCAGCCTGGCAGGTAAGGTAGTTCTGAGGGAGTTCTGAGCTCAATTTTCTGTTTCAAGCACTATTTACTCTTTGGTAAAACCGCTGTCCATGAGGGAGATTGTGTACCTCAGTCTTTAAAGGTCTGTATATTTTCTGTCTGTTGGTGAAGACTCTATCTAGTAAGCCTATACTTTTTTTCCCAGCTGTCTTTTCAAGAGGACTTATGATGAGGTCTGGCTCTGCCTGTGTGTGCCAGACTAAGCCTGAAAGCACATAGAATCACAGAATCACAGAATAACCAGGTTGGAAGAGACCCACCGGATCATCGAGTCCAACCATTCCTATCAAACACTAAACCATATCCCTCAGCACCTCATCCACCCGTGCCTTAAACACCTCCAGGGAAGGTGAATCAATCATAGGCCCCTTCACAATTGCCTTCTGCATTCTAATGAGGTATAGAGGCATCCAGAGACCATAGCTTCTTGAGTTAAAGCAAGGTTGTACGTCCCAAAGAAAATAGGAACACATTAAGGCAACTTTGAGATAAAGAGAAAAGACAGATAGTGAATACTATCTGATCAGTCTTTTTATACCGATATTTTGGGTATTTTGGAGATGGTGTTTATTATTTTCCTACATGTTAATTCCTGTTTAGCAGTTCAGATCAAAGCAGAGACTGGATAGCCAGAAGAAATATTTTTGAAGAGTGAAACACTGTTAAAACAATGTTTTTCTTAATTGTACTAGATTAAGTAGTGTAATTGCTGGCAATTTCTCAGCTTACTTTATTTCCCCATCCTTTTTCCTCACACTGGACAGAGCTGTTCTGATGTTACAGACTGACTTCAATACACAAAATCTTTCTAATAAATTTCAGTCTTGTTTCAGTTATTGCCATTGTGCTGGAACTGCTCTTGTGAGGGTTTGTAATGAGGATCTGTTGCTTCAAGCTAACTGAGAAACTACTTCTTTCATTGTCTTGATTTATCAGCAGCCTTTGATACTGTTGACCATGGGGTCCTATTACATTGCCTTCAGCACCTCCTGGGTTTTTCAGGCTCCACACTGGACTGTTTCACATCTCATTTAATGGTGCACTATCTCTATGGATATATACTGCACTTCTCTTGTCACACGAATGCCTAAAGCTGTGTTGTGCAATTGGATTTTGATGGTGTAATTTGCCATGATGATACTGCAGTATAGTAAAATTCTCACTTTTGTTGTTAATTTTTTATGTATAATGTACACACCAGGTGCACAGGGGTGATAATTGTTTGAGAAATTATGCAGCTGTTTGCTTATGGATCTGTATGATAATGTGATTTCTAACAATACCTGACACTAGAGTGTAACTGATTGAGGTTCTAAGACCATATGGTGTTAAATTTTCGAGTTTTGTGTTAAGAAAAAGTTTTTTTAAAACAATTAAATAAAGGTGAATTATATTACTACATGTATTCTTTCATTCTCATTACCATGCACTGAAATAAACCTGTTCTTCCTGTTAACAAGCAGTGTCTGTTATATACAGCCTTTTTACTATTTCTGTCACTCATTGATATCCGTGGAGGGACACTCCCTGGAGCCTTCTCTTGTCCAGGCTGAACAACCCCAACTCACGTAGCCTGTCCCCACAGCAGAGGCGCTCCATTCCTCTGATGATATTTGTGGCCCTTCTCTGGGCTCATTCTAATACTTCCATGTCCTTCTCATGTTGGGGATTCCAGAACCAGACGCAGTACTCCAAGTGGGGTCTCATGAAGGCAGAGTAGAGGAGAATCACCTCCCTCGCCCTGCTGGCAATGCTTCTTTTCATGCAGCCCAGGAATCAATTGGCCTTCTGGGCTGCCAGCGTACATTGCTGGCTCATAAGGAGCTTCTCATCAATCATCAGGGCTGCTCTCAATCACGTCTTCCCCCATCCTGTATTGAAACTGCAGATTGCCCTGAGCCAGGTGTAGGACCTTGCACTTGGACTTGTTGAATCTCATGAGACTCTCACAAGCCCACTTCTCCAGCTTGTCCAGGTCCCTCTGGATGACATCCCATCCTTCTGGGGATGACACTCAGCTTGGTGATATCTGCAAACTTGCTGAGGATGCACTCAATCTCATTGTCTATATCATTGATGAAAATATCAAACAGCATTGGTCCCAGTACAAACCCTTGACGGACACCACTTGTCACTGATCTCCATCTGGACACTGAGCCATTGACTACTACTCTCAGAATGTGACCATCCAACCAATTCCTTATCCACTAAACAGTCCACCTACCAAATCCATATCTCTCCAATTTAGAGAGAAAGCGTTGTGGGGGACCGTGTCAAAGGCTTTACAGATGTCCAGATAGATTACATCCATTGCTTTTTCAGTGTCCACTGATGTGATCACCCCATCATATAAAGCTGCTAGGCTGGTCATACAGGACTTGCCCTTGGTGAAGCCGTGCTGGCTGTCCCAAATCACCTCCCTGTCCTCAGTGTGCTTTAGCACAGCTTCTAGGAGGATCTGTTCCATGATCTTCCCAGGCACAGAGGTGAGGCTGATAGGTCCCTCTCCAAGTTCAGCTCCAGCTGCGCCTTGGACTTCCTGACCTCATCCCTGCACAACCAGCCAGTGTCCCTAAACACATCCCAGATTACCCGTCCCTGTTTGCACCGCCTGTGTAGTTCCCTCTTGCTCTTAATTTTGACCAGCAGGTCTTGACTCAGCCACACTGGTCTTTTCCCTTCCCTGCCTGATTACCTACATCTAGGGACTGAGTTGTCTTGCACTTTATGGAAAGCATCCTTAAATATTTCCCAGCTCTGTTCTGCTTCCTTGTCCCTGAGGACCATGTCCCTGGGGGTCCTACTAACTCCCTGAAGAGCTGGAAGTTTGCTTTCCTAAAATTTAGAATCCTGACTATACTCCTTGCCCATCCCATTTCCCTCAGGACCTTGAACTCCACCAATGCCTGATCACTGCAACCCAGTCTGCTTCCAGTCTTGATGTCACTGATAAGCTCATTTGCAATGGTGGCCATCAGGTCCAGTATCGCATCCCCTCGGGCAGAGGTGTCTATTACCCACATTACGAAATTATCTTCGATGCACTCTAGGAGTCTCCTGAATTGCTTACAGCTTGCCATGCTACTTTTCCAGTAGATGTCAGGGTGGTTGAAGTCCCCCAGTAGGATGAGAGCTTGTGAATGTGAAGCTTCCTGTATCTGGAAGAAGAACACTTCATTGGTTGACCCTCCATGATCAGGTTATGAGATTAGAGGTTAGATTACTAATCTCCAACGAAATTAGTAATGAGATTAAAAAAAAACAAAAAAAACCAAATTAAGGCAAATTAAAATAAGAGTTAGCATTTCTCAGTTGGAGATTGGCCCCCCTCACCATTCCTAGGCAGTCAGGAGGATGGCATTCACAGATGACACTGGACTGAGGGGATGGACCCAGAGGCAGATGCTACAGCATGTAGACCCAGCCAGCCAGAGCTAGCTGATCTCAAGACCACTGAATTGTTATAATTTATGCTTTATTCCTTTTAGACACAGCTGATGAATTTGCACATCATAGCAAGAAAAGCCTGAGGTGAAAGCTTGTAGCTGTTAACAGAGAGAGCCTAAGGTAGTTTGAGGTTAAAAATGGGAGACTTCCTAGATCAGAGCCATGTGTCTGTTAAAATAAAACCCAGGCAGATTAGGGTGTATTTCTATAGCACTGGTAATTTCATTAGATTTTCTCTGAGCCAATATCAAAAGAGAAAAAGGTGTAAATAAATGACACTTCCCAGTCTTCTCTGTAATGATTCTCACATTCCTGAGCTACCACCCTGGTTCCTCACCTTCAGCGGGGCTAACCAAGCAACTGTGGTGTTAGCTTATCGCAAATTAGATGAGATTTCTGCTTTTGTGGATCTTTCTGATAGCAGCCTGACCTTCAGTATGCTAGGACATTATCCACATCAGGGTTTTTTTTCCCCCACATTAAAGATGGGCTTACAGGATGAAATTCAGTGAGATTTGTTAAGGTATTTAGCTCCAGTGTTTTGGTTCAGCCTCATTTCTGCTGCATTATACTTTGCACTTTCCATTAGGTGAATTGTAATTTTAAAACGTAGGAAGAAACTCCCTTTTGAAAGCCCTTGCTATCATCCTTCTATGGCCCTCACTTCCAAATGTAGCAAAGTAAAGCAATGTGGAATCCATTCATTAAATGACACATTAAGCAACCAGTGCCTTTTTTCTATATTTCCTGCAATAAAATATATTCAAAGCACTTCATATTTCATTAAAATTATCAGCAAAATGATTTTCATCTAATGTTATTTCTACTTTTAATAAAAAGGCCCTGCAAAGTGAATAACCGAACATTTTTTCTTCCTTTCTTTCTCCTTTCACAATTACAATATTGAAAGTATCCCACAAGTGAGGGAATGACCCATAAATTGAGTTATGAAGGTCATTTTCTATGAAGAGCAGATATTTTCCATATATATTTAAAGGTACGATCAGTCCTATTAGATATAAACTGTTTCAGTTCACAGTGAATCTTTAAATTTGCTCTGAGCATGATATAAGACTGTTTACAGTAGTCCATACTGACTTTGAAGTGCATGTTTCAAATACTAGTACATATTCCATCCATGTATAGGTACTATAGCCATATTAACATTGTAACAATAGGTTTTGCCTAAATTGTCAAGTTTAAAGTAATTTTGAAATATTTTTTTTTGAAAGCGAGAGCTATGATAGTTAGATTATTTCACTATGATGCTATTAATTGTTTAATGATTAGAGAGATACTTTGAAATCAGTGGAATTATTATATCTTAAATGGTCATTCAGAAAAAAAGACATTGTAGACAGAATAATTATGTTTCTCTTGATCTTAGGCTTATTGTGAACATAGATAAATGTAAACTTTGATGCAGGTGTCTCAGATGAGTGAAAGATCAAAAGTAGGAATGTAGCTCACCCAGAATTTATGAAGAAGAACAAATGTGGTTGCGTGGAAATAATCTGCATTGGTAGAAAGAAAGATAATGGTTTCCATTTATTGAGATGTTTATAAGTTAAAAAAGAGATATATTGTAAATTCTTTAGATTTCAGTAAGGCAGTCAGGATTTACTCTTGATTTGGAATGTTAATGTAATAGAAAATGGTCATATCATAGAAAGGAAGTTATGAGAAACTGTTTGCCCTTAAGCAGAGCAATGGCGATTAATAAAAAGCATGTAGGTTTATCACATAAAAATATGCTATTTTTTAACAGCTCTAATAAGAACTGCAATTATATGTATCCCATCTGCAGAATTAGGAAAGAATACCCAGAAAAAGAGAGGGACAAAAAATTAAATTTGGGTCAAGAAATTAAAAAAAGATTAAGCAAAGAACAGGCAATTATTTCCTGGATCTACAATTTGGAAAGTCACAGTCATACTCCACTCCAGAATCCTGTGAAAACATAGAGACAACGAAGTACAAAGCTGCAGTAGCACAGAGAAATTCATGCACTGCAGGAAATAATACAATCAGATAAATTATTTTGTTGGCTATTTCTTTTAATGATGAGAAACTAAATGCCCTGTCTTGAATGGTCTTCGCAAGCTAAAAGGTGATCCTCTCCATCTGTTAAGATTTAGAATAGAAGCGCTGCAGAGTCTGTGAGGCTGTTAAACCCCACAGTCTAGCTACACAATTTGTTCTGTTTGGATGCTGTTTATCAGATTTTTCACAGACCACCTTAATTCCTTTCTCTTAGATCAGCCTGCTTAGCTTCTGCACCTCACATACTGCAGGTGTCCTCTTAGAGATACCAAAGCTCTAGCCTCATCAGTACCCTGCCGAGACCTTTATCAGTTGCAGGCAGAGAGTTTTCTGATTGGATTAAAGACTGATTATACACTAATCACACCATCTAGACAGGCAGACAGGCAGCTTGTGGTCAATGGGATCTTGTAATCAGTGCTGGGATAATAACATGCATGCAGCTGGGACTGCTGAACAGCAGGTTTCAACGCACAACCTCTGTACTCTGAAAAAGACCATTTACATCTTAGACATCTTTGAGAAGAAATGGATAGTCAATTTTCCAGTGGGAACATTAGTTGAAAGTATTTCCTAAAGCATTAAGACTGCTATTCTAATGGTGGTAAGTGCCTTCATTTCCAAAACCTTTCTGCAAAAGTCTATGCAAAAGGTCCACAAAAATAGCTGCAGCCTACTGACTACTCACTTGTGACAGCCTCAGACACATTAAATATTTGCTGTTTTCCAACTGTATCAGCCAAACACTACAATGGAGCTCTACTTACCTTGGGTCCACTTAATCTTCACTTCTGAAAACAGCATATCTCCCAGAGGTGAATTTGCCCCTGACGCCTCAGCTCATTGTGGAATGCAGCCCTTGCATAAGCATATGGGGGATATAAACAGAATACATTGTACCCACAGCTGATTTAACTAGACATATGCTATATACCTCTGAAAGACAAATTGTCACACACCCAAATAGGTCCCTCCAGAAAATAGTTGGTTCTGCAGCTGAGAAAGTATGTTAGAGGATCACTGTTTGAGCATATTTCTGTGGGGAATGATGATGGAGGTGTATTCCCTGGAACTATCTCTTTATGGCAGTAAAACTAGGCATGCTTTGACATTACTGACCACTACATTTTGCACAGATGTTCTGTTTTGGAGGATCAAGACTTCCTTTTCAAGGCACAGGGGCGGGAAGAAAGGAATTACCTAACTTTCTTTCTGTTCCTGTCAGGATTTTTCACAGGACAGGTATTCAAAAATATAAGAATTAGGAGCCACTAAGACTGCTGTGTTCACATATTACTTTGCAAGGTCATTAGTTAAAGAAAAGATATTTTTTGTTGTTTCAAACGTTAGAAAACATGCTGTTTCTTGTAGGACTCCGGCAGCTCTAATCACTGTGTAGGCCATAAAAAGGTTTTTCATATTTTTGTCGCTAAAGGGTATTAGGGGACATGGGCAACTGGATGGCAGCTTTTTTCTTTCAAATAATGTGTGTTAAACAGAACCATGCTTAAAATTACATGTTAGGATTTGCCCTGCTTCAAAGCCAAAAAGTCTTGAACATAGAAAAATCTGTAACATGACTTTTTGTAACCTGCATGTTTAGAAGTATCATCTGCTTTTTCAAGAAAGTGCACAAGAACAAATTTGGATAGGAGGTTGAGCAGCAACACCAAATACCACTGTAATATAGTGGGATACCAAATATATGTGAACATTCACACTTTCTGTGTGGAGCAATAAAATACATCTCCAGCATTTCTTTTAACTTGTAAACAAGTGCAGATAATGATTATCTTGTGCTCTCAGTTTGCAAGCTATAATTACAATACCTGCAGAAAGGCAACAGTGAATAGAATCCTAATCATGGTGGGTGGCTGCTACCTAACAGAGATTCAAGCAATATTTATTTCATTTTTAAAATTGAGCGTTTCCTTAAAAACTTTAAGTATGAGTAAAATTCAGAGTTAAGGGCTCCTTTATTTTCAGTTCATTATAGAATAACTTTTAACATTTAGGCCAATTCAAAAGACCGTTTAATTTTCCCGATTTTCTTTTTTCTAAGTAAATTCTGAAGATTTTTCTAATCTTTTTAAAAAAGTGACACAAACAACAAAAACTATCACCAAAACTCCCTGTTGCCTACAATGATTCTTTTGAGGAAAAAAAAATGTAGATTGAGGGTTTGACAATGGATTTTGTAACAGTCAGGTTTTGTTTATTTACAAGGAGATTGCAATTATTATTTCATCTAAAGACTCAGGATTTTTCTTTCTTGAAGTACTAATGGGCTAATTATTCAAGGTTTGGAAATTTAAATAAAATCTTAACAACTCTAACCATTGATATCTACAGATTTCCTCTTAATTTAAAACATTAATAAACAACAGCAACTTGTATATCCTTTTTGCTGTGTAGAATAACTTTTGGAGTAGCACCCTTGTTTTGCAAGAGTAAATGTTCCCGAGAATAGATTGTGACTTAGTGCTATTAAATGCAGTTTAAAGAACTGTTGTTTGAATCACTGAATTGGTGTAAATATAACCTACAGTTGTTATATGTAAATACTGTGACTGTGAGAAATCCATAGATGTTATATCTGCCCATTGAAAGAGCAAATTTAAGATCAGTTCATGTTTTGTTTCTTCCATTTTCCCTGCTTATTGCAGGGTCATTGGACTAGATAATTTTTAAAGGCCTGTTCCAACCCAAACAATTCTATGACTGCTTCTGTGAAATGCACACTTAGTAAGGAGCTCTGCATGGGAAAACACAACTTCATTTTGGACCAAAAGCAGGAACAAGCAACATCTCTTCCCACACAGTCTCCTCATTATATGTGTCAGGATCACCCCTATGACCAGGACTTCCTTCCACAGGACCACAGAGACAGAAGACAGAGAATGCAGTGAGATGATGACAGAGCTCAAGAGGGCTTCCTGAAGCGAATGGCAGTAAAGAAACAAACACTCCATACATTTTCCTCTTCATGAACGATGGCATAACAGAGGAATACCAAAACCTGAAGATCTTGGAATTATCTGAGACATTAAATCTATGCTGAAGTATTTAATGTCACACTTAGTTACTTCACTGAAGGGAATGTATCGAGTAAGAACATCCGGAAATGTAAAAGCTTGCGATTTAATTTATTATTTTTATTTTTGCTTTTGGAAAAAATAATTCTTGGCAGTGGTTTCACATCTTGATGTAATCTCCAAAATGAAAAGAGGTGCAGGTTTTAAAAACTAAAATAAAAGAACTGATTTCTCCTTCAGCATCTTGAAAAGCCTGCATAGGTTTGTACATATTCTGATTACCTTATCAGTCTCTGCCTCCCTTGAATGAACATTCCCTTTTTTATATTGTTCCAGTCTCTTAAAACTGAAATCCAAGCCTGAAATGAAGGTAAAAATATCCATTCTCTGCACAATTCAAGTACTGTCAGTACAAATATTGTAGCGTTTAGTAATTATCAGTGAAAATCAAATGTGTTGTCCCTTCACCTTCTGCCTGAAGGCCACAAATACAGATTTCCTTCCAAACAGCTTAAGTGAGTCCCAGAGCTCCTCTCTCTGTAACTTTTAGTACATACAAGATCTGACCAATTGATCCTAGTGAGTTTGTCATTTTTGTATGGAGTAGAAGTGTTTGTGATAGCTTTGACAAAAGGAATTTATTTCTTTATGAATAAAACATACCTGATTAAGGAGGATAACTGAAGAATCTGAAGGTGGAGGTGATCTATTCAGTGCAACAGGTTTAGCAATGACTGAGGCAGAGAAAAATATTTTAGTTACTAGCTATATTTGAATAATAGTTACAGGTCACTAGTTTTCAGTAGAAAAAAGAACAGAAGAGAAGAAAGAGAACTATGAGAAAGTCTATAAAAATACACAGTGCGGATATATTTCTTTTGATATTAAAATACACTTATGTCGATATATTTTTCTTAATTAATTAAAAACCCTATAAGGAAAAGTTTCCAGAGACACATGCATACATGCCCATGTTCACCCAAGTCACTCATACCAATACAGAGTTTTAATCTGTCCCATTGGGATTTATATCTAAGAAAGTCTATATAGAACATTTCCATTAAAGTCTCAACTCCTGAACAGAAACATCTCTGATGGAAATTTACATGAAATTCCTTTACTCAGGCAAAGTAGCAATTTAAAATATGAACTGTCTATTTACCCTCAATTAGTTACAGATAGACATAAAGTAATTCATATTTAGCACTTAAACTCAAGTTAAGGCAAAAAGGGAAAGTTGGAAGTCAGCACAAGATATGAATAAATGTGATAAAAATTGTGTAGCAAAGATCATTGCCTACTAATAGAGTCATTGAAGGTTAAGGTAAAAATTGTCAAAAAGCAAAAAGTTCTCCATCATTTAACGTTCTGCTGATGAACTGACAAAGTAAAAATTTCACTCAGGGTTGTGAAACTGGTGCAAAGTTAGAGAACAAAATTAAATGAAAACATTGTTGAAAAGAACAGAATACCAATTTCACCACGAGAGACAGAAGAGCAGAGGCTTTCAACTTGATGCACAATGTGAATGAGGTAGGCTCTAAGCATGAACGCATCAAGGAAGAAAAGATGAAACCAACAAGGCTTGTACGCTAACAAGTACTGAGAAAACGTGTGAAATGCTTGAAGTGACGCCAGGATCTGGACAACACAAGTGAGTGGGCAAAGAGCTCCATCACATTTAAGTAGAAAAAGTCTAGCCAAAGAAAGGCAGTATTCACGAAAGGGAAATAAAGGAGGTTTCAAGACTGAAGTAAGGTTTGCCTCTACGGTGATGTCCTTCAAAGCAAAGCCATACTATCTGCTTATCTGAATTTGAAGTGGACTAACTGAATAAAACTTGAACGTACTTCTGCTAAAAATACAGATCATATTCTGCCATCAGATTAATGCCTCTATGTGGCATGTTATGCTTAGCAAAATTAAAGTTCCTAAGTATATGGAAGGGCAAATATTTTATAGTTCTATTTGCTTCTTCTATATTTGAAGACACTTTCCCTAATCAAATCACCAATAGACATGGCTTGTTTAATCAAAGAAATTGCTAGCTTGTACAGTTAGTGAGGACTTCATAAATGTTTTTCACCCTCGGGGAAAAAAAGGCAAGTCTGGTTTCAGGGCCATTGCACATCTTATTTCAGGCAGCTAATGTTGTTTGATTCCTCCCCATAGGCCTGGCACCAGAACAGTGTTTGTTCTGAGGGAGGCTAAACCCAAATAGGATGAGATCTCTTATTACTCTTAAGGAGAACCTTCACTTGAAACAGAGTGCTTATGGTAGCCAGCATAGCAAAAAATAGGTAGATGCTGTTTTAAAACAAAAGCAAAATATACTGTTAAGGGAAAAAAAAGGGTAATGCCACAGGGATTTTTTGGTCTCTACAACTGCTGGGGTGTTGCAGACAAGAGGATCTAGCATATGGATTTGCTGCTTAGTATATTTGTTGTTTGTTTTTAAGCTGAAAAAATCTATTTACATCCCTTAAGTCTTCAAAGAAAAGCTTTCTTCCAGAATTGTTTTAGAGGATGCCAGAAACAGAGTGCTATAGGATAGTACAGGGATTACAGAAGTCAAATAAATTTATTTCCGGTCTCTAAACATAAATTACATCAACTTTCTATGCTTCTGTTTTCCTCATGTTTTTATTAAATTTGGCTCTGTGTTTCATGTAGTAATCCCAGCTGTTTTATAATGAAGGCATCTGAGGTACTAGCTCTCTACTGAGGATGGTCTCAGTGGTGTTGAGCTGCTAGATTATGAAAGAATTCTCTTGGATATATTACAAAACTGAACAGGTTGGATAAAGTCCATTCCTACACTAGGTAAACAACTGTGAAGAACAGATTTTTTATAGTCTATTTTATAGTTTACTAATAAAATGGAGACAAGTTTACTCTTTTAAAGTAAATAAAAGACTGTTTACTTCAGAAGTGTTCAGTATTATAATTATAAATATTATCATATTGCATTTGGAAATCCTAACAGGATTAAAGCCAGATAACGAGCTTTTATTTAAAGAGTAAGGTAGTTTCCTGATGCAGTCAGGTATGATTCTAACATAAGAATCCACAATGGTCATCAGTACAATGCACAATAATGGGTGGGACAACTAAGTGCAATAGGAAAATTTCATTATAGAGATGCAGAATGTGACATCAGGAGCATTTACTGGGTTTGGGGGTTTGCATCATTATGCTTACACAGCAAGTATAGCTGACAAATTAACCTAGGCTTTTCTTTTTTTTTTTTTAAAGCATTTATGACACTTAATTTTGCACTGTTTCCTCTCTTCACCGCTGTCATAAATATCACTTCTTGTCTACAGGATGGCATGGTTGCGTGTTGATAAGCAATCTCTTGACATTAATGGAAAGAATCTAAATAAATAAATATATAGGCCGCATGGAAATATGTGCATATGTAATCATGCAGCCAATGGCAGTCCTTCTCAACAGCATCTTGAGATCATTGCTCTGTGTTTCACTGAAAGACCCAGCTTCTGCTGATTCAGCATCCCGTTCTGTAGCTACTCACATTTACTAGCATGTATCTCTACAAAGGAACCACACCCAAGTCAGAAAGGTTTCTTTGAGCAAATATTAAAACACTGGATCTTTCAGAACTATTGCATCTGTTTCTGTGGAAAATGATGCTTTAGTCTTTGTAAGAACAAGGCTTTCCGCAAAATTGTCTGCTTGTAGGTAAATGCAGATAATGCTGTTCCTGTCTGTTGCTGAGTACAACTCAGATGATGATTCTACATAATGTGCAACAAGTTTTTGTCTGCTCAGTATCTGTCACGTTCAGGTGAATTTTAAATCTCCATTGGTTCCTGACAAAGCCAGCCCCCTTTGTGTGCCTTCTGAGTGCTCAGCAGCAGGGATGAGATGAAACCCTGACTCCACTTCTGCACACAGGGTACATGGGAGAGACCCACAAGGCTCAAATTAAGTAGATGTATAAATCCCTGTGTCTCCTACAGGAATTCCCCTTTCTGTTCCCATTAGGATATGAGCAACAGCCCAGCAGTAAATAGTGCTGCACACATGACCTTAGTCTAATTAAATGCTTGAGGAAGTTAAAGGCCTTCAGTGCACTCTGACTTAGGTTAGTGCTTTTGTTATAAATGAGCCATCTTGTACTCCAGAACTGGTTTTGCTTAAAAATCCTAAAACATTGAGACTCCCACCTAGCTCCTTCCTCTCTGAGACAGATCTGTAATGCTGAAGTATTAATTGGTAGAAAAGATGCATTGACTGCTCTTCTCTCAGACTGTTCCTTCAATGAAAGTTTTGCCCATTGAAATGTAACTGGATACAGAGGACCACAGAATAGTTTAAGTTGGAAAAGACCTTTAAAATAGAGTCCAAGTGTAAACCTAACAGTGCCAAGTCTACCACTAAAACATGTTCCTAAACACCACATCTACATGTCTTTTAAATACCTTCAGGGATGGTGATGTAACCAATTTATATTGTGGCTTTATATCATATAATCAAGTCTGGAACTGATGTCAGATGCTTTGTAGTTCTTTCGCTGTATTGAATCAGTACTTATACTTCAATTCCTTCTATATCAGAAAACATTTTATTTTTAAATAGGACTACATGATATGATATAATAATACCATTTCCAAATAGTGAGCTGACTACAGAAACCTTAAAAACACTCATTAAGAAGCCTTTAGAGCTGTGCAACCCTTAAAAAAAACCAACCTCATGGGGGCCTCTGAGTGGAAGTAACAAAGAAAGCAATTCCCTAAGTTACGGTATTCTTTGACCACTGTATTTATTCACCCTTTTCAACTGGTAGATTTCTTCTCTAGTGGAAATTTGAATGGCCTGGAAACAAGAATCATTTCTACTAAAAATCTAGACATCCAGATGTCAGAATAAACACAAACCAGTCTGTAATCTTGAAGACTGGCAAGGTCAGTTAAATGTGTTTAATTTGATTTTAGCTATCTCAGACTCCAATGAACTGCTCCCTAATAGGAATGGATTTTATAATCCATCATATAATGGATCATATAATCCCCAGTACATAAGGTCCATAATGTTAACTTAAAAGGCAAAACAATCTGAACCAATACTTTCCTTACAAAAACTTGGATGTGTTTTTTCAAAATCAGAATCTGTCCTTTATTTCTCTTGCTATACCATCTATTGTCCCTATTTAAAAGTAGTTTGAAAGGCATGTAGAGTAATAAGTCTGTATGCAGTACAACAAATTGGATAGGATTGATTGGTTTAAAGAAAATGCATTTTGAAAACAAGTATTCAATATTATCATTTTCGATTGAATATATGAATAGACATTTAACAAGATAACCAGATTTTTATTAAAGAATAAAAGTAGTTTCATATTACAGGCATCTAACTTATTCTTCTATGTGATAATTATAAATTAAGAATCTATAATAATCATCAGGAAAGACCTGGAAAATTGAAATTCAATGGTGGAATTTCAATATAGGAGCTCACCATGTGACACAGGTAATCCTTACAGGTTTTGGAGCATTGTGCAAACACATCAAACAGTAAAAATTTGATTTCCTGTGGGTCTATGGCTTGCAGTCACTCATATATTCTACTGTATAATAAAGGGTTCACATACCTTTCCCTTGCGAGCACAGTAGTAAGGCCTTTGTTCTGTAGTGGTCACCTTTCTCCATAAAATATGTAGGAATAAAATACCTTTGGAAATTCTACTCATTAGCTTTGGCTTAAATTGGCCAAAGAATCCCTGAAGCTTTAAAGGTGACAGAGAAGTAAATACGTACATAATTTTCAGGGAATAGGGTGGAAGAAATGACTGACCAAAATAGACTGGGTCATACAAGAATGAGATGAAGTTTGTGCCAGTGTCAATTACTACATAAATTTAGTTATATGATTCACACTGACACATTTTGTATTAGCTCTGGTGATTTTCACTGACATTTAACTCAAATGTGTAGCTCCATAGAGGCAACGAAAACTTGTGTGTGAAGAATAGTGAAATCCAGATTATTTTTTAATACCATGTGATAAGTCTGAACTACTTATTTTACTCAAGGATTTGGCATGATCAAATTCTATGTGATAAATCTAGTTCCCAGACAAAATCCACCACTGGACCAAATTCCTCTTTACATTGAACTCATAGTTTTATTTATGGCTATAATTTGTTATATGATTTGAATTGGAAGCTTTATACCATATGTCTGTTATGCCAGGAAAATAGAACACGATTTTCTCTGTGTGATGCATGTGAAGAGCTAACATCAAATGCTGTCATCTACTACACAAATTCAACTCTCCTCACTGAAACATATATGTGTAAATTTAGTGTGTAGTTTCATTTTACTTTTAAGGTATACTGCTGCAAAAAGACGCTTATCCATTTGCCACTAATCACACAATCTGCTAATCACACAGTCTTCTTGTCCTTGCATTGGATGCAGTAATTAGGAGAGTGCAGGACAGAACTGAAATATTTGCATCATGGGTTATTTTTCTGTCATGTAAGCCAGTCAGTCAGCCTGTCTGACATTGGACTAAAGGTTGCTCTTGGGTTTTCTGGCAATACTACTCAATATTTAGCTGACAGTAGCATGTAATAGGAAATTAAGAATTAATTCTTTCTGTTCTTGTTTTGGGAAGACAAAGGAAAGGGGAGGACACACAGGGCACACATTCTCTTAAACTGCCTAAACATGAGACAATTACAGTTCCTATGGCTGAACTGTAAGGTATTCTCAGCTTGTCCCATTAGGCCTTTCCAATTTTGCAGAATGTATCCATCTTGGGGTGGCTCTGTCCATCTAGGAAGAAAAAAAACACCACAGTTGGCCTGGAAATGTGGGCAACAATACATAAACCAAGTGAGCAATTGCCTATGGCAGCACACTACTGGGACAAAGTCAAACCGTAGCTTCAAAGACAGAATTTGCCAGGTATCTTTTTAAGAGATTTTGATCTCCACAAGATTTAATGAGGTCAGAAACTGTAATCCAGAACAATCATGTGTTGTTTAGTTTTAAAGAAGTATCTGCATGATGACACATCAAAGTACATGAAATTCTCTGTACAGTTGAGGAGTTTGAGTGTTTGGGTTTTTTTCCTCCTGGAATTCAAAGGCTGTTTGCATGTTATTTACCTTTATTACTGAGACAGAACCAGAATGACAAAATGTAATATTGGCTCAGGATCTATGTAATACCCAGGCTGATGGGAGCAGGGCTGAGCAGGTGCTGCTGTGTGTCTACCCAGTTCTGATATTCTTCTTCTAAGTATCTTTATTGGAGAACACATAAAAAAAGTTGGATGAAATCCACAACGAGTAACGAAAAGCCCTAGAGCAGGGGCTGGGGCTCAGAGTTGATACAAATATGCACAACAAATGAAGAAAAACACAGAGCAGAAACTCAGAAGAAGGAAGCAGCAGGGGCATTGAGCAGAGCATCTCAGGTTACACAGCACTCCCTGAGAGTGTCCTGTGGGTGCTACACAAAGAGGTCTGATGTTACTGCAGACCAGAATTAGACTGAAACCTCCCCAGTAAGTTATCCCATCATGGCTGCAGCTGGAAGGAGATAAAAGAAAGAAGTACTTCAATTTTCTAGGAGAATCTGTAAGCAGAGACATGCAGAAAAGAAGTTCATTCAGAATATCAGAATAACCAGAGGAGAAGATTGGTGTCTGGTGCAGGCAATTTAAATAAGGAGATTTTTCCCTTGCTACAAAATAGACCAGAAAAGTACAATGAATTCCCACTGACTGATGGGAAAATTTTCCACTGGAAGACTGTAGAATTAGTGGAATAAAAACTACTAAGGGAGATTTTTTTGAACCTTTTTGGTGATGACATGTTTTGCTTCCTGGTGTTCAGATAGGTCATAAAGCTATGGAAATGGAGGGTGTTGATGACATATTCCATACGTAGCCTGGAGGTATCTGGCTGGACAATGTTTCTCTTTCTCCGCTAATTGCTGGTGTGACCTTATGAGAATGATCTCTGTTATACTAGAACCCAGGAGCAAATGAAGGATTATCTTCCTCAAAAGAGAATCATCTGCCAGTCATGGGCAGAAACTGGACATAAAGATGAAATTTGCAGGTGAAATACTATGACAGTTCCTCTGTTAAGAAAGAGAAAAACTCAAAATGTTTCTGACTTCTTCCCTCCTGGGCTACTCATATCACAGCACAAATCATGGGAGCATCCAAAGTGCATTATGGTTTTCTAAATGCAGGTTAAATAAAACAGTCACACTGTTGCTACTTCTTTTACTAAAAGCAAGCCTTGGGTTACAACTTTTGATAGAAAGTGCCATATGTGATGATGTTTATTCCTTTTTCAAGACAACTCTGTTACAGAGACTTCAGTGGTTGAAAATTCAAAACCCCAAGGAAACAAGTTGAAAGAATGTCAAGTGAATAGAAGCAAAGCCACGTGTGTAAGCTGCCATTAGTTCAGGTTTCACTCATCAAAAAAACTTATGAGAAGTCAAAGTAATCTATTTACAGACATAGAATATTTAAGTCTCCAATGAAGTGCAAGCACACTGTTCAATAAAGTGCAGATTTTCACAAATATACATATCTTTTAACTTCAAATGAAACTACTTGTAAATAGACTGATGATAAAAAGCTATCATTGTCTTATTGTTAAAAATTCCTCATTGGTTTGCTTAGTAATGATTTCCATAGACATTTTGACAGTAGATTATGTCCCCGTCAAGGGTTAAAGTAGATGACCTTGAAGTGAAAACTATCCATAATATCTAGTAAAGGCTTTTTGTCATAAAATTCTGAATTACAGCAATGATTTAAGAAAAAGAGCAAAACTTGAAATTCACTAATACTGCAATAATGAGGTTCCATGTTCTCTGTCTTGTATGTAAAATAAACAAACATGCTATTCAATTTTTTATCTCAGTTTAAAAGTAACATTCTGTCCAAAGTTGGTTTCTACGGCCCTTTTTATTTCCTTTTCAAAGTTTCACCTATAATTTCTAAAGGAAGATTACTTATAAAATTAATTTCCTATAAATAAAGCAAAGCCTTTTGTAAGCCAGGAAGTGAATTTAGACATTGTGTGCATCCACATTGTTAAGCATGTGTTGTGCAAAGAGCCATCAGCAGTGTACGAGTTTCCTATGTCCTGTCAGCTGCGTGACACACGATCACACTCTGGGAAAAACAGTTGTATAATTTTCTTCAGAAAAAGTCTTCAGGGATATTTCACATAAAGGGGTTTTATTCACTGACTATGATATGAGTTAAAATCTCTTAGACTTGTTACCATAGCTATTCTTGACTGCTACTGCTGGTATTTTCAATACATATAAAATGTACTTTCCTTCAGAATTCAGGGATGAATTCTTGTAAAGAGCTTCAATATATGATAGAAATACATTTCCTGCTTTTACATATAATTATGTAAAATAAGGATCTTCAATCTTAAACTAATCATGCTCTCCATTCTAGCACAGAAAATACACTTAAGAAAGGGTAGATGATATCATCAGTTGGAGTACAGCCATATAACTAAGGATAAAAATTGGGGCTTCAGAAGATGTCTATCATTTATTGAAAAAGCAGGGATGTACAGAGACTCAATCTATTAAAAACTTCTGTAGATAGTGTTAGACTACGCTTGTAGTGAACTCTAGACTTTGCTACCACTCCCACATACATAAACGGCAGGCGAGCAGGGATATGGAGAGATTTCACTGATCAACTGGTAAAAGGAAGCAGCACTGCCCAGAGAGTGTGCAGCTTCCCAAACAGTTTGCAGTGAAAGCTGTTCCATCAAGTATTGCTTATCGAGGGCTTACAATGAGGAGATAGAGGAATTAAATACCTGCAGTATGAACAAGAAAGAAAACCTAATCATTAAAAAGAGAGTTTGATTTTAATTTGTGTAAGAGTGAAAGTGGGTTAGAAAAGCTTATATGTTATAGCAAATGCAAGAATCCATTAACTCAGCTAATATTGTCCCTAAGGTTCTCGCTGCAGGGATTCAGCTTGAAAGGTTATGGTGCTTATTGTTCAACAAATCTCTGAAGGAGCTTTCCCAGGTATAGAGTAAAAGCAAACATTACTGTAAATGTGTGTTCTAGAATGAGTGCTAACTTCTCTCTCGTGATCTCTGGCAATGTCTTCACTGAAACACAAAAATCATCATATGTAAATAAGATGGTTAACAATTAGGCAAGAATTTTATTTTTTTTGTTGAATGTTATAGAATTTTTCCCAGTGGCTTATATCATAGCAGTTCTCTCTCTTTAAATAAAAATACGGAGTGGAAAAAATTTATCCTCAATGGAAAATGTACTGGTGTTATTGTTAGAGAAGGTGTTAGGTGCTTCGTGAACCGCCACGAAAAGCTGATAATGTATGAGTAAAGGAGAAATTTGGGTTTGGTGGAGCTTCTTCTTTGACTCTTCTGCCCATTTAACAGAAATCTGTTCATGGTGTGATCCTCTGGCTGCTGAGACTTCTGTAACTCAGCCAAGCGTGTTGCTTTCTGCACTGTTCTGAGCATTAGACTGAGCCCTTCACCATTCGATTTATTCTCCTGCCCATCTTCCCTCGTATCCCTGACCTGGCCAGTAATTTTTTAGCCCTCTGGCCAATTTCAACAAACTTGGAGATAGTGGTTGGAGAAAATTAAGTTCCTACAAGTACTGTGAAAAGCAGTGACAATATGACACTTTTATGAAACTGCTGCCACACACTTCTGAGACTATCCTGCTTTCTAGGAAGCTTTATCTGATTCTGTACTAGACAAAATAATTTAAAAAAAAAAACAACCTCAATCCTGTTTCAGACTCAGATTTGTAAATTGCTGAAGAAGATATCTGTACACATCTCATTGCTGCTGTGCTGTCTGCTCCTCCTCATATTCTCATGTTAGAGATAGTATCTCCTTGGCTGGAGCAATTCTGTTAACATAAACAGAACTAGGTCTCCAGTTTGCTTTGATACAGAATGAAAAACCTCATTACATGGAGGCAGGAAGCAGGCCTGTGCAAGCAACCCAGAAAGAACCAGCTTACATGCCCAGTTTAAATAACTATTTAAAACAAAATATGATGAGCATCCAGCAGTCTGCTCAGTGATGTGACTATTTATTTCCAACTTCATAAAGCAAAAGAAAGCCTGTTAATATCAGCAGCTAATTACAGCGCCTCCTTCTCTCTCCAGACACATAAAAGAAGCTGTGAAGTACAGAAGGGAGAGGCTGTAGCAGTGGCAGATTGAGGCTCTTCTTGTTAAATTAAATCTGGCTGAAGATTGAATGTGTTAGAGTGGACAGCAGTGATAATGGGTACTGTTTCTTTAGTGTGTCTGCATATAAATTAACTACCTTTAAGTGCTATTTGGACAATAAAGCTTCAGCAGTTTTCCTTCTAGTTCCACATATGCTGCAATAATTACAAGCATAACTTTATTTACTTCTGGCAGTAAAAGTATGAATAAATGATGCCTCATTGCTGTGGTCATGTTCTCTCTTTGGCCTCATCTCTCACTCTGCTCTCTCTCAAATCATGTCCTCTGCTCTGATAATGCAGAAGTTGGCAGATGTCTTGCTGTGTGACATATTTCCCTTACACTCAGGTCTTTAAACATTCAGTCTACCCTTTTTTTTTCCTGGAAGAAATGTGAAGCTGTGATAGAAAAATAGAGCACCTGTAGTGCTCATGCAATGCTGTGGTACTGTGTCATGGCCCACGTTATTTCCAGATGATTTAAAACATTGCTGACTATTACCTCTTTCTTACTTTATCACACTTTCCTTTCAAATCATAGTACCTTGCCATCAGTACTGAAAATAATTTGGCTGTGACCCTTATGCTTGGTGGCTAAATTGATTTTTCTCTTCCTAATTCTTGTTTTCCCTTCCTTTACAAAGCACCATCAGGATTCCCACCTGGGTAATGCATCAGAGTTCTTAGACAACTGAGTAAAAAAATCCTTTATTCTCATGACTTGCAAAAAAGCAGTCTAAAATTAACAATAATGAACATGAGAAAAAGTAACCCAGAAGGAAAATTCAAACAGACTATGTCTTTCTAATTTTGCACAAGAAATTTAGTTACAGTTCTGTTTTATTTCAGTATAATGCCTGCAATTGTGTTTTCAGTTTATTTGTAAGATTATCATTAGTTAAGAAGCACACTAAGGCAGTATTTGCAAATAAATTAATTTTGGCCTTAATATAGCAAAAAATACACTGCAATGCCAATAAAGTTGTAAAGCCATCTTTATCTGGAATACTTAGAGGATATAGCAATTAGATTAAGGTATTCCACTTAAAGCAGGTATTTGTGGTTTGGGTTGCGTCTGTGTAAGTGTCTGTGTGCATACTGCATTTGCTACTTTTAATTCAGATTGTCTAAGCTCAGTATTTAAAGAAATATAACTTCCCAGAAATAAAAGCTTTATTTTCAGACATCCTTCATATTCACAGCTTTCAGTAAATTTGTTTTTCTCTAAAAAACAAATTAAGATTCCTAAACATGAGGTTTTGCTACTAACTTTAGATGTCCAAGCAGTAGTTAATTGGAGCTTAATATTGTATTTATATTAATTTTCACTGTATAGGATTGGTTGTTTCATCCTTCTGTGAACAGAAACTTAAAAGCACAAATTCCTTAACAGCTCCCCAACTCCTACGTTAAAACACCCTTTAGACCCAGTGTACACATTTCTGAGAAGGCTACATTTTACAGTGTTTTAAAAACACCTTTACATATATAAACACAGTACACGGGCAGCGTTGTGGCCACAGCTTAGTGCTCTGCCATCCACACAAAGTGTGTGGAGAGGGAGATGCATGCTTTGCCTTGTTTTCTGCCCTCCATCCAGTTGTACTGCAGTAGCGCAGTGTTATGTAGGAAACTTTGCTGGAAACTATTAGGTCTCTAAATGTAACATAATATCGCTTACTTTTAGACTGAGAGTCTGGGTTCTCTTCTTAAGGCTAGTACCGACCTTCTGTGTGATCTTGTGGCAGCCACTTCACCCCACTGGTGTCTCTTCTCTCCTGCCTTCTCAGCTGCTCTTATGTTTTGTTTAAATTCATTGGAAACACAACTGCTTTTTCCTCTTTCTACAGTGTCTCAACCAGCTGCCTCCCTCTCATTAGCTGCTTAGCTTCTCTGAAGACAAATAGTCAGGACTTTGTTGATGGTGGCAGACAGACTTTAATAGGACTTGAATTTGGCCAGTAGAAGTCACATAGAAGGAAAACGGTCCTGCAGTAGGTTTTAATTTATATTTCGATGATGAGAGAAGTGGAAAAGAGCAGAGCAATTTTTTGGCACAATTAGCTCACTAGCAACTGAGATTCTGAGCCGCAACAAGCAACAGTTTAAAGGACACTTACTCTTATGAAGACAGTTTTTATATTGCCCTTCTTCTGAAAGGTGGCACTTGAGAATAAATTAGTATATGATGTACCACATACTTTGCAAAATGAACTCACAGTGAATAGAGATGATTAGCACAAGTACTAAGGGTCACTGAACCTGGCAATCTTGCAGCATCCAGTGCTAAATTACATTCTTTCAGCTTGTTCCACATAGTGTTCACAACTTCAAAAGTAGAGATGATGATGCTTGAATCTACATAGCAAAGCTGCCCAGTCTGAGGGTTTTGCTCAGGTTTGTCAGGACAGAGCTACCAACTGCAGCCTTCTGCTTACTGTCTGAACATAAACCCCCGGAAAAGTAATTTGATTCAGATTCATTTCTAATTCATGATATCTAAGATTTCTGATTCTTTTCTTTCCTACACATAGGTGCACTCAAGAATGTGTGTGAAAGTAAAACAGGTTTTGGATTTGTTTCAAGCGAAGATTCACCAGAAGAAACCTATTTTTTAATAAATGCAAAAGTTTTCCTTTTTCTCTTTTCTGGTAGACTTTGTGGTGGGATATATTTTATCACTCATGACAGTAGCTCAATCCACAGAGCCTTATGTGGTACCTCACTGCTTTTAGTTGCTGGGTCTCATCATAGAAAGCAGACTTGGAGCCTGGAGCCTATGCTGTCCCAGTGGGACCTCTTTTCCACACAGCCGGAGCTCTGTTAAGACATCCAGGGGTAAATGCGATGCTCTTGATTTTTAACTCTCATTTGAGGGCCCCTCAGCCATACAACACATCTTGAATGTGAGCAGCAGAGTGCTTTTGCCTTTGTTCCTCCAGTGCCTAGGGGCAGCTGGCTGGCAGGTCTGTGACTGCCTGGGGTATGGCCAAGGAGAAGGTAGTAGGACATTACCTGCTGGAGGTACAGGCCAACACGAACACACGTCATATGCATATATACCTACCAGTCCCTGAATGGCACCCACAGTGTTCTATAAATGTTACAGAACAAGTGTCTATAGCCTTATACTCCTCATTCATTGAGCAAGACTTGCTGTCACAACCGCAGAGTTCAGAGACCTTTCTCCTTCCGAGGGAAGCTGAAGATGCTGCAGAGCAGAGTGCTTTGGTTTTCTCTTACGCTCTTTCTAGCTCTGATTATGAGAGTAGATAATGCTTAAATATTTCTATTTCAACAAAAACAACAGCCTGTCAATACTCTCTGACTTTGAGGAATATGTTTTGCTTTGCAACAGGGACACTGACCTGAAGATCATATGGACCAAGAGGAGAACGTCCTGTCAATCATCACAGAGCATCAGAAAGAAAAGGAAGCCTGTCATTTACAGAATGTAAGGATGGTCCACATCTTCCATCCTGGCACTGAATACCCACACACCAGTGACAGATATTTGGGCCTAGTCCTCTTTGTATCTTAATTTCTTCCTAGTCCAAATAAGTTTACTGCCAGCTTTACAGCACATTCTGCGGTTCTTTGATGAAAGATATTTCACCAGCGCAAATTATTATTTTATTACTTTTGGCAGTTAGAATGTTTAGCAAGTCATTTGAAATGTATGCGTTTTCAAAACCTGCTAACTGCACTGGGAATCTTTACATAGAATCTTAATTTATCCCTTTATACTTCAGTTGTTTTTTGATTTTTTCTTTTGAACCATTGAGTGATTTTCAATCTGAAAAGAGAATCTGAGGAACAATATGCAATTGTCACACACATCAGGCTTTTTAAAAATTGCTTTTATGCCTTTGATGTAGTCTAGACAAATGAACATATTTCAGAAACATCACACTTCTTAAGCTACTGACTGACTGATAAAAGTCCTGCCTAATTTTTAAATAATTAGCTCTTCTATGTTTTGAGATATGAACATCTGCAAATGAGAAATTTACATAGCAAATAAAGTGAGCCTCCACATCCACCTTCAAAGCAGGAGAGCAGATGCTGCTCACCATCCCCTGCTCTGAATTTTGGAACATCTCAGCTAAGTACTGCACTTCTCCACTGACTGATAAAGGTGGAAAAACTGCAGGGAACAACACACAGAAATTAAATCCTACGTGAACAGGGTTCTTGATATAAAAATCTCTCCTTAACAGCATAATTATATTCATGTGTTTACAATATATATTTCATATATATTTCAGTGCAAGTGCACTTTCTATTACAATGATCTTTTTGCAGCTAGAGATTACTTTTTGTCCTTTCCTGTATCATAAGGCTAACAAAACAGTCAATTAGATTAATCCTCTGCAAATTTAAAGTGGGTGAGAAATTAACACAGCTATAAGCTTTAGAATTTGCAGCCAGAAGATATTGACAGAGAAACAGGTTCATGCTGTTTGATAAAGAATTAGACATTCAGCCCAAAGTGCAGATGCTCTGTGCACAGAGCTCCTCTACATTCAGTGAGGGTAGGACTGACAGTGGTTGCGATTCTTTACAAATCTTCATTTACATGGCAAAATTTCCTGTTTATCTTCCCACTGACCCTTCTTCTGCAGAAACGGCCTCTTCCTTAGATTAAAACTGATTGTTTCTGGATCGGAAATAAACTAAAAGTAAGACTTTCCATCATCTCCATATGATCACCATTCCACTCTCACATTTTGTAATTCGAAAATTAGCCTTACCTCTACGATCTAGCTACTTTTGGAAAGAAAATATTGCACTGAAACCAATCTCATTAATCCTTTAACAGGGATAAAGGTTTAATCCTTAAACCTTCATGACTGAATTTTGAAATGGGAAATGCAATGTTGCCTCCTTTATTAATTAGTTGGTGGAATCAATTAACTGCTAACTACTAGATAAATATCCAGTCCTGCGAACACTTAAGCATCTGCATATCTTTAGGCATGAGAGTAATCCTGCTGACACTGATGGGAGAACTGTATGTTTAAATTTAAACCAGATTGTGCTAGCAATATCGAGGTCTTAATTAGAATATTTGTCTATAGAAAGCCTATGCTTCCTTCTAACTTGTACAGCAGTGGGCTTTGTATTCACCTGTAACTGTATTTACTACCTTGATCTGAAGAAAGCCCTATTCAAAAAAAAGAATGTACATGAATTAAGATTGAAAAGCACAAATATCTTCTATACTGTGTGGGACAGGTGTGTCAGCAAAAAAAAACAGTGAAATAAACCAACCGTATATTGGTTAATGAATTTCTGTCTTGTTATGATGATAATCAAATTTTTAAAATACAAAGTAACTCCCAGAATCTAACAGAAAACACCATCATGATTTTAAAGTAGTTGATCATACTTCTTAATGTGTTCCATACAGTTTTCTAGTTCTGTGCTTTCTCCTGTGCTCTTCCCTTATCTTCATTTCTTAAAGCTGTTGATTGATAGATTTCTCCAAGTGTCATTGCTCTGCCTCAGGATATTCATAGTCACCATAGTAAATCCAAAAAACCTGGCTTGTTGATGTGATGACCGTAACCCGCAAGATGGTTAACATCACCTCACTGAGTAAATTTACCTTGCATATTTAGAAGAGATTTCAGGTGCTACTCCACGTATGCCATGGTGAGTAATTGAGGCTTTGTACAAGGAACCAACAGCAGACATTGACCTGACCCGTCTTGTTCATATTTTTTAAAGCAATTAGAGAAAATACAAAAATGGCAACTGTACTCTGAGAACACTATATGAGAAAAAAAAACTGTGTAGATTTTATTCAGGAAAAAAATAATTTATACTGCAGAAACCAGTCTCTTTCTCACTCTTGGAATGATTTGTTAAGGAGTAATCAGTGTACTTCAGACTGTTGGATAAAAGGGATGGAGGGATTTACCATGCCCTTCGTGAATTACGCATATGTGTATATGGAGAATGGATTGCTGCAGTTTTACGGTATTTTGTGATATTTCTTGATTTGTTTGGTTTGTTTGCATTTCTTCTTCTTTTTCGTAAAGGCCAAAGTTTCCTCAGGTAACCTCAACTATATTTAAGGTACTTTGATACCTCCTCATCTGTATATGTTAAACCGTAAAGCAATGTCCACCGTGTGCCATATATAACAAACCAAGGCTTCTAGATGTTTCTGAGATGAGTTTGGTATTTTTCATGCAGCACTCCAAGATTTTATTTTTAAAATCTTAAAATGTTCAAGTTTTCTCATTTAATCAGCTGAGATATATCCTTTTGCATTAACACAAAATGTACGAGGCATGTCAGTAAGTTTGCTCTGTGCTTAATGAGAAGAGATACTCATGTGTAAGGTGTCAGTTGGATTAAGAACATTTGGCGTTAAAAGGCAAATTAGCAGATATTGCCAAAGTATCATTACTGTGAACCAGTTGTTCAACATTTAATGACAAATTTATTGAACGCATTTAACATACATCATTTTTCTCTGAAAATCTGACGATGGTGCTGTGGCGTCAAAGACAGCAATTATGATGACATAACACATTTGTTATGTACTTTAGTGAACTGCAAAATTATTTCACAACGTAGCAAATTTAGCCTCAACAGTATCCTTAGGAATTTATTCGCAGAATATTATTTTCTTCCATATGTTTTGTTACCCGTGGTCTGCCTTGCTTTCTTCATGCTCAGCCTTAGCCCTGGAAAAAATTTCTCCCTGCAATAAAAGAAAATGTCTAGTAGCTTAATAAGAAGAAGTATAAACTGTGCTCTGTCATTGGGATTTTGTTAATTCCTTTTTTTTTCTTCTAATCCATCACAAGGGATTGTAAAATTAAATATGAAGAACATAAAAAATAACACTGAAACAAGCTACAAACTGCATTTTGCAACTTTGCACTTAATATTCTTTTAATGCCTAAACAATACTATGCCTTAGGAACAAGATAAAAGCACTAACAGTGTATCAAATTCCTGTGAAATGATTCCCCTGATTTGCATGGTATAACATCACCTATTGAGGAATGCATTTGTTTAAGATGCTGCTACATCTGATTATAAGATTATGTTTAAGAAGATAATATATGCTTTACCAAGTATTACTTTACCACTTATTTAGTGCTGAGGTATAATCCTTTTCTATGGAAATGGCTAGAATACAAAATAAATCTACAACAACTTAATGAAAGATTTTTTTCTCCCTTCATTTTATTTGCTTCTACAGATATGGTCTTTTCTGAGTTGAAAATACTTCTTTGATTTTTTCCTCTTCACACCCTGGAGGGGCAAGAAGCAGATTAGGATTTGGGTGTTTTGTTGTTTGTTTGGAAAAGAAGTTTTTAATGAATGCCAAAATGAAACTGTAGCATGAAGAATAACTTAAATGGCTTTCTAGCATTGTACAAACACACCATGAAAACTTGAAATGAATGAAAAATATTAAACTATAGAATTGAGATTCTGGGTGAAATTAGGTGCAGTATGAATTTAATATCTAGGACACATCTACCTTACGGAGGCCAGCTATTAAAAAGTTCACATTTACCAATAGTTATAGCCTGATCTATGTCAGTGTTTATGTGTACATTTCACATGTTAAGGAATTGTAACTGCTGGAATTTATTAATTTTATATGAAAAATAATTTGTATTTTGCACTATGTTGACAGACTCACCAAATCATTTAATCTGGGGAGGATACTTTTTATCTATTTAAGCACTAAAAACTCAGACTTCTGGGTTCAAAATTTATACCTTAATGAGGGAATTGACAGAGGTAGCAGCGTGGGATGGAAAGGCACATTGCGCTGATTCAGCAATAATTTTTATTTTTTTTTTGCTTCCATCCATAAGTGAGTTCACACAGACTGACACACTCCTTCAGCCCTAATTTTCCGCCCTCCTTTGAGTGGGTTGCGCCCCCTCAAAGAAATTATACACTTAGGACTACAGTATTCTAAATCTATATAGCTACCCCTTGACAGGCACTGTACTGATGTCAAGAGCTAGTTACATCTAGAAGGTATAAAATAACAAAGAGCACTTCAGAAAAGATGCTATTTATATAGACCCTGCCTTGCTTCTGTGGGCTAGCTCCCTCTGCCAGCCAAGCTTTCCAAAAGCTCTGCCTTCTCCTGAGGAAGATATCTGCCGGTTGGAGCAAAGCATCTGACAGCTGGGAAACCCTGAAGTATTTTTCCAGGATGAAGTGGTGGTGGAACGCTTTCCACCTGGGACTGAACGAGCGTTATGGATGAATCTGTGTGACAAATCACGCAGGCAGATCCTCTCCTCCTCCTTGGCAGAAGGCTCCTCTGGAAGCTCTGTGCTGTACTGCAGCTCCAAATCCGCCCTGAACATTCTGCTGTCACATGTGCAAATTCAGTACTTGAACTAAATTGAGGCTAGGTTTAGTCTAACATGAGTTGCTACAGTCAAATGTTGTGTTGGACTTCCAAGTCCTGTCATTGTGAACTTATGTAATCTGACCCCCCCTCTTCCTCCTATTTCCATGTACTCAATCCACAGTTTGATTCATCTTCACCATTTTTTCCAGTGGGTTTACCTTTCCCTGTAAGGTACGTCTGCCAAAGCAAATCGCAGACTGAGTACTACATGCTAACAGATGCAGATCAGATTATCCCTATTATGGAATTACACCCAACAGTGGTGCAACAGGTTCTGGGTTTGCTGTTTCTGCCATTCGAGATCAACTCAAGAACCGGGTATAAGGGCTGACTTATTGGCTTTTCCCATTTTGGTAAGAGTCAAAGCTTTACACACCATCATAAAACTTCTTTGCACGACAGACTTTCTCAAATAAGGCAGTCCATAAGAACATGTTGATTTCTATTGCTCAAGATGAGAAAACACTAGAAACATTTATGTGGCACCTAGATTTCTAGAAGTTTGTGCAAGTTCTCATGTTCCATCATGAAATAAGAGTGAGAACAGAGAGCAAGAAGAAAAGTTTGGCCGACTTACCAGTATTTGGGACTTTTTAAGAACACCCTAAAGAACTAATGAGCATCTCAGGCTCCTGCTGCTAATATAAACGTATTCAAACATGTTAATACAATTATCTTTGTTTTATTAGTTCAATTTCTTTTCTAAAGAACTGTGAATTTTTCTCTTCCTGACTTTCCCTGATAAACTTATGCGCTAAAAAATACAAAGAGGCTATTGATGCAATTTGCTAAGCAGATGATATTGTATGATATTAAGGTCAACATGGTGTTTGCAACATGGAAGTTTGTTACATTTAAACACATTACTCAGATGCTATTGGCCAGTAACGAAGTGTAAAATTATAAATACAGTGAAAAATGCTCTTTCATAATACATTCATTTAAATATTAATGAAGCAGTGGAGAAAAATAATCACAGACAAATGCTGATTTAAAGGTATTTGTGGGTGTTACATCTTTTTATTTAGTGATCATATGATATTGTGTGCAGGAGGAAAATGCATACAAGATATTGATAATATTCCCCTTTTATCTCAAGGAATTTTGAGAAGAAATTTGGGAATTGCTTTATTTTGAGCAGACAATAGCTATTTTGACACAGGCTGGATATTATGTATATACATTTTTCCACTTTTGTTTCTCTGTACATGCTGCAAACAAAAGGAAGACGGATCTATATGATTTGGCTTTCTAATTGGCAGCATGAAAGAAAATTATTTTGTTGAAAGCTTAAGTCTAAAATTACCTTAACCTTATCTTTATCCTTAACCTTATCTCAACCTGCAGTGGCTGTACCACTACTTTTACAGGTTTTACAGGGCCATTGAGAAGAATCACTGTTTCTTCCCTTAAATAGTATAGTAAATAACCAGATGGTTCAATTTTTAAAGAAGATAACAAATAAAATTAGAACAAATGCTTTTTTAAATTTAAAGAACAGTGTAAATAATGTCCACAGTGGCTCAACAACTTTTTGGTAAACAAAACAGACTAGAAAAAGTTAAATCTGAAGTTCTATTCTTCCAGTATGTGCATCTCAACACCACTAAGTCATATTTCTTACAAGACAACATGAGTGCTTACGTATATTCTCAGAGGTGGCATAATCTCATGTTACCTTTTTTTTATATGAAAGGAGAGCAGCAATATGATTTTAGGTAGCTCACTTCCTTTTTGTTATATGAAGACTGAAAAATTATTATTTCTGTGTCTGTGGAAAATGTTTAAAAATCATAACAGCAAGAAGTGTTGAGTCTTACTTGAGTATATGGATCCTGGTAACAGGGATAGTCCAAAGTCATGAGCTGGCAGGGTCTAGCTTGTTAATGCCAAAGTAAAAGAAAGGATGAGAAATAGATGCCAATTTCCTGCATTTTCAGTTAATTTAATTATACTGTTGATAAGTAAAACTGAGAGTTAGTATTTTCTTTCCCAACAGCCAGCTTCCCTTTCCTGTTGCCCACCACTGGCTCTAAGGGCTAGTACAGATTGATTCATAAGCTCCACATTCTCATAGTTGCAGGTTTTGTCATATTAGAGCTGTAGGGGTTTTTTCCCCCTCTGCAATAGAAGCAGATAAGAATTATGCATGAGTGGTTATAGGTTTTGCAGACAATCTTTTCCTCTTACCAGAACCCTCTCCATCATGCACTGTTTTTGTTTTAACTAATTGTTCTTCATACCAAAGCCAAATGTAGAAAGAATTAATTATTCCATGGATGCTATGCTGTAATGTGCCAACTCTTCTCTTAAATTCACACAACGTGTGTGATCAGAACTATGTTTAAATTGTGAACTGATAGTTTTCTCTGTATAAATGCAGAGTATGGATACATTTCAGGAGTGGGGAAGAGAGTCAAAAGAACCCTAGTTCGTTCACCTAAGTTTTTCTTCTCCATAAAAGTCACTTTCAGGGATTCTGTTATCATGGTCATTTATTTGGTGAACTAGGGTGGCATTTTTCTTTTTCTTGTTGTTTTTTTTTTTTTTTTCTGCAGTAATCCATTAAGGCTTTCTTGAAAGACAAGATCTTACTTTTATATAATGTATAGCTTTTTCATATAGAGTCTTGACTAGTTTGGAAGTAGAGAGTTCTCCCTGGCCTCAGTAGTCTGCATTGCAATACTGTGTTTCAACTTCTGTCCTGCTACTGAAGTAGATGGAAAACTAAAACTGAAGTCTGCTAAGATATTCTCTTTGTCCTACAAGAACACTAAAACTGGGTTACACAGGACTGTGTATTCCTAGCTGGGTTATAATCACTTGCAGTGTATCCTTTTTATTTATGGCACACATCTAGAAATAAGTAAAAAGAGAATAAGCTTTCAACAGCCTTGGAACTGTCCCCTTCTATTATTGCAGTAATGTGGCAGAATTCTGTTTTCAAATGTTTTATAGAATCAAAGCATTTCTAAATTTAATTAATGGTTAAGTTTAATAAAATAAGGCAGAAAACCATTATTTTCTGGCATTAATGAAGTCTATATTCTAGCACAATTTGAACAGGCAGCACTAAAACAGCAGTAAAATACATTAACATTAGGTCATCTGCTTTGCATTTATAACAATAAGCTCACATTTTCAGAAAGGATAATCTTAAACAACGTTTTTTCAGTATAAACTGTACATCTTTATCTTAAAATTCCAAATGTTTCAACAATAGAAGAAGATTAAGAACTACACGATTATTCTTCCTCTCTCAATGATTTATGACACAGAGGAATACCTTTTCTTGAGAGTTTGAGGTGCTGAAGAGGAGGACTATGTTTAAGTTAACAGGTCACTGCCTTTCCCCTTACTTACTAGGCATAGAATTTACTTCACTGTAGACACCACACTAGAAAATGAGCCTATCAACTTTGTTGCATGCTTGGCACTTGGTTTGGACAAACATATTTATATAGTCGGGTTCTCCAGCATTTATATAAGCACATGCAGAAAATGAAAATAAAATACACACATGCCTTGAGCAGCTAAAATACAAAGAATAAATGCATTGACAGGACCCATCTTACCATAAAGGGCTTCAGTGTTTATTTGCAATAACCTACACAATGTGTCATATGAGTTTTGGGCACTGAAATAAGGACTTTGCTTGTCCCCAGGAGCTCATTATTTACTCTGTATAGCTGCTGTCTTTAGGATTTCACTAAAATTGTGGTCTATATTAATAGAATAAGTGGTAAAATACACTGCCACTATTTCTGCTTCTCTTGATATTGAGGTCAGTGAAAGTTCATTACTTACTTGAGAAAGGCTAATACATCACCTTAAAATTCTAACTGAATGAAAAAATATTAAATCAAAAAGCAAACAAAAATCTGATAAAATTAAATAATCAGCCCACCCTTTGAAATAACTACCGGCAAGCTGAGGGTATTTTAAAAAAATACCATTAATATCCTATGTTTTTCCTCCACCTACTTTGTTTCCTCTTGTTTCTTTTCACATGCCATTTCTTACTCAATAATCTCCCACAGTGATTGTCATACTGAGGAAATTAGTTAACAATGACTAAAATCATGCCCATAGCTCTTAAGTTCCTTGTTAATGAGCTGAGTACAACACACTAGGCAAGAAACATAAGAACTCCATTACTTTGAATTATACATTTCTGTAGCATTTGTGTGTGGACTGGCTGCTAAACAATGGCACAGGATTGTGCATCCTGGTTTACCCTGACTCTGTGTTGCACTCCCAATCCCCTTGGTGTGTGGGAAGGTTGGGGCAGAACCGACCACTTGCATTAATGCCCTGAGGACCTCTATTATCATCCTTGGTGTGTACGCTCAAGCCCTCTACTCTCATCCTAGGCTTTCCTCTCAGGGAACCGCTTTCACCACACTTGTTTTTCCCCATGATTAGCCAGTATCATGTGATTTTGTATATATAAGGAACATCACTTTGCACAAACCTCCCATGAAGTGTTGTCACTCATGTGAAAGAGGTTCGGCCCCTTAACTATTTAAATTAATGAGACTCTTTCCACTGACTGGAATCTTATGGAAGAGGTCTGCAGTCTAGATCCTCTTGTTGTTAGAATTTTCTGGTGGATATAGTACATAGTTCATGCATTTCTTCCAGCAAGTTTGGTGTGTTGGAATTTATTTATTTTTGGTTCACATCTCATAGGTGTCATTCAGATTTGCGTGTCCACCCCCAGCATCTTGAGCAGCTGTACCTGTAGCAAGGCTTTCTGGGAAGACCTATTATAAAAGAGCTGTTCTTGCTTTTATTTAGATGCTGAGATTATTTAAAAGTGCCTGAGGTGGGTTAGAGGGCATTCAAACAGAATGCTGTTCCAGGTGACTTCAGCAGCCTTCACAACCAAACCAGTGTGCTGGTAGAACTGAAAAAGCTGGTAGAAGTTATCTGTGTTTCAGTTCTACAGCATTCCTCTCAGAAGAAAAGGAACTATTCTGTTTTATTTAGGAACCTGCAGCTTTATAAGATTTTCAACAGAATTTCCCCGGTCTACACGAAGGTTGTCAGACAGATCTCCTAGGTAAGCCACTGAAATTGAGTGCTATAGACACATATTCCCAGGTGATTTGCAATCAGTATGGTTCTTTTATGTATATCTGGCATCAAGGATAGAAGTACAAAAAGAATATAATTCTTAAATTGTATTAAATAGACTAAGAGTTATCACTATTATTATTACCAAAAAGATTTTGTATTTCTATTTTTAAACCCTGTGTAATTCTATGATGCTTCTCCATTTAATTAATGTGCCAGTACAATAAAATAACACATAAAATCATTATTTTGTGACATTAATGAAGTCTACTTTTCGAGCACAATTTGAATAGGCAATTGAACAACAGTTCACTAAAACACATTAAAACCAGGTCATCTGCTTTGCATTTCTAACAATAAGCCCATACTTCCATGAAGGGTAATCTTAAACCACATTTTTTTTCAGAGCAGCCAGTACATCTTTATCTTAAAATTCCAAATGTTTCAACAATAGAAGATTGTTAAGAACTAGACAATTATTTCTCAGCACCCATTGATTAATGACTTAGTCTATGACACACAGAGAAAGTGTATAACAAAGGAGTGCATTATAATAATGCACAAGCATTAAACCATCTTCATTAATAAGGTCTTTTTGGATTGCATGAAACAAAATATGGCATAAAGAAAGTGAAATATTAGCTTTAACTATCTCTTTAAACTCGCTTGATAAGAATAAAGCCAACAATGTGCCCTTAATCTAAAAAATATTTTGTTTCTGGGAATTCACATGTTTTCTAAACCAGGTAAACTGCAGCAGGTTTTCTGCACTATGATTTTAACTTGGTTCCTATAGGCCACATTCTGCATGTTTCATATTTTGTACTAGGTCTTTGTGTTAAAATTTGGCTGTGTCATCCTTTTTCTTATTCTCTGTAATTTATGGCATTGGTCAGTATTGTTAGCAGCAGCAAAATCGGAATATTTTAAATTGCGTATATGTTGAGATTAGTAATACAAAAATGTTATAACTACCTGAAAGGAGGTTGTTGAGAGGAGAGTGCTGGCTTCTTCTCCCAAGTGACAGGGGACAGGACAAGAGGAAATGGCCTCAAGCTCCACCAGGGGAGTTTTAGGCTGGACATTAGGAAAAAAATTTTCACAGAAAGGGTCATTGGGCACTGGAACAGGCTGCCCAGGGAAGTGGTTGAGTCACCTTCCCTGGAGGTGTTTAAGGCACGGGTGGACAAGGTGCTAAGGGGCATGGTTTAGTGTTTGATAGGAATGGTTGGACTGGATGATCCGGTGGGTCTCTTCCAACCTGGTTATTCTATGATTCTATGATGAACATAAGGAATAAGAAAACAATGAAAGCACAGATTTAACTTCAAGAGATTTAACGTTGTTAAAGCACTGTTTCAACTGCCACAATCCTGTCAGTGCTTTCATGTTTTAATCCATACGGGCTTTTTGTTTCCACCTTTAATAAATATGTTTTTAACTTGGACAACATGCCTCCTCCCACTGTTCTTGTCAAGGTTGCTACTTCTGAAGTGCATGTCCACATGTTTGCAAGAGTGGGACCTTAGATATGTTCAACGTGATCCCTACTTTTAAGTTATTTGTACTTGGGGCTTAGTTGTATGTTTGTTTGTTTTCCAGCTATTAAGTGCATTTTAAATAGAATAATAATTTTTTTTCCCACTGCTGTTGTAAGTCACTGCTCCATGCTTGTAGTCTACAATGCACATAATTCAAAGAAAAAGAGGCTAAAATATGAGCTAGGTATAGACCATGCTCACAGCACTTGAGATGGACAGAAGAAGATGGATTAGGCAGGGGTTGTGGAAGCTAAGTGAATAATTCACAGTGAATAATTAATTTGACAAACTTAGGCTCTTTGTACGTACAGCCAGATAACAGTCTCTTCTCATTCTTTCATTATTCAGATTTATTCAGTAAGTATCTTTTGAATAGGGCACAGCACAGAGCAACTAAGGTATCTCATCATGCCGCCAAAAGCATGAATTAAAATATCTTCCTGGATTCATATTTCATTTCACTCCTCTGCAAATTATGACCTCTTCATCTGGCCAAATAGAGAGCCAGAAGAATTGCTATGATATGGGCCAAAAGCCCATCCAGCCCCAAGTGGCACCTAGAAAGGCGCATTTATCTCCAAGCAGTCAAAGTGAGGATGGTGGAAGAGAAAAGGCTTTCTTGCTTTCCACCTTCACAAAGGAACTGCTGAGCAGGATGAGGCTGGCCTCATCTGTGAGGATCACAGTTCACCCTGGTTGTTTTAGAGAGTGGAAGGCTGACAGAAGTACATGGGTTTGCTTCCAGTGCATCGTTAGTGTAAGGCAAAAAGGAAATGTTTCTCTTAAATTTGTAATGGACTGACAGGCCTGAAGAATGGCATTCCATTCACGTGTGCTACCCTAGCTGTGTTTTGCTGCACAGGTTTTCTACACACACCAACACCATGCAAGACTGTGAACTGGGATGCTGCTTTGGAGGAAAATCTGCTCTTGGGTTGAAACTCTTGACATTTAATGGGCAGCGAAAAATACTGAGAATCAGCAGCTGAGGTACCCAAATGTTTGGTTGACAATAAACACGATAACTGTTATTAACAATAAATTTTTCAGATGTATTCATGGTCCTAAAATAAATGGCTTCTGTCCCAGAGAAATTGTAGACAGTAAACATAAGAGAAGTATAAGTTAAATAATGAAAGATATAAAAACAGTATATAGCAAGAATTGTGCCAGACTGGCTTTAATTGATGAGACTTTTATTCTTATTCACTTGAAAAAAGAAACCTCCAAAAAGAATTTTTTTTTTTATTATTTAAATTCCATTGGGTGTAATGGCATATACTGTGCACTATATCTAATAATGGTATTTACTGGGTTTTTTTTTTATGTTTTCTGCCCAGATGTAACAATGCTTTGATGAGCTGCTTTTTACTTTAATTGCATTAATTTAAATATGTGTATCTGATAAAATATCTACTGACAGCTTATCTGGCAAGGACATGCATGGTTCAATAAACACAAATCACACTGTAGTTTGTACATATTTTATAACATTAATTTGTTGGTCAATGTTTAACAGCTCAACGCTAGAGCTACTTCATCATGCATTCTATTAGTTTATCAATAAATACTCCTGTTGTATCTTCTAAATGGTAAGCTGTAAAATAGGAAGAGTATAATCCTCCCCATCTCTGTTAGCATGTGACTGATGAAAAATAAAATTAATGACAACCAAATGTATTGATATCACAAAGCAATCATGATTCTGAATTTGCATATGAAAGCAAAACTATTTTTCTGAAAAAAAATTAAAACCCACTTTCCTTTATACTACGTATGGTGCAACAATTAAACTCATTTCAGGGAAAGCCCAGTGTCATAGGTACTGCTTTTTCTTCAACTATTTTGATGGAATAGAAAGGTAAAAGCAATTATTTAGTTTTTTCAGGCTACCTTTTTTATTTTATGTCATGTCAATGACAACCTCTTAAGCACTGACATAACTTTGCTTCCCTTCATGTCCCCTTCATGTCCCACATGCTCTTTTACCGAAGCAAAGTCACTGATAGCCACTGGTCCTCAAGGGCAGACCCCTACTGTGATGAGAAAACAGAAGAAAGCCACAGATATTTTTCTTAATTCTCAAAACTGCTCATAACAAAATGGAGCTGGATGATTTTCAGGATTTTAAGTAGTCACTTTAGATAGACCTGTTTAGGTCATCACAAGACTTCAAGTTCTTACCCCCGTTAGCTCTGGACACCGTATTTTAAACTTTGTCTCATCAGTGCTAATGCATGTTAGAATTAAACCCAAACTGAATCTTTAGAATCAAGGATTTGAAGGACATTTTGCTATATGCTGTGTCTAAGCTGGTGTTTCTGCTCCTCTGCAGGATATCCTCAGCCTTATGGTGAGTGGGAACTTCCCTACACTGGAGCATGGAGTTCTGACTATTGCAGCAACCACAGGATCAGGATATGGAGTTAAGAATGAATCCTACCCAAGACTCACAAGTGACTTTGATGTTTGATTTCTGGCGTGCCTATACTTCCATTGCTCTTACCCCACACAAACTAGTTCTGTTGTTAGAGTTTTCTTTCAAATATTTCTTCCTGAATCCTCATCTAACTGGAACTTCTTTCTCCAGTGAGAGCTAGAGGGAGTTCAGAGTAAATATTTTCCTTCATGTAACAGCAGATGACATTGGGTATTGATCACAGCTACTTAGCTTAGCCACACTACTAGTGTCATAGTCTACATGGAAAGAGACCATCAGTAATCAACCAAGATGTACACGTAGTGATGGCAAATTGTCTTCAACTTCAGCTTATTGTTTTGTTTACTGCAGAAGAAAGATTTCATACTGTTTTTACTCAATTTGAACTGGTTTGCTGTAATGTGTTTTGTACTGTACACATATTTCAGCAATTCATTTTGACAGAAAATAATTTGATTAATGTTATTTCACATATATTCCTTGGGCAGAAGAAGTGTAGCTACAAATATCTTTGCAAGTGAGGGTGAAAGTCTTGTATGTATTTAAAGGACATTAGACTTTGACTGAAATACAGAGCAGACTCTTGCACATCAACATCTAGCCTGTCTCTCTGCTGGTCTCCAACTGTTTTCATCCTCCATGTCTTATTTTATTTTTTATTTATTCTATTTATTATTTTTGTTCTATTTTAAAGGCATCCCAAAAGCCTTTGTATGAGCATAAAATCCATGAAAAAATATATAATAGCTGCTTTGGAGACTGAAACCCCCTCTCTTTCCACAGGCTGAGTGCCTCCTACACATATGCAATAAATGCTTCCAGGCAGCATTTTACTTTAACTTTGGAAGCCTAGAGGTAATCAGAATGATTTATAATCTACATGCTCAGCTTTTTCCATGTCCTCCTTCCATACTGTCACCTGCTAGAGGAAAACGTGGTTGCTCCTTGCAACATTACTGTTTATACAAGAAGGGTGATGGAATAATAAGCACCAAGCCCCAGTGCTGTAATTTTAAGGCATGGGTATTTAATGAAAAATCATCCTGTTTCTAGAGGGTTTGGGGGAGAACATCTTTCTTTCATTGAGTTATGTGAATTGCTTTTCTTTTTAAGCATTTACAATCAATTTATTTTACTTCATATGGCCCACTCCTGAATACCGCTGTCCTTTTTCTCATCTAGCAGATTCTTCAGTTCTTTGGAGTAGTTGCAGAGGACCGCAAGCCAAAGCATCTGATTTACAAAGAAAGAAAACACCCACTGTTGACTTGTTCCACTCAGCCAGCCCACATATCTGTGCAATTTCATTCATGAATGTAAAGATCAGAATATTTTTACTAGGTGACCTTTTCCCAAAGGTAACTACAGTGCCTAGTAAAAGTGGGTCCTGATTTGTTGTGGACTCTGTGGAAAACAATAATGATCTGGTCCAATTCTAAATTTCTGACATCTAGTCCAATTCTTAATGCTTTCTAATTTTCTCACTGATGTCTCTTCTTATCCTGAATAGCATTTGAATTTACAGTCCAGAATCAGTCCTTGAGTCCATTTCTAATTTAACATATAGCTCCATTGCACGTCTTCCTTCATAAACACCATTGGGTTTTTTCAGACGTTCCTCTCTTCATTTCAATAGTTTTTCTGTAGACTTTTTCCCCCTTGATCCAAATTTTTAGCTGAACATGCAGTGCACAAAACCACACACACTACCTGAGGACTTAGCAGTACTAAACAGGTCAGAAAGAATGCTTTCTGAGCCCAGTAGATGGTACTCCTGTTTAGATAGTTCAATATGATATTTGCTAGTTTTGCAGCAGAGTGATGTTGCTGACAAGCACAGGCTGATTCAGCCAAAACACTGGAAATATACCACAGAATATTATCATACAGCAAGCAAAAGAGATTACCTAGACAAGCTCATTGATAGTCTTCATATTTTTCTTCTGTATTATGAATATATATTTGTATGTATATGAATTATAACTACATTCTGTATTATACCTAATCCTGCTCATATTGGTGTTTTGCAATAAACCCTTATTGACTTCAACATCACAGGGAATGGGTTTATCAATTTGTGTTGATTATATAGAGGCATTTAGTCATACTTTTTTTTTATAGTGTATTTGCAATGAACCATTGATGCATCCATATAAGATAATAAGAAGCTATCAAACTCAGTACTTTCAATGACAAAAATATAAGTTGACGCTCTTTCAACTAAGCAGAATGCTGTTAATAGAAACTAGCAGGTTAAAGAAGAACATGAACCACAGGGATATGCAATCACGGGCTTCACAGACAGATACCTTGGAATACTTTTTGTTTTAAATAGCCTTAAAAATTAAGCAAAAGAACTCAAAATGCTTTTATGAATTTGTAAATCTTTTTTCAGTATTGCATTTGTGCTCCAGAGGAATAAGAAAGCTTTTCCCTTTCTACTTGCACCCTCACCTCTCCTTTACAGCAGGCTCGATAAGCTTCAATACAAACTAAATCTTTGAGATTAAAAGGCTTATTTATCATTTCCTAACATGAAGAATCATGCTTTTATAAGAGGACAGTGGGTTGCTTCAGAATACCTGTCAACCACAAAAGAAATCATCCCTGGAAACAAATTAAATAACTGGGAAAACTGCAAGTCTGTTTACAAATTCCTTAACATTTTGTCTATGCTCTAACACAACAGTGATTTTTGACCCTACTAGCTTTACCCAGCACAGGCAAACAAGCTTTGAATGATTGCTCTGCTGCAATATAACAATTCCATTGCTCTGACCCTCTGTGTCTTGCAAAATACAGTAGAACAATAATTGTCAATCCTTCCTATACAATGTGTTAGATTTGACAGAGGTCAGCATTAGCTGCAAGACCTTTGGCTGGTGCTCAAAGAGGTAATGTCTCTTCTCTAGTTCAGTTGATAAAATGTTAAATAGAATCAATGTTTGCCATGCTTTTGCTGAGACAGAGATAAAAACAGATTTTACAGTATAACATGTTTTTAATAGACAGAAAATAAATGACAGTATTTCTTGAAGTGCTTTGGTAAATATGCTATTTAAATGTCAAAAGTTTTATTTTTTTCTAAGAAGAAATGGCATAATTCTTCCTTCCAATTTGCAATGTGATTAATTTACAAGGCTTTGCTGTGTGCAGAAAGTATAGGATTTTGTTACAGATCTTACATGAGTAATACATGAAGGAAAAAGACTGACACATGGACATTTTGTGTCAGCATATGATTTGTATAAAGTGAGCACATAATCTGACATGGAAATAAAATGTGTCAGCATGGTAAATTTGCTACTAGGGAGGAGCTGGTGGCAAGGTCAGCACTTGCAGCTTCTAAGCTCCTCAAGTTGTAAGCAGTTGGTAGTTAAGATTTAGCTTTGGTCTTAGAGCCTGAATCTTCTGTCTGTCATCTCCAAACATTTTCACTGAAAAATTTTAAGTGAAAGAGACAGATATGGGATGAAGCAGTACTCTGTATCTAAGGGGGAAATCAGACTTTTAGACCAGAAAGAACAACAGGCATATGAGAGGAAAGCAAATATTTTTGTAATTCAATTTAATAAAATTATTCCTTTTGGTATATTTCTAGGCTGTGCTCATAAACACATATAATGCTGAAACAAATAGCACCAGAAAAGGCTCCTTGTGACTACTTTAAGTGTATTCCTTAGTAATTACCTATACAAAAGAAATCATGAGCCACACAAATCTTTGCTTCCCATTTCTGCTGCCTGTTGCTGAATATAGTATTTTGAACATGAAGTGAGCTCAGGTTCATGAAGACTGGGTCAAAGAAAAGACGTTTTTCAGTCAAGAATCTCTTTGCAATAAAACAGCTATTTCACAACACAATAATATGATGCTAAGCTTGAGCATCCATCATCCTCTTCATGAAAAAGATAAAACCAGATGCCCTTGAATCTCAGAAATCCAAACCTTTGAAAGATTTTTTTCTTGCAGAGTGTTTGGGAATTTTCTCTGTGCTGGGACAACGAAGGTCTCAAGCAGTTCATCATTATACCACAAAGATACACACATCTTCAGGGCAGCAAGTACGGTGGAAAACCACTTGGGACATCTTTTAGGTTTTGAGAAGTGTTCGTATTACACTTAGTAATTTCTGTATTCACACTACACTTAGTAATTTTCACAAAGAAAATACATTTCAGTTGGCCAGTTGCCTTACTTGTTGCATCGTGGACATCGGTGGAGTAAAGCACTATTTGTGCTGACTCTGTGTGGTAGGATTCAAGCATTGCTTCGGCTCTGTTTGCTTCTTCCATCTGAACTGTCCCTGTCTTTGTCCTTGTCCTTATTCCCATCCCTGTCCCTGGTTCCTTCAACTTTGCTTTCTCTAAACCCACCAGTGACTGATTCCGCCTTTGCTGATATAAAAGTCTGGTTCTACAGCAAGATAACAAAGGAGATAATTACCTAAAGGCAAAATGTGATGGCAACAAAAGGCCCCTGCAATATTTGCAGAAAAATACTTGCTAGAGTTCAACTCTCTGTCCTTCGCTCTCCCATCTCCTCCCCTTGTCCAAAGATTAAGCTCACCTCATTTTAACTTGTAACCAACCTTCCATGCCCTCAGTGTGACATCAGTGATGTGTTTGGGTTTTAAAATGGCACAGCTAAATAGTAGTTATAAAGTTCCCCACCCCCAGTCTTGGTCAGTTGGTCCCTGACTGTGACTTTTTAAAAAGGATTGTGAAACATGTTAGCAGGCAGTGAATTTTGAATAGTAAGTATTTGCCTCAGAAATTAAATGCTGACCTACAATTCATGGGATAGAAAGGCAGCATCACACTGGCTGGACTCTTGTTTCAGAGTTTTATGCTTCAAATAGGAACAATCACCAGCAAATTTCTCACAAAAGAGTTTAGGTGCAAACGTAGTTATGCCTAAGGAATTCAAGTTCATTTGATAAACAAGAAGAGAAGCAAGATGTCCTTCAGTAGAGGCACATTCCAATAATCTAGGAAGGGTAAGTAAGGGAGAATGCAGCAGCCAGAAAGGCAGGAAAAGAGAAAATTAGCCAAAAAATTGCTGAAAATCCCTAAAAAGAAAAAAAAAAAAAAGCAAGCTGTGGAAACTGTGGAAAGAAGTAACAGTGAGCATGAACATTTATTTTTGAAGAGTATGGGAGAGAGATTTATGATGCAAAGCAATCTGTAATCAATCCTTTTCTTTTTTCCTCCTTCCTACATTTCCAAAAGATTAGCCCAGTGCCAAACCAGCTATCTATCCTCCTGCCTCTATAACAAGCACCTGACAATTACAGCTCTGCAAAGGTGCTGTGTTCCCTTTGTGGCTGTATGTGAAAGAAACAAAATACCCACTTTCATCTTTGCATCTGAGTGCATTTGTACTACACACACACACTAGATTTTTCGACAAAGGCAGGAAGGCAAAGTCGGTGTTTTCATCATACATTTAAAGGTGAACTCTCACTGCAGGCACAGGGCTTTGTACCTATGTGAGCAGCTGCACCCTTGCTCTTGGCTTCACAGATTGATTTCCAAAGAACCCAAGAACACTGAGCAAATATGCACATTTCAGTACTACTGCTACTAGAGTGTGTACGCTGGTGGCTGTACATATATATTTGTGCATTTAACAACAGTATTGCTGGGATGTAGGGAGAAGAAACACTGAAGCAAAAAAAGTCTATTACCAGGAAAGGTAAAATTTTAGTTATACAATTTAGGAAACTGTATGAAGCGTGGAGTTGAGCACTCAGGAAGCCGCCCAGATATTCAGCTCCTTATCTAAAGCATGTCCAAACTATCTGCACTTCTTGAGTCTGCAAAGCTGAACTGGAAATTGGACAAGACAAGCTTGTCTGGTATTGCCTATTTCTGGCTTAGACAGATAGGGGATGATAGCATCTTTCTTTACACACTTTTGCAGTGCAGTTAGCCGTTCCGGACTAACCAGGAAGTGCAGTGATGTGCAGGAGAGATAATGAAGTCCAGAATTACCTTCAGCAGGCTTTTGATTTTGTTCCCACTGGAGGTCTGGTCTTATGTAGCCCTTTGTGTAAGGAGAGCAACCAGCGTGCGCACCTGAAATGTCTACTTCCCGTCCAGTGGTGAGACTTTGCGAGTGGCTGCATGCTCATTTTTCACTGCTGCATCTGTAGAAAATGGACAACTCATGGATTTGCTTCCTCAATGACTTCTACATAGCCAAGATGACAACAGCAAAATAAAAGCAGTAGATTCTATAGATAACAAATCCACCATCACTTGTAGGCTTGACTCCTGGAGTACCTTCCTGTGTCAGAAAATGTGGGCATCTGCCAAAACCGGATTTTGTGGTATTTTGCTTAATACTGGAGGATGCAAACCCTGCTGTGGATTCCTCAGAGCCTGGGAGAAACACCCACCCCGATTCAGCTGAAACCTGTCTGGCCTAAAGAAACCAGAAAAAAAAATAGGCAGGGTTTGTTCATGGTATTGGAAAGAAAAAAAAATTCAAATGCTTGAATTAGTTTGCTTTGAATTCATTTGCATTTGCAGGTAGATGCATTTGCAAGAAACAAATTGGTTCTTTATAACGGTGGAAGCAAGCAGCCACATTAAATGATTGAAAACAAGGTTACAGAATAAATACTGATCTCCATTTACAGTGCATTAGTAGAGAAATTGAGCAAGTGTTTTTTTTAGTGTAGGTTTTACTTTAAACAGAAAAATGGACATTCACTGGGCTAAGGCGAAGAAAACCATAAATGAAATTGCTTGGTGTTATGAACGGGGGAGGGAAGAGGGGCAGGGATGTATGCAGTGATCATAAATAGCAGAAAGTATTGATCAGTGATGGTGAAATATCAGTGAACTCTTCAAAGTACTTTGAGTTATCTCCTTGTCTTTGATTAGGTTCAAATGTTAAACTTAATCTGTAAACCTTTAAATGTGAATCAGAGCCAAGAGTCTTGAAGACCTGAGATTTCAGAAAGCAACCACTGATTTTTATCCAAATGTCAGAACAAAATTGCAGAGAAGGATTTTATATTGTTGGACTCAGAAATGAAATTAAAAATCAATGAACAGTTTTTAGCCATTCTTTCTTGCCTGGAATATTAATGAGTGAATAAGAGGAATAGTAGCATCCAGAGAATTTGCTGTATTAAAACTGTATGCAGTCAAAACTTCTTGTATTCCATGTTTGTAAAAAAATATTTCATAGATTTTAAACATTTGTCTAAACCTAAACCAAAACAAATTGGTGGTTTCTGTACTTTCTACGTATGATCTTTTGCTTTCTGATAGAAAAGGCTTAGGCTGCTGAGTTTCTTTCTGGGGGGAAAGCATGTTTTCTTTAAAAACAAAACATAGAGGTTATACCCTGTTTCTTACAGGACCAGCTCGGATAGTCAGTGTGGTTTCAAGGACAATCTTGTTTTTAATGACAACCTTCCTAATCCTTAAGTAAATGGAATTTTCACTGGTTTCTTGGTCCACTTGGGAGGTGGGCACTGACACTTTGGATCAGCTGCTGGTGGTGAGGGCTGAATTGTAATGCAGAACAAATGAGGGTTGGATACATGCCCTCACCGCATTCAGCCGCCACTGCTGCCACTTACAATTACAAAGGACAAGAGCAGGAGACACTTCAGCAGCGGGAAAGCATGACCTGCGAGCCGCAGCTCATTTTGCACTGCACTTATTCAATACAGTACTGCCCTATAATTTCCTATAGCATTGTTATCTGTTAGCCGTTTACACAGTCACTCCTTCATTATGTCCCCAGTTGCCAGCACCAGCTGCTTGTCACATCTATTGATTGCACTCAAGCTGCAATTTGCATGGATCACTCCTGACTGTCCTCAGACAGACTGATACCCCTTATAGGGACTAATACCCCTTTCAGGGACTGACACACCTGTGTAAGAACTGATACCCCTCAGAGGGACTGATATTCCTTATAGCGACTGATACTCCTCACAGGGATCAATAACCCTTGCAGGAATTGATACCCCTTATAGGGGCTGATACTCCTGCCAGGGACTGAAACTACCGGGGACTTATATCCATTGTAGGTACTGTTACCTCTGCCGGGAACTCTGCCAACATACACCTGCCAGGGAAAAACATCCCTTTTGGGGGGCAGCAGTCAGCTGGACCTCGCTGAGAGCTCTAGGTGGCTCCCCCCAGCAGCTGGCAGCCCCAGGCAAGGATCCTGATACCCCCGTAGGAAACTCCATACATAAGGATCTCAGAGAGACTGACCTTGGCCTGGAGTGAGTACATATACTTAATAAATTCAAGTCATCGTGATCGCCTCGCTCGTAGCCACAAGGAACTTTATACCCAAAACCCTCTGTCAACCACTTGGCACTAATGTCTACAACCACTGGGTATTTTTTAGTGCAGGGGCTTGAGAAAAGACTGAGATACAGGGAAGAAGAGGGGGAAACTGTATTAAATTAATTACAATGTTTTCTGCATTCCACTAGGTATTCTGTTTCCCTGCAGAATCAAAGGGTGCAAGTATGTCCATGAATCTGAAGGTGGTTCAAGCTGGTTTGTCAACAGTCACTGCTGGCACATGCAAGGAAGACACCACCCCACAGCCATGGGATAGTCCTGAACTTGGGATGCTGTGGTGTGAACTGTGTGTATACGTGCAAACATGACCAAAGTGTGGGTATTTCCCTGGAACCAGAGGTGTGATACTCAATTTCATTCCTGTTTAAGTTAGCAGTACAGGTCTGTGGCCTTTGGCTGGAAGCAGGACTGGATCTGATATCAGAAGTAGCTGAAGATCTTTGTCTGAAAACTGTTTAAGTGGGTGTGCAAGCAGAAGACAACAAGGTGGTCAGATGGGGGCTGAGAGAAGCGCTAATTGCCGTGTTCCAGGAAGAATATAAATAGCCTCTTGAAAAGTTTGGTGATTCATTTGCCCTTTCTCTCCTGTACCTTTATGTTTCAGGGAGATTTTTTGTGAGATTTCGGCTGCAGAAGGAAGGAATCCAATCTATCTGAACCAACGATGGTAGCTCAGCTGGATAACAAAATCCTCACATTACTGCAGAGCAGGCAACTACACAAACCTTTTCAAATCCTCTCCACAAGTAGAGTGCAGATAAAAGCAGGCAGCAAAACGTTTCTGAAATTATCCGTGATGGAGAAAAATCATGCATCATTTCATAAGGGATGCTGAATCAATGCTTATTACTAATAAGTAAGGTGTTTAAAATTTTCAATGAATATGGCAAAAAAAGAGAAGAAAGTCTCAGAGATGAGCATGGTAAATTGCAACATGAATTGAAAGTAAATTCATCCTGATTATAATTATTTTAAACTGTAATGTATACATTCCTGATCATTTTCCATTCCTTCCTTTCAGTTTTTGACATTGGTTAAAGTATTGATCCATTCACTTATTTGTGTCTTGCCTTCTCCTTTTCTTTTGCCGTCACACACTGCATTTTAAAGAAATGACACCAGTGCTTGTGAACAGCACAGCTAGCAAAAAAACAACCTAATCCCAGTAAAATATTGGTAATTTAGAATTTTTTCTTTGTCTTTGGCAGGGGGAAAGTCAGGTAGCCAAGCTGAAAACAAGAACTAGCATAGCTACTTTTGAAAATTAATCCTGAAAAGAGACAAGCATGCCTCAGTTTGGTATTAATCATGTCACAGTTTCAACATTAACTACTACATAACAATTGTCAGTTCAGAAATTTTAATATCTACAGTAATGTAAAGTATTATAATTTTATTTTGTATTGCATCAAAGCAGATAATATTAAATTATCAGCTTCCTATATACAGCAGAGTCTAGAGCTACTGCTTTGGTTGGATTTTTTAGTGAAATATTACACTTCTGTTGCCAGTCAGAAGGTCATGAAAGTCACAATACAACCTAGACACTTACCTTTCACTGCTCCTACAATACAGAACAACACTGTGTCACTTTAAAAATTTACAAGCTAAGGTCAAAGCCAAAGGAATCAAATAAGCCCATGAAAGCAGTGGAGCAGAGGGGTTGGTGAGGAGAGGTCATCCGTATGTCAGTGATACTGTAAAGTATAGCCAATGGAGGCAGGATGAGCTGCTCACCCCTGTTCTGAGACCCCATAAAGATAATATTGCACATGGTTTTCTAAATTTTGACAGCCACTAATATTTATATTTTTAAGAGGTGTCTAACTAACTAAAAAGTAAGACGTGATTGAAAACCGTGCTGTACTGCATGTGGGCTTCTCAGACAACAGCAGAGCTCATCCTGACACAAATCAGACCACAATTTTAATCTCTCTGCATGAGCAAAGTCACTCAGGCAGATGAAGAAAAACAGGAAGAAACCTGCGAAAATTTCTTAAAGTTCTGACGGGCTCTGGGTTAGACTATCAGCACAAAACATGTTTTCTATCCAAGTTGTCCTCTGAGCGCAAGTAAAACTACACTCCCAGGCTTCTATCTCAGTATGATTACGGAGGCATCCTGTACAATAAACACCACTCTAAATTATGATTCTTCAATATTTGTAGTTTTAACCAAAAGTTTTTATGTGAGTTGTTCAAAGACAAGAACAATGGTGGAGATAAAAGAGCAAGAAAGCTTTCTTGTGCTATTTCAGTATTTACTGAAACTAATAATTCAGTGTCATATGTGATGATGTAGTGAGTCAGCAAATGTGAAATATCTCTAGGGAACTCTTTGTTCTGCTATTTTTTTTTCCACTCAGTGCTTCTGGTTGTCAACAGAAAAACATGAAATAAATTTTCAGATTCTAAATAAAGCATCTTATGTGTGATCCTAATACTTCTTGCTGGGGAAAAAAAAAGAAAAAAAAAAGAAAATGAAGAAAATTAAGTCAAGCACTGATGCAGAATTTTCTTTAACTTTTCCCTTTGTTAAAGATCTACCAGGAATACTAAGCATTTTAAAAGGATGTTTATTAAACTGATTCTATAAATTAAATGCAAATTAAATGCATATTCAAGATAATATTTTGTATTTTACACTGATATCATTTCAACCTTCCTGTCCTTAGTCTCTTTCTCATTTTTATACTGGACATGAAAATTTAGGGAGAAAGAAGCCACAGTGATGAAATTTTACATATTTTTCAAAGAAGGCTCACTTTTAACAATTTTAGCTAGTTTTAGGATTAAAATAAATGCTGCAAACTCCCATGTTGCCTAGAATTTGCTCAATATTCAATACACTTGTGGAAAAAGAGAAAAGTGTTTCCTAATAAATTTTAGTGCTATCATCTGCAGGCCTGTTTTTCTTCGGTTGTGTGCCAAGAAGTGCAGGGTGACAAGACTCTTCACTTAGGTCTTCACCTTCAGAAAATGTCCAGTAGTAAAGAGAAGTTCATTATTTTATTTTAAAATAAATCATGTCAGTTTGGATAAGGTTTGGTTTGATACAGCATTTGTGGTTTAAGGCTTCAGCAGCTGCCTGTCATTGTTGTCCTTACGTAAAACTGATCTTTGCTGGTGTGGTAGATATAAATTAATGTCTGAATGTAGATTCAGTGAGAAAAACTAAGACAGGAATGTTTTGGACAAAGGGCAGAGGAAAACAACTCAAACTGCAGGTCTCCATAGCTGCTATTAATTAACACAGTAACTGGCAAATCCACTGTGTCTCTAGGGAATTGTTACAAAGTACAATAAGTTTATCTATTTCTCATATGAAGGAAGGGTTAACCACTGAAAGGACCATGTTGGATTTCAACAAGTTTACCTTGGGTCTTAAAATACTATCTTCGACTTCCATCTGTTTGCTCAGTTTGGACTGGAATGTTGGTCTGATGAATCATCCGCAGACATCAGATTGTTCTTTGGGACTTCTAGAGTAAGGGAAACACACAGACTAATTACTGCTGTCTCTGTGTCTCTTGGTGCCTCCACTTCTCGATGCATATTTTGGATCTTTTATCTGTTTTTGATGCTGCTTGAGTTTCCCTTACTTATTTGAGGACCCCGGGGTGGGGTAAATGTCATTCTCCATGAGTGACTCAGTTGTTATATAAGACCTAAATGCAAGAACCTCTAAGTATCTCTTCTGAAGACAGATGCTTCGGCACCTCTACTTTCCTGATGCCAACCTGAGATCAAGATTTGTATGTAGGAAAACCAGTTTTAGTACAGAAGAAACAAAATTAAGGGGAAATTGATCTGGGAGCTATAAGATAAACTTGTAATAGTATTGACTGCACTGGATTATACATTCACCTTATTCCAGATAAATCAAGAAGTTTATTTTTTGATTCAGGAACCACTACTGTTTTCTCAATGATGCTGGTGGATATTTATTTAGGTCTGTGATTGCAGTCATGCCTCCCTGACTTTTTCTTATTCACATTGCAATATCATCTAGACATCTCAAGCAAGAGTTGGGACCCATACATGTAGAAGCTGCACTTAAACTCAGGCAAAAGACAGTATTTGTCTCAAGAGTTTAGTGAGAAACCAATGAAACAAAAATTGCAGGGAGCAATACGGCTTGGTGTCATTTGGTAGAACATAGATATTTAGGAGACTTACTGAAGGTCATGCCTTTCAATGTCAGTTAAGGCCTGACTTGAGACCAAGGATGTCCAAACCCTGCACTAATTCCATTATAATATTCTAGTACAGTAGAGATGTCTACTTAGTTGATTCAAAAAAATATGTATTATTATTTCTTTTCTGAATGGCCTCGTTCTCTTACAAATCTGAGAAAACTGTGGGTGACTGTTACTGCTAGCCAAGTGTTGGAAAGCATATGTAAATACAGAGGTGCTCCTTTATTTTCATGCACTTTTCTGCATTTACACTCTGCATTGTTGGTTTTGGCTTTGCAGTGACTGTATATCATCTACATCAGAATGCCTTTTGAAAAATATGTTTAAAAATAAGGTGACAGAAAACTGCAGTGAAACACCTTTTGCAAAGTAACAGGATATCACTGAAACTTGTTGAATCTGTTAGGGAATCCAGCCACGGGTTAATGTGGTTTCATACATTTCCCTTACATTGACTATTATTATACCTTAGCCTCAGCCACTGTCACCAACAGTCAGTGATGGTGCTGGAGATCTAAAGGAAAAGGCTGTAATACTAAACACACACACATCTGCAAAAGTAAACTTTAGTCAAATTATACTTCTGTAATAACTCTTTAAACTCTAACACATTGCATTACTGAAATAACGCCACACAATAACTATGCCGTAGTATTTTTCAGTATCGCCTTATTCCGCTACAATGCAGTAACTGCATGATTACTCTATAAAACATTTTTAGAGTCCTGAAGAAGTTGGTTAAGGTTTCTCATGATATAGTCTAGCAGCATTCATTTCAGAAGATAGTAGAGTCTTTCATCAAAAACTTTACAAGTCTTTGTAAACCACGTGGCTGCTAGGGGGAGAATTTATTCATCATTTAATTTTTGGAAGATTTCCAAACTGAAAAGATTAGGGTGAAAAGTATATTGTACGCGAGCAGTCCCTGGTCATTTCAGCTTTCCTTAATCCCCCACGGTAAGTATTTGCATCTGTATTTTACTGATGAAAAATCTGTCAGCATAGGGAAAGGAAGATCTTCATTCTTAAGTCAGGCCACTGTATCGGAGAATTCTCTTCTCAGCTGCAAGTCTTTCCAGTCTCAAGTAACTGCATCATGAGGGTGATCCTTTGTGAATTCCTTGCAGACAAGAGGTGGGCTGGGGACCCACTGGTGCCACGGCACCCCTGCCTCATCGAGGGCTGCTGAGGTGCCCCTCTCCTCTGCCCATGGGAGCTACCAGAGCCAGCCAGCTTGTCCGTGTCACTGCCCTTGGCTGGTGCCAGAATGTGCACTACACAAGTAGGGCTGCAGCTCCTTTACCTGAACAGCTGTGCTGCAGCACAGGGAACTTTCCCCCAGCAGATTCACTGGTTCAAATGGTATATTCAAAGGATGTAGAGTGACAAAAAAGACTTTTTAGTATTTCAGCATCAGGGAATGAATATTTAATAAATAAAAAATAAAAATAATTAGCTGTCATACTTTGATACTTTTTTAAGGAAAGAGTGTATTGCATTACCTTTCTGCCTATTGGGATACTGGAGCACAGGAAGAAACCTGGTTAGTGGAGGCCTTACAAAAGGTCTGTGAACAAATTAATCCCATACAAACAAACCAGCCATGACTAGCCTGGGCTAGGACTGAAACATCTGGAGGCAGAATAGGGTTTCAGACATCCCTGCTTTGAGAACACTTTCATTCCCTGCTTTGATTTAGTTTATTACAATCACAGGAAACATTATTAAAATCAAAACTGTTTCTGGTGTTGAGCTGTATCTCTACTCCCCTCAAGAGTCAGAGCTGCTGAGTTACGTTTTAATGCTCACATAAACATCTTTCAGAAATTTTTACTTCATCCTCAGTGAATGCTGCTGGTTTGTGTGGCATACACAGACTTACTAATTACAATGATTTGCAGTCTTTGGCATCTAGGTATTTTCCCCATTGAAGGAACTATTGTCTGAACTGCTTTGAAATGTTTACCTCATGCTCAGGCAGCCGGACATCACTTATTGCTGGCAGTTGCAAGGTGAACTCCCACCAAGTAGATATGGGGCCTGGAATAAATGAGGGAAAGAGAGGGAGCTTCTCCTGTGGGAGACAAAACTTGGCTGCTGTGGATTTCCCATAGCAGAGAGACTACTGTATTCCAAATTCCTTCAGTTCTCTTGCAGTTTAGTGAAGGGGCAAAATCATTTTAGCATTGCCTTAACCTTCTGCTATGCAACACCACAGCATTTAGCCAGCCGGGGCTATTTCATGTGCAAGAACATGCAAAGCAGACGGAAGGACCTGTCTGCAGTAAGGCATTTTTCTGGTGAACTTGATACACCGAATATGGATTCAGACCCTCATTGCTTCATCACCACCCTGTGATGTTTGGCCCCAAAGCTGAAGTGGCTTTTGCTGCAAATAGCCACACTGACAGCTCCTTGTAAGTAGGGCAAGAGTGGATTAGTGCAGGCATTTTGCAGCAGAAGGCTCTGTAGTCTCACTTGCACAGCCACACAATTGCATTCATGTCCTGCTTTAACGCCCTTGAGCATCTTTTATCTTTCAGATTCTAAGGGCCTTATTTTTTTTCTCTGCCTACACAGGCAGGAGGGAGTAAAAGCAAGCAGAAATGGGGTAGGAGGGATGGCAGAAAAATAAAGGGTGGCTACTACATCTTTTTCCCCTATCAGAAGCCTATAGGGCACATCTGCTGCTAAGCAGCAAATTACAAAGGTCCCTACCATGACCTGCTGTTCTCAGTACCCACAGCTCCTTAGGGAAGGGACAGTGCAGCTGGAAACTGGGGAATAAGACAGCCAGATAAGCCAATAAGGTCTCTTCTTCAAGGGTTTGTGCATATTTTGGGGAGTGCAGAGCCTGGAGCTTTCTTCTCCCACTCGCTGTGCAGCTCAGACGGACGTTTTTGCTCTGGGAGGAGCACCCCCTGCAAATGCTGCACTCTTGTGGAGCATCCCTGGTACATCTTAGATGCTCAAACTCATTTTACGTATTTGCATTCTACAAACTCAAGGTAGCATTGTTTTTAAGGCGTTTCACTTGCAATTTTGGTAACACTATGTCCAGTGAAGTTCCCACTGACTGGAAAAGGGAAAACAAGTCCCATTTTTAAAAAGGGAAATAAGGAAGACCCAGGGAACTACAGGCCAGTCAGGCTCATCTCTGTGCCCCATAAGATCATGGAGTAGATTCTCCTGGAGAGTATGCTAAGGCACCTGCAATATAAGGAGGTGATTGCTTACAGCCAACATGGTTTCACTAACTGCAAATCATGCCTGACAAATCAGATGGCCTTCTATGGCAGGGTTACAGCATTGGTGGATATGGGAAGAGACTCAAAGAAGCCTAAAAGAAAGTTGGGGAGTGACTTTTTACAAGGGTGAGTAGTGATAGAGTGAAGGATAATGGCTTTAAACTGAAAGAAGTTGGATTTAAATTACATATAAGGAAGAAATTTTTCACCTTCCAGATGGTAAGGCACTGGAGCAGGTTGCCCAGAGAAGTCAAGGATGCCCTATCCCTGGAAGTTTTCAAGGCCATGAGTAACCTGGTCTAGTGGAAGGTGTACCTGCACATGGCAGAGTGGTTGGAATGAGATGATCTTTAAGGTCCCTTCCAACTCAAAGTATTCCATGATTCTGTGATTCCATGTCATTGAAAATCAAGTCACTCCAAATTTAAAAAGCAGAAGGATAAAGAAAAAAAATGGCTTTTGTCTTTATTCCCTTCATCTAAGTATGTTTGTATAGAAAAAGCACTGGCCACTCACATTACTCATGGGCTTAGTGTTCAGATTTGCATAACTTTTCCAAAGATTTGTTCCTGAAGTTGCTCATCTGAAGTGTTTAGCTTCATGGGTGAAATATGGGTGGGCTGCTTTATTTCTTCAGCCATTTTAATTTTTGTCCCCTTCTGTTGATTACTAACTCTACACTGTATCGCTCAGGCATGGAAATTTCAATGGAAATATAGAATTAATATGTGCAATCTGGCATCCAGTTTCGCATTCTCTTTCTCCATCATATTCTCATAGTCGTCATCAGTCTTGCAGTTAACAAAATATTTGGACCTTCCTTCAGCTCTCCTCTTTTCAGAGAATCTGAGTGAAGTGAATTGTCACAAATCCTGCAAAGTTTGTACTCCTTGCTTGGGTACCTCCAGTGCCGAGAGAGACCTGTCAGCCCCACAAGAACAGGAATATCGGTTTTGATGTACTGGCTGGGATCAGTAGTTGTGATGGGTCACGAGAGGAGTCACAAGTCTCCAGACAGTTTAGGGAAGAGGCTTTCACATCAGGACTTACACCTCAAACACTCCTACGTGACTGATTCACCTAGGCCTGAGTAGGTGGCTGTACATTGGTGTGATGTGCATTTCTTTGCAGGCAGTAAATCAAGGTGGGTGAAGGTATTGCCTTTAGAACAGCCTGAAATACTTCAGCTTGAAGGTAATCATAGAATGATTTGAGTTGGAATGGACCTTAAAGATCTAGTTCCAAACCCCCTGCCATGGGCAGTGGCACCTTCTACCAGACCAGGTTGCACAGAGCCCCATTAAATGTGGCCTTGAACGCTCTGGGCAACCTGTTCTAGTGCCTCGCCACTCTCATAGAGAAGAATTTCTTCCTTATACCTAATTTAAACCTACACTCTTTCAGTTTGAAGCCACTACTCCTTGTCCTATCACTACATGCTCTTGTAAAAATCCCCTCCCCAGTTTACTAATTTACCATAGTGCTTGAAATCATGTACATGTTTGCCTGGGAGGAGAGGCAGATCCAGTTCTGTGGGGCTGGTAGTCTTGCATTTAAGTTAATAAAGGGTGTTGAAACAACAGATGTCAATGGGTGGAGAAGCCATTGAGGAGAAGAGGAATAAGCACAGCATATATAAGGAATCTTACTGACTTTGTAGCTGGATAGTATAAAAAATGACTGCCCTTTACCATTCCTTGTCATCAAGGAAAGACCTTCATGACTTAAGCTGTCTTCATGCCTTCACCAACCCTAAAACCAGCCTAGGAGCAAGCTCTACTACGAGTATAGCTCAGCTGTTGCTAATGTTGTCTTGCTAATACTTTCTCATAACTGGGTCTGAAAGAGAAAAGCAGTTCATGTAATTGTTAACACTGAATGAGAGTTTCTGAGTATTGGAGGCTTTTCAAGTTGTTTTGGTAGCGTGACTTCTCTAGGGACTGGTAATGCCAGTCTATCTTCTTAACACCTCAGATTCCAGTGACTTTCAGAGTACAGCAAAATGTTACCAGAGAGAAAGTCTCCAGAAAGTCTCTCACTAGCAGATTGCTAGTGAAGCATAAAACAAACTTTTATAAATCTGGTTTCTAAATTGAGTGACTTAAATTCCCACCTGGTCAGAAGTTTGGTACATGTTTGAATGTACAGTTGTGTTTTGCAGCAGCGTTACTACCTCACACGCAACTACAAGTTTTTGCCACATTAATAGATGAGGTTTAGCTGTGCTCAGGACAGCAGAAATCAGAAAGAAAAGAGGAGAAAGGTTAAAGGATGAAGGCTCAAGCTAAAAATAAAAAAAAAATGTGATTGCCTCCCTGGTTTCCTGCAGAAATGTTTTTCTCCCCGAAACAGACAAAAGCTTTTTAAAGAGGTGTTTACTGAAGCTACCTAGTGGTTCAAAGGTTTGACTCTTCTGCGGTAAAAAAAAAAACCCAAACAGCCAGTAACCTGTAAAAGCTCTGCATGTAAAAGCCTACTTCCATGAAAGGCTCCTTGAATTATATCTGACATCCAAGCCACATAAGTCTGAATTCACAGGCTGTCTTATCTGAGCAGGTAAGGTGAGGGTGAGGGGGTAGTTTTCCCCTGTGCTTTGTGCCGAGCCATAGAGCTAAAACTGGGGTCTTCTTACCATATGCAACCTGCTCCACGGAGGATGGGGCCCAAGCAGTTACATCTTGTTGGCACACCTGTGTCATCTGAATCTTGGTTTAATGAGTACTTTTGGAGACTTTTATGGAAATATTTTTGTTTATTTAACTTGAAAACCTGCGCAGTGTGTAGCTCTGCCTTGTCCAAAAATAACAGAGGCCTGAAACAGCCAAACACAGAGAGTTTCTAATAGATGGGAGAGTTGCAGTGGAAGTGCTTACCAGCAGGAGCTGGATAACCTACATTCCAACAAGAGGAAGTTTTAGATTAAAGGAGTTCTGATAAACAGGGTTTTACTGTGCTTCTCCAGCCAACTACAAATGCAGAAGGCGCTAATGATGACATTAATTATTTAGCATATTTTTTCTTGATATTCTCCCGTTTTCTATTCACTGCCTAGGTTTCCAGGTATGTATTTTTAAGTTAGATAACAACTAAGGAGGATAGAGCACAGAAGCAGTAGGTCCCTCGTAACTTAAAGCAGTACCTTATCTGTTGCATACCCTGGCTTTTTGTAACGAACATGTAATGCTTTGTAGTCAAGGTTTTCAGAGGAACGCTGTTGTCATCTTTCCTCTCTGTAAAGAATCTTTCCTCTTTGTAAAAGCCCCTCTGCTCCCGACACTTTAATTGCAGAGTTGCCTAAATGAGGCACTGCAGACTGCTAATGTACAAGTCTGAGCGACAACACACTCCTCTTTTCACAGAGCTTTTGCCCTTGATCGTGAATTTAGCAGAGCACATACCTTAAAAATAACTGGAGATTCAAGGGGAATCGCTACACTCTGCCTATCACATAAGGTTTGTGGATATAGGGACCCTTCAACAGTAACTCACGTTCTTTCCCTGGGATTAATAAGCATCGCAATTAGTGCACTAGTTAATAAGTGTTTGGTTACGGAGAGCATCAGCAGGGGCATTTCTCTGTTTCTCGGAGTGTTCGGTGTCCACATGGTCTAAAGCGGGGGAAAAAAAAAAAGAAAGAAAAAAAAAAAAGGCTTGCAATCTTGCAATGGTGCCCGCAGCCTCCCTTCTCGCAAGCTGCCCCTCCGGCTTCTCCCAGACGAGGCGGCAGGATGGTTTTATGCCCTGCGGGGCCACCCGCCCCTGGCTTCTCCCGGGAGCCGGCCGGCAGCCCCGGGGGAGCGGGATTTGGGGGCGAGGGCTGGCGGAGCTGATGTCAGAGCGGGGCGGCGGGAGCGATTGGGCTGCGGAAGACTTTGCAGCAGCAAACCCCCCCCCTTTCTCGCCCCCCTCGCCTTCTCTCTCCCCCCCCCCCCCCCCTCCATCCCCTCACCGTCGGCTTCAAAGCGCCCAGCAACTCGCCGGGAGCCGCGGGGCCGCCGGAGCCGCCGCCCCGGGCCGCGCACGTCGGGGCGGAGGCGCGACCCCGAGCCGCCCGCCCTGCCCGCCGCGATATAAAAGGCGCCTCCGGAGCGAGGAGGAAACTCCGCGGGAGGAGAAAACCCCTCGGCTGGTGCCGCCGCGCTGAGGTGCGGGCAATGACATCGGTGCTGGGCGGCGGCAGAGCGGCGGGAGGGCCGAGCGGGCAGCTGAAATGCAAGTCCAAGAGGAGGAGGAGGAGGAGATCAAAGAGGAAAGGTAAGAGAGATTCCCTTTTTCCTTCTTTTTCTCCTGCTTTCCTCCCCCGCTCGCGCTCTCTCTCTCCCTGCCCGTCTCCCGCACCCGCTCCTGTCTCGCTGTCCGCGCTGCCCCGACGGCCGCTGCCGCGGAGCCGCCGCTTTCTCCCGCGATCGGGGGAGTTCAATTCGCTCTCCTCCCCTCTTTGCTTCGGGCCGGGGCCGGACCCCCCGTCCGAGGGATCGCGGGGCTCTCCCGGGGCTCCCCCCGCCCGCGCCATCCCGTCCCGCCGCGCCCCACAAAACCACCGCTTTCTCAGTCTTTCTCTCTTTTTTTTCCTTTTTTTGCTGTTTGGTTGCTTTCCCTTTTCCCTAAGCAAACCTTTGTTAGGAAAGCGCTAATTGCCGTCAGCGTGAAAAGTCGGGATGTCATTGCGAACAGGGAACGTGCCCCAGATAAAAGCTCTTGGCTGGGCTGCCCCGGTCCCTCCTGGAGAGGGGATGACACGAGCCTGCCTCGGGTTTGATGTTTTGCCTGAAAAAGCCGAAGTTAATAGGCTGTGAACACTTTAAAGTAAAATGAACTGTTAGGAGTGCCAGAGATGCCCAGCTGCAGCGCATTTGATTGCAGAGATGCGAACTCCAAGTGTTTATCTAAGCAGTAAATATCATCTAACCTGTAATCATCATCATTGCGTGGGACTAACACAAGTTTTAGTCAGCTAGCTTGTCAACTCAAGCTAATGCTCTGGATACACTGTTTCTTCTGATTTTAGAAAGCCTAATTTGTAGGTGCCATTGGCTAAGTGTCTTCTAATTATTGATTGTGTTAAAGCCGATAAGTACGGTGTCTGGTAACTTTTTAGAAAGGTACCAAAGGAGGTTTTGTATAGTAACTGGTGAAAACTGGTCAAATGCTGAATGTTAGGCTGTATCAGTTGATTGTCACTGCTCGAACTTTAATGTCTGAACTCTCTCTGTTCAGAATCAGAGTAACAAATAGTGACCTGCGCACACGTAAAACCAACAGACGTGTAGGTGTATCAGTGCTGCGAGTAGGTGTGTAACCATGACTTCTCACTCTGGATCTTTAGCCTGCTGTAATGGTGACAAAGGCTGTATTTTGCACTGCATTACAGAATAAAATTTAAACTACTAAGCAAATGAAGAGCTCCCGTACTTGATCCCTTTAAATCTACTTGTACTGAAGTTGTGCTCAGCAGACTTCTTCATGCTGTATTTGTTCTAACAAAACTACTTTCCTAGGAAATAACAAACTTAGCCTAGCCTTAGATACCCTGTGCTTGGCCAAGAGAAAAGAGTAATCCATTACTCTCTGCAATGGATTAAAGGTGCTGTGTTATTACAGTAAATTATAAGTGTTAATTTTGTTTCTAAGAAGCAGGCAGAAGTGATGTTCTTTCAATAAGACTTTCCTGATGCTCCCTTTGTTGCTGTGTGTTTTGCCAAAATAAGGTGGAAGTTGAATGTATTAAAAACCGCAAAAACTTGCTAAACAGTAACTTGCTAGATGGCAGCTGTTCGCAGAATACACAGCTGGAGGTTGATGGCATTCTAGAAAGTGTTTGTCTGACCAATATCAATAAGAATGTGCACTTAGAGTTCATTTTTATTTTATTCCTCCAAACCTGCTATCGTAACCACTTTCCAAATAATGTAGTTGGTTAATATACTAACTGTAGGGAGCAATGCTTGTGTTCATATGATTTTGTTTTTCTTTTCTATGTAATCACAATACATACTCATAAAAATACACATTACTGTAAATTTATGCTGGCAAAAAAATGCCTGTAATTTAAGGCGCACACAGTATAAAACCTGTTGGATTTTACTGTTCTACTAGTTTATTTACTGAGTATCTATTTCTGTGTCTTTCTTGCAAAGGTGTTGTTTAAAAAACTAACTATCCTGGAGACTAGTCAAGAAAATGTTTATTAGGCTCATAAATTACTGTGTCTTTATGAGAATTAATATGGGCTCCAGTATTTCGCAGGCTTGATCTATTTAATAGCCTGTGAAAAATCTTTGTAGAGAGTTACGGAAAAGACACTTGCCTTTAACTGTTCTCCAGCGCATATTTTGTTGCTTATAGCAAGAATCCTTTTAGTAGATGCGTTAAAGTGTACAACTACGCACATATGTTTACACATACACACAGAGAGATACTTATGGACATGTCTAGACAAAGAAATTTACTCTAGTCTTAGATTTAAATTGAGTATTAAACAGAATGAGGAAATGAAATCATCTGTCACATCACCACTCCTTAAGGAGATGGACTCAAAACATTATTTATAGAACTGAGTGTATTTTATTACGTGTTAAATATGACTGTGCTTAAAACCGGGTCGAGACATTACATTGCCTGACAGAATATCTAGGAATGTGTAGCAGTAGAAATAAATATTATTTCCTATTTAACAGCATTATTTTTCCCCTTTTGATTTGTTTTCCATGTTTTCAGTCATATTTTTGTCCTGGTTAGTGTAGATTATAAATTAATGTGTTTGGATATAGCACTTTGCTCCTTTTCTTTTTTAGTTGTATGTTCTGGTTTAAGAGTTTTCTGGGGTCATAAAGCAAGTTCAAGCAAAGAAACAACATTCTCAGAATAGCTAATTTTTCTCTGTATTTAGGCTAAAAAAAATGAAGAAACACATCCTGCAAGAGATAGAGAGATTTTTCCACCTATGCAAATCAAGTAGTGAAAATTTTAAGACACTGAGTGTACAATAACATTGTCCAATAATTTACATGCATCTTTTTTTAAGCTTATGAAAACTAGCAACCCTTTCAGTAGAAGGATCTTACCTTGAGACTTAACATTGAATGTCCATACACTGAATATTACATTGCAAGCATGTATTTGCACAAGGATTTCATTCAGTTTTACACTACTTGCAGAAAGTGTGCTGAAAAGCTAAACTGTAGATTTTCATAGCCATTCATTAAATTAGTATAGGTAAGAATATTTTCATTGTCATTTAGAAAATAAATATGTTAATTCCCAGTGGGAAGTAAATATCTTAATTTCTCAAAGACCTAATGAAAAGTAAACATGAGTGCTTGCAGGATTATCTGCATACTATAATTCTATGCAAAGGCAGTAATAGGCTTTTTTAATATTTATTTCTCTGATTTTGGTGATTTTGTGGGGATTTTTGGTTTTGATTTTTTTTATTTGGTCTGTGTTTATAAAATGACCAGCGGTTAGAAGAATATCCCTAATGATTTAAAGCAATCTATTCTAAATTTTTAGGACTTTAAAGGAAGTTGCTGGGTTTGTGGGTTCCTGTGTTTTTTCCAGCGCTCTGGAAAATGACAGAGTACTGGTAGAATTCACCACAGTGGCCTCAGAATGGTTTTTGCAGATTTCATAGTCTGTGGTGTAGATTTTGAGAATGCAGCTTGTTTTCCGAGATAAATGACTCAAAGGAGACCAAACAAAAGCAGAGTTGCCATTTACTGATAATACTAAAAAGGCCACACTTTAGCAGCCTCAGGCGCCTTCTTAGAAATCAACATACAGAAAGTAAGTATGAAATGGGTGATTGGAAATATGCCCCTTCTGAGTTATTTTCCAGTATAAGACAACAAATAATCCACCTATTTGTAATTCTGTTTTATAAAGCTGTGATTAAAGATAATTATGGGAAACAGAAAGGAATCCGGTGTCCTGAATACCTTTGCTGATACAAAGGGGCATGAAACAAAAGTTGACAGAATAAACTGAATAGGGGCAGCAAGTGGGCGAGAGAGGCAAAATGATTGTGAAATGAAATTCCATGAAAAATTAATGAAATAGAAAGATTGTGCTGAGGATGGAGGGAGGAAACCAGCTTGGTTCTCCATCATCCTGCAGTGCCAAAGTAATAAATGAGCGTGTTTCATCTTGGTGAGGTTCAGGGACACAACTCCTTCCCCACAACAGGACTGTGTCGTGCTTCAGGATGTGTTCCGCTTATCTCGTCCCCTGACAGAAGGGACTGGATTTGGTGATAAAATTAAATTGATTAAACCTTTATCCATCATCTAATTTGGTACCATTCTTTTTTCTTTTCTTTTTTTACTGTTACCTCCAGTTTCTAGTGATCCGTGTAATGACAGCAATTTGAGATAGCATCAAGGACATTAGCTACGATGACTGAACTTAAATTTAGAATAAAAATATGAGATTCATGAGTCTATATCTAAATAGCAGACAATTAGGTTATAGCAGAGGTGTATCTTTGTAGCAACGACACTTAAGTGTGAGGACAAGAAAATGACGCGTTTTGCTTTGAGAGAGAGCGAACTATTTCAGCTTTACCTCAAAGTATTAATTATGTAAGTAGAAAAAGAACCAGTGTAAATATTGACCACATCTTACATGAGCATTGATGGATATAGTCATTTTCACCTTTTTCAACACAAATTAAGGCAGATCTTTTACTTTTTGCAGTGGCAATGTGGAAGCATATAAAGCCAGTGGTAAAGCATTAGACTGTTGGAAATTGCGTCATATATTGCTTGAAATTTTGTAAGCTTCTCCTTGGTGATTTGGGTAGGGAAATTCTTCCATAAGATGAGAGCCTTGCTTACCAATTCCAGTTTCAGTGATATTAATGGTGTTTGTAAAATACTTAATGGCAGCTTTTTCTGAAATGACACCCTACAAATGGAAAATACTGCACTAAAAATTAAAGGTCAGATGAAATTGCCTTGTGAAATATCAATGCTACTAAAGGTCTGTGCAAACTGTTTTCTTAGGCTCTTTCAATGCCCCTTAGGTTCGCAAGTTGTATTAAAAAAATGAACATTAAAATATCTGCCTGATCTATTAATTGTACTGCTTTTGAATTACTGCTGGCTAATATTGTGTGGGTTTTGCGAGTAGTAGTGAACCTGAATTGATCTCTGTGTTTACAGCTAACTATCTCTACAACCTTTCATGCAGTTACTGTTTTTTTCCTTGTAAACTATTAGTTATCCAGACAAAAAAAGATGATATGCATCAGTAGATAGATCATTCTCGAGGCATCTGGGATGGACTTGGCTTTTTCTGCAGAAAACAGCTCATTTTGACTGCAAATTATGTTAAGTTCCAATAGTGAAATGGAGTGCTTACCTTTCTACTCTAGCTGACCTTTGTTCCCTACTGTATGAATTTGAAATGAAGCAGCCAACCCAAAGGACTTCTTAACGGCATATTGTGATATATAAAATATTAAAAAGACCACTTTGTTAACTGGCAGAAGCAGCTTGTCAACCCGTTATAATAGGCATCCCTCCCCAAGTCATAAGATAACCAAATTTAGTGCTTTAACAGAAAGAATTATCGTAACAGAAAGTGTTATCATTGTTGTTCAGTCAGTCTAGAATGTCTTCTTATGACAGGCCTGAAATATGAAGACGTATTTTTGGGCGGCAGAGTTAATAGTACCCACTCTGGACGAAGGACTGGACATCATTGTGGATGGTTTAATGAAAATCTGCTAAATAATGTGTAATAACAAGGGAAGATAGCAGGGGAAACACAGAACAAGGCAGAGTGCATGAAGAGTGAGATGGATAATACTGAAGATATTACAGTGTTAATGAATGAAAGGTGTATTTTTACTGAATATATTCTGTTTCGTTCCAGTTCCCAAATATGTACTAGAAATATTGAGGATTCAGAGACATGGCAAAAGGGATTGGAGATGTGTAAAATTTCAGTAGAAGAAATTTGCTAAGACTTATATTGTTTACTCTGGGGATAAAATTAACAAAGAGTAAAATAAAATTAACTTAAAGAAGAAAAGATTATAAAGAAAGTAAACAAGCTACTCTGATTTATTCCTGATTCTTTCTTTTATTTACAAAGATAGAGGCCTTTATGGAAACAGAATTTCAGCATGCTTAATAGGAGTGGAAGGACTTGTTCTGTTGAGACAATACATAGCTCGCCTGGGGGATTTATTCACTCAAGGTATGGAAAAACAAAACTTACATATGTTTAGGGAGTTGATGTATTTGATTAGCTCAGCTAAGATTAATGCTAAAAGTTTGCTGCTGACTTCATCAAATGTGGGCTTTGGCTTTAGGTAGGATATACTAAGGATTTGGGTTTTTTAATATGAGATATGAATCCACTTTTTAAGGGAATAACTGACTCCTGACTTACCTGGATTATAAGGAAAGATGATTTGTAGGCAGTTTATTTGCTGCTGTCCACTATGAGGCTTTTTGCACTCTCTTTTCACGTCTGAAGCTGTGATGCAGCAGTTCAGGAGGTACCTTTGTGCTTGGCTTCGCGGTGGTGGCAATGCGCATTCCTCCACCCGTGTGGCTCCCAAAACTGGGAACAGAGCTGTGAAGAAGACAGGCACATTTCTTTGGAATAATCCTGACGACTTTTTAAGTCGTCTTCCTCTCTGTTCCCACTCAACGCTCTGCATGATGCATGTAAAAATAGACTGAAATTGAGACTGATGCCAAATCTCTTACTTTGATACTGTAGTGAGTAAGGAGGATAAAACTAAAAATTAATACACCTCTTCCTTTCTTATTCTTTTGGAAGAAAAACAAAAAGGTAGGATAACAGGATGAAAACTAACTTACAAACACACGGTGATTTGTTAAGCAAAAAAAAAAAAAATAGGGTTAATGGCACTACTAGTCATCAGATGAATATTGTGTAGTAGAGGATCACCTCTGCGCACCATAGTCTCTTTTTGTGAAAATGTTCCTGCTGGATTAGGGTTTGGTTCCAATGCTGTAGCAACTACTGCATCTGATTTGGGAGTTGTGCCACTTGAGGATGCTGTTTCTGAAACCTGCAGTATGTGCTGGTGGTATTTCTTGGTTCAGGACTGAGGAGTGAGCAATAAGTAGATCTCAGCAAAATACTTCATGGTAAGGTGTGATATATTTTCCCAACTTTTACATCATCTTTGTTCTTTATAAGAGAAATGGTGCTCAAAATTATTAGCAGACTTACCTTGCTCTAACCACTAACGAAACATCGGCATGAAGAGTCAAAACTGCTTTGAAGTGTATGGATAGAAGTAGAATTTGACAGATATTTTATCTCCATTTCCACAGGAAAAAGATTTACACACAACTAATTTTAGGCAAATGTGCGCTTGCCACTTCTCAGAGACTGAAATGGCTATTTATTCCTTAAATAGTGGGGTTTAACAAGTGTAAAATGATGCCTATCAAGTAAATGCTAATGTATTACGTTCATATAAGGCCTGATGATGCTGCCCCTGCTCATGGTAACGCTGAAAATGAAACTTCTCAGCATCAGTCAGGGTGGCAGAACAGTGCTGCTATATACATATGATTCTGTGCCTAAATATAAATGTACATAAATGCATTTGTCTATGAAACTCTTGCTTCAGCTGTCTAGTTGTATTAAATTAACGACTGTAATGAGCTCCAATTTGTATCAGACAAAGAGTCTTAAACCTTGTAGAGTCAAAAAAAATATTTACATTAGGGATTAATTTTTATATTACATTGAAGGATTTTGTTTGGAGATGTAAAACTGATTAAAATGATTTGTACTTATATACTTCATCCATTCAAGCTGTATGAATTTGTGATTTTATTCATACATATATATAAATATTCTCATAGTGTTTATGTATGATCTTCCTCCATGTAATACTAATAGTCTTACAGACAAATCACAAAGGCACGACTGCACGAGGACTATAACAGGTTTTTTGAGTGAGAAATAAATAAATGAAAGAAACTTCTTATAAGCAAAATTTTTCAGGGTATTTCTCCATTCTGTTTTTGTAGATATGTTTTCTGAGTAGGTAAGTATTTCATAATTACGAAGACAGATTCTTATGCAGGAGCCTCTAATATTCGTGTCAGGAAACCTTGAACCTTTACGAAAAAGGTAGATTTGATCTTAAGTTTCTTTGTGTGCTCATCTTTCTCCAGCCGAATCTTATGGAAGAACTGACATAACTGGGAGCAGAAGGCGACCCTGAGCTCATGCTCTGTTTTACATCCATGCCAGCAGCCCTGCCACAACCTGCCTCTGGATTCTTGAAGAACATTTAACTGAAATTAACTGAAATTAGCTGATTTCCAGGTTTTAATTTCCCTCCCTCATGCCAGTTGTGAACTGCTGTTTACATGTCCATATGAATGGTGGTTTCGGGAGGCGAGGGGCAGAGCTGCAGTGGTCTGCGTTGCCTCCATTGTTGAGCAGCGCAGGCAATAATTAAATTGGAGCTCGGCTCTTGCTGCTCGTGGATTTAGGAGTTTAAAAGAAACAGTACAAAAAAGGGATATTCTCTAATAGTGATATCACTGACAGCAGGTCTTCTCCAGCTGCAACTGCTGCAAAGATTATTGATTGGTCTGTGTTTATCATTTATTTATGCTAAAGCATCTGATGTGTGTCTGTAAAATCTGTTGTTTCTAAGATCAAGATACTTGACTCGTTTTCAACTCACGTTTATTATGGCCAGTTTTTACAGATGTATGACAGAGGGTTGCTTGACTTGGTTCTGTGCCCACAAGGAACACTTTTTGTGCCTTCAGCTGAAATCCATGAGCACAAGTCATTTGAGGATTTATTTTTTTTTAAAAGAAAAAAGTTTCACTGTGTGAATCCTTTAGATTTCATACACAAGAAGAACAGAGAATATACAGTATTAAAGCATAAATGTGAAACATTTCAGTTCTGCCAGAACAAGTCTAAAGCTAGTCTTTCTAGGTTAACTTGTACCCTGCCAATAATACTTAAAATGAGACTTTAGCTCTGCATTCATTTTGTTAAAAAAATGAAGAATTTTGGAGCCTGCATGTTCTATAAGAGGATGTAAACTGTAGGTTAAAACAGGCAGTAAGATTCTAACAGGACAAGTTACCAGAAGATGGTATTAGGTGTCAAAAAAAAAGTGGGGATTTTTAAAAGTGTACACTGGTTTGGGTAAGTCAGAAATGAAATAGCCCTTTGCAGTTTAAAAATGTGGTTTGTAATAGAAGTGGTTTAGCAGAACACTGCTTTATAGAGTAGTTAGCCCAGGCACATTTTTAAGCAGGTGATACATTCTGCTAAAATGTCTATGCTATAAGAAACCATAGACAAAGAAGTTTTGGCAGATTCTCCTGAAGGCTACCAGTGAATTCCTTACTAAATTTATACTTCTATGATGTAAGGTACATTTGGGCTATTTTTCCCTGCCAGTGACTAAGATCATCCTTCCCTTCAGATAATTCCAGTTTACCCTGACCAGCAAGAAGTCTTTTTGCCCAGAGTTAATAAAAATGCATCAGTGTAATGGTACTAGGTACATGCTCAAAGTATTTACGAAATGTTATTATTACTCTCACAGACAGAGACCACATTCCCCCAGCTTACAGAAAGGGAATCTGAGTCAGAGCAGTTAATAAATCTGCTACAGAATTAATCAGCAAGAGATAGGAGATCAGGAGTCCGTCGCTCCAGTTTCAGGTGTCAAATAAACCTGTTTCTAGTTTGTACCTATCTTTTCTGTAGCTGCATCATGTCTCCAGTTGCATCACATCATTTGGGTTTGTCATTGCAGAATACTTGTGTGACATGAAAGGTCCCTGGGAGCGCCGCTTATTTCAAGGCAGACAGTGTGCCAAGCTGCACACCAGCAGTCGGTGCTCACAGGCAGGAGCAGGTATAATCCTTGCCTGCCAGGCAGCCTGCTGCATTTGTTTGTAAAGCAGTTCTGCCTGGTAGTGTGTGAAAGAAGAGGGCTTTGGGCTTTTTATTTATTTATCTGTTTTGTATGTAAACAAATGCATGGGGATCAGATTCTTCCTTTGCATTAAATCACATTTGCTCTTCAGTTCCTGGAGGGCTTTTGATTTTTCCCAGAATGGCTTGTTATGCATGCTGAGGGCAAGGTTTCTATAATATGTATCCAAGTTTACATTTAAAAGGCTAGTCTTTCTTCAGTATTAACAGCACATTGCTGACAAATCTGTAGAATAACTCTGTTTTTTATCACATGCATTTCTTCTCCCAAATGCTATGAGAATTACTTATGGAAATGTTTGAAACTGTTACAGTTTGTTGGTTTGGGTTTTTTTGAGTTTGCTCCTTTAAAATTAATTATTTAGTTTCAGTAAGGTTAAGTGTTGTCTGAATTTAAACTTTTATTTTCATGGAAGATCGTAGTAACAATGCCTACAAGATCGTTGTGCCTTGCTTGTAGTTCATCAATTTTGTATATGAATGTGCTTCTTGGAAGACCAGGAGACTATTCCGTATTAGCCACAACCACTGTAAATACATTATTCTCTTTAACCGTAAGATAAATCTTTGAATAAAATGTGGCAGACAATTTTAAGATAAAAAGAAGAATAAAACCTCGGTTTCTCAGTCTAGAAAAGTAATTCTAAAACCTAAAAATAATATAAAAAATTATGTTCCCTGTATATTATTATATTAGTTTTGCCTCAAAAAACTCCCAAGTCCTTATCGAGAGTCTCCAAAATGCAAGAAACAACAAATTTAAACACCATTTTGGGTCTTGCAGAGGGCTGTTTTAGTGGGAGTATTAATTAAACACTATAGAAGTCTCTCAAGCTATTGTTAATGATTATAAAGATAACCACAAGGACTCTAAAAAGCCATTCTTAAAACATGTATGTAACGCAGGAAATCTGTGTTTATCACCTATTGGCAGTTATTGAATTTATTACTTTCTTTACTAAAACACTCATCTCTCTCCTCCCCTGCTTGTTGTTATCTTAATCCTCTCCTGTATCCTCACCTACTGAAGTAGCTGTTATTCATACGAATTCTAAAATGAAAGTATGTATGAGATTGGTGGCTGAATAGGACCAATATATCATCAAAGGTCTTTGGGGTAATGTCTGGCCTTGGTTCAGCAAATTCACTTGTTTAGTCATTCCATTGATGCTCAGAAAAGTAGTAAATAATAAGTAACAAGATCTGCATACAAATATACAGGTGCTTAATTTTTTTTTGTGGAGTCAGAAACTGGATAAGAAGTCACTATTATTTTCTTAAAATTGTTCTCTATATAAAGAAGTTCATAATGTGTGAACGTGCCAACACGTGTTACTTAGGGCTCATTCTGTCTTAGCACATCTAACTTGATCTTCCTACCACTTCCTGAGCTGAAGAAATGTTTCTCTGACACTGGTGTGTAAAACTGGATTCTGTGCTGTTTAGACAGAAATGGGAGACAGCAGAAGTACAGGTAAGGGGTCAAGACTATTGTTCTAACAGCCATTATAGCAAATACAATGTGTGCATTGTGTGCACACAGTTGGATGAAAAGAGTGGTTTGTTAATCTTCTTGGTTTAAAATAATTTTCCTTTTGTTGCTTTGCCTCATGCTATATTGTTGCAAATCGTGGTGTCGGGCACATACCTGCCTGCAGGTGCAGTCATGCACAGACCTCGTAAGGACAATCCACTGAACTTCCATCTGTCATTTCCCTGTGCTCTAGCAGGTATCAGTGAGTTTGCACATTGTAGAAGAGTTGATGATGACTCATTGAAACCCACATGGCAAAAAGACTTTTCAGTGATCATCAGCACAGGCTTTGCATAGAGATGAAGTTCAGGTGGGAAGCCTGCTAAAGGCACAGTGGGATGTGATGCTCTCAGCACATCTGTGGTCAAAAGCATCGCTTAAGGGTAACAGCTGTATGACTCCCTGACCGAATGTAGGAAACTGGTTTCCATCAGCGCTTTCTAGCAGACAGCTTGCCTCTGCTGAATGTTGACAATATATTACATAAATTTCCCTGCAACAGCTTTTTTCAGAAACTTTCCCCAGTAATGTAGATTAAGTTAGAATTTTGTTTTGACTGCTTTAATCCATATTCATTAGATAAAAGCCCGGACAATTATTGTGATAGTTTCACTAGCAGGTGGAGTATGTTTTAGGATTTGATGGGCAAGGGATTTGCTGGAATAATCTCAGAGAAATTTGGGGGATTATTGTTATGATGGGAGTTTGTATGAAAAGTGAGAACGTAAGCAGATTTGAAGGTGATTTCATTATGTTTTTACATTAGTTTGCTTTTACCATTTTAAATCTAGAATAAGTTCCTCCTTTGAACAATTGAAGGTCTCTTAGGGCGAACAATGAACCACACAAAAAAATGCTACCTAAGTAATGTAGTTTGAAATTGTGTAAATAATAAACAGCAATATTTCTAAAGGGATATCAGTATTACGTTCATTTTTTTCCAGTTTTTTACTGTTTTGAAAATTCTGTCTATCTTCACTTGTATAATGTTCACTTTCATCCATTGTGTACATTAAGGTTATAGATTAATTTTTTTGAGTAGGTAATCTTACAGAAAATATGCAAATATCAATGTTGAGAATTTGCAAACAAAAGCACAATTTTCATTTTTCTTTTCCACTAGAAGAGAGAAATTGAGGGCAGAGTTGAGATGAAGATAATAGGATCCCAATCTTTCGCTGTTTCATGGGAATCTTTCTTTTTCAGGAGCTCCAGGCCCTACCACTTCTGGGACTTTCATCTCAAAGGTCATCCTCCCATGGATGGTCATGTTGTTTTCAGTGCAGATTGGCCTCAGTGGTAATTTTTATAGGGCTTAAGGTCGTGCTAACTGGCACTATCAGTAATGGATCAGTGCCAAATTAGAGTTTCAAAAAGAAACAAGGAAGTTAGAATTGCGCACTCGAGAAAGCACTTCATTTCATCCCTACAGCACAGCATCAGAATTAACATTAAAGGAGGTTTAAAAATACACTTGAATAGCACAGAAGTTATCAGTCTAGACTCCCAATCTGTTGAATGCCTTATAAGTATCAGTAGCAGTACAGTATCTGGCTTAAACAGAAGTCATCATGTAAAAATGCTAATAATTTCTTTGCGCTGTTTGGTTACTAGCAGAACTTCAAAGCTATGAATGCATATGTTTGTATTCAATTTCTGTTTATGTACTTAAACACAGATCTTCTAATACTATGCATATTAACGTGCCAATATGTGCTCTAGCAATGTGTACATTAACATATGCATATTCATATAAAGGGCTTAATTCAGTGAAAGTTTTATCCTATGCTTCATAAGGAGGCTGGATCAACCCCCAGTTTTTTAAAATAAACATTGGGCTAAATTTCCAGGAATTTATTTGGTTATAACATTGTCTTTTTGTTGTTGTTGATATGTTTATTTTTAAATGGAAGTCTTTTATAAGCTGCATCATTTTCACAAGCCTATGTAGATATGTTTCATTGTTGACAAAGCCGCTTCCATACTCCCTTGAACATCCTCCTTTGTCTTTCTAGTTTTCAGTATGTTTTAATCACGTTTTGTAATCCCCTATGCTGTTATGACTGATTCATTAGCAAACCTTCAGTTTTAGGCTCTGACTATTTATAATTTCAGCTGAAAAGGTTGAACACCTACCCTGTAATTCATCTCTTTGCATCTTGTACCTAACATGATTGTTGTTTATTCTTTTGTTATAACTGGGCTTTTTAAAGGTGAAATGTTACACTATGCATTATCTGGGCTCTTAGCCTGACAATCCATGCAGATGGGCTGTGGGGAAATAGTGAAACTCATTGCAGAGAATTTATCAGTTTATAGTTTCAAAATTTTCTTTGCAAACATGTGGGATGGAAACATAAATATATTTGTATATGTAAGAGAAATAAATTCAATATTTTTATCCAGTTGTAGGACACCAAAATCTATGGTTTTCAGGAAAACACATTTTGGGACATGCAGCCGTGCCAGCTACTGGTGGCAGTGAAAAGACCATCCTCCTTCAGAAGTTCAGGTCTGAGCTTCCCTCAACTCCTTAGCAAGATTTGTGTCAAGCCTGTTTGTTCAGAGCTTGTGCAGGGAGCATTTTTTTCTGCTGCATTTGCTGTGCACGTTTTTTGGTATAGTTGTGATCAAGATTTTGAGGGAGTGAAGGGATATCAATTACCCATTTGCCATTACCTATTTCCATCTGGAAACAGTGGGATAGCAAACTTTGTCTCCCCTCTGTCTGATGCACACCATGAAGGGATAGTGGAACAGAAAGTTTGCCAAGATCCTGTATGTCAGGACACGTAGAAGAGCGATAAATAAAAATATTTCTTTGCTTGTCCCGCCTACTTTCCTAGTAATTTCATTTTCTCCAAAAGGAACTACCTGTCTCCAAGTGTCACATAATTTATGCAGAGATTGCTTATTACTCCTTTCTACTGCAGCTAATACCCATGTGGACTTGTCCATTCACAGACCCTGTTCTCTTCAGTCTGAACTGGGCCAAAGGGTGGTATTCTGGTCCTCCTGCACATGGTTTCTTATATTGGCTCACAATGCCAGCCAGCTGCTAGGGTCTCTTGCACCTATGCATGTCTGTTAGTCGTGCAGTCTGAGCCTTTCAAAATCTGTGAAATCTCCGAATGATTTTCAGTAGGGTGACTACAGGTTTTTGAATCATACTGTAAAATAATACAGTTATAATTATTTTCATTGCATAAATGTAAAAGGAAAAGTAAACACCTAATGTCTGAATCTTTTTAACTGATTTTTTTTTTCTTTTGCAGCCCTGGGTGATTATTCATGATCTTTGTAGGTAGTAGATTAAAAAACAATTTTGAACATGAATAAGAAATAACATGTGCAGAAAACTTAATTTCCACTAGAATTAACGATGTGAAGTGCTTTCTGAGGCTGTGCTGGTTTCCCATAGTGCACAGAACAAGTTTGGCTGTGACCAGTGGAGCCCATGATGTCTCTAGTGCTCATTTCTTTCTCCAGGATGAACTAATTTTAAAGATTCCAGCAGGCTTTTCGAGAGATATGTCATCTTGATTTCCTGTCTGCCTCTTTTTTGTTTGTTTTTTTTTTAAGAGATCTCCTCTCTCAGATGTTTTTTTTTCACTCTCAGCCTCATACTGCCCACACGTGTTGCTCTCTTCTTAGCTCTCTGTTCAGTCAGCTGGTCTCTGTAGCTGCTGCCTTTGCACAGCAGTGTATCTGCAAGGAGCAGCTGACTGATGCAACTTGGTTAGGCTGAATTTTGGGACAAAAAAGTTTTTCTTTAGAACATGCAATGTCTCAAGAATTGATAAGGCTTTGGGGAGATGGAAGACACTGCCTACTACAAGCTCTCCACTAAAGGGAGAGCTGACCTGAGGTTTGCACACAGGATATTTGCCTATGTTGCCTTCTGCACATGATTTCCATTAAGCACAGCTAGAAAGTCTGCTTTATGAAGAAGTCCATGAATTCTGTGTGTATCTTTCAAGGTGCAGGTAAGGGACCAGTTCAGCACATGCTAATGAGCTGCTAAAATGTTGGGGTCATAGGATGGCCCAAATAATGTCCAGCTCTTCTGGAGGTCCTTACATGAAGCTGTGGGAGATGTATTAGCAGGTAGGGAGTCACACAGCTGTGTTTCTTCCGTGTGTCCTGGTGGCACGGTGGGAGTGTAGTGGCCTGTTGGTCCCCTCAGCCTCATCAGCACGGAACATGTCTTATGTGATATTTATCTGAGATTTTGAGGCTGGCACACACACTAGCAAAATAGATTTCCACTAAAGGAACCTCTGTTCTGAAACTGGCAATGCTGAAACTTAAAATTACCCTTTCCTTTATTACTAGGACATATTTTTAGGTCTTAATTCATGTCTCATGTGAATGCAGTCCTCCCACTCCTATGTTGGGAGTACTGAACTGGAGTCTCAAGGCTGTGTGTTACATTTTCCAGAAATAGGTGCCATTAAAGATTTTGAATATTTACATTCTTTGCCTTTTTAAAAATTGCACCCACTGGTTTTAGGCCTGTGTATGTTTTAAATAATAGTGAAAAATCTAAGCATGAACTGCAATCCTTTGTTTTCTTGTCACTCAATCCTCATTTGCATTTTAGTTGTGTGGAGGGGATCTTTGCTTAGTTACTTTCCATCTAGATGCTGCAAACTGCAAAATTATATAGAATAAAGGCCCAATTCCTATATAAAAAAAATGTGTATGTTCCCTGTTTTCTGCAGTCCCCTCTCGAGCTGCAGTGCCACAGCTGTGTTCACCTGTATGCACCTGAAGCTAATTATGCCCTCCTATCTTCAGCAGCCAGTGTGAAGCCAAATCCAGTGGCATATGTATGTTACTTACTCACTGGAGGACTTGCAGCTGGTATTTGCGGACATAAACTGTTAAAAATTCCTTTGTGGGAGCCCTTACATAGAGCAAGAACAGTGTTTGGCCTTTGAAGGAGGTTTCAGCTGATGCTGTGAGTGAGGCAGCAGTGAGAGGATTTCGGAGAAGAGCCTGGACCCCATCACAGCCTGGGCAGAGCAGATAGCTGTGGAAGCTGGTGTGCAGTGGGAGCTGTGGCTGTTGTCACTGAGGGCCCCTGCCCTGCTGTGTGACCCCCAACCTAACATCCCTGAGGACATGGGCTCGGAGATAGCTGGATCAGTACCGATGGCTGCAAAGCAAGGAATTCATTGGGGCTCCACTCATTAAAAAACCCCACTGGTACACAATTTAATGAGCTATCAAGCTAGACAATTAGCTCCAATGAGGACAGCAGTTTCTTTACTGCAGAAAGACAGCTGCTCTACTTGTTAGCACTTATCTTTGTGGGTGGTGGTCATGCCCCTGCAGGAACTGGCCATCAGGGTCATATCAGAGTATCTATTATCCGTTCCCTCTGATCTTGGACTGTATCTACAGCCATTGTGCTTTGACCTGGGAGGCCATTACCATGCGTAAAGAAACAAGATTTTAGTGACAAGTAGTGCAGCAGGGGGGCTGTCTCATCATTTTTGTGTTTGGAAGGTAAGCCACATCCAGCAGGCTGTGGGTACTGAGGCTCCACAAACAAATTGGAAATATAAAAGATGCAAAATATGAATGTTTTGCTATGGAACAAGGATGAAATTATACATTCTCAAGATCGCTAGCTGTTGTCTTTGTGGGAGACTTCAGTATTCCAGATGTCTGCTGGAAGTACAATGCAGCAGAGAGGATTGCATTCTAGGAGGTTCCAGGAGTGTGTGGAAGACAACTTCCTCACACAACAGGTGAGCGAGCCATAAAGAGAAGGCGCCTTCCTGGACCTGCTGTTTGTGAACAGAGAAAGCCTTGTGAGGGATGTGATGGTTGGAGGACGCCTAGTACAAAGCAATCATGAGATGGTAGAATTATCAGTTCTAGATGAGGTGAGGAGGGGGTTAGCAAAACAGTCACTTTAAATTTCCAGAGGGCAGACTTTGGACTATTCAGAAGGCTGGTTGACAAAGTCCCATGGGAGACAGTACTTAAGGGCAAGGGAGCCCACGAGGGCTGGGAGCTCTTCAAAAAGGAAATCCTAGCAGCTCAGGAGAAAGCCATCCCCGTATTCCAGAAAAGGAGCTGTTGGAGAAAAGAACCAGCTTGGTTGAGCATGGAGATCTTGAGGGGCATCAAAAAGAAGAGGAATGTCTGTGAACTTTGGAAGAGGGGACGGGCCTCTTGGGTGGACTACAGGAGGGAAGCGAGATTGTGTAGAGAAAAAATCAGAAGGGCTAAGGCTCAACTAGAAATCAGATTGGCAAAGTCTGTGAAAGATAACAAAAAATCCTTCTATAAATATATAAATAATAAAAGGAGGACTAGGGAGACCGTACAGTCCCTATTGGATGCAGAAGGAACAACAGTGACAGGGGATGAGGAAAAGGCTGAGGTACTTAATGCCTTCTTTGCCTCAGTCTTTAATTGTAAAGAAAGTTGTTCCATCTGTGTACAAACCCAGGAGCTAGAGGAGCAAAATGAGGCTCCCATGATCCAAGAGGAGGTGGTCAGAGCCTTGCTAGCCCAGCTGGACACCCACAAGTCTATGGGGCCGGATGGGATTCACCCTAGGGTACTGAAGGAGCTGACAGATGTGCTGGCCAAACCCCTTTCTATCATCTTCCAACAGTCCTGGAAGACTGGGGAAGTCCCACTGGACTGGAGGCTGGCTGATGTTGTGCCCATCTACAAGAAGGGTCGCAGGGAGGACCCAGGGAACTACAAGCCTGTCAGTCTGACCTCAGTGCCAGGAAAAGTCATGGAGCAGGTGATCTTGAGTGCTATCATGAAGCACATGCAAGAGAACCGGGTGATCAGGCCCAGTCAACATGGGTTCACAAAAGGCAGGTCTTGCCAGACTCACCTGATTGCCTCCTATGACAAAGTGACTCGGCTGCTGGATCAGGGAAAGGCTGTGGATGTATCTTCCTGGACTTCAGCAAAGCCTTTGACACAGTTTCTCACAGCATTCTGCTTGAGAAACTGTCAGCCTCTGGCCTGGACAGGCGCACACTCTCCTGGGTGGAAAACTGGTTGGCTGGCCGGGCCCAGAGAGCGGTGGGAAATGGTGTGAAATCCAGCTGGAGGCCAGTGACAAGTGGGGTTCCCCAGGGCTCAGTGCTGGGTCCAGCCCTGTTCAATGTCTTTATCAATGACCTGGATGAAGGCATTGGGTGCACCCTTAGCAAGTTTGCGGATGACACTAAGCTGGGTGGAAGTGTCGATCTGCTGGAGGGTCGGGAGGCTCTGCAAAGGGATCTGAACAGGCTGGACCGCTGGGCAGAGTCCAATGGCATGAGGTTTAACAAGGCCACATGCCAGGTCCCGCACTTGGGGCACAACAACCCTGTGCAGTGCTACAGACTAGGAGAAGTCTGTCTAGAAAGCTGCCTGGAGGAGAGGGACCTGGGGGTGTTGGTTGACACCTGACTGAACATGAGCCAGCAGTGTGCCCAGGTGGCCAAGAAGGCCAATGGCATCTTGGCTTGTATCAGAAATGATGTGACCAGCAGGTCCAGTCAGGTTATTCTCCCTCTGTACTCGGCACTGGTGAGACCGCTCCTCGAATCCTGTGTTCAGTTCTGGGCCCCTCACCACAAGAAGGATGTTGAGGCTCTGGAACGAGTCCAGAGAAGAGCAACAAAGTTAGTGAAGGGGCTGGAGAACAGGCCTTACGAGGAGCAGCTGAGAGAGCTGGGGTTGTTTAGCCTGGAGAAGAGGAGGCTGAGGGGAGACCTCATTGCTCTACAACTACCTGAAAGGAGGTTGTAGAGAGGAGGGTGCTGGCCTCTTCTCCCAAGTGACAGGGGACAGGACAGGAGGAAATGGCCTCAAGCTCTGCCAGGGGAGGTTCAGGCTGGACATCGGAAAAAATGTTTCATGGAAAGGGTCATTGGGCACTGGCAGAGGCTGCCCAGGGATGTGGTTGAGTCACCTTCCATGGAGGTGTTTAAAAGACGGATGGATGAGGTGCTGGTTTAGTGATTGATAGGAATGGTAGGACTAGATGATCCTGTGAGTCTTTTCCAACCTAGTGATTCTGTGATTATATAAACCCCAAAGTCATTATTTAATTTAATAAACTAATAAAGGCTTTTATTCTGTCGGCATACTCTGCAGACTAGCATGATCAACCCAATAACCTATATCTGGAAAAAAAAGCAGTGTGTAGAACTTGGGAAAGACACGTTTCATATTTTTTCATAAATAAGTCAAACATAAATGAGACATTTAGAAAATGCAAATAAATTCTGTTCTTTGTTTTAATCTAATTCTATGGGAGCTTGCAATGGGGAGGATTAGAAAACGATCGCTGAGAAATATTATTACTGGTGTACTGAATATTTCAAATCACTGAGGACTCCAGTTAAAGTAAAACCATCAGCAAAACGCTGTATCAATGTATGAATGGAGAGGAATCAGATATTTCTGCTACTGCAAAAAATTAATAACATAAGTCATTAGCATTAGTGCAACTTCTCTTTCTAATTTACTGCCACATATCTAGATTAACTGTGAAATATTTCTGGGTTTAGGACACACTGTCCTCCACTGAATGCTTAGCCTGGAAAGGTTATTAACATTGAATAGGGACTATTCTCTCAGGAGAACTGCAGATAAAATGACCAGGGAAAGAAATAGCACAACTTCTCAAATTAGCATAATTAGTAATTATCTCTTAATAGCCCCACTTGGCTTTGGAGACTTGGCACTTGAAATTCTGCTTAAAGTTCAGTGAGGAAAAACAAATTTCACGCTGAAATGTCTCAATAACACAGCTGAGCTGCTGAGGTAATCGTCTGGTTTAGGTATAGGGAAGGAGATGAACATATGGATAGGGAAGATCTTTGCTGTAAGCACTGTGTTTGTGTTTGCATATGTAAAGCACTCGAGGCTTAATGGTACAATTGCCACTTTCTCTGGGGGTGAGGGGAGGGCAGGGTGGGTTGGACTTTTCTCTCCTTTAGTGGAGAGGAATAGATAAAGATAGTAAACTAAAATGAGGAAATCCCCCCCCCTTTTTTTTTGCACTAGAATAGTGTAATTTCTTTTGCAAGTCTAGCTGAAATAAAAAAAGAGACAAACAAACCAAGCGGAGGATAGAAACAGCAGCCTTTATTGTAGCTAGTGGTAGAACTAAACCTACCCAAATGGAGGCAGTTCTCCAACATTTAACTTAAGGCAAAATCAGATGAATAAGCATAGGGAGCCTAGTAACCCTTTTTTTTTTTTTTTTCTTTGGCAAGGAAACAGATGGCTCTCTTAAGATGCTTTTGGCTGGAAAAGAACAAAAGCAGAAAAGAAATATTTACCATTTTTACATACCTAACGCCCAGTCTTCTTTATCCTCAGGCAGAAAGCAATTTATCAGCCCATCCTAATCGAAACAACCCTTTGTTATTAAGAAGACGCATTCTGATTTACATGTTGCACAGGTTGGCAGCTTTCCACTGGGAAAGACATATACAATTGATAAGCCTTTCTAAACTAGTTTGAAATAGGAAAATAAGTTGTTTCACTCTATTCTCTTTGACAAGCAGGCAGTTTATGTTGGGTGCCAATACATCAGTAGTTGTTTGGGGAGCTTTAGTTTTGGGTTGGGTTGTTGGGTTTGGTTTTTTTGGGGTGGCAGATACATGCACACACACACGTATGTATGCACATTTTTAAGTGCCAGACTGCCGTGTCCTGAAATTGCAGGGACTCAGAGTTGCAGTGATTCATGATACACATGACCCCTTCTTGGGCAGGGCCAGGTGCCCTGTAGAAGAGGCACTTTTTGTTCTGCCTGCAGAGTGAAGGACCCTTTTGTTGCAGGGAAATAACTCTTTTGGTTCCACTTCAACACACAAAATGGGAAAAATGAAGATAAACTAGTCAGAGGAGGTTGACAGCTGTTATAAAACTGATAGGCTGACACACTCATGGCCAGAGCAGGAAAAGGTTTGGCTTAGAAACTCTTAATTAAGGCTGGCCAAGGTCCATTAGCTCATCTTCACTGGTAGCATCGCAGCCTCACACCCTATGTATCACCCTTATTATACCGGTTCTAGATGAGAAGTGTGATTAAGCAAGCTACTATCCCGTGTTTCCAAGGCCCAGCCTCTGAAAGCATTTCAAATGCCTCTATCAACCAATAAAATCCATTTCAAAATTCAGAAAGAGCATGAAGGCAAAGAGGGAGAAAAGTGCAAGGAGATCAAGAAAGATAAAATGACATTTGAAAAGTATGGAAATGAGGATATTGAGACTGAATTAATTACAAAAAATGTAATGGTGTAAAAGATTGCAGGCTGACAGAAAACAGGGAGATGGGGCAGTATCATGATGAAACAAGAACATTTCTGCCTGTTCCTACCTACCTGGTCCTACTCCCATATGAGCACTTGACAAATAAATTAAGCTCAAGCACTAACAATAGAAGGAGTGCAGAAAAATAATCTGATGGACACCTGAGGTATCTCCTGATAGGCTGTACGTGGGCAGCTACTGAGAAGAAAATGCTACAAAAGAAAAATGCCCACTCCTTGACAAGACTTTTTGTTGAGTGATTGATATGTTTTTGTTTTCCTCCTTCCCTATAATATCGGGAATGTGAGCTGCTGCTTTGAGGCTAGAACTATTAAAAAATAATTATCTGTGAATATGAGCTTGACTTTGTTTTTCAGCACATACAGCTGGAGGTAGTGAGGGTTGGCTTTCCTTGGTACTCCAGACTGGAATTTTCAGAACAGGTCATTTTGCACTTACATGTCACCTTGAAAAATAGAGGAGATCAAATTGACTAGTTTCACGTGGCTTACTTGCTTTCAAAGTTAATTAGAAAGATGATCTTGTAAAATTCGGGAATCCAGAGTTTAATTTTTGGCTCTGCTGCAGTCATCTTTGTGAGTGTAGCAATCTGCTTGCCTCCCCTCTGCACAGGGACCATGGGGACAGAAAGAATGCATTCATCGTTATTATTTATAATCTCTTTGTGCTGTGAGCCCTTTAGACACCACTAAATTATGTCTGAAATGATGTGGTCCTGATCTGATTTGGGACCTCCTGGTTACTACTGTAAATGTAATAGCAGTGTTACTAAATGGCATTAAGTTTTATTTCTAGGCATTGTGGAAACTGAGTGTGTAACCTGCAGGTCAACTTTTGAAGGCTACTTCTTTGGTATTTGATCTTGGCTTACAGTGATTAATTATTTGGCCTGATTCTGCTTTGCTTGTCAAGCCTTAGTGAGGTGCAAAGGGCATTTCGGTTCTGCTAAAACAAATGGTAGAGAGGAGTGTTCAGTAGTTCAGTCAGGATTGGACCTTTAAAATTGGGCAGAGTTGGGAAGAGAAGAAACGTGCAAAATTACCTGAGCAGAAAAATGCCTGAGGATAATTCGTTCTCTTAAAAAATGCAATTAGGTCATATTGGCTTCATAGGTAGCATTTAATTGTGTCAAGATGATGATCTGCCGCTGTGTTCCGTGTTTTCTTTCCTTTTCCAATTTTTAGAACCATCAATTTTGGCTGTTTCTTCAATTGCTGGTAATTCAGAACAAGGGTGAATAAACATACTGTGTATTACATTTGTGTTGCTTTCACACAGGGTTAAGCATAACCTGTATATATAGATCATGGTAAGGAAATATCAGTAATTTTAAGTGGAAGAGTAAATTGGACAACCTAACAGACCTTTAAGGCTTATTCTTCTTCATTTAATAGAAGTAGGTCAATGTAGGGTTTATGCTGTTCACATTACTGTCATTCATTTTAGCTTTACTAATAAAAGCTAATGGTTGGTTAAGCATTACTGGAGCAGAATATCAGAAAAGAAATTAGAAAAAGATAAATGGGTAAAGAAACATAACAGAAGATAGATCCCTAAGTAATTGGAATGCTCCTATAAAATTTGTTAAATAACATAAATAACACCTTGGTTTTCAAACCCCAGTTTGCGCCATGACTAAAGTAGAAATGTACTGTAACATGAAAAAAAATATACCTTGTGTACTTCTGTAGCTTTGTATCAACAATGGGCTGTATGCAATCCTGTCATAATTTTCATTTAACTCTCAGAGTGGTTACTAGATACATGAGACTACTGTGAGCTAGCTCTATCTTGCGTGGCTCTGCATTAGCTGTGTAGAAATTCCTGGTTTATCTCCTGCTCATTTTGATAGCCAGTTGCCTGTCTGAGGAGATTGTTAGTGGCACAGGGAATGCTGGGTGGTGATTATTAAATAAAGATAGGGTTATTTTATCTGTTGTTATTATCACAAGGCAAATCAAACAAGCGTATAAACATACATAAATGTGCACCCACTGAAATCCCATTGCATTTTTTTCATTTGCCTTCTACAGTTTTTAATAATGTTGCAATTATAGTAGTTAAACTATTACTTTAATATTTCTTGTGCAGAGCCTTGGAAGGTCATGAATAAGAAGAGAAGGAATTCAGATTCTTTTTATTTGCTTTTCAACTTTTGGTTAAGGCATAGGCTATGCTTTCATATTTTTGTTGAAAGGTTTCAAAACTCTTCAGAAGGGGTTGAAAAAATTGTTCAGCTTCACATAAAAAAGCTCACTGATTTCCTTCATATCCTGCACCTTAAGCCACTGTCTTGTGCTCGACCACTTCTCAATAATACTTGAAAGAAAACAATTTAATGTGTATCTTAAATTAGTTCATGTTAAAATGCATTTCTTGTGCTGGATTCACTGTTATGACATCTTTCCAGTGCTCCTGTTAACGGTCCTCCTCTCAGGTCACAAGCTCCATGCTGGCTGTGCCACGTCCCTTCTCGTAGCCTGGAATGGTTGCAGGACTTTCTGCTGATGGTTTGACACTTCATGATCCTTTCATGATCCACACCAGCCTTAACCAAAAAGAAAAAAATGTACGTTGGCAGTAATAAAATCCACTAACAAAACAGATAAAGGGCCTGAAAGCTTTTAGATATTGTAGATTCTTGACTCCTGAAAAGTGTGTCAGGGCATGTCTTAGGTTTAGTCTGAACTCATACAGATGTAGCATACCTCAGGCCTTGCAACTTGTTTTTTTTTCTGAAAGAATAGGGAAAAAAATCCCATTCTTTTACATTTGCAAAAGTCAAACAGATCCCCCATTGCATGCTTCTTTACCCCCAAGCAAAATACTATAGTAGCAACTGGAAGCCCTGTAATGAACAGAATGTAGGGGAGATGAGTTGCTTTAGTATGTGATCCTCTAGTAAGTGGAAAACTGCAAAGCCCTCTGTGCTTCTCACGGTGCTGAAGTTCAGATCAAGTCCTTTAGGCCATGAGATTGAGCACATCTGAATAGTCAGGGAGCCAATGAAACCACTTTTCTTAGTCTGTCATTTGCAAGGGAACACAGACAGACACACGCAGATGTTGAAAAGAATGAGTGACAAAATTTCCTCCAGGGCAGCTTTGTTTTAGAGTAAGACCAGTCCCTTAGTAGCAGGTGTCAGTGGCTAACCTAAGAGATGGTTCAGGGTAGTATATATGCATTGTATTAGGTAACATGGCAAGCGGCAGTGATGTTTCATGTTGGCAGAGGGCAAATTTCGAATCACCCAGAAAGTGAGTAGATGATTTTGTAGAACAGGTCAAAAAATGGTGTCTCTGGAGCAGTAAGAGTGTTATACATGATTACTGGTATTGTAGAAGATATTTGCACTTACTTGACAATCATTGAAGTCAGTCATTTTGATTTTACTCTTCAGTATGACATTCTGTTTTAAAAATTCTTTCAATCCAGTTTTGAAAAGAAGTCCCAAGTGTTTGTTCTCACTTCTGGAAGAGTTGTTTTATTTTATACACACACACATTGGATTTTTTAATTCTATTTTTCTTTGTTTCTGAGAAGAAACAGAGAATTTGATTGACCTATAAATAACATTTCTTAATTGAGTCGCTTATCTTTGTAAGTAAGCTATTCTGAAACAAGCAAGATACATCATAATTTCAAGGAGATGCAGGTCATTTAACAGCATAGCGGTGTCAATTAGTGTATAGCTTGCATTAAAGGATACACAAAGTTGTATACTAATATTGCAGGTTACTGCAGGTGGGTGGTGCACAGATGAATTCCCCATAGTCTGACGGGCCATGTGCTGCTTCAGTTTCTGCAGCACTGTCTGAACCATCTGCGGCATGATCCATTTGTGTCTGTGCAGCATACAGAACTTCTAAGTTGCAAATGTCTAAGTTTAGTCAACAGTATTTTAAGTGTATATTTATGTTCCCTGTCCTTCCATCAGTCATTTGTGGTTATACAAACAAAGAACCTGGTATCATGATAGAGCCAAATTGTCATTGCATACTTAATTTTTAAATATAGTGTTTATTTTCAACTCTCAGTGACCCTGGATGGGTTCGCATGAGGCCTCGTGACTTCTGAGCTTCTATGCTTGCTATGTAGAAGAAAAGAGTAGATGACCATGAAGCCTCTAAATTGGAAATAATAGTGGTTGAAAAAAAAGTTGGGAAAGAGAATCAAAACCTAAAAGATCTTAGCCCATGTAGTTATATTGAGGTTTTATAACCAACAGGTTGCTGCAGTCACAATTAAATGAATCAGAAAAAGTAGTAGTAGTTCAGTTTTTAGTGGCATGAGCTGCCAATTTTCCTTCTATCTCACGATGAGGAAAGAGCCAAGATCTGCTTTAAATTCCAACATCTGGTAAAGCATAGTGATGTATGATTTGACACACAAGCTAGTACATTGTACAAAAAAGTATGCCATTTATGAGCTTCTCTAAGTATAGGAAAGCAGGGTTTTTTAAGTATTTCAGTAAATAAAAGAGTGTATATTTTAGCTCAAGGGAATGTGTGAGACTTGAGGCTGAATTCAAGCAAAGACATTTTTACATTATACAGATCTTGGATTATTGAGACCATATGCCTACCTGTCTGTAGTTACTATCTGACATCCTGCAATAAATATTTGTTATTGACTGGAGGTGATGTTATAGGAAACAAATTGATCTCATTTTATTTGCCCAAAACTATCTGAGCTGTCAATATCAAAACTCAAGTGTAATTGTGGTTCTGTGGTGTTCATATTGATGGGCCACTGATTTCAGGAGTGGAGATGAAGTTCCCACAGCTTTGAGTAAGACTTGCTGCATTAGCTCAGAGCTGGGAACCAGCCAGCCTTCTGCCTCCAGCAGCAGTCGGCATCATATTCTTAGGAAGGGGCTAAGCATGTAGGAAATCTCCACCCCCTATATGTTTAGAGCAGGGAGGTTATGGAAATGCCAGAGCCAGAAGTACACTTGAATAGCTGTGTTCAGTAACCACTCATGGGCATGAATTTCTCCAATCCTTTTGAACATGTGTAATTTAATACATACATTGTCCTGCTCAAGCCAGTGGGTTGACTGAAATGTGGGTAGCTTGCAGTTGTTTGCTGGATCCAGACTTCTCCTATAGATTACCTTTGATAAAGTTATAATGGTAAGAATAACGTGTAATTAACTGTTCCATTCTTTATTTACCAGTAGAGCATTTATTAAGCATGCCTCAAATACTGCATGTGAAGCACAAACAGAAATAAGTAATAGAATGCAAATTCTGGAGCCTTCTCCTTTGACCTGTAAGCTGAAAGCAGCACATTGAGGCTGTTCAGGTTTGTGCTGAGATACTCGCTCTGTGGGACGTTCCCTCATGGCCCTTTTGGGGCACAAACTCCCTGTTGTGCCCCAGATGCCACCACAGAAACCCAGATGAAGGGTGAGGGGGGCTCCCTGTATACCAGCATCTGTTGGAAGCTGCAGGGCACCCCAGACTGAAGCAGCTCTGTCCCTCGGCTGCATTGCCAGACCCAAGCTTCACTGGGATTCATGGACAATGAAGACAGCTGATTCTACTACATTGTTCTTTGGTTCCATGAGGTTTTAAGTGAGGAACTGATGGGATCACAGAGGAAAAATTACTCTAGTGGAGTCAGTAGATTGCATTGACTTATGTCAGTGCTGCAGGTACCCATAATTTTCAAAAAGAAGCTCTGACTCTCTAGTGTTCCTGTTAAGAGATTTAAACTTTTTTTTTCCTTTACTCTTTTACCACATTTTACTATTAATTACTATAATTCTACTATGTACTAAGTTTGCATATACTTATATGCAAACCCCTATTTACTTCTAAATTCACTGCTTTCGAGATTGCTGTTGTTTAATACCACAACATAGTGCATAAGGAAAAATAATACATTTATTTCTCTTTTTTATATCAGCTCCAGAGTTTTACAATCCATCCACCTGGCAAGGCCCACTGAAGTCACTTTGCTGTTGAGCAAGAGCAGCTCTAAGTCTGCAGCTTGCAGTGCCAGAGGACACGGTCCCCTCTATGTAGCCCTGTATCCAATTATCCTTGTAAGCTGGATGCTCTGTGTGTTGCCATTTATGATTACAGGTGCCCCTTACCTTGACATTATTTTCAAAAATCTGTTGGTATGGATTTGTTACAGTCAAAAGGCTTAGATCAGATGCATTCAGTAGGCTGTGACCAGCAGATAGGCAGCACGTATGCATCCATAGGCAGCATAATGAGCTATATACTTATCTAACCACATGTATAGTCCTGTTAAAATAAAAGAGATACTGTTAACTTAAAATATGTACATTTCTAACAAGCTGTGTTGGACTGGGGCATGTGGATGCGGACGTTGTTAGCTCTCAGGTGCACAGAGCCCATGTGCATCTAATTTTTTTAAGGTTTTCTATTCAATAGCATAGTATTTCCTATGCTGAAGTATTAGAAAGCAGGGAACTGCATTAATTGGCTATTATTGATGTATCGTGGATTATAATTACTTTTAGTCCATTTAAGCTTTGAAATTTTGGGGGGAAATGTGTTTTGTTTTCAAAGAAGAATGCATTTTGACATTTATGATGAATTGGATATCTGGAAAAACCTGTTTCTGTCAAGAAACAGCTCTATTGTTATTGACTGAAACAAAACATAGCATGAAGAATAAAATGTGTATTTGATGTTTGTAAGACTAGTGCAGAATTTTGAAAGTTTTAAACTGAACACTCACAGATATTCCCACGTTTGTAAATAGAGTTGCTGTTGTCAAATCTGTATATTTTCATGCTTTTCAGTGTACTCCATTGAAGCACTAAGATTATGTCTGCATCCTGGTTTCCTGCAGCACCTGCAGCTTATACAGATGTATCCAAGAGAAGTTCTTCAGGGGATTTGTTTGATTATTCATAGAACTATGGCCCTGGAAAAACAATGCTCTAACACAGTTTTGAACACAGACTGGTTTACTCTTTTTTCTTCCTTTATTTTTTTCTTCTCCCCCTAAGCACTATTCTCCTCCAAAGACTTGTGCTACCACCTGCGAGAACTAGTTTAGAGCTAATTAGAGCCTGTCTATGCTGCAGTGACACTGGGTTAACATACACCACGTTGAATGTGGGACATAGCACACAGACTGGGTAAATGCAAACACCCCTAACAGCCATAGATGATACAAACAAGACTGTTCCCTGGGCTGCTAGCTGGTGTATATGCTGCAGGTTTCACTGTGTGAAGCCCTGAAAAAGCAACATCAAACTAAAGCAAAGGATGACTTTTACTCAGTCATTCCTGCACTGCCGTGGGCAGCGACAGAGGAAGATGAGTAGGACTGGGCCGGTTCAACACAGTGTTGTAAGCCCACCTTGTCCTGCTCTTCTCAAAGAAACCATATAGGAGAGGCTCAAGGCTTGAGAAAGGAAATGTGGTCTAAGTTTTCCTGTACTGTGCCGTTCTGCCAAACCTATCACTAATACCTTTGAGAAATTCCAGCATGTAGCAGTGAACTATAACAAAGACACTTTGACCAATAGCTGTAGACTCCCCATTATAATTCAAACATTTAACATTTAACTTGCTTCCAGTGTCATACAAATTAGCTGCTCATCAGTTCTGTTATTACACAAACGTGTAGCAGCTGCACTGCAAAAACTGATTACTGCAAAACTCCTCCAATTCAACTCTCTTATGCAACCTTCCTGTCATTTTATTCAATTGATTAACTCAATCCAATTTTACTATTAATTTAATTTCACTGTTGTCAAAGGCCTCATATAATTTTTAATAGGTTTGTATCTTTTGGGCCTAACTATGTCTACCACATCCTTAAATCAATTATTTAAAGAACTCTGTTAGTTCTCATCACCAAGCAGCAAGTATCAATTAAAAAGAACTATTTTAATAGTTACATAAGCTGCAAAATCTAATAGCATTGAAAGAACATGGGTTATTTTGCTGATTCAAAATTTTATTGTCTACTTTTTGCCATATTCAAGAAAAACTTCAACTAGCTTCTATCAAAAATTCAGAAAGCAGTAGCCAAGTAAGTAAAGAAATAAATTTAAGGCTTGAAGAATGTAGAGTCTGTATCTGTGACTACAATAATTCACAGTTATTGTGAAGCTTGTCTTTTAGATTTGACACATCGTGGATGCGTGCTCTCATCAGATAAAAAATCCCTTCTTGTTTTTGTTTGGAATGACGTGTGATTCAGTTCTCTGCATACTTAATTCAAATTTAATTTGGGCTTTCAAAACCTGTCAGGCTGGTCATCACTAAACAGTTTGTGGGATGGGATAGCTGTTCTTATCCTTTCCTATTTACATTTTCTGTGCCTATTGCCCATCAACCACCCAAACAGTATTACATATCACCGTGTCATGAGGAACAATTCTTCGCTAGATTCATCAGGCTGCATGTTATACCTCCATCATCCATTGAACCTGCTAGTATCTGATTACTGGCTCAGGGGCAGACTGATTTTCTATCTATACATTTAGTCCTGTCACTAAAAATGAGCCTTAAGCGACTTGATCACCAGCATCATCTATTGCTGTTATTAAGTAGTGATAGGCCACAGAAAGCCATTCAAATCGGAAGAGGTCCTGAACAATGGAGAATATGTGTTGGCAGACAGGGTGTGAAAAACAAGGGCAACAGCTGTATTCAGACAAATGAGTTTGCACTGATTTCTTCATCATAAGTGGCTGTGGGGAAATGAAAGGACAAATGAAGGAAGAGTTAAGCAGGTGTGGTTAATGGGCTTCTATGAGGAGCATGAAGTTGCTCATGTGAGATACTGATACAATGATGAGACAGAACCCTCTGCACAGAGTGGAAGAGTTGGATTGCATATGTTGGCCACTGGGAATGGCATGGAATTTTTCGGGGAGCGGAGCAGTCAGAAACTGAGTTGTTGCTAAAAGAAGTGTACTGTAGTGCTATTAGTATAGTTCAGCAGAGCCTTATCTGCCTAAAGCAAATCCTGTCTCTTCTCTGAGTCCACTGGAAATCAACACAGGCCAACAATGGTATAATAGCCCATGTCAAGTAATTACGCCAAGAACCATTGGTGTTTCCGTTTATATCAGTCATATAGTATAAGGCTAAAGAGAAGAACATATAGCTAAATTTTCAGTGTCTTCTGCTTTGAAGTAAACGTGTTGTTTTCAATTTTGCCTTTTCTGTTACAGCAGGAGACCTGTACTTAATTGCAACAGTCCATTACTCTGCTCTTATCTCATCAAGAGGCCCTTTATTAAATAATATGAAGGATGTTTTTCTATAAAATCTGTCCTCTTAGAAATAATTGATGTCCAGATAAGTTCGAAAGTAGGAGGTTTTTCCAGTCCAGTTTTCTGCCAGGATATACAGCAGAATTGTTCTGCACGTAGAAGTTAGTCCTGTCCTCCTGCCCCTCTCCTCTTTTCTAGAGTATTAAAAGCTTCCAAAGACATGAATTTCCACCTTCTCTAACAACATTGTGAGCATAACACTCATGGTCTGATGGTGCAAGACCTGTTTTTTTGGTTTTTTGTTTTTTATTTAATGCCTATCATTACAGGATTTCTGCATTATATTGCAATAAAATATAAAGACAATTTCTTAAATAAATCAGCAAGCAGTTCTAGTACTGTACTGCTATTTGTTTTGCTTGTTCTGTGTAGATAAAACCACAGGTGTTTTGTATTTAAATGAGAGGTGACTTATCTATAAAACAAATAAGATGGGCACCAGCTGCCCAAATTGCTCTCTGATGCTGTTTAAACAGTGTGCTTTGTGTTTCTGGGAGTAAATCTCTTTCTTTTTAAGTCTATAAATGGCAGCATAAGCTCACTTAGATGTACAATAAATGTTCTGCTTAGAAAAGAAAAAGCACCAGTAACATAGGCCCTGCCCTTAGGAAGGTGCTCATTTGCCGGTTTAAGTCATGAATTTGTTGATAAAATGGGAGAAAACAAAGGACCCAAAAGCGTGACTGAGCGTCACCTACAAGCTAAGGGACACAGCCCTCAGTGTTCTCTGGTTTTGTCGTGTGACTAATGTAAGAGTTTTGGAAAGCCCATCTAACTTCGAGGAGAGCACTGTGAACAAGACAAATGAAAAAGGAGAAGGCTTGTGAACAGGCTTACAAAATGTTGAGACCCTCTTGACACATACAGGGACATCTTGAGGAGTTCACTCTCAGTTGCTGTACTACGTTGCTTCAACTTACAGGCCATACAGACAGATAGCAGATTTTAGTTGTCTTCAATCAAAAATCAGTTTCTTTTCCTTTCCAGACAAATGAATTGACTCCCTGAACATCCTTTCTTGCTTCTCCTTGTCCCCTTACCACGTTAAGCAATAGCTTACCACGTTAAGAAATGCTGACAGCATGTCCATTGCAAAGGGCAATTTTCACTGATAGATAACATGTCCATAACTGGTGGATCATCATTCTCATTTCTGTCTTCAAAACATGTTAGTAACTATTAGTGCTATCACTGGACTTGCCTTTGCAGCAGCTGCACTGCTGTGACCAATCCACTTCATCACTGTCTTTGTCCCTTTGCTTGCCCAGCATTTGACATTATGGATGTTGAACTGCCTTGGCCTCCCTCTTACAGGTATAAATTATGCTATTCTGATGCTCTGGCTTCTTTTCTTACTTCTACCTCTTTTTTGTTTATTTAACTTTACAAATCCCAGTTTACCCAGGCACAGGTGAGATCTTATGCCTTTGGGTTAAGAATCCACTATATGTATCAAGTGCATCCAGACTGTGAGGGAGTTGTAACCCAAATTCTGAATGTTCTGGCTCTTCACATGAGATGCTGATTGAGTATCCCTTTATAGCCCTTGATGTTGTTGTCTGTTTCTTCTTACAAGGCTGTTCTGCTTTGTTACAGTATGAAATGATAATCAATAAGGAACGAAAAGGAGTTAAACAGAAGTGGTAGTAAAAGTGATCATCCAAATAGCTGAAATGAAAGCATTGAAAATCATCAGCTGTTTTCACTGATGTCAGTAGTCTTATGATAAAATATAAAATAGGAGTGACTGGGAACATGTCTTTAGTAATGTCGGGTTTATTAAAGTGTAGTACTTATCACTTAGAGTGTACATGAAAACATTTTTCCCATCTTAACCAATGAGGGTATAATTAGCAAACAACAAAATTGAAGATAACATGAAATCACATTTCAAAGAAATTCTAGGTATGAAGGTTAAAAGTGCCTCTCAGAAGGCTCAGGGCATAAAATTCAACAGGAATTGGGATCCTTTTCTCCTCTCCTTGTCCTTGATGTTTTTGTATTCCAGGAGCTGTGCAGTATAAAGTGATAGAAGTCATACCAAAAGGATGCAACATACCCGAAGCTCTGTCTCTCCCCTATGGGCTCATCTGTCGCCTGCACTCCTAAGTCAATAGCCAGGTCACAAAGAATTAATCTTGGAGAGGTCACAAGTCCCGTAGCGTTTGCCAACTAGCCTTTCACTTCAGAGCACAGATTAAGCAACCACAATAGAGAGGGAGTCTGATGAAATCGACCATTCAGCTTGTGAGAAATCATAATTATCTTTCCTGTAAAGCAACTCCACAGGAAAACAGCCTCTGAGGCTCCTGATCTGTCCCCCATGACAGGTCTCTAGGAGTCTGGTTTTCTTTTCCCGTTTGGGATTCAGCTCTTGTCTACTGCATTATGTGCATGAGATGTGCAAGTCCTTCTCCCCAGGGTGCTGATGGGTGGGGTTGCAAGGATAATGTTCTTGCATCGTCACTGCTCAAAAACTTGGTCCACTTTCCTTTTCCCAGCTGTAGCCCCATAGTATGCAGTGAACAGCAGGGCAAGCAAACAGCAAAGGAACCAAGAAAAACGCCATTTATAGCTCCTTATCTTCTCAAATCTTTGTTAGCTCTTCTCTACGTATTAAAAACGGCGTGGCCAGCAGGACCAGAGAAGTGATTCTGCCCTTGTGCTCAGCATTGGTGAGGCTGCACTTCAAATACTGTGTTCAGTTTTGGGCCCCTCAGTCTTTATAAGAAAGACATTGAGGTCCTGGAGCGTGTCCAGAGAAGAGTGACAAAGCTGGTAAAGGGGCTGGAAAACAAGTATAACGAGGAGCAGCTGAGGGAGCTGGGGTTGTTTCGCCTGGAGAAGAGGAGGCTGACACAAGACCTCATTGCTCTCTACAACTACCTAAAGGAGGTTGTAGGGAGGTGGGTGTTGGTCTCTTTTCCCAAGTGACAGGTGACAGGACAAGAGGCAATGGCTTCAAGCGGTATCAGGGGAAGTTTAGTTTGGACATTAGGAAAAATTTCTCACAGGAAGGGTTATCAAGCACTGGCACAGGCTGTCCAGGGAGGTGATCGAGTCAACATCCCTAGAGGTATTTAAAAGGTGGGTAGATGAAGTGAATAGGGATATTATTTAGTAGTGGACAGGTACGGCTGGTGCTAGTGATCTCAAAGGTCTTTTCCAGCCTATTGATTCTATGAATCTGTGATTATTCCTGAGCATGCATTTGTAACTGTATGCGATGCAATAAGAAACTGTACTGGTGCTCAGTGCAATATGCGCCACTCTGGCTCCTGCACCTGTACCAGTTTCTTTCTTCAGCCCTGCTGGAATAAAAAATTGTTTCTTGCAAAGTCGCTTACACTTGCTTCTAACTTTATTGTAATAGACACTGACCTTTTAAACCAGTAAGTCTATAGAGGGCTAAATTATAGACTTCACCTCCCTAGATGCTCCTTAGCTGTCATAATGAAGGAAGTTTACAGTGGGAAAGTGAATGAAGCAAGCATGTTTTTAACCATATGGTAATTATCTGCTATCTGTGCAAAAGACATAGAGTGTTGTTTACTGGATGTGAAAAGAGCATCTGAGAAGGGATTCCCTGGAGAGGGTGTAAGGGAGATTTGGCACGGTGGCTGCTCTTCAGATGGCTTGTAATAGACCCTATAAATTTGGAATATGCTATTGTTAATCAGTGGAGATTGGAGATACTTGGCACATAATGTTTTAGTTTGAAGGGGCAGGTGATTGTCTTGCCAAGCAGACTTTTTTTTTAAAAAAAAGCTCTAATTGAATTATGCAGATGCATAAATTTTGGTTGAGTTTTTAAAGTAAGAATAAAGAAAAAGAAGTGTAAGGTAACATCCTTAACTTTTTTAATATTAGTGGCATATCAAATAAGAAGGAAAATTTACTCTGATAGTAGTTATTCTAAGACAAGCTATAGGCTGTGTTCACGCTCTTAAATAAGTATTGTTTTATTTGGAATTCTCTTTTCTTGCTTCCAGTACCCTAATAATATATTCTTTGCTTCTTAAAAAGGAAGAGTGGGGGAAAGAAAGGAGGATGTATCATGGTTATAACTGTAACCACACAAGATTGCAAACCATTTACTTTTCAGTACATTAAATTATTCAGAATAATTGCTGAGATTCATTTGCACAAATCTACTTAAACTGCTTCAGCACTTCAATACTAAGAAAATTAATTGTGAAAATCCCACCAAATCTTTTGTACTACAGTGACTGAGTCTGATGCACACTTACATCCCTTAACACTGCCCAGTAGTGCACAGAGAGATTCAGCCTCAGACATGCCAAAACCAGTTTTTGGTGAAAACTGATGTACTAAGTGCCGACTATAGAATATTCATTTCATTATTTATTTTTTTTTTAATTTACTGTTTTCATCTTTATTCATAAAATCAACATTTTTTCAGTGCTGGATGGTGAAGTTATTCACTATATAGTTAATGCTTATTTCTTATGAAACTCTCTTTGAAGGGGTGGGCGTACATGCTGCATTTTGAACTGAGAACGTATCTCATCAGTCCCTACATAGTTTTTCATTAATCACAGAATCACTAGGTTGGAAAAGACCCACAGGATCATCGAGCCCAACCATTCCTATCAATCACTAAGCCGTGCCCCTCAGCATCACAAGAATATTTCTCAAAAAACTTTTTTACTGAAGAAGGAAAGAAATGTAAGTCACTTATATTTGCAATGTTTAGTACTTGGTATTTAGAAGATTTCCAGGCTGAGCGTGCTAAGTTTAAGCAATGAGACCTTCAGGTGAAGATTTCCGAGAGGAGAAAAGAGAAGCCGAGTCGTATAGGTGGAAGGAGCTCATGAATAAGAATATAGGAGAAATGAAGAAACAGGCTAAACCATTAAAGGATATAGAGAAAATGATGTGAAGAAAATGGAGATAGGGTCCTAAGACAGAAAATGATCCTTAGAGGAGAAATAAATGAACCAGACAAGAAGGATTTAAGAGAGTAAAGCTGGGAACACTACAGGAAGGCAGGATGCTGTGAGTGACAAATTCAAGGGCAGTTTTCCTCACCACTATATGCTGTCCCCCAGCAACTCCTACAGATGTAGAATCTGAGCTTTAAAATCCTTACTTGTATCAGAAGTAGTTTAATATCTGTTGGGCTTCCAGTTGGTTTACTCACTTGAGCAGGTATTTCAAGGAGCAAGTCCTTAAGGTTTAAATTTTTCATTGCAAAGTTATTATCTTTCAAACCAGGCTCTAAAGCCCAGTGCACATTTATGTTGCCATTTAAATGAAAAACAATAATATATTATATAGTCTGAATATTATACTTAATGAGCTATATTTTCTTTTAAAATGAGGTTACAGACTATAGCCAGAACATTGTGCTGCTATAAATTTCATGAGACTTTTTTCTAAACACCTCAGTCTATAAAAGTCAATGACTCACAGAGCAGACATAATCTAAAAGAAACTTTGACCTTTTGCATAATAACAGCCTTACAGGCTGTCACGTCAATTCTCTGCTTCCTCTGAGTATACTCTTAAGGCCTCAGTAAAATAGCCGTTATGGCAATTTCCATCTGGAACGTGCATTTTAATAATTCTGTAATTATATTTAAGGAGTATCTCCTTTACGCAATGCCTTTTTTGCATTGTTACTCAAGGGCCCAAACAATTATTCTCCCCGTAACTCAGAACAATCTGCCTTGTAGGATCCGAGGAAGCAGGTTGCAAATGGTGTGGTGAAACTGTTGCTGGTTTTCAATGACCATCAGAGCAAACTGGGTGTCTTTGCTTAAATGTGACAAATAGTACTGTTTCACTGATACATCTGTTTATAGGTTATTGAAGCCTAAGTATTCAAAGCCTTCTAGTTCTCACTGTACATCAAACCCTTTCTGTTTTACACAGCTGCCATTCACCTCATTTTCCATCAGGTACAAAGAGGCTAAGCTCAGATCATGTTTTATTTTTACTCAGGAGGAGAGCTGAGATGTGTTTATACACATGAATTACCCCTCCTCACTTTCTTCATGTCTGAATTTTCCTTGATAGATTATCTGTCTTTAATTTTCAAGTTTTTGATGTGTAGTCTACTTTTACCATATTGTAGAGTTTGCTTTGCTCTTGGGTTGGAACAATGTGTATGAACTTCAGAACTTCACAGAAAGCGAAGCTTTTAGGTATTTGATGGCTGTGGTTATGTTTACATGATGGAAAAAGCGCCCCTTGGTTACAGCAGTCTTTTTACCGTGACAGAGAAGCTGTGATGATTTGCCCTTTACCTTTCTTTATCTCAATAGTCTTAAGCCAAGAGTCCTCTGATATCAGGGTATGTACAGTAGACACTGATAAAACTGACTTTCACTTAGGAAGATGGCATTCAACAGGACATTAAAATGAATTTTTGTAACAGTTTGTACTGAAGTCCTGGGGTTTCTTGAAAGTGCTTTGTGTGAGACCAGACTTTGAATGCTTTTCTAGAAGGTCAGGCAAGCAGCTTGCTGCATCTTTCATGTTGGAGAATTTCCTACATTGCTAAACAGTTGGCCTCTCTTATTGGGGATCTGTGAAGACATCCACTCAAAAAGTAATTAAGCAAATAACTCTTGAAAAAATATTGGTTGAGCCCTCCAAAAATACTTAGCAAACTATGCTGATTCTGTATGCTACGGGAGGGGGGGATGTAAAGGAAGAGGGGAAAAGGGGAAGTAAAAGAATTAAAAGATAGCTAAAAGAATTTTGAATTATTACTCCCCTGAAAAAAAAGAAAATCAATATATTGGTTTGGCTGCATTTTCTTCTGAAAACTTGAAATTGTACTAAACTTTTCTTACTATGCTGGGTTACGTATTTTGTTTTAGTTATATGTGTGTGACCTTCCTTCGGCAAATGAAAAAAAATAGCAATAATGCTTTTCGTTGTTGCAGAGAGGACACACAAAAAAGTGTTATGGGTATGCCTGGTGACTGATGCTAGTTTGAGTGGACAACCAAGAACAATGTTTATTACCTATCCCAATTCTAAGATGCTAAGGCTGAAGCTTTCTGTCAGGGGTATCCTGGAGCAGTGTATGATTTGTCAGGGTGTGTAACACTGATGGTGTGATTTGCAACAGGATATACAGACTGCACTTCTTTCACGTATGTAGGCAAGAAATGTGTCAGCTGTACTTCACTGAAACTTCCTTTATCTGTATTCTGCTTGTTACTTTCCTGTGTCCATTATTCATACTGATTTATTTGATGTCTGATGTTTACTGACCGCACTGATTCACTAGGAGTCTTCTCATTGGCTTTGAATCTCAGCGTAATACTTGATTCTTATCCTAAGTCCAATATTCAAGATCATATTTTAGTAGAATCTATACTATCACATTCTGACTTCACGCATATTGCTAGTTCCTGTAAGTTCATTGGTACTTTAATTTCAGTGAAACTGATGAGCAATTACTGCTTAAAGTTAAGCATGCACTTCTTTGCAAAAAGAGGAAATGTAAGAGGTATGACTGTGGAGTTAGGTAAGAATTTCTGTAATGTCTGATCTTTGCCCATGTGCACCTCATTTGGGCTTTCCCCAACATATTCTCAAACAGTATTTTGACCTCTAGATGGTGATGTACAGAAGTTAGTAACATTTACCTTGTAAAGTTCTAACCTTCATGTTCCATACAGATCGTCAAATAGGACTGTAAAAAAATGCATGCAACACGTTTAATTCAGCTTTACAATGCAGAAGTTTCAGTAAATTGGGAAAAATAATTGCAGGGAATTTTATTTATTGCTTCAAGTGAATAAGCCTGATTTTGGGATATTTGTACTTTTTTTCCTGTAGGAAAAACAAGTGGCTGAGAATACTGGATGGAAATGATGAAATTTTGTTTTGCCGTAGTATGAGTCTGGTGTGTTTTTTGAATGTGAATGTGGTCTCATTGGCAGGGTTTGCACACAGATGTGTGACATTAACATAGTGAGTAATTTGATATTGCGAATGCATTATCCAAATGTGATGACTAACAGGATAATGTCCCTAGCTGTTGTATGCAACACTCCTTTAACATTAAGAAGAAAAAAAAAGAAAAAACAGTTGTAAGTGTGCAATTTTTCTGTGTCTAAATTATTGTGATGCAATTCACTGTATTCATGTATGCATATATATTCTTATATGTAGAATATATCCACACACCAGTACACGTATGTACATGTAGAGAGGGATGTTCATAGTATATCTAACCTGTAAATATTTGGTATGTATTAAAATAACAGATTCTATGAGTGGCCCTTGGCATATTAGGAAAAAGATTGCTCTTATAATACAGTGCCTGAGAAACTCCCATTACATGTATAAGAGTTACAATGACAATGTTTATATAAATAACGCAAGCAGCCAAAAGACATGAAAATTGGGAGATCTGGCTATCAAGGATCTTATGTATCATCACAGATATTGATCCATCAAGACAGATGCACTAATCTTACCAGTTGAAAATCTAAACATAATCTTTCCCCTTCAGTTCCTGCTCACCCTGTGCACTTTGATCCCTTGTTTCATACAAAACTACACTAGAGCAAGAAACGTTTTGACTTTTTCCAGTAAAATACTGTTGTCTTCTGTATTTGATATGGATTTTTTCCACAAGCTTTGTTTTTCTTTGAGTTGAAACTAAATGGACATATCATGGTGAATTACCCTATCAGTTCCCACTCAAAACTGAATTGCTTTCCTCTCTAAATCTTTATTTGTAGAGTATTACACATTTTCTTTTCTAAATTAACCAAAGGTTCCGAAGTCATCATTATCATCTGCAAAAGTGGTTAAAACATAGCATAGTGTCTGAGTTCATATAGTGTTATCATCATTCCGTTTGTTATTTTGCTACTGTACCTGCTGTGAATATTCCTGGTTATTTTTTTTTTTGCAGGATGTTTCAGGGGTCAGATATGATGCAATTCCTGTAATTTTCAATTTGAATTCTTAGCTCTAGAAACAGTTTGCTGTTTATCACTGTACGTACAAAAATTGCCTGGTCTGCATTGTTCGAGTGTAAAATAACTTTTCTTGTCACCATTATTGTCAGCAGAATTAACAGGTTTCATAAGTTATTTGACTGTGCTGGTGATACCTTACAATCTATAGGCAACCTGTGTAAAACTTAAAGAAACATTCTCTTGTAATAATTTTAACAAAAATAAGTACAAAACACAATCAGTGATTTCATTTAAGGCATCACAGTTTGATTTCTTTAAGCCAGAAAACAAACCAGGCATTGCATTGGTCTTTATTGTTTGCAGCATTTAATGTAATTTTAGGAGGCTATTCAGTGTAGAATTTTAGTTCAAAACAGTACTATCCCTGATATAAAATTAAATTGCCTTTCATTTTTTTTAAAGGGTTAAAATGTTCTTTTACAAAAATGTTTGTCAAGTTTGCTTGCTGAACTATGCTTCAAAAATAAATTCAGAAAACAGATAAATTGCACTTCTATCATCCTGAATATTTTGCACAATATTGGGCATAAAGGTCACAACATTTTTAACTATTTGAATTCATAAGATGTGCAAGGCAGACTAAATCCATCAAAGGACTGGCTCCTGGCTGACTTATGTACACCAGATGGATGTACATGCTGTTACATTAATTTTAATGGGCTTGCGTTAAAAGGTATGTGCTTAGGTGTGCCAAAGACCTAACATTTGTATGCAATAGGAAAAGTATAATGTTTTACTTCTGAGGTTCAGTGAGGAAGAAGGCAATAGTACCAAAAAGCTGCTAGGCAGCCCCTAGGAAGGGCTTTTAAAGGCATGTAGGGCTGTAAAAAATCATGTGTTATTATGAAAACTGTCTCTTGTAAAAAGCAAATCCTTAGAGATTTTTAAAAGGAAGCCAGTAATTGGCTTAAGAAAATGGCCACATCCCTCTATGTTAATAATGGAAGTTTATGTCAGTACAAGGATAATGCTTAAAATGAAAAGACGTGATACAAAAATAATGGCTTTGTTTATTCCAGGCTGGGTGTAGTTATTACTCTGCGTGTAGTTGTATTGCTTATGCACTGTTAGAAATCACTAATGCTGATCCCATAAAGAATCAAATTTTGCACTTTCCTTCAGCATGAAGAAATGGAAACTTAAATTATAGCTGAACTCTTAACCAACAAAACCACGGAATACTGTTTTCTTCATTACAACAGGTTTACAGAAACAGGACACTGAGTCTTTAAAACAACATTTGGACATCTTTGCCTAACCTGTGATTCATGACCACAAGTTTTGTGTGTATAGGAATAACAGAAGCAGCAGTTTCTGAGGGCATCCTGCTTATCCAGTACCACCTCCTCCCCTCTCTCCATTCTAAAGCCCTTGATTTTACATTTATATGATGAGTAGGAGTCTGGTTTGGAGGAAACCATAGGAAAAGGACAAGTATTACCAGAGTCATTGTCATTATAGTTGTGAAAATATACTAAAGTTTGAGAGGGACAGTATAATCTGGTGCATAGGCATGTAAATTACAACTTGATTTGCATGGATTTCTGGATCAGTAACAGAGTTTTGATGTGAATAATTTTCTTCCTTTTGCCTCTCTCTCCTTGAGTCTGCCCTGATTTCACCATTACCTGCATGAGTCAAGGACTAACCTTTTTTTTGTCTTTGTACTGGTCCTAATACTGTTTGAAGCTTTTGGATGAAAAATAAAATACACATTATAAAGCTTAAAGGGAGGTGTAAACATTTCAGTCTTAGGGTGAGAGGAAGAGGAGGTTGAGGGGTAGGAGTACAAAACATGTTCAGAATGATCAAATTTCATCTTAAGCCATACATGACTCTTTCATCATAATCAGCAATGAAAATCTATCTTAAATACTGACTTATCTATGACTTGATAATGACTGTGAGAGTGGTGAGACACTGGCACAGGTTGCCCAGGGAAGCTGTGGCTGCCCCATCCCTGCAAGTGTTCACGGGACACTGTTGGACAGGGCCTTGGGCAGCTTAATCTGGTGGGAGATGTCCCTGCCCATCGCAGGGGTGTTGGAACTAGAGGATCTTTAAGGTTCCTTCCAACCCAAACTACTCTATGATTCTGTGGTAGATTTGCAGTGTCAGAAACACATAAGAGCCTTGTTGATGAATTTTATCCTATAATAAAGAAGCTGCCTAATCCCTCAAAATGTATTTAAGTGAGAAGGGGAAGCAGTGTTGCATGCTGGAAATGTCACTGTGAAATGAGAACCATAGCACAACGTTGTGACACACGTCTTGAGGAGAGATGGCAACTGTTGCTGTACTGTCAAGGACATCGTTTTAGAGGATGTTGCTGAGTTTGAGAGAGACACACAGATTCAAAGCATATCTACGTGGAAATGAACAGGAAAAAGTTTGTTGTTGGTTAGTCAAGAGGCAGCAGTCTGCAGCTGCTGTTAGGGGTTAGGAAACAACAGAGTCATCCTCAGAAGGCATATTTCTCAAAGTCATGAAAATTTGCATCTTTTTCCAAGACATTTATTTTCTCCATCCATTCTCTGCCTTCTCCTCAAATCAAGAGCAATACTGGTTTTCACAGGTGAAATCACAACCAGCCACTTAGATTCTCCCTCTTTCCCCTAAAATGGAACTGCTGTTAGCCATTAGAAATGGTCCACAGTTCCCCGAAAAAACCACTCCAGTTGCCAAAACACAACCTTTAGTTCCATCTCCCTGTGCAGAACAGAGCAGCCACTGTCTAAACCTCTGTAGCCCTTTGAACTAAATAGTGTTTTGGAATATGTCCATTTGAAAACACTGCTTTTAGTAATACTGTCCTCTAAGTTACAGAGGATCATCCTCTGTCTGATCAAAGTAAATATTTAAGGAAAAAACCCACAAAAGTAAAGTACTGACTTGCAGCGCTATAGCTTTTATTTAAAGGAAGAATGTTGACAGAGGGGAATGATTGGACTTGGCACTTATTTTTTTTTCTAGTTCATCAGTGCATTTAAGTTAGTGTAAAATAGAGGAACCATAGAAGGATGAGACAGATTTTCTCTTTATGGCATGAGATAATCCAGAAGATTTTTTTCAAAAATTCTCTGTAAAGACTATTCATTTTTGTCACCATAAAGAGGGGAGGAGATATTGTATACATTTCACGCAGTGCAATCAGTTTCTTGTCTGATGTTGGTAAAGGCAGGATTCTAAGTCTGATTGGCAGAAGAAACCCTAGGGCTAGCCACTAAAGATGGCCATTATCATTTATTAAGCAGGTGTTGAAATGAATTGGTCTTTTATCGTAATGCAGATTTACAGTGCATTAGGCAATCCATTTTTCAATTTAGTGTACTGCCTCTGATAAATTAACAGATGTCGATTGATTTTTTTTTCCTTCAGTCCCCCTGTTACACCTGACAGCCAGTGCTTTATAGCTGAGCAGTTATTTGAAGTTATAAACATTATAATTAGCAATTTTTTAATTAGGCTGACAATTAACAGGAGATTTGCAAAGCTGCTAATTTGACATGTCATACTCTCCACAGTGTTTATGTTAACCACTACTTGAGTGAATTCAATTGAACAGAGCTACGGTGTCTGAAAAATCAATCTCAGAAGAACTCTTTTCCCCACTTGGCTAACATTATGGCACTTCAGGCAGAGAAGTGGGACTTCAATGAAATTTTACAAAATGACAATTCCAACAATTGAAGTTTAAACAATGCAGTCATATTAGCTCAGCGATGCAATTAAACATGATGTGCCAAACACAGGCATGTTCTAGGCTCTTTTACCAGCCCCAAACAACACAGGGGCTCCTCCCTGAAGATAACCTTAGTTCTTTGATTTGAACAAAGGAAAAAGAAAATACATCATTCTAGTAATTGCCTGTGTAGTTATTGATGAAATCTGGGTAGCTTTTTCCAGCAGAATTCTGCATATCCCAGAACAAACTGGAGTGGCATGAATAGAAGCGTTACCATGATCCTTCTGCAACAGGTGGGAATTTCCTAGCTCTTTCCATTAATATGACATTCCTCCCAGGTTATCCAAAATGCCTTTCTTTCTTATTGTATTTTCTCTGTGAGCGTTAGTCACTGAATGCTATGGCCAGTCCTGACATAGTGAAGGCTGGGTGGGTGCAAGGCAATGAGGGGGTTGATGTGCTCAGCAAGAGAAAGGAGCTTGGTTATGAAAAGAGACAACTAATAAAAAGTTGTCTGCCAACATCAGGGTGAAGATAAATTGGTAGGGCTCCCCGAGAAGACATGTTTCAAGGTGGCTGTAGTTAAAAGGACCAGAAGTAATCTGTTCTTGGGTCATTTTCGTGAATTAAGATACTTCATCACATCCACTTTGTAAGGGAAACAAGTCCCACTTTTAAATGCAGATTTATTTGATTTTGACTGAGACACCTCTCTGTTTTGAAGAACATGGATATTTCCTTCTCTTACATAGGCATTTTCTTAACTTTATTTCAGGGGAGGGAGAGGCGGGTGTTATACATTGATCAGGTAACTGCTTCTTTTGTATTCTCTTTCTGAATCATTTCATTGTTGTCTCCACTTGATGGCTAATCTGCTGGAAGCACCATTAACCCTTAAACTAGAACATGATAACAGTAAAAAGAAAGAAAAAAATGCAGCTTCTTGCACACCTTTTAAAAATCCTACGTCTTTAATCCTCTGCAGACATTGAAAGATGTTCACACCTCTTCCGACATTAGCCTTTCTTCTCTGAGGTCCTTGCTTGTGATCGAAGTGAGATGAAGCCCTAACTTGACTGGTGATGAAGTACCAAGAGGAACCAGGATGTGCAGAAAGCACTGGTCCCCAAAATACTCCCACCCTGCAGTCTCCCCACAGGAACTCAAAAGATCTAGACACAAAGTTACTGAACCCTTTCATTCTGCTGATATTACTATTCCACGTGTTCATGATTTTAGTAATTTTCTGAAGTCATCTGCTTCCTAAAAGCTGTGTGAGAATGAACAAGTTGAGGTACTTACTCAGATTTCACTCCAGCCCGATAAGAAGATAAGGAAAAGGGCTTATTTAAAGGGTGATCTCAATAAAGGTCTCAGGAGTTGATTCAAAATGTCGAAATAAAACTTTGTGTATGCTTCCAATCTGCTGCGGGATTTAACAGGAAATAGTATCCTGCTTAAATTAAAAATGTGGTCCCTTATGGTAACATGGCATTAATTTCGTTTGAATAGTGAAAACTTTTACTACCTGGGGTTCTTGCATGAAGTCACTGAAGGACGAATCCTTAGCTGGTACAGATTGTCACAGGATCTGCCTCTGAAATTCCCAATCTCTCACACAAAGTTAATTATTTTATTTTCCATTTCCTTTCAGTGACTACATAGACACAATTTTGGATTCACAACCCAATATATTTTATAACTTAGAAAACTGAAATACCAGTTTCTTTCTGGAGCAGTTAGATAAAAAGTATCTTAAAATGGATCTAGCAGAGCAAATGAGTTGATACCAAATGAGTTATAATTAAATACGTGAAGCTGTGGTGCTACCATCTTACTATTTTTGAGCTCAAACAGTTCTAATTAGTTACATGGATAATACTATGTTTGACAAGGGGTATATTGAAGAATCCCTGTACTACTTGTTTTATGTAAAAATCTGGTTGCTCATTTCAAACAGTGAGTCAAACACGGCTGCCAAGGAATGCTATTAATGGGTGAGGTATCCGATTTTTTTCTTGATGGGACCACCACCCACTCCCAAAGCAGCAATTTTCATTTGAAAATGACTCAGAAAAGAAGTATTTAATCACGACTAGCATTCCCTGCAGAACTTATCTTCCTTGCATTGATTGGACAGGGAAGGAAAAAAGTTCTGGATTATGAAGATGTCCTTGAGAAACTAAGAGTCAGGGTGAGCACAAGAAATGAGTAGGAGGGGCCTTTCACAGGGAAACTTTTGAACGGAAACAAAAGAAGGGAAGAGGTTGTTTAAATCCTTGAGTTCCAATTGGATTTTCCTTATCAAAAAGCTGAGATACACAGAAGAAAGACCATTGTGGTAGATGAACAGATTTCTAGATAAGATACATACAGATCATAACTTAATCAATGAGAAAAAGTTAATCTAGGGAGAGAATAAAGAGGGGAAAGGGGTAAAAGTGGACCCTGGGGATGGTTACTAAGGCTGGAGAAGTTAGTTCTAGGAAGTAATTATGAAAAAAAAACAAAAAGAAAGAGAATATCCCTCCCTACCAGCACAGGAGATGGGATCATGGTTTGAGGAGACCTGTAGGCAGTGTAGGCTGCAAGGGTGGTGCACAAGGCACTGACAGGCTTCAGCCCATCAGGGTAACAAACCCTACAGCGAGGATGAAGCAGCATGTCATAACAGAAAAAAAATCTTTGCTGTCAAAGTCCAGTAAAACTGATACTTTGAGAGAGATGTAGGAGAGGGTTTAAATCTTCCAAGCAAAATGGTTAATATCCTTACAACCTTTTGAAACTCTTGCATAATGTCAAGAAGGCCCCATCCCATTATGAAAAAGGAGACAAAGGAGACACTGCTAATGAATATCCAAAAAAAGGACATAAACAACAGTCTAATTGAGAAAACTATTTATTTTGAGCTGTTTATTTAAGCACAGGAGGATTCCTAATGGAGCCATCAGACCTCACTCATTGGCTAATAGTTTAATTAGGCCCATCTGGTGGAGGCTGTGGAGAGAACTGTCCCAGCTCTCATATTGGCAGAGAGGTAATTTGTCATCCTGTGGCCCAGTGACTGGCACGTGAACATCTCTAAAGCCAAACAGAAGCTCAGCAATCTGTCTCACATGAGAATAGCTGAGAGCTATTGGAGGCATTTGTGTGGTTCACCTTGGCACACTGAGGGGAAATGACACTATTGCACAGTATCCTTGAGATAACCTTGACAGAGAAATTCAGGCAGAGTCCCTGAAAATCAAGTCAATCTTTCCATTGTCAGCCAAACCGAATACTATAGGGAAAAGCTTTTTCCTCCCATTTCCCCAAAATCCTGTCTTCTGTGCTGTCCTGATAAAACAATATGGTAAAGGTGTTTTCTATTCGTTTCTGTTAACGAGTGTCTGTAGTTCAGATACGAATTTCACTCTTACAAAATATTGGAACAAAAGAATTTCCCTTTTGGATAGGAGGATCTTGCTGTTTTCAAGAAATTCTGCTTCTGCAAAACTATACAGTGATGGATTTCCAAATAAAGAGCAACAATGCAGAGACTTCATCTAACCATATCCAGTCTGTAATCTTAATAAGTTAATAAACTATGGGTTAATTCAACTAAAGAAGGAAAAATATTCGAAACTGTAACAGCAACTACCTTAAAAACTGAAGTAAATATTTTCTCCTTAGTCTGGTGTAGTCCTGTTAGTGTTAGTGTTAGAAGATGTTAAACCCACTGCTGCCTCTTTAGGGGCAATACTTGAGAAAACATGGGACAATACACAATCAAAAGTTGTATCTCACGTTTGTTTATCCACTAGTATTTATGTGGCACTTATTCTACATTTTAGTATAACATATTGCCTTTTCCAGAACCCCAAAAGCACTTAATATGTCAAATATTTTATCAGCCTTTTTTACAGGCTCATAATGTCAGTGCTGACTAAACTAAAAGAAGCAAAAAGCTCATTCCATGCAAACATTGCAGTTTCCACTATAAATGGCACTTGAAGAGTCTGAGTAGCCTCAGAGGAGGCATCATAGCTTAAAAAAGATCTGTAAGGCAATAAATCACTCAGCTTTATACATGTCAGGTACCTATCTACACCTTAAGAAGCAAAACATGGTAACAAAACAGAGATTAAAAGGAACTGATACTTAAGAACTGAAAGCAGCTGAAGTGAATGTTTCAATTAATCTCATCAGCAAACAGACCATTGTGATTTCTTGATCAAAAAATATTAGTATTTTTAAATTATTTTTCTGTGTTTAGCAATATTCAGTATCGTTTTCTCACAGTAAATTAGTACTCCCTTTTTGTTTTAGTATTTTTGCATTAACTAAACATTGCAGAATTAAACTACTGTGTTTGAATACCATAAATTGAGCTTGAGCAACCTTATCTAGTGAAAGATGTCCCTGGAGGCTGAACTAGATGATCTTCGAAGGTCCTTTCCAACCCAAACTATTCAACAGTACTATGAAATCGGATTATGCTGTTCTCAGTTTGTCTGGTTGTGCATGCTGTTGCAGATGCACAGTCATGTGTACGTACATTATAGATGCTAATTTGTGTGTATAGTTCTTAAAATGGATAGACATATGTTTTAAAATTAACACAATTAAGTTCTGAGAGCTTCAGTCTTCAGTTTCAAACCTAGGAAATAACACAGTTTACAAAAATTTTACCAGTCGCCCTATAAATTAATTTCGCTTCATACACAAGAACAAGCTTCATTAGTTTGTATCCTTTTTAGCAACATCCTGAAAGAATCAGCAAGTCAGTTTTATGCTCAGCCTGATAAACTGTCAAGACAATTTTGCCGGCAAAGCTAACTCTCACAGTACAAATATTTACCAAGAGATTATCTGTTCTTAAAACAAAGTCACTAATCCAGGTCGTCTTTTCCAGACATAATTCTGAACATGTATATTGCTCAAGCTAAAATCATAGTAACAAAACTGTTTTGCAGTGTAAGAGCTTGATGATCATCTGCTGCCTTCAACCAAATCTCTTTTGAAAGCTCGTTGTTGTGTGTCTTGCTGCATTGTGAATTCTGTTTTGTTTACAAAAGTGGAGGAGACAGTGGATAAAGTGGAAACATTTTTCTCTTTATATATGCACCTGACTGGTATTAACTGGTATTTGTGACTCCTGCTGATCAGTTTTCTTCTCACTTGCTTGTCTTACTTGTCAACACCATGTGGGACAGGTGACAGTCATGTTCTAGTTCCTTGTATTCCAACTAAAATCTGGTGTGGTTTATGTCTGAAGTGTCTAATTTGGGATTCGTATTGGTATTTTTATGATAAAAATTCTTCATAATAAATGAAATGCTACTAGAATTACTCAGCAGCGTGCTCCCTTGCTACTGGAAAAGTGCAAGAGTGTCTCATGTAGTTTGCCAGACTTGGAACACAATTGGTCTGCCGTCACCGTTGTGCCAGTCATGATGACCGTAGAAATGAAACCTTGCAGATGAGAGTAGCCTGAAGCTACAGTATAGAGCCATGTGGGCCACAAAAGCCGCATTCCTTCCAGCTTGGATGGTCTAGGAGTGGCTTTCCAAAGGGATGTTTTCCACAGGACCTTCATCCCTGAGTCCTTGTGCCACAAGAAGAGGCAAACAGTATGGGTACCCAAGACCTAGGACTGCCCGGCTACCCCAGCTGGGGAGGAATAGTGTGGCAGCCTAACACATGCAGTGAAGGGCAAAAATGGTAACAGATAGATTACTGTGACCCAGAGCAAAGTGCTGGATTGTTTCAGGGAACTTGGGGAACCCCAAAGTAGATTAGTAGATTAAAGTAGATTAGAGGGATATTCTGTGGAGAATGAGAAAAAAAGATATCAAAGATTTGTTCAGTCTTATACGTTAGAAAAAAGGGCAGTTTGATAGGAAAAGGCTCAAGCTATCAGTTGTATCTTTATGGAAGACTGTATGGTTATTTATCTTTTTTTAATTATGCTTCAGAAGGAACATGGTGCTGCAATAAATAACATTAGGCAACATTAAAGGGAACAGCACAGAAAACTGACTGTAACGTGTTCCCCTCACCCTCTTCATTTTAACCTCCATAAAAGTGTGGAGTTTTCCATGTTGTTTGAGGTATTCAGGATTGTGATATTTCTGGAAGCAAGTGGAACACAGCTGCTTGCTGATTAAGGGGATACAGGAGATGGCAGGATTACATTAGTATGATGCATGTGCTGCTACTCAGGGACCAGCAAGTTCCCAAGTTTAGTGCCAGACACACACATACAGTTGCACCTGAGCACTTATAAAAATGTAGCACTTCCACCAATCCCTAGGCAGAGTTTATTATCATTTGTTTAGTAGAAAAAAAACCCATAAAATTCCTGGATAAGGACTGGAAAAGCACTGATACCTCCTTTAAAAGAAATTCCAGTAACTTTGAAGGATCTTTTTTTACTTTAAACTCTCAAGATGCCAGCTAGAAAGGGCATTTGAGCTGCAACATTATGTCAGCCAGATATTTTGCATGGTGAGAGCATTTAATTTTACGGGGTTTGCTTTGAGAGGTTTTCACTCAGCACACTTAGAAAGAGGTTTGCTTCCAGAAGGTCAAGGGAATGGCATCTCTCTGAAGTTTGCATCTTTCTTGAAGTTTGCATCTTTCTCAAAGTTTGACACAGCTTGGGTAGTCAAATTCACTGTGCTTTCTTGTTGTTTGGTATTTGGAAGCAAATTAAAGGGAATTGGTTAAGACTTTTTCTGCTGCAACTTTGGCCCTAAGGCTTTTCTGTAATCATGCTGGCAGCAATGTAACAATTTATCTTGCAGACAAGTCTAACAACAATGTCATGATTTTGAAAGCTAAACATATTTCTTTCAGCAGGAGAGAACTGCTGGGATTTTCATGTATGTTTTGCCTTTGTAAAAATAGAGTTGGAGTGTGAAACATAGATCATACTTCATGCTTATTAGCATTTTAATGGCTTCTCAATTGTTAACAGATTGGATATAGCTACTAGAAAGATAGGACTGGGTTGTGATTTACATCTACACTTTCCAATCCTGCAGTAGTCAGTTATATTGCAGTTTTAGTAAGTGTAATGTCAGGTCTTGGAAATAAATTTTCAACCCTTTGGAGAAAATAATGAAGACAATTATAAAGTAAAATGCCAATACATCCTCTCCAATATAGAATCATAGAATCATAGAATCACCAGGTTGGAATATCTTTGCAAACGGATAGTTCTGACTTGTTACTTTTGCAGAGCTCAGAAAATTCTCCCCAACAGAAATAATAATTAATGGTATAATTTGATAATGAAAGATTAAAGTACGCTGAACAACTTACATATAGTGTAAAGCAACATATCAAGTTAAACGACAAAGTGCATATTAATAGAGCCTGCCTCATCTGAATATAGGCTACTGTAGCCCCGTGTGTCATCTGTGGTATGTCCATATTTCTTCCTCTCATGTAAAGACTGGACTGAACCTAACCCCTACTTAATACAGGTGTTTAGGATCTAAACACTGGCGATGTACATGAGTCGTGCCTGTCTGGTCTGACTCTTTTGCAGTCCAGCACACGTTGTCCAATAATTATTCAGCCTGGCACATCCAAGCAAGCCAGAATCCAGAACATCACCAGGATCACCGGAATGTCCACCAGAAGGTGTTCTGGTGACAGGAGTATCATTACTGACGTGGCTGAAACAGAGTCAGGACTAGAAATTGAAAGATTCCTCTGTTCAGAGAAGTCATTATGTCACCCCATTACGGCAAACAACATTTTGAGGTTTTTATTCTGAATTTTCTATTTTGTCCGCCATTTCCTTATAGGCAATTGTCCACAGAGAAGATCAACAGGGAACTAGGTGCAACTGGCATTTGACCGTAGGATATTAATGTACTATCCTATGCTGGCTGTGTTATGGATTAGGAAGTCTCCAGCAGAAGATGAACAAAACTCATTGCTACGTGGTGCGTTTATTTCAGCAGAGGGGTTTTCATACAGTGGATGGAAACCTTCAGTATTTTTGTCTGTGCTGTATGGAAGGAGAGGGCTTGAATTTTCAGGGTGCTGATCCAATGCTTCATGACTTCTGGTGGACTATAGGGAAAACCACAAGTTTTGTTTGCTCTTTTTAGAAGAAAGACAATTGTCTGGAAAGTTCCCTTATATGGCTTTCCAGTACGCTGGCTTTTAGTTGGCTTATTTCAATCTACAGTTCTATTATTCTTCCTCAGAGTAGGAGGGTGACTTGAATACATTGGATTAAATATTCCAATATTGACTACAACTATATGAGGACAGCCTTTGTGTCCTGCTGTGTTAACTCTTTCTCTGAACCAGGGTATCCAAACTTTCTGGACTTGTAAATCATCAATCTAGTGTTATTACCTCTCCCGTATTGTGGAGGAAGAGGAGAAGGGGCCAAGAAATGAGTCGAACAGCTTTTCTCAGAGAGGGTATAACTCGAAATGGTATTGCAGAGTGCTGCTAGAAAGTGCCCTGAATGCACTTTCCATCACTTGGAAAATTAGATCTCTTCCTGTCAGAAAGTTAGACTCTAAAAATATAAAATGTCTGTAGCAGAGATTTCCAACTGCCAACAAAAGGTTCACTTTCATGAGGAAAATAATTTAAAATGCTTCCAAGTCATTGTGAAAAATACGGGCCATGACTATGTCTGCAAAACCCCATTGAGTTAAGGCACTGAAGACAGGAAAAATTGCATTCATGCTACTGTGATCATCATCTGTCCATTCAGCATCGTGCTCTCCAGGAAAAGACAAAGCTGGAGTGACAGCTCAAGGAGCAGCCTGCGCCTTTCTGTGTCACTGCTTGTGCTGACCTGTGGCACCACATAGGAGTGGGGGGGGGCTAGAGACATGTGAGAAAGGAAACCTTCTTTGCAGGTTTCTTTTTCCTCCTCTCTTTTCTTCATCCCTGAAGTCTTGATGTAAACTTGCTGTGAAAGATGCAAGTGGCTAAAAATAGTGTGGGTTTTGTGTACCTTACAAGCAAGTGAATAATTTTCTGCTGTAAGCAGGATGCCAAGGGACAGCAGAAACCTGATGGTAATGGCAGGTAAGGTACAATGATGGAGTGCAGTTTCCAGCCCACTAAATCAGTGGCAGAGTACTTGGCATATTTGCCAATGCTGCTGCAGCCAGAGAAAAGCCCTGGGGAAAGTCTCCCTGCATTTAAAAATTATACTTGAGATACATACTTTGTACTAGGAATTTGATAATTTATCCTTGCAGCATAGGAACACTGCAGTAACAAGTAATAGTTCTTGTTATAATACTTGTTGCGGCTTTGGCCTCTTGGATTTTCAGGTTCTTTGCTTCTAGCCAAGTGTATACTATATATGTACACACACACACATATCCACAAGTGTAGTTGTCTTGGGGGACAAAAGTTTAAAAATTAGAGTAACTGCTGGACAGAATCAAGGAAGAAACCATCATGATCAGTTCAGGTTTTTCTGTTTGTAACTCTTGTATCCTCAGCACTATATCTGGAAGATGTTTTATACAACAGCACATGAGACAGTTCTTAAATATAGGATTGTGCTCTGACTTCTGGACAAATCGGGAATCCACTGTAAAGATTCCCATTTTGACACTTTTCTGAGTATAAATCTCAGTGTTATTTAGTATCCTAATGCCATACTGACTATTAGAAGGAGCAGTTTCCATCATCTGAAATGAAAGCCTAATCATTTTGAGGTAAAACAGCAAAGTTCCCCTTGACTTCAGTAGGACAGATTTAACTCTCAGAGCTGTGCAGGATCGTAAGTCACCTGCTGCTACCGAGTTCCTTCAGCAGTGGGTATTTTTATCAAGTCGACCTCATTTATGGAGTTGCCTCAGAAAGTCCGCTTAGTCTCAAGAGAAGATGCAACTGAATTTCCTAATTGGAAAGTGGGGGAGGCTGAGTTTTACAAGAGGCATTTAGTGCTAAATAAGGACTAGAATAGTTTCCCTGGGGAGCTTGAAATCCTTTTAAAACTTTTATAGCTTCCTATTTCTTTGCCTCTGATTCCCACTGCCAGATGGAGCATTTCATGTTCCGGAAGGATGGACTTCTGTATCCTCACCAGGCTTGCTGCACAAGGGACGATGGAGAGAGCAGCCAGGAAAGCAAGTGGGCTGTTTGAGGGGTGGTGACAGCTATGCTGCTCATGAGGTGCAAAGAGACGGAGCAGAACAGTGTTTTGCCCCTCCTGTGCTCTGTATTGTTAATTGTATGACAAAGCAAGTCTGAATTCCTGACCTGAGTAATGGGCTGTGACTTTCATCCTCAATGCAGTGGTGTAGTATTTCCTACACGTGAGTTGGGGCAATCCCCATTTTCAATACACAGTGTGGGGTGACGTGATTGAGAGCTGCCCTGCAGAGAAGCACTTGGGGGTGCTGGTTGATGAGAAGCTTGACATGAGCCAGCAGTGTGTGCTCACAGCCCAGAAGGCCAACCATATCCTGAGCTGCATCAAAAGAAGTGTGGCCAGCAGGTCGAGTGAGGTGATTCTGCCCCTCTATTCCTCTCTTGTGAGACCCCACATGGAGTATTCTGTCCATTTCTGGAATCCTCAACATAAGAAGGATATGAAACTGCTGGAATGGGTCCAGAGGAGGCTACAAAGATGATCCAAGGGCTGGAGCACCTCCCATAAGAGGACAAACTGAGAGAGTTGGGCTTGTTCAGCCTGGAGAAGAGAATGCTCTGAGGTGATCTTCTGGCAACCTTCCAGGACCTGAAAGGGGCTACAAGAAAGCTGGGGAGGGACTATTCATAAAGGCTTGTGTTGACAGGACAAGGGGGAATGGGTATAGACTGGAGAGGAGCAGATTTAGATCAGACATTAGGAAGAATTTCTTCACCATGAGAGCAGTGAGACACTGGAATAGGTTACCGAGGGAGGTTGTGGATGCCCCATCCCTCAAGGTATTTAAGGCCAGGTTGGATGGGGCCTTGGGTAACCTGGTCTAATGGAATGTCCCTGCCCATGGTAGGAGGGGTTGGAACTAGATGATCTTTAAGGTCTTTTCCAACCCTAACTATTCTATGGTTCTATTCTATAACCTAAGACACGTGAATTTTCTACTCAGCATGTTTGTTTCTTCTGACATTGCAAGAAAAGCAGATTTGAGAGAATGCTTAGACCCTTTCCTCTGGGCGGTGAATGTAGTCTATAACCACACTGTCCTTCATTATGCAAATAGTTCATACAAATCTTCCTTCCCTCAACGTCCCTATTTAAATGTGCTATTTTGAACAAAAGGCCCAGTGCCATTTCAAGGACTAGTATTAGATTGTTCACATCATTAGTTTAAATGAGATTACGATTATACCATCTGCATTCTGTTGTACTCCATTCAAACCTTGCCATTGCCTTTGCCAAACACAACATCTTTTGGAGTGTTTCTGTGAATACCTTTTATCTGTGTCTCCAGCCTACTCAAAGATACCCCACTGCCTCTAATATCTGTGTTTAATTTCCATGACTTAAACATTGCTGGTTTGCTGGGGTTTTATGTCAGATTTTTTGTTCTACAGTGTGAGTATTTAAACTTGCACTTTTTTTTTCAAATCAGATTCCAAATTAACCTTGCATTGCTCTTTTTCAAGCATTCCCTGCTTGCTAGAATGCCCTGAAAATTAGCTAATTTTCTCTCATCCCTGACACTGGCAGCCATATCTGAAAGCCAGCTTCACCAGCTGGCAGAGTTCACCATCCAGTTGTTGGCCCTGCTGAGCACGCACGAGACTCAAACTAGAAGCCCCATGGTCCCCTGGCAGCAGATCTGTTGATAACTGCAAAAGGGAGCTATGTCCTGTGTCAGAGAGTTGAGCTTCTGTGAGCTGGAAGCAGCAATTCCCACATCTGCCCCTTCCATGGCAATGTGCTGCTTGGCACGCCAGCATTCCCAGGACTGGTTATCACCCAACTGCCTGTGCCATGCTTGCTCTCCCAGTGAGGTTGAGCTGAAGTCTAAGGTGCTCTTTAGTACTTTACAGTGAAGTCTGACTCACACTTCTTCCAACACCTTGCTTTATATATACTTGGACATTTCCAACAGTGCCTCCATTTTTATGTTAATGTTTCTCTTTGGTGAAGTTCACATTATCATAGAAGTCACAGCCCCGTGCTCTAGCTGCATTTAGCAGCTCTGCTGGTGGCAGTTCCCCACTGCTGTGTCCTTCCTCAAATCCCTTCTGAAGGTGGGTGAAGGTTGCCAAGCCTGGCACACCTAGCAGCCCACTCCTGTTCTGCATCTCATCCAGTTCCCTCTCACCTGGGAAGGTCACAACCATTTGTCCTTTGGCTTTCAGAGACAACTCTGGTGCCCAGTGATTAGGCAGCTGGGCCTTCCTTCGCCCTGATCATCTGTCTCTTGCCTGAAATATTTGCATGGATAAATAAGATGCTTGGGTGGAGCATTCTGAGGTGCAGCTATAGGAAGAAAGAGGCACTGAACCAGCCCTTTCCTTTTTTTTTATTTAAAACATCTGCAGACACACAAGCCGTTTGCTGGCTGCCCACTGTCATCCGGAAAGATTTTAATTTGAGGGCAGCTTGTGACACGTTTTGCATCATTTCTGTCATCAAAAGTAGAACTTCTGATTGCAGAAGACTGCATCCAGGATAAGGTTACAGTCATGTTACTTGTAACATGTAACACAGGTTGTTAAATTTACATAAAATTACACAGGGGGGACAGCACAACTTGCCTGCTGTGAACAAGACACATTCAGAGAGAACAAAAGTAGTTCCATTTACATGTGGGCATGCCTGAGCTGTTTGTTCCTCTGATTTTTCTAGGTCTTTCATTTCTTTCCTTATTAAAGGACTATCCATTCAGTGTAAGGAGTTTATTTTATGTGTATTTTATGGCTCTGTGTATTGTGAAGGCTTAAGGAATAGCAATAACCATACAACACAAAGTCGCAACACATCATGCGCACAGTGTGCAACACAAATCTTTTATTAAAGGGAGCTGAAAGATGGCCAGAGTTAAATTACTGACCTGAGTCTCAGGAGAGCTGAAAAATTCCCTGAGGTCTATGTCATCCCTCCTCAGCATTTTCAGTTTCCCATATATAAAAAAGAAATATTAATTCCTTTCTGAGTGTGCTGAATATTTAAACGGTAAGTTCTGTATACTGTCTTATGGCATATGTATACTCAGTACTTAGTTCAGCTGGCTGCAGTCTTTTATGGGGCCCCTAGATGCTACTAAAATTTAAATTATGAATCAGTAACTTTGCAATGTTTTCTGTCACATTCACCAAAGATCATCCTACTGAGGTTTGGAATAGCACGTGTTGATTAGACAAGATTTTAAATGTGCACTTAAAGTGTCATGGACAAAACCAAGCAATTCACGTGGCTTTAATAAAACATGTATCAAAACCAATGAGAAAGGTATCCAGCATCTGGCTGCATTCAGATTTTAAATATAAAGAGCATTTGGAAGAAGAGTACAGAACCCTGAGATTTAGTTTGTTACAGCTTTTGTGTAGACCACTATTAAAGATGGCTTGTTAATTTGGATATAGCTAAGCAGCATTTTGCATTGTACGTGAACATTTTGCTGATCTACATACTTAGAAAATTACATTACTTTCCAAAATGTTGGAGTTGTTTTTTTTTTCTAAGAGTGAAACCCATATTTTAATGTAGTTTCTGCATCAGTCTTGCCATTATAAATTATTAGAAATCTGTTCATTTTTTCTGTTTAGCTTCAAGTTTAACATATTCCTTTGAGAATGGTAATGGAAGCTAATGAGACTTGTGAAGAGCCTTCTGCTGTTTAGCAAGGAGCGGAAAGCTAAGATTCCCTTATCCTGTTTATGACCTGACTCTAAATGATACACATTGCTGGAGAGAAGGTAATTTAATGCCCATTATTACCATACAGTCCTGCACCTTCTTTGAAGCTCTGAGCTTCAAAATCAACTCCAGTCATGTATGTTCATTTGAAACCTTTGTCGAGCTTTTTTATCAAAACATGACACAGAGCTGCTTCTTAAACACCTTCAGTTTCTCACACACCCAAATTAACCACTTTCTCCTCATGTAACCAAAGGGAGAGATACTTTTGAGGTCAAGGCATATATAGTAACTGTTGAAACGTGACATAAAGAGAAGGAATATGCTAATTAGGTTACTGAAGCACTTTAAAAGGATTTGCTTCCCTTATAGAGTGTGCAACACAGCTGGCATGTTAATTCAATTGTAAAGTAAATTATTTAAACTAATAAATCATTAACTTTGCATTTTAGTGAAGTATCCCATTAAGATGCAGAAACATTGAAATTTGATGCATTTATGAAAGTACAAGACAATGTTCAGGATGTTTGTGAGGTGGCAGGTTTGGCTTCTCTTGTGCCTGAAGTCAGAACAATATATTCCTAGCTGTGGGCCCAATATGATCTACAGGTGTCCTACAGCCCAGTTCCTTCATCTGCTGACCTTTCTACCTAATATATGGGCACGTGATTCAGCACTTGGCTACTGGGAGAGTGGAGAGCTTGTAAAGGCTTTGCAAGCTGTGAGGGAATTTGGTATTCGAAGTAATTTCTTTGTGGACAGACACAGGGGAACATTTTATGACCCCTTGCTTTTCTTATAAACTGAGCCTTCCCTGCGAGTTTGATCTGTTCTCCCTTCCCTGCTTCTCAGCTATGATGCACACAATGCTAACTTTGGGTGCATGGAGCTATTTCTGTTGAAAAACTGTTCTGTGTTCCGCAGTAGTCCCTTGCTCCTTCTGGCCAGGTAGACATAGAGCAGGGTCCTTGATGGCTTGTTACCAGGCATTTTTCATTAGTAGGTGGTAAAAAAAAAAATACTGGGTAAAACTATGGCATATCTTAACTGTATTTCTTACAAGGAAATTATACATTCATAACATCACTCTAGCAAAATCTATCCAATGCCTGAGGGAGTCAGAAAGTCACCAGTGCCCTTGGATGAACCAGCTGACCAGCAGGTTAGAAGAGATGGCAACATCTCAGGCACAGTAAAAGGAAAATTCAGACTTTGCCCATTCCTGGATCTTTGACCTAATTTTTAAGTCAAAGGACAGAAGAAGCTGAAGCAGAACAATGTGAAAATTAAGGAAGGAGTCCTCACAGGTCCTGTTACCCTTTCATTCAGGTTTCTGCTGCACCCAAATAAAAGCACACTGGCTAATTCATATATAAATCACTTTAAAGGTAATGCATTGAGTTCAATATACCTTTGGCTGGTTTCTTGCTAGCTTCAGAGTGTAAGGAAGTGTCAGGAGGCCAGGGAACTTTTCTGTGATAGTGAAAGTCAGAGGAACATGGCATCTCTAAGGATTTGGACTTCTAATTGCAAATCACCTTGAACATTAGCAGAGCTGAGATTCATACAGCAGGTTTCTATAGTTTGTATGTATATTATAGTAACTCTGGCAGCTGAATCAAAGGAAACCATGAGAAGATTATCTCTACTGGATGTGTTCTTTGTTTGTTACATAAAAGTCTACTATTAATAGCAGCTGTACACACACTTCAAGGAGGATTCTCTCTTTGTATGACATCCTGGAGGAGATTGGGCTGACTTCCTTATTTGCTAAAGAGAAGGAGGAGGACACCCGTTCTTAATATGTACCAAAAATATTATTAAGTTCCCAGTGCTACAAGCAGCAAAATCTTCTAACTGATCCATAGAAGTGAGGTGAATTCTGGAATCCTCCATAATGTGTTTCAAATATTTGACAGCATTTTTTTTTAAAGTTTGTATTCCTGCTGTGCAAAGAGATAAGGAAACTAAATCTCCAGAGAAACATCACTGACAGTAGTATCCACTGTGTGTGGAATTGGTATGCAACTATTGGTAAGAAAACAGTGTTAAAAAACAATAAGAGATGGGCCAATAAAACCATAATAAAAAGAATGTACTTAGGATGCTCAGAAAAGCAACTGGGATATTGAGGGAAAGTGTGTCCCCTATTCTGACTATACACCAAACTGTAGGTGCAAACCTGTGCATCCCTTGGAAATCATGCACAGGGAACTCCATTACAGCCAGTTTTAGTTTTTGAAATGTTTTACAGCCTGTACAGTGCCAGTAACTTAGAATTTTTGATATCCTGTAAAGAAGTTACATTTGTACAAAGCCCAAAGAGTTTTGCTCACAGGCACAGCCAAGCTGTCCTGAACCGGCAGTGTGCACAGATGGGTGTGAACAGACAGCTTGTTACTCAACTATCAGTAGACTCAAACTGCACCAATGCAGCACTGCGTGCTCTAAGTAAATGTCTCCTTGAATCCAAACTTTCAAGACAGCCTTGTGACTAGTGGGTTCTAAAAAGTAGAACTTTTTTCCCAAGCACTGCATTTTAGTACTTTTATAGTAGCACAGGATGCATTTTGATCTGTGTTGACATGCTGCCTCTTAGGAAAGTCACTCCATTCCTCCCCTGAATCTTGAATTCCTGAAGTTGCTGTCATGTTGATACTGTAAGTCAAATGTTGCTGTTAGGTAAACACCACATTTCTGAATAGAGTTGCTGCCTACATCTGGGTCATTACTGAGGATCATATTAGTGAGCACTGAGCACTGGCTGCCACGTCAAAGATGCCTGGATCAACGGAACCTAGTAGTATCACAGGAAGGAAGGAACCAGCTTGGCAAAAATGTGATGGAGCGTATGTGAACTTACACAGAGGTTTAAGTTAGAATATAAAACTTAAGCCAATCTGTCCTGCTTACAAATCTGATCTGCTTAAATTACTGTGAGGAAGAGGGAAACAAGAATACCATTAAAATAAAATCCTGTAGTATTATCAATAGCACGCCTACTGCATTTCAGAATTGTGTTAGTTGCAGTTAATGTGCAGTGGGTGCTAAAGAAATATTTAAACTATCTTTCAAGGATTTAAATGAAAATTGGCTTCTATAAATACCAGTTGGTTTACTTAAATGCATCCGACTGTGACAAAGAAGTGGTAGGAGGAGAAATAAATCAAAAAGAATTAAAATGCATTTGTTTTGATAAGTGACTACCGATTTCACTGAAAAGCCATATTGGGTTGAATAAAACTGGTTAATATTTGCTCATTTATTTAAACCATATTCTTTCCATACATCAGTATCATTTCCACTGTTAATGAAATGAATTCAATTAAATGGGTTCAGCAAAACCATATCAATTAGAAAAAGTAAACTGGCAACAGTAGTGGTAACACCTCAGTCTTTGATGCAAAAAGAATAATCCCATTGAAATTGATAAAATAAACACAGAATTAATCCCAGGTACTGGACTGAATATAAATGAATTGAGGAGATATCCTGTATGTGCAGATTGTGCAGGTTTACACTGTATAGTACATAATTATGAGCAGCAATTAAGCATAACTCTTGAGCATGGCTGTAACTGTTAATATATGTATAGCTGTTATTTGATAAATCCAGCTGGGAGTTGCAGGAGTTTGGGAATCTGGCATAACAGCATTGGAAAGAAAAGTGGAAAATCAAGGCAATGCGGAAGGTCAGAATTGCACGGCGAGGCATGTTCTTGTAATGTTTTGCCATATTATTATTTAGTTTCTTTTATATAGTTTTAAACCTTTGCATAGTTTTTGGTGCATTAGGCAGTGGGGTTTTTTTGTTTGATTTAACAGAGACATAACCGAAGTATATTACAAAGCCAAAGATTTAATAGAGAGAGCTGCTTTATGTGACCTTCCTGTTCCTTGTCCTCTTCTAGTTTTAAGAACATACAGCTATGATTGAGGCAAGGCCATTTGCTTTGGGCAAATGGGTACCATCCGGTTACCGCCAGAGTGTGACTTGCTCTGGTCGTGTTTCATTTGGGCACAAAGACGTTCAGGCAGTACAGAAATTTATAGGAATGGTGCTCTTGAATTCAGGAATCTCCAGTTTCATCTATGCAGGGCAGGTAGCTCAAAGAGCTCGTGAGGAATGGGATTAAATGCATTTATTCTTGTTCTCCAAGTTCAGTTCTAGAGCTGTGGAGCTGCATTCCCTGCCCCCAGTCAGAGGTTTCCAATCCCGGTGCCCACTTCTGTGGAGTTTTTGCAATGAGATTTGTAGGTAGCAAAGGAAGAAATTAAAAGAGATGCATTTTTCCCTAGCTGGGAAACTTTATTGATTTGTTCTGATTTCCATATGTCCTGCATAAAGAAAGGACCATGTGAACATTTTTTTTAGAATCAAGACATTCTGATTTTAGAGGTCACTGTCCTGTCTCAGCAGAGTTGTAAGGTGCATTTTGTATGTTTGAGATGGCTCCCCCACAAAAGAATGAAAAAAAAACCCAGAACTTGATTTGTCTACTCTTATTTCTTAGCATATTTCCTATGCAGGGTTTTTACTCAGTTAAACCAATAGATCCATTCTTCAGCATATGAAACTGTCAGAGATACAAATACAAGCAATAGTTTTATCTAGGGCATGAGTACGGCACCAATAAGTCTATGATTTTAGCCCAGAAGAGGAGCAGGTTATAGAGTTTGCTCTGTAATAAACTTTTTAGGCTACCACATCCCTTCTCTATAGCTTAATATCTCCTTGCTTTCACAGTAATAAAATAACTGAACAGCTGTTAGTGAAGTACAAGTATATATATATTTGAAGCAGAGTCCCTTCTCATACTGAGAAGAGATGTTGATCTGTTCTGTAACATCATCTTTTCCAGATGGCTACGCAGAATGTGTTGCTGGTTTGGTTCACTAATGATTTTATAATGTATTTTAATCTGACACCACAATTGCCTAGATCATCCTTACAGATATATTTCTTAAAAGCCAAATAAGTATCTACTAGTACCCCATCATCTGAATGTAATTGGAGGAAGCCAAAGGCATCCTACCTGCATTAATCAACTGTAGATAAGCTTAATTAATCTCTCAGATCTAAATGGAAAAAGAGAAATGAGAGCTATTTGCTTGAAAGCCAGTATAGTAAGCTTTGAAAACATAAAAGCCGTCCTGTTTACAGGTAGGGATGTGTAATGTCTGGTGTCTTGTTTAAAAACTGTTCGTGTCTGTGAAGGAAACACAGCCAAGCACTAGGGGCTTGATTTTGTTTCAAAACATAATTTCACTCCAAAGACAGAACTTGCCTGAAGCTCAGCTGTGTATATGAGAGTCCATCACTAAAACCTCACAGTACTTATCTTCTTTACTAACTCTTCATCACTTGTTTTCCTAGGAGAGTAAAAGTGAATGTGTCATTTTTATTAATATTTTATCAAATTTATAGAGATTAAATGATGTAGAGTCGTAACAGGATACCCAATTACAATCTCCTTTTAAGACGCCCAGTTTTGCAATAACTGTATTACACTTGGGTGGCTGAACCCAAGTAGAAATAACCATCATAGCTGAAATTCAGGTGCAAATAACAAAATATTTTTAAACCAGGTTGTTGTGCCTTAAGCATAAGATAAACAAGAGCCCCTTGTTTACATTTTACATTTTACATTTCTCTCATGTTTTGTGTGAGGGTATATCTGCCAAACATTGTTACGTAGCTGGTAATCTCAACTTCAGGAAAGGGAGCTTTTGTCTTCTTCATCTTCTTCCTGGCAGAGTAGGTATCTTCTTTGTGCTAGCAGATTCATGAAAATTAAATCCAGGGGGATAATTATTTTGTCCAGTGTAACCAGTCTATTATGAACTATTAGATCTCATTGACTCTGTTGAGCTCTGTAATTTGTGCTTAGTTGAAGCATGCTTTCCAGCACGGCCTCAATGGTTGCTTGGAAGTGATACAAAGACAGGAAAAAAACCCACTTCCTTTAATAGTTTTTTCCAGTGGTTAGTCACCCTCACTGTTGCAAATTTCTGCTTTATTCCTAATTATAACTGCCTGGCATCAATTTCCAGCCAGTGGTGTTGCTTGGCGCAGAGGTGGATGCCTCCTAGGTCTCTCAGTCTTTCTGTCACATAATTGATTTTCCATGAACAGCACAAAGTAAGGCTGAAATTAGCCCAGCAAAGCAATAACAGACATGTTGGATCAGGGAACCTTCCTGCAAGATATGAAGGTAATTTTTTATCCTATTTATTCTAATATTTTATTGAGCTTTACATCAGGTTAGCGGATACTCTTTAACCGTGACTTCCTCTGAGGCAGCACATTGTTGATGTTAATACTGAGAAAATATATTAATCATTTGGCCTCTAGCACACTCTGCTCTCATTCTCTCCCTAACTCATTCTCCCATTTCTCAACAGGATGGTAATCGACATGCAATTTTGCTATCTCGCTGATGGTTCAGACACATGTAATCCAGATCTCTGTTCCACAAACACTGACTTGTAAAACCAGTGTCTCTGGATTGCTTTAGGCTCCTCTGCATGTAGGTGCACATCCTTTGCAGGTCTAATCGCATTGTATAGGCATAGGGATACATATGCAGATGGTCTCAGGCACTACATCATGTTTAGACAGTAGCATTAGTTGATAGCAGGAATTGATTTACAAGGTCTTTTATGTTTTCATTAAATGGATCATTTACGCACTTTGTTTTCAAATACATGTGCTTTAGGTCTAGTTGTAGCTCTTCCCACATGGAATTGGCTGGAATTGTATAGATCAGAACTCAAAGAATAAAAGGAAACCATGTTAAAGTTCCACCAGTTTTGTGCGTAAATCAGTAACTAACAGTATCCAGTGCATTCCTGTACACCTAAGAAATTCACACTGGCTGAAAAGCTCTGAAGATTTAAGAGAGGCCATTGAGGCTGTTAATGTTATAATCAGAGATCCCCTGGTCCAGGATGCAATTCATGGTCAGAAGAATCTAGTAATGGCATCCCAGGATGGACAAGTGCCAGTAACTCAGATTTTTAGCACCCCACATATTCCAGTCTTGGAATATGTATGTAATCCAGGAATCTCAACATGGAGTCTGTTTCTTTCAACTATTTGATCAGTTCCACTTAGTTTAAATGGGGGTCATAACTCTAGAAATACTGGCGTGTCAGAAATTGGTTTAATACTGAGTCAGAAGAGAGAATGTTTCAACATTTCCTGTAGATTGGAATTAAAGGGAAATCTTGTTTTAGAAAATTTCAGGAGAAGTAAATTTAAGGAATTTTTTTTAAAAAAAAATTCTTATTTTTATTTTCTTTCCATTATTAGGACTGTTTCCTAAACTTAATTTTCCTTTTAATTATCAGAGATAATTACTGATACATATTATTACAGGGCATAGCAGCCCATTACCACTGCTGCACATTGCACAGCAATCTTACATGTCTACCACATGGCTGCACCATTGATAAAACTTTTAGGACTGACCATTATAAACAGAAAAATAACAGCAGAAAAGATGCTTTTATTAAGTTAATGTTAACTTTGAAGTACTAGCATAGTATAGAGTGTGTTTCAGTCATTATATTCACAGTTCTAGTTTGGTAATTTAATATTTTCTCTCCTATAAAAAGATCATTACTACCATGCCAATCTCCTTAGTAATAATCTAAAAAAAAAAAGCAAAATGTTTTATTTTTCCAAGTCTTGAAGGATATGCTATCAAAAATTTGATTCCAGTATCCACTCCACAAAACTTGGAACCTGAATGTCACCCTTCTAATCCTCTCACTTGCCTTTTGTGACAGAGGGTATGGCTGTATGTGTGGGTGGATTAAAAAAACTAGAGTTTCAGTGAATTCTAGATAGGATGCCAAATGTCAATGCTGTCTTGAAAGCACCTTTATTATCAGTGATAGCTTATCTGGTCTCAGATAAAGCAAAATTATTCAAAACATCTTCATAAAAGCATCTGTTTGTCTTTCCTCTGCTAAATGGCAGCTTATTGATTTCTTCACTGTGCTATTACAGTAGCAGAATTTGAAATGTTTTGAAAACATCCCTGAGAGCCACACAACAATAATTAACCGCATAGCAAGTGCTGAGCAGCAAGTAGCTGATAATGACAGAGTCTAATGTCGACTGAATGCAATTAATCATGGATACTACCCATAGAGCTTTGGATTTATACTCAGTTATTATAAAACACTGATGAGGTCCCCTCTCGATCTTTCACAATGTACGTATTAAGAGTATCTCTTCCGCATAAGCAGAAGAAAGCAGAAGGAATGCTTTGAGACTTGTGTTTCTTAATATGTTTACTATTGCTCCATTATGCAGCTAGTGGCTGGTATTCTCCTAGGAAGACGGTATCATAGAGAAACAGGAGCACTCTATGCTCCTAATCTTTTCAGCAGAGGAGACAACAGGCAATACATATGCATAGTCCCTAAGTGGCAAATAAGTGACAGTGTTTTAATACAGGATACCTTTACACAACCTAAAACGAACCTTTCTTTGCCCAGCTTTGCTTAGAGTAAATAACCATGATCAGTGCTGTGTGTATACCGGTGGCTTAATAGTTCATATAAAATTGCACTCGTTCTTTTCCTTCTCTGTTGTTCCTGCCATCATGTTCCACTTGATCAATCTACTTTAGTAGCTGTTTGGCACTTGACAAGTGACTAGACTCTTAACCCTGAAGTGAGTTCAGAGCAAGGAAAAGGGCAGAGTAGTTTGTCATGTTACAGCACACTTTCAGTCGGACCTGAAACTCAGCATGGGTGAGTAAAGAGGATCTCAATATTCAGAATTGGATCTCTTCAAATTCGATTCAAATAAAACTCACAGTTTCAGCTAAGCACCAAGAAATGAAACAGAAAAAATAAGTTTCTAACCTGAAGGATGGTAGATACCCATTCCTAGTCCTCAAGGAATTCATAGTTGGAAGACAACCTTTTCTCCTCTTCTGTGTACAAAAGAAAAGTGCTTACCTGTCTGCTTTAACTTTGGAATTGAATGTGAAACAGTAACTCCACTAATAGTCAAGCCATCTGGCTGATGAAAGGTGTAGTTACTGGCAGGCTGACAGTAAGTCTTGTACACTGTACACTCTTAAATGTTTCAATGAATATGGAAAGTGAAATAGATCACTTGAATCTTACTGTTCTTTGTTGGTCACCAGCCAATTTCTGGTGAAAGTCTACTGAGGAAAGCAAATACTCTTCAAGGACCTGTAAGAAAAAACACAGCAACAAAACACTTCTTAGAAGATAGCGGTGAAAAAAAGAGTGAATAATGATTGTTGATACGGGTGGAAGAATTTGTTTTTTATTAATTTTGGAGGTCAAGCAATGAGTGTTCTTAACTGGAAGGGGTATAAGTTTCTTGATTTTAGGCAGAAACTAATATTAAACTGATGGAATGGCAAGTAAAACTCCCATGTAGCCAGGCTGTTCCTCAGCTGAACTTCTCAGAACTGGAGCATATGATATGGACTGTTGTTTTCAGTAGGTTATTATATGATATGCAACTTTTGTTTAATTTTCTGAGGTAACTCCTATCTCCTGAAGGTATTTCATAAGAAAAGTCATGAAAACAAAGCGAGATATGTGATTGACAATATTTCACTATGTGTGTAAAGAATACTGGGGGGGGGGGTGGGTTGTTATTATCTCTCTTTTAAGGCATTCCTTCCTAGCGCTTTGGAAAGTGATAGATGGACATTGGTCTCCTAATGCCTTGCTGTAAGTGAAGTGTGATTCCCTTGTGCCTGATTTCTACAGCTAAACAGAAAAATGCAACTCACTGCAAATGCAGTTTTCAGATAACACCAAAAACTTTAGAGCATGTGTAGCAATTATGAAGTCTACACAACTTTGCACAGAAGTAGGAAGTCCTTATTCTAATATCTTAATCATCTTGTATTTGTGAGGTTTTAGTACTCCTGCTTATTCCAATGGATTTCTTTTAATAACATCTTTCTGACTGGAATGTTCTTTTGCAAACACAAAAAAATGAAAGTGCCATATGACAATAAATTAAAAAGCAGAATAAAAAAACAAGCAGTAGAGAAGGTCAATTCCTTGACTGACTTTTCTAGAGTTGTCTCCAGAAGTTAATTTTATGTCTGTTTTAGTTACCAAAAAATATTGAGTTTGTTTCTCAGAAAAATGATCTTTTGAAAAATCCCCAGCACCCCCATAGCTAACTAACTAACTAACTAACTAGATAAATAAAGATTAAAACCAACAGAAGGGGAAAATTTTTACTATACAGGATTTTTTTTTCAAAGACGGTATTTGTCATGTGTCATTCTAGTCTCATTAAAGTAGAAGACAACTCTAAAGCCAAAGATACCTGGAAGATGAAATGATCATCTTCTTTCCTGTCACTTACCATTTTCTGTCTACTTGTTTTTTGGTTGTTATTTTTCCTAAAGCTAGAATTCAGTGCAATACTCTGGAAAACAAGAGGACTGTGCAGGCATTTTTTCATTCATGTGTATCTTTTTTGTTTTACTCCTAACTGGACTGAAATCTGTCAGTTTTGCCATTGGCATTAGTGAAAGCGCCAACAAGAGGTTTTATTGAGTTAAATGTCGTATCTATCTAACATCAACATGGTATTCATATTTTTACCTTGTTAGGATAGTAAAAAGTATCAAAAGAGAACTGTTCAAGGAGTTATGAAGTATCAGTAATACAGTAGTTGTACAGTCTTTTTATTGTCTGCCTTATCACTTATTATCAGTACTTATTTCACTTCTCTCCACTGCACAGCAAATGCCAAGCAAGCAGCAGAATTTTACATCATTTTCTGCAACACCTAGAAACATTGTCCCTTTACTTCTACCAGAGTAGCTGCTGTGAGTCTGAATTAATGACTCTGTATGTGTGTTATGTTCATGATGGACATTAAGTCTTCCAGGTATAATTTTCTGTAAAGAAAAAGTCATTTTATTTCCAGCTGAATAGGCAGTCTATCATACTGCCCAAGTAAAACAAGGTTATTATTCGGCTTTTCACCAAGTTGTACAGTATAGAAAGGTCATATTTTTAATAGCTTTGTACTCCATGGTAATCAAATTTGTAAGCCTGGAGAAATAAACTACTTGAATATATCAGTGTGCTCTGTGCACATTTTACCACTGTTGTTCTGTTCATATGGTTCCCCTCCTCCATGCTGGAACAGCAGAGCAGACTATGTTTTACTCTTCTCTTGGTTATTAGCTTTGTATATTAAGATATAATGTACTTTTCATATAAGAGCAGGACTAGGTAATTTGAACTGTTTCTTGCTAGACTCCAGTTTAACCAAAAGATACTGTTCTCAATCAGGTGTCTGCTGACAAACAAGATTATGTTACGGTAAACCTGGGTGCATGTAAGTGTTAATAACTTGCTTGAATTAACAATAATTAGAAAGAACACCTGCTTTTAAAAGTCATTTTTCTTCTGGTTGACTGGGCAGTGCATTTGTGGGAAATGGATGCTGGTTACATGTAAATGAAACTTCTGAAGTTTTCTTGTGTTTCATTTTTAAAAATAACCATGCTCTGATTTGCATCAGGAACAATCCAGCTTGGTTATTTTTCAGCAGCACCTATCTGTCCAAAAGGAGCTATGAAAGAGAAAATTTTGCATGAGCACTTGGGCTATCTATCTTCTTAAACATTAGATTAAGCTGAGATTTTTTTGATTTTATAACAGCGGTTATGAATTGGCTTAGAGTCAAGGTACAATCTGACTGGTGGGAGGAGATGAATTATTAACCTGTAACACAACAGCTGGGAATTGGGGCTGCCAAGCTACCCTTGGTGCAATGTGTATTGATGGCTTCCTGATGACGAGCTTTTTGTCTGTCTCAGAAAAGCTGAAGCTAGTTGTAATAGTCACACAGCTTAGGTAATGATACCTTTGTGGTCATTGCTATTTCACCTTGCCTGCAATTCAGTCGGCGTTTGACGTCTACATCCTCTGGCCATGCTCACCTCTACAATGAGGTGAGGCTCAGATCCTTAGTCTCTCTTACATTTAATTACTAAAGTTGTTACTCAATACTATTTAATATCTAGTCAGAAAACCCAAGTAATATTGTCATGGAGACAGAAATCTTCCTCACTTGTTACAGATTTCATTGCTACAATGCACTACTAGAACTGCGCTTTATGTTTTGCCTATACAACATATGTTACAAAATTTGAATCCAAACTACCTAAAAATGTTAATTTAAACTGGATTGTTAAATTATACGATGGAAAACTCTTATTCACAATTAAAATTATCTTCATTGGATTTAGCTTAATTCACTTTGGAAATGTCCGCGTAGAATTGCAATGCATTTTAATTCATCAACTTAAAATTAATTGTAGTCCACCTGAGCATTGCTTGCAGTATCTTCTGTCTATAACATGTTGTCTGATAAAAAGCCTTGCTTTGTCAAACTGGTGCTTTTCTTAAGCATTAGAGGAGCAGCAACATGTTTTAGCTCTGTTGAATAGTGCTTACCTCATGACTGGGTTTCATCGTAAAATACTGTAGTCCTCAGGACTCACGTGTACAACACATACATTTCTGTCTGTTCCAGCATGATCTAGGTCTGCTCCTGCAACTGCTTTCATAGAATCATAGAATCATAGAATCACCAGGTTGGAAGAGACCCACCAGATCATCAAGTCCAACCATTCCCACCAATCTATAAACCATGCCCCTCAGCACCTCATCCACCCACACCTTAAACACCTCCAGGGAAGGCGAGTCAACCACCTCCCTGGGCAGCCTGTTCCAGTGCCTAATGACCCTTTCAGTGAAAAATTTTTCATGTAACAGGAAACCCCAGCCCAGCAGAGCACGATTAACCTAAGCACAAATCTGTCAGCTTGCAAGTCTGGTGGGCTGGAGGCCCTCCTTTACATTTTGAGTAAGTAGGTCACAGAAGCAACAGCTTTTGTGAAGTGAGCCTGCATAATTTAGAAAATTATCATTTTGAGAGAATTAAATGGATACTTCAGCATGTTTGAGAAAGATTTTTCCAAAGTAGAGTCTTTGGGTGTGCATTGGAAAATGAGGAAAATGTAGTACATTTGGATCTTACTCATTTTTTTTCTAAGCTTTATAGTTTTTAGCCATCTTTTCTTCCAATCACCAGTTTTTCTTGCCTATTGAAAATTCTTAAATATAGCCCACGAAACAATACATTTGGTTCAGAGGCATTTTTCCCCTTTCTTTGGAGAAAAAAAAAAAAAAGAAAAAGTTGTTCTTGTGCCCACTTATTCTAAGGTAAATTTCAGTTTCAGCAAATTGTCAGTAAGTAACTTGTGTCATCATGTAGAAAATAGGATTTAACTGAACAAAAATGTCAGCAGATTCTTGCTGTTAGAAAATAGGTATCAGAAAATTTTAACACATATGAAATGGTGTCACTAGCATAATTACATTGAAAGTTCTGTGCCTTTGTGCTGCCGTATTCATAATAAGGTCACCATAATCTTGGTGACGACCAGGTACTGAGCATCACAAATCATTCTTTTGAGATGCAATTACAAACATTTACAAGATGACACTTTTTTTTGTCTAAAGATAAATTTAAACTTGCATAACTTTATTTCACCAAGAAGTACTCCAGGACTGGATTGAAATCTTTGAAGAGATAAGTTATTTTTCCATTAAGATAGGGGGAAGTCACCTTCCGGTTCTTTTAAAAGAATGAAATAGATCTCTGAGTGAAGAATTGAATTGAGAAAAGGCTGATTTTAAATACTTTGTCTTTATTGTGCAGAGGGCTTCAGCTTGTGACTGCTCTGCAGGCAGTGGTTGTGCGCAGCCAAACAAACAGCCCACGACACTGGCACATCACTCGTGTGGCAGACTGCAGTCTGGATGAGGTGATGGATTGCAGTCAGCTTGCAGGGGATATTGCACATGGACTCTCTGTGTCTGCAATCAGGCCATAAAAATGTGGCTTCCAAAATTTCTCTTTAAAGAAGTGTGAACTCTGAGTCATTTGATACACCCATCTTTGGAAGCAAAGCTTATGAAGACAGGCATTAGAGATATATTTTCATATCTTTTGGTGTTTGTCTCCAAAAATGTCAATTAATATGCTCCTTATTGACTCATGTACCTGAAATGTTATGTGATGTCTCTGCCTTTTCCTCTTGTTTGGTGCCTGTTATTTCTCCTCTTCTCAGACTAGTACTGCAGGACAGGAGTAGCACATAAGCAGGAAGGAGGGGGTTTGCACATTGGTGATGTTACAGTCCCAGTACACTCAGTCAAGCAATTGGACTGACTAGTGCTTCCCTGCAAAGACCTCCATTGTCTTCTGGATGCCAGCCTCAACCAAAGAGACATTACAAAAACAAACAGAAATAAGGTCATTCTCTGAAACTTGCACCCAGAAAATCTCATTAAAAGCAAACTGATCTTTCTACCTGCTTACAAGTGCAGAAAAAAATGTCTGTCATTCACTCTGTGCAGTTGTTATCCCCATGCAGCAGCTGGAGCTATCGAAACACTTCAGGCTGCTCTCCCAGCTCGTGACCTGGGATTCCTTTAAAACACGCAGAATGTTTTGTGCAGTTCCACACCAGCCATGTGGACTTTAAATCACAAAGACACTATCCCAACATAGTGATGTGATGATCTGGAAGCCAGAACTTTATTTTGGTGGCTGGAAATGTGTTTTTAGTTTAGGAATTGTCAAATTTAGCCAGGAACAAGTTGTAATTCACAAGCAGTGCACTGTCTGCATTCTGGTCGTTGTAAAAATGGTTAAAAGAGTGTCTGGAAGTCATGAACACAAAGGACAGAGAAAGAAAAGGGACAGTAAGTAAATTAAGTAAATAACAATAAAGGAAGACTACATGAATACTAAGGTCTGTGTTACAACATACCTTTTCTTTATATTCTCTTTAAAGTTAAAAAAAATATGCATCATTAGAGAGGCAGGTTGTTTGTCTGTGACAACACCAGTCACACTTGAAAGGAAATATTCAATGAGCATAAAATCCACAAGTGCATAAAACCTTAATTTTGTTTGATATGAAAAGGGATCTAGCATTGCATTTCCCTGCTGCTTACAAACCCTATCTCATTAGGGGTGATTCCACGGGACCCACTGTAAAGAACTGAAAAACAAGAAGTCTGAATACAGCAGGAAGTTGGAAGGTATGTACAGGGAGAAAGAAGCAGGAAAACCTGCTGCAGATCCCAGCAAGATGGAAAAACTGGCAGGACTGTATTTGTTGCATGATGAGAACATGTGACGTGTGGAGACCTGGTGAAAGACAGGAAAAACTCTTAAAACTTGGGATTTCCAAAGCCACTGGAGAGGATGAATGTGTGATCAGCACTCTAAAACTTCTGCACAGTCCTTGATTTTAACAACTTGATGTTTTCTGTTGTTTAATATCTGTAAAATAGTCTGCAGTCTGTGCTTGAAATAGCTTCGTGGGTGTAAAAGAGCAGTGTCTAAAGTCAGCCTACCCACTACCCTTCATTTTTCTTAGCTTTCTCCTAGGCCAGGTGAAAAAGGACAAAACCAAAACATTATTTCATATTGAATAACTGGGACATATGACTTTCCAGTATTTCAGACACGTTCTTTGCTGTGTCTAGAGCCGAGTGCATTTTCAAGTAGCTTGTGCTGCTGTGGGTGGCTGTCTCTGGGGGTATCCAACAAAAAGCAATGACCAGTTAAGGCAAGGTAGAGGTAAAGGGAAGGTGTGGTGAATACAGATATATGTTGAAAGGCTGGTATGCAAATAATTTTTTATGGTGTGGTGCCAAATCCATAGTCCCAGTGCATATTAAAGGTTGAGGTCAAATCTATTTCTGATGTATTTTACACAACACCATAAAAAGATTCTATACATGGAAAAAGAGGGTACTGACAAGACTACCAGAAGCAACCTACCCTTGTCTCCCCCGAGCACTGTTTGCCTGTAAAAGTATGATAGGCTGCATGATAGTGCAAATGGTATGTATCTAAACTGAAAGAGAAATCACCTAGTGATTTCTTAATTGCATTCACTTGTATGGCTAAAGAAATAAGTTCTCTTAAGATTTCAGGCAGAATTGAGAATTGTGTATGTATTTTGTAAGGGCACAGCAAAAAAAAATGAGTGTGAGATCCAGAAAGGAAATTTCATACTATGAAGTAAAACATTTCAGTGAACAAAGCAAAATATGAATAGTGTGCTTATCCAAAGCCAAATTCAAATGTTGTTGTGAATGTGTTTCTGATTGTCTGGATCACAAGAGGCATTGCTGATACAAGAGCTGTCTGGGAAGGAAGTATTTGTGTTTACAGGCATCTGAGAAACACACAGAATTGAAAAAAGTGTTGAGGGGACACAGTAAGGTTTCTTTTGCTTGGTTTCTCTTCCTTTTTTACTTAAATACTTGTATTGCAGCACTGAGACAGCAAATGGTTAATAGCCAAAGACAAAACCCACTGTGACCGTCAGGTCTCTGTGCAATCATCAGCAGAACTAGCTATTCTAGCCAATTTAATAGCTTGAAAATGAACTCATTAGTGGTCTTTTATCAGTGGAAAAAAGTCTATTAAATCCGGATGTGTGAAGAAGCAGTACAGAGGCTCATTTCCATCCCACTTGTGACCTGAACAAATCAGAGAAATGCTTTTCAAGGAACAGGGTCAGGCTTGACTGCAATAAGATATTTTCTACACACGGCACCCAACTTGTATCTTTCCTTCAACTTTCTGATGCAGTTAATTTTAATTTACAGTCTATTTGTTGCTCCCCACATCTCTCCTTCTCACCCCCTTCCCAGTACTGCTGTCATCCATAAACATGTAGGCTGTTTATTCTTTATAAAGAGAAATGTTCTACAGTCTGTTGTATTTCTTGATTCACCTGCCCTCTGGACTCCGCTTCTCACTGACAGAGACAATAAGATTCAGATCCTCATCTAAGGAAACTAAGGACTGCAGCAGAATGATGCTGATTTACATCAGCTTGGGATCTATAGTGAGTGATGGACACAAGCAAAACATACTTCGGCCTTGTTGCTGCCTCTTTGGTGAACAGAAAGATACACTTCCCCCAAAAGAGACTAAAGTACTGTATCTTTTGATTCTGATGTGATACGTGCTATTGAGTGAGCTAACAAACCTGAGATGAAGATAACACATTTCCCTCAGAAGGTGGTATATCTATGGGACAAAGGTGTCAGGTAGCTCTCTGCCTTTTAGCAAGTCCACAGTGAGTTTTAAATCTTTAGCCTCTTCAGGAGACAAGTATATAAGGACTGCCATTGACAGAAAAAATAAAAAAACAGTCTTGTGTCTTGGCATGAATGAGTTAACAGTTTTTGTAGGGCTGACTCAAAACAGCTGCTTCAGACACTTCTGAAATAGTGCATTTCCACAATAAATGAAACTATCCTTCCTGTCACTACCTACATAGTGAAATAATACTGTCTTCAACACTATGGAAAAGGCTGTTTCCCTTTTTTCCTTCCAAGTATTTGGTCAAAAGTTAAATTTGTAATGGAATTATATTTTTTTTTTAAATTTAATTCCAGACATTTTATGCACATGTATTTAAATTTATATGACTTAATAATAAACTAGGATTACTTAATGGCCTCTCATCCTGCCCTGAAACATAACCCTATTATTCCAGTCTTTGCTCACATATGAATTGAAAATCCCAGCTATGGTAAATTCCTTTGAAATGATGCTGGGATTTTAGCGTGAATCTATGGGCTAGTTTGAGACCACCAAACTCATTTACTGTTGTCTGTTAAGCCAGGCATGAATCACAGACCTCTGGGGTGAAAATTCACTTTATTAACCCCCTGGGTCACCCAGCTACCAAGGCAACAGCTTTTTGCAATGAGTAACTCCATAACTAAAGCATCAGCCACGTAAAATCCAAATCCCTTGATTAGAACAGGGGCTGGTAAACCTCAGACTGGCCACATAAATACTTCCCAGAAGTTTGTTTAGCTCTTAGCAGAAGCTGTTTTCCTTCGCTTGCTTTCAAAGGAGCAAAATTGAAAATTGTTCCCTAGCCTACTTTGCCAGCCCAGACTCAGCCTGATAGCTTGATTCGCATAGTCCCAGCCTCACAGCCCAACGCAGTGATTCTCCTGTCATTGCCTGGCGTGCTCCTTCTTGCATGCCTCTGTCCTGGGGGATGCCCAGGACTCCAGGAGGTCTGGACATGTTATTAGCTTGTCTTGTAGATGCTGTAAGGTTTTCTGAGACCCTATCATGTACTTTATTGTGCATCAGAAGAGGACACACGGGGTACTTTATCCCATGCAGTCCAAACTTAAATAAATTTGGAATTAAAACAAAGTATTTACTTGATATTTAAGGCAAACAGAAGTCTGTTTACCTAGGAAAACAGTTTCACCCTATTAGATCTTCTGAAATCTGGTTTAATTGCTGTGTCTCAAAGACTTAAAATAGGTCACAGAATTAGAAGAATATGGCATGCGATTTTAACAGGAAAATTTTGTTGAATAGGTCCATATCTGATTTAGGATGCTAAATTTTGTATCCCTGTGCAGCAGTAGGTGTCCTGCAGCACGGGCAGGCTGCAATGGAGCACTCTTAGGTGGGTACCATTATTACAGAGCATTGCTCAATCCACTTTCTCACTGAAGCTTTTGACACGTTGTAAATTTGTTTGTAAAATTCCACTGTGCTTTGCTTAGCATATCTATAGACTGGCAAATGTGTGCATGTGTTACTTGAGAAGTAATTTTATGTTATCTGAAGTCCCATTTTTACGTTTCAAAGTCTTTCTCAACACATCACTTGGGATGTTAAACTCTTACAAACCAAGAGGATAGAGCCATTTAAACAGCTCACATACAGACAGCATGCTGGCTTTTATTCTTTATTCTCAGAAAGCATGTACTGTACAAGAAAAGAACATGGTCACCTATCCCCTTCCTGGAGAAACTGTCATTCCTAATTCATTTGTACGGGGTACTTAAGATGCCTTGAGCAAACTAAAATTGCTTTAAAGGTAAATTAATCTAGTTTGACTGGGGAAAACTAGGTTGTTGGTTTTTTTTCTGGAAGTGTAACACATTTGTTGAAGAAAGAGGTCATACTGCTTTTATAGACCGGCTCAGGAGGGCTGTTAAAATCCTTTGCTGTTCTTTCACCTCACATGGTGGGAGGATGGCAGCACAGACAGCCATCAAGCATTGTCCAAGCCAAAGTAATGACATGAATGCTGGTCAGAGCAGCATGGGCTTCCCCGTGCAAGGTGAAAAGCAGTGTCCTGCTCCACTCAGAGGGAGACTTGAGTCACCCAGCCCTGATGGCAGCAGGGCAGTGGTGCCAACTTTGGATGTCCCCTGATAAAGCAATCATGAAATGAAGGAGCCAGTCCTCTTTGCTGAAGAGGGAGGATCAGGCCGCTAGGTTTATAACTACTGAGAGGTTAAACCGTTCTGGATTGCGTTTCCCATTATAGCTCTACAGGACATTATCTGTTGGCCCTGCTTGAACTAGGCAAGTTGAGCAGACACCTTGAAGAGCAGAGTTTAACCTCTCCTCTGCAATAAAGTTGTTGAAGAGGTGTGTCTTGGCTTAGAACGACTTCTTATCCTTTATTCTTTTCTTCTTGAGAAGCCCTGTTCCCGTGGCTTTTTCGTGTTGCAGGGTTTTTACTTTGTTTCTATGTGAATAAAGGTTTAAGGCAGTGATTTTTCTACGGACATTATTGAGAGTACTTTGTAGAAATTAACAGACTATTTTACATTAAACTCATCAGCTTATTCTTTTTGGGATCAGTGAGAAATGCAGAACTGATGTGCAATGGTTCTTTGGTTCTTATCATATATATCATTGCCTGTCAACTTTGTGGTAATGTCAATGTGCATTCCTAAAAATAACAGTTGCAATTAATTAATGGCTAAGGTGTCAAAGTAGCAACACTTCTTTATGTGGCTGGATACTTTCAAGAATAGTGTATATACTTTCTAGTATATTTTATTTTAAAAAAAAATCTGGACTATGTGTATGTAGCATTTCTTTATTTTCTTTATAGATTTACAAATTACCCTGCCATAGAACATCACAGGGATATTCAGAGCTAGACATTGCAACATAGCTAAGATATTTATTCTGGTAGTTCATTCCAAAACTACATTAAGTGCATCCTTACAGAAATCTGGGCCAGTACTTGTCCCTGTAATGGTATCTTCTTTGTAAACATAAGTGGTCTGTATAGGCTAACATAGCTTCACTAACAGTAAAGCACAGGCTGTGCAACATCTGTTGTGCAGGTTGGTATGTGTTAGAAAGCAGCAGGACTGTTCAATGGATATTTTTTAACAAAAGTCTTTCTGGGTTCTGATCTGAATCCTTGTAAGATACTCATGTTTATAAATCATAGCATGAAGAACGTGACACTCTTAAAGAAACACAGCGTACGTAGGCTGACATGAACATCCTGAAGGTCAAATCTTAATATATAGTAATTACCGATTTTGAATTCAACCTGCCATTATTTTAAAGTGGTTATAATTGTGTGTTTATAATTTATTGTCATGTTAGACTCTTATTATTGTAGTAGCTCCAAGGGTATTAGATTCAAATATATTTTTTCTGTTCCATGTTCTGTTGACCAACTGGTTGTTCCCTATGCAGTTCAGAACACATTTAAGAAAATGTATCTTTTGTTCTGCTTTGGTGGAGAGGGTGCAGAAAGCTTTAGTCTGTCTGATGAGAAGGGATTGAACTGTTGCATAAATCCCCAAACAATGGTGAATTCCACTTCATTGTAAAAAAAAAAGAAAAAATGCATCTCATTAGTTCTCTACTGTCATTTCCTGCCAGGTTGTCAGCTTTAGAACACTCCTTTGAAGTGTTATATAGCTGGTTTTAAAATAGGAAGAAATTATATTGGTACTTTTGAAGAATATTGGCATTTTTCCTTTAACAAATTAGAAGCTGAAGGAAGGCAGTTGAAAAAAAGTGTCTTGTCTCACCTCCCTGCTCCACAAAAATACGCTGTCCTTTAGACAAGATCTTTCAGGGATATACTGTCTCCTGACTGTCATCGCTTACAGCATAGAGAAGCAACTATGAAAAGCTGAGGAAGGCAATGTTATTCCACCAGTCTTCAGACTACTGTAAGTATTAATACAGTCATGTAAAGATTCCTAAATAAATTACAATGATACTGAAAAGATGGCAATAGTGTCTGATAATGACTTACTTTTCTGAGACCCCAATGTCAAAATCTTCTCATTCAGGCAGATGAATTTCATAAAACTGTTGTAGACAGACACAGAAAATGTAGTAGCTATGACTCTTGTGTTGCTCCTGTCTAATGACACTGAGCTTTCAAAAAGTCATTGTATGATTATTTTGATTTAAAGGAAGGAGAGGTCATATTTTTCTTGTATAGAATTATGTATATAGGGGGACATATTATGTAATGCTGACTGCATTTAAGGACCAAAAGAGTCTCAGGATGGTATTGATTTAATCTGTCAAGTAGGTTTTCTGTTTCAGTTTTTTATTAATTGGAGTGGTCACTGCAGCACTGAGCGTTCTTCTCATTCCTGAAAATTATTTTGGCATAATGGGTTCACTCTGACTTCAACCTACCTTTTTATAGCCACTTCTGAGTCCTGGATAGCAGGGTCTGAAAGGCAAGATAACCAGCTCACAAGTGTGTCACTGTACTGGAGGAAAACACAAAGCATAAACACTCAAATATGTATCTTTATGACCCTAAATTACCTAGGCTTCATGTGACCTGCATCTTCTAGCATCACAGTGTGGCTGGTAAAAAAACAAACCTGTGAGAACCCACCCTTGAGATGATGTGGCAGCTGGTGGACACTGATGAGCCAAATGTCCTATGGGCTGTACAGCCAGGATGAGAGCAAGGCCATGGGAGTGGGGATACTGAGGAGGACACATGGATGGGAAGGGATGCTGGGAAGGACAAATGATCATGGGGAAAGCACAGCACAGCTTTGGGTGAACTCAGCAGCTCCTGAAATAATACTCTGATCAGGGCTCCAAGGTTGCTGTCTGTAAGACTGTTTTCCTCATAGCAAAGTGGTGTACATCAGCTTTCAGCTGACTACATCTCAGGTAAGTATCTCTCTTGTTCATTTCTACTGTTCTTTGCATTTCTTTTCTGTGTTCCTCAACAGAAGACATAATGGAGACTGTATAGGGGTGGAATATAAGTAAAATTTCACCTGTGATTGGAAGCCCACTACCAGTTTGTGATGTGCAAGAACAGATGAGATGTGATTCACTTTCTATCAGGCCTTTATTCCCTTTATTCTCTTTGCTTTCTTGCTCAGTTAAGTTTTAACAAGAGTGAACCCTTTTGAACAAGCCCCTTGTTCATTCCTTTTAGTACATTCATTTATCTCCTGATAACTGCTGTGGATACGAAGCCTAAAGATTTTTCATTAATGAAGCATTGTGAAAATGAACCAAATAATGGACAAAATTGATTTTCGTGGTTTTTTGGTTATCAGGGTTGTACAAAACAGTTTGGACCGATTAAGAACAGGTTTTAACTTTACTCCAAATACTAACTGAATGAAACCAGAGTCAAAGTAGCAGCTTCTCTAGCACAAGCTGCTCAACATCTATCTGCTGTGGGTTGAGAGCAAGACAAGCATTAATGGCTTTTGGCTCACCAAGCACAAGAAACAAACACTAATCCACATGGGGAATACTCTCACTTGCAGTTGCAGAAGGAGTGTTTGTAATCTCAGGTAGCTTTCCATAGTAACATTTGAACAGGCCTTTTAATGTACAGAGTACAGAAGAAAACTCTAGCAATACGCCTTGGTGGGTAAAAAGGGCACATATACCTCAGAGCCTTTGGTCTTGTAAACAAAAAGAGACTCAGAACGCTGTAATATTTTTATCATAAAAATGTGAGAATGGCCCTGTGGCTTGCAGCAGTTCTATGCCTCTGACAGCAGCTGGTTGTGAATATGAGGGCAGAGCATATGCTGCTCTGAATAGTCTCTCACAACCTACTGACCACTGGGTAAAGGATTTCCTGAGATAGACATAGCGTTTGGCACCACTGCAGTAGCAATGGGGAAAAAAAGGTGTTGTGTAAATGACCTGATTAGTCTATATAAATTGTACAGCTTAAGACTAATTGGTACAATTGCATAAAACCAGGGAGTCCATTGATTACAGAGTTCTTTTGAGTTCATTGTACATGAGGCATTCCTTCTAGGGTTCCCTTGGTACAGTTGTCTCAGGTTTCACTTGATTTATGGGTCCATTCCTATAAGTGCTAAATGCTCTTCACTCATAGTTAATTGAGTGCTAGTCAAAGGTACCCTTCACCAGCAGAATTTAGCTGCTAATTTCAGTCCCTGTGATCACTTATTTTCTTACGTACTGTGTGTTTCACTCCTTTGCCTAGATTTCAGTTTCAGGAAACTCCCTGTACTGCTCCTCCTATCCTCCCTCCTGAATGACACAAAGTGTCTCACCATCTCATTTCTGTACAATCATGCTGCTTTTAGAGTACTGATCAGACCCGCAGATCTTCCCCTGCCTAGAAAGCTGTTTCTGTTTAAAAACCTGTTTGGATACTGATTTCAAACTATTTTAAATAGGTAATATAACATTTTTATTTTGCACCTACTAGGGTATTTTATTTTCCTCGAAAAAACACTTTAGTACAGGTCCTTATTCCACTCTTACTGTAGGTTACTGTTTAATGATCTATTGTAAGCTTATACGCTGAGACAGACAGATAGATAGATAGACAGGCAGACAGATAGATACATAAATAGATACATAGACTGATTCTACTTCCTACATTTAATATAATGTGTTGCCATGGAGATAAATTTTTCTCTAACTGACAAGTGACAAATAAGCCGAAGAAGCCAAAGAAGGCATTGCCAAAATAGTTCAAAGATTGGAAATGTGACATTAAAAAAATCTTTTTGCCACTGAGCTAAATTATTTATTTTGCTTCTCTTTTAGCTGTTCTATTTTATCTCTTCTCTCTGGAACCAACTTTAACATCTCCACTTCTGCGAACAGGACTGGCAGGCATGTCCCTTTGGAGCCTATCCTAGTTCTGCTCCGTGAACTGAATTACGTGTTACTCAGTGGTGGAACTGGCATTTGTCTCTCTTGTCTTGCTCTTTGATTCCTCATCACCAAAGACTGAAAGGCTTTTCTTCATCACAGACCCATCACTTGGGTTTCTCATTATCCCCCATCTAGCAGTTCACTGAACAGCACTGTGGGAATTATAACAGCTGGGATAACTCACAAGCTCATCTCCTTCTAGCATTTACAGACTCGTTATTTTAGCTTGTCCTTGGTACTTCATTTTGCTATTGTGTGTGTAACTACTGGATTAGCAATTTAGGGTTTTGTTCTTGAGGTTTGCTAGTTTAATTGGTTAAATGGATTGAATAATCCATTTAAAAATTCCAACTGTCAGGGTAGAGCTAGACAATCACCACCCTGTATGTGTTCAGATACATGCTGAAGTACTGGAGTCAAAATTGTTCTTTTGCCTTATCAAGGCACTTGGAAGCCCTGCCACTGATTTAACCTCCTACATGTCAGTAAAGGCTGTGCACTCAGAAAGCAGAAGACAAGGTAGTATTCTCAGCAGTGGAAGTTGCATGAATAGTAGGAGTAGTGCATGGAGCTTCCCTGGAGAAAGGAACTATGCTGAACCTGAATGCCCTGAATTGACTGCTGAGCTTTATGGTAAAAGATGAATTTTCTGAAATTATTCGTCTTTGCTTTGCAAAAGCTCCTACAAGGGCTGTGCCTTGCTGCAGCAATCACTACCTTGGCTTATGTATTCCATCTTTGGTTCATTCACATCAGCACAATGTATTTGTTACCAGTAAAGGACTGGATAAGTTTCACATCTGTAATGTAAATACCAGTATTCTTAAGAAAAATTCTGACTGACAGGAGTACACATGGTGGCATTTTCATAGCAAAGCACAATGAATCACTAGTTCAGAAAACCTCCTGGAATGCTAAGAAAGCTCACTGCTGTCTTTATTGTATATTAATTTATGGAAGATATATGAGTTTAAATAGGGAAGACAAACAGATTTGAGTTGCAGTGAAGCTCCTGGAAGTATACCAGGCATCTTTTTCAAATTCTTCAGAAATGTTCTGCTAAGAGCATTTAAATGAATAGGAAATTTACAAGCTATATTTTTTGGGGTTTTACCTTAATATTGAGTACTCTCCATTCATATTCCTTTAATCAGCAGAATATTTTTTCACCTGCCTCAGGAAATGCTACTTTTGTCCCTAGCTTGATGATCTAAGCAATATAAGAAAGCCATATCCAAACTGGTTGCTCCATTATTGTGGCCTCCAATCAAAATTGCTCTAATTTAACCCTATAATTCTATTTCATGATTAAGTACTCCTTTGAAATTTGTCTAATTTTTTAGAAACTCTAAATATGTCTTAGGGAATCCAAATTCAGAGTACAGGAAATGTGGCTAAGTAGTCAATGAAGTTAGAATCATAGAAATATAGAATGGTTTGGGTTGGAAGGGACCTTAAAGATCCTCTAATTCCAACCCCCCTGCCATGGACAGGGACACATCCCACTAGATCAGGCTGCCCAAGGCCCCTTCCAACCTGGCCTTGAACACTTCCAGGGAGGGGACATCCACAATTTCCCTGGGCAACCTGTTCCAGTGCCTCACCACCTTCAAGGTGAAGAAGTTCTTCCTTACATCTGATCTTAATCTACCTTCTTTCAGTTTAAAGCCATTACCCTTTGTCTTATTTCTGTATGTTCTTGTAAAAAATCCTTCTCCAGCTTTCTTGTAGGTCCGCTTTAAATACTGGAAGGCTGCTACAAGGTCTCCCCGAAGCCTTCTCTTCTTTAGGCTAAAAAAGCCGGGCTGAAAGAGTAGGGCTTTTTTGTGTCTCTCCTCCAGACCCACTCTAACAGATTCGTGACCTTATGCTGAGGGCCCCAGAGCTGAATTCCATACTGTAGATGAGGTCTCTTGAGAGTGAAGTAGAGGGGGAGAATGACCTCCCTTGACCTTTTGATTACAGTATACAGTTGACTTTGTGGGCTGCAGGTACACATGCTGGCTCATGTTGAGCTTCTCATCCAGCAGCACCTCCAGGTACTTTGCTTCAGGGCTACTCTCAATCCATTCTCAGCCTGTATTTGTGCATATATATGGTCCTGACACTGGTTCAGGACCTCGCACTTGACAGTGTTGGACTTCATGAGGTTCACACAGGCCCACCGCCCAAGCCTATCAAGGTCTGTCTGGGTGGCATCCCTTCCCTTCAGCATGTCAAGCACGCCACACAGCCTGGTGTCATTGACAAACTTGCTGAGGGTCCAAACAGTCTCATGAACAGGGTTGTTAAACAGCACCTGTCCCAATGCTGACCCCTGAGGAACATCATCCACCACTGGTCTCCACTTGGGCACTGCGCAATTGACCTCAACTCTTTGAGTGAGACCATCCAGCCAATTTCTTATCCACCAAGGGGTGCATCTGTGAAATCCACATCTCTCCAATTCAGAGACAAGAATGTCATCCAGGACAGTGTCAAATGCTTTGCACAAGTCCAGGTAGATGATATCAGTTGTTCTTATCTTGTCCTCCACAGCTGTAGCCCTGCTATAAAAAGTCAACAAATTTGTCAGGCATGATTTGGCTGTTGCCAGTCATCTCCTTATTTTCCTGGTGCCTTAACATACTTCCCAGGAGGATCTGCTTCATGATCTTGCTGGGCACAGATATGAGACTGACCAGCTTGCATTCCCTGAATCTTTCTTTTTTCCTTTCTTAAATATGGGGGTCATGTTTCCCCTTTTCCAGTCAGTGGAAACTTTACCAGACTGCTGCGACTTCTCAAATATGATGGATAGTGGCTTAGCATTTTAATCCACCAGTCCCCTCAGGAAGTTCTTAATTTCATGTAAATATCAATAAAAGCACTACTCTTTGGTGTTCTCCATAAAAAATAAATGATGGAGAGCTGAGAATTAAGGAGCAAGGAGGCAAGAACAGTAGGATGAATATATGTCAGCAAGAGGGAAAGAGGAACATTTCTAATCTTTGCATTTAGTAGTTCTTGAATATTTTTAGCTTAAAATTACTTAGGCACATGAAAATCTGGTGGTCCCCATAGCAGCTATTCTTCCAAGCCTTCTTTCATTTATGAATGTTCACATTTTTCAAATTGATTTTTCAGGTTTCAACGTATCAGTTGAAACCACTTAGCGTCACACTAGAACTATTAAAATTCCTGTAGTTATCTTTATTTGCCATAAATTTTGAGAGATTTTAGAAATATTTAGTGAAACTGAACTGAGCGTCTAAAAAGAATGTGCTTATTTCAGTATTTCCTCTGGATGTTTTACCTAAGATTTTTTTAAATAATGGTCTAAAAAATGTGGGGACAAACATTCTGATTTTTTTTCATTGAACCATGTTGATGTGCCAGAGTAAATCACATTTAACCATGCCAGAATAAAAATGTTGCGCTAGTCAACTGAATTAACTACCTTAATGATGAAGCAGAATCTAACTATGATAGAGAGTTCTCACTTCAGTCTTCTTTAGAATATATTAGAAATTAATTATATTAGGTTATATATTAGAAAATCACAAGCAAACCTCATAAGGCCTCCAGTCCAACATCCTAGTCACAGCAAACCTGTGGGCAATACTGGCTTAGGTCAGCGTGGATATGTCTAGCCAAGGATGGCACACTCAGCCTTGTTTTGTTATGTTTTCCTACCCAGGAGAATTTGGCTCTTTTACCTTTGTAAATCCCCTTCAGTTATAGACTGCTACTAGATGACATCTTAGCATTCCCTTCACCAGACCGAGCAACCTCTGATGTCCAGTGTCCCATGCTGTAGACCCTGGACCACCTGTGTAGCCTTGTGCTGGACTTTCTAGTTTCTCAGGATAACGCCTAAATAGGAGGACAGAAACCTGTTCACAGTCTTCTGTTTTTAGCTTCACCAGCACCAGGTGGAGGTTAGTAGTAACTATCCTGACCATCAAGCACAGCTCCAAGACAATCCTGTGTGCATTATGTCTTATTTACAATGAACACACAGTGTTGGCTTACGTTGAACTCTGTGTCCATCGCTACTTCAGATCCTTTCCAGTAGGGCTGTTACTCAGCCAGTCACTTCCCATCAGGTAGTTCTGTCTGGGCGCAGAATTGTTTGCTTACTGAATCCCAGGAGATTCTCTACATATTCCAAAGTCTGGCCTTTACCTGGTGTCAGGTAAGTCATTCACTCTAATTTAGGATCATTTTCAAGGATGCAATTCTGTCTCATCATCTGGGTTGTAGATGAAGATATCAATCAATATAAGCACCACAGCAGTCCTGGGATATTTTTGACAAGGAAATTGCTGTCATGCAGTCCCCATGATATAGCACATAGCTTGATTTCTCTTTACAGACAGAGTATTGAAGAAAGCATACAAATGACATATTCCTAATAACCACTTACATTAGGACAGAATTGTTCCTTGTATAAGTCTTCCAAATTAGGAAGTGATTTTTCTCCTTATTTGCATGAATAGATAATCTGTTTTTTCACAGTTTAACAATAGTAATCAATATTACTAGAAAGGTTTCACTTTTTGTATTGAGAAGTCATAATTTTGAGAAAACAGAATGGATTTTTTTAGAGCCTGGCTATCTATTAAATGTCATAATTTTCTTCACATTTAGAGACAGTTACTTTTTTGCCCATCTAGGTACAGAAAAGATTCTGTGAAGAGTTATCAGTACCTAAGAAGAAGCATTGGCTATTTGTCACGAGGTGTACTGCTAGCAAACTCCAAGTGTTCGTATTCATGCACACTGTGTATTTTAGTAGTCACCCTGTGCTAAGAAAATGAGCTGACAGCAAATTATCTGTACAGCTTAGAAGAAGTCACTATGCCAGCCCCTGTGCAACACCTCTGAAGTGGATATTCTGTATGCCTGTTCTGAAGTAGCATTATCAGAGAGGGATACGTACAGACCAGACTGGAGCAAATGGAGGTCTGAATGAAGCCAAGATGTGCAGCATGCACTTCACACAGTACTTATAGTCGTGACAAGGTTCAATTATTATTCTTTATCCTTGATAAAGAAATAAAGGACTTTCATAATCAAAGTCTATTGGAAAAATGTCTAATATGTGGAAAAAATCCACATATCAAAAAAATGAGGTAAATATTTCTCCTTAGAAATGCAGATGGAGTGCAGCTTCACTTCAGGGCATAGATATGCAGACCCAGGCTTACATAGACAAGAAGTGGCTGTTGGCCAGTTCTCCAACATTAGTTGCAGAACTCAGACTTTTTTATTGCCTCTGAGGTTATCATTTTGCCAGTAATATCCCTTCTGTCCTCCCAGGGGAGAAGGCATCTGCCTCAGTTAATGAATGTAAATGAAGTTGCCCAGTCTTCTCCAGATTTCTTTCTCTTTCTCATTCTCATTCTCTCTTTCACATACGCTCATGCTCATCACTTTCTGGAAGCAGGCATGCTCATGACACGCTCATGACATTTTACTAGTAGCAAAGAGGGCAAAAATCACCTTTGACTGAAACTGGTTTTTAGATAGGTACGTAATGTGAAGTGTGGACTGCTTGCATGTCAGATGAATGGATTTTCCTAAGGGTTTTGGAGAGTGAGGATGTTAACCCGAAGGGCCTGTACAATCATGTAACATTTCTTCTTTTGTTTCTTACTGTTTGCTGATGACAGCAAAGAAATAAGATTGACTTGGTGCTTGAACCAATACCATAGCCATGAGACAGTTTTACTTCTAGTTTATTAAATCTTCTGGCAGGTTGCATATGTGGGAAGGAGTCTCCTGGAGAGTGAGCAGGTGGACTTATCCATCGTTGTTTAAAGTTGGCTCAAGTCCTTTCGCAGACCCATTGCCATATTGTTACCATCGGTAACTTGGTAGCTCAAGACGTGGACAGTCAGTCCGTTTGATTTCTCCTAGGATTCACTTTCAGGCTCTGTGCTGTTTTAGATCCACCTGCTTCGTTTCAGAAATGTATTTAGACTGTAGGACTAGTGATGCCGCCACACTGTCAGTGATGAATAACCAATGTGCTTGTCATTGTCCCCAGTTGTGTCATGAATGCTTTATGCTGCCCTTAGCAGATGTTCTCTGATGGAAAACTAGTTGCAAACTAGTTAGGATAAAAATCTCATTAGAGATCTTTCTAGTCCCAGCCTCAGGATTCAGTCCTAACACGGATTCTTTTTGACAAACACCACTAGAAAGCCTCGAACAATTCCCTTCCACTAGATCTGAATGCGCTTCACTAAATAGCAAAATATCAAGAGTGTCAAATTACTCCTGAAAGGTAAATTCTGTGTTTTGAGGCATACTATGTACAGTCCCATCTCAGTCAGTTATCTTGGCCAAGTCAGCTCAAGTTGAACACCATGGGAATCCAGCCCATGGGACTGGGGCTGTAGCCACGTGGGGAGGGCAGCACACACTCTTGGGCTAGTCACCATTATCAGAACTGTTTGCCCTCAGGCTGTCCAGAGTAGGGCTGAGGTGTCAAGTGAGCTTCCAAAGGCTTTGATTTGTGTCCTCAGCTTTGTTTCTTGTAGCCCCCATCACTGGCACTATTTTAGACTTTCAGAATTATTTTAGCAATCAACTAGCAAGAAATGGGAATGAGAAAGCACCATGACTTTCATGTACATTCTGCCTCATGCCTCTGTGTCCTTTATGCTCTCACAAACCACTTTATGCAGAACCCACATCTTTGTCTGGAGCCTGCTGGATAGGTAGGAGAACTTTCTGTGGATTTACAAATTGTAAAAGATTATTACATATCTTTCAAATAGTTTTTCTTCATAAGCATCAAAGCAATCTTTCCATGCATTTGGATCAAAAAAGACTTCTGAGCCACTCTTCTTTCCATTTGTGTCAGTTTTATTTTAGTACACAGAGAGCTACACTTCATTACAGCAGACTAATCAAATGGATTAATCTTCTGCCTAATTTTGCTGTTCCTGTTTGCCCCAGTAATGTTTTCTCATTTTCCTTTGTTTAAGAGTAATGATTATAAGCATTTTTTTCTGCTGTCTCTGGTGCAGCACTTCTAAAAAAGGTATCACTTACACTTCCACACAAATGTCATCTTCCTGATGAAGTCTGACAGGACAATTGTAGTTCCGAGGATGGAAATGTTTCAGGAATTGTATATTGGTAAATGTCTTAAAAGAAATTAGTGAATGTTAGGTCTGATAAAGTGAGCCACGAACAGTTCTGGGAAGTTAGCTGTTATTTATCTACCAAACACTGCAGATAGATGGATACATCTCCACACTGACCTGCAGGGACTGCAGGCAGTCACAGGCAGTCTGCTCACCATGTTTCTTGTGGCTTCTGTAGTCAAACTGCTGAATCATATTGCTTGTAGCATTACTTTGTCAAGAAACAATTTTAAAAGATGATGAGCTGAACTAAGAAAGGAGTCCTGAACTTTTAAAGGTATTGAATACTGGCAGAGCGTAGCTCCTTTGGAATCAGTCTGGCTTGGCTCTATGTACATGAGGAGGAACATGCCTGAGATTGCTGGTACTCTCTTTGCCATCAATAACAATCGCTATGTTATTTTTAGTTATATTCTTACTTAACAACAGGTAACTAAGCCTGATCTCTCTCATACTTCTTTCATATCAATGTGGCTCTGTTGATTTTCCTTTACAGTAGTGTGAAAGAAAGAATTTGTGCATTAAGGGAACTTTTACTCTCTGTACAGAAAGGTTAATAATATTTTTGGAGTGACATAAGGAAAAGAGAAGTAGTGTAGCTGAAAGTCGGACTTGAACATCTAGTAGAAAAATGAGGCTTGGGATGCATAAAATTTCTGTTTAGGCAAGTTCAAACTAATTTTATGAACCGTTCACCCAACTCAACTTTCTCTTTCTGTCTCATTTTCTTTACCAGCTAAAAACAAATACAGCAAACATCAGCAGACCTTGAAAAACACATTAAAATTGAGCACAGGATTCCTCCCTTCTTTCAATATATCTCAGCTAAACTGAAACAACAATCTTATTTTTAAGACAACAGTGCTAAAGAAAATATTATGTCACTTTTAACTTTTAAAAAAGACTATTTTTAGTTCTGTCCAAAAAATTTATCTATTTATATACTCCAGTATATGTTTTAAAGAACTATTAAGAGAAACCGTTAAAAACAAAATGCAGTATACCAAATTGCTTTAAGCTCTGCATGTGTGTTGCTTTGTCTTTACAGGTTGTTAATTATAAAGTTAGAAACACAAAGAACCTGTTTTGTTATTTCTTTTTGGATATTAATTAGCATTTCCATCCCTGAGAACAGAAAGAGTTTCAGAATTCCTTACACCACAATGATAGCCAAGCCACTCCAGTGACTCCTCAGTGTCAGTATCATGAGATATGACATGGCCTTTTGTATGGAAGGGTCAGAGTTAGAAAAGTAGATGCTGTTATTGGTTGCAAAATTCAGCCATGTAGCTGGCAGTTTGACTAGGCTTCCGAGCTTTAGAAGGCTCTTGAAAATGCACACCTGTGCACTGACCTCTGCATGAGAGTTTTGTTGCCGGTATGATGCATACCCATACATCTGTACCTTCATCCTCTCAAAGAACAGGCAGAGAAACTGCCTCTCTTTACCAAATAGGCAAACAGCACGTCTATTAGAAAGGACAATGTGCAGGAGCTGTTTGAAGATTAGGAATCAACAAATCTGGTGAAAGGTCTGGAGCAGAAGTCTTACAAGAAGCATCTGAAAGAACTGAGGCTGTTTAGGCCAGAGAAAAAGAGGCTGAAGGGAGACCTTATTGCCATTTACAACTACTCGAAAGGAGGTTGCAGTAAGGTGAGTGATGGTCTCTTCTCCCAAGTGACAGGACGAGAGGAAACGCCCTCAAGTTGCTTCAGGGGAGGTTTGAACTGGGTGATCAGGCCCACTTTGCATGGGTTTATGAAAGGCAGGTCCTGCCAAACTAACCTGATTGCCTTCTATGACAAGGTGACCCACTTGATGGATGAGGGAAAGGCTGTGGATGTACTATACCTGGACTTCAGTAAAGCCTTTGACACAGTTTCTCACAGTATCCTACTTGAGAAACTGGCTACCACTGGCCTGGACAGGCACACCCTCTGGTGGGTTAAAAACTGTCTGCATGTCCGTACCCAAAGAGTGGTGGTAAATGGAGTTAAATCCAGCTGGAGACCAGTCATAAGTGGTGTTCCCCAGAACTCGGTGCTAAGCCCAGTTCTGTTCAACATCTTTATTAACAACTTGGGTGAGGGGATCAAATGCACCCTCAGCAAGTTTGCGGGTGACACTAATCTGGCATGAAGCGTCAACCTGCTTAGGGGTGGGGAGGGTCTACAGGGGGATCTGAACAGGCTGGATCGATGGGATGAGGTTTAACAAGGCCAAGTGCAGAGTCCTGCACTTAAAACCCCATGCAGCGCTACAGGCTTGGGGAAGAGTGGCTGGAAAGCTGCCTGGCAGAGAAGGACCTGGGGGTGTTGGTCAACAATGACTGAATATAAGCCAGCAGTGGCCCAGGTGGCCAAGAAGGCCAGTGGCTTGTATCAAAAACGGCGTGGCCAGCAGGACCAGGGAAATGATTCTCCCCCCTGTACTCTGCACTGGTAAGGCTGTGCCTTGAGTACTGTGTTCAGTTTTGGGCCCCTCACTTTAAGAAAGACACTGAGGTCCAGAGAAGAGCGACAAAACTGATAAAAGGGACTGGAAAAGAAGTCTTATGAGGAGTGGCTGAGGAAACTGGTGTTGTTTAGCCTGGAGAAGAGGAGGCTGAGGGGAGACCTTATTGCTCTCTACAGCTACCTAAAAGGAGATTGAGGAGAGGTGGATGTTGTTCTCTTCTCCCATGTGATAGGTGATAGGAAAAGAAGGAAAGGCTTCAAGCTGCATCAGTGGAAGTTTAGATTGGACATTAGGAAAAAAATGCTTCACAGAGGGTTATCAAGCACTGGAACAGGCTGCCCAGGGAAGTGTCAGAGTCACCATCCCTACAGGTATTTAAAAGAGGTGTAGATGTGGCACTTAGGGACATGGTTTAGTGGTGGATTTGACAGTGCTGGATTTATGATTTGACTCCATAATCTTAAAGGTATTTTCCAAACTAGGTGATTCTGCGATTCTGTGAATTGTTAGTGGAGCTGGCTCAAAGTAGCTCTACTCTGGTGTCGTTAGCAAGACACAGGGTTTGTTTCTCTGAGAGCTGTTGATATACTTCAGTGGTAGAAGTTTATGAGTAATTTGAAAAAGAAATACAAGAACATACTGTGAATTTCAGGTGTCCTTAAACATGGATTAGCTGCAGGAAAAACAGACCATAAGCACTAGCTCTCATGCCTTGAGAAATGAGGGCTCAGATATTTTGTTGAAAGCTGCAAGTTCTGTGTGGGGACTTGGACTCTGCTGGACTTCAAGTTCCTTGCTGTTGTCCTCAGAGATATCAGGATTATGCATTTGGTTTTGCCTCTCATGGCCAAAAGATAGTGAGGGATGTGAAAGGAATTGGACAGGCACCCAGCTGCTGCCACCAACCGGTACAGGTACGTGAAAGCTCATAGCGTTGCTTTGGCTCACATTATTTGGAGATTTAGTTCTGTACAAAATCACCTTATAAAAATTAGGGCATATGATACCTGATGAGCCTCATCAATGCTGCTGCTGTGCTGCATAGATATGAAGTAAAACTTCACCTCCTTAAATGAGAAGACCATACCCTCCCCCAGGGCTGCCCAGCTTCTCAGCAGGATCTGAAACTGCCTGTTCTGCCTGAAGCACGAAGTGGCCTGGCTTTATGAGCTGTCAGCAGAAAATCCTTATCTTCATGTCTTCTTTGTCTTGTTTGCAGAACATAGCAAAAACAGGTTTGCCAAAACTCACCTTGTGCAATGTTTCCATTTTGTTCTGATTCTGGCAAGAAAAGCCCTCTTTTTCTGAAACCCCTAAAAATTGAAGAGCTGCTTAGGTTGATTTTATTCCATTCAAAAAAGGCTGAAATCCAGCCTTTCTTCCTGTCTGAATGAGGGCTTTGGACATTCACTCTAACTAAAAATTGTTTCTTAATTACTGTGTTAACTAGCTAGAAATATATGTTTTGGCCATTAATTCTTCCAGAGGGCTGCTAGAAGTTATTGCTGAAGCATGAGCTAGCACGTTTTCATTTCATTTCATTTCCAGGAACTTTTATATTTGTTCTTCCCAAAGCAATTCAGTGAAAAATGTGACAGTATCATAAGCACTGAAAGGCAGAGGTCTGATAATACAGGATGCAAAGTATTTCTGCAAAATTTTACTAAAATGTGGCTTTGATTGATAACATGACTGAAAACCACTATGTGACTGATGGCATTTTGATGGTGTCTGTGAAATGGAAAGACATAAGGCTTCAGATCATCCATCATGTTCAGATGTTTACTGCAAGGGTTCCCATTCCTATAAAGTGGTTTGCCTGGGTGGGTTACAGTTGGTGTACCAGCATTCTCTGTGCCATCCCATCTCATAGCTAACTGGAGAAACTCAACACTGCCAGATCTGATGCCCTATACAAGTTTATTTTACAAATTGTGAAGTGTAAAGAGAAATAAAATGCTGATACACAGGAGATGCAGGCAGGCCCCTTGTCTTCTCAAAAATCTACACCTGAGATCACTAGAGACTGCTCTGGCAGTTGATGTTCTGCACTTGGTTTAGTCATGGCAGGATTGCTTTCTGGACTCACTGTTGAGCTAATGGATTATTATGGACTGGAAAAAGAAGTTGTTTCTTTTATGCAGTAAGAGTCCACCTCTAATGAGAGTATTTTGTTATTGAGGAGTAAGGTACTGTTAATGAAACATCATTGATGATCCACTAGGGACTTCGCTATTCATATTGATGCTTAAGTAGGGGCTGAGATGACTACACTGATACGACCAAGATAAGCAGGCAATATGAGAGAGCAAAGATAAGGTAATATTTTTGCCTTGTTATCCTGCTATGCTGTGTTTGTAATAAGTTGTGTGATGCTATTTAATTTGTACTTATTATGCACAAGTTTATGATAGATTCTGGTTATAAACAGCAGAGTGCACAGACAGGGCCAGCTGTAGACAGAAAAGGGTTTCCTTGGGACCCTGCAGACCTGTCCAGTCCATCCAGCTCAGTTTCCTCATCATCAGGTTATTGTCATGTACTCGGCTTACCTGCCATACGTCTAGGTGGGGTGAGCTCTCCTCTGGAGGTGCCAAAAGAGGCAGCAACTGGAGAGCTGAGTGTTAACCTTCCCCCTCCACCCTGTCCCCGACCTCATGTGTCTATGCTCTAAAGCAGAGACTAAACCAAGACCTATGTCCCTAGTTTGGGACATGTGGTACTAGCCATGAAAGACAGGAACTTGGTCATGTGTGCATTGAGAATGTGATGGGGAACAGGAGGTGAGGAAGCAGGGGCCAAATTCATGCCTTGAGGATCCAAAGTGCAGTCAAGAGAGATGTAGATTGGGATAGAGGAGAGGACAGCTGACAGCATGAAAGGGGAAGATGAATTTGCATTTTTTAGGACCCACCTAGCTCCTAAATTTTGGTGGATTCCCAGATGTCTAAGGCCTAGCCTGAAAGTAATTTTCAAATGTTAGCTTATTTTAGTAAAGGTACATGTGATATTACAGTTCAGACATACTAGGCATTCATCTGGGGATAGAGTTAAGATTACATGTTAAATTTGCATTCTGTTATAATTTCAATGTTGTTCTACAAATATTTTTACCAAAGGGATTTGTATTTGCCTGGGTAACTCAAGATGGCTGAAGGTTCTTCATTCTTTTCTCTAACAGTGCCTAGCCACCAGTTGCTCACTCTTTTAAATACTGTATGTACTTAAGAAAAAATATTGTTCTTTAAGAAAAAAAAATCCTACTGCTGCTAAAAGACATGAAAAAAATCATTGCTGTATCAACTCCAAAAAGGACAACATCTCATCTGATCAGAGCCCACTTGTCCTTCAAGCTCTCAAAGTAAACACCTTGTCAGGGTCCACCTCTCCTAAAGAGAATGCAGATAGGATAGTTTAAAAAGCCTGAGACATCTTTGATAAATGATTAATTTAATTTGAGAGAAGAATGCCTTTGCCCCAGCTTGGAGATGCAGATGTGATAAAAGTGTATAGGAACAGATTTCCCTATAGTGTTGCCCCTTTCTCAGTTCACAGCTCTGCAATCTTCACAGGACATGCCATCTTTTGCATGGTGCAATTTCATAGCACTGTTCATATAGCAACAGGCCATAGGCTTTACATTGAATTTGTAAGGACTGAGGCTTGGTTAAGTTTGCTCAGACTGAACTTTTCTTGACCTGCCTGCAGCTTTGATTTCCCTGGTTAAGCTGTGACAGCAAATTCTTTGATTGACCTGGTAGCTATGGCTAATTTGTTTTACTTTGTTTATCTTTGTGTGATGCAATCAATAGCTTTATATAGATAGCAGTTATTCTATGTAGAATAAGATATTTATGGCTCTAACACAGTCATGTCACACAGAGAAATGTAGACTTGGCAAGGCAGCAGAGAGCTTGAGAGACAGAGACATACAATGGGCACAGAGGCATGCAGGCATGGGGTGATAAGAGACAGGGCACAGGTAAGCACTGGGGACCCCATGGCTACGGACAGTTCAATAGTGGCCAGTTGAAGAAACACAGATATAGAGGTGGAAAAAATTATTTTAAGGGTAGTTCTGAGAACATTGAAATGGTATCTAACATATGCAGAGGGTGTTGTGTAATGAGATTAGGATGTGTGAAGCTGTGTGGAGCAAAGAATGAGCAATGGTGTAAAAGCATGTTACCAAACATATAAAAAATTACCCAAGTACATCCTGGAGCAAAGAAGAAGAAACTACATGGACATGATGCTTGCTGTAGTACTTAATGTCTAACAAAAGCTGTGTGTCACAACAAGGTGGAAATATATTACTTTGTTTTGCTTGTAGTCCTTGTTGAGTGATCCTGGCATATTCTGACCCTAACATTAAAAACTTAAATACTAACAAGATGGTTTGGTTGAAGATGATCTAGAGTTCTGTTCTGCTTCAGTGTTGCACTAGATGGGAATAGAGTCAGGTGAAACAAATGTTTGTTTGGTATTAATGAACAAAAATGTCTACTACCTTGGCATAGGAAAAATAAAACCTGAACGGCAAATAGTTGCATATTTTTCTTCCTAGCTTACGAATATGTAAGGACCGCAGTTTTAAACTCCAGTGTTAGCTTTCATTATGTTTGGAACAGCACCATTCTGTTGGTTTAACTCTCTTATCTTTAATAAAGGAACAAGAAATCTGGCTTAATTGCATAGTTTTAAGTCAGAGCAGCATTTCTAGAATCTAAGTCATGTTAGTCAAGACTCTGAAAGAGCAGAAGAGGCTATTAGTTCTTCTTATGGGTATGAAATTGGTACAGATGTGAGATACTCCCAGTGTAGTTCAGTATCTGCTATGTCTCTGGCATGTCTCTGAAATTCTCCCCCACGTGGGTCTGAATACAGCAGGCAGGCAACGTGGCTTCGACTGAACTGTATGCTAATCAGGCTTTCAAATGAAGATGGAGCATAATTAAAGTCAGTGTAAAATTACCCAGAAGGTAGTAACACATTTTAACAGGCTGTAGCTCTTTGACATTTATATCATAAAAAAGTATGTTTTATCCTCCGGGGTGCAAACCCAGAAGGTGTTTGATCTGACCTAACTGGGGAGGCTCATGACCTCCAAAAGGATGTGCAATGCCTTGCAGAATTCAGCTATAAGGCATGAAAACGTGTTTGTGTTTCTTTATGTTTCTCTGCCACAGACACCAGCCTGGCTTGTGGCCTCAACTCACATGCAGAGAACAGCAGCAGAAAATAATTCTGTTCTGCAGAGGCAGCAGTGCAATGATCTTGCTTTGAATGTCACCTCACACATCAGCTACTTTTTTGCCTCTCATGCATGGACGTGCTTACACTCCCCAGAGCGGCAGAATTTTTTTTGCCAGCTCTTGTGGACTCATCTATTTAAGGCAAATGAGCTTTCAGGTGGGAAAAGTGTCTGAAAAAGTAGACCAGAAAGGCCACTCAGGAATTTTCAGGTCTTGAGTGAGACATCTCTGCAGCTTGGGCACCAGCAGAACAAAAGTTATGGCCAATTCAGGTCAACATCCCCTTCCTCTGTGAATGCATAGCAATAGGATTCTTGCTGTCCTAGTAAAAAAAGGCTGACTTGGGATTAGTAGTGATGCTGGTGCACAGGGCGCTGTATGGAAGAAAATGCAGATGTTTCAGAGGGTGACATCATGCCTTTCTGTCCACAAGGGCTGTGTGGCCACAGTGACCGAGAGAGTAAAAGAAAAACTAAGTCATTTGATTTAGAAGGGCAGTTAAGGCAGAAGTTAGACTGCTGTGCACATAAATTTACTCATTATTATTTCTACAAAATGAGATTTATATAGTGGATCTAGAAAAATATTAATGTGGGTCTGAAGATGGAAGTAGAGGTCCTGCACTAATACAGCTTTATGGCATGAGTCTGGCTGGTTTGGAGCATAGATGGGACTTCATGAGTAAAATCCCTCCTGGGAAAGATATTAGTCCAGTCTGCCAAAGTTTATATGATCCTTTGTGAGGTGGAAACTGTGAAGAGGGTAGCAATGTCCTATTCAAGAGAATCCCCTACACAGACAGCAGAGGCACTGCGTCAGTCCCCTTACACCTAAAGGATACAGGAGGTCGTGAGGCTCCATAATTTCCTGTCTGTCCCAGGTGATCAGTTGCCACTTAATCCATTTTCCCATCTCATCATCATATCAATGAAATGTAGAGTATTTCTGCAAGAGGCTATTAAGACTGCTAAGGCGAGTATTTTCAGTTTGATTAGATTAAGTAAATATACATGGACTTCAGATTCCAAGCATACTTTTCATTTTATTTACAGCCAATATATAGAAAAAACGGATGGACCATAACCAGGAATGAACAGAAGCCGCTTAAAATATAAAGCAGCATTCTCAATAAGGTTGATATAATAAGGGCAATAACTTGGGAATAATACTGCTCTGTCAGTATTTCTGTGCGCTTTACTTCTCAAGATTTCGTAAATCTCTGATAAAAAACAATTGTCTCTGAATAAAAAAAAATGTAAAATTTTATATACAATTAGTTAAGCATTGGTTTTAATTTGAAATATTTTTTTGGTGTTTTCCACTGCTGGTTTGATCATCTGCAACAAAAAAAGACAAATAGCTACTTTTATAAAACAATCCGGAGGAGGTAAAATGCTCTTATTTGAGCTCAGCTGTTCAAATTCAGACTCCTCTGAGCTGTGCATTTTCCCTCCTGTTGTCATGGTGGGAGGCAGCAGGAGAGAAGGGTTGGAAGGAAGGATCGTCTTTGCTGCCTTGATTTCATGCTGCAGGGCACGCAGGTCGCTTGCACCTGACCTGCAAGCGTTTTTTTTTTCTCTGCTGAGAAAATGCCGTCAACATCTGTGTGTCTGCTAATGGACATATGTAAAACTGGCAGTGTCTGGGTGACAGTGGGCTATTTCATAGCCAAGCTAAGCTGCACCCCTCCAGGTGGGCATTACGTTGCCTGTTCTGCTGGTAGGACACATCTGGACAATTGAGGCCATCCCTACATGACCACTGAGAAGACTGGCACGAGTTGTATGAAAATATAAAAGAGCTGTGGCAGCAAAGGAAGAGGTAAAAGGATGGAAACAGTGCATTAGGCTTTTCACTTCAAAGCATAGTGCAGTTAGAAGCACATAGGGTACTAAAGACACAGCTGGCATAAAGGTGTTTTCAAAACTGCGTGCTCAACAAATCTTGAACCAAATGAACACAAGCAAAAATTACACTTGCCAACAGTGTGCACCTTTAGACATCAAAATGCTTTTAAAATTTGGTCTTGAGTATTTAATTGTGAAACTTAGCGCTAAACTTCTAATAATTTCAGGCTTGGTATTGGCACACTCCGTCTGTGTACAAACCCAGGAGCTAGAGGAGCATAATGAGGCTCCCATGATCCAAGAGGAGGTGGTCAGTGCCTTGCTAGCCCGACTGGACAGTCACAAGTCTATGGGGCCGGATGGGATTCACCCTAAGGTACTGAAGGAGCTGGCGGATGTGCTGGCCAAACCCCTTTCCATCATCTTCCAACAGTCCTGGAAGACTGGGGAAGTCCCGCTGGACTGGAGGCTGGCTGATGTTGTGCCCATCTACAAAAAGGGCCGCAGGGAGGACCCAGGAAACTACAGGCCTGTCAGTCTGACCTCAGTGCCAGGGAAGGTCATGGAGCAGGTGATCTTGAGTGCTATCATGAAGCACATGCAAGAGAACCGGGTGATCAGGCCCAGTCAACATGGGTTCACAAAAGGCAGGTCTTGCCAGACTAACCTGATCGCCTTCTATGACAAAGTGACTCGGCTGTTGGATGAGGGAAAGGCTGCGGATGTGGTCTTCCTGGACTTCAGCAAAGCCTTTGACACAGTTTCTCACAGCATTCTGCTTGAGAAACTGTCAGCCTCTGGCCTGGACAGGCGCACACTCTCCTGGGTGGAAACCTGGTTGGATGGCCGGGCCCAGAGAGTGGTGGGAAATGGTGTGAAATCCAGCTGGAGGCCAGTGACAAGTGGGGTTCCCCAGGGCTCAGTGCTGGGTCCAGCCCTGTTCAATGTCTTCATCAATGATCTGGATGAAGGCATCGAGTGCACCCTTAGCAAGTTTGCGGACGACACTAAGCTGGGTGGAAGTGTCGATCTGCTGGAGGGTCGGGAGGCTCTGCAAAGGGATCTGAACAGGCTGGACCGCTGGGCAGAGTCCAATGGCATGAGGTTTAACAAGGCCCAATGCCGGGTCCTGCACTTGGGGCACAACAACCCTATGCAGTGCTACAGACTGGGAGAAGTCTGTCTAGAAAGCTGCCTGGAGGAGAGGGACTTGGGTGTGTTGGTTGACAGCCGACTGAATATGAGCCAGCAGTGTGCCCAGGTGGCCAAGAAGGCCAATGGCATCTTGGCTTGTATCAGAAACGGCGTGACCAGCAGGTCCAGGGAGGTTATCCTCCCTCTGTACTCGGCACTGGTGAGACCGCTCCTCGAATCCTGTGTTCAGTTCTGGGCCCCTCACCATAAGAAGGATGTTGAGGCTCTGGAACGAGTCCAGAGAAGGGCAACAAAGCTGGTGAAGGGGCTGGAGAACAGGCCTTATGAGGAGCGGCTGAGAGAGCTGGGGTTGTTTAGCCTGGAGAAGAGGAGGCTGAGGGGTGACCTCATTGCTCTCTACAACTACCTGAAAGGACGTTGTAGAGAGGAGGGTGCTGGCCTCTTCTCCCAAGTGACAGGGGACAGGACAAGAGGGAATGGCCTCAAGCTCCGCCAGGGGAGGTTTAGGCTAGACGTTAGGAAAAAATTCTTTACAGAAAGGGTGATTGGGCACTGGAACAGGCTGCCCAGGGAGGTGGTTGAGTCACCTTCCCTGGAGGTGTTTAAGGCATGGGTGGACGAGGTGCTGAGGGATATGGTTTAGTGTTTGATAGGAACAGTTGGACTCGATGATCCGGTGGGTCTCTTCCAACCTGGTTATTCTGTGATTCTGTGATTCTGTGATTTTTGGATATGTTATGTTTGGAAATTTAAAGGTAGTTCTCTAATTGAAATGTTATGATTTTATACTTTCTAAAATAATTTTTAAGAATTATAAAATCATGCTAGACTTCATGGTCAGTGGCCATCAAGAGCATTGAAATAACAGATAATGCTAGTTCATTTAATCAAATGCTTATTAGTAAGCTTTACAGGTAGAGTAATTTCAGTGGGTTCAGCTTTATTAATATAAAAATTGATGCATTTTTATTGTGACGTGAGAAACTACAATAAATTAATGGTTGTGTTTCTCAGCTCATTAAAAAGATAGCAGCTTGATATTCCATTGTTACTGCTTATTATTTCTACAGCGAGAAAATGTATGGCTATTCCTTACAGGCAATAATGATAGATAATAATTGGTTTTAAAGATGCCACCAAAAAACCCTAGCAAATGGAGGAAATTAAACAGTACCAGCATGACCAACTGAAATAAAATAGACTATATATTGCTATGTATTATAAAACTACTTCTGGTAGCTGAATGCCTGCTCAATACTACAAAAAAAATGCTTCTAAGCTTTTTCAGTACTTAGCCAAAAGTCAGCGTATGTTTTCATCTGATGTATAATTGCATATGACTATAAAGTACAGGAAAGTGAGCTGGTATCTGGCAGTTCAGCTCGATTTGCACAGATACTATATTCAGGCTCTGTGAAAAAAAAATCTAATATTGTCTTACAAGCGTATTTAGAACTCAGCTAAAACCAAGATTGAGTGGAACATTTGCCCTGTCCAAAAGAAATGGTGAATAATTCTGCAGAAATGAGGAAAAATGCCTCCAGAAAGAGTATTGCTGCTTAAAGTCTATCTATATTTGTTTGCTTTGCCTGTGATCCTGTTTAATCCAATGTAAGGAGGGCATTATATTTGCTGAGATGTCTTTGGAAAATTACAGTTCTATTTTGTATGGAAAACAAGGTTTGTTTTATGGTGGACTGTACCCAGATATTGCTTTATCATCTGTATTTTACTTTCTACACTGTATTAATCCCATTCGTTCATCATTCTTCCATGCACAACTGTGTTGCTGTGGAAGCTCTGAGAAAACATGCAGAGAAGGAGCACTCCTCGTAGTCATAGGGGGCTACGATGGGACCAAAGGTATTTGACTTTAAAAAAAAGGAAGTAATTCCAGTGATTCTTGAAGAATACCTCAGTGTTCATACCTCATAACCTACATAAGATAAAAGTAACCAGACAAAGCAATTACATTGTGCAGTAAGAGATTGACAAGGGTTGTAACACAGGTTTAACTACCATGTCTGTAATTATATCACTAAAATGCCTGCTAGATTAGGCTGAACAACTGCTCTGAACCTAAAGATCACTTAGGATCCCTTGTGTTGTTGTGAAAACGGAAGTGTGGAAGTTAGCACATCGTAGGCGAAGTCTTGTGAGGTAAGGTAGCCTTTTAAAACGCTAAATGAATGTGCTACTCCAGGGAAGCTAAGGTGAATGCATCACCCCATCACTACTGTGGGAAATGTTTCCTTTCCAAAGCCATAATAGTCCTAGGTACCAGAAAATACTACTGTGTTCTTCTAAGAAACAGCTCTGCAGAGTCTTTGTTTCAAAGGACTTAATTTGGTTGTAAAATAAGGGTTACAGACTTTCATGGCTTGGTAGCAGGTGGTCATGATGGTGTGTTGGCTATGCCTGTCCTCCAGCTGATGGCAGAAATCCTTGCACCCACCTCCTTATACTGCTCTGACAAAGAGGTGGCAACCTCCAGGAGAGAGTGAGAATGAACAGTCTTCTTGAATTACAGCTGAAACAGCTGAAAGTTCATTGTTGGACTTCTACATACATAGCAGTAGTAGTGATCGTATTTGACACCCAAGGGCTTCTAGATGTGCAGACCCATTTCATATCCAGCCTTCTAGAAAGTGTCCATTGCTGTGTCAGTTCTCAAATTTATTTTTTTTTTGTTAACTTCCCTCTTACCACTAAAATTTTCAAGTTCTTTTACCATAATTGAGATCCTAGATTTGAAATCAGGTTTCAAAAGAAGTGAGGGGGTTTGAATGAGTTCTGAATACCACCAGCTCTCACTAAATTAGTCAGAAACAAAGTCACTTATTTTGAAGAGGAAGTTTAGTTTTATGTGTCAGGATGTTGTGCGCAGAAGGTTTTTGAAATAACTTGATGAATAGTATTGGGTTCACCTCCTTTCATTTTCCTCTTCCAATAAAGGTTCATTGGAAATTTAATTTGTCATGACTGCAGAAAGTAGAGCAGAATTGTTTGTTTTCTGTCTTGGGAAGTCTTGATACTTCTAGTGGGAAGCTGATTGAGAAAATAATGGCCATCTAAGAAGAATGATAAGCTATGAAATGACAGACTGCCATTCATTTCTTCCTATTTTTAATACAAATTTACAGTGAAATACTTAACACTGAATCACTATTGTTTCATTGTTTTAGAGCAACATGGCATAAACTAGCCAGAAATATCTTAAGATCTAGGTGCCACAGGTAAAGTATCAAATAAACTTTTTTTGTAGAACTGATGTGTAGAAACTCCATTAAGACCTTCCTACAGATCTTTTCCATGTAATACATGCTGTCAATATACCTTTTAAAGAGCTTTTGCATCACAAAAAATAACCTGTACTGATACATAACAAGCTATCTTCATTATAGACTAAAATAGTTGCATCCAAAGTGATAACTATAACACCTTCCCATTACTTTTCTCTCCCATCTTTGCCAATTATAGTGCAGTAGTGGGCATAATCCTGACAATTTAAAGCAAGCAGAAGTTGTGCTGAAACCATAGCTCTAACTGCGTAATTGCAATCTCTGATTGCATAAATGCAGCCTATTTGTTTGCGCTGTTCACTTAGGCAAGAATACAAACTAATGCATTTGATTCCTAGTCACACAGTTGACATTTCCAAGACATTTTATGTTGAGGATTCCAGAATTGGACACTCCAGGTGGGGTCTCACAAGAATGGAGTAGAGGGGCAGAATCACCTCCCTCGAGTATGCTTCTCTTAATGCAGCCCAGGATACAGTTTGCCTTCTGGGCTGCGAGCACACATTGTCGGATCATGTCGAGCTTCTCATCAGTGAGCACCCCTAAGTCCTTTTCTGCATGGCTGCTCTCAATCACGTCATCCTCCATCCAGTACTGAAACTGGATTGCCCTGATGCAGGTGTAGGACCTTGCACTTGGCTTTGTTGAACCTCATGATGTCAGTTTGTCAGTTTGTCCAGGTCCTTCTGGATGACATCCCATCCTCCTGGTGTGACAACTGCACCACTCAACTTGGTGTCATCAGCAAAATTGCTGAGGGTGCACTTAATCTCACTGTCTATATCATTGATGAGAATATTAAACAGCACTGCTCCTGGTACGGACCACTGAGGGACACCACTTGTCATTGATCGCCATCTGGACATCAAGACATTGACCACTGCTCTCTGAATGTGACCATCCAACCAATTCCTTATCCACTGAACAGTCCACCCATCAAATCCATCTCTCTCCAATTTAGAGAGAAGGATGTTGTGGAGGACTGCGTCAAAGGCTTTACAGAAGTCCAGACAGATTACATCTGTTGCTTTTCCCGTGTCCACTGATGTGGTTACCTCATCATAGAAAGCCACTAGTCAGGACTTGCCCTCGGGTAAGCCATGCTGGCTGTCTCTAATCACCTCCCTGTCCTCCATGTGCTTTAGCATAGCTTCCAGGAGGATCTGTTCCGTGACCTTTCCAGGCACAGAGGTGAGGCTGATAGGTTAGTAGTCCTCAGGGTGCTTGGTGCTTTTCCTTTCAAAATCATTCAAATTATGTAGCATTTATCCTAAATTCACTACATTATTTTCTCTATATGGAACTAATGCAACTTATTCAAAACAATTTCTCCTTTTTCCTCAGCACACGTTTTACACATAATTATTCATAAATACGCATCACTGTGCATGAGGAAACAAATATACTTATATGTTCTTTAATTGTTCTACTATATAAGTTAGATTGGAACATAAACACAAAAGAACAAAAATTAAAGATTGGCTTTGAATTGTGTAAAAAGACAAAGCATTATGTAATGCCTGCTTGTTGCACATGGAGGTTGTCAAACATTCTGGTAATTACTATAGTGTTTGGTCTTCTAACTAATACTAGTTAGAAATTGTGATATTCAAGGGGATTGCTTATGATAATAAGCACTGTCAGCATTTTCTGACCAGTGTTTCCATGCTCTGGCTCTTACAATTTAATTACTGCAAACAGAGAAAAATATAATATTTTTAGAATAAAAGGTATAAAAAGCCTTAAAATTGAATATTGAACCTGTTCTGTTGGCAGAGGTCTCCTGCTGAGTACATGGTTTCAAATATAGCATATTGCAACACCCAGTCACAGTTTTTAGCTTTTGCAACATCTTCCTTGAGGAGGTTTCATAGTATTTTGCATATGTAAGGAAAGTTCTGCTTGTTACTAGAGGCAGACAAGTGTCTAATATATTGTAGTAATTATGAAATCAAAGTTTCATTACATTTTTAGTCTTTTTAGAACACAGAGTTGAAAGACACTTTCAGGCATTAGACCTACCTGTTAGTGACACTGACAAATAGTAAGGTTTTACAGTTGAATCATAATCTTTAAAAATGCTTTGCCACCTTCATTGTTCCTCAGGGAAGAGCTCACACGAACAAGAGAAATACTAATATCAGGAGAGAGTTAGGGAATACCAACTGCACATAAACTGCTGTCTAATGCACCATTAAATAAAGCAAAAAGATGAGGGAAGAAACTGTTTTCTTTAATTCTTTTCATTACGAGGTTTCAGGAATTCTTTAATCAAGACAGAAAAATTTCTCATTGAGGGTAAGGTAATTTTTCTTGTACTCTCTGAATAACCTCTTGGGCTGTTTAGCACATATTTTCCACATGGTCCAGAGCATACTCTGAACCTCTGGCCTTGCAGAAGTTGCCCCTTCCTTCACAATGCTATAATAAAGCTAAAGACAGCATGGTGAGACCTCCTTCTATCCCTCGCAAAAGCCATGCATTTGTGTCCTTCAGAACCCAAAGCTCAGCCTTATTTGAACCTGGCCTTCTGCAGTTTAAGTGGTGCAAGAACTGCGGTGTGCCAGCACAATGTCCTTAATGGACGCGCCACAGAAAGAGAGTGACTCCATTAAACCAAAGTACAGCCTTTTAATTCCCTTTGGTCCTGAGCGCTCACTTATCGCTATCTCACAGCATCCTACATCCAAATCAAACCTGCCAGCTGCTTGGAGCTCTAGTTGTATTTAATTTAGTTAGTTAAAGCGGCACCTCGACTTTTCCCTCCCAACTGCAGACAGGTTCCTTTCAAGCTATGCTGAGTGGGCGTTTTCTCTTCTGACATGAAAGGGCAGCCAATTTCTAAGGGGGGAAATTAAATTTAGGATGCTTAGTTCACATGAGAGGAAGGAAAATAAAGCAGAGGGGATGAGGCAGGGGTGTAACACACACACACACATGCTCACGTGCATTTGCAGAAAAGGTAGAGCTACTAGGTAGAAACGGCTAGTAATTTTTGAACAACTGACAATACTGTATATCTTTCCATAACAGGGAATTCTGTCTTGTTCCAACTTCATGAGTTTTATCAATTCCTTTCTTTTTCACTAGGGAGAAAGAAAAATCAGTTTTTATTCTACCCCTGGAAAACCACTAAAGTCCTAAACCAAAATATTTTACCATGAATGTGAATAATCTGAATTCAAATTTTTATGTGCTCAAGTGTTCCTTTATGATTTTGAGCAAGTCACTCAGTAGTTACCACTTACAGTGCACCAGTCCTCCCTCTGTGAAACGGGGCTAGATCAGCTTTCTTTTAGGTCTCCATTTATTGTAGTTCACTCAGGAACCCTCTGAAGCAAGGGTTGGCCATGGATATATGCAGCACCTATCAAAACTAACTCTGAGGTCTATTTTCCTTTCAGTGTGCCTGCTTGAATCCCCTTAATACCAGTTGCTACAGAGCTGTGACCCTGAAGCAGGGGATTAAAAATAAAAGATTTAATTGTGGGAAAGAATAAGAGTGGGTATGTAAATGTTAGAATGTGCCGATTCATTGTTCAGCAGAAGGGCAGGTATGTGCTATCAATAATGGTCGTATGGAAACAGTTTCAGTTTTCTTGTAGAAAAGACAGCCCAGGGTACTGCTGACGTTTTATGATCTGAGATCTGTTTCCTGGAGAATGACGTGTTTGCAGAAAGCAGAAGTATATAGCTTCTAGTTACGCAACTTAACAAGCCAACTATAGCACACAAGCTTTCCACATGATGGAGAGACTGCTGATTTGGAGGCTTTTACATAGCTAACTTTTCTGGAAGCCTTGAAGTGAAATACAGTAATTCAGATCTACGCGTATATTCATTGTATTGCTGGTTCTCGCAAATGGGAAACGTGTTTACTTTGGTGAATTTAGACTCAATACTTGCTTTTTATAACAAGTTCATTCACATCCTCTCCCCCACCCTATGCCTTCCAGCTCTGGAGCAATGGCTGAAGACAACAGATTCATTCTGCACAAACACTTCTTGCCGTGCTAACTGAGACTGACAGTAAGGAAAAATTTTTTTTTTCCAGAAGGAAAAAGGAGACAAGATGCTTAATTTTTTCATAAAGTTAGCAAAGGTCTCTTGACATCTACTGACAAATTCCTAAGAAGAACTATTGCAATATTACCTGCTACAATCAGCAGCCAGGTCCTCTTGCATACGGTGTCACCATACACCCTTAAGAGATGATTCTTATATTAAGACCTTTCTGTCTATGCAGACCAAGTGGACTGGGTGAAGAGCAAACAGCTTTTGGAATTTGTTCTGAGTTAGGTCTGTTCTCTTTATTCCTATGTCTGTGTCCTGAGTTTAACTAATTAGATTACAAGTTCCTCATGAGACTTCAGGATAAATAACCTTGTACTACTTAAAGTTCACAGAATTCAGGCTGCTGTTTTGATATATGAGGTCAGAAAACATTGAAAAGATTATGCACACAAATACAGTGTTTGGTGCATATTGTTCCCTTTGCCACAACTGATTTTCCTTGGTGTCTTGTAATTTGTTCATGCAAGGGAGCTGTGATGGATGATGTAAATTATTTTGGTTTTCCCTTTTGACTTAAATAACAATTGCCAATATCTTAGCGCAGTATGAAAATACAGGGATGAGACCTGGCAAAGTGTTGTAAAGTTACTTCTTTTTCTTTAGGGTAATAGCAATTATAAACATGAGTTCATTATTCAGAAAGGGTGTGTTTCTTACAGACAGTGAAAATGTCACAGTTTAACAACATCACCTGATAGGTGATGCTGACAAATGCACGTCAAAAAGATGATCAAATGGAGTTATCATTTTTAATTAAGCCATTCGTCCTTTTTCAAATTTGAACTCATTGCAAGAGATACAATATTAATAGGTTCTCAATATGAAAATACAGGTTCTGGAGTAAAAGTATGTAGTTTTTAAAGCTGCCTTTTATGCATTTCTCTAGGGATGGCAGCTTAGAAATGCAAATTGAACTGGAAGGTGAAAGTAAAACAGCCAGAGACAACTGAGCTGAACCTTGTACTGCTTTATCCATACTCAGTATAAATCATGGTATTTTAGTGAACTTATGCTTGTCTTCATTATTATCTTGTTTTTAAAGAACTCTTTTCTAACAAAGTGTTGCATGATGTACAAACCATCCATACAGTTTACCAGAAACATTGTGGGGGTGTACACTCAGGCAGAAGTCTTTAATCTAGCACTTGCCATCTAGGCCAGAGATGACTAGACTTACTCACCATGTGAGTTGTGCCCCAGTGCTTCATTGCTACTCCACCAAAGAGGCTGGACTTCAAGAAACATAAATAGGCAGGAGATTCCCCATATGTCCCAGAGCTATGTTTTGGAAAGATGTCAGACTGAGTGTTCACAGGGGTAGCACAGACCATGAGATCTCAGCAGTGCCTGGTAGCCAGCTATGCATTTTAACCCTTACATATAAGCCTACCTTGAACCATTGATGTGCTGATAAGTCTGTTCAGATTGACTATTTCTGATGAAAATAGGACAGAAAAGGCAGGAAGGGCTCTGAGGTGACTTACGTGACACCAGTGAAGAGCTGCAAATCTGAATTCTCATCCTCTGATGCCACATGTCCCATGCTGTATATGGAAACCACACTGATGGTTTTCTTTCCTTGTTATACTGAACTTGAGTCTCCTTAAAGTACTGGTGTAAAACTATCAAGAGCTTTTCTTTCTTTTGCTGCTTTAGACTTCATTGTCTGGCAGACATCTATTTTTAGGCTACCCATCTAATTTCAAGTTTGAACCTACGTGCTGAATCATGCTTCATAAGACATCACTCTGTCAAGTTCATCCTTAAGCCTCACTGTTTGGATTACATACTGTGGATAGGTCTCTTTGTAGAACGACACAGTGGCTCTGTTCTAGTTCTTGCAGAATCACAAAGTAGGAGAAGGCTCACGGCAATAAGATGCTTTTGGTGAATGTGCTTTCTCAGAGCACATTCCCACATCTTCCATTTCTGCTATGACTACCATGTACCACCAGAAGAGGAAGGACCTTTTACAGCATTGTACATTTGTCATTGTGGCCTCTTGATGAAAGAGGCTGATGCAAGAAATAATTTTCTCTGTTGGGATACTGTGTTTGGAGTGAGGGCTTGCAAGGACTATAGACTGACCAAGAGGGTGGAGTTCAAATAGTCTCTTTTTCCTGGCTGAGGCAATGTTTCAAGTACACAAAAGGCAGTGGCATGTCTATATCAGAGGCAGCTGTCTGCCAGCAGTACAAAGGGTATTGTTCCTGCCTTTTCCCATGGAACAAAGGCACTCATATGTGAATCACAGGATGTGATTTAAAAAAAAGGGGGGAGATAGCCAGGAGCTAATGGGAGATGGCAAACCCCTTCATATACTTTTTCTTCCTGTGATATCTAAATTCATTGCCTCAGATACAGAAAGTACTGCTTCGGCCAAACCAAGGACCAGGAGATCAGATTCTAGTATGGAAAATAATAATAATAAAAAAAAAAGCATGTCTGATGTCTGGTTCCTCCATGCAATGGAAACGTGAGATTTTCAAATAAAATCCACTAAAAATGGGTGAGTTAGCAAAGCATTTGAAAGTGCAAAACCACAAATTATTCTGGTAAACCTGTTCTTACACTGTGCAGATAGCATGCACGTGCTTTTACAATAATAAGCATATCCCATGGATTTCTGTGTTACTTGCAAAGCACTCAGGCTGATTAGGACCAAGTTTAATTTGGTCCTAATCAGCTCCAGGCAAGTGGACCGCGAAATTAGCTTGACACATTAATTTTATGTTTTATAGTAGATAGACCTGCCCAATTTGCCTGACTGTGCTAGACCAATTTTATAAGTCTATCTATGTATGCATGAATATATATTATATATATAAATCATCTCTATTGTCACAGGTGACATGATGTTCCAACTTTTCTTTGGACTACAGACAATCCCTCGTAGACCTCACATTTAAAGCATCACACTTTTTTTAGTTCCAGTCTGCTGGTGGTGCTAATGTTTAGTGACAGTTATTCAGTACTAATGATCACCTTTGGGGATTTTCAGAGTGCTTGCCTCTTGCTGGTCATTGGTGAAATGTAATCAATAAATCTGCCAGATGGGCTCTTCCTCTTGCCTTTCCTATTGGAATTAAATGAACATCACAGTAACAGATCTGTGATGGAGTCCCCCTGCTATCCAGAGCCACTCCATCCATGAGTAATGCTGGTTTAACTGATCGACCATAAAATTACAAATACATGGAAGAAAATAGATGAAAAATACTTATATTAAGATTGTTCCTGAGTATAATTTGTGACTGGAAAAAAAAGGGAAGTTAAAGTTGTTTTAATATTTATTCTGTTTTATTCTTACTTTTTTCCTGATGAACTGCTCCTGTCAGCTTTTCTCTTTTTAACTTACATCTGTATTGCATAAAAGGCCATTCCTTTTTTCATTTCTGTTTTCTGACAAGTTGCTCCAAACACTTTTTTTTTCCAATTTGAAGTGGTATGTTACTTACTGTATTTTCTATTTGGTAACTGCCATTAAACTTTCTTTGCATTGTTGCTCACTAGACAAAAGCTACTCGTGTTTTCTCTGCAGGGAAGAAAGGTTGTTATTATGTAATTTATCAGTATTATCAATAAAGAGTTAATATTTCATCTGAAAAATTACATTATCTTTAGCCATTGCCCTTAGTTCAGTGATAATTTTTTCTGTTTATGATTGTAAGAGTAATTTCTCTTATCTTTCTGTCTGTCTGATGTAGTGTTCAAATACATGCTAAATGTTTTCCATGGAGTTGAGAGGACTGTGCTATTGAACTGACACAGAGCAAGATCTTGTAAAGTCCTATGAGAAACTTCCATGGAAGATTAAAGTTTTCGTCAAAATGTTATGCAGGTTTAAGGAGAACTTGTGGAAGGCAGGGGTCTATCTTTATGTGCTAAAAAGTAGTATAGTTCTAGAGCTGTTCATGTTTGTATTACAGGGCTGTGGGGCAACAGCTAAAAGCATCTTGTGTAGTAGTGAGTCAGTGGGTGTTTCTGACTGCTTGTAACATTATCACAGAGTGAAAGCTGCCAGGCATTTCAAAAACAACAGTGGCTTTCATAAGACAACAAAGAGAGGAAAAAAATCAGAATAGTAAATCAGTGATTTGTCTACCTTCTACTTCTTTGCTTCACCAGTGGGAAAGCACAGAGTTTATGTGCCTGTGTAGCTCATTAGGCTTTTCTGAGGGTTGACAATTTAAAAGTTGAAATCTGTGGCTGAATAGTCACAATTATTACAGTCTAAATGTGGTCTCAAATAGCTGCAGCTGAGGAAATCATGAATTAAGAAAAAATGAGTCATCTCATGGCAGTCACCTCCTTATCTTGGCTGACTGCTTACCGTTTTCGGTTGTATTCTGAACAACCAAAAGACAGTTGACACAAGTACTTGTGCTTCCTGTTAATAACTTTTCCAATGCAAGCCCGTTGAAAGCCTTTTCCTTTAAGAGCAGCAGCAGAAGAGATGGAAGCTCCTGCCCTGGCCGAGCATTGCAGGCTTCCCACAGAGCTGAGGTCAAGCCATGCAAGCCTGGCTGGGTACAGGTCTGTGGCCACGAGGCCTTCTCTTTGGCTACCCAACAAGTGTTGCTGTTTTCCTCCTGCTTCAGGCCCCAACTGTCTTAGTCATTGTCTTGTTTGGTATATGGATTTCAAGGCACCAGAAAAAAACTAGAGTGTCAAAGCCATGGCAGAAGGGTAGGAGGCAGCAGCTAACAGGTTACATTCCCCAGAGCTTGCTATACATATATTTGGAATTTCAGTTAACTCTCAGTTACATCATATAAATGACTCACACTCTGCCTTAGTGCTTGTAGGATAAGGGTCAACTTTTTGGCCAATTAAGAAAAGTAAATGCTATCAGCTTGCAGATGAACTGCAGTTTCCTGGGTTTCATGAATTGTGCAAAGTAGTAAAAGGAAAGGAAATACAATGGAGATGAAAACAGGTGAGTTAGTGCTATTTTATGGTGTTCTAATTTGGTGGTGCTCCAACTCCTACAAAGTCAAATTCAGTCATCATTAAGATTTAGGCCTATTTTGACATCATTTTCTTGTAGAAGCATCCATGGTAATTTGGCCAATAGAAGTATTTTAGACCTCATATCTTTTTTGAATATGCTAATCATAAATATAATGCATTTTTCTTAAGCCAAAGCTAAGCAAATACTGAACCTGAAAATGATGTATGTGTAATGGAGTATTTCAGAAACAGAACTTGGGAACAGGCTATGAACATATGCACATGCAAAAATGTGCAACACCTACGTTTGTATTCTGTATCACTCCTCATATATGAGTTCTGTCACATACATGTGAATAAGTAGCATATGGCTTTCAAAAATACTCTCATGGATGCTCTTAAAATACTTCTCACAAGAAGTGATTCCCCTCCTCTGAGGAAAATTTCCTTAGTTTTTCTCTTGATGAACACTGACATTTTAATAGCTTTTCATTGTGATGCTCATTGTCCAAACAAGCTAGTGGATGGAGGCTGCTCAGTTAGCCCGCAAGACAGCAGGGAGAAAAGCTCCTCCAAATCCAACTCCAGTCAGGTGCTAACTGAGGGCTGCAACTCACCATGGGGTTCAGCCCCTGTCTGTTCCAACAGCAAAAGGACCTTAGGGGGACTAAACACCAAGATTAGTGGAGTTATGTATTCTGAGAGCCGCCTCCTCCTCCTTTGTGACATGGAGGAATCTTCCGACTACACAAAGAGGTAGAGGGAAGAGAGGATAAGTTTTTAAAAACCCTATGAGAAAAACATTTCCAAGGTTATTCCCATTGCTGCATTCTACTGTGAAGTCTTTAGGGAAACAATGATAGCGTCACTCTGAGATGCTGATCCATGATCATCCTTACATGCTCCTCTCTGCTTCCACCTCAGCCTTCACCCCAGCTCATATGTGCTAGTCTCCTGGCTGGAGAGGCTGTCATGTAAGCTGAATCATTAGCATGGTCTAGGTTAAAAACATACTTGCAAGAGCTGGAGAGAGGTTATATTTAACTCAGAGCTGTCATTAGAGTAGATCCTGCCACAGGGACAGCAGTGTCACGTGGGAGTGGTGAGCTGTGCTGCAGGGAGAGGTGAGGATGGAAGAGCATCTTTGGGAAGAGCTTCATCTGGGTTTGTCCCTGGGACACTCACCCTCCAAAATGTCACCAAAAGAAACTGTAAAACAGCAGGTGATTTCTGCTTGGATACTAGAGTGTTTGTTTTAATAATTATGTTGAATTGCTTGAAAAGTAAGAAAGACTTCAACCAGACCTAAATCCTTTGCACACTGCTGTGCGTCATGGAATAGTTTTACGTGGGACAGTGCAGTGCCACTACCCCATGACTGAGTGTCAACCTCTGCACCAAGGACACTGACTAGATAGGAAAGGTGCTGGGCATGCGTGCAGGTAGACATGTCCTTGTGATACTCCTGGTGTAACTGTTAGGAAAGTACTAAGCACTGCTGGGTTTAGGATGTTTCTGGGCAGTGAAGAATAACTGCAGGAAGCTTGGCTGCAGGTGTGAGATAGGCAGGTCCGTTAAGGCTGCTCTTTTCTATTTGTCATGTTTGCGTTTTGTTAAAAGCAGAGCATTGTGTTGCCAGCTCTTCTAGGAGGTCATACTGAGAGCAAAGTCAGTTGCTCACAGAAGTAAGCAGCATGTCCTGTGGAAAATACTGACGGGATCAGGCCCTGGGACTAAAAAATTCTCATTAAAAGTTTTTCATTTTTTATCACATCCATTCAGCTCTGTTACCCTTGTTCGATAACTGACACTATTGACTTCAGCTGAGTAAAGATTACATGTGAATGCAATGACTGATGGATTAGGCCATGACATGAGATGTATTTTCTCTTTCCAGAGCACTTTGCTTTGGTTCTTTTAGAGATGATAATTACAGCATTTATGCAGGTTGATAACTGCAAATACTAAATTAAATATTTGTTCTGGCTTTTTTTCCCCATTTTCATTAATTGTATGTATGCCAACGTATTTTGAATCAAGTCCAGCATTTTTTGCCTTGTATCACTATCAGAAATGTAGCAATTATAAGCCACTAAAATGAAACAATTTATGAAATGCAGATGCCAATTTATAACATAAATCAGTGCTTGTATTATATTACTGAACTGACATTTGTTATGTAGTTAATAATTAGAACAGACGTTCCTTCAAACCAACCACCATTACATAGGGCTAAATTATGTCTCTAAGGGTTAACTATAAGTTAAAAAACTGCATAGGTGCACACCTTGGGGGATCCACAGGAAGGCTGGAATTTTGGGTGAGTTTTCCCATATGGAGATGGCACAGACTCTGCAGAAAACAAATCTGTCCGCTGGTGCAGGAAGTACTTGAACCAGGCTGGAGCATATTTCTGTATATCCCAAAATGTATATAGGTACCGATTTATTCCTGTGGATATCTGTATAGGGGCAGGATGTAGCTTGGGCTACACGATACAGAAAATATGCATAAGAAAATAATTTGCTATGGGCTATTGATGTTTTAACATGTGTTGCATATTTCCATGTTAACATAAGAGGTATTTTCATATGCTCTGTAATTTATTCCCAGTTATCCATCCTGAGGCCATCTGCCCAGACCTTAAAGGATAGATATGGAAGCAAAGAATGATTTGGTGTGTTCTGAGAGAGTATTCTGTCTGGGAACTTGCTTCCTATACACATGCCTGTGTTTAACAGAAAAGCCAGTTTCACTGTAATATGACAACCACTGAGAGAGAAACTGTTATCTGCCTGTCCTGGGAGGGCTGTTAACACCAATCTTCATAGCATCTAAAAACCTGTGCTAAGGGATAAGGAAAGAAATTAACACTTAGAAAAGAAAATCATTGCAAGTCACTAACATGTAAATCAGGTTTGATTAATGTGAACCATATTCTGCTGGGATGTAAAGCTAGAACCACCCCATTTCCTTTGTCTGACCAAATCACGCTGGGCCCAATCTGACAGGCAGAAGGTAAGATTTCTAAATACACCTTCCTTTTTCTTCCTTTTTCTCATTTTTGGGTATACAATTTTTTTCTCATAGAGAAACCCATCTCAGCCTGGAAATGAAGGCATGTAACAATTTGCTGTGCATCAAACGAGCTTCTAACTTTTTCTGTGGCGTAAAATAAAACCAGAAGAAACGAAACAGAAAAAAACATACTGTTAAAGTAACAGTGTTTGGATGAAAGCAAGGAAATTCAGAGTTAAGTGCCTCCTGTCCTTTAACTCAACCCCATTGTGTCTAGAGAGATTGCACTTCCTAGCACTTCACTGGGTGATCATTTCCATCCCTGCAATCCCAAACACAATGGCCTGAATTAAGACTGGAGGGGAAGCATTAACTCTTTGTTGCTGGGGGTGCTGTCAAACAGTCTGGCTGTTTGCTGAAAAATGAGATTCAAATTGCCAAGAAAAGTCAGGGCTTGGTGGAACCCTGGGGGTCTATTGTGCTGCTTAAGACCAAAAAAATTAGCACAAACCACCTAACAAAATACTTCAGCACAGCCCTTTTTTTATCTTTTTTTTTTTTTCACTTGAATTGCTTCTCTCATATTGCCAGCCCTCAGGCTACAGAAGTGTGAATATTTCATACATATCTTTATACACAAAAAATTACATACATAATACATTATAGATACTTTAACTTCCATACATAATATCTCATGTGATGATTTCTTTTCCAGAAAAGGATTTGTGAGAAAATGGCAAGTCTATTCTGGGTTGTAACTGTAGGCAACATGTTACTAAGCCTCTTGCCACCACAAATTGAATATAAAAGAAGCTGTGCACTGGTTCAGCGTAATAAAATGTGTTGTTGGTTTTGGGTTTTTTTAACAACTCTCACGTGCAGTGTGTTATTTTGGGAGTTGTTGACAGCAGTTGCTAGAGTTGCAAAAGCCCCGTGATCAATTCCGGGTTGCTGACATAAGGAAATCAGTATTTGATGTGGCTCATCAGAGATCCCAGTTGTCCTATTGCTCTACAAACACAGTTACTTCCACTCTCCAGCACGTGTAACAGAGTGTTTACCTGATTAGATATTCCTATGGGGTCCAAACAGGCTGAGAATGACACTGGTATCTCTGAAAAGCTCAGTCAAGAGCTTCCTCTCCCCATATAATAGATATCATAAAACTGGACACGTGGGGATTCACAGTGGAGGTAGAAGTGGCTGCATGAACTCTGAGATATGATAAGAAAATCAAGGTCACACTTAACCCTCCCTAAACAACTAGGGACAAACCAGAAAAGAGAAAAGACACCCTCTAGGCTAGTCGTTATTAGGACACAATATTTAAGCCTTTGCGCAAAACCATCACACAACTATTCCCAAGGTCTGTCTCCTGTATGTGCATTTACAGGCTAATGCAACGGCTTGATTTTCAGGTATACCACTCCCCCAGAACTCCTGCCATCATCTCAGAAAATCAGGCTACAGGTCTGATGCCTTCCCCCCACACCCCCCCCCCCCCTAGTTTAAGGCAGTTTAACTTGAATCCCCTCTAGCTTTGAGACTTACTTGTGTGACTTTGGATACTGAGGCATGAGGAGATTAAGTGACTTTGTCAGTGACTTTCATTACTTGGATAAGTCTTTATTACTTTCATTACTGTGGTAGTTCTAGACACTAGACCTTGATGTTGGGCATTCAGAGGAGTACTTTTCTTCCCTAATAACTGAGTGGTAATATACTGCATTCTTATTTGGAAGACTCACATTTGATTTTCAATTCTTTCATCTCCAGAGAAAGGAGTGCTCTGGAGTGTGAGCACTCAGCTTCTGAAAGTACACAAGCCAGTATTTCTGTCAATTAATGAACATTACAGGAATGGAGAATGTCCACTCTGACATACACATTTAAAGCATGTGGTGAAATAGTAGGGAATATTGCAAGCTAATTGTTCCCATCTGAACTATTTTTTCAAATGACTTTTTCTTGTGTTTCCATTACAGATTGAATTCAACTGCTCTTTAAGTACATGTCCTATATAAAGGGCTTAATGGCTGAGTTGAGAATAAACATAAAAAATATGAATAATTTTAAAATAACAGCCAGTCATCATTAATTCACTTGGTACTCATTACAGTAATATTAATAATGACTTATGCATTGGATATTAATATAGTCTTCCACTGAAAAGCTGTTTTGCTTCTAATTGTATTTCAAGGAAAATAATTGATACTAGAAACTTCACCTATTCTGCCTTTTTCCCAAATCTTTTAAAAGTTAAGATCAAGACAATAAATAACCTGTAAGGTGTCTATGAAGATTTTTACTTCCTAGGTCACACCCCAAATATAACCCAGGGTAAAAGTGATGCAGTTTGATAGTTTACCCAAAGGGAACAGGTGACCTGCCTCCAGTTGCTGGGGAGCAGGTGTCTTCAGCATCCTCCGCAGGGGGGTTCCTTGCAGAGGGTTGGTGGAACTGGGGGCACATGTCAGGGACCGTGGGAGCCTGTGTAGGGGCCAGACCACGTAGTTACTGCCCATTGTGGGTGTTTAGTATATAATGTGTGATTGGAATAAGAGTTTCGTTTCCATAGCTGTCAATCTAGAGCATTTCATGAGCAACATTACTTGCTAGATGCAAAGGTCAGGCTTGGTAATAATGATGTTTGCAGCAAAAGGCATAGTAAAGGCAGAAACCATTGCCTTGCTTTGTTCTGAGGGGTTTTTCAGATCCTGCCTTCCATCACAAGAGAAACCAGAAATGTTGTCGTTGTTTTGCCAATAAGTTGAAATGGCAATCTCTCCCCTAATGCATTCACAGTGAATGGAAGCTTTCAGTTACTGGAAAAGATGTGAACAAAAAAAAAGGTTTTGTTTTCTTACTTGTTTGAAGTAAAAAAACTTCTTTGGATACATTCCACATTTTAAAAATTGACCTTCATCTGGAAATTTTGTATGGAAATTTGTCTGTCTCCTGGTGCTAGACAAAATGTAATATATTCAGAACTCTTACTTAGTGTGAATTCTTGGGAGAATAAACATGTTTAACCATGTGTATTATATCATCTGTAGATTCCTGAAGTTCTTAATTGGCCTCCAGTTAGGCCTAAGATTATTGAGGATGCTTTAATTGATCTTGTTCTCAGATGCAATAAACAACTAAAAGCAAAAAGCAAAACCAGAATTCCGCTTTTGGACATGATATTAAAAAACCTGAAAATTTCTTGAAAGGGAATGGCCTGCTTAGTCTTCACTCTTTGTCTAGTCTGACTAGCCCTCCATGAAGTCTCTGTGGTTTTATAAAATTTGTTTACATACTCATTAGTGTTTAATAGTCAGTATTTTTTCAGTGATAATTTTATTTTACTGTTGATATCAATAGTATGCTAACACCTTAAATTCAGCCATAAAGCAAGCATAAATGAAGCCTGTTGCAAAAAGGCTCGTTGGACTGAAAGAACAGCTATCTCTATTGGTAGGTGAGAATATGAGATAGCTGGGATATGGTTCTTCTCCTTTTGACCTGAAAAAAGTGTCTTCATTTCTGGCCCAGTTTCCACTTGACCTGAGATTGTCTCGGAATCCACTTCACAGCTTGCTCCCAAAGGGTGTGACCTGGGGCACTTCCCATCACTAAGCAGTGCCCTGCCCTCCTTTTGGGTAAACACTCAAGTCTGTTCCTTCTCCTCTCTGGCTGGAGTTTCAGGAATTTTGTCAGCATGCACACTATGGATGTACCGCCTTCATCCTGCTGTGCCAGACTCTGTAGCACCGATGCCACCAGTGTCCTCCCACCCATCAACCTTGCAGTGGGACAGGAACTGCAGCCCAAAGAGAAGGCTGTGGCTGGTAACCCCTTCCTTTGCCCTAGAAAGGTGTGACCAGGCATTTCTGGCAGTTCCATACCCTGGTTATTTGTTTCCCCTTGTTCTCTTGTATTTGTTTTCACATGCACATTCTCCAGACATTGCCCTCTGGTGCACAATCATTCCCTGTGTTTGCACTCCAGGGGCCCAGTGTCAGACATGAGCCAGGAATAAAAAATAACTTATTTTTCCAATTGTTATTGACAAGTGGGGGACACACACACCTTTATTTGGTCCCTAAACAACAACAAAAAAATCAAATGGAGTAGCTGCCACTGCTCAGATTAAATCCATACTGGCTGTTAAACCTCTAATTACCAGCTTGCCTTGTGGGTAAAATGGTACCATTCAATTATTGGGTTTTGTTCACTTGTCAACTGCAAAAAACGTATTATCACTGCTTTTCAAACTAGCAAAAAGAGCAGAAATTTTGCAAATTGCTTTCTAAACGTAGTTACTTTAAACCTAATACCTCTGCAGCTTGTCAGCAATTGTACAATGTGATGTTGCATGCAAATTGTATTTAGTGTAAGATTTAATGTAGGTATTCCAATTATTTGTTTTACATTATGTAATTTTAGTGGAATTATTTTCTTTGTTGCCATGTTACATGTGGTTCAGTTTGACGTATCCAGCTTAGCATGTTAAAAATAAACACACACACACACTTGTCTGCACGAGCTACTGTAAATACAGGCAAAAGAATGTCAAATCATAGTTAATTCTCCACAACCATGGTGAGTTAAGGAATAAAACCATCTTTAACCATCTTTTCAAGACTAATTTCAGGACCAATTGTATTTGACACTCTGTCTATTTATTTGTTTACTTACTTACTTAATCTTGGCAAGTACATGTGTCTAGGATATCCTTGATCAATTTATTTCCCCTTTGCTTATCCGTACCACAGCCCACACCCTCCCAGCCATGGCAGGTAATGCAATGGTTCTGTTATATGGTTGGAATGGCTGAAGCTCCGCTACTCCTGTGGTAAAATACACAACACATTTAAATTTGACTTGGCTGGTGGGTTTTGGATATTACACTTCCTTAGCTTTCCATTTCTCCGTTTGCATTATGTGAAATCTATTTTAATGAAGTGGAGGGAGGTCAGAAAGATTTCCAATAGATATTGTTAAAATCTCTCCTTTCTCCTGCCTGCAACTTCTCCCTCTGCACAGCCCTGTGAGCAATCTCTGCCATAAGCAGGGACCTGTAACACCATCATTTGTGATAAATAAAGTTTTTGTTGAGCTCCTAATTTGTGAGCGATACATCTTACCAAGGCGGGCTGAGAAATGGCTCTAGTTCAGGCTTTTTGTATCATATATTGCTTCTGCCAATCTATAGGACCCTGCAGGCAAGGATTGCTGGGGATTGCTTTCTTTGGCCAAAACAGTGATTTTCAAAATATTCTAGCATTTATTAACATGAGGGTCACGTTTTTGCCAAGTTCAGAATCCTCCAGTTCCTAGTGGGGAATTTCTGGGGGTTTATTTGCAAAAATAAACCTATGTGTATCTTGCAGTTCTTGAACCAGGTGTTACTTTCCCTTTCTGATGTTAAAAAGAGCAATATATTTATTTATTTTGGGATGAAGCTGGAAGTCTCCTGCAACAGCTTTAGAAGGCTACCAGGAAAATATATCTGTTTAAGAATGTAATCAATTATACAGCTTTTGCTGTGGGAGGAAATACTTTGCTGAGAAAGAGCTCAGTGCTTGACTTGCCAGTTAGAAGATCTACTGGCCATAAGCAAGTGGTAAGCACAATATTGCAAGGCTAGTTTAACCACTGGATGGGCTTTCATTTAGCTCTCACAATGCTGGTGCAAGGTGGTTTTCTGCTGGATGAAGCATAGCAAAACAGAAGTACGCACAGAGTGAGTTTCCCCAAAGTTTCCATCTTTGATCATTACCTTTCTTTCCTCAAAGACAAATGACAATTTGACTTCTATCTACTAAGAAGAGACAGCGAGGGGTCAGAGGCAAGGAGATTCAGTGAGGCCAGGCAGTTAGGAGAGGCGAGTCACACCTCATTAGTAGGCATGCAGGTAGGAGAGCTTTAGATTTGTTTCAGGTCCCTTGCAAAGGTGCCTTGACAGCTTGAGTTATGTTGACAGCCTCCCCTCAAAGGAAAAGAGAGTGTCAGGCAAGAGAGATGAAACATGTTTCACTGTCACCCTCCACACAGTGTAAATGGATGGCCCAGCATCTTGCCATCAGCGACATTCCCATCTGGGGAAAAAAATGGAAGAGTTGAGTTTGATGTTATAAATCACCATAATTTGTTACAATTTCCAAAGACAAATATGACAGGGTGGAATTACTTTGCGGTGCTGAGACAGTCATTTGCAGAAGCCATAAAGTGCCAGTATAAATCTGAGGATGAGATATATTTAATCTGAAGAAACAGAGCACAATATCACTTCAGTATATTGTGTTTACCAAGAACTTAGCTGCAGCGATGTTTTGGTATTGCAGGTTGCCCATTTTATTTTACCCTTTGAAACCAAAATAACTCTTATTAAAATTTGAATAAAGTAGAAGGATTCTTTTATATATTCTGTATTTGCTCCATTCGAAGGCAGAAATATTTATTATGTCCTCCAAGAAAAATTTGTAATGCTTTGTTTTGACAACAGAAATAGTTTGAGCATTTACAAGTGAGATTCCAGCGATACTGCTGTGTTACACATTGAGGGCTGTCACTTCACAGCCAGTACCGTTTAGCAGCTCTTAAAATAACAAGCCGCTAACATACTATTGCTTTTGGAAGTGTCCATGTGAGAAGCATTACTCCCAAAAGCTATCCTGAAAGTTTTTCCTCCTTAATTGATGATGGCATAGTCCAAGAAGGTATTTTGAAGCACATTGCTGGAAAAAATCAAAAAGGAATTGAAGGTGTTACTCTCTGACATTTCTGTGGTCACAGTCTACCATTGATTTTGTCTCTTCTATATCAGACACCATTTGAGGTGTCTCTCGCTGGCATACAGAGAGACATGTGAGTGTTCAAAGCATAGAAGCTGAAGCTAGAATTGCTAATCATTGCCTGTGTATTTGTGGGTAGGTCGCTTAGCATGTCTATATCGTGACTTACCCACACGCAGGAGGAGGACACTGCTAGCCTTCTTCATTCCTCCTGTAAAGTGATTCGGCCATAAGTAAAAGGATCTCCAAAGAAAATTGCAAAGTCCTTTTTAATAGTATTCACTTTATCAGTGATCCTTTTTTTATTTCCCAGGTGACAGAATAGTGGTACATTATGCACATTTTTTAAAAAGCCAGAAAAAGAGAGAAATAGGTCTAAATGCTGATTTGGCACTTACTTTGATAAGCCTTCCCCAAGCCCCAGCTTTCCACTTCTATAAATCCCAGCATTTTTATGTCAATGAGTAGATATGTTCACCCATTCCACATTTGGGTGTTATCAGGAGAGAGATGAAACACATTTCAGAGTTGCAGTCGCTACTGAATAAATCAAACCTCAGCGATGCAGTGTGATGGTATGAAAATCTCGCAGCCTGTGAAGTCAGTCACTCATACATGATGAAACTAGATCACCCTGCTTAAAACATGCTCTTAGCTGGAGCTCTCAATATGTCAGCTCACTGTTCTGAAAGAAACTGGCAGGTGTTTTGAGCTTGTTGGAATGACAACAACTTTAGTATATGTTAAGAAGAAAGGGTTTACCGCTGCCTTTCTCTCTTCCAACTGTCCTACAGATGGAGTTCAGCTTGTTTCAGTCCTTGAAGATGTCATTCATGAAATCTAGCAACTGCACACACAGAGCCCACAGTAATTGCCTTTACAATTTGTGCTTTTGTTGCTGGCTTATTTCGTGATCTCTGCACTTGTCAGTGTATCCAGTACATGACAATAATAATGAGAGTTTTGTTTTCATGGTTGGGTTTTCATTTTGTTTCTTAAAAGAGGAGCTAATGTGAGTGGCTACTACCCATGAAGTTCAATTGAGATGTTCCCCCAGGACTTGAAGATCCTGATCGATCCAAATCTCCATATTCCACCTAAGACAACATTATAGTTTATAGTATAGTTTTTTCTAGTGCAGTGTAACATTCCGTGAATTCCCACACTGATAACTACTGTGTTTATTAGTCATGCAAAAAGGCATTATTAGGCAAGGGAATTTTGTATACAGCATTTACCGTACTAAATGTATACAACAGAGCAACTAGTGAGGACACAACTGCCCAAGGAATTCTTTACTCAGTTAAGAAAGGGAAACAAGATCTCTTCACTCCCTATACAGAAGTGTAGGGAGACACTTCTGTATAACTGCTGAGTTTTTGTGGTTTAATGACAAGTGACAGGGGACAGGACAAGAGGGAATGGCCTCAAGCTCCACCAGGGGAGATTTAGGCTAGACATTAGGAAAAAAAAACCTGCATGGAAAGGGTCATTGGGCACTGGCAGAGGCTGCCCAGGAAGGAGGTTGAGTCACCTTCACTGGAAGTGTTTAAAGGATGGGTGGATGAGGTGCTGAGGGGAATGGTTTAGTGATTAATAGGAATGGTTGGACTCGATGATCCTGTGGGTCTCTTCCAACCTGGTTATTCTATGATTCTATGATTCTAAGTGTGTTCCTAAAGGTTGGTCTTTCAGGAACACACCAATTGGCATGTCTTTGCCAATGCTAAGGGACTTGTTTGTAGCCCTGCTTCAGGTAGTATGAAAATCACAAGAGCAGAAGGGAAGAATTTTGTTTTCCCTGCTGAAATGAGGTATAGATAGCATGTGAAATCTCCTCCAGCCTGACTGCACAGGTAGCTTCTCATCTACTTTGAAAGTGCTCTCCCGCATTTCCCACATCTCTTCTGAGGACCTGCTGTCTCTGTTTAGAAAAAAAAAATTAAAATTACCATAGAAAAATAAACATTTGACTTCCATCATGATGCAGAGGTTAATATAGAAGAGGTTCAAATCTTTCTTCTGTTAATGTATTCAGTGTAGAAGGAAGGAAGCAGTTCAGCATCTCACCACTCAGCATCAATTTACTGCTTCAATAGAGTAGTATTGGAAGGAAAATTAAGAAGGCAGTCACACACACAACACGTACTGTGAGCAAGGAAACATCTGCTAAACTAAATGCCAAAGAATCAGGTGGGCAGAAGTTACACCTTATTTCCTACAGCCTGACCTAGGCTGCCTGAGGGATGGTCAAAACCACTCTACCCTAAAAGCAGCATGGCATGGGGAGGGAGGAAGAGTGGATGGTCTATACGTGCCCTGTCATCACCTGTAGAGTCCTTTAGCAGGGGGATGCAACAGGAGAAGTGGACTGCTGAAGGGCAGCTGGGGTTTCCAGGGCAGAATATTTCCTTCCAGACAAAAACTAAGCTTAGCAGAGGAGATGGTACATCTGGAGCCTGACTGTGACTGGGCCAGTGGGGATGAGCAGAGTAGAATGGAAATTTGCACTTCTCCCTGGTGTGAAAAAGGAGTGAGAGACACACAAAGACTGAAGAAAACATTAAGAGTTTTGTGCATTTGTTTGTCTAAATTTCCTCACTTTTTCACCTCTGCACTGACTTTCAAGTCACACCAAAACAATCCTGAAAATGTTTCAATCCATTTTGCTGTGAGTGCTCCCCGAGGAAAGTGGCTGGACGTTTCTCTGCGCAATGGGAGGGAGACATAATCACCAGGCTGGGGCACCCCGAGGTGCTGCACAGCCATTAATGGAAGGTGATAAGGGCAGCGATGGCTTTCTCCAGCAGAAAATGCAGCTTTTTCTAAGTGCCACCGGCCTGCGCACTGCTGTGCAAACTGTTCCCCCCTGTTCCCACCTCTCTGCCCCCTCAGGGCTGAAACAACCTTTAAATCCCAGTTGTCTTTGGGTTTCTTTGTTCTTGACTTCTTCAGTATTTTAACAGCAACAACAAAATCCTTGCAGTTGTATCACTTCATGCAAGCTGTTGCCAGACCTCCTAAAGCTGCTTCCAGTGTGGAAATGGTTTGCGGGCAGTGTCAGCAAGAGGAAGAGGGAACTGTAAGACAGGGGAGAAGTATGTGAACTGCCACCAATGTTTTCCAGGACATTTGGGGTAAGAAAGAGCTGTGAAGTGTTGCCAGCTGGTAACTGGTGCTTCACCGGCTCAGGCTGGTCCTGCTGACAAGAGCATCATTTCAATGGCTCAATCACCTGCTTAGGGGTCTCCTGATCTTTCTGCATTTGTGTCCCTTTGTCACCATACATTCTACTTCTCTTACTGAATCTCACAGCAGCAAGCTGTAAGATATCCCAGATTTGACTGAACCAGAGGCAGTACACAATGTAATTAGGCCTTATTAATTTTATAACATAGGAATGATCTCCAGAATTAAGCAAAAACATAGAAGTCCTGCTGGATTTTTTCCCTTTTTTTTTCTGTTGTGTCACTGTATAAACATGGGTAAGTGCTTAACCACTCTGGCTGTGTTCAAATCTCATATGATAAGACATTGTGACTATGTCTTCAATGTCATGCTCTGGGCAGCCCTGGTTAGTAGACAATATGATTTTTTTTTCATCCACTTGACTGTAAAACCAAGAGCAATCATGTAGCCCAGAGAGGATCTAGAGTAGCAGAAGTTCACACAGTGATTTTTTGCATAGTCCCAGTGGCTGGGATTGTAGTAATAACATTTATTTACCACCTCTTGATTTGTGCAGATTGATATTTAGCAAGTTGACTACAGCCCCTTTACCTAGAACAACTCAAGCCAGTGAAAATTAGAGCAAGTAATCATAGAATCATAGAATCACCAGGTTGGAAAAGACCCATCGGATCATCGAGTCCAACCATTCCTATCAAACACTAAACCATGCCCCTCAGCTCCTCGTCCACCCGTCCCTTAAACACCTCCAGGGAAGGTGACTCAACCACCTCCGTGAGCAGCCTGTTCCAGTGCCCAATAATATGCATTCGTAGCATGCAACAGATGAAAAAATAGTTGTCTTGTGTTTATATACCTGCTGCACCCCTTTATTTCTCATCACCTGCTCCAACTCTGAGGGTCATTGGGTTGTCCACTCTCCTTTTAACACCCCTTTGTCAACAGCATTACTTTACAGCAAATGAATTCTCTTTAAGCCATTACTGGGCCAATTCAAACCTTTATGAAGAAATGTGAATAGAGCAGAGGGACACTCCAGCTTTCCAGATGACTTTTCTTGGTTCAAAGACAACTCTGAGAAACCTTTAATGTGGGAGAACTCTCTCGTCAGCAGAAAACGTCTGCACCCTAAGAGGGCAGCTACCAAGTCTTTGAATAAGAGGTGAGCACAGATGCCGTAGCTTTGTCCTCAGACCTGGCAGTGGGCATCCTGTTGCTCCCCTAGGCACTTGCATTTCCATCAGTCCAGGCTAGGGAGAAGCAAAAGTGTGAAAGGGTGTCCTGCTAAGCTTTCCTGTGCTCTAGGGCTAAACTCAATTCCACAGTAATCTAATTTAATGTTAATTCACTACCTAGCAATTGTACAGCTATTCTGAATGTGGCCTCTCATCAGTCTGATAGTAAAGAGCATAATCTGCTCCAAAAATTACTGGAAATGTGAATTTCATTAGTGTTCATTTTATTCGGGGAATCCTCTTTTTCTCTCTCTCTGCGATCTGGCCACAGGAGTTCTATAAAAGAGAAGTTTATTAGAGCAGAATAACTATGTCTGAACTACAAAAAATGTATTTTGGTGCTGAGAAATCTGATTACAGAAACACAATCACTTACAATTTCAGAAGAGGATTGTTATAGTTTACCCTTGGCTTTTCAGTTGGTTTTATTGGTGCGACGTATCATAAAAATGCACACCATACAACTGAATAAGCTGTTGTAGGTTAGTGTGCCTGTTTCTCCTTCAGTGTGTAGGTTTATTGCTTTTAGTGTCCCCAAAGGTCAGACTTCAAAACTTCCCTTGGCAGACCCTTCTGCAATCCAGCAGGTCTTCCAATTAGCAAAATGTTCATTACTTGCAGCTAATACAGTATGGATTTACTCATCTAGTTTCACTGCTACTTCTTGGGACCCTCTGAATAATAAGGTATTCCATCTCAGAATAATTCATAGACTCTTTGCCTGAACACTGTATCTTTCAATAATCAATCTAAATTGCAAAATGCCTTAAACAGCAGCATTGTTTGTCTGGTGCTATTTAAAAGTCATGAAAGCAGTGGAATGAAGAATGAGGAAGCAGATACATTCTCTACTCAATATAGTATCATCCTTGAGAAAGGGACATTGCAAAGACATTGATATATAAAGGGATGAGAAAAAATTGGACATTCATGTATTTGGGAGGTGAGACTGAGGTGTATATCATGAACAGTGACACAGCTCAATAACAAATAACTGTATATTCTAAAGCATGTAAGGAAAAAGGATATAATCTATATTTCTAAAGTTAATTTAGTGTCCTTTAAGGTGCCATACTGAATGTAATCTATGCATCCATAGTGAACGGATGTCAAGTGAACTACACTTACTGCTACGAAGATGGTATGGACAAAAGAATAAGTGTTACCCTTCTCTAATTTTTCTATCTTTATAGTACCTGGAACCTTTCTAGAGGCATGCAAGGTTCGATAGAAACACAGATTAAAATTAGAGCCTAATTGGAGAGGTGATCTCAAGCCCAGTGAAGTGAGGTTGTGTCCCCCCCAACACAACTGGTAGCAAACAAAAAGGAAGGTAGTTTCAACATTGTGAGGAGCATTCTCAACATGCTGCTGACCATGTTGCTTTTGTGAAGTGTCACAGCAATGGAGAATCCAAATTTTTTTGTGTTTTGTTCTGCTTTTTGTTATACTCTATTATATGAAAAATCTCATCTGTGGGCAAAGAGAAAACACACCTTATATACAAAGCCAAGAATTTATTGTTAGTAAAACTCTAATAAAGAATCACTATTGGCCTAGATCTCATTATTACAGAAAGGGAAAGAATGCATCAATCCAGAAAAAGTTTTAATGATAAGATAGTTAAAATTCTTATTTACACAATTTCTCCCCCTTTTGCTAGCATCGTGCCCACCCTTCTGCATCATTCTGATGGTGGGGTGGGCACTATGGTGAGTCATCAATATCTGGACTCTTTCACTGGGAGAAGTATGAAGTTCATGTTGATGGTTTCTTCTTTCTTACTTCAAGATCCACTCCGGGTCATTTTTACAGGGCTTGTAACAGGTTTTTGCATCTTACACTCTCTTCTTCATCTGCAGTTACAAATTACGTCCAAATTTCTAAATATGCTGTCTTTTGCATATCTTAGGAATGATTCCTTTGTTATCTTTCTTACCCTGAAAAGCAGTTTTTCCTGCACTCAGTCTTCGTCAAGGACAGTAGGTGAGTTATTTACAGCTATGGGGTCTGTGGTACCAGCCCGTGCCCTGTCTCAGCACCCCGTGCCTGCCCTCTAATATGCCCTGCCCTGTGTTTCCACCTCTCAAGACCTCTTCTGTTGTACTGAGTCTGTACTTCTCTTGACAATATCATATGATTGTGTTAGAGTCATAAAAATCCCATTCTGCAGAGGATAATTGCTTATTACTGTTATCTGCATAAAACTATGGCTGTACAACACAGATAAACATAAGTAAAATAAACTAGACATAGGTACCTGGTCAATTAGAGGAATCGCTGTCACAGCTAAATCAGGTGAAACAAATCTGCTGGCAGGTCAGAAGTTCAGACAGAGCAAACCTGACAAGCTTTAGTCTTGAGTCCCTGCAAACTCAATACAGAGCCTGTAGCCTGTGACAGGCAAAGGCAATGCCTTTTAAAGGGCTTGGAGCAGCGTTATAACTACTAGCATCATGTTAACTGCATTTTTGGGATAGATCCTGTGAATTCCTGCAGCTGGCAACAGAATGAGGGAAGGTATTAACTTTCTGCTTTGCTACAAATAGTACAAATAGCTGACGCAAGTCATTGTGGGAAGCATATGAACTCAAAAAGCTGCGTTAACCTTTATACTTGGGAGTAAACACATGTGCAATGTATTGCTCCGGTAGAACTATAATCTGGCCTGAGCCACCTTGCAGCCTACTGTCCTCCCAAAGTAATTATCCTAGTCCTAAGAAACCAGGTGTTCCTAAGAAAACTTTAGTCAAAGAAAACATATTGTGTGTATTTTCAGTCCTTCCCTCTGTGGCAGAGAGGTGGATGTGTTACCAAGGTGTATATGGGTTAAATTTACAATATCAGCCCAAGCAAAAAAGTAGTCAAGTTTAGAAGCACTGTTTCTCAAAGGGAATAATGGAGTAGAATAAATTATTACACCTTGTATTTTTGAGTTCTTGAAGACTAAGCCTCCTCTAATAAAAGATGCATAGGAAAAAATCATTTAGCACAATTATGTACAAAATCCAACATCCCAAGCAAAATAATCAAAACAAAGGATACCTGGAAAGTTCTCACATCTGCACCTTGGCAAGCCCAGCAAGTGGATAAATCCAGACCTTGTATATCAGTGAAAGAAGGCTAGTAGGACAATGTGTCCTGGCTGTGACAGACCTTTGTAAGAAACCTATGGCAAAGCCTCACTTCCCATAGATTTATAAAGCTCAGGCCAGAAAAGATCATCTAGTCTGATATCCTATATATCACAGAACATTAAATTTCTTCCAGTTAGCTCTGAGGTGAGCCTAATAACTTGGGTCAGCTAAATGCATTTGAGTTTTCAGAATGTTAAATCATATTGTGCAAAAGAAAGATACGCAGTAGCCTGCTGATACTTAGAATTAATAAAGTGTAGATTAAACGGCATTGCAGGTGATTGTAACTGATTTTACAGATCCATATACTCTGACAAGTCTTGCTTTTATGGTGTAGACATAAATTCATCTGTATAGCTTCATTTCAAGGTTCAAATAGCTCAGTTTCACCATACAGTTACCCCTGTTTTCTAGTAGTACATCTCCCTGCAACCCATCAAAATCAGAAAGCCTGGGATTCTTGGGACAGATTTGCCTTGGATGCCTGTTCCTGCACAGAAGACCTGCATAGGGTGTAGAAATTTCACAGAAGCTCTTTTTATTGCCGCTTTTTTAAACTTCTTCTTTTTCTTACAACAAGATGATTTAGGGACTTCTGTCCTCCCAAAGCAGGAACAAGCAATAAGCCTGTTGATTTCTATCTACCTGTGTTCTTGTAGTGTTTCACACCTTCATCCAATCAGGAACAAGATGCTAATTTTACAACCTTTGAGTCATTCATTCTTCCCAGTCTACAAACCATTGCTGGGTTATATTTGATTGGGCAAATTTTCATCCAAACTCTGGCTATTAACATGGATATCAAAGAACTTGCACAGTCTTCTCCAGATGAAAAATGGACAGTACCACATCCGTAGTGTAGCTACCAATAAACTCCTTACCACAACATGGTGATCTCCTAGGATATATGTAAGTATAGGACTAGGTGGTGCAAGAACTGATCTTTGTGGGATGCTGAATGTTGAAGCTGTTTGCAGGGGATAAAATAATGGTAGTGTGATTCTTCATAGTGTAGTGGAAAGGTAGTGTAGAATGCTTCAGTGCCAACGTAAATGAGGACGGAATGCACCAGAGCTTGCTGTTAGAATAAGTGTCATTCACCTAGGTTTGCCACCCCAACTTTTACTTTTCTTGGGAAAATGTTCACCTAATTTGTAGATGTGACTTCAGCCCAACTTTTACCACTTTAATGAAAAAGCTAAGTAAGCGCCCAGTTTCCTCATATGTGCCAGACAGATAATGAAGTGCTTCTGGAGGCCTCCAAAAGGAGAACCTTTCTACCAATTTTTGGTAGCTAAACATAGGTGGGCAGGGTGTATCCCTTAGATGCTTCAGAAGGTAATCACAATAATCTGCTTCTCTGCATTAGTTATGTTAGGAACTCCCTCTATGTAGGCTGCTTCATTAGGTGCCTGATTTTTAAGTTAGGTCAATAGGCTTCTGTAGTCAGTATGTTTTTACCATATGCTAATTACTTCATGACATCTAACTCAGATAAGAGCATACCTTTAATGACCCTGCACCTTGTCCACTGGCCTTGTAAGGCAAATGTGAAGAACGCTTTTTTTTTCTAGAAAATAGACTATGTTGTGGTAGTCAAAGGCAGATCAGCAAATTGTCTTGGATCCATTACAGCAGAGTACTGGCAGACTTTATAACTTCGTATCTTTCTTTTCTAAACCACATAGTTATGCTGGGATTGCAGAGCTTCTCTGAAATAAAAGGGAGCAATGGCTCCTTTTAAATTTGACTCAGTAGCATTCACATAACCCAAGAGAGAAATGCTAATTAGTAGGTAAATTAGATGCCTCTGTCTGCGTTTGTCCTTGGAGAGATGGTAGATATAATTTTCTGGCAACCTTGTTAACCTTGTCTCATTCAGTGGGCTGGATTAAAAACTAGCACAATAACCCAATGGGTGTATCATATAACAGAACGAGTAAAACTCAGCTTAACAGCCAACCAGTGCAGACAGTGATGCTTTACCCTTTATAAAATAATCACATAGCTGTTCTGTGCAGTGGTATAACAGAAGATGAGGAGACACAGGAGACCATTCACAGGTTTCTCATTTCCTCACAGCCTCCTGACAGGTAAACAATATAATCTACTTTGTGGTATATTGCCTTATTGTGAGAAACATACTTCAGTATGTTGCAATAAAAAAAAAAATCATTTGAATGCTCTACATCTCCATTGCACATACCTGTCAAGTTTTAGTTGGCCATTTAGATGATGCCATTACAGTGGGTGATTTAACAGAGGGAATGGCTTACACCTTTGTGTTTTCAGCTCTGCCACTGAAAACATTCAAATACTGGAAATAGTATCTTCAGACTCTCTATGCAGAGTTGCTATTATAATACCATGATGGTGGTTTAGTCTGACGTATTTTACTTCACACTTGCCGTTGTCTTGGTGCATGCCCCAGTTGGTTGTGACAGCTTAGTTTATTTGCAACAGCTCTCTGAACAGTGTTTACTTGATCGTATGCAGACATCTGGGTATAACATCTGGTAATAACCATCTTCTAAAAAGGGACCCAGTTTCAGTAGGAAAAATATTCCCAAACCACGTTGCTGTGACAGCTTTACACCATAACAGGACAGGCAAGTGCTCTGCCTTGTCACTGAGCTAGAGAGACCGTTCCATTTCTGGCAAATGAGAAATTGTTCTGGGAATTTGAATCCCAGTTGTCTGGTGACAAAGTAACATTTTTTCAGGTCCAGAAGCTGCAAAAATTTTAACAGGGTTTTGAAAGGATGGTAAAAGTAAAGGAAAACCAAGTGGTTTGTAATGGCAGGCTGAGAGTTCGTGGTGGTGGTGGGAAAGGGGTAAGCAGAACATAAGAGACAGGAATTTGTTTTGAAATGCAGAAGTGGTCTGACTGCATCGCAGGAAAGAGGCTTGTTTAAAAGTTACAGTGCTGATGAGGAGATAGATGTTCATCAAGGACCTTCTGACTGACCTTAGACAAATCTCTGTTTCTCAGTTCCTCATTTGTGAAATGAGTATGATAATACTTCACATTGCAGGAGAGCTTATATGAAAGGTGCTTCTTAAAAGCAGGGTTGTTTTTCAGCTGTATAAGTCCCCAAAAGGCAAAAAAGAAATCTCCTAAGGCGGCTTTTGATCCTACTGCTTTCGTAAGAATATCTTAACAATCATTAATCTAATATTTTGCCCCCTGGTGTAGATGGCATTACCTCACAAAATTCTGATGCAAGATCAAGCCTAAACTACCAGCACTTGATGGCTAAATGCTTGCCTGAACCAAGATCAGTTGGAACTGAATCATTTCAATACATTTTGTACACTTGTGAGCCTTCAGTAAGGAATATGATTTCTTCCAATGAAGAAACTAATAGTAAGGTTTATTGATCTATCCATGTAAATTCTTTATAACTGGCTAGAAAGAGTATTTTACAGTGTTTTCAAAAAAATAAAGTTTTATGATTTCATTTGCAAGATATATAACTCATCTTCCATATGACTTGGCACTCCTGAATCACTTAGGTTCTCATAAAAGGCAATTCTTTGGCTACTTTTCTTTACGGTTTCTGCCTATCTAATCTCAGAAAGCCAAGGTATATTTCATAATACAAAAAAAAGGTAAGATATACTGCCTTCAAGCTATGGCAGGTTATTCTATAAGGCTCATTGTCATGATAACTTTTGAGGCAAGAATATATCAGGACTCAAAAACCATTAGGTATTTATACAGGCAACACAAATATCCAGCTATATTAGGATTTTAGAAGACTTTAGAAGTAATACAAATTGCTGTGCCTCGAGGCACAAACCAATCTCTAATTAATCAAGGTTAGAAAGAAATCTTTAGGAAGAAGTGCTCTGTTGCAGGGTTTCTACAGCAAGGTTTTAACTTGTTACTCTCAAGTATTTGATGTTGAAACAAGACTAGACTAGAAAGACGAGTGATCAGGTTCCATGTGGGATTTGCTGTTTCTGTTCCTCATTATGTATTTATCACACAGACATTTATAAGTCCTTCACGCAGTATTTCTGTATTGTTCCTCCTTTACTGGTGTCACAGTCTATACAAACTCTCATTGAATGCGACATTCTCTGTGCTCCTACAAACACATCAGTGTTTCTTCCTAACTACATGACCCAGCTGTCTTCATTATGTGTCTGATCAATAAATATCAAAAGAAGTGAACTGGACAAATGAAAAACACTGACTAAACAAGGCTTTTTTACAGGAAAGCCTTGATTTCAAATATTAGTAGATATTTGTATCGAATTCATTATTTCCATAGACTATGGAAGAGTGGAAAAATTTTAATTACTTTGCATTGTACTTCTGGCAACCCATGCAAATGACTTCCATGTTTCTAAAATCCTGCAGTCATTGTGCAGAAGAAGTAATGCTCCCCTCCGTGTGTGAGTGCCTGCCTTCCTTGTTGCCAGCTGAGCGGCCTGAAGGGAAGGACTGTTGCTTATAGGTCCCAGATCACATGCCAAAAACCAGGCAACATGCAGCATACAATTCTAGGCGTGTCATAGTTGCTCTTTTTTGTCTCCTTTCCCCACACTGCAGTTCGACAGCCAGATCTCTTTTGTAGTTTCAACTAAATTATTTCCCATGTAGTGATTTCTCAATTCCAGAGAGAACTTTTTCATGAAAAAGAATGGTTATACAACCTTGATCTGCTGGTGACAGCTTCAGCCAGAGTACTGGAGACATGTATTTAGCTGCTTGCTTTGCCTGATTTAGATCAGGGGCATGACTTTGGTTCTCTCACGTTTTAAATGAGTGACTACATCACTGAGCTATCAAGACAATCACTTCTGCTCTCTGGCCCTATTAGTATCTCATTAGTGAATCAAACAGAGCAGCATGCTGAAACTAAGGTTTCGCACCCCCTTGGTGTGCCAGGCTGTCTGATACTCTGTGGTCAAGATCTCAGGCTTCTCCAAAGCACCTCCAGAGTATCTTGGTTTCATCCCACTGAGAAAGAGAAAGAGTTCTGAAATCTCAGCAAGTATGATGGGCTAAAAAAACTGTTACTCAGCTCCAACCCTGAGTTACCTATAGGTTTGCATCCACTTATCAAAGTCTGTGTAAAGGTGACTAATGGATATTCTGTATCTCTTTCATCTTGCGCTCTAATTTTTACAGAGCTAGAACTAGCACTGTTTCATCAATTTAAACTAATGGATGAGGATGCAAAGAAATGGGTGCTATAGGGTTTGTAATCACTACTGAGGTGATCCAGTAACATGCCAGCCCCATATGAGAATGATCACCTGGGCCCACAGAGCCATGGAGAGGGTCACAAATTCAGATTTGCAAGTAAAAGAAAGACTTAGCGTCCAACAAAACTGCTTTCTACTCTGGCTTCTCAGCTGGGACAGAAGAGAATGGTATGAGGTGAATGACAAGTGTGCAGCCGAACATGTGCCAAGCTATAGGCTTTCAGGGAAATGTACGTATGTGTGTGCTGAGGTGTCCTCTCTCAGGAGAAGAAACAGAGAAGCATTTTTTTAACCCTTCTGTGAGTTAAGTATACATATTAACTTTGTGGAATTGCTGAAGCAAGTTGTAAATGATGTATGAAATGGAAAATCCTTGCCAGCTGCGGAGAGTATATGGCAGAGGTTTGCATTCACCGCTGTACTACTCTATTTGCTGAGCTAATCAATTCAGACAGAGCCACAAAATCCCACCAAGCTCAGAAGTTTTGGATAAAAGAATATAAAAAGGCAGAAGGCAAATATTCCATTTTGTGGAATGATTTAGTGGTTTAAGCACCTGATCTGTAACACTTAGACTCCATGAAACCACAGGTTTCAATCCCAACTGGGTTCATTTCATCCTTTTATCTCTCAGCACTCTGTAGGTTTCTGAAGGGTTCCCACAGATGAAATCTTTTAAAATCAAACAAACAAACTCTTTAATATTGTGGATTCTTTTGATTCCCTAAATTTTGAAAACAGTGTATTAATCTTGATTAGGCAAGAGGTACAGCTTGTTTGTCTCCTGAGTTCAATATAGAATCAGGGGAGTTTATGCTCATGCTGCCCATGGTGAATATCTCTTTCAATTAATATAGTTAAAATGCCTCAGGTTACATATCACTATATTTCATGAGACCTCAGTGGAGATCATAGACTAACAATCACTTGGATAGCACTGAACAGTCTGGTTGTTTCCAATGAACCTAACTGGGCTCTTCCAGAAATCAGGAGCAGTACTGAGTCAATACATGCATTAGAATCTGATACTAAAATATTGAGAAAATTTCATCAAAGATGAAAAAATAAACACAAGAAATTTACATGAAAAATTCTGCCACCATTTTTGAAGTCTGATAAAAATTATTTTATCACAAAGCAGTTTTATTTTTTTAAAAAAGTCATTCCCTGTCTGAAAAAATGTATTCTCCTCTGTTCATCCTGATAGTGGTACTTTGAAAATGACATCACTTGCTCTGTTATTTCATGTTAAGCCTAAGTCAGAACTGAGTGTGAACCCTTAACCCATGTCCTACTTTAACAGCTAAGCACTCACCACAAGACTTAGTGCTCCATTGCCAGGCTCTGCAAAGGGGTGTGCTGGGCATGCATAGATGCGATGAAGTCATCTCAATCAATTTAGCACTGATTACAGCCCAGATAGGTTACCACCAGCCTCTTAGAAACAGGTCAAGAGGAGAGCCCAGCCTGGAGTGCCAACCCCAGGAGAGCTCTTCCATTTCTTGGTTTTACCCTGTGAAGTGTCAGCATTGCTGCTCGGCTAGGACTGGATCCTGCCATCTGCAAAGCCATCAGAGCATCAGCTACCACCAGCCACAGCTCCAAGCCTGACCAGGTCCATACCTGACCCATCTCAAAGGTCTCTGCACTCATGTAAAGGGCACATATTTTCCAGTTTTGCCATTTTTGCTGTTACATAATGAATCCTTTGCTAACTGGCTGCCAAGGAAGAGTGCCAAGAATGCTAATAACAAATGAAGCTGTACGGGCAAAGACCCGGTAACACAGCAGCTGAGGGCTACCTGTACTGAGGACGAGATGAAAAGTACATCCTTGTGTTTAGCACTTCAGAAGATTTCCTTGGATGGGAATGCTTTTGTCTCGGCCAGGAGCAGTGTCATCCCCTAGGAAACAGTCATCCTCTTGGAAATAAAGACATATTTAGATTACAGAGACTTCCAATAGGAAAAAAAGAAAAAAAAAAAAGATCACAATACAAAGCATTAAGGTTAGAATGTGATGTCTGCTTTGACAAAAAAAAAAAAGGATCAAATACTTACCAGGGCTGAGAGTGTTCTGTCTGAAAGAAATGCCTTTATAAGAGATATAAAAGTAATAAAAATAGCCAGTACTCACAAGAAACGATAAAAAATTAGTTTCTTTCTGGGAGAAGACTGAGCTGTACATTAGGTTCAAAAAAAAAAAAATAACAAAAAGCTAGAGCAATCAAAGAGGATTTTCCCCCCCAGTGTGTATTTTCTTGGCAGTTGTGCTCACTTGTGGATGGTGTTAAAGCACTTAAGTTTTCATTGTAGAAAATAGAGAGTCAGAGAAAACAGAAGTGGAAGAGACCTCAAAAGGTCATCTAGTCTATCTCATTGCCTGAAGGCATAGTCAGCTCTGTCGACACCATCTGGACAGATGCTTTGCTTCTTAAACGGGCATTTCACACATCCATAAAGACTTGTTCAAAATTAAACCACAATAAAGTCCAACTATAATAGAGGTAACATGTATCTACACTGTCCTAGGAGCACTTGAGAGAAGGAAATGGTTTTGGGTTTCTGTTTCTCCTCTAATTTCCTGCGTTGTTGTCTGGAAATAGATGATAATTCACTGTTAGTGAGGAAGAGAGTGGCAGGGATCGGGTGAGTGGCACCGTTCCCCTTGGGAGCAGGAGAGGCAGAACAACTGAGGGGTCTCCACCGGGAGAGCCTCTACTGTCTACAATGACAGTTCATTGATGGCTGTGCAGCCATAGTTCCCAAATTTAGCATCATGGACCTGAGTCATGAACCAACCAGGAATTCAACCTGAATAAGAAGTGACTGCAGGAGGATATCACTGGCTCAGAACTGAAACAGAAATGAAGTTGCTGGGACTTTAGGGGAGCAGACTTTCAAGCTGTACTATGAGTAAGCAAAAGGTCAAGCAAAATGTGCTGTCATAGTTGTTACTCTGGGATAGTTACAATTTCTTTGAGTCTTGTTTCTGCTGACGTTAATTGAATTTTACACTTCATGCAAATATGTACTTTATTTGTCCTTGTCCTTTAAATATTACACTTTCTGTTGGCCTTCACAGGGTTTGTGGAATAATTTGTTGAAATCGGATGTGAGCAGAGAAGACGTATTGCAGAATGAAAACAATTAGATATGCAAGTGACAGAAAAGTAATACAATTATTCTTTTCAACCAAGTCAGTTTCCTAAGTGAAATGACATTAATTTTAGTAACAATTCTGCTGCCTACTTTGAAAGTTATCCTGTTATTTATTTAATTTATTTGGTCGGTGTCAGATGTGAGGGGATCTCACATGCACTTTCTACAGTTGATTCAAGCTCTTAAAGTTTGAACACATAAAATATTCCCTGACTGCTTACTCTTCAACTATTTAAAGTTAGTACTGACTGTCTAAAAACTTAGAAAATATTCAGCTGGATACCTGGAGAAGTATCTTAAAACAGGTTCTTGAAATATGGCATTTAGGCACTGTGTAATGAGATTTCAGAATAAACTGATGTGACTGTGTGACTGTGGCTCATATCATGCATATACACAGAGTGCTGCATGTGCGATTGGAAGAAGAGTAGGACTATGGTAGAATGTAATTCATTGTAGTGTCCTGGACTGTAGTCTTCTTGTCCCAGCAGGTGATTTCCAAGTAATTTCATAGATTTTGTCACTTGAAGGTCAGACCTGTTCAAAGCATCTTGCATTGGCTGTGGATGTTGTGAGCTATACAAGTACTAAGCAAATGTGTAACAGCAATTTTTGACTGGTTGCATATCATTGAGCCATGCACTGGTTTTCACCAAATTTTCATTTCTTCAGTGAGGACGTTTTAGCCTGTAGGTATTTTGTCTATAGAGGCATTGTAACTTTCTGTGACAAAGGAAATATTTTTATCATATATTTGGGCAGAGGGTCACAGCCATAGCAGATAAAAATTCTCCTCATGCTGCTAATAAGCCCAAGATTTTATTCAGACCTCTTTTCGGCTCCAGTTCATGTGTCTGTGTCACAATGTCTGCTCTAATGAGAAAGGGACCCTCAGGATGGTGTCCCCCTTCTGTAGCAAAGCTAAAGCTTTATCTTTTGAGACACATTTGTTGCTGCTATTGTTTTTTGCTAGGACATAACCAAAGTCCTTTTAAGTCATTGCGAAGTCTTGAGTTCCTCCCTGGAGATCAGGATCCTCCATGAGGAAAAATGCCTTAGGATAATTTAATTGTATTTAATTTTGATGAGGCTAATCCTTCCTAGAGTTATCATACTTGGGATTATCTCCATATATCTTTCTCCTTTATTTTAAAGATCTGTAACCAGACTGAATCATGATCTTTCTAGTATTTTCTTTCAGCAGAAAACACCCTTCTAAATACATTTCTCTATCAATATCAGCTTTGCAAGGGCAAGTTTAAATGTTGATTTGTACAGCTGGAGAATTATGGTGCTTTTGTCGCACCACAATACTACAACTTCCCTTACCAAACCCAATGCCCAGTAAAGAAAGCATAAGGAGAGAGAGTTTCCGGTACATGTTCCAGAGGTGGGAAGTTCGGAGTTGTCTCAAGAGACTCTCACTCAACATTATTGCTATCAAGATGAGTTAACTGAAGCATGATATATATAGAAATTACTTTTTCGGTTAATAGATATAGGGGAAAATAGACATAAGTGCCATGTCATCAGTGGAAGATTTATCACACTGCTTTTAGATCTACTTAAAGACCAGAGTAGATTGACGATAGGGTGCTTATATGCAGATCATAGCTCTCAGACCTATCCAGGCTCAGTTTCTTAACCCACTGTACTGAGAGTGCAGTTTTGTCATTACCGGGTATTAATTAATTATTTTAACATTTAGACTTTTCCAATACTTTGCACAATTTCTGGTAAGAAGAGAATCCCAAAACTTTAGGACACTTATTTCTTTCAGTCAAAAACTTATCAGTTCCTTTTGTATCTACTGAGCTGCTCAGAGAAAGACTTTCAGGCTATTTCTGAAGTTCTAATTTCTGATATTTCTAATTTCTGATTGACTTAGAAAAGCTGATGGCTTTTCCTATCTGGTAGAATTCAGGAAATACAGTCTTAACAAAACACGATCTGCAAACTTTTTGACTGAATTTTATATGCATCTTTCTGTCAGAATTCACTTAGTTCACACTGACCAGCCACCTCCATGGTTGCACAGCAGAGACTGCACATTATGAATACATTTCACTGAAACTGCATTTATAAGTGCAAAGCAATCTCATGATCTGCACAAGATCTATAAGCCACTTGCATCCTGTATTAGAATCCTGTTCGTGCCTTCTGCACAGCAGTGAGTTTAAGCATACTCTGTAGTGTCTAAGCCTGGAAGGAGTTATGCACATGAACTATGAACAGGTCTATAAAAACTGGATTGCCCACAATGCATGAAATTAAATGTCTTGTACAATCAAGGCCCAAGATCTCGCTAAGCATCAATTTTCAGATTTTTTTTTTTTTAAGGAAAAAATATAAATACTAATCCTTCTTTCTGCAGCACAGTGTTACTTAATTGACTTTGATCTTCCTTTGGGCTATCAGAGATCTCTGCTATCAGGGAACTTTCCAGGCCTAGAGCAAAGGAACACAGAGAGGGACAAGAAACAAGGCTGTGGAGGACCATTCCAGGAGCTGATGCATGGAGGAAGTCAGATCTGAGCCCAAGCAAGCAGAGGAGAGAGAAAGAGAAGGAGACATTAATATTTGTGTTCAAGGCTCCCCAGCAGGGCAGTGAAGTCTGCTGGAAAGTGTTTTTAATAACTGATTAGGGACCTGGCTGTAATTTACAAGGTGGCTCTACCAAATAAAGCCAAACCCTATAGCCCATACAACCACATATAATCATATTTCCAGGACAGCCCTGTCTTCTTGGGTCAAGCAGTAACAGATTACAGAAGTATTTTAACCTCTTTGCAAAATACTTAACTTTAGAGAAAGTTGCATTAAAACAGTCTTTCAAGAAATGAACTTTTTTTTTTTTTTCATGCTTTTCCTGAGATTCTGCATAGGATTTGAGTTTTGGATGACCATATATTCTGCTAATGCAAACAGAGCCCCATTATAGCTGAACTGATTTACAACAACTAAGAATCTGTCCATAAAGCCAAATCAAGCTTTAAATTGGGCTCAAAAGAAATACTACCAATTAAATTTAGTCTGTGACCTTTAACATGGGTTTAACAAGCTCAACATATTATGGATTTCAGAAGGGGGAAAAAATCAATTAAACTTAAAAAAAAAATCTCCAAAGTATAAACCTTGACAAAAGTAGTTCAAAAATCTGTAGCATCCAACTGTTTCCATGGTTTCACATCCCGTGTTCCAGTTTTTAGGGTGCCTTATAGGATATGAAAACAGCCTTGAAAAAAAAACCAAACTAAAAAACCCTCCATCAGAAAAAAACCTCCATCAGAAAAAAACCTTATTTCTGTTCCCTTTTGTTTTGATTTTTTTTTCCCAGCTGCTAGAGCTAGGGTTTTTTTTTTATTTGATTGAGTTTGGGATTTGGGTTTTTTCTCCCTCTCTCTGAAAAAGTCCTGTATTTTAATTTGGATTTGAACACTTCAAAGCCCTAAGAGATCATGGGACTGTTCCTCCTGTAGGCAATAGTAAAAGTCTTATTGCCTTTAGGAGGAGATGGACTGGGCCCCATTGAAGAAACTAAGGGGGAAAAGCAAACTCCCTTTCCCCCCTAGAAGTAAGCTGACATAACCACCCTGATGCAACAAATTTATTAAAAGCAAATAGTCTTCTTGTGCTACAAATCCTTCTGAATACAATGTTTTGACTAAATGACATTTAGCAGTGTTGTAGCTTTAAGGGTAAAGAAAACACTAGCAGCTCAGTACTTAAACCTCTGTCCCACGGTGAATATAATTTTCAATATCCTGTGAAAATTCTTTGAAGTGTTTGTAGCCACACTGCCCCAACGGATTTACTCAGAATTAGTTAATAGTGAGAAAGCATTGAACTAAATTTATCGGTTACGGTCTCTCATGATCACATAAAAAATAAAATTAAAAGGAGCTCTCTATAGATTACTTTATCAGGCTTGGTAATGGCATCATCTCTGACAGTGAGGCAATAAAAGCATATTAGTGACCCCCTGATGAAACATGTTTACAGGCAAAGTCAAAGAGATTGATCATTCTATCTGGAAAGTGGCATTTTCCTTCTATGCGCTGTTACTGCTAGTTGCAGAAGCATACTGATTGGCTACTGCATGACAAGAAGAAAATGTGTAAAAGGGGATGCAATAATCAAGTCATTGCTATTCAAGGAAACGTGGAAATCTTTTCTGCTCCCAGCCTGAACTCCCTTGTTATACCAGTAATGTTGCTAGCACTATGAAAAGGAGCCAAAAAGTCATAGCCAAGACTCCAGGTGCTGTTGTGCTGGTCTTCATGAAGATATCCTTTCTCCCTGAAGAGTCTGCAGAATAAATAAGTGAGAGAGACAAAAATAATGAGAAAAGTAAGGGGAACAGTTAGGGAAGAGACTTTTCCAGGATCATAGCAAGGCCAGGAAAGAATCCCTCTTCTATTGCCATGAGACCATGCTGGGAAACATTTACTTAGCAGTCACTGCTGTTGTTTTCAAATGTGATCTTTGGAATATTTTTTTATATGTTCATACTTTCTTACTCAAAATCCCTAGCCCTAGTGCCACACTGATTGTTTCCAGCTGTTATATCTTCTTGTTGAGTCCTTATGATCTGTTGCAGTTTTTCTCATTTTAAATATTTTTTAGTCACTCTTGTCTGCTGTATTTTGTCTTCTTTCTCCAGTTGCTTCATTTATTCTTTGGGCAAAAGTGTTGATTTTTGTATTGCATACATGATAGTGCAAATTGCAGTCTTTCTATTTTAACAGCTCACATCTCAAACAATCGGACAGTGCTTTATTAGGAATGGATTGGTCTTGCATAAAAACTGCCCTTTTATTCACTCCCATTTACATTTTCTGTGAAATAAAGAAAAACATAATCTATGCATTTCTGAACCACTTTTAGCCCTCACATAGGTGCAGGTGGAAAGAAGAAATAACATAAGGAACTGATTAAGAAAACTGTTTTCCTTGGTGTAAAGGATCCATTAGAGTTTTGCCATCTCAGCCAAGTCCCATATACTTTGTGGCTCCTGGGTGATCAAGATAAGTCTGCAGTAGAAATGCCTCATTCTACCTAATTAAGAAGTTGCACCTTTTCCTGCCATGTGGCAGGAAGATCAACCAGCCACGTTTTTGTCACCTTTGCATTAAATTACTGAGCATTACTGTATAAGAGGTTGATAGTGAACATGATGAAGAGGATCCAGATGGTCCAACACATGGTGACCTGTCACATCAGCAACGCAGATTGATAAGAGCTGATCAGTTCAGTTCATCACAGACAGCCCTTGGCTCCTTGTTCAGTACTGTTTTGGTTTTCTGAAGGTCCTTATTTTCATGGCTTTCAACTGTCTGGATCTTGACTCTTTCCCTGACACCATTTCTCACTGTGCTGATCGCCTGTGGCCATAATCACCTATGGAAAGAAGTTCTCTGGAACAGCAACTGACAGATAATGGAATGAGACCTCAACAAAGATGACAGGACCTTCTGAATGGACCTTGAACTGAAGTCGAGGCTAGACGTCAAATCAGCCATGCTCCTGGAAACATCTAGAGTGGGGTATAGAACCATATAAAATACTCATTTCATTATGTGATTTCCAAGACTGACAGTCTTGAGGGAAGTGAAAGAAGAAAAGAGAATATTAGTGAGGAAAAACAGGTACAGGAAAACAAGCAAAACTCACATGTTTTTAAGTAGAAGTGTCTCAAAGACTGTGATGAGGTTTTTTGCTTTGACACTTTTTTACTACGAGATAGTTTGTACGGTGAAAATATTTTAAGCAAAGTAAGAGGTTGTTGGCACAGATGTCATTATCAAAGATAATTTTCACAATGCATTCAAAATCTTCATTAAGTGCCTGCCTGACAATAATATTAGCTTGCTGTGTTCAGGCACTGGAATATAGATCCATAGCTGCTTGCTGTTTCAGGCATAGGAGGTGAATATCCATCTTTGACCTGCAGGTTTACCTGAACCCATCACACTGCCTGCAAGACTCAGGTCAATGTGAGTAGGTCTGTGTGGCAAGTATCTGCTAGTACTAAGTGGTTTTGGCTAAAAACAAAAACAAACCCAAAATTGCACCAGAACTGGAAAATATATTAATCGTTTTGGCATGTCTTCGTCAGTCATAAGAGAGCAACAAATGGCAAGATGAGGGCACAGCTATTTAAGGTTTAATGTAACTCAGTAAATCATATCTTAAATCCCTTCTTCACCCCACACCACAGTAAAAGGTGACCAGAAATCACAGAAAGAGATCTCCTCTATTTAACTGAAAGTGACTGTTATATTTCAGGTTTATGAGAAATGAGGAGAAACTAAGCAAATATTAATCAGAGATACTTAGAGAAACAAATGCAGACTAAATAGCCACATTCAAAACCATTTCTGAAGGATTTGGATGCTGTGACATCTGTGACTGTCAAATAAAATCAATAAGTCATCAGGGGAGGTTCAGACTGGACGTTAGGAATAATTTCTTCAGCAAAATGGTTATCAAGCACTGGAGCAGGCTGCCCAGGGAGATGGTTGAGTCACCGTCCCTGGAGGTATTTAAAAGACACGTTGATGAAGTGCTTAGGGATATGATTTAGTAGTGGACAGGTATGGTTGGGCTTCATTATCTCAAAGGTCTTTTCCAACCTAGCGATTCTATGAGTCTATGATTCTAAGTCTTTCTGAATATGCATTTATCTGGGACTGTGGGCAAGTCAGTTAATCTTATATCTCAGACAGGCTGCACATTGTAAAAACAATTAGAGCCATGTGAGTAGGGCTCAGCAGGGAATTAAAACATCCAGACTTGTCCTATGAGGACTTCAAGTGGCAAAAAAAGAACTGGAGAAGTAGTCATAAGGGGAAAAATTTGAGTGAAAGGAAATGCAAGATTCCCTTTGAAGGTCCATGGAGAAGAAACCTGATTGTCTTAAGTGCTAAAAATATGGTGGATTAAGCCAAATTTAGGGCCTGATTCAAGTTGTGTGAGGGCGAAATGAACTTTACTGTCCTTAGTAAGACACAGTGAATGGGATGATTAATGAAGAAGTGGCCATTATATTGAGGAATTCTTGTATGACAGCCCTGGCTGAACCAAGATGAGGAATGCTTCTGCACCCATTTGAAATCCACCTTTCCCCAGCATTACAGGTTTCTGCCTCAGTTTTCCTTGAAGGCCTGGATTCAGTCTTCAAGGGGCATTTTCCTTCCAGTCTGAAGAGTAGTTCTGGTTCATTTAGGTGGTGGATTATGTATTTTGCTCAAAAGAGATCTCAAAATGATATTACTTTATTTTCATAGAATCACAGAATCATAGAATAACCAGGTTGGAAGAGACCCACCGGATCATCGAGTCCAACCATTCCTATCAAACACTAAACCATGCCCCTTAGCACCTCGTCCACCCATGCCTTAAACACCTCCAGGGAAGGTGAATCAGCCACCTCCCTGGGCAGCCTGTTCCAGTGCCCAATGACCCTTTCCATGAAACATTTTTTCTGATGTCCAGCCTGAACCTCCCCTGGCGGAGCTTGAGTCCATTCCCTCTTGTCCTGTCCCCTGTCACTTGGGAGAAGAGGCCAGCACCCTCCTCTCCACAACGTCCTTTCAGGTAGTTGTAGAGAGCAATGAGGTCTCCCCTCAGCCTCCTCTTCTCCAGGCTAAACAACCCCATTTTAAGAGAACATAAATACATGTAGGGATCATATCACTTTCTTATCTATGATTGCCCTGTATTATGTCATGCTATTGAAATACTTAACATTCACTTAGCCCCTTGTACTCCTGGCTCTTAAAAGAGAGATAAGAAGGATTCTTTTTGTTGATACTAGGAAAGTCAAAATGTGAAGTTTCTCTATAAGTCATTCACATTTTTGACAACTGATGCATAAGCAACATGCCACAGGTTGAACGAGTCCCCTGGCATGAGACAAGGCCAAGCTTAGAAGATATTAATCATACGTACCATAGCAATTGGTTCATATTCTCCTACTTAGAAAGCCTCGTCAGTCATCCTTCTTGTGGTTTCAAGAAAGCTAAATTGATCTAATCGTGTATTTAGAAATCAGATCATATGACAACCTTTGTCTTGATGTGAATGAATACACTTAAGAAAAAATGTTCTGATGCTTAGTAGCATTGATACCAGCCAAAAAAACATTAATTTGCCAGATCATCGCTCTTTGTTTTAATTCTAATAACACCAATTCCCCTCTTTATTTTCCCAGTTCCTTTCAGAACAAGCATGCCTCGCCTTTGACTCCCTCTTTTACTGTAGTGTCTGCAAATGTTACAATGCAATGGGGGCAGAGAATGGCAGCAACAAAGTTGATGACATAGGCAGAAAGCTGTGGCAGCTGATATGACAGTACTAATCCACTAAAATGACACCAATTTATTGCCCTGTTTTTCACAGAGTATTACCAGAATATCTTTTGCTACCATTTGTGAGTAAAAAAGCCCTGCTCAAAAAATCTACCTGCAACAGTATGTTCATGGCCTTTGCAAATCTTTATAAGCCTAGTCTTGTTTTCTTGGGCTCAGGAATAAACCTACCAGAGCTTTAGTCAGCTAAAGGTCATCTGTCAGCTAAAGGTGCTGGGCCTTAACTTTGCTGTCACACTGTCAGAAGTTTACATGGGGAGACTTGCAATTGCAAGGGAGTACAGTATTTCAGCATTTTCTCTCTCATGCTGGCGGAGACACGGTAATATTTCTTCCCAGCTTTGACTTTCTCCTGGGATGCCTAAGCAAGTGTCACCTGTACTAACCCAGCACTGTAAGTGCTGGGGGACATGTTTCAGTGATGCTTGTTCTGGTCACAGTTAATGAAGGTAGATTCCACAGGTCACTCCCAGCTGCCTTGAGCTAAAATTGGGTGAAAGTCAGCTTAGGTAGCCAGAGGAAAACTGGGCTGATAACCATGAGCTATTGCATAGCATGCAAACTCAGTATTTCACCTAATTTTAGACATCCACACTGGGAACATCCAGAACTGAGCTGGTGTACCCGTAGCATCAGGTGACACCTGGTTACCTGTGGTTCACTTTGTGGCCAAGGAAAAGAAATAGGCACTTCTCACGTAGGATTTATCTTGTCTATTTTAGTTTACTTCTTTGAGATGAAATAAATGATTCTCAACTCTCTTTTCAGCATATTGATATCAGTGAGTTGAGCCACTTGAGCACCCCAGGGTCCTCAATTCATCTGCATGGGGACAAGCTGGAGATGAGGCAGGAAACACTGCAGTGCCCACAGTGAGAGTGCACAGCTAAGTTTAGGACATCACGTCCTACCCAGTCTCACCTCTGTTACTTGCTGACTGGATGACAGCAATGCTCTATGTCAGGATTTACTGGTGAGAAGACCAGCATTGGTGTTAGCATCCCATGAGCAGCCACATAGTAGTCACACCGTTTCAGAGTAGTCACTCATATTCTTCATATTCTTCAGTAAATTGCCTCTGATGGTGACCTTCCTGGATGTCTAGGGAAGAGTATAAGAATAGGAAACGGATATAGCAATGCTTTCCTGTTATACACTCTTGGCTTCCTGTGATCTGCAGCTCAGGATCATGAGTGTATGTATGATTTCAGTCCCTTGTGTTAGTGTTTTCTTCCTGTAATTAATTTGTTTTTTGGAATCCATTTACTATGCACAGCACCCTACTGCAAGAATTTCCACAGCTTAATTATGCGTGATGTAAGAAGAGTTACCTTACCTTATATAGTGGCTGCCTTCAGACAAACAGCTGTAAGTAGCTAATGCTTTTCCTGAAAACTAAGCAATGGATCCTAAGGGACTGTGTCTACCTCTGGGAGCTAGAACCATTCTCCTGGTCATACAACTAAGCAAGTATCTGCTTAAATTCATGCAGTAATGAGCAGGAGAGTGTGGATGTTCTCTGGTGTTGCAATGGCCACTTTGATATCCTTGAAGATCATGGATTTCCAACAAATGCCTTCATTTGTTTTTGTGGAGACTTGGCTTTGGAAACACCAGCTATAAAATTCTCCATTCAACTACACATATTACAGAATATACAAAGAATAAGAACGTGTTGATCTGTACACGCAAATTTGTGTTTCTGCTTGTCTATCTCTGATAAGCAACGGTTCACTTTAAGGAAAATAAAAAGAGGAAACAGAAAGATTTGGAAGGCAAGCAATGAATCGTGGATCTGAGGGAGCCCGGCTAGATTCAGGGAAACCAGCTTGCATCTCTCAAGCATATGTTGCTGTAACGACGGCTACAGTACAAAGAGCTCTGCTCGGAGGCACTTTGGAGTGGCAACCTGTAGGGTTGCCATCTGTCCCATTTCAGGCGAAGAAAGCTTGTCTTTTCATGGGAATAGAAGCTACAAACTGATCGCAGTCATCTAAGGCTAGGGTTTCCTTGCTGGTTTATGTTTTTAAGAATGACAGGCTAGATAACCCGCTGTTTTGGATTGAATTATAAGTGTTCACAGTTTGACTAGAATGTTCACATTCCAGCCATCAGCGTCATGCAGGTACCCAAGTACTGGTAGTTGGTTAAAACAGTTATGATCTATGTGGCATTATGAGAAAATACTACACTGGCAACATACACTGGCTTTTTGGATCAGTCTTTTAAAAATAATTTAAGGAAAAGTAATTTCTTCTGGGTTAGTAAATGCCAGAAAAATGCTCTGGGTGACCTCTTGAGGTCCATCTCTCGTGCTCTGTGGTTATACAATAGCTAGAGTTCAGACTCAGGGCTCCTTCAACTCTTTCCAGAAAATCTTCCTGAGGATCTGAATAAAAAATGATAGTGAATCAGAGAACAAAAAATAATGCTTAAAATATAGCTGATAGTTATATTCCTGTATGAGTACCCAGGTCACCACCCACGATGAACCTTTGCATGTTTTTCCTGTCTGCTTTGCAGGAACTTTGTTGTGTTCAGCAATCATCAGTAACTTCACAGCACCCTTGGGGTTATAAAACCAGGATGCTGGTATCACAAATAACAGAAGAACTAGAGGAAGACTAAATACTGTAGCTTTCATTTACTTCTAAAGTAATGGGAATACACTTAAAATTGCATTCATTTTCAGATTTCTGATATTATTGCTTTAGCTGCAAACACTGTCTCCCTAACCGGGTCATCTGAGTGTATGGAAACATGCACTCTTCCTTATGGAATGCGAGCAAATGGGTGAAATTAAAGTGTGCACATAATAGCACATATCAGGAGAAGAGAACTAAGCTTCTGCTTCAAAAACATTCTTCACAAGAAGGGTCTAGTGGGATCTGAAGTTTTCTTCTGAAAGTAGGCAAAAGTTAGAGCTTTCATTTGAGTTTTGCTTTATGTTTCGTGTCCATTTCAACCCACAGCTCAAAGCGAAACTCCAGGATTTGGGGAAATGAACAAAAACCTGAAGATGTGCATTAAAACATCACATTCAGAAATATTCCAGCTGGGGCCTTAAGGCACCATCGCTTTTAAAACTACAGTGGAGTTTTGATATTAGACCTGCAGAGACTTCTTGGAGATTCCAGACCTAGCATTCCAGACCCTGGGCACAGGATAGATATGAGGGTGCACTACTGTCTTCTTCCTTTTCTGCTGCAGACCTGTCTCATGCACATTGAAGTTGGAGCAGGAATGCAATAAATACTAAAATATCTGTCTTATACTCAAAAAATTGTTTTCCAGTAGCAGTACGAACATGAAGTCTTTAATATCTTTTTTTTTGTGTGTGTATCATATTTGAACATGACCTCCAGCCATGTAGTAAAAATCATAACATATTGAATATGGATGTAAAGAGAAAGGAAAAGGAGAACAATGTCTGTGGGGGTGTATACAGCTCAGCGGCAAGCAAAGTACTAAGAGATCTGGAGAATAAATGTTTCATGTGTGTTCTGTTAGAGAGCATAATGACCTTATTCCAAAAGCAAATAGCTCCTTTTCCAGCTCAAGCCTGAACAACCACATCCCAGAACAACCTGGGGCTGCTGAACTATGGGGTGGGTTGTTGCTGAGAAGGATGAAGGTTCTTAAAGGTTCTTGGATGCTCGTCCTCTTCACATTTTTTGTTTTCTCCAAGGCAGCAGACTTTTGTCTGGACAAACAGGAATTTCTTGGTCTTAGGCAAATTCCTATCTTTGGAAACATTCAGGTGTATGAGAGGTCTTTATGCCTTTAGCAAGCTGAAGCTCAAGTAGAGAAGTGTTATTTCTTACAGCATAGCATTTCATGAGCTCTTATTGTCCTTTCAGTGAGAGTTTGATAGGGTTCTATATGTCAAAAAAATGAAAGGTTATGTCTTCTTAGGATGGGAGTCACATGTTAATTTGCAATTTAAAATTTTGAAAAAAACGTCCGGAAACAAGCATGTGTGAGTTTTTTTACTTTTATTTCCAATTATTCAGAAGATTACGAGAGCTTGGTTACTTTTTACTTACATTTCTTCCCACCAGTTTAATCAAAACATTATTGGGAATTTATCTACAGGCTTGTTTTCATTCAAAAAGGCTGAACAGGAATTAAATACTACAGTTTCAACCAAGTTTTTTTTTCAGGAAGAGTTTCTGAGCTCCAGAGGGGACATTCTGGTCAAATCCAAAGATTTTAAAACTATACAGAAAGCAGAAAACCCAGATCCTGTTGTGCTGTTCTTGACAAGATTTGTTTAATCCCATTTCTGAATCTACCCTGCGAAAACAAACATTTCCAGCAGAGCAGTACCAGTCTAACGGTGCCTTTGCCCTTCTTCCTCTGCTGGTACTAGGGCTTCCTTTTCACATTTTCCCCTACAGCTGTGTTTTCCATGTCTTCCCCATCTGTTTTGTTCAAAAAAGAAGCCCTCCTACTGTGTTAGAAGCTCACTGCAGTGTACTGGTTCCTCTAGTCCTCCTGCTTTGGGGGCTTTTTTTCCTTTTCTTTTGTTCTCCTGCTTAGATTGATATAGTATTCGCAAGTCATCAGAGGTTCAGAAAAGCAGATTGATATACCAAGGATGGCACCAGGCTGCATCATTGCCATTGATGACCTCTCTAACCATTTATTATGATGGAAACTTCTTCAGAATTATTCAGTGATTCGATACAAATTATTTCCCTGCTAATCTGAATCTAGTGCTGTAAAAAGGGGACGGAGACAAAAGAGGGTGTTCAGTACTGCCAGTCCGAAGTAGGAAACCAACAACATCTCATTCTTTGATTTAAAGTCACTAGACAAGAGGGAAAAATCTGCAAATTAGACCATCATAGCCTCCTCCAGAAGCCGTGGTGTCTTTGGTGGAGCATAATCCCTTTCACCTGTGAGAGCAGCACCACTCATTTTATGAACGTAAAACCTCTTGTTTGTGCAGTTACTTAATCACTGTAAAACTGCACATTGCTGTTGTCACATGGCTGTACTAAAAGGAATATTTAAAAAGAAGCAGAGCTTAAGGGTAAGCTAGAGTTTGGTGATCTGCCAAGCTGAAAATAGCATTTAACAGGCTTTTAATCTATTTCATAGGTTATTGTCCCCATGAGTGCTGTTATAGTCTACAGATAAGAAAAATGAGAACAAAGGGTTATTTTCACTTACAATTCAGCAGCTGCTGGTATTATTACTGTGTCATTGGTAATCAAACAGAGGTACACTAATAATTGTATCCTTTAAAATGCAGTATGCAGTAAATATTTGTTGATTTAAAAATAAGCTGGCTATAGAAATTTAACAGCTCGTTCTGTCACACAACCAAGCACCACTGACTGAGAAATGCTTGGCATTTGTGGAATATTTTGTTGATCTCTGCAAGATTGCTCAGGTCTGTTTGCACCAGGGAGAAAAATAGGCGTTTGAAGTAAAAATGCAATTAAAATCAAAATTAAACACATGTTTTTGCTTTTGAATCCTAATTTGTAGATAGCATGTAATATACTGTTTTATACCTTAGAGATAGGCAATTACCAAAATAACCTACTACTTGCATCCACTGTGATTGCCAGAATACACAAGACATGATCAAATAAACTTTTATATCTTCCTGCATATCAGCAGCACTCAGAATGGAGAGTAAGATTCTCCTCACATGCTGCAGAGGACAGACAGATGGCCCAACAGAATGGTTTTCTCCACATTCAGCAGCACAGGGGAGCTGCTGGAGACTTAGTTTTGCCGTGTAAGGACAGGAGAAAAGAGAATTTCTGGAGTCTGGCAAATTCATTGGTTTGCCTTTGTGCCTCTCATGGACAAAGTGAAAGAGTGTAAGCTGGGATGGCAAAATACCTTGTCCACCTCAGTGTCTGACAGTCATCTTCTCCGGAGTTGCTCGTGCTGCTTTGAAGTGTCAAATCCTGGAAAAGCTGAAACACGACCGGAGAACTCTGTGTTCGTAGTACAAATTTATAGGGTTGGATAGGCTTAGCAGAGAGAAGTGTTGCAAAGTAGATGGGATGTGTTGTTACCTTTGTTGCATAGCAGGACATGAGTGCATTTAGCTTAATATTACACGTATGTACAGTACAGACTTCCCCACTGGAGCTCTCTAGAGTCAGTGGGGAGAACCTTGCATTTCTAGTGCCTGTGTCAGCTCTTCCCATGCTGGAGAGGATTTTAAAAAAAAAGGATTTCAGGGAAAACAGGTGAGTGATGGTATACCCGTGCCCTGTTTCTGTCCAGTAACTGTACAGGAAATGCAGAGTAACAAGCTCAGATTAGTTCATTCATTCTGGAAGTGCCAAAATTATTTAGAAGACTTTCTCATTTTCAGAAATTACTTGGTCATTTATAAGCCTATATGTTATTAACATGCAGTAGGATTTAAGTTCTGAAAATGGCATTTTAGCTTTGAAAGTACTGCACACTTATGAAAATGCTACCTAAGGTTACTTTCCCTGGTTGCATGGTAAAATAGGCATAGCTCTGAGCCACTACACGCTGCTTTAATAGCCAGCTTGGCCCTGCTCTCCAAGGGGTACCAAACTGTCCAAATATGTCATAGCAGAAAGCCTGGGTGTTTTGATTTGATGAAGTTTCTTTTAAACACTTTGAAATTTGATATAGTAGGAGTAATAGAAGCAGTAGTAGTAGTAGCAGCAGTAATAATAATAATAATAATAATAATAATAATAATAATAATAAAGCAGGCTCTAGACAGTGTTCCTGGTGTGCTCCAAGCTGCTTGAGGGAACAGCTACTGCAGCTTTCAGTAGCCAGGGATTTTCCCCCTTCATCACTCTTTGGTTTTGTAAGTGAGGAAGGTTCAGACAGTAATAAACTGAATCTGAGCTACACATCTGCTTTTTCAAGAAGTGTTTGGTGCAGGGACACCACTGACGGATTTCATTACAGCCGCCTTTGCAGGCGTTGATGTATTAACACTGTCATCTCACGTGCAGTTTGGATGAGAGAGCCCCTGAATGAAGCTGAGAGTTTCTGATACCGATGTGGCAAATGATTCAGCGCAGATCATTATACGCATTGGCCTGTTATCTCCTCGACGACGTGTGAGGCTGTGTGAGCTGTCTCTTTGGTTCATTATTTATTTTCCCTTAGCTCGAGGTTCTGCTAGCCGAGAGCCGGAGAAGCCGTCTTGTGTACAATACAGTGCATGGACGAATCAGTGTGAGATCACAGCACTTCCACCCTCTCCAGTCAAGCTGGAGCACTGACCCTGTACCTTTGCAGTGGCAGGAAGGCAGTGACATTGCAGGACATATCACTGGAAAGCATGGATAACTGTCTGGTTTGCATCTAGGCAAGTTTAAGCTCTTTGGCAATCACTGGTCCTTTCCTTACTTCCCTCAGATAAGCAAACTTAGCTCTGTTTTGTAGGTCAGGGAAGTATAAGAGCAAGATGAGGTCATTTTCCTCAAGTTGTCTTTGAAAAGCAGTAGCAGAAAGGAATAAAAGAGAAATTGTCCTACCCGTGCAGTGTCCCAGCCACGCCAGGGATGAAGCATGTTAGGCTGAAGATTCTGGGATGTGCAGGTGAATATTTGTTTACAGAAAAGTATGATGGTAAGAACTATGAGCACAGTACATTAGAAGTGGTTTATGTAAATTGTTTGGGCAGGAGCTGATGCTACAAGCGATGCCTGCATTGCACTGTGTGGCATTTCAGAGGCCACCCATGATCTGCTGCCGCTGGTGCTGCGGATGCCCAGCGCATCCCTGCTGGGGGATGGACCAGGGTTCAGCTGGTCAGGCCTTCAGCTCCTGGGCTGCCATGCTCCCTGAATGCACATTGTCCTCCTCAGTACAGCCAGTCCCTTGGTTCATGTAAACTGATAGAACAGTCTTATTTCAGTGGAAATAGGCCAGGTGAGTCTAGCCAAGTGTCTGGTTTGTATCTCTTACAATAGGCTTTAGCTTTAAAGAAGGAGAGTTTTCCTGCTTGTCAAGAAAAAAAAAGCAGACAAAAGCTCCGCTTCTGACAAGAGCTCTCTATAAGCTCCAGCGGCTATTTTGTTTCATCTTTGCCCAGGAAGAAAGCTGTATTGTAGAGTCGGGGGGGATAACTTATGTCAAGAGCTTTTTAAAAGTTACTTTGAAAGTATATTTCATCTTTAAAATTTAAGTGGCTTATCCAAATTGTGGCAACTGAAATCGGCTTTCCTTATCTTGGTGTATGGTGTCCCTCAGCCAGTCACCAAAAGCTGTTCCTCTTAGACAGCAGTTTTGGGGACATCAGAACAGCCAGCCCAGAGCTGACACTGCTAAGAACATGTGTGTCATGACATGCCACAGCCTGTAGATGGTGGAGGGGTGCTGGTACTGCATGCCTTCTTCTGTTTCTTGATATCAAATATGAGCCTGGGTCTGCAGTGGGAGATGAAGCTATTGGCCTTATCTCAGCCCACGTGCGAGCACTGCAGACTGTCAAGAGCTGCCGGGCAGTTTGGCAGTTTGTTTTGGATGGAAGAAATAAGAAAAGCCCATGTCTGGATACACATCATAAGGATGTTTCAGCTGAGAATTCATAGCAAAACAGCCTGGAGGTACTTGCACACATCCCAGTAGCATCCTGCATGGCTGTAGCTACTGTTACAAACTCTTTATTGTGAGTAGGGTTAATTTGCTTCCTAAGTGCTGACTACAATCCACTTCTTGCCCAGCCAAACCCACCCAAATACCACTGCATGCTGGGTACAGGGATTATTGATGAAAGCTGAGCAAGGCACCACATGTGGCGAGCTAATTAGAGGGATCTCAAAACACTGAATATCCATGAGCGTGTTAAAATATGGATGAATAGAGCCAAGGGGAGTATATTCTCAAATCAGACGTGCAACTTGCAGTGGAAGTGGAGGAGAAGCTGAGTAACTGAGCTCAACACGTCAAGTTGAAATCCCTTTCTGTACACATTAAGGCTGATTGTTTGCTGAAAACGCCTTACAACTCACTCAATAATAGCTGCAAATAATCATTATTTGTGTAGATGAGATGTGGAAATGTATATTTAACACACTTCCACAGCTCCCCTAATGCTTTTAGGGCATTTGTCTATTTTTACACCAATTCAAAAGTGCACTCCCTGAAGGTCACTCTTTAGGAAAGGCCTTAATTAAGATTTCTGCCTGCAGCAAATTGAATGAAGTATAATACATCACGCTGTAGCAACCCAGATACAGATCATTGGCTACCTAGATCCAGTCATGTGGTATGAGCAAATATTACCATTTTCTTATCATCAGGGATCATTTTACAATGTGAGTGACAAAATAGCAGCATACAGGTTTTCTTAAAATGTCCATGAAAAGACAGAAAAATATCTGCCATTTGGGCTAAATAAAGCATTCGCTTGGGGACTGAAGGTCAAATAGAGACATATACTTTACTGTCAGAAAAATGCAAATCTTCTTTGCATCATAAATATTAAAAACAATACTGTTTAAAAGGTCTAATTTATTTTTATTGAATTAATTTCCTTCCATCTGTTTTTCTGCTCTTTCCCTCTGGAGCTCCAAGGGCTATTCTTCCCAAACCAAGGACAAATCCTCTCTGTCTGCCAAGCCTGAAAGTTCACTTTGGGTATGTTTCCAAATCAGAACTTCTAAGCCCATCTATCCAAAGCATCCAAATATGTAGCTATAGTCAAAGGCAAAAGCACCTATGCACTGCTGCATTTCTGTGTCCTTCTCTTTAACCCCTTCCACTGTCACTTGACAACCTTCCCCTGCAGATCTTTATGGAAGAACCCCTGTGCACTTGTGACATTGCACATAGATGTAAAATTCCGTCTTTCAGAGACAGCTGCAAGATCAGTGCCATAATACTCACCTATTTCAAGTTTTCTGGTTTCCATTTTTATACAGCAGCAACTACTTTGTTTTTTGCTTGGGATATTTCTGTACTTAAGTTCATGTCCAAGTACAATTATTTCCATAGTGAAAGGGGGCTTTTACTCCCCAAGAATAAAATATTCTTTGTTTAGGTATGCTCAGGAATACCTGTTAGTTGGAAACACAAAAGCATTCAGCTGTTGCTGATGGTGGTGCCTGTGAAACCGCAATCTTATTGCAAGGAGTGAGGAAGAGAAAGATGCTTATTAGTGGAATGGGTGAGTGGTTTAATTAAACATGAACTAAACCCAGATATTGTTCTGAAGCGTCGAAAGTTGACTTACCAAGGATACCTGAACCAGTCACAGAGTACTAGAAAAATTCACACAGCTACTGATCCTCTTTCCCCCCAACAAAATACAAGGTAGAGTCAAACCAAGCCCCTGTGGCAGGCTGGTCATAATTTATTTTCAGCTGGACTTAGCTGTCAGCAAGACAGAAGGATCTCCATCTCCCTACTTTGAAATGAGACAGCTTTCTAGGGGGAGGAGTAGTGAAATAAAAGCCATTGGTAGTTGTGATCTGTTCACTCCATTCTCTCAAGTTTGTTTTCGGTGCTGCTGATGTCCAGCTCCATCCCAAAGCAGAAGTTACTAAAAACTAATGATAAAAGCTTTTCTTGTAGATTTCCCTCCCAGCCAATTTCCCTGAAGAATTTCTTTCTTCAAAAGATTCCCACTGGGTAGTCCTATGTCAGGTTTCTGCCCAAAGATTAGCACTTCCTTCCTCTTTCCTCTACTCCATGGCTGCAATGATTTTCATGCTGTTTCCCGTATCACCACTGGAATTACAGGGAGCTGGCTCTTGCAAGAAGGTTCATGGGGCACTTCGTCAGAATGCCTCTAGAAAATACGTGGCACATGTCCACTGGCTACAGGGCTGTGCAGCCATCTCTCACATCTCCCACCTTTCCCTAAGAAGATCAGGAATTCCAGCCTGCTAGATTAGGCCTTTTATAGACCAGGAACACAACTTTCTGGAAAGTTAATGCAATCTGAATTTTCTAGGCGCTTACCAGCCAGTCTTCTAAACTATCTAATATTGTCAAAATGCCGGGGAAAGGCAAGGAGGAACATGCATTCATACAGAACAACATCTGTACGGGGCTATATCTGAAGGCTAAGCTCTGACCCTTCCCTGAATTGCAGAGAGAATACTTGCTCTGCATAATGTGAACACTTGAAAGGAAAGGAACAGGAAAAGGAAAAGGAAAGGGAAAAAAGGAAAAGTGAAAAAGGAAAAGAATCTGCTTAGACTTAAAAACTAGGACTTACTCTAAGGTAGTTTTACTTTTTTATTTATTTTGGAGGAAAACATTTCTCATCACCAGCTGACAAGACAGTGAAGACCAAGTTAACGTTTTAGCCTTGAGGGTCAGAAGAGGCCAGTAATCAACCACCCCTAGTTTGCTGTTAGCATTTACTATTGCGTCTTTATAAGGCATGGTAGCATATGTGGCCTTGAAAATGTGAGAGTGAATAACAAGAGTGGGCATTTAAAAGATGCCTGTCCTTACACACAGAACAGACGGTATTCTTCCTCTCCTGATTTGCAAAATGCAAGCAGTTAGAAACAGATGACAGCACAATTTCAAAGCAATCAGGAGTACAACAGCCTAACTACCTTTTTGCCTTTCTTTCATTATTTAACTTTGCCATTGGGTTCAGGGAAGGTTTTAGTAAATTATATGCTGCAAGAAAGGTGATAGATGATAGATAGATAGATAGATAGATAGATAGATAGATAGATAGATAGATAGATAGATAGATAGATAGATAGGAAAACATTCACACGAGCAAGAGACATTTTACCTATGACTTTCTTGCATGTCACTTTTCAAACAGATTTTCAAGGATTTTTTCTCTGCTTTGGAGCCAAATGAGAGAAATATAGTCTGCACATGAGAGATAATATTGTCCTGGGAAATATCCAGTGGATTAATGTATTTCTACTGAAGCTAGTAGGAAATTGTGTTTCAGTTTGTGCTTATGGAGTTATTGTGAATATGTCATATTGAGAACAATTTGTTAAACAAGAAACATAGGGTGTTAAAAATAATCAAAAGGGAAAACAAACCATGAATGTCAGTTTTTATTATAGGCTTGATGTGTATCTGTATTGTCAATAACCCCCATGCCAAAGACTGACTCCCTTCGTTCTTGTTTTATAATGAAACAAAGAAGACTGCGGTTTGGGGTGTTATTTATGGTCTGTCTCTAAGCTTCTCTATGTAAATTATTCCAGTGCTGCAAACAGCCTTCTGATGACATCATTATGGACAACAAGTTCTATACCTTAATTAAGTAACAAAGCATTATCTGTAATGCAGTTGCTCTTGAGCGAGATTTACCTCTGGGATGGGAAAGCTCTGAGCATGGACAGTAGCTATGAGAGTTAGGTCTCAGTCAGGGACGTTAGGGCACAGTGGATGGATGGCCCTAGTGAGTCAGACCCCAGGGAGACAGGATCAATAAGAAGCTGAAGTAAATTATGTACCCAGGGTTGGGCGCTTATAGGTGGCTAGGATTTGGTAGAAAACGGCTTCCTTTTTTTATTGCTTTCTGTGAAGCTATGACATTCTCTACTGGTAGAACATACTATTGATGGGACCCCAGACTTAGTCACTGCTGCAGCTGGGAGAGATGTTTCCACAACCACTCCCTGCTTCACATACTCTCTATGCATGAGCCTTCCTAGGATTTTTTAGCTTATTTAACAGCAAATGGGATATGCAGCACATGATTAAAGCCCTTCTTATTTACAAAAGCAAACCTTGGCCTTTTGGTGTAAATTTTATTTTTATTCTATTTACTTTTATTTTAGTATAATTTAAGTATATAAAAAATACAAATCCAGGGTAGCCCAAAGTAACCACTGGTGTTGGACACCTACATTTTTTCCTGCCTAGCAGCAAATGAGTCCGAGAGGCTTGATTTACAAAGGGCAAAGGACCTGGTTCTCGTTTTCTCTCTTTGAAAGTGTAATATTTTGATTCAAACCACTGATAGCAGTTCAGCGTTGGCAATTTGAGCTCTCTGTGTTCTTGCCAGGGTGTGTCTGTGTTGGGTACCAGTTCCTTTCTGTAGGTAGCACCTTTAAGTGCGAGTTTTCCTGGCTGCTGACGTGTCTGATTCTGTTTCCATGGAAACCGAGGTCAGATAACAGAGGAAAATGTTAGGAGATATTTTTTTCTTAATTATTTTAAAATCTGCATCTTATTTTCCTCATTCTGCTGCCCATTTTCATAAAGAGAAAGAAATGTGTTACATCCTTCCAGTACCTGAAGGGGGCCTACAAGAAAGCTGAGGAGGGACTTTTTACAAGGACGGGTAGTGAAGGGAGGAGAGGGAATGACTTTAAATGGAAGGGGGTAAGTTTAGATTAGACATTAGGAAGGAATTCTGCACAATGGGGATGGTGAGGCACTGGAACAGGCTACCCAGGGAAGTTGTAGACGCATGCTCCCTCCCTGGAGGTGTTCAAGGCCAGGTTGGATGGGGCCTCAAGCACCCTGATCCACTGGGAGGTGTCCCTGCCCATGGCAGGCGGCGTGGAACTGGACGATCTTTAAAGTCCCTTCCAACCCAAAACATTCTGTGATTCTATGATGTCTATGTAGTACATAATTTCTATGTACTTATGTAGTACCCCTCTATATGTGTGTGTACACATATGCATACAAGTATGTGTATAAGAGACCTCTCCAAAGTTTACAAGGCATATGACAGGGAGAACCTTAACTGAACTTCAGATTTTTTTTCTTGTTTACGTACCCATCTTTCATAATAAATCTGATACAAAGCAACATGAGTAACATCAACCACCCCAAGTTATAATGGAGCTTGTGTAGTTTTGACTGCTCAGCAGTTGTGACCAAATTACTCTGACATTTATTGGTAGTGAATGGATAACTCCAGGACAGGGTTATTGTACCATCTAGGGCAGCTATAAGGACCATTTCCCAGTTGTATCATTAGTCAGTTCAATCTCTGGACCTTCTTCCTTCCTTCCATGGGAAAACAGCATATTTCTAAGAGGTCTGAGAAAAGAAGTATTCTACCTGCTACTCAGCAATTTGAGGATATGGTATTGAGAATGTAGCCCATGTCACCACTGGAAAAAAAAAATGGAAAACATGTCATCTCAAGAAACAGATTACTAAAGGTGATAATTTATATTTTGTGTATTTGTGATAGGCTCTGTCTCAGTTAATGTTAGGCATGGGTTCTGAAGAACTTCTTTCTTCAGTAAAATGATAAGCTAGACAGACACTTCTAGAGGCCCGTCCTAACCCAGAAGTATTTAAGGCAATTAGCTTAAATATCTGCCTTTCAGGTGGGTGAGGTGAGATAAAATAGTAGGGTAGAATGTCAGAAATAGACACTGAACAGTATATAAAACAAATGGGTAAAGATAGAATGTACATTGGAAAATTCTCCTTACAAAGATCTTTAATTGAAATCAGTGTTGAATACTAGAGCTTGCCCTCATATATGTAAGGTATCATAGTAGATGCATCTCGTATTTACCCATCTTATGGGAGAAAAAAAAAAATTCTAAATTTGTCCATAGTTCTTGCAGAAGATTTCCCTTTCCTAATATAGTTCTTTGTGAGGGGAGGAAACATTAGGTTTTGTCTCTACTTTCAGTCTGGCTGGCAGGAATTTTATATCTTGGCTTTTTATTTTATCCTGAAACTCATATTGCTATCAAGGGCATAGTTTATGCTGCAATTAGTGTGTAAAAAAGTAATTAATTCCTCCTGTGTGTCAACAAGTAGCCTGGCTGTCAGGACTGAAAGTGTGGAAAATCCCCAAGCTGTCAGCAATATCAGAGAACTGACCAAATGAACAAGTTAAGAGAAATTAATGTAAATGGTTGACGCTTAAACCGTGTAGATTCCTTAAGTTTGCAGCCAGCCACAGGAATGGACTTTTTGGTTACAGGTTTTTGAGAAGGAGGATAGTGGTGGTGGATGTTCTTATGTGCCAAGGATCTAGTGCAAAGAAAGAGGAGACACAAGTAATCATGGGTCCCTCTATTCCTCTCTTGTGAGACCTCATCTGGAATACTGTGTCCAGTTCTGGGATCCTCAGCATAAGAAGGATATGTAACTGTTGGAACAGGTGCAGAGGAAGGCTACAAAGATGATCAGAGGGCTGGAGCACCTTCCCTCTGAGGACAGGCTGAGAGAGTTGGGCTTGTTCAGCCCAGAGAAGAAAAGGCTCAGAGATCTTATAGTGACCTTCCAGTACCTGAAAGGGGCTACAGGAAAGCTGGAGAGGGACTATAAAGGCTTGTGGTGATAGGACAAGGGGGAACAGGTATAAACTGGAGAGGGGCAGATTTAGATTAGACATTAGGAAGAATTTCTTCACCATGAGAGTGGTGAGACACTGGCACAGGTTGCCAAGGGAAGCTGTGGATGCCCCATCCCTGGAGGTGTTTTAAGGCCAGGTTGGATGGGGCCTTGGGTAACCTGATCTAGTGGGATGTCCCTGTTCATGGCAGGGGAATTGGATCTTTAAGGTCCCTTCCAACCCTAACTATTTGATGATCCAATGATTTATTCTGTCAGGTTCACCTCTGCAGCGCTGTGTGCATGAAAACACAGAAGGCTTCTCCTACAACTCAGTCCTTTACAGGTCCAAGAATAAATGAAGCCACTCACAGAAAACAGGTGTGGTTCACAATCTGTAAGTGTGCATAAGCTGGCTGCAGATGAGGTTAAAAGATCCTTGGCATTTCTGGATAAGCGTGATGGACAGGACGCATCGTCAGTCTGCCCCAGAGACCCTTGCCTGTGCTTCAGCTTTCTCCCTGAAAATACTCAGTTGAGTCAATCTTTGATACAAGAAACTAGTTAAGGTGAATGTTGTCAGATCGCTGAGCTGGAACAGTGCAGGAAAACCCTTGCCTGCTGAATGAGCATTAGGCTCAGCCAGAGCCAGAGCAAGGGAGCCATGCAGAGAGCTTCTGACAAAAACTGCATCACTTGAATTTTGAGCTGGTGTATTAATTAATTGAGTATGCAAGCTGGGATTTTCCAGACACTAAATCAACTTCATAACAGGTTATTCATGAATAATTTCAACCTGTTTTTCCATTATTAATAATTATTTGTACAACAATATGACATCAAAAGCCCTAGTAATTGTAAGGCTTCATTGTTCTGGACACTCTACAAACAACATAATAAGAGCCAACCTGTTAAGTCTTATTTGTGGGCTGAAGGAATTGATCAGCATTACCTGCGAAGAGTCTTTTACCATAAAAAGACTTATCTGTAGAAAAAGGTTCCTCATGTTTCCCATAGAACTGTTTGAGATTGCAGAAGTGCCTTGAGCCTATTTCCAGAACAATCATAGGCCTCTTCAAGCTGCTCAGAAAGACCAAAACGAGGGGCAGAGACAGGACAACACAACAACAACAGGGGGAAAGACAGCTTTTGGTAAATCTGGAGATGTGTTCTTTCAGCAGCTAGACATGGGTTCAAGCCTCAGTACAACAGATCAGGAAAGTCAGACTATAACATAAGGGAGATCTTTTATAAAAGGGACATTAGTCTAACTAGTGATATATCGCTTTTCTTCCATACAATTTTTTTTTCTCTCTTTGACCATAAATTCTTCGCTTAACCCAAGAAAACTTCCCTAATAGGAAGTTTAGTGTTGTCTAAACTCTTATATCCCCACAGAAGGTTTTGTGATGCTTTCTTACAGCTAAATTTTTAAAGAATAATATTCATGGCTTTCTCTAGAACTATCTGCATAATAAGTGTTATTTGTATCACAGATTTCAGCTAGTGATAAGCAAGACTGGTGATCTGGCTAGCTCACAGGTGATCAGATCAGAAAAAGCAGCAAACCCATCCCTGGGTCTCATGATTAAATGACTAGCGCAAAACTGTAGTCAAATTATTATATCTGAAGAGTTTAAACAGCAATTTTCAATGAGGTGGCTGGACTCATGGACTGGTATGAAGTGCTTTCACTTGGTAGACTTGTCTTTGAACCCAAACCTACTGTAATTTTGTTACACATCATGGTCATTTGTTGTTTGATGGGTTTTTTTTAATGTACGTATCTTATTCTGATGTTGCTTGTACCTTGCTGCTGAGGAAGGTCCAAAACTAAACCTTCCGAATCCTGATAAATTTCACAGGATCTTTTCTTTCCTTTAAAAATACTATGATACTGCAAGGTTTAAAAATAATTTCCATTTTTCAATCATTTTAGAACCTGCTTTAGCTGGTGGCATGGCTAGAAAGAAAGAAAGAAAGAAAGTAGGAAGGAAAGAAAGAAAGGAAGAAAGAAAGAAAGAGAATTGTTTCTGACAACCATACCGTCCTAACATATTAAAAACATATTTCCTGAGAACTTATGATTATGAATAGCAAGCATTGTAGCACAATGCATTAGTGTGCTAGTCTTTGATTCCTCTATAATTATAGAATGAAAGCTTCAATCTCTGCATTGGGTGAGCACTTAAAATTACAGCTGAGGTAGTAAATTACTGGTCCTCAATATCCTAGTCAGACAGATTGCTTTCAGTTCATGAAGAAAAATTCAGTGTTATGTCAGAGGCAGATTCCCCAGTGAGCTTATTGTCTTCTATTTAAGACTAGCAGGTGAAGTAAAGGAAGTACTAGAATATTTTACAATATACTGACATAAGCAGCAATTCTTATTTTCAAAAACAAGCAGCACCAGTGTTGCCTCAGAATGTTCACATTGTTCATATTGATTTTCATTTTACACATCTCAAGGAACAAAACATATCAGCTAATAGATTGTTTTTATTAGCTTCACAGGATGCTGTATCAATAATGGATTTAACTCTTGCATGAAGATAATGTGCTGGACTTTCTGAACCCGTGGATGGGCATTTGATTCAGTGTCACTCTGTCAGCAAGAATTGTAATAAGCACAAAGAAAACCCAGGAAACACCACACTGAATTCTCCTTCTAACAGGTTTAGTCTTCTGACAAATTATCTTCTAAGGATAAATTAAAAATAGGCATCCATCCTAGAGGTTAATGTCCTCCTTTTATAGCACTTCAGAGAACTCTAAATGAAATCCTTTTGCCATAGTCTAGGGTGAAGTCTGACAATGACGTAATGACATATTGAGAAAAGTCATAAATTCACTGTGTCTATTTAAGCAAGTTAGATTTGTGCATTGAGTCAAAAGTGTATTCTCTTAAATCTATTTAGGTGTGTAAATCACATAGTTAAGGAATGGTAAGTGTTGGAAGGGACCTCTGGAGATCATCTAAGCCATGCCACCAGCTAAAGCAGGTTCACCTGAAGCAAGTTACACAAGGATGTGTCCAAGCGGGTTTTGAATATCTCCAGAGAAGACTCCACAGCCTCTCTGGGCAACATGTTCCAGTGCTCCATCACCCTCGAAGTAAAAAACTTTTTCCTCATGTTGAGGTGGAACCTCCTGTGTACCAGTTTGTACCTGTTACCCCTTGTTCTGCTACTAGGCACCACTGAAAACAGTCTAGCCCCATCCTCTTTACACTCACCCTCTAGATATTTATAAGCATTGATAACATCTCCTTTCAGTCTTCGCTTCTCCAGGCTACACAGATTGAGCTCACTCAGCCTCTACTCATAAAAGAGATGCCCCTGATCATATTTGTAGCCCTCTGCTGGACTCTTTCCAGTAGTTCCTTGTCTTTCTTCGACTGGGGGAGCCCAGAACTGGACACAGTACTCCAGATGTGACCTCACCAGGGCAGAATAGATGGGGAGCATAACCTCCCTTGACCTGCTGGCCACAGTCTTCTTGATGCATCCCTTCTTGGCCACGAGGCCACATTGCTGACTCGTGGTTAGCTTATCCATGAGGACAACCAGGCCCTTCTCCGCAAATAAATAGCTACCTAATCCAGTATGGAGTACATTCAATAGGTGAATTTGGTATACAATCATCCTGATTTTCACATTAGCACGAGCTCGAGATCAGCAGCACTTCAAAAGCCAGAGGACATGGATAATTCAAGCCTGACTTCCATTGTCAAGATTGGATGTCCCTGCCATAGCTCTTGGAGAGGTGATCACTGTGTTGCCAGCACAAGCCTGGGCTCCTCTGCCTCAAAAGCGTGTAGACTTGAAGTGGTCATGGAAGGCAAATATGTTCTGGGTATGTTTGCTGGAAAAAGTGTTTCCACTTTGTTCTAACCATGATTCAGTCTCAGCAGAAAGCTCAAGAATTAACTGGGCAATGAGTTTACGTTACTTTCAGAAACAACTAAATTGGTGATGAAATATATTTGTGCAGTGCTACAAAGAAACTTAAAATTTCTTAAGGAAACATAAAAATTCTTAAGGGACACAGGAAAACCTAAGTGCCAGTCAAGCCTGCCTATGAAAGTTAGAAGTTGCTTGGGAATTTTTGGAATATATACCAGTACTTAAGCAGCCAGACCTCTGCTTTACAAAAAAAAAATCTGTCAGATTAGGTTAAATGAAAGCTTGACTAAGGACACATGCTTTTCAGAGTATCTGGTATTTTTTTCACTGTTCTATACTAATAAGAAGCTTATTTGCAAAAACTAGTAGTTAATGTCCCAGGATCAGTTAATATCTTGAATCTTTCACCAGAATTATTAAAACAGTAATACATGATTGTAGTGATAATGCAGAACATAGTCTTGAAAGATGGAAAGCTCAGATTCAGAAACTGAAGAGAGTTCAGATGGAATATTAAATCCACAAGATGATGCCTTTTATCAGGAACAAGAAGGAGACTTTTTTGAACAGAAAACTGGAAGATCGAGGTGGTCAATCCGTCATGAGATCATTTCAGCCATGAAGAAGCTAGGCATCAGTTTGAATCCTGTGAAGAATAACTTTCTAATTTATGGTGTACATTCTTCATTCCACAGCTGAGACTAGATATGCAGCTATGTCAAAAGCATCCATGTAAATATACACAGAAATTTGCCTCTTCGTGTTCAGATGCTTGTGAACAAATGCCACACCAAGAGAGATGATAATTAGCATATGTATAAATAAGGTGTATGTTTGCACACAGTCACAGTGGTGAAAACAGGGCCTGGTGTGTTATTTTTCTGTGGTTTAATGAAGAAGGGATTAATTTTGCCCTCAGTTCTCTTTATGAACGCATTGGCTGTAGAAATTAAAAAATATTGCTCATCTCGATGACCTTTCTCATGAAACATCTTTCTATTGTTACTGAAAAAGTTAAAGGATGAGAGCATTATTCTAGATGAAGGTGACTGCTTACAGTTTGAAACATCTCTTTTTAACTACAGAAAGTTAAATGAGAAATAAAACAACAAAAAACCACCAATCCTTTTAAAATACATGCCCATTGTTTTTCAACACATTAAAACAGTCTTGGAGCTTATCTCCTTTGCTGTTAAGTTGACCCATTTTTTTCAGTGTGCTCCTAACCTTATTGTTCTCTTAATCTGGCCTTGTTGGAAGCTTATATTTAATAGCAACAGACAGAAAGCTGCTGTATTCTTACACAGCAAAACAGCATTCCTAGTAGAAAGCATTGCTTCTTTTCTCTAGATTGAGATGTGTGCGAAAGCGCTAAAGGAAGACACGAGAAACCTATACTGACTCTATAACATGCTGAAACCACAAACAGATATTTGATTAAATTCCAGGCTGCTGAGATTTTTTCACACAGTAGTTTTCAGGTTAGAGAAAATACTTACTGCTCAGGTAAAGGGACTAATCATGCTTCTGAGGTCAGAGGTTTTGAGTGTGCTCTTGTAAGCAAGAGCTTGGTGGAAAAAGGGAGGGAAGCAGCAAGTATTTTGTTTTGTTATTACTACATGCGGAAAAATCCACTTTACTGCAGCATATTTTCTGAAGTAGGTGAATGAGATGAAAATGGTGACATCTGCCCATGAAATGAATGACTTTTTCTGTATTGGAAATGCCTACTTTTGATCATAAATAGCAAAAGTTAATATTTTCATATGACTAAGCTTCAATATCTATTTACATCACATTCCCCAAGTTAATAAATTCTTAGCACAGAATGACTTAGGTTGGAAGGGACTTCTGGAGGCAATCTGCTCAAAGTTGAATTGTATTGCTCAGAGCTTTTTGCTGTCAAGTTTTTACAATCTCCGAAGATGGTGTTTCCACAGCCTCTCTGGGCTACCTGATCCAGATGTTTTCACCCTAGTTGTGTTTTATTGTCTTCTTTGTATGCAGTTAGAATTTCTCTTGCTGCAGTTTGCAACTTTTACTGTCCATCCTTCCACTCCACCTCTCTCAGAAGATTCTGACTCTGCCTTCTCCAAAGGAGGGAACAGAGACAGCGAATCACTCCCCCTTGTGCTGCCAATCCCCATCAGCCTCTCTGTGTTCCTCATACACCAACACAATGCATGAATACACCAGCTGCATACTTCAGATGCAGATTCAGAAATTTCTCAGAGATGGAATAACCACCACTCCTGACCTGCCAGTTGTGGTCTTGCTAATGATAAGTTTATCAATAGATTCCTCTGCCTCAGCACTTTTCTGCTACTGTAGGAACAGAAGTAAGTCCGGACATTAAACAAAACTAAAAATGAAATGTCCATTTGTTTTAATATTGAGGTTAGTGAGGGCCAATTGGGCTGTCTGATCTGAGACCTTCGAAATGAATGACAGAAATTTACTGCATTAAATCTAGCTTTAGGTTCAACAACAATACTTCGTGTTACAGCACATGTGTGAACCTTGGTTGGAAATCACCAGCAAATTCCCCATTACCTTGATTAATCTGTTCCAGCTGACTGTTTTAAAAGTGTGTTTTATTTGTATTTTGAATTAGTTTCAAATTCTAGAGGCAAATTTATTTATATATCTTTGTCTACAAGGCTGAGCAGACATCTGAAGTCAAATTTCTGTCCCTTACTTGGGCTCTTGAAAAGTGTAGTAAAATCATCTCTTTATTTAAACAAATACTTTGCATCCCTTAAATACTGTATAATATAGCATTCTCTTCACACTCAGAACTGTTTTCATCATTATTCTCTGAACCTGCTTAAGTTATCATCTCTGTTGACACCAAAACTTACCGGAGCTCTGTGGCACTGGCTGTACTATATCAAATACCATGTAGTACAACTTTCCTATCCAGTGCTTAGGTATCCCTAGTAATTCTTAAACCCTTACTAGTTAGAAGCTCATGCTCATGGTTTACTCCAAATGATTTCTTTACTTACTGTTTCTTAGGACAGAATCCCCTGTCCTGTTAACAGAGGTGGCCTTCCTTGTTTCTTCATGTTACATTTGAACATCTTCATCAGAACTACTGTAGATATCCACAACTGTCATAAACTCCATTTTCAGCTGGTGGAGAGAAATTAATAATTTTAGGTTACAGCTCATCTCTTTGAAAATTAGACATCTTATTTGGCTGAAAGAATCACACACTAAACATTCCTTCTCTTCACACAGTTTATATATTCCTTTCCCTAAGGAGAGCAGGTATTTGTTCCATTAATTTCTGAAGAATTCTTATATCCTAACCTTTAAATATACATGTGTGTGTATTTGTGTGCAGATAGATGTGCACATTCATATGCCTATACGCATAGCATTCTAAGTATGTTTGGGGTAGAAAATTGTTGCTGTGTCATAGTGCTGAATGTAAGGATAAATAGTTGCGCTGGAGAACTTTTGTGATGAGATACTTATCAGTTTCATACCAGCATTTACTGTCCTGTGGGCAGCTTGGGCTGATAAGATGTTGAAACAACTGTTCTGAAAATATACTGTAATCTTTGTCTGTTCTCATTTTTTAAAATGACCTTTAGATAAGCAGCTACTTAGTTCATTCTTCAGCTTTAAGTAAAAAAATAGTAGAGTAAAAATAACATTACTTTTAATCCAAGTCTTCTAATTTTGGAGAAATTAGTTTAATCTTGCATTGTCATTCTTTGAATCTGCACATTTCTTTCAGTTTACTTAATTGGATCCCTGTAATTAAGCTGCATATAGGATGAACACTGGGGTACTTGAATAAGCATATAGAAAGAAAATGTCTTTTCCTATTTTAATTTTGTCAGGACACACCAAAATTTCTTTGGTGCTGTTTTACTCCCAAACACTTGAAAGAAAAAACTTCCAGTAATTAATTTAATCTATAGCCAATATCATCATCTGTTATGAGACCAGACCTGCTGGTCTGGCCTTTAGATCTATGAAGACCAGACCTGCTTTTCCTACTGATTTGTTGTTACTAGTGACTTCAGTGGTAGCAGAGCTGACCCCTGGAAATGCAAAGCCGTGATGATTATACAAGGACATTTTTAATCTACATGTGGGAAAAAATCTAAATTGAAATAAAACTATGTGTCACTATATGATCAGATTTTATAAGGACAATGGTGGTTATTCATATGTTTACCAATCTGAAATATTATTGATGTAGCTACCAGAAAATACATCAAAAACTAAAAAATCTAGTGTTTCTCTTGAAAAAGCTTGAAATTAGGGAAAAGGAGACAAATGAAACTATGCAAAGACATATGCTATAATGAAATTTCCACTTACACGCTTAACATTTTATTACTGCTAGAAGGTTTATGTCTAGCAGTGGGTTAGTACAAAATGCTTGCTTTGCACATGGGATATATTTGCAGGAAACCTTGAGTGTAGGTGCACTCTGCTCTTGCTTTGGCAAGTTGCAAAGAGTCACGGTTATCTATTAAGGACATTAACAGACAATCCCAAAAGGCAGTGATATGGTACTATGTCTTTCATCCTAAGGCCAGATGAGGTGTTTTCTGCTTTTTTTGTAATGGTAGCATGTGAACAAAAGAAAATTTTTAAAAAAAATTTACTCTAAAAATGCCTAAAAAGTTAAGCTAAATGTGTTCCTGGCTGCCACTCTAGAAATGCTATGGGTGCGGCTTTGCCTTCAGTAGTCCCTGAAATGTGCTGCCTTACAGACCCCAATTTTGAGCAAAGCAAGCCATCCAGCAGGTTTTAATACTTAATGACTTCTGTCAACATCCATCTTCGATCCATCCATCCTCTTTGCATGGATAGTGGGAATCACTGGCTCTTATATTTGCCTCTTCAGCAAGCACTAACAAGCTGGAGAGAACCAGAGGTGAAGCAGCTCCTCTCTTTCACTGATGTGGGCATTGGCCAGCCTTCATATGACCATGTGTCACACAGTCATATCCTTCTCTCCAGCCTGGATCTACACCCAATGTCCTTCTGGGTTTTACAGCCTGGTTTTTCCTCAAGAAAAATACCTAAATTTCATGAGAAAACATAGCCTGACATCACTAGAAAAATCTAGTGGGTGAGACGTAATTTCCAGGAAAAAAAAGGTCATGCCTGGAAATCTAACAAGCGTTACGTCCTTTACTGTGTCCAATGCTCCTGAAACCTGCAAGAGGTGGTGATTTATCCTCTTTGTGGTGGAACTGAGAAGATTTTGTTTTCCATTGCATCATAAAAGATTAAACAGGGAAAGGTTCAGTGTCTCCTGAAAAACTCAGGCAAACCTCTCTTCTTCACTTCTCTTGAAGTTTTTCCCTTGACTTTGCATCATACCCAAGTGCCTGCTTTCTTTGTCATGATGCCAGGGTACTTTTAAAGCCACATCTCTCTAACTTACAGGAGGTGTTGCTTCACCTTCAGGGATCAGATTAAACAGCAAGGAGAAAGAACTGTTATATTTAAAAATTCTTTTGTGTTGAAGCCCTGCTACAGTAAATAAGTGAAAACACAAAGTCTGTGTGGCTTTACCCACTTTTACAGAGCACATATGACATGGTTAGAAAATAAATGGACATGAAAGTATCTATGGATTATCAATTAGGTAAAGAGAAGGTCAAACCGAAAAAGAATTACTCTTTTGTATAATGAACTTTCAGTTCAAAAAATATTAAGTCGATAAATTAGATTGAAACACTTTGGTCTTCTTGTAATTATATATTACAGGTTATCCCATCTATTAATTATCCAAGAAGAGATCCAGTAATATAATAATCAGAACTGAATTATACTCTTTGGGAGCTGAATCCCAGTCTTATAAATGAATTCTTTTCCTGGAAATTCTATTTTTCACTTTTGCTGATATATGGATTCAGATCAGTCCTGTGGGAGGGAGGATTATTATATTTTTAAGAGGTGAAAGAAAAGAAAACTTACACCATTAGTGAAGGATGTTCATTTATTCTAGTTTGAAAACGTTATATATGAGGTTTCACTTAAACTCAGATTTTCTACTTTGGATAAATCTCTGTGATTGGGCTTTATAAATTGGATGAAATTTATTTATGCTTGGAGATTTGCAAATTCACTCCTACAATACTTTTATCTTTATTTATAATAAACTGAGGAAAGAACAAGTGGCCTCATTAAAAATACAACCTCGGGAAGGTAAAATGAAGGCATTGTGAACAAATCCCTTAAGAGATTTTCAAATTGTCACACTATAGCGAGATAAAATGTTAATACAAAGAATACAGGTGCTTTTTCCAGCTATTAACAGGAGCATAACTTTCCATCAAGAGCCTAAGTTCAGCTGAATCTCTGTGACCTAGAATCCATCATGTACTTTATTTACTAATAAATATGGAAAGGGTTAGTTGCTATTTTATTGTTTCAGAATGACAATAGCTGCTTCATTTGTAAACCTAGGAAAGTAATCAAATATTATGGCCACTGGCAATACCAGTCACAACAAATTAGCATTGTATTTTCTCATCAATTACCTACTCCTTAAAACATTCCAAATTAACATTTTAAATTCATCACATTGCTGTTTTTTAAAGTAATATCTAATGAATAAATTCTTGCCAGGTGGTGTCTGATATGCAGCTGGCAAAAAAATATCGAAGCAGCTGCACTTTAACAAGTAGCCTTCTTTTCACCTGCTAACAAGCATCTGTCAGCTGGCTGTATGGATAAGCAGGATGTGGATTTTGCTTGTAAATAAATTTTACCTGTGAAAATCATGTGGTGCAGCTCTTCCCTCTACAGGATAAAAAAGAAAGGAAAGAAACCCTTTAGGAAACTCTTTCAAGAAGTTTTTCAACTGTGATGTAAACTACCGTCCTTCTAAACTACCTCTGCAGCCCTCCTAATATATCCATGCCTTTCATGTCAAAGCCTTTAACAGACAGAGGGCATTTGAGAACTTAGGAAAAAGGAAGAGGGTTAAACACAGATATCACAGTGTTTTGAGGGGAGCTAAAGCGGAAATTGTAGATGTAAAAATGGGAATGCAAAAGGAAGTACCTTTTGTAGAAGAAAATGGATTTGCTCCTTCATGGTGACCATCTCAAAGCTAATTTCAGCCTTTACATTTTCAGAGCCTTTTGCTGGCTTTTAAATGGATTTGAAATTTTCCAGAAATTATTTGAGGTTCCATGTTTAAACACTAGTTCCTGCCATACACTCAGTGTGATCCAAACTTAGATCATCTGCTGCTAGTGTTAGTACAGGCTCCACGCTTCTCCTCTCCCTGTTCTGGCAGCCCCTGATAAGAGGCAGCCCACAGTGCTCTTGCCTTCTGAAATTGGCTGCTAGATTAGTTCTGGTGATGAAGTGTACTAGAAGGTGATTCAGATGCTGCCCTAAGTCCCCAGACCACCATAAGGGACAGGAGAAATGTATTGGAGCAAGGAGTGGCTCTCTGTCTTCAAAGACTTTATTTGTATTTAGGAAGGCCTAAATTCTGGATAGAACCCAGAATCTTAGAAAATGTGCACAGGAGGAAAGTTTCAAGTCCTTCCTGCTTTTCTTGGCTCAACCAAATTCTGGGGAATGTTGACTGCAAATGTGTGCATCTTGGGAGTAAATGACCTAAAAAGCAAAGGCAGCTGATAGTGATTGCCTGCAACAGCATCCACCCCAAGTAAATCCCCCTTCTTCATCCTTCACCCCAAAGTGCCAATGTGCAGTCAGTCACCATCAGCATCAACCTGCTTGGAGAAGTCATCTTCAAACACTGCAGGGAGCAGGACTTGCTCTGGCTGCGGAGCACTCAGGTCATACCCCACTGGTGCCCCAGGGACAAATGTCACATTTTTTCAGAGATGCCAGCCATCCCAGGGCTCCTGCAGCTCTCACAGCATGCTCTCGGGCAGAGGAGATACCATAAGGCTGTTGAAATAACAAAACCTGTCTCATGGAGAAGCAGTTTTGAGCATATATAAAACAAGAACAAAATAGGAAAAGTAATTAGACCACAGAGCAGTTTCCCATCAAGTACAATACAGAAAGACTGGAAAATGTGACTGTGCTTGCTATACAGTTAGCACCTCCATTTCTGTACTTGGCACCCTCACCCTCTGCCTCCTTCAGCCTATCTCATTTTTGTACCATCACCAGACACCTTATAACAAAGTCATAATTAAAAATCAGGAGAAAAGGCTTCAAGCACCAGTGGTGCTCCAGTGGGAAGCTTTCTGCCTAAGCAAAGGACACTTCCATTGCAACTTAGGAAGATATGAACCTATCACAAATATCAAAGCAATCCCTGTGAGCCACTGTTGCGTGGTATCATAAATAATTGCAAGGATTGTTGCAACAGCTCATAGTTGACTGAGGGGAAAATGGTTATATTCAGTTGTAATTTAAGGAGCTTTTCTTTTGGCATATTGTGTTCAGCTCCACAAAGATAAAATGCTGTCAATGTTATTGACAAAAGACAGGTTTGAGGTCAGAAATACAGTGTAAGCTTTCTTGTCTTTTTGCATAATAAAATACTCCTTGGCTCCTTCCTTCATGGCAAACTGCTAGTCAACAAAGCAGATGATAATAAAAATATTTACACTAATAAACAGGAAAAATAGCTAAATGTCTGTGTATTCTCACTAACCATGCAGCTTTCTTTCCCATGATAAATTATATTCAGGCAAAAGTAAATATCAGGTCTTGAAGGTTACTTTAAATAAATAGGTTATTTAAATGCAACAGTAACTTCCTCACCACTTGCTGTTTATTTTTAAAAAGACCGCTTATCAGGAGTATGAACTGTCTCTCCTCTTTCACAGCATCTGAGGGCACATATCAAGGTCGCTAACTTTTAACAATGTGACTCTAAGTCTGTCCAGCGTTCTCTAAATCTAACCAGAACCAAAGATTCCCTAAAAATTATTCCCCTTTTGGAGTGGAAATCAGTTGAGTTTGAGAAACTGCAAAGTGCATATTTTTGTTTGCAGAATAAAAACTTTTCTAGTCTGCATCCATGAATACATGGTTGAATATTCAAAATTCAGGTAATGCTGGAGGGTTAGAAGAGGTTTTGATAGACTCATGACCATTGCACAAGCTCCATCAGCCTGAAAAACAGTCACTCTCAATTTCAGGCTCTTTTCTGTCGAAAGGAAAGGCAGCCTTCAACAAGTCATGTAATTACTCTTGTTCTTACATGAGTTATGACTGCTATGGGTTTAATCCTACTTACCTGCCCGGGTCATAACAAGATTTAATTTACATGTGTTCAAAAATATTGATTATAGATATAGTTCAATAGACAAACACAAACATATACAGCATCATGTATGTAATTCCCCATATAGAAACCCTGGCAGTTTTGCAATGCGTCCCTCAGGGCACAATTTTCACCCATTGTGTTCTGAAACCTCTTTGTTAAATCTGCTGTAGAAATGAAATAGCAAAAGTATCTGTCGATGTGGGGTTTGCTGTCTTGTGGAGTCACTGGGTTGAGCTAAGTCCCCATTCTCCAGCCAGGGAAAGCTAGTTTGCCTTATCTGAGCCATCTTTTAGCTTTGTTATTCATTAGAAACAGATCTGTGGTCAGTAGTACAGTGCCTTTTATATTTAAATTTTTGTTCATAACCACATAATTAGCTCAAGAAGCTTAGCAAGCTACAGGCATAGTTTACCTGAAGCTTATTAGTGAAACATAAGCATGGTTCTGATATCCAGATAAGACCTCCACAGGATTTTTTTAGTTCTCCTAGGAGTATTTCTCTCAGAGTATCTAGTAGATTCATGTGGGTAGGGAGGAGAGGAAAGCCTGTTTCTGTGGCAGCTGTGAGACGTGCAAGGAAAGTGCAGTCCCTCACTTTGGCAATTTGCAGCGTCCCTTGGGACAAGTGGAAACATCAGTTCTAGGTTGCATGAGCTAAAAGTGGCATTACTGGCCTCGGTCTTGCACTGTCAGGGTTTTCCCACTGGTATTTCAATGTTGAGGAACAAACCAGGTGATGGATCATCCCCTGAGGTGTAGTGGGAGCCCTCAGACACATTAGTATCTACAGTACAGGCTCTTTTGACCCAGCAACTTCAGCTTAGGGAAGTGCATTGCTCGAGTCTTGCCTGGCCTTTTCTCGTGGTCAGAGCTTCAGATGTGCCATTAAATTTTCATCAAACCATCCTGAGGAGGTGTTGTTGTACTTAGTGTGAATTAACATATCCATGACAGGTCAGATTCATTGGGGTCATAGGGAGAGAGAAATAAGAATTTCTGTCCATTTTATTCTGGAGCTTGTTTACAATTACAAGTTCACTTTGGGTTTTGTTTTACCAGATATTCTAGTATTCAAAGGCTTCCCTAGGCTGATTTGTTTAGAGATGGTATTATCAATGGCTCAGGGCTAGCACCACTTGCCTGTTAACTTATATTTCAATTGTAAGGGCCTCTGCCATTCCCCGCTCAGCCTGTAGATTATAGCAGCTGCTTTATCTGAGGCTGTGCCCTCTCCATTTTATCTTTCCTCTTTTTAAGCTCTTTTTCAGTAAAAACTGACTTTAAACTCTACAGTTTAAACATTATTTATGTGGCCAACAGAAGCTTCATTATTATTTATGAACTTATAACTATAACTTCACCTCAGATAATAATTCACCATCTTAGATAGGCTATCTAATACTGGTTTTGTATAATTTATTGCAGTCTTGATGTTGTTTTACCATTAAAATACAAAATTACTCTCTACTTTGATTATAATGATTTATATTTCTGTTTTTAAAGCTGCCTGTCTAAGACTTGGAAAGACACGAGAAGACGAACAAAATGTTTTATAACTTCTTATGATTATCAGGAATTTATCCCAAGGAAATTCAGTGGAGTTTCCTTTAAGGAGATTGTTCTGTTTATGATTTACAGGAGTGCTGTTGATGTAGTCAATTTGCATTCCCCTAGTGTCCCAGAAGATGATATAGGAATCAGCACATGTCATTTCAACTCTTTGAAGGAATTCATGACCCCTTCAAGCTCTCGTCTGCTGTAGATTACTTCTTTGCCCATTTGGGAGATAATCAGCTACCCAGCTTCATGCCATGATAATTTTCTCGCTGTAAGGAGCATATGTAACTGTCATGGCCCTTCAGCCCCAGGCTTGGCTCAGGAACTGGGCAAGGCTTGTAAGGATGCATACTGCATACCCTACATTGTCTTACTGTAGCCTTGCCAAGGTGCACTGCTTTAGTTAATGGCCTCTGAGTGTTTTCATTACAAAACCTGCTCACAGGGGTTGATGAGTTCATGGTACCTACGTTTACAGCTTCACACATGTCAACAGCTGAGCAGTGGTCTATCCTTGGGCAATTGTTTCACCCAATCTTTGACCGTTACCAAACCTCATCTGTACCATATATGATTGTTTTATTTGGTGTTATGTTCTTTTCTCTGTCTGCAGTAAAGGTTTTATAGTAGTTGCTGGAAAGCCAGTGTTTCACTATGAGCATTCTTTTTACAGCCTACAGAGTAGTGCATCCCTAGTCTATTAGGAAATCTGCGTTCATAGTCAGAAAAGTGTATCCATCATTTCTAGCTCTTTTCAATGTGAGTAGTTATGCTAAAATATTTGCAGGGGAGGGGAGTGGTCCACGCATCTGCTGTGTCAGTTGGGACACTTCTCTTTTTGTCAAGATTTCGGCAATTATACAATAAACAGCTAGACCTGGACTGGGCAGAAAACTGTGGATTGATGATGTCTGTGAAATCACCAGGACCATCTCTTTGAGCACAACTCGTTCAGTGCTATGTCCTGAGGAGTTGCTGCTCCCCATCAGGACATGGCCCAGTATTTCGTCTGGAAACAAGCAGAGAGAATTATCATAGAATCATAGAACAACCAGGTTGGAAGAGACCCACCGGATCATCGAGTCCAACCATTCCTATCAAACATTAAACCATGCCCCTTAGCACCTTGTCCACCCATGCCTTAAACACCTCCAGGGAAGGTGACTCAACCACCTCCCTGGGCAGCCTGTCCCGGTGCCCAGTGACCCCTTCTGTGAAAAATTTTTTCCTAATGTCCAGCCTAAATCTCCCCTGGCAGAGCTTTAGGCCATTCCCTCTTGTCCCCCATCACTTGGGAGAAGAGGCCAGCACCTTCCTCTCTACAACCTCCTTTCAGGTAGTTATAGAGAGCAATGAGGTCTCCCCTCAGCCTCCTCTTCTCCAGGCTAAACAACCCCAGCTCTCTCAGTTGCTCCTCATAAGACCTGCTCTCCAGCCCCCTCACCAGCTTTGTTGCTCTTCTCTGGACTCGCTCCAGAGCCTCAACATCCTTCTTGTGGTGAGGGGCCCAGAACTGAACACAGGATTCGAGGAGCGGTCTCACCAGTGCCGAGTACAGAGGGAGGATAACCTCCCTGGACCTGCTGGTCACGCCATTTCTGATACAAGCCAAGATGCCATTGGCCTTCTTGGCCACCTGGGCACACTGCTGGCTCATGTTCAGTCGGCTGTCAACCAACATCCCCAGGTCCCTCTCCTCCAGGCAGCTTTCTAGACAGACTTCTCCTAGTCTGTAGCACTGCACAGGGTTGTTGTGCCCCAAGTGCAGGACGCGGCATTTGGCCTTGTCAAACCTCATGCCATTGGACTCTGCCCAGCGGTCCAGCCTGTTCAGATCCCTTTGCAGAGCCTCCCTACCCTCCAGCAGATCGACACTTCCACATTGACACTTTTATGTCCTGCATAAAAACACCTGGTCTGATATGAGGTCAGGCCACTGTGCCATTTCAACATTTTTTGTGTCTTTCTCTCAGTAGGAAGGGAGACAGACACAGAAATCAAATGAAACAGTGAACTTGCAGGATGTAGCATGCAGGATTCTGAGTTTCCCAGTGCTCTGTATGGTTATGTCATATGAGATTTGGCTAGAGTTAAGTATTCAGTTAATTAATAATCTGTCCAGGTTCTTAATCATGCAAGTAACAGGAGTTTTCTCTGCTGCATGTGGAAGGCAAATTAAATTTTCACTGTCTTCCTCTCTGTGATCCAAATCTTCCATAATTTATAATGCAAATTTCTTTTCTGAATTACATAGTGTTTTTTGAAAACAAGTCCAATTACTGTTTGCAGTCTAGGGCACCTGGAAGCCTTCCTACTGGAGTTTCTGCTCCATAGGTTTTGCTAGAGTGCATCAAAATGTCCTGCTAGCGACCCAGTTGACTTCTGACCCGTAACGCAATGAACACCTCCTGCCATTCGCCCTACTTAGCAATGGGAGGCAAAGCAAGGCACTTTCCTCAGCTATGGCAAAATTACACTGATCAAAACTTGAGGACAAGTAAGTGTAAAGCAAAGGTCCAGAATAGATGCTCATCATCATCTCAACTGCTGTTGAGATTAAGATGCTTCTTCAACTCCAGAGACTGAGGATATGAATGTAAATGAGGATTTATTATTTGAGATGTCTTCTAAAAATAAGAATTGCATAATAACAATAAATTACAAGAAGCAATCTCTTCTAAAATTGCCCATCTTCTCAAAAGCATTAACTTGCTTTGCCTATGCCCTTTTAAGTAACTGGGGAAAAAAACACTTGTAATGGTTTATTGTAAGAGACATAATCGGATCCATACTATGAAAAGCAAATAGCATGAGCTGTATAAAACAAGAGGGGAGGAATGGCTTTTTACATTCCTTTGAATTTCTATAAACACAGAGATTCCACACTGTGTAATTTGAAAAAAGTGATGTATGGAACTGATATTAACGAGAATATAACAAATGAAACCAGGAAACAACTACACCCAGTGTTACACTTGTCTGCTAGACTTGACAGTTTGTACTTAGCAGTGATTCAGCTGACACCACCAAGTAAGCTTTAAAGCTGGGCTATCACAGTATGTAGGAAAAAGTTCTATTCATTAAAGATCTATGTAGAAGGAATATTTGTAACCAATCTGTCCTATTTGAGATGTTTGACTGGCAGTACTTGGCTTGTGTTCATAGCAATAAAAACCCTTTTTATTTCAGTGCATCACATTTTTTAACCCTATGTATAAAATATTTCCAGTATTTATCCTGAAATACCATGATTCAATATATACTGTGCCAGAATACATTTTCTTACAGAAATATCCAAGATGAGACACGTTTTGCTTCTAAGCTGTATCTCGTATAACTTTTGCCAATTATTTTCTTCCCCATTTTGTAGCATATCAGTATAACAACATTTTACCTTAGAAACAGTCTGACTGTATTCCAACAGCACTTCTGCAGGGAGATTTAATGACTGCAAATTCAGATCTCCAGGTGAAAGTAGTGAAAAGACTGACTAATTTGGTGAGACCATAAATTTCAAAAAGCTGCCTTAAGTGTCATTTAAGAGCAGCTAGGTATCAAAGGTGTGTTTAAGTTTTGTTTCTTTCACACCATTCAGAGGCTTTTAGGCCAAAATATATGTTGCAGTAAGCAGTGAATAAATTCTTTCTTGATATTGATCCCGTAGTAGCCACTAGTACATCCCAGACCGTTATATTATATAGACATATGTAGAACCCAAGTGAGGCTTAGTAACTGTATAGTACTGAAAAAGTCTAGCTATTTATTTAAAGCATGGCTCTTTAAGGTCACTGTTGGAAGCAGACCACATTGTGCTTGTGTGCAGTAGTAAGGATGGTTCCCTGATTTCATTGAGCTGCTGATATTGCTGATAATGGCCTGCACCCCATTTTCCCTTTTCTTATTAGATATGAGCATGATTTTTATAAATTTCAAACTGCCCTCTTGGAGATATACCCTCAGGTCATTTGTTTAACTACACAAATTCTCCTTCTAGGATGAATGTGGGATCCAGCAATGAATCTCATGCCTGCCCAGTGTGAGGAATCACACCCTGTCGTGTGCCATGCCTCTCCTTTAGTTTGTGCAAAATATTTCCTTCAAAACCAGAGCCAAGAAAAGAAGTGATGTCCCAGAGGGATGAGTTGATTTTCCTTATAATTAGGTCTCTTTCTCCTAGTACTTAATTGCACTAGGAGTCACAGTGACTCTGTCCTGCACAAAGTAGCAATCAGATATCTACCTTGATATTGGGTAGTACAGTCTGTTGATGAATGCTATTAGGCACTAGGGGGTATTAACATTGTTAAGCTTCAGATGTCTATTTAGATGTGTATTGGTCCCAACAATCCATATCTGACTCATCCTAGTTCAGTTCACGGTCCTTCCTTGATGGCCAAACCATGTAGAAGTTTCTGAGTCTGTGCAGCCTTTGTTTCACTACAGCTGGATCTTTTTGAGCTTAGGATTTGAAATCAAAATGTGTCAGCCTTGTTTCCATCATTACAACATTGACTGTGTTAAGTATGTGGTCTTCTTGCTTCTTTTCAGAGAGTCATACTACACCTCTACCATCCATTTCTGCTTTACTATTAGGGTTCAATTCAGTAAGATTTTGACTGTGCATTAATAACACTGAAACTGTTAGCACAGACACTTCCTTAAAAATTAATGTGAGCTACAACTATGGCAGTTACACATGTTGCAATACAAAGGCAGGTTTTCCATGATTGCTTGCTGTAATTTAAAGTGCACAGCTTATGTGTGAACGAAACCAGTGTGAAAGTTGGTGAAAAGCTATGCTAACCAACCTCAGGGGAGTTCATCCAGTTTTACTGCATAACAATCCTTTTTTAAGCTATGTTCATACAAAGGTATGTAACATTATAGCTTTCCTTTTTAAATGTAATAGAAAAACTGAAACTGGAAAGAGTTTTTTCACCATTTAAAAAGCAAATGCAAAGACTCTAGGAAAAAAGGGATGTTTTCCCCTTCAGAATTCTGTTTGGGTGTTTTGCTTTGTTTTTTTTTTTACAAAAAAAGGAGGTACATCTAAGCCTAGTTTTACTGACAGTCAGATGCAATTTCAGAAAAGTAGAAGTGGAAACTTGAAAACTTTTTCATTTATCAATTTATGGGGAAAAGATGCTTTTGAGATAGATAACTTTTCTCTTAACATCTCTAATAGCAGACAGCAGAGCGGTTTATTCATGTGAACACAAAGCATTAAATCCTGCAAATGTATTTATCCAAATATGTAATTACCTTATTTTCCATTTTTTCTTCCCAAATTTCATGCATACAGATATGGTGAGATTAATATAAATTGCTATGTAGCAAGAAATATGGAGCTGGGTATAGAATGTCTTCTTATGGGATCTTCTCCTTGAAGGAGCATATAGTCAGTAATAAATCAACACGCTGCAGGGTTACTTGAAGCAGCTGCATTTCCATCCCAGAATACAGAACCTTTTTATTTAAATGAGATAGCTGATTTAAAGGAATAATGTAAAACTTGAAATGACGGTTAAGTTGTCCCATCCTCAGGGGAAATTTAGATGTACCTGTATGCCTTAAGAGTTACAGCACTGATTTTTCAACCTCTCAAAGCCATTGCAATTTAACGTATGCTCTTGGAAGTCTCAAATGAAGTCTTACTTCCCAGCAGCATATTTGTCTTGAGAGATGGTAAAAGCCTGTCCTTACTGCTGTCAATAACAAATTTCCTGTCAGCTTCAGTATGGTCAAGGTTCCCTTGTGGCTACTTCTGTAAGAACCTTAAGTCTTAATAATTTATCCATTTCCATAAATATCATAGCAACATTGCAGGGGCAGGGATGTGACAGTCCTGAAGAAGTACACGGAAGTCATAGAGGCAGAGGAAGTTTTAAATGCCAGTGTGTTACATTCCACGTAAGGAATCACGAGGTCAGTCCTCAGTTTTAAGTGTATCTCTCAGTAAATGTGATGTCACTCGTACCTTCCACTGAAGACTGTCCTCTATGTTACACTGGTTAATAGAAGCAGCTAAGTGGTACCTCCTGTTGCTTATTTTTCTTCTGACTCTACCAAATGGCAAATGGCATTTCCAATACCAATCCTAGGTAGCTCATAGGTGATCTTTGAAGCAGAAATGAAAACCTTAAACTACAGGAAAGCATAAATCATCTTGCAAAATAGGTCTCATGCTTGTCTCAAAAATTGTAATCACTGCTATGAAAACTGCTGGTGGCTTATTGTTGTGTCTCCATGTGGCAAACCTTCAGGAAATTTATAGGCGTTTCATAAACGTAAGTGACTTCAGAAGAACAGTTCATATTTGAATAAAAGTATTTATTCTGTTCATAAAAGATACTGAAAGGTTTTGAAGATTTACGTCTGCCATAAACTGACATTACATTAAAAAACACTCTGATTGGTGCAGTGAACCTAAAATATCTTCCTTCCTTTCCATGGTTAATAAATAGCTTCAGCCAATTCAGCTAACATTTACTCCGTGAATAGGACACATGAACCCAAACAATAAAGGAAGCTCGGCAGCAGAGTGAAAACATGCTAACCACTGCCAAGAGCCTTTCCAAATGGCTGTGCCAGCACAAGCAGGAAGAGCCAACTTCTCTGTCCCTCTTTGTTGATATCTGTGGCTGCTTTCAACATGCATTCAGATGCTACTTCAAGGCATAGGTGGGAGTGACATTCAGGATATAATCCCTTCATAGGTCAGACTCAAGAGTTATAGATTGATTCTTGTTATTGTACACTCTCCGTGCATCTCCCCAGTCTTCCATCTCTTGCTTGGTCTAAAAGAATGAAGGTGGCAGAGAAGCAAGAAACTGTAGAAGTGGGGGGAGGGAGGTTTAAAGAAAATAAAAATCCAACCTTGAACTCTCCCATCATGCACCAGTTTCAGCCTATGGTAGTTTTGTCTTTCTATATTCACTGAAACCTGACAGTAACTACAGACACAAGTAGCGTGAACATTTCCATAGGTGCTATAGTACTTTTTCACAGCCAGCAGAGATTATAAAAAACCCTAACACACAGAGTCCCACCAGAATTAATCCCTGCAGGAAGAAAGGGTTTTCAGAAATCCCTGTCACATCAATTTTGCACTAAGGCAAACACAAGTAGACAAGTAAGGAATTTTCAAATAAATTTTTATTTGTTTGACCCTGATGGAGTCTGTGTACGACACTGGGAAAAAATGTGCCCAGACTTGCAATGTCCTATGAAGTTTAAATCAAATGATGCTAAAATTGGGTTGCCTCTCAGGTGCCTGGCTTGTGCTGTCAAGCTTTGGCCTTGATTGTAAGCAGTATCAATCAAATTCTCTCTAAATTGATTCTGATTTTCTGTTCCACTGAATGTAAAATATACAGAAAGTCTCCTGGTAAAAGCTCTTCTCATCGGATTTTCTCCAAGGTTTTGCAGTTCTACAAGGAATGGAATGTGTAAAAGAAAGACCCACAGGGTAAAGAGAGAAGGAGGAAAGTGAAGTCTCTCGAGTTCCTGGAGTCCCCGTTACTCCACTGGGATTCTCAGAAGAGATAAGAATTTATTTCTGGCATATGTATAACTACCTACTGAAAACCTGGGAAGATATTATCTTCCTATGTGAAGGTCTCTCTTAAACTAGTGGGCAGGAATCTGAAAGCCAAGGCAAAATATTTTGGCACAGACATTACTGGCCTTAAGTAGTCTTCCTGAGACCCATAGTATTTTTCCTGGGTGCCTTCAGCTGCCACTGCCTGGACTAGCTTTAGTTGTGGAGCCTCCATCCATGGAGATGGTTAAAACTTGACTGGCTATGGGCCTGGGCAACCTGCTTTGGCTGCCTCTGCTTGAGCAGAGGGGTTGGACTAGACAACCTCCAGAGATCCTTGCCTACCTCAGCTATTCTTTAATGAATCCTGCAACCACAAAGCTCACTTTCAAGCCAAGACCAAAGAAGAGAGTCAGTGTTAATCTTATGGTGAAAAAGGATATTTACTGTATAGCAGTTGTTTTGAGTGTTACAAGGATATTGTTTTAATAGAAATGCAAGTTCTAGCATCATAATGCTGCTCTCCACAACAACTACGTGTTCACTGCAACTGTTTTCAGAACATAAACTATCTCATTCAGTGCACACCACACCTCTGTGTTTAGCAGACATCTTGAAAAGTGTAAGAACACTTCATTATCAAGTATGGCTTTCTGTGAAACCAGCTGCATTGTGGACTGTTTAATCCTCAAATTGTTCAGCTCAAAATGTGCTTTGCAGTCATGGAAGGCTGTCTTAATTTTTAAGGATTTCCTCAGCATATCTGTTCCTGGTTTGCTAGGCTTCTTGATTTTTTTTTTTTTTCCAAAGCAAACTAGAAGTCTGTCATACACAACTTTAGCAACATTTACTTCACTGGTGGCATGAAATGGATTTAACATAATAAGACACATTGGCAACTTTCTCATACACTGTAATTTAGGTATTGACAGGAGTGGGGGACACTTTCTTCCATCACATCCAGTTATCAGTTCTGGGCTCAATTCTTACATGTTTGCTTAGAAAGGAGGAGCCTTCTTACAAGTAACCCTAGTCAGCATCATCCTGCATTTTGGGTTTTCTTGGCTGTCACTCAATACCCTCCTGAGAAATCTGCATGAGGATGAGTCTGAGGCACTAAGCCAACTTCAGTTTTCTTTCTAAGGCTTGCCAGTATTGCATCAGTTAAACTGAGATGAAATTTGCTTTTAATAAAGTTAGTTGTTATTTTCTTATCTCTGCAAAGTGGATATTCACAAACCAGAAGCAGCCTAAAAATTCCAAATCTTAAATAACCATAGCTCTGAATATTGTAAATTGGTACTGTATAGAGAGTACGTTTGGATAAAAAGAGTGTTGTCAACTAGGGTTTAGGGGACAATAATTTGTCTCACATGAGACAATAGAAACTAAGGAAGCCTATTTTTTAGATGATGCTGACTGGCATATGTTGGCTCAGATCATCTGAAAAATCTGGCCTAAAATTGCAGTGAATGTCACAGGTTCCCAGACAATAAGGAAGTCTGGTCATCTTTTTGTCAGAGCCCTAAACAATTCAATAGCTGCGTATATCAGAGAAGATGACAACTCTTTGAAGGTGTTGAAATTACTGTATTGTTTTTTGTTTAAACTTCTCAAATGTAATTCAGTTCTTATTGGAGAGGAAATGTGAACACTTTTCTTTCTCTTCACACTTAGGGATCACAACACATCATTCATTTTGGGTAGAACTTATGTGCGACTCATGTTCAAAGCTTAAGAGCACAATCTGAGTATTTGGAGAGTTCTCATGACAAGCTGGTAAACATAAACTCTTTTATTATTTTTCTAGTATAGAGAAGATGCTGGTTCTTCCTTCAGTAGTACTAGAGAAAGAAGGTATAGCTTGTTACTTGGATCAGTAATTTCCAAGAATTGTATGCCATTAAGTAGAAAAATCTTTTCATTACTTTGAAATGGCTGGTATTAAGTTGAAGTTACACTGGTTTATTACTGATCATTCAGCTTAGTTATGAAAATGTGTGAGTACTGAATTAACTACAGACAGTTCACAACAGTATTTTTGGAAGTTAAGTGGTCATTAAACATAGATGCATCCACGGTGTTTCGTAAGCTTTCTTGTATTCTGAAGGCTATTTAGGTATGTATTGCCCAGACAATAGTAGAATGTAAAATTCACAACTTCATTCAGTCCTGTGCTCTAATGCCACACTCTTGCCTGAAGAGAAATAGCTTAAATTAGTCACGCAATCACAATTTAAGGCATTAAAGCATTTATAATAATAAAATAAAAAAAAAAGTCTGGAAAAGAAATGACGTCAAACACTGATTCATTGATAAGGAGATGAGGTAAAATAAACATAGCAAATCATAAATCACAGGGCTGTCTTTTAAGACGATGACCAGTGTGAAGAATTATGAGAAACAACATTCTCAGCTTGTATTGATCAACTCATATATATACCAGGGTTCTTTAGGATCTTTACTTTTCCCTGACAAACCTATCTATTTGTGGTCAGGTTCCTCACATAAAAGACCTGGCATACAAAGGTGAGTGTTAAGATCACCGCACACACACCAGCGCATGCATTTTATGTGCCCTACATCTCTCCTGTACAGTCAAAGAAAACTAACCCAGGTGTAGAAACACACTGAAATGTGTACATGGACAGCAAGGACAAACAACCTGTCTCTTGCTCAAGTGCTTTGGTTTCTTCTTGCAAATACAGATTTTCTGAGGAGAGATTATAATGAAATTTATACTTATAAAAAAATACACAAAAGAGACAAATCCACCACTGATGATCTTTGGAACAGCTGGTGATTTCTACCAGTTAGTCCCAAGTGGCCAGCAGTCGCAATTTGTGACTAGTCTTGTCTTCAGACATCTCAGGGCAACCAAAATGTGACAGGATGACAGATAGTCCTTTCAATAGATACTGACAAACAAATTAGTGCAAAGATGCTTTTCATAGCGTACCAGATGTGTTGAGTTCTATCATATGGAACAAGGAATGAAAAACTGTCTACATCCCATCTGTGCTTTTTCAGTAATCACTGATGCACTCGTTGTGGAGTGTAAGGTACAGTAAACATTTGGACGGGGCTTTACATGCAAAATAGATGGAAAACCCCAGGCCTTGGCCTCATCATCAATGTCTAAAGCTTCTATATTAGTAAGAATATCTTAAATGCCTGGGAGAGAGATGTTCAGGAGTTAGGGTATTGTCCTGGTGATTAATTGAAAAATTATGCAAATACCAAAAGAAAGGTTTATGCAAATCAGAATAGACTGGAAAAATGCACTTTGCTTCTGATCGCATGCAGGGCTTCCAGCCTGTCATAAAAAAGCAATAGGTTAAAGAATTGCTGTTTGGATTTACATCATTTCCTCTCTTGGGGCTTATCTGTCCTCAGACTGTTAACTCAGATTTAATTCAAAGAGGCTGCAATTGCAGCTGCAAGAGCAGCATTAAAATGGAAACAATGAAAAGTGAGTGCTCTCAGCGGGTGATTGAAAGGCCCAGGGCACTGCAGCACATGCATTTCTAGCCCACTGTAAATGAAACCAATATCTCTCAGGAAAAAGGCCCTTTGTGAGACTTGTCCTTCCATTCAGAACAAGAAGTCACTGGGCCACAGCAGGAACAGGAGGTGGGGGGGAGAGGTACAATATCAGATGCCAAATATCCATAATGAGAGAGTGTAAATGAAAAGAGCAGGAGCTCTGATCCAGACCCCCTGTGCAGGGGTGAGCTTTACCCACTTTTAGCTGTTTTACCTGAAACTGAAATACTATGTGCTTTCCCTATATTTTCCTGCCAGAAAATAATTTTCTAACAGCTTGCAACTAGGAGACTCCTCTTTTCACTCCCAGTGTCACCATCCTCTGTGTCCGATCGGCCCTGATCTCTCTCGCCATCAGCGCTGGATCTCACATGGGGATATGAGATGATGTAGCCACCCCAGCCTACATCCCATCCCAGATGAGCCCCTGGCTGCAGGACATCCTCTCAGCACTGAATGCTGCATCACAGCAAACACTCCTTCTGCCTCTCCTCTGCCCATGTCCAGAGCACCCCAGGAGGCAGCTGTGTTGAGGAGATGCAACTGATTCTTGTGTTTCATCGGCATCCTCTTTGCAGTAAGTCCAGGACACCAGAAGACCTCTTTTCTCACTGAGTACATTGCCTGCAGCTGCTGATATATGCTCACCCTCAGCTCTGCAGCTACCCAGGCTCTCTTCTCTCTCCCACCATGAGACTCAGTCTCCCTTTCTCATCACTGCCCACTTCCTCCTTCTGTTCCATTGCACAAGACCCTTATTATTGTGTGAGAAATGATACATTTCTCTGAAAAATCCATATTTCTTTCTCTTTCCTTTTTGGTTGGTTAGGCAATTATTAATCCACTTCCTTTTCATAAAATAGCCACAACCATAATAATAAAGTCAAAATTTGATTTCATCATAATATAGTATAATCCCTCCCTTCTCTTTATTCCTTGCAGATAGCACACCTCTTAGCATAAACAGCATGTTAGCATACTGATTCCAGATGCATAAAATACATACAAATCTTCACATTTTCTCTCTCTCCCCCTGAACGAGAGAGAGTGTGTGTATATATTATCCTTGCCATTTAATTCTCCCAGCTTTTCATTTTGATTTCTTTTTCAGAATAACACGGACTTGTCATAATCCATCTGGGATTTTGTTCTTCATCATACAAAAATGTTGCTTGAAGGCCAGTTTTTACTTGGTACTAAGAGACTGAAGATCAGCCTAAATCATAGCTGTATAAACCTCTTATAACAAAATCCCTTCAGTTGTGAATGTGTTGTCTCAATAATTAGATAAATATACCAGACCACTTGTTACCAGACTAGCACAGGAACTAATTGCATGATTTCCTGTGACTGTATGTAATGCACCGATTTGCCACCAAATAAGAGGCTCCACTATCTTCGTATCTTCTTCTGATGTTGCTGTAAATAATGCTAGTTCTGAAGAGGGGTTACAACAAAGGCTCTGTTAGAAGTAAAATGCTTTTAAACAAAGAAATCTAGGAATATGCTGCGTGGACTATAGGATAAACTGGAATGTATTTTGCATTGATAGGTGAGGGGGGTTTAAATTCTCATTTGATCATTTACAGGAAGCTTCTGACTTGATTGTGAAATGTTTTCTCTTGTGCTTAAATTTCATGCCACAGATTATTAAAAATTGACTTTGCAGTATTTATTTTACTTATCTACCCCAGCCAGGCTGCGCTTAACCATAGATTTTGTGAATTATTAAATTTTAAAAGCAATTTGTGATGGATTTTTTACTCCTGTTCCATCTGGAGGGATGTGTACCTCCAGCCCTACCCCTGAAACTGAAGCGCTTTGATTCATCTTTAATCTGACCAGTTTTAAAATTGCATGATCCAAGATGTAAGACATGATGATAGTCTCCAGTGTAATGCTTAACTAACTGCTTGTTAGTTTTAACATTTAACATATAATGAAAAATAACTAGTTTCAATAGGTTATCTGAGCCATAACAATGCTCAATATAATTCATCCAGTCAGATAACATGAACTATTTTTTAATATAATGAGAAGCTAATAAAGGTCACTGTGCCTACAAACACATATACATCACTATTAATTTAACAGCACCAATGCCAAACACATGTATTTCAAGTAGAAATCTTTTTAACTGAAACCACTTGATGTTAGAGGAGGGAAGGCAACTGAATAAATCATCAGCATTTAAACTAAAGTTAAGCCCAAGTTACAAAACATAAATCTAAGTCAGGAATCAGACTGGTACTAGATTTTTACTAAGTCAGAATTATTCAGTTAAAATATGCAAGGTATAAAGTTTAAAGGCAAAGCTGAGGATTTTGTGTGCAGGTTTTGGTGTCTCGTCTTTGACTTATGAAAACAGATTTCCAGAAAAATATCAACACTTTTTCAAGATAGGCTTCTCTTGTAAACTGTGCCCCTTTTTGAAGGTGGGAAATTTGAAATGCTGTATGCATTAAATGCAAATACAGATTGGGCATTTACTTGGGTTTTGCTGGTATGTTAGTCACATGACTTTGTAAGGAATTCTGCTGCCAAGTGAGACGCTTTGAGATATTTCCAAAGTCATACAGATGTGGCAACAGAATGAAGTAACAACTAATATGCGGCAAATAGAGTGAAACAGAATGTGTAAAATAATTGCTAAATGGATTGTTAACAAAAAGACCAGAAAATATACCACATACGAACTTCTAACTAGGTTCATAAAAGCAAACTACAATGCTTAGGACCAAAAGTGCTCCATATTGTAATTAATGCCAGATTTCAAGGTGAAATTGCTTTAATTATACAGAATATTGGCAAGGTTAGTACATTTAGTGTGGACCTCATTGGATTTTGTTTGTTTGTTTTCTGGTTAATAGCAAAACTGATGTAATTATTTACATGATGACTTTTTATTTTAGCACTTTTACTTTGTGTCCCACAGAGCAAAGAGTAAATCCCCTTTGTCCTGCTGAGCTTGTCAGAACAGGGCAGTATGTAAGAAAGACTGGAAGGAAGCCTTCCTTTTGTTGATTCTTAATTGTTTGGGGAAAAGCTGTCATATTTTTTGCTCTTTCAATAATATTTTAGAGTAGACCTTCAAAGGGAAAATCATTCTTGTGAGTCAGAAAATCCTGTTCTTCTGATGGGCTTGATAGGCAATATCCAGGATAGATGTCTATCTTAAATCAAAATAGGATCTCTTTCTAAACATATGTTCTGTGCTGCTCCTTATAAAGCCACCATTCATCCCAATCTTCCTCTCTCCAGATCTGTGTATGGCCTTCGTTTCTTTTACAAGCCTAGTCATAATGGTTTTAACCACCTGTGAGTCTGCCAAGCTTTACTCTTTAAAACAAATGCAAAGATTTTCTCTTGGGCATGGGGAACCCTGTTTCAAACATGAGTATCTTAGCTGGATGCCAAGAACTCTGAAGAGTAGGTGGCTCTTGTATACATTTAGGTGTTTGGAAGCTGTGATTTACAGACTCAGTGCCTGTGTTTGGAAAAGCACAAAGGTTCCTGTAAATATATGTGTGTATGCATGCAAGGTTGATGTGTATGTACACTCTACTAGACATCACCCGTAATGGAGCTCCAAAGTTGATCACGGGAGTTGATAATCATTGCTGTAAAGTGCTATCCAAACTATTTTCCAAACTGTAGAGGATTGCATGCAAGGCCATTAAAACTGAAGATATGTGGCATTGCTTTGAAAATTTCAGAGCATATTTTCACCAGCTTTTTCTGAGTCACACCTTGAAACCAGCTTACAGTATCTTTTCATTGACAACAGTGCACACTGAAAGGACAAATCTACACAAAGGGCTATAGATAGTAGCATTGAAATTAGAATGTTACAGAAAAGCCTCTGTCAGCAGAGTCCTCAAAATAACAGTACCAAATGACCTTCCTCTATGCTTAAAAATACATGCTCCCTGTTTTAGGTCAGATACTCTTATTTTTTTCTAATTATGTCACATGTAATAATGTTACCACAAGGAGTCGTAACAAGGTATTTTGGGTTACCTGCACTCTGAGTCAGAGGCTGTTGTTTATGAGAGGCTGGAAGCGTCTGGGTGCAACCCTTGTCTGGACATTGAAAAATGCAAAATATTCTGATTCATAACATACATTTCAAACTAGGTTGTCATAAATAAACATGGCCCCAAGAAGTGCCTGCGACTTCACTGAGATAATAAATGGAGCTACAGTGAATTTTGCACATTTGGGAGCCCCTGTTCTGTTGCACTCTGAATGCAGTTGCATCTATGCCCATGGACAACACCTTTGTTGCATAGGGGACTCTGCAGATGAATGCAGTGTTACTTCTTTTGATAGGAACGGTTGGACTCGATGATCTGGTGGGTCTCTTCCAACCTGGTTATTCTGTGATTCTGTGATTCTGTACTAAACCACAAATCTTTTAATAACCTGGGGCTAGAAGTTGTTACAGGTCAAGACAATCAGAGTAGGGTAGATCTCATCTAACCTTAGCCACTATTGTGATAAGTATCAAGTTGACCAGACAAAAAATAATGCAGCAATCAAGGGATTTGTTACAGTTTGCTCTTGAGAAGCTGTCTGGTTTTATTCACAAGGAAAGGAGGTCCATTGCCATACACAAAGAGAAGAAATGGTATATCTTTCTATATGGTAAAAAACATAGGGTATTGCCATATCTTGCCCAATGGATTCAAACTGGAGGTGTAGTCATGCAGTCCAGACCTCCAGATATCTTCATCAGCAGCATGATGAGAGATACACCAAGTGGAGACCTGATATGCCTCTATTTAGAATAGAAGCTTTATTGTACTTATTTTCTATGGAGAATTCTGTAGCAAGCATTTGTATTTGCTATTAGATTATAAAGAGATTTGGAAGTGAGTTTTACATTTTAAATGTATATGGATTAAAAAGAATCATGAAAATGTTTTTCCAACTTATTTTGTGTGTGTGCAAATCACTCCATCATTGTTTTAATTTCTATCTGGACACTAAGCATATTTTTTTAAGAGTCAACAGATAGTGACCCTTGTTATGTGACTGAGAAGTAGCTTTTGATAACCTTATTGGGTGACTGGCAAACAGATTGTAGTTGAAATTTGCAGAGCAATTCAGGGGACTTCAGGGATCAGTCATCTGCAAAAGCACTGGAAAACTGCAGTTTGCCTTAGGTAGCTGGTTACACAGCATGAGCAGTGAGCAGTCAAAACAAATAGTTTGCATAGACTGAAATATGTTTACAAAGTGCATTTGGGCAAATTCTACTGCCAAGTATATCCAGCAAAACCAAAGTGTGATACAAGGAGAAAAACTACTCAGCAAATCAGCTACAAATCACTCTCTCAGCAGTAGACACGAGCTAGACAGATCTCTCTCTACACATACCTCAGACAGACCTCAGCACAGACCTCAATCTACAGACTGAACCACCTTACAGTATCAGGGCTATATGAAGTATGACTTTATGTTCTTGTTTTCCCTTTGAGGGAAGATATGGCTTTGTTTTTCTCCATTTCTTTTTGAATTGAAAAAGTTCATTTTTTGCTAGTGAGTCATTTGTGGAAGTGGCAGAGGTCACATTATAACTCCAAAGTTTTGTCACTCAGTGCAGAGGAAACAAACGATAGGATTGTTTGCATTTAAATCGTCAGCATTAGACAATTGCTTTTATCCTGAAAACTATCAATAAAGTCTGGAAGCAGAATAGTGGAAATGGACTTTCTCCCATTAAACTCTGTTCACTGGAGATTTACTGTGTGGCTACTTCTGGAGACAGATTGCTATCTTTTCTTCCTTCTTCTTTCTCTCTCTTGCTCATTTTCGTTAACAAATATGAAGCAAATTCATCTACCAAAACTCAGCCAAGGCCACAGTGCTTCCATTCTTATAGCACAAGTGCTTCTGCACATTCTGAATGCTTCTAGTCAATCAAATGCCTTGGAAAAGTTAATAAATACAGTTGCAATTTCTTGTTCTTTCTCCATGGCACTACAGATGTGACCCCCATAACTCCTAATACATTGCACTGTGCTGGATTCATAATCTGAACTAGAATACTACAAAAGTAAACAAATCAGAGCATAGCCTGATTCTGATACTGAAGGACTGAGGTTGTAAGTATGGTTATGCTATACTGACCTAGCATTTCAATAGGGTAAATGTAGCAGCAACACAAAGAGATCATCCACTCTGCAGGATGTTGAGCTGCAGGCTGGCCCCATCATGAAAGGAGCCCTGTGGCAGTGTCAATTCTTCCCTGTCCTGGCACTTGCTGCCCAGAGACATGCACTGGCTCCTTCAGTGTCCATTTGCTGTCATCTCTTAGTGAAGGGACTGTGCTTGGGATGGGGACTGACCACTGACAGAAGGTAGGCAAATTTCTGTACTGCAGAGTCTTCTGCATGGTGGTCAGGAGAAAAGCCACATGGTGGCAGTTCACAATGTATTTGCTGCTTATCAGAACCTGGTGTATTTTAAGCAGTAGGCTTGGAAGTCAAGTGAGGACTCAGCAAGAATGGTCATTAAGTGTGTGATTACTGCCTGCCGTAATTGGCAGTGGGGAAGAGCAGGGTTACTGTTAAATGTTCATTATTCATTTTCCTGCATTGAAAACTCACTGGTCTAATTTAAAGGTTAAAATATACATAGAATAGGAACTGTGTATGCAAGTAGACAGACTGTATTAAAAGTCTGCTGATTGTCAGGTTCCTGAGGGTATTCACGGATGTCTTCATGCCTGCCCAGCCCTCTGATGTTCCTCCCATCCTGCTCACAGCCCAGGATCCTCTTTCAGCCTCTCTTGGGGCTGTCACTCCCAGCCCCAGGAGTGCCGGGCTGTCTCCAGCCCTACCACAGCCCTGCTCTGCACAAATGCAGTAACTGTGTCACACTGCGTAAAAGGGTCTTCTTTCACTGCCGTGCCCCAGCTACCCCATCACTTAAAAGGCTTGATCCCTGGTCCTGTTTCCTTCCAATTTGAAAGACAGAGCCTGGCCATCAGTCCTCAGGAAGAAGACCCAAACAGAAGGGGACCCTCCCACTGACCCTAAGCAAGCTCCCCAAGCCGTGAAGAGAGATAGTCTTTTGGACACACTCTAATCTTCAGTGTTTATTTGTGCCTACTTTGAACAAAACTTCACTAAGACGACTGTCACCTGTGTGCCTCTTTTGGAGGTATCTGATGTTCTTCAAACCTAAGTATGTCTTTTGGGCTCTGATGCAAGGTTACAGGTTCCATTTTGGAGGCTGCAACCTTGCGCCTCTATCTATATTTCAATACCATCCAAATACAGGTATAAGCCTTAGACACTTTCTGACACTATGTTGTGCCTAGACTCTAGTGTCATTATTTTCCCTTCTTCTGCCACCTTGTGCCTGAGTTTCTACAGACAGAAAATCTAGATGTAAGCCAAGGAGGACATTTCATGGAAGCAAGTGTGAAGAAGTCTGCGGACAAGCAAACGTATGACATTGGTTCCACCTGACCAAATGTTTACCTCTATATCTGAGCCAGTCACACAAATTTCCCTTTATAATCAACAGAGTTTAATGGATAATTCATCTCATTCTAAAATCTAACTCATGGTCATTAGAGCTTTCCACCAGTGAAAGAACAAATGGCATATAGCACCAAAAGAGTAAGGTTTTGTTGACAGTGAGTAAACCCACTGCTGCAGCAGTTAATTCCTATAAAGAGGTAGCTTTTATTTTCTGGTGGTTTGGGAGAAGGCTGTAGTCATGTTCCCCTATCAGCTCATCCCTAGTTTGTTACGAGCTCATTAACTATAGCAGATACTGTGGTCTTTTGAATAAGTGCAGTTCAAATAACTCCTGCTTTACCAGTAAAAAGGATTTTCTTTGTTGTGGAAAGGGAGAAGGTGGTTTGTAAGAGGGAATAAAAGATACTGAATTCACATGACTAATGGAGTTAGATACATTTGAAGAGTGTGAGCTATACATTTTCTAGTAAAGGGGCCATCTCTTCACCAGGATTCCCTGTGCCAGAGGGAATAAAGTTTCAGATTGGTTTTGCATTTGAAAATGAAAGAACAGAGCACAGGAGCTGTTTTATAATCTCTTGCTGAGATCAAAGGAGAAGGGAGGTAAATGCATATGTACTTCTTTCTCTGGTGCTGCACCAGCTATTTAGTAGAACTAATGGAGCCTCCAGTGTAGAAGAGGCAAAGATTAGCCTCTTCATCTTTGCTAACTGTAAAGAGTCCAAAAGGATTAATATCATTAAGAGTCCATTTCAGCTAGAAAGTAGGAAGGAAATTCTCTCTCTTTATCTTTCCATTTTTGTTTCCAGAAATAACTCTGAACAATGGTTTTCAGCCTCCCACCCATTCCTTTTTTTTCCTTCTTATTTCTTAGTAAAAACAGACTTGGAAATATCTAACACCCCCGAGAAGCTTTGACTTTGTGTGCCAGTTTGCATGAGAACTGTGAAGGACTAACAAGACTGAATAATCATGATAAGTTTATGGGATCAGATCCCTAACTGGTTTGAAACAGTGTTATTCCACTGACCTCAGCTGCTATGACTCTCTCTATGTTCGTGGACTTCAATAAAGTCACACAGACTCACTCCAGCAGAGGATCTGACCCGTGAAATTATGGAGTCTTATCCAAAGCAAACTGAACTTCTGTCATGAACTGGTCTTCAAGGGAAAATAATTGCTAATTCAATGACTCCCACTGTTTTTACTGCAGCTGCTAGTCATTCTCTGCTGTAGAAATCTCTACTTTTAACTGTTGAATCAAGAGTTTCCCCAGCAGCTTCAATACACAGAAGATCAGAGGTGCAGAAGTGTATATACAGTCCTCCAAATGTTATATACTAGAAGGCAAGCCCTAGGGTCAGTTTATGAAGCAAAAATGACAAACTCAGGAGAAACCTTCCCAGCTAGACATTATACCTTAGTGTCCTATTTGATTTTCTGGTAAATGGTGAAAAAAAACCCCAAACTAAAAACCTTGGGTTGTCTTGTCAGGGTTAATTTTGTGTAGAAATAGCCTGAAGAAGCTCATTGGGACCTGTTTCCAGAATATCAAAGCAGTAACCCTGGCATGTTTATTGATGCCGCAGCACTACCCAGACAAATTGGTCCTCAGAATTGCAGAATTTGGAACTGAAGAAAGTAAGCAACCTGCTCAGGAGGTTACAGTTCTGCTGTTCCTCTTGGCAGCCACCAAAGGGAGATGAACAGAAAAGAAATGCGATAAAAAGTAAATGGCACTTTCCTGCTAAGCTAATCAGTTCTGTTTGAGAACAGAGGGCCGTGCCAACTGCAAATCAATGCACTAAATCACTTTCGTTCTTGCCGAGTTCTGCCACCATGGCAGCTGCTAACAAGGGAATAAAAAAAACTGTTATTGGCTATTTAGTAGACTTTTTAAGTGCTTTGTGTAAAATAACATATTTAATTTAATGCAAAGTTATAAATGCAATTGGAGTTTATGGACATCATAGCAGGGAAGAGAAGAATAAGATTCCTCTTCTTTCTGCACAAAGAGCTGTTTTATGTTTCCAGACCATCCTTATCAAACTCTGTCTGTAGTATTAAAAAGCAGATTTTACCACTTCCATCAGTTTATTAAGGGGTAAAAAATGAGATAATAATATGCCTGATACTTCACATGGCTTTGAACATGTTCAAGTTACGGAACAGGACTAACACATAATTTAGGATTAAATTAAGGTACTCTAATGTCATAGTCTATATTGACTAAGTCTTCGCTGACTATGAAGAAAGCCTACAGTGACTATTCCAGATGTGGATATGTACAAAAGCATGTGTAGATTTAATTGGATAATCCCACTTAAGACAACAACTGCACCCAGTGGGTTTTTTCAGTGAAATAATATTATTTTTTTCTGCTATTTTCATATAATTCCCAAATAATAGCATTTCTTGCCCTCAGCTGTGACTGGGACCAATACCTTTCTGTGACTAGTCTCTGGAAGTTTTCAGTGATGATATTAAATTGTTCATGAGAAGTTGCAGTTTCCTTAGAAAGCTCCTTTTCTGCAGTTTTCTTAGAATTCTCTTAGCCTAAAAAATAGGACTCTTATCCCTGGACTCCCAGTTCAAATCACTGTTGCACATACTGAGCAGCCCAACTTTGTCATCATTTAAGTCATCAATCGTAGCTGTGCAGTGAAATGCTTGATATAAAATACCCACAGGGAAGCAGTAGACTGCCTTCTCTTTAATTACATCAATCTTCAATCACCCCAAAGCAATGCCATCCTTGGAAGTACTAACACTGACAGGTAGTACTTCTGGGAATGCCATAAAAATGCCAGCAAAGCAGCAATGGCAGAGAAAATAAGCTGCCTCATCTTTGGAGAATTATTGGACTGTACTAACATTCAAGGGTACAATGTCAGCACAATGCAGAAAGAGTTAGATGCATAGCCCCCATTATTATTGTTGATGGGAGTCAGGTGTCAAGTTTCCTTTGCATCACTCTGAAAACTTAGCCTTCTTTATAAAGCTTTATCCAGCTTTTCCTTTGTCACCGCTCTTAACTGAGGGATAGATTCAAAGCCATTTGAGCTGTGAGTGAACAAAGACTGAAAAGGTATAAAGAAGATACTAACAAAGTAGCAGTGATGAACCTGAATGTTCCAGACTGCGCAAGCTGTGATGGAAAGCTTAGTAAATATTAAAGGCTCATGCCTTAACAGGTGAAATTGGAGCAGTTGCTTTGTGTTAAATGGCATTGTAATACCAGCAACCCCTGGGACAGCCCTAGGGCAGACCCTAACTCCACAGGGTCAAATAGGAATTTAAGTGCCTAAACAACTAAATAAGTGGTTCAATTAGAAGACTTAACTTTTGTCAGTAGCATCTTCTCTGAGAAAGCCCTGTAAATCTCAGCCATGGAGTTAATTATTTGCTCTGAATAAGGATACATACATCAGTAAAAGCATCCCTAAATTATAATGGTAACACCTTTAACTTTCTGCCCGCAGACAGACTGGTTAACACAAGACTGCCTCGTGTTATAAAGGATAAATCAGGGCAAGATTCAGGTTAAATATGCATTATTATGGGAGTACAAGAGACAGAGGTCATACTTGGCTGGCTTACAGGAGATGAACAAAGAGCAGATTGAAAAAAAAATCCTTTCATCACTAATTGCTGACTAGACCTTTGTGATGAAGGCCATTCATTTCCTAATGTTTATGCAGGTATTCAGTTTGGGAAGGAAGGAGTTGCAGCACAAAGAGGAGTGCTGACAGGCAGCATCTGCCCTCAGCTGGGGTGCTTTCTTGTTGGTCCCTTCATCAGTCATGGAGGTGAGATGAACAGCTATATCTGTATGTGTATTTGTAGGCATTGCTGCGAGTTGGAGATTGTAAACTTGGAAGAACAAAAAGAACGGTTTGTTTTGAGGCAAAGCACATCATTATGCCCATAGTAGGTGACTCACACATTATATGGTGAAATTACCATCTAATAAAGTATGAAAAAAATACTTCACTGTTAATTTACACTGCACCTACAAAAATATCTTCTTATAGTTTCCCCATTTAATAACTCCTAATGCCTGCAATTCTTTGAATGGCCTTAGTATGAGTTCTGTGAGCATAAAGAAGTCCTGATCCCTCCTTCAGTAACAGATAACCTAGTTTGTTACCCAAACTTATGTGAAGATCAAGGACTGAAACAGATTCAAGGAAAACTGTCAACAAGAGACCTTCTTGCTGGGGCTACATTGCTCAGGGAAGAAGGACATCTCCCTCTGCACCATGTGATCCAGCCACAGGTACTGATAACACTGACTAGAACACAGGTCAAGACTTCCTGACACGGCAGGGTAGAAACCATGTCCCCTAACTTTGGACGTCTATAAGTTAGTCTTTTAGTATAAATCAATAGTCCAGGTCCCAAATAAAATTAATAGATACTTTCTCAGAGGGATTTATTTTACTTATCTCAGTAATACGTGTCCATACCAATGCCTCCTCTCAGGAAATGAAATGAAATAAGTTCCTCCTAGGGTTGTTAAGCCCTTCTTACAGTATAGGTTGGATGAACTTGGAGAGTTAGACTTTAGAGAACTGAAGTTTGGCTTTAAAAGCTCGTCCCCATCTCAGACTTTTTGTAGCCAAATGAACTGCTGGTTTCAGAAAGTGGCAAAACCTTTCAAAGTCAGTGCAGTGCAGAGCTTTGCATCATAGAATCATAGAATCATTAAGGCTGGAAAAGACCCCTAAGATCATCAAGTCCAACCATCAGCCCAACAATGCCATGACTACCAAACCATGTCCTGGAGTGCTATGTCTACAAGTTTTTTTAACACCTCCAGGGATGGTGAGTCCCCTATTTCATGAGCAGCCTGTTCCAATGCTTTGCCACTCTTTCAGTAAAAAATTTTTTCCTAAAATCCTTTGTAAACCATCCCTGGCAAAACTTGAGGCCATTTCTTCTTGTCCTATCACTTTTTACTTGTGAGAAGAGACAAATGCCCACCTTGCTACAAACTTCTCTCAGGTAGTTGTAGAGGGTGATAAGGTCTCCCTCTCAGCCTCCTCTTTTCCAGACTAAATAGCCCCAGTTCTCTTAGCCATTTCTCGTAAGACTTCTGCTCCAGACCCCACATAAGCCTTCTGCTCCAGACTAGTGGGTGCTACATTCACCATGTCCTTCTGTAAGCACAGTCCTGAGATGCCCTCTGCAGTACTGCCTGCATAGGCAGCTGCTTTTCTTCCCCAGACCTCCGCTCCACTGTTTCCTGGCATCCTTTTCAGTGCCTTTGCTAACTTTGGTATGCTTACTTTGGCATAGACCACTCATATGTATCCCACTGGCATAATTTAATAGTTAACATGTTTAAATTAGTGATGTCACTTTCACACAGATTTATGGTATGTTTAATAAATCCACTGGGCATTTTTATGGTCTCTATTGCAAGACTTCAGCACACAAAGCTGAGGACTGGTGATTTTTATGCAGTTATTCTCTGTTGTGCTGCTTCTGTTTCTAAAGTGATGACATCCCAAAAAAAGGAGGGGGGAATTAAAAAAAAAAAAGCCTTTCACAGTTTATAGAATGCAAAATAAAAAAGAAAATAAAAAATGAATGTTAAAATAGCATAAGAAGCTTGCAAAGACATGATTTTTAAAGTGTCATTTCCAAGCTACAGCCAGATCACTTAGAAAATACATAATATACTACACTCCACAGGCAGACAGAGATGCATATAAACTGATAATAACTTAAGAGTTTTTATCTGTGTGTGTCCTCAAGCGATGCATCAGGAGAGAAAAACATTCTTGCAACAAAATTAAATAGTTTTAGATCTAATTTTACTAGGCTGAACTAGATTTCAGATTGATTTCTGTGGAATATAATAGAGAAAAACACACACGCACATTGCCTTTCTTCCAGAAAATCTATCAACCACCTTGTGTTTTTACTTACTTTGCTCTTTACTAGATGTAATAAGAAACTAATATTTCACAGCACAACGTGTTTCATTCTGTAAATGTTCTTTCATGGTAAAGGAGCTTGGAGTGGGCTGTTACAGAGTGCTGAAGTACAGCCCCTGGGATTTGTCTACTCAAACAACTATTTACGTTCATATGGTAAAACTGCAGCTAAAACCCACTATCCACATTCTGGAAAAGGAGAAGAGAACTGCAGGACATGCCACTGTGGAAAATGTTGCAGGTGCAGCATAGCCATGGGCTGAGGCCCGTAATGTGATCAAGTAAACATATCCCAGAGGATACATCCTTTATGACAAGCCATATTGCATGGATCTGTACAGATCACATGTATGGCTTTATTGCTGGCCCTTTCTGCTTCCTAAGTGATGAACTAGAAGTTACTTTGACCTCAGTATAAATGAGCATGGCCACGTGTGGAGGCCCTGGTGGGCTGCAGTGTGGCCAGAGCATGTCCAGAACAGAATACAAAAGTGATAAAAGAACTAGTCCAGTTCCCAGGCCCTTGAACTAACTGGTGTTTTGCATTCAGTGTTCTCTGCAGTATCATAATACCATAAACCATTATTGCTATTTAATGTAATGCCATTTCAGAGCTCTCATCTTGGACAGTGACCTTGTTTTGGAAATAATGAACAACAATAGAGCAGAAAGATATTCTCTGCCCCAAGAAGATAAGTATGTGATAAAGGCAACAAGTAGATCTAGTTACAGCAGACCTCTGCACTTGGCAGGCCATGATGAACTTCCAGGCAAGGCACAGGGGCAGGTGCTTTTGTGTGTGAGTGCTGCATCACTGCCCAGCTTCAGAGGAAGACTTCATGGCTCTGGGTTTCTACCTTTGACTTTTAACTCAAAGCACAACCTGCCTCATGCAGCTGAAAGCCTTCACCTGAAACACTGACTATCCAAATGTTCCCTGGTTTTGTCTTCCTTTTGGTTATCAGACCAAAACAATGGACAATGTGTTCCAGTATTTTACATCTTCATTTCAGGTCCCTGCTGAAGCAGAGAACAGTAATGCTGAATACATTTTTTTTCTGTTAAAAATCTAAACTTCTTAATCTGAATATGTCCTTATCTTCCTGCTTTTAAGAAAAATGTTTCAGGCAAAAATCTTATTCAACCAGAAGGCTTTTCTCTCAGCATATTCCCCTGCTACCTCCAAGAAAAGCTTTCCTTACTGCTCCTACCTGGCCCAGGGCGGAATATCACCACAAATGCCTTGGACAGAAAACCAGTTATAAAAAGTGGATCTTTAGTAACTATCCATCTCAGAGGCCACACTGCCAGGGTTGCCAAGTAACATGCAGATAGACAGAAAGAGTCTCACATATTTTAATCCTTTCATATCCTGCAGTACACAGGGATTTTTTTTCCCCTTTGGACTGCTTGGTTAGATGTGCTGCTCTGAGTGCATTGACCGGTGGCTCTCAAGGGCTCATGATGCCTGGAAGACTTCACCTGCAGGGCTCCCAGTGTAGGAGTAAAAGAACTAAATGCAAACAAAGGAAGAATGGGCATGTGTTAAAAGTGCCTTGCAAATGCAGGCTTGAATTTATCCTGTGCAATGCAAGGCACCTAATTGGAACTCCTGCACCAGGCACATAGCCGCGTCAAAGCTGCTACTGTGTCTTTATAGAAACATAAGCCCTCTGAAGGTTTGTGTAGCCGTGCTTAAACACCACAGTTAGAGGGGATGGACAGAGGCAGTCCTCCCAGCTGCAATGGTACCACGGTGGTCATCCACAGGCAGCCCAGCACAACTTTGGCAGAGTGGGTGTAAAAGAGATTCCTGTGAAGCAAAAAACACTTGAGCCATGCAGCTGCAGCCCTGCACGCTTAGTAACTCATGACTCAAGGGCTGGTTCTCAAATTCAGCTGTAAAGTTTAGTCCTGACACCAAGCAAGTAAATCTGTATCTGGAAACTGGCTGCTTAAACACAGTGATGCAGCATGGTGGCTGTACAAGCTATAATTCAGAAGGCGATGAGTCCTTCTCAGTAAGTGCTGCGGTTTAAAGACATTGCTGTTTTCACCACAAGTTTGCCACATTTTCCTTTTGTGTTAAGAATCTCCCCATCCTGTCAGTCACTGTCAGCCCAAGTCTGCACTAAGATATGAGGAGAAAGATAGAGAATCATCTCCTGATGCGCAGGCTCTCTTCCCTCCCTATATGCCCCCCTTTCAAATTATGTCAAGGCTAACACAGCTGTAAAAATGTAACTATTTGATTAACTGCAAATACTGCTTTAGAAAAATAAAAATAAGGGGTTTTTTTCAAAAGGTTTTGTAGATGAGTTTACATTATTGCATCAGATTTGGCCTTCCTGCATAATTTCATCCTGCATGCTAACCAAATTAATTACTTAGGACTGGTTTATAATGTCTACATTGTGTTTTTAAAATAATACTATTAAAGAAACCTCTGACAAGTAAAGGAGTTTATGGTAATCAATTAGAATATGAAGTTGAAACTAATTCAGTAAAGTATTGCTGACGCTGATCTGGCAAACCACTGGTAGCCATCTGTCTAATCCTTGTTTTCAAAGTTTCATTTAAAAAAAAAAAATTATTAATAGTGCTCATTAGCTGCCAAGCAAAGGAGCATGTCACAAGCTTCTGCTCAGATATTAGCTAATATTAGCAAATACTACTCACTTTTTCAAGTTTAAGCTAGAACCTGCTGCGTGATCTCAAAAACAGCATGAGTTTTCCTATTGGTGTCCACAAGGATAGGAGAGACTATAAGGGATGGGACCAAGGACAAGCACAAAAACCTACAGATATCAATTGCCCTTCAGCACCAATGGCTCCTCAGCCTCCTCTCTGGACAATCTGTTTCAGTGCTGCACTATCCTTACTGTTAGGAAGGTTTTTATAATGTCTAAAGTGAATTTTCCTTGGTGTAATTTAAGTCCATTACTTCTAGTTGTGTTAATGCACATGGAATACAGTTTGCTTCTTTCTTCTGTGCAGCAGCTTTTTACGTATTTGAAGACTATTGTTATGACCCCACTCACTCTACTCTTCTTAAACCTAAACAATCTGTCCAATGTGTTTAAGGTCTGATTTTTAAGTGCTGAGCTTCTGCCTTTCCTATTGCTTTTATTCAGGTGATTGAAAGTGAAAGAACTTCAGTACATTTAATGATGAATCCATATTGTCTGGTGCCCTTTAAATACTGATAGGTATGAAGGGCATGAATGCCATTTAGACCTGTATATGTGTATTCTTGTCTTCATAATAGAAGCGTATTTATGGGACCTGTGACCTTTTGACTGCATCCACAGGGCAAGAGCAACTTCACAAAAAGTGCAGATTTTAGTGGAAACTTGTCTGCCTTATATGCCAGACTTACTAAATAATTTTCTGGTTTTCATGCAAAATATAACTTGGCTGGTGGCTCATTAATTTCTCTAAATTATTTTTGTGACTACTGTCAAAACAGTGTTCATGATTATTTTGTAATTATTTATTTGCTGTTGTTGGAAAATATATATACTTGAGTAGGAATTCAAATCCTTTTCCTTTCCAAAACAGAGGACAGTGAGGTTTCTTCCTATAATGGACTTCTAATCAGGAGAAATGGTGATTTTTGTGCTTAGGGTACTGCAGCAGAGCTCCACTTGACATCAGTTGGATGGATGCTTTTGAAATGCATATGCTACAAAAGATGATGCTATTGTCCTGAGTTAGTGTTCCAGTGTGGCTAGAAATAATACCTACTATACCTGCTCTTTGTCTTTCAATTTCCTTTGCAAATACAGCTTCCTTTGTGTCCACGGAGGCCCTCATGAAATTGCTCCTTCATATCATCAGAGCCTTGTGGAACAATTGTAATGCAAGCACTAAGAGCTCCTTGTATTGGTTCTTATAAATGTAGGGTTATGTGCTCTACCTTTCTGGAGAAAAAACTTGGGCAAAGCCTTATTTTCTGCTCTTAGACCCTCTCTCATAGCCTTGAAAAATAATTTCCTTAGACAATTACAGAGAACATTTACAATTATCAAATAAAAGATAGCCACTCTAACTTTGATGTTTCATTGCTTCTTTAAAGAAAGATAAATCATAGATTGAGAGAAGAGTGAGAGAAAAAGGGGGGCTTTAAAGGTATTTCTTTTTTCTTTGTGGAACTGTATGGTTTTTTCATACCAAGCCATTTCCTTTATTCTTATTCATGAGATTTTATCAAACTGCTGAAAATAAGATTAATTGTGATGGACATTAAAACTTATAGGTGCTGTAAAATTTGTTTACATAACTCTGCTCATCTTGTTATGAAATGGTAAACAAAATTGACACTGAGTGTCACCATTAACAATAAAGCTGAAGTGGTGTCCTATGGGATACATGTGGTAGTCAGCAATAACATGCAAAAGATGGGTGTGCACAATCATACCAATAATTTTATATCTAGCCAGATTATTTTGCTGTAAATGTGTTTATTTAATTATCCTGTCATCTCTCTTCCTTTCCTTCATAGGCTCAATAATTCATCTGTGCTATGTGCATACTACAGCTCTTCTCTTCTTACATTGCTCACTCAAAATCCCTCCCCTCCTCCTCCTTTCAGACACAGACTAAATCTTCCATTCCTTAACCAATGGACTGAAGTGTGAAATTATAATCTTTATTGTCTATATTGATGGAAGGATATCCTGTTATTAGGCCCTGTCTGAGTTTGATTGACACAAACCCATCCATTGCTGCTCTAAGAGTACAGTAAATTTTACAGGCCATCCTGTTTCTCTGCCACACAAAGCAAAGGCACCAGCAAGGTCTTTGGGGACACGTTGGAAAAAAATAACAACACAAGCTTAAGATGACAAAAGGGTTTCTTATGGCAAAAGGGAAAATAATTTGATATATCTAAAATCTATGTTGTGAATTTTGCCTATTGATTACAAAAAATCAGTTGGGGTTGAAAGAGAAATCGCAGACTATTCCTTTACCTAGTAATAGTATAGGATAGTATAGTGTAAAACTAAAAGGCTTTGCTTTTTGATGGGTGGCAACCTCAGCAAGAAAGCTTATGTCCTTATTGTTTGGTTAATTGATTAATTCTCTATGAGTAAGCGAGAATATCTTCTCAGCAAAGAAGCTTTAAATTTGTGTATAACATTCAATGTCTTGAGGGTTAGTTCTAAAAGCCTGGCAGCTGCCAGCAGTCAGAGTACAGTTCAGCTCACTGCATCTCAGTATCCAGAGACAACCACCATTGCTGGTGCTGAAGCCAAGGACTGCCCTGATCCTGCATCTGTCATCTGAAGTGTTCCCCTTACCAAACACAGCCTTTGGATTAGGTCCCAAAAGCCTGTGCTCTTTTCACTTTACTTACATAAAACAGTTGAGAAAGTGAGGAGTGAGTAACAGCCTTTATCCTGACCACAACCTAACAGCCTGACACATACTGACATAGTGTCGTACAGAGATACCATATTTCTCAGTGAGCAACGCTTTAGCAAACAGTGTCAAAGTATTCACCTAGGAAAATCTTCTGTCTAAAGCATTCATAAATAGCTTCATTCTTTCAATTTATAACATCACTACAATCCCTTAATGAAATTGCAATCCAAGGAGGCTAATTTGTGTGTTCTAATTATATATTAGTCTGGGCTGAAAGGTTCCTGGACAGAAATAAGGGTTTATTCTGGCAATCTTTTATTCGCTTATTGCATTTAATAAAGAGCAGTCAGCTTTTACTATGCTTTTTCATAATGGAGTTGAGTTATAGTGTCACCTAGCTAAGTGCAAACATCAACAGTCATTTTGGATGGGTTCTGATAGAAGTCTTTAACAAGAGCAAGTATTATTTGTGAATGTAGGAAGAACCAGGACAAAAAGGTAACAGATGTGCTGCTGAAAAAGTTTAAGAGCTCTTTAGGTCTTCCAGACCAGTGGTCGATTAGCAGCCAGGCAGTTTAAGGAAATTTAGAGAAATGTTTGTCTCACTGAAAAAGAAAACCTCCATGGGAATCGTTTTTTTCCTGTGACATTTGAAAGAAAACATTCTTGGTTTGTTTTGGATGCTTCTGCCACAGGATGAAAGCTCAGCATTGCTCGTAATGTGCAAGATTCAGAGCATTTCCATCTAACAGAGGCTTTCTAAGCAGAGAAGCACTTTAGGAAAGGAACTAAGTCCTTCAGAGCTATGAATCACCTTTGTAAGGTGTGTTTCTGTTTCTTCTGCTACCTAGAGCAGACAGTCTGTTAATTTTGGTTCCCAGCCAAGTACCTGTAGTTTGTCAGGAAGAATTCAGCCTAAACAAACCAAGCAACAAGCTAAACAAGCTAGTTAACAAACTAAATACAACACATATCTTCAGTGTATCCCTGTTTCTAGCCTTTGTGTTAACAGCAACTTTTCACTATGGATAAATCCCGAATCAGATTTTGAGTATAAATCAGAGTCAGTTCTCATTTTGCTGAATCTGTCCTGAGGTCTAATGCAGAGGCTGATTGTGGTACTGGAAGCAAATGTCTGTGTGATTTGCTCTGTGCAGGATAAACACAACTGCAGGTAGTTGGAACTGCACTTAATACGCATGTGAATAAGAAGGATTTCAAGTAACATTCCTATTGTTTGCAATAAAGGTTTTCCAAAAATCAAATGAACAGCTTCTGGAATTGGAAACAGTTGGAACGGCTTGTGCCATCCCCACTTAAACTTTCTCTGTGACTTACATCCCACATTCCCAGCTCTGCAGTGCTCAGGCAGCATTGCCTGGATGCATGGCCAAGAAGCACTGTGCAGGGGCAGAAACCAGGAGAAACTCGCATTTGGTATTTGCATGTGGCAGCCATAATAAACACATTGCTGTTCAGTGAATTTTGTTGGTGGTGTTGAGTTAGGAAAAACAAAAAGAAACCAGCCATGCCGAGGTGTTTTCATCTGAGAAAAAATGTGGCTTAGATCAGAATGCATTGATAAAATACTTATTTTAAATGTCTCTTTTCTTCTGTTTTTTTCTAGAAAAAGTAAGCATACTGTCAACCTTTATAGCACCCTTCAAGTACCTGAGTCCTGGCACAACCACTATGGAGGATGAAGACAATTTAAGTAAGCAATCTCTTTTCTCTATAGACAGATGAATACTAAAGTTCAAAAATAAAAGCTCTACACTCTACCACCAATTGTGGAAAGGAGATGGATTTGCAATTATTGGCCCAGTTCTTATGTGAAATGCAGAATTCCCTGATGCTGAGTGCAAACAGTCTCCAGCAAAAGAGGGGTTAATCTCAGCTGAAATTTCCAGTTTTCCTTTTGTGTTTATGTTAACTTATTTTGTTCACTTGCTTTTCTCATAGTCCCTAAAAAAAGCAGGACAATTTTTTGCTGTGTCTTCCCCCTTCTTTATTTCCTCAATTACAAGAGGACTTGTGCAAAAGTAAAGGTTGCAGGATGGAGCCATCAACTTAAACTGTTTTCTGTTCTACTTCTGTGATGTGACCTGGAGAAAAGTAAGGCAAGGAGAGGAAAGGAGAGGAAGGGAGAGAAAAGGAGAGGAAAGGAGAGGAGAGGAAGGAAAAAGAAATCCAACTGAGAAGAGATGATTGACCAGGCTTAAATTAACTAGGGGTGATCCAAAAATTAGCCACTGGATTCTTTTGGGCCCTTACATCTGAACAAAGTCACTGATACTCCCTGAACCCATCACTGCAGATGCAGAGGAAAGAGATGCTGGGTTTGGAGGAGTTGTGAAGTCTTCAAAACACCAAGAAGCCTAGGAGTGCGCAGTTGGTGTTGAATAACTCTCAGTAAGCCCTCCCATTTGCCACCTAGAAGCAATTATTACGTGTTAATCCAGCCCTGCTTATTGTAACCCATCTTAAATCATTAAAAAAAAAAAAAAAAGGAACAGAAGCTGCCTGAACTCTTTGACTTTTAGTATCATCTACCAGATGGGTTTCTTTTCCAGCCAGACACATGCTGACATGTTGCCCTATTAGAGCCAGTGGGTGGGAGAAATAGGTTTTTTCCCCCCGTGGTTGCTAATCTGCCTTGGTTTGATCATGGTGTGGCACCAAGGGGAATAGCTGTTGAAGAAGTGAAGGAGCACAGCTTTCTGTTTTCTGCTGCTGAGTATTATGTGAGCATTGCAACATTCTGCTGCACAGAGACCCTCAGGTTTTTACATATCTTAGCAAAGGCAAAAAAAAAGTCCTGAACATCCTTCAAAATTGGTCCCAGGGAGGCTGCATTTTCAGGAAGAGGTATGAGAAGTACACACAGAAACATATTATGCACATGATGATCTTCTGTAGGCACCTCTTGCATAATGTTTCCCAAATGTGCTCCTTAGTTATTTTTAGGTAATGTAGGAAGTTTGTAGAAGCCAAACACTGTAACACCATTTTCTTATTGCTGCTGCTTTGTGCCTGCACTGGCTTTAAAATAGCTAAGATGGACAGAGTAAGCTGTGTTTTCTCAAAAAGAAATAGGAAATTTCACTCTTTTCAGGGACATCTTGCCTAGACCTCTCCTGGGTCAAACTTATGCTCCAGTGATAAAGATAGCAATTTTTTTCTTGGCATATACAACACAATTTTAGGTGTTACTATTAGAACCTTAAAAAAAAAAGAAAAAAAAGATAAATTAATCCATTTACAATCAGCCATGTTGCCACGTTACAGTGTTTGCTTCTGTTATAGTGGCATAAATTCCACTAATTTCTATAGCACACCTGTACCTCTGTAGTAATTCGGCACTTTAAGAAGCCTCAGTTATTTGCTTCTAAGAAGCAGAAGAATCTTCTGCTGTTTTAACAATTTAACAGCAGCCTAGGAGAATAATAGCAAGGCAGAGAAGTGGTTTGCTTATCCCTGTAGTTTTCTGTTCACAGAGCTTCCTGTGAGAGTGCTGCTTCCTGGATTGTGCTGTATCAACAGGCAAAGTCCCACTAGCTAAAATGGATTCAAATCCGATTTCACATTCCATTAGTTCTTCTGTACAAAAAGACAGTGGTTTAACCCCAGTCAGCAACTAAGCACCACACAGCCACTTGCTCACTCTACCCCCTCAGTGCAATGGGGGAAGACTTTTGGAAGCATAAAAATGAGTAAACTCATGGGTTAAGATCAAAACAGTTTAATAATTGACATAAAATAATAATTAATAATGATAATAAACATAGATTGTAATCAAAAGAAGGATAACAGAGAGAGAAATAAAAAGCAACAAAGGCAAGTGGTGCAAATTAAAACAGTTCCTCACCACTGATAGCAGAGGATGGTTGCAATCCATGCCAGGTAAACTACATATGCATTTTCAGTCATTAGCATATGTGATCATTAGCATATAAACACTAAAATAGTGGTTTATGATCCATAAACTAGTAGTAGAAAAATGTATTTAAGGCACTAGGCACCTTTGGGATGGCATTTAGGTTTAACTACACTTCAGTATTTAATGAAGACCTTATCTTGAACATGTTAGAAAAGGACCACTCTATTCATTCCCAGAAGTCAAAGTTAGCTGAGAGTGTAAGAAATGTCACACGGGTTTAGTTATAGGGAGTTTATCTCTGTACGCTGTCTCCAATATTTGCTGTTAGTGATGTATTGAGAAAAAGAACATTTAAATGCTGATCGTCCCCTTGGTATATCTTTCTAGCACCCAACAAGAAATATACTCAGCTTGAGTTTGCACCTGAATCATAATATTTCTAAGACACTGAGAGAACTGTCTAGTCCTCTTTGGAGCCCAGTGATACTTCTGATCTCAACAACAGCCAGGAACAGGGAGTTTAGTGATTTAGTATGTTGTCAAAAAGTGCACCATTTTATTGCTTCAAGCTTGCTGTCTCTAGTGCTTGTATTGCATGAAGCAGTGAATAGCAATTCCCTGCTCACTGCCTGCCTACTTTTCATGATATTACAGACCTTTGCCTGTCCGTGATCTTTAATCATTCCATCCACACTACACATCAAGGCAGACTATCACCAGACACCATTATTTGCAAAGCTAGGGGGTACCTCCATCAGGAGCATTTGATTTCTGTGAATCTCATGCGGTGCTGGCACATGCACACACTTGATGCAACACCCTTCTGCAGTCATACACCTCTCCCTGGTGCCTGCTGAGGAAGCTGATGGAGATGGTCCCCAACATAGGGATTTCTGCCACTGCAGCAGTCTAGTTCAATGAATCCCAGCCCTAGATTCCGCGTATTGATGCATCGTCAGTTATAAGCATATTGGCCAAATTCCTCCTCAGAGTTTCTGATTGCACAGTGTGAGGTACAACAGGGACTCTGCCTCTAAGAGGACAGTGAATACCCCCTTCCAGTAGTTAGAGACCCCCAAGGAATCCCACACAAAACCAACTCCTCTGGTTTTGTTCTGAAAACTGAGCCTATTGCCGTCATTTGGATTTCTCCCATGCCTAAAGCTAAGCTATATTCTGGTCCTGATTCAGGAAAGCATGTGCTGTTTCTGCCATGGGCTGCCCACATTTTTTTGCCGCATGCACTTATTTGCTAATTTGGATAGAGAGCATCGGAGACTAAGTATCATCTAAGTCAGGGTATTAGGTAATTTGAATGATTTCCCTAACTGGAAAGACCTGTACTAGGTGTGTATTAATTTCACAGCTATTTCAGATAGTAAGGTGGGCAAAGTAGAGTATGTTCATTCTACAACAGCTAAAGACAATGGCAATCACCTTTCACAGATTTTCCATCTTCACTTTAAGCAAAGTCCTGTTCTTTTTTGAAATGGTAATGCTTCCCTTTGCAGTGTGCTGTTACACCCCAATAAAGTCTAACAATATTGTTTTGAACAGCTTGAATCCTGTGAGCTGGCAAGAAGGGTTCAGCATCAATGGAGAGATTGTGGCAGGTTTCCCTTAAGCAAATTTGTTTCCTGAAAGTCTAAAAATATATATCTGTGTGTTTTCATGTAAGAGAGGACAGAGTGATTTTGTTGTTAGCTACAAGTTTGTTATTCTAAAGTCAAGAGTACAAACGTAAAAAGCTCAGAAGAAGAGTTCCCAATACTCTGTTGTGGATTCAATGAATGTATAAAAATGCTACCTTCCTTGCAAGAGCAGACTGCCCTGCATTGTATTTGATGTAGTAGCCTGTCTTGGCCAAAGATTCCATGTCTCTGGCTCCTGGCTTCATACCCATTGCCTCCGATTTAAAATTTTTCAGTTCCAAGTATGCCAGGAATTATGGAGGTCATTTGTCTAACCTCTACAGTTGATGTGATTTAGATGGATAGCAAAAATACTCTACATAAGTAGATCAAACAGGGGTTAGATATTAAAATGCAGTAAAGTAAAAATTAAGTCCTGCCTGTAGCGTTGAAAATGCATTGGGAGTAATCTATCGTTTATTAAGCATGTCTAAAGACAGTAACTTCCTGCATCAGAGCTGTCAGTTGAATCAGAAGTTTTGCTATCTTACAAAGACTTCAAATTCTTTCTTTCAATATCATAGCTTTTCAATAATTTACTGCCCCTTGTAATTCAATATTGAAGATACCAGTCAAATAAAGATGCCACCTACCATCTCTCTGTTCCCATCTTCACTGGAAGTTGGCTTGGCAGCAGGATAACCTTCAACAGGAACAATATTATCTCTTCAAATGTAGCGTGGAGTATCGGATGGCTAGTTCTGCAGAGCCCTTATGACCCAGAGACATAGGCAGTGTCATTATTAGTGATGCATTATAGTTCTGAAAAGCTCTTGATGATGCAGGCTCTCTAGGTTAACTCTACTGTATATAATGACCAAAAGGAGAAAAACATGAAAGAGCAGGCAGAAGATTGAGGAATAGTGCATAAATAAATATATTTCACTAACTGCTTTCCTCTCTTCCATTCAAATACTGAAGCAAATACAAGATTGCAATGTCTCTTCTTGCTTTTGAATCTGCAATAATCAATGAATAAGGTTACCTTAGGAAATATTACAGTGCAGAAGTGTGGGGCTTTTTAGAAATATTGCACAATAAATTAGAAACTATTGCAAAAAAATGATGACATTTTTCTTTCACATTTTTTTAACTTCCTTCCCTTACTATTTTATTATTCTTCAGCCTTTCGTCATAGGAGAACCATTTTTTTTTTCCCAAATGTAAAGGATGTGTTTTGGGAACTCAAGCGCAAAGACATTATGGGAAATAACAGGACTGAAAATTATCCACACAGTTTTGCATTCTCTCTGTGTGCATCCTCTGACTTACCCCTTTCCTTTTAGCACTCTTCTTCTCTGAAATTGCTTGTGATTGTTCTATTATAGCTGCTTACAGTATTTATCTTACATAGCTTGGTGTTATTTGCCTGCTTTATCTGATTTTCACAATAGAAGAACATGTGCCACCATTAGAGAGGTAATCTTATGTCTGCTACACAGAGGTCTCATGAAAGACATATTTCAAAGACCTCCTATTTCAAAGATACCTGAGACTATAATGCAATTTCACATTGCCCAGCTGCTGCCAGGCATCACACGAGTCCATCAGGTTCAGAAACTTTCTCGGGCACTCACAGAATTTAGTCTGCTTCTGATTTACATGATGCAATGAATTCTGGCCTGCTGCAGCTCTCAACTAAGGTCTGTGAAGAACTGAGCTATTTCCTGGTGTTTCAGGATCAGGTCCTCTGGAAATCTGGTTGACTGTAAGGATACTTGCATGGATTTCCTTCATTGCAAGTAGGCCAAGATATACCACAAATGCAGACATGTCACAATCATGCATATCCAATATTGTGTATGTATGCTTTGTGCTTGATCTCTGGAAGTTTTACACTTGCATCTCTGCATTTTTTTTACTACATCAGTGCAAGCTCCCTGTTGGCCAAAACCTGGAGTAGACAGTTTAATAGACAGAATTTAAGACAAATAAGTGATGTTTATTTTGTGTTGTCATGTTTTTAGTTAATCACTATGTTAGTGAGGGTAATTAAGGTAAGGTCACATATTCTTGTTCACAAATACATACGTGGTTCTCTGACTGTGAAAGAAAAAAACAGCTGGAAAAAGAAAATATGAGTTATAAATACAAATAAACCCTTGAGTTTTCCTATTCAGTGGTGCATAATCAATACAATTTTTTTTTCAAACCTGAATAGAGTGTAAAGCAAGAGCTATCTTTCTTTTCATGGTTCCTGACTACAATATCATTATGTACCATAATTGGCTCTGTAAAAACCGATTAGGTAAGATGAGAGACAAGGTATGAAATATAGAACCAAACCTGTTTCCTGATAAGAAGTATGTCTGTGTCAAAATATTTCACCTTTATTAAAAAAAAAAAAAGAAAAGAAACCTGCAACCAAAGAGGCATATTCTGAGTAGGATGGAAACAGGAGAAATGGTTGCAGCGGAAAATGGCTGGCCAAAGCCACTGACAGAGAAAAGAGAGGAAAGTTAAAGTCTGCATCTCCTTCCTCTTCAGATCAGAGCTTCCATAAATAGTTGTGAATGCAATGAGAAAAGACCATATTATCGTTGTGTCTTAGTTAACCTGACCTTTTAAATGTCTTCTTTCCAGAGAGGCTGGTTTAAAGATGTCACATTTTATGTGGCTGAATGCCATATGATGAAACTTTTCTTTTTCTATTATGTATTTCTTTTTCTTTCCTTCCTCACCTGTCTTCATTCTCTCCCCTTAGCTTCAGAAAGTAAAAATTAACTAGTCACTAAGACCTTAATTTGTCAGTTTGTGTTCTGCCTCAGCAAAGCTCTGCAGCAGGTAGCTCTGCAAGTAACATTGGTGAGACACAGACACAGGCTCAAAGCTCACTGTGTGCAGAAGGGTTTTTGGGAAAGGGAGACGAAAAACTCAGTCCTGTGAACAGACTCCCACAAATGCAATCGAGCCAGAATTTTTACTCTTGTCAAAGCAGTGAGCTGCTTTGTGTGGGAAAACTTGCATGAATGAAGACTTATTGTTCAAATGGGAAAAAAAGGCTTTTTGCATTCAATAGAAATGCAACTCATCAGGTTGTAAAAGGAAGGTTTTAATAATGATAATTGGTTCCACATGATGATACAGGCTCCTGTGCATTTCTCAGCCCAGCCTTATATTGGGCTACAGCAAAGGTGTAATGCTCCAGCAGAAGCTCCTCAACATGCAGCTTGCAGCTTACCCCTTACATCTGCGCAGCCAGCTCTTACACCAGGGTAGAGAGGAAACCAAATAAGGACACAGCCCCACAGAAAGTGGGATGACCATTCTCTCTCCACTAAGGACCACAGGGACCTTCTCTGTGCAAGGCATTCATGCAGCCTGCACAGGTGGCGTGCTTGTGTCTGACAACAGCAAACCATAAGAAAGGTTTCACACTCTATGCTTGTTGGAATACAGCTGGGAGCCAAACAGGGCTTTGCTCAGAAATGGATCAGGTGCATTGCTCCAGGGATGGATTGCTTCATGGGTTGGTTATGGTCATGTTTACTTCCTCAACTTGTCTCTGCCCCAGGCAAGACACAGGAGGACTGGAGAATGCACCAGAAATGCAGTACATTTAAACAAATTCATCAGAAGTGACAAAAATGTTATAGGATGCTTATTTAGACAGCAGCATATTTTCTGTCTCATTCAGGACATCAGTGAGATGAATCTCTATTCTCAGTCATTCATCTGCTGTAGCAAAGAGCATTGCCTCACAGCATGGGCATTGCACAAGCATAGTTCAGAGCAATGTGTGATTCATTGGCTCAACAACAGTGGAGTGCTCCCTCCATAGCTCCCTCTGACACTTCGTTCCCTTCCTGGCGCTCTTGGCAGTCGCTCTCTCCCATTGCTGCTCTTTGACATAGATCATTCTTTACATCAGTAATTACCCCTGTCATGATGCTCTGGCTTTTCCTCATCTCATTTAGACTTATGCAGAATTTTTGCAATATTAGTTATTGCTGATGCAGGAGCTAAGAGTATCTGCAATTGAATTTGACAGAAAGATTTTCACTTACTAAACTGAAATCTGAGTCCAGACCAAATTATTGTTTCAAATGCTAGCAAGTTCTGTCAGATCATTTCTTAGGCTGGATTTGTGATGTTATCAACAAAAGAGCCTATGGTATGAGTAGAGCTGGTCAATTTATTCATTGCAAATAAATTATTCAATGCATTAGCCCATTTTTTTGTTTGTGAATCATTTGTGAATCATTTCTGATTTCTAATAATGTGTTCATAAGCATTCACTCATATGGATTATGGAGCAAATCTCAGCCTAAGGGAACTTTGCAAATGATTCACTTTTTACTAGTAATTATGCAGTGTGAATGCAGCAGTTCATTTAAGTCACATGCCATCAGTTATGCTTCATCTTCGAATGATGCAACCTTTTATATAAAACAAGAGGCTAGTGACTAATACAAGTAGAATGTAGGGACAAGTAAACATTCAGGACATGCAGAAAATCTGTGCTATAAATAATAAACTTACCATTATGAAGATATTAGAGGAAAAGCCTCAAAAAGGGCTGAGCAAGGATATCTATCATCTTAAACGTTTTTTTTCTTTTCTGGCTATTCTACCAGCCCTAGGCATAATGTCAGCTACTGTGATGACAACTGTAATATGAGGTTTTTTTCTCTCTTTGCTGACAGGTACCAGCAGTGCAGAAGTTAAGGAAAATCGAAATATTGGCAACCTGGAGGATCATCCAATATCCTCTAATGAGAGGGCACGAGGGGGAACACCTAGCAGTAAGAGAAAAAGACCCTTAGAGGAAGGCAATAATGGCCATTTCTGCAAACTCCAACTCATCTGGAAGAAAGTCTCGTGGTCAGTGACGCCAAAGAATGCTCTGGTTCAGCTACATGAACTTAAACCAGGTTTACAATATAAAATGGTTTCCCAGACAGGTCCAGTGCATGCTCCAGTGTTTGCTGTTGCTGTGGAAGTAAATGGACTTACATTTGAAGGCACAGGGCCCACAAAAAAGAAAGCCAAAATGCGTGCTGCAGAGCTAGCTCTAAAGTCATTTGTTCAGTTTCCCAACGCCTGCCAAGCTCACTTTGCCATGGGGAACTGTGTCAACCCATCCACAGACTTTACTTCTGATCAGGCAGACTTTCCAGACACTCTGTTCAAGGAGTTCGAACCATCTACACACAGCGAGGACTTTTCAGTCTATAACCCCGTTAATAACGAATTGCTTTCCACTGCTTATCGACATGGGCGCTTACTCTGCCATACGCTGGACTTAATGGGCCACGGTAAACAAAACAAGCACAAGATGGTATCCAAAGCGGAGAGCGAGAAGAACCCAGTGGTGCTGCTAAATGAGCTGCGGTCGGGCCTGCGGTACGTCTGCCTGTCAGAGACCGTGGAGAAGCAACACATCAAGAGTTTTGTGATGGCAGTGCGAGTGGACGGGAGAACATTTGAAGGCTCAGGACGTAGCAAGAAGCTGGCCAAGGGTCAAGCAGCACAGGCAGCTCTGCAGGCCCTTTTTAATATTCGGCTGCCCAGCCACATTCCCAGCAGGAGTAAATGTCACCATTTGCCACAGGTGAGAGCTCCTGGGTAGCCACCACCGTGCTGGAGGAACTCTTTCAATTAATGGAATAAGTATTACTGTCACTGTTGTTGTTCAACCAGACGGTTCCTCTTATGTTATAGCAAGTGCCATGCCACAAAAGAGCTCTTTTCTCATAGGAAGGGCCAGATGCCACAGGCAAAAGCTTGAAAATCATATCCTGAACTTATTGAGTAGGATTTGCAGCCCTTTCCATAGGAAGCATAGCTGAGAGGGCAAAGTCTAGGGGGAAATACCAATGTTTCAGTTTGCTAGAGAGAATGAGAACATTGACACAGGCAGAAAAATCAGGTCGTTATGTGGTACTGCATCTTTCTTGACAGAAAAAAGCCCAAAAAGTGAAGGGATGTCCCATATCCTCCTTTTAGAGTAAATTTTTTATGAGGGCAGTGGCATTCAGAGGAGTAAGCAATGACAAGGAGCATACCCATGTCAGAGCAAATTCTAAACAAATCTGCCACTAGAAAAGTTAAGAACTTTTGTTTATTATAGGCTTACTTTTTGGAGTTGATCTTTGTTGCTTTGTTTTCAAATTGCATCCAGTGGCACAAGGGATAGTGAAAGCTCTGAAGTCTTCCTGGAATGAATGTAGAGGCTATTGTTGTATTCATACAGAAAATATATATCTGAAGTACATACTAAGCACATAAAAATTTCATAATTGGTCACATGTGAAATGCTGTCTTAGCATTACTCAGACTTGTGTCAATTTTCTAAGTTCAAAGGAAGCCAGGATTTGCAGACACTGGGAAGCATTAAATAGGTTGATTTGTTTTTGCTATCATAAGACATTTGATCCACCAGCACTAGGAGGTGATCTACCACTACAAAGCTCCCTTTATGAAGGAAGCAGTTAAAGTACAGGATTTAATGCAAAGCACTGGGAGCACTAAGAGTCACTCTGTTGCTGGCTTGCTGTGAGACCCTAGGCAAGTCATTTAAATCCAATATGCTTGTAATAAAAATGAGCATATTATATGAAAGAACACTTTGAGATCCTTAAGTAGTGTGTAAATGCAAATTATTAGTAGCGGTTCTCATTACTGTTAGTAAAGATGCTCATTAGCATCAAAAAGTATGGTAGGGGATTAATTCTTTAGGTAATGTGATTGCCTGCAGAACTCGAGTATTGTATTTGGTGACCAAGTAGTTTCCTTCCTGTGTTTCCAAAAAGGACACATGAGAAATGCAAAAAATTCTAAAATACCTCATAATCCTTTACCTCTTTCTTTTAATTCTGGCTTGTAAACTCCATGAATCAGTGGGATAATAACATAATTTAATAATAGCAGTGATCTTCACAGAGTGTTTTGCAGGCATGTTGGAAGCCTTTGCCAACCTGGCAATTCAATCCTGCCTGTACTCCTCTGAAGTACAGATGAGTTTTAAATGAGAAATCCATGCTGTTTCTTGCTCTAATTAATTCTGGTAAATGTAGTTTATTTTGATGAATATGTCTATCTTTCCCCATGGAAACCTGGCAATTGGATATACAGAGGAATACCTTGTCCTGTCCTACTGGCTGCTTTGCTGCCCCCAGTGTTTTTTGTTGGGTGGGTCAGCAGGTAAATACCATTCATTCATCAAGTAATGGTTTGTCATGTTCTGAAACTGCGCCACAAGTGCTCTCCGAAATATTCCCTTGTTGCTTGGCTTCGTGATTGTCTTTTACATGAATATCACATCTTACCCGGGTCCCAAATTGTTAACTAGGCAACACATTCTTCAGTGTATATTCCCTTTTTTGTGACCTTCTCTTCTTTCTGTAGACTTCTGCCCTCCTTATCTTCTTCTTCTCACTGTTCTGGAAGTATAAATGTCAGTGGAAGGGTGTCACTGAACTTTCTCTGTCAGTATTTTTCAATAAGTTATATTTGTCGAACTAAAAGATTACTTGGGCACTTTTAATGCCAGCATTCAGCACACTAATTGAGAGGTAAGTCTTAACACTGATTTCTGCTGACCTCCATAAAAACTGGTCTCATCAGTAGACATTGCAGCCATAACACAAAATCTGAATTTGTTTTACTCACTTAAGTCATAACCCAACGAACACTGAAATGAACTGACATATTTCCACTGACTTCAGCTGGGGTATAGCTTTAGTATCAAATGCTTCTAGATTTTTACTGGTTCTTGCTATGTTGTGTAGTATCTCATCAAGTGATGGTCTTTGATCACTGCTTCAGTCAGCCCATCTGGCTGTTTGGTCAGTTAAAGCGATAGTAATCGCATTGGAGAACATATAGTTCTCATTGTGCTGTGATCAGAGCCAGATGCTCCAAAAGTTGTTTCAGCTCCTTCTTTTCTCCCTGATTGTCTGTGAACCACATTTTCAAGGACACTTTTCAAGTCATGTTTTCAAAGCTATTCCTACTTAGTAGGCTCAACTAGTTTTGTGTCCAAAACTGTTTAAAAGCAGGAGAGCACCCTGAATCCAAAACAGCTTAGAGAGAGAATTTGAAACATCAGGAGCTTTTTAATTTCTTCACAGAATGATGAACCAACCATGCACTTTTTTAATGTGCTTCGTTGTATTTGTTAAGATATCAGATAGCTAACTCATTGATAGTAAGGACAGGCAAATGAGATCACCTGTAACAGTTTCACCTGTATTTTGAACATTTTATAGATTCCAGGAGTATGTTTATTCCTGTCACTGCTCTTTACAAAGAGTATTCAAGCTTTGCATGTCTCTGTTCCCATTTCCCTTGCTGTTATCAATAGTGTTAGGTAGGTCAGAATTTGGCTTTTCCTGATGACTGGAAACAGGAAAAGCCAAAAGTCTGGTAATATTGGTGGTCTAGTTGTGCTGAACTTACTGATTTCAGTGTCCATGAGAGAGTCAAAAAAGTTTAGACATCCTTATGAGCTGGGCCTCCTGACCATTGACATTTCTGCCTTGCTCATCAGGTCTCCTAGGGGACCTCGCGTTCCTCAGCCTGGCCCTCGAGCATTCCCTCAGACTGACACTCACTTTTCCTTCTGACCAAGAGAGATTCAATGTAAAATGTCAAAAGAAGCACCATATCTTTCAGGCTGTCCTGGGAGGTGCTGCCTATACAGGAGGCTTCCTGAACTGCCTGGAAATGCAGAGCATAGATGTAAATTACCATAGCCTTGATCTCCTCTGATTCAGGCAAAACAAAGAAATGTAAGAATAGCAAAGCCAGAAATAGATGAATTCATTGTGGCAGCTGCAGTCCACGTTACTTCTTCAGATGCCTCTCCTGCCCCTCTCCTACCAGTGTTGAAAATATACCATGAAATTATTAGCACCTTTCAATACTGGTGCTTTTTTAAAAGAACATCATTGTGCCTCTGATTTTCATCTCTGTGATTATTCTGCAATGAGTTTGTACTGACTGCAAAATTATACCAAAAAAAATAAACAAAAGGACATCACACTTTACACCAAGGCAAAGTTTTAATATAAAAGCCAAAATAATTGGAATTGTGGCTTCTTTACAGCCCTCAACTCTCATTGCCCTGATCCATTTCTGTGATTCTCATACAGATACAATGGTGGCTGGTGCAGCTGAGCTCTTGCCAATTTATAGGGTGACTAGGAGGTAGCTAAGATAGTCCAAGAACTAGCTGGAATGGTCACAAGATTTGCCAGCTACTGTTCTACCTCAAACCAAATATCTTATCTCTGCTATACCACTGAAGCACAAGTTAAATACTATTGATGGTCTGAGCCTAGGCACACTGTGTTGATTAGAGTAGCCAAGATAGGAGCCTGGATATCTGCTAAACTAACGACAGGCATAAAGGGAGATAGGAGAATAAAAATTACAGCACAACACTCTGCGCCTTCTCTAAGTCACTAAATATTGCTCCTTGTTTCCTAGTATACTTGGTCTGAACTCATATTGTCCATCAAATAATGTGAAGTTTCTTTGATTATCAACTTTTATGGAAGACTGACAATTCGTTCTCCCCACCTTGGGAGCTAATTTTCTTGGAGCAAAATAGGAGACAAAACCAAGGAGTGCTAACTCTGCCAGCCCTAAGGAGTCTATATGGGTAGAAATCCATCCACATGCTCCCAGACTTTCCAAGTGCACCATGCTCATTTCAAGAGAACAAGGTGACCTCAGCTGCTTCTGACCAGTTTACAGGTTGTTTTTCTAACCTTGTAGTCTTTCTAATCTATCTCTTTCAGTCTAAACAGCATACTTGCTGCTGTAGAGCAATAATTAATATTGCCATAACAAATTAGTAATAGAGGGTAGCTTGAATTTCAAATGGACCTAAATTAAAAAAAAAAAGAAAAGGTGTGAAAATCGCATTCACTCTGCTTTGAAATGACTTAACGCTGCTGTTGCTGGTTTACATTCAGAGCCTCCAGAGCAGTAGATGTCCATTTATTTATTTAAATGAAACCTCATTGTGTTTTGTGTGTGTATCATCAGAAAGAAACAGGTGGGTTTTTTTTTTCCTTTGGCAAATAAAGCTAAACATTTTAATCTAGTTAAATACCCTATTTGCCAAAAGCTTCATTTGCAGACAAAAGCAACATCAGTGTCCTCACTGTAATGATTCTTTAGCCCAATCAGTTCAAGGATTCCTGAAGCTAACTTCAGTGTCACTTTGGTGAGCAGTGTCATTGCAAGAACAACCACCATGTCAGGGGAAGCCCCATACTCCACTCCTCTCATCCACTTCCCTCCAGAAACCTGTTTCTCTGTAATGTGAAATGCATTTTCATGCCTCCTTCACTTTATTTCTCTCACTGTCTTCATTTGCCATACTCCTGGCAATGATGCCCTCTCACCTATATCGTAATTAAGCTGAGGCTGGGGTTGGTGGTGGTAGACTTCGTTCCAGTGTGAAGAGGGACAGCACACAGAGCTGGCGTTAAGCTTGGAGAAGCTGTTTGAGCATGTTTCTCTGAGGTGCTCTGTCTGGTCAAGTGACAAGGTACATTTTTTTATAACCTTCTCTGTTTTCTTCTGCACAAAGAGAAGCAGCTGTTAGGTATGTGCCTGACTTCTGATGGTGAGATGCAAGAAAGGGAAGAGCTAGGAACTGAAGAGTTACCTCTGCAATACAAATTATGTTTGCTTTTCAGCCATCTATTTCTTTCTCTGTAGGTGGGGAAAGGTTTTTTTATAATCAGAGCAATGAGCAGCCAGGACATTTATAGGATTACAGTTTCTTAAGCAAAACAATGTCAAAGGAACCAATTCAGAGGCACGGCATTAGTGCACTGGATGCTGTTATTATTATCCTGGCTGCTAATAAGATTGGAGTCACTACTAGGCTCACAGTTGAGGAACCAGCACTACCTCCTCACCCCTCATACAAGCCTAACATAAAAGATTATTATTGCCCCAGAGAGATTACAGTTTGAGTCTTAGATGAAGAAATTATCATGTTTTAATGCATATAATCCGTGCAAGATCAAAGCGATATGCAAAGGGCTACCTGCATGGAATCACGGGAAACAAATCAATAGGGTAGAAAGGACTCTGGTCCCTTGATCTCATAGCATCAGCACATACGTGCAGATACACTAAGGGGTTTGCGTATGAAAACCAGCCATCACTGCAAAATAACATATTACTTAGCATCAGCTGGGCTACAGTAACACTGCAGCTATCTGCTGTAGGGAGAACTGTCTGAGTTGGTATATCCATCTCCACCCTCCATACTTCCCTCTTTTGCTCCTGAGTTGTAACTCCCATCTCTCTCTTGGCCGTAGATTACTCCAGCAGCATCCCCAAAAGATTCCCTTGCATTTGTCTTTAAGTCCTATGTGATACAGATCGTTCTCAGAGCTTTCAGAGCATTAGGCATGCTACACCTAACTCTTCTCTTCTAACAGAGATGTTAAAGTCTAAATATACCACTCATCTAATTAATAATACTGAGGAGAGCTGTAATAATGGTGATAATCAGCTAATGAACGGTGGATCTTAATTTATAGAAGTGAAAAAATAATTTTAATATCTTCAAGGAAGAAGTCTTTAAGGCTAAAAGGCATTTTTTTCAAGTGTATATACACTTCTGTAATTTAAGTTGACAAGCAACCCAAAACCCTTCTTCCTCTGCAAAAGAAAGAAAAATTAAAAATACCTAATTTTCTTTTATGAAAGGATTCCACCGTGATTACAGTGTATTTAAAGTGGGTGAACCTGATTTAGCTGGCTGCCGGCAGCTCTTTTAGGGTATTTGCAAATACTTCATGTCATCTATATAGTCACAGAATCAGCGCTTGATTTCTTCCCTTCAGAGCCTGAATTGATTATTAAACATGGCTAGTGAGATACAACTTGACTCTACTGACTACTGCTATTTCCCACGATGAACCAGCCTTGCCTATGCAGGAAGGTGGTGATGTGGATCTGATTTGTGAAGAATTAGTATTTGTGCTACCCATTATGGTGAAATAGTTTGTGCAGAGTGATTAGGGCTCCAGCAACAAGCAGAGATAGTTAGTACATGAAAGCTGAATCCCAGTCTAGTGTCATCCACACATAAAATATCCTTCTAAACCAGACACTCTCGCAGCTGTCAGAGTTGCCTTTGTTGCTATCTGGCTTTGTAAGTGAGCTACGGACACTTCAAAAAGCTCCCGGCAAACTGGACCTCGTTAAAGCTCCCGCTTCATCCTGGACTTGCATCCTGACATTGTTTATGATGCTTCATTATTGTCTACTTAATACAAGCCATGATCGTTCTGCTCCAATAAATGGAGCTGTAAAACAAGTGCCTGGAGTGAATTTTTCTTTGGTCGAGTTCCACACAAAGCCTTCTCTGTTCGACCTGGTGTGTTACAGTCATGCCAAAACCACATTCTTTATCTGTAGTCACATCTAGGAAGCCTTAATTATTCAAACAGATTTTTCCCTCTGTGTACAGAGTATTAGAAGCAGGCTCCAACCATTTATTTTATGTTGACTACCTCCCTCTTGTGGTCCTTGTGCCAACCGTGTGGCAGGCAGATCATCGCCGTGCAAGAGGAAGATTAATAACACAAAATGCCAGCGCACCTTGGAAAGGCAGCAGCTCAGAGCCTGTGGTTTCCCCAGTGATGCTGTTGAGAAGCCCAGTGTTAGATGCAGCACAGGGACCGCTCCCTTCCTGCTGAACAACAGGAAACATCTTTGTCCGTTTTATTTAATTGCATCCATTAGCCTTTAAATAGCAGTTTTAGAGAAAAACATTTGTCCTGCCACTTTATCTCAGCTAAACTGTTCATGCGCAGTGCAAAGTGAAAGGATTATATATATTCACATTCACACACATACACAAAATAGTATGCATGTCATTAAATTGAATTTTAGGGCCTAATCTTAGAATTGTCGAAAATTAATGGACAGAGCAGAATTTAGCCTTGTTATAATGGATGCAAAATGTTATTTATGTGTTTAGACACTTATACAGACAAACAAAAACAAAGAATTGTCTCATATTCCTTGAAAGAATAAAACCCATTTTTATTCATTTGTACTTTGTATGAACATCTTACGTGTGAGTTTGAATGTCTAACAGGAGGCAAATCTATAACAGCAAGTGGGTTGTCTTTTTTTTTCACATGCATGATGCATGCTGTGAACTTTTGTTAAGATAAAATATTTTTGCAAATTCATGAGAAATAAAAGTGGGCAATAAATATGCATATCCACTGATAAAGTCAGTGAATTAGCCATCCCCTTTCATGATAAAGTCTTGTTAAATGAAAATAATCAATATTGTGTATGTCGCATGATACCCATCAGCTCTTAGACTGAATTCTGAGACCCTTAAAATAAAAATGCATCCATAAACCTTTCCTCCTCTTCCTTCAATGCTTCAATATTGTCTCTAGACAAATTTATATTGCTTTCTCATCCTTCCTAGTTTTCTAATTGATAAATAAGAATTTGCTTCCCAGCAAGCGACCCATTATTTCCTATTTGTCTTCCAAACTGAAGTAGACATTTGATTTAAAAGCACATTAGTGTGATTGCTTTTAACCTACTTGTTATCACATCTGCTGCAGACACCAGCAACATAATCAGACCTGAATTCAGACAGTGGTATCTTAAAATCACTGCTGTGCTTAGATGTCACCCAAATGAGCCCATGCTACTGAAGCCACACTGATTTGCTGTATAAATTCCTTGTGTGCAATTTCTTCTCATTCTCTTTATCCAGTTCACCTTTAAAAACTAAAGGTGGAAAAGGAACATTCCCTGAACATACTCAAGTGAGAAAAAATGAACATGCTTTGGGCTATTCAGAGAAATAGTCTAAACATCCCATGATTTCTAGATTCTTCCGTTCATGTCACTTTATTGTTGAGTTCCTGGTTTAGGCCATCTTCTATGAACTGGGAACTATTACAGAAATAATTACAACCAACTCCTTTCCCTCCTATGTGGGTCATTGCTTTATTAGGTTAAACACAAGGAATAAAGCAAGTCTCCAAGGTTTTGTGGGGAGAGGGAAGTCGGCAACACTGCCTTAATTTCTTGTTTGATAATTAGTTTTTATTCAAATCAACTTTGCCCTACACTTTTAAGGAATAATCCTCTCAGGGATATTGGAGAATAAACTCATTACTCCAGAGTCAGCCCCCTCTTTTATTCCACTTTCCTTGATACACACACAAGTCATTCTAATCCTCAGTGCCTAATGAACCTTTTACACTCATAACATAGACAATAGTTTGTAACAGCACCACAAACAAACTGTTAGGGTTTGGTTGTCCTGGTCATTGCAGAGAAACAGTGCCTAAGAGAGGTGCGGAACATGCTTGTTTAAACCTCATCCAGCTACACAGAAGCCCTCTACAAACTGAGGCAGTGGCCATCAACATGCAGCAGCTAATGAAGTTGAGCTAGCAAATAATAGGGAGCAGTGGGTGATAACACAACAGGCATAAAGTCAAATTCCTTGAAGGCCCATGGCTGTGGCAGTAATGATGGCAGATGAGTTGACCAATCAGATCCACACTGAAGCATTTCTGTCTGAGTATGAGCAATTCAGATGAAAATGAAAACAAATCATATAACTGTTAAAACTGTTCTCTGAACCAAAATTTAGCAGTTGCACTACTTGGAAAGCAGCATGATTCATCCAAAAATAGTGTCCTATAATAGTGCTTTTAGTGGCTCATAACATGATACGATGGAAAGAAGAGGAATAGTCCATGAGGGTCACCATTCTGGAAAACTCCCTCACAGATGCTCAAGGTTGTTATCAGCTCCGAGCCAAGAAAAAACAAAATAGCCCTGACAGATACATACCTATGGACCATATGAGTCATTGATCTTGCAGCTCAGCCCAAAGGTTTTGTTATTGCCACCCAGGTCTGACAACACATCAAAACGCTGTCTCATTCCGCTGCCTTTTGCGTCATTGCATGTTCTCCCTTCAGTGCTCAGCTAGCGGCCATTCAGGATTTTTTCCAATATAGAGCTACATGGACATTACCAGAGCAGCAGGTATGAGTGCCTGACACAAAGACATCTCTGCCCATTTTGTGCTTATTTTCTTCAAATATACACCTTCTTCAGTGCTATCGCACATTCCTGCTGGTCATAATTCATACATATCATATCAGGTTATTTTACTCACATTTGCAATAAGTTTTGAAAAACAGAACCAAAAAATATTGCTATATGAACCCTCAAGTAGAAGGGATTTTCCCTTCCTTTTTTTTTAGTGTAGGATATTTTTGGTCATAATCATAATAATCTGACTGAAAGGAGATGCCCTCTACTTTTCCAGGAAAAGAACCTTCCACTGCATGTTTTACATTTCAGCTTTGAAGGAAATCAAAGTACAAGAGGGATGATGATGATGCTGCCACCACATTCTGGAGGACACTGATGGAAAGAAATGAATAGCATTCCTCAAAACACTGATGAGCTGCAGTGCATATATTTTCCTTTTAAGTCCTGTATCCATAAAAGAAAGGAAAGTAACATGACTTTTAGATTTACTAGTTTTTGTTGTAGATATTTTCATTTTTTTTCCCTCTATGAACAGGCAGAAGCCTAAAATGAAGGTGAATTTTCAGAAAATTACATCTTTTCCTGCATATTTTTGGGGGCCTTGAGCAGCCTGATCTAGTAGGAAATATCCCTGCCCATAGCAGGGGAGTGGAACTGGATGATCTTTAAAGTCTCTTCCAACCCAAACCATTCTATGATTCATTCTGTGATTCTATGATTCTGTCTTCCTGGATATTTGTGAACTTAGAATGATCTTGAGCACTCCCTCTCTCAAAAAGACAAAAAAATATAGTCTCCTCTATATAGCAAAAATCAAGCAAATAAGCCAAACTAGAAAAACCTTACAGGCAGACTACCATCCTTGACATGTAAATGAGCTGAAATCAAGCAGATAGCTGAGCAAATCTTCACCGTGGCAGAGCGGGATTGAGTTGTGCAAATCCAAGGGATCTGTTGGGGAGCCCTTGATAACAACAGGTCACCGGATAAGCACCAGTGAGGCTGAACCGAGCAGCAGGAGAGAAAGAAGCATTGCAAAGACAATCTGGAAAAAAAAAAGGCTTCCAGGCTGCCTTTGACAGAAATTGATCTGAGCAAATTAAACACTCATATGGTGGTGGTTAGCAGCCTTTTTTTTTTTTCTCTCCCTTTCAAAACATGAGATGCCAGCAGGGAGATCAGCGCAAGCCATTTGCTTCTCCCAGGCAGTGGTATTTGGAATGCAGACATGAGGGGAACTTGGTGGGGTTCGGAGTAGAAGCTTAAAATATAGAAATTACTCCATTGAGGACCTGGGGACAGTTTTTTGGGACAAGGGGCAAAATTGTACCTTTGGTGAAAATCAGGCAGACCCTCACAAGTCGGGGAGGGAAACTGTAGGAACTATAGTGAAGTCCTGAAGTGAAATCTTAGCAAAGGTAAGGAAATGCTCTGATAATAACTGGGAGCTGTATCACTAACCTGGCGACATACAGTATTCTGGGAGCTCATTTCTTTGCATTTACACTTGCTAGCATTACAAATATTAAACGTCTTTTTTGTGGTTGGGAAATTAAGGTGCATAACTGAACCAACATAAACTAAATTTGCTTTGATATACCTGGGCATGAAGCCACAAAACAATGTGGGAAGCTAATGCTCTTATTCCATATTCCTACAGGCATAAACCAGAGCAGATCTCAAGCCTGTAGATTTATAGTGAATAAAATATCAAACTTAGCCTGAAATACATTGCTGCTGTTTCTCATTCCATCATGCAGCTGATAAACAGCTAATCTCCGGTTCAGGCCTCTCTATTTAAATAAGCACAGTAAAAAGTTTAGCTATCTCTGACTGAACTACTTGAGCTGAATATCCTTAGTTCACTGCTTCTGGCCCCTGTTAAATGCAATTCAGATAAAGTCTGTTTTCTACTAGTATTTGTTTCTCTCGATACAGTTAGTATCTACTCCTGCTAAAAGCTTTCAGACTGGAAAAAAAATCTACTGAAAAATACATTATTTAGTAAGCATAGCTAAGCATCACTAATACTAGGAGGACTGAGAATTTCCTCTTTGTTAACTGTTAACAAATACATAGTTCTCTGTGGGCAGTCTTACCCCCACAATTAAAACTGATGACTTTGCATAGCTGATACAAAAAAAAGAAGAGAACTACATCTTTCCCTGTGCACAGTAGACAGGTAAACAGCTGTGAGACACCCTCAGTTTGTTGCATATTCTGCTTACTCGCTCATCTGCCTTAAGAGCTACCTTTTTGCCCTGGCAGGTTCAGGCAGCTGCCAGCTCTACACACCCAGCTGCAGGCAGTGAGTGGGCAGCTCTGCTATACCCAACACGTGGCCAGCTCCCTCTCCCATGGCACAGGGTCACACACAGATTCCAGTCCTCGGCCTTAATTTGCTTTTCCTGGCTCCAGTTGGTTTCCATTTTCCCTTCTGATGCTCCTGAAGGTGGGAGTGGTTGCCTCTCTCCAAGCACAACTCACTCAGCCAGGAGCAGGCTGGAGCTGGAAGTAAGAAAGCAGCTGTGAGAACAATTCAGTAAAATTTTAGGTCAAATGTGAGGTGCCCCGTCCTTGTGATAATTACTTGCATTAGCACACATTAACACAATTGCACTTGCAGCAAATTAACAGCGATCTGTGCAGAGGCACAAAATCGAGTGCAATAATAATACACATTTATGAAAAACAACATGATCACTATCTAATTAATTAATAACCGGTTACTGATTAAAAGGGGAGCATTTGGAGCTAAGTGTGTCCCTGACAACACTAACAGGATTGGTTTAGCACTGATTGTATTTTACAATAAGACATATAAGTGCAAATAATTGCTTCCACTATATCATGGAATTAGTTCCATGACAGTTCAGCTGATTACTTCAAGGTTTTATCTGCGTTTTGTAGCTGCAAGATCTGCTACAATTTTGCACCATGTTAGGTAGTAGAAAAACACTCTTGTCTGTTTACATGTATTGCATGTGATGTAGCAGGAGAAGCAGAATCAATACTGGAGATATATACAGTACCTGCAGCACAAAGGTTACCAGGCTCAGAAAATAGCTGATGAAGACTTGAGGTAATGAGCTGAAACATCCTGAAAGTAATTCCTAGCAGCACTAAAGACAATAATATAACTTCGTCTGACATGGGTAATCCTCTGCAGAATGAGGGAAGCATAATTTTTGCTGGAAGGGAGTTTTGTGGTCCACTGAGAGTTTGAGTGAGAAATGGGATATACCTTATGAGTGAAGAACGGCTCATAACTCAGGAGAGGTGGAACCTAAATGAAGTCACAAAGGTCGTTCTTATTTTATCACTGGGGGAAATATGTCCTGTATATCATTCAGCCTTTTCATACATTTAGTTACTGGGATAATCCTAGGTACAACAGATTTTTCATATTTTTATTTATCTTGCATATCATGAACAAAAAGCCTTTTAAAATATTAAAAACAATTGCAGAGGGACCATTTACCCTGTGAGTCCAAAGCTAGGCTTCTTTACATGTATTTTTCATGAAATACATGGGAACTCTGTGGTTCATGTAGGGTATTGAGCTACTGTCTCAGCATTTTTGTTCTCTTTTATTACATTTTTTTCTGCTGGTGCAGTACAGAAGCTAGAAGGGGCAATGAAGCAGTCAGCGATATTAGCCCATCCTTTTACCTCCCTCCATGGTAGCAACCATTCACGTGATGTGCAAAATTCTGCAAAAGATATTTCTGTGCATGTTTTTAGACTGTTCTCCTAACAAAGTTATCTTTCTGTGATTATGTTTCCTGCTGTTTCTAGTAATCCTTGATACTGTTCAACTATGATTGACAGCAGCAGATATCTCAAGACTCCCAGTCTATATATTCTATACATATATTTGATACATATCCTATAGAATATATATGGGGCCTTTGTAGAAGCAAGAGCAACCTAAGCTTGTCTTGCACAGGGAACAGTGCAGTTACCCCTAAGGCAGGAGTGGGCCAGGCAACATGTTGGCAAGGCATATCCAGACATACTGGTGTCTCTGTTTTGTCCTGTTTCTTCTCTTAAGGACTGTATGTCCTTTTCTTCAGAGGTGCAAGTCTATGTGGGTTCACAGAGCCACATGGGGTGTAAGAGAAGCCTCAGTCTTAGTAAGTGCTTTCCTATGGCTGTATGTTATAAAACTCTTTCTTAATTAAAGCCTACACAATTATGTGAATTGGTGTAATCATGATATTGCTGCTGGTGTGACCTGTAACAAGTTCTGATATGGTATATCTCTATTTGTTCCCTTTGGGAGATATCTGGATTTTTCTTCTTCACTTAAAATGAAATTCTTCAGTGAGGTGGGAGTTGTATGGGCATCAGGCAGCCTTGTGGAGCACCTGGTTCTGACCTCAGCATCAGGCAGAAGTCCTTTTGCTAGCAGCACTGTGTCCCAAACTTCGAGAGTACTGCAGGTTTAGCATCACCAACCTGCACCTGTACCAAGCCCAGGAGCCCACAACAGCACGGACCTGGCTCCAGCATATGCACATCCATAACTTGTGCAAAAGCCCATCCTGCCACATCTTGGCAGCTCTCTCCTTACACAGCAGCCCTGAGAATTCTGGAAGAGGATTGCAGGTGTTTGCTCCAAACAGAGTCAATGGGATCGCAAGGATATACCACTACAGAGGCATAAAATCTCTGCATTTTCTGTTGGGATGCAATGTTGTGGCAATTTCTGGCAATTTCTGTTCTGGCTGCAATGCACATCTCATACTTCCCACAGAGTGGTACAGTGGATCCAGAAGTCTTGATTCTAAACACATATATGGGTGCTCTAGCATCAATTAGCTGTCAAAGTAGGAATTCACAACTCAAGAAGGAGGCAGAAAGCTGTCACGTATGTTTGGACTTCACTGTCCTAATTTTTTTCATATAGAAAATTTTTCTCTTTTATGAGATCTGTGGGCCTCTTCTTGCTTTGCACTGCACAGAACAAAGTAAAGGGTAACATTGCAGTAAGCACTTGTCCGTGGCCTTACAGAACCTGGGAAAGTACAGTCACCCTGTGGATGGGGAGGCTGAGCCCATGTGTCAGTCTAGGATGAGACTGGAAAGTGTGAATAGGAGAACAGTCATCTCAATGCTTTATTGGTGGAGCCATGGCAAGCAAGAAAAAGCATTGTGTGTTTTATTTTTACCTATGTTGGTAACCCAAAATTAATCATCTGAGTTTAAGTGCATTCTAGTAACAGCTGTGAACAATTTGGCTGTTTTTCAGCACAGCATGTTGCCAGTTCAGAGGGCTATTAGTAATCCTAACAAAGCTATTTCTCCCCCTCTCAAATAGTGAAATAAACTCAGATATGGAATTGTTAAGTTCTCCTTTTTTTTTCTAACATACCTGGTTCTGATTTCTGAGGGGCTTAATAAGCGAAAAGCAGAAGGTTGAGAAATGGTTGATTAGAAGTTCCACTGTAAACTGGAAATGTAGTAAGTCAGATGTCTGTTGATGAGTCTGGTATGGTACATTTCTTACAGGATAGAGGGGGCAGGTGCTAAAGTCCTTACTTAGCAAAATTGAAGCCAATCTATGTTGACATGGGGTTAAGCAGGAGCATTTGTTGTATTTGGCAACTGTGAAGGGGTTTGCAGTTTGTTAGAGAAAGGGGCATTCTGCAATGCATCTGAGGGGTTTGTGTGCAATATATCAAGAAATGAATGAGCCAGTGTTGGGAGGAGTAAGTAAGTTGATGTACTGGCTCTGGCTGGGATGGAGTTAATTTTCTTTATAGCAGCTCATATGGCCTTATGTTTTGGATTTGTGACCAAAACAGTGCTGGTAACACAGGGCTGTTTTATCTGCTGCTGAGCACTGATTATACAGCTTCAAGGTCTGACCCCAACTGACCAAAGGATACGCCATGCTGGATGATGCCATGCTCAACAATAACAGCTGGAAGAAGGAGGAAGGGATGACTTTCAGATTTAAGGTGTTAATAGTATACCTATGTAATCTGAAACCACAAGTTTTCTCCCCATCTAACTGGAAGGGAGGGAGCAGCTGTGTGAGGCTGAGCTGCTGGCCAGGGTAAACGCACACCAGTGAGTAATACTGGGACAGGACTATGGGAAGTGTATAAAATCTCAAACAGATGCCTGGTTTCCTTTCATAGCTTGAGGTGCTAATCAATAAAGTGTAATTATCTCCTCTGTTTATAGGGTTATGCTTGTTCTCAGTTTGAAATGAGACCTATTGAAAGGCCATATGAGGAAGACCTGAATGTACGTGTCAGGATCAATTCAGTTTAAATTGCTTATAATAGCTTTTTAATGTCAATGCAGATACCTCTGAGTGGCCTATAAAGAGGATGACAAAAAGTAACTGGCTGAGTCACCAGCTAGTTTTGCTTTTGTAGTTTAAAAGGATATTGTCAACTGAAAACCTAGGCAAAGAGCTAAGCGTAGTAATGAACACAGCACATTGCATCTTGCTGCCATGCCTTGTGATTTTTTTATTTATTTCAGCTTTCTTTTTTTCCTCCTGATTGCTGTTGAAATGTTTAAAGAATCAAATTTAAAAAAAAAAAAAAAAAGGAAAGATAATCACTAATTATGGAATTTGCTGAAAGCCTGAAGGTACTCATAAAAGGTTTTAATGAATGGAATCACAGAACGGTTGAGATTGGAGGGAATCTCTGGAGTTCCTCTACTCTAGCCCAGATCCACTCAAGCAAGATCAGCTATAGCAGATTTTCCAGACCTATGTCCAGTTGTGTTTTGGGTACAGCCACAGATGGAGACTCCACAGTCTCTCTGGACAGTGTGTTCTAGTGTTTAATCATCTTCACAAGGGGGAAAAAAAATGTGGTTTTTTCTGTTCAGGTTAAATTCCATTTGCGCGTATTGCCTCTTGTCCTATCATTGGGCCCTACTGAGAAGAGCCTGTCTCCCTTGCCTTCATTCCCTCCCATACTGATGAAATCCCCCTGAGCCTTCTCTTCTGCAGGCTGGATAACCTCAGCTCATGCAGCCTCTCCTCACATCAGAGATGCTCCAGTCTCTTAATCATCTTAGTGGCACTTTGTTGGATTCGGTCTGTTATGTCCATATCTATCTTGCACTGTGAACCCCAGCATTGGACCCAGCACCCTAGATGTGCCTCACCGGTGCTGAGCAGAGGGAAAGGATCACCATTCTTAACCTGCTGGCAACATTCTATGTAATGCTGCCCAAGAGACTGTTTGGCTTCTTTGCCATGGAGTCACATTTCTGGCTCAGAGTCACATTGTTGTCCACCGGGACTTCAAAGTCCTTCTCAGCAAATCTACTTTCCATCTGTTTAACACTCAGCCTGTCTGGATGCATAGGGTTGTTACTCCCCAGGTGCTGGACTTGACTGTTGTACTTGTTCAACTTCATGAGGTTTCTGTCAGCCTGTTTCTCTAGTCTGTTGAGGTCCCTCTGGATGGCACAACCCTCATGGCACAGCAGCCATTCTTTACAGTGTCATATCACCAGCAAACTTGCTGAGGGCACACTCTGCCCCATCATCCAGATCATTTATGCAGATGTTAATAGTATTAGACCCCATGTTGAGCCCTGCGGTAAATGACTAGTGACATGCCTACAGCTGCACTTTTTGCCACCATTCACAACCCTCTGTTCCCAGTTGTTCAGACAGTTTTCAGTCTACCTCTCTGTCTACTTTTCTAATTGAATTCTAATTTTTCTAATTCTACTTTTTTCATATGTTGTCAGCTTGTCTCTGATGATGTTCTGGGAGGCAATGTCAAAGGCTTTACTAAAACCAAGGTAAACAACATCTTCTGCTCTCCCCTCATTCACAAAGCCAGTCACTTCATTATAGAAGGCTAACAGGTTGCTCAAGCACCATTTCTCCTTCGTAAATCAATGTGAACTGCTCCCCAGTCTCTTTGTCCGTCATGTGTTTGGGACTGCTTTCCAGGAGGATTTTCTCCACCACCTTCCCAGGGATGGAGCTGAGGCTGTCAGGCCTGTAGTTCCCAGGATCTTCATTCTTGCTCTTCTTCACAACAGAAATGATATTTGCTCTCTTCCAGTCTTCGGGAACCTCTACCACTTGCCATGTGCAGGAGCAGGATAGAACAGGGTGTTTTCCGTTTGTTTTTTTTTTCTGAACTCAAATTACTGAGCTCGTTTCAGGACAAGCTGTTGCTACACTTTCATGGTCAGCGCTCTGCTGGAAGCTGGATGAGAAGATTAAAATAATCCCTTCTGGCTTTAAAATCTTTTGGTTTGAAATTATAAGTAATTCTGTCAAGTCAAATACAACTGATATATTTTTGTAAGATGATCATGTCCCTTTAGTGTGATTATTTAATAGTCCTAAACACACTTGTTAATAATATGTGACAGGCAACTGTGGTGGGAATGCTTCATGATCGCTCCTTATGCAATACCATGCTGCCATTGCAGACCCATGCTCTGCTGTTTACGTTATCTGTACTTCACTTCAAACATGTTTTATTACAGTACTTTAAAAAGGAGAATAGAACATTTTATCATATTTTCCTGCCAAACCTCTGGTGTCTATTTTTTTTCTTAAAGAATTGTTTTTATCATCTATCTTTTACTGTGTATCATAGTGTTATCTTCACCTGTTAAGGGAAAAAATGAATGGACTTACAGTATACAACAGACTGACAGCAAATCATAGCATGGATGTTCCCTTCAGAATGACAGTTATACCCTAGATGGCATAGTGACTAAATAACTCATTGTGAGAAACTCCTTTTTGCAGACAGTTGTTAAATTGAAGATATTACCAAAACAGAATGTAAGAATTATTGCTTGCTCTATGGTCATTTTTCTTTAGGTAAGGATATCCGCATCTCCTTTTTTTTGCCTTCTATAAGAAACAAACTGAAAGAACCACTCCAGTCCTCAGCATCATTATGGAACCATTATGGTTTATGCTGACTTAGTATTTTCACCAGAAATAGTGTTTTCCACATGAGTCTTGAGATCAGGGTTCATTTGCAGTCTGGGCTTGTTTGGGGAAAAATATTTTTTAATGCATTTTGAGGACTGACCCTAACCCTTTTAAAATTTACAGTAGAATGACATAAAGATAAAATTGAATTATTTCAGATGCTTTCTAGTATTGCTCTTTCATTCCTGTAGCAAAGCAGCAAGATCTCAGCTTGAAGTTGTGATTTGCTAACATGAGAAAATTAGTTCTGCATAGATTAAAATCAACACTCTCAGATGAATAGCTTAGTTTATTTAGAAGAGTGCCTAATTCTTCATAGTAAATAAATATTCCAGAAACTTTACTGTAGAAATACATTACAAAAACTTGGATGTCTCTGGTACTTCGAAGACTGCAAAGTGTGTTGTTTTATTAGAAGATCATCATCAGATCAGTAATGCAGATGAACAGATCTGCCTGTTTTAAGCAGAGCATTGACATAACAGATGAACAAAATAGTGTCCACTCAAAAAAATAAAAATAAAAAAAGGAAAAGGCAGCATTTTCTTCTGAAACACACTGCAAGAGTGCACTGAAATCCACTGGAGATGAAGGGTTAATCTAGTGCTCCCAGTAAAAATGATCTGAAGCCTTTGCTTTAGAGCAAGGACTGGATCCCTGCTGCCATCAGAGCTTGGCATTGCTGAGGAGCTGCTGGGGATGGCAGTGTCTCCAGCCAGCACAGCTGGCTCTGGGAGAGGAGACCTGACCACAGCTATAGCTCCCGTTAGGATCCACTAGTGCAGCTCAAGGGGGAAAACATGTGCTTCTAAGTCTATTTCCAACACGGAGTCCACCATGTGCTTGAGCAGTTCTTTGGCATTGTGCACAGCTGACTGGGGGCTCTGTAATTCCCTCTGTGTCCTCATGCCCAGGATTTCCTTGCCGTGTGTGAGCAGGATGGACTTCATGTAGGGATCCTGGCTGCAAACACAGTAGCTGTCGGCTCCTCAGCAATAAAGGGCTCCTACCTGCAGCATCCACAAACACCAGATAAATCAGACTCCAGTCCAGCCCACTATCTGCCAGGACAGCACTACATATTGGACAGGCTCTTCCAGGTCCTGAGTTGAAGTCTAGTTCCTATTGCCCATAAAGCAGGGACAGGGACAGGAACAGGGTAGGAAGCAGTTCTCCACCATCTGAGCTTTTGTGCTTGGAGAGTGTTCTCTTCCTGAGCATTAGAACAGCACGTACTGGGCATTGGACTTAGCTTCACCTGTCAAGTTATTGCCCAAACAGACAAAAACCTGCCCAGCAGAATAACTGGAGTCATGCCCTGAGCTAACACAGCCTTGTCAGCCCAATTCCTGCTTTCCAGAGCCTGAAGGTGAAATTAGGATTGACTCTTGCTTAAAAATGAAAAGGGGATGAAAAAGCTTTCATTCCTGTCTTTCTGCCATCTTGTGAGTACATGATAATAACACAGCCACACATGGGTTTGTACTGTTTTACCTTCATGAGGAGTTTAAAAGCTGATTTAAATTCAGAAGGTGCGAGTTTTCTGTGTGGATAAGACTCAAGTCTATCGGAAATCAATGGGCTCAGGCACTTCTGAAATCTTCCACCGTGCCAGGCAGCATGAAATTCTCTAACACTGGGATAAGTGAATATTGGAGCTGCAGGTCAATGCCAAGTCAGGCCAGCTGGCTGATTCTGATAAAATCTGTTTTCTGCCTCCCTTTTCACACACACCCTTATTTTACTTTTTTTTTCAGACATTAGTGTTAAAATTATGTCAGGATCCCAGTTTCATCTGGCAAAGATTAGGGGCAGAGGAAGATTGAGAGGGCTGTTTGCAAAACTGTCAGGAACTCGGAGCAGTCCAAGTGTAAAATCTATTCACCTTCACTTTATGCTGCTGATGGGTATAATAAGAAAATATCTTTCATTCATCTATCAAAAAAGGTTTGAGCTATCTACACATATGTATGCAGAATGCATTATGTGATTTGGCATAAATGCTTTAATCACATGCATTTCAGGTTTAACCTACTTGTAGCTCCACAACTGGGAGCGTAAGATATCTGTCTCAAGTGCAGGCTGATAATAAGCATCATGAATCTTCCTCCAGATCCCATAGCACTTCCTGGACGAGGGGCTTGATTTGGCCAGGGCTTTCATGCAAGGCTTTCACTGAAGGTAAAAGCAATTCCATGTGTAGAAGAGCTCACTGCACCATGCAAAGACAGCCACTTCTAGGGGGTGAAGCACTGCAGCTTGAGACAGTCTTCCTCTCAGGAGAATTATCTTTCTTTTCCCAAAAAATACTTGAGCCAAGAAATGATAAATGAACACAGAAAATGTCATGGTATCATTAATGTCTAAACAAAGACAGAAGATGTGTTCTGTGAGACTCCTTTCTAAAGTCTGTGTGGCTTTACCCTGCTTTTAAAGGGAAGGAAAAAGGCATCAGCTGCTCCAGCACACCACAAAACACAAGGCATAGAAAATCACAGAAATGCACAGAGTAGTCTTTTGTGACATATGGAAAAGACAAGAAGTCAGTAAAATAAGAAACAGTGCCCTTTTGGAGATGAAGGATCATTTATTTCCTCATTTTTATATCCATTAAAATATTTTCTTTCCTATTTCAACATTGACAGGGAAACGCACTAACTTGTAATTGCAGAGGGAGAAACAGGCGATTTTGTAGGCTCCTTAGGGTAAACTCATTTTCTAAAATAAATCTTTATAAAGAGCTTTTATTTTATAAATACTCAATCCGGAAAAATAAATGTTAAACTGCCTAGAAATAAAATTTTGAAACGTAAATACTTTCCAGAAATATTTGCAAAATTATTAGCAGTGCTCCATGAATCTGGTCAGATACTGATTACTGGGAATTTTTCATTACTGCCACTGGAATTTGATCTGGCCTTATTTACATAGATGGATTACATTTGATGAGGGAGGAAAATACATTTTGTTTGTGAAGATTGTCATGCTTTGAATTTTTTTTCCTTAACTTTACAGATATTTATGGAAAAGCATTTTTTGCTTTAAAACCATGAATATAAAATTCATGTTTTCTATATATATATTTACACATCTTGAATGGAGCCTGTTTGAAATAAGTGCTACAAAGTTCAGTTCATATACAGTGAAAACCTCTAGCATTAATTACTCCTGAATGTTTGCGAGTACCCAAAATCCTGACATAAAAGCTGTAATTTCTATGCAAAGTAGATAGAATGATTGAGTTATAATTAAAATGGTAATTATACCCTTAATACTCTGTATTTGACTTTTAAAAAAATGTTATGCTCCAAGAAAAGCTATTTAAAGATCAGAGAAAAATGTTTCAAAAATGAATGTATTCAAGACATTCTAGATCTTTTAAAATCCAGTTATTGATTTTTACATGCTTTCATGTGTAGTCTGAAACATTTTCTTCATTTATTTTGGTCGATGGAAATAATAAAAAATCATTGGAACGTGAAAAGCTTAAATGAACGCAATATTCTCCAAGTTGATATTTAACATGATAAATATTTGAAATGTTGGAGGACAGGCGACAGTATTCATTTGCTGACTAAAAGCCTTGCCTTCGTCCTCTTAACTGGGTGACGCCAGGGAAAGAGCCAGTGGTAATTACCCAGCCCTACAGTTCCTCCCTCGCCATTTCGAGATGTGTCACACTGCAGCCTGCTCAGGAAAAATAGGATGTTTCCTTTGATCCCTCATTGACTCCTTAGAATTAAAATGAGAACACCTAAAGCTATACATCAAATGTCAGGAATGACAGCCTGCTGGAACCATATAAATATTTGATGATGAATGGCTTGCTGGAAGGCATAGGAAACGCTGGCCATGGCAGTGGCAACACATGGGATGCTTTGCACTGACACAGCCGTAATTGCACCCACAGCTGCAGGAAGAGGTGGAAGATCCGTGCCTATGCCGTAGGATGCCACAGATCTGAGATGAGACTGTATTGCAGAGCAGGGTTGTTCGCCAACCATCACCAAACTTGTCTTATTCAGCGCACGTGCACACACTTGCCAGTACAGTTATTATGTCCTAACTGGGACTAGGTGCATCTTTATTCACCTTTGAGTTGGTACAATAGCCCTTTCTGCTGCTCGAGTAAGCACTCCTTGGAACAAGGACAAAAGAAGGCCTTAGTAAGCTAAAAGCATTTACAGTAAAATTAGTAAAGTGGTTCAGTCTTAGATGCTTGGGGTTTGGGGAGCATTGTTCGCCAAAAAAAAAAGCCTTTGCCTCCATCCATCTATTTACCCCATGTATCCATCACTTACCTTGGACTTCATGACTTTTCATTCATATTAATCAACAGATACGGCTGGAAGTTTCTCCTTATGTCCCACAAAAAAAAAAGCATCATATGGAGGTTTTAGATCAGACTTATGAAATCTTGTAATTCCTGAAAAATACACAGCAATGATTTCTTGGTTTCTAGCTAGATTTCTCTAGCATTAAAGAGAAAAGAACCAGGGACTTCACTGCTGATGATGTATTTTCTGTTTTTTCCACCTATGTATGGCAGTGAGGAGCCCTGGGCAGACTCTGAAATCGGAGTAAAACTGAAAGATCACTGAAGGAAGTGGGCTTAATTCCTGTTACGTGTGATCCCTCCTTATCCAGTGCCTGATCCAACGTCAAGGACTTGCATTCATCTCGCAAGCAGATAGTCCTTTTACTGACCCACGTTATTCATCTGTTTGCAAAATTTCTCCTGCCTGAGGGCAGGAATGATCACGTTTCCTAGTGTACGCACTCAGTAACATCCTTGGCTCACTCTGCAGCAGGTCATGTCTCTGCCCAGTACTAGGTTGTGCCACCCAAACTCAGCATGATAGATCTTTCTCATGCCCTTATGGTACATACGTGTAATGCTCGGGGTCCCCTCTTCTCCAAGAAGACTAGAAATTGTAGCAGGAGAACAAAAGGGGGGAAATAACATGTCTGAAGGGTACGAAGGAAAGGAGTTAAAGTGTGATAAATGGATAAAACTTAGTAAAGAGCACTTCAGAGTGATTCAGAAGGAACAGTGAAAAGTTGAAGGTGGAAAAAGTCAAAACCAAGCAAGTTGTGTGTAAGAAAGAGTGGAGAAATCTGGAATAAAAAACGGGATAAGGACTATTGTCATCTTTTCTCGCTTTTTGTATAGAGTCATGGAATCATAGAATGGTTTGGGGTGGAAGGGACCTTAAAGATCACCCAGTTCCAACTCCCCTGACATGGGCAGGGACACCTCCCACTAGAACAGGCTGCCTAAGGCCCCATCCAACCTGACCTTGAACACTTCCTGGGAGGGGGCAGCCACAACTTCCCTGGGCAACGTGTTCCAATGCTTCACCACTCATATCGTGAATTTATCCCTAAGTCTAATCTAAATCTTCCTCTTTCCAATTGAAAGCCATTCTGCCTTGTTAAAAGTCCCTTCCCAGCTTTCTTGTGGGCCCCCTTCAGGTATTGGAAGGCCACTATAAGGTCTCCCCAGACCCTTCTCTTCTCCAGGTTGAACAGCCCCATCTCACTCAGCCCGTTCTCATAGCAGAGATGTTCCATTCCTCTGATCTTCTTCAAGACCCTTCTCTGGACCTGTTCCAACAGTTCCATCTCCTTTTGTTGGAGATTCCAGAACTGGACACAGTACTCCAGATGAGGTCTCACAAGAGAGGAATAGAGGGGTGGAATCACCCCTCTCGCCCTACTGGCCCCGGTTCTTTTGATGCAGCCCAGTGTAAGGTTGGTCTCCTGGGCTGTGAGCACACATTGCTGGCTCATGTTGAGCTTCTCATTAATCAGCACCCTCAAGTCCTTCTCTGCAAGGCTGCTCTCAATCATGTCATTCCCCATCCTGTATTGAAGCCATGGATTGCCCCAGCCCAGGTGTAGCATCCTGCACTTGGCCTTGTGTGAATCTCCACACAGGCCTATTTCTCCAGCTTGACCAGGTTCCTCTGGACAACGTCCCATCCTTCTGGTGTGACAACTGCACCACTGTTTTTGCAAGAAGCATTTGTTAAGTTTTTTTCCTGTTGAGCAAGTCTGTTTCAATACCCCATCCCTTGTTTTGTGTGATGGTTTATAGCCTATCTGCCTGCCATAATTGAGAGCTGTTATTTGCAATCCCCTGCAGTAAGTTCTGAGTGACTGATTTTTAGTCATTGAGATTTTTAGAAATAGTACTAGTTAGCAAAAGACATGCTATGAGTGTACATCAATGCCAGTTGGCCCGAAAAAAATGTGTTGGTAGGCATCACTGATAGCCATTAGCTATTTCAAATTTCTACAGATATAGACCGAAATTAAATGCACAAGCAATTTTTTCAAAAGCTTTGCATAAAAAGTTGAACTCATGAAACAGCAGAAATGCTACACTTTTAAAGACACAGGGACTCCAACCCAAAGCTAAATGTTTCTATGGATTTCTCCAACATTTGGCTCAGATTCTAAATTCTTTCTGTATGTAATGCAACTACAGCCTGGCAGGGAGGCTTTTTCAGGGAAAAAGGAAAAGCAAAAACTTCTACAATTATTGGTAATGCTGGATTTAGAAACTGTGTTTTGAAGTGCTTTACCCCTAAAAAGAAAACATGTTGGACTGCATTCTCATCTGCGTACAATTGGACATGTCATGTAGAATTGAATGTAGCTCACCCTATTCTTACTAACTGAGGGTCTCAGCAGCTGTGGTTCCTTTGGCAAAACTAGCATAAACATTTGCTAGTCAATAATATTTTTTTTTTTTCTCCATTTTGTGCTAGTCTATACCTTTTCCGCTGGGTTTTACATTTGAGGCTTTCCAAACTAAAACTCTCAAAGTAGATTGGATTATGCTCCCTTTAAGGAGGTTTGCTAATCTCTTAAGACATTTTTAGAAATGTTTGTGCTATGAATGCTCCTAGATCCTAGACTTTCCTGGTAAAGAACAAGACCGGCAGCGAAGGTGGCTACTTCTCCCTTATTCTTCGTTGTGTAGAATACCTGTGAAACTGGTGCAAGCTGCAAAGATATTTCACTCTTGCCATCGAATCACAGAATCACCAGAATGGAAAAGATCTCTTGGATCATCGAGTCCAAACATTCCTATCTGCCACTAAACCATATCCCTGAGCACCTCGTCTACCTGTCTTTTAAATACCTCCACCTCCTCCAGGAAGTTTTCCAGCCAGTCTTCCCTTAGTCTGTAGCTCTGCATAGGGTTGTTGTGCCCCAAGTGCAGGACCTGGCATTTGGCCTTGTTAAACCTCATGCCACCTCAGTCCAGCGGTCCAACCTGTTCAGATCCCTTTGAAGAAGGGACCCTCCAGCAGATCGATACTACCTCCCAGCTTAGTGTCGTCTGCAAACTTGCTAAGGGTGCACTCGATGCCTTCATCAAGGTCATTGATAAAGACATTGAACAGGGCTGGACCCAGCACTGAGCCCTGGGGAACCCCACTTGTCACTGGCCTCCAGCTGGATTTAACACCATTTCCCACCACTCTCCGGGCCCGGCCATCCAACCAGTTTTCCACCCAGGAGAGTGTGCGCCTGTCCAGGCCAGAGGCTGACAGTTTCCTAAGCAGAATGCTGTGAGAAACTGTGTCAAAGGCTTTACTGAAGTCCAGGAAGATCCATCCACAGCCTTTCCTTCATCCAGTAAGCAGGTCACTTTGTCATAGGAAGCTATCAGGTTAGTCTGGCAAGACCTGCCTTTCATGAACCCGTGTTGACTGGGCCTGATCACTCGATTCTCTTCCATGTGCTATTATAATAGAACTCAAGATCACCTGTTCAATGGCCATGGCCATGTACTGAACCAGAACCAGAATCAGCCCTTGGTCTCCCTAAGCCCAAGCAGGCCTTTTTCTCCTTCAAACAAGTAGTTCTTAATGGCACTGACACTGCTGGCAGCTCCCCAAGGGCTGCCTCCAACCAGGGATGTACAAGTCAATGTCTGCCGTATCCTTCTGGTGGGACAGATATGTACCTCCCCAGAGAGCTTGTGGCTGTTGATTTGTCACCAGCCTGTCCACAAAGCAAACAGCTGAAGCTGGACCCACATGATGGAAAGTGGTTGTCCTCCCTCCTGCAAGATGTGATGGTCCATGTACCCCTCCACCTTCCCAGGAGGACAATCAAGAAGGCAAAATTAGCATCTTAGGCTATTTTTTTTAAAATGCAGGGGGACACAGACGGACAGATGGTTTTATGGTATCATCTCCCATTGATGTTGAATAACTGGTTTTATAGCTGCATTTTGCCTGCGAAGGGCTGGGACAACCTGTGCCATATTGCTGGTGTGCCAACATTGTGATACATGAGAGAGGTTATACCTAGGGTTCTTCAGGCAGATAAATGCAGGAAAAGAAACTGAGACACAGGGATAGCTGCTGCAACAAGACGGTTACTCCTTACTCCTTCTGACTAAGTCTCTTGTGTCTCTGCCAAAAAGCATTAGAGACTTCTGTCCTGGGCATCATGTAACATAAAAGGACAAACTTTCATCTAGTTTGGGGCTGCAATGAGACTGAGTTCTTTGAAGGCCTCCAACCATCTACCTATGCAATTCTGATACTTAAATACCCAAGAAAAGCTCAGGTTATGTCCTTTTTCTGTGGTACAACACTATATTTTGCAATGTCAGTAAATTCCCTCAAGTGTCTCCCAGTTTAGTATCCTGAGAGATTTCCCATCATCCTTGCCTTGGAAGATATAATTGTATCTTATTGGTGAGAGTTTGTTCTGTGTTTTTTTTAGTATGCCTGCACAATAATATTAACGTAATACAAGCAGTAAAGCCTGAGATGCTAAAGTCTGGATAGACAAAACAGGGATAACACTACCACATCCCTGTTAGCCAGTGAATGTTAGTCTTCCAACAGTTAAACCCTATATATGCAAAAGAAACCATAAAATACATGACATGTGGCATAGATTCTAGAAAAACAGTTGTTGAGGTGTGTTGGAAATGTCAGCTAAAAAAAGCCTCCTTAACCACCTTAATATATATAAAATGGCAATCTACAATTTGGCATGACATATGCATATATATACACATATATAAATGAAGTATGTGACAAAATACAGCTGTACCACATAATTTTAAACAACAAAAGTAAGGTTTTCTTATTCTGTTTGTTTTCCAGGTCGCTGGGTCTGTGATAATTTCATTAGCTGCTGAAACACATTTTTACTGTGTTCCAAGGACAATGTTAAGTGCATAGGACTCTTGTTATTGGCAGTGAAAATTAATATCTAGGACATTTCAACAGGATCTGAAAATTTCACTACAAAAGCATGGCAGTGTAATGAATGTAGAGCTAAATGGGATTTAGAAGAGGGGATTTTATTCCATTTTCTGGTGTAAGGAAATCACTTTATTCTGATCACTTACTACTGGTACCTATTCACTGTTAGTACAGCACTGAAACTGAAGAGAGACAAGCGGTTTGATTTGCTTCTGAGAGCCAGTATCTCTGGGCTCCCTGTACAGTCAAGAAAGAGAAATAGTCTCTTCAAGGAAGAGCTGACCAGAATGTGGCCATTACTCAGGGTCTTGCATGGACTGGCCATTGGAAATGGTGTAGCTACTGAAATGTTCACCAAGAAAAAACAGCCCAAAACACTCAGGGTAAAGTGGAGAGTGCTCAGGAGAAGGAAAAAGAACTGTAAGAAAGAAGGAATATAAAGGAAAAAGAAAGAAAGCAAGCCTGTGTTGACTGTGGAGGACGGAGACTCTAAGGTGCAATTGTGTTGCCCAGCCATGTATTACCCAGCCATTTATCAAGATAGGTATCTTGGGGCACAATGCATAAGTGGAGAGAAACCATCAAACAGAAGAAAGTGGTTTTGTGGAGTTCAGGGATGTCTTGAAGGTATACAGCTCTGGTGAGAGGGTCTTTTGGCACTTTGACATGATCATGGAATCATAGAATAGAATCATAGAATCACCAGGTTGGAAAAGACCTCTTGGATCATTAGGTCCAACCATTCCTATCTGAAACAAGAACCACAGAATCATGCTTCCCAGCTCAGTGACCTTGCAGAATACTGTCTGCATCACAAAAAAAAAGAAAATGTGCTCATTTTAGCTGTCACTGCTGTGCGGGCAAATTATTATTATTATTATTATTGCATTACTTCACAACTAACCAAATGTTAAAATGCAGCAGATCACCCCCATTTCTCTGCTAAGAGATATGATGGATTTTCCTTCTCTCTCCCTCTTCTCCCTCTCTCTCTCCTTCTCTTTTTTTTTGTTTCGTTACATCAGTTTCTTTTCTAAACAGACACAGAAGTTGTTGTATCGGTCAGACCAGCACTACTCAGCCTTGGCAAGGGAAATCGTTCGTTTTAATGTTTTGTCAGTTGTAATCAATAAAAGCAAGTCTAATGCTTTTAAGTTCCTGTCTGAGGTTTCCTTCCATTTATCCTTCAAAGTGCAGGAGTTATACCTGCAGCATATAACTCTGCAATGAGGAAGGAATAAACAGCCAGCCAGAGTGGGGAGTGTGTTATGTGTCCATTTTCTCACACACACACACACACACACACACACACACACTTTCATGCCCACGCACTCTGAAAAGAAAAAAAAACAAAAACAACACTGCTGGAGGAGACTTTGCCAACCTGCTACTCACCTGTGAAAATGAACTACCCAGATTAATTACCTGACAAAAGCTGGACAACGGCTGTCAGCTCAGAACAAGACTAGTGTGTCAATGAGAAACAAAGCCGAAGACATGTTGGAAGGGCTTTGTGTGCATCCGGTTTCTTTTTTTTCTCCTTTTCTCTCTCTTCTAAGAAATCTCCCCACTGTTTCCATCACTTATTATTTGCCTTACAGTGATGCCAATGCCCTCTGGTCCAGGAGCACACCCATCTTGGGATAAACTCTGTGCAGACATGGAGCAAGAGTCTTGCTAACTGCAAGGCTACACAATTAGAACAGAACCAGGAATACTAATGAGGTGGCTGCCATATTAACCACTGCCACCAATATCACACGGATGGTGGTTAAATTGAATATAGCTCCATGATCTTCATGTTGATTGAAGCTTTTTACCATTTCTAATTACCTTGGAGGTCCCAGAAGTGCTACCAGGAGCAGGCACTTTTTCTCCTGGTGTGTAGCAGGAAGATGCCCTCCCATGCTCGTGTTGCCGAGTGTAGGATTCGGCTGCTATCAGGGCCAGTGGGGCCAGTGCTGGATGTAGCAGGACTGTTTTACTGCTTGTCCCCCTGAACTGCCTAGGTCACAGCTGGACACTATGCAGGGTGAAGGAATGGGCAGGACAGTCCTAATCCCATGGTAAGGCTGGCCATAAATTTAATTAAACAGCACTTTGACCACCACCTATATTAAAGAAGTCACATGCATGGCTTCACCAAAATGTTCCTGTGTTGCAGATTGGGAAAGGGGACAGAAACTCAACCTGAATTCCTGAGCCTCCACCCACCCCCTGCCCTGACCATAGTGCAAACAATATTAAGAGATGCTGCAGTTTGAAGCCTATATACAAACTTGGGGAGGGTCCTAATACTGCAGTTGAAATATTTGCAATGCAGGCAAGGGTGACCTGGAGTTGGCAGTGAGTGCATAAATCACTGCTCAGGCTGGAGCTGCCTGAACTGCTACCCCATCCATTACACCTCCAGTTGTTTGCAAAGCCTTTTTCCACCCGAGGGGAATTTTCAGTCAGATTCTTTTAGAAATTCTCAGATTAATTTGATTTTTTGGGGGGTGAGGCAGGGGGATTTAAGTGAGGAATTTTTTTGTTTGTGTTTAGTTCTCCCCTCCAAGCTGCCTTTCATTGCACATTTACTAGTTCTGGAAGACAACACCCTGCTGACACTTAGAGAAGCATCAGTGAATAAAGTCTGTTGTACAGGCTGCAAAGCCATCTGGACTTTCTACTGAAAAGGTTGGACATGGTTTTAGGCAAGATTTTATCACATCTAAAAAAAAAACTTCTGCACTCAGTACCTCTTCCAAGGTTGATGTCAGATATTTTCTTTCTTTTGTCGGCTGCTAAACAAAAAAATTGACAAACAGTTGGAAGGCAGTAAGGATGGAGATATAAATCTCTAGAGGAAGCTTTGTCAAAGGTAGTGGAGTATAAACAAAAAATAAATTAGTTTTGGTGTTATCAGAAACTGGACAGACTTCAATTTGTATAATAGTTTGTCTGGGTTTCCAGACCACCTAGACAATGCTTCTGTGAGTCTAAGCACAGATTTACTTGACAGAAGGAGTGGGGGAAATGGTTAAACACATAATCACAGGAGGAGAAGGGATGAAGAAAGACAGGAAGACAAAGGTGCAGTGGTAGACAGCCTTGAAATCCTTCACTTTTTTGCTTTAACCACTTTCAGGGGCTCCAAGCCACATTTTACCTTGCTGTCTGTATTAGTCAGCTCTTGTACCCAAGAATTTTGTGTAGGCCTTTCATGCTACATACCCAACTCCAGGTTTTGGTAGGATGGTTTCATAAATCTAAAATAGTAGTGCAAGACTAGTGCACCAGCTCATCCTTGCTGAGGAGCACTGAGAGCAGAGCTGGAGAGAGAAACATGCTGAAAGTAATTTATTGGAGTGCCCTTTAGGTTATATGCATATTAGCAAGTGAGCTAACATCCAGCAATTACCTTAAAAACACTAACCAATGACTCAGTTTTATTTATTGAGAGCTGAGTGTGAAGCTGGGTATTCCTCTATTCTCTCTGGAATTGCTGTCTGAATTTTGGGACATTCTTTCTTACCCTGTGGCTGTATACAGGAGCCCAGATGTGTGATGCTAGACACCTTAGAGAACCTTAAAGATATCCTTCCAGAGGTATGGCGTGTTGATAAAAGACCTCATTGCTGAGAGACCTCATTGCTTTCTACAACTACCTAAAAGGAAGTTGTAGAGAGGAGGGAGATGGCCTCTTCTCCCAAGTGACAGGGGACGGGACTAGAGGGAATGGCCTCAAACTCCACCAGGGGAGGTTTAGACTGAACATTAGGAAAAAATTTTTCATGGAAAAGGTCATTGGGCACTGGAACAGGCTGCCCAGGGAGGTGGTTGAGTCACCTTCCCTGGAGGTGTTTAAGAGACGGGTGGATGAGGTGCTGAGGGGCATGGTTTAGTATTTGATAGGAATGGTTGGACTCAATGATCTGATGGGTCTTTTCCAACCTCGTGATTCTATGATTCTGTGACTTATTCATATTTGAATTGCACCCTTTTTTTTGCTGTAAAGGAAGAATTCTATTCTTCACATTCTATTTCTTATCTTTGGCACTGACTTAACTAAGCAAAATATTAAAGCTGGGAGTGTCTCAAGTTAATCATCAACTATATAGGAATAAATATATTTACCTCTCTGACATGGATTTTAAAGGGTTTAGTCAATTTGTAGGTAAGCTCCTTTGAGATTTTTATTTGTGTATTTAAATAAATTGAAATGATAGTTTTTATTTAATTACTGGGTTGATCCATTCATTCTTTGCCTTTTCTTCCAAGAAACTCTTATTTTATTGATTGTAGTGGATAAATCACTTGAAGCAATTTTCCCATGATGAGGAAGTTTTCTTAGAGTTTTTAATTGCCATAAAAAAATCTGAGCTATAAGTGAAAGCTGTAACATTGTACTTATCTCTGGGCAGACCCTTTCCACCCCTCTCACAGGTATGGCCCCAAAGGAAGTTCATGCTGTGGAGGACAACCAGTGCACTGCAACTCCACAGTCCCCTGGCCCCGTGCTCAGTCCTTTGCTGTGCTCTTCCTCAAAGACATATCTGCTGAGCAATGGGTTTTGCCCAAGAGTGTTTGAAAAGGCTATTACCAAGCTTCTAGATGTAGACACTTGGTTAGGAGTTTCTTGAGTGAAGATCGAGGGGAGAGTAATGGGGAAGTAATGTTTGTTTTTTACAGTATAGGCCAAAAGTAATGTTGAATTTTTAGCTTACGTGCACATTCTCAGCAGATATAATTCAGATATAATTCCTCCTGTTTGTCCAGTAAGGGTCAGTAAGTCAGGGAGGGACAGGTTTTAGCCCTCACCCCAGGCACACACTAATCCCAAAAGGCTTTGTTGGTTGCTTGAGGGGCAATCGGGATTCATCAGAAATCACAGTTCTGCCTCTCCTGGCACAAAGCCACTGTAGTTGATGATTACTGTCCCTGCTAATTACACATTTGAGGAGAAGCCCACAGAAGAATGAGGTAACATGAAATGTAGATTGCCTTAGCGCCCCTCCCAGCCACGAGAAAGGTTGTTAGCAAGGTTACAGCCATATTTCAAGAATCATTACAGCAAATGACAGCAAGATCTTTAACAACAAGAAAGGAAAAATACCAGTGTCTGTATAGTAATTGCCACGCAATGTATTATATGCCTTGCTCTGCAGTGATTCAGAAAGTTGAATTGTGCAGTGCCTTGCTGGGATCAGCAGTTCAGAATAGATTAAATTTGTTTTGGACACTGCCTGCATTCTGCTTTATCTAACAAAGCATATGTGTGATGGGGAAGGCTCTTAATTGTGCAGCCCCTTAATGAAAACCATAAACACACAGGCGTAGATTTTCCAAGTGATGCTCAAGGGATTTGAGCAAGCACTGTTCTCTCCCTGCTTTGAACATTTACCCAAGAGCTGCTAACTGGTTAGGCTTTTGGAAAAGAGTGGACCTCAGACAGCCTAGAGTATTATATGTGACAAGGGTTTTGCCACCTTTAGTTTCCAAAAGATATTCAGGTTAATGCACCTCAGAAAGATAAAGGGAGGAAACAGAAAACAGAAAGACTGAAATTTCTCAGATAAAGCATTGATTTTATTAAAGAGTGATGGCTCATAATATGAATCTAAAATCTATTTTTTATAGAAAGCATAAAAGCCTTTTTACAAAGTTAGCCATTCCTAGGCACTGGTGGCTTTATTGAGCTTTTATCTAGTTAAAGAAAACCCATTCATGCTAATTTAATATCTGTTCTGTACAACAGCTTGACACCTGAGGCTTGTCCTAAAGCAGGCACAAGGCTGTAAAGCGAAAACTACTTCATTGTTTTGAATTATTCAGCACTTGCAGCCAACCTTATGTGTGCCTCTGTAGGAAGAAAGCTTTTGGGTTAAGGATCAGTAAAAGAAAAGAAGACAAACAACCCCTCCTTTCTGGGGTTTGTTAGCAGGTGCAGTATTGACTTCAAGAATGATTCTGCAAAATTGGTGTGGACATTCTTCATTACCAGAGTAATAAATGCAGAGCTGTACTCAGAAGAAGCAAAGCTAGAAACTTAGCATGGCCTCCTTTAGGGAACAACTGTTAATGTCGGTGGAAAAGCTTGTTTCCTCTAAATTCATTGAAATGGTACTTATTGGTAGCATCTTTTTAGAGCAAGATGAATGCAGACAGCAATGAATCAACCACAAACAGAGGGGCTCATCTGTTAGCATCCTAACATTAACACAGTAATGCGAATTTAAAGATTCTAATTAAACCTACATACAAAGTGTTTTCCCACTAAATAAAAACCCATACTTTTTGGAGGAACAGGGGCATTTGGATTTGACAGCATTCTCTCTTTCAATAGTATGCTTATTTTATGTGTTCTACTTTCTTTCAGTCACTCCAGGGGTTTCTGAAACAAACAAAAAGATGCATTATATTAAGTTTGGTTGATTCCCTGTAGCCAAAGAATATATTGAGAAAATAGACCAATTATTTTCACTGAGCTCTTAGAATGAATTTCTGTTTTATCATTATACTTCCTACTGTTGCTACAAATTTCTTTTGAGATACTTAACATTGATTAATCTAACTTATGGGATCACATAGTAGTACCTATGTGCAGATTCAGAAGCTTTTTCGTTGTAGCAGAATTTACATCACTGGTATCAGTTTCTAAATTTGTCCATCCCTCTCCACATGCTCCATCAAAACTTAGTTTCACCCCCATTTCAAACTTGATATTCGTGTGAAAACAAATCACAGAATCATATAACAGCAAGAGTTGGAAGGCACCTCCGGAGAACATGCAGTCCAATCCCCCTGCAAAAACAGGTTTATCTAGAGCAGGTTGCACAGTAATGTGTCCAGGTGGGTTTTGAATATCTCCAGAGAAGGAGACTGCACAACTTCCCTGGGCAGCCTGTTCCAGTGCTTTTTCACCCTCACAGTAAATAAGTTCTTCCTCATGTTCAGGTGGAACTTTCTGTGTTCCAGTTTGTGTCCATTGGCCCTTTTTCTGTCACTGAGCACCATTGAGAAGAGTCTGGCACCATGTTCTTGACACCTGTCCCTTAGATATTTGTAAGCACTGATAAAGTCCCCTCTTCTCCAGGCTAAACAGACTGAGCTCGCTCAACCTTTCCTCATAAGAGAGATGCTCCAGTCCCCTGATCATATTTGTGGCCCACCACTGACTCTCTCCACTAGTTCCTTTCTTTTTCTTCAAATGGGGAGACCAGAACAGAACACAATACTCCAGATATGACCTCACTAGGACAGAGTTGTGGGGGAGCATAACTTCCCTCGACCTGCTGCCCACACTCTTCTTGATACACCCCAGGACACCATTGGCCTTCTCGGCCACGAGGACACGTTGCTGGCTTATGGTTAGCTTGTTAACCATCAGGACTCCCAAGTCCTTCTCCACAGAGCTGCTTTCCAGCCAGTCAGCCCCTAACTTGTGTTGGTCCGGGGGCTTATTCCTCCTGAGGTGCAGAACCCTACAATTGCCTTTGTTTAACTTCATTAGGTTCCTCTCCACCCAATTTGCAGCCTGTCCAGGTCTTGCTGAATGGTAGCACAGCCTTCTCATGTGTGAGCCACTCCTCCCAGTTTTGTATCATCAGCAAACTTGCTGAGGATATACTCTGTTCCCACATCCAGGCCACTGATGAATATATTGAACAAAACTGGGCTGAGTGCTTACCCCTGGGGAGCGCTGCTAGCCACAGGCTTCCAACTGTACTGCACTGCCAATGACAAAAAAAATGCGATATTTTAAGAAAAAGTTTGGTGAACAGTGGCAAAATACCTCTTTGCTATTCATAGCTTAAGAACTTAAAGTTTACTGGGACACTTTTGGGTTCCCTTGTAAAAAAGTTTCAGACACATTGAAGGACTTTTAGCTTGCATTTAGACACTTAAGGAACATCAAAAGTGATACGTCTACTGCAGTCTTTATCATTGCTGAAGTATATGCTGGATTTATGAACCTCACAGACCTCACATTCATTAGAATAGGGTTAAATCTAATGCCCAAAGAAGTAATTCGGAAACCTCCCAAACAGGAGTGCAGAGATTCACCAAGGGAGGACCTTAACTCCGAATTCTGCCTTTGTCTCATCTTTATATCTCCATGCATGCTGTATCCTCCCAAACTCAGGACAGGGTGTGGCTATCATTTTCCTAAAGCCATAAGTTTACTGGGAAACCCAAAAAACCAAATAAGTGGAAGAAGGAATTTTCTATTCTGACTCCCACTCTGAAATCTTCTGGGGCATTTTGTCATTCTTTCATCTGCTGCACAGGGACAATCTTCAAATCCTTCTTCACATAGCAGCCATCACAGTGCTGATATTTAGTGAATGATCACTAATGATATAAGTAGTGGTGTGGTGGCAAATATGTTTTGTGGGGCTTGTGAAATTAGCAGTGCAATCAGCCTCCAGCCAGGGTGAGGGGAAGAGAGAGAAGTAGCCAACAAATAATCCCTCTGAGCCCAGGAGCCCATTTCACAGCCTGGATGAGTTGGCCCAGTCAGCTGAGGTCAGCCAAGCCACTTCATGAATGCAGAGCAAATTTGGGACATTTGATGATTACAGAAATAAGGAATTCACTGTGGTAGCTCAGCATGTTATGTAGCTAAAACATTTGTAATAGGACTATGAACAGATGCGGGGGACAAAAGCGATTCTTTTGATGGAATCAATAGGAGCAGTTGATCTTTGCCATCAGTATGATAAAAAAAGCCATGAGGATATTCAGTGTCAGGAGCATGTTATTGGAGTTTTCATTAGAAGCTCAGAGTGGGAGTGTGTGCTCAGCTGCTACCTGTATCTCCTCTGAGAAGCATGAACAGAAGACCCCCTCTGAATCAGGATGTACACAGGATATGAGAGCATGGTCAGCTGAAATGAAAACATATAACCGGACAAAATAAAACCACATCCATCTAAGATAAAACAAAGCCCATATACGCTGGCCCTGAAGGATAAGCCAAAACCAGGCATAATGATCAATACTGCAGGAGTTATGATCAGAGAGAAATAATTACAGCACATCTCAAGGAAAGAAGCATGATGAATTCCCTGGCAGTGCCTTGTTCTTTGAGTAATACTCTGTAAATGTCTGTGCATGCTGAAGGAAGGCTGAGTTATGATGAGCTGTGGCCTGCAGCCTCCAGTCTCGCTGCAGAAGTCTTTGCATGAGCCTGCTTGCAGAGTCTTATCATCGTCACTGCCAATTGCCTCACCATTCCCTTGAGAAGTGGGTAAAAATCATCCCCTTGTACCTCTGGAGAGGTGGGACTCAGGGCAAAACAAGTGGGTGCCAGGAAGCAGGGCAAGGAATGCACCCAGCCTGCAACCCACTGCCCTACTTCTTTCCGCAGGTCACCCCTGCCTGTCCCTTCCTCTAGGTCCTCATTCAGCCCTTTCCACCTTGCTGGAGGAGCTCCTGCCAACAGCTCTTGATGCTAGAAGACTAATTGTAGAGGGCATCCCACAACCCTCAGCTATTCCTCTTCTCAAGGCTGCATCTTGAAGGTGATGTAGTACCTGGGAAGAGCCTGACTAATTCATTGGCTCAAGGGTACAATCACTTAGTGATGAATCTCCAACTAGCTACAGCAAACTTATTTACAAGCCTGGGGAAAAGTGTGTTGTGTAGCAATTTGCTACACACCCTGACCAGGAGCAGTGCCCCAGGGCTGATATTCTCTGTGCTATGTTTTCCTCCCCTCTTGTTTAGACAGTGAATTTTCTCCACAGGAAAAAATACAAATTCCTGCTGTCAGTGAGCACGTGTACTCCCTTCGGCCAGTACAAAGAACTAAGTGTCCATCTCCTTTTATCAGTGAAGGGAGTTGTGAACTTAATTCAACCCAATCCCCATTCATCGTGTTCAACATTTACCCCCAATGTCAGTAATTTTCTGGGAAATAAAGTACTTGGGAGACAGGAGAAGCAGAGCCTTTGGTGATGTCTGTATAGCAGAATATTTCTTCCCATCCATATGCAAATCTAACCTTTTTGATATTTCAACCCTATAAACCCTAAGACAAGATTTCAATAGAAAATGTTTACTAAAGGCTTTCTCCTTTATAATCTATTGATTTTAATATCCTTAATACTCCCGTTGAATGTCAGTTTTACCCTGAAGACTCCCACTGCAAACTTGAACACATTTAATTATTTATACCATTTGAAGTATTAGTGCTGAGAAATGACTGAAAGTTTTTAGCTCTGTGATGGCATGGTCTAAAGTCTGATTTTCCTTTGTGAATAACACAAGTAATTTCATACGGTAATCAAGGGCAGATGAATACTTCAGACAACACAGTGCACTTTTAATAGTAATGACATCTATTTTTCATTTTTCCAGCCGCCTTGTATATGTTAAATATAACTCATTAAGTACTGCAGGATCTCAGAGGTTTTTTTGCAGTGAAAAGTGTAGCATTGTTTTCTTTCTTCTGAACAAGTAACTGATGCTTCCACCAGTGACAGTAGGCATTTAGGCAATGTTCATTGTTTGAGTGGAACTGAGAGCAGATTTGCCCCTCAGACTGGGTCTGTCAGTCTTGTTTGCCTTACTCATATCACTCACAAATTTAGCAAGACCAAGCAAAGTTTTGATCACAAAGAAATTGGCTCCAAGACAAGTATTGTCTGTACAGAACAATATATGTGAGGACATATGGAGGGTAAGATTTTGATAACAGGCAAACCAAAACAGGGGATTCAAAAGAAACTCAATACCTGGAAGACCGGTTCTTCCTCAGAGTCATGGCTTTTCCTCACAAAACTCAGGCAAAGCTACCGTGACCAAGCTCACCCTCGGCTTGGGCCTGAGCATGGGCATGCTTGAACTCCCATTCTTGCCGAATGATCCTTATTTGGAGCATCTTAAGTCAGGCATATTTTCACTAGCTTTATCGACATTTACATCAGACCCCAGTTTTCCAAGGAAATTTAACACCCATTCATAAGTCCTCCCTAGGTCCAGCACTTGAGTGACATTTGAGCACTTGTTCTTCCATGTGCCTTGGTAAAAATTTTCAGAGTTCTGCCTGTATCTTTTTATTTTCTTCTGCTCTGTTTCCCTGCCCCAGGCTGCCATTTCTGTGGTATTACATGATCAGAGCAATTGCACACACCTCTGTTAATTGTGCTAATATTTTTCTTTCACGAGGCAAGATCTTACTCTTCCTTCTTTGTTCCCATCTTCTGAAATTTTCCCTTTTTCTACTACCAACCTAATATTCAGTCAGCAGGTGCCAAGATGTATTTGGCTCCTGTATTTACTCCAGATGGAGGCTTTTATTTTCACTCCTAACTGGCAACAGCGACTGTGGTATCACCAAATGCAACTTTTCTCTGAGGTTACCTGTTTTGATAATAGAGAATAACAAAAGAATAGCTCCTTTTGTCTACAGTTTTAAAGTTATTTATGATGACAGATAACAGTCTACCTTGTATCCCAAAGGTTCAACATTTGGATGATTGTGATGGCTCACAATTGCCATTAATAGTTGGATATTTCTGGTTTTTATCCCATCAGGAATGATCATCTGGATATCTTTTAGAAGCCTAGAATTATTGTTTAATAGTAAAGCAAGAGAATCTCTGAAATGAAATCTATGATTCTAAACTGAGCAGGGGTAAAAGTACCAACTCTTATCTCCACCATATCTGTCCTGTATGCATTAGATATATTTGTGACTAGTTTCCTCTTTGTAAAAACTTTGAAGTCCAGTTTAAAGATTCTCTATAGGCAGAAATTCTGTCACTGATTTCAGTGTGCATGAGTGGATCAGGCCAAATAGCTGCTGTGTGTTAGAGAGGAAGGCAGCCCTCTGTATCTCTTGTAACTCATGGGTATAGGTCAGGAAGCTAACCCCACCCCAGTTCTACCACCAGAACAGCTTTCAGGGGTAGATTATTCAAGGCCCTGCAATTACGCTGCATTACAAGTATCAAACCTCAGGGTACCAAATCCCTTCTAGGATTGAGCTGTGTATCTATTGACTTATTACTTTTCTCCATCTGCAGAAATAGACCCTTGCTGTTCCTCCTTTCCATTGTATTTTGGAATATCCATTTGGAAATTCGGGGCAGTATGATAGCCTATAAATGACCTCTCAGATTAAATACTATGTTTCTGGTTGGTTTTCCTGCATCCTACATATATTCATGTATGTCAGTACTTTGCTTTTATTAATTTCACTGGCATCCTTTTGGGCAATGGATTCAAGATGAAAAATATTCGCCTGACTTATTTTAGCTAAGAGGCTTCACATTTAATGGATTTTCTGTTCTTTAATGTCCCAGGTCGCACCTTGAGATCAGCAAATACCAAATTCCTTATCGTCCCTAATGTTATCTGAAGTCATGTCGTTATTTTGCCTTTAGTGAGTCTCTTTGCTTCTGGCTTTGGAACCTACTGCCAAATGAAGTAAAGAAAGCTCTGACTGGAGGGATTTCTAAATCCAAAGTTAAAAGTTATTTGTTCTATTTAGCATTTTTAAAATGATTCTTTTAGGAATTGCATTTGCCTCTAAGCTAATTAACTCTTAATGAGTGCAAAATGCCCTGGGATGTAGATTTGGAGGGTATGCTAGAAATGCAGGCATGGACAGGACTGCAGTACTGCAGAAGATGGAATTTGTGATTTGATTCTTTTTTTAAACGATGGTGCAGATAGTTTTATTGAGATACTCTCTTTTTTTTTTTCTTTCTTTCTAGTCTAAATAAAGCTGATCAGATTTTCAGTCCACCATATGGGACCCAGTTATATCAATCCTGCAAATACACTTTAGTTTTCCGTTATGGATGAAGTCACCCTTCAGTAGGGAAAACAAGTTTGGAAACAAACTTTCATATTATGAAAGACAAGCAGTGTTCCAGCACTGAGCGCTTAGCCAGAGCATCAGGAAATCAGAACACCTGGCTGTGCCTGGCTCCATGCTATTCCCCTGGACCAGTCCCTCACCCTTTTAGAGCCTTCACTCATTCATCTGTAAAGCGACTGTAATTGCATTTATATCACAAGGGTGCTTTGATGCTTGACAAATGAGAATTGACCCAAAATTCATCCTTCAGAAGAACCATGTGAGCCTTGCTCATGGTGGTTGTGGACAATTAGATTAGAAGAGGTATAAATGCAGTCAAAGTGAAATTCCATTTAGGAACTGTCAAACTGTTCTTGATAATTTTTCTTAGTTTTTATCTAATTCTAGTGTAGAATTTTGCATGCATCTCCCAGAAAGGGTTTATACAGCTCCTTCCTTCTTTTGCAGCAAGCCAGCACATTTTATTCCATGTTATACTAAACTGTCTTTTTGGGCAAATGGTTCATTCCCAAAGCAATACCTTGGAAAGCTGCAGTTAGTAAAACAAAGAAAAATTATTGTGTCAAAAAAATCCTATTTCCTATGTACTTGAGCAAATTAGAATCACTTGCAAAAAAATATACCCAGTTTTATGAAAACTATGTTGCTTAATTGTTGTTATGTTTTATTTAAATAGGGGGGTTTATATTTGCCATAATAATGTTTAAAAAATTGACCTGACTTTCTACAACAAACTGTAGAAACATATGGTATACAGCCTGCAGAGGCTCTCAGTGGCAGTAGTGTTACCAATATTTGTGAATCAGATTCTGCTTTCCTCTACAAAATAGCAGTGTGTTCTCCCAGTTTAAAATATTGTGTTTTCACCAACATGTTTTCATCAACATTAACAGTTTTAGGAGAAAAAGAATGGAAATTATCTTCTTAAATACATTTCCTTACTTCTGCTTGGCTGTGGATCTTTCAGGATGAGTGTCATCCATGTCTGCCATGAACCCACTTAAAGAAACCAGACGAATTCAAGGGGAGGCTGTTTTACCAGGACCTCCCCCAGGAGAAAAACTGGAATTGTTGCTTGGTCAAGACACTTTTCCTAACAAAGGCACGGTCACACTCAGAGCTAGCCAGGTTACAGGATGCCAGGAGGTCTCCTGTGGGCACCCCAGAGTAAGCTCCAGCCACTAGGATCTGCTCCCAGAAGAATTTGTAGGTATAGTTTGGTTTGCCACAAGAAATTAAATTATTAAAAAAGAATAATCCTTTGGATCTTACTTTTTTTATGTTTAGACTTGCAAAGCACTCTAAGAACAAATCATGTTCACAGTGTTCCTCTGACTTATCTCTGATGTATGCTTGAAAGGTTCTGTGCCAAACAAAGTGCAGAGATTAAGTAAATGAAAAGATAATAAATGGTGCAGCAGGGAAGTGGTCCAAGTAGTGGTGTTCTCAGGAGCAGCAGAGCTGTTATAGGTTCACAGTCATCCATATTTGTCTGCAGAGTTCACTTTTAGAGCTTTTACTCTGCTTGGCTTCAGTAACCAGCTTCCCAGAAGTCTCCCTCGTGGCTGGACTCATTCAGACCTGAGGATTCAGACCACACAGTCTCTACAGAGACCAGACCATGGGAAAACATGACCTTTCAACAAATCTGCTGTGTTCAGGAGGAGACATGGCAGATTGCTGCCTCAGCACTACTGCACACCAGTGAACCTGTGCAAGCAACATCTTTGGTATGATATGCAAGCAGAGGTTCCCCTCCCTTTCTTCCCAATGGCTTTAAAGGACTATTGCACTCCTTTGATGGCACTAAACACAGCCTAGACTCCTTAGCTGATCATTTTACCCCAGCAGCAATGCATAACTAAAAACTCATCTTGAATGCAGAAATAGGTGGTCCTTACCTATAACACAGGCCTCAGCTCAGCTCTCAGGCTTCAGTGGGCTAAATTTCAGCGGAGTCATGGAAATAACTGGTTTGGTTGGATGCACATCCCCCTTTTCAGCTCACTACAATAACATGCTTTAAGAACTAACAAATTTCCTATAAACTGAACCAGGATCAACAAGTAGGAGGAAGGAAAACAGTCATCCTTGAAATCTTCTCCCTTTACCAGTAATCCTAACCGATATGACTCTTAGCTTTAATTCTGCTACTTTAGTCATTTCTGAGAAGGATGTGGATAGTCGACAGAGAGGTACTTCTTTTATCTTTGCTCAGGTAGGTGGTGCCTAATTTTAAAAGGGACCCCTCAGCAGTTGTCAGCAGGTGACTAATCTACAGAAATGCCCAGGTTCTTCAATCAACAAAGTGAAAAATTTCTTTCTAACTGTGTCTTTCAGGATTTTGCCGATTCTGTATACCAAATGGTTGCGCAGAAGTTCCAGGAGCTGACAGACAATTTCACTTCCATGCATGCACGCCACAAAACTCTTGCAGGCATTGTGATGACCAAAGGTAAGAGATCCTCTCATTTATTTTCTTGTGGCATGTTTCATGGCTAAGTAATACATTATTTACCTGGTCCACAGTATTGAAGGATGCCTTTACTCCTACACAGAAATATAAATAGCAATGCAGAGAAAAGAAGCATTAAATATTTACACTTCAAGTAAGTTCACACAAAAAAATATTGGCAACAGAGGTAATGGTCTTTTAATAAATATGTCCATACATTGCGTTGTTTACAGGACAAAACGCAGTTCTGTCTGATTTTGCATTTCCTAATATATGGGTTAATTATCAATAAAAAGTTGCATTGTTTATCAGTTGCCTTTATGGATCTGGAAAAAACAGAGTTCTTGTTGTACAAAACTACCATAAACCTTGTTTTAGACTGACAACAAAGTCCATTTCCTTTCTAAGCAAAAGATGTGAACCCAGACTATAAGTAATTTTAATTCTGCTCTGCTCTAACCATGGGAAATACTTAGGCTTATCAGCAGGGCCAAATTTTTATATTCATTCCTTTTACGATTTAACTAATGGACATGTACTATACAGAAAGCTTTAGTCCTTTGATGAAACTGTTGCACAGATGGTTTTCTTTGTGAGCATACCTCAGTTGGGGCACCTCATTATTTACGAGGATGTCAGCAGTGGAGATGCTGCTATGAACTTCATTCTCACCCTGATGCGTGGAGCACTGGATTGAGTTTAGAATTGAAAGAATAAGCTCAGAGGGGAAAGGCACGTATAATTCATTCAGACTTATCTTACTCTTTCTTTTCAACAATTACATAGCTAGATTCAATGGGGACATTTGTGAATATTGCGAGGCAGAATTATCTGCTGGATCTTTTCCAGCCACAGAACTTAAAATACAGCTAAGATTTATGTGCAGAGTAACTTAGTCTCCTCCTTTCTGATGTGAAAAGAGTGAGAAAGCCTCTCTTGAAATTAGAAGTACAGCAGTTGACCTAGGAGTCTTTTTCACCTCTGGCTGCAAAAGAACTGCTCCTCAGCTGAATTTCTTATTTTGCTTAATCTGCTTGGTTTTGTTAATTTTTATATTACTTTGGGATCTGGAATAATGGGTAAGACTTCTGTTTCTTAAGTACTGCAAAGACTTAATGTTGTACAAATGCAAAACATAGTGTAGAAGTCCTATAGACCACAGGAGACATACTTAGCACCAAGAAAAATAAAAGGGAGAGCACATTTTACTTCGGGAATGATATCCACTAGACGCAGCACACCTGCTGCCTTGTCATAGTTCAGTTTCTGATGTTGCACTCATCAGATTTAAACAAAGTACTGTATGCCAGTTGCCCACCAAAGCTACACTATCACTCTCCTCCTCAACTGGACAGGGGAGAGAAAATATAACTAAAGGCTTGAGAGTCAGGGTAAGGACAGGGAGAGATCATTCGCCAGTTACTGCCATGGACAAAACAGACTTGACTCAGGGATATTAATTTAATTTTTTACCAATCAAATCACAGTAGAACAATGAGAAGTAAAACCAACTCCCTTGGTCCTCAACTCAACTTTACTCTGGATTTCTCTGGCTCCTCCTCCTGAGTGGCAAAGAGGGATGGGGAATGGGCATTGCAGTCAGTCCATCACATGTTGTTTCTGTTGCTCCTTCTTCCTCAGCAGGAGGACTCCTCACACTCTCGCCCACCTCCAGAGTGGGATCCCTTCCACAGGAGGCATTCCTCCACAAATTTCTCCAACATAGGTACTTCCCACAGGCTGCAGTCCTTCATGAATACCTCCAGTGTGGATCCCTTCCACATGTTCTTTCCACGGGGTGTAATCCAAAAATGGACTGCTCCAGTTTGGATCCCCAACAGGGATGCATGTCATGCCAGAAAACTTGCTCCAGTGTGGGCTCCTTTCTTCAGGTGCCCACAGGTCCTGCCAGGATCCTGCAGGATCCTCCAGGTCCAGGCAGGCGTCCCACGAGGTTACAGCTTCCTTTGGTCATCCACCTGGTCCAGTGTGGGCTCTTCCATGAATTCCTTCAATCTGTCAGCCATCTAATTTGTCAATACCTTACTGGTTTTGTGGAGCCTAGAACAGAAACTCACAGATATGAGGTGATTCACAGAAGATACAAAGCTAGAAGCAGACTTGCCTTGGTACATTTTTGAGGAAGATTTGAGTTCCTTCCAGCACTAGAATGTCTGCCAACCATGGCAAGATGAATCATTTGCTATTTGTGTCATTATTTTCTGTAGTGAAGTTGTAGATTTTTGGTCTGTTCCCCGCCATCATTCCCAGAGATAGCAAGGATCTCAACACACTCTGTCAAAAATGTCTTAAACAAGTTATACATATATAAAACATTCAAATAAGTATTAGTTCATCTCTTCTTAACATAGAATTTGGCACAAAATGCTTAGATCTATGCCAGAAATTTATTAATGACACCAACAAAACCAAATCTGGTAATGTCTTGTTGTATTTGGTACCATACACAATGATAACAGCCAAAATTTATTTGGTTTTACCTTCACTGCAATTTAATGTCATCCTGACTTGAAACGGATTTTTTCTGTGCTTGTACAGTTTTCAGACAAAGCAGGTAAAAAGCACAATGTGATTCCCTGATAACTGCTGTTAAGATAATACAAAATCTTTACAGACAAAACAGAAGTGTACAAGATTGGTTTTCTTTCGCTGAACTCTGACATTTTTTCTGCCATTTCAGTTTCCCAGGGAAACCAAAGAGAGTTACATTTGGGCTCTATAATTGACTTATGCTTTAGCACCCAGGGCAAATTCCAAAGTAGAATAAAGAAAAAAATGTAGAAAATTACATTATTGACTGACTGTGGATGTTCCACAGTACATTGCTAGTCAGAAAAAAAGGCAGTAAAATGTACTTAGATATGCTTTCTTCTGAATTATGATGAAAAGTTAAAATCTCAATGCATTTTTGTGAAAGTAAGTTTTCAAAACATTTGATTGGTAGACATCAAGATAACCTTGAAAAACTGTGCCTAAGTAGGAACAAATTATCACACTGGATACCAGCTGATGTGATGTTAACTGAAGTAATGTAATACTTGAATATAGTAATAATTCAAACACTAACATAACAGATCCTGAACTAAGCATTTCAAAATATGGAAAAGTTGAAGTAAATTATTTAACAGTTCTCCAGCTAAAATGTATTTTAAATATTCCAGTCATCTAACACATTCTAATTCTGTTGAAAGACATTCAGAGAAGATTGTTCTATCAAAAAATTGTTTGATTGACTCTAGGAAATTTTTTTTAACAAGAAGGCATTGCATTCAAATCTTCCATGTAAAACAAGCCATATTCTCACAGAATATCTTCAAGCAGCACACTAAGTACACTTGCCATTGTAGCACAGTATCATTATAGGAATCTAAGTCTTATTGCATACTGACTATCTGCAGCAATTCTTCTGACTTCTCTAAAGATATGATGGGTTCACATCTGGTAAATTGAGAACATAAGTTCACCTGGGGAAGAGGCAGTCTGGGTAACATTACGCCAAACACAAACCATCACCTCACAACATGCCTATTCAGGCATATGATGCATGGAGTTAATTCCCTCATTGTGTTTTGATTTGCGGATAAAACAGGGTTGATGCTAGACAATGCTTACAAAATGTCAAAGACTTTCATTAATATATTATATTAATATATACACATTATATATATTAATATATTATGTTAATACATATACATAATACATGTTATATGTTGTATGTTATATGTATCATAGTATATTAATATATATTAATGTATATTAATTAAGATATATTAGGGATTTGAGAGGGATTCCCATTATGGAAAGGGGGGGGTATTACCCCTCTTCTTACAGGTAGGAAAGCTGGGGGAGCTGCCAAATCTCACATGGTATTAATAACAGGAATCTGCCCCTTGTGTGCTGATGCAGAATCCTGCTTTTCAGGTTGACTCTTGTGCATGTAAGAAGTAACACAAGTTTATCTGAGAAGCCTTCACATGGACAACATCGTCCAATAATTAAAAATGTACTTCATTTGACTGTGAATTGCATTCTTTTAGGTCCTTTCTGGTGGGCTTATGGGGGTGGTTTTATGTTTGGATTTTTAGATCATAATTTTCAAAATAATCACACTTCATCTCGACCTCTACCTGATGGTCGACCTCCATGTACTCCACTTGATCATCCACCTCCATCTCCTCCATCTCCATGTCCACCTCCATCTCCTCCATCTCAATGTCCACCTCCATTTCCTCCATCTCTATCTCCATGTCCACCTCCATCTCCTCCATCTCCATGTCCACCTCCATTTCCACCATCTCCATGTCCATGTCCACCTCCATCTCCTCTATCTCAATGTCCACCTCCATTTCCTCCATCTCCATCTCCATGTCCACCTCCATTTCCTCCATCTCCATCTCTATGTCCACCTCCATCTTCTCCATCTCCATCTCTCGCTTTCCAAGCTCAGGCTCGCAGGGCTCCAGCTCTGCCCTCTCACCGTTTCTCTCATTGCCAAGCAACAGAGCTTGGCCCCGGCCCCCCACACTTGGACCCCATCCCCCAACCACCCTGACCCTGCCCCCCCAAGTCTCCCCCGCATCACTTGGGGTGTTCAGGGCCTGGCTGGATGGGCCTTGGGCAGCCTGGTCCAGTGGGAGGTATCCCTGCGCATGGCAGGGGGGTTGGAACTGGATGAACTTTAAGGTCCCTTCCAACCCAAACTGTTCTATGGTTCTATGATTCTATGTTTCTATGAATTGGTAAAGGCAGCAGGACCTAAACAGCGACTGACCCATTGCTGCAGGGTTTGTGCAGGATTTCTGGAGCTCTGTTGGCCACAACGTGTGCCCCCGACAAGAACTCTTGGGTCTGCGAATGAGGGCCGGGATGTGCTGTACTTGCCAAAGGACGTGTGCGGAGACTCGTTAATTTTGCATGAAGAAAGTGTGTGGGATTTTTCTAAGAAGCATCTTAAAGTTGGTTTCGATGGGTGAAATCAATTACTCGGACGATCCAAACAATATTTTAACCACAAATATCTTATTCAGATATTAATTATTATGTTATGTTATGTTATATTACATTACGTTACATTACGTTATATTAATATATATGATATTTATTTTAAAAGTATATACTATTCAGATATCAATTAATATATTATAATAGATTAATATATAATATCTATTATATACGCATATTATTATATATTATATATATTATGTATAAACAATGTAAACAACATCCAAAGAATATTTCAACCACAAATATTTTATTCAGATATTAATATATTATATTAATATGTATACATAATAGATATTAATATATTAAATTACTATATATACATAATGTATTATATATTATATATATTACATATTATATAGAATAGTATAGTAATATATATTAATCTATATTAATTAATATATATACATATTATTCTGATACTAATTTTTTAATGGAAATTTTCCCCAGAAGTGGGGTTTCTAGGAGATATTGTCCTCACAATAACAGGTTGTTATTGTTGCTAAATGTTGCTGGAACATCTTCCATGAGTATCAGTGAGTCTTTTCTTGAGGTAGAGGCCCAAGCATTGGGGTTTTCATAGCCCGTTGTAGAAGGCAGGGCCTGCTGGACCTTCCGTCTGTCCCTGTCTCTCCTTCCTGCTGGATGACAGGCGGCCTTGAGCATCACGGCTCCTGGTGAAGAGGCTCAGTGCTGCTGAGCGAGTGGGGACACTTAGCTCCTGCCCTGTGTAGCTTCCCCAGGCACGAAGGCTTCAGTCCTAGTGTAGTGCTGGGTGTGCAGCCAGGGATGCAGATCGTGGTGCTTCAAGTCCAGACCTTCTGGAATCTGTGCAGCATCATCTGTACCTCACTGTGGAAGAGGAGCAGAGCTGTCTGTCAATGTGCATTAGAGTTTGCTTCCCTAACTTTTGCAGTAAGGAATGTAAAAACTTATTTTCTTGGTTGCTGTTGTGTCCCAGGCTGTGGGGGCCTTGGCAGTCTCTGCCTTTTTATCAGTTCCCGGGGCAGCCACGGTCCCATAAGCTTCTCAGTCACTGGCCAGCACCACCTCTCGTGTTTTCTACAAGTTAAAGAATCTGCTCATGGTTCTTTTTACAAGCTTGATAAATGTGAAGACTTAGCATGCGTGAGGTATATTTAGTTTAATCTAACCGGTTCTATTTCACTTTTCAAGTCAGGCTTCTGCTGCTCTTCCCAGTGGGAACTGCAGGTGGACAGAGAGACGGGAAAGCGCATGCGTAGGGCATGTCCTTTAGTGGCCAAAGGCACAGAGCGGCCGTGCAATCACTGGACGGCCAACTGTTCAGAATTTCTTACGAGTAAAGAATATAATCTCTTTTTTTAACTTTTCTTAAAATATCACACACGTGAAACTTAATGAACTCAAGGCTGTCTCCTGAGTTGGTTTAAATTGGCATGGCTGCATGGGGTTCAGAGAAGCTCTGTCAAATCTGATCAGCTGGGGAGCTGCACAACAACCTTTGCGTTCAAAGACTGTTTCCCTGTTGGTGCACGTGGACAGTTTCCATTTCCATCAATGTTTCATTACTAACATAAAGTACAGCATTCCCTAAGCCTGTTTGGCCATCAAATGCCCTGTAACAATACTTTGACTTGAATGATCTTGCAGTGATCCTTAGGGATTTGAGAGGGATTCCCATTATGGAAAGGGGGGGTATTACCCCTCTTCTTACAGGTAGGAAAGCTGGGGGAGCTGCCAAATCTCACATGGTATTAATAACAGGAATCTGCCCCTTGTGTGCTGATGCAGAATCCTGCTTATCAGGTTGACTCTTGTGCATGTAAGAAGTAACACAAGTTTATCTGAGAAGCCTTCACATGGACAACGTCATCCAATAATTAAAAATGTACTTCATTTGACTGTGAATTGCATTCTTTTAGGTCCTCTGTGGTAGGCTTATGGGGATGGTTTTCTGTTTGGATTTTTAGATCACAATTCTTAAAATAATCACACTCCATCTCGTCCTCTACCTGATGGTCGACCTCCATGTACTCCACTTGATCATCCACCTCCATCTCCTCTATCTCAATGTCCACCTCCATCTCCTCCATCTCCATGTCCACCTGCATCTCTTCCATCTCCATCTCCATGTCCACCTCCATCTCCTCCATCTCCATCTCCATGTCCACCTGCATCTCTTCCATCTCCATCTCCATGTCCACCTCCATCTCCTCCTCCATCTCCTCCATCTCCATGTCCACCTCCATCTTCTCCATCTCCATCTCTCGCTTTCCAAGCTCAGGCTCGCAGGGCTCCAGCTCTGCCCTCTCACCATTTCTCTCGTTGAGAAGGAACAGAGCTTGGCCTTGGCCCCCTGCCCCTGGACCCCACCCCCCAACCCCCCTGACCCTGCCCCAAGTCTCCCCCGCATCACTTGGGGTGTTCAGGGCCTGGTTGGATGGGCCTTGGGCAGCCTGGTCCAGTGGGAGGTGTTCCTGCCCATGGCAGGGGGGTTGGAACTGGATGATCTTTAAGGTCCCTTCCAACCCAAACTGTTCTATGGTTCTATGATTCTATGTTTCTATGAATTGGTAAAGGCAGCAGGACCTAAACAGCGACTGACCCATTGCTGCAGGGTTTGTGCAGGATTTCTGGAGCTCTGTTGGCCACAACGTGTGCCCCCGACAAGAACTCTTGGGTCTGCAAATGAGGGCCGGGATGTGCTGTACTTGCCAAAGGACGTGTGCGGAGACTCCTTAATTTTACATGAAGAAAGTGTGTGGGATTTTTCTAAGAAGTATCTTAAAGTTGGTTTTGATGGGTGAAGTCAATGACTTGGATGATCCAAACAATATTTTAACCACAAATATTTTATTCAGATATTAGTTAATATATTATATTATGTTAATATATATGATATATATTAAAAAACACGTATATTTTATTCAGATATCAATTAATATATTATAATAGATTTATATATATTTTTATATATATATATATAAGCTTCTTCGGCAGCACCCGGCAGCAGGATGGTGAGTTCTGTGGTGGGGGGGACGTTTTGAGGCGGTGGGAGCTTCCCTGAGCCGGGAAAATCCCAGAAAAACCCAGGCGGGGGCGGGGGTCCTGACAGCCCCACACGCTGGTCCCGCGGTGCCTGACGGGAGGGGGCGGTCCCGGCAGCCACCGCGGGAGATTTAAACGGTCCCCTGGGAGCCCCGCGGCAAAGAGGAGTGGGGCGGTTGGAGTGGCGGTTGGAGCAGGCAGGGCGCAGAGAGGACCTAGAGACTAGACAGAAGACACCGAGGACCATGGTGGCCATCCGGCAGAAGGTTAAAGCTGCTCCGTGTGCTGCAGCAGGCAGGGTGGGTGCTGCCACCCAGACGGAGCCACAGTGGGTGCAGCAGCTACCCAGAGCCTGGGCTGCAGGCAGTGCCCCCCTCCCACACCAGCTCGTGCCTCTGTTACTGGCTCCACTTGTGAAAGCTGCGCTCGAGTGGGGGAACTCCTTCACATGGTGGAGGAGTTAAGAGAGGAGGTAAAGAGGCTGAGGACCATCAGGGAGTGTGAGAGGGAGATAGACCAGTGGAGCAGTGCCCTCTCACTAACTCAGCAGCCTGATGGAGCTGGTGTCTCCAAACACCATCCACCTGCAAACTGCAAGGTTGGGGGAACAAGAGATGGGGAATGGCAGCAAGTTCCTGCCAGATGAAAGAAACCTGCTCCCCTCACCCAGACACCAAAACCCCAGATCCCCCTGGTGAACAAGTACCAGGTGCTGCAGGTGGAATCCAACCCTGAGGATGAGGATGATGGCTCCCACAGCCTAGAATCTTTCCCTAGGCCGCACCATCCTCAGAAAAAGATAAAAACATCCTCCATCAAGAAGAAGAGGAGGGTGATTGTTGTAGGGGGCTCCCTCCTAAAAGGAACAGAGGGACCCATTTGCAGACTGGACCCGCTCCACAGAGAGGTCTGCTGCTTACCAAGGGCATCAGGGAAGGAGGTAGCTAGAAAACTTCCTTCCCTGGTCCACAAGACAGACTACTATCCTCTGATAGTAGTCCAAACTGGTAACGATGATCTAAAAACCAAAAAGACCAAAACCATCAAGAATAACTTCAGGGCCATTGGGAAAATGGTGGAGGGCTCTGGAGCACAAATAGTATTCTGCTCTGTCCCAAGGCTAAATAGAGAGGAGCGGGAAGTCAGGAAGAATAATTCGATTAATGCCTGGCTCCGAGCCTGGTGTGAGGAGAGGGGCTTTGGCTTTGGATTCTTTGATCATGGGGTGGCTCGTGCACCCCCAGGCTTTCTTGCTAAGGATGGGACATGTGTGTCTCCTAGGGGGACTAAAGCCCTTGCTAGAAACCTAGCTAAGCTCATAAATCGAGCTTTAAACTAGATGTGGAGGGGGAGGGAGTTGAGCCTAGGCTAGACAGGAACTAGCCTGGACGTGGGGCAATGGTGATTCAGAGAGGGTGTGCTGGTGAGGACCACCAGTACCTCACCACACAGAAAGTGGGGGAGAACACACCTGAGGGTGCTAAGGGAGATACAGGCACTCTGGAGCTAGCTACTCCAGTTACCAGGCAATTGGGAATGAACTCTGTTCCCTCTAAGAGGGCTGAAGGCTCAGCAGCTCAGCTGAAGTGCATTTACACCAATGCACGCAGCATGGGGAATAGGAAGGAAGAGCTGGAAGCTGTCGTAGGGCAAGGGGCCTATGGTGTCATTGCCATCACGGAAACGTGGTGGGACGACTCATATAACTGGAGTGCAGCTATGGTGGGGTACAAACTCTTCAGGCGGGATAGGGAGGGTAGGAGAGGAGGCGGGGTAGCCCTCTTTGTAAGGGAGGACTTGGACTCCATTGAGATGGATTGTGGCCATGAGGAGATTGAGTGCCTGTGGGTTAAAATCCGAGGAGCCCACCAGAAGGTAGATTTTGTGATGGGAGTCTGTTACAGACCACCCAGCCAAGGAGAAGCAGCTGATGAGCTCTTCTGTAAACAGCTGGGGTTAATCTCTAGATCAATGCCTCTCGTTCTTGTGGGAGACTTCAATCTTCCTGATATCTGCTGGAAGTACAATAGAGCAGAAAGGAAGCTGTCTAGGAGGTTCCTGGAGTGTGTGGAAGACAACTTCCTTGCACAGCTGGCGAATGAACCAAGAAGGGAGGGTGCCCTCCTGGACCTGCTGTTTGTGAACAGAGAAGACCTTGTGGGAGATGTGGCAGTAGGTGGACACCTAGGACAAAGTGATTATGAGATGATAGGGTTTTCCGTTCTAGGTGAAGTGAAGAGGGTGGTTAGTAGGACAGTAGCATTAAATTTCCAGAGGGCAGACTTTGAACTCTTCAGAAGGCTGGTTGGCAAAGTCTCATGGGAGACAGTACTTAAGGGCAAGGGAGCCCACGAGGGCTGGGAGCTCTTCAAAAAGGAAATCCTAGCAGCTCAGGAGAAAGCCATCCCCATGTTCTGAAAAAAAAGCCGGCAGGGGAGAAAACCAGCTTGGTTGAACAGAGAGATCTTGAGTGATATCAAGAAGAAGAGATATGGGCTCTGGAAGAGGGGACAGGCCTCTTGGGTGGACTACAGGAGGGAAGCGAGATTGTGTAGAGAAAAAATCAGAAGGGCTAAGGCTCAACTAGAAATCAGATCGGCAAAGTCTGTGAAAGATAACAAAAAATCCTTCTATAAATATATAAATAATAAAAGGAGGACTAGGGAGACCATACAGTCCCTATTGGATGCAGAAGGAACAACAGTGACAGGGGATGAGGAAAAGGCTGAGGTACTTAATGCCTTCTTTGCCTCAGTCTTTAATTGTAAAGAAAGTCGTTCCATCTGTGTACAAACCCATGAGCTAGAGAAGCAAAATGAGGCTCCCATGATCCAAGAGGAGGTGGTCAGAGCCTTGCTAGCCCAACTAGACACTCACAAGTCTATGGGGCTGGATGGGATTCATCCAAGGGTATTGAAGGAGCTGGCGGATGTGCTGGCCAAAACTCTTTCCATCATCTTCCAACAGTCCTGGAAGACTGGAGAAGTTCCACTGGACTGGAGGCTGGCTGATGTTGTGCCCATCTACAAGAAAGGTCGCAGGGAGGACCCAGGAAACTACAGGCCTGTGAGTCTGACCTCAGTGCCAGGGAAAGTCATGGAGCAGGTGATCTTGAGTGCTACCATGAAGCACATGCAAGAGAACCAGGTGATCAGGCCCAGTCAACATGGGTTCACAAAAGGCAGGTCTTGCCAAACTAACCTGATCGCCTTCTATGACAAAGTGATTTGCCTACTGGATGAGGGAAAGGCTGTGGATGAGGTCTTCCTGGACTTCAGTAAAGCCTTTGACACAGTTTCTCACAGCATTCTGCTTAGGAAACTGTCAGCCTCTGGCCTGGACAGGCGCACACTCTCCTGGGTGGAAAACTGGTTGGATGGCCGGGCCCAGAGAGCGGTGGGAAATGGTGTGAAATCCAGCTGGAGGCCAGTGACAAGTGGGGTTCCCCAGGGCTCGGTGCTGGGTCCAGCCCTGTTCAATGTCTTTATCAATGACCTGGATGAAGGCATTGGGTGCACCCTTAGCAAGTTTGCAGATGACACTAAGCTGGGTGGAAGTGTCGATCTGCTGGAGGGTAGGGAGGCTTTGCAAAGGGATCTGAACAGGCTGGACCACTGGGCTGAGTCCACTGGCATGAGGTTTAACAGGGCCAAATGCCGAGTCCTGCACTTGGGGCACAACAACCCTATGCAGTGCTACAGACTAGGAGAAGTCTGTCTAGAAAGCTGCCTGGAGGAGAGGGACCTGGAGGTGTTGGTTGACAGCCGACTGAACATGAGCCAGCAGTGGCCCAGCTGGCCAAGAAGGCCAATGGCATCTTGGCTTGTATCAGAAATGGTGTGACCAGCAGGTCCAGGGAGGTTATTCTCCCTCTGTACTCGGCACTGGTGAGACTGCTCCTCGAATCCTGTGTTCAGTTCTGGGCCCCTCACCACAAGAAGGATGTTGAGGCTCTGGAGTGAGTCCAGAGAAGAGCAACAAAGCTGGTGAAGGGGCTGGAGAACAGGTCTTAGAGGAGCGGCTGAGAGAGCTGGGCTTGTTTAGCCTGAAGAAGAGGAGGCTGAGGGGAGACCTCATTCCTCTCTATAACTACCAGAAAGGAGGTTGTGGAGAGAAGGGAGCTGGCCTCTTCTCCCAAGTAACAGGGGACAGGACAAGAGGGAATGGCCTCAAGCTCCACCAGGGGAGTTTTAGGCTGGACATTAGGAAAAAATTCTTCCCAAAAAGGGTCATTGGGCACCGGGACAGGCTGCCCAGGGAGGTGATTGAGTCACCTTCCCTGGAGGTGTTTAAGGCACGGGTGGACGAGGTGCTAAGGGGCATGGTTTAGTGTTTGATAGGAATGGTTGGACTCAATGATCCGGTGGGTCTCTTCCAACATGGTTATTCTATGATTCTATATATTATATAGACATATTATTATATATTATATATATTATATATAAACAATATAAACAACATCCAAAGAATATTTCAACCACAAATATTTTATTCAGATATTAATATATTATATTAATATGTATACATAATAGATACTAATATATTAAATTACTATATATACATAATATATAGTGTATTTTATATATTATATATGATATATAATATACAATAGTATAATAATATATATTAATCTATATTAGTTAATATATATACATATTATTCTGATACTAATTTTTTAATGGAAATTTTTCCCAGAAGTGGGGTTTCTAGGAAATACTGTCCTCACAATCACAGGTTCCAAATGTTGCTGGAACATCTTCCGTGAGTATCAGTGAGTCTTTTCTTGAGGTAGAGGCCCAAGCATTGGGGTTTTCATAGCCCGTTGTAGAAGGCAGGGCCTGCCGGACCTTCCGTCTGTCCCTGTCTCTCCTTCCTGCTGGACGACAGGCAGCCTTGAGCATCACGGCTCCTGGTGAAGAGGCTCAGTGCTGCTGAGCGAGTGGGGACACTTAGCTCCTGCCCTGTGTAGCTTCCCCAGGCACGAAGGCTTCAGTCCAAGCGTAGTGCTGGGTGTGCAGCCAGGGACGCGGATCGTGGTGCTTCAAGTCCAGACCTTCTGGAATCTGTGCAGCATCATCTGTACCTCACTGCGGAAGAGGAGCAGAGCTGTCTGTTAATGTGCATTGGAGTTTGCTTCCCTACCTCTTGCAGTAAGGAATGTAAAAACTTATTTTCTTGGTTGCTGCCAAATCTCACATGGTATTAAGAACAGGAATCTGCCCCTTGTGTGCTGATGCAGAATCCTGCTTTTCAGGTTGACTCTTGTGCATGTAAGAAGTAACACAAGTTTATCTGAGAAGCCTTCACATGGACAACGTCATCCAATAATTAAAAATGTACTTCATTTGACTGTGAATTGCATTCTTTTAGGTCCTCTGTGGTAGGTTTATGGGGATGGTTTTCTGTTTGGATTTTTAGATCACAATTCTTAAAATAATCACACTCCATCTCGTCCTCTACCTGATGGTCGACCTCCATGTACTCCACTTGATCATCCACCTCCATCTCCTCTATCTCCATGTCCACCTCCATCTCCTCCATCTCCATCTCCATGTCCACCTCCATCTCCTCCATCTCCATGTCCACCTTCATCTTCTCCATCTCCACCTCCATCTTCTCCATCTCCATCTCTCGCTTTCCAAGCTCAGGCTCGCAGGGCTCCAGCTCTGCCCTCTCACCGTTTCTCTCATTGCCAAGCAACAGAGACCCTGGAGCCCACGCCCTATGACCCCCTGACCCCGCCCCCCTAAGTCTCCCCCCCATCCCTTGGGGTGTTCAAGGTCAGGTTGGATGGGCCTTGGGCAGCCTGGTCCAGTGGGAGGTGTTCCTGCCCATGGCAGGGGGGTCAGAACTGGATGATCTTTAAGGTCCCTTCCAACCCGAACTGTTCTATGGTTCTGTGGTTCTTCCATCCCCATCTCCAGCAGGTAGGCTGGGTGGGGACACTGGGCTGGGAGGGGCCATAGCTGAGGCAGCAGTTTCCAGATAATGAAGGGGATATCCCATACCATATAATATTGAGCTCAGCAGTAATAGTTTGGGGAAATAAAGACAAGAGGGACACGTTTGGGTTTATGGCATTTGTCTTCCCGAGCAACTGTGAACTATCATAATCTCAATCCATGCGTCTTCTTGCCTTCCTTCTATTTTCTCCCAGTCCCACAAGAGAAGGTAGTGAACAAGAGTCTGGATGTGTGTTTGGCTCTTTGCCAGGATTTGTTTCAGGGTGTGTGACAATAATTGCTGAACACGTTTCTTGCTATTGCAGAATAAGGCAACCTATCAGTATCCCCTGTTCCTACATGACCTCTGTCTCTCAGGCACAATTTGAACATCTTCTTTTGACCTGCTGGTCTGCTGTGCCTTTTTGCTGAGAAATTTGCAGGGAGAAGTTGTTGTTGTTGTTATTATGCCACTTGCTACACTGGAAAAAATTTAAGGGCAAACAACCTAATATTTCTAACACAGGAAAACAAACACATAATCGCAGCACTTTCATGAATGTCCATCCCTGATGCACAGAGTCACAGATTATCAGATAACAGGAAGCCAAGGAACCACTGGTGAGAAGCAGCTCTTGCAGGGCTCAGCAAAGAGCATGGTCTTACCACAGGACTCTGGGCAGGACGGCCAGATTTATCAGGGCACAGGTCATTGAGGAGAGAATGCAGACAGTGCTGCCTGACCCCAAGAACTGGGGAAAGAAGCCTCAGCACAGAGCAGCACGCGGTGGGATGTGGAGGTATGAGCTGCACAACAAGTGTTGCAATCTGGAGGCAGCTGGCATTCACAGTGTTTATTTACGACATGGACAGAGCTCACCTTTGCCAGCTCTGAACAGATACGGGTATATATTTGTGCTCTACCTGAAATCACTGGACACAGTAAAGAAGACCTGTCACTCAGTGCAGAGGTGATCTATTATTGCTGAGGTCCTTTTTGCAAAAAAAAATCTCCCATAATGATTACAAACTAAATGAGACTGCTATTTAAACACTATTTTTCCACTTGTGTTTGACAAATCTTAGCAGTTTAAATACTGATAGGAACTTTTTGTCATACTTTCTGTTAAAAATGAAGCATTAAGAAAGTTCAGTCCTTTTCACAGAAGCATGGCATTCATAGAAAAAGGTTATGAATTGATTTCTCACTTCAATTTTCTCTGTTCTATCTTTTTTCTTTAGGCTGACAATCATTTTGATGTTAAAAGCAAACTGGGAGGTCCTCTCAGTTATCTTGTATGAAATAAAGATGAACTGGACAAAAGAGGCCTAAGTAGCAATTTCATGCTGTGATAAAAGATGGGAAATTATCATCCATATCTCATGGAATGGGTCTTAATCACTGCTAAGTACAATAACAGAAAAAAGTAAAGTTGACAATACGTCTCCATGGATCTTTACAGTCATATTAAGAACCATAAAGCCTGACATCTAAGTACAATCAGGAATATTGATGGCCAATTGATTTCTGATCCTTAGTTTAAATAGGAAAGTTGTAAAGTAGTAAAATGCAGTAGAAAATTATTGCGATATGTAGAGTATCAATCTGCTCCATCCCAAGTAGAATTCAAGTAGACAAACCAGTTAGAGGAACTGTGAATAATTTACAAATTAGTGACCAGGGCACATCCCTTCAAGAACTGAGTCACAGGAGTAATTTAGGCTCTTGTATCCCATTTAAGTGTTTTAAAGAGACTTACATTCTCAAAATCAAAATTGGATGCCCAAACTGCTGAGATCATACTTTTGAAAATCTCATGATGTCTCTTCACCTTCTGTTGCCTAATGCTCTTAAGAATGTGAACAAAATCATTTGAGATTATTGGAAATATTATTCACTTCTTTCTTGTGTCCAAGTTGTCACATCACCACCAGATGACAGGTTTCCTCAAAATACTTTTAAATAGATATGCAGTTAGAAACCATATGCATCATGCTCAGAAATGTTTTCCTCATATTAGAAACCTTAAAGCAATAATCTTCTGATTCTCTCTAAATAATTTTGAAATCCGTAAAAGCATCCCTTTCCACAGCTGCAACTCTATTCCTGGATTTTGCAGTGTGGACCTATAATGTGTAGACTAGGATTCCAGCAGCCCAACAGTTTTAGGTTTCCAAATTCAAGCTCAAAGGACATCTGCTGTTTTGCACTTAAAAACAGCTCCGGCAGGTCCATTGCTTCTTTTAAAATATAGGTTTAGGCATGCCACTCCAAGTACTCCCCCTACAAGAGCAACATTGGCTTTTCCTTCATCTCTTCTGTTAAATCATTACTAAGGAACAGAAAATAGTTATGGATACATTATTTAGTAACAGAAAATATGAGATAGGACACAGCTCTGTAGCCTGCTGTACTTGAACAGAGTAGGGAAAAACAGGTTCAAGGTCATGTGTCCAGGCCTCATCATGTCTTATACTGAACAGAAACTGGATAAAATGCACACACCAGCTGAGAGCAAGTACAGAACCTGGACTTCACTTTTAATGGTGAGCAACCCAACTAGGACAACATACAGCCCCTTGCTGCTGTTATTGGCTAAGCTAACCCTGTGCTGTTGTCTGTTTGGTAGCACAGATTCAGCAAAAAATGGGGAAAACACTCCTCATCTCAGCAGTTTTAGGTACTCCAGTGGGAGAATGACCGAACCTGGGAAGTTGATTGAGCCCCCATTTTCCATCTGCTGCAAAAGCTGTAGGTGTCTCCAGCACTTCTTGCTAGTGCATGCTGGGCAGCTCCACTGAAAAGTGCCTCCTTCCCCACTGTGCCCGCTGGTTGCTCTGATTCTTGTTTTGGAGCAGCTAGCTCTACTCAGACACTGAGCTTTTTATCTCAGACTGTTTACTGTCTCTGGAGTTGGCTTTTAGTTCTTGCTGTTTAAAGAATATTTCTGACAGAAATAGTAACTGACACCTCTCAAAACCTGGATGCAGGCAAGGCCCTGGCTTTGTGTCACGTTGGCCACAAAGATGGATGAGCTAATTAACATAAGATGTAGAAATGAAGAATAGGCACTTCTGCTTCTGTCCCTAAGCATGTGAAATAAGGAGCTGGAAGGTTCATTCTTCCCTTCTGCTCTGTGATAAGCCAAACTGGAAATTGTCCCAGTCTCAATACAAGCAGTGCATCTCATCCTAAAAACAGGAGTTTCTAGGATAAACAAAGGCTTAGTGACATTAACCATTTACTGACCTAGTAAAATGCACAGGAGACTTTTTAAATACAAGTATATTAAAGAAAAAGGAAAAGGAAAGAAGAAAAATGAAAAGGAAAAAAGTAAAAGAAAAAAGTTCCTCCTGTACTTATCTGCCAAAATCCACATTCAGAAATTCTCACTTCAGTTAAGGATCTCTCTAGCACATAAGACTGTTAATTTACTGAATGCTCAGATATCAGTGGCATAGATTATTAGAGAAAAACAGGTATCTGCACTCAGGACCTGGCAGCGGAAGTGAAGTTCAGTCCTGTTTTAAAATCACTAATCATCTGCAAGCCCCTATGGAGCTCTGTTCCTAAGGGAAAAAAATAGTGTTCCAAATCTCATGAAAGGAAAGGAATCTCAAATAACATTGATCCTGCCACTATCAATTTAGGTTAAAAAAAAAAAAAATCCTTATGGATTTCACAGAATCGCAGAATGACATGAGTTGGAAGGGATCCACAAGGATCGTCGAGTCCAACTCCTATCCCTGCATAGGACAACCCCAAAATTTACGCCATATGTCTGAGTGCATTGTCCAAATGCTTCTTGAATGTTGCTAGGCTTTGTGCCACGACTGCTTCTCTGGGGAGCCTGTTCCAGTGTTCCACCACCCTCTGAGTGAAGAACCTTTTCCTAATACCCAACCCTAGCCTCCTCTGGCACATCTTCCTCTCATTCCCTCAAGTGCTATCATTGGTCACCAGAGAGAAGATCAGCTTCTCTTGTGAGGAAGCAGTAAACTGCTATGAGGTCCTCCCTCAGTCTCCTCTTCTCCAGGCTGAACAGAACAAGTGACTATAGCCGCTCCTCATATGACTTCCCTTCTACACCCTTCACCAACTTTGTGGCCCTCCTCTGGACACTCTCCAGTAGCTTAATATCCTTTTTATACTGCAATGCCCAAAACTGCACACAATACTCAAGGTGGAGCCTCACCAGTGTGGAGTAGAGCAGAAAAATCACAGCTAGCAGTACTGTGCTTTGATGCACCCTAGGACACGGTTGGCCTTCTTGGCTGCCAGGGCACACTGTTGGCTCATATTCAACTTACTGTCAAACAGAACCCCCAGATCCCTTTCCGCGGGGCTGATCTCCAGCCTCTCACTCCCCAGGCTGTATGCAAATCCAGGTTTGGCGTGTCCCAGGTGCAAAACCCAGCACTTGCCCTTGTTAAAATTAATGTAGTTGGTGACTGCCCAGTTCTGCAATTTGCCTAGATCCCTCTTCAGGGCCTCTTTGCCCTCAAGATTTTCAACAGCTCCCCTCCAATTTCATGTGAACAGTGAATTTGGTTAGTAAACCTTTGAGTCCTGCACCCAGGTAATTTATGAAAATATTAAAGAGTACTGGTCCTAAGATGGGTCCCTGTGTAACCCCGCTAATGACTGGTCGCTTGCCCCATGTTGCCAATTCACTATGACCCTTTGAGCCCCATCCATCAGCCAATTATTCAGCCACTGCATTATGTGTTTATCCAGCTGTATGCTGGACATCTTGTTCAGGAGAAAACTGTGAGAGACAGTATCTGGTTTTCCTTGTTCAGCTAGGTGGGTAACATTGTCATGGAAAGAAACTAAGTTTATTGGGCAGAACCATCCCTTTATAAACCTGTGCTGCATGGGACTAATGACTGTGGTGTCTTTCAGGTGTTTCTCGGTAGCTCCCAGAATAATCATCTCCATAATCTTACCAGGTACTGAAGTGAGACTGACAGGCCTATAGTTACTGGCGTTATCTGTGCTGCCCTTCTTGAAGACTGGGACAACGCTTGCCAGCTTCCAGTCAACTGATACCTCTCCAGATTCTGAAAAGCATTGAAAAAAAACATTGAGAGAGGTCTTGCTATGACATCATCCAGCTCTTTAAGTACCCTTGATTGAATGCCATCAGGCCCCATCAACTTATAGAGATCCAGATGGAGCGGCAAATCCTGCACAAATCTGGGATTGATTGGGAGTTTATCATTTGCACAGTCTCGGTCTTCTAGCCCAGAGCTTTGGGGGTGGAGGCAAGCCCGTCCCCACTGGTATAAGGAAGAAGCATGTAGGGGCATGGGCTGACTATGCTGTCTCCCCCTTCAGATTTCCAAAGCCCACATTGAGAAAGGGAAGGCAAAGGACACTAGTGCTTGCAAGCATGGCACTGTCTTCTTCCACAGTCCTGAGAAGCAAAGCTGGTGGCCTTGTATCCTTTCTGTCTGCTAAAAGGAGGAAATAAATGGGCCACAGAAATTAGAACTGGGAAAGACCACGAAGTCTTCCAATCCATTTCTCTGCAAACTCAAGATTGTTCCCCATGGTGTATTCCTGAGTGCTTTTTCCGGTTTAGATTGTAAATTAATCAGTTAGCAGTGGGGCTTGGAGTACTACCTTGGGAGACCATTCTGGTCTAAGAGACCTCATTATTAATAATTCTCACAAGTTATTTAGCCTGACTTTTATTTCTTGTGATTTTATCCCAGGGTCACTCTCCTCTGCAACCCTCAGCAGTTTCCCCTCTGTTTTCTGATTCCCCTCTGCTTTGGCAGTCTCCTCTCCATTCTTTTCTAGGCTGGGAAATCCTCCCTGTGAATCAGACATACTGGAAAGACCTGCATAGGAACATCTTACAAAGTGGATTAGTGCAAGAGTCCTTTTTCAAGCATCTGATAACACATTTGAGCAGTTCAAAACTGGCTTGTGCCAGAAAGGGATTTTTCTTCCAGAGGAACTGGATTTGGAATTTGTTCACAAAGAAACACCCCGTGGTATTGGGGGAAGTTTACTGGCTGTGAAAGGAGATCCATGGCCACTCTCAGACAATACCCTGCCGAGAGGGATCAGAGATCAGAGTGGAGAGGACTGCACCTCTGCCCCTGCGTGTTCTCTGATGAAGATGAAGAGCACTGCAGAGAATAGCCTTCCCTAGGAAGTGCACTCAGAGGCAGAATTACTCAACACATTAATGAAGGAAGAAAATACAAGGCCCTCAGCGGTTCCCTTGACACCCTCTCTTTCCACTGAAATAGAATATATTCACTTTCACATAACCCACAGTTTGACGTCAGGAAAAGAAATCCCTGCACAACTCCCACATTTCAAAATCTACATTCCAATTATACTCCTAAATATCTTTAACTTCACTGTTAGCAGTTTCTTTATTCCTAGTGTGTGCTAGCAGACGTCTTCTAATATATTTCATAAGCCTTTAACATGCTTCTTCTTTCCCAGTATTTTGGTCTGACACCGAGCAACAAAGCTGGTGAAGGGGCTGGAGAAAAAATTTTATGAAGAGCAGCTGAGGGAACTCGGGTTGTTTAGTCTTGAGAAGAGGAGGCTGAGGGGAGACCTTATTGCTCTCTACAACTACCTGAACGGTGGTTGTAGAGAAGTGGGAGCTGGCCTCTTCTCCCAAGTGACGGGGGACAGGACAAGAGGGAATGGCCTCAAGCTCCACCAGGGGAGGTTCAGGCTGGACATCAGAAAAAAAATTTTCACAGAAAGGGTCATTGGGCACTGGCAGAGGCTGCCCAGGGAGATGGTTGAGTCACCTTCCCTGGAGGTGTTTAAAAGATGGGTGGATAAGGTTCTGAGGGGCATGGTTTAGTGATTGATGGGAATGGTTGGACTTGGTGACCCTGTGGGTCTTTTCCAACCTAGTGATTCTGTGATTCTTCACATCAGCCGCTCCCATCTGCCTTAGGGCTACTCTTCAGGACAGACAGTTGCAAACTAAGTGATACAGCCAGGGATTCTCAATGAAGTTCCAGGCTCTTGTTTGTCACAGAATGGTCACAATCACCACCATTGATATGGTAGAAAATTGATAGAAAAAAATGAGCTCCAGCTGAGTCTATGGTTGGCAGATAAATGCATACTGTCAATAGCTGTATTTAATCATGCCTGCTATACCCAATTCTTCTCTTATGGCTACATATTCTTTTTCCTTTTGGAGTTATGTGTGTGGTTTTGTTTTCCACGCAGAGCTGGGGACAGCAGAGCTCCCTATGTCAGGAATGCCTATGCTGCATTGAAACTGAAGAGCAGGATCCACCATGTCACATGCACCAGTCCCTGGAAACTCAGTTCCCTCCTCATACACACATCTTGAATTCACTCCTCTTGAAACCTCAGAAAAGAGAGGGTTGTAGATGTGTAGATGCATCACCAAGTTACAGGGCAAATGGACTGATGGGCCTGGGTAAATACATCCATCATCTCTAATCATAGACCCACATCCATGCAAGTATTAACAAACAGGGATAATGGTTTCAACTCCTTTTCAGAGGAACATCTTCCTGCTTTTTTTTTCAAGGAGAAGGTGGGGAGAAGAGATCTTTGTGTCTTTTGCATAAGTATTTTGCATGGGATATTGCCCACTCCCAGGGTGGCAAGTGCAGCCCACAGCCTGGCAGTGCAGGCTCCCACAGGGCTCAGAACAGGTTCAGGGACCTGCCTTAGGACAATGAGGTGCAGGGCTGTGCCCACAGCATGTCTCTGCAGGCAGCGTTTCCAGCATCACTGCCCTTTCATGTCTTTACTATCTTTTATTGCAAAATTAAAGCTATTCTAATGATGAAGTAGAGCTACCAGGGAAGAAGATAACCGAAAATAATATAGGACCCATCAGTGCTATGTAGCATCAAGAAATTTTCCTTCTTTAAACAAACCTGAAATGGAAACCTGAACTTATTCAGCTACAAATAGAGGGTATTAAGAAAAAAAGAAAAACCTACTCTGTGATCAGAGCTCTATTAAACTGCCTTGAAAATTATTCCAAATACTCTTTTTTGCAGATAACAATAGACAATCCTTTTGACTGATTTGTTAAAAAAGGTAAAGAAAGAGCATAAAATTATTGCTTATCAGAGAGAGAAGCAGCACTATTTAAAATAACATGAAATTGTACCCCATGAATTATTCACAAGGGATGATGTTACACCATCATTATTTCTAGCTTTCCTTCTTACCACATAGGATTTTGTGTCAGTTGTCTCCAACCCAAAAAAAGAGGGTTTGTTGCTTTTTTTCATTTTAATTAATCAAACCTGATTTTTCTGATTATTTCTTTTAATTTAAAATGAATATATTCCAAGCAGTAAGTTGTCTTCACAGTGTCATGTTGAAAAAAGAAGATAGATTTCATTACCACTAGTGGGGCCTAAAACATGCAGGGAAATAAATGCTTGCATACTGACTGGTGTTTCTCTACATGTTGCACCAGCTGCTAAGAAGCCAGAGTGTGGTCCCAGTTTTATGCTGGCATTAGCAGTTGCAAACTCCATCCTGTTCAATGTGAATTAAGCTCACTGAATTTCACAGTAGTTCTTCACCATACAACCAGTGTGATTCAGTTTTCTGACTGCACGTAGCAATCAAAAAAGTAAGTCAACACTTCTTGCAATTACCTAGTGATTTTGATTTTCCTTTTCCAACACATAAATATGCAGGGCTACAAATTCTGTATTATGGGAGGTCTTAGTGATCATAGCACACTAGAAGTGAGAGTAACTCTGTTAAAGTCAGTAGAAACATTGATTACACTAGCCCAAACTCTCAGGTTTTATTGGTAGAGCTGTGTCTCAAAGCAGAATGGGTGTAGATGGTATGAGTTTATGGTCATAACTAACTGAAAAGCATAGCTCACAACTGTAGTCCATTAGATGTCAGCCAGTTCTCCATATCCAGCTTATTTGCTGAGCAAATCTTCGAATTTTTTTCTTGCTTATTGTATCTTCTGTCAGCATCTCTCTGAATCATTCCTATTTTAAGTTCTGCATCTGCAGGACTGATACTTTGGGATATTATGTAGGGAAGACAGCATTGTTTGTTTCATGCATGTAACAACCCAGCTCAAGGCAATATAACCATCCACAAATGTATTAACATTAATACAAACAATTAACCTTCAAAAATTTAAAAATTGGAAAGTTTAAAAATGAGAGAAAAATATTTGCTCTGCTTGCCCTCTTATGATTTGGGGAGTTTTGATTCATTCATGGTATTTTTTCACCTGTAATAAGAGAAGTCTTACTGCAAACATCTGTATAGATTGTAGAAAGTTATACTTCTGCTCGCTATCTAAAGGTCTTCAGAGTTCATGAAGAGAAGCTGGGAGTACTGAGGTTTAATGCCGACTACCCAAAAGCAAATATCTAAAATAGGCCAGATGAATCACCTCCCAGGAAAGTTCTTCTCCTTTGACTATAAAGCGAGTCTACAGCAATTAGCTCAGCTACCGACATCTAAACTCTAGTTATACAGAACAGCTGAAATTAATCCCACCACTGGTGTCAGCAACCTGAAAATGGCTTACAATAAAATCCATTTTCTTTTCAACAACTCGGCTATGACATGAAAGCCTGGACTATCACTGACACACCAAAAATGAGCATTAGTGAGGTCAAGGTCAAGGTCTCCCTTGCCTGCCTGTGAGAGGAGACTGTGCCTACAAGACCCTGAGGAGGGGCTTAGGTTTTCAGCAGGGCACCAGACTCATTACCTCACCAGATGATTAGACTGAATCTGTGATCAGACAGTGTGTCATCTGTGGGTACATTTTTGTTCTATAATGTGATTAATTAATTGGCAGAATTTTTGAAAATAAAATGTGTCAAATTCCTTTCCCACTCTCTTGGCTGTCCTGGTGAGCAGGGCATTAGCCAGGACCTAGTCAGAATGCTGACACTGCTCCCAATTTCCTTTCCCCTGCTCCATTTCCTTTTCAAATTGAAAACTATTAGGAGTCTTTAGGCAAATAATAGAAACATAATGCGGGTTCCTGTTATAAATCGTTCACTAGTTACTTTTAACCTAATATCTTCTCAAACATTACTTCACAGAAGGCATCTAGGGAAAGAAATGCCTCATGAACTCTGGCAATCAGTGGGTCAGGAGTTAAGGTTGTAATAACGTACCTCATTTCTCCTTGTTTGACAAGTGACTTGAACACAGATATATCCCTGCATCTCTCATCCAAGACTGGGTCCCCTCGGTAAGAACATAGGTCTTGCCAAGCGCAGTCCTCATCTAGGATCATACCTTGCTTTACAAACCGAAGCAGGAAAGGTGATGTGTGGCTGGTGGTGCCACATTTAGGTGCCAGTTTAGGATATACCACATTCAATGCTATAGCTTTCCCAAGCACAACTCGATGAAGTGCTCAGTTTGGATCTGCCACATGTCTGGGGTCAATTTTCAGTGTTTATGAGATAGTTTGACATTCTTAAATAGAAATCACTTGAGGAATTTGAAGCATTCTGCAGGCAAAATAAAATAGAAAATAAACATTAATAACAAGAGTTAGTAATGACTGGATTTTATGCAACATAGACAAATGTACAGAAGTGCTTATTAATTCTGGATAGCTGCAGCAAGTATCTAGGCTCAAGAGTTGGAAATGGTGCCTAAAATGCCAGTGTGATCAGTCAATGTTAAAATTTACCTTCAACAACTAAGCACCATGGGTCATTCTGAGACAAATTCCCCCTATGCTCACTAGAATAATTTCACAGGACATAATCCTCCAACTCTATGCATGTGCAAAACAAGGCATACAAGAGGACAACCTGTTAGCATGTGTGTTCCTGAACACATCAGACAACTGTCAGGTTATTGGAAGTATTTCTCATCATGCTGGGTGCCGTTACACTATCATATGGTGCTAACTTGGTCATAGATCTCTTTCCCCATTTGGGTCCCCAGTGTTGTGTAAATATTTCAGAGCTAATGCATGTCACGTATACGTGTGGGTTTGAGTGTTGTAGTGGCGAGACGTAACTCTTGGATCTTTCTGAGCATGAAGGAACATGGATTATTTTATCTTATTGCAAACAGAAAATACATGGAGATTTTTAATGTTGAACATGCAGGCTGGTTCTGCAGAATTCTTGGAAACTGTTGCCTCCAGCCCCAGGCAACATCTAAGCGATGTTTTGCAAACACTTGTACCTTGGCCAGGACTGGCAGATACCCCAGTCTGTGTCCACACGTGACTACCTACTGTGGCCCCATAGCACTGAAAAGCAACATATGCAGTCAATTCACCCCAAAAATGAACAACCTAAGCACATTTGCTGTTACTGTGTGAGTGGGCATTGTGATAGCAAATAACATCAGAGGGATTTCTAGTATTGCTGCATCAAGAGGTGTTGAGTGCCTTTGTGTTTCATTTGTGAATAAATCCAGATCTCTTACACTCGTATGAGAAGAGAGAAAGAGTTAAGCTTATTTATGGATAAAATATTTGAAATAATAAAAGATATCACACTGTGCACTGGACTGACTGGGAAGGGTGAGTAAGGTACAGTTCCTGGAGAGCAGGTTAGAAGGATGGTTTCCCCAGATGGTTTGCTCTGTATTTGTAGAGCCTGGTGCTTTCATTGTGAGGTGAAGGGAGAGGTGTGGAGGTGCATTAGTGGTATGCTACTATAAGGAGAAGGCAGTAGTCAGTGTCACTGCCGTGAGGAGTATCAATGAAGGACCTCAGGTGCAGACAGAGAAACTCATGGATTTCTGAACAAGGGAGTTGCCTCCTGCTATACTTCTGCTGCACTGAGGCAAACAAGACATTGTCTGCACTTGTAAATAAATAAAATAGAACCAAAAAATAGCTGATTCTTATCATGAACCTTCCAACCAAAGAGAATACTGCTCAGGAAAATATACTCTATTTTTTTAGATGCTGAGTGGGACTCAAACACCTCTGTTGCAGGCAGTGACTCATGAAATGTTTACTGTTAATCCATGTGAAAGACACAGTTAACTAGATCGATGTGGATCTGATCTAAGATACCTATTATTTTTCTCATTAAAGCAGCGACACTAAAGCAAAGTGAAACCAAGCAATTCTAATGTACACAGTATGAACACTTCTTTGTAGGAAAGGAGCCTTTTCGCCATCTCAACTTTTCATTTAGTAATAGAACTGGAATAAACACAAATGTTTTGTAATTGAATTTTCACTGCATTCTTTCATGTGCTCCCATCGTCATTTCTTGGGTTCTCTAGACTGCCAGCTTTATTTTTTGGGTTGCGGGGTTTGGGGTTTTGTTTAATAAATGCCCTCAAATGCTTTCTTATGGCCACAGTGACAAATAGAGGCTAAACTTCCAGCACAGGCATACAGTGATGTGTACTTTGTCACTAGCATCTACAACAATTTCTGGATAAGACTGTGACAACCCTGGGTTAAGGTGTGATTAACTGATTTTTCACAGTACTTTTACCTCTCCTAGAAATGTCACAATGCTGCAGTGTCACAATACTGCTAAACCTTTTGGACTACTGATGTAGATATCGTATTGATATAAGCATGGGATATTTTTGGCATCATTTGATATTAATCTGTTAAACATGGCAACAGTGTTATAGCATGTCATTCACCACTAGTCCCAGTGCTGTATGGAGATTACGAAGTATTATTGGTCCTATTTACCAGCTGGTCTATCATTGGTAGCACCAGCCTTTTATCTTTAAAATATAGTTTCCTTCTCAGTTCAGCTGATTTCCCATATCACACCAATGGATCTTATGAGAGAACATGGCCCCAGCCATGGTCACAGAATTGCTTGGTTGGAAAAGACCTTTGAGGTCATCAAATTCAACCATACCTGTCCACTACTAAATCACATCCCTAAGCACTTCATCTACCTGTCCTTTAAATACCTCCAGGGATGGTGGCTCACCCACCTCCCTGGTGGTGCTTCCAACCAAAAAAATCTCTATATTTTTTTTTATGCCACTCAATAGGCTTCATTGTAAGAAAAAAATAGTATTGCTGACTCTATAAAATAATTCCTAAACCTTTTCTAAAGCTAAAGTAACATCATAGAAATAGCATCACCGTGGCCTACAGTGAGACTGTTTCCATTCCTTCGGTGGGCACTTGCAGCCTCAGGTCCTTCTTAGTTACTGACTCACCAGACTTTGAGGGCTTGATTCAGTTGCTTAAACATGGACATCTATTTCTACTGAGTTACTTCATATATTTCCATGTTATACGCATTGGGAGGATGCAGAACTCCCTGGACACTTCCATTTCCCTGGAGCAGCAGCCAGAAGTTGGGTAGAACACTGAAAGCATCTATGCTGTGGCACTACATGAGTGTAGTGTCAGACTGGGTTGCTATACTGTACACATGTTTGCTTACACATAGTTGTGTACAGCTGTTAAACACTTTTAGGCTATTTTGTCACAACTAGAAGAAGCATTATCAGCCTGAGAATCCTTTTTCCCATAAGTTTCTCTCCTGTTCTTTGTTATTCAGAGAGAGGATCTTGAAATGTGCTGATCACTAAGTGCCTTAAGTTTGGGCTCAGTTCATTCTTAACTATTCTTTGAAATCGTCCACAGGCTTGAATGAGCTAAGTGAAATCATGTTGAATTCTGTAAGCATTTTGCCACTGACTCCAAAGAAATCAGGATTCAATTGTAGAATTTGTGTATCTGAACCAAGAAAGGCATGTCTTTCAGTTGCTGACATCATTATCTGGAGAGGAAATAGAGAAACAAATCTGGTCTCAGTAATGAATGCTCCATTCCTGGGAATAGGGAAAAAGGCATCTATGTAAGCTACTCTTGCAGAAACATAAAGGAAACTGGACTGAAAGTCAGTTCTGTTTGTTCTCTGCAAATTTTAAAGAGCAACTCCAGAAGCTTTACTTGCATTTTATTTAGTACTTATAGTGCAACAGCAATGAAAATTAAATTTACAGGGAGCCTGTGTGTTCCCACCAGAAAATGTTTTCAACAGGTCATAAAAACCTGCCCATTTATCAGCACTGCAGGAGATCTTTATTACCTCCCTACAGTATGCCCTCTCCTATGATGTAGTTATTGATTTAACAAGTAAACTTCATGCCAAGCTTTTATCATGGAATTAGCAGCAACTGAAATATAGCTGTTATTATTCTAATAACACAGAGATGTGATATTCCTGCACATTCCAAAGGCCATATCCTCACCTTTACAAGCATCCTGTTAGGGCTGTCTGGTCTGCCACATCAAAGCATGTGCTGTGAGATCTTTAACAATTATGATATCACACTCACCCCCAGCAATTTCACAATCCTTTTGTTTTTCTTCCTGCAGGTTTGGACATCAGGCAAGCTCAGGTTATTGTGCTGTCATCGGGTACCAAATGTATAAATGGGGAATACCTTAATGACCAAGGGCTTGTGGTCAACGACTGCCATGCAGAAATTCTGGCAAGAAGGGCATTTGTTCACTTCCTGTACTCTCAGCTGGAGCTACACTTAAGGTAACTGAATTCTGTTGATGCTTAGGGAATTTTATACAGCCTTCAGTGGAATAGATGCATCCTCTGTACATTTGAACTCTTTGTTTCTTTTTGTTGTTTCTGGGTCTTTGGCTGATGAAGGACCAAGACGCTGCACAGAAAAAAATGAGAGATAGTCCACAGTGTTGGGTCACGAGCTCCTTTAGCTCAGCTGATTTTCTTTCAGTAGTTATTAGATATGACTCATAAAGTATGGGGTTTATGAAGCCTGATGATTTTGTGCAAACCTTTACGTGCAGGCTTATTAGCATCATTCACTGGCTAGAGACTGGAAGGGGGTCATTTTGCTCACTGCGGACATTTTCCTATCTTCCTTACTGCTGCTGAAATTTCTCTAGGAAGTGATTTATTGATCATTAATGCCTTCATTGACTCACTAGAGAAACAATGAGTGTTAACAGTACAGTAAACTTTGTGCCAAAGTGCAAGATGCTATCACTCGCTCCTTCTTTATGATGTTTTAAAATGTTACAGCATGTAGAGCCATTACAGACAAATTATTGTTGCTGATTTCAGCCAAACCTACCTTGTTACCATTTAAATGGTTAATGGGTCATATACTGCCTGGAAGCTGGTAACAAGCTAGGTTATGCAGAGATCTGTTCAGGGACCTTGCCAATCATAACTACCAACAGTCTGGAAAGGGCTATGCAGTGCTTGGTTATAAGCTTTGCAGAGGATGCCAAATTGTGGGGAGGACCAGTCGACATGCTTGAGGGATGGGCTGCCCTCCAGAAAGGCTGGAGAAACGGGCCAGCAGGAACTTTGATGGAAAACTCAACAAGGACAAATGGGAAGTCCCACAGCAAGGAGGAAAGAATGACCTGCAACCACACAGGGTGGAACCTTACTGGCTGGGGAGCAGCTCTGCTGAAAAGTGACAGAGATTGTAGGCAAACCGCAAGCTGAACATGAGACAGTAGTGTGACTGGAAGCAATGAGGGTCAATGGGATCCCAGGCTGTATGAAGAGTCAAGGCATTTAATCTCCCCCTACTGCTCAGCACTAATTAGACCACATCGACACTACCATAAGCAGCTTTGTGTTCCTCAACATAGGAAAGACATCAACATGAAGCAGGTTCAGCAGAGGTTATCTGGATGCTCACGGGCAGAGCATTTGGCCTGTGTGGAGGGACTGAGGGAGCTATATCTGGTCATACTGGAGATGGCATGGCAGACCCAACAGAACATATGTGAACCATACAATGAAACTGACATTTTTACCGAAGTGGAGAAAATGACAGAATACAGACACACACTGAAACAAGAAAAAATCAGTTTGAATATTAAGGCAAACTGCACCCATGGGTATAGGCAAGCAGTAAACAAGGTTACCCAGCAGTGTTGTTCAGGTATCCTTCCTGTCTTGGAGGTTTTCAAAACCCTGAGAACTTGATAAACTCCTCTTAGCAGTAGGTTGGGCTAGTGATCTGAGGTTCTTTCCAGCCTGACTTATCCTATGATGCAAGGAATGAAGCAAGGAAAGAAAAATAAACAAACAATCAAAAAAAACCCAAATCTTACCTATAGATCATTCTTTGCCCTCCATTCTTACTTGCAGTTTCATGTAATTTTATCTAAAGGTCATTAACTTCAGTGCAAAAACTGCCTTTGGCTTCAGAAAGTTTTGCTTCAGGTCACAGACACAGAGATTAACATGAGCGTGATTTTTCTTGTGAGCACCTATAACAATGTTGCACTGAAGTAACGGTAATAGGAATTATGGTTATTTTCACTTCAGGCTGGGGTTGAAGACAAGAGAGTGTATGGAGTAGATGAGCTTGTCTAACAAAGGGAGACAACAGCCTTGAAGAATTTAATCAAAAGCAATATTCTCTCTCTTTCAATCTGGATTGCTTTCAAGTTTACATTACATTATTATGTTTTCAGCGGTGTAGGAGCCCTAGAACTTGCTTTGTGCAACAGTCCTTTGGGAAACAAGTGCTACCACTGTATCTTAAGCTGTTGTATTGATCCACCTCCCTAACATGTTCAGTCATATTATTATTTTATTTCGATCAATGTTAACAGTCTTTTGTTAAGAGAATTCTCAGTGCAGCACAAGCTTTATTCGCAATAACGTCAAATCACTCTCTATTCAGCCAAGAGCAGGCACCATTGCTTCCCTGAACAGCACACACTATAAAAATCTCAACCAAAATTGTCAAGGCTAAGCACCTTTGAAAGACAAAGCAGGAGATACTGTCAAATCAGATATTGCTTCCTTAAAGTCCATGGGGAAGCAAAACCATGTGTTATAATATATTCTTCAATTCTGGTATTTATTACTATACTCAGCTTTATGCCATCATTGGGAATGAAAAACACATCTTCCGTGCATTGAAATCAAATTTATCACTTTTTTAGAAAAAAAAAAAAAAAGACAGCTCCCACTAGCTGAGAAGTCACGCAGTGCTACTGCATAGCTGAAAAGATAAGTTTTTTAGAACCGACACGTAAACTCTCCTTCAAGGGGACTCCCTGCAGATCAGCTCCTCAAGTTTGGGGGAAAACACAAACGGCTTCTGTGTTGTTATGCATTTGCATTAACTTGGCCCAAGTTAAAGTCTTCTCCCAGGGCAGGAATCTGTTGTACAAAGTTGTATATGAACTGAGACAAAAAGACAGTTCTTTAAGCCCAAAAAAGTACAGTTCTTGCCTCAAAGAGCCTAGATTTTCCATCCCTCCCTATGGAACAGGTAAGCTTGTTCTGTTGTGAGTATTCCCTATTTTCCACATATCATTTTCCCATCAAGCCTACCTGCTCAAAGTTAACTCCACAGCTGGATTTCAAAATTCAGCAACTTCCAGCACAAGAATTATTTTTCTATATGACACTGTCCTTGAAAAGGAACCACTTTTCCAGAATTCACAAAAACTATCATTAACCTCAGTGAAAGCAAAACACATACTTGCCTGAGTGTAGTATGAAGGCTTCAAAGAGCAAGAGTAAGCAGGCTGCAGAAAGCAAGGGCTGGGATAGAGAATTAATGGCCAGAAGAGATGGATTCACTAAGTTGGACTTACTTCTTGACACCTCACTTGAGATTTCTAAGAACTAGTCAGTTAAGAGTGAATTAGATTGCTAAGGCTCAGTGGAGAGAGATGGGCATCTTTGGAATGGGACTTTGCAGACCTGTTGGAGTATCTATTGTGGATGAGATGAATTGCCATGTACAGGGGCATTTTTTTTTTCCATTTCTATTAAGAGAGCATAGAGTGACTGCCTCAGATATTTAAACTGTAGAACCATCCCATCCACAAGCCAAAATTGAGGTAATATGTAAATTATCGGGGGGGGGTTGTATTCATATTGTTAAATACTAGAGGTGTTACTTTCCTGACGTTTCTTAGGAAAGAGAGTTCCAGAATGGGAACTTTATCCTCTACAAGAAGCAAGAGTGACAAATACTTCAAAAAGAAACTTTCTTTCAACAATTCAGTGTCTAGAGCTTGAGTTAAATAAAAGCTAAAAGCACAACTAAAACCTGACAGCTTCTAACCAGTGTGATTAAAACCCTTAGCCCTCCCAGATTTCATTTTTATGACAACCATAATCCTCCAAGACTTTCACGAAAAAGATGAAAAGTAAGAAGTAAATTTTCTGATGTACAAAAGACGGACAAGAAAGTCCTTTTGAGAAGCTTTTTCTAAGAATCACCATCAAGAATGTACGCAAATGCCGTAGTCTGATTCTCTTGCAATGATGGCAGAAAAATTCACATTGATTTCAGTGGGATTATTTATACCAAATGGCCAATAGCGGAAAAAAAGAAAATCCAACTCTTCTTTTTTTTAAAGAAAACTAAAACTAACAGCCTGTTCTTAAAATAAATTAGCACCACTGCAGTCTTACTACTGTAGTGGCCCTGCAGACGCTGGAGGGATGATGAAGGCAAGTTCTTCTAGCAAGTCAGATACAAACCACTGTTAATTTTACATATAAAAAGCAAGGAATAGTCTTCATCCTGTCCAGTTAAGGTTTTTTTACAGGAAATCTAGCTGCTTATTACACATCTACTATCTCTTACTTTTGTTCTACTAGCCTTTTCATGGACACAGCTCCTTCCCTTGTAAGCCTGCTGTTAGCGTCTCTAGGATGCCATGCTGTAGCATGTAGTACTAGAAACTTCCCATACATACATTTAGATGGTAAAACCAGCTCCTCTGTGTCCCTTTTAGAAAGAAAGTCTTTGTTTCAGCAAAATGCTTCGCACATATTAAACCATAAGTATGTATTTAAATCTGCTTGAAGTCAACTCAAAACTTGTGTATGTTATGCTGGATAATGAACAAGTAGAATTTAGCTCATTCTTAAATGTTGCTCTTCAATTAGCCTCACATCCTAAGAGTCCCACATACATTCATAACAGGCGAAGTTTGGGGGCAAAATCTGCTCTTTTAGCCCATGCCAGCAAGCGGAAATTACACTTTAATGCCACCCCCTGAATGAATGACATTTGTGGGCACACTGAGGGCTTCTCTCTTCATTTATTTGTTCCGGTGTATATGGCTGTGCAAGGTGGTATTGCAAAGGATCTCTACTGCAAACTCATTTCCCCCTTTCACAGCTCAAAATGACTATCGCAGGGGGAAGGCAGAAGCATACACATTCTGAAGGGGAGAAGTGCCTTTGCAGAAATACATCCACCAGGGTCCCTACATCCCCTCAGACTTTAAAGTCCCCCAAGAATCCCATGCACAAGGCGCTATGCTAAGCCACAACAGACAGTGTTGCATCTCAAACTCCTTTATAACAATATTCTTACTGTCTTGTTATTAAACCTATTCAGCCACTGTGCAGGGATGAACTGCATGTTTTAGTTTAACCCTAGAAAACCATCTCAAAGGCAGGTCAGGACCATATGTGATATGGAAGATCTCAGCCTCCTGGAGGAAAAGTCAGGCTGCCTTGCCCTCCATCCCGGCATCTATTTTTAGAGCAGCTGTCTGTCACCCAGCCCATCAGCCACACTGGCTGCAGACCCTTCTTGGTATTCAAAGAGAGGGAAGAAAGCAAGGCTAATCAGTGAAAACCAATAACCTGTACAAACAGTATGGATGCTGATGACTGTGAACTTCTGAAATCCAGATCAGAGAATGGCTGCTCCAACCCTACATAGCAACTGTTTCTAAGTACTGCAAGCAGTCACCGACTCTGGTGAGGTTTAACATAATAATAGCAGGTGTTAGGACTGCACAGCTTTGTATTGTCCCAGCTGATTGTGCAGGGAAATATTTAAAACTAATTGCAGTTGCTCTGAAGTCCAAGCAGCAGGACTTACAGGATTTTTATTATTTCAGAGGCTTGTATTGGAGTGATAATATAATTAGTGCAGTTGGGAAATTCCACCACAGCCAGCAGAAAATGAAGGAGCTGCATGTGGCAGCCCCTGCTCAGCAGTTGGTGTGGCTCCCTGTCCCTGACAGCGAGCTAATGTGCCTGTAAATTCCTCCTGACAGCAAACGCATCCTGTCATCAAAAAATGACAAAACACCCAAACCATGGAAGAGTGACAGCCAAACAGCTTCAATAGCACAGAAGCTGCACTGGTAGAAAACAGGCAGAGACAGCTTGGATTAAATCCAAGGACTTGCTCCAAGGCTGAGTAGGAAGTGCCCCTGTATACACTAACAGGAGACAGAGAAACCAGCAGAAATCACTTTGGTTAATGGGCTGTCCTGTAGTGAATTAAATGAGTTGGATTCCAACTTATTAAGACCCTCCTAGGAAAATCATTACCTACAGGTGACATTCTGTTCAGAGATATTCCTACAAAAAAGTGCTTGGGTTTTGTAGGAAAGACTGGAGCATCAGAGGGAAAGTTGTCTTCCGTCATAAATTTCCTAATCACATTTTCACCTTCAAAATTATAATCATGACCATCACCCAAATGTACATATTAGAGGCATCTGTCTGTCAGAGAAATCACCCATATCTTTTCAAATGTAAATCATCTGAGGAACCACAGGGCAGCATAGCCTTAATACAAGTTATTGCTGCAAACTGCAGGACTGGGAGGGTTTGGCCTCCCGGGCAGCTGTTACTAATGGAATATGCGCACTGTGTCCCCATCTAGCTGCTGAACCACTGCGAAGATAAAAGCCTCATGTTAATAAGTATCTTTTACAACTCAACTGCGAAAAGCTTGCAAAAGTTTAGCCCTCACTTCTCAGGATGGCTTCTGGTTTCCAAAAATGCCAGGTGACCAAGAAGACACTTGGAGCACTCATATGTGGCCCTGGTTGAATGGAGAAGAAAAGCAACACCTGGGGACCAGAGAGGGTTGGCAGGGGTCATGAAATCTGGATGCTTCATTAGAGACCCTTTTCAGTGGAGCACATAAACACACATCTCGGTTGCAGTGATGATAATGGGATTTAAACACATGCGTAGGCACATTGATGAGCAGAGCTGATTTGTTCACAGGAGAGACTAGGAGAACTTTCCCTGTCTTCATGCACCAGAACCTCTTTAAAATCAATGTGTTTATGCATCTGTGCATGTGAGGAAGGAGAGTTACCCTTAAACAATCCACACATTTTATCATTAGAATGTATTCTAGATAAGCAAGCCAAAAGCACTTCGGCGATTTTGACCCTCTTTACACATTTCTTTATTCAGAGAAGCTTATTGTTTTTCTCTTGTCGCTAGACGAAATATATGATGCCAGGTGCTAATAAAAACAAACAAACAGAGGGAGAAAAACAGAAAGAGAGAGAGAGCAGAAATGTTTCTGAATTGACATGTAACAAATGACCTGGAACCTCTTTTGTGATCATAGCAAACGGCGAGAAGACTGGGAGCGATCAATCTTCGTGCGATTAAAAGAGGGAGGCTACAGGCTGCGGGAGAACATACTGTTCCATCTGTACGTGAGCACTTCACCCTGTGGAGATGCGCGCCTCAACTCCCCCTATGAAATCACAACTGACTGTAAGAAAAAAAAATCTCTCTCCTTTTTCCCCTTTGCATGTTTTTTTTTCCTTTTTTTTCCCTTTTTTTTAAAGCTCAGTGCTTCTTTGTTTGTTTGCTTGCCGAAAATATGTTTCACTCAAAAGCACAAACACTGTGAGTTGTGTGGTATGTTGTGGCTCGTGTTTTGTCCCACATACTGGGTGAAGGTACAGGGAACATCAGAGGTGGGCAAGGCAATGGGAGACAGCTCTGTGTGCCTGAGGCTCGGTGGCTCTGCTATGGAACATGACCCCATAAGCCTGCATTTCCTGATAGGAAATGCAACCCTAATAGTAAATAAATTCTCCTTTTCAGGAGAAAAGGAGGCTGAGGGGAGACCTTATTGCTCTCTACGACCACCTGTAAGGAGATTGTGGTGAGGTGGGTGTTTCTTCTCCCAAGTGACAAGCTCTGGGACAAGAAGAAATGGCCTCAAGTTGCACCATGGGATGTTTAGACTGGATATTAGGAAAAATTTCTCCAATAGAAGGCTTGCCAATCATTGAAACAGACTGTCTAGGGAAGTGGTGGAGTCACTATCCCTGGAGGTGTTTAAAAGACTTGTAGATGTGGTGCTTAGGAACATGGTTTATTGGTGAACTTCGCGGTGTTAGGTTTATGGCTTGACTTGATGATCTTAAAGGCCTTTTCCAACCTAAATGATTCTATGATCCTATGATTCTAAATGCCTTGGGAAAGTCCTTGTGATGTAAGAGATATCTGGAGCCACAGTCATGGGTCAAACTAGAACATCAGGTCTCCAGGTGGGGGTGCGTGGTCTAGACAGTACCTAGGGGTTGCAGGGCTGCATTTACACTGTGTTTACAGCTCAGTTCAGGCTTCAGTGACTGAAGTCTGAGGTAGAACAATGATATGATATGATATGATATGATATGATATGATATGATATGATATGATATGACACGACACATCTTTAGTGTTGGTTGATGGTCAGACTCTCTACAAATACCACCTGCCTTTGCAGCAAATAATGTCAGGACCCTTCAGGAAAGGATCCTTTCCAGGCCATCCTGCATTTGTCACATCAACCAGATGGTCACTGCATGGCAGATGGACTAGATGGAGTCCACCAGGCCAGCCCTGGAGTCCCTAGGCCTGTATCTATGGCATTTAAACAGAAATGCGGTTTTCCAGGGGTTTCTTTTCTACAAGTGATCTTGCAAGGAATGTAAACATAAGGTCTTGAACCAGTGTGGATGCCTCTGAGAGATCTCCTGGTCCATGAAGAGACATCCCATCCCCATTACATGACCCAGTACTCTCTTCTCGTCACCCCTGAAACATGCATGTCCCTGTCATTGCTTCACCATCATAGAGACATGTTCTGGTTGTCTACCCACTGCATCAGCTTTGCCCCCTCCTAGCCACAGGGAATGCCCCCAACAAGGGACAGGGTCTTGAGATATCTGTGGCTTATTATCACACGTCTGTCATTCCATGATCCCATGCACGATGCATAAGGTGCACTCTTATCTCTGCCCCTCAGCTCCTCGTACACGCATTTTACAGTGCAGTAACATCCATAGTGCTGGCTGCTAAATGTATGTATAATGAGAAATAGTCCTTGCCCTGACTACCTTGAATGAGAAGCAGGCAAGGCAGAAGAATGGATGGAGGAGGGAGCATAGACACAAGAATGTAAAATTAATCATCCAAGGTCACAAAATGACCTAGCTTCCTCACAGGCAAATCCTTCAGACAGTAGTTTCATTCCTGGTTCTTATTTGTACAAGTTATTTATTAATGATTAGGTTTTATTCTCCCTAGACTGGAATCTTTTTGTCATGTGTGAAACAGCAACTTGCTGGGACGAGAAAGCAGAATTCACCTATTCAGGAAGGAAATGCACTTCCTTACCTGACATGATTTCTACATTCTGTCAGCAGGATCTATAAAGCAAAGAAAAGCAAGTAAATGTTTAAAAGTCAAACAGCAAATTGGCATGTTTCTGATGAGGAAATAAATGAGGAGACATAGGATTATCTTAAAAACAGGATTAAAAATAAAAAAAGAAAGTGCCTTTTAATATCAAAAAATAAGTGATTTTTTTGCCTCCCTCTTTGTATGTGTGTCAAGGGATATCAGAAGGCTTTATAGCTGGTTAAAGGCCCTCTTGTTTTCTAGAGGACAGTCTTCATGGGACACCCCTTACGTGGCATCAGAAATGGAAGCACCAGAATCTGTAATTATTTTTAAAATGTTGTCCATTCTTGAGAACAACCAGAGACTATCCAGGGTGGATTCTGCGCTTTCATGCATGAGGAAGCGGGTGCTTTGGGCAGCTGACAGCCAGCACTTCCTATCGATATGGAGCTGAACCCAGCCCTGGAGGCAAACCATACTTGGCTCATGGATTGCTCCAAACAACACATAAATCTGCCAGCCAATGAGGGAATGCTTTTTTAGATAACAGTACATACAGGAAGCTGTGTTTAAGAATATATAATCATGCAACACTTGACACTCATACAGTAAATTCGTAGGGGGTCACAAAAATACTTTTTACATTGGTTATTACATCAATACATTGTCCCAATGTAGAAGGTGAAGCAGAAATGGCTATGTGGCTTATCCAAGGTTACACAGTGATTCAGGAGCAGGACCTGAAGGGACACAATGTCTGGTTTGTATTTCACTCTTTTACACAGATCCCTCTACATTTGTCCTGTGTTCTTAAAATAATTTAGTGCCATATAAAAAGCCATGTCGCCAAAAGCTGTCCTTCAGTGAGATAAGCATTTCCTTTTAGCTCACATTATCCTATAGACATCTGGGAAGACAAGTATTTTGTAATGTTTATCGTTTAGATCTTCTCTTTTCTTTTTTTTTTTTTTGTCACTAAAGTAATAACCTTTCTTTCATCCACTAATGGCAAGAACTCCAGATGAATGCTGTTTCATTTCTTAAACAACAAAGAAGCCTCTCCTAGAGCTACTGCAAGCCATCAAACGTTACTGATTATTCTCTAAAGACGCATTAACATTTAAAAATGGTGTCTCACCATGTGTTTTTCTGGTTTTGCAAAGAAATATGATAAGCTGTTATCAATACAGAGAGTGAGTAAAATCCACTTCTCAAATCTCCTTCGAAAAATTTCCTATTATCCACCGTGTCTTCCTAGCCCCCTCAGGGAGGCCTCACATTTCCTTCTTATGAGCTTTGTTCTGGTAAAGGAGAAGATAAGCTAGCATGCACTTGAAACCCAGTTTACTTCTTACTAGACAGTGCAGGGTACCATGTTAGCAGCATGTGTAAAAGTCTGACTTTACCATGGTTCATGTGAACAGCTGCAATGCAGAGGAGAGGTCCAAGGAGTCCACATCCATGCCAGGTTCATGCAGGAAAGTGAGAGATTAGGGACCAAACAGATAAAATCTCACTTTGATTTGCATCTATGCCCTTCTTGGATCAGAGGTAAGCTGACTTGTTTTGATATATGCTTAGGCAACTTTAAAAGAGAGGTAGATTCCAGCTGGACCTGGGCTGCTCTAAGCATAGAGGGGTTTCTAATTCTTTCTTGGTGCATACAGGTCAGGAGCACCAAGAGAGAGCTTATGAGGGGATTCAGGTGAAGTTGCAAGTTTGGGAAAGGCAGGTACAATCCAAGAAAGTAGAGGAAGAGGCTGAGGGGAGAGGTGCAGGAGCAGGTGACAGCAGGAGAGGAGACCAGCCAGGGTCAGTGATGTTGCAGGAATAGGAGGCTGGGACTTGCCAGGGGAAGGGATCAAACAGTTGTGAGAGTTCTTACGGGTTTATCCTGGCTCATTGTCTCCAGCCAGTCTCCTCCCCAAGATACTATTCCCTTTATCATTTTCCAAGGTCACCCACAAGCTTGTAGCACAGCTATATGGTGAAGAAGCAGCCTGTTTCCAGTGTGCTCACCACACTGTAGTTGCTCCTTCACACACTCAGCTTCTCCCCATGCTTCTTATAGGTCAGAGAGCCTGGGACAATATCTCTGTCTCTGGTACCTTCTTCCTTTGTATACATCTGAGCAGGGTATGCCTGCTTTCTGACCTCTCCTGAGGGTAGTATCACAGCACCGAGTTAACATGGGTTTTCTGAAAGTTTTAAGGGAATGTTTTCCCATTGTAGTACACATTCTCTGGCTCATGACAAGGAGCCGTGGGGACAGCTAGCCCTGTAGTATTTGTTGCATATTTTACACTTTCTCCTAAATCTAGGGCAAACCACAGAATAATCAAGTCCTTGATTTGCTAAAGTGCCTTCCTAGCTAATTTAGGGTTTCTTGACTCATTGGGGAAATTTTTAAGAGCCTCTTGAAAAGCAAAATGAATTGCTTAAAAAATTGAGCTAATAAATCCTCCACTTCCACACTCCTCCTTCCTTGGCAGGATTTTACCTCATTGTCCGTCTTTCTTCTAGAGACTCACTCTTTCTTTTTCACTACATGGATTACCAAAGAGACAAACAGAATCTGCCCCAGGGCCTGTCTCCATTCTTCTCCCCTGGGCTGCTTTTCTATCTCTTGCTAACATGCTGTATTGCCTTGTACCATTGACTCCTTGATAGCCCAGCTCCTGTTTTATCCCACTCTCCCTTTAGGTCTGAAACAGACCATTGCATCTGCTCCACATGGGGTCTTCCTCCTGCTTGTCTATTAACCTACAGCTGTGCTGAAGCTCTCATGCACACACATTTGACAGAGCCCTCATCTAAACAGGATTCACTTTCAACCACGTGAGCTGTATCATTGCCTGTGATGTGATGGGGAGAAGATGTGCACTGGAGTTTTCAGGGAAGTTAGGGAACTGACCAGTTCCCAGGGAGACAAGTTTGCACTCTCTACTTCAAGTGTGCTTTCACTGTGCAGACCCATGCTTTCCCTGCTTGTGAATCTAGCTGCTGGATTTTATATCCCATTCTCAGATAAAATGTTCTCTGCTAACCCCCAAGGCTGGAACTGCCTTGAAAGGTTGCTCTGCTCACATTGTGACTCAGCACTCTGTGTTCAGATGTGACTAACCCAGATTGAATCAGCATATGATCCCCAAATCAGCATCCCTGAAAGTCCTATCCTGAGCAGAATGGTTGGAGAGGGTCAGATTCAGAGGCCATTTAATGACCCTGTCTGTCTCCTAGAGATGGACACAAATTATCCCATACAACTGTCAAGAGACTCAACCCCAGAGCTCTGCATTCAGGGTCCTGCAGTCAGATATCAGAATGCAAACACAAAGAGGATGCTTATGGCATCAGCTGGACTAAAATCCTTCTCAAAAGCACTCAGTTGAGTGAATGTTATTAGATGTGCAAAGGGTAGGAATCTCCGCCTTGCTTCTGCCGATCCCATGTTTTGTTTAAATGGACAATTCTGTTCTTGTGAGTAAACCATAAGGGGCAAAAAGCATTTCAAGAATCATTTAAATAAGTCCATGATCTGAAATTAAATTAGATACCTGTACCTACAAGAAAATAAGGGATCCTAACAGATTGATATACTGCCCCTGTTAGAAAAAAGTCAAGGATGACCACAGATCATCCTGTGGCCTTGGTCACTATTATTTGTTTCCGTTGTACAAGTGTTCCCAGTTATCATAAGGCTCTGTTGTAGCTGCTGGCCTGCCGCAGCTTGGGAGACCATATTGAAAATTCGTAGCTAGTCAGTGCATGGAACAGCTTCCTCCTAGGCTGTAAAGTTGATTTTATGCTGATGAATAGCCTGTCTGTGGAACTAGGATGAAGGTGCATTATTTTCCTATTTTTCATATGACTGAGCAGAACAATGCCTTGGGGGACCTCAGAACAAAATTATCATAGAGAACCATGCCCAGAAGTAACACAAAAGAAAAAAAAATTCATGCAACACTGTAGGCTATAGTGCTGAACACTGCCTCGGGAGAAATAATCCTAGAACTGGATGAATTATTGTGGTCTGCCCAGGTTGCTTTGTCATGTAAAGGATACTACAGAAATCGCAGGCACAGTATGAGGCTGTTGGATTACTTCAGGGGCTAGGGAGCTGGTTATTAAAGAAGGTGAAGGGAAGTTGCCCTTTTGCCTCATTAAGACTGGACTGGGATGCATCCAAAAAGTTTGGGTTCAGGGTGTGAGTACAGCACCCTTTGCCATCCTACTTTGAGATCAAGCCCTTTTGAAATGATGGCCCCTTCCTGCTTGCACCGCTGACATAGCTTTAATTTACTAAAGTAGATACAGAAGAAATGCAAAGTCTTCTTACAGTTAACTAGAAGCTGGTCTATCAAGGAGCTTACATCCCTGCTGAGGACTGTTAGAAGTCATCCATTTAATATGTAATTGCCCTGTTTTCTAGCTCAAACATCCTAGGCTGCTGAAATGCTGTTTCAGAGTGTAGCTGCTGTTTCAGAGTGGCCCATGGCCAACTGTGTTCCTGGCTGGGATGGGAAAAGATGATGGAAGAGCCTCTCAGGTGTAATGATCCTTCGTCCCCTCAAGCACTGCAGGTCTCAGCTTATTTACCTCAGGGCTTCCTTAACTGTGGAGATGGTGCTGTGTGCAGCGACTTCAAAGGTTTCTTCCCAACATCCAATGCTGCAACTGTGAGGGAGCCACCTTCTTTTGAGGAAGGTGGGCAAAGGGACTTCAGAAGAAGGAAGTGTGGCTGAGAGGGATCAGCGGGACCCTAGGACAGGGCAGCCACGTTAAGGATGAGAAAGGTTTGTAGTAGGGGGACTGTGATGTTCGGCTTTGATGGAGGAGTGGGTGAGAGACAGCAACATAAAGCCTGTGAGGGGTGGGGGGGTTCTGGAAACCTTTGGAATGAGTGGAGCTCCTCTCATTCTTCCAGTGCATAACACCCACACAGGATCAGCAAGCAACAGTTTGACCCACCTCCAGTGCTGCAAGCTCTTCCTCCCCCAACAACTCCTACTCACTCGCTGCTCCTCAAGGGCTGCAGGGGAAGGAAACAATAGAGGAGAGAAGAGAGGAAAGACTTTTATCGGGGGGACCAGAATGAGTAGAGATGGGGACTAGCCCAAGCCCTTTGCTGAGAACACTGCAGTCCTGATGCTGCCTGAGGGAGAAGCTGCAGAAGAAGCAGCTGCTGCATCTCTGTGTTCAGATGGACCCATTACTCAGGCAGAGCAGCAGTGCCAGAGGGTCTGCAAATATGTGGTCTGGGTGTTCTGGCTGCTGGAAAGCCCATCATTTTGGTAATCCAACGAAGAGATCTGGTGCTATACACAGCCTGTCATACTAAACCTTTTGCCGATTCCTTGGGTCAGCTATAGCCCCTAAACCTGACAGAGATAAATGAGTGATCTCCAGGCTTAGAAATAGCATGGCAAAATTGTGAAAGCACTCATGGTTTTATTGTTGGTGTGTTTCTGTATTCACCTCTGGAAGAGGCTCTTGTTTTGCTACATTGGAAGTCCTAAAGCTTTCAGTACCAATTAATCAACTTGTGAAAGTTTGCTGTAGTGGAGTTTTGCTAAAGCTGACTAGAGAATAACCACTTTACCTCAACTTTCCAGTCTCAAAGTATTGACTGGCTGGAAAGAAATCAAAACCTCTCAGGCAAATTTTTGAAACAAATTGCATGAGAGTGGGATCTCATCCTATATTTTTTCATGTCTACTGGTCAGCAGCACACTAACAGAGGGTAGAGGAAAAACCTACTTCATTTCCTTCCATGCCTAGTTCTGGGGAACTATTTCATTCAATGCAACTTAGACTCAAAGAAAAAGTTGAATCCATATTTCCCAAATCCTGGATGAGGGTTTCAGTGAATTCACTATGAGCTGAGCTAGACAGCTCCCTTTCTTCAGCTTCTGTTATAAAACTTTGTCAGAACTGATACATCATGAGAAAATGCTTTGGCTTTGACAATGCATTGAAAATGTCCCAATTCCCTCTCATTATGATGCTCTTGGCTGCTTCTGCTTATTTGGGTTTTGTTGTTTTAGGAGGGAGTTTTTAAGTAGAAAATAAGATTTTTTTTTTAGAAGGATGTGTCAATGCAGTGTGTATCTATCAGGGAAAAGAGAAAGAATATACTGGAAACTATGGATTGCTCAAAGCCAGTGTTGGCCACAGCTTTGAAAATCTTTCATGTAAAGCAAAATGTGTTTGTTACGATTCAGGAAAACAGGTTTCCACAGCTATAATCAGATCCTAATTTTAACAGAATGCTTGAATTGCCAAAGGGAATTGCACTGTATTTATTGATTCTGCTTTGTTATGGGTTTTGCTGCTTTGTAAAACACTGCATTTGGATGCAATGTTCAGATGTGATAAAAAGGCTACATTAATCAGCAAAAGGCCATGGCTGAGAAGCTTTCAGAATAGTAGCAGAAAATTTCACCAAGAAAAGCTGTTTTTTCTCAAACTTGTCCAGCCCAAGCTATAAAGCCTGAGGTTATCTATGGTCCTCTAAAGCAGGGATAGAGACCACATGCTCCTGGACATCGGTTGCCCCAGTTCTACCCCCAGCAACCCATACCTTGCTAGAGATATGCACCTAATTACAGTACATAGGATGGAATAGATTAAAACATAGTTGGGAAAAATCCCCATGGGCAAAAACTACACCCACTCAAATCTAATTTGGTCTAATTTACCCTTCTGCTGAGCAGGAGTCACAGATAAAGCTCATGAGCTGCATTTTATAAAGCTTATCAGGCAACTCCAAGTCCAGTTAAGATCTCTGTGGGATGTTTCAAAGCCGTGAGACTCCTGAGGAGTTTCTTAGAGTCTTATGAAGAAAGAAATCTGAAGACAGCTGTGTAAGAGTGACAAATAATTTAATCCTAACCATGACTGTGCTGGTACTTCTCTAGCTAGTTTTGAGCAACTCACCTAAATCTGGTCATTTCTATTTCTACACTTGTAAAATGGCAATAAAAGGCATCCAGCTGTCACAGCTTTGGGGAAAGGCAATTAATGATAAAATGGAAAGTACTGTATATTCTAAGCACTATTATATGACTATTCAGAATAATTTAGCAATTAGGTGTTTAAGGCCAACAGTGTCTATTTCCTGATGATCTAGTTTGAAATTCTCCAGTCAGAGACTGAAGGACTTCACTGAGTAATTTCCTTCTGCAGCTAAGAAGCTGAAGTTGAATTAGGGTATGTTTGGTGATACAGCAGGAACCACAGACTCTCTAGGTTTGTACCAGCCACAGGGGGAGCTGAATATCTGTCAATATTATTAACCGATTGCTGTTGTTTCTATCTCGGGGCTTAAATTTCGTTTTCATATTTTGCTTTCTTTCACAACATTTTTCTTAACTCTCTCCTGAAGATTTCAATTTCCAGACAACAAAAATCCCAAAGCCACATGAAAAACAGCATGTTTTGTTGATAAAAGAAAGAGGGTTATGATGAATAACACATTCCCTTTATGTCTGTGTAAACTTCTTGATTAAAACATGGCAGGGGAGAGAATTGTCACAAAATGGGCAATTCCAGCGATCTTGGCAATTTTTCATACAAAGTACATTTGAAAGATAAAGTCTAATTTCGAGAGAAAACATGTTTTCATTCTAAAAAGAATAGGAAGAAGATACAATGACACATAGCTTAGGACACAGGTGAACAATAGTCCCCGCTGGGCTAAAGCCAGTGGGGTGTCTCACTCTCTGCACGCAACATCAAGCCACTTTGCTTTGCTCAGCTGCTGACCTGGGCACCAGCCCAGATCCCCACGTTGTCAAAAATGAGCTGATTGTTGCTGGAAATCAGATAATAGTCTCCTGAAGACTTCAGAGGCAGAAGTTTTCTCCGTCATGGAATTCACAGTGCCAGCGCAGCCCTTTACCAGGTCTGTAGACTTTGCTCTGCAGGGGCAGCTGCACTTCCAAAGTGATGGCATTTCACACCTGATTTTAGATTAGAGGAGCAATTAGTAATTAAAAATAACAGTCTTGAAGTGTTTGAGTTGTACTTTCCTTGATTGCCACATGCGTAGAATCTTAATTCCACTGATAAATCTTGTGCTTTTGATTTCAACATACTGATGTATTTCTACTCCAGAGCAGGCTGGAGTCTGCAGCCTGGGTTTATAGGTGGCATCAAGGATCTCCTCTATGCCTAAGCCAGTAGTGCTCATTCCTCTTTGCCTGTAACAGTTAATTATAACTCACAGAGGAAATGATGCATGACTTTATTGTCAACAAATTGTTTTAAAGAGAGTTTTAACTAGTTACTCATATTTTGATCCCGAAAGTTCCTCAAAGACAGACATTACAGGAAACTAGTTTGTAGGGTACATATTTTGATCCATTTCTGTTTATTTTGCCCCAACGGGTTAAACCTTGCTGAGAGATCAGGGCTTACTTGGAAAGTAGTGATGGTGTACCATTTTTACACCCTTCTATAGTTACTACCTCTAACTACACAGCTCAAACCAAAAATTATGATTTAATTAACATGTACTCAAAACAGATATGGACAAATAATGCAGTCATTTCTTTTCTCTTCTTTTGGATTCAGACTTCAAATTTTTCCCATCACTGATTCTTCTTATGAGAGATGGGTTAAATGCCACATATTGATGAGCTATGAATGGGCAAATTGCCTTTGTTTTCACACCGTATCGGTACATCACTGGAAACAATAGGCAGATGGAAATATATGGAAGAAGTAGAGAGATTCAAAAAAGTTATTTGAAGATTTGCTGATAAGGAGAAAGAATAAGATGTTGAAGGTAACATCTTTTGTCAAGTCATGGGATACCTTGTAACTGTCCAAACCCAGAATTTCAGCCAGGAAAGATTCAGGGACCAGAGGAAAGGTTCAATTTCAATAGGAATTGACATTCAATTTCAGCTCTTAATTTCAGTGCCACAAATTGCAGGGGTCGTAGGTTTTGCAGCATTCTCAGATAAAATACATATGCGGATTTATATTTGTATATAGGTCTTAATAAAACAGTACAAACCCCAGACCTGAACTGAATTCTTCCAAAATGTAGTAGGTGCTTCCTGGCTCTGGGAGTGAGCAGATCTGCTCTGGGAGTAAGCAGGTGTCCCGTGGTGCTGCATTCAGATACAACAGACCTCCTGGTCTGTATTTAAAAGACATATCTTGATTTTAAGGGATTAGTTTCAACTTACTTTAAACCTGTGTAAACCAGATGTTTGTGTTTCCTCCTGGGAAGGATGCATCGCTTTTCTCACCATAGAGGCAGCTCTGTAGGCTGTCAGACCTACAGTAAAAGACCACTGCTTTTACTTGCCTAGCCCTCAGAATCCATGATTCAGCTTCATACATTGTTAGGGGACCTATTCTTTTTTTCCTAAATCCAGACTTCTTTCAGAATATCCCTAAAGTTTCTTGCTTTCAAAAGCTGACCCATTGCATTTTAGCCTTGCTCTCTCTTGATCACTAAGGCACGACCCAGCAGATATTTATCTGACCAGCCACCTTACCAAGCAAAGGAGATACATCGAAAGCATTCAGTGTGCCCTGATGCTGACTTCAACACTTAAAGAAACAGTAATATTGTTTATTCAGCACCTGCTTGAAGAAAGTGCATCTCTAAAAACCACCAAAATACAAAGGCAGAGTCAGATGTTAACACTTCTCTTTCCATCCTTTTGTTTCAAAGCTCTCTAAGGGAGCTCTATAAAACATGCTGATGAATGGAGGGTCCAGCACTGAAAAAAATGCAAGATAGGCTGTTTTATTTCTTCCTTCATAAGGAAAGAACAGCCTCCACTGAAGCAAGGAAATAGAAAATGAACCTCTGAGGCAGTCATGCAAAATTTCTGACAGAGCCTTACTTGTGTGATTCTGTTTAATCACCATCCACTTCCTCTTCACTCTTCAACTAAATAATAAATATGGAGTGGCTTTTTTTCATTACCATTTGAGCCAGAGTTGGTCCTGGAGAAAATAGGAAGAGAAGGTGTGAGCCTTGAAATAAGTAGGTTTCACTGATTTTAGATACAAGGCACCTATGTAAATTTATAATCCAATAATTAATAAACCAGCACCTTTTTATCTTAGGAACTCTCAGGATTAATTTCCACATCTGAGTGTAGCACACATCATAAATCCACTCCAAATGATTTTTAAATTTGTCCTTTCCAATTTCGATTTGAATTGACATTTTGTTCTGGTTGAAGTGGCATCCTCAGATGCCTTCTCCCCTGCAATTAGTCGAGATTAAGCAGTTGGAGAATCAGCACAGCAAAGATCAAAAATGCTCATAGTCACTGATGCTTTGATCATACTGAAAAGCAGAACAGCGGTAGGCTGTAGTTTATGACTTTAAGTTTCATAAATAAAAATATTTCTGAGACTGCTTTAAAATTATCCATAGCAGGCTGTGACAGCAAGTGGACTGCATTTTTTACTGCTGGCAAGCAGCTTATGTGCTAGATTCTGTCTGCAGTTTGAGTGCAAAACACACAGAGCATCATCTTTTCCTTTGTTCAATATTTATATCTTCCTGCACTACTTAATGACATGCTAAAAAAGAAGTAAGTATGTTCCAATTGCAGATCTGGATTTATTTAATCATTGGCAATCTGAAAGTATTCAGAGCTTTGGATTACTAGTATTTTATATAAATGCTACAGAGCATCTTTTGGGGCATGTGTGTCGGCTATCCCAGCAATGTGAGCAGTTTGAGACAGGCAGTACAGCCCAGGGTTTTAGTCACACCCTAGCCGTTGAATTTAGTAGCAGTTGAGCAGCTAAAACCCCTTATCAGTGCTGTGGAAGTATATCCCAGGGACAGCGTATACTGGCCACAGCTGCCTGAATCCTATCAGCTAATGCCGTCTGCTTGGCTGCACCCTGGGTAGAGCACGCATTACGGGGAGCAAAGTTTGACGCATGGGCTGAGTTAATACAAGCATTTGGAAACTGAGATGATCTGTACACTTGCACAAAATTCCTAAATGCTTTTAAAAACTTTAATATTACTTGCAGAAATGCTGAGGTGCTACAATAACAACAAGACATGGAGTACTTTGGCTTTTGTTCTTCCTTCAGTCCTGAGAGAAATTGAGAAGATCAAATAAATAAATTTTAAAAATCAAATAAACAGACCCTGCCCAGACCCACAGAAATGTTTACGTCCCTTTCCCCACAAATCACTGGCCTTTGCTTTAAATTCCCTAAGTCCTCAACAGTTGCTTGCAGGGCGGCTGCTTTTTCTTCCCCTGAACTGGCTCCTTATCTATGTCAGCACATTGTGGGATGCTTTGCCCCTCACTAGTTAATATTTACGTAGTGAAATCTAAGTCACATGAATCATGGACTATTCATATTGTCTTGCAGTCACTAAAATTCCCTAGTAGCTGCATGTCCCTTTGCATGTATGCAAAATGTAGACATGTCAGTATAGTGAACTGCCTGAAAAAGTATCATCTAGAAGATCAATGCACTTACATGGGAGGGTCAGAGCAGGAACTGAGAAAGTGAGGGAGTGTACAGAGAGATGGAAAATGGGGAAGAATGGTGTAAAAAGAGAAATATTCTAAAAAAAAAAAGAAAGAAGATAAAGAAACACTAAAATTCATTTTGTCCTGGGGGATTTCCAGCAGGTGGACTCCTGTGGTAGATCTTTATTGTAAAGAGAGCATCTGTTTTTCATAAATAGTTTTTGTGCAGTACCTTTAAATGAATTTGCAGAAGAAGGAAGCATCATTATCTTCATTATACCTGTGGGAAAGCTTAGGAAAAGAGAACTGATTTGCTTAATGTCAAACTTTCTACCAGCCGAAACAGCAATAGTCTCTTGAGTCACTCTTCATTGCTTCCCTGGCAGAGGTCTAGCTCTGCCGTGCCATTAGTTCTTGGTGCAGACTAAGGCAAAGTGATTTTGCTCTACATTTCTCACTGTTGCTCAGCTAGATGTGTTTGCTAAGCAGAAGTGATCATTTTCTCCTTCTGTTGTCCAAATTTCATGCTAACTTCCGCGTGACTCTGTGGTTTAATAATAAAAATGCTGCTCACCACTGCTTGAAGTTTTCAAAAAATTAGTTTTCCCACAGAGTCCTGAGAAGAAGGTTGATCAGTTCCAATGCAAAGAGGATCCTCTAAATGATATTTCAAGAGGCATCCCAGACAAGAAGGTTATACAAAGGAACAGCACAAACAGCTATGAAATAGGTTTCCTGACAGCAGTGGCACAGCCCAGCAATTTCAGGGGCGAGAGGTCTGAGACATTTCTGAGACTTTGGCATTTTTGCTTATTGAATTTTTTATTCGTCCATTGGGTCTTCCCAGTTTCCCTCAGAACTGAAGTTTGAGAAACCACAATACTCCAAGTCCGGTGGTTACTGCAGTGTCTCAGTTTGTGAGGTGCTTTGTCACAAATGGGCACAAGGGCCCCCTGCATCCCCCGCTGGGAACCCACTGCTGATGGGGATGGTGGTGCAATAACCACCCTCCTCCAAACTCGGTTTCCAAAGAAATACAAACAAGCCCAACTGTATCTGCAAACATTTTGGGTATGCTAGATCTTGGGTTTGGGTGGGAAGTGGTTTTGACCATGGCCAGTCAATCCAACCGATACCTGGTTCAGCCCACTTCTGGCACACACATCCCCATCTTAAATTTTAAAAAAGCAGGGAGGAACCCAAAAGGCAATGACAGTGGGGGCTCAGCCAGCTGTCTGCTGGCACGTCAAAGCCAGCTCTGCTGTTCTACATATGTTTGCTACCTCTGCTAATCCCAATGGGTCAAAGCAATTTATTTTCCCATCCCCTTTCTGTAAGCTGTCCATTGGCAGCAGCCAAAGTCAATCAATTGCTTCCACAATAGCAGCATAGACAATGGTCATACAAAGCAAAGACGGTAAAAAATGACAGAGGGGGAGAGTGAGTGCCTGGGGAGCCTGCACAGAACCAACTAGCTGCTCCCATCCAGAGGTTCAATCACCCCTGCAATCTGTGACACTCTGGTGTTACTCAGTGCCAGGAACCAAGGCAGCCCCGTAGCTCGCTGAGGGCTGAGGAACATCACCTTCACAAGCAGAAGTCTTCTGATCCACCTGAGGGGCAGGTCATGGAAAAATACATTGGAGAATTGGAAATAGAGGCAAAAGCCTCATGTTTGTAGAAGCAGAACTTCTTTTCCTTGAAAGTAAAGGCCATCATGCACCATCTTTTGTTATTTTCCTTTGGGCTAGAGGGAAATTGTGAAAGTCTGCTTCACAGAGATGCCCTCCAGTGCAGTCCTCTGAGGGTAACATGGTGAGCACACTGCAAGGATTTCCTTGCTGTTCATTGCTATTCATTTACAATCAAAATACCCAGGGGAAAAGTAGCAGTAGAAAGAGGGTTAAGAGTGATTTTGATCATGAACTTCAGTTTCTCTCTTGTCATAAAATGAAGTGGTTTAGAAATGTCATTATCTTCTACACTTACAGCATATCTGTTAAGTTGGCTGCAGCACAGGGCTAGCGCATTAGCTGTGAACCCTGCACCACCCCAAAGGCAGCTGCCTTGCACCTAAACATGTATCACTAAAGTGACAGATGGCATTTGGGTAAAAGGCATCAGTATGACACAAGGCAGAAGGGTACCTGACTTTAGGGAGGCTACAGAGTGTATTTAAGAAAACAATGAATAATGAGCAAGTTTTGGTTTTCTTTTGATCCAGAGCATGAAACTTCAGCTTTTGAGAATTTTCAGTGGAATTTTGTAGCAACCCAAAACCTCAGTTCTAAAATTACTCAGAAAACGCTAATGAATGTCACACAAGAATACTGGACTGGACTGCCTCACGCAGGCGAGTGTTTGATGACACTCATTAAACCAAGGTTTTCTGAATATTCCCCTGATACTGCTTGGTCCTATAAGCATGGGTTAAAAAACAATAAACTACACTATTTCTTTAAAAAACAGAGCACCTCTTTTCTTTTAAAATATATAAGCAAATAGGAATGCAAACATGAGCTCAGCATATACTGTGTGAAAGTTTTGATGGATGTGAAAAGACAACCATGCTAGGAAGCCCATACTTTTCTCCATTGTGCTGCTTTCCCAGGCTGTAATGTCATCTAATTTTATATCCAATTTAAAGAACCTCCACAGGTGGCTCTGCAAATGCAACCTATGACACCAAGGCAGCCTCACAGTTTTTTTATGAAAACATTTAAGTATTGCCATTCTTGTGTTTATTTTGCACAGTGAACAGCAGCAAGCACATAGTGAGAAAATACCGTGGGCATCTACGAACAAAGATTGAGTCTGGCGAAGGAACCATACCTGTCCGGTGTCACAACGCAACTCAGACGTGGGACGGCGTGTTGCTGGGAGAGCAGCTCATCACCATGTCCTGTACGGACAAAATCGCCAGGTACCGTAGCACCTAATGTATGTACACAGCAAAACTCTTTGCATGTGGAAATAAAGTTTGATGCCACAGAGGACTATGGCTACCAGTGGGGAATAACCTGCAGGTGCTGACAAAACCTGCAGAAACAAAGACCTTCTTTGAGTGCAGAAACAGACCATATAAATAGGACAGAATGTAAATAAGACTTTTTCCCAATATCTCCATGTGTCATTAGTTGCTTTTTACAGTGTGACAAAAATTTAAACCCTCTTTGCATCATTCTTTGCCAACAGAATTTGAGTGTGCAAATAAAATACATCCACCCTGCTCTTATTGGATCATTTACCCCAAAACTTGCAAACCAACCATCACGCAGATAAACTTAGCTCATCTATACCCTGTTGGATAAAGTGCCCTAAAAGCTGCTAAGAATATTTCTACTATTTTAAATGTCATTGCGGAACTCTTGCATCACAGCCACCTCAATGGCTTTCTGCTCCATCCTGTAAATATTACACGTATTTATGTAGAATAAATGCTGTTTAATAAATATTTCATAATTATTCCATCATGGCACATAAAATTTTAACACAGTCACCATTCCCATGTTAAGATGTTAACTAATAGCAAATGATGGCTATCACAAACTGAAAACAAAGTTTGTGCGTTTAGATGCATACTTATTATGCTATTAGTACATAACTATGTAGAACTATATACTTATGCTCATAATTCAATATATATTAAGTTCTTTATCTATAGATGCAGCTCTGCATGTGAAGTATACTGCGTTATATCTACAAAAAAGTAAATGATACAGCTGAATTTTCTGGTGGAATATCATGCCTAGGAATTCAGTTAAACTACATCACTGGAGAATGCGGCCTGATTATTAAAGGCCCATATAAACATAAACTTTCAGACAAGTAGAAAGCTTGTGTTTAATGCAAATGCATAAATTCTGCTCTTAGCTTTAACTGGGTGACCTACAAGTTAAATTAGTCTGTAAGCTTAGCAAAGCCTGGCATTTTGGCAGAATGTATGACTGAACCAGCAAATGGAAATGCTAGCACACTCACAAAATCCACCCTCTGCTAAGTGTAATCATCACAACTGTTGTGTTTGCATGAAGGATAAAGAGCAACTTCTGCTAGTGTTTTCATTTATTCATAAAGAGATAACAGAAAGCCCAAACTGATCTCCTCCACTGTTTTAGATGCAATTGTTTTTTCCAAATCCAGTCACATTGACTCAAAAAAACTAAACAAATTTCAGTTTGAGAATGGAAATATTGCACTCTCTGTGGTTTTGAATGTCATTAGCCAGTGAATTAAATATCAGCTTTGCAAACAGTATTGTATTTGCTATTGAGGGGGATGTTGACTATAATGCACAGTCTCAAAAGCTGGGTTTTCTCCAAGCACATTTGCTAAGCACTTTCAGTGAATCCTTTCCATGTTGCCACAAATCTCAACAGCATTAAAGTCCGCGAAAGAAAAAAAAAAAATCTACCACGAAGTTTTCCAGGGTTAAAAAAAAACTTGTAGCTCTCATCTTTAATATTTTTACTGCAATATTGTATGAATCTCTTCCGTTTTTATTATTTGCACCGTATCTCAAATGGGCATGAGATTTTCCTAGACAAAAAAAAATAAAATGAGAAATCATTATTCCCTGCTTTGAACAACAAATATTTACTCTTACCAATAAGAGACATTTTAAAAACTTTGTTTCAGCACATATAAGGCTGTTTTCTGTCCTCTGACCGTAGCAAGTACAGGCAGGCAAGGAGTTCAGTGGATGAGGAGATCGCTATGTGAGGGCCCTTTACCCATGCCTGTCCCCACTGAAGAGATCAGTAGGTGGTTTCTGTGCCACACTTCAGACTCCAAATATTTGCTCTGCCATGTAGACAGTTGACTCGTCAAATGTCTGCAGGATGCAGGAATCTTGCAGGAATCTTGTTTGCACATCATTTCTGCTTGTCTCACAATGAGAAAAAAAAAAATATCTCCAAAGCTGAAATTCATGTTTGTATAAGCAAGATTTGACAAAAATCTGGCTTGTATACTTTGGATGTTATTGCTTGTAAAAGCCCCTCAGGAGCACTGGGTTATTAGAGCATGTTTCCTCTTGAGAACCTAGCCAGTAGCTGTTAAAATATACATCATTTTGCATTATTTGCAAAGGACATTGCTATCAGAATATCAAAGACCCAAGAACAGAGAGAGTTACTCAGAAAAGTGAATAATATTCTATAAATCATATATCTAACCATTTATGTTTTCTTGCTCACAGAATAGCCATAGGCAGAGAGTGGTTTAATCAGATTTATTTTTTATTCAAAGGCATTTAGCAATTTTTATTACTATCACCACAAGTTTGAGAGAATTTGATGCTTGGTATGCATTATTTGGTCTCTGAGCCTGTGTTCAGATTGCAGGATAAACAGCTTGGTATCATACCTATTCCCTTACTGAATTAAAGCACAAACATTTCTGGCAGGAATACTCATGTTATTTGGCTCAGGCGGGGAATTATGAAGTGAAGATCTGCAACTGCATTATAAAGGAGGTCAGACTGGATCTTGGTGGTTCCTTCTGGCTTTAAAAACCTACGCATTTATATGTGCAAATTTAAAATTTTGGCTCTGTGAATACCCAAATAACCCACCCTAAGATGGTGTTAGCTTTTTACACTCACAACATTTGTGTTTCACAGTGCAGCTGAAGTGGGTTCAGCCTCTCAGTGCCATAGATTTTAGGATCAAACCACATTCTTTAGAACCAAAGTTCATTAGTTACACTAAAACCAAAGATTTTTGCCTTCATTTTCCCCTGTAATGTGCACTGTATACAATTCTGAAAAAGCAGCAATAATGTGAGCAAAATAATTTTGAAAATTATCAGCCTGGGGGTGGGGAATTGTATTATTTAACATTTTCTTGATGCCAGTTATAACCTATAGTAAGAGCTTTATGTCAACAGAGGTATCACAGCCCTAAGAGAATTTAGGCATTTTGCAGTAGTAAACCCATTCGTGCAATGGACCAAATTAAGCCTTTTGTCATCTCCCTTTCTCACTCTACGGTTGGATGCAGGTGTAGCTCATACCTTTGCTTATTAGAAGTTCAGTACAAGGTTAATGCTGCTGCTGATGGAAGTTTCTGCAGTTGCTGTTCAGAAGCAGGCAAATAGTTGAAGGAAAATTGACATATGCGCACACATAACCCCAGAGGTGTGCACACACATACACACAAGGACACATTTAAGAAATAAAACAAGGACATCTCTAGATTTCAGCTCCTCTTTGAGGATCTAAATGCAATAACCAAATATTAGGAAGGTCTAGGACTAAATTCTGTCTTGGACTCTTAGAAATGTTCAGACCAGTAGGGCCTGAGAAGTGCTCAGCTGCCTACCAGCTGTAGGAGTGGGATTTGCAGCACCCCCCTTAGTGCCCTGTGGCCTTAGGCACGCTGGCTCTCTGTTTGTGTCCCCTTCAGCGCCACGGCCTCCAGCTGTGCAAACCCAGCCCAGCACTGAGCCTCTTCTCTCCCCTGCACAGCACTGCTGGCTTCACACAACACACAAAGTGTGTACACGTATGCTGGATTTGCAGGTGATGGTTCACACATGCAAATGCATGCATACATAAAATAAGAATTTCCAAATGTCTCTACTTCTTATTCCTACAGCAGAAGAAATATGAAGGATTGGGTGAAAGATTAAAGCATTATGCACTTCTCTTACTCCAGTCCATCACCCTTCTGGATAGACATGTAGGGGAAATTCAGAGTCTGAAACCTCCTTCCCTTCCATAAGCTTTGCCCTCTGATTCATGGAAACACTGTCTGAGCTTCAGGCCAGCCTCTTTCCACCATGATTCATCCCCTAGGAACTCCATGCCCTCAGTTTGCTAACACATACCTCCTTTCTGTGTTAAGTTTCTTGTTCTGTGCTCTGAACTCATCAGGTTTATACATTTCATCACCAGCACCTGGGTCCCTTTTTCTTCCATGCAAAGAAACTCGAGAAGTTATTTCTCCCAGATTTAAGCAATCCAAAATAGCAGGGCATTCCCCGCTGAGTGGGCACACGGAAAGGTTTAATGATTGCCATTGCCCGTAGTTTGGCAGAGAAGTGCAATAGTGCTGACAGCACGTGAGGAGGCCACCACTGTGCTCTGCAGCACAGCAAACCTGTAGCACCAACGGGCATTGCTGGGTCCTATGTCATTACGTCACCTCCACTGCCATGCACATGCAGATTATTCAGATTATTCTAAAAGTCTTGATCCAAACACTCAACACTATGTTTTATTTTAAAATTGACTCTTATCTGTCTGTCTCATTAGGGATCGAGTTGTGCGGTGCAATGCTTTTCTCCAAGACCCTCTTACCAGATAGAGCGTAGCTCTTATGCTGTGGCCAAGGCAGACCATGTTTGTCCTCACCAGACAGCTAGATAATGTATCTGCTTCAGAGAGATGCCAGCTTTCTGTGCATCAAATTTGCATCTACACATATTAATAGTGTATAGATGTACTTGTAAATCCATGAGCCATGGCAATTGTCCTCTTTCAGAAGTAGGCATCTGTAGCTTCCCTTGCAGAGTGCACACTTGGGGAGTGCACACGGCAGGGTGCAGGACTTGAAGGGAACCATCCTCACAAACGCTCTCTTTACACGTCAAATAAAAGCCAGAATTCACTGTTTATTTTGTTAGCTCTAGCCTTAAAATTGTTTTCTTACTCCTGCTTCTCAAAAGGTCATCTTTAAAGGACTGTACATTTTCTTGCTACCAGGTTAATGGTCATCTGCTTCCTTGTACTTCACAAAAACAGTGACATTAAGCCCAGAGGTTAAATAAAACCTTGAACATCTAAATTATACTTCACCTGTAAAATGACACAAACAATAACAAAGGGCTTCTAAACTTCACATTACAACATTGACAGTCTATTCTTGTCCCGTGGCTAGGGTTTGTGGATTATTTGGACCCACAAGACAGAGAACAGGACAGAATCTTTATTGAGAATGTGTTCGGAGTATTGCAAGGTAATATATTCTTAAGGCACTGTTTCAGGATTTAGCAGTGGGAGTCTGAAGTAGCATTTTACAAGATGATTTGAACTTATTAAGCTGTATTTAAATATAAAAGTGCAAGACTAAAGGACAGTGTTAGAAATCGGTGTTCTTAGATCTATTTTAGTGTTAGCCTGTCAACCAGGGCCATTATTAACAGAAGACTGAGCCTGACAAGGTAACTCTTAAGAAAAGCTCCTTCAAAGGCTGCATATTAATGTAAATGAAAATCAATTAACACAGCTAGATCTTCAATTAGACATGATTTGTGCACCTGATTTGTAATTCTCTCTCTTAACCCCTTTCTGTGTGACTGAGATTTCAATTTCAATTCCATCACAAAGTAGGTTCCAGAAAACATATATAAACCACCTACTGTTAAAATACAGATCAAGAACTAATGCACTAGTTCCAGTTTCCAAACCAATAATAGCTAAATGGTCTATAAATAGGAACACCACAGGTGTTCTGCTGAGCACAAACCACCAAGAATAACAATTTATATTGTTTGAAGCTTAGCTGGAAATGCTGGTAATAGAAACTGTGGTACAGGAGGTTAACAACACACCAAGTGGGTAAGACTTAAAGCTTTTAATAATAATCAAAAAAAGGTGTCTTTTGTAAAAAGCATTAACAAAATAGGCTTTGAAAGGTCCCAAGGAGACACTTCCATCTTCCCAAGCTTCAATGGCAGGTGGACACAGTTCCCTGAGATGTTTTGAAGCATCATGCAAATTCCTCCACATCTCAGTGTTGAAGGTGCTTGTGGGCAGAAGCGTGTCAGCATTTGGCTCCGAGTAATGCTGTGTGCAAGCTGATGCTAGAAATTCTCAGTAAAGAGGTTCCAGAGATGGGTGAGGAACGATGCACAGGCTTGCACGAGGCTGCAGCTCTTTGCATCCCTGCAGGTTTATCCCCAAGCTCCTCCCTCGTTATTTTTATCACCTGTATTTCACATGGTCCTGGGGAGGGGCCATGGCCAACTCACATGGTGAGAGAATATTACAGCGTGCAGGTGTGGAGGCTGGAATGTGGTTATAACTTGGAGACACATTTCCCTGCACACCTCAGTGATGGTCCCATCCTGTCAGGAGCATGAGAGCTGCATGGGGACTGCAGGGGCTCACCCTCAGCCCACCCCACGTCCAGGGCCAGGAGAACATGGCATCTAATTAAAGGAAGGCTGCCTGCTCTGCAATGCCTCATGGCTCATCGCTGGCATTTCCATGATTGACAAACAGGCAAAAATATATTTATTCAAGGATTATCTATATTGAAAACTGGATGTGGGATTTTGTCTTTGTAAACAGTGCAGTAATATCTACTGTTTGAACAAAAGGAAGGGTATACTTTCCTTCCATTTAAAGCACCAAAGCTCCCATATTCAAGCTAAAAGGGGAGACATTTGGTTTTATTGATCCTGCTTGCTGAAGATTCTTGTTTTTTTAAAAAAGATCTGTGACTAAGGGAGCAGTGGGCTGATTTTCCCTTTATTGGAAGGGTTACTATGAAGCACACAGCATAGAAGTTATTAGAGATGCATGCCCTTGAAAACAGCCCTTAAAGTCTTGCACAATTAGGAAAATTCAGAATGATCCAGTGTATTTCCTTATAGCAAGAAAAGTCACTTTGATATATTGAGGACCCAAAATGTAACACTGCATTGCTCTGAATAATAATTTTATTTTGAAAAGCCACGTTCGAAGAGAGCACTTTGTTACAGATGGGAACACAGCTACTTTCATGGACCTAAATTAGGCTACAGATAAATAGCTCCTTCAAAAATGAACACGCTTATTGATAGTTTCACTGTTACTCAGACAGTTCTTTCCCTGTCATCTACCTACAAGTAATCCCATAGACATTCAGATATCAGAGGACAGAGTCAGTACATTAGCCATGTGTATTGGTCAAGGGATGAACAATACACAGGATAAAAGACCTTCCCCTATGTATTTGTCAGTTAAATCTATTGTTTATGCAAAATACTGAACTGGCTGCCCTCCAAAGTAGTTCTTTTTATCCACAGAACTGAAGCAGAATCAGCAACTGAAAATTTCCCCCGTCGTTAATGTGTTTTTATGATGCTCTGAAGAACAGGAGCAGCCGTGCAAGGGTTTTGTTTTGCCCAGCTCAGCATAGAACCCCTTTTTTTCCTAGGACTTGTACTGACTTGGTAGGACTTATGCAGGTGCTCAGTTCTGCTTTGCAGAAAGAAAAAACTGGCCCAACACTTTGCCAGACATGGGCTAAAACTGGAAGCAGAGCTCCTTCTCTGCTTTTTCATTCCTATTCTCTGAATGGATGCTGCTAAAACAGTGCTGTGTTGAACCAGGAAGAGGTGGCGGGTAGTGCCTTCACCTTCATCCCATTTCCTCACCACCACCACGCTGGACACCAGCCTTGGCATTGCTCAAGAAGACATGGCAAGCAGTCCCCACCAAATATTGCCTTCTCAATATCAGCACTTTTTCTGATTTCTCTTTCCTTCCTACTGCAGGATGCTGTCTGGTTCTGTGACGCTCTCTTTTTATACCACCTTCTTCCCATCAGCATGGCTTACTCTCATATTCTTTGTTGTTTATTCTCTTGGTTTTTCAGCCTTTTTTTTTAGCCTCTCTGTCCAATTTGTCTCATAACTTAAAGTCAAAACTCACCACGGCTGATGTAGCAGTTTCATTGCCCCCTACACCTGCCTGTGTTTTATTTTGTGATGGGAGCACAGCGTTGCCTCAAGGGACAACTGTTATATCCAGAAAATGTGGACTCTAGCTCTGCCTCTGAACAGCAGAGCAGATTTCAGGAAATCATACTGCCTTTCTGCCTTGGCTCCCTGGGGCATATAAAAACGTGGGTTTACCTCACAGCAGCATTGTGAGATTTAATTAATGTTTATGAAATGCTTTTAATATGTAGGGGATGACCTGATCATGCTTATACTATTATTTCAAATAATGTAATTCCATTGACATCTGAATCCCTTTTTACAATAGGATGAGTATGTTCAGAATGAGGCAGAGAAATATCTCTTAAGAAAAGGCAGATTCCTTGCAACAAATTTCAATTAAATAATCATTATTACTTTGTAATTTATGATCTGAACACAGTCCTCTATTATGGTAAATAAAGCTCAAATGATTTCTTGTGATGTGCATATTGCTAAAATTCAGATATTGTTGAACATATGTTGTTTTTCTGTTTAGCTGTTTTTTCTCTCCTTCAATCAAATATACAAGGGTTTTTTAAGGAAATGTCAAATGCTAAAAACAACAGTAATGTCTTACAAGTTTACATCTGCACAAAGATATCACTGTCTAATTTTTTTATTCATCCAGAAGATGGTTGGAGGCATAGTACTGTTAATTGAATTCAACCATATTTCTTAAGCTTGCATTATTAATTTTGCATCATGATAAGATATTTACTCAAAGAGGCAGCTAGTTCTTTCCTTTAAAAGTGATGTTACTTGGAGGAATGACCACACTTTTTTTTTTCCCCCAAATGAAGTTATGCAAATCTGATCGACTAAAGTAAATGTTTCATAAAACCAATGACTGTTTAAATTGTGGGACTAAATTGTTTGTATATAAATATTACCTTTTATATTCCATTTGAGTTTTATGTAGATGAACACATTACTTTAATGACCTGCATTTACAGAGGGAGACAGGGAGAGTCTCACTCTGAAATCCTCAGCAGCCAGATGGCTGCCTTTTCTTGCATGAGATTAAAAGATGTTTCTCATTCACAGCCCTGCTTCGGAGGCAAATTAATATAGCCAGCTAAATTGCTTGTGTTTTTGGAATAAAATTTAAAGAGAACTTTTTAAAGCAATTGGTGTCACAGGTTCCTAGAGCAGATTGGTCTCCAGGTACAGCATGCTGGTTTTAAACATCCAGTAATTAATGGAAAGTATTCCGTGTTAATTGACTGCTTCAGGAAAGGGAAATATAATGACTCCTTATTAATCACGAAAAGAGACATACAGCATGAAGGCACTGCAATAATTGCACTAACAGTCGAGAAATGTTAATTAATGAAAAGAACAATGATGTAAGAAATTAGGTACATAATGCTTGCTGCTGATGGAAATTGTGCTTTAAACACATTACTTAGCATGGCAGCCTCTGGATGTTGCCTTAAATAGCAGGCATCTCTTACCTTTTCCTTCAGTCAAATTCCAAGTATTGACAGTGTTTTGGTTTTTTATTAGCCAAAACACTCTCTCCAAAACTACATTTTCTGAGCAATTTTCAGATTGAAATCCTGAACTGAAAACTATTCAAACAGATTGACAGTGTCCAATTTATATAAAAATATTGTCTAAATGTAAAAGAGCACATTAGCGTTCCTGTAGTGGGGAACAACTTCTCGTTAGGTGGGCTGAGCAAAATAGGTTTGCCAAGAAGATAACTGCATCATGGCTTCTTTCCCATTTTTAGCTTTTCCGCTTTTTAAACAATTATCTGTCCCACAAAGAATTTAGAGCGACCATATTTGTCATATTTGTGCCTAGCTTGATGTAAAATTTCATAGGCTATTAAAATGCATAACAGTTCTGGTAACTAATCCAACGTCAATAGTATGGAACTCACAGTCATTAACATACTGAAGACCCCAAGGTTCCCACCATCACTCTGTTGCACCTCTAAGACAGGAACAGGATAAGACATATCCATCACTGAACACTTTAGAGCATGTCAGAATATTGGTTGCAAATAAATTGCACCTGAAAAATAAAATTACACTTTTGTGTAACTGTTTTTTTTCTCCTCAAGAGCAGGATTTGATTATTATGGATGTCTCCATATCTGCATGGTCGCTTGTGCAAGGAAATGTCAACCTGTGAGGCTTTCAAAAATTATTTACAATTTTGTGGGAATTTTGGCCTCCTAAGTCACATGTTATCTTGGCTCTATGACCTTGGCATGGTACTAGTGTATGTAAAATAGTAAATAAAGGTAGACTAACAAAAGAACTCATTTTAGCTCTACCATTGCAAGCATAAAATTACAGACACAGAAAAAAATAAAATTGTGCTAAAGACACGCTGAATTAATGTTCATCAAGCAGAAAATGCTTTTATAAAGAATAGCTCTCAACAAGAGGCCTCTGCAAAAACAAGAGACAAATATATATCTCTTAAGTCAGTGGCATCACAGTAATCTATAAGGGACATAGAGGGGGGAATGAGTCCACAGGTGTATAATAACGCAACAGTGCAGCACTTCATGCAGCATAGAACAGGAAGAGCAGGAACAGGAATGGTTTCACCCCTCATCCCTCCAACCCACCTACTGGCCTTTGCTGATTTTCCCAGGGCAGCTCTCTTTTGGCCATTCCTCCACCCATGTGTTTTATTGCTCCTGAATTTCTTTTCTAGGTGGAACATCCTTGGGCTCCAAGGTGCTCTCCTCAGCTCCTTCATCGAACCCATGTACTTGCACAGCATCATTGTGGGAAGTCTCTGTCACACTGGTCACCTTTCCCGGGTAATGAGCCATAGAATAGAAGACATTGGTCAGCTGCCAGCTTCATACCGGCGCAATCAGCTGCTTCTCAGTGGTAAGCAAACACCTGCCTGCAAGACAAATGATCACATCTCCCACCACCAATTATGCCAATTGCTAACAGGGAAGTGTACTTGTTTGCAAGTAAACCATTAGCCCATGGCTTCTTTTTTTTTTTTCCTGAAGAGAATGAATTCATAGGATGAAGAAACTGATGACACAAAATCAGTAGTGCATATAGGCTAACTAGGAAATCTAACACTGTACAAAGACTGCTCTAAGTGGAAAAAAATGTATGACTAAGTAAAAGATTTCTAAAAGCCAGGACCAACTTTTCAGTAAATTTTAGCTTTAACTCTCTCCCATCCCATTCTCCCTCACACAGCAAGCACACAAATATGCAAAGCCAGGACAACCAGCCCTCCATGAGCATCTCATGGTTTCTAGCTCTCTTTTGTTCTACTCTCAGTGCCATCACTTGCCCTTCCCAGCCCCTGTCCCTATCCCAGGTCTCTGGTACTTTCTTCTCCAGTCTCCTGAATCACTTCCTTAACCCCCACCCAGGCAGTGACTGTTTAGCCTCATCCCAGCAAAATGCCACAAAATCTTGACTGCCTTCAGATCCTCATGAGGGATGTGAGTGCTAAGGGGCCCAAGTTCTGCACAGGATTAGAACCTTATTTTATTCTTAAACTCTAATAATTGTCCTTCAGGAGGGTTCCCTGAGACACCAATATGTTATCAGGGTTACAAAGCCAGGAGGTTGCTTTGGTGAAGTACATCTTTGCCTTTCAAAATTCTCTAGCTTCCTCAGTCAGGAGAGCACTGAGCACTGTTTTATCCCGTATCTATGTCATGTTCTTTTTTTTTTTTAATACATCCTTGTGACAAAATTAGTTTGGCTGGGGCAGAAGTGATAGTTTAGCCATCGGGGAAATTCTCAGGTTCTGTGTGGTTTAGTACATCTGGTAAGTGTAATGTGCTTGTACGTGTTATAAGGTGGGTAGGTCAAAAGTCTTATCCTTATTTGAACAGCTTATCTCCATCTTTTAACTCTTCAGTGCAGTCAGACGAAGACTGTGCAATGCAAGTATGCAGGAAACTGTGTTCCACACCTATGCTGTACCCTATACACCATCCTGGCCCTCCTGCCCTGGTCCAGCATAGGCATGGCTTGCCTCTCTTCCTTCCCACACCACATGAGGGAAGAGAGGAAAGGACTCACAGCTGATCAGGAAAAATCTCCCTATTTCTCAAATCTGGCAGTTATTTTGGCAACACATCCTTGCTTGCCATAAGTCTCTGCATCTCTCACTGGGAATGCTGAGCTTATCCTGGGCCTCCCTACCTCATGATAAGTCCACTCAGACATTAAGATTAAAATCACGCCCACTTTCACTGTGTCTGCAGGATGTATGGGGAAACCCACTTGAACTGTTGGAGGGCTGAAAACACAGTAAGTGATTTAATAAGAGATTTAGCCACAGAACAGCTATTGCTTTACTGGGTTGGCCTTGTAAAGTAAAAGTAATAACTCAGAGGGGACCCTTGTGTCATTTTAAATATCTGCATGTTTCATGGCTGACTTCTTCCTTCCCTGAGACTTCTGCTTGGAAAAGCTTTTGCTTTGCTTTCACTTGTATTTGTAGCTTTTCTTCAGCCCAGGAGAAGCAGTGGGAGGAATCTGTCTCTCTCTGTCAACATTGTTTTTGTCTCTAAAGTCATTATTTGTAATCTTCCCTCCCTCACAAATCCCAGGGAGCCAATACTGCTTAAAACTTACATTGCTGAGGTTTATGCCGCATTTCTCTTACCTGGAAAACTGTGCTGACAGCATATGCAGTCACTAACAAGATGGGCACCTAGCAGAAGCCAAATCGAAAGCATTAAAGACCAAACCTCAGCAACCTTAGCCAGGCAAGTCCACCTCCTGTACTCCTCTCAGGGACCAGACCAGCCAGGGATTTCAAATTGCAGGAGTCCTTCAATTACGAGGATGCCAAATTTGTCATTTGATCATAGCAATACAAACATTTCGGTGGAAAAGAGTCACAGTGCAGGATGAGATATCCTTGACCCCACAGAAAAATAATCTGTGAGGCTGTCCACTCATACCAGTCCCAGTCAGATGGAAATCCACTCATTCACTGGGATTACTCTAGCATGTATTTTTTATGCAAAAGAAAAGCCCTATGTCAGTTTTATTTCCTCTTTTCTTAAGATTGAGGCTATTCTAAAGGGTATCCTGAAGAGGCATGAGGCTTTGCTGGGGAGGAGAGGAGAATGAGGACAGATTTCAATTTACATCCCACAATACTTAAGCTTTTATTATTTGTACAAGGACTTCTCTTTTCTTTTCAGTTTGTACAGTCTCCTATTATACTCTTTGTTGTGTTGGTTTTAAGGAGGGTGTTTTACATAAAGAAGAGAAAATGATCTAGATTATTTGGGTATTACCTTTCAAATAAAATCAGAACAATTATTTGTCAAAAGAAAAACATGAAAAAGATGTTTAAAAAGGATCAAAAACAGCAATCAGAGAATATATCTAGGCTCCATATTTGAGTCTGTCATGAGCCTCATGTTTTTTTTCTTTGAAGCCTCTTCTCTTGCATTCAGAAAATGATGTGAAAATATCTTCTACTTACCTAAATACATGTGCTTATATATAGTAGCTGGGAAGAGAAAGCAGGAAAGCCAAACAAGCACAGAGGGTTTTCCAGGCACCAGGGCAAGATCCTGGAACTCACAGAGTCCACCGAGAGCAGAGGGAGGTCCCAGGCTGGGCAGGAGTGTACAGCCCCCATCTAACGGTCACCCACAGCCTTCTCTGTCCTCTACACAGCCTTTCCTTCTTTTTCACTGGTCAGTGTTTTCACAGCATTTATATTTATTTTGTGGCCTGTGCTAACTTTGCAAAGCAGAGTGTTTGCTGTCACATTTTTTGGCACTCAATCCTCTAAGCTTTTGGGTGCTATCTTGACAAATACTGGTGCATAGTGTCAAACAGCTCATTTTGATCTGTTTGCATTTTGTTCTGTATAGAGGTGTTTGAATAGCACCAGTATCTGATTTTTCAGGCTCTCAGTTTATATCCTGTTGCCTAGGTGTGTTGCCTGGAGTTTTAGATGCAGACTGATCTGTTATCTTTGGGGGGTTTGGAAGGAGAGAAGAATTGAAAGAGTTATTAGTAAGACATGAATATATCTGCAAATCTTGGGTGAGGTTATGGCTTAGTTGTAATTCTCTTCTACACGCAGCAGCAAGTCCAATCCTAGTGACTGAGATGATTCCTGCAAGTTCAGCTTTGTCACTGATACAACATGGTTATGCTGTATAATTTTTTCCCTTCAATGGCCACCTTTCTCTCTCTGTACATGTTCAGACCTATCTGGCTCATAGAGCTCCCTCACAGGACAGAGAGGACCATACTGAAAGGAGCAGAGATGGAGCACATCCCTCACAAACATTGCTTTCCATGATGCTGAAAGGGCCCAGGCAGGACCTGCTTGCAGAGGCAATGTCTCTGCCACAGTTGACCCTGCACAGCCCTCCATGCCTCCCATGACCTTGCTCAGTGGCTTACCAAGCTCAGCATGTTTAAATGCAATAATGGGTAGTGGGTTCCCACCAGCTCCTATCTCCTCCCATTCCTCCTGAGATCAGCAATGCTTATGGTGTACAAGAAGGGGCACTTTGGAAAGGACAGGCTTTGATCTCTCTTCTTTAATCTACCTCTCTCTGAACAGCACATATCAGTACTCTTCCCCTCTGCAAAATTTCTTTGAAATCCTTCAGTAGAAAATGGGAAGAACTTTTCTCTGTTGTTGTCAACCCAGCAGCACCAAAAGCAGGTCCCCATCAAGCTGTGCAAACCATGAGCCATCACTGGAGCTGCTGCCGGCAGGGGCTCTGGCAGGAGCTGCTGTTTGGAAACAGAGATCCAGCCCTGGCTCTGGCCTGTTCTGAGGTGGCAGTGCCAGGCAGCCCCTGCCCACCAGCATAGTCCTCGTGGGTCTGCTCCCCATGGTGGCTTTTGTTGCCCAAGTTTTCAGGCTAGTGGCCCACACAACAAATTAGTAGAGAAGGACTCAACAGCTGGATCCAGACACACCATCCAGTGCCCATGTTTTCCAAAATATTCAAACTGCTTCAGGTCACTCTACCTTTTCCAGCCTTGGAAGCTCATAATGTTAATTCTTTGCTCCCAGAAGCACTAACGAGCAGGGCAAACCAGAGCTTTCTTGATTGCATTTATCCTATGCTGGAAAATAAATGAATCCCTTTCCTTATTCTTTTTAGTCCCTCACAAACACTAATCCTTCCCTGATTTCAAGTACAAGAAATGAGAAAGTGATAGCAGTTATGGAAATGTTGACCTATGTTAAATGGTTAAGAAGAGACAGGAATTTACCTGATTAAAAATAACTCTCTCTCACACACCCACACCTGACCTTGCAACCCTGATCTGCATTTAGAGCCAAGGGAGAACTCACCTGTGTAGGCAGTGGGCTCCAGTTTGTGATGCAGATGTCCAAAACTAGCCATGTGCATAGCACAAAGGTCAAGCAGTCACCCAAAAGCATCATCATTGTAGCTGCCTAAAATTAGATTATCATAGAATCATAGAATGGTCTGGGTTGGAAGGTCATCTAGTTCCAACCACCCTGCCAGGGGCAGTGACACTTTCCACTAGATCAGGTTGCTCATACCCTCATCCAACCTGGTCTTGAACACAGATGCATTCTACTTAAAGTTATCCAAAATATTGCCATTAGGACACTTAAGTAGCTCTTGAAGAAATTGTTGCTCCCATACAGGTTAGGGATCTTGCAGGCAGACATAAGCTGTGGAGCAAGATTTTTCTGTGTAGGTTTGTGATATCTCCAAGATCATTATTAACTTGGATCTAATAAACTCTCTGTGATAATCCCCACAACATCCTCCTCTCCCCCACAACATCCTCCTCTCTCCCCACAACATCCTCTTCTCTAAATTGCAGAGATATGGATTTGATGAGTGGACGGTATGGTGGATAAGAAACTGGTTGGATGGTTGTATTCAAAGAGTAGTGATCAGTAGCTCAAAGTCCAGATGGAGATCCGTGACAAGTAGTGTCCCTCAGGGGTCCCGTACTGGGGCCGGTGCTGTTTAATATCTTCATCAGTGATATTGACAGCAAGATTGAGTGCATCCTCAGCAAGTTTGCAGATGATACCAAGCTGAGTGGTGTAGTTGCCACACTAGAAGAACAGGATGTCAGCCAGAGGGACCTGGACAGGCTAGAGAAATGGGCCTGTGAGAACCTCATGACGTTCAACAAGGCTAAATGAAAGGTCCTACACCTGGCTCAGGGCAATCCCTGTTTTCAGTACACGATAGGGGATGGCGTGATTGAGAGTTGCCCTGAAAATGACTTGGGGGTGCTCGACAGTGAGAAGCTTATCATGAGCTGGCAGTGTGCATTCACAGCCCAGAAGGTCAACCATATCCTGGGCCGCATCAAAAGAATCGTGGCCAGCAGGTCGAGGGAGGTGGTCCTGCCCCTCTATTCCTCTCTTGTGAGACCTCATCTGGAGTACTGTGTCCAGTTCTGGAATCCTCAGCATAAGAAGGATATGGAACTGTTGGAACGGGTTCAGAGGAGGGCTACAAGGATGAACCGAGGACTGGAGCACCTTCCATGTGAGGACAGGCTGAGAGAGTTGGGCTTGTTCAGCCTGGAGAAGAGAAGGTTCTGAGGAGATCTTATAGCAATCTTCCAATAACTGAAAGGGGCTGCGAGAAAGCTGGAGAAGGACTATTCATAAAGGCTTGTGGTGATAGGGCAAGGAAGAATGGATATAAACTGGAGAAGGGTGGATTTAGACTAGACAGGAAGAATTTCTTCACGATGAGAGTAGTGAGACACTGGAACAGGTTGCCCAGGAAAGTTGTGGATGCCCCATCCCTGGAGGTGTTCAAGGACAGGGCCTTGGGCAGCCTGACCTAGTGGGATGTCCCTGCCCATGGCAGGGGGATTGGAACTAGATGATCTTTAAGGTCCCTTCCAACCCTAACTATTCTATGATTCTATGATAATGAAATGTATGTTTTGTATTTTCATATTCCTGGTTTGTGCCCCTTGCAATCTGGAGTTCCAGTCACAGCAAAGGCCCCAGCAGTTATTAGCAGATAAATATGCTGGACCATGGAAAGTTCACCAGCAGGAACTCATGGCAAAAGCACTTTGCTGCTTAGTTGCCTTTAAGGACCAGTTACCTCATTAAAGCCTTTCTGAAAGATTTCACTCAGCAACTGTAACACTGCTGTCAATACCACGTGCTACAATCTAATGGCTTTCCTTAGGCTAATGAAAAGTTTCCCTGCAAGGTGGAAAAAGGTCTATAGGAATTGCTAAATTATGTCTCTCTGAGGTACTTGGACTGGTAACATGTAACTGATGGTGACAAAAGCATCTGCAGTGCACAATGTCAGTGTTCACTTGCTGAGATCTCTTGTCACAATGATGCACCATACATTAGCAGCCTTAGAAGGCTTTGAGCACTGGATGTTACTGGTGTCCTTCTCTCCTGCCAGGGGTTAGCCATGCTGATGCTCGGCAGCCTGGAAAATCTCCCTGCTTCAGTGTGAACTGGATTGCAGGAAATGCTGACCTAGAGGTTATCAATGCCACAACGGGGAAGAGGACCTGTGGGAGCCCTTCACGGCTCTGCAAGCACATGTTCTTCACTCGGTGGGCAAAGCTTCATGGCAAGGTAGGTCTGATGCACTGACAGGACACTGCTGCCATCTCTAGATGGGCTAGTCCTTACCCCATAGTCACCCCTGTTTTAGCAATCGTGATGAACGTGCAGCCTCCACAGATGTCCTGCAACCCACCTATTAAGGCCTTGGAGAAGATCAGCAGCCAAGAGCCTACAGGGTCATCTGTGGGAACTGAGAGTCCAGAGGAAGCCAAGGACAGAAAGTCACACTTTTGGGGAGGGGAGATGGGTGTTCTTGCTGTCCTTGGAGCTATAGAGAGATAAGCAGTCAAAAGCCAAGAGTGTTAAGTGGCAATATAAGCACCAGTGAGTAATTTTTTATGCATCTCATCCCAAATATCCCTTTGACTCTAAGGGGTGCATTCAACTCACTAAGTCTTAGAGGCTTCTTATTTTTTAGAGGAAAGTATTTCTCATTGCCTTGAAGGCATCTACCACATTTCTTTGTTCCACAGGGGTTTGGACTCCCAACATAAACTGCTCCCAATCTCACCAAAGTTAGCTGACTAAAGCACGTGTTACGGACTACCCAGTCCCCTCCTCTTCCCCCATCTCCCAGGTGTGTTGATGACTCTATACAATAATACAGCTGCTCCTTACAGGGTGTATGGCCAGGTGCTGAAGGGTCTTAGATGTGGAATAAGGAAAATTTCTGCTCATTATTCCTCATTCTGGAGTCATCATTTCTCCTCTTGTCTGACCCTTCAAGAAGGTGCTGGGGGAAAGGAGCACACATATCAAGGCAGTGAGCCTGACTCCACCACTTCCAGAAAGAGCAGCAGAGAAAATATAAAATGTCTCAAATAAGTGGAAAAGAACAAGGCAGAGTGATGTTGGGGAAGTCTAGAGCCACTTCCTCCAACTAAGTAATTTGGGAAGGTAAATGGACAGGCAGGGTGAGGATGTATGAGGACACGCCCAAAAGGGTTACTCTGCTCTGCTGAACACCCCAGGGAAGAAGGCTGGTGACACTCATCCCATCCCTGGTTAGTGGCATGACTTGTCCTGGGACCCTGAGCCTGCGGAGAGGTAGAGGGGACCAACCTGTGCTTCATACCCAGGGCTCAATCACAGTTTGGTAGCACAGGTACCAGCCTATTTCTTGCACAACAAGTGGCATAGAAAGAAGGGTGAGAAGCACTCCTGCTGTCCCCAAAACAGAGGGCTCCTCACAGGAACAAATCACGGGCAAGTTGAGCTCTGGGATAGGCTACGACTGGGAGAGTTGGACTGCACCTGGCTGACACCAGGGGTGAGGTTGAGGTGAGCAGGAGGGAGTAACTCCTTGCTGAGCAGGGCGCTTTGCTTTTGACAAAATAAAACATTTGATAATGTCATCACTGTCCTCCTCTGGGGAAGCTGGAGGCGAGCCACCACCGGCCAGGCCAGCTTGTGGCCCATTGACGCCCAGGCTGGCAGGACCAACGTCCCTTGCTGTCTGGACCAATATACCCCATGGTACATCAGCACCACACAGACTTTGGACCAGAGCAGCTCATTTCTGGCTGTGCATTCACTTTAACCTGTTTTTCACCATCCCTCCTTTTAGAGAGAAGAGAAGGAGTGTTGTTTGCTTGCCAAGGCTGTGCTTTGAGTGTGCTATTTCCTACAGGGTGTTATTTCCCTGGCTTGTAAGGGTTGGACTTTCACCTTTCTGCTTGCTTTAAGGCATTTTACAGATTTTGGTTTCTTTCGCATGATATCAAAGCCACACTGCTGTTTAAGACTTGGGCAGGTCAGAGGAGGTCACTTATTTAGTTCTTATGCAAAGTGAAGGGTGCTTGCTCTCACATGTGCTCTGGATGATGAGAGGCAGAAAACACGTTGCTGTCTCCCTTGGCAGCTCCTGACAGGCAGCTCCAGTGTCCAAGCAGAGTGCTCGGTTTCCCCATGCCAGCACACATCCTGATGGCTGATTTATGCCCTCTCCTGAACAAGTTTTGCAGCATCTCTTACTATAACGCACTGAATAGGAAAAAGGGGAGAATGTGGGAGGGGATCCTCCTTCTTGCATCTCGGCATTACTCAGAAGCACTGAGCTGCCGTTTCCTGGGCAAAACTGAGCACATTCTTTAAAGCTCCTTAAAAACAGTTGTTTCCCTTTTTTGTTCCTAAAAATCATCATACCTGAGAAGTAAAATTTTGCCTTTGTAAAACACACCAAGATTTGCTACTGCCTAAGTCTACTCCAAGTAAAAGCTATTTATGCCATTTCCCTTTGCAATGGCTGGAAACCGTGTCACAGGCACTTATTACTTCCCTGGTTTTTTGTTATTAAACCAAAAGCAAACACACAGGGCACCGTGATAGTTTGTTTGTTGCTTATGAAATGTAGACAGGAAGATTATACACCTACTGAAACCTCCTGTTTCTTTTGGCTCGTCAGCTGATTTTTTTTATTACCGTTTTTTCCCCTTCCCTGATTTTTGTTCTGCAGCTGAGCACACGAATACCGAGCCATGGAGACATGCCATCAGTGTACAGCGAGGCAAAGCTGGTAGCTCACATGTACCAGTCTGTCAAGCAGCAGCTGTTTAAAGCATTTCAGAAAGCCGGTCTGGGCACCTGGGTGAAGAAACCCCCAGAGCAAGATCAGTTCCTACTAACTGTCTAAATCACTTGACACCTTTGCTACATGACTGGATCAAATCAGCTGGAGAGAAGGCTAGGCAGGATGCGTGAGCCGAGAGAATCAAAGCAGTTTGAGATATAATAGCAACCTCCATGGGAATATTTGCTTTTAATTCTGTATTGGAAATACATAAATAGGAATGTGTCTGATGCACTGAACTCGACATTAGAAAATTGCTTTTTCATGATCCCTCCCCAAGAATGTACTTGCCCAAATTAGAATGCCACCCCCACAGAGACTCTGCTTTTCTTTGTTTCTTGCTGTCACTTATTACCAATTTGAGGCATTAGCAGGTCACCTGTCTGATCCAGAATAGAGTTTGCTTTCCCTCACACAATCAGTGCAAGAATCATCACTGAATAATGGAAAATAGTGAGCAAAGAAGGAAGTACCCTAGGCAGGCAGCATAACAGCAGGTCTCAAAGCATCCATAATCATCCACAAAGAAGGTGTCAAACCTCTATGCAAAAATCATTCTGTTAGCTGCCTGAATCTGTGAGAAAGAATTTGGACCTTAAAGATACACAGCATTTTTAAACTCCACTGCTAGCTCTGAGCAAAAAGGCAGGAGTTAGGATTCCCTTGGTTCTTAGACTTATCCTCTCTGATGCTTTGGACAAACCACTTCCCACCAAATCTGGCGACAAGTTTTGCATGCTGCAAATTTTATTTCTTTAGACCCAGTTGATCACACGTGCCCTTTAAACACCAGCCAGGATGCAGATGCTCTTCAAGAGGGCAATTCAATTCTGTGCTGCTTGCAGAGGTGCACAGATCTGCAGGGGCTGCCTGTGAAGACCAGTGAGATGATGGAGGCAGCTCTGGAGCTTCAGGTAGCTGCCTAAAATCAGGCAAACTGGAGCCAGGGCCCAAAGTCTCAGATCTGAATGTTCCTGAGGACCCACAGCTCTAAATTAAATTAATGTGAGCTCAGGATGTTCCATACATCTGAAAAATTGCTTGGTCGGGTAGCCAGAACTAAGACATCCCAAACTAGAAAGCATGTTTGATACTTGGCTCTTTCCTGCCTCAGTTTCTCCATCTGTCAAATGGAGATAATAATAATTACCTGCTTCACCTCTAAGGAACTTGGCAGGAACAAAGTGCTCTGGTCATATGCAATGGTGTAAGCCAGACTCTGTCACTCTTGCTGTGAGTTTTACCTCCCAACATAGTTCAGCTGGCATAAGTGCAGTAGATGCAACTACAGGCTTGGGTAAGGTCTTACTCAATGTGAGAGCTTTCAGATTCTAGCTCTGTGTAAATGCCAAGTAGTATTATTCATATTCATGTTCCTCTGTGGTTTGAAAAAGCAGGTGAGGTTTTTCAGTTAGGAGACAAGTAGCACCCAAGAGTTAAATATTTTCTTCATAACTGGGGCTGGATCTGATGTAATCTCATCTTTGAACCATCCCAAACTTCATCACAATGCAGAAGATACATTCATGGGAGAGCTGAGCTTTAGTCTCACTGCAGAACCAACCTTCAAACACCCTGTATATTTCTTTCAGGTTTGGGTTTTCTAAATGACAGGATTTGCGGGTATATAACTACTGTTTTCTTTTTATTCCTGTGATTCTCTTTAAATCTGTATATAACATGCTGCTACTGATTTGTGATAATTGTCTTGGTATTTTCTCAGAATTGTCAAGCTGAGTTACTTTTCAAACAACACAAGGCTCATATTTTTCCATGTAATTTCCTTTACACGGGAAACTGTTCCTATCAATAAAGATAGATGCTCTTTCTATAGGGTTTATCATGTTTGGAGAGCCATATACAGTAAATACATTGTTTATTGATGCCCACAATAGAATAGTTACAGTATTTTGATGAGATTTTATTTTTAGATTATAAACTACAAGATGTATCTATAGTGTCTTGTATAAAAACAATTGTGATAAACTAGAATTTTTAAATAGATAAAACAAAGCTCTCCCCTTGCAGAAGCCTTTTCAGCAAAATAACACATTCCATATTAACTACCAAAAATATTTAAAGAAATATCCTTAGAGTAGAAATCGTAAAAATAAAAAATGAACAAGAACCTGAGGTGTTTCAAGAACGGGAGCATTTTGTGGTAACCACTTTGTCAATACTTTGACCACTTTGTCAGGTTTTCTGATTAATATTCAGAATATTTTTGGTGCCCTCTGGAGCTTCCTGGTACCTCTACATGGTCCCATCCTCTAACACAACTGTCACTGGTGCAGATCTCCAGTGTGATCTGGGAAGCAAAGGTTCCCAGAGGGGCAGTGGGCAGGTGGGGGTCAGGCCCATGACTGGAAATGTGGGAGAAGCTGTGGGTGACACTAGCAGCAGTGGTCCCACAGGTTCTGGCTGCTCCCACCGAGGAAGAGAAACCACAAGGCAACCAGAGAGGAGGACAAGGTTTTTCATGCAGCGATCCATGAAGCAAGAGAAAGTGTGTCTTCTAGTTTTCCTCTCCAAGTTAGTCTTTAGCTCACAAGAGACCTCAAAGCCCTCATCCACCCTTCTCTAGCCCTAGTGTGACGTTATCTCAACTAATGCATAAAGCTCCACAGGCCGGTGTTGCAGCTATGTGACAATAAAACACCGTTCCTGGTTATTTTTAAGGACAAAAAGAAAAGCATAGTTGGATTGAATTATCTTTTGTTGCAAGAAATCCAGTAATTCAATCCTGGATTCAGCTGCCAAAATGGATTTAGTAGGCGAGACCAAACTGTGTCCCCACTGCAAGTGGGCATCAGCTGATCTCATTGAAGACAATGGTGTTCCACCTGCTTGCACTAGGGTTGAATATGACCTTAAATGTCTACTTCTTCTCATTACGTGCAGCATTGGAATGTGAAGGGACCACATCCCAGAAGCACACATGTCCTATAGGCAGCATTTCCTGAAGCAAAGGAACTTGCTCAGTAGTAATTCTTTAGTGAAGAATCTGTACATAACACGCATGAGTGAATGGCAATACTGTACTAATGGATGTACATTTGTAATATTTGTAAAAAAAAAAAGAAACAAAAAAGACAACAAAATAAAATAAATCTGAATTTACATATGTGAATTTGCTGCTAAGTTCTGTAAATTGCACTTCAGTGATACCTGATAAGTGAATGTTTCTGTTAAGTGAATAAAATGCCACGTAAAATTGTTCATTCGCTGCTTGTTGACCATTTTTCACTGTGCCTTAGCAATCAATTTGAATGTGCTCCAAAATGCTAATATATATTTCAACACACATTTACTGCAGATCTATAGACAACATGTTCTTATTCAGATTGGATTTGTTGCATAGTAGGAATCACACACTTGTAGCAAGAGACTGATGTGTCCACTGTTGTGGAAGAAGCCTTACAGGGACACAGTCTTATCCTGGAAGAAGAGCGAACTGGGTCCATCTCTAATTTGATCTTTCCAGGTTACTCTCAGAAACCTTTCTTAATAAAAATTAAATATGTTTTTGCAAACCCATACTGCATGGAACTTGCTGTATAAAGCTGCTTAAGAAAACCAATGTGCTGAACAAAAAGTCTGTAGCCAGTGCATCCCTGCAGGTGCCTTCTTCATTGGTGGAGTGGCCTTGATTTATTCTTGCTTTAAACTATCAGTATTCAGCTCCAGCTCAAACCGAGCCCAAATGACGCCATCCCTGTAGGAGTTTAACACGCATTAGTGTACAAGCATAACCTGATGCCTTGAGATTGTTTCCCTTAGCCAATCCTCACAGAGTTCAATGGTGTTCCCGAAGTGTTTTAGAAGCACCCACTGTCAAATTATAAATACACTAATAGTAAAACTTGTCAAGAAAGAGATTTTCCTGTCCCCTTCTTTGGTTCCAGAATGAAATTGAGCCTGACAGCTCACAGCAACCCCCACCAGCTCACTGACCCTGCAGGGCTTTGCTTGCTCGTATTGAAGAAGTCAGTGCATGACCCACACAGACCATCCCATGGGGTTTCATTACCCAGCATAGCAGGACAGGGACTATGCCTATCTTTATTTTCAAGCTAAGAATTTGCTGCAGTTGCATTCCCTTAGCTTGGATTTATGTCATTAGGTATTTTTTTGGGATGAGGAGAGGGGAGAAGAAAGCATTTGCAGGATGAAGTCTGTGCAAAAATCTAACTGTGAGCTGACCTGCTTCCTCCACCTGCAGTGGATTTTTGCCTTGTGTAATAAAAGCAAGATTCTCAGTGCTTATAAATCTCAAAGTGTATTTGCACATGTAAATTCTACTACTTTAACTGGATATAGGTAAAGTAAACCTCATAGTCTCTTCCTCACCACAACTTCAAACACAGCAGTTGCTTCGCTACCAGTAAAAATGGTCACAGCAGTGTAACACTATCTTAGAGAGAAAAGAAAGTCTATTATAAAGTCTGTTAATGCCACTATCCACCCTCAAAGTGATGAGCTAATCATTATTTTATTGTAAAAAAAAAGTAAACACTCAAATTCCCAACTTGATGAAAGCTGTGTGTAGCATCAGCTGTCCCCATAGAGAGGCTCCAGTGGGGACATGTTATGAACAAGCTATGGTGCGGGTGCAGGAACTAAGCAGAGCTCAGACGATAAAGGGGAAAGGGTGAAGGTTAGGAGGTCCTTATAGGGGCTTCCCAGCAGCCTGAGACCCACTCAGCCCACTCCTGGGCAGTCTGGCCATGGCTGAGTTCACAGCAGGTGGCTCCCAGCCTTGTTTTCTCCTCCAAAAGTCGCTGCTACTGCCTGACACCGTGACACAATTTGGCTGCAGAAAACTAGAAAGCAGTCATTAGGTTAAATTGTGTGGATGGATTCTGTATTTAATCTCATTAAGTTTATAGGATAAATACCAGAACTGCATTCAAAACTTTACAGGCGTCCACTCCAGTGTCGTCAGGAATGACTGTACATTGGAAAAACAACATAAAACATGAACAAGCTGATATATCGACTAATGGAGGGCTTCAGAGATGTCCCTGTTTCTCAAATAAAATAAGTAAGTCCTTCTGCCGCAGTTAAACCATGACAGACATGCTTGTGTGTTGAAGAAGGAAACAGCATTTTAAAGAGCTTTTTAAGCCTTCTGATTCATCACCATTGTGCCTACTTCCCAGCCCTGAGACCTGATTACTTTGGCCAGTATCAGCTTGATCACATGGATTCACCGGTTTAGCTGGAAATCTGAGAGAAGTCAGAGAAAATCTAAGACTTTTTAAAGGTTACTGAGAATATGTTTGGATTCCAAAAAAAAAACTCCAAACCCAAAACAACACAAAGACATACAAGCATATGCACATGTATAGACACGTGTGATTTGCTAGTACTTCAAGCCCTCCTGAAGACGTAATGTGGCCTTGGAGAAAGGGGATTAATAATCATTGCTTTTTCAGCAATAAAATAGTTCTGCTGAAATGCTTCATTCAGTCTGTCTTTCCTGGTAATTAAATCCTCTATTAGAGAAGTTTATGTTCTATTTTATCAACTTCTTTTGCAATTCAGAATTACTTCCACTAGACCATTAAATTCTTATTCTGCTGTGGAGAGGAAAAGGTCCCGTTCATTCTCCTCTGGCCCTGAGCAGATACCTTCACAGCCTGCGCTGCCATGAAATGATACCAGCCGAGAGGAGGCAGCTCATTCCTTTAGACTCAACATTAGCAGAAGAACCTCTCAAAGAAAAATAAATGAATGAAGAATGATACATACAGTTGGGTCTGACCAATTCCTGTAATAAACAAACTGGTTCTTGCCTCCCCTTCTCCTGGGACCTCAAAGACATGCTCAAGCATCAGCACAGGCTGAGCTTCACATACCCACCAGGGAAGTGGTTTAGCTGTAGTACTCTTCCCTCCCAGCATCCACAGCTTGATTACATCTAGTCCTGCCTTCCACAGCATACTCTTTGCTACAGATTGCTTTTATTATTTACTTTGATTTTAACCAGTAAACTAAAGTGTTTAGTCACTTAAGAGCGTTAACTCTTAAATCTATAATTAGATACATTTTCAATGTGGATTCTAGAGTAAATTGTTTTATTCTAAAGCAAATTGTTCACATCCTGGTCTCAGTGGTAAAAGGAAGCATTTTCAGAAGTAACAACAGGTGCCAGAATCCTCTTAACATCATAGGCTCTTAAAATCCCGACCACCACAGAGACACTGCAACTTGGGTTCAAAATCTCAGATTTCAGTGGGAGAGGAGGTAATGTGCAAAAGGGTCTTGTTAACATACCTGTCATTGTCAACACATGAACTCCCCAATGTTGGGTACCAAACTCCTGCTCAGCCTCCATCGTCAAGTATTCACTAGAGCCTTCTGGGCATGCCTTTTCTTGGCTGATTCATGTGTGGCCTGGTGCTCATCCACACCATGCTTTGACCTGTCTGGGTGCATAAATTACACCTCTATGTCTTACTAGTAGTCCTCTCGAAGCCTCTACGAGACCACATCCCAGCAAAACAGGAGGGCCCCTTTTCATAGAGTAACTCAACTGATAAATCCCTCAGACTGCTTTCTATAGGGACAGGTAAGTAGTGTAATCACCAGAAAGTCAGGTGCTCTGGAAGAAAGGTATGGAGAGGATGTGTCTCACATTTATATCATTTCACACTGTACAGAAAAAGCTAAATTATTTGTAATAATTTAATAACATTTTGGCATGAGAAAGATATGATAACATAGCTGGTTTGGGGATATTTGCCCAGGAAAGTAGCAGACCTGAGTTCTTGTCTAGGTTTACCCTCCAAAGTGAGGAAGAGACAAGCAAGTGAAGATCCTCAAACAAAGATCAAGACGGGAGTTCCTGCCCTCCAGACAACTAGTTCACAACACATGAAAAAAATATTGTCCAAGGACCATCTTCGCCTTAACTACTTCATCCACTCAGAGGATAGGTGTCTAGTCTGAATCTATTTTTTTAAGCCAATTTAACATATATTATACGTATTTAGAGATTTGGTGAGGGAGTTTATTCTTAACATAACCTTGCTGCCATTTAAATCATTGAAAGGCTCCCTACTAGCAGCAAACAAGGATTAGGTTGATACCAAATTCATGTTTTGATTTTGGAGCAAAGAGAACTGATTCCATATGAACCTTTTTTTTTTTAGTGTCGAAACATGGTTCCTCACTCTGACATATCTGTGCTCACTGGAAAATCAAAACCACGCATCACTGCCATCTGAGCCTTTGTATTAGAATTTCCTTATGGTGGCTCAGTATTTCTCAGATCAATTCTTTTCATATCTGACCCAGTTTGTCCCTCTAACAAGTGGAAATACATTTGAAGAGCCTTTCTCATTATTTGAAACATTTACTGTACAAGTTCAACTTTGTTTTCTGCATGTGTGACTTTCCTAAAATACACTTTTATCTTCCTTTTCAGTAACTTAAGGGGTGAGGCAGAGATCAGGGGCACCTAACTTGTCCATCTTGTCTCATTGCCTACTGGTCTTCCTTGAAGAACTGTGGCAAAAGTGAAGACTTAGTAATTTTGAAAAATAACCCCTTTTTCACTCAAGGGGTGATGTGGAGATCATTGATTCCCCCAGAAGGTCAACAAAATGTAGAAAAAACCCAGCTAATTTTGGCTCACTACACTATGAGATTGTCCAGCTAACGTAAAACTCTGCCACTTTAATGTAAATCCATTGACTTCCAAGGGCTCAGAGTAGAGTAACTGAGCAGAATTCAGTCTATGAAGGGAATTGGGCGGTTAAGGTCACATGAAAAAGATACATGAAAACACTTCATCATTCCCTCTCCTTGTGTTTTCAGAGTGCAACTCAATGATTTGCACCACTGAGCACCAAAGCAGGCTGCAAGTGTTTCTAGACAGGGCTGGCTGAAGATTACCCTGTGAAATGACATTAAACTGGTGAAGCATTTTAGTGCTTATGGGATTGGCCAGGGAGTGTCATACTTTACTCCTGCTGCTAATTTCTCTCCTCTTTGTCATCCTTCCTCCACTTTTCATGAGGGAAAAGCTCTATTCAGCCATTGCAAGTAAGATTAGACAGACCTTCATGGGAAGATAGGAAGGACACTCCAGTGTGGTCCCCCATATATCACAGCGGTTCAACATCTCTCTCCCAGGACCAGGTCCATAATGTCATTTTTAGTAGTAGCTTTTCTTTTTTATGTTTTTTTTTCATAAACATGCTCAGGTTTTGCTGCTGTGTCTCTCTCTTGAGCAACTCTTAGGACAAATTTCCCATACAGAAAGCCACGTGATCTGATCATGTCCCAGACTGACAGTTTTCAGTGTCACCAAGGTCAGGTGCTTTTGGGTTCCCCTGTTAGCACAGCCAAGGATCTCTCACTAATACAGATAAATGTAAAACAGCTCATGGAGAAACAGTAAACCAAACTGAAAATCTTAAATGAAGCATCTCTCTGTCTTTTACAGGGAGGTTTGCAATAGCTCCTGACTTCACTGTTGTTGTTATTATTACTGGCTGACAGTAATAATTAACAGTCTTTCCACACTCTCAGCTGTCTTTTCACTGCTAGAGGGGTCCTAAGCCACATGGGTCAGGTTGCTGTAGAGATGCTGGGTGTGAAAATTATTTGGGTTGTCCTGTGCTAGTTGTCTTGTGCCTGTAGCAGCTGGAAAGCTGAGCATCATCCTTCACCTTCACTCAGCCCTGTGTGTCTGCTCCCTGCACCTGCAACAGGGCTGTAGGAGCCTTCATCAGAGGAGATTGATGTATTATTGCCACTGATGACAAGATAGACCAGGCTTATAAGTCATAATGGCCTTTAATATCTGCTAGGCAGAGAAAAGATTACTGCATTATTTTATACTCATGGAAATAAACCAACAGACTAGAGCCCTTTGGTCCTTTGCATCCTTCTTCCCAAGCACTGGTTGCAACAACCAGTGCCAGAGAAAAGGCAGGAGCTGCCCAGGAAAAACAAGAAAACACATCAGATGCCTCCAGCTCTCCAGGACTGGTCTTCGGTTTGCTTTCCAAAGGAAAAAAAGAAACGCTCAGTGTATCCAAGGAACTGCTGTAGCCCATGGGCTGGTAGCTTTGGCATGTATGTGTATATATGTAAGTTAGTGTATCTGTATACGTACATATTTATATACATTTGCTTAAGAGTTCCATCCTAGTTGCTCCTTGTGCCATTCCCTGCCATGGCCCTGGGGTGCTGAAGTCCAGAGCAGGAAAGCTGATCCTGCTGAAAACCTGATAACTGTTCTTTCTCTTTTTTAGTTTGGGCTTTTGTTTCAGAGTAGGACCAATGGGTCAGTCTCATTCACCACAGCATCACACGTGCACACGTGCTGACACAGTGCAGAGGGCAAAAAAGAAGGCAGGCAAAGGGAGCACTCTGAGTGATGATGGTGACAGTGATGCAGGTCCTCTTATATCCTTATACCCACACTTAGCCCTCACCTTCCCATGAACACACATAACTGAAAATAGCTCACATATAACGTTGGGAAAATGCACTTGTTCACGCATGAGGTGTCTGTATATTTGTCAGAGCCCCCCACTGGATAAACTGCTGTTCTCCTTATGTTGTTATTTTCTTTCCTCCAAAAAAACTCTTTATGCATCTAAATACCTTGTGCAATGAGAGCACCATTTGCAGAGTAAGAGATACTAATGTATTGTGAGAAGCTGGCAAGTCTGCATGTTGCAGCCCAGGGGCAGCCTGCAAAGCAGTTACTTAAGGCACAGCCCGAGGGAGTTGATATGTGTTGAGGGTTTCTTGCTGCCTGTTCTCACTAAATATGATGGAGCGGTAATAAAGGGGTTCTTGAGACAGGCATGGTGACGTGGGAACCTGCACTTAGTACGCTTCTGTCAGATGGAGAATTGTGTGCATTCATGGTTGTGACCATTTAATATATTTAAATTCTTTTTGAGATTTCTCACCTCTTGGCATCACTCACTGTCTGCTCCCCTCCTGCTGCCTTCCACAAAACTGCAGCAGGTGTATGCTGCAAGGAGGGATGGATGGTACATAATCCAGGAGAAAGCAGGAGGAGAGGCATGCTTCTTTCCAGGCTTCGGGAAAGTCACATGCACCTCCCTTTTCCTCCACACTGAGCTATTATTGAAATATCTTTAAGATTGCAAGAGTGCTAGAACTGTAAAGTGTTTGAGTAGCAAACAGAAACCCTTTATTCCCCACATCTGATGTTGAGCCAATACCTGCTGTTAATGTATCAAATAAAATACTGAGCCAGTCTTCTCTTCTATAATGTTTGTATGCATTCCTGAAGGAGGTAGCCATACAACACAGGTTCAGCCATCCACACTGCTTGCTGCCCCAAGTAGGGGAGATTTTTTCCACCTCCTCCACCTTCTATTCCTTGCTGCTGCCTGCACCTCCTGCCTTCTCCCTGCCATCCTCCCAAACCACTTTGAATCACCACAGAGATAGAAAACTGGCATGGTAAAAAATAAGATGTCTTCTTTTAGACTAGAGACTTGGAGTCATTTTCCATGGCGTCCGGGGACTGCAGAGTCAGGGGAGGCTGGGAGCAGGGCAGGGGCAGTGAAGAGGGATGAAGATGGGGACACAGAGAGGGGGATTTTCCTTCTCCATGGAGAAGATAATGAGGGAAAGGATGAGGGAAAGGCTGTGGATGTGGTCTTCCTGGACTTCAGCAAAGCCTTTGACACAGTTTCTCACAGCATTCTGCTTGAGAAACTGTCAGCCTCTGGCCTGGACAGGCGCACACTCTCCTGGGTGGAAAACTGGTTGGCTGGCCGGGCCCAGAGAGTGGTGGGAAATGGTGTGAAATCCAGCTGGAGGCCAGTGACAAGTGGGGTTCCCCAGGGCTCAGTGCTGGGTCCAGCCCTGTTCAATGTCTTCATCAATGATCTGGATGAAGGCATCGAGTGCACCCTGAGCAAGTTTGCGGACGACACTAAGCTGGGTGGAAGTGTCGATCTGCTGGAGGGTAGGGAGGCTCTGCAAAGGGATCTGAACAGGCTGGACCGCTGGGCTGAGTCCAATGGCATGAGGTTTAACAAGGCCAAATGCCGGGTCCTGCACTTGGGGCACAACAACCCTGTGCAGTGCTACAGACTAGAAGTCTGTCTAGAAAGCTGCCTGGAGGAGAGGGACCTGGGGGTGTTGGTTGACAGCCGACTGAACATGAGCCAGCAGTGGCCCAGGCGGCCAAGAAGGCCAATGGCATCTTGGCTTGTATCAGAAACGGTGTGACCAGCAGGTCCAGGGAGGTTATCCTCCCTCAGTACTCGGCACTGGTGAGACCGCTCCTCGAATCCTGTGTTCAGTTCTGGGCCCCTCACCACAAGAAGGATGTTGAGGCTCTGGAGTGAGTCCAGAGAAGAGCAACAAAGCTGGTGAAGGGGCTGGAGAACAGGCCTTATGAGGAACGGCTGAGAGAGCTGGGGTTGTTTAGCCTGGAGAAGAGGAGGCTGAGGGGTGACCTCATTGCTCTCTACAACTACCTGAAAGGAGGTTGTAGAGAGGAGGGTGCTGGCCTCTTCTCCCAAGTGACAGGGGACAGGACAAGAGGGAATGGCCTCGAGCTCCGCCAGGGGAGGTTTAGGCTAGACGTTAGGAAAAAATTCTTTACAGAAAGGGTCATTGGGCACTGGAACAGGCTGCCCAGGGAGGTGGTTGAGTCACCTTCCCTGGAGGTGTTTAAGGCACGGGTGGATGAGGTGCTGAGGGATATGGTTTAGTGTTTGATGGGAACGGTTGGACTCGATGATCCGGTGGGTCTCTTCCAACCTGGTTATTCTGTGATTCTGTGATTCTGTGAAGAGCTATTAGCTCTGCATCCTTAAACATCCATAGTTTCTGTCCCTTTCCCCCCTATCTTGCACTATTGCATGTCTCTGTCTTTCTTCATTGCCTTCAAGTGTACTGGAGCTGCCCTGGGGCATCTCCAGCCCCATAGGGAACTGTGAGTATATCAGGGCACCCAGTCAGCACGTCATCACCTCTCCCCTGGCAGCAGCATCAGGATCAAGGGAAAGGGGGAAGTCAGATAAAATACCAGGAATTCCCAGCCTTGATAACAAATGACCAACAGTGGCATTTGCAGGGATGTTGGCAAAACAAGACCAGGCTTTTGGAAATAGAAATCACTCCATACAGTATAGAATCATAGAATTGTTAGGTTGGAAAAGACCTCTGAGATCATTGAATCCACTGTACCTGTCCACTACTAAATTATATCCTTAAGTAGTTCACCTACCCATCTTTTAAATGCCTCCAGGGATGGTGACTCAACCACCCCCTGGGCAGCCTGTTCCAGTGCCCGGCGACCCTTCTGGTGAAGACATTTTTCCTAATAGCCAATCTGAACCTTCTGGCACAACTTGAGGCTATTCCCTCTCATCACTTCTCACTTGGCAATAACTTGCCACAACCTCTACAACCAACTGCAACTGCCTACTTTGAAAATTAATAGAGGGTAATAATCCATGGGCCTAACCAGGGCTGGAATTTTCCTTTCCACTTCTCTAACCAAGGCCCCATGTAGGCAGCTGACTTGCCGACGTAATGGGTCCAATCTGCATATAGAGCCTTCTGTTCCCTTTCGAAGGGAGTCCCCTATGACCATGACCCATCTTTTCTTCTTTACAGAAGCTGTTTCAGTGGATGACTTAGGGTGTCTTAACCTAGGGAATGTTTCTAGGCTGTGAGATCCATTGTCCACACAAAAGTTTGGTTCTGCTTGAAGAGCTTTGTATCTATTGTGCAAGGGAACACAGGCTCAGGTTGACACAGGGGAGACACGCCTGCTGCGGTGGGCAGGAACCTGCTCCCACGCCATGCATCTGTTTGTCCACTCCTGTCATTCACATTCCTTAGGGGCTGTTTAAATCTCCCACGGATACTTCTGGGAACACTCCCTCTGCATCAGCCACGGATGCATGATCTGCTGCTTCTGAGAGTCAGGAGCCACCCACCCCAGCTCCCTCTAGGGCTTTTCTCACTCCATGGACCACCTGTCTGCCTCGACCTAGCACTCAGCTGCAGAAATTACCATCCCAGCCACAAATTCGATGTGAGTGAAACAAAAGAGACACGAGGACCCACCTCACAGCCCTTCCTTCCTCTTCCAGCTCCTCTCCCCTCATCTCCACCAAGTGCATTACAGAATTTCTAGGGTACTTCTTGGGCAATGCTGAAGATTTCATCCCTAAAAATAGATTTTATATGTAGGGAAGAGGTTTACTGTTCCCATATTATCTGTAGTACATCTAATCCATCCCCTGTCCTTAACAGAATAGTGAATGGTACATAGTGTCTATGCCAACCCCTCACTGATGGGAAACTAGATACATAAGAATAAAAGTTATATAAGAAATAACCCAGTTTCTTCCTAGTCTGGTACTTCTGTCACACTCATGCAGATGAGCCACAGGGAAGTATCCAAGGCGGTGGTCTATCTATCAAAGGCAGGAGGACTTGACTCTTGTAGGTGCCTCAGCATCTAAAATAAAGCTTACAGGTGTATGTCCCCCTGCCTGCCAGTAGCCCTCTGGCATCCTCCATGTTTCACTGTTGGTTTACATAGGTGCAACATGTATTTTTTTCAAAACTATCTATCCATCACCCATAACATAGAGCTGAAGTGTTTGTGTTTGGATCTGGTACATTTACACAGTAATCAAATCATTAGCCTGGGGGAGGCATCACACATTAATGGTTTTACAAATGTTGGTTAAATGCCAGTACTGATCAAAGAGACCAAAATTCATTGTCATTCCTCTAATAGCTGTGTGGTAACCAAAATGAAATGAATTTGATGAAGATAATTACATTCCCATCTCCATCACCACATGCTTAGTACAATTAGGTGGAATGAGCTTCCCCTGCTAGAAATATGATATTGTTAGCACAGACTGAAATACTTCAACAGCACCAGCCAGAAGACATTCATTGAAACAACTATTTTTTAAAGTAGAACCTGCTGGTTCAACAGAATCTGGGTACTCCCAGGAGTCTCAGTACCATACGTGCAGGTCCTTGGCAGAGCTCACAGGTGAGCACTAGCAGAGGTCTTCCCTACAGTGCAGTGGCATGATTTAAAGACTTTGCTCGGGCTGTTGGACATGGACAGTTGGGTCCTGGATTTCCCTTCTGAGCCTCCTCCTGTTCTGTTCTGTGGTGCTGTGGAGATGGTGCCCACCCTAGGGGCACTGCTGGTCCCTCCCTGCTGAGCCGTGACCAGCCATCGCAGTGAGTGGAGTCAGTGGCTTGTTGGTGATCCCGCTTGCTCTGTCTTAGCCAGGTGCAGGAAGATGTGTGGTGAACTTCTACAGGGAGGTTTGGACGCAGGAAGGTGGCTGCTTCCAGCAAAGATGAGGCTGGGGAGCTGGAGGCATTAGCCTCTCCAACCAGCTGGGATGCTTGCGGAGTCTACACCCCACGTCTCTACTGCCAAGCCATAAGCACAATTATTTTTCTCACTGAGAGCCCTTAGTATCAGCTTGGTGCTGAGCAGGAAAAGCAAATTAAATCTTTGCAGAATAAGAAAACCTTCTTCCAGCTCTGAACTAACTGGGTCCAGTGTTTCTCTTTGCATCAGCTTCATTGGCAGAATACATTAGTGTCTGTGCTAATCTAATGGGAAACTTGATTTGTTAACATACTCATTAACAAGCGGTCAAACCGCATTTCCAGTTTCCTAAAAATAAAACATTCCAATTGTGAATATTCAACTGATACTTATTTAATTTATTCTGAATGTTTGAAAACTTCAATAATTGCACAGATTTTAGCAGGAGTGACCCGTATCTTTTCAGTGCAGGCTTCCAGCTACGCAATAACTGTTGGCAGCACTTTGAAATGGAAGTAAAGATTAAGTGACTTAGGAACATAAGACCGATTTTTGGTCAAAGCTTTTGAAAACCTCTCTCTTAGTTTCATTCCCCATCTTCTAAAAAACAAGAGATTTTGTCCCTGATATTACCCTGCCACCTGGAAATAAAAGTCTTTGCATTTCCTCAGATTTTAAAATCCTACACAGTGTCCATATCTTAAAAGCCAACTTTCCAACAGAAATTTAATTATTACAGCATTTCTATCCAATTTCTCTATTCAGATTTTCAAATAGACCCTTAATGCAGTCATAGTCCTGTGTGGTGTAGGAAATGTGACACAGGTTTTCCGACGCATGTTTTCTAACACCATCCTTTGACATCATAGTGAGAAGCATTTTATAGACACAGGAAAGAGAAGCCCAGAGAAGACATTTGCCTAAAATTAAAGCTGTTGTATGTCATTCTCTCCTCCAGGTGCATTCCCCTTTGATACCCTCAGGGTCCTTCTTTGGTACATTTTGGACAAGTATAACCTATGTCTCCATGTCTGAAATTCCCTACAAAACAGGTCAGGTTTCTACAGGGCAAGTCTGAGGTGAAACTAATAGAAACTGGTGGGAGAGGGAGAAAGGGAAAAGGAAAAGAGCAGCATCAGGGCAGATGAGGCAGGGATCTGCACCAATCCAGCTCAGTGACAGTGGTGGAAATGGGTTCCACATCTCCTGACCTGCAGACTAGGACTGTAGGCAGATCATATTGCCCTTTGGAGAACTGGACCTCCTAGATCCCCCTCTTTCCCCGGAAAAGGATTATGTATTACTCCTCTCATGACGTGTAAAAACTAATTCAATGTAGGAGAAATCCACTTAAAGTTATAAAATATGAAGACGTCATATCTTGCTCAAGAAGGTCCTGTTGCTAAAGGCTGGGAGAGTGTTCTTGAGTAATGTCACCGCCTGCTTGTCCTGCTCTTACACATTAAGGGCATCTATTGTCTGGTGTGAAAAGCAAGGAAGGGTTGTTGGAAGCTTTTTGGCCGCATAAAGCCGTTCTGTAATATTTTTACATTGATCTTATGGACAGGGACAAAAGCAAGTACCTCCTTGGTCTTACTCTCAGCTGTTTTGTTATTATTATATTTTATTAGACCTTGCTAGACCTTGAGGCTGTTGCTTTGAGATTTTTTTTGCACGTGAATTTACTGGTCTGTGGTACAAGCAGGAAATAACCTCAAGCAGAAGCTGAAGAGCACAGTTTATGTGCAAGATGCTATGCATATTTGCTATAAGTACATCAGGAATGAAGGCTGTAAAACAATTAGACCTCAAAAAGGTGATAGAAATTGTGAAGAAGAAACTACATAAATTATTCCTGTGCTTAATCGCAGTCTCTGGTATTCTCAGAGGAAACACTATGATGAATAAGCAGAGCAAATGATCAAAATTCTTGTGTAATGAGCCCTGTGTTAATTGCCCCACTGGCCATTGAAACACAGAAGATGCTAATGAAGCACACAGTCTCATCATCCCGAGACTGACTTTTGTTAGGACTCTAACTAAAAGTTATGTACCCAGGTGAAAACACAGGGAACTCCAGTAAAGCACCTCAGCTCTCATCTGGAAGTGAAATGTCCTTCAGGGGAAGCTGACTCAAAATGGGCCATATCAGCTAAAATTGAACTGTTAGTATTCTGTCAGCCAACAGCCAGAAGTAAGAAATAATCTTCAATTATTTCCCATGCTAAAGAGTGGTCTGAAATTCCTTCAGCCCCTCCCCAGCCATCACTCCCTTATCACCTTATATGCCACAGACATTCAAGCATTCACTGCAGTAGGAGGGGGAAAGGCTGGATTTTTTTCATCTGCTTCAGTGGGACAAGCTATTTTCACTGGAGCTCTGGGAGATGTTTTTGCTGTCTGCTAGATTATGAGCTGAGTGTTTGCTATTTATTTCCTGTGCAGGTTTGGGGCAGGGTGCATCTGGAGGTTCTCTGGACCTGCATGAAGGCTAGTTTGGTCATCTGAACTGATGCTCAATCTCACAGATTTCCTTACTAAACCAATTGTTATTTTGACATGTTGCCTGTCATTCTCCAGCCAAAGCACACAACAAAACCTTTCTGCTTTCTGCACATCATGCGTACAAGTTGCAGTGAGAGCTTAGAGTGGGGAGGAGGACATGGCAGTCAAATGTGGCCATCTGTGCATACATGAGGTCATGGGATGGATGTATCAGACCCACTCCCTCAACCCACACTGCACTGGAATCAGGTCTGGAGGAGCTGCCTTGAGAGACTCAGCCATCTGCTGTTACTTGGCAAAAGGCAGTAACAACAGTTATCCTTCCCTCTTTAAAATATTTTGAGATCCCTAGATGAAAAAGTACTTCAACTGCAAAATATTTTTGCTTATAAAGTATTTAAGGCAGATGAGTCCAACACACAGAACTCATTTCAAACAAATGAACAACCTATGAAAACATTTTATGGACATTATTTCCTCTCCAGCTGAACTTCATCTCTTGAATTTAGTTTTATGTTATGGTCTGATTATTCTCAGAAAGAATTAAATTAGAGGAGGGAAGAAATGTAGGTATTCCCTGGAAATCCTTTCATTTTATTAAAGCCTCTGTTATTGCTTGTGTTGTGTTTGTCCAGACCACTTGTCAAGATTTCATTACCTCAATTTAAAACAGCAGCACTATGTCTAAATGTGGTTATGACTGAAAATGAAGGTATTCTGCAATATTCCCAGAGAGAGTAAAGCACACTGCTTTTCTGGGCTGAGCTTTTTAAAAATAGCTTATAGACAAAATACACATTCATCCATCAAATATCACGCTGCAAAGCAGTGCTAATGTGCTAAAAGAGAATTTACAGCCCCAAAACATAGCGAGTCAGATAGAAGTTACCCTTTTTAAGCCAATAATGATCAATATTAATCAGTACAGAACTGATCAAACACTGATCGTTAAGGGTCAAAAGTGTGCTTGGCCCTCTATGACATCAATTAGCAGCAGCAGCTTCTCCAGTAGAGCTTGTAAATTAAAACTCAGTAAGAAAACAGCCCCAAAAGGCACTGGGCCAGCAAGTTACACCACCTGTCAGTTGACATTGCTGGGCACAGACCACATGGGAAAAGGAGGCTTGGGCTTCGAGGAGCTGAGAAAGAAGAGAACAGCCCAGCTTACTACAGTGCAGGAGTGGAGCATGCATAAAACATGGAATATATAAGAACAGACCACAAGCCGACTGCCCAGACCCAGCTTTCAGGTCTGCACCTTTCCCTTGCATGACCACTTGCTTGAGATCCACAACAGGGAGGCTCGAGCAAAGTCTGTCACCTTGGGGTGATGGCCATGGGCTGGCCAGAGCTGTGGTGGCCCTGCACCAGCTCCTGGACGATGCACATGGAAATACCACACTATGAACTTGTTCATGGTATAAGACTGTGTCATAAGAGGGTCTCATGTCATTGCTGTTATCATTGCATGAGGTGCTGCACAAGAAGTTTTGGAACTCAAAATCTGGAAAAGAGTATTTTGGAGGAGTGTTTTGAAAAGTCTCAATAATTTAGCTATATCAGGTGTCCAGTCTGAAATAAAAAGATAGTCGCATATTTTTTCAAATATGCTAGATTCATTCAGACTTGATCTCTGCAGGTCAAGGCTTATATTTCTTTAAAAACCACATGCTTCAAGACAAACATTTAACTTAGATTTGACACACTCATACACTAAGTTAAACTGCTCCTTGGGATGCATATTTCTGGGTTATTATTCATCTCCAGAAACTATGTCTTCTTGGTATCAATCAAAAGCAAAATTCATGACTGCAATTCTACCGTGCCCATGCAGTTTGTCAAGTTTAATTCAAATCTATTCCCCATAATTACTGAACTTGTTATCATTCTTTCTTTGTAGGAACATATTATCTGTATTAACCACTTACTAGAACTGTATATATAATTATTTCAGTTATTTGAAATACACTGAAAATGTGTGCCAGCACAAAAGAAACTACTGTGAAATTCTGAACAATACACAACACCCAGAGCACAGTCAAGTGTTTCATTCCCACCTAGTGACTTAAATATGCATAATTCTACATTCTGTTATAGCTTTTGTTATTGAAATTAGCTGGGGTCTGGTGTTGGTTTCAATAGAAAATGGTCAGATCTCAAATCATCTAAGTTCAGCACTGTCCACCTACAGTAGTTCTAGCCCCATATCAGAAAATCAGCCTTGTTTAACATGTAGTTAAATTGATGCTTGAATGCTGGTCAATGAAATTGAATAATTTATGGACTCCTGGTGGCAAAATCATGAAATTTGGATAAAACTAAAAAATAAAACTGTTGGTGAGCTATGAGGGCCACTACACCACAAGAGAAGGCGACCTCTGAGCCAGGACTGAAAGCAAGTGTGGCAGGCAGCAATCCTGATAAGGGCAGAGTCCCACTGTCCCTCAACAAGGAGAGTGAAACAGCTCTGATGATGGAAACCAGGGGCAGCCACAGCACAGCAATTGCTGGGCGAGTTTGTGGTGACAATCCATGGTTAAATCAGGAAGACAAGTCTTTGGGTCAGGTCAGATAAGGATCAAAGGTGAGAGACTGAGTTTAATGCAAATATTGACCCCACGAGTGCATCGGTGTGCGAGTACATCGCTTCTCATATTGCTGCCTCACACAGTTCTTCCTAACAACTTAGCCCTTTTCAGAAACTCCTCATCTAAGGTTACCTTGGCATCATACTCAAGCCATTCCTTAGCAGTCAGGCTCTGGAGGTGCAGTAAGAGGCTGCACAGCCACCAGACTGGGCTCCAGTGTTTGTGATCATTGCGTTTATAAACCCAGCTGGGGGAAGGAGACGGGAGAACTACACCTGCTCTTTTTTATACTCAACTAATTTTCAGAAATTAGTATTTAGAGATGAGCATCCAATGGAGGACACGTATCATGTGCCTCTGGCTGGCCACCCTCCTCCGGCCCTGCCAGAAAACTCTGAATCCACCTTCCCACACACAAAGTTGGGCAGTTTCAAACAACACTATCCTTATAAAACAAAAGGTCAAAACATCGCTCATATCTCAGGGCAAAGTATTGCCCATCCTCTCTTCTCTACATGAAACCTGGAAGAGGAATAGCTCAGTCCTGCCCAGCACCGGCATTTCTAGCACAGGCTTGGTGTTCAGGACAGGCAGGAACAGAATCTTCATCCTGGAAGGCAACAGAGGCTCATAAATCCCCTCTGGGAACCAGCCATGGGCCCATCTATTGGACTTTAAAAGCATGGCTTTCTGAGGGCTGAAAAACTGTTTGCAAGAAACTTCTACTAGCTTACACTTTTCTCTTTCTATGAGCTTTGCATGAATTGCCAGTCAAAGGAGCACAAAATAGGCCTAACAACGGTATTCCAAGTTTTCTAAGGCATTTCTGAGGTCTGCAATCAATAAACAATATGTGATAGCTTAGGTTAATAGCATGGAGTGATTGCCACTTAGCCTGAGACTAATTTGTGACAAACACAGACCCAATTCACAGAGAAGAAAATAAGTATATGAAGGGTGGAAAAAAGGAAATAATTATAGGTAGGTATTTCGCTTTCTTAACCATCTCCCTTATCCTAGGAAAACCAAGATAGCCCCCTATACTGGAGAACTGCCATTTTGATTGATTAATATATATATTTTACCGTAATGGAAAACGGTGCAGGAATGCAAGAGACTTTTGAATTTAACTTTGTGGTTTTGTAAACATTTCATGAAGCCCTCCCAGTTATTCCTCACTTGCTGGGAATGATCTGCCAACTTAACTCTTCTCATATATACCTATGGACCATATATGGGAATTATTCCCCCACGACATTTATCTCCCGCAAGCTACACACTCAGGGTAAGCCGGGCATAGGTACATATTGTCATCATGATGCCTCCTTTTTGGAGGTCTCTGGAAGGAGGTGAGATCACCTTAGTTAACCCGGCACTGGCACAATCCTTTGCTGACAGATGCTGTCAGCCCAGGCAAGGTCCCAGGTCCCCAGTGCCAGATCAGAAGCATCCCGATGCTGGGAACAGATCAGGGCACACAGCGAATGCCCAGCAGAAAGGCACAGGCAGCAACACAGGCTGTTTCCCTGATTACCTCATTGATTATAATGACTGTTTAAAGCAGGGATCGAAGCGAGCTGCAGGCATGACAGTGAGCAAGGCAGTCAGGCTGCTGGTTGCGCTCAGCTGCTGCCTCTCTTGCTGCTGGCTCAATGTTTAGGAGTTTATCCTGTTTAGGGAATTATAGAGCAAGAACTTGGCAGAGCAGACAGCATGAGACAAAATTGGTCCATAAGTTTACAGGGCAAGGTTTAATGAACTCTTAGAGTCTGCAGAGGGTCCAGTGCCTTAGGTGCTAAACATGTTTGTTTATTGCTCCACCAGTTCTCTGTTAGTTAGAGTTTACACATGTTTTGGGCAACCAAAAGAAGATTTTTGAGGATTTGTTGTTGTTGTTGTAATTCAGGAGAAGGTTTTTTATCAGTGGATTGATTGGGTACCAAAGGCAGTATTGGAAATATTACTGTATCTGTATTAAAGAAATCGTCTCATAAAGTGCATGATGCTTTCCACCTACACACTGCTTTTACAAGCACTGTGTGGACTATCTGAATATATCTAAGTGCTAGGTTATTTCCTTTCTGAAGAGAAAAATTTTTGGCTGGATTGAAAAAAATGTTTTGGTTGATTTCTAACTCCACATTTCATTTGGTAATTTTTTTTTGCTGCTTACCCAATAGAATCAAAGACTGCTTAGTTACTTTGAAAAACCACATTATTTCAAATCAATGCAGTTTTTCCAGGGCACAAATTACTTGATGGATTCACAAACTATACTGGTCAACTGTAACCACAACATTTAATTTTGTGTGGCAAAGTGTTTCTCAGAGAAATATTACCTAAGAAGACAGAAAAGAGAAAGACTTCATTCCAACAAATGTCCTGGAGCTGCTTTCACCCATGGATTTGTGCCGGTAACCTCCCACCTCGCAAATAAAACCCTGAAAATGTAAGTCAGGTGCAGCATCATGCCTGGATAGTGGTTATTGTGTAGGTTGTTTTACCTGTTTGCACATTCATAACAGTAATAGTTCCTGTGGTAAAGTGCTCAGCTCAAGCCTATTCCAGTCATAAAGAAAGTCATCAGAAGTGCTGGAATTACTACCTCCTGAAGGACTTCTGGAGCTCTCCTAGATGTCTCCAGTTGACCACAGGTATCATCTATGTGATGCTCTCCTGGTGGAGGGATCTCACCTCATTCCATTGTAAACATGTACAGGTAATATTTCTTTGAATGAAGCCCTTCCTATGTAAATCAGAATGGTTTTAGCCAACTGCTTTTTGTCTAGAACCCAAAAGACAGGGATACATGGTGGATGGAGAGCCACTACACTGTTCTATAAAGTGAAGAACCTTAACTATTCTGTGAGTTTGTAAAGAATTGTCTGCCAAGGGAATTTGGATTTTTATGTGATATGTTCTCCTAGGGCAGACAACTGTCCTCCGGAAAGCCCTGTGCTAAACAGGACCCCTTTTGGCATGCCCCATCCCTTCAGGCAAGGGGAGCAGCAAGGCAAGCACTGCCCCGGGCCATCCCCTAGCAGGTTAAGACTCCCTGCCTCTTGGCATCTCAGTCTAGCTACAGGCACTAACTTTCCAGCAGGAAAAAGGAGCACTCTGGCAGGTATTAGAGGCCATTATACCAGGTTGGATGGACACTTCTGCCATGGCCCGGCATTGGTGAGCAGTTCCTGAGCCATTGTTAGCTTGATGCAAGTAAGGATCAAGCCCCCCTGGTATCCACCTGCCAAAATAAAACCACATTTCAGTGAATCTGAGGAGGGCGTTATGTTCCTCTATGAGTTTCTATGAGAAACTGAAGGGTGCAGGAGAGCTAGATCAGACACTTCACCTGATTAGCTAAACCTCTTTGCTATCTTTAACTGTTTAAAAAAAACAAGCTTATATTTTTCTTCTCTACATGCTACAGATTTTCCATTCCACCCCCCGCCCACAGCTAGCATCATGTTCTTTGCACCTGAGTTGATCTGGGCCATGGAGTCACCTTTAGCACCTCATCCCAGCAGCCCCTGGTCCCTTCATCACCTCATCTCACCACCACCTTGTCCTACCAGCCACAGTGGAGGTGCAGCACAAGGCAAGCAACAGCCTAGAGCCCCCAGCCCATGGACACAGGAGGTAGGGGACACTCCAGACTTGATGACTTCCATGGGGTCCTCTGGGCAAAGCCACGCACAGCATGGTTTAAAATCATAGCAAATGAATCGATAGATGTCTTTACTATTTCTTTTGGAGCTAGTTGTGTATTGGTGCTAGCTAGCTCTTTGAATCTACTGTTGGACAGACATATAGGGCATGTTTTATTCTCCAGGAAGATTCACATTTGTGCACTCAGTGTGCACAATCCCACCCAGAGTAGCACATTAAGCTGGAAGACATCTTATGCCACAAACCTACATGGTGTAAATTTGGCCCTCAAAAGCAACAGAAGCTAGTCTATATTTAATTAAAAATATATTTAAAATGAGATGTGTACATATTAATAACCAACAAACAAAAAAAAGCTTCTGTACCACTAAAACAGCAAAACTCTGCTTACACTATTACATTTTTTGAATAGTTGTGGAGGAAAGGTTAATGAAAGAGGGCCAGGTGAGCCAAGGGAAGGGAGGCTCTTTTCTTCCCATCAGCACATTTAAAATCATGGAACATTCGTAGCTGTTTTAAGATATTTTGTTGATAGCATTTTTCAAAGCAAAATACCACCACTGCCCTGACAGGCCAATTATATTCCCTTACAATGTCCTACAGGCACATGAATTATGAACCAACAGAGTTTTGCCTAACTGCTCTGACAAACGGAACACAGAATTTTCTATTTTCTCGTGTGTGTATCTTGGCGTGCCCTCTGCTGGCATTTATTCCTAATGACACATCGCATGTGCTCAAAAGTCCCTTGCTGGGAGACACCTGGGGCCAGCAGCTCTGCTCATCCAGGGGTAATTTTGATATATACAAGTGATACAAAAATTCTGGGAAAAAATAGATGAAAGTTAGGCAGGTGCATTAGCAACAGCGTAGAACTTCAGCAGAGCTGTGAGATGAGGGCACGTCTCACGTGGATGTTGAAGTTTCTCTCTCTAGCCCTAAGGTGAAGGATCTAAGAGGGGTTGACAGGGGTGGTTGAAGGTGTTGGTCCCAAGTGTGCCCACCCAGTGGCTTGTCAGCAGCCCTTGACATGGGTAGGAGAGATGGTTTGGCAGCCACCAGGCAACTGACAAACACCATCTTCTGGCACAAATTAAGCACATACCTATTATCCTGCCATAGACAGAATGTTTCTTTCATTCTTCTCCAAAGTTTTTGCATAGCTTGGTGCTGATTTGCCTTTTGAAAATTAGATTGAAAAAAAAGACAAATACAAAAAAAAATAATAATTCATGGAATCATAGAATCACAGTATCGTAGAATGGTTTGGATCAGAAGGTCATCTATCTCCAACCTTCTGCCATGGGCAGGGACACCATCTGCTAGAATTCAGTCTTGTATTATTAATTACACTGTGCATCTCCAGGAATAGTATCAGAGAATTCCTCCTTTAACATCTTTAAAGTGTATGTGGATTCCTGAAGAACTGCTCATTTTTAAAACAATTATATCTTTCCTTTCAAAGGACCAGGGAGCATATGAGAAAGAAACTGCAATCTTTTCCCTGCAGAGTCATTCCTAATGAAGAAGAAAAGACTTCCCATACAAGAAAAAGTAACTGCCTCTGTTCTCTGATACCCCACAAAAAACTGATGTTGCTAATGGAGCTATAACAGTATAAAATCAGTGTTATAAAGAAGAGATGGGCTCTCTTACGGTGAAAAATGACGTGGCCCCTCCACAGGTACCCAGAGGAGGATCCCAGCTAGAGATAATGCCCCATTGCCACCAGTCCCACATCCCCAAACTGGGGCTCACCCACATTTGCACCAACTGCTGGAGGTCACCCCCAAGAGCAATCCACCTCTTCACTGCACCCTGGGAAGCACAAGTACCCACAGCCCTTCTGCTCCAGCAGCAAAGTGCTTGTATTGGAGGCCCCAGATCACCAGCCACCATCCAAACACAAGATAAGGCGGCTGACCCTGTCCAAGAAGTTTTGATGTTAGAAGACTAAAGGCATGAGGGAATAGAGGCAGGAAGAGAGCATGGTCAGCAGCAGCACCTTTGCTATCCTGCTATCCTGCTGCCTCTAACCCATGCTGCCTGTAACCCCCGCCTGGAGAACAATCTACCCACTGTGCCCGCAGAAATATCACTCCATGATACTCACCAAACATTTTCTATAAATTGCCCAGTTCATTGGCAGTTTCTTCAAGTCAAAAATTGCACATCTGATGGAACAAGAGTACTGAAAATCAATGCCTTGGTAGGGCTTAGCTGAACTTAGCTGGACTTGTACAATGGTTTTACTCACACGATCAAGGTCTTCATCTGCATTTTGACATTGTTTATTTCCAGCAAGAGCTCTGTAACTTGTTGGCAAGACTGCCAGTGTTTAGAGGTCATGTGTTCTGTTGCATCTGGAGAAGAGGAGATAACTTTAAATACTTGTAATCGGCTTATTAACAAACTGGATCAGAAGTTAGATACCATTTCTCCTATGATTTTATACTTGTAAACTTCAGGAAAACAGGTTAGAGGAAAAATCAAAAGGATATTAACTAAAGATCAAGATCAAATTAAGCCGGATTAAAATAGCTCTACATGTTATCAAATATAACACAAGGCATTGTTGCAAGGTAGAGTGGACGTCCAGATAAATTAATCTTTGGCCTTCAGTATGGGAAAACAAATATAAAGGCTATTGACAGAGCAGCTTGATTGTGGCATCACAGAAGCTGCTTAGGAAAAAGCCTGACGTGGACTTGTTCACGTGTTTGGCTTTACCTTTTTTTGCCCCTCAAATCACTTTGAGACAGGAAGACATTGAAAGGGGAAAAAAACCTCCTTTTTCAGTGCAAAAAAGATGAGAGTGAAAGGAGACATCTCAGTGCTTATGGCTTTCTAGTTGGAGGGTAGAGATATGTTCTATTTCAAAGACTGTTCTAGGTGATTTTTAGTAAAAACTCAAACAGCAGATGACACTTTTACAAATGCTTGATGGCTGAAGGACTGTTGAGCAAGGGATAGGGTTTGGAAGAATTGGAGTGTGTTTGGATACCTAAGAACACAACAAATAAGATACTTCTATAACACTAAACATAGCAGTACTGCAAACACAGCTAACATCTTGTTGGGGAGCCCTCATCCCCAGCAAGGTTACTAGAACTGATGTTCACCTTTTTGGCAAAGCCTCTTGTAGTCAGTAATAGAAAGTCTCATTGGTTAGAAGAATATTATCACAGTCTTTCTTAAATTTCAGTTATAAAAAACCTTCTAGGAGGTTTTTTTTTTAAGACTTAACCTGATTTCTCAACCTGTGAAAACACCAGTCAGGATCTGCCTGAACTGAGACTCACACCCACAGCTTCATCTGAATCCTCTCCAAATACCCCCCAGGCATCACTGCACTGAATCAAATTAGCTCCTGCAAAAGAAAATTAGCAAAAATACAATGTTACCCTCCCTGTCCCACAGCCCATTCCTCTTCCTTTCTCACAGATGCTGACTTTGTTCAGTTTTTTTTATCTTCTATATCTCCTTTGCTCACCTCAGTGAGTTGAGCCCATCACCTTCACATGCTCTCACCCTCTCCTGTGCTTTTCATGCAAGAGCTGACATGCCTTTTCTTGGGGTCCTCGTTCCAGACCCCTGTGCAGTCACCCGATGCCACCAGCCCTTGCCCCACCACTCCTGCAGGGTTCCTGGGGGACATCAGACACAGTCCAGCTGCAGCACTGCAGAGCCACATCTTCAGTCTCCTGCTGGGAAAACTCATTTGCAAACACTAGCTGAGCTCATACTGATGGCTTACAAACACATCTCTCTCCAGACCTTTTTATTCTACTCAAATTCTGTTTTTTCTAATCTCTTGAAATAGAGAAATACTCAGCTGATGTTGAAGTAGAATACAGCTGCTTCTCTCCAAGCTCTGCCCAGCTCCTCATCCTTACCCTTTAGTTCAGAGCTCCCTCTGGACTCCTCTGGTCTGGACAAAAATTTCTGGAGTTTCTTGTTGTGGTTTTTCTTTTCTTCTTTAGGGTTTGGGGGGTTTTGTGGGTTTTTGGTTTGGTTTTAGATCACCCATGAAGGCTGAACCCTTCCCTGTTCAGCCAGATCAGATCCGACCCAGTCGGACCAGTCCCCAGCAATTACAGACGCTGGCTAAATTTCCAAACAAGCCCTTTTTTATGGTGCCTTGTGCTTCCAATATCCTTTGCAGATCTCTCATTATTTTCCTCCACCTTCTCCTTTCCCTGTGACTCCCACACAGCCTGGCACAGCACAAAGAGCTGGTGTGAAAAGGTAGATGGAGAGAGAGGGAATTTGTTAAGTCTTAAGGAGCCTGAAAAATCTGAAGGAGCAGCCTCTGACATCCATGCGCATCTGTGAGCACTTGCTCACTGTCCAACGGCTTCAGCTTTGGACCAGGAGCAATTCTTGTCCTGCCATTCTTACAGGACTTTTCAGCCAGTATTCCCTTGCTGGATTTATACATGGGTAAGGATTCTATATATTATGATAACAATAATGATATTGGGTAAAATAGACAATTTTCTGTATATCATTATCCAGAATTACCTCTACTTTCTCCTCTCTGTTCCCAGCAATACAGAACATAAGGGCTTTGGATGGTCTTGCCTGGTGATATTAATATTTTTCTCATGAGTGCTGTCTTTATGTGGACCCTGGCTAATCTCTGCAGAGTTACGGCTCTAACTAGCTCTGGTCTTAAATTTTCCTTTAATGCACTGTTTATAGTTGATCTGTTTATAGCCACTTCTTTTAAGACCTTGCCAGTATGTTTTCAAACTAAAATACTTGTTTGACAAAATAAATCAAATCACTTAAAATATCACTGCAAACATACCTGCATAAAGGAGCAAAAAACAGAGAAGAAAAGAATTCAGGTTTAAAGGGTAGATACAAGGGTCCCTTCCATACCAGTAGTTCTCTAATTGCAAAATCAGACTTTGCTACAAGGGATGCCACAAAGGCCCAAGCACTAGGCACACAGGATCAAGGTTTGAGTGTGGGCAAATAATGTCCAAATATTGAGAGCTGAACTCTATAATCTTTATAGGTCCCTCAGAAATCCGGATATTCCATGATTCCAGGACCAAATAGGAAAGAAACTGTGTAAATCCTTGAAAGCATTCTTAAAAATGCCTCTGCCCAAAAAGAGGGACACCTGGTCAAACATAAGTCTTGGGGAGGGATGGTGCATCACCAGCTCTGCAAACAGCTTCTCAGAGCCCCATTTCTTCCACTTGCCTGGCATAAAAACAGGCTCTTTCCCCCTGATTTCTGCCACCTGGCTTTATTTGGCCTCAGCCACTCTCAAAGGCAAAGCCCTTCCCTTTATCTCCATGTGGCTCCATCTCTCACTGGCACAAAAGTTACAACCAAGTTTAATTTTATGCCATTTCTAACACAATAATTGACATTGAAGGTCAAGAATCTGTGCCTGCACCCAGGTAAATAAACGCTGTATGCTTGCTCTCTGCAAGGAAATTGTATTTTCTAGTAAAAAAAAACATTCAGAGACAGAAGTTTGTACCTTCTCTCCATCACTGCATGTTTTTTTTACTTGTTTTTAGACACAGATGATATCCCTTGGTAGCTTATCTGCAGGTGGATATCCAGTGGTGTCCTCAGGTTAAGCACTGGAGAGATCTAACTGTAATCCTACTCATCAGACAGGTGCTTTCTCAGAAATATGGCATCAGTTGGAATGGTAAGAACCCTATAAATACATGTGCTCAGGTTTGGTTTCCTCAGATCTGCTCATTATGGCAGAACTGTGGGGGAGTTTTATATGTGTGTATATATATATATACACACATATATATAATGTTATCTTCAGCTAAACCTTCGGCTCCCTTCACTATGGAAAACTTATGCCATGACTTCCGCATGGATAAAAAGATTTTTGCTAGAGGAGTAATGAACATCTGAAAGACCATGTTTATTCACTGATCAGTAAGCAGCTATATCTGGAACTGACGCAATGTAGCTTCAGTTTTCCAACAGTACACTCCAAGTAGCCTTACATAATTTGGGAGGCTTAATCATCATTCTGGTTTTCTTACATTTCAGTAAACCATGCGTCTGTGCCCAAGAACTTTTCAGTACATTAACTCAGCAACATTATAAAATGTATAAAAAACTAGAGTATAGTTTTCAAAACCAGGCACCTAAAAATGAAGTTTCTAGATCCATATTTAGGCCCATGAATCTGATTTTCCAAACTACTAGCCAGCTGCCAGGCTGCACAGAACGCTGACAGGAGCTCAGCACTTCTGAAAGTTGCACTGCTCAACGACAGCATCCAACTTTTTGACAGCCTTCTGGTGAAGACAAGCTTCATAAAACACGAACGACCAAATGTCCTGCAATTATCCACACTGAAAAACAATCTTAATTAATAATGAGATCATCACTAATCCCTCTATCCTTAAACTGCCACTGAAAATTTCTGCTTTTCCTTCATTTCTCTCCCTTTCTCCTGAACACTTTAATCTTGTACTTCAAGTTTTTATCATACCATCAACTTGATTTCAGTCCTATTTGTTGTGTACTGTGTCAGATTTTCTCTTTCTTATAGGATTATCCACCCCACCATGCGCTCAGCAATCACAGCCCCAGAGGACACACATTGTTCCACCAAAATACCCAGGTTAGTTTTGTGTCCATGCAAATCTAATCTTGGTGACATAGCAAAGACTTACAGATAAAGTTTAAAAAACTAACAAGAAAATTGCAACCAGATTTCTGCCTTTATCCGACTTAAGCACTTAGACAAAAAAAAAAAAAAGCATTCATTAAAACCAATAAATGCTAAAGCCACAAAAGGCTAGAACTTCCTACCCTGAGGAAGTTACCAGGTTATTTTCTCCTTTCTATTGGGTAACAGATTGGATGAAGGCACAAAATGCCACCTTTGCATAAGGCTGATACTGTCTGTATTCTTACATGTTTGTTTTGACCAAACGTCATTGAGGCCAACTGCACAGAAGCCAAAAATAATCTTTTACTTGGATTTGCAAGGGAAGGTGTCGAATTTTGACATCTCAACACAGGAAAATTTGCAGTTTCACCTTTCCCAGAACTAAGGCCCTACTGAAAACGCAGCGGCATCTCCTTGATGTAATCTATACATTAGGATGGCTCTATTTTGACTTAGCTAAAGAGATTCTCTGGTCAATTCAGATTAAACTAAAATAATCAGAATTGAGGCAAATGTTCAGAGCAATTTGCTCTGAAGTTATGCTCAAGCTTAAAATACTGAACCTTCCTTTACAGACTAGCTGCATATTCTCAAAGGGACAGTGTAAAACAGTACCTCCTTCTTTCAACTCAGTTGTTCACTCAAGAGTTTTCCAGCTCAGGAGTGACTGCTCAAAAACCACATGCTCTGCTGTCATATATTGAACTAGTGGTATGGGGCTTGTATGTAATGTTTATAATCCTCTGCTAGAATTACAAATCCTAGCAGTGAATGCACCAGCTACTGGAGTGATCTCAGCACCATTACACCACTTGAAATAGAGAATTGAATATTTACAATTAAAATTAGGTTGAGCGAGTTTTTCCCCCAAACCAAGGATGTCAAAACCAACAGCCTATTTAAAAAAAAAAAAGATTTCTAGCTTCCAGACATTTTCATAGGAGGCTCTGGACATAAGCATATCCAGATACCTGCATTTCCCAGCAAGCTCAGTCTTTGCTGCTCCTCCCTCTGCAGGCTGTCCCTGTCCTGTTCCCAACTCTCCGTTCCCTTCTCCTCATCAAGTCATGGGCATCTCCTAGACTCCAGTTTCCCAGTCAGCAGTTTATTCCCAGTTAGCCAATAAATTTCTGCTCTCTTGGTCTGCCTGGCTCCCTCAGCAGTCTCATTCATCTTCCTTTACATTCCCCATCAGAACATTTTCATCCAAACACTTTCATCACAAATTTGACTTTCTAGGTTTCTCATATGAACTTGTTTCCTTCTCAAGTCATACTTCAAATGCTGGGTCACCATTCCTGCTAACAACACAGCCTCCTAATCCTTCGTTTGGACTTTTCCATGATTTTTGTAGCATTTGAATTCATTGTCTACTCCTTTCTGATGTCCTAAGTCACCTCCAGCATCACTGCAAATCTAGTTACTCTCATTAAAGTGCACAGGCTTGATTCAGATTTCAGAATCCCCAGACCATTAATGCCTAAAGCTTTTGGAAAACTTCATTGTTAAAAACTTGGATCTGACCATCTGAAGATGACAAAACACAAGTACACATCAAAGTCGGCTCCAAACATTAGTCCTCTGCCCCCAGCAGAGACCTGCTAGATGGTCTTATTTCATAGAGGTGCAAACAATGGTTTCTTTCAATCGGCGTTGTGCTCTGAAGTAAACACATAATAACATTTGTTTACCCTGGGGTGAGGATAAAGGTGACAAATACAAGCGGAAGAATGGAACCACACAAAACTAACACGGAAATCTAAAGCAAATACCAAGCATGGTAAGTTTTGGTGGAAGCTTGTAGAACTGTGCAGTTACCAGCAGCTGGAAACAGGACCTCAAGTAGCATCAGGCAATATGATTAATAAGCAGGGCTATCATTCTACTGCGTAGCAGGCTCCAGCCACCCTCAAAAACATTTCCATTTTCCAAATATTGTAAGCTAGAATTTGTCTAGTTTTAACTCCCTTCTATTATATGGGCCACCACAGATGCTTTGCATCATTTCCATTCAGCACAAAATCTGAACAACTAAATTCTGCGTTGAGCACTGAACCACCCTTCAGAAATTCCCCAAAATCATACAAGCTTAAGCTGCTAACACAGGCACCTGCACTAGATGCTGCAAATTCTCACCAGCCCCACATCTTCACAACTGAGAAATGGCACCTCCTGGTACTAATGAAATTCTCACTCGGAGGACACAGACAAGCAGCATCCACAGCACATCTGCAAAAACCCACACTTCTCCAGCGTGACACCTCTCCCAGTCACTGGTCCATTTTGTCTACGATTTACAGTCTGAATTAAATGGGATTTCCTCTCCAAGCTTCTGCAAATTACCTATGTACTGAAACCTATGACCTGTGGGAATTCAAAAAGGTAACACTACTTAAAAATAAAATATCACAAGGCTGAATAATTTTTCAGTGACATACTTTGGTCTCAACAGAGCATTAAATAAAATTTCTACTCCAGTCGAAAGAGCACAGCAGGATGCATGAAGGAGTAGTTCTACTGCAGCTCATTTTCAGGTGAGAGCAGAGACATCCTACTGAAACTACTTATTTGTTCATATTATTTACTCATGGGTTTAAAAAAAAAAATCTAGGCCTCAATATGTACTTATCTTCAAACCCCATCCCTCCAAAATATGTATGTAAATGGCCTTTGTGAAACGTATGTAACTTCAGTCATAAGATTTAAGGAGGCTCCAAGTATCACAAGTTTAAATTAGTTGCGATAAGCCCTGACTGGATTTAAATTCCTCAATTAAAATTCACTAAAAAAAAGAGTTTGGTGTTATATCTGAATCCAGCCCTCACATCAGTTGTGCCACCTTATATCTTTGGTCTTTTGCTTCTGGTCCACATCACTAGGAATGTTCATTAATCATTTTTTTCCAAAGCACTAGCTCTTGAGGATTCAAAATGTGTCAATAAGGCATACAGAAATACATTGAAGGAAAATGAGGAGCGGCTGAGAGAGCTGGGGTTGTTGAGCCTGGAGAAGAGGAGGCTGAGGGGTGACCTCATTGCTTTCTACAACTACCTGAAAGGACGTTGTAGAGAGGAGGGTGCTGGCCTCTTCTCCCAAGTGACAGGGGACAGGACGAGAGGGAATGGCCTCAAGCTCCGCCAGGGGAGGTTTAGGCTAGACGTTAGGAAAAAATTCTTTACAGAAAGGGTCATTGGGCACTGGAACAGGCTGCCCAGGGAGGTGGTTGAGTCACCTTCCCTGGAGGTGTTTAAGGCACGGGTGGACGAGGTGCTGAGGGATATGGTTTAGTGTTTGGTAGGAACGGTTGGACTCGGTGATCCGGTGGGTCTCTTCCAACCTGGTTATTCTGTGATTCTGTGATTCTGTGAAAATACAGTACACGTAAAGCACCATTCCACACTCGGGTACTAGCCAGGCATCGCCTATAGTGACACCGAGCTTTTTAGGATTGATTTCAACATTACAAAGCATGTTTTCAATAACATGGGTGCAATAAGCATAAAAACTTAATTTTAGCCTACAGAAAAACTGATGATGAGGAAGTTCTGCAACACTTCCACTACCGTCTACACACAAAATCTGTTTTAGACTTCACTTAAAATACCAATTTATAGAGTACTGTAAAAATTCACATGGAGACTTTTGCATAATCTGCATAACAAAATGCAATTACAAAATTCTTCATGCCAGCCTAGAGAAGACAATATAAATGCCAGTCTGAGCACCTTTTCAGTCAATATATGTCACTGGCAGCATGACTGATTGTACTACAGAAGTTCTGCTTTCAGGGACAGATTTGGTATTCTTCCAGAAGAACTGTGCCCATCACTGCCTTGGAAACAAACTTTTGAGTAGAAAGAGGGGGAAGTGGATAGAAAGATCCTGTATCTAATAACAAAGTGAATTACTAAGATTAATAGCAACCTTAATGGAATACAGAAGAACAGCAACTTGAAAAAAAATAATTGTTGAATGTTTTAATGCATTTTGAAACATAATGAAGAAAAACATTTTATATCTGAAACCAAATAAGCAGAATAATAAAAAGTGGTTCCACATAATTTATAAATTCTTTTTCCAAAAAATGTGGTTTTCACAGATTTAGGCAACAAATAAGATGGTTCATTCCAGATCTTTCTGATTGTAAAGTACATACAAACTTGGTGAAAACTGATGCGCATTGCTTGAGAGAAAGACATAAAAGCTTGATTTTGCCCAGTGATGAGTTTTCTGTGAAATTCTGCACAATACTGAAACTGTAACTGCAACTCTCCTCCATTTTCTGAAATGCTGGACATGGTTCAGTGCTGAAAAACACTCTTTGCAACATTCAAAGCTATGAAATGTTTTCTGCATATTTAGTCAATGCAGTATTATTCACTACCACTGCTCATGTGCGATTTGCTTCAAGGGAGATGGCAGCTTCAGCCTAACCATCGGTACAGTATATAAAATTAAGCTAAGTGATAGTTAAGTGCTTAACTGATTAAGTGTTCGCCTGCTCATAAGAACATGGCTCTAGCACCTTGTTTGATTGGGTTTCTTCAAAGTGAAAGTGTGTAATCACCCCTTTCCTGGTGCCAGAGGATGGTCCCTCTGGTGATATTAAAAGTTTGCAGCAGTGATGGTTAATCTGCATAGACTCTAGTGGTCCTGTACTATGTTTGTACAAGAGAAGCTTAAACTTAGTTTAGCAGGACTCAAACCAGTAACCCTCCCCCCACCTCAGGTTATTAAAGAAAAGTCATTGCTCAAGATACTACATGCAGGCCATGCTGGAGAAACTGTTTCCACCACTGACTGAAGAAACATTTTTCGCCTTTTTTTCAAGCAGCATCAACCTGTGTCAAGTTCTCTCCTTTGCCAACTAAAAGAAAAAGTGAGTCCTTTTATCTTAATGACTAAAACCTGCAACTCAAATGGCTTTACCCAAGAGCCAAAAATGCAGAGAAAAAAGTCAAAATAGATGTTGACATCATCCTTTGACCTTTGTTATTAGAGGATTGGAAACTCTGCAGCTGCTTTCTCCAGCCTTACTTGTTTTGGTATTTTAAGATTACTCCAGTACTATTCTGCAGGTATCTTATATCTAAAAAAAAATAAAATAAAGAACAACCAGAAATATCCAAGGTATCAAGCTGCTACAGTGACCTGTATTATAAAGATACTACATACATTCTCCATAAAATTCCTTGAGCTCCCTCAATATTACTCCAAAACCACTCTAGGACCCAATTTTCCCTGTACTTGCTCAGTGATGCATTCACCATCCCATCACACTGCACTCCAATGCCATGTTATATTAGCTAACTGGAGAACCAGTTAACACATCTGCCTTAATGTCATTATTAAACACTGCTGTGGAGGACATTAGCACAGCTATAGCTTCATATAATCAGGAGATAAAATGTTCCTAATATCTGTCTTTTGCCAACCTACCATAAACTCCATGCTTCTCACTGTAAGATCACACCCTTGGCTTATCATCACCCTTCATCTTACCCTGCGATATGTCAGACAGTTAGGGGCAGTATCTCCCTTTAGCTAAAAAGAAGTGTCTGTCTGAAGCACCCTTTTTCTTCTTTTGAAGATGTCATATGCCACCTGCATTTACTTCTCTAATCAGCCGCTGTAGTAGAACACCTTACTGCCTTTGCAAAAAGGGCTGAGCACAGCAAGGAGCAAAACCAAAATAAGATCATTTGGGAGAAAGGGAGACCTGTATTACCCCATTTTGCAACAGAACAGGGACTGCAGCAGCCCTCGTCATGGCTGAGAACAGAAAGGTGAAAGATGATGTTTCCGTATCATATTGCTCCATTAGCTTTAAGTGTTAATTACCTTAAGGATCACATTTAATATGATTGTCTTGCCTCTCATGTTAGAGATAGTACTTCAGCCAGAGACCAAAAGTGCTCTTTTCGAGGATAGAACGATACAACGCATTTTGACCCACATTCATTTTTGAGGTAGTACTCACTATACTTTGTATTGCTGGCTCAAAATAAAAATATGGGAAGTGAACACAATTAAAAGTATTCTCACTGTACGTATATATATTAAAAAAAAAAACGAAAAAAACCAAAAAAAAAAACACCCTAGCCCCTATTTCCTTTCTGGACAGACCACCAAATAGAAGCAATCCTTCTTACAAAGGTCAGCTCACACTCACTGGTAAAGTCAAACTTTCAGAAATGGTTTATAACAACAGCTATAAACTAAAGTGCTTCAAAATTTGCTTGACTAGATTTCAGTGATGAGAATCATAATATTCTGGACTTTTGCTAGTATGAAATGCCATGAGATTTTAGAATAACTTTATATAAGAAGGGCAGAACAAATATTTTTCTTTTCCAAAAGTACAAAAAGCATTCTGAATAAACCTGGCAGTCTATACTCACTACAAGTTGCTTGCATTATTTTTTTCAAATCTACTATTTCTCCAGTAAATGGAATAAAAATGGAATTGAAGTTGCACTATCCTGCAGCACTAAAAAAAAGTACTCCAAACCAGAGGCAAACAGGAAAATGTTTACAATCATACAACTACTGAAATTCACACTTCATTTCAAAGTTTCAGCCCTGCAGATTCTTTTTAACACAAGGCAGATATGTAGAGTCATGATAAAAAGGTAACAGACTGCTATACACACTCTACATTAATTACATACATTTCACATTTATGTCACAAACATAATGCCCTACTGTGTATCTATTAAATGCTAAATAACTTATGAACATTTATGTGTTCTACGCAACAGTGAACATATTGACCAGTGGATGCCAAAATATAAAAGTTCATACACAAGACAAACTAAATAAAAAAAAATAAAAATCACATTTTCTGTATAATTCATGCAAACTGTGCACAATGTGGTAACAAGAACAACATTTCCTAAAGTCTCCAAGTAAGGAAGAGCTTTTACAGCAATAGCAGACCAGTATTCAGAAGTCTGCAAAAGTGTACAAGTCCATGGCAACATAAAATGCAAAAATTCTTCCAGCATTTCATTTTTCCTGTAACAATGCAGGGATGTTGATGTTCCAGCCAATAGCCTGACGATCAAATCCACAGGTGAAGAGGTTACATATTGGATGGTCCTCACACCATGCTGAGCAGCAAACCATTCTTCTGTGGCCCTGCGACAGTTCAGGAGACAGTAGTTATTATATTTATGATACATTTTGGAAGCTTCTATTCCGACAAATCAGTGCAATTCAAAATGCAAACTTGCTAGCTTTCACATTGTTTTTTACAAATGGTACTTGAGAATGCTGAAAGTAATTGTTACTTTCATCTGCAAGGTAAAAATCTTTATAAACAATGAGACTCCTTAACACCAGCACCAGGTCCATAATGGCAGAAGAACAGACAAAGGCATCGAAACTTTTCAGTTTTTCAAGGCATGTTTGCTATCCAAATACATTTTATTTACTAAAAAAAAATCAATTTTTGATTTTAGTATTTTTATTTACAAAAGTAATCTTAAAATACAGAACTATTTGCTGGCAACTGCTTTCTTATAAACCTGCAAGATTAAGTGTACATCATGTCCATAATTCAGAAAGGTTAATACTACAGCAGGAGGAATATCATACTGTGAAAAAGCTACACCTTATCTATCATTCAAATCCAATAGTAACAAAAATGCCCCAAGGAGGAGTCTGACTAACAATTAAGTTAAAAAAATAAAAATGCCATGGTCTCAGTAGATCAGCCTGTATGAAAATAAATAAAAAAAGTAGAAGAAAAAGAAGACAGACCAAAGACACCCTAAACTAGAAAGAGACTTAAAAAAAGACTAAGCAAGTCTTAAAACTCTTTCTTAATTTCTGTCAAGAGCTGCTGAATCCACCCAAAAAAAAATCCCGCTGAAGTAGCATAACCCAGTTAATTTCATTTAGTCTAATTTGCCCCATTAGTGATGCTTGCCATGCCAAACAGCACCCCCAATGCATAAAACCTGATGGCTGCAGCAGGGAAATATGAAGAATTTGTGCACTGGCACGAAAGGAAAAAAAAAAAATCTACAAATTTATCACCAAATCATACAAAGAAAGTTCGAAAAACTGACTCCAACTTTTTTCCCTTTAGGCTTCTTCCTATAACGAATTAAATCCCGCATAACTGAAAAAAACCATTAAACCTCATAATGAGTCACAATTCTGACATGATTCACATTGAGACACTAAAACACATGTGAAATGCTCTTTCACATTTTTTTCTATTTCATAGAGAAGGTAGACATTAGTTTCACTTTAGTAAGTAGAAAAATGATGATGAAATCAGCTGAAACATCATTTCCAATTCCAATTAAAAAATTCAATATACATTGCTAATTTGCATGTTGGTCATTTTCAATAACTAACTACAGGATATTTGTATAGACAAGTGTCTTTCAGCATTTGTTCAGCTTTCAAGCTAGAGACCAAATCCTAGTTTTAACCTTGTATGAAAGAAGAGCAGACATACTTTAAGGCTATAAATTTTCAGTTACCTGTCTATTACTGCGAGGGAGACGTGCTAATCGCACTCCTGACATGTCAAATAATCTAACCTGTCGGTTGTCATGTGGAAGAGCAATGATTCTTTGGCCAACACATACGTTAATCCTGCACAGAAGACGCAAAAGAAGGTTACATGCAAAACAGTGAGCCTAGTAAATAGAACTTGAAGTTTGCAGCTGCATCACTTCCCATGAGCTTATTTTTCCTGATTAGAATGCACAAGTTAAAACAGAAAACAATATTAAACCATTACAATGCTTCTTATTGTACCAATGCTCAGGCTTAACACCTGCATCCCATGCAAAAAGATCCAAAAGCAATGCATGGTATTTACTGAAAATTAATGTTGACTACTTCTATGTTTTTTAAAAAGATTTTCAAATCTTTTTCAAAATCTTATAAATCTCAACTTTACTTTCAGTGACTAAAATTAAATGTATATTCTGTGAATTGATAGGATAGAACCATTTCAGTTGGAAGGGACTACAACAATCATCTAATCCAGCTGCCTGACTACTTCAGGTCTGATCAAGTTAAAGCATGTTGTTAAGGGCATCATCCAAATGCCACTTAAACACTGACAGTCTTGGGGCATGAACCACCTCTCTAGAAAGCCTGTTCCAGTGTTCTACCACCCTCTCAGTAAAGAAATACTTCCTGATATCCAGTCTAAACCTCCCTGGTGCAGCTTTGAACCAGTCCCACACTTGAAAGAAATTAAGAATTAATTAAAAAAAGGTGAATTACGAAAAAGAGCAATGCAGAAATCTGCTTACCTGTTGACTGCAGAATCTGTACGGATGGTTGCAATAGGAGACCTCATGTTTTTCAAATCCCAAACTTTTACAGTACGGTCATCACTACCAGAAACAACATTGTCCCCCACAGTGAAAACTGCAGATGTCACAGTGCTAAACAATTAGAAGTAAAATGAAAGATGTCAAGCTCTAAAGTTCTTTATTAAACTAGCATCTGATTTAAAGTTCTATTTTCTGTTCCCGTGTTTCCCTTAAAATATGTAACTTGCTTTTTAAAAAAAAAAAAAAAAAAACCCAAAATAACCTGAAATATTAAAACTCCAAGTCAGTATTGTAGAATAAAAAAAAAAATGTTCTTAGAAGAAACTGTGGCACTTAAATGCTAAGAAAAGCAGCCCAACATTGGAGAGTCATTCTGGAAGTACCTCTTGTATTCCACTGACCCTAACTTGAGATAAACATGTACCATCTTTATACTTCAATTCACTTTTGAAGTACTATATTAATGTCTAGGAGGCTTATCAGACAACCTAAGATGAATTAGTAGCATACAGTAAAATTCTTCCTCTCAAGTGTTTTGAGGGTAGTCAAGTTCTTCTACTTTCCATCCAAAGAATTCTGTAGAACTACTTCAGGCATTTGTCATTCACAGCATAGACCCTGAGGAGATCCAAAATACTAATCTGAGATGTAGCTAAAGCTATACTGTACGCACATCTAATCATGCTGCAATACATACACAAGGCTTCCAGTACAAGTCCACTAGCAATAGCTACAGCAACCTCATGACTTCTGAGTGTGATCTCTATTCCTATCTTACAAGTAGCTAAAGTCTAACAATCAGATGAAATTAAGGGCAAGTAATGATATTAAGAAGCAAGACCAGCTAGTTCGTCGAATTTTACCCAGTATGTGTATAAATGCACAAGAGCAGACAGGGAAAGGCTCCCAAGAATATTTCCAGCAATTGCAAGTACAACATACTACTTACAAAAGAGACAATGTAAAGAATTTTATTATCCTTGCATTTTATAGTTTCAGACAACAGTACTCTGCTGAGCTCAAATGAACAGTTCTCATGATAAGCTCATTTTTTTAAAAAAAACTCTTTTACCTATTATTTCATACTAACCAATTAAAGTTTTTCTACTACGATCTTCCTTTTAGTACTGCACGAATTCTCATCTCTAAAACAGTTATTTTCTGTGCGCAAAATGTACTAACAAAGCATTTTTGTCTCTCCCTAAAATCATTAGGGAAGGCCTCTAAACTCTGTTTCTAAAGATTTGATTTAATGACCTATCTTGTAACTTGGGTCATGCACATCAATTTCTTAGAATTTAGTAATTTTAATTTAAGCTGTCAGTTGTTACTGTCACCAGGGTTGTTCTGCAGAAATTTGAATTCATGTCCTATCCAAGCTGCTGATGGAGATTAGCACTAGCCAGGTCACAATGGACCAGTTTATGCAAGCCTCCTAATTTAAACTGACACCGAATTAAGTTTTAATTAGGATGAAGGCCTACTTTATTCATAATACCAAGTTTCTTAATGCATTATTAGAGCACAGCTAAGCTACCAGGGCGATGATCATAACAAGAACTAAGACATCTTCGCCTCATCTTCTGGACTTTAGGAACCAATAGTCAAAACATACATGAAAGCCACAAGTGATAATGCCTTTCAGCAGGAACCTTTGCATTTGGGAAGAAAACTTATTCAAGCAGTCAAGCAACTGCAGAATAGACTTGGTAAGTTCTCAGCACCAAAATGGTCTTCCACTTGCCTGACCTCCATCAAACTTATTGTCAGCATTTCCCCCCTCACCAGTTCTTTATACAAGCTGAAAAATACCTCAGTAAAATGTTTCAGACTTTCAATGAACTCTATACCACTGTGACACATCTGAAACATTTATAAGTTTAAAATTCACTACTAAATCACCATACTTTGCAGGCATATTGGGAGACTCCCTTGATCACCACAGTATAATGAATTAAAGTCATAGAAAAGCTCCAGGAGAGTGAGTACAGAGCATTTTAATATTCTGCTGCTAACACAAATCCAATCTGTTTTCCTATCATACACTTTATTTCAATTACAGTTGGAATATGTTGTGAAACTGTCTTAAAACAGCCCTCCAATTTTGGATGGGTTTTTTCACAACTTTAAACAGCTTTCCAGCTTCTTTGATCTCATATTGGTTCTCCCTCATCACTTACCACTATCAAACACAGTTAAGTTCCTCTGACCATATAAAGTTCTCTCATTCTTGGATCTATCCTTTCTAAAATGAAAATGCTCAAAACTATCACCATGCAAACAGAATGTCAGCTCTAGGCTTGACCCTTACTGCTCCTGTAGAAACAAAAAAAAAGAGTCTTAAAAGAAAATAAAATCCCTTTCTGTGTGGTTTTCATTTTACCTATGCATTCAGATACTACTGGAGACGCGAAGAAAAAAAATCTGTAAAACAAAAATGCAATGAAGTTCTGCTGTAGCTCCCTCTGGTGACTCGGCCAGTGACAGAAAGGCAAAGGGAAGTTTCCTGGCCATTTTCAGCGACATTTTCAAAGGTGTTTTGTTTAGTGGTCTTGGACATCTGCATAACCTTCCAAGAGTTCATCCCTCTAGGTCACTGCAGGCTGGGATGTGCACTATTTACAAGTATGCATAACTACAAAAAGAACCTTTTCCATAAGCACTTTGAATTCAAAGGCTAGATCTAAAAGCAATTTTTACAGAACCCACCGTTTACAATCAAGAATTTTGGTCACAGTTACAAAGCAAACAGCATATGGAGGGGCCGCATAACAGTTCTAGGAATTATGCTCAAAAAAATCTAATTATTACTCTTTGAGGGGAACCTACAGATACATTTGACTCAATTCTCAAAGAGATATTTTTAAAAGAGGATTGCAAGACTCAAAAGAGGATTGCAAGACTAAAAGTTTTAAATAACTTAAGACCAAATCTAGAAAGGCCAAAATCAGCATCATTCTCACAAACTTCTTAACTCCAGAGAGCGTTGTCAGCACTTGATTTTCACCTGAGTAAAGATTTTTGGTTTGGTTTGGTTTTTTTAACATGGAACATATAGAGGAAACATTTTTTAAAAAGCACATACATTTAAATTCAAAAACATGTACAAAACTATTGACATAAGAAAACATGAGTTAGTGCTATGCTTCAAGCTTTTCTTATGCACTACAGATCATGCTTTATCTCCTGTGCTATTCCAAACTAGGGCATCCTTTTAAGGTAAGAGATCCAACTCATCTCATTTTCTGAGTTGTTTGGGGTTTTTTTAATTAAGAAAAAACAGGAACAAGAAGAAAGGCTACTTCCTATTTACAAAATAACTCAAGATTTCCACCCAACTAAAAGGGGAAAGGGAGATGAAAGGGAATCAAAGTCTACATGGGAAGAAAGAATTTGGCAGAGCAGCCAGTATACAAATAACCTTTCAAAAGCGTTGCCTCCTTAACGCCTCGTGTTGCCTCCTTAACGCCTCCATATCAGAAAATCTAAAAGACTTTTTCCTGCATTTTCACATAGCTGGTTTTACTTTGTTTTTACTAGTCTTCAGTTTGTTCTAACCCAGCTAAAACTGTGGTTAACAGCCCCCTGGCTAAATTAATAAAATGTGCCAACAAAAGATCAGCAGATCCCATGCTAATGTAATGCTAGAAGACATTAGGTTTTTAATAACTCAAAAAGATGACAGGTATTGTAGGACATGAAAAAAAAAAAACAACTGGCTAAGAGGTAGCAGTCTTATGACACTTCAAAACCGTGGGTCCCACAGGGAGTTTGGTGCGCTACAACTAGTCTCCAGAAAAGCTTCAGCCTCTGCCAAACCCCAGCAAAACTCATTTATCTTGTCGTAGGGAGCAGCCGAGCGTGTACTTCCAGCTGACAGCATGGCACTTCCTCACCACACACCGCTGCCTGGCCTCGAACATCCTGCTCCCTCCGTGGGTCTCAATCAACAGAAATGTTGTGGTGCTAGCACTCCTCATTAGGCCGAACAGCTGTCTCCCCAGTCACACTGAGACACAAAACTGCTTTGCATAACAATCTGCTGAAATTTCACACATGGGAAAGGAAAAGGGCGGGGGGGAGGGTGGCGCAAAGTGATGTTCAAAATGTTGGACCATGAAATGCTGACACAGAACCCTTACCGGCAATGCACCAAACAAAAAGTTAATGCCGCTCTTTCCATTCTGATTTGCAGCCTACGCTGGGATTTACTGTTGAAAGCTTGGAGACAACATGTTTTCCTGCCAGTGAAAAGGCATCTACTCATAAGCATTAATCTGTGTGTGGGATGAAGTTCTGGTGACAATGGACTAAAACACAGCTTTCAGTTAAATATATCCACTGCACGTTACATTGTAGCTAAACAGCAAAATTTCACTGCTCAAATAGGTCTATCACTTTAAGAAGTTAAATTAGGGAACAAAACCTACTGGAAGCTGTGCTTTGGATACCACTTCCTGCTCAAGAGTTTCCTTTATTTCAGGGCAACTAAGTGCATCCTCACACACAGCAGCCTAGGGTGTAAGCCAAGACTTTGGTTTAAAAATTGCAGATACAGACAACGTTTTACCAATTTTGAAGGACGATGGCTCTGGCCAAGGGAGCACCAGGTAAAGAGCACACCAGAACCACCACATCTGACTCTGCATCCAGGTTCCAGAAGTCCTAAGCATTTAGGAATTCCTGAAGGAATTCCTGAAGTTTTTGTGGATTTATTGCCAAGTATCAACAGAGCTTTTTCCTCCAACTTGAGAAATGGTAAGAACAAGCCATGAAGGAATTAACACAAAAGAGGGAGAGGGAACTGTGAGACAACTGTTAGCACTGAAAAGTCTTTTTTTTTTCGTGTTTAAATCAACAGTGCCTATTCCAGAGATGTGTGTTTGATGGCATTTAGAGAAAATTGCCATTATCTCTTTCTCTATCTGTCTTAAAATAATAAAATTATACAGGATTGAAAACAATCACTAGCTTTGATGAGAATTGCTCAATGGCAAGTTAGTAAATTAGTTAAGGTGCAGATATCTTTAAAACCAATTCCATTACATTTATGATGGAATAAAAAAGGCCCATTCATCCCTCTGGCACTGCCACATATGTTATGTAAGCTTTGGGATGACAACACGCTATAAAGCGTTACGCTCTGCTCAACAGGATACAAACAAAAGGCCTTTGGCTATGCTTTTTTGTGGGTCATTTGAAAAAAAATCATAGCACGTTTTAGTGCATGAATTCAAGAACAGAAATAAGACTGCCTGCTGTAGGTTAAAGTACTCATAAGCAACTGGATACAGATTTATGGCCTACATTGTCTTTAAAAGTGACTGACAAAACTATAATAGATAATGCTGAGTACAGCCAAACTTCTACGTTACACAGCCCATTCCCCAAAATAAAACACCAAAAGGATTCTTTTTCTTTTAGCTACACAGCTTTTAATTTTAAGTACTTACTCTTATAGCTTAAAAAGTAGTTTATTCAATTTCTTTATATTTCTTTATTCATTAGAAAGGAATTTTTCCATGATAGCCAATGACAACAGAACAGGTTCAGAAACATAAAGCAAACAGAACTATTAAAGAATATTATCTTTCAAATTACCCTTTCATCACTTCAGCAACTCCATGACAGTACTGTAACTTTCTTTACTTCCCAAACTATTCACATACTGACATACAACTAACAGTTATGGAATGACACACTTCTGAAAATTTCAAGAGAGTGGTTGCAGCACATCCCTCTCCATTTCAAAGTGTGCAGTATGGGTTATATAGTAAAGAACCTAGTAAGACTAGTTACTTTGAACTCCAGGGAGTATTTCCTGTAGTGAAACCTCCTTGCATCTGATTTTCACTACACTACTTCTGTACAATCTTTTTATAGGAAGCAGGAATTAAACTTTAGGGAGCTGTGATAGTCCTCTTAAAATAAAGATGGCAAAAAAAAGTTCAAAACAGAGAAATCCCAACTGCTATCATCAAAAAGAAGGAATTATAGAATCTCTCCAACACCATTCTATCGCATCTCAATTGAAAGTCTTCCATCCTGGTTTGATGATAGCTTTCCCCTGTAAACATTCTAAGTTGAATACTAGTTATTGTCATTAAAACAAGTCAGGGTAAGTTTATATACACATGGTAGCCTGACAAAATCTTCTTTCTTTCTTTTTTTTTTTTTTGAGATATTCTTGGCAAGTGAAAAAATGAAGTGCATGCATTTATTGGAAAAAAAGAAAGGAAAAAACACCAAAATATAACAAAAAAACACCCCCACACTCATCAGAAACATCCAAATAATAGTAAATTCCATACAATCCTATCACAATGAACCAACTTAAGAATCAACTTAAGATTCTACCAAATCGTAAGCTAAGTCTATTTACAAATATTTGTAAAAAGTGGCAGAAAGATGGCATAAGATGACCTACTTGTGGACCTTAACAGCCAGTAACAGCTTCAACTGTTAGCATTTTTTTCTCATTGTCACTGCAATAAAACCTTACAGAAAATAGTATGCTAGATCTATGAAGAAAAATGAGATAAATTACTTGGCTTTGGTAAGGCCACACCTCAATTACTGTGTTCAGTTTTGGGCCCCTCACTGCAGGGATATAGAGTTCCTGGAATGTGTCCAGAGAAGGGCAATGAAGCTGGTGAAAGGGCTGGAGCACAAGTCTTATGAGGAGTGGCCGAGGAAACTGGTTGTTAAGTCTAGAGAAAAGAAGGCCAAGGGGAAACCTTATCACTGTCTACAACTATCTGAAAAGAGGTTGTAGAGAGGTGGGTGTTGGTCTCTTCTGCCAAGTAACAAGTGACAGGATAAGATGAAATGGCTTCAAGTTGTACCAGGGGAGATTCATACTAGATATCAGGAAAAATTTCTTCCCTGGAAGGACTGTCAGGCGCTGGAACAGGCCCCATGGGAAGGTGGCTGAGTCACCACCCCTGGAGGTATTTAAAAGATGGGAAGACGAGGCACTCTGCGATATGATTTAGTAGTGGACAGGTACAGTTGGACTCGATGATCTCAAAGGTCTTTTCCAACCAATTATTCTAGTATTCTACAAGTAAACAATCCCAGTTCCCGCAGCCACACTTCATAACTCTTCTGTTCCAGACCCTTCATCACTTCATTGCCCTTCTTTTTATATAACACGTACATATATAAACAAAAAGAAAATAATGCTTGCCAGAAAGCAAAAAAACTCATAACATTTGTTTTCTTCGGGCCTCATAAAGACAAGAATTAACAACTTAAGAGTTGTCTTAACAGTTTCACAATTACAACGATTTTTATTCAAAACACTGGGGCAAGGGGAGTTCAGAATAGAAATTGGGATATTTAAGGTGCGCAAGTGAGTGAAGACAGGGAACTTGGATGAGCTGAAGGAATGTAAAACATGCTGGCCCCAGCCTGTCCTGAAAAAGATTCACATAGACACTAACAACATGGGAGGTCAGACAAATTCATAGTAGGGTGCTCCAGCTACCAGCTAAGGCAGCTGCTAACAATTAGTAAGAAAACTGTTAGAACCTTAAAATGCTCTGCTACATGCATGTAATAAATGTAAACAAACTTTTTTATATATATACATGTTTAGAAGCACAAAATAAGACAGCTAACTCTAGACTTAAAGTTCAGGCTCAATTTTCATATAAAGAATACACACACGCAAACATGGGATGAGAACAGCGTTTGCAATGCAAGTTTGAGGCCTTCCTCAAAGCAATGCAAGAGAGGAAAAAAAACACGCAGAAGACAGAGCAATAGTATCAGAATCATCTAGTTAATCAGTAAAGCTTGGGCAGAAAACAATGTTTCAACACAAAAATTTTGCCAGCGCAGCTTTTAGTCAAAGGCACAAAACTTGAAAGTTTAGAACTACATCTGGACAAACTTTAGCTTCACCAAGAAAATGTGGCTAAAACAGAACACCTAACAGTGACCTCAAAACACTGGGACTATCAAGAATAAGACCACTTTCCAACAAGGATACCTAATGACATTGTGGCCTGAAAAGCGGGCATTTTCCCCCATCCTCATGACTTGGTCTTCCAACAACAAGGCAGGTGCATATCAGGATATAAAAATTACTTCTTGCAGAATAAAGAATGAGGGAAAGCCAACTGAACTTGGCAAACCTGTCTGCAAAACTAAAGCAATTATTAGTCTCCTGGTAGGGAATGCCATTTTGACATAAATTTCCAATTCACTAAATGTCAGAATTCAGTCCAGCATCTTAATCAGCAGCTGAAGTGTTTTTACACTTTTAAATTCAGATTTTCCAGTAAGTGTAGGAGTTTGAAGATGAAAAGTCGAAGAAGCAAGACATTTGCAATTCTCTAGTTTCAGAGTTCTGAGGATGAAGCACAACTTGCCATCCAGTTGCATATTCAGAGATACACAGACAGCAAAGGAATTGGAACCCTCCCTTCTGATCTCCTACAGCCACACAACTAAGGTGAAAAGAGAAATAATAGCCTGAACTCTTTAAAGTGCTGTAAGCCACCTTGTTCACTGTCATATAAACACCGGGATTAGCAATTCGGAGGATTTGCCAAGGACTAAACTGAAATCCTTATCACCAGAAGAACCTAATGTACAACTATCAATTCTACTAAATTTACCTCCTAGTGCAGAACAGGTAACAATGCTTGGGACTGAAATGCCAAGCACAACAGATTCTTTCTGGCCTTACAGGAGGGTAATTTGTTTTCTTGGACTGTGACCGTTGTAGACAATAAGAAACATTCTGCTTTGAATAAAGCAAGCAGCTACATGCTCAGAACACCAAAACAGCAGGTGATCTCTTAGATCACTTATTAAAATACAACCAATCTCTAACAGCTGCTCTATACACATCTACTCTGACAGAAAACCACTTTACAGTACAAGGCAAGGCACAGCAACTGCTTCCCACTGTCTGCTGTCAATTAACTTGATAACAGCACACCCTGCATAAAGCAAGATTCTCTCAACACATCAGTGTCATCCTGCCGTATGTTTTAGAGGACAATGTGCCATTTTGACTAAATCTTAAGTCTAACTCATTAAGGTTAAGCGGAATTAGTCTATCCACGTACGTCTTTAGTAGGTAAACGGCCACGGGGGGGACAAACGCTGCTGTTCCCAGCAGGTTTAAAGTCTCAGTCCCCACCCTCACGCTCCCAAAGCGCAGACAGAGGCAGAAGGGGCCCGTCCCGCCTCGGGCCGCGGGGCGGTGGCGCCACCTGCTGGCGCTGCGGGAGCGGCGCTCAGCCCGGCACCGGGCGCCTGCAACCCGCACTCACATCCAGAACCTGCCGCCGCCAGGACTCGGTGATGGTCTGGATCCCACCTGAGAAGGAATGAACACAAGCCAGCAGTGTGCCCAGGTGGCCAAGAAGGCCAATGGCATCTTAGCTTGTATCAGAAACAGCGTGACCAGCAGGTCCAGGGAGGTTATTCTCCCTCTGGACTCGGCACTGGTGAGACCGCTCCTCGAATCCTGTGTTCAGTTCTGGGCCCCTCGCTACGAGAAAGATATATGAGGTGAAGGGGCTGGAGAACAAGCCTTACTGAGGGAACTAGGGTTGTTCAGCCTTGAGAAGAGGAGGCTGAGGGGCGACCTCATTGCTCTCTACAACTACCTGAAAGGAGGTTGTAGAGAGGAGGGTGCTGGACTCTTCTCCCAAGTGACAGGGGACAGGACAAGAGGGAATGGCCTCAAGCTCCACTAGGGTAGGTTTAGGCTTAACATCAGAAAAAAATATTTCACAGAAAGGGTCACTGGGCACTGGAACAGGCTGCCCAGGGAGGTGGCTGAGTCACCATCCCTGGAGGTATTTAAAAGACAGGTAGATGAGATGCTCAGGGACATGGTTTAGCAGCAGATAGGAATGGCTGGACTTGATCTAAGAGATCTTTTCCAACCCAGTGATCCTATGATTCTAATGTCGGGAAGGAATAGGATTTGGGGGTTCACAGCACAAGAAACGCTACATGTTGGCCTCATGATTGAGATGTTTGGCATCCAGTTATGTCAGTTTAACGCATTTAGAGCTGATGCGGTGAAATACGTAGAAATACCAGCTGCTCCATGAACTCTAGACAGCCATTCATCAGGTACTATTTAGCAAGAGGCTGCTAAAATGTACGGTGGAGGGCTTTAAATCATCAGCACTAATGACTGCAACATCCAATTTACAGAACCGATTCCAAGAGCCTATCAAAATATTAAAAGCTTGGCAAATTATTCAAATAGACATTCATGAAAGCCAAAAAAATGTCTTGTGTATGTATTTTCCAATCAACAGATAAACATTTCCCTCCATGCTGTTTAATGTGAGAAGATTGTTACACTGTTAATTTGAGAGTTATTTAAAAATATTTTGCCAATAGGCAGTACAATAACGGACCAAAATAAAATCCCTCGATGTCTTAACTGCAAAATACCAGGCTCCTGTGTCACTTCTTACTGCATTCCTCAGTGAAATACTCATCTTCTGTAATGGAAGCATCTCTTCAACAAAACAGTGCTGAACAACCTCAGCCATTAAACTGTAAGGTCAGCTTTGGGCCTCTTAGAAGTCACGAGTGTATTCAATGAAAAAAGGCCATGTCGATAGTGAGAACTCATGCATTCAAAGAGCAAAACTGAGACAGAGGATACAACAGACGCACACAAATACGTAGACAATGCCAAGTCAGAATAAGAGTGACCTAAGAGGTGGCTCAAGTTCTATTTCATACTTTAAAAAAAAATAAATTCCCTAATAATTTGTAGGTCTCAGTGATAGAAGCCAAAGTACCAGCAAACACCTTTTACAGTACACACCATCACCCCAGACCAACACTGTTTGGTCTCAGCCTACATATGGAAAAAAACACTATGTCAATCACGTTCCTTTGCCTGAAAAAATGTCCTATGATAAAGCAATTTAGTTCAGAAAAAAAACCAGGCACCAACAAGCACAAAAGCTTCCCACTTTTACAAGCCATTCTAGGAAAAGCAATAAAAGGGTAGAAAAACAATGGCAGGAAACAATTCTAGGATGCAGACCACAAAATTCAACTTTCTCTTCTATCAGGAGAGGACAGCTACTTATATGGGATGATTCTTGTGCACTGAATAATTTATTAAGCTGAGGAGTCCAGAGGCGCAGAGGGGTGGTTAAAGAGGTTTTACTTTATATATCCGTCAGCCAGCAGCTGGGAAAATGAGAAGGTAGACAGTGAAACTCAGTAATAATGCGAACTACATATTTTAATTAACAAAAAGTAGAAACATAAACAAGAGTTTGTGCTGTTTGTTTTGAGCTAGGACTATTATCTTTTACTCTGAAGACAGGAGGTGAAATTTGTTTCTAAAACACTGTAGTTCAAACATTCCAAAATCTTTTAAAAATATTCTTTGGATAAAGTATTTCAAAGTCACTCCTGCATTTTCCATGCATCAGAGCTCTGATGAACAGAAAGTTCAGTCAACACAATAACACAAATTTTCATGACTACATCTGGCATATTCAACAGCAGTCAAGAACAAAAACTTAAAGCCTACATGGGTAACTAAAAATGTCACACCAAAACCATCATTTTTGGCAGAACTTACTTCAATTTCTTATTTCATGTACAAATTAGAAGCTTAAGCTTAAAGAGTGAGAAACAATCCCCTTTTTCCCCCCCGCCACTGACTCTGAAGAAGTAATCTTTATTTCACACCATTATGACAGGATAATCCACTTCATGAATTGCATTGCAGCAATACCCCTAAACTACAGGCATAAGCAACACCTAAAACAGCTCTCATACCTTGAACTACCTTTAAGTTTTATCTAGACTTACCAGTATCACACCAAGAGCCCTGGCTGCCGTTTTGGAAATTAAGTAGTGCTATATTCCAGGTGAAAGAGGACAGCTAGGGGTTTCTGTGAAAAATTGGTCTCATAAAAGAGGGGAATGAACTTAGTACCAAAAAAAGAGCACAGGAATTTTTGCTCAGAAGAGCAATTGAACACATTTATACTTTCAGAACTTCTATAAACCTGTGAAGAAACTGTTCACTTACTCTGTGTGGCCCTGAAAGACATTCACAGAATGGATAGAAGGATCTCTGAAATCCCACAGACGGAAGGTTGTATCACGTGATGATGTCACCACAAGACGTTGGGTGGGATGTGTACAACAATGTGTTAGTTCTTGGTCATGCCCTACAATCACAGATGAGAACATGTAAGGTAATGACAATAAGACATTTCATTTCTACATATGCTTGGAATGAAATGCTGATTTTTTTCTTTTTCCTCAAGCAGTAAAAGAATAATAGTAATTCTGAACTCTTAACATTAGTACTGCTGTAAAAGTTTAGAACTGTTTCTAAAAGTAAAAAAACCCAGTACTCACTTTACATGACTATTAAGTAGCAACAGGTTACTGCCACTTAGTACGTCATAAACACAGCATAAAGCAAGAACTAGAATTTGGCTATGTGCAGTTTAGAAACAACTACTTCTGAAGAGATATAACAAGCTTAAAAGAACACAAATCTATACTCGGAGAATCAACAAAGCCGGAATTTTAGAAACCATTACAATAATGAGCAAGCAGCAGACCAAGTCTTGTACACACTCAAATCATACTCCAGGGAAACAACTTACTTTTTCCAATGCTTCGATATCTACAAGTAATCCCATGTATAAAAACAAACCACCAATTTATCTTTTTGCAAGTGAATACCTGTAAGAGAATGGACGAGTTCGGAAGTCTCTACATCATAAAGATTGGCTGTCCTATCCCATGACGCCGTCACAGCTTGCTTCCCCCCAACAAGCCAGTCAGCTGCTATGACCACTCCTTGATGGCTTTTGAGTGAAGTTAACGGGGCTCTGATAGGGGGACAGTCACTGGAACCATCTCCATCTCCATCAGGTTCATCTTTATCCGAGATCTCAACTTCATCTTCTCCAGACACTTGCTACAAAATGCAAGAGAAATAAAGATCTAGAGTAAGGAGGAAGGCACGTCTTTAAGATACAATGTACAGTGTAAATGATTCCCGAAGGGCACGTGGGCAACTTAATCCGTAGAATCTAGTCCACTAAGGTACTCACTATCAAAAACAGTTGATAGAATAATACTAGGGACTTAAATGCAGTTTTAATGACTACTTCATTTTAAAATCTCTTCTGAAGTGTTTAGCTCTGAATAAGTATCCCCTTTACTGTTAAGTCTTATATTCCCCTCACTGTACGACTCTGAAGTTTCACTGCAGTACATATTTCATGGGATATTTTCCTTTTAAAGTTTTAGGGGTAGGAAGCATCTAACAGGACACTGACAGTCACTTACAGTCGTATTTTTTTTATCCATTACAATCAAATTCATTACATCAATATTTTTTGCTGGTCGATACATCACCACTGCGTGGTGACAATGTAAACTGGATCCAAAATAAGTTATTTTGATAACCAGGAAGCATTGATCTCTGAACCCAATTTCACTTATGTAAGACAATATGTTTTTCTTTCATGATATTTGGATGCGAGAAAGATAACATTTATACTGCTCTTTCAAAACAGAAACACTAAATCAAATGAACCGAAACAAACATTTTCTATTCATAAATCTGCCTCGCATTATACAGCCATCTCTTGCTGCTACTCAGCTTACTGAGGAGCTCATGCTATAAACTACATTGGTCTTCACAATTTAGTCAGGGTGCTTTTAAACCAAACACTGCACTTGACAGTCTACAGTAAATACTGACTAAATAAAACGTCAGACAGTATGATGAGTGCTGGCAAAAGCTGATTAGAAATAAAATTTAACGATTCAATTACATGCAATTAAATGCCAAAAGTATACATCTTCAACAGCAGTTTCCAATTCATAGCAACTATAGCTAATATGTAAATTAAGCTAAAAGAATTTAACTACTTTAAAAAGAACTTCATTATCACTTATGATTTGAATTATTAAAAAAATACGTAGTTCATTTACTTACACATTTATTACCTTGAACAAAGGCAATTAAAGTACTTGCAGCTGCATACTATATTCTGCACCATACATCTCTGAAAGCACCAAGTGAGGGTTTTTTTGAAAGAAAGACTGGAATATATTAACCTAAAACCTTAAAATCCCACCTATTGCAATCCTGAAATCATGTAATTTTTTTAATTATATGTAAAATTAACATTCAGTCTTATCATAAAACCTGTACCCGATAAAACTGCTGTGCAATTAGTTTACTTGCAGTAAGTTGATTGCTTACATTGCAGTCTGTAGTTGGCTGAGGTGTAGGCAACTGTACCATGTACCTCCAGATGTGAGCTGTCTGGTCCCCAGATGCTGAAAAAGGGGGAAAGGACATGGGGAAAGAGAAAGAGCCTAAATAAAAGCATGTCCAAGGACAATATTAACAAGGCTAACGTTACATTCGACAATGCCATCTTGAGTTGCATTTTTTTGTAACAGATACCATTATGACCTTTTCGGTAAGCAAGTCTGAACATCAACAGTTATTTTCCTGGCTTCAATATTGATACAAACATAACTCATTATGCAAAATATAAGTAGATACCAAATTAATCATTCCTAGAGTGAAAGCATCTACTTCAAATAATACACATCAGAAGATGAATATCACTGCTGTCCTAATAAGCAATATTTGAAGAAGGCAGTTAATCCATCAACAGGTGCCATCCTTCATTTGCTGTTTCTGAAAATACTGGGGTTCCTCTTCATTCAGCGATTTCTTCCATTAAATGATTTTAGTGTGATTTTAACAAGAAATCCAAACCAGCAAGTGTGAAGCTATTCCACATCTGCCTTAAGAAACTGAGCTTAACTAGCTACAGCTCCGCAGGTACCATCCAATTCTACACTTTATTTGGTTTTAAAATAGACTTATTCATTATTATCTAATGAGAAAATCAAGATTCTCCTTGTTATGGACAGAATAAACATGCTCTATTACCTAAGGGTACAGAGCTGAAAGTTCCAGATTGAGGGAAAAAAAACAAAACAGTTTGCTATGAGCATACATGAATCTGGAAAGTGCAATGTACATGAAAGCACTACGTGTATTATCTCATCTAAAAGACCAAGTAGGAAGGCTAAAAGAAAGTTCAGCCTTATACTATTCGTGGTGTCAGTATTCTGGATCAGGGAAGAAGATCTTTTATCATAATCAGATCTAAATCAATCAAGTGACACTGAAGAACAGGTCCCCTGAAAATTTTCAGTGGAAATACCTGGTAGAACTACGTTTCAGAAAAATAACAGAAGTACAAAACTTAGCTAAGGGCAGCTTTTCTTTGGTCAGTTGGTTTGGTTTTTATAAGTCAGTTTATATAGCAACATTGTTTATGGTACTGAAACTATGACTACAGTTAGCATATGAGAACAGGAAAAGCCGAATATCCTTCTGTTACCCTAGACAGAAGGCATTCTACTCCCTACCTTCCTTTAAAGCGGCCACTGTAGGCGCACAAAGAAGCAGAGCTTAATTTCTAACCTCAGTAATAATTATCCTCATTTTATAAATACTTACCTAATAGCAGCAGACTGAATCCAGATCTCTAATCCCAAACCTAGTGCCCTAATTGCTGGACCATACAAACCACAGCAAGAACCACACCAGACAGCTTTCAAACCTGAAGCTGTCCAGATGGTATTCTCAGTTCTGAGAACATCCTTACAGTAAGAGTCCTATTTTGGGGTGTTTTCTCTGCACACTCTAGACCGCAATAATCTTTCCTTTACTTCTGGAAACATCATGTATTGCAAAAGATTTAAGATGTATGATTCTAAACGTCTGGTTTGGAGGAGATAAGCACAAATGACAATGACAGGACAAACAGATGGAAAGATCTGGCTCTGATTTTTTATGCCTTAACATAAAAATAACTCATTGACAAGGATAGGGACAAAGCAGAAGGAAGAGAGGCTGCAACCAAAGAAATGCCAACAAATTATGCTTATTTTTCCATCATGATTAACATACTCAGCATATGAAAAAACTTCACATACCTGTAAGAGCCACTTGTTCAGTCGGATGAAACTTTATGGAATTTACTATGTAAAACAAAGTAAAGTTTTAATCTAGTATACTACAAGAACTATTTCATAATGTTTTATCATTAAAGGCATTGAAAAAAATCAATAAGTCTTCAGTTTTAAATAGTTTTTAGTACAGCAATCTCTTAGGTGAGCTGAAGCACAATGATATTTTGAGTAAATAAACCTATGAAGTATCAAGGAAACCAGCATAGTTGATTATGCAAATATACATATTTTCCAGCAAGTTACTTTGAATCTAATACAAGTGTTTCATGTTACAAAAGATAAACCACATTCAAATAGCTGCGCATAAGCTGACAGAGATAATACTCTGGACTTCCATAAACAGAATTTAAGTATTCACAACTATTTCTAATAAAACAAAAATTTACTATATATCATCATTAACTTTCTGATCATTGCTTAAGACTGCAAGAACAAATTCCCAAAAACCCAATGGAAATAACATGAATTAGAATTCAGTCTTGCACTTCTATTAAAACAATCATGTTTTGATTGCAAACAGTCCTCTAAGAATTCTATCAACCTACAAAACTCTTAATTTTTTATTTCAGTGTGTAAGACTCAATTACTTTTCTTTACTAAGCACTTTCGTTTGCAAAATTCATAAGCTTCTCTTCAACAACGAACTTAGAGATCATTTCCATCCATCACACAAGTAAAATAGATGCCTACACTGTCAAGAGTGCTGTCATGAGTCTAGAAAGACACTCCTTAAATCCTTCACACTGAAATAACTCAACAGCGCACCCACTGCTGGCACCCAACACCTCTGCTTCATTTCAGATCAACTGTCAAACTTACTAATGAAAAATACACGATTTTTAATATAATCTATATAAATGTATATATTTTTTACAAATTATAGTGTACATAGATTTCATGTTATTTTATTTTAACTCAAGTTACACACAAGGGTTTAAATACAAATTAGAATTTTTATTATTTTCACAGTTACCCAAACAGCAATTTAAAAAAAACCCCACAAACTACTGGCATGCAAACGTAATAGACCAGAGTTTTTTAACATGACTTTATGGAGGCTAAAGGTACCCTCTACAGGCAGCAGGCAACCTGAGATAGCTGAACAAATTAAAGCGTTAGATGTTGTTGCTACGCATCTATCTACTAGTATCATTGTGACGCAGGAACTAGAAGTCATACTGAAGGGAAAAAAAAAAGAACTCATGGCTGAAGCAGTTAACCACTCTCTTGAGGACTTAACTCTATTTGTATCTTTGCCACGAAGTTCATGTAATTTGCTAGCTCAGTTACTTAACCAAACCTATCAGGTTATAGAATTATAGAATGGTTTGAGTTGGAAGGGACCTTAAAGATCACCTGATTCCAACCCTCCTGTCACAGGCAGGGGTATCTCCCACTAAATCAGGCTGCCCAAGGTCCCATCCAACCTGGCCCTAAGCACCTCCAGGGATGGGGCAGCCACTTCCCTGGGCAACCTGTGCCAGCGCCTCACCAACCTCATAGTGAACAATTTCCTCCTTATGCCTAGTCTAAATCTTCCCTCTCCATTTTATACCCATTCCCCCTCATCCTATCACTACAAGCCTTTGTAAAAAGTCCCTCCCCAGCTTTCTTGTAGACCCCCTTCAGGTACTGGAAGGTCTCCTCAGAGCCTTCTCTTCTCCACGCTGAACAACCCCAATTCTCTCAACCTGTCCTCCTATGGGAGGTGCTCCAGCCCTCTGATCATCCTTCTGTCCCTCCTCTAGACTCATTCCAACAGTCCCGTATCCTTCAGTGACAAAGCCCTTCATTTTCTGGGTGCATGACTCTACACTCCAGGGTATCATCACTCAAAGGGCTCAACTCTCAACAGCAAGTTATAGCTATGGAAAACCTCTCCACCTTTGGTCTACAAGATCCTATATTGTAAACCGTAAAAACAGAAGGTGCTTGTGAAATTGGACACCAGAAACTAAGATTAACATCAAAATCACTTACTATGCTGCACCTCTCCACCCAAGGAGGGATTTTAAAACACTGTTTCTGAAATATTCATTGTAGTGTAGAGGAAGACAAATGCCTATATTGCATTAGCTGTCTTCAAAACAAGATTTTAATACTATGAAATAAATTTTATATGGGATCATGTATTAAAAAAGAAATGCAGATAGGCAGTCACCCAGTATCGGCATCTTGTATTCTAAACCTAACACAGACCCTGAAAACCAGCTTATTTCTGGTTACAGAAGCTTCTCCTGTTCTACATATGCATGAGTCCTCAAAGAGTCCTGACATCTAACCCGTGAGTGTTGTAACTGTGCTTGTAAATTACTTTATATGGGCCTGTTTATTCATTTAGCATTTACAGAACTGCCTCAAGACCCCTCTCTATAAAGATTAATGGAATTTCACAATTGACTTGTTAATGGTGTTGGCAAACCTGCAAGTGAAACCACAACAAATAGTTTTGTAATTGCCTCAGACACCCCTCCCCCTCCCAAACACACTCTGGTTCCAGTTTTCACAACATGCCCTTATCTTACCTGATCCAACATGCCCTACATACTTTACAAGGCACTTCCCTGTTTCTATGCTCCACAGCAAAGCAGTGTGATCTAAAAAGATTAAAAAGCAGCTGTCAATAGTTATAGTTGTATGATTTTCACTTTTAACTGACTTAACGAACAAGTTATCTTCAAATGTAGAGCATGCTATATGAAATAGACTTGAAACGCAGAACATATCAACTTATCTTATTACCCTACATATATATAAGCTTCCTATCATTATAACTTAATACATATCCCAAAAAAAGTAAAGGTGCTGTCCCAATCAGACTAATTTGCAGCAAGTATAGAAAGGCAAATTCTACTTCTGATATTTTTCCTGACTTGGTTAAATACTTATGACTAATGCTCCAACTGTGTTACGTGAGATTCAGAAAGAACACAGAAAGTGTTCAGTAGTGAAAAAGTCAGGCAGTCACTGTAAGCAAAAGTTCCATGCACAAACTTCCTGCACAGAAGTCACAAATGAATACAGATCACTGCAGAGCACTATGAATATTTAAAAAGGAAATCATTACCCTGCCGCACCTCAAATTAAATAATCAACATAATGCTGAACTGGACAATTTCTGTTCCCAAGTTAAATCACGGCAAAGACAAGATATCTTGCATAAAGACAAAAAGTGCCCTTCGGTGGACAAATAAAAATGATACCAGTTCAGTTTATGAAGCACAGGTTTCTGGTCTGTAATATTTATGTCCAGTAAGTGCCTTCAGACTCTGTTCCAGCTTCAAAAGGCTATCACTTCAAACTGACCCATTCTACCTGGTTATGGTTCATTTCCCTAATACTTTTCCAAAACCACACAAGACTCAACATTGATTTTTGGAACATAGTCAATTTAGCACCTTATTCATTAGTACTTGTTCCCTCTCTAAAGTAGAGGGGAAGGAATATAGTAACTTACATAAGATCTGACAACTAAGATTTTTAGTTACCCCTAGATCCTTAGAGAAAAGCTAGCCGAATATAAGAATGCAAGAATATGCAACCCATGACCTTAACAGTTAAACAGTACTACAGTAGAAACTCTGTGGGGATCTGTATTCTCTGTGAGAGACCTCTCCAAGCAAGCAGTTCAAAAACCACCAGTTTACATCATCTAACTGTCTAGAGCAGACCCTAAGAAAAGCGTGACCTGCATGGAAGTTAACAGGCACATACTTCAGAAAGATCAACAAGAATGCCTGAACTTTCGAAATACATTTCAAGGAAACTGCAATTTCAGAATTTTTCTGAACTTCTTTAAATCAACACTTTCAGTATGGAAGGTAAGTATTTAAGTATGCTTTTGAACTGCATTTACTCTAGCTTAGAGACTAAACTAGAACTTCCTAAAGATTCAATCAACAAAACTTTACCAGCAGATGCAGTTCCCAACACCACTGGCTGAGTTTTCGCAACACTGACATCCCAAATACCATCCCTGTGGCCAACATATTCCTTTATCAGTTGACAGACTGCCCTTGATGTTGTAGTTTTAAAACTGGATACAATCTGAAATAGCAGAGAGATCAACATTTTTTTTTCCACGTTAAGTTAATATCTCTTACACAAATAGATACTAACTTCTTCACAATAATTCGTCAGCACTGTGACAGTTGACTGTTGTCAAAAATTTGCCACTTGATGGTAGGAAAGTGAGTCTGGATGCAAACATACCTTTTAAGTATTTGTCTCATTTTTTTCTTATTTAGTAACATCCCCCTTTCTTCCTGAACACAAGATAAACTATTTTATACTATAACAATGCAATCTCACTTGAGAAATGATTTGTACAAATGTAGTGTGCACTTGCCATTCAGTTTAGGTAAAAGATTATAATTTAAGAAAAATAAAAATAAAAAAATCCAAAATTTATCTTGCCTACTCCCAAACAAGTGTATCTGATAACTGAAAGACACTCCATGTTATCCAGAGCAATGTCTTTGAAAAAAAGTACTTACTACATAATTCTAGTAAAATCTATAAACATTCTCATTTAAAACACTCACTGCTGTTTTTCTTCAAAGCTGCACAAAGCTAAGCAAATCAATCATTAACCTGAGGGCATAATAAAGCTGCTTTTTTTTTTTTTTAAACTTTCAAATTCATCTAAACATTTGATTGAAAAGCACATTCCCTCAAAGTCAATGCTACGAGGGGGGAAAAAAAGAGAAGACTCATTAAATTTAAATTAGTACGTGCATAACTAATACCAAACAAGAGGAAGAAAGCCTAACAAAAATGGTAAAACTGCAAGCTGCTTTAGCACAGGAAGGCTTAAAACATCAATATCTACAGAAGGAACCGAACTCCAGAATTCTACGTTTTCAGATGAAAGGAAAGTACAAATCTAATAAGAAAAAAACCAAAAATGTTTCTCTTGCTGTAAAACTTCCAGAGACAACTGAAATCAGGAGTGGTGAAAAATTACTTCAAAAAGCAAAAACACTGTTAAAAATAGCCTACTTTCACCCAACAAGCCTTGACGATCATAGCTGTTCACTGAGGAAGACTATCTGAAAATTTGTTACAACTAAAACAAAAAGACAACTTCCATTAATCAGTACTTTTTTCTGCCTGTAATTATGGGCAGGTATCTGACCAGTTAAGCCAAAACCTTTAAATGCATCACCACAAATTACATTGAGACTTATCTACAGCTTAGTAAAAGTTAGAAAACCAATTACGTCTGAATTTCAGATACAATAAACTAAGGCTGAAATCCCATTAGTTTTTGGTATAAAAAGGTCTTAAGTATGTCATTAAAGTCAATTAGTTCCAAAAAGGTTTTTAAAAGTTCAAGAACATCTGCAAGAGCATTCCAAATCCTGAGTATGTCAACTTTCCAATGATGAAACGATAATGCCCTATTTGAATTCCAGCTTAATAGCTAATATGCATTTCAGTTTCACAGCTGAAGGAGGAACAATCATTCAGCATGTACTGAAAAGATAATGGCTTAATGATAAAGATTATTAGTTGAGCCATACTGCAGTTTCATAGGCCTTGAACACAATCCTACAGATGCAACTTTCACAACGAGCAGTCTTTAAACTAAATGAAGTCATGCATGAGGAGTGGAACAGAAGAATTAAGTTGTCACAACCCAGACCCACGAGCCACCGTAAGTAAAGAGCTAAGGACTACTAAAGTGCTCAGCTCAACTTCCACACTCGAATTTTTTCAGCTCTCAAATGCACACTTGAACTATGCTTGCATTCAGTCTTTCTAACATTGAGTCAAATCCTCATGCAAAAGTTTTCTCAGAAAATCTCCTACTCATCAACAAGCACATTTTCCAAAGCTGGCGGACAGTGGTTTCATTACTTATTTAATGGCAAGGCTGTAAAATTCATTTTGGAGTAGTAGCAATCTTGAATGAACGCATGGAAGATCAGAGTTCTAGAACACTACCTAATACTAAATACCCAGATATAGGCATTTATTTATCACACACTTTTACTACACATCTTTTTTGGTTTTCTTTTTTTTTTTTTTGCTGTCCCTCACTTCACATACCAGTAATTGGACAAATGAAATAGTGCCTGGATTACTTCCTGGTTTCTCATCCATAAATGGTTTTCCAAGAGGGGAAAGGAAATACTTAAATAACCCGCAACTTCCTAAAAGGAGGCTTCCACGCTGCAGGAAGTTCTTAAAAACAACTTCAGCAGACCTCAGATTATCATATACAAATAAGTAGGCAATTCTACCTTGAGTGTGTTTCAGCTTTGTCTGTCCTTTCTTAAATCCATATAGTTTCAGACACCTTCTTCTATACAAAGTTTTGTTAATAAGAAAATAATTGTTTGCCATGTAAACAATTGAAAACTGATACAAATTGAAACAATTTCATAGCAAACAAATTGAAACACTCTGTAAAAATGTTTCTTAAGTGGACAGGACACATGAGAAATAAGAATGAAAACTCAGTCCACTCAGGACCAGTTCAGCAGCATTACTCTGGCACCAATGAATGGAATTTCCTATGGAGCAACATTAAGCACTGAGGTCATAAACTAAATCTTCTGATAAGATTTATTCCCTTCAACTGCTAGGTGAAGAAACACCTTCCTTTAAGAGTTCTTTTCCAAATCCAAAAGAATCGGAGATCCTGGAAGTGAATTTATGATGAAGCCGTTTATGCAGAATTCTAATATAAACTGAAATTATATAAACTGTTAATGTTTTCCCAGTGTCTTAATAACTGTCATAACCAGGGACTATTATCATCAGCAATAACTTGTTGTTAACATCAAAACATGAATTTCACATTGTGATTCCTGCATCTACGAACAACTGCAGTTAAATACAAGATCTTGTGCATTACCATAAACAAAAACTTATTTTTAGCATACCAAGCACCAAGTCTCCTCAGCATCTTCGGGACTTGGGCACTGGTGGATAAGCCTCGCTGCCAAAAGCATCCTTTTCTAATATGAGTTTTGTCACCTTAATATTCAGACTCCCAACTTGGCTAAGGGATGAAAAGTATACAGGTATGGGGAATTTTCTATAAAGAACCAGAATTAAGCATGTTCACCTCAGCGTTTTCCCCAGTAAAAGGAACAGACTGCTTCAATCTTGGCATGTCATACCAATACTGAAGCAGTCAAGGATCAGCTTTCTCATTAGAACAACCAAATATTGAAAGCTCTTTTCAGAACAAATCTAAACTCTTTATATATTGGCAGTGAGAAAACCAAAACAATTGATTTGTAAAACTTCAGTCTCTTCTGATCACCCACAAGGAAAAAAGAAAAAAAAAAAAGAGACTTTTGACAAGTTTTAAATTAGGCACACACGGCATACAGTAACAGTATGAAGGACGGGCTGAAGAGAAAAGTTGTAGTCTACTATTCCACTGAATTTGGAACACAATCCATCTTCAGTGAACAGCACTGTCCATTCAATGCTCATACAAAATAAAGACATAAGAATTTCAAAACTGCTGAACTCTTAAAACACTGTTTTTCCAGATAGGGCATTAGGGAACTCTAACTGCACAGACAGCGAGGATACAGGCTGAAAGACCATAGTTTGTTAGAGGCTTAGTTACAGTCTTCTCTGACTTTCAGCTATAGTGTCTTTGTAGGTGAAGAGGCAAAAGGTTACAGCTTTGTCTCTTCTATGTAGGAAGGAAGAAACGACTGAAATAAAGCCACTCTGTGAAGTCCAGAAACATTTCAAAGAACACACTGGACAGAGATGCTCTCAACATTATCATTTCCCTCAGCTTTCCTCTTTACCTCCCAGTAAATTCTGATTCAAAGTTGTGGAAAGAAATATATCCATTGGTTATCAATTGATATAATAGATTTGTACGGTGTCTATAATAAGGTATTAAATTCTTCATGTCCTGCTATTCCCACTTTGCTGTGCATGCACAGGAGAACACTGGGAAGCAAAGCAGTTACTCAGGAGTCTCCACCCCATACTTCTCAGCTTTCCATGCTGAAGTTGGGAGGTCCACCTGCCTGTCTTAACTAGAGAAGTGTACGAGCGCTACATTGCGAGCAAGTAAAAAAAGGCAAGCATTTAATACCAGCATTAAAAAAAAACAAAACCAAAACCACACAACAAAACTCCCAACACTACTACATAGGAGATATATTAACACTATATTGTCCTTATTAATATCATGTAGTCCTTATGAATTCTGTAATGAGGCTGCTTAAATAAGTCATCAACTCTTACAGGAAGAGGCACCTCTACGTGTCAGACTGACAAGAATAAAAAAGTAATAAATAAATAATAAAATAAAAAGGAGATCAAATAAAACACAGCAATTCAGATCTATTTCACCATATTATTCTTAGTCTTACTCTCAAACTTTCAGACTCCTTAACAGATGGTATTTTGAAGGCACTTATAGTCATTCCATAGCCACCCACACATTAGCCTGCAGCAGAGGTCATCACAGAGCTGCTTATACAGTTTATTCATGCACCAGATCCCACCATGGTCTCCTCACGTTTCATTTATCCTCAATGTATCATCAAATGACCCTTAGATAGCGCAAAAAATGCAGCAACTAAACTCTCTATGAAAATTAAAGTAGGAGACAGAAAGAGGAGAAGAAAAATAAGAAAGATGCAGATGTACAAAATGAAAAACATCAGAATGGGTAACTGAGCTACGAGACTAGAAAAAAGATCATTAGCTCTAGTTAGCAATGTTTGCAACATGAAGGAAACAAACCACTTTAGTCTCATAGCTAAAAAATAAAACTAATTTTAAAATCCCACAAAAACCTGGAGTGGAACACACAGATGCCTTCTTAAATCCCCATTTCAACTGCAATACCCAAATCTTAATACAGAAATCCACTACCTACCAAGTTCTCTATTCACCTCATGAAACTGAAATTTTTTTTCAGCTCTCTTTACAAGAGTAATCCCACATACACACATATACACTCTCTCCTCTTCATTCTTTATATAAGATGAGCAATTATTGTAAAAATGTCATATAGTGTGGTTGAAGTAATAACAGGTAATTGATGAATCCAAGATAAAGATACTGTTCCTCAAGAGTCAGGTTTACTTAAAGAATAGCACTACTCAGTTTAAAGAAACCACAATTTATAACTTAAAGACAGCCATGTTAGTACACACTAATAAGCAGAATGTATTTGTCTCATACCTTGCTAGTTGATGCCTTGTAAGTTGTCTTTAATTTCTGAGAAAGCTGACTGGTACTATGACTGGCTGTTGAAACAAGAAAATATGAAAAAAGATATTTCAAATGCAACATTAGCTTATTTGTAGAAGTAACTGGTATCAATTCCCTTGAATAAGATTCTAAATTTTGGCCAGCAAAGTGCAGAAAAAGTAAATTTAAAAAAAAACTAGTTCAGGAATTTTTGTGGCCCTCTTACCTTTTGTTTTCAGTTGTCCTTTGCTCAGTTCAGCTCCATCAATTGTCTGTCCTTCGGCTGCTAAACGCTCATTCAGCGTATCAATCTCTCTACGTACTGATAGCAGCAAAAATTCACATTAAACAAAAAGATTGAGTATCATTAACATCAATAACATACTATTTAAGCATTGTGATGTTTAGTAAGTAATCTATTTTATCCTAAGGGCAGCAAAAGACATCAACCATGATTTTATAAAGCAGGCCTCACCAAGACATAAACCAAGACTCATGCTGAATTTTCCAGACACCAACCTTGACCCAGATTCCAAGGAACATACTTAGTGACTTCTAATTACTGTTACTTTTACTAACTTAAGTGGCTAAGGATTAACAAAACAGCTTCTGTGAAATACATGGCACAGCTGTATTGAAAAAAATCCAACAGAAGACAGAAAACTCACAGCATCAGAAATATTTTAGCCACAGAATTAGTATGCCATTTCTTGACAAAGATTTTATTAATCAGAAAACAGTATTCTCCTCTGAATGCCTGCTCACTGTTAGTTTCAGTAAGAAATGCAGGGCAACAAATGTGTATCTTTATACTTTGAAATACATTAAAAAAAATGTAGATTAACATACACATTTTACATTCAGGTGTTTTAGAAATACTAAATATGATCAAAATATTTTTACTGTACATCAGACAAAGCAAGTAATTGCATCAAGAACACAGTTTTCTGTCAATTATTCATAACTCTCACCAGTAGCATTTCAACACAAGACAGCGATGGCACAGCTAGAACAAACCAGGTACTAGTAAACGATTTACAGTGGCTGGGCTGGTTTCGAGTTGCTCAAATTCATAAGTAACATTTTCAGTGGCTTATAGTTTTTTCTCAATATCTGGGCTGTTACTCTTAAGTGTTCTTAAGTAACAAATGACTGAAACAAACAAGCCAGGTAGACACAAGAATTGTCTGAAAGGATTAAGACTGAAACCTGGAATGGATAAGAAAAGAAAGAAACTAGAAATAAATTCTGTTAAGGGAAAGGAGATGTATGAAAATGCAAGGAGGAAAAAGTCCAAGGTTCTCTACGTAACTGCAACATTAATGTAGGAAATAGACCAAGAACAAGAAAATAACAGACAGCATCAGAAGATGAAAAAATGAGAAATTGTCAGGGGGGTGGGAAAGAGACCAAAAAGGCCAGTAGCAGACTAGAACAACCAAGTGATGAAGGAATGTGCAGAAGAAATAGAAATGGAATGGAAGGAAAATAATTGTATACTGGAGGGTACAGAGTACAAACATATGACTTGTTTTCTGACAAGACATTTCTGAAATTTGGGATGGGGTGGAAATCCCCACTTTTCTCACTAACAACAGCTGGTTGAGCAAATTGACATTAAAAATGTGTAGTGTTGATAGCCTTTTACCAACACAATCTCAGATTTGAGGAGAATAAAAAGTCAGCATGTTTTCAAAAAGCACGCAAGAACTTTGTTAAAATGAGCGTTTGGTTTAACTGTGAGAACAGATTAGGCGTGGAAAAAAAATTTGATTTGGAGCCAAACCTGATAGATTTCACAATACAGAAGCCAAGCCACACAACACAGCTTCCAAACTGCAGCAAGGAAAATCGAGCAGAGGCTTTACTATATGACTGACTGTACAGCTTATTTTGGATCCTCTTACACCACTCTGGATCACCTACATTACATTAAGACTGCACTGTCATTAAAAAAGTAAAACTTTTTGCACATAAGTCTGGAATTTTTATCTGAATCCTTGACTTCAAAATTCATAAAGTTGCAGGTGCTTGGTTATGTGATGTACTAAGTAGCATTATCCAAACCTACCATATTTTACACTTTCTCAAGTAAGACATTTTTCCAACTATTTTCTAATATAACATAATTAAAATTAAGCCTGTAAATATACAACAAAGTCACAAACTTAATGGCTGAACGGAGTTACTGCCAGATTAACATGGTATACACCAGAGCTTACAATGACAACAATACAGCCACTTCACTTTCTTCACTCAAGAGTCAGGATGACAACATACATCAGCTCTCACTACTTGTGCCAAAGAGCTAAGAAAGTGACTTTTCTGAAAACATGCAAACTCTAACTTTGGTACAAGTTCAAAACAACCCTCAAGTTCCTCACAGAAAAGCTATGCTAATTCACTACAGTACCCAAGGTGTCTCAATTGGCACTACTATATCCTAAATCCAAACAATTCATAAGTTGCTGGAAAAAATAGATACTCACATTCCAAATTTTCAATATACAGGTTTTCAAATTCCCGCTCTATTTGTCCAAATAGTTCAAGGAGTGTATTCCGGATAGAAGATGGTAGTTTAGAATCCTAGAAAGGAAAATGTCGGGGTTTATATTTTATTTTACATATACTTATGTAGCTACTCTTCAATCATAAACTGATTTTAACAGTTCTCTCTATCTCCCAGCAAGGAGGGAAATTAAAACTACCACTAGAAAAGCAGCTTTGGGCATCATAGAATTATTCGGTTTATATCCTGTTTCTCTTCCAAGGGGCAGAATTCAAATTGCCTTTGGGGTTTTCTTTTTTTTTACTAGTGAAAAATATAAAATCAAAACACAACTCATTACAAAGGTGGAAAAAAAATTACAATACAATGTCAAGTTCAAGAAGAAAGAATACCTTTAGTTGACAAAGTACTTCAGAAGTTGATTGTGCATTAGATTAAGAAGTTATCACAAACTACCTTATTACCAAAGCTTGACACAAACAAACCTTTTAAAACTATTTTTAACATTTACCTAGTTTCGTTACTAATCATAAGTAAGCATGAAGGAAACCGCTTTCTAATCCTCCCCTGCCCAAATATTATTCAAGCATATCCTCTTCACAGAAAGTATTTTGAAGCGAATCCACAGAAGAGGGATGGGTTGGGTTTTCTTTCAGCATCATCAACACAGCAATTCCAAGGCAAAAAAATAAGTACGTAATAAAACCACTAATACAGAATTTATATGATCTGAACTTAATACAGAGCTTGACCACAAGTTTCTATTGGCAACTTATTTAAATTTTATTCATCTGCCTATAAAACAGAGATCAGCACCATATTTTCTCTGAACAAATGCATACCATATCCAAAAGAAGTCAATACTGATTCCTTTTGGGAGTTAAGGGTCTCACTATAGCAATGACTCTGTCAAAAATTGTTGAGCAAACAGTAAGTAAAGAAGAAGATAAGAGACTGCAATACATTGAGAACTTAGTACTAAAAAACAAGTTAAAATTTAAAGCACTCCCTGTGCTGGGAGTACAAATGTTATAGCACAGGACACCACTCAAGCTCGAGTGAACTTTATTATGCAACATAAGTTCAAGGATGGCTATAGATGGTTTCATTCTTAAGTGTTCCAGCAAACCAAACCAAAAGAAATTGGTTCCATTCCGATAAGCTGACTAAATTAAGAAGAAGCAGGTGCACAGCAGCCATCAGAGGGCAGCATGCACCTTTCACCAAGTTAGCATCTAAACAACAAGAATTTAATCTCACTCACATTCCAGTTCATAGTCAATTGTCTTCAGAAACAATCAGAAAACCCTGTCGTGATTGCAACCTTGCAAGTTATTTGTAAACATCAAATTTAAAGTGAAGAGCAAGAGAAATCACTAAGAGCCATGTCGTAGAGCATACATGTTTTGTGCATAATTCAGTTTTACACCACTTTCACCATTACTTTAAGCGTGGCACTGTGCTGAAACAGGCACTGTGCTAAAAGAAATGGTCCTATGCTTCTTCTGTCCTCCTAGGATACTGCCTTCTGCATCTTCACGTGCCTCTCCCTTGAGACAGTACTTTTGTTCACACATCCACAGTTAACCAGAATGTGAAACATATCCAAATTAAATTGAACTTGAAACAAAACTTTAACCAGTTTTGTATACAAATAGTATACAAATTAAACATTATTAAGAGCAGCTTGGAAGTTAGAATAATTACTTCTGACTCAATTACCCAATAATTCCATTCAACAAGGTTATAAAAGTAACTAAGTTGCCCTACAACTTCTGAATCAGAAAAAGAGATGTAGGAACAATTTTCAATCCAATTCTCAGAGCCTGAAAGCATAAGCAAATCTAAACTCATGCTAAAGTAACCAGCATAGTAGAACGTATCCACTTCCATTACTCTCATTACATGGCATCATCTAAATTATCTTATTAAAATACCATGTAATGATTTTATCTGTTTATCTAAAGAAGTACTTACCTAGACCTCATACAATTTAACGCTCCACTATAAAGGGGCGTTAATACTCCCTACTCATTAGACCTGCTAAAGGTCAAAGTTAAATAAGATTATACATAAAATATTTACGCATTACAGCATGACATACTTAGAGTTTGATAAGAAATACTAAAACAGCTTAAAATTTGGGTTTCCCACACACAAGTGACAATATGCCTTGACCTCTCAGCTGCGTTTCACTCCCTTCCTGACATAAGGCTGTAATAGGTCAAATGCATGGGCAGTTTTCTATCAGACCGCTTACATTCTAACTTCTAGATGACTAGAAGCAACAACCTGGGATCTGTTGGTTCCCAGGAAACTAACGCCGTAATTAACTGAACAACAGATTCAATTGAAAAAATATTTCAAAATCAGTCACAATACTGAGAAAACACAAGGTTTTCCCTTCAGAGCAGCTGCAAGGTCCAGGAAGCAAAGTTTCTCATAGCCAATTACCATGAGTATTTCAAAACACTCCTCTGACAAAAATAAAGTTTTGCACCATCTTTGCCGGGCCCACAATTAACACTGACAATCAACTTGACAGTAAATAGTTTTCAAACTGCTATTTGGTCGTCTGGCAGCACCACTTCAGACACATCCTACAGGTGCCTTACCTACAGCCAATCTCAATATTGTCAGGTGAAGAATTCCACACAGCTCCAGACTGCATCCACTACAGAGACTAACAAGACTAAGATAACTACAGAAGTTTGGGGCTGTTGTTCTTTCCCTTAATACACAGGAAACCACACCTTCATTTGAGCAAAATTTAAAAAAAGAAAAAAAAAAGTTAGCTCACACCCCTGTCAAGCCGGCAATATTTGTTTCTTTTGTGGAAAAGAATGCAGAATACCATTCCCATTAAAACCTTCCCTATCGGAGTTGTAATAACAAATAATTTTGGTTTCTTCATAATCCTGGGGTCACAACTACTCCAAGTTCAAATTTCTGTGCATAGAAAACATACCTCATAAAAAAGTTAAGGAAATGACTCAAGCACCAGTGTATTATCTTACCTGCCCTTCCAACATGTCTCTCTGCAGTCCTGCCCGTTCTTGCTCAGAACTGTTGGTTCTTCGGATTGAAAGACTGTGCGATTTACGTTTCTGCTTTGCTTGGCGAGCAGATGCACAACTTCCACTTTCTATTGGCATTACTTCAAAAAACCAGCTTCACAGCAGCTCCTACAATAAACTAAGGACAAGCATTACCTATTACAAATTGTTTTGCCAAACTAACCACAGCTGAAAATTTCTTTCTCCAAATAGAAATACTTAGTTCTACTAGATTTTGGAGTTGTTCAGGTTGTCATTAAACAGAAGGGATTCTTCAAACAACATTAAGTTCAAAATCACATATGCATGTATGTAAATAAAGTGGAATCACTTCTACTTTACTTATTCATTAGCCAACAAAGAACCACAGGGGAAAAATAAATTCCACTACCTTGCTCATTTTGGAGAATATGAGCAGAGACAGCCCCAAAATGCTTCCAGAAAACACCTATTATGCATACTATATTTCACTGAAATGCATGCAAAATTAAAACTCAGCTGGAAAATGAAAGCAAATAGACATGATAATTTAGGGACACTGCCAGGTTAAAAGACGTATCGTGTAACATTAAGTGTTAGTATGCAAAATTTAATTGATGTGCTATTTCACACATAAGCAGAAATTAATTTTAATGTCAGAAGTTCTGAAAACTACTTTCCACCATTTTTGACAGCTCAGTTTCACTTTCTTGATAGCAAAATACCCATGAATTTATAAGAGTGAAGTGTACCTGAAGTTTACCCGTGACTTTATGAGTGAAGTATTGTTGCTGTTGTTAATTCTTGTCAGCTTGTTAAAGCCAAATATGCATTTTAATACCCCTAAAAACACCTGACAGTATCACCAATTAATATTACCATGCATGATCTACTGCTTTCCCCCATTTTAAAAAAAAAATCAAATAATATTTGATTTCTTTCATAAATCTGGAGAATATGTTCTTTACTGTCAAAATCTTATTTTTACAAACATTTCATTACAGGTTTTTTTTTAATTTAAACCTGATATTCAATAGAAATTATTTTTAGTTTCATGGTGTACCAGTTGTTAAACATTTCAAATGTCTTAGGATTGATTACTCAAAATTTTTCAATCATGAACACTGAGAACAAAATAAAAATTCATTCTCCAGCATAAATGACTTCTGAAACAATTACAACTTAAAATAGCCACAATAGTCTGCAGAGAAGTAGGAGAGCAGAGCTGGCAAAGCTAACAAGGCAATTGAGCTTCCTTTAAATAAGCTGATCAGAGAAAATTTAAACCAAACCCAGGACAACTTCCAATTTAAGATCCGCCAACACAAGAGATCTCAAGCTAGGAATGAGCACCATTGCTATTAACAAGAACATTAACCAGTTTGGTGGTTTTGACAAGGTGTTTTCTGCTTTTTAACATATCGTAAAGCCAAGGAAATGTATACCTCACTAAAAACACAGAATGTACCAAAAATAAAAAAGTTTTTAATCTGGTTTGGGTTTTATATCACAAAATGAAAATACATAAAGACACATTTATTTATGCCAAAATGAGATTAGATTTAGTTAAGGTTTTGAGGCCCATCCATCCTCAAATTTTCTCATTAAAAAACATGGTATTTTATTAGGTTTTTGAAAACTCGAGTTCCAGTAACCTGACACCAATTCCATAATGAATCTAAAATAAAATTCAGGTTACACCTATATTTCGTACTGCTTTGAAATGGTTTTGTTCATTTCCTCTGAACTCTGCACGCTCCTCCCCTGCACCTAATCCCATCAGAGCTTTTCATGTGTGATTAATTGGTAGTAACTAATTAGCTATATTCACAAATTAAAGAAGAAAGAAGAGAAAGAATTACCAATGGGTAGTTTACTTGACTAGATTTTTTTTTTTCCCTCTGTGGCTAGATTCACCTACCACAGAAAGACAGGACTGAAGCTTAAAAAAGCCCATCCCACAAACAAGTTACTGCCAGTTTTCTGGGCTTCACTAAGCATCTTCCTGTTCTTGGACATATGGTCAAGAATTAGGAACATTTCCATGTCTTTTCAGAAAATGATCAGATCCCAAACACACATATAATCCCCTCTCTTCCACTCTCCTTCCTATCTCCCTTGGGAACTATCCTTTCAATGGCTTTCAGTTCACTGTTTCGTGCAAGGTTCGGGATTTTAGGGTAGATTCGTTCCAATTTGGGACCCTGCTGGGAGAGAAGAGGGCAGGGAAAAAGGGGACATGGTCAAAATGTTCTGTTGAGGCTCTGGAGTGAGTCCAGAGAAGAGCAACGAAGCTGGGGAAGGGGCTGGAGAACAAGAGGAGTGTCTGAGAGAGCTGGGGGTGTTTATCCTGGAGAAGAGGAGGCTGAGGGGAGACCTCATTGCTCTCTCCAACTGCCTGAAAGGAGGTTGTGGAGAGGAGGGAGCTGGGCTCTTCTCCCAAGGGACAGGGGACAGGGCAAGAGGGAATGGCCTCAAGCTCCACCAGGGGAGGTTCAGGCTGGACATCAGGAAAAAATTTTTCATGGCAAGGGTCCTTGGGTAGAGGCTGCCCAGGGAGGGGGTTGAGTCCCCTTCCCTGGAGGGGTTTAAGGGACGGGTGGATGAGGTGCTGAGGGACACGGGTTAGTGATTGATGGGAATGGTTGGACTCGATGATCCGGTGGGTCTCTTCCAACCTGGTGATTCTATGATTCTATGATTATTTTTTAAGGCCCAAAGCACCAAACCCTGTGTGCACACACACAGATGTGTTGCAGTTTTATACGTGTACATACACATAGTTACATGTAATCACATAGACCAGTTAACATCATTTTACCTAAGCTCTGTGAAAAAAAAATATAAAAAAATCTTATTTCTAATTCCTGCCAGATATGGCTCCTAAGGGGTAGTTCTAAACAGAGATGTTAGCATGGCTTATGCCTTAACTATGTTAACCTCCATTTGCCCTCTGCTGCCAAGCTACTTCATTTTAGTGGCCTTGACCAAAAAATTCCCTTTTCTGGACTGCTTCATGCATTCATAGAATGGTTTAGGTTGGAAAGGACCTTTAAAGGTCAGTTAGTCCAACCTTCCTGCAATGAGCAGGAACATCTTTCAACTCAATCAGATTGCTCAAGGCCTTCTCTAACCTGATCTCAAATGTTTCCAGGAATGGGGCATCTACCACCTCTCTGGGCAACCTGTTCCACTGTTTCACTTCCCTCTCTGTAAAAAAATTCTTCCTTATATCTAGTGTACACCTACCCTCGTTTAGTTTAAAACCATTATCCCGTGTCCTGTCACTACAGGCCCTGGTAAAAAGTTTCTCTCCGTCTTTCTTATAAGCCCCCTTTCTCATAAGCCGCAATAAGGTAGCCCCAGAGACTCCTCCAGCCTGAACAACCTCAACTCTTGGCTTTTCTTCATGGGAGTGACCTTCATCTTCCTGGTCCTCCTCTGGACTCATTCCAACAGGTTCATGTCTTTCTTGTACCACTGGCTACAACTGGCTTTCTGGACTGCAAGCATACAATGCTGCTTCATGCCCAATTTTTCATCCACCACTACCCCCAAGTCTTCTCAGCAGGGCTGCTCTCAATCCTTCACCCTCAAGTCTGTACTGACTTTGGGGACTGTCCAACCCCAAGGTACAGGACCTTACACTTGGCCTTACTGAACTTCATGAGGCTCACATGAGCCTGCTCCTCAATCTTGTCCATGTCCCTCTGGATGGTATTACTTCCCTCAAGCGAATCAACTGTACCAGTCAGTATCAGCATGTACAGATTTTATATCTATACATTCTTGCATGTAGAATTTAAAGGGACACAGTCAAATGGATGAGATTACATTTTTACATAGTGAAATTCTCACATTAACTACACCAAAGTTTCTACTTTCCCAGCTCACAAGCAAACAGAAAATATTGGGTAAGAAACACCTCCACTAATGTATCTACTTGGTAGCAGCACTTCACCTGCAGCCAGTCATCACCAGTAACTGCCCTCTCCTCATGCACCAGCGCAATCACATCACTCATGCACGGTTCCAGAGAGAGCAATCATGCACGCTCTTCCCCGGGCTCTGCAAGAGGGTGCACACAGCCACAGCAAAGCTGAAACCAAAGAAGCAACAAGCAGGCATGTGCATACAGAGGACAGGAAAGAGAAACCAAAGGAGACCAGCTTCACTGCCTTTAATACAATTCTGAATTCCAAACAGCCTTATAAACTTCCAGTAAGGGAGCAATAATTAGAGAGCATTTAGAAACAGGAGGCAAATTCAGCTTTAAAAAAAGTGACAGTGTCCCTTTAAATATTAACTTGACTTTGACAATTTCAGAATTATTTTTACGCTAACTGCTACAGTAAGAAGCCACGGGTTTTCCAAGATAAGATTTCACAAAACATATCCTTGGCAATATGATGCTAAAACAAATAAATAAATAAGGTGCTCATTTCTAGCAGTTACCTGATTCCCCTTATTATGTAAGGTTTTCAAACAATGAAAATTACCTGTCCAGAATATCAGTGTCATGTTACATATCCTATGAAAACCATATTAAATATAGATTAGTGAAACAGTCAGTAGCATACAAACCAGTAAGTCTTTCACATTTCTGATACTTTTGTAGTTAGAACACACTAGACAACAGGAAGGGGGAGCAAAGGATGACACATCAACACAAGTCAAGGCTAAGCAACAAATCACAGTCAAACACCATAAGAAAAAACAGGCCTCAAAATGATCCCCTTGGATTTTGTTAGTGAGATGTAGTTAATCATAACTTCTGAGTGTTACAAATGGGTTGTGAAAAAATAAACTCACTAAATTCATTTCCTTCTCCTTAGTAATTCTGCAAGCAGGATGAAAAATCAACAAGAAGCACAAAAGTCTCATTTCCTGAACCAAATGAAGCTGAATTCACAAAAGCTAAAAATGAGCAATCGAGAATAAAAAAAAAGCTGAACATCAGTACTTTCAAAGGAAGAAAGAGGGGAAAAAAGAAACCCAAAAAAACAGAGAAGAGGGAATTGTGCTATATTACTGAACTATAAGGGTAACAGTTCACAAGTACTGTATTACTAAAAAGTGAGTTTATAAGACATACTGAGTTTTCTGCTCAATCCTTTCAGAAAATGCTACATTTGCATAGTGCTCTTCACACAACTACCTGTCAAAGCCTCAAGAGAATGGCATCAAATTAATTTCTGACAAAGTCAATCAGCAGAAGTAGGGGAGAAAAACGTGTCCTAGAAAACATCCAGACTATAGGTGATTACTACTTTCTGAATGCAAAGATACTCTGGTATTTTAGTTAAGCTGTTTAATTAAATTCATGGCTTATTTTACAGCATGTTAATTTAAAGTTCTACCACCTAACTTTCTGAAATAGATGTTACCATGTATTCAGTCACAGGAAATATTTAATCAGAGCAACAGTAAAGAGCAGATGTGTAACAAATTACTGTTTCATTCGGCTACAATTAAAAAATGGCACAAAAGTGCACACACTGGTCTTTCTAGGCATAAAAATTCACTGAAGCAATCAACTAATTCTACTTGCCTACTCCTTCTATTCTAGAACATGGAAGAAGCAGATTGCTGAAGGGAAAGAATTCCTTGGGTATGCATGCTGCTGGAGCCAGGGAGAAAATCTGTTTTAAGAAGTGTCAAGAGCAGGGACAGAATAGCTACAGTATTGCATTTCCTTTTTTGTTCATTCCAGACAACACAAGCCTAGAAAGGGAAATCATCAGTAAGTTCCAGCAACACCTCTTACCCACCATCTCTCTGCTCCACTTTGTTTAGAGTTTAGAAATAATAACACTTACTATTTAAAGGACTGTTAAAAACAAACAAAACCAAAAACCAGAAACAATTTGTGTGTGCTCTTCAATCTTTTAAGTCTCAGGTCTCTCATTTTCATCCATGGTCTAGAACAAAAATTCAGTGCATACTACATAAGAAACAAAGGCTTTTACAACAGTAATTATTGTCCTGTGCAACATTAAAAACTTAAGATACAAAGATAACAATTAACATTGGGTTTTTTTCCACAAAGCGGGGAGGGAAAGGGGAAAGAGAAGAGAATTATTACAGCTATTAAGTTCTTAATTACATGTAATGCAGTTTGGCATCATTACTCACGAGTTAAGGGAATTTAAGTATCAAAGTATGCCACTACATTCTTTATAAATATGCAAAGAAACCAAGCTTAAATGAGTAAAACTTCCATTTTGAGGTCTTCAGTGAACAATCTGTTTCAAGGATGCTGTACATTCAAGTGCCATTAACTTAATGCAAGCTTCAAGAATACAGCACACATGAGATCAAGCTAAACAGACTTCTTTGAAAGACTAGTTGTTATTCTAAATAAATATTTAGGAAACAAACCATTCCAGGTCATCACAGATGATGCTATAACCACTGGTAAGTGTGCTCAAACCTTATGAAATCCATTCAAGCATTAAAATATTAATTTTTTTTTTCCCTAAATTTAGTGCAGCACTTTCAAACAAAACTGGATCTTCTTCAAAAGGTAAAAGGGGAAAGCATCCATCACTGAAACTGTGACAACCTCCCTCCTACAGACAGCACAATAAAGAAGCTACACCAATGAATTTTAAATAAGTTATACAGCTGGAAAACAATGATAAAAGCATTAACACATTAGCAAGTATCTACTCTGAGCAAGCTTCTAACACCAATGCTGAAGCATAAACCATCCCAGTCTTGCTGCTAGTAAGCTTTCATCTTGCTAATTCAGCTATGTCAGCAAATGCTGCAATCACACCAAAAGGCAGTGCAGACCCAGCCTGTCAAACAGTCTACTAAAGCAAAAAACGACACTTTCAATCATACAGACTTACTTTAACTAATATTAAACAACAATAATTATCAAATTTCAATGACTTCTTTTTTTTAACTTAGGATATAAGTGCCCAGGTCCACCAATAATCATCAGACCAAGACCTGTGAGGTGAAACTGCCCACGCCCTGGAAGCATACAACTTCCCATTGTGATTTGTGCCACCTACACTTGCTTAGCATGCTCTCTGTTCCAACTAGTTTAAATGCTACATGCTACAACATAATCCTACATTTAATACTAGTTACTTACCTACGAGTATGTATAATACCTTATTTTATTAATAGGTATTGATCAGCTGACTTCATTGAAGAGTTCAACGAACAGCAACATATCCAAATAAATTACTTACTACTGGTTAAATCCTATAATATGCTTGAAGGCTACTCTATTTCTTTAGCTGTTTCACAGACATTTTAGCTCCCACTCCTGTATTATCAAACCCCTAATAGCTTAGAAGTAGTCCACATGGATGCACAGGTATGCAAATACCTGACCCTGAGGGTAAGGTATCCTAAGGAAGTTCAAGAGCAAAGGAGGTTTAACCAGGTACTTCTTTAAAAAAGCGCTGTACCACATTCAGAGGCCAGAATCCTACTGTACTAGTCTCTAAACAAACACTATTCAGGTACTTACTACTGATGTACTGGATAAATTAGTGTTATGCTTTTATGCGAGCAGAGTGACTTCTAATGTCATTGCTCTTCATCTGGGAATGTATTACTTGCTAGTAAATTAGAATCTTTTACTGCTTAAGACATCAACAAAAGCAAGTAATTTTGACACTAACTATAATAAACTTAGCAAGCTTTTCTGAAGCACCAATAAATATTCTTTGCATAGCACATTCTTGAAGCATTTCCTCATACAGCCTGCCACAGACAACTATCAAATCTTTCAACAGTACATTTAACAGGACTGCAAGTATCCAGTCCTTCCATCTTGAAACACTGAGACATTCTCAAACTAGTTAGCGGGCATTACTGAAGGATGAGAAAATAACAGATCACTCTGGCTTGTGAGAAGACCATCCTGGTTCCCACTCATTCCTCAGTGGTCATCTTGTAGAATACTAATGAACTACTCCCACAGAGGTCTGAAGTGGTGGCCTCCAAAATAAGACTTTCACCTCACAAGACAAGCTGCTAGTCTTAGCTCCAAGACTAAAAAATTCCAAGATATAAAACAATCCCATATCTTATCTAAAATGCACAAAATGGAATATCACCTAACTTCTCCTTCCTTGACGCTTACTAGTTCTAGCTTGCAATTTCTGGACTCTCTAGATGCAAGCTCTTCTTTTAAGACACCATGACCACACTCATGTTTCTCCCGTGACTGTGCCAATGCTGTCAAGCATTTCAGTCCACACAAACAACTGCATCCTTTAAACAAGTCCTAACTTTAAAAGAAAGACAGTGGAAAGGCATGTTTACATTATAGAGACAGTGTCATTGTAAAAAGTTATCTTTAGACCCAATGTAATAAACCTAGTTTAGGGGCAAATGTACACATAAACAACTGGCATTAAAAATAAAAAAACAAACAAAAAAAACCAACAAAAAAACACACACAGTACAGTGGCCACTGCTTTAAATGCTAATGTTTGGTACAGATATCCTTTCTTAAAATAATTGCCCAGGTCCACAACACACTGAGTTACATTTAAAGTTATTATAACAAGACACGTTAGGGCTGACACACAAGATCTTATCTAACATAAACGACTCATTAGAAAACATACTTGAGGATTCTTGAGGTTACCAGCTCGCTTTCAAAAATAACCCGTAAGAAACGGCAACTGCAGGCTTGCTTGGAAAACAGTTCCAGAAATTTGCTCAAGTAGGAAGATAACTGCTGTGATGTTGCAAAATGGGCGCCTAAATAATAGATGTTTGTATAATTTCAAGGTGTATTCAATGACACTGAATCACTTTCAATAAAGCTGTTCCACCAGTCCTTTACAGAAATCTTCCATGAGTTAATGTTATAGAAAGCATACTTTAAAAATGCTCTAATGAAACAAACTTTGACAAGCAACGAAGCTGCTGAAGGGGCTGGAGAACAGGCCTTATGAGGAACGGCTGAGAGAGCTGGGGGTGTTTAGCCTGGAGGAGGCTGAGGGGAGACCTCAGTGCTCTCTATAACTACCTGAAAGGAGGTTGTAGAGAGGAGGGTGCTGACCTCTTCTCCCAAGTGACAGGGGACAGAACAAGAGGGAATGGCCTCAAGCTCCGCCAGGGGAGATTTAGGCTGGACATTAGGAAAAAATATTTCACAGAAAGGGTCATTGGGCACTGGAACTGGAGGTGTTTAAGGCACGGGTGGACAAGGTGCTACGGAGCATGGTTTAGTGTTTGATAGGAATGGTTGGACTCGATGATCCAGTGGGTCTCTTCCAACCTGGTTACTCTATGATTCTGTGTAACAAGGGATAAAAACACACAGAGAAGCTTCTCTCCTCACAAACAACAAAACGTCCTTGAACAACGGTTCAAGGCTTATCCTGAAAGTCTTCCTCATCTTTGCATGTCACAATTTTTTTATTGATTTCCTTCTGCAAGTGGAACCAAATATCTACTCAACCTGTGCATAAGTTAAGCACATTAATTCTTCCCTCTATTTTTTTTTTCCACCGGTTTTAGCTCAGGAAAAGAGAGAACCAGTGCAAACGGGTCTTTACAGACACAACTTTTAGGCAGTTCGGATAGTTCCAAGCCCTCCTCCCGGTGCCGAAGGCCAGACCGACCCCGTCCCACCACCGACAGCACAGCTGTGCCACGCTCCAGGGAGCTGGGGAGGGTCATTGTCCCTCCGTTTGTACGCGTGTCAGAGGACGTGAGCTCAGTCTATTAACCCAAGAGCAGCCACGCTCGGCTCGTCCCGAGGATAGGGAGAAGGACACAAAGTTAGGGAGCAGCCTCATCGGCGGGAACGGCGGCTTCACCGCCCGCAGACCCGGCACCGACCCCGCCACCTCGGGCTGGCAGCGTTAAAAAAAAAAATCTTAAAAAAAAAAAAAAAGGGAAAGGAAAAAGCATAACCGAGTCACAGGAGAAGAGGAAGCAGGGCTCCCGCTCGGTTATTTCGGGTGCCGAGCCGTTTCGGGCGGAGACGACGGGGACGGGAGAGGAGCCGAGGCCGCTCCCCGGCAGCGCCCGGCGAGGCGGCGGCCCGAGGCTGGGGGAGGGCCCGCACTCACCTGTGAGCCACGGCCGGCGGGCAGGGCGAGGCGGAGGAAGAGAAGGAGGAGAAGGAGAAGATGGAATGAGGCGGCGAGCAGCCCGGCCGCGCTCCGCAGCCTCCGAGCCCCGGCGGCCACATCCGGCGCGGGGCGGAAGCGGTGCAGCCCCCGCCCCGCCGCCCCCGGGCCCTCCCGCCCGCACCCAGGGGGCCGGCGCCGGAGTGGCCCGGGGGGAGGGCTAGGGCGGGCGGCGGGAGCTGCTTCCAGGCGGCATCCCTCGCTGACGGGCACATGTGGGAGTTTTCCCAGGAATCTTATGCGTATTCTGTTGCTTTCCAAGGTCTAGTGAGATGTCCCTGCCCGTGCAGGGGGCTTGGAGCTAGATGATCTTTAAGGTACCTCCCAACCCGAACTACTCTATGATTCTATGATTCATTTTTAATGTTGTCATGAACTTTGCAGCAGCCAAAACTCTTGCTGATGTGGAGGTGGCTGCAGCTCTCTGCCTGACTTGCATTTGAGGTAGGGAGAGACTCCAAACGGAGGCGATTAGAGAACACACATCTCATGGATGCTCAGGGACATGGTTTAGTGGTTGCTAGGAATGGTTGGACTCGATGATCCTGCAGGTCTTTTCCAACCTAGTGATTCTCTGATCTGTTCAGCGCAGATCATCCTTCACACAGGACATTATTGTCTCCAAAGCATGGACAGTGTCTGGAACAACACTGTCTGAAAAAAATAAAAGGCTATCAGAGGACATTCTAACTCCAAAAAATACAATTATTTAGATGAAACTCAACTCTACTTTAGCTCAAAAATATTCCATTTTTTTTTTGTAATTGTAACTACTTCTTGTATCATTTGCACTGGAAAAGCCGAGTCATGTTTCATCCCCGGTGCACTGCCAAGGGAGATGGCACTTCCCCGAGAAAACACCATGGGAATTCCGTATGTTCTAATACAGAACAGCTGGAAAATACCCAGTCTGGACTTCACTGCCTCCACAGAGGATAGGACAGAAGCAGTGAATCAAAGCAAACCACTACGTCCTGCAAGCAGGCTGTTCGCTCTGAAGCTTACAACACATAATTGAAATGTGATTAATTCCTCTGATGATTAACACTTAGAAGAAACCTTCACCTAAAAAATCTTATTCACTGGGGCAGGCTGCAAAAGTCAAAAGAGGCTTCTGCCTAATTATTTTCTCTCTTCCTGCAGATAATCTCGCCGCCCCAGAAGAGGTCTGTGAAAAGGCCACAGAACATGTGCCTCAGAGTCAGGGCTGAAAGTATTACATTTTCTTTTCATGTTCTTCCCAGCTACCAGTATGCCTGACATTCTGTTTTGCCTTCATTTTTCTTTCTTTCTCCTTTTGTGCAGTCATGTCTTAACTACAGGTGTATTAACACCATCAAAACAAGAGTGTTTTACATATTTACTAGCATTATTTTCATCACTGGAGGTCATTCTACAAAATAACCAGCCTAACTGCTTGAGACCTTCCTGTAATTTTAGCCTTTTCCCTTCTTGAAAGCTACCAAAAGGTGAAAGGAAGGGAGCAAAATGAATAGCTAAATGTCTTTAAGGAGAAGGAAAGGTGAAAGACAGAACAGGCAAAAGAAGACGGGCAAAAGGTAGAACAGAGTTGCCTGGGAGGAAGCCTGAACACAACCTTGACCAAATGTCACTGTTTGCCACTTTGAATTCTCTTTGTAGTTGGTGCAGTTGCAGTTAACTCAGCCATCTTGCCAAGTCGTAACTCCAGTCCTTATCTACTCACTTCCTAACTAAAAATTTTTTTAAGCCTTGTTATTCCTACTAAAATTACTTCATCCCAATATTATTCTACTGCATCATAATAGTTTTAGCTGTAAGTATTGCAGAAAAGCAAGAGCACAAGAATCCATTTTCAAAGTTCCCTGGGAAAACACATGGCAACTTTCTTACCCTCTGCAGCAGAGCACTCTCTAGCAGCAGGCAAAACAGAGATCACCATTTTTTTTTTTCTGAAGAAGAAACACAAAACACTGCAATAAGGAAAAGACAGGGGCTTAAACAAGTTTTCCTTATATATAGAGTGATTCCAAACTGAAAATTAACAGGATTTGTATGGATGCAGTTGCTTTTTCTTGAGAAAAGGTCGGCAAGTGGCCCTGTTACTGCTTTGGTTTTGTCATGGGACTACGAGAGTAGCAGGCACTGTGTAATGTTTAGGAATGAGTACAGAACAAAAGCCTGCACCTGGTTTCCACAAGGTACTTGTAAAACAACAAACATAGATAGCAATATAGGAGCCTAGGGAAACGGGGCATCTTATCAACAGCTAAGTAGCTTTTTTTTTGATAGGCACTACAAAAAACAGAATGGTAAAAGTTAGGTTGTGCTGGACAACACCTTCCAGACCTACTTCTGCGCCCATGGGTGGACTTGAGAAGACAAGATGCAAGTCTTGGGAAACCAGCAACAGAACAGATTCACAGCTGAGTCTCCCAAAACAAGATTTTTCCAAACCTGTAGAAGCAGCAGGAAAATGCAGAGCCTCTGTCCAGAGCTCAAACCAAAAGAAAGAAAGAAAAAGGAAAAGTAGATCTATAGGAGAAAATCACTCAAAAGTTATTTTTTCTGTCACACAGTAAACCTAATGGCTCCTTCCTAAAAAAGTGGTTTCCTATATCATTAATCATCACCCTATGCTGTACAAAAACATTTGGAAGCCATCCATCGTAACACTCTTTTTCATCATACTTGAGATAGCAAAACTAAATGCAATCTTACTTATATATTTAGCACACATATTAAATTTGTACTACAAAGCCATCTGTCTGCTCTGGTGCAAGCTGAAGCCAACCCATTTTCCTGAAACAGGCCTTTTGAGAAAGAAGGGTCAAGCAAACAACAGCAGATTAGTTAGGACTGGGAGGTACTTAACTCCCAATTCAGATAAAATTCAGGCTGTTGTTTGCTCTACATAGGTGTGTAACACTTAGACAAACATTTTCTGAAGAACTATGACTCCACGGTAGGAAGAGACTTCCAAGACGGATTCTTCAGGGAGACCAGGAATGAGGATAGCTCTAGAGCTGGGAGAGTAAAGTGGAAGGCTTAAACATCAGCAAGTAAACAAGAAGTGTAAAAAAAGGTGGACTGCATGAGAAGGCTGAGGAGAAAAAAAAAAAACAACAAACCAAAACAAAAAAAACCACCATTAATTTCCTTAGCAAAGCTGAAAACTGAGAAGGGGCTTATCTCTAGAGTCTATGCATTCTAAGTTGTGTTAAATCTCAGGTTTGTTCAGCATTTACTTCATCCTGTCGTTTACCATCTTCTTGTTTAAGTTGATGGAAAATTAAAATGTTTTCCTCCAGCTTGGTTGGGGCTGCATTTCCCTTTATCTTAGTAGGTTGCAAAACTCTGTCAGTGATTTGCAGCTGGCTGGATTTTCAGGTGAAATGAGAGACTTCCTAGTGGTGACAAGAAGCTGCTTTTCCCTTGTTTACAGTAGTGTTTGCAAACAGTCAGCAGACTTCAAGAGATGCATAAATTAAATCATTTCTCAAAGGCACATATATGTCACTTCGGGCATCTTTCTTTCACAGGGGATTGATAAAAATTCTGAGGTTTCAATGAGATGCACACCATTACAAAAATGGTTCTTTGACGGTACAGGGCGAGTCTGGAGGGGAGTGAGAGGAAAAGTGATACAGGTGACATGAAACACCTGATCCTGAAAGTGTCATTAGTTAAAGGCCTGGGAGGTGTCTCCCTTGTGAGGTTTGTGAAAAGGGTTTATTTTGTCACTTTCTTCCTTTTTGGCTGCTTTTTTTACTTCTCATTATCCACCAAGACTTGTCAGGCACGGTGCTCACCTACATTGTTCCAGGTGAAGTGCTTTGTTTGCAGAACACGAGAACTACAGTTGCTTCTGACAGTCAGGTTCTACAGTGTCTATATACTTGTTCTCAATAGTTATTACTAGGAGAAAAAAATCGCTTCTCTTTGCCATTATCTGTAGAGAACGTTTGTCTGGTGTCCCTCTGCTGCAGAGCTGGAACATCACTGTTTACATCTGCTCATCAATGTACGTCATGCATCAGACCCCATCTCTGCCTTTAGAGCAGAAGTTTCTGTTCCAACAGAACTTCACTCTCAGGGGGCTTGGTTGGTCACTGTTCTCTTCATATGTGATGCTGGTTTGTATGTCCATCTCATTACTTAAAAAGTATTTTTGAGAGCTTTGTGTAGCTTGTATTTCTTTACAGTAGGAAAATGGTAGAAGAAAACTTTGATAGCTTTTTTTTCATCTGGAACAATGAAACTAATAAGCAATCGATATGCTGAAGGATGTTCTCAGTATTTCTGCAAAGTTCAATGTCCAGTTACTGTGTTTTCATGCTAAACAGCAACTCAGAATAAAAAGTAATCTGTGTACATATCAGTCCTTTCTGAGAGTGCATATTTATTATTAATATTCTTGTGATAATATTACAGTTACTATATATTAATGATTAACACAATATTACCATTCTTTTTTTTTTTTCACTGATGCTTTCTGCTGCTGTCTAGCGGATTCCCCTCAAACCACCTCCTGCCCTTACTCTCCCTTCATCGAGCTCTGCACAGGGGATCCCCTGCAAAATACCTCCCTTGTAAGTTATTAACTGCCAGTTTGAACATTTTGTTCTGCTACTGCTATCTCTAAATGAAAGGCCATCTGTGCTGGTCACGGGAAAAATAGAAACAAACCAGACTGAAATGCTGGACTGCGAGCTGAGAGGCAAGCAGAAGGAGTGATGTCTTCAAGACAACATATGAAACATCACTTCTGGGCCTTATGGAATCCAACTGTAAATCCAAATCCATGGACAGACAACAAACCAACAAAAGAAGGCGTGCTCAGAAGGTACTGAAAAATGGTGGTGTGAAGTTTCTAGGAGTTACGGCTTTAAACTAAGGGAGGCAAGGATTAAAGTTTTACTAAAGGACGGAAGATTTAGACTGGATATAAGGAATAAATTTTTTACAATGAGTGTGGTAAAATACTAGCACAGGTTGCCCAGGGAAGTAGTGGAAGCCCCATCCCTGGAAACATTCAGGTTTGATGGGGCTCTGAGCACCCTGGTTGAGTCAAAGATGTCCCTGCTTCTGCAGGGACTAGATGACCTGTAAAGGTCCATTCCAGTCTGGGTATCTGTGCATATCTGCAGCTACACCATCTGAACAATTCATCTTGACATCTTGCCTATGCTTGATTCCAATCTAGAAATTGGGTGCTTCTTTCTCTGCCCCTTAAGAACTTAATGAACTATTTCAGAGCTTGACTGACACGCTACAGTCCTCCACAAACTGTAGCTGCCAGTGAAGGACGGACACCTGTCCAAGATTAGTTGTGCTGCAGAGACTGTCAAAATGGCCTGCATCTCTGCAGCCTCATGGTTATGCCACCGGCACGGCTATTTACATGAGACTTAGCTGAAGTTACAAAAATAATTCTACTTTGCAATAAGGAAACCAGAACATTCATCTGCCTGGAAGAGTGCTCCCAGAAACGATCAGGAATTCCATCCTGGAACTGCCTGCCACAAACAGAGGTGCTCTTAGAATCATAGAATCACTAGGTTGGAAAGGACCCACAAGATCATCGAGTCCACTCAGTCATCAATCACTAAAACATGCCCCTCAGCACCTCGTCCACCCATGCCTTAAACACCTCCAGGGAAGGTGGATCAACCACCTCCCTGGGTAGCCTGTTCCAGTGCCCAATGACCCTTTCTGTGAAATTTTTTTCCTGATGTCAAGCCTGAACCTCCCCTGGTGGAGCTTGAGGCCATTCCCTCTTGTCCTGTCCCCTGTCACTTGGGAGTAGAGCCCAGCTCCCTCCTCTCTACAACCTCCTTTCAGGTAGTTGTAGAGAGCAATGAAATCTCCCCTCAGCCTCGTCTTCTCCAGGCTAAAAATAACCCCAGCTCTCTCAGCCGCTCCTCATAAGGCCTGTTCTCCAGCCCCTTCACCAGCTTTGTTGCTCTTCTCTGGACTCGCTCCAGAGCCTCAACAACCTTCTTGTGGTGAGGGGCCCAAAACTGAACACAGGACTCGACTCTTGTCGGAGGTGGCGCTGCGATGAGGTCCTTTAGTTTTCGTGGCTGCGTGAGAGGACAAGCAGCAGCAGCACTTTGTGTCAGAAGCACTCAAACCTCCCCACCACTAAGAGAAGACGGAGCCGCCTTCCACCTTTACAATCGACAACACCACGTTGCCAGGCGCCCTGCTGCCCAGCCGGAGGCCTGCAGGCCCCGCCCATCGGCGCCCGCCCCCGCCCCAGCGCCGCCCGCTTTCCCCTCTCCCATTGGCTGCGCCGTCTCTATCCTCGCTCCTCATTGGTCGGTGCCCCCACCAGCCGCCGCTATTCTCGCTCTTCATTGGTCGACGCTTCCCGCGCCGCGATTGGCTGCGCTGCCTCAATGCTCTCTTCTCATTGGTCGGCCCTCCGCCAGTCGTGCCGCGATTGGCTGCGCCCCGCCGCGCGTTAGCCCCGCCCCCTGAGGCGATGGGGCGATGCGGTGACGTCGGCGGCGTGCGGCGCCGCCATTGGCGTGATGCGGGGCCGCGCGATGTGGCGGGGGCTGCGCTGCGCCCTGAGCCGGCGCCGCCGCGGAGCCGCCGGGCCGTGCTGCGCGGGGGAGGCCGCGGCGGGGAGGTGAGCGGCGGGAGCGGCGGGGACGGGGGGGAGCGGGGGAAGCCCCCGGGGCTGCGTGTCTCGGTCGGGAAAGCCGGGCGCTGTGGGGGTGAGGGGGCGCGCGGTGCCTGGCGTCGTGACAGCCCCGGTGCGGAGCCCCCAGGGCTGGGAGGTGAGGCGAGGCTGCCCTGGGTGGGCTGGGAACTGCCTTCCGACACCAAATTATATCAAAATCTGGAAGAGAAAACTTGAAGGAGAGTGTAACCCGTATGCACTGGGACTGGAAAAGAGCTGCTGAGTTGGTGATAGTGACTTCGAGGAGCTTCAGTAAATCCAGATCTGGTTCTACTGGGCTTTTAACCTTTGGGGGTTTTCAGATCCCTAGGAAGAGGGTAACAAAATAAAATAATGTAAGAAATACCTGAAATCAGCTAGGTAAACTGTTCTGAATCCTTTTACGCAAAATACACGCTGGAGCACATGAGGCGCTGGCTAATGCTTCTATGTTCTATGCTCTCTACAAGTGCCTAAAAGGAGATTGTACAGAGGTGGGTGTTGTCCTGTCACTTGGGAAAATGGCCTTAAACTGAGTCAGGGGAAGCTTAGATTGGTGGTGGTTGGGTCACCATCCCTGGAAGTGTTTAAAAGGTGCATACATGAGGTGCTTGGGGATACGATTTAGTAGTGGACAGGTATGGTTGGAGTTGATGATCTTAAAGGTCTTTTCCAACCTAATGATTCTATACCACCAGCCCATCCAAATGTTACACTTCGCGCATCTGCCCTGCAGCATCGAGTGTCAGAGAAACAAAAAGGAAATCTTTGAAGTGCCTACACATCACATTGCAATGTTTGGTGTTGTGGGTATGAAGTTTCAGAAATTGAAAAGCATGTAAAACCCTCAAAATGTAATAGGTGTGCACAATTTACACCGTGTCAGAAATGTAGCCATTTGATTATTTGTCATACTCTGCACAGAACTTTACTGGTGCTGCAGTTACTGAATTCCTCTTCTCCTTGAGTTCTTTTTTCAGTAGAACGTACGCTACCATCACAATGCCCGAGGTAAACACAGACCACCTGGATGAGCAGCAGGTGCAGCTCTTGGCAGAGATGTGCATCCTGATCGATGAAAATGATAATAAGATTGGAGCAGATACCAAGAAAAACTGTCACTTGAATGAAAACATTGATAAAGGTATAGCTTCCTTACCTTCTAATTGAACCAGTAAGTTGGTTGAATATTTTCAGAAACATAGTCAAAATTAAATTGAAGCCTTAATCTCATGTTAGTGTTGATCAAATCAAAGCAAGTATTTCCCCACACCCCCTCCTCCCCAACTTACAATAACTAGCTTAAAAAATAGTGCAGTGTAGAAAAACACATGGTTGGAGGCAGTAACAGAGGACAGAGATGTGTGATTGTGGATGCATGCTGTATGTCTTGATAAATATTTCTCATCACATTTTGATGGTGAAATAGTAGTGTTTTTCTACTATAGATGCCTGTTTCTGTTTCTGAAGTATGCCACTTGCTTCTTTGCTGAGTTAAGAGATTTGGACTTTCAAGTAGTTCACACAGAGTTCTATTTCAAATACTGCTAATAGAAAAGTTTTTGTGACTGCTGTCCTTCTAACTGATTGTGGGTTTTATGTAAGGTTGCTCAGATTCATGACTCTCTCACAGTAGCTTTGTGACCTCCTTTTCTGTACTCAGGGGAAGCATCTTCCTGAAGAGCCAGGAATAACAAAAACTCAGACAACAGTAATTGTACTGTTCTTAAGGGAGCCTGTTTCCCATTGTACTTTCACAATTCCTGAAGCATCTTGAAATTCCATACAGTTTTTTAGTATTTTTTCAGTAATCTCTTTTTCATAGGAAATTTATGGACGTTGAGCCCTCCTTAGAAACTTGTCTGAATATGCTTCTTCTGAATGGAGAACTGACTGAGTTTACCAGAACTGTTATGTTGCATTGTTGTTCTGAGCACTTTTCTAATTTCATAATGTTTGCATAAGCTGACAGAGAAACCTAAATAATAACTCCTGAGGGTTTTTTTATCAGATCCTTGTTGGTTTTAACATATATGAATTCTAAATTAGAGTACCAAAAAATGACGTCGTTCTAAGCACTTAAACTGTCTTCGTGTTTTTTCCCTCCTCTGTTAAATAAACCTTTGTGTTTCTTTTATTTACAGGTTTACTGCACCGAGCTTTCAGTGTTTTCTTATTTAATACAGAAAATAAACTGTTGCTGCAGCAGAGGTCAAATGCAAAAATTACATTTCCAGGTTAGTACTGAAACACACTGTATTTATAAAAATGTTTTATTTAAATCAATATTTTAAAAATATGCCAGTCTAATCTTGCAGTATAACTCATTCTGGGGTTTCAGAATTTCCTGCTTTGGACAGGAGATGCTTCTAAATACTTGTAAAAGTTCAAGACATACTTGACTTTTGTGAATGAGTAAGGTAATGGGAACGATAGGTTATTGTTATATAGTTCTGCAGAAAGGATTGTTCCCTGATGTTTCATCCTGTCTATGCAAGTGCAGAGTGTGTGTTGTTTACCTTCTCTGCTGCAAGTTGAAGAAATTGCTATGGTAGCTGTGGAAAATGTTCTCATTCCACTAGTAAAGACACATAGTTGACATGTAGCAGAGCCCTACTGCTGGGAAGCAGTTGCACTGTCCTTCATTGGGTTATGTGGTTTTGTATCTGTGCATGTCTTAACAAACAATATTTAAGTATGGAAGAGGTGAGACTGTGTCGAAACTATATGGTGCATGATTTTTGAAGATTCCTGAGCTACTACTATCAAATGCAAATTGGGAGGCATAAAATAAGAAGTGCAATGAAAGAAGAATAGCATACAGGAGTCATATTGGAGGAAGCATAATGCTGTCTGTTTCGCAACGAAACAGATGAAAAACAAATTCAAGAGTTTCTAACCCTCTTAAACTTTAGGAAGAAAGATCTGTATTCCTTCCAAGGCAATCTTCACTTTAGAGATTGTTGCGTAACTTTTTCCTTGACTGCTAACTAATCAAAATGCCCAAATGTAGTTTGTAGGTAATCTGATACTATTTTAGATGCCTTTGAGCTTGATTTTTACAGATTAAAGGTTGGCCAGTCACAGTTATTCTACATAACTAACACATAATTTTTAGTATATTTGAAATGGAGTATAGTGGGTCTGTCCTTTAAACACAAGCATAAACTGCTTATTTACTTCTACCTGCTGTCAGCTGGTTTTGAAGCTCTGGGAATATTTCCAATATTCTGTTGCATATAAACTCCCAGAAGTAATTTTAATTAGCATTTGCGGGATAAACAAGGTCTTTATAAATTGGCTGCCTAAGTCGATGCTGCTTCGGCTATGAAAATGCAGTGTATATCAGACACTAACCTGCAAAGCAGTACTTGGTAGAGGCAAATCCCAGTCCCAACTACAAAGGAAAATAAGAGGTGAAAGTATCCACCTTCCTTCTCTGCAAGACAGAAATAAAGTTATGATGTGTTGAATAACTGCCCTGGTTTTTTTTTGGTTTTTTTTTGGTGGGTTTGGGTTCCACCCCCCACCAAAGTTTTGTATGTGTCAGAAATATACTAATACAAACTTCTTGCAGATTGCTTTACCAACACTTGTTGCAGTCATCCTTTAAGCCATGCACTAGAACTGGAAGAAAATGATGCCATTGGTGTTCGGCGAGCAGCACAGAGACGACTGAAAGCAGAGTTTGGAATTCCCATGGAGCAGGTAAAGGAATAAAGGAGAAGCAGGAATTCTTGCCAGTGTTTGCCAGTTCACAGCCTAACTGCATCTGGCAGATGTAGAGAACTTGGTGAATTTGAGACTTCTTCATCTATATGCCAGAGTTTCAAATGCTGATATTGTGAAATGGGATTTTAGAATATTGCAGTGTGCAAATTAAATGTGAGCCAAAGCATAAATTGCACAGTAATGAAGGACTGCATTGCTTCAGGTCTGACTGCGGCTGCCTACGTGTTTTCCAGCTGGCAGGCTGTCCTGCCTAGGGGAGGGCAATGTGCCGCCTTCCCAGGCCGATGGAAGAGCGCAGTATGTGTTCTGTACAACTGGAGCTCTTGGAGGGCACCACTGTGAGCTGCTGTCCATGTACAAGTTCCTCTGCAATCCCAAGTTTCATATGGGAAGTGGGTGGCCTGGGTGCTCAGTGTTTCTTCCAGAGCAATTACACATCATGCTTCTGGTTCCTTCTTTTCTGGTGGCAGTTTGGCAGTGCACACAGAGCAAGATGAAGCTGCCTGAATTATGCTTATGGTAGAAATCCCTTTCCACATCGTGTACTTAATAACGTTTGTGTCATTGGACATGGGAGAAGCAGTGTGCTACTAAGAAACACGATGGTTAGGTTGTCCATGGAATTAGTTACCTGGTCTGCCATTTGCACAGATCAGGGTTACACGTGGTCTGGTCTGGCAGTGTGTGATTCTGACCTTCGCTTTAAGTAGCTGTCAAGTCTTTTCCTTGGGAGGTAAGGGTCAGGTGCGTGTTGGTGTTCACCAGTGCTGCAGTAAGTGCATAAGATCTGGTAAACATCTAACAACTTACTGTATAGAAGAAATCCACTCAATAGAGTGAGCCTGACTAGAGAAATGTTGTGCAATTCACATCTTCGAAGTACAATGAAAATATTTTTTCATAGTAATTCCTTGTGAAGCAGTGCATTGCAATTGTACACTTAGGGAGGAAATAATTTTTAAGGAAGAGGGTAATACCTGATAATTATTCTGTAATTCCTAGCAGTACAGTTACTCTGGTTTGGCACCAATTCTGACAAGTGTTTTCATTGTAGGTAACTCCAGAAGAAATCTCCTATCTGACACGAATTCATTACAAGGCCAAGTCTGATGGGATCTGGGGTGAACATGAGATAGACTATATCTTATTCGTGCAGAAGGATGTAACGCTGAATCCTGATCCAAATGAGATCCAGAGCTACTGCTACGTGACACAGAAAGAACTGAAGCAGCTCTTAGACAAAGCCTCCAAGAATGAAATTAAGATTACTCCATGGTTTAAACTAATTGCAGAGACCTTTCTTTTTAAGTGGTGGGATAACTTATCTAACTTGAACAAATTTGTTGATCATGAAAAAATACACAGAATGTAAATAGCTGGGGTAAAAGGTGCTGAAAGCTAGCAGTGATGTGCTGTGTCATTAACACTGTGGTAACTTGTGACTTCAGTGCAGAAAAGGGATCTACCTGGAACATGTTTAACAAATAACCTTATACAGAGGTGGTTATAGCTGATGTTTTTACTTCTCTCTTCACCTCCTTTTCTCCCCAGCCCTGTTTCTCTTGGGTGAGTTAAGCTTAATCTCATGTAAAATGGGTAGCACTACCATAAAAAACCACCTGGGTTTATCTTTCTCTGTTACTTCATGTGATATGAAAGATCCTCAGCTCCTGTGTGCCCAGTTTGCCCTTACGTCCTTGCATAACACAGGCTGCAGGGGAGTTTGGGTGCCTTCTGTCCAGCTCATTCGGGAGAGCTGGTGCATTCCCAACTTCATATGACTATGCCTTCTGAAATGGCGATTACAAAAGAATTTGAGTTTTGCGTTGATGTTGAGAAGACTACTAGCCCGAAGAAAAAAAAAATTAATTCAAAGTAATTGGGATGATTGTAATTGCAGAAAGCAAATCTCTGCAGTTACTGTACTCTGTAATTAACCAAACACTGAAAAGCTTAAGTAATTGGATTGTCAGTGTGGATTGTTTCACTCTGAAGTGCTGCAATATGTCTTGGCTTTAGATAATAAATATTGGTGGGTTTGTCTGTTTGGTTTTTTTTTCCCCCCCTCACCACACTCCTCTAGTTAGTGGATGGCAGAGTCCTGGGCGTCTCTTAACAAAACAAAGCAGGGTGGGGGTGCTACCCCAGCTGTAAACGGTGCCAGTCTAATAGAGGAAGTGGCCTGTCTTTGGAGAAGGGATATGTATTCAATGACTCTTCTCCGTCCTCCAGAAAACAAATGCAGCTTGATGCAAGCCTTTTTGTCTTTTTTCCTGCAACATCTACTGTAACTCATTCACAGAGAACTCAACCCCTTGAACTTCAAAATTCTAGATGGACAATTTATAGGCTTGCACTAGGTCTTGATTTCAGTTAATGAGAAATTGCATCAGTGTGCAAGAGTTAATCATTTCTGATTTTGCAGCCAGTTGCCTGCAATGAGAGTAAAAGGGAAGGCTCTTTTTATTAAGACAAATAATGAAGGGTATCTCGGTTTGAATTAAGGATTTTGGGGATGTTCTTTCTTCCCCCCCCAAAAGCACTTTACTGTAATTTCTTTTGTTAGCAGACTACTCTTTTGGGTGTTTTCTCTTAACTTTTCGCAGAGGGGTCTTGATGATGCCAGGATGTTGTTTATGCCACTTGTCCTTGCATGTAAACCATGGATGTAAGGTAATCTGTGTCTGGTTTCAAGGCAAAACTATATTTTTCCAATGGTTAACATGTTTCTCACCCCAGTTGTGACTACAGCACTGAAGCTTCTATGTGACAGAATCTCTAGTGTTTCAACAGGGAGAGGTTTTAGAGCCAAGTTTGTTGTTTGTTGTATGTTGACCTGATTTGATGCATTTTAGAGAAGCAAGTAATAGTGTGGAGGAACAGTAATGCAATGTAACTCAGTGCATCAGCCATGTTACTCAAGTCATGTATCAGTGTACTTTTCAACTACTTGGAGTACTTTTAAATAAAAGATAAGAGTATGATTAAAATACCTAACCTAAAACTATTGCCTGTTTTCTTTTCAGACTTTGAGCCACATGAAGAATAATCTCTGTCATTACTGCACTATAAACAACACCCTGCTTATTAACCATCACTGAAGCAATGTGATTGGGGGTAGCAGGGCATAAATTTATTTTAACAATGCTCTGCTTTCCTAGATCCTAGGGCCAGCTTGGAGCAAATGCTGACAAAGCAGATCCTTTTAGTAGAAATAATGTGCATAAAGAAGCAGAAGGCCAAGTTTTGCTGAATGTTTTTTTCCCAAGTCCTTTAAGCATTTTGACATTAGTCTCTCTTGCCATTGAACTTCCTTGCAGCAGTAGTGTTTTTAATGCTGAATTATTACATGGGGTAGATGAGGGAAACAATATGGATTTAAACATAATGCTCCTATATGCTAAAACTTGACACCTGAACATTCTTCTTACCCTGTTGTATTTAAAGACAGTTTTAAAATGATAATAATTAAGGAATTCTTCATACTGTTTTGGGGGGTTGTGTGGATGGCTGGGTTTTTTTTAACATGCATATTTCATTAGATCCCAGTTTAATCTTTAAACTGTGCATTTTAAATATATTGTTCAGACAACACATTTATAATGCATAATTTTACCAGCCTATAGGTAATTCCTACCTTGTTTTTGACCAACTAAGGATGCTGGGTCAGGGGAGCCCCCACTTTCAATACAGGCTGGGGGATGAAGGGATTGAGAGCAACACTGCGCAGAAGAAGTTGGGGGTACTGGTGGATGAAAAGCTGGTCATGAGCCAGCATGGGGGGCTCACAGCTCCCACTGGTACTGACTAATTTCTCATAGTATTACTTGGAGCTGCAAGATCAAAGTATTACAACTTTCCTTCTCTGAGCTTCAAGTATTCCAACCACTAACACAAACCACCTACTTTTTAAACACTCTGTATTACTAAAAAGGAAGACAGGACAAGAAATCAGTTTTAATAAACTTACTTCTCATCAGTTTTAATTCAAAAGAATGCTTATCTTCTCTGTGTTTTACCAGATTTTCTCTTTCCAGTCAGCAGATGTTTCGGTCTCAGGTCAAATATGTGTCTATCCGCCTCTCCTTTCCTGCCCAGGCGATTCATTTTCTTTTGAGCTTTCTTTGCCATAGTCTTGACCTTCTTCACCATCTATTTAAAAGCAAACAATCATGCAGAGTGAATTCCTCAATAACTCATGTAACTCACTTTACCTTTTAAAAAAACACTTAAGTGAGGTGATTTTAACAAGGACATTAACAAACACCCAACATGTGCCACCATCTGCAACTCTACAACAGTATCATCGCAAATGACACTAATCCTTAGCAAAACTATAATTTTCCCATACACTAACAATATGATTACTCTATCCCTGAAATTCTTAAATTATTAGAGGTGCAACTCCACAGTTTGTAGAACTCTTCGTTTATACTTGCATTTAGAAAAAAATGGAAAATGTACTTTCTTAGTCTGCACCATTATGGTTTGTTAGTAAGAATGAACTAGACAGGCGTTTTTGAAGTAAAGAGAATTCAAAAGAACAGATGATGCAGCTGCAAAGAGAAGAAAGATGAACTCTGGACAAACATAACCAGCCTAGTATGAAGTTGCCCAGAAGCTGGTTTAAGTTCAATCATGCTGTTTTAATTGCTACAAAGGTAAATAACTTCAACAAACCTTTTCATCACGAAGACCAGAAACATCCCGTGGTGTGCGAGAGGAGCTGCGACTGCGTGCCACAGATTTAGGGGTTTCAGACTCATCACGCTTACGTTTCCTTGTAACGCTGCGGGACCTTCTTACATAATGTGCCTGAAATTCAAAACATCATTTTAATTAGGAAACCCAGAAACTATCAGCTCAGACATGCTCCATTTCTAATTAGATAAATATGAAAAAACAGGAAGTGGACTGCTTGGATACATTGCATTGGTTATTCCAATATAACACAAAGGCCTTGTCAACTGCTGGCCACTGCCTTCTGTCCTACATTAATATTCAAATTCAGTAAACATTCATGTGTTCTTTTCACAACTATTATCTCCAGTGTTCTGTTTTTTCTCTGAGTAGATTCATAAGTAATGGATATAAAGACACAGACAACTAATGAACAGCAATACTGAAGCAATAGCAAAATAGCAATGAAGAAACTCACTCTGATTCATATCCTGATTACAGGACAAAGCCCTAAAGAATATCAGACATTAAGATTTATTTTTCCTACATCATACGTATTAAACTCTTTCTCACTGAGATCGCTCCTGCATCAACATGGCATGTCACCTCAGCTCTAAGAAGCGTAACACTAACTTCAGATGTGTGGTGTTGATATTCCTTGTTTCCTAGCTCCTTGTTTAGTGAAAGAATTTGAGGTCTCAGCATCTAGATAGCCATAATACTGCTGGATTTGCTGTACAATATGGCATTTAAAAAAAAAAATCTGATAAAATGGAATGTATCCCAAAGGCAAATTTATATTTGAAGTACTTTAGCTGCCCTACATCTAAAGATGCCGGCTGCCCTCAAAAAATTCAATTACAATTCACAGAATTAATGAACTGTAAAAAGATAAGCCTGACCTGTTGTTATTACTATTTCTGACACAGTAGTGTCTCATCCAACAAGGCAGACTTGAATATTAGGTACACTTAGCCAAAACTTCATTCTTGAATCCTACACAAATTCCAAAAGAGTTCTAATAGAAAGCAGTACATAAACATATGTACTGATAAATGTTAGTTTCATGTTTTTCAGCCCACCCAACATGTTTTGAGCACATTGCTCATAAATGCCAGTATCAACTGCCTCAACTCAGTTTCCAATTTTCTCCTTAATAGATCCCACCACTCTATTATGCCATCTATAGTATGTATTTCATATGAGCTCAAAGAAATTAAGCATGTAATGAAATTGATCTCTTTTAGATAAATATGGGTTTTCATTAGCAAAAACTTACATCATCTTTATTAGTCATGTCAAGTCCAAGATCAGTCATTTCCTTCTCTAGCACCTTCCGCTGGACCTGAAAAAAGACAGTTAAGAAAGGTTTTATCTCATTTTTTTTCTTAAAATGCCACCATAAACCCATTATATGCACTACTTTCCTTTGGCACACCCCACAGATAACGAAAGTCATAACTTCACATTTCCCTTATTGCAACATAATTCTCTTCGCCCATAAGTCCTTCTTCATAGGACTGCAATGTTCCAGCACTCACCAAAGTTTGCCTTTTTGGGAGGAAGGTGCCAAAAGAGGTACTTCAGTCAGAAACGTTTCCTTCTTTCCCAGTAGGCACACACTTTGAGGACGATAAGGAGTAGAGGGGGCAAAACTAGCAAGATTCATTTTCTCAAAATGTCTAGTTACCAGTTTGTTATTCTGCAATCGTCCTGGACCAGTCACAGAGATTTTGACATTAGGAAGTGTGATACCTAGCTTCCACATGAAATATATACAATCTTTTCCAGCACAGGAAGAGCTCCATAAAATCAAAATGATACAAAACTTAAGTAAATTAAGTAAATTCTCCTAATTCTTTGCATTTAAAACATTGATTAAAAAAACCCAACTCAGCAATCCAATGAAACAAGCTAAACTGTATTCTTAAAAAATTCTTCTGCAATATATCTGAAATTTTACAAAAGAATCACTTGCGTGACACAAACCAAAAAGGGCAACTATCACTCATTTGTTTCGACCTCTGCAGCTACATAGTGACCAGAACTCCCAGGACCACTGAAGGAAGCAAGCACCAAGAGAGAGGGCCAAACGTGGGAAAAAACAATCAGTTCTGCTGCCTGATATTGTTTTGTGTTTTGCATTAAGTTATTATATATCATATTTTACTACAGAATATGTTCTATACTTGCCTTTTTAGCTGTTCTAGGCATTCTCGGACCTCGAGTATCTTTTTCCTTTGACTGCAGGATTTTCAGTTTCTTCTTTTCTCGGATCTGCTTTGCCAGCTGTCGGATTTCCATCATTTCTTCATCTTCACTTTCTGGTTCACTGTCATATTCTCCAGCAGCTTCTCTCAGCTCCTCTTCTTTCTCCAATTCTTCCAGTTTCTTATATTTTGAAGAGATGAAATGAAGATTCTCATAACATCTTTGACCTACTATCCTTAACATTACATTTTTGCATGGCCCCAGGCCCTGACAGCATCCAGACCCTTCAAAGCAGGAACCATATTCCTTGATAATGACCCCTCCAGCCACACTTAACACAGCTGACAATACAGATTACTGTGAACCTATGAGGTACACTACTACGCAGTCTTACTTGATCATACTGCTTTACAATTTGGGTGTATTTGCATGACTGCCCCAAAGCTGCCCACTGCATGAATGCAGATGTACTCTACTGTGAACTGTGCTAGCTGTGGCGTTTCTGGAAACACACTCTTGAAAAAAACCTTCCCTTTCTACATCTTGCACGAGTCTGAAACACCAGAGAAATTCAGATGAACCCAACTGCATAACCACCAGACTCCACAGTCCACACCCATTACTTCTCCATAACAATCAGCAAGAAACAAGAGCAGCACTTGTTATTAAAGAAAAATGTTATAAATTGAGAATTCAATCTGTTTCCTTTAACATCATATTCCGGTAGACATAAATTCGATGAGTGAAGTGCATATTATTAATAATACATAAACTTTTAGAAACATTCCTTCTGGCTGCAGGCAAAGAATGAAGAAATATAACTTCTGCAAATCTCATGTTTTAGGACAGAAAAGATAAGATCACCATCATTCTGACAACATAGAGCAATTTTCCATTCTTCTGAAGTCTGTCCTTGGTGATTCAGAAAACAGTGTCTTTTCCCACGGCAAGTGCAGACAGTGCTAAATAACATGTTCTCATGACATACTGTTTCTAATCAACAAATACAGTAATTTACACTAATCAAATAAAGGGATAAAGAGGCAAGAACAGTGTAAAAAGAAAAATGGAAAACTTACTTTCATTATATCTGGATCAATGTAGTCAAGTATATTATGACCTTCCCATATCTCTGGTATCTTATCATATTTTTCAGATGAATTCATTAAGTCCCAGTATTCTTAAAAACAGGACAAAGTTAATAGACAAAAGTAATTCCAAAGAATGTTCAATGACAGAAAACAACACTCAGATCACAGTTAAAATAAAAGTGCCATATCCCAAAGAGGCAAGAATTTGGTAGCATCTCTGACATATTCACAAATACTTCTGATCTCCTTTCTACTGCTAAATATTGTTCAACAATGACAGGATGCACTGCCAAGCCATAATAAGCAACAGATATCCAGCTGAAACAGAATACACGGTCTCTCTTACACTGATACTTTGCTTAACAAAGACAGCATCAAGAATTAACAAGGTAGTACAACATAAAATGGAAGGGAAAAAACAGTCGAATCATCAGACCAGTCATTATATGTCTGTGACTCTAATAAAAGTGGGAAGAATTGAGTGACATTACGAAACAAGGAACGGTCGCTGAAAATCACCAGTTCTGGAACAGAAGTAAAGGACAGCATACAATAAAATGGTGGCACTGGTACTTAGTTGAGATGAATCAGGTTTAGGTATTCTCCCTTAAGACTGAAATAACCAAACTTTACTGCTTAATAGTAACACTAATTCTTATAATAAAATACTTACTCTGAAGATCCAAAACATAATCATCTCCCATTTCGATTTCAATATCTCTCTCCTGCAGAGACACAAATGCCTTTATATACCATCTAATTTAAAATCTATGGGTTAATATAGCAAATTTAAAATCCATCTGCTGATTTCCTAATTAAGAGATGCCACTTACCAATTTCCTCCTGGGTGTGTCTACTTCCATGCGTTTCTTACGTGGTACTACTCCCTCGGGTATAAAAGGCAGCCGCTCCTGAAATGAAGACAAAAACCCACCCCAATAAAGAAGGGGAAAACATGTTTGAATAGATGTTTGCATAATGCTATAAATATCACTGCAGAGTAATGTATTTCTAAGGAACACAAAATCCCAAGCTGAGTGCCACAGCAGCAAAGGCAGTTAGAGATAAAAAGTACGCAAATTTCACCACATTAATCTGTTCAGAAGTTAAGATGAAAGAATTTTTATCACACATAAGAAGTACTGGGAAAGACACCAGGAAGTGTAAACATGTAGCCTACCTTGTTATCTCTTTTGGTTGGCATGGCCAAATGTAATCTATTTAACACTTCATTCACTTTATTTCCTTTCATTTTTGTATCAACGCGATGGGCCAGCAGTCTGTCACAGGCCTGAAAGTGCACATGGAAACATTAGGTAAGGAAGGAAGCCTTCCTCGTAGAGCAAGTGAGACAGTAGACTTTTGATTCCAAATATCTACCTTCACATCTCATCTTCTGTCTAATCTCTTATCTCACAAGCTCTGAAGAAAGCATTAAATTATTTTACATAAAACATATCATGGAAAGATGTATAAAATCCTTTTTATTTTTTTTTTTGTGCAATGAGCTGACAATAAGAGAAAGCAGCAGGACTCAAAAAAGCTCCCTTTTTTTTTTAAATTATGATTTCTGTTAGACATAATTTTCCATTTGCAAGTCCACTGAGGCTCAACAGGCTATAAAGATTAACATACGTAAAGTTTATCACTCTTACACAGTTTAACTGAGATTAAATTCATACAAATGAGGCAAAATGTTAGCTGTTCATTTGGAATGAAACTAAGAGAAAGATAGACCTACCTCTGTTTTAACTTGGATTACACCTTCTTCTGTTAGAGTACTTGTCTCTATCACAGAAAATCCTTCTGCTTCAAAGCTTTCAAATATTTTCTGAAATAGAAACATTATCCCGAAGGATCACTCTACCCATTTCTTAATATACAGATATATTAAGAACAGAAATCTTAATCCAATATCAATATGCAACTTGATATTACTTTATTGTATTTCTTAATGATGACAGAAATTTTACAACTAAAGCTCCATTTAATCTCTTTTATAAGCAAGTAACCACATTCTAAAAGGCACCTGTGTATGATCCATAAGAAAAAAAACAAAGAAAGAAAAAGAGAAACATGAATTCTATGTCTTCTTGAGCTCGTGGACACAGAAGAACGAGCCTTCCATAAGCACAACGTGTTGCACAGCGAGACCTACTGCAACTGTTCAGTAACACCTCTCAGTCTTGTGCTCGTGGTCTCTGAACTCTTACTAAAGTTATTATTGAAAAAAAGACTATTCCATCTTACTTCCAACTACAGCAATAACTGAAAGTTCTCACAGCATCAGAGATTTCTGAAACCACTAACGACTTGCTTTCTCTGTCTGGCATTTATGATATTCAGCTAAGGATATATGTTAGACAGTACTTCAGAAACATAGAGATCAAGACCTGGAAGGCTTCTTTCAATTACACTACTAAACAGAATCACAGATAAAGAAATGATCATGTAGAAGTTTTCGCCCAACAGAAATGACAGCCATCATGGACGGGACAACCTGGTCTAGTGGAAGGTGTCCCTTTGAGATGATCTTTACAGTCTCTTCTGACCCAAAGCATTCTATAATTCTGTGACTCTAATGTTTTTGTAAATTTGGAAGACAGAGAAAGAGGGGAGGAATCTAACCTGACTCTCTTCAGGAAGTTCTGCAATCCTCTTCACATCACATTTGTTTGCAACAATTATAAGTGGCTATTAGAATGAAAAAAAAAAAAAAAGAATCATAATTCAATTTATTATGTTATAAAAACCTGTGGTTTATTGATAAAACAAACCAAACCTACCTTGTTAGCAAACAATGGTTTAATGTTTCGGAAGAGCTCTACTTGCTCCTCGAGGCTATGCCCACATTGCTCAGACACATCCATCACATAGAGCACAGCAGCACGAAGATGTGCAAGTGCAGTTATAGCCTGCATCTCAATGGTGTTCCTGTCTTCCAAAGGATGATCCAAAATACCAGGAGTATCTACTACCTAAAATTAACAGAATTAAGTCAGGCATTATCACAGGGTAACTGATGTATGTAACTGAGCAGCCTGGTCTAGTGGGAAGTGTCCCTGCCCACGGATGATCTTTAAGGTCCCTTCCAACCCAAACCATTCTGTGATTCTATTATATGCTATTTTAGAACTTGTTGATGTTCTCGTCAATATCATGGGGTTTTAAGACAGCAATATTTGTTCCTGTCAGTCACAAATAAGGCTGTAAACTCAGCCAAATTGAATGGAGTAAGGGGAGACGGATGAGGTTTCAGAATAACCAACACTCCAAGGCCTCAATAAGCAGGGAAATCCCTGCGCCAACCTGGCCCAGAATTTGACAGAGATAAAAAGTGAGCTGGCTTTAGTCAGTAATTACATTTCTGTTCTTCGCTCAAATTGAAAACACACCCATACACGTACATTTTTAGAACAGATTTAGATTACTGCCCTCATCTGGCACATTATGCCTTGCACAGCAGCTCTCAGACATAGTGTGTCTCATCAGGACACAAAACTGCAGTCCACAGCGCAAAACTGCAGATCAGACTATAACCAGTTAATTATTCAAAGAAAATACAAAATTGTAACAGTTCTTACCTGCCAACGCAGATACTTATAATCCATATGTCCCACAAAGAGAGATTTTGTGGTAAAGGCATAAGGCTGCACTTCTACATCTGCTCTTGTAACCTTAAAAGAAGTTTTATTCACATATATTTACTGAAAATTTCCTGATGCTGTCAGCAGTACATCATAATCATAGTATACTTCCTTTGCTACAGAAAAAGCTAAAAAATTGTTATTCTGTTTTCTCTGCAAGTATTTCTCAATTGGTAAATATGTTAATGAGATACACGCTATTTTGGAAAAGATAATGATTTTTAAGAGTGAAATCTATTGCTATTTTCCATTTATCCCTCCAGGAATTTCACTCAGCTTCTACATTTGAATTCGCTACTGTTCACATCAGGCATTGCCACAATGATATCAAATTGTTTAAATGTTTCTGTACTTAAATTAAATGGTATCTCAGTATTTTTGAAAAAGAAACAAAACAAACAAAACCCACATACCTTATTTATAAAGCTAGATTTTCCAACATTCGGGTAGCCACACAACAGAAGAGTTCGTGTATTGGGATCGATGGTTGGCAAACGAGACAAATGCTGTCGGACTGAAAGGTTAAAAAGACTTTTTAGATATTTGTGGTCATTTAAGTTTTACTGAAACGGAATAAAAATTCATATGCTGAATTGTTTATAAGCAATTTATTAACTTTTCTCATATTGTATTTGATTTCTGAAAACATAGAATAGTTTGTAAACTCCAGTAGTACCCATGTACAACAAAATAAGAAATGTAATAAATATTTAAATAATTAAGACCCATGTCTTCTACCTAGATAATGACCCCATAAGGCGACATAACCTGATCAAATAGTAAGTCTGAAGTAAGAAGTGAAGTTTGGAAAAGGCTTAGCACTGTTTTTCAAATATATGTTGGTGAAAATAATGATAAATAAAAGCATGGCTGTGACTTTTAAGCAAAGAAAAAAGTCTTATAACCGTTAGTAACACCACAAAATTTCAAGACTTTCCAAAGAACAAATTAATAAATTCCAATTATTTTGGGATTTTGAAACTATTTCTGTTTCCTGTGCCTACATTCTGTACCAAAGACATTTTTAACTGTTATTAAGTGTAAGAATAAATTTTACATCCCATTAACATGTCTTATTTTAGCTTGTTTATAACACAAACCTTGCTCCAAATATTCCAAGCTCTGTTTCTGTCTTTTGATAATTGTGCACATTCGTCCCAGAGCAGCACGTTTCAGCTGTTTGCAGCGGTAAAGAGAATCACCGTATTTCATCAGTCGCACATAGTCTTTAGCAACACTGTGGAGACAAGAATTGAGAGTTCAGCCAAGAACCAACCAAGCAGGTATAAAACCAAAAGCATTTATGCCCTTACTTGTCAATCAGATTCTTGGCAATATTAATCTGTCCCAATGCCAGCTTGTAGTGGTCTTTGTCATAGAGAACATTCATCAAATCTGCATAAAAAGGATGAATATCCTAAAACAAAAGCATAAAATAACATTAAGCCTAATATTTTCCTTCTTTAAGATGAATATTTCTCAGCAACTATGTAAGTCCATTTTCTTCTCCACTACAGCAACACAAATAAAAATACTAGCCTAACAGTTTTCATTACTATCTTACATAAGAAAAATAATCTGTTTGGTCATTAAATGCATAAATCGTTATTGCTTTGAATTTCTTCTGCAAATACATCTTGGACTCATTTATACAGTATCCATTCCCTCTTTTGCTTTACAAAACACTTTGTATTACAACTTTGACAGCTTTATTTTTTTAAAGTAAGAAACTGTAACAGGTCCGCAGAAGTAGTTTTTAAAAGCAAATTCATACTATACCAAAAACATAGCAACAATATTAAATCCTCTCTCTTCCTGAGTGCTACATTAGATTCTGTACAAGACTGAATAAGAAGGGATTCTCCAAAGCCCAAATAAATCTTTCAGCTTTCCAAGGAAGCAGCATCTTTGGTTCAAATCTTGTAAACAAAATATTTTGTCTACTTATCTATTTATTTGTAGAAATTTCATGAAGTGATGTTAAACAAAAGACAACACATATGTGGGAACTTTTCAGCAATATGCACTGGATATGCAAGCACCAGGAAAAGACATGGTCACAGGTCAACGATTTAACAGCTTCACTGGACATGTGACTCGAGCTGCAATTGTTGGGAAATCAAGACTATGTGTATCTTGCCAGAGTCTGTTTCCAACATTGTCCTTCATGGGGCCAAGAACAATGTTTATGTTGTCAAAATCACTTCTGAAAAACTGAAGGTGGGAAGCCATGTGACATATTTGGATATTTCTCACCTCCTTCAAATATTTTCTTGGCAAGACTAATCATAAGCACAATTTACATACACATACAAAAAAAATAAATAAGTAGACACAACATACTTAAAAACCCCACACTTACTTTCTTTCCATTCACAGCAATTCCTGGCAAACATAGCTTATCAGTTAAAATCTTGTTAACCCCATTCCTTCAAAGCCTGTTCATGGGCTGTTTAGACTTCTTTTCTTCGTAGGAACAGACAAGTTTGCCTAAAAATACTCTCAGTAAAACCTACCAGGAATCAGTCAGAATCATCTACGCGGTGAATCAGCAAGATGTCACTTGGCCCAAAATGAACTTGACTAACACCAAGCTGAAGAAATATTTCTGATACCATGAAAGCAAAATTCCTTTATGATCAAACAACCATAAACTTACATCTAATTTGGGGAAATCTGTTAAGATCTGACTGAGTCTGTCGTGGTAATTTTGTTGAGTATATTTGACTTTTCGCATATAAAAATGTCGAATTCGATGGATCTGATAATGTTTATGGATGACAGTTGGAGTCTTCCGTTGAGTCTTTGACAATGTCAAATCTATGAAGTCCTACAAAAAGGAAATCATTATTAACTACACAAATTGCCATGTTCTTATAAAGCCGTGAGTTTTGTTCGGCAGACATGCATGCAGATCAGCCAAGCACATCCATGCCACCCATGGTTTGCCACGCGTTTTAGGATAAACCCCCTGAACCATGCATTCCCATCTCCAGGTAACAACGAGCAGGTTGCCCATCCCTTCTCTGGTTTTCACAGAATCCTTTGGTTGGAAAAGACCCTCAAGACCATCAAGTCCAACTGTACCTATCCACTACTAAACTGTATCCCTGAGCACCTCATCTATCTGTCTTTTAAATACCTCCAGGGACGGTGACTCAACGACTTGCCTGAGCAGCCTGTTCCAATAAGTGATAACTCTTGGTGAAGAAATTTTTCCTGGTATCTAATCTGAGCCTCCTCGGGAGGCTATTTCCTCATATTCTGTCACTTGTTACTTGGGAGAAGAGCCCAACATCCACTTCTCTACCACCCCCTTTCAGGCAGTTGTAGACAGTGATAAGGTCTCCCCTCAGTCTCTTTCTCACTAGGCTAAACAACCACAGTTCCCTCAGCCGCTCCTCATAAGGCCTGTTCTCCAGCCCCCTCACCAGCTTCGTTGCTCTTCTCTGGACTCGCTCCAGAGCCTCAACATCCTTCTTGTGGTGAGGGGCCCAGAACTGAACACAGGATTCCAGGAGTGGTCTCACCAGTGCCGAGTACAGAGGGAGAATAACCTCCCTGGACCTGCTGGTCACGCCGTTTCTGACACAAGCCAAGATGCCATTGGCCTTCTTGACCACCTGGGCCACCGCTGGCTCACGGCTGCCAGCCAGCACCCCCAGGCCCTTCCCAGCTTTCCAGCCATCCGCCGCCCCCACCCTGTCATTTCCACAAGTGACTCGACCCCCTTTTCCGCCCCCCGCTTCCCTACATGGTACAGGCCGCGGGCCCAACAACCCCCCGGGGCGAGTCCATGGATCCGGCGGTGGGGGGGGAGGCCACGCCGGCAGCGCCGTCCCGGGAGCGGCACGAGGGGCTGCCTGGCCGGCGAGACGGGGCGGGGAGAGCGGCGCCCGTACCTTGGCGGACGGCACCACCGTGATCTTCTTAAAGTTGTAGAGCGCCATGGCGGCGGCCCCAGCCACGCCGCACGCCGCCGGAAAGGGGAGAGAGCTCGGCCCTCTCGCGAGAGCCCAGAGCTGCCCGCCCGGAGCGGGGCGGGGGGGAGGCGGGGCCGGGGGAAGGATGCTCGGAGGAGGAATGATGCTCGGAGGCGTCGGGGGGATGCTCAGAGAGGGGATGCTCAGAGGGGGGATACTCAGAGTGGGGAAGGATGCTCGGAGGCGGGGAGGGTGCTCAGAGGAGAGGAGGATGCTCAGAAGGGTAGGGGGAATGCTCAGAGGGGTAGGAGGGGATGCTCAGAGGTAGGGAGAATGCTCAGAGGGGTGGGGGATGCTCGGAGGGGTAGAGGAGATGCTTAGAGGGGGAAAGATGCCCAGAGGGGTGGGGGTGCTCAGAGGAGTGGAGGCTTGCTCGGAGGAGTAGGGGGGATGCTCGGAGGTGGGGACAATGCTCAGAGAGGTGGGTGGATGCTTGGAGGGGAGGAAGATGCTCAAATGCGTAGGAGTACTCAGAGGGGTGGAGAGGATGCTCGGGGGGAAGGTGCTTGGAGGGGGGGAGTATGCTCGGAGGGATGGGGGGCTGCTGGGGAGGGAGGATGCTCGGAGGGGTGGGGGGATGTTCAGAGGGAGGAATGATGCTCAGAGGGGTAGGGGTGCTCGGAGGCGGGGAGGATGCTCAGAGGGGTGGGGAATGTTCGGAGGAGAGGAGGATGCTCAGGGGACATATGCAATGTTCAGAGAAAAGACCAAAGCTGGGACAAGGGAGAGATCAAGGTGGGAAAGGGAGGGACTAGGGTAGGCAAGGGAGGAGAAAGTGTGGGAAAATGGATAGGAAAGGGGATAAGAGGCCAGTAGGCGTGCCAACAGGCCAGTCAAGATGCTTGTCTGTCCATGGCCTGCACAACCCATCGCCAGTCTATCCTGCATCATTAAAGTCCATTTCTCACCATTTCTCTGTCTGCGGGGCTGTCTGATCAGTGCACGTGTGTGTGGAGCCCAGTGCCTGCCTTGGGAGAAGAGGCAAAGGTTCACGGAGACCATGTGTCAGGGATGCTAGGAATTGCAGGGACTGCAGTGCGTGCTATCGGTGTATGTACATGCATATGTATCTGTGTGTGTGTGTGTATGCACGCACCTGGGAGACCAGGGGCTCCAGGGGCTCCAGGGGCCAGCTACTGGGTAGCCCGAGTATCAAGGTTCTGTGTGGCTGGCCACGTGCACAGGCGTATCTGTACTGTGTGTGCCCACTAGAGCTACACATGGAGCTGCAGCAGCCTCTCCTCTGCCAAGCCACTGGATTCCTAACCCCAAACACACACTCTTGCTTCCCTTTATCTGTTTTTTTGTTTGTTTGTTTTTATAGTAACCTTAATTGGCTTGTCTCATACTAATTAGTAAATCTTTTCAGATAAATGCAAAGCCTGGGTGAATTCTGGGGCACTAATTCTTGATTCAAGAGCATTCTCATCTTGGCTACACCCTGTGTCTTTTTTGTGTACCTCCAGCACACACGAAATCCCAACAAAAGACCTGAGACATAAGCTTGAATCCACACCAGAATGTAGGCGTGTACTGCCTGTCTATCCATTTTCTACTTGACTCTAACACTTAAGTGGGCATGCACTGAAATATGGCAGTTTTAAATAAATTGCATATTACCTAATGTACTTCAGAAGGCAACTTAGACTAAAAATTAAGGATCCCCTTGGCTTCCACACATTTTTTTTTCCTCTCTCCACATAAAGTGTGACATTTTCCACTTGAGACAATTTAGTCGCGTATTGCTCTGTCATTGCACATTTTTCTACAGTACTAGAGATTTAAATGCATAAGTCCTTCCATATTTCCTGTATTTCATTGTGCTCCCAGTTTGCTGAAGGGCTCCAAACACCTGTCTAATGCACTAGAAATTTGTGAGGTATTTGAAAGTAAGAATTCATCTGATCAGCCAAACCAGTAGCTAGTCCTTTCCAGAAGTTAATTTCAGTAATGACTAGATGAGCACTATTCAATCGCAAACATGCTGTTAGAGCCATCACTGTTTCTATAGGCTCTCGATGATGCTGCAGCTGCCCTATTATGAAGGGGCGTGCTGCTTCATAAACATTTGGCTATGACCACTTCAATTTGCTTTCTTGAAGTATTCTTGAGCAAGGAGATTTGACTTCACATTTTATTAATGTTGTGTTTTGCCTGCAAAAAACGTAATTTTATAGAGTAGAAGAAGCTCTTTTCTAAGCATAATCCCACAGTTCCCCAGTTTCTGGAAAGCTCCCTCCAGTAGCTGGTTTGGGACACTTGGATTTCCTAGCAGTATTTCCAGACCCCCAGCCTTTGGCATTTTTATGTGTGAGCCTCTGAGGCTACAGCCCCAGGCTGGTTGCTTCTACTCAAAAATCTCTCACATGTAGCCATGCCCTGCGCATCCCTCCGTCTAACTGACCCTTGATGTTTGAATCATCTGCTAGCTGACAGCTGGGGCCCCTGGTCTCACACTGGGTGTACATTACTACTCTCTTGAGCAGTTTTCAAGGCATCTAGTTCTTTCCAAGACAAAATTTGGGTACTGTCCTGGGTATTGTGTTCTCTGGAGATTAATTCCAGGAGCCATGTCAAGTTATGTTTCTTCTGGTCCACACAGTTCCTTACCACAGATGGCTTTCTGCACCCAGACATCCTCATTCATATTTATGACAAACCCCAGGCATGTAACATGTATTCTCCATTCCATGTTTTAAAAATATCATTCCAATAGATGATAACTTGTGTCAATTTGAAATTAAAAGGAACACAAAATTATTACTGTGCCTTGCACAAGAGCAACTAATGGTGCCCAGCAAGACTCAGACTATGTGCTGTGCTGATCGTCCAGAGAGGTCCTTGGGAAAATGGGGACAAAAATGGACATTGCCTGGGGAGCCACCCAAGCATTCCTTTATAAAAAATGCTTCTGCAGGACGCATGTGACATTTGTATTACACCCAGATATGGCATTGGCTAAATATCTGTAGTTTCTCTAAGGTGTTAGCTGAAAATTCTGAGAGTAACCTGAGATTTGGAGTATCCTGTCTGAATCTGATTTGCGCAAGGATTGATGGAGTTGGACATTCTTCGCAAATTGGTGTATTCCAATTAGGTTGTTGAAATCATTGCTGCCCAGTCCTGCTACATGAAAAGATCTGTTTGTGTAGGAGTCTTCCATCTGTAAATACATTTATTCTGTAGAATCTCATCCAAATTCAGCTTAAGTCTAAATCAAGTTTGTCTGCCGTTTCAACAATCTGCTATCATAAAGCTGTTTCTACTATAAGTCCTTATGTATATACGTGCTGAGTTTTTAAAACTAATTTATCAAGCAAGCACTGTACACAATAAGCCTTGGCCAAGTGGAAAGTTCAGCCTTTTGTTTCCTTAACAGAAAATCTTTTTGAGAAGGGGTATTTTTGATAACCTGTTGGTCTGGCAGAAATATGTGGTCTCTCTCATCTTTTGATTTCAGCAGTGTAAGTCTAACCATCAGGCTGGTCAGAAAATATTCATTCTGAAATATTAATTTTGCTTCAGTTTGGTTTCCTGTGTTTAAATCTGTTCCCACATCAGTAGCCAGCTTGCAGAAAAATGATCCTGTCCTAGTAATCACAATGGCCAAGGGGCAGTGGTAGAAGGCAGTTACAGGAACTGCTGCTTCTTCTCGAGCAACTTCTCCAGACTTAATCAGAGAACAGCATTCTCTGAAATGCCAACCCAGTAACATTGCCTTAGTTAAACAGTGAAAATAAAGCTATAAACAGGCAATAGTGCTTTCATATATCTGTGGTATCTGAAATATCAGGAGCACAGTTTTATTTTGAAAGAGTACCATTTCATATCAGCACACAAAAGGCAGATAAGAGGAAGTTCCAAAACTGAATTATTAAGTGTCAGACTCGCTTACTAAATTATCATCACAAAGGGCATGCACGGTAATGGATCAAAGAGTGGTGGAGAGCAACTGTACTGCTACAAATGAGTAATGCTTTCTAATCTGCCGTGGTAACATGGTTGAGATGCACTTAGGAGTGTGATACATGCGTGTTCATAGTTGTAGTCACCATGTAATCCTGGAAAAACTTTCAAGTTGTTAAAGGAAGTATAACAAAGATGTAGTGGATTATGCCTTTCCCAGCTGCTCCTCTTGCTTGGGAGAAGGAGACAGCTCAACCAAAACTGTGTACTGGAGATGGAAAATTATTTGATCTGTAGTGATAAAGCTGAGTATTGTATTGTAAGTTTAAGCAAGTGCCTGAGAAAGCGATGAATTGTAGCAAGTTCAAGCAAACGCCTGACCAGCAACTGATACATCACAAGAGAAAGACTGTGCTGAGAACAATGAAGAACTGTATAGTTAAGAGAAGAAGTGCTTGCTCAGCTGAGTTTCCCATCCTAGTTATGAAATTTGCAGTTGTAAGTGACCTTCAATGAGAGGGAAGGCAGCCAAGGGCAGCCAAAGGACAAGTGAGGAAGACAAGGAAAGATGAAGTAATGACCCTTAGTGTAGGGAAAGACCCTCTATTGGGGTCTGCGCATGAGCAGTAACGAGTAGTAATTATTTAACTTAAGGGTGGAGTTGAGTCTGCCTCCTGGCACCTACTGGCCATACGTGTTAGAATGCAACCTGTATAAGTAACCCTGAAACTTATCACAAGGTGCGGCAACAAACCACGACCTATGTTGCCGTTGCAGGGACACCTGCTAAGCTTTGTCTCTAACAGTACAACAACAAAGGGATGTGAAGCTGCTTCATTATTCTCCCTGACAGTTATGATTACTGGACTGTCTTGCTGTTTTTAAATATATTCTTATGCTTTACTAATTAACTGTCTGGTTTTTAGTAGCCTGTGTGTTTGTAACTATGTCACTGTATCCCACACAGACCCTTACCTAACTGCAACAAACGGAGATGGGGAAATATGTCCTTTTATTCCATGATGTGCTGTCGTAGCATTAGAGAGGACAGAGATGGCAAGTGGACAATTGGCTGTATGCCTGGCAGCTGCCCCTGCTGCAGTCTAGCAGGGCTGGCCCTATGGAAGCAGCCCCTCACCATCAGGACAAGCAGGGGCGTACCGGTGCTGCTAGGGTAGGTCAGAGTCACAGGCAGGTAAGGGCTTGGGAAGAGCTGCCCAGTCCTCTGCAGGCATTCAGCCAAGAACACAGGCTTTGAGAATCCTCTAAAAGCCTTAAAGAGCCCCAAGAGAAGCTTCCAAAACACCTTGTCTCATCCACTTTCCCTGAGGAGTCAACAGCCTAACCTGAAGAGCGGAGAGCCTCAGGTACACACTACACCACATTCCTGTATTCCTGTATTCATCATCATCATCATCATCATCATCATCATCATCATAATAAATACTGGGCACCCATCTGGTGATTGTTATAGTCAGGAAAGAGTTGCCTTGCTAATCTTTCTGAGTATGGATGCTCAGACTTAGGGCTGGCAGAGTTTTGCCATGCTTTAAGGAATAGGTAATTCCAAAAATAGTGTCTCGTCAGCTCTATCGATGCTGCAGCCCAGGTAGAGTGGCATTGGTGGGTTAAATTTTCAAAAGGGGCTGCATCCAGCTTTTCTTTGCTGGAAAATGCTGTTCACCATGTGCAGCACAACACAGCGTGCCTCAGGCAGCTCACCAACACACCTAAGGGGCATGGTAAGCTGTTGCCTATAACTTAAATCCCGAAGAGGGGTTTAATGCTCCACTAGTTCACTTTCTAATATTGAATTATCACACTAGATTTAAATTATTTTACATCCTAGATTGCTGTCCTGTCTGTGACTCACTGTAGCTCCACGGAAAATAGAGTGTTGGCAGAGACCGCACTGAGAATGCTTGTGATTAGAGGCTCTTGACAGGCCCAAGGCGTAGAATTCATTGGCACTAATGATTGAACTGTGCTCACAAAAGGCTGATCACTTCTGCAAGCCTTCCCTGAATGGCGACAGGAGGAATCAGCCTAGGAAAATTTTCCATGTGTGTGTGTGTGTGAGAGAGAGAGACGGGGGAAAAGAAAAGGAAAGAGAATAAAAAGAGAACAAACAGTAACAGTGGTGTTGGGAAGAAACATATCTGAGGACTGTATTAATATTTTATGTAATTATTTAATTTTTCTATTATTTGGCCTTTTTTTAAGGCTTAAAAGCCCTTTCAATGCAGAAGTTTAAGTATCAAAAGGATTCAACTAAGTATTCATCCCCTAAAGTGCAAAAGCAGAATGTGCTTTGTACGCAAAATAGATATTAATTGGCACATTTTATTGTACTTAGATGCTGGTTTTATTTTGTCTAGAAAGTGAACAGTTTTATGTCTAAATGCCCCTGCAATCAGCTATGACATAAGCTCTATCTACAGACATATTCTTGACATAAAGTTGGAAAAGGAGATGATGTCCTTTCCAAAAGCAATGCCATTATCCTCACATTGCTAGGCTGAAGGTAATGGGCTTCAGATTTTATAATAACGCTAAATCTTTGTCAGCATATAGTTAAAAAGGAATTACCAATGACATTTCAAAATATCACCTTCATCATTGCTAAACCCATTGAAATAGCCAAGTAGCTGCAAGTAGATAAAACACTTTACAGTGATGGCAGCCGGGAAAGCCCTGCTACTGTGCGAGGAGTCAGCAGATGGTGCTTTGGAGTCACAGCATGGTTGTACTGCTGAAAGCAACACCCTGCAGTTCTCCTTCTAGTTTCAGAGGAGATTTATCACATTCTGCAGGATCTTTTGGTCGTAGTATAAGGCACAGTAGTAATATTTTTGCCAAGTATTTTTGAGCTATTGATGTTGTTGCTATTAACCCTAAGCACATACTCGGCATGGACCCAACTTCTGTAGGTGGCCCCGGGATCTCATGTGCTTCTAACCTCTATGCACCTGGGTAGTAGTTGCTGGTTATCCAAGTACTAGAATAGTCAGTTGTGTTCCCTGGTGCAGATTCCACCAGAGGATCATCAGAATATGTGCTGGCACCACTGGTTTTTGACCCTGCAAGTCACTCTACCATGCCAGGTCATCAGTGGTCTCTGAAGACCAAGCTTAGCTGCCATAATCAGGAACATGAAAAGGCAGATTACAGCCTGTTTTTCAGCTAGCCAGCAATATTTCTGCAGTTTCCTATTCTCATAGCCGCAGATGCAAGAGAAAAGACATAACATTTCTCCTGAGATGAAACAGAGACTTCCTTGGATGATCAGAGCTTCCCCTCCTCTGAACACAAGGCCACCAAAGGAGTCTGCATTCCACAATTTGATTTTTTTATTTTCTTTGCTTTCTGCTCAATGGCCTCCTTCTCCCACAGCCCTTCAACTGCCAGTCTCTCCACCCAAAAAAACCCTTTCTTTCCACATCTTTCATGCCTGGCTATACAGATACATATATCATTCACACCAGCATTGTCCTTTTCAATCACATAAATCCTGACTGGCGTTCTTTCTGAAGAAAAACTAAAATGCCTGCTAATTATGTGGCTGCAGAATCACTCCTTGTTTTATGAATTAATTTCTTCTTCTAATTTTTTTTTAATCTCTCATTGATTCTTCCTTAGTGTGAAAGTCTGCAGTATTTTTTCTTAGCCATTAAATCAACAAAACTCCCTGAGATACAAACATGCACTTCAGGTTTTCCTTTGCTGTCACTTTTCCTGTATTTGCATATGGCACACAAACATGCTGTACTGTGAAAAGATGGCATTTGTATCACAGTGGGATGGAGGAAAGAAAAAAACCTTGCTTACCAGTTTCTGTCTGGGTTTGTATAAGGTCACCTTGTCACCAAGCTGTTAGAGAGCCTTTCAGAAGTACCTGAATGTCTTCACCGTTTCCTTAAATAATAGTGGGCAAAATCCAGGAGGTCCTTTGGTAGAACTATGATGGTGACTGATTTAATGTGTATGATTTGCTATATAATCTCCTATTTGCTATGAATCATTGCTAGTAAGGCAGTGTCAGGAATACAGGAGTTATGGACCTAAAAGGATCTGCATATTATTCCCGGAGGAATGTATTACCACAGCATCATCTGAGAAGTCTTACTAATACTTCCCTTCATCTTATTGTCCGCAGGCATACATATATGCATATGTAGACATGCACACATACATGCATGCATACTTGTTTGTAATTCATGCATATGTGGGTGCATATACGTGTACACACACTCTTATAAATGTGTAATCTATGCTATAATTAAAAAACATTCTCTAACTTTGGAATTTACTTCACAAATTTTGGGCAAACTATCCTTTGGAACATGGCATACTGAACTATTACTGTTACTTGAAATTTCTGTGGTGGATTAGGAATTTAAAGCTGCAAAGGTATACCAGAAAAAAAATGAAGTTGTGAACCATTGCTCTATATTACTTAATAATATTTAGGAACACTTAGATAGCACTTATCATTTCAAAACTTTTAAAAACCTGTAATTAATTATTCTTTGGAACATTCCTGCATAGTAAGTGTTATTGTCAACTAGTAGTTTAATTGCCAGGTTTGCAAACGGCCCAAAAGGAGACACAAGAGAGGGCTCCAGAGATGAAGTCATTTTAGATGAAGCTTTAATCGTTGCACAGAAGTGCTGCTGTTTGCCTGTGGTGTGACCAGGAGCATGTGCTACCCTAGACTACAAAGTGCAAACAGAAGGGTAATTAGTGTTTAATTATTCCTGTTTTCAATGTATTGACAGCAACGATTGGTAAGTACTTCTACACTGCACAGGCAGCAGAGAAATGATCCTGTAACATTCAGTCACTGGCATTTTGTTGGAAATCATTGATGTGCAAGTTACTGATACAGAAGATGTCCACGTTCTACTTATCTGTACCGCTGATCCGAGACCTGCTGCTCCGCAAGCAAGATTGCAAAGCCCAGGGTGCCATCTGCTCCCAGTTGATTTCCCATGAGCTCTTACTCCCCACACCATTTCTAGTTTCATCCCATGTGCCTTGCCCTCCACAGCCCAGGCACAGGATCTTTCTTGCCCCCTCACCACCTGCTTCAGCCGTGCACAAGGCAAAGGTGCTGTGGGTCCTGCTGAGCTCCATAGGATATTGGTGTGGAGCAGGCAGCTGGCAGGCAAGGCTCCACAGGAAGGTGCTGAGCTTGCACTGCATTAGCCAAGCCTCCCTCCTCTGTTCGCCCACTGCTTTTTATTGCTTGTAGGAAATTATCTTCTGTGGGATCAAGGCCCTTTGGCAAATTCACTTTAAGCTTATTAACTGATCTCAGTCATTGGAGGGTACGGGGGAGACAGGCAGGCAGCAGCAAATATTGTAAAGACCTACTGTCTTGATGACACTAGGCTAAGAAGTGTTTTTCTGAGGATGTCGCTCTGCCTCAGCAATCACTTTGTTTTCAGCAGTAAAAGGACAGCCCTACTAGCTGCTCACATTGCGTGCTCAAGCCAGATGACATCACTCGCCACACCAGGGAAGGTGCAGGGCATGGATACTATTGCCATCAGAACAACAGCATCTTCAAACACTCTGACTGAAAATGAAGCTGGGGTCTCACCTACACAGTAGTTTGGGAGTGGTCTCAAGCCCTCGAATGAAGCCATGTTCATCCACTCCAAGTACTTTCAGGAACTGAAAATACAATTAGGGCAAACCATACAGATACACAAAAGGCAACCAGTGCATTTAGAGTGTGCATATAGCCACACTACCTGCACAGACCAGGTTCTGACACACTGTGTTGCATCCACCTGCTTCCTGGTGTTGTCAGCTGCAGGCAAACAGAAAGGCATGCAGTCACTTCCAGAAGGGCTCTGACAGCACCTACAAGCACAGCCTCACGATGATTCACGCTGCTCCGAAGTCCTTCTGGTAACCTCAGGGTGAGTTTTGGTACCTCAGAGACATGGCTTCTGGTAGTTCAAACAGAAAGCTGTAACCATGAAGGGGAGTATGTGGAGCAGAGATCAGCATCTTCTTCCCAGGACATCCCAGATGTGGGATGCTCCTGCAAAGTGCAGTGTTTTTTCAGAGCTACCTGGGTCGGCCAGGCTGTGACAATTTAAGTTAATCTCTGGTGGGAGCAACAAGATGTGCCAGGCAACTACAAGTCTCCTGACATCTACATTAACCATAATAGTTTGCAGGCAACCCAAAAGCTAGTGGGACCATAATTAATAAGGTCAGCTGCCATGAGTGATGGGGTCATCATGGAAACTAAGGCTCACATGAATAGCAAATGCTGTAAGAAAGCTATAGGCAAGGTCATATATGTAGGAAACAAAAATGTAGGTCACAGTTATGGATTGTACTTGGAAAAGAATGATATAGAAAATAATAGTGAAGGCCTGATGAGTCACTAGCAGCAGTTGAGTTCCCAGTGTGATAGAAGGGAGACTGCTCTCTGTTCACAGGGGTGGTCGCATGCCTTGTTTGCTTGCAGAGCAGTGGCAATGATTTAATGACCTGCTGTTGTTTGCCTTGCTCATTTTTAACAACTTTTCTTCACAGTACTCTGAATTGAATGGTTGTATCCTCCACCCTGCTCTTGCACCTCAGAGCTGCCACCAAGTGAGTATAGTTTTTCCATAATCTATAGGATGGCTTCTGCCCTCTGGGATGTAGGATTGAGGTCCTGTATAAGAAGTGCTAACCTTCAAAGGAGACGGTTGCTGGAAGGTGGCACTTCTCACTTAAGCCACCAACTTGGCAGCATCCTGGAAGGGGTGGATCTGACTTTCCTTAATGTTCAGGATGAAGGAGAAGTCTGTTATCCAAAGCACCTACTCACTCACTGTGGATTGTTGTGTGCTGTCCTGTGTAATAGAGAACACTCTAAGACGATCTTCATCACAGTGATCCGGAGCAGTAAGAGCCGGTATGACATGGAGCAGATGCAGAGCAGAGGCTGAGGCACTCTCTCAGGTCTTGATTTTCATGTTCATCATGTTGGCCACGATCATGATCATGATAAGGCAGATGTCGAGGGCACAGAGCAGACTTCCTTGGGTTTTCAAAAGCAATGTTCAGTGTGCATAGACAGCTTTTTCACCACAGGGTGATGCAGGGAGTGTAGCTGTACTGCTAAACTGAATGTGCCTAGCCCTCTTCTCAGGTATGAACCAGCCCATCTCCTTGTGGTTAAAAAATCCTTAATTCCCAGAACAATGGCAGTCACACATCACCTCTTTGGAAAGTGTCCTGTCCCTTACCTACTTCTAAACTACAGCTGGGCATTGGCTGGGAGAGGACTGCTTTGCATGTCTAACACCATGCTTTGGGCCATCCATCGTAAGCGATGTAGGTGCAGCCCCTGGGTGTGTTCCTGAGTATTGTTCAGTGTCCTGGTACAAAGTACACAATGTGTCACCAGCAGGCCTCAGGACCTCAACACTATGACCACAGCCAGGTCCACACATGGTCCAGCATGTGGCCTTGGCATTGCAGGGTGCCTGTCACAGGCCCTTCGACAACAATATGGGCACAGCCAAGGGATTCTTCCGTGGCCCAGGCTTTATAAAAATACACTGCTGGAAACAAGAACACTGGCTTTAACCCCCCAGACCTCAATGGCTTTGGATTTGCTTACCAGGGAACTGTCCTCCTACATGTGAGCACAAGCGCTGTGCAAGGAAGGCACTTGTGACATTCTGTGCTGTCCAGGGGGCTTGGGCACAGGGCTTCACTGCTCTTTAACCACCCTCTCAGAGTCACCAGAGCCCAGACATGTAATTCTGACTGCTTTGTCACTTCTCCATTTTCCCATCCAAGACAGGGCGTGAGCAGGACAAGAGTTTCTCTTTGTGAGAGCATAGACAATGCATTTGGGAAAACCAGGCTCTCTGATTAACTCTGGAAAAGTCCATCTGTGTGTCTGCACTCTTCTCTACATTGCTGTAAAGCTGCTGGGCAGGAGATGTTTCCGTGCCTGCTAGTATTGAGCTCAGCTTAGTTGGGCCCTAAGGTGCTGAGCAGTGCAAGTAATCATAGCTTAGAAATGAGCTACTCAATGCTAGTGATTGCATCAAGGGTTAGATGCTTACTGGTGGTCTTTCTACGCCTGGAGACACAAACAGAATAAAGCCACCTAAGGATAAAATTAAAAAGCATAAAACCCCCTTGACTTCATGATGGATCAGACTGTGTTCCCAAGATCTGAAAGGATCTGATATGTCACATCAGCAGCAGCAGTCCCCAAGGCAGCCAGCTGGGCAGTGCTGTCATGGGGAATGATGCAGTCTGTTATATAACAATACCACATAAGATGGGCTTTGAAGAGGGGCTCTAGCATACTATATGCAATTTTATTTTCTTTTAAATGAAAGCACTTTAGAATTGCAGAAGTGCAGAGGAAACATCTGCTGTTAATTCTTTCTTTGTATCATCAAAATTGAAAAAAGAAATTAAGCTTCACTAGTAAATAACAGAAATACAGCTAAGATTATTGTCTGTCAAATTACAGCTTGAAGTAATCCTTCATCTCCACATTGTGAATTCATAAATGCAACTGCAGCATGTTTTTAATTATTAACTATCACATAATAGAGTAGGCAATGCAACATACTAGAGTTATCCTTTTTTTTTTTTCATATGGGAGATCTGAATTTAAATTCTGGATATGGCCACAAGTTAAAGCAAATTCTCAAATTTCAGTCTCACCTTTCACTATCCACATGCCAAACGCCCAATTAAAAGGAATTCCTCCAGGAATGATTAGGCCTGGGACAGCAGTGTTGATGCTATACAGTTTCAGGTGCAGATCAACAGATGCATGTGAAGGGATCTTGCACAGTGCTTGCATATTAATGTCAGCAGCACCATATCACTCATCCAGAAAAAATAAAAGGAAATCTGATGACATAATTCATCTTCCCTGTCAAGTGACCCACAATGCCTAAATAAATGGATATTTCATAATGCATTTTTGTAACTAGCAATCAGAAACAGCTGGAGTGATGAGTACAATATTTTCCAGTCAACAATACTGAAGTCTAGTGGCATTTTATTGTAAATTCTGTACAGGTTGAATACATTCCCTGCTCAATTACCTCCAAGAGAGATGGATGTTGGATGAGTACGACTATCAGTTAAGCTAAGGTTCTTTTTTATGACACTTGATTAGTCTAAAGGAATCTGGGAGTGAATGGAAATGATGCTGTTGTGATGCTCTCTTTCTTCTCCAAGGACCCCCTGCAGCACAGGGAGGACCTACACCATCTTTGCTGACAGCTTGTCCTGCAGAGCTCAGGTGCAGTTTGGGGGTGTGGTGCAACTGCCTAAGCACACACCGTGAACAAGGCACAGTCCACCACCTCCTAAAGCCAGTTCCCTGCTCTGTACAGTGAGAGGCCGTGTTCACTGTGCACCAGATGACAGTAGGGTATCTGGTCATTTCCATATTGGAAAAGAAAGACATCTTTCTTTTTCTACTTTTTGTTTCTGGGTAAAATCCAATTCAAGTGTTTTAGATCACTGGTGCTCAGTGCCTTTTTACACGTTGCAACAGAAGAAAGGTAGAGATTGGCTCTGTCTCTACTGAAAAACAGAGAATGGAGAAAGAGTAGCCCAGCCTTGCCCTCATCCCCCACCTTCCACTGCTGGGGTCTACTATCTGGAGTTGGAGGACTAATGTCTAATGATTACAACTCCTTTAAACAATGAAAAACATACTGTATGAAATCCACATCCTTTTTGCGAGCCAAGGTTTAGAAAGCTGGGATGAGCATTTCAGCCTTGGCATGAAAAAACAGCATCTGGCAGGACCGCCTCTGCACCAAGTATGGGTCTGACTTTTCTGTTAGGAACGTGCAGGGCAAAAATGCAGCTCAGTGCGAGAATGGAGCAAGAAATGCAGCCAAAATGCATAAGTAAAAGCTGATGCTTAACAACACTTTAGGTCTCACGGTGTTTTTACTGTGTTCTTACCCTGAAAGACCAGTATCTGGGTCATAGGTGTGCACAAATAGGGTGAGATCAGCTGTAAGGACTACAGCGTTCTCTGTGAACATGCAGCCACTGCCAGAAGATTATATTAAAAAGAAACAAATAGTGACAAAACAACCTGTGCTGATAGCTAGGTCACTCTTTAGAAATATCATAATGGTGTCCTAACAGCAATTGCACAAATCCTAGAGGCTACCCACCACCATTAACTTTGCATTTTGCTCACTAGGAAATAGATGTTAGGACGATGTTGCTGCACTGTCCCTGTGGCCCTGACAAAACCAGCATGGTTAAACGCACTCTTCTTAAGATTTATGTAAAATATACCTCAAGAGAAACTCGTAGAGCACCACAGGTTAAGGTGAAATCCTGGTTCTCTTGAGCTCCAGGGCTAGGTCTTCTTATAGAAGGAACTCTGTATATCCACATAGAAGATTAGGGACTCATGAGTGCTCTGGTAATAATAAATAAACAAATTTACTGATTTTGTCCGATTTCAGCAGAGGAGGTTGCTCCAGTTAGAATCATAGAATCATAGAATAACCAGGTTGGAAGAGACCCACCGGATCATCGAGTCCAACCATTCCTATCAAACACTAAACCATGCCCCTTAGCACCTCGTCCACCCGTCCCTTAAACACCTCCAGGGAAGGTGAATCAACCACCTCCCTGGGCAGCCTCTGCCAGTGCTCAATGACACTTTCTGTGAAGAATTTTTTCCTAATATAACAGTTGCTCTGTTTTCCTTCACTTTGTGGAGACCAGAACTTGATTTAGGAAAGAAATGGAGTTTGTTGTCTGGGCTCAGCATAGCTGTGATTTATCTGTGCTATTTCTGAGGAAGGTGTCTGGGTACACTAAATTATGTATTACATTTCCAGAGAACTGACACATCTCAAGGGCACAAGTGTGAATCCCTCCAGTCATTTTCACTGTAGTTTATCAAGAAAGAGTTTTCCTTAATGAAGTTTTGCTTGTGAACTTATTATGCTCTGATACAGCTAGTGAATTATTATCCTGCTTAAGGGTAATCCTTGAGGGCTAAGTTTTGAGATATTAGAGGTTATGGCCAGCGTCAAGTTTAAAAAGATGCTACGGTATTAGAGTGTACTACCATTTATTTACTCCAATTTTATTGTATGTATTGTATTTTATGTGATTTCTCAACCATTAAGATGTGTTGTATGGTTTTAAGCTTGCATAAAGATGTACTTGAGTGCCTCAGCAAGCCATTCTTTTATGTACAGCAAATGTATTTGTTACCTACACAGCTGAAATGTTTCCCAATGCTTTAAAAGTTAGCTAGGTGGGAAAGAGGAGCATCCAGTCAGGCTGAGCTACTCAGAAAACCTTCCAGTTAGCATGGTATTATCATTCTGCAAAGAACATCACAGTAGGACTTAAGCATATATACTGTCTAAGACCTGAGGGAAAGGACTTTTCTCCTGTGTGTGCTGAAATCTACCCAGGGCATTTTCACTTCAAACCAGAAACACGTGGTATTCCTTTCAGCATGAGGAATGTCTTTTCTATACCCCTGACCACACTCAGATAGAGCAAGTGCAGAGACCAGTACCTCCAGGTATAAAGGGCTCAGAGAGCAGAGGGCAATGCTGGGCCACAACATATACAGGATCTCCAGGTACAATGGCAAACTTAGTAAAAGCAGCACATCTAAAGTGGATCCTTATAGTTCTTTTTCTTTTAAGAAAACTGACAGCAAACCAATAAAGAACATTTCCTGTCTTTTACAACGTAATGTGGGTGCAGTGGCTTGGCTGTGCTGATGCACTTCTCCAGGGACAGAAGGTGCTGATGTTCCCCTGCTTCAACCAGCCTCTCTGCTTGGAGAGACCGGCAGGGTCTGCAGCTCCCATTGCCAGGAAAGAGGTTAACGGAGGAACCTGCTTACTTCAAAATGGAGTCAAAATTCAAAATATAATATAGCAGCCTAGTGCTAGAAGAAGAGCAAAAGTGTCAGTGAGTCAGTCCTCTGCTCACTCAGAGGAAGCAGCTGCTGGGAAGGCAAAGGGAAAGGGAGGCAAGGCTGGAGAGACATCCCCCAGGTCTGATTTTGCAAGAATAATCAGGAGTGCCAGGAAAAGACCAGAAACACTAGCCCATGATGGGCAGAAATATTTAATTCAGTTTTATTCCTTTGTAATTTTCTGAAGCAGAGAAGTTGAAGCAGAGAAGCTTGCTCTTTCTAAAGGTGAGAGCAGCTAATATTCAGATGCAGTGTTGCAAGAAATAGTATTTATTTGGGATTTTCAGGGCTCAAAGACTTGTTCAGAAGTGCAGCTGAAGGGATGGAGTATGGAGGATCCAGCTTCTTCAGCTCCAGCAAATCTTGCAGTGTCCAGGAAAGGCACAGTCTGTGATGTTAAACCTACCGAAGGTGGGTTGCTGGCCTCCCAGGGACCAGCATTTGCACTGACTGCTGTCCCACAACCACCACCTTGCTGGCCTGTCAAGCAGTGTAAAAGCAAACCTCTGCAGTGCATCAACATCCCAGACCTGAGCTGTGCGTGAAACCAAAGGGGTGCAAATTAACCAAAAATTGTTTGCTCAGACAGAAATAATTACCTCTCATTGTACTTTTGTTTGGAAGAAGGGCAGGAGCCAGAGGCGGTGGGGGGCAGGTGGGTGCACACAAAGGTGCTCTGCTGTGGGTGGGCTGCAGCTGGCTTAGTGCAAGGTGGGCACTGCTCCCCAGTGCTGCTGCACCACTAGATGCTGGGCGAGGTGGGGTAGCCCGCACCTTAAACTGCACCGCTAGCAAACTGCCTCCACGTACCCCTTTGTCCTTTCTCTACTTTACATGCTGCTTCATTCAATGCCACAGTTTATAGAAACACTACGCTACAGCGTCACTTCCCCTGTCAAGGAAATGTCCATCCAGCCTGGCAGCTGGAAGCAGATTTTGTAGGAAATATAGATTGGTTGCTCTCCTGATGGAAAACATTCAAAGAAAGGAAGACAGGCAGGGTACAAGGCTTGTGAGCGAAGGCTGCTACTCTTCACAGCATCAGCCACTTCTGCTGAGCTCAGAGGGGAGTACAGTATAAAGAATAGTCTTCAGAGAGGTGAGATCCTTGATAAAAAGTTACTTTCTTCTCTTCAACCCAGAATGAATCACCTGGAAGTTGTTTCTCACCAAGAGGAGAGAGAAGCGGGTTCTGCTGCCTGCTCTAAGACCTCTCCTGTCTCAGAGGAAATTGGGTTCACCAGGATGAGAGGTTACTATGAAGGGAAAAGACTTGCCCAGGGAAGAGTTTGGTTTGCGAGCTTTCACCTTCCCACCTGGGAAGTGAGGGGTGGAATCCATGTTTCCCTGAAGTGGTGAAAACCAGAGATCAGCACTAGTGGATGACCTTTTCTTTTAAATCAAAGACTTGTTTTAAAGTTAGAGGGAGTGAGAGGTGTGGCCAGCATTGCTGCAAGGAGATCTCTGCAAAGACTGAGTAGTGGAGGTTGGTTTGATCTTGCCAGGAACCTAGACTTCTGTCTTGTCGATCTTTGATGGAAGAGGGCGTTTCTCCTGACCCTGCTCCACAACCTCTTCTCTCTCCTTCTGTTTTCTCCACATCTTCCTGCTGTGAGCCCTGCACGAAGGATGTGCTGACAGCTCACCCAGCCAGATCAAACCAACAAGTAGTTGTTATCATTTTACTCAGAAAGATGCCACGCTAACTTCACAGGCTAAATGGTGCAGTGTGTGCTTACAAGAATCACTGGCTGCAGCCTGTTTCCAAACCACTGTGGACAACCTGAGTTATACACCATGGATCCTGGCACTATGCCTAAATATCTTCACTCTGATTCCAGTCTAATGAAGTCAGTAGATTTATTTAACCTTTCCAGTTTATCATGAAATTCATCTTACTTTGCCTTGGCTCATGATTTTTGTAGTGGGATGATACTAAGGGTAGATACTGAAGTTACACTTTGCGAGGCAAGCACCATGGCTAAGCTCAGCTGTGGTACAAGTGTGTATTGCTCCAGTGACTCCATCTCTGTGAGCCTCTGAGGAGTGTCACCTTGCACATGCCTCAGCAGTGGGGTTCACCCTGCTTCTCTGCAGAAACGATGATCACGAGGGAGCTATCAAAGCTCATGAGGTCAGCAGGGAAGACTGGTGGGGTATAAGCTTTTCAGGTGGGACAGGAAGGGTAGGAGAGGAGGCGGGGTAGCCCTCTTTGTAAGGGAGGACTTGGACTCCATTGAGATGGATTGTGACCATCAGGAGGTTGAGTGCCTGTGGGTCAAAATCAGAGGAGCCCACCAGGAGGTAGATTTTGTGATGGGAGTCTGTTACAGACCACCCAACCAAGGAGAAGCAGCTGATGAGCTCTTCTATGAGCAGCTGCGGTCAATCTCTAGATCAATGCCTCTCGTTCTGGTGGGAGACTTCAATCTGCCTGATATCTGCTGGGTGTACAACACAGCAGAAAGGAAGCAGTCTAGGAGGTTCCTGGAGTGCGTGGGAGACAACTTCCTCGCACAACTGGTGAATGAACCCACAAGGGAGGGTGCCCTCCTAGACCTGCTGTTGGTGAACAGAGAAGGCCTTGTAGGGGATGTGGCGGTAGGTGGACGCCTAGGACTAAGCGACCATGAGATGATAAAATTTTCTGTTCTAGGTGAAGTGAAGAGGGTGGTTAGCAAGACTGTAGCATTAAATTTCCAGAGGGCAGACTTTGATCTCTTCAGCAGGCTGGTTGGTGAAGTCTCATGGGAGACAGTACTCAAGGGCAAGGGAGCCCAGGAGGGCTGGGAGCTCTTCAAAAGGGTGGTCCTAGCAGCTCAGGAGAAAGCCATCCCCGTGGTCCGGAAAAAAAGCCGGCAGGGGAGAAAGCCAGCTTGGTTGAATAGAGAGATCTTGAGTGATATCAAGAAGAAGAGAAATGTTTATGGCCTCTGGAAGAAGGGACAGGCCTCTTGGGTGGACTACAGGAGGGAAGTGAGATTGTGTAGGGAAAAAATCAGAAGGGCTAAGGCTCAGCTAGAAATTGGATTGGCCAAGTCAGTGAAAGATAACAAAAAATCTTTCTACAAATATATAAATAATAAAAGGCGGACTAGGGAGACCACACAGTCCCTATTGGACACAGAAGGAACAACAGTAACAGGGGATGAGGAAAAGGCCGAGGTACTTAATGCCTTCTTTGCCTCAGTCTTTAGTCGTAAGGAGGGTCGTTCCGTCTGTGTACTAACCCAGGAACTAGAGGAGCATAATGAGGCTCCCATGATCCAAGAGGAGGTGGTCAGAGCCTTGCTAGCCCGACTGGACAGCTACAAGTCTATGGGGCCAGACGGGATTCACCCTAGGGTACTGAAGGAGCTGGCGGATGTGCTGGCCAAACCCCTTTCCATCATCTTCCAACAGTCCTGGAAGACTGGGGAAGTCCCACTGGACTGGAGGCTGGCTGATATTGTGCCCATCTACAAAAAGGGCCGCAGGGAGGACCCAGGAAACTACAGGCCTGTGAGTCTGACCTCAGTGCCAGGGAAAGTCATGGAGCAGGTGATCTTGAGTGCTATCATGAAGCACATGCAAGAGAACCGGGTGATCAGGCCCAGTCAACATGGGTTCACAAAAGACAAAGTGACTCGGCTGCTGGATGAGGGAAAGGCTGTGGATGTGGTCTTCCTGGACTTCAGCAAAGCCTTTGACACAGTTTCTCACAGCGTTCTGCTTCAGAAACTGTCAGCCTCTGGGCTGGACAGGCGCACACTCTCCTGGATGGAAAACTGGTTGGATGGCCGGGCCCAGAGAGTGGTGGTAAATGGTGTGAAATCCAGCTGGAGGCCAGTGACAAGTGGGGTTCCCCAGGGCTCAGTGCTGGGTCCAGCCCTGTTCAATGTCTTCATCAATGACCTGGATGAAGGCATCGAGTGCACCCTTAGCAAGTTTGCGGACGACACTAAGCTGGGTGGAAGTGTCGATCTGCTGGAGGGTCGGGAGGCTCTGCAAAGGGATCTGAACAGGCTGGACCGCTGGGCAGAGTCCAATGGCATGAGGTTTAACAAGGCCAAATGCCGGGTCCTGCACTTGGGGCACAACAACCCTATGCAGTGCTACAGACTAGGAGAAGTCTGTCTAGAAAGCTGCCTGGAGGAGAGGGACCTGGGGGTGTTGGTTGACAGCCGACTGAATATGAGCCAGCAGTGTGCCCAGGTGGCCAAGAAGGCCAATGGCATCTTGGCTTGTATCAGAAACGGCGTGACCAGCAGGTCCAGGGAGGTTATTCTCCCTCTGTACTCGGCACTGGTGAGACCGCTGCTCGAATCCTGTGTTCAGTTCTGGGCCCCTCACCACAAGAAGGATGTTGAGGCTCTGGAGAGAGTCCAGAGAAGAGCAACAAAGCTGGTGAAAGGGCTGGAGAACAGGCCTTATGAGGAGCGGCTGAGAGAGCTGGGGTTGTTTAACCTGGAGAAGAGGAGGCTGAGGGGAGACCTCATTGCTCTCTACAACTACCTGAAAGGAGGTTGTAGAGAGGAGGGTGCTGGCCTCTTCTCCCAAGTGACAGGGGACAGGACAAGAGGTAATGGCCTCAAGCTCCGCCAGGGGAAGTTTAGGCTAGACGTTAGGAAAAAATTCTTTACAGAGAGGGTGATTGGGCACTGGAACAGGCTGCCCAGGGAGGTGGTTGAGTCACCTTCCCTGGAGGTGTTTAAGGCACGGGTGGATGAGGTGCTGGGGGATATGGTTTAGTGTTTGATAGGAACGGTTGGACTCGATGATCCGGTGGGTCTCTTCCAACCTGGTTATTCTGTGATTCTGTGATTCTGTGAGAAAGCAAAGCCATGAACTTTCCTCTGCCGGGCAGTACAAAGTGAGACTTGTGCCCATCAACAATTTAATCAGCTGGATTCCTGTGGTAGCTCTGAGTGTTGGAGCCTGCAAAATATTGCAGATTGGCAAGTCTGTCTTAGTTTATGCTCTCATTTCTTTCACTCATTGCATAGACACAACTGTGACAGACAAGTAAATGATCCTCTGAAGGATCATTTGATATGAATCAAGGTTTGGAGTAAGGAGTGGTTGCCCCTTGGCAGAAAGGGACACTCCTCTCTAAAGCTGATCTCCCTCCACTGGCACTGTTAATTCACTGCCTTGATTCCTCTCAGACATCCCTACTCTATGGCACTTAGATTTATGGCTGGAATTTCATCATATTGAAACATCCCCATACTTAGAGGAATTTTGTGTTTGAAACTTGTTCCTTCTGTCTCAGTTTGGCACCCAGCAATGATAAATTCAGAGATGTTTCTGGGAAGGCAGCCAGTGCTGCCAAAGCCCAAGAAAAATCAATCTTCAACAAAGAAATAAATTAAATTCTGTCATTATCTATCAATATTTGCCTCTGACTCCACATAACAATTATATGAAAATGGACTGTTTACTTTAAATATGGAGAAGAAGGGAATGACACACAGACATGCTTTGGGATTTAAAAAAAAAAAAATCTATTTTGCGCACAGAGCTATTTCCAACATACTGCATGATCTCCTCATAATGGGCACTGCAGGAACAAACACAAAGTCAGTCCAAAAGAAATATAGTACTGTCACCTTCAGAGTCTTCACACCTATAATCCTCTCAGTTTTTCAGTGCTGCATTTTATAAAATTTTCATTTTGACTTTATCACCTAGTTAAAGAGAATATATAGCACATGCCACTTAACTAGGACGGCAACACTAGTGCGGCATCTCTTAGTGAGTTGGCACAGCTGCACACTACTGAATACTACAGATTCATGCTCCATGAGAACAGACTCAGACAGATGTCCATGAGCAACTGCTGAACGTAAAGACACTACCTCTGGCTTAGAAAGTCCTTGAGCCACAGATTGCTGGAGTCTGGGCCAGAATATATTCAATTCAGGGAGGTAAGACAGTATGTTGTCTTGTTCTCACAAGGTTTTCTGGAGATCTGCTGTAAGATAGTAAAAGAGGCAGGGTAAAAGGCTAGGGAAAGCTTTATGCTGACCCACGTGCCCATGCTCATGTTCCTCATAGAGGTACTGCACTTGTAGAGGTGTTCACTCATGTATCAGCCCCTTGAGCCACGGGGAAACTAAGTTTTACAGACATACTCAACTTCTGAGGACTTCCCACTGGCTGTATTAACTCCACTACTGTTTATATTTGCATGCTTGAATTACATTTCCCACATTAAATACATATATATATTATTTCAAACATACTTCCTTTTTACACTTTTTTGGGGTATATGTTTCATTACTCGTCTGATCTCCAAACTGAGGAAAATGCATTGTTCCTCAGGAGACAATTGGCACATATGTTCTCCTGTGGCCCTGGTCCAGATGTGTGACCATATGTATCTGTTTTTCTATCTTTTTTCCGCTTTTTCTGAGCTTTTTTCTCGTTCTTGATGGAAGAGAGGAGCCTTTTATTTTATTTTTTTCTTTTGTGTGCTTGTGGAAAGCTCTGGTGTTCTCTGGCTTCCAGCTTCTCTTCCTTCTGGTGACTCTGCTCCTCTGCTCTGTCTGTCCAAAGAGACGACATCGTACTGAGGGTCAAGGGTGCCGTGGATGGATGCTTACGGAGGCTTAACAGAAAGTAGTTGGGTTTGAAGTACAAATTTTATATGTGGGCTGATATAAGGGCTGTTTCCACAACACCTGGAGATATGACAGAACATGCACATGTAGTGAGGAGCACAGATACATTTGTTCAACCACAAAACAAGTAACTTATCATCCTGGCAGAACAAATACGAATGCTCCCCTAAGCTGTTATATGATTTCCTCATAACAACCAGATACACTGGTGACACAGCTCAGTTACTAAAATGATTCGGCTGTCAGGAAAGAGAGGGAAAGGAAAGGGAACTGGTAGAGGTCTCACACCTGTAACAGGTTCTGACTTGCATGAATTTCTTCTGCTTCACAGAGTATTTGACAAAACACAGCCTGAGGTAATCCTCATCCCCTTTCTGTATCTGTAACATCCATCAGTGTTTTCAATAAGATGGCTTTCTGTAACACCAGTCTGCACTACGCCCAAGGCTGCTCCTCATTGTGTTGTTTAATCTGAGTGAGAGTGCAAAGCCAGGTATCTCTCTCCTGTTCCCCCCAGTCCCCTGTTCATTGTATTATCATGGTTTACTGGGAAATTTAGATATAAAAATAAATAATTTCTCACTGTCCAAAAAATAGGTCAAGAAAACCACTGGGCATGTATAAGAAACAACCAGCTTTAAAGCACTGACTAAAAGTGATGAAGCTCCTAATTCATATGCTAGTAATTCTTGATGCAAGCAATGGTGACAGTAATTATAACCACAGTCCTTCAAATGCAGTCAGCTCTCTGGGCTAGCCTGCCAGCACACCCAGTCACTGGGCCTGCTTTCATGCAGAATATTTATTCCGATTTTACCATGAAAATTCAGTGTCCTCTGACATGCCCACACCCCCCGTCCCGAGGTGAGCCTCTCTAGACAAGGAGACGCTGGCCTCTCCGTGCTGCAGAGTGGAGTCATGCCATTTAACAGTTGAATCCTAGGTGGGCTTGCTCAGGGGGCACAAATTGAGTCAAATCATAATCCAGCAGCTTTCCTTTGTTATTTGGCTGTGTGCATTAGCCCCTCCACCAGTGAGCTTTTCAGCTGTTATTCCAGTTTGCCTTCTGGAGCTGAAGGCATGTGGATGAATGCCAGCGGTACCCACAGGTAACCACCCTCAGCAAAGCTGTACCCCTGCAGCCCCCCCATCCCCCTGCCACGCAGCTGAAGGATGCTCTTATCAACAGGCAACAATTAGCAAAAAGTTAACGATGCAGCGACCAAATGTGGTGACCATTAGTGTTTGTGACAGATACAACAGGGGGCTGGGGGCTTTGGCTGAAAGCTCTAGGTTCCATTGCAGTGTAAATAAAACGCACGGCTACTCATCCAAGTAAAGATGAGTACTAATCACCACACCCGAGCCTGGTGAGCTCGGTGTGGTCAGCCACCAGGAGGAGCCAGTGTAATTTATTTCCAGGCTAATTAAGGCATGAGCTTTCAGGTCACATAATTAGTTTGAAGGAGGTGGAGCACGGGCAGAGGCTTCTGGCTTCTATCTCCTTTTCCCTTGGAGCATCTCACAGAGTGATGGATTTTTTTTCAATTTTTTTTTTTTCAATTTTTTTTAAGAACCCACCAAGGGCTTCATGTTGTAGACCTGCCATTCTCTGAGGGCAATGCTTCTCAGCTCCCTAAATGAAAGTGCACCAATTCTTGGGTGCTGACTGTGGTCCGGGTGTTCAAAAGTACTCATCACACACTGTGATGATGATGCATAGCAAGTTCAGGAGGTAGTGTTGCATGATGAATCAAGGCTACCTAAATGAAAGTGTCTCAACCTTTTCCTTTAGGGACTCAACGAAAAAATGTGTGCCTAAATTCAGGTCGTGGCTTAATCTCATTTCCTTTATACACTCCCAAGGAAAATGAATACAAATTTGTAGCATATGAGAAAAAGATACTGTTATTTTAAATATTTTGAGCATTCTAGAGACAATTCTTGCCATTTTGGGGGCTACTAGAAAGCACCTGAGCAGCACAATATGGATGGTAGGGTTTTACATATTTGCAGATTCACTTAACACAGTGTTTGAGGTCCAGCTATGCTTCTGTGCCTCCTTTAAACTTTTATTTGAAGAGAGAAAAATGTGTAACACTAATGAAGACAATTTTCCTGCTTCACATTACTTGTTGCCACCTAGAGAGTAAGTTCTTTTGGCTGTGCGCACGATGTTACAGCAGGGATGGCTCCAGTACCCGAGCAGCACTTCTGTTGTTTGCCCTGAGCCCTGTGCTGATGCGCTGCTCCTGTGTTTGCACACACAGGGATTCCACCAAGGATCTCATTTTTGGTGAAGAATCAGATTTTTACTGTTTTAGTTTTCTGGTTTCAAGCTTAGGCAGGAAACAACTACGAGTGAGAGCTTGGCACAGGCTGAACTGTACATTGTCTGGCAGGGCGCCTGTGGCCCCAGCCACGCATGGGCTCTGGGCACCAAGGAGCAGCCAGGACTTTCCCATCCTCCTCATCCTGAGCCTTCAGCACTTTCTGAAACATGATTTAGGTATGTGCTTTATGGAGTGAGAGGTGCATTTATTTTTAAATATAACACTCCAGGGAACTTTCTGGATATTTTTCTTTCTCAAAATGTGTTTTGTGACACCGTGGAGCAGCTGGAATGACTAAAATGCTTTAGAACAAGGGAATGTATGACTCCATGGGATTATTTTTAGATTATGAGTTACATTAATTGTTTTAAAGACAAAGATGCCACTTGTGGTTCAAGGAGACTGAAAATTCAGAATGTTTAAAGCTGAGATATTGTATAGGGAATGTTGCTGTTCTTCTAGATATCTGCTCCTTGTCACTGTCAGGAAGGATATAAAAACCAGCCACTACTCTGTATTTACATACGTTTTTGTGTCAGGACTGCCATCCCATACAGACCTTCCTTTTCCCTGTTCTCTTGGATTGCCCTCTTGACTGACTAGAATGGCCAGTCCCATAAAGCCTATTTTTCTCTTCAATGAGAGTTCTTAATTTGGAAATTATACAGTACCTACATTCAAAATTGAAGTAAGCAGCCACACACCTCAACCAAGCTGGCTCCTGAGAAGGCAGCCAGGAAGGAGTTGGAAATTACACCTGGAGTGGTCATAAGCCTGGCTCACCATGCATGGTGAACAGGTTGCAGAGCAAAGGAGTCTCTGACTACAAATCTGTCTAAAACCTGTCTTAAGTGTCACACTGTTTTCCTGAGTAGCAGTTTGGGAAAACCAAGTTCTGTGATTAAATGCAAACAGATTTAGCAGAAATTGCACATTTACCTCCTTGGCCATGAAAAGCCAGCATGATGCTTCAGCTCCCTGCAAGGTTGTAGGGCCAGTGGGGGGCAGAGGGAGCAGCCCTACCAGTGGGCAACAGGCACTTCCTTGGGGATGGCACCAGGCTGAAGGCAGGTCAGGACATAAGCCCTAACACCTGCAAGGCTTCATTGATGCTGTGGCAAGGACACCACAGCAAACTCAGCTGGCATTTCCCATCGTTTCATAGGTGTCAGGATTTTATTAATGTAGTTGCCGTGTCTCTTCTATTTCACAGTGGCAAGTAACGTGTGTGTGTGCATGTATATATATGATTATTTGTGTAAATGCAATAGGAAGCCTTCTGAATCACAGCTGAGGAGAACTGATGAGTTATCAATACCATATCTTTCAGAAATACTGCTCTAGGGATATGTAGATAAACAGGTGGGTCATTCTACACAGGGCTGAGTTTACTCCCAAAGCATCACCTTGCCGAGTACTTGAGAGGCAGAGAAATCTGGTGCCTGGAGCTCATCTCCTTCCTGGCCTGGCCAAAGGGGACCAGCGCTGCTTTCTTTAAAGGAAAGAACAGTATTTCCTCAACTCTCAGCTGAGAGAAATCCTGTTTGCCCTGTCCTAATCATTTTGTCTTAGTCATATTGCCCTCTACGCCTTCTCCAATGCAGCAGGGGTTTTAATGAGCTAAAGTGGAGTTAAGTGAATACCAAATGAAATGTTTAGCTTGCTCAGGTTTAAAATAGGTTATTGCTTATTATTTGAAAGCTTTGTGCAAGAGCAATCATTAAATGAAACATACTGTGGCTTTGGTCTATTGTGCTCAGCTGAAAAAATAGGTCTGTCCATCTAAAAACAGTAACTCATAGGGTCATTACCCAGTATTAAAGACATTCTTCTGGTGCATACAACAGTGTAACAGAGAAATCATCCTGGCTTTACAGTGAAGAAGAAAAGGAGTTTGTTACACTACTTCATCTGCTAATGGCCCTGGTAGGAGCCTATCCAAAGGAGCCTGAGGATGTACAGTGATGCTGTTTACTCCAATGTGTGGCTGCATTGCATGTACTCATAATTTAGGAGGTCCTTTTCAGGCCAGTTCTGACACATATTCCTTTGGGAAAGTAGAGTGCTTTGGCAAAGCTGGCAGCTGGATCACCCTTGCAAACCATCTCAGCACAGTGATGGCCCTTGGCCCTAAGCAGTGTATTGTGTGCAGCCACAGGGGAGTCAATAACTGGGGTTCACGTGCAGTTATAGCAGAAATTTCCATAAGCTGCTTCTTCCCATGTGAATGTGTCAATGTCTACATCCCTGGCTGGGCAAATGCTCAGCAAGTTTCCAGCTATTGGCCTAGCTGTATTTTATTAAGGGCCACTCTCTATTTTCTCTTAGACCTCAACCTAAAAAGAAATGGTCCTTGTTTGGACAATATTTTATTGGAGACCCAGGCAGGTTTGGTATGACAGAGTGGTCTGCCTGGAACGGGGTCTTCCTGATGCTGGCAGAGAGTGAGAACATTCCTCTCCTTCAGAGGGGACACAGCACAAGACCACTGCATCTCTGCCTAAGAGACCTTCATGTACACTGGTCCATCATACTGATTCCCTCAGACTTCTCATATTTATGGATGTTGTTGCCACTTATCTTGGTTTGCAGGTAATAACTGTCTGATACTGGAGGTGAACAAGACATATGGAAAAGACTGAAGCAATTCAAAGATGTTTAGGAGCCAGTATAACAGTCTCGCCTGCCTGGTCCCAACATACACTGCCTCTGAGAAAGTGATACACAGCTTTGAGAGCTGTGCTGCAGAAGATCTTACATTCTTAAAAATAGAATGAAGTTGATATAATAATTAAAATACCATAATTTAAAATTGTCCTTTTCAACAAATTAACATTCTTTTATGGCTGGAAGATAGTTATCTTAAGTAATTACCCTGTTATCCTAGTGACGGACTGATGGTGACCTTTATATTGCAAATGAATTATGCAAATTGGTATTTTCATTAAACATTAAATAACTCTCTTGGGAGGAAAAATGTTACTTACTGTTCATTGGCTATTAAAGTCTAATGGTATAACTTACCACTAGTTTGTTTTCCACCTCCAGGGGCTCCAGAGAAGAAGAGATTAAAGTTTGATTTGAAATTTGGGGCCTAGGTGAGTGTAGACAGGTCCAACGAAGTTAAAATAAAAACCAAAACCCAAACCAAAACAAATCCCAGTTACTTCATTCTGTGTTCAAAGGGTCTGTTCGCTATGGGAGAATACGGATATGGCAGTAAGAAGTCTCTAGGCCCTCACACTTTCTAGTCCTCCAAGAACCTTAAAACCAAGAGGCAGCCTTCCCAACAACTTCTCACCACCGATCCTTACTTCATCCAAACTTACCAGCATGCCCTAAACTTCAAACCATGGCTAGTTCTTCTGTTCTCAGCAGTTCACATGGACCACGCACGCTCTCAAAATCAGCCTTCTGCCACTCTGGCTGAATCAAGCTCAGAGGCAACAAAATACTGAGAAGTAAAGCCCAGGGGAAAATTAAATTCACCTGATGGACAGATGCAGTGGGAACACTGGGGAGCATGCTTCCAGCACGATGGGAGTGACGGAAGTTTACTGAGCTATGTCAAAAGTCATTAGGAATAAGGCCAATAATAAAGGCTTTAGGAATAAGAGTCACTCTGTTTATTTTTAATGATTCCTGCTGTACAGAATGGCCCTTGGTAACAACACAAGCTATACAGAAAGTGAAGCAGGCTTTGTGAGAGGTACAGTAGAAAGGCTTGGTTCTTAAGTATTGCTACTCCTACAGATTTCTACAGTTTAAAGGATTTTTTGAAACTTCCACCATTGCATTAAAAAGCTTCTCAGTAGGAATGCATTTTATTAAACCTGTCCTAACATCCATACTGAGAAAAGCAGGACTATGCAGGCTTCTGAGAAGCACCATGAACTACACACAACAAGGGAGCTACAATTGCATCCTGAAAGAGCTGACTTATGCCTCTCAAAACCAATCTTGGGATGTGTGGGAAGATATTGCAGTGCTTCACATGAAAAAAGGAAATATTGGCTCCATATTATTTGGTGGTTTGTGCTGTAGATAAACAAGTATTCAGATTTCTCTGAAATGCTTCTGTTAATACAGTCATGGTCTGACCCAAAAAAAGAGAGAATCTGGGTGCTTGTGTATATGTGCGATGTATGTTAACAATGGAGAGTTAATTTAATTTGCTTTTCAGAATACTGAAGTATCAACAGTCTGAATAGCAGATGCCAATACAACAGCTTTAGAAAGCATATTCAACTGTTAATCACTTTTTATTTCAAAACAGCAAAGTTTTCTGGCCCATTAAACTATAGTTAATATGTCCTTTAAAGAAATAAACACACACACATTATTTTAATTACTGAACACCTCTCTAATGGGCTGTAGAAAATTCTGCTTTTTAAAATTTTATGAAAGTTACAACAACCCACCAATAGCAAAGTTTGTTTTAAATGTAGCAGTCTGTTAGTTTAGCTGTACTGTTGTGTGCAGCCCCTTTAGAAGGCTGAGCTCAGCAGATGGGAGCTGCATCCTCATCCATTGAACAGAAAGGTCAAATACAGAAGCACTGGTCACGAAAAGCATGTTTATATTATGGTGGGATCCACTCTGCTTAATTTAGGGAAGTTCTTGTAGACATTACATCTCCGAAAAATCATTAGTCATCTAAGTTAACCTAAATTGTCATTTGATTTTTCTTTTGGAGCCAATGGAAAGAGATAATAACCCAAAGATGATTAAGAATCTGTGTTAGAAGAAAATTTGGTGCCCTGGTCTTTGCCCCCAGGACATGTTCCCACAGGTCTCCCTCAGCCTCATGGAGTGGTCCAGACACAAGAGTGTTACAGAAAAGGTCACCATCATGTTCAAGTGCCTGTTTTGAAAACAAAAAGTAGTGGAGAAGGCACCATTTTCATTGGGTAATCTGTTCTTATCTAATTCGGGTTCTATCAGACATCCTGGCTCACGATGCCACCAACCCATTCTAGGACCACCTTACAGCCCTAACAGTGTGTACTGCTGTCCTTGACCTTCTTCAGGTGCTTTTCAGTGTTCCTTTGGTGTCAGTGCTAAAACGTCAATGTGGAAATCTGATACAGGCTATATCACTACGTGTTCTGCCACTGGGGAACTGCTATAGAGTGTTTTTTCCCTATAAAACCAGTAGGGCCAGTATCTCCACCCAGCTCCAGTTTGGATGACAGTAGAAAGAATAAGGCACACCAAACAATGTGCAAATGAGCTACCATGAACATGCCTCTGACCTGTGGCCCTGGTTAGGCAACTACATTTTTCGAACAAATGTAATCTGACAGCAGGGCTTTATCTCAGACCAACATGTGTGCAGAGAAGCATTTGTGTATTTTTTTGACCCAGTGCTGAGATCCTGCAGACTAAAAGTACCAACCAGTCTTGCAGAGAACAATTATTTAAGGTGAACAAGCCACTGATATCCTGAAAACTGCTCTGCTGCAGGTGAAAAAGCAAAATCCTTACTGCTTACCCCAGGAGACAGCTAGGGCTGGAATCAGTTGCCTAAACAAAAGCGTGTTGTGCCACTGGAGACACTACCAAGCACCTGATATACTCACATAGAAATGACACAGAACATATAATATAGGTACGCATCTTGCTGAAGCGCCACCCGAAAGGAAGGTCAGATACACTTGGCTATCCCAAAAGGCACTGATTATGTCCACCTGATTGAATGGTAAATTGTCAAGCACCTGGTTTGTCTCATTGTTGGTCAGCTACATCACTCCTCATGAATTGTGTTGACTAGGAGGCACGATTCAGTTCCTGCCACATAAATATGTGGAGTCATTTGAGATACTCGAGAATAGCTGCCTTGAATCACTGAGTCAGATGAGTCTAGGTCTTCTATGGGCTCCAGAAACGTTGGTCGTAAGGGATCTCCAGGGGTCATCTGGTCCAGCCTAAACATCCCAAGCCGCAATTCATGGCCACCGCCTCGTGTATTGACTGATGCTAGTGAAGCTAAGAGAGGAAGAGCAACCATTTTCCTACAATGCCACTTCTGCCTAGAGTAATTGCATAACAGAACAGCCTCTAGCAGACAGCTTGTGAATGCTGTGTAACTCTCTTAGACAGCACATGGAGACTATATATTGTCTGAACCTTTTGTGATGTGGTAAAAACAGATTTTACTTAGGCATAGCAAACACAGCAATCTAAGCTACATTAAACATTGCACCTACAGCAACCATAAAATCCACAAACCGCTGTCCTCCCTTCAGCTTTGCCAATAAGATTAAGGATTTATTCTGTGATATTTCCTTCCCATACCTATCACTACCACCTGGAGACCAATGGCGTGAACCCCATACAATGCTAGAAATCTCCATGTTGCCTATACTGTCATAATGGATAACAGTCGGTGCTGCAGAGGCCTAAGAATATAAAAATGGCCACACAGGTCAGGCTAAAATCCATCCGGTGCAGTGTTTCATCTCTGGTACATGGCCAGCAGTGAATGCACATAGATACGTCTGATTCAGGCTGCTTGAAGCTGAGAAGTGTGATCTTGCAAGTCCCTGCCCAACTACTCCAAGTAATCTCTTCATCGTTCTAGATGAACATTGAACCAGAGTATACACAGATGTTACGGTTCAAAGCTTTAGGAATAATGCAAGCAGTGGCACGTTCTTTGAACCCTACTTCACATTTATCCAATACACATACACAGATATTGAGACCAGAATAAATCCATAGATCATCTAATCTGATTTCCATTCTAAAAAATAAGTGTATCCAATAATTGTACCCAATTATTGCACCTATTATTTGGAGTGTGGAGCCAGCTTGCAGATCAAACCTCTTTATTGCCGGTTTTTATACCTGAGCTAAGTATCTAAATTTGTGCTATAGCCATGGCCCCAGGAGTCTGGGAGTGCTCTTCAGCTCACCCTCATGTAAAGACCTACCTCCACTGAGCTAAGCAGCTCTCCCAGCCCCACCAGTGAAATGGATAATATTGCCACTGCCTGGAATGAGAGCTTAGAAAGCTAGCCCAGAAGTGGGAGCCTTGAACTACGAGGTAAACCAGATTCCTTTTCTTGATAAAAATCAGCTCCCAGAATGACATCTGAAACTGTTCATGTGTTTTTTATGACTGCATATCACGTCAGCCTGAAGTTTCAAACTCTACAGTTATTAACTTTTGAAAGACTGCTTTCCAAAAGGGTTAATGAGTCACATCACTGGCTGAAAGAAATGCCAGTCAACAGGGATCAGCTGTAGAATAATTAGATGCAGAATGTGAGCATTAGGTATGCACAGAAGTTACAAAACCCCAAAGGATAGTGTAAAATTGCATTTCTTAGAGAGTTGAATCTCAAGAAACCCTTGATCAAATTACCCCAAATTTTTCTGCTGCTTTCATGGCTGGTAACAATTTTCAACATAATTCAAATTAGCTTATATATTTTTAAATATTTAGACCCTTTGATAGGCATTCAACTTCATTGTAACCCACACTTACTCAGCTGAAAATTATTTGATGATGATATCTGAAAAATGCATGTATTTTAGTGGCTGATAACATCTGCAGTCACCTAGCAACATATTTGTGATAGTGACTTGGTAAATTGTTGAATGCAATTTTTAACTGTTTAGCTACTGGGCTGAGTAGTTCAGTCAGACTCTGTATTACAGTCTGTATTAGCTTGCATGTATGGAAAAAGAGGAATTAGACACACAACTGCACAGAGAGTGAATATTACAATACTAGAAAAGGCATTGTGCCTGTGGAAAAATATTCTCATGATTCCAAGGAAATAATGCTGAGAAGTTTTTCCCACCTTCCTTTTTTCTCATTCATGGACAAAAGTGATTATGGCCCTGGATCTGCAATCACCTCACTACAGAACAGCTTTCTTTCCCTTTTTTTTCTTTTCTTTTTTTTAAACTATGTCAGGTATATTGATTATCTGACTTTCACACTGTTAAGGACACAATAAATCTATTAAAATGTAGACTTTAGTTTTACATGCATTTTCTTTGCTTTGGAGAACAGTATTCATTGCTTGTATTTTAGCTAGACTGTATTAGCAGAAAGTATATTAGCATGTAACATGATATATTAATAGATAACTATTAATACATACAGATGCAGCATGTGGTTCTTTTTGCATGCCTTTATGCTGCATCGCTTCAGTCTTTTCTGATTACACATAGAATGAATTATGTACTAATCCTGGAAACAGGCATATAAAAATTCACAATTTATCACAGCTTCCAAGGCTCAGCTGTAGCAGGTATGCGCCTTTCATCTGAAACACAGAGAAATGACCTTTCAGTTATATACAACATGATTTTCATCTTTTTATGGCCTGTGAGTTTGCTTCTTCACAGCCTTGCTACAGTGAGCCCAGAGTAGCAGAGCTAAACTTGCCATATGCACTTTGTTTGTCTGACCTGCTGACAATACACAGTGTTAGATGCACAGTTTCAGTTCAGCTCATACACAGCTGGGTCACCGAACACAAAGGTCCACCAGCTTGGTATGCAGGGTGGTATTCAACTCTCCCTGATCTAGACACTGACGTTGGTCAGTCAACTTGCATTTTGTGGTCTACTGCTTGTATTGATTAAAATTCCATTGACTACAGTGAGTTAAGACACTTGTGGGGTCTTTAGCCAAGGGGAAAGAATAATGAACGCTGAATCACGCATGAATAATGAATTCATATAGCTCCCCTGATCTCTTTCAGTTTTCATACAACATATCAAAGAGAAATGTCCTTTCCAGGTCAATGTCTTAGAGGTTTCTTAAACTGCAAGTTCCACGTTGGCTCATTGCACATTTCAACCCACTGCAATTTGTTCATGAACATTCACTCCTTGCTGGAAAAGGAAGTCACCCATAAAAAAATGTGAATGAACACATGGAGACTGTGAAGTGAAAAACTCCCTCCATAATCTAGCTCACTATGTAGTAGCAGTGAATGTAAAGCAGAGGTGGGTAGTTGAGATGTTCCAGAAAATCTTGCAAGAAATTTGGATGGACCTTCCCAGAATATCTCAATGAAGATTCAGATGTTTAAAAAAAAAAAAAAAAAAGGTTTTCTTAAGAATGGCATGTACTTCAATTGGCTACAAGTCTCATCTTTTGATATAATTGATTTGGCGCTTGTATTTTCCAGACTTAGAAAGACCAGGTTTCATTTTGGTTCAGTCTGGTATTGCATGTAAAGAGGTACAAACAGGGATGAGTATTCTGAATCTGTGCACAGGAGTCAGGGCCTTATTAAGGCATTAGGCAGACATTAGATGGGAGATCACAGCACTCATTAACAAACAGGCAGCACACAGTTTGGGAATATCCCAATTAATTGGTGTTATGCTACATTTCCTTTCATACCATCTCTTATAAACCTGCATTCATGAGTGGAAACAGCTTGTCCTGAAAGTAGTCACTGTTTAATATCCCTATCATTTCTCTTTACAATCATGCTGTTGCTGTAATGCCCATAAAACTACATGACAATGGTTAGGCAGCTGGTGTCATCTAATTGACGCTCACTACACTAATTATAAATGTCTCACCAGTGTCTGCTTTTCTCCTTGCCATCAGCTGGGCCATAGCCCTCTTTTGTCTCTGGAAGTTCTTTAAGGAAGGAACTAACTTCTGGCAAAAATATCCTGTCTTGCACAACAGGACCTTGACCTTTGGCTCAAATCTCTGGACACCACCGTTTATTGTCTAAGAACACAACCTGAATACACCTGGACAGCCCTTTCTGCTGAAAGAGAAGATAGAAAGCAGCTTCTCCCTATGTGTCCAAAACCACCCATGGTACAAACAAACCATAAAGAATCGATGAACATGCAGGACTTGGGCTGCTGTTCTTCTTTGACATTTTTTGGCTAAATTTATCAAAAAGACAGGAAGCCTTTACCCAATAAAGTTGAAATTCACCTAGAAGAGAGGCTTATTGCCCTTCTCCAAAATGAAGAAAACGATCAGGTGGACATTCCAGACAAATCCTCTTCAGTTTTTGTGATTCCTGTCCATATGTCTCTACCTTTCTAGCAACCACCTCTGCCACTTCTCCCTCCTCCCCTTCCCTCCTCCAGCACTGCTTACATATTTTCAGGTGTATATAGGTAATGGTAGCTTTTGCCCACCCACTTGCTGAAACCTCCACAAGGAATTCTTGGGATCCTCTTGCAACTGGGACAACATGAGGGCTTCCAGCATTCTACCCCCTGCAGCAGAAGGTCTGGGCCACAGCTTTTCAGGAGAGTCACATCCCAGTATGATTCATAAAAGGATGTTTTGGTGTACTGCCATAAAGTCAGCAGGCCACAAATGACGGAGCTGCCTCTGTGGTCAGAGCAGGCAGCTGCACGTGGGCTTGCCCACGCACTGTGCACCAGGAGAACAACCTGGCTGCACGTCAGAAGCTTTGCAGAAGTGACAGGTGACAACCCGCAGAGTCATGACTCTGAAAGGACTTGGTACCAAACAACACCACAGTTATTAGGCGCTATTACTACCTGTAATACCAGTCATATGTCTTACTCAGCAGCGCTGAGTGTGGCCCACTCTGAGCCGCCCTGATGGCTTGGTTCCTCCCTCTTGCATGCCTCTGTGGGGATATGCAAACTGCCTTTCCCTCCAACCCCTCCTACTTCCTTACCAGCAGCATTTCTCCCTTTCTTTAATACACAGGAGGAGCCCAAAATAGGAATGTGGGTCAATGTGACTGATGGATTCGAGTGTGCACACAAGGAAGTGGAGAGGGTCAGAAGGCCAGTGGTTCCTCCTGTCCCCTGTGACATCCTGCAGTACGGCTTTCCACAGTGAAGTCTCCAGGGAACAGACTGATGAGTGAAGGGTTTGGTGAGGAAAGACAGCTTTCCATTGATGCCCCCAGACCCAAATGCTTACTAGCATTTAGCACTCCTATAATTAAAGATACATTGCCATAGAGCCATAAAAGCAGCAGCAACCATGCGGTGCTACCGAGCAGGATGAGCACAGGCACAGTGAGAATGCAGCAATATCCCAGCCCTTCAGAGCATGAACAGAGCTAGTGCATGACTGCACAATATTCATGTGCTCCAAGACCTCTCCTGGTTTAGTTCTGCAGAGGATTTTATGCATCTGTCTAGGTGAACCAGAGCAAAATCTTAGCCAAAAGAACTTGGAACTGAACATTCCTAAACTCTGAGAGGTCCAGATGAATTTGCCTGGCCCAAAATTCCAAAATCCAATCTTCTGCAAATATTGAGCCTAGAGATCTAGTCAGAGCTGTACTGCTTGGCTTGGTCCTGTCTTTAATATAAAGAGAAAAAAAAATATCAGCCCTTAAAGCAATTCTTTTTTGTCTTGCTTGACTGCCTTTCTGATTTCAGCAGGACTTTAGTGATGACTAAAGACTCGGCTGTTACCGACTTGACCTCTCCCAGTGGAGGCATTTTCTTACCTACATGTTTCTTTGGGAGGCAATTATTTTCTTCCTGCTTCTGAGGTTTGCAATTTTGGAGCTAGTGCTTTCTTTCAGGCTCCCACAACTCTCTCAGGAACCTCTCCAGGTAAAAGCAAAGGTTATCTCAAAGGGGTACTGAGGCTTTTATTACATCCTGACTGTGATTCGTTAGTTGCTGATCTGCCTGCCATTTCCCTGAGGTGTTTGCAGCTCACGTTGAACTTCACTGTTGAAACCTGGATTTCTGAGTATTTTGCTTCTTCCCTGAGAGAACTTCTCCAATTTCATCCTGGTAAAGTGGTAGTCTCAGGCTGAAATTAACTTTACACTTACCAGCTTTCAATAGGTCTTTTCCACTTCTCATCATTTTGTTTTGCTGTTACTTCATTTGCTGTATCTCCTCTAGTACTGATGACAGGCACCTTCTCCTTGGTTACTTTTCATGTCCATCTTTGAGAATCAGTTTTAGCAGTGAACACACAGAAAACTGCCACAGTCCCATCCTGTGAGCAGGCCTCGCTGAGTGCCGTCACTTACTAGTTCAGGTTACCTGACATAGATCTTGGTAAAGTGGGGAAGTGGCCAGGACTGGTTCCAGCCTCTCTTCCAGTTCTTCTGACAGGTTCTTCTTGCCTTTTCCCTCCTTTCTTTATCTGTGATGAACACCTGTACAAAAGCCAAGAACTTTCCTTACTTGCCACACAGCTGGTATGCTGGACAATTTCTGCTTTGGTTTTCTACAGAAGCACAGATACAACAAACTGAAAGGCATAAGGGCTAAATCCATCATATGGATTCTCTAGCAAGAGTTGGAGAATGTAAGAAGCCTCATTTGAGACGACAATACTTGTGTAAGTGTAGCTGTATTGTTACACTCTGAGATTTGCTACAAGCTAATGAACAAAGTTCAGAAATCCTTTTCTGTGTAAGGTCAAAGCGTGTCCCAGTTCCACCTCCTTTGTGAAGGTCCTCTCAAACTGCAAAGGGAAAATAACACTTATTATGGTTTGTTCAGGGGAATAGTCAGGGGGACGGGATCGAAACTAATGTTCCTCACCTCAGCCCCTCAGCCATGCTGAGAAGGTGAGTGCATTTGGTGGTGACCCCTTAGCTGGGAGATCCAGTCCGTAACCAAGGCTGTTCTGCAACTTCATCTACTCTGCTCCTAGGAGTGAACAGAGGTGGGAAACCAGCTGTGCCCTACTTTTTGAGTGTGCTGAATTCACTTCAGCAGTGCTTAACGGATGATTTAGCTTCTGGAAGGCATTCAAACAGTCCAGATAAGTCTGCTTTCGCATGACTCCACCTGAGAAGCCAAGCACCTCCGCTGGCACAGAGTCAGACCCACACTACCCCTGTTGAACAGCTTGGGGCACGTGAGCTGGCCTACTGCGACCCAGTCGGGTGTCCCCAGCCTGTGGCACCAGTCCTGGGCACGTGTTCCAGAGTGCTAAGTGTGGTATAAAAACCTAGATGGAGACAATGGAAGGGAGCAGGAGATCTCAGGATGCCGTTCCTTAAGCAGGCATATCCACACCACTCTTCAAAGAAGCCTGAAGGTTTTCTAGCCGTTGCCCAGAAATGGGGCCCAGGGAAGTCAGACCTGCCATCTGCTCCAACTTGCTAGAATGCTAAATATGAGCATTTGGAAACCACGACTGTTTGCTTCTAAGTCTGCAGGCATCTGCTTCCCAAGCACAGATCAAAACCACCCAGGCCGCCGATTGTGCCTCCCCAGTGCAAATCCATGCAGCACTTTTCTCACTCTTGGTTGTGCCTTCATGCATGCAGATACCCACACTCGCTATCAGGACTGCACAAGCGCCTACCTCCGCCGGGTCTGTTTTGCCTCCACCTCCTGAAACCTTGCCTGCCTCTCGCTTTCCTCGTAGAATCCCAGATATATGATTTCATTCTTCCTGTCTGGTCCTTGTTGCCAGCACTGTTGAGTTGTGCCTCTTCCCATACTTGTTCCACAAACACAGAAGCAGCCCGTCCATGGAGACTGCACTGAGCACACCTTCAGATCTCAGACCTAAAGGCACAAGCTGGGGCACCTCTTCTGGTGCTCCCTAAGAAAAGTGAGGACTGCAGCGCACCACAAGCGTCTGCCCTGCCATGCCCTGACAGCCAAGTGGAGATAATCATTCTGCACCTGGGGGTTGGCAGAATTCCTTATGATTCCTTAGCTGTATTTCAAGATTTTGTCTGGATGGCCTAGTGAAGACAGTGAAAGTCTGTTTTTAAAAGCTGTTGGGATTCCACAGGAAAACACTTTAAAAATTATATCTTTTTAACCATGCTTTCACATTTCAATAGCTGCTGTATCGGTAGCAGCCAGGCTTAGCTCCTAACTCCTGACTTGGTTTGAGTTAACAGAATGCTTACTGATCAGTCCACTTTCTGTCTTCGCATGGGAGCAAAATACAAAAATTAATTGTTAAAGGTATACACAAAAGCTTTGGGAGCTTTGCCTTGATGTCAGCAATGAAAGAATCAGTTTTTATTAAAATTTTCAACTTTAGCATGTAGGCATAACATTTAAAAGAACAGGTAGGTCAGATCTGTGTCTCACTTAAAAGTCAGCTTTTCTACTGGTTTTGATGGAACTCAAGTTTGATGCGCTATCACTGGTATACCAGTATCTTTCAACTTGTACCCAGCACTGGGATTGCTAATAATTTTATGGTGAACGTTATGATCTATAAAAAGATATTTATATTCAACTTAATACCAGAATATGACATTTTAAAATGTTTGTAGCTGATATATGTACAGATAAGATCTCGAAAATGTGAAACTTCTGTGTTTTTAGTGCAGAGTATAAATAACAAGCCAAAGGCAGTTTTTCCATATTTCACTCCTTAACGCAGTGTTGGCATATTTTGGGGTCCCATGCACAATTTTTTAAGGCCTGTATTTGGCAGAATAGCTGATCTTTGTTGTGAAGAATTGTAACATTATCCTAACACCAGGAATTTATCATTCATTAGCTCGGAATTCTTTAGTGGATTTTCATTTTTATTTCAAGGATCCCTGATATAAACATCCTTGATGACATATCAGTAGTATCCTAAATTTTAAGCAGGTCTGCCATTCTTCCCCAAAACCAAGCAGTTGAAGAAGTCTGGCAATCTTGTCCCTGGCTTTTCATTTCCCTTTGCCTCTAGAGGCCACTTGCATAGCAGACATCTGCACTTGGTCATCTTTGTGTGCTCTGAGCCAGGCAAGACCCTGGAGGGGTCATATATCATAGAGCAGATTACTAATCCCAACTACCAACATAGGAACAAGAAAGCAAACAAGAAACGCAGCCTGGAGAGGAATCCCTTGTAATGCTGCATTTATCACACCTATTGATCTGTTGGTCAGGGCCTACAAGTACAGACTAGCATTTAATCTGAACAGGCCTGGAAAAGCAGAGCAGAGGGATAGTAAAGCGGGGGTGGAGAACACAGGCATCATTTTCTCCAGCGTGATGCAACAGTGACTTGATGTCTCACTGTATTTATTCATTTATTCATTCATTCATTCATTGTAAGGAAGGGGAAATTTTCAGCTGTCTTTTCCTTCCGTCTGCAGTGAGAACTACAGCACCATTCTGCAGGCATCCAACGAAAGCCATGCAGATCTCACCATGGATATCCATTTAAATAGAGAAGTCACAGGACAGTTGCTATTTGTGTGCCTGAATGGAAGTCTATTGTGTTCCTTTTTTTGCTTCAGTGAAGCAGAACAAACCCTTCTTTTTCTTTGTTTATATGAGGCAAAAAAACATACTGGTACTGACTTTCAGATCAGAACTCTTAGTGGTAGCCAGTTCCTGCTCACTCTGAGAACATCTGGGAATACAGAGGCAGACAGTCCATCTGTCCAGCTCCTACACTCAGGAAACATACCGTGAGGTTAACTACTCTTCTCATTTCCTTTGTCTGATTACACCTCATGCTGTAGTCCCTTGTGAGCACAGGCTGTTTCTTTTCTCTATTTGACTATATCCAGAAGAAAAAAGCAGCTTATCAGGCACTTCCCAAATACCACTTTTTGATATATATTATGCATGGAAAGGAAAATTTTTATAGTTGAGGTATTGGATCAAACCTAAGAAGAAGACCTCAGCCTTGTCAAAGAGTGCCTGTGTCATCTTTGGTGCAGAACCTCTCTCTGCACTTTGGCTTTCTATCGGTATTTTAAATTTCTTTTGTCACAGTCTCCTTGTTAGAGACTATATGCTTCCTGTGCTTGTGTTGTATTAACATGTAAGCAAAAGATAGTTCTTGCCACAGTAAGTTCACGTTCTCAGAAGAAAGCACTTTCTGAGTTAAAAAAAATTTAAGGAGAAGAAAAGGAAAAACAATATGGAGATGTGTAATGCATTTTCAGTAATATCTGAGAAGATGTGTTTGCCCTTCCAACTCAAGATATTCTCTGATTCTCTGTACAGCCATCTACACAAGTCAGTGCACAACACAAGGCCAGTGGTCCTCCACATGACCTGCCTTTCAGCATGACTGTTCAGTCTGCCTAGAACACCAGTATCCCCAGACTCCTGCTGGTGCTGAGCCAGCTCAGGTGTCTCTACACAACATGCACTGGCTTTATTCATTGATTCGAAGGCGGAACGCTTACTCAGAGCAGATCTGAAGCCTACATTCTCACATGCAACTTCAGCTGATTTTAAGACCTCTGATTTGTAGAAGTGGGTAAAGCATTGTCACAATGTTAGCATCAACCAATTTTTTATTTATTATCATAAGAGACACTAAGGTATGTCCTGTCTTAAAGGTCACTAAGACTCCCCTTGCAGATTAAGACATCTGGTAGGTAACCACACGTGAACTGGATGTCCAAGCTTTCATTACTGCCAGTGGAGTCCAGAGACCTGCCCACCTCACCCTAAAGCAAACCTCTCAGCTAAGCATAGTCCACTGCCAGTTTTGCCTGTGGAATCCAAGACACTAAGGCAGAATCACCAGATTTTAAACATAACCTTTCCTCTCTGAAGTGGCCTTTAGAAGTTGGGGCCTATTACAGGGCATCTCACATGGCACTAGACATATATGTCGGCAACTGCATCAGCTGGATAGCTCTCCAGGTCTCATTGCCTATGATGGGAGTTCAGACCTATTCTCATGCATAGAAATTTAATCCATGACAACCCTGAATGTCACATAAGAAAAAGACTGTCTGTAATTTTTTTCCTTTCCAAAGGGTGGGAAGTTTGGCTCCAAGTTCAAAATCTGCTTCTTGCCAGAGGATTTTTCCTACCAGAGGACATCATGGGGCTCACCCAGCTCTTCATGACTTTCCATACCTCCAAGCAGTACTGAGTCTCCCTTTAGCCGATGCACCGATATGGGTTTGTATACTCTTAGAATTAATTTAACTATAATGTAAGCTGCTGGAAAGGAACGGTGTTTATCCAGGACTCAGCACCTCTCAGGCTTTCTCATTATTTACATAGTGCTTATATTGCTCAGTGGTGCCAATCGGGGTGAGTATTTATTGCTGCAGGGTGTTTACTGCTCCATATCTGAATATAGCTTCTGCCTTGAAGAGCTTACAATTTAATTATAAAACAGGATGCTAGGAGTTTAAAAGAAGAAAGTTGATGGGCAAAAGAGGTAACAGCACTAGCAAAGTCAGGAGAAGCAAAACATTATTTATCCCACACTTTGTTTAATTTTAAAAATTATATACTTTCCAGTTGTTTTTAAAAAATCTGCATGCTTTATTTCTCTTTCTTCTTCCTGGTTATCAATGCAATTTATATTTCTCAGCACACAGATTGCACTTCAAATAATTTTAAGTGTCCATTTAATATTATCTAGGATTCTTTTTCATGTACATACCTTCCATCTACACACATACCATCGATTCATGTCTGTCTCTACCAAGCCTGGGGTTGGATTATCAGCAGGGACATATAAGGCCCTAATTTCCTTGCTGGTTTATGAAGCGAGGGACGCGACATTAATCCATTTTGCCTCAGTTCCTCTTGGTTTATTTGCCTGCCTGTGATCCAGCCTCCAGGCTTGACAGTATATCAACATGTAGTTTTCCTGCTGGCCTCTCAGCAAGACCTCCTCTGGATTTCCTGGGGCCATCAGTCCTGCTGTGCTGTCTTGGGACATCACCCACCATTAACCCACATATTCCTCCCCACTTAGTTCCAGCTCACCTCTATTCACCACAAAATGCACTTCACGGGATCCAAGGACTGACTCATTCAGACACAGGATGACATTTACCACTAATTAAAAAATTTAATTTGCATTATCTCTGTGTGATACCCTCCACTTATTACTCAATATGATGAAAGTCAGAAATATATGACTACAAATATTATCCATTTTATAGCAGACACCAAAATGTGCTACTACTGTGCAACATAAGGGAGGAGAGGAGATAGAAGGGCAAAAGGCATTAAAGGCAGGATTAAGGTTTTTAAAAAATCATTGTGTATTGAAAATCAGGGTTTAGATATACAATACACAGCTCGTGCACAGCTCAGGTCCTATTCAGATTTCACAGCTGTACTCTCAGCACTGTCCTCTCTCCAGACACAGAAGAGGCACAGAAGGTTGAAGGGAAACGCTTTGTTTCTGTGGCAGGAAACTGGTTGTGAAGAAAATGCCTCTTAGATCTGTAGGTCACACAGCACTTGTGTGTCACCTTGGCTCATCTTTTTGCTACCAGGCAATGGTCTTGGCCAGGGAGCCTAGCAATACAGCACAATATTTTCTGCATAAATCTATCCAGTAAACACTGAACCACCCGTACATTTCACAGAAGCTAACAGATATGCTCCCAGCCCCACAGACCTGACCTAACCATATCAAGGAGAGAAAAAACAGTATAAATATGTATTTGGCATGACTGGCTAGTTTTCATGGTGATTTTAAACATCTATAGTCATACCAAACAAGTAAATTATATAAGTTTGTGTCCAAAGTGAGTGAGCTGACCATGCCAGTAACAGGAATCATGGCTGCCTGCCACCAGGAGAGAAAAGCTGTTATTTCCCCGATGCATTGAATTTTCCATGTTGCATTTAGTTTAGTAAACAGCCAGCTGGAGCTTGCTATTAGTGTTTTCTTCAGTATAAACTCATTTTTCTTTTGCTTTTAAAACAGATTTCTATTTCCTCTCTTACACTGAAGGAGAAATTAAAAATGAAATTGCACAAAAGCTCTGTGTAAACAACACTGTATTTATGCGTACCTTGAGGTGCACAGTGATTTCCATACTGACCTAAGAATACCCAGCTGAGATGCCTAACATGTGGGCTACAATGAGACATATATAGCAGTCACCATCTGTGGGGGTTTCTTCTACTCTTTTTATAGGTTATTCAACTCCTGAAGTCTAGCATGTACGATCCACTCAGAGTAGCCACAGCTCTCAGCCTCGTACACCCAGACAGATGTACTTTCATCTCACTATATCTTTTCTGATTTATTGTAGCTCAGTTTTGGTTTATCTTGATGCACTGGGATGAAAACTGTGGTGATACATAAACTCTCTTATAATCAGATCAGAGGTGTTTGTTTCATGGGAAGCCAACAATTGGGCAGCCTGGGCATCAGTGTAGCTTCAGCTCCAGAATTAATCCATTGCCATCAAGTACTTGGCCTTGCTCAACCTGACAATGATATAGAAACCTGCACTTCTCAGCCTGGGTGATTCTATTAACTGGGCAGGAGCTACATATACTAATCAAACAGCAAACACTCCTTTCCACCTGCTTGGAACCATGTACTCTGATAAAACATGACAGAGACTTAGCAACGAGAAGTAAGGCATGGATTAAAGAAAGGACCCAACAATACGATTGACAAAAAAATCCAACAAGATCCTAGCAAGGGGGAAAATTCTAGCCTTGGGAGCAAGTTTTTGAGTAGATCAGCTACTATTAAGTGTTACCATCACATTTTGGAAGACTAAAGAGTTGGTGTTAATACCAGCATCACAGCTGAGTCAAGAAAGCACTAGGAAGACAGGAGGAATAAACTCTAATCCTCTGCTTCCTTAGAGATAGTTGCTTTAGCAAAAGCTCTTTTCGACAGTCTTGAAGCAGCCAGCAGCCTGAGCAGAAGGCTCTGTTGTAGATGAGGGAACAGATCATTCAGAAATTTTTATCAGAGCAACAGGAATGTATATGGGAAAATGCTTCTTTTGATAAATATCCTTAGGATCAAGGGTTGCTGGTTGGGAACATATTTGACATGCCAAGACCACTACTTGAAGCTTAAACTGAGAAGAAAGCACTGTCACTTCTCAAATAAGATTTAACTGCATATCTTCCAGAGCATTAGAAAACAACAGGTGTGGAAACCTTCCATCTTACTGAGATCTTCCTGCTGGCTGAAAACTAGAAATGAATCTCCATGTCATGCAAAAGTGCTCTGCAACAGGCAAAAAGAGTCATAAGGCTGTATTGAATAGATCATCTTGACCATTCCTAGGATTCAGCAGCATGAAGTCATTTTTTTACAGGCCTCAGGAGGGTAATAGTCTTCTCCAGCTGAGAGGGAAGAGGTGTAAAGAACAGCAAGATATGACTTTACAGAATATCAACAGTTAATGGTCTTTTCTTGTGGAATCATTGTTTATTTCTCTGAGAGTCTGCCTGCTTTTGCAGAGCACAAGAGACATGTCAAAGAACCCGATTACAGCATGTGTAGGTTATACTGTATCTGTAAATTATGGGCATAAGATATCTGAAGACAGGGCAGCAGAGGTTTCTATAACAAGGATAAACCCTAAGTAACCATCTACCTCTTTTCTTCCTCCCCTTCCTTAGAATTATAAGGAACTTGGAATTGGTTTATCAGAGAGCAGTGGGCAACTCTAGAACAAAGCAAAACCTATGCTGAAATATATGTGCGTCTGCTGGTAAAATTAACTGTAAAATTAATGAAATTAATTAATTACAATACTGAGGAATAATCTGTAGATTTTCAGGACTGGATGGTACTGATTCCTGTTGATTACAGACTCCACTTTCATGTGATTCATATTTGTGATGCATAAGCTGCCACTATCTATTTTTATTTATGTAGCAGACTACGCGTGATCTACAATAGAATTAGCTTTTAGGCACTGCAGCATGTGAAGAATGACACCTTTTTTTTGACATCTAATTATCACCTTGAGCTCTGCAGCTTCAGGAGCAGTAGGTCTGTAATTCAAAAGGGTACGTGAAAAGAAACAAACCAAAAAAGCCTCCAGTCCTGACTGATGAAAAACTGGGGTGTTCCTGTCACCTTTGCTGCTGTCCTCCCTAATCACCTCTTCTGGCAAAAATACTTTTCACATCACTAAGAAAGATGTAACCTCATAATCCAACCATAAGGCATAAAACTCTCAAAAGAATCCCTTTTGTTGGATATCTTCAATTATAAGCAGGAGGGTGGATCAGTTCCTGAAGGTGTGAAAAAAACATCAAGGCCAGGAACAGTCAACTTGAGGGACTCTGAAATGAGGCATCAAGAGACTGTACATCCAGTACTTTGAAAAAGGATGCATGGACTCCTTGTTCGAACTGAGTAGTTCTGGTGCATCTGAAGAAGAGTGTAGCACAGTTGCCTGGAGCCGATTTTGCAGTTCAACTGTTCTTGGCATGGTCTGAGCAGTCCCTTCCGAACACCATCAGCTGCCGGCGGTCTCAAAGGACTATGATAGCGCTTTCACCTTTCACCCTTTCCATGTGTTTTGGGTACACTCCTAAAGCAGTACTGTCAAAGAGATCACTGCAGACCACTATGCCCTTAGGAACTCCAGATAAAAAGGCCTATCCAGCACACTGACACAAAAGCATTTCTCAGACCCCACAACTAGCCCACAGCATTTCAAAGTATTGTTTAAACTATCAATAATAGCCACCATTTTATGGCATAAAAGCTGTGTCTGAACTTCTTGTATATTTATCTCAGTCTCCATCAAGTGCAGGTTATACGAGAAATCCCAACTCTGAAGAGCAAAGGACAATGTACTGTTCACTTTCTCTGTCAGCAGTCTTGACTGACTGCTCATGAACTAGACTTCACTGTCACTGTGCTGCAAGTATGACCTCTGAGAAATACCAAAAGCCCAACCCTTACAGCTCTATTACAGAAATCATAGGAGCCCAGCTCCATAATCCATCCACAGCCAATTTGATGGTGGAAAAAAATCTCCTTCTGCACTATAGTAATTCCGAAATTGTGTGTAAATACAGGTGTGAGTAGGATGCACACCCAGCACAGATTTAATGACACATGTATCATCTGAAAAAGACAAGATGAGGACTCCAGTTCCCCTGTCCTTAACACTGCACAGCCATTTATACAATGAGTGGAATATCTCTATAACCAATTGGCACTATGGTTTCCAAGTTCAAATGAACATTCAAGAAAAGTGAGCACAGAACCTCCTAACTCTTCATTACTAAGCTTTACCATTTTCAGATGAGGTTCTTTATCTATTGAGAAATATATGCCCATCACTAAGAGGTAAAGGCTCATCACTATCCCGATAACTGAACAGATACACTTCTGATGAATTGTCATTTAAAAACTCTTCTTCATTCCTGTGTCACAGAGATATTTGATGCAGAGTTAAAGGAGACAACCACATTTCTCTAACTAAATTGAAAATTCAGGAGAGCTCTGTGATTTAATTTGTGTTCTATCTAAATAACTCCACAATATTTAATTATATGATTAATGTCAGATTCAGGGAAGTGTCACTTTAGAATGACATTTTTTAGAATTAAAGTTTCATTTGGTATATCTAAAAGAGACACTTCCCGAGTTCTGTGTTTGGTCTTCTTGTATGTAATACTCTGTTATGATGAGCAGGTCAAATTAAAAGACCCATCTGATTCTAAATTGACTAACGGCCAAATAAAATGTTAATTTCGGCCAAGGGGTACGTTTTTCCCCAAATAACTGCAAACAAAGATGCCATAGGTATGTTTCTATAGACGGTATTTGCTTATTTTTCAAGCCTTCAATATTTAAGTTATTATCTTTCAACTTCTTATGCCAGCCCACTATTACACCTTACACAATATATGCCTTGTATGGCTAGAAACATTTGATATCCATAGCTTTGCAAATCATTCATCGGCTGGCTTGAAATTTTTCACGCAATTCTCTTCACAGATCTCCAACATAATTGAGGAGACAATCAAAATTGCATCCAAAATTAAAAATCAACAACAACAACGAATTTTTATGTTCTATGAGAACAAGAGCAGGAAATACAATCAAAGATACTAACATTTGAAATGGGAAGCTTGGGGGATAAAAATATATGCATATACGGTCCCCACTGAATCTTAGTATAAGACTCAAGAGGACAGAAGTCCCAAATTATAATTACTTTGAAGAGCAGACACAGCTTTTGCATGGGACCAGTTAGATGACTGAGCTCAAACATCCTCATGTCTCAGTTTGCCACCTGTTGACTGGGAACAAATATATTCATACTTTACACAGTATTTACAGTGATATTTAAAGAATGTTGTAAAGTGCTCAGAAACAATAGCGATAAAATAACAAAAATAAGTACAAAGGCAAAAAATTACTGACATGATTACTCTAAGAAAATAAGAGTTGATTTCAGCTCCCTTCAGAAAATTCTTACAATTCTTACTCAGCCACAAAATTATATAAATGATATGATTTACGGTTGGACTCGGTGATCCGGTGGGTCTCTTCCAACCTGGTTATTCTGTGATTCTGTGATTCTGTGATTTCTCATAAAGGTTAAATTAGCTCTTAAAAATGGGTCCAGGCTAAAGAAACAAATACTGTCACAGATGTAAAATAACTAGAGTTGAAGACAGTATATTGCTTATATTGTTAAAACCTGGAACATGACATGAGAACTGGTTTCAAGTCCTGGCTCTCCTACAGACCTGCTGTAGGTAGACAGAGTAAGGCCTGCACACGACTCAGTCTGATGATGGGATAAACTCCATGAAACAAGATGGCAATTTTGAGACTTGTGATTATGCCCAATTAACAGCAATTATTACTGTTAAAGCATCTCTTGGAAGTTTGTAATAAGCTGCTGTTAACAGCGGCTTTAATATTTATGGTACCATCTACAGCTTAGACTTTTTTACATTGTGTGAATGAGAGACAAGGTTTAACAGTTGCTGGCACCTACACCACAACCTGTTTTTAATATAGTCCCTATGTCCTTAAGAAATACAACTAAACTGCCAAAGGGACACTAGAGGGAAAAATCTGCTAAGTTTTGAGTTGAACTCATTCAAGGGCAGCACTTTACAAGGCTTGTTACCAAACACCACAGCTGGCCCAAGAGAGTCAAAAAGTGCATGTTTGTATTGTCAGTCATACATGTAGGTATTAAACGTTGCTAACTGTGCACTGGAATATCACTGCAGTCAAACTGAATTTTGGCACTGGATATAATTAAGAAATTGTCCCATGATAGCCTTGCCACTATGCTATGATTCTTCAACTAGAAAAGAATCAGATACAAATCATCACATTTTTTTTTATTATATCAGGATTGAATGCTCTGTATTTACACATATGTGTTTAGTTGAGAAAATGAAGGGGATGTCATTTAAAATCAAATAAGAAGTTGTATTGGAATGTATCTCTGGCTACCTCATCAGAATCTGGAAGATTCCTACAGTTAAGAGATGCACGAGTAAGAGTGATCTATGGGAACAACAACAAACTTTTATCAGTTTACTTGATAATTTTCATTTAGCTACAAAGGAAGCTTGAATATATCATGAAACTGTTGGATTCCACATAGAACTGAGACTCAAATGTACATACCTTTTATGATCTTTTGGCAGGCTACTTTAATGTCTCTTATGTAATTTTCCTTCCTTTGGAAGTGGTATTTAGTTTCTCCTTATCTTTGCCTGCTTTGACCGTTGAGATTGTAGCCTACTTTGAATAGGGACTGTCTTTTACACAATCAACTATTTACTTATGACCTATGAAAAGACATCGACAGAAATAATATATATTTAATTTGCCACTCATCAAATCAATGCAGTGTTGAATGATTACTGGATTCTATTTAAGTCGCAGTTTAAAGACAGGAATAGCCCATTGCATGCAATCATTTAGCATTTTACATTTGAAAATATCTCTCTCTTCCTGTAAAGCTGGGTAACAGCATCAAGAACTGCAAAATATTACTTGGCTCATTAAATCTCACAAATTGCAAAGCACTGAGTGGTCTGTGAGTTTTGGCAAGTGTTCAGGGTCAGCAGTTCTTCAATACTGGTGATTCATGAAGACTTATCCCATAGATCTGCAAGATAACATATTTTGAGAATAAAACTGCTGGAATGTGTTTTAAAGGAGTGAAAAGGGGAAAATAAAAAGATAGCCCAAAGCAGGAAATTCCTCACAAAGCAGAGATCTAGTCCTGTTTCAGTGGACTTTTTTATTGCTTCATCTGAGTGCTTCACAAACTGCAATGAACTAATCCTCTACGCTCTTGTGAGGAAGGAAATATTACCCTTTGTATTAAACTTAAGAGAAAATTAGAAAGACTGCAAAGCCCAGGCATTCAAGTATACGATTTTTATGGGTTTGAGTTTCTGACTATTCAATTCCAGGCTTAGCTTCCAGGAATACTGTATTTTTTGCAGTTCCTCTTCCAAAGGAGTGATCTTCTTAAGTACACTTTGGTCTTTTTTTTCTGAACTAGAACTCCTAATTTAAAAACCTTTGATAACATCATTTTAACAACATATCACTAATATATTGAAATTAAAGAACTAGTCTAGTGTTGTTTGATTTTTGTGCACTAACAACCTTATTGTTCATGCGCATTGTTTCTTCTCTCTCCAGACTCCTGAGTTTGAGCTGTACAATAAATAGTAGTTTCTATTACCACAAAGCATCCACTGACAGTTTACATTTTTCTTATATCTGGGCACACATTCCTCAGCTGCCAGCACACCAAGAAAATACATCAAATCTCTTTGATCTCAGTAGCGTGCCAGGCAGGGTACAGGCAATTACCGGCAGCTGGTCATGAGGTGATGTAGTTTTTGCCACATTTGCTGTAGATGGTAAGCTAAGGACTGGGAGCAGTCCTGGAAGAGGATTCTTTCTAGCATTTTTTTTAATTCCTGAAATCACATTTTCCATTTGCCTAATTAAGTGTAATTTAAAAAAAATCATGATCTAAGTAACTTTCAGCGCTATTTGACAACACTTGTTTGTTCTTTGGTCAAACAAAAGAACTCTTCTATTTCCTGGATTTCACCAGTTTTAGATAACTGACAGCATACTCTATTCCCCAGCTTGGTAAACCGAGGCTGTGAAGAATTCTACTGAGAACGGTCTCCAGGCTTTCACGACCCACACGAAGCAGAAGGCTCTTTCATGAAACACTCCTCTCCTACAATCCTCCCGTTTACGTTGATCGCTCCTTTTGAAGCCACAACTGCTCAGCCTTACTCCGCAGAAGCCGCTATGTTAAGAGCCAGAATATTCTGTGGCAGGGTCTGTCGTTTCGAACGGGGAACTGGATCAGGAGGCGACAACACGCCCCCTTGTCACCGCAGGAGCCTCAAAGCCCTCCTAGCCTCGCAGCCCTCGGGGAGCCGCGGCCTGCCCGACCCCGCCGCCGCCCCGGGGCTGCCGAGACCACGTCTGCCCTTTCCCCGCGTGCGAGGGGAACCCCGCCCAGGCCCCTGAAGAACGTCTCGCAAGGCTCTCGGGGGAGGGCGGGCTGGCCGCGGGGACCGGGCGGCGGAGGGCCAGGAGAGGCCTCCGGGAGAGACCGAGGGGGCTGAGGTTCCCGCGACGATCGCCCGGCGCGGGGGGCGCGGCTACGGGCCCGGCGAGGGGACAAAACGCCTCGGGCGCGCGGGCGGCTCCTTCCCGCCGCCGCGCGCTCCTTCGGCGCGGGTGACGTCGGGTGCGTCACGTGCCGCTGGGCGTCACGGCGCGCGCGGGACCCGCGGCGCCCAATCGGCGGGCAGCGGTGCCGGCCGAGCGCGCCTCTCCGCGGGCCAATCCCTTCCGCCGGCGGGGGAGGGACTTCCGCCGGGAGCCGGAAGCGGGTCTCTCATGCGAGCGGGTGGCTGAGCCTCGGGTCGGAGACGTTTCGGGCCCCGCAGCCGCCGCCGCCTGCTCCTCCTCCGCGCCCCCCTCCCCCCCCTCCCCTCCCCGCTGTGCTGCCGCCGCCTGCTCCTCCTCCCCCCGCCCCGCTCTCCGCTCTCCTCCTCCTGGCATCCGGCGGCGGCGAGGCCCCGGCGGCGGCGGCGGCGGCGCAGCAGCGAGAGGCCCCGGCGGTAGCGGGCGGCGCGGCAGGAGCGAGCGGCGCCGGCGGAGCGACTCCCACCCCTCCCCACACCCCGTTCCCGGCCGTGTTCTCGCCGCCGAGGCCCGGCCCGAGGGCGCAGCGGCTGTTGGTGACAGGTGAGTGTGAGGCGCCTTCCGAGGCCCGCTCTCTCCCGCCGGCGGGGCCTGCCCGGGCCGCCCCCCTTCCCCCCCTACTTCCCCGCCGCCATCTCCCGGTGCGGGGCGCGGGGGAGGGCTGAGCTGGAGCGGGGAGAGGCGCCCCGCCGTTCCCCGCCCGCCTCGCACCGGGGAGGCGGCCGGAGCCGCCATCTTCCCACCCGAGGCGGTTCCCGGGGGAACGGGAGGAGGGGGAGGAGGGATCCCCGCTCGGGGCCGGGGTGGCGGCGGGGGCAGGGCGAGCGGCGGGGCCGCTCCCGCACTGCGGGCCCCTCGCGGGGGAGCCGATCGCGCCCAGGTAGCGGGCCGGCCGAGCGCGCTCGGGGGGAAGGAACGCGGGGAAAGCAGCCGCCGCGCAGACGGTGATTTGCCCCCAGGAGTTTGTTGTCGCTGGCTGCTTCGGCCAAGTTGTTTTCACTCTCGGTTTCAGTGTGCGACGATGCTCAAAATTACTACGTAGCTTTGTCCGCAGTTTAAACAGACGTGTACTTGCTTAGCAATGTCGTACAAGATTCCTGTGTGGCAGATAAGTGTAATTATTTTTATTCTGCAGGTAAGGGAATTGAAGCGAAGTGGTTAAGACTTGCCCTTGGCCACAGAGAGCAAGCTGGTTTCAAAACCACTGTTTAAATATGAGTCACAGTTGGGGTAAAACCATGGGAATTCTGGCTTCCGATCCTGTGTCTTCTCTCTGGCCTACCTATGTTGGCCTTTGAATCCTTAGTAAAATTAGAGTAGGAGTCTTAAGTGCTGCCTCGGGATGGCCATTGAACATCTTTACCCTCTCATGTGGTTGGAGTTTTGTGTCACACTTATCTGGTTTTTAGGGACTGGGTAGATTTTCAAAGGTCAAGGCACGTTGCGTTCTTTTTTTAAACTTGCTGGGATTTCATAACTCCAAGGTTTTGAGTCTGATCTGGTAACTGTTTTTATCAGTTGAACTTTCACTCATTTCCAGCTGACTTGTAAGCGTTTCTTCAGGTTAATTCTTGAGATATGGAGCTAATCAGCTTAATCGCTCTGACTGTCAAAACGTCATTAGTATTTACTATGTTTTATTAATATTTTTTGTGCAAAGTGAAGGAGGAGGAAACTTGGGGGAGGCCTCATAAAGCGTACACAGAAAGCAGTACCTATCTTATATATAATGACTATAGGAAACTACTCAATATCTACCTACGTTGCTATTTATATGTGCATATTATTTATATGGAAGCCAAAATTATTCTTAGTTTGTCTTACATTTTGTGTGTGTATGAAATCCTTATTAAAACCAAAATAAAAGATTTGCATGAGTTCATAGAGAACATTTGACCTCTTGGATATTCCTAAGTAGGTGATTGTATATTTTCATAGCATATGATCAGGTCCTCAAGTGCATGCAATGTTCTGGTTTAGATTGAATTGTTTCCCTTGTAATTCTTTCTGGTTTGGGTTGGTTTTGGTTTTTTTTTTTCAAGTATTTACGCACTTGTATTTATGCCTTGGGGCATAAAAGTGTCAGTCCAAGTGTGTTCTGCCTTGGCTGCTTTTTATGGCTTGCTGTAATGTAAATATGCACCTGGAAAGCTATGGATGACTGATATGTACATATTTCTGTTGTTCAGATATGTGGCTGGGACTTACATGCTTCACTACAGAGTAAGATGGAAGATCTCACAGCCGCCTCTAGTTCTGAGGCTTTGGGATTTGGACTTGGGGTGGGGTGTATGTTTTTGAGAGATGTGATAACCATGTAGGTAGTTCCTGGCTGTGATATTTTACTTGATTAGAGTGAAATTAACTACTTGGTTTGTTTTACTGAAATGCAAAATAAATACAGTTAGGTTTGTCTAATCTACTTGCTCTGTGGAGATCTGTTGCTATGTCTATTAAGTCTTGTATCTGGCAGTGGCTTTGGCATTAAATCTGTTGTTGAGCTTAATTGGCATGGTAATATAAACTCTTTGTTAAATATTTATTACATTACCTCACAAAATGCACACGCTAGACACAGAAAAGCCATGTTTCTGACCACATTGTGTGATGAATCTAAAGTGACAGCTGAAAGGTAGCAAGGAAGGAGGTATAAAGAAGAAAATAATTGGGTGTAGATGTACTTCATCAGTTTAATTTTTTTAAAGTAGATGGCTTTTTGGCCCTTCTGCACTATTAATGTTTAATTCCACCGTGCCTTTATATATTCATCAGGCATTCACATTCTTGCAAATTGACAGATAAGGTATGCAAATAAACATATAAAGCACTCATCGTCTTGTGTGTGTTTTTTGGAAAGAGCATGTTTGGTCAAGGGTGGCACCTTATCGGTCTTGAAGAACATTCTTGTCTTAGAGATGCTCTGTGAAGGAAGATGACTGTAGAGGTCCTGAACAAATGCAGTATCAAGAAGGGTATTGCTGTCATGGATTAAAAAGCAAGAGACTAGATGAAGAGGGCAAAGGAAGAGTTTCAAGTCTGGAGAATATCAAGCTTTGGGAGTATGATTTTTGTGTGTGTTTGTACATACACATGTGAGGAACTCTTATATGAAATAAGATGTAAAAAAAATGTGGTTTATGTCGTCTTTTGTTCCTTTAAGCATTTACTAATTACATTTTTGGACTAGTTAGTGTAACTCTTAGAAATAACTGTTGAAAATAGTCTTCAGCTACATGTATTCATGTATGAGATCAGTGATACTAAGCTAACATGAGTATAGCTGGTCTCTTATATTGGGCACACTTCTTACACAGGTAAGAGTCAGAAAGGAAGGATGTTACGACATCAGACGTTGTAAGGAAGAAAATGAAGCCCTCCCCCTGCAGTTTTGTAAGAGGCAACAGTATGTGGACAGCTGTGTAGAAGGTGAGAGTAGAAGCTACTCTTGTAGTAAAGGCCCCAGAAAAGTATTGAATGATGTTGTTCCCAAAGCAAGGCATAAGTGTGCTGTATCTAATACTGTCATTTTAGCCCATATAAAACAAGATCTAGACAAGTAGGTTTCATCACATAAGCCAGCCTTTAAATTAGGGAGGAGAATGTAATGTAAAACTTAAACTTTGAAATAATGCTAGTTTTATGTGATACTTCAAAAAAGAAAAGATGCAAGCACACCTTTCCCTCCCTGAACTAGTAATTTGCTTTGTCAAAGGTACCAGTAGAAAATCTTATAAACACAGTTCTTAGCTAGTGCTTTGTGGAAGTTTTGTTTTCTTTTTCTGTGTTTTAACTATGTGCAAATTTCAAAGCAAGCTAATGTGTCGTATGAGTGAAATGTGAAAGAAGGTCTCTCATATTCTTTGAGTATGAAACACAGTGATATTTCACCTGGTCAGTAAAAATAATCTGGTGCTGAAAATACTGGATAATTGAAGACCCATTGCTTTTCCAATGATCTGTTTCTTTCCCTTTTTCTGGATATGCTGGCTTTGACTGACTTATAATAAAAAAAAATCTAAACCCAGTAAGTTTGAGGAACTTGTTAGCAGCAGGAGACCAGAAGTCGATCTCTGTAGCACCCATTCATTTAAAGTGATCTAGCTGCATTCTACAAAGTAGTGCAAGAGAGAAAGATATTCCATTAATCATAGCTGATTTCTTACATTTTGGTGGTCTGACAGAGCTAAGATTTATTATCCATTTTCTCATTGTTCTTTCGCGTTTGTGTGTTCTGTGTCTGTGCTGCTGTTATGCACCCTTTCTAAAAGGGGCGTGTTTCCCCTTGTATTAGGAAGCAGGTGCTGTGAAGTAATACCTGCGGAAAACAGAGGTGCTTTGGAGTTCTTAAATTAGGTGTGACAGTATTAAAGTATAATTGTGCGATTAGGAAAGCCATGACAGCGTTTGTTCTGTGATGTGTGCTGCTGCAGGTATTTTGTGTCTGGCTATGTGTTTCAGGAACAGCAATTAACTCCAAAATTGGAAGTCTGACAGGAGTTCCTAATATGTGGCTAGCTACTTGGCCTAGAACATTGCAGGGAATTGGGGAAATGCTGTTTTGATGCCCTGATGAATCACCAATTTCTTTGAGCCTTAATCTTTTCGAACGCTCATTTACCATGGAGGGCTGGGCTATGCATATTCTGGATCCTGTCAGTCCAGCTCCTTAATGGGTAGTTGAATGATGTAATACAAAAGGAATCATTCGTTCATAAGCTGAACGGATTGCCGCCTCTGCACTTCCAGCAGCTCTGTTGTTATTCGCATAAGGCTGTTGGCACGTAAGGAGCTGGTGTCCCTGAGAGTATGTCCTACAGTGAAGGTTTATTCTGGATTGCCCTTATGGCCGTCTAGAGTTCATAAAGCTCTTGAGTTCAGCGTATGTGCATGTAAGGTAGTATTAGTTATACACAACTTTTGAGTTCTGACTGTTGCACATACAGATGTATAGAAACAGTTATCTATAGACATCTATCTGGCATGGTAGTTTGTGATGGGTTAGACCTAGAATTGCTTTATCTGTTAGTGACTCCTTCCTAAAATGCCTGTATCACTTTCAGCATTGAACTTGGCAAACCATGGCGATACAGACTTTGGAAATTGCACCTTCAGATGCTATCAGGAGTTTACATGGGACATGTTCAGGAATACACTGTGTTTCAAGTGTAGCAGTAGAACATAGAGTTGTATCTAAAGCTTGTGCTGGGCCTTTTGCAAGTCTAAATACTGTATAATTTAATTTTGCCTTGAACAAGTTTTCTTGAACAAGTATCAGAACAGTGTTTTCCCTTTGCTTAGATTCTTTCTCCCTCAACTTCATAGTGGCCCTTCACTCCTGCTTCTGGAAATAAGCAACAATGATGATAATTAGTACAGTATTGATGGTATTCATGAGGCAGATATTCATCTGTCTTGGTAATGGAAAACAGACTTCAAAAAAAATTGTAGATTCCTGTCGTTCCATTAAAGCGTTGCTCTGTATTTCTCAGCAGACCTAATATTCTGCAATCTATTTTCAGATATCTTATAATCATAGGATGCCAATGATCTGACAGGGAATCTTGAGAAACAAAATATTAGTTAAATAGTAATTATGTTGAGCAAAAAAACATTTAACCATTTGGTAAGTATCACTTGTTGGAAACAATGAAATACTGGAGAACCTTTACACCGAAGTCTCTTGGCAGCTTTATGGTTTTGTTTGCAGGCAGTGCTAGTATCCATAAACATATGTTTACAGGTTGTGATGCTGTGGTGGGTTGCCCCACAGCAGTCTGACTCTGACTGTTGGTCAAACAAGGAACTGATGAATCAACAGGCCAATGTCCAAAGTAGCTTGCTTTTTCATACCCTGGCATTGAAGGTTTAGGCTCAAACTCTTTGATGTATCCTACTAGTTTCTGATTCTTGTTCTAGAAATTAGAAAAACAGCAGAAGTAAAAAATGCATCAAGACGTGGTTACTTTAAGTGCTGAGGGCCAAAGCTTATGGAAGTAGCTACCTGTATGTGCAGAATTTGCAGTCTTATCTTGCAGTTTCGTTCCCGTTCTATGTTGTTACTGCAGGACAGATGGGGGCAGAAAATGGTCAACATGTTGCTGTTTAAAGTAGCAAGGCAAACAATTTGGGCAAAACATCATTGCCTGCCCTGGCATGTCTCCAAGAGCTTGAATTTGTGTCCCTGTTCCTGTTTAAAGCTTGTTGTCCAATTCTTTATAGTAGATGTCTAGAAGACTTGTATTATAAGAGATGTGTATTATTAAGAAGGGAGGGAAGTACTTTTTTTTTTTTCTGAACAGGTTTCAACTTTGCTTATCTATTTTATGATTATAATTCTCTGTTTTTTAATTCATGTTGTGTGTTTTAACTGCCTGGATTCAAGGAATTTTGACTTGCAATGAAGAATTATTGTCCTTAATTCTGAGCTGAAGTGTCGTACCAGTCCATCCTTTACGAGTGAGTCAAAAACCTGAATTACCAGTAGTTTTGATTACAGTGATACTCTGAAAAGGTGGGGTGCTCTAACTGTGAACAAATGTATACCCAGTAAGCGATAGTCTTTCCTGCAGTGTTTTTAAAAGTAAGCCAGAGTTGCTTTTGATTTCGGTGAAGCTTGTAATGGAGGACGGTGGCTTTTTTCTAAAGAGGAAGTGATACTAGAATGACTGGATTATTTGGGTTAAACTCTATTTTTGGCAAAGAGGTTAATGAAATAATCATTGGCAAAAATGTTAGCTGCCTTATTACCCAGTCTTAAAGTTAAATGACACTTTTTGTCTAAGTAGTTTCATTTTACTTCAAATTTGGTGTTTAACATGTTTCAAAAATTAAAGTAATAGTTTAGGAAAATGAATGCCTTTCAAGTAAAACAAAAAAACCCCTAAATCCCAAAGCCTTAGGCAACCTCATCCAGATCAACTGTTTATTAAAAATCTTTGCCTAGTCAAAGACTATTGTATATATTCACATTGGAAGAAAACTTGTCATTGTACCTTTTTATCAATGGAATTATCAACATCTTACTGGGTTCTGTATATGCCTCTCACCTAGACTTTACATAGCTGTGGACCCTTTTATCTGTCTCTTCTGAGACCTGTTCTGACTGAAGATGTGTTCTGGCAGCACTGGGACAGTTGTCCCATTAGTCTGCGCATCAAATCTTTTCAGGAATTCCAGTTCTACATGGATTTGAATTTGAGATCTTTGGTGTAGGATTTCTGTTTCCATGAATTTGACATTTGTGTGGTCTGCAAGTGTAATTGTTCATGAAGAACTTAAGAAATCGGCTTTTAAGCAGTGTGTGTATTTTAAAGAATAATTCAAAGCACTAAAAACCTTGTGTCCTGTAAGTTCCTAATGCAATTTTTGACCTCTTCTTAAGTGCAGCATGAGTTGCAAACTTGAAAAAATTGAATCCAAATAATAGCAATATTCTAAGATAAGCCTATTAAGACCTGTTAAAGAACATCAGACTTCTAACCTCACCCTTGGAACTCTGCCCTAAATATTAACCTTATACCTTCAAGTGATATTTGTAGTCTTGTCTTTCATCATAAACTAATGTATCTTCTGCTAACATCTGAATTTTTTCTGAAGAAGTCGCTGTCCGTGAAGTCCTGCCCAGCAGAGTTGCATTAGTTTTCTTTACTTTTGCCAACTGTACTTCCTAGAGTCACAGGCAGCATTGTGAATGTGTGTTGGCCCTTCTCTGGTTAGCAATGTAGGGAAGTATGAGGGAAGTGTAAAAATCGTATTGGTAAGCTAGGAGGAGGAACACTCAGTAACTGAAACAAGGAAGTTCGTTGTTCCCAGAATTGGTAAACTGACACTCTTCATGCACAACGTTTTACTTGTTCCCTCTAAGCAAGTGCTAAAGCTGCTGGTACTTTGTCATGCGTTGTATCTTTTGAAAGCCTAGTATTTCTTTGAAGAATTTAGGATGGCCAAATACAGTCAGTAGCTGCATCCTACCTTTAAAATTTTCAAGCAGCTAGTAAAACATTGTAGAACTTGCAGTTGTTTTCTGGAATAAACAGAGTTTATAAAATGACAGGTCCACTTACTGCAAGACTGTCAGACTAAGATGCTGCTGAGTCCGACAGCCAGCAAGGTTCAGTGTCTTTACTAGTTCACGCTCCAAGTCAGGGATCTGTTTCAGTCTTGGAGTGAAAACTGCCTCTCATGATGAAGTGCAACAGACTTTGTAAACTTCACTGCTCTGTGTGAGCTCTTAGCATACTTAATTGTTGCTTCCTTCAACAGTGGAATAGGATGATTAATATCTCTGACTTCTCATCAACAGATCCTTTAAAGTAAAGCAACCCCCAAAAAGTGGTTGGGAGCAAGCCAGTTACATTGCGGGGGTGGGGGAGGGAAACAAGGAAAAAAAATTATGCAAGTTATTATCCTTGCATAATAATTCCTCATGTGTGCATGAGTTCATAGAAGATATGATGCAAGGAGACAGGCTTAGTATCCAGATTGCCAAGGTAAGCTCGCCTGTTGGAAACAAGATGTGTGTCAAAATTAAGACCTGCAGTTTATATCAGAAAGTATCTGATAAGTCTTTCATGTGTCTTTCTCCAATAGCCATGTTAATCTCTTTAAATGGTGTCTCAGTTGGCTATGGGAAGGCGTAATATAGGCTGTAGATATGTGGTAGTTTTGGAAAAGTTTCCTTTATTTTAAAAGTTTTAGAGTAAGTTACTGTCTTCTAAAAATGCCTGTTTAAAAATAGTACAGAAGCAAACAATATTTTGTGAAATCCCTAGTCATTAGTGCTAACAGGAGGTCTCAGCTCCTGCCCTATCTACTGCAAGGCAAGCTTTAATTTTCTTTCTGTTGAATATACTCTTTCTACTAAATTGCCTTGGTTGTCTGCTTTCTGTGTGTACAGAGGTGTTGTGCAGTTCTCATGTGACCTCAGTGCAGGCAAAGCAGCATGGATAATAACTGATGAATTAGATGAGATTTTGCATTTGATTGTGCTAAACTTCAGGAACAGATTTTTGTGATGCTTTCCTAGTGTTTGCGTTAAGTGAAAAAAAAAATCCCACAAACGATTTCTACATCAGTGAACAGTACATGACATTAAATATTGGTATGACATTAAAAGCCTGAAATAGTCTCTCAGCTGGTTTCGTAGGCATAAAGGTATCTGCAGTTATTAAGAAGCTTCCAGAGAAAAATGCAGTTAGCCTATCAAAGATCTGACTAAGGCATCTGGAGTTAATGTTAGTGTGTAGGTAAACAATATTAGCAGTTAAAATTATGTATATTAGTAGAAAATACCAACACTTTTATTTGTATTACCTCAGCTATGACTTGTATTTGCAGATCAGAATCCTACTGCACTGGACACTGTGCAAGCACAGGCTGTTGCCTCATAGCTTAGTCAGGAATGGCAGGTGAATGCAGGTGGACAGGAGCATTACAAGAAATGAATGTGAGCAGTGGGTTAGTATAATAGATGATGCCCGTGCTCTGAAAACCTTACCACTTCTTAAAATATATTAAATAAAAATCTTGTGGAAGGAGGGAGCTTCCATCACATTCTAGAGTTTCTGTTAACCCATCTTAGGCACAGACCTGGGCTTTTTTATGCTTGGCTGGTTTTGGAAGGTTATGTATAAAGTTAGCCTTCCTGTGTGGTTAAGCTCATTTCACAAGCAGATTCTCTATTATACTTGGAAGCAGAGGCAAATGTGAAATGCTCTGTGATATGTGGGGTCTGGAATTCTGAGCTTGTCCTTCTGTAGGTACTCTGAACCACTGTTGCCCTATGTTCAGGCTTAATTAGTCTTCTGTTTTTTCAGTGCAGGAGAGCAGTGATTTGCATTGACCTGTTCTTTCACTTTTTAATTCAGCACTGCCATTCTGCTGGGAGTTGTCCTGTGAAGTCCTCTAGGTATGTTTTGTTGGGGTTTTTTTTTCTCCTTTCTTTTGCAGTAGGAACTACTGGTGATATTATGTAGGCAGAATGTGTGGACTTGACCAGTTTTCACTTGAAACCGCAGTACTTGCTTTTCAGGACTCTACTGCTGCTGGTTTCCTGGAGAACAGGAAGGAAGGATTAATGGCATCAGTTGTTCAGCTTGGATCCTATCTCCTCTACTGCTCTTCTGATGATCTCAAAAGTGAAGTGTGTGTTCAGGCAACTACTGCGTAGTTCTCTATTTAAGTGTATGTAGAAAAGGGAGGTGGTTCAAGTTTATTCCAATTCTGTTCTTATTGGTTCTATTTTCTGTCCTGGAAAAAGACGTTTTCAGAAATCCAGGGCTAGGAGGCAGGGAGGGGATCAACTGCTTGTGAACCTGACTCAGGGCAAATGGTGGAGTATTTTAGTGGAGAATCATCATCCTTTGAGCTACTTGCCTAATGTGCTTGAGTGGCAAATTCCTGATGTCCTTCCTGATAAAGACCTTATTCCTCTAGTATGAGCTATTTTCTGCTTTTTGCTGGCCTTGGTGATCCATGTAGAATTTGTGGTACTCTGTTCAACTAGATAAAACAACTTCTCAAAAGGGGATAGGGTTGTGGAGAATTATGATCATAGGTGCTTTGTTATTAAGGCAGCATCCCACTTTTCATTTCAGACCTGGCATGGCTTGGCTGAGGTGCTGACAGCTTTAACTCTGCTCAGATAATGCACAAGTGGGAGAGAGTTTACTTATTAACAGTTTGGTACTTTTAAAAATCAATCTGATAAAAGAATATCTTATCTCATAGTTACAATAGAAATTAAATATGCATTTTTCTGGATAACCTGCAGGGTGTGTGCTGTTAGTCCACTTAAGGTGAGGAAAACAAACTTGTGGCTTTCTGATGGACGTGCTACATGAAGCAAGCCCTCTAATGAGTTGGGTTTCTTAATTTTATGTGCTTTCAGCCTGCAGTTAGAGTGCTGCTTCAGATTTGAAAACTGAGAACAAACTGTAAGCAACCTGAAAGCTGCACATGACACAATCACACTTGTCTTCAAGGCACTTGATACTCTTATCAGGCACAAAAATTTCTTCCCAGTAGGTTATTCCTGTCTTGCTAGGCACTCTCAGCAGTTTTAAATGGTAAGAGTTTTTTACATTAAACATCAAGTGCATTGCATTCCTGAGGAGCATGTGATCCCCAGGCTTATTAATCAGTTTCCTGAATGATGTTTGAGTGTGCATCAGATAATACCTGCGTGTAAAACTTACCTTCTTGGTGTGCAAGAGGACAGCAAAAATTCTGTCAAAATAATGAAAATAATGCCTTTTATTTTAAGCATATGTATTTAAAATACAATGCATAAAAGACTAGACATAAAAAAAGATTATTTGTTGATGGAGTCATCCTGTTATCTTCTCTGTACTGTTAAGATCTTCCTCACTGTTTTTTGAGATTAAGTAAGTGAATAAAGCTATAACTTTACACTTGTCTCATTTTTCTTGCTCTTAAAGATTTTCATATACTTCTGTATAGAGTACTTATCACTTACAACTATCAGGTGTCTTTGGTGTTTTATCACCTTTGTCTGGTAACTTATTGCTTGATGTCTCTTGGACAACTAATTACTGTAATGATCTGAATTTCTGAACTTGTGGAGTAATCAGTTCTGCTGTGTGGTGGCATTGCATGGGACTGTGTGTGAGTCAGAATGCTCAGTAAATTATGAATTGCTTGTGAAGCCTATTGCAGAAATGTTTCACAGACCTTTAAGGAAATGGAGCATTCCCCTTTAAACAGCGACATTTACTGTTTCGCTTGAACTCTCAGACTACATTTAAAGAGACAATTAATAGAATTGCAGAACAGTTTTGGAGTATCTCATCCTTCAGAAGTTTTTCAAAAAACTTGAAGGAGATGCAGCAGCAGCAGCTCTAAAGCATTTGAGCTGGTATTTTCTGTGGCAGTGTTAAACCTACAGCATCAAGGTTTAGGTGGTCTGACATAGTGCAGAAGAATTGGATAGCACCTAGTTGCCATGTGGGTTTTAAAATACCTTGCTCTTGCTGAGTTTCACGTAGCGAGTTCACCCCTCACACTTGAGTCCACGTTTCTCTTCAGGAACCTAATGTTGCGTTGTTCTGGGTGCTGCCTGGGGAGTGCCTGGGCAGAAGCAGTTTTCTGGTAAGGAAGGGAATTCAAAACAAATCGGATGGTGCTTCTCTTGTTTTCTTTTGAAATCTTAACTTTCCAGACACTGTTCTGGATGCATCTACATTCTGTAACTTTCATCTGGCAGACTTTGATAAATGCCTGGGTCACACTAAGCTCCATAGGAGAAATTTTCAGCTTCTCCCCCAGCTGCTTAACTAATCAGCAGTTCAACTAGTTCAGAGCCCTGTGATGATTTTTAAAATAGTGTTCAATATTTAACTTCTGTAGACATGTGCAGTGACTAAACATTTGTCATATGTACGTTTTAATTGGTAATGTGTAATAGAGTTTGTTACTGACATAAGCACAGTGATGATTGCAGAGATGCCACTGTCAAATGTGCTTTTTGTGGTGGTTAGACTTTTTTCATTCACAGTTGTTTTGTCCACTGTGGTAATGTAAGCACTTCAATGTATTTTCTTTTAAATAATGCAGTCCTTTGAAATGTAGATTGCTTGTCACATCTGCTCTGTAAAGAAAATGATTTCCTGCTTTGAAAGGAAAGATGGAAACCTCTGAGTTGTCACAGGCTTCCTATGTTAGAATGGTACCGCTTTATAGGGTTATTCATCTACAGAATGGTAACATGTGCCCCATGCAGTGGGGTGATGGTTCAATTCTTACATTAACAGCTAAAGTCTTTCTTTGAAAGTCTTTTGAAACAGGCAGCTGATTAAAATTGCAGGCCTCTGTGTCACAGCTCATAATACAGAGGAGTAGGGAAACTTGCAAGCTTTCAGGATTAGGATTTATCAGTTTTTCTTGATGGCCCTGTATAAACTTACCTATTCTGTGTATAAGTGAGCAGCTTTACCTGGCCTGATAAGATGATGAACTCCTGACATGTTGCATGTGCCTTGGGTGTTCAAAACACTTGTGAGACTAATAAACAAAAGTAAGCTTTGTTTAAATAGGAGTTAATGTATTCAATTAGTAGCATAGTTTTGGAAGAGGCATCTGTTATTTCTCATCAACTTTGTGATGTATTCAGCAGGTGCTGAAACTATTCTCAAAGCTCAAGTCAGTGGTAGCTCTGATGATTTCTGCTGTGTTCTTGTGATTCTTGTGGATGCATAAGGCTGTGAAAGGTAGTGAGGAAGTATGTTGTCTCCGACAGTAGAAAGTTTCTGGCCTGTAACTGGAAGCTTGTTATGAGGTTTAATTGAAGTAATAGTCCTCTGTTTTGAAAACATTTTAGACTTTCTCATGTTACTGGAATTGTATTTCTCTATTAGCCTTGTGAAACATTCCTCTTAATCTGTGTTTAGGATTTCTAAAATGTTTGCTAGGAAGAGTTCTTTACAAAGCCAAACTCAAATCTATTTTTGTTTGTGCTTGCTGGAAAAGCAGTGAAAAGATCTTTTATTCTAGTGAGCTTTTTTGGTTTATGGTGTTGCTGTTTGCACTGTGAAAGTTAGTTGTCAGCACTTGCATTTGTAAATCTCTTTTTAAGGGCTGATTACCCTGGGCTGAAAGTTGGCAGGCAAGATCTCTGCCCTAGAGCATTGTTTAGGGTTTGCATGTTTTTAAATAACAGATCTGACTGGTTTGATTGAGAGAATGCATGCTGCTACTCTCGTAACTCTAGACAGCAAAACAGACTGCATAAAAGCACGCTTTGAATATGAATTAGAAAAATTAGAGACTATATCTAATGAAAACAGAGATGGGAGGTTTGGGGGCTACACTCGAAGGAGGTTTGGGGGTTGGCAGGACAGTGGTTTTCTGTTGGCTGTACAATTGAGTGTACATCTGTTCCAAGTTGTTTGCAAGGTTGTTTGCAAGGTTGTGGTGTGTGTGGATAAAGTGTATGTGTAAATATCTTCAGAGAGTTCAGCATTAATTCTGATAGTACTATAAGACACCTAAACCTGAACTAAATGCAGTATAAAGGTCAGCCTGCTGTTGGCGCCGTAATAATACACGTGCCTTTTGGATGAGAGGAGTCCCAGCTCTGCTTGTCTTGGCATCAAGACAGAAATAATCATGTGGTTTTGAGTACTTATCTGTATAGTCATCCCGTGACCCATTGCTGGTTTGCATCTGGTATCTTCTGACATGATGGAATTCTTACAACAGGATGCATTTGAAAGTATTTGCCAGTAAAGAACTTGTCTTGTCAACTTAAACTTAGGAAAAAAAAACCAACCAAAAAACAAAACCCAAACAAACAAACAAAAAAACCCCAAAAAACTAAAACCCACCACCAAACCCCACAACTTTTTGTTTATGAAGGTGGTCATGGTTCTTTCAGAAAAAAACAGCAGGCTGGAGTGCATGCTACCTGTGTTGCTTGGCCAGGTGGTCTCATCCTGAGAATAGTTTTGTATGTCCTCAGATGAACCACTGCTGACCAGGGTGCCTGCAGGGACAGATCTGTACAAGTAAAGAGCTACTGCTCCCATTGTCCTTGGTCTAATGAGAAAACAACTGTATTAAGGCACTGTTCACCTTCCTGTTGCCACTATGAACTTGGCAGAGTCAACAGTGTGTTGTAGTTTTGGAAACAGTAAGGATTTAATGGCTGAATGTTGTGCAGTTTATAAAGAAACATGGTTTTACCTGTGTTTTAAACTTCTGAGTGATAAGTGTCTTGCCTGGTTATATGCCAAGTTTGGACTGCTTTCGATAAGCTTTGAAATCCATGCAGTTTCTCTTGCGTTAGGTAGTTCTGGAATTAAGTGTTTGCATGTCTTGAGAGTAGCTTTGCTCTTTACATAGTGTATGAAGTTGTTGAGCTGGACTGATTATTCTGTGGTGATCAAATGCAAAGCCAGAAAGAAAAATAGATTTCCTATACACATTTACAGAATTAAATCTACATAATATTACAATTTTATGGTTACATACTTACAAATCCACTTATAAATGAAGGCTACTTCTAGACATTGCAACTAGACGTAATTTTTGGAAGAAAGATCTTTTTTGTGTGTGTGTGTGTAACTGCGTATTACAGACCAGACATATTATTTAAAAGCTTCTTTAAGAGAGTATGTGCCTCTAAAGACTTTTCTGGGGTTTTTTTTTTAAGTAATTTGGATGAAAAAAATGGCAGTCTACTACTGACAGGTCAATGTTGCTGCCTCTAGCAGGAGGCATAGGTGTTGCTGTCTGTCCCAAAGAGGTCTGCCAACTTGCCTTTTCCTGGAATGGCTCTTACTTGCAGCAGTTTGTATTTATGCTTATCAATCAGCAATTCAGTTTATCTTTTAAAGTGATAAGCAAGTTAACTTTTCAATAGGGTGATATTCGTTGCTGCATTAAAATACCACATTTAACTTGTTTACTAATTTGACTATTAAACTAGCAGCAAAAGAGGATAAGCTGCCTCCAAACTATACATCCTTATCTTTAGTTTCTGTCCTAACCACATATTGATTGTGGTTCCTCTAAATATGCTTGTGTATGAAGATACATGTCAATACTGATAAAAAACATGCTAAAACATCCCGTGAAGAGCCTTAAACGTTTTGTGGTCATCATTGTTTCATTCCCTGAAGTAACATTTGGCATAATGGTCATGGAAGCCTGCTGTCATACAGGTTTTATGCTTAAAGATGCTTGTAAGTGGCAGCTCTGCAGTGGAAAAGTTGATGGCACTGACTTTCCAGTCAACAACACATTAAGCACATTAAGTTGTTTTGAAGTATATCATAACCAATGGGATTGTGTGGCAGAGCACTCAGCATCCTGGGGTCTCGTAGCAGTGGGACGTTCTGAGTGAAGAAAATTCCGAAGGAAACTCAGTCTTTCAGTATGGCTTTTCAATTTGCAGAAAGGCAATAGCTAATCAACGCTTCAAGCATGGAACTTGGAAGGCAGATTGAATATCCTCTTTAAACAGATGATAGTAGTATCTCGCTTGTTTTAGAGCCACTTTGATACTTGATGGTCAAAATGCAACTTGAATATATGGGTTTGGCCTTGGAGTTATTAAAAATAATGTATTCACAAAGTGAGTGGATGTAGTGGGATGCATATCACAACAAATCTGTGTAACTAATGAGTATGGTTATTAGTCGGAGTAATCTAAACAAAGTTACCTAGAGCTTCAGTGTAGACCTAGCCTGTGATAAGTGTCTTGTGTAATTCCATCTAAAGGACTTCTGAGAAGCAGTAGAATAATGTCCTACTCTAATTGCTCGTGGCTCGCCCAAGAAATTTGAAATTGCAGTATGCACGTTACAGTCGTGTGTTATCTATCAAGTTGGCTAACAACTTGTCTACCCTCAGCCAAAATTCATGACTTAGTCGAATATTTTGTCCTTGATGGCCAGTCAGAAAAGGACATGTGTATAGTGGAACTCATGTTTGATCTTGGCTGGTTTCCATCTACGGTGCATAGATTTACAAAGTTTTGGTGCTAACATACCAGAGCATCGAAGGGTTTGCAGCATGAGTAGGGACAGACTGATCTAGGAATCCATGAGAATGCATGAGATAAGCAGGCAACATAAAGGGATGCAAAGTAGTACCTTGGCATTGATTTAGGGATCAAATGTTGAGTTGATAACATCACTGCTGACTGAAACATATTTGTCTTTCTGTAAAGTAGACTTTAGCTTGTGAATCTGGACTAATATGCATGCTGAAGGCTAGCAGGAACAGCAGTAGCGAATATATACAGCGAACATGGAATGTGCAAGTAGTCTTGTGCTTTTTAAAAAAATACTAATCCAAAACAATTTTAATAGAAGCATTCTCCAAGAAACTTAGGCACCTCCTGCAAAATTAATGTGCACACAGCTTTCCATGCGTGGGTTCGAGCAACATAGTCTAGCTATTTAAAACTTTTGCAAAATTGCTTTCATCCCAAGTATGATTTTTGGTTCCAGACTTTCTGCCATATAGCCTCTGTGTGTGTTCATGTGTGCGTAACACTGAGGGGCAGTATAATTTTATTTCTTTTTGTATATGGGTGTTTTGTCTCTGTCAGTTCTTCCTTAATTAAATAGGCAGGCTGTTAGGAAAAAAAAAACCTGCTGGGAATATAACAGTGACACAGTGCATGTGTTTCTTTGAAAAATATGTTTTTCATGCTTACTGTACGTCAATAGCATGAAGTCATAAGCAACTGCATAAGCTGGATATTCTGTCCTGTCAAGGATGTCAGTATATTTGTTTCTTCAAATATATGTGCAAAAAAAAAAAATCTTCATTTCTGCAAAATTCCACAATACAGATGCTTGAATTGCTTCATGGATGAATGCTGTCAAATTTTTGCAGGTTTTGGAATGTATCCAGTCAGCTGTATGAAAGGATTGCTTTTGTCCATTTCAAAATATAGCGTAGAGGAGATGCCATGGAAGCTATAGTGCCATAGGCTGAAAGAGGTACTTTTTAACTCCACTCTTCTGGAGTCAAGATATCCTAAGAGGAGCTTATGCTACTAAAGAATGGAGTCATACCATCACCTTCCATGTGCTGCAAATCTATAATTTTTTGTTCTGGGGTTTTTTTGGGTTATTTTAAGGGGATAAGAGTATCACTGTGAAGTTTGTTGTCACTAGCTTGAAGGCAATAAATTTCTCTCATGGATTGTTACAGATGGAGTACTGCAATTTCTGAGTGAATAAGTAACTCAAAGCATATTGCAACTTGCTCGTAGACCTTATAGAAAAGAAAAATTGGAAAAACTCTGATTTTACATCCCAATATTTACTTCCTGAGACTTTCCTTTAAATGAGCTTTTCCTGTTTTTAAAGGCCAGGTGTTTTTTTAAAACAACAATATTAAACAATAGCATCAAATTCCAAAGCAAAGTTGCTGTCAGTGTTTCAACTCTACTCAGCCTTCTACTTGTCTAATCAAATAACATTTAAAGATGGTGGAGTAGAACAACTCGTTAGGCGTTACTAATCAAGAAGCATGTTACAACAGTTCTGCTAGATTTGCAAAGATTGAGTGACTGTCAGAGTAGTTGTAGAAGACAAAGGTTAGGTTTTGAGTAAATGTTTCTTAAGTCTGCAGGGTGGTGTGAAGAAGTCGTAGTGTGAAAATGGATGGATAATTAAAGTGAGAATCCAGTGTAACTTTCCCAGTGGTATTTCCCTGCCTGGTGCTGTGGCAAGTGTTCATCTGCACTCCTGAGGCAGTCAGTGAGTGGGAGCTGAGTGCATCTGCAAGGATCCATCCTTGCCTTCTGCTGTAGCACTTTCCCTGAACTTGTGATCCTAACTGCATTGCATGGAAGTTCTTTGGACTTTTGGTCTGAATTGGCATGGCACTGCTGGAATGGCTGAGAGTTCTCAGGAGTTACAACAACCACTTACAGAATCTTTTGTCTTCCCATTTCCGCAGCTTACAAAGGTGACCAGTAAAGTTCTCTCTGAGCAGCCAAAAAGCAGACAGCTCATGACTTCTGATCAGGACACTAAAGTTGTGGCTGAACCGCAGGTGCAGCAAGTACAAGAAGTTAAAGACAGTTCTCATCTTGTAAGTATTATAATTACATATTCTCCTTATATGTTGCGTGAAACATTTTTTTCCCTATGTCTTAATCAAAATTGTGTCTCAGAATGAACATTTTAGAAGACAGCTGGCTGGTAGCATTGCAACATAAAATGCTACAACAGAGCTGTTGGAGGTGGCTAATTCTCCATACAGAGTAGAAGCCTCAACATAACTTTTCTTCAGCCCTACAAGGTATTTGAATAAAATAAAAATTGCAACTGTTTGCCCTCATTTCAGGTACAGGGCTTTTTGGACTGTGCAGGAATTGTATTATCAGTCTTGAATTTGGTTCTAGCTCACACATTTAACGTGTGATGGCAATGCAGGAAGTGCACTTGGCGTGTATCTATAATTGAAAAAAGCACCAACCCATACAAATAGGAAATTGCATTCTGTAACAGGAATTTTGCTCAGTCATTTCTGCCAAATGGCACGTGGTGCTGCTTCTGTGCTCCTATGCAGGATCCAGTCAATTTCTTTATGGGATATTTTTGGCAGGTCATAACAGCAGATAGCACTAGGTGTGTATGTTGTAGTAAATGTTACATATGTCTTCAAGATGGTGGAATACTTGATTTGTGTGAATACTTGATGTGCTGAATAGTTCTACACACCTGTAGATGACTTTCTAATGCTAATGCTTAGTTGCTGTAATGTGCAAAATGTGTGTTTCAACTCTTAACTGTCTGTTTAACCTTGATATATTGGAGAGAAAGTTAATTAATCGATCAGCTGTTTCCAGCAACATGCAGTAGTGATGCTGCACTGTGCCTTGTAATGTTGCTCTTTCCCTTTTTATGCTGCTGAGTATGATATCAGGTATGGCCTGGAAATACAGGATAATAACTGTTTCTTCAGGGCTAGGTACATTTGCTTATCTTTTTATAGAAAAAGGGTACATGAAGCTAGATGTCAGAAGGCTTTCTGGACTGTTAACTTGTGTTATTTTAACTTTAAAGGTAAACAATATTTTAAAGCTTAGGTCTGTAAGACTACAAGACCCTTATTCCTTGATAAGGGATAGGTACATGTAGAAATGAAAGTAGATGGGGAGGTTTACTGCTGTTAATAAGCATGCTGGCTTCTTGCCTTCTGTGTAGGCGTGTGCAGGACATAGGACTGAAATACTTAGTTAAAAATATTTCATTAAAGTTATAATAATGCTGCTATTGAGGAGTTTCATTTCACGGAGAGGGAAAACCTGTTTAGGTTTTGAGTGTAGATGAGAAGTATAGCAGAGCCAAAATATATGTGTAAAGGAGGGAAAAAAACCAAACTAAATAAAACCCTCTCCCAAGATGAGCTGGTCTTTGAAATGGCAGAGCACAAACTGTGTGCATGGGCTTTTCAAGTCAGGTGATGGTGTATAGCTTAGCCAGGAGATTTTAAAGACTCACTGAGTGTTGGATGTTAAACAACCAACCTCAGGTGATGTAAAGTAACAAGCGTGGCATGTTTTGTGTCAGTTTGTTGCTGGTTTTTAATGGTGATCCCATGACAAACAGTATTGAGAAATGCAACTTAATGAATGTTCATTATAGATGCTTTAAAATAGACATTTTCCCTGGAACTCTCAGATAAAACCAAAGGAATGAGTACAAAATGTGCCATCGCACATAAGGAGAAACTGGAATAAGTTTCTGCTTGCCTGAATGGCTTCACCCATTTTCTCCCCATCAGCTGATAGCAACGGTGCTTGTTAAGGCATAGGAAAAGTGGACTTTGCCCTGGTTCATCTCTTAAAGGCACTTAGTTCCTCTCTAGAAAACACATAGTTGTAATAGTAATGGTTAAATCAGGGAGGGGAAAATCTTGCTATTTGTTTAGCTGATGAGGGAGTTTTCTGAGTAGTTGTAAACTTTGCAAGTATTCCTGTGACTTTATGCTGATGTTAAACTTAATTGTTTGCTGGTGGCATTCCTTAAAAAAAACTATGCTAAGTAACTCCCTCCTCCTTTCCCTGTACTTGGTTCCAAGGAATGCTAAAGGAAGGAGTGACTTGGCATAGTTTGAAGTCTGGATCCTAGCATGTTGAATAACTTTGTCCCACAGGAGAATTAAAAAAAATGCAGCAGATGGCAGCAATGATGCATCAGACTTCCTTCCCTTAAGAACAATGTATCTGCAGGCAGTTTGAGGCCTCACATATTGGATAAGCTGCGGGGGGCAGGGTAGTCCACCTCTTTTCTTACTTTGCAATTTCAAAGCATGCTTGCTGAGGAGGGAGTGTGTTCCCTAGCCAATTCAGCAGTCTTTTCTATGGTCAGAGGATTAGCGGTGAATAGGAGGTTTCCTCTGAAAGTTAGTCACTATGGTTCTTTCACATATAGAGATCTGAGTCTGCCTGTGGCACTTCAGTTTATATGGCATTCAGATATATGGCAACCTATGTTTAATAATTTAAAGTACGTTATTTTTGTGGCTCATTTGTCCTATGAGCAGAATACTGTTCTGGGGAGAAAAACGTACAATGGCACCTATATTTGCAGCTTTGCACTTTTTTGTGTAACAGTATCTATAAAGAGAAGCTGGATAAGAAATGATTCAAAACATTCGAATACATTTGAAAAGCTTCAGAGAAGAGAATAGAAGCATTTCATGCTGTATAAGGAAGAGATTCGTCTCTAGTCTGTTTTATGCTGCTGAATGTCAACTCTACTACTACTGCTGAGGGAGCACTTTGTAGTGACTGCAGTGCAGACTGAAGTGAAACATTAGAATTTCTAGAGTGCTGCTGCACTTGCTGAATGCTACCTTGTAATCACAAGTTATTATCATAAGACTGTGAACAGTTTGGGATAGCAAGAGCATTTTTTAATTTTCTTGTCTATGTGATTTTAATTCAGCCTGTTATGCTTACTGTCGCTCAGTGCATCATCTTTTTTTTCCTCAGTCTTCAGGTAACAACAGGAAACAAAGTTTGCTTCTCTTTTGGTTCATTAAACAAATGTGAACTTGGTTTACTAAATAGAAATGAATGAGTAAAAGAGGAGCTGATGCTTGATTTATTTCTATGTTGATAGTGGGGTTTCTGTCAGAAGTAAAGTAAGTGAAGGAAATGGAAAGGAAAAAGTGATTGTGAGCTTCTCTGGTAAAGATTAATTTATTTTTTTCTTGGAATTTTGGAAACAAAGCAGAAATCTTGCAGTGTGGTGGTGACAGGGACCATATAGACAGCGCAGATAGGACTGAATCGTGTCTTGATCTTTTGTAGGCTACATGACTCGCTACGAAAGAAGCTGTAAAATAAGTCTTAATGACAATCATGCAGGAAAAAAAGAAGTGATGATAATAAAATATTAGAGCATGGGTCTCTGTTAAGCAGCCTTTACCCTACAAATGTAGTTTACAGTAGAAAGTAAAATAGATCTCTTACTAGTTAGTTGAAAAGCAACTGCTTTAATTAGCCATAGTACCCCTACGTTTCATGATTGAGAAATTGCCAGGTTAAGGTACAACTCTAGATCAAGTACGTCTTGATTAAACTTGCCGTATGGTGCACAACCAATTAAAAAGAGCACTCGATTCAATGTACAGCTGGAAGAACATTTGAAGTAGAGTTCAAGGGTGTGCTTTGTCTTACTTTCTTCTGTTTTCAGTATCTATTAAGTAACAGAGCAGAGTGATGCTGTGATACTACAGTCTGCAACCTCTCTGAAGGGTGATGTGCACATTGGAAGTAATAGCAGTGGATTTGAGGAGATCTAAGTGATGTAAGGCAAATAACTGCTGTTTAGAACAGATTCAACTTTATTTGGCTTTTATTTTTGAAGAAACAGAACCACTTCTTTTAGCAAGTGAAGGGACTTAGAGTAGTAGAAGTCTTCCAGTTTGCATAAAGGTGGGTTTTCCTGTCATAGTGTAAGAAAGAATTCATTTTATGTATAACAAAGAAGTTATACCGGGGACAGGCTTAGGGAAGAAGTAGCATTTAGTCAAAGTACGTTTAAATTCATCTGAGGTTGGGTTTTTTGTAAAAGAAAACAAAATTTTTTTGGATGTTAAGTATAATTAATCCTGCCACAACACCACAAGATGGCTAAATGATAGTGAGACCACTTCCAGTGCTGTAAGTTAGTGAGGGATTATGTATTCTTTTCTTTCATACAGATAAAGAATAAAAAAAAGGCTTGGAACAGAATTAGCTTCTGATAACGTACAACGACTGTTCAATGGAATACATGAGGTCTTATCTATCTTTAGCCTGCTTTTCCTAAAGAAGTAATCTTGGTATAGGTACAACTCTGGGGGAAGGGAGGAGGAGAAAATGGTCCAAAATGTGTTTGGTCTAAGCTTTCACTAGCTTAATCTTCAGAACAGATTTGAATGTGTGAATCTAGACTGCATTTATCTTTGTTTAGAAAGTGGGAGGTGTATTAAATATGAAGGTGAACAGTTTTTTGGCACACGTGGACATGGTGAAAGATGTCATTTAAATATTTTAATGATTTGGGTGAAGGAAATTCTTGAGGAAATTAAGCAGTGGAAGTTCATAAGACTTGGTAATACATGTAAACAGACTGTAATCTCATTAGGAGAATTATTTGACTACAATTATTGCAGTGCACATGATGAAACGCTAAAACATTGCTCAGCAACTGGGTCTTGTACTTTGAGTGGCAATGACATGTGAACCTCTGCATGGTTTTAAAGTGGGCTATTTTTGGCTGCTGGGTGTTGGCTTGCCTCCTGAGTAGCAGCAGAAAGTTAGTTTGGTGTGTAGGGGAAGGTGATTCGCAATGAGAAGGATCCTCTAATACTACTTATTAAACATGGGCTGCTGCTTCAGTAAAGAATTGAGTAACGGCACGAATGAGGAGAAAACTGGCTTGTTACAAAAATCTTTGGAGGAGGAAGCACCAGAGTCAAGGATAAGTAAAACTTTATCTTCAATTTTAGGAACTTTGGAAAGCCAGGATCTGCATACAGTGGGAAGGACGGTTGATGGGGCATCTGTGGTAGTCGGCTGTGAATGTGTTTGTAGCAATGATTGCACAGTGTCAAATTCTAAATCTGGTTTCTGGGATAGAAAAACAAAATATGTGTCATACAAAAGCATGGAGAATACTCACTGTGAGAGCTCTAAGAGAACGTATGACAGACCTTTTAGCTTCTTTAATTCCTTTAGTCACCTCCTGAAGGTCTCTGGTACATACAGAAATCTGCAGAGAAGTGAAGAAAAAGATGAGATTATTAAAAAAAGAGCACCTGAAAAATCTAATAGTGATAGTCAGCACATGAGCAATATAGAAAATATTAATAGTAATACTACTAATAAAAATGTAGCTGCAGAAGACCATTGCACGTTTGATTATATTTCCACTTCAGATGTACCAGCCATACTAGACAAAGTCTTGCAGGGTGATGTTTCCTTAAATAAGAGTTTTGTGAAGGATTATGCAGTTACATGTGGCTATTCAAGGCAGAATGAAACGACCATAAACAATGAAGACAGCAAGAGTGACAGCCTACAAAAAATGTCAAGTTCACATAGAGAGACATCTCCAACATTTTGCTATCTTGATGTAGACAACAGACAAATTACAAAAGATTGGGAGTTTTACAGTATTTGTGTTGTAGATGCTGAAGATATGAAAGGGGATGAAGAGATGCCAGCTACTGTGCATGGAGAGACTGTGGCAGACATAGATAACTCAGCTGTTACTGATGAAGGAATGTGCAGCCTGGCACGACCTCTGGACCCTGGGGAGGAATTTCCAATGCAGCAGTCGGCACAAGTGGAAGCTAAGTTTAATTTAGAAGAAGAACTGGTAGAGTATAAAAAAGAGGACAGGTCAAACATGCAGAAAAAGGAAACAAAGGAATGTTGTAGCATAGACGTGCAGTCTTCTTACTGTAACTTACTGGCCAGTAAGTGTCAGGTGCATAGGTTAAACACTGACAGTACAGTAAGAGATAGCTTAAGAGTGAAAGTATGTGATGAAGTTGTCCTTGAAAATAGACAAGAGGAGGTAAATACTGTAGGTAATACTGTCAGTTGGAATGAATCAATCCATGGAGCTTGTGACGTTGTAAAATCTGCAGATGCTGCTGAAGAGGACCAGGGCAGCCCTAAGTCAGAAAATGTGAAACATAGTGATTGCATTTCCAGTGTATTGTTAAGTACTGGAGTGTGTAATTCAGGAAAAAATGAGGGAAGTCACAATTCCGAGGTTGGTTTAAGTACTTCCCTTACAACAGTTGAGGGATGCCTAAATACTAAACAGGTGGCAGAGAGCATGAGGAATAACGTTGAATTATCATTAGAGTTACATGAAATGGACAATAATTCCTTGTTGGTGAGTCAACATGCAGAAAATATTGAAGGCTACTTAAAGGTAGAAAGTGAAGTAAACTTGAATCTAGGAGATAGAACACCTCAAAGAACACATGGTGATAGCCAAATGTTGGCTCCTGACTCCAGCGAACATCACAGTGTTTTGGTAGAATTCTTGAAGAATAAAGAGAAATGCACAGGTATGGTTTTGCATAGCTGTGAAACTTTGAATAGGACTGAAATGCATGAAAACTTGGAAGAAAATTCTGATTTTCAAACACAAATTAAGGGTTATGTTGAAAACAAGACGTCAACTGAAGTTTCAGACCATAGTGGCATGGTGGAAGACATCTATGTGAGAAACATGGTGCTAAAGGGCAATATGCTTGATGAAGCTAGTAGCTTGAGCAGAAATCAGACATGGGGAAGTGATGGTGCTTTGGCATCTCATGAGCTACATAAAACAAGTGCAGATGAAATGTTCCTAAAAGAAAACAGCTTAGAACTTCAGATTTCACGAGAGTCACCAGGGACTAAAATATACGAATACTCAAATTCTTGTTACAAAACCAGTGTCTCTTCTGTGTCTGGGGAACATGAGGATATGAATAAAATGGACATGAACTGTAGACAAGATAAGCAACAGGATGTATGTTTCTTGCATGCTGTGGAAAAACAATGGAATGTGGGAACTGACTCAACCAGAATAGCTGAGGATGTGGTAGAATCTGTAAAACAGAAAAAATTGAAAGCTTACCTGAATGAGACAGTTGATAACAAGGCAGAAAGCATGAAACAGAATACAGATGTTAACATTGTGGATCATGATAAAAGCATCTTAACCTGCAGTAAAGGCTTAACTCGCAATCAGAATACCAGCTCCACTGTGCCTGTAGTGTTGGACAATTGTGTCTGTAAGAGTGTAAAGTTGATAAATGACACTAAAAATATGGAAGGTGCCAGTAATCTCTTGTGTAAAGCCAATAATTGTTTGCCTTCATTGTGTCAAAATTCACATACTCGTGTGTGTGATAAACCGGTAGAAGAGTCAGAGTTATCTCATTGTACCAATACAGAGCCAGATGTTGGGGACATTGTTGTTTCTGTTGAGCCTTTTATTGAAGTAGGATCAGAAACTCATGAAGAAAGTGAGTGTGATGTAAATGAACTTAATGTTCAGGATGGTGAAGTAAAGCAATGCGTCAACATCCACTCAAAGGAGGAGAACCTCTCTGGTTTTACCATGTCAGCTGGGAATCTAGAAGCTTTTTCTACAGGGAGTTTAAAGCAATTGGAGACAGACACTACTGAACTGAAAGCCACCAGTTATATATTAAATACTCAGATGAATGACTTGATCACAAGTTGGGAACAGATGCAGTCAGAACACAAGATTCTCTCAAGCAAAGAGGTTGAAATTTTTGTTGACCCGAAGCAGGTAGATAAATATGCTGCTACTCCTTCCTATGAAATACCCAGTGCCTCTCCTGGTGCTGCAGGGTTTCAACGAGGCAGTGAGCCATGTGCATCAGATATGATGGAAGACATTTCGAGTGACCATGAACATTCCTATGAACTGGACAGACAAAACCCCCACGTTGAAATATGGTCACGCTTCATCAGTCTGCAAACTGGCAGTGCTGATGGGACAAATCAGCTGTTTCCTGACACACTTGCTGCTGGTAATGGTGAATATCTGATGGGCTTCTTATGGAATAATACAATTTCTAACAATGCTGTGAAGAATGACAGGCTATGTATAGTTAGTGAAGACTTCCAGAATGAACTTGAAGACGTAACAAGTGCTTCGTATGCAGTTGCAAGATACCCCTATCAGCTGCTAGCACCAGAAAATCTTGGTACTTGGGAATGGCAAGATACAGATGAACTTGTAAGTATTCTGCAGAAGTAATTTGATGTTAGAGCTTAAAGCTGAAGCTGGGAATTGGAATAAGCCAAGTCAGTGTGATTTCGTTAGAGAGTTATGTATGTCATGTGGTATTTTGTCCTGACAGTTTTTTCCCTTGCAAAACTAACTGCTATAAAGAATGTAGTAGTTCGAAATGTTGGTGAACATTGATACTTTTTTGTTTCTGTTTACCTTGTGTGAAAGTTTAAATGTTGGGCATAGTGTTTTGATTGCAGATTCTCAGTTCTAGATGACCTTGAGGTGAATGCTTCAGTACATGGAAGGGAAACTTTTTCTACAGACTGTTAATAGTCCCCTTTACATTAATATAGGAACAAATGTTTGTGGATTACCTGAAATCCCAAAGTTCTTGCTTGATAGCAATTAGAAAAACCACTTCTAGAGATCATCTTCTGAAGTGCTGTAGGAAGGAGTGAGTGTAGGAGAAGTGTGGGGAATGAGCTAGACTGGGTTTTGGCTAATTGGGGTAAGAAAGAAACAAAGACGACCTGCGGCAGCTGCTGTTCCTCTTTCTTCCCTGCTGAGCAGAGCCAGCACTTAGTATTGTTCTCTGCACCACCTGCATTACAGCAGCTGCTGTGATCATGCCCAGCAGTTGCAGTGCTGTCAGTGGATTGTACTAGAGGCCAAGATTTCTCTCTGCAGGGGGAGCTTACTGTATTAAAAATGGAAACTGATGGAATTCGCCATCATATTTGGATCCTTATTACTCAAGGAGCTATGTCGAGTGCCTCCAGTTTCTATGTCTTTTCTCTGTCATTCAGTGGATGTGTTCAAGTTGAGATTCCTTAGATCTTTTTACCTTCAGGATGGATTTTCTCTGCACCATTATAATGAGTATCTGAGTGCATGTGTTTTGGAATAAATAAAGCTTCATGGAGTTTTGAAGTGCCTGTTTAAACTTTGCAATGCTCCTAGATCCTTTAAATTCACAAATAAATTTTAGTAAGCTTTTTTAGTATATATTATCATAAGGAATATTCTTTTGCAATATAATCATCATATTAAAACATACCAAAGATATTCTGGGTATGGAATAGCTTCGTTTATCTTGCCTAAACATTGGCGAAACAAGAGAAAGCTGTCTGTTACTGTCAAAAAAGTGTTGTCTGTGTTGGCATTGCAAGGAGTGGTCAAAAGAGAAGCAAGAAGCGCAAAACAAGCCATTTATGTAAGGGTTAAAGGTAGCCACGTATGACCATTAAATTCAGGTTAAAGGAGATTGTCCTAAGATGATTTAACTGGATCTGGTAATTCATTGGTTTTGTCCTGCTTAGGAGAAAACCAACCTAAATTTTTGATAATGCTGTTTTTTTCCACTGAAGTAATGATAGAAGTTGTCATGCACATCTCATTGATTGCAATTTTCCATAATGTTAAAATTGTTAGGTATTTATATTCCTGAAGAAAAAAACCCGCTGTGTTTCTGTATTTTCGTAGTCTTTTCGTGTCCAGAAACAGATACAGTAACAGTGTAGTCAACATTGCGTTAATACCTATGGTAGAGAACTGCCTCAAGTCTAAGGCAATTGCATGATAATTTAGGCTCTCAAAGGTGAAGATTGAAATGTTTGTTGTAGTTTGCTCTGCTTGACTGGGCTTTTCTGGTGATTGTTTATCAGGGAAATTTAATTCTGCTCTGCACAGTTCAGTTGGTTTTGTACCTGGAGCAATTATGGGATGGCAATTCAGTTAATATATTCAGATGTGAATAAAAAACTCAGCAATACAATCTTGAGTTGTACATATGATACTGTTATTTGAAACTGTACATGTATAGGCACAGATGCTTGCTGTGTATCCACGAAGTGCATAATCGAAGACATTTCCTTTTTGTAGGAGTCAGCCAAGGTTTCAGAGTTAAATCCTAATGCAAAGGTCTGGGGAAATCACATGCTACGCTTGGAAGCAAGTGGTGCCGCTGATGGTAGTGTGAGCAAAACGTGGGAAGAAATACCTGACCAACCCCCAGATTCCTGTAAAGAAGGTATGAATAAGTTTCTAGCTGTTGCTCAAGCAGAAGGTAAAATTTAGTGCAGAGCTTTCTCTAATTTTATTTTCCTGTTAAAAAAAAAAAGCAAATATGTAAACAACTTCAGATTTAGTTTTAACTGATGTTACTGTGATTAGAAGGAATGCTTTTTGAGTATGTTTGTCATCTCTGCTGTAGGACTGGATGCCAATGGTGGTGATGACAAAAAGCATCAGAATGCAGTGCTGACAGAGCTGCAGGAGCCATCACCAGCTGTTTCTGTGTCAGACCAGACAGATATGAACCCTTTGACTCTTGAGCATTCAGAGTATGAGTCTATGCATGAAACCACACAGACAGGTAGGAGAAATCTGATATTTGCTTGGACCTGGTTCGATAAAAGAATGTGTTTTGAGCTGAAGAGTGATCATCCATTTAAAAAACAATAAAACCAAGGCTACACCACTTCTCTTGTTCCATGTATGCTGTAAACAAACCCCAGAAAATCTTGCCTCTCAGTCTCAGGCTTAGAGATATTGGGAAACAAGTCTTTTCTTGTTTTAGTACAGGCCTTATGAGTTACTGTCCAGAATCAACCGTGAGCTCTGGTTATAACTGAGTATTGTTTTCTGAGATGTTATTATGAAGGCAAGTCCCTAATGTAGGTATTTATGTGCGGACATCTACCTCTCTAAGCTGTGTCTTTCTAGTTGGGTCAGGTACTAAGATGAAATTTACATAGTGTTTGTGTTTTATATAGTAATGTTAGTGCATTGGAAGATCAGACTTGTACTTAAAATGCTAAAATAAGCAATAATTTAGTTTAACTTCGTCGCGTTCTTTTTCAATGAACTTTCCTGAGTTTTTTTTCCCAGTGCCACTTTTGGTAGCTGTAGTCTGTACCAGATGGCATGTTTTAAGCAACTTTGGGAAACTAGCGCAGAGATTCAGCCATGCTTATATTTCACTGAAAGAGACAGAAGGTCTGCAAGATGCATGCAGGATTACTGCTTGAACTCAAATGAGGCATGGGAAAGAGGAATTTGTTGGGTGTTTCTTGAGCCTCATAAGAGGGTCTGCTCCTTGTTCACTGTGCTTAGTTGATTTTATAACATGTATTTAAAATGACCAGTATATTGTCCATAATAGTTGGAAATGAAGACAACTAGAATCAGACGCAGTTGTGCCATGTTACTTGCTTGTGTAAAAAACTGAAAGGTCTGTGACTCTTCTACTTGATGATGCTGTTGGAGAATATTAAACAATAGCTAACTGGCTTATTATGTTAATGATGCCTAGCATTCTAGAAGGCAACAGTGTTCCTCACCTTAGGAATTTGTCAGCATGTCATTTGTGCCCAAAATAGTTAACAAGAGTCAGATTGTGTTGTAAAGCAGCTGAACAGCAGGTCAGACATATCCTACCAGATGAATAACAATATAGTTAGTCTCATCTCTGAAATCTGGTTTTTATTTTATTAAGTATTGTTTATATTGAATGTGTATAGTTTAGGTATTTGTTAGGTTTTGGGCAAGGAAGAAAGAGCAGATGGGGAAGGGAAGTAGTTGTTAGTACAGGATATGTGTGTTAGGTGGTGGCATTATCTCCATCAGAACAGAACATGTGAAGGATGGAACAAGGGGAAGAAATTACAAGTGCTTTAGCAAGAAGAAAGGTTAAGGAGACCTGGAAAGGGAAATTGAAGTTACTGAAGAGGGGAAGGGTACAGAGGGTAATGGTGTGAAATACTTTTTAAAAAAGCTAATTTACATTTATGTAATACGTTACTAAATGTTTTGTAAATCTGAAAGCCACACTGAACTTCTGATCTTTGAACAGTCCTCCCACTGACTTAATTAGTTTACACTCAATTGACTGGGTCTAAAGTAAAATGAACATGAAATTAGTGGAGTTGCCATGTAATAATTTTGAAACTTCAGGTATAATGTAAGAATTTATTTCTCCCTCTTAAACAGGAGATTATTAGTTGTTCACCTGTCTGTTGCTAATAGAGTTGGTATCTGCTTATATTTCATAACTGTGTTTTTAAACTCCTCTGAACTAGTGTGTTGGAAATTTAGAGTTAGGCCAGAAGTGCTGAGTGACTCCATTACTTTGCTTGCTTGCTGTATTAGACAGGGTTTAGCAGCTAGAAGTGGTTATTTTCTTATGACTGGAAGACATAGGTGAGCTAAATCATTTCAGTATTTACTTTCTGGTTTGTAGCTGCTTTTCTAAAATGGCTTCAATTTCAAATTTTTAAGTATTTGCAGAGCAGAAGTTAACAAGTCAAGTCAGTTGCTTTAAGCCAGAAAAGAAAAGCCATGTGTTTGTGTGCAATTTTTTGGTGGGTGGTGAACTAATAGACAATGAACACTTAATAGCTAGACAGACAGTAATAGACATGATGGCTTGATTAAAAAAATCTACTGTGTAATGTAGCAGAACTCAGTTTCAAACTTAAGTATTTAAATTATTAGGTGGAAACGAACAGTTGCAGCCAGAGGGTCAGGAAGATTTACGAGAATTACTGAAAAAAACACTGGAATTCTGCTTATCAAGGTATGTATATACTTAAGTATAGTGGACTGGAGGATAACTAACAGGATCCAGAACCTAACTTGAGATGTACAGTGATATAATTCACAGCTGTCACTTTAAGCTGAATGGAAAGGATGAGAATTTGGGGGATGTAACACACAAATTCCAGACTACCATGTACCTCTTAAAGCTTGCATGAAAATTCTGGGCCTAAAAGATAATCTAGCAAATATATCGTAACTACTCTCACTACAAAACATTTACTGATCAGGTGAATTTTGACTGTTACTGGTTTTTTTTTCAAATTAAAACTGAGTAACTTAAACCATAGAGTAAGCTAATACTTATTTTAAAATATGCATTGATACAAACTACGATTTTTGTGTGTGCATCTGTAGATCTCTTTGGATTTCAAGTTAAGGATCAATTTAAAAAAGCAAAGTGAAGGACTCTGAATATACGCTTTCCAGTATAGACTGATGTAAGATCATCAAAGCAGTTTACTTAGTCTCAGTGCTTGTGCCTAAATCAAGACATCCTAAACACTTATCTTAGTAACCTAAGACAATTCCTGATCTGTATTCTCTTACATAACCAGTTACAGTCAGTGGTCATGTGAAATAATAGACCCCTAAAAATATTAAGTGTTTGTGGGGGCGATGTGTGGCCTGCACAGAAAGATGCAATACCATTGGATGAAGGAAAAAACCTTTTTGATGTTATCTAGGAAGTGAAATAGTGTAGGTGAATGGACTGGGGTGATAGTGAAAATATTGAAAACAGAATTTATTGTAGGAGCCTGCTTTCTGTGCGATGAGTTTGTCTCAAGTTTATTGGCAAAAGTTTCATCTCTGACATTTCCCCATGTTTTTTTTTCTCTCCCAACAGAGAAAATCTTGCCAGTGACATGTACCTTATATCACAGATGGACAGTGATCAGTATGTGCCAATAATGACAGTTGCAAACCTTGATCATGTCAAGAAACTCAGTACTGATATGGATTTGATTGTTGAAGTGCTGAGATGTAAGTATAAATCCCTCAGTGCTAGAAAGCATTTTGTTTATTGCTGTAGGACTATTAATGTGAATTTTCAATCTCTTTTCCTTCTTTTGTTATGTATCTGTATAAAATGCCATCGCATTTCTGTAAAGCATTAAATAGAGCAAGCAGCTTCCAGTTTAGACCATCACAATTGTAGGACTATGGTTTTATCAGAGCAACTTTACATTTGAGGTATCGAGTAATGATCTTTGTAAATGAGAACAATGTGAGTTTCTATCTCAGGAAAGGCTGCTGGGCGTTACCACTAAGGTAGGTATCAAAACAGAACATGACTAAATATGTGTCTTAAAAGAAAAAGTTAATAAATTGTAATTTTCTAGGCTGCAAGTGTAGGAAGAGAAGTTTTAAGGAATAGGTCTACTCAGTTTCATATGTCTGAAAGTATCCTCAGTCATCTTCTGCTTGTTTCTTAACGTTCAAAAAACGTTTAGCACAAAAAGCTTTGCATTGTAAAACTGCGTCCATGGCATCTTTCAGTGTGCAAGCTATTATGACTGCTGACACCTAAAATACATTTTGGTCTTTTCTCTCTTAGCGTTGCCTTTAGTCCAAGTGGATGAGAAGGGAGAAAAAGTTAGGCCAAATCAGAATCGCTGTATTGTGATTTTACGTGAAGTCCCTGAATCTACCCCCATTGAAGTAAGTGTTTCATTGTTCAGTAAAGAATTCTTTGGAGTTAAACTTCTTCCAGATTTCAGTAGCTTATTGCATTTGTTAATATGTTGTTAGTTTCAAACAGCATTTCTAAACCTTAGTTTATTGTGTGTGTTAAGATAATATATACATTTGATAGAAGCATGTTGCTCTTAGGAAGACTGTGGTCAAACCTGTAGCTTCTCAGAGGGCTAAAAAGCTGACAATGCTGTGTTTGGTAGAGATACCATAATTTTCTTGGGCTCTGGCTTATCCATACGGACATAGTGTTCAGTTCCTTGGATAAATAGCAAATGGTGATGAAGAAAGATAAGTCTTAAGAGGGAATGTCACTGCTGCATGTTGTAGCTTGTTAGGGTCAAGTACTTAAAGCTTTGTAAACAATTTCCCTAATACTCAGACTAGAGATGTCAATCCATAAGAATCTCTGCTGGCTTTTGGAATGAGTGCAAAGTGGATAAATTGATTCTTTGAAAGATATTCAATGGAGCTCTGATGTAGTTGGGACTATGACTAATGAAGCAACTAGAGAAATGATTGGGTCACAGATTAACCCATCTTGAATTTTCAAAAAAGAGGAGAAGACACAGATTCTTGATGGGTAGATATTTTAATTTCTCCTCTGTTTAATTTTATAAGGAAGAAAAAATATTCTGAAAGGGGTTTTCTTGATAGTTTTCTTACGAAAGTAGAAGTACTGCAGTTTAAAAACTTACAATACAGTAAGTGGCCTTCATAAACAGGAGCCTGAAACCAAGTACTGAAAGGAGTTGAAGGGAAGATGTTAGAAATGCTATATATGTAGTTTAAAAACAAGAGCTGCTTTTAAATGCTTAACAACAATGAAGTTTTGGGGAGTCCTTATTTGCAGGGAAAGTCTGAAGTGAAGTGTCTTATACATTGCGTTTAAATTGCTGTACAAAACTATCTAGAGTTAATCTGCCAGATTTTCCTGGCATGGCATGATCAGGCTTTATATAATGAGCAAATTTCCAATACTGTTAAGCCCTCCAAAAGTTGCCTTGTGTTTCAATGCTGCTCACTTCAGCTCTGACAAAAATAATATGCAAATGGCTAAAAACAAATACTAAGTCCAAGGTGTGGATTTTTTTCATATAGAAACTAGATGACTGCTTTTGAGGTTACATAAATCCTGTTTCAAATATATTTTAACCCAAGTGCCTGCAGATTAACGTAGCTCCAGGTTTGTGCTGAATGGAAGAGGTTCTCCTATCTAATGCAATATACATAGGTTTTCATATGGCTGTGAGGTTTTGGGGACAGGAGAAAGAAGTTTTTCTGTACCTGGTGCCAAATTGAAGTGTCTCTATGGCCTAAAAATCTTACCTCCTGTCATTTAAGGGGAGCAGGCAAGTTCTACTTGTAGTATGGCCCTAGTTGGTGCTTGTTTGAATCCTTGTAGCGGGGTGATTGGAGACAGCTAAGGGTACTGCAGGTGTTCTGAAGTTTTCAAGTCTGTTTTGTAAAGCCTAGCCGTGCTTTCTATCTTTCTTACCTGGAGAGTTCTGCACTTTAAACTGATATTTTCTTGTGATCTCCATTTTTTCTCCCACCCTCTTCTCTCATTAAAATCACTTCCCTTAGGAGGTTGAAGCACTTTTCAAAGGAGATAATTTGCCTAAGTTTATCAACTGTGAGTTTGCCTATAATGACAATTGGTTTATCACATTTGAATCGGAAGCCGATGCACAGCAGGTAAGGCTATCTTTTTTGAAGCGTTTTAAACTATAACAGTGAGCAGGATTGAAAAGTCATAAACTGTATTACAAATATGTGATTAAAAAAAGATACCTGAACATCTAAAAACAACGCTTCCCCTTAGCTAATACCCTGTTATCAGTACTATTAAACATAACCCTGTAAGAGTTTTATCTTGTTTGCATATCCTGTCTTGCTGGCCAAAGCTATAATTGTTCATGCTAAGATGACTGATATTTCGGATGACACATTGAAAGGCTTTGATTGTAAAATATAAAATCTGGTTTTAATGCCGCTGAAGCACTTCTGCAATGATGACTTAAATTGCCAAATGCATATTATATATTGGTGTTTTTCTTTAGTTGAACAGTAGCAAACACTTCAAAAGTTATTGTTAGGCTTAGCCTGTCAAAACTTGTTTGCTTTGTTAAAATTGTATTTGACAAATTTTTTAATAACTGCTTACTTTTTTAAAGGCTTACAGGTACCTTAGAGAAGAAGTGAAAATTTTCCAAGGAAAACCGATTAAGGTAAATAGAGCTTCATGGATTTGGGACGACATGTGTGGGTGTTTTCTGGGTCTTGTGGGTCTCACTGTGTCTTCTAATATAAATTTAAGTGGTCCAGTCTCAGCAGCTGTTTGACCTGGAGATGGGTTTTGAAATGTAGTATATGCCATTTTAATTCTCCTTTTCCTCCTTTCTGGCAGTGTTAGATCCATCCCAGCATCAGGCCAGCAGGGAAGCATTCAGCTGTTCCTGCCTTCCTTGAAGGAGAAAGCAATGGCTGACAAGTGTCTAGTAAAAGTTTGAGAGCTGATAGTTTGAACCATCCTGATTATTTATTACAGCAGCCTTTCAAATTCAATCTAATCTCCTTTGCAGGCAAGGATAAAAGCAAAGGCAATAGCTATAAATACTTTTTTGCCAAAGAATGGATATAGACCTCTGGATATGAACCTCTACACGCAGCAGCGTTACACAACATCCTTTTACTTACCTCCTGTATACAGTCCCCATCAGCAGTTTCCATTGTACAGCCTGATTGGCCCACAGGCCTGGTCAGCCACCCACAGTTACCTTGACCCGTCATTGGTAAGTCTCTTGATTATAAAACTGTTGTGTTCTCTTCAAAGTTGGTAGTATTTTCTTATGAAATCTTGAGGTATATGAAGTATGTGTATCCTGAAGAGTGTGATTCTTGAAAAACAGTTCCTCAAAATTCTTCTCGTGGTGTACAAGATTAATTGAAAACTGCATCTGGTCTCAGATTGCAGTGTGATTATTTTCTTAACCTTGTAGTTGTTGAGGCAGTTGTTCAGTAAAGATTATTAATTAATTTTTTTTCATACAACATTAAAGTTCTGTTGAAGCAGAAAGCACTTCAAAGCCACATTTTGGTGAAACTTTTTAAAACTGCTTTACTGAACTCCTAATAGCCTCTTCATGGCGTCTGAGGTAGCACTTGCTGTCATGTGTGTTAGATTAAGCTAACAGTTTGGCGTGACAGCTCTTATTTTTGATTGATAAGTGATTTGCTTTAATTTTTACAAGAAAGGTTAGACAAGCTTAAAGATACGTTTGTAGGAAATGGTCTTAATCCTTTCTGTTTCTCATTATTAAACTAGTTGCAGAAATACTACTACATAGAAGTCTTACTGTTATTTTCAGGGGGAGAAGTCAAGGAAGCATTTGCAGTTCCTAATAACTTCATAAATGAAACTCATTCATATATTCAAAAAACAATTGTGCTACTGAGGGTGGAGAAATTGCTGTGAACGTGCTTCAAGTTCGAGCTATCTTGTTAATACAAAATATTGATATGTACCCACCCTGAAAAATCTTTTCATAATGTTGCTTCTTCTGGCACCAAGTCAGTAATTTACATGAGCAAGGTGGTCAGATCTAAAAAGAATCAGAGATCCACTTATGCCTAGAGAACAAGTGGATGTTTGTTTAGATATAACATGGAAGATGAGTAGAATGAGGAGCTAAGAATATTTATTTATAGTGAGGAATTCACATATAAGTCCAAAGAAAAGCTATTATAGGCTCGTAGGTTAGACTCTTGGAAGAGGTGTTTGTGTACTCTGAAGTCATATATAGTGTGGTGTGAAATAGGAGAGTTACTTAGCTTACAGCCTAGAATTTTGGCTCAATATTTTTCAATCCTCTTAAGTTATCAGAACTTGAATATGTATAGTGGCTGTCTTCTCAAAAACCAGCATTTTGTAAGTCGGCTGCAAGGCACTGGACAGATGCTTTGTTGCTGTTTGAGCCTGTCTTTTAAGTACTAATCTGCACAGAATGACACAAAATATGAAGTTAAATAAAAACAATACTTGGCTTGTTTATAATTATGAGCATGCACTATATATTCTTCAGGTAACACCATTTCCTAATACTGGATTTATCAATGGGTTCACATCTCCAACCTTCAAGCCTGCTGCTTCTCCACTGACTACACTCAGACAATATCCTCCCAGGAACAGGTAAGTTCAACCATCTTTTAACAATATACATACTATTTTATTGTCTGGCATGTGGGGTTTTAATCTGCCTATTTTAGTAACACCAGCTAAGTTGCAAATACTTGTGAAATTGAACCTCGTGCAAGGTTAAGTGAGGCCAAAGGGCAGATGGGGCTGCTGTTGTTGGTGGATGTACTCTTTCTAAATGTAAACGGACTGTCCAGAAGCTGGGAACTTCTAGTAAAAGCTGTAGGTCAAAATAGGCAATGAAAAGGTTAATTTTGATAATTCACATATCCTGTTAAAATTAACTTATCGTTCTTAATGGAAAATGCAATAAAGGACCAAAGATCTTGCTTCTTCTGAATTCTGTGAATCTACTTAGGCCTCAGAAGATATCTCATAGTACGTATGTTGAAATGACTTTTGAATTTGTAGGAATCCTAGCAAGTCTCATATACGACATACAATACCCAGTGCAGAGAGGGGACCTGGGCTGCTAGACAGTCCTACAATATTCAACTTTTCTGCTGATCGTTTAATCAATGGCGTCAGGAGTCCACAGACGCGGCAGCCGGGACAAAACAGGACACGGATGCAGAATGCTACTACGAGTTATAGCAAGAGGGAAGTAGGAACTGGACGGATGGAACAGACCAGCATTGACTCGTCTCCCGGTTTAGGTAGAGGAAGGTGAGTGTACTCTGTAGTTGTCCTCTGAGCCACCTGGTATTCCCGTTTCTAGACTATTTTTAGTAAAAAGGTATGGTGCTAGTATTGTTCTTATGATTATTTTAAACTGAGACTGTCTCTCCTCAAAGTTAAAGTCTTAGAGTGCTTCAGAGGAAGTGCTACATGTATAACTAAAGCAAAGTGGATTTGCTTACTTGCCTACCAAATGAAAATCTTTCATGGCAACTGATGAACGATTTACAGCTTTAAGATCTAATCCACTCTCCTTTATCTGTTGTAAGGCAGTTTTTGTATATTGTTTGTTTGACTTTAGGAAGCAATTCTGCCCATTCCATTGTTCAGCAGTGTGGATTGTGTACCTGAATCTGTACAAGCACTGCTCATTGTGAATTTTTTCAGCTGAAAGACAAGAATTTTTCCCAAATGAGACATTTACAACAATGATGATGATGGATTGGTATGCAGGGAGGAAAAAGGATTGTGTGAAACTAAGAAAACTATTGTTATGCAGTTTAAAAAAAAACAAAACAAAGAAAAAAGCACTTGGGGAGCTGAAAATTGTTGGCACCAATATTAATGTGAGATTTAGCAGACTTATCTTGGATTTTTTTAAATACAGCTTGATTGAAATACTGTGCAGCTTTGTTTAATTATGTCTGTGTTTATATCTCCAAGTAAATGACATTTTGGGTGACTTACTGAATTGGAGAATAATTCAAGTCTTTTGCAGATGATCCTGTATTCGACTTGTATTGTATCACTGCAAAATTCAGTAGGGTTTTTGTGCAAGGATTGTAATACTTCACTAAATCCGATTTACCAGATTGTTTTAACTAGTGGATGGAATTATGATGATGAACATAGAAAACATGATTGCTCAAACTACGGACTACAAAACTGTACAGGAATAGTCAGTACTTGGATATATGTTCTGATGTTTTGGTATTGAATATGTTTAAAATCTTAAGAGTCAAAGAGATAACTTGGAAAAATATATTGAAACCAAGTTAGAATGCATTACAAACTTTAAACCACTGCTTGGAGGGGCTTTTCCTGAAGCAGGGCTAAGGGAGAAGCCCTGAAAATGTTTTTGAGGCACTTGACCTGAATTGAAAATAGATACATTTCATAAGTTACGTAGGTACCAAAACATAAAAATGCTAAAATCTTTACATTGGATTTGAAGGGTTTTTTTCTAAGCCTTATGTGTAATTGGCACAGGGATGCTTTGAATTATTTGTAACCAGTGTATTCTTATGCTGATTTATAGAACATCCATACTTTTATTTTAATGAAAGCTTACTAGATATTTTCCCCTGGAATGCTTTTTTAATAACTTGTCTAGAATTGTGATGGATGAAATAGCAGCTTGAATTAATTTCTCCTGTTTTCGCCAGCTGCCTTCTACTCACTTATAGGCAAGGTTCTGATAACTGTTTTTTTTCCCCTTAGGAAAAACTCATATGGATACCGAAAGAAAAGAGAGGACAAGTTTACAGTGAGTGTTCATGATCACATTAATTTGTAATAAAAGTAGAGTAACAAGGTAATGGTATAGATTTTATGTGGATTAGCAGGTGAGATAAGTTATTGCACAAGCAATTGTGTGTCACAGTTGACTGGAGACAGCAGCTCATTAGTTTGCTGCATTTGAGTATCGGGGAAGATTGTCCATTAATGAAAAAATTGGAAAAAGTTAAAATTACTCTTTTACCAATAGCAAAAATTTCCATTTTGGTGTTAATTGCTCAGCATGCCAATGTTTATGTTCAGGAAGAGCTGAATATCTAAGGTAAAGTTGAAAACACTTATCATTCATGTAAACAGTGAAGAACATCCTATAGATCTGTGTCAGCATATTAGTTATTAAGTGGTCAGTTCCGTTTCTTACATGCCTCCCCAAGTACCACTTGATAAGTGTATACTAACACTATTGAAATATTACAAGTTCTGTAAAATTAAATTCTAAGTGAATACCTAAATAGTCTCGATACTTGAAAGAGACAGTGTGGATGTGTAGAAGAAGAAAAAGTATTTTTTTGGTAAGACTTAAGGTTTGGTTTGATCAAACCAGGCAGTTGTTTGTAATTAATTTTTTAGCACGACACATTCATTAAATTAAACCAGATTATTTCCTTATTCATGTTGCATTTGTAAAGTAACCCCACTGCATGGGCCGTAACACTTTCTTGAAGGTCTGGAATCGTCGTGGTTTTGTATTTGTGGCTTCTGCTGTTGAATAGCGTTAGAGGACTTAAATAAAAGAACATCAGGGTTTGGAAAGCATAAAAAGAAAAGTGGTTCCTTCCCTTTGGTTACTTTTAGTTCTTGTTAAACTTCTCTGAGCTCAGTGAGATCAGATTACATGTGGGATTCTCAATACTTCTCTTTTGCCCTTTCGAAACTACTTGAGTTTAGATTGGTGTTTTCCTATCAACGTATTTTCCTGTCTTTGAAGGAACAAGGAAATGGTACAGGCTAGGTGTATAATGGAGTGACTGGAATGGAAGGGTTATCTCCAACACCCTTACTGACCAGAGAGGCTCTTTTGGCTTTAAAGGCTATTTTAACTTTGGATGTAAAACAGGTAGTTGTGACTTCTTTGGAGACCCATGGCTCCATTCTCTCATCAGAAGACTTTAATTGCAGCACATGCAGCCAGGTTCCTTCTAGTCTCTTGTGGCCTATGAATCTTTAGTCTATACTGTTCAGTGATACAGCTTGAACAGAGGTGAAAGCTGCTGCACACCCATAACTGTGTATACTGGGAAGGAGTGCTCTGACGTGAATGATTAGAAGTTGACTCTTTTTAGACTGTGTGAAGAATTGAATCCAGGATCTTATTTCTTGTTCTGATGCTTTGTGATTAGATAGCCTGTGTAGGACATCACTACAACCAGTTGCATTTGAATGGAATGACGATACCTTTTGATTTTTGTTACTTTTAAGGGAAAAAATTAGCATGCATGCTCACATGAAAGCATGATCCTTTTTCATCAGATTGTGTTTGAGACTATAGGCATAAGCCGATTACTCAACTTGTCATAACAAGTTGACTTGAGAAATTTTTTGCAGTTTGCAGCTTAAAACCCATTTAAGCCCTCCCTGGTCTCGCTACTTTAGGATGTTAATGCTACTTGTTTCTTTGGGGGTTTTTAAGACTTATCTGTGTAACTTAAAATGCTTGAAGCAAAAGGAAAAGTGTTATCTATTGCAGGACTTCAGTCCTCTTAAAGAAAACTTAGTGCTGTGATTTGAAGAACTGTTCTAAAACCAAAAATGGTTTTAGAAAGGACTCTTGCAGTTTGAGCTGTGTAAGTGTAGTCTCTGTCCCTTTGACAGGTCATAGACTTCCATTTTGGGGTGTTTGCAGGCTCCATTGCTGTAGCACATTTAAGCTGTATTCTGGAGGTAACGCTGGGTCGGTAGCAATCTCTGGAGTTGACGTTATTCTTGCCTTTGTATTCTTTCCCTACTTAGCTCTCAGCATACACTTCTTTTAGCATAAACTGTAGCTTGAAAAGACCTCAGGGGTATTTTTTTATCCATTGATGTTCAGGAAGGGCGCAGAGACAGTAAGTAATGCAACAGCTGTCTGTTCAGAAGCATTTTTCTCACATTCAGATCATCTTGAATTTAAACCCCCAAATATTTTACTTTCAAAATAGGAATCCTCTCAGACTGCTTTGCATGTGGCATTCTGCAGCAGCAATCATCTTAGTACAGGCGTGAGCACAGCCATGAAACAGTTACTTCTTTATTTACCTGATGTAGATGAAGTTAATGGGTAACTTCAGTTAAGGGCATATTACAAAAGGAGTTTTATTCAAAAGGAGTTTTATTTTTTCAGTGTAAAGAGTTTAGCTTTGGAAATCCTTACAAGTGGTCCTCACAAGTGATACTTAACTTTGGTACTCTTAACTCCTGAACTGCTCTCTGTAGTGCAAAATAGTTACATTTAGCCCATTGATGTTTTTTTGCCTGGGACATTGTTTCCTCCTAGATTTAGTTAGAAAAATTCTCCCTGTTTCAAAAATAGTTTTGACGTTTATCTTTGCATTTTTACTGACTGAATAAATTTGTATTAATCAGATAAAATTACCATTGTCTGCCTTACATGCAAGGCATGCTGTCTTGCCACTTCTTATTATATCTGAACATGATACAAAATTCTTGCTGAGTCCTTTGTTTCATTTAGAATGATCCAAACTGTACATAAACGGGCTTTACATTTCCACTACGTTGTGATATCTAAACCAGTCCATTTTCCTTTCTCTTGTCAGTGTAAGTGTTCATCCTAAAGGAAGGGTCATTGAGAAGTTTTCTTATTATACCAGCATCACTAAAGCTTGTGCATATGACATTTTGAAAGATGCCAATGCTACCCCATTTAAATAAGTTAAATATTTTTAAGGCAACAATGGAAAATGAAAGTGTCTGTTCCTTGGTACTGTGTGGTTTTCTTAGGAGGTGGGATGGGGGAGGCCTCTCTTGCACTTTACAGATAGAAATTAAATGCAAAACACAGTTTAGATTCCCATATATTTAATTTCTGTCATCTAGTGTGGTAACCTGAACATATTTCTATTCCAGAGAGGCCAAACACAGTCTCCACCACCCCCAAAACCTCCATCTCCTAGCTTTGAATTAGGTTTATCTAGCTTTCCTCCACTACCTGGAGCTGCTGGCAATCTAAAGACCGAAGACCTTTTTGAAAACAGACTGTCCAGTGTGGTAATAGGAACGCCAAAAGAAAGGGTGAGTATCCAGTGTTTGTTCATTTTTGTGGGGAAACAAAAAATTTCATAACTCTTGTTTTCACATTTGGTGGCTTATACATAGAAAAAACCTTGTAATTTTACGTGGGTCATAAGAAGTGCTTTTAAGTAACAGCTGTCAGATGACGTGTTGCTGCCTTCTTCATTTATATCTTAGAACTTGTTGGGTATTCTCTTTGAAATGATGTGAAATACGAGCACCAGTATAAGTAGATGTTATTACCAGAGATTAGAAAATACATTCTTTATGTTCATAGTTGCTTCAGGCTTTTTAATGGACTTGAGTGAAAAGTGTGATAAATTTTCTACCTGTTTGAAAGACAGACTTCTAAGTTGCATATAAAAGACTTAAAAGTGACAGAGACAAACTTTTCAGCATGCAAATACAAAGAAGCTGCCTACATAATCTCAGTACACTGGGTATCATAGCTGGAACAAGAACTGTTACGAAAACCAGCTGGATCCTAGTGTTGTTTTGTCATATTGCATAGAAGGATAAAAATATACCAGAATGACTTGGCAACCACTGCTTTCTAGAAGTAGATGCAGCTGAAAATTAATGTTCAGTAGTTGTTTATAGATTTCATTCTTAGAGCTGTCTCCACCAGGCCATCTGTTGGTGACAGCACGTTCTCCTCCATCAGGACTCGTATAACCCTGTGCGCTATGGAACAGTCTAGGCTATGGACGTCTATCTTGGCTTTTTTTTGTTAGGTGTAATTTAACTTTTGTTTTTCTAGCTATACCACAACTGAAGCTAACCCCTGGATATAGGAGTGTGAAAAAAACTGATGAAACATAAGACTCTTGTCTCATCTCTAAAGCCAGACTATCGCAGAAGTGTTTTCTTTGGTGGATTGGGAGGTGTCTGTTGGTAAAGGAAATAGGAAGCATCAGGGCTGCCTGCACCCAGAGCAGTGGTTGCACAGACAAGCCATCTGTTCTGTCTCCAGCAAGTGGGAGAGCAAATAGGGACAACTACTTTCCAGGACTGCATTTGGGGGAATGTGCAGGACAGTGCCATGATAAAAGCAATGTTTAATTTACTGTCAGCCAGTACTCCAGACTGCAACCTGTACTTGGCCAAGATCTATCTATTATTTCTGAAGTGTTTTTTGGCTGCTGTATTCCAGGTTGTAAATATAAATCCAGCACTTGCTGTTGGTATTGCAGCTGAAAACCCATTGCTCCTCCCATTACAAATGTAATATTTGCTTTGCACTGTACTTATTATGAAGAACTTGGACTTCTTCCCTGTAGAGGCACTCTTAATAAACCTCAGTGCCTGGCTGATTATGATAGTGCAATGCACTGTCATGTTGATAAGCTTCCTTCACAGAATCACAGAATGGTTTGGGTTGGAAGTCCTCAAAGATCATCTAGTTCCAACGCTCCTGCCACAGGATCAGGTTGCTGAAAGTCTCGTATAACCTGGCCTTTAACAACTCTAGGGATGGTTATCTGTGACTTCTCTGGGCAACCTGTTCCAGTGCCTCACTACCCTCACAGGAAAAAAGATTCTTCCTAGCATCTAATCTAAATCTCTCTTTTGGCTTAAAACTATTACCCATCGTCTTATCACTGCACTCCCTTGTGAAGAGGCCCTTCTCATCTTTCCTGTAGGCCCTTTCTAAGTACTGGAAGGCTGCTCTAACGTCTCCCTGGAGCCTTCTCTATAGGCTGAACAACCCCAGCTCTCTCAGCCTGTTCTCATAGGGAACAATTTAATTTTCTGGCTTGCATGAGTTGGTCTGTATCATTGTGTGGAAGAAACGGATTGTACTGTCTTGTTGGCATTAATAAGGAGTAAGGTAACAGCAACTGGCTCCAAAGGGTCATTGTGTTCTACTACAGAGGTGTTTGAGTTAACATTCAAATCTTGCCAATGTGTACAGACCTTTTTACCTTGATCTCAACATTTTTTTTCATGTCACCTGATGTAGAGTTATGAAATGCTAAAGTAGAGTTACACAGCACTAATCTTGTTTTATAGATGGGCCAGCCATATGTACAGAAGCTGGGTGAACTTAACTGTTGGGAATTACACAACCTGTTATCCAAGCATTGCATCCCTATACTCTTTGCTTTGTGGTGCTATTCCAGGTGTAGTTCTGGGGAATGGCAGGTGTTAATCATCCAACGTTTTCTAGCTGGGAAGCTGCAGCGCTGTCAGATCAGGGGCTGAATGTTTTGGCCTAGGAACAGCATTTGCTTCAAGTCAGGCAGGCATGCTATTTGCGTTTAACCATGTACCTACAAGTTTTGAACCGAGGCCAGAATGCTCAGCATGTAATTTCAAGCTTCTGCACGCACTGTTGTAGTGAGTGAAACTGTAGAAGCTGTTCTTTTATTTCTAAGCATCCACCTTTTATGGCATTACTTTTTTTTTTAAAATAAAACTAGGCTTGGATCTACTGCGATGGTCTGTCCTGCTTTGATTTAAAACAGCAGCATCAAATACCATTTTCCTTTCTAAGAGTGACCACGGGAGTCTCATGTTTTATGACCTGTGAACGGTGACTGTGCTGGGGAAAAGGTGTGGCTATCTTGTTCCTTCTGTGCTTGCGTTCTCCCATTGCTCTCATTTCTGCCTACCAGCATCTGTTATAGAATCATAGAAAAACCAGGTTGGAAGAGACCCACCGGATCATCCAGTCCAACCATTCCTATCAAACACTAAACCATGCCCCTTAGCACCTCGTCCACCCATGCCTTAAACATCTCCAGGGAAGGTGACTCAACCACCTCCCTGGGCAGCCTGTTCCAGTGCCCAATGACCCTTTCTGTGAAGAATTTTTTCCTAATGTCCAGCCTAAATCTCCCCTGGCGGAGTTTGAGGCTATTCCCTCTTGTCCTGTCCCCTGTCACTTGGGAGAAGGGGCCAGCACCCTCCTCTCTACAACCTCCTTTCAGGTAGTTGTAGAGAGCAATGAGGTCACCCATCAGCCTCCTCTTCTCCAGGCTAAACAACCCCAGCTCTCTCAGCCGCTCCTCATAAGGCCTGTTCTCCAGCCCCTTCACCAGCTTTGTTGCTCTTCTCTGGACTCGCTCCAGAGCCTCAACATTCTTCTTGTGGTGAGGGGCCCAGAACTGAACACAGTATTCGAGGAGCGGTCTCACCAGTGCTGAATACAGAGGGAGGATAACCTCCCTGGACCTGCTGGTCACGCCGTTTCTGATACAAGCCAAGATGCCATTGGCCTTTCTGGCCACCTGGGCACACTGCTGGCTCATGTCCAGTTGGCTGTCAACCAACACCTCCACGTCCCTCTCCTCCAGGCAGCTTTCTAGACAGACTTCTCCTAGTCTGTAGCACTGCATAGGGTTGTTGTGCCAAACAACAACCCTATGTTGTTATGTTTTAGAGCCAGACAGGTCAGAACCAATACAAAACGCAGCACTTTTTAAAACAAACAAAATTGTTACGAATATCAGAAGTGTTTTTTAAGATAGTGTCTTCTTTCTCTTTTATTATTTTGTAACAGTTTAAATTCATGTGTGCATCTTGAACCTATTTGGCCTTCACCTGGAAGTATCCACTGACACTAGCAGAGTCTTTTGAGGGCAATGGAAAAGCATCTGCAATGGAAAAGCATCTGCAAATTGCACTGTAGCACCAGAAAGGGCCTTCTCAATGATGGTCATATCCTGCTTTGTAGAGGCCCAGCTATTGGGGTAATGTGAAGTTAGAGCTTTGAAGAAGACAATGCAGAACTCTCAGAGACTTTTGTCTTGATAGGCTAATTATGGTTATGTGAACAGGCACAAAACCTACTTTGTCACCAGCAGGTACATAACTCTCAGGCAGAAAAAAGTGATTTTCTCATACAGATGTGACCCATAGGGAACTAAGCTTCATTTTTTGGGGGGAAGAGCCATGATGCGTGATTTGTCTGTTTCTAAATAATAGTAAAGGAAAACTTATTTGTAACAGTGCATATATTGGATTGTTCTGTTTATTCCTGTAGTTCATTTACTCCAGTAAATCAACTTGTAAACTGTTTCCTGACTATGTTAATTTTCAGGAAAACCATATTAATTGGATATTATGATTGCCCTTTTGTGCCTTTTTTTCCCTACTTCAGAACATTAATGTGGATGTGAGTACAAACACTGTTCCATCTGGAATTCCTCGAGAGCCGTTGTTGCCAGTTTCTTCTGCGTTGCCCAGGACGTTTGAAAGGTCTCCTTCGCCATCCCAGTCTTCTGAGTAAGCATTTAATTACATGGCTATAATTATTCTGCTTTAAGTCACATTTGCCTTTTCTGTCATGAGAGGGCTAGCTGGAACGCTGTAAATAGCTGTTAAAATCTTAATCCGTGAAAGAAGTAATATTTTGTTGTATATTGTACTTGTAGTGAAGGCAATAAAGCTTAATTTGTGAAGAATATCATAGTAGTGATTTGTAGTAGTAATTATTCAGCAGACAGAAGTTTAGTCTCTGCATGTATTTAAAAATTTAATGGAATACCTTACTGTCTTGTGTTTAGATAGCTTTGAAGCATAGAGAAAAAAAACACGATGCTGGGGGCAGTACCATTGTCTATACGGTAGTTAGTTTTCAGTAAGACTTCATTTGGAACCTGCAAATCAGATTAAGGCATTTGAGTAACAGGGGTAAGATAACTGAATAATCAAATGCAGTCAGTGTCACAAATTACAGGCAGTGTTAAGTTCCACAGGAATGTCATTTTTGAGTTTTAGGCCCATTATTTGATCATTCATCTGTCCTGAAGTTTCACTGTTCATGAGCTTTCCTTCCTGCTGGATGCTTACAGGGACTCCAAGGTTGTGGATAAACAGCAGAGAGAGACACAGAGTACAGAAAGGCTTTCTTCTTCCACGCTCAGTACTGCATGTAAATCGGTACAAGTCAATGGGGCTGCCATAGTAAGTGACCTGATTACTTTACTTAATGATCCAGTTTGATGCATTTAAGAGTATTGCTTCCGTTGCTACCCAGTGTTGCCTTATCTTGTGAGCCCAGCATCCTTAAATTTGTATTCGGTGACTTCATGATTTAATGGCATAGTTGCATCATGCAAGTACAGTGCAGTGTTCAAAATAATTTGGTGAATGACAGCTCTTTATCTGAATTCTTTTCTTGGTGGTAGCCTTGAGACAGAAGCGTTAAAATACGTTGATGTTTAAACCAGAGTATTCATCATCTTTCAGCTGCTCTAGAATTTGCTTGAACTGGAATTATTTTGCCCTATGTCATGCCCCGTTTTTCTGTTTTGCACCTTACCTTATCTTGAAACTTATTTTGTATACGGCTGCTGTAAACTTCATACTCAAGCCCTCATCTGCATGTTTTAGTGCAGCAGTCTTTTGGGATGAAGACTTAACTTTTTTTATTCATAGGGTATATATTTTTTCTCCAGGATGCTTTAACTCTGCTGTCCTGTTTGCTTTTGATTTTAAAGGAACTGCGAAAACCTAGTTATGCGGAAATTTGCCAGAGAACAACTAAGGATCCTCCTACATTACAACCCCAGAAAGAACAGAAGCCAAACACTGTAGCATGTGGGAAAGAAGAAAGAAAGCCCACAGAAACAATAGAGAAAAACAGAGAACCTCCTCCTGCAAAGTCACATCCTGGACAACCCAAAGACCAGAGGAGACAGTCAGGACGCAGATCATCTCCTCCAGCTGTTGGCAAACGCTTAAATAAAGAACAGAATACACCTCCAAAATCTCCTCAGTGAAACTAATATCTGGGAGGAATTTGAAAAGAGGTCTGCTTCCCACAAATTAAACCCATGTTCCCACTAAGATACCTGAGAATGAGTTGCTGGTTAGGAGCTTGCAGTGATACAAGGCATACAACAATGCCTGCAAGTTATTTTTCTGTGAAATACTTTTTTCCCCTCTTGAACAAACATTCTGTTTTTTCTGGATGTTTCTGGATAGTTGTTCTAAACCTTACATTTAGTTTGGTGCTTAATTGGAGGTGAAGCTTAGTGTGATTATTATTTTTTCAAGATGTAAAATATTTGTCTTTAAACAAATCAACTTTTTATTAAGCCTCTCTGTGGCTGTGTGAGTGCAAGCTCTGTACAGTGAGTTTTTTCTAAACCGTTAAGCAGAAATGTGCTGCTTCAATATTTTTAATAAACTGGTCTGCAAATACATATCTAAAGTATCCAAAAGACTGACGGCAGCTAGTGTGTAGAGTGCAAGGAATTAGCTATATTTTACAAATTAATACGTGACCTTGAATATTTTTTTTATTGGGCTGCTGTACTAAGTGTCAGCAAATGAACTTGCACTTTTAGGTTAAACAAGTTAGTAGTTTCTAGTATTTTTAAGAAGTTCATCTTTTTTTGATGTTTTGCACACACAAAATGAATCCTGCAGAGCACCATAGCAGTCTCTTTCTAAAATATACCTTTTTTTGACTTACTGCAAGCAAGTAACCATCTTCTCACTCCAGATTAAAACAGATGTTATAATTTGCAAATACAAAGCACATTGTGAATAGAAAGAATTAAGTCTGTGAGCTTCTATGGTGGTGAAGCCTGATAGTGGATGTTATCAGGAGAAAGCACTGTAGCCTTCTTGTGATAACTTAGCTTCCCTGTGCTTGTAAGGGAGTTAACTGAGTCAGCGCTGTATGTTCTGGTTACCCCTGTGCTGTGTAGACTTTTTTTAAACTCTGCCCCAAGTGCTCTTTGAAGGAGTTCATATCTTAGTCAGCCTTGTGTTGACATCTTCCTGTGACAACAAGCATTGGCATATGGATTTAAATTTTTCAAGACGTGAGATAATGGTGTTTGTTTTGTGTGGTGGAGGAAGAGATCCCTGATATTTACCTCTGGGATGAGGTTTCTCACACTTATTTACTTTAGAAGTGATGCGCTTTCTGAAGGACGAGGATGCACTAAATTAGCAAGTTTCTAATAAAGTTGAATATAAATTATTTTTGTTTTAAAAATGCATAAAGTTTTTCTTTAAGTGTTCAAACTGCAGGAAGTTCAGACAAAACTCATTCCTGCTGACTATGACAGTACAGTTTATTCCACAAAAATGTTTATTTAAACAACTGGTTTTTTTTAAAGAATTATTTCCATCCAATATTTAAAGACTTGAATTTTATTTAAACTTGAAAATGACTTTGCCTTAACTTTTGTACAAGACAGCTTAGAGTTAATGAGGTCTGACCCCGTGGAGGGTTAGCATGAGTGGAATACAGAATTACTCAGTTACAGTATGTATCTATTGTCACTGGTCTTACTGGGTAAACATACTGTAGTACAGGAACTAGCAGCAGTTTTTGTAATATACCTTAAAGATCTTAAACAGTTGATCTTTTTCAGATTGTTGAAAAACTTGTAAATGCAAATAGTCAATACTGTATTAAATATGTGCACTTGGAAGTGTGTGCTTTGCTTGTACAGTTGTAAATAATCAGAACATATAAAAAGGTACCCTAAAGAAAAAATCTGATAAAAATTATTGATATTATAAATGTTGCTGTTGAGCTGGATGTAGATAAACTAAATGTTGTGGTTTGAATATTACTTTAATTTGTTGTTTTTTCTTTTTCTTATTTTATTCTGGTGTGCTGAACTGACTCTGCCTCTTCACTGCAAAAGGGAAATGGATCGGAAGTCTTATTTGAAAACCCTCAAATGTTTTCCTCTAAGTCCCTCTAAAACCAAGTGATTTAACCAGTTCAAAAGTGTTTTGCAATGTAAATAGTGGATTTCAGCAGTCAAGATGTAATTTTAAGTCATTAATAAAATCAAATTTAATTGGAAAAAAAACTCCAGACTGCTACAAAAATATACACTGAAGCTTATTTGTCTGCTTGCAAGAGTATCAATGCTTCCTTAGCGTATGATTCATAGAACTGTAAAGTAACTGTAGAAGTTGACTCCTGATAAAATTCCTGTTACAAGCATCAATTGGTAACTAGTTGACCTTTTAAATCCAGCCTGTTATATGCTGCAGAATTGGTCAAAATAAGGCATGCTGGAATCTGATTTTTCTTGTCTTCAAAAATGCACTTTGTGAATGCTGTGGGAGAACATGGGATTCTGACAACATCACCGAAACTGCTTAACAAGTTCTGTCATTGGATTTCTGATATGCTTCTCCTTTCCCCAGTGGCAGTGAAAATGGTAGCTGGAGTTGTGTATGGTTTAGGCCAGCTGTATGATTAATTTTGTTTGTCTGCTGCAAGTGAAAGGCTTACCAGCTGCAAACAATCACAAGTGGTTCCTTACAGTGACTGTACAGCTAGTTATAACGCTCAACTGGTACCTGAGGTAATGTATCGAGACCAGCGGGATGTGTTGTGCTCTTCTAATGTATTCTGCTGCCATTTGTGCTAGGTCAATACACTGTAATTACTGCTTACCCAGCAACAGTCTGTTGCATTGGAAGTTTAAACCTTCCTCTGATGTGGTTTTTATAGCTTTTTATAAAAAGAAACAAGTGACACACCAAATAGCTGTGTAATATACAACTTCTCCTTAACGCATTTTACTTTAAGATTTTTTTTTCTCCACTCAATGACAAAACGGAGTTTTCAGAGTAGAGTTGTGAAGTTGCATGCAGACTGTTGCTATGATACATAGAGGGATTAAAATGTGGCTTTTAAAATTATAAACCTTGCAAAAGCAGTAGCTGAATTAAGGGTTCAAGGACACAGTAATTAAAATTGGCATTTTACCTTTTAGGATTGTGTCATGATGCGTTTCATTTTGCAAACAAGTAAAAATGTGATCTGAGACTCTTCCAGGAATTAAAATTAAAGTTGCTTTTAAAACTCAATATTGTTACAAATCAATCCTCCACCATGGCACTGTCATTTGCCACTTAGCAATCTCTGAACAGTGGCAGACTCTTTACTTGGCTGCATTATCCTTCAAAGACTTCAGAGCTGGCATAGCGAGGCACTTTGTGAGCATGGTGCAGTGTATCAGGAGCAACAGCTGACTGTAATGGTGCATACCTATCTCTGTATCTCCTTCAGCTAGCAACAGTTAGGGGATTTATGTGCTTTGTAACCTATTACACTAATAGCAGCAGACAATCGAAGATTTCCAAGGAGACCTAACAGCTGCCAATTCTTGAAATAGAAGTGTAATATGGGATCCTTCTTGAGGGTTTTTGTTTTTGTTCTTCTTCCATTAAGACTGGAATCAAGCTTACATGTAAACTATCAGTAATTTAAGTTTCCTTTTGTGTCATAAAATGTAAAACTGTCTAATTTGAAAAAAAAATATGTAGGTTATGAAAAATAAAGATTTAGGCACTGTTGAGTTCCTGATTTTTTAATTAAACCTTTCTTCAGTAGTACTTTTCATTACCTTTTGTCTTTTGCTCCCATTTTTGGAAATTGTGTTTTTCTAATTTTGGGAAGAAAATTCTTTGCTTTCTTCGGCATTCAGCACAACTGTTGCAAACACCACTTAAGACTCTGTAGCAGCAACACAAACACCTATAACAGAACTCTAAAGGCAGTGATACCCAGCTCTACCGGGCAACCATGACATGTCAACATTTTCTTAAAATAAGAACAAGTTGGTGTGATGTTTTATTTACCGTAGGATATTGTCTATGTTAGTAGCTTCCTCTAATTATTAGAAAAGGTGTTGGCTTGGATTTTAAGATGGGTCTTAACGTTTGGGTAATGGTTGCATGGCTCTTCAATCTGGAGATGGCCTGGGATTATTTTTGGCCTTGGTTTGGTTTTTTAGATATTATCCTAGTCCTACCTCTAGGAAAGAAGAGCTTCTGGGGTCTGGTTTGCAAACCCTTTTCCTTTTCTTCAGCTTTGTCCCTCATTCGTCTGTATCTGGTCAAGTTTAACAATAGGAGTAAGCATGGAAGTACTAGCAATTACTATATGTTATAAGCATCTCTGGAAGTATTTCAGTATTATTCTTGAGGCTGGATGTTCTGAACAGGTTAGGCTGCTTGCTGGGGAAATAGAGTAGGGCAACACAGACACCAGCATACACTGGGTACCATGGGTTTCTCTGTCTTGGAAAAGCTTGGTATGCGAGTTAACCATTAGGCTTTGGTGGTGATGTGGGCTATGAGTAGTTGAAAACAACCAACTTTTACTTCAGCTTGAAGTATCCTGTTGTGCCCTTGGAATTCGGTTTTCTGTTTCTTAATATATAAAAATGCACGCAAGTTTGTCAGCCATGTTGACATAATCCTAGTGTGGCTCTTGGACCACCCCAGCTTTGGCAGAAATCAGCGATTTATTTGTTCATACCACAAAATCAGGCAGTGTTCCGTGTGCTAGTTTTCCCTGATATCAAGTGATGTTCAGTGATGGCAGCACCAATGTTCATATGGAGTGAATTGTTCCAATTCCTCTTGGGAACGAGGAGGAAGAGTGAATGTGGAAGATTATGTGCAATAGAGTATCCTGAGATTAGTTATTGTCACAGCAGCTGACTCATTACATTTTGATCCTAAAGCTTGTTTAAAAAATAGTGAATTTATGCTGTTTTAAGTTTTCTGACATGCTTTTGCTTCACAAACCTCTGGAAGTTAAAATCTCCTGTTGATTATTGTGACCAGGTTTTTAAGTGTAACAGCTTAAATCAGGGAAGTGACTGAATTTCAAATTTTGCTGGTTTGTGGGTGGAAGTAGTGTTACCCACTTCATCTCTGCACTGGAGAGAACAGGCTGCGTGGCAGCACAGCGCCCTAGTGCCATCTGGTTATGGTAGCTCAGCTACTGCAACATCAACCTTCAGCATGGACATGGATCTTTTCGCATAATTCAGTGCTCATCTTAAATCGATGAAGTAGGAATTGCTGCTATGGAAAGGTGCATGGAATACCGTTACTGAACTGTTACTCCGAATAAGCACAGAAGTGCTTAAACTGACCTACCTGAGCTGTGCAGTGACCTTCCCTTCTGTTGGCTCCCTTGCATCATTGGCTCGCTTGCCTGGCTGAGAAGTAACAGAGGGGGGTTGGAATTAGATGAGAAGCTGTTGTACCATCAACAGAGTGGAGTAAGGGGCTGGAATGCACAACTGGCACCAAGAGGAGCCTGGAGTGGTGATGGTCCTGGCAGGGACAGTGTCATGCATCAGCTGGAGCACACAGAGAATTTGAGCAATTAGCTTATGACAAACAGCAGGTAAAAGGTCTTGGCTAAAGCACAGCTTTGCTTGTGCTTGTATGTTGTGTTGCCCTGTCTCAGGTGAATGTGACTCAACCCATTAAGCTAACTTGGTTATTTTGGAGCCTTGTTCTCACAATGGAGAGAAGGGTCTGGGTTTGCTTTACATTTTGTGGTTATTCTTACGTATGAGCTGTAAATGTGTTAAATCTTAAATCTGTCTCATGGTAATAGATTATCAGAAGTCTCTGTGCATCATCCTGTTGTAACCAGTTTGGGAACCATTTACTGTTTTGCAAAATGGAGGGCAAGATGTGTATGTGCTGAGGGAAAAGGGAGTGAAGGATAAAATCGCCCCCTTATCTCTCTTAAATTCTTATCAGTTTTAAAAGCAAATTGCTTTGTGTGCTTGTGTTAAGTACATATGGTGAGGAAGCCATCCTGCAGTCTGATAGCTTTACATCCCATTCACTGCAGACAGAAGGCTGCCTGCAGAGTAGTAAATCTACCATGGATAAGGATGCTCTAAGGAAAAAGGGATAGATGGATGAATTTAGAGCTGTAAAACATACTGAAGGAGGAAAGCTCCAAAATCTACAGGGATGGAATTACTGGTTCCTAATAAAATGTCTCCAATGTCTTCCAAAACTGGAGCCAAAGCTGTATGCACACTCTCCGTGCAGTGTGCGGTGTATCCCCAGGCAGAACAAGCGCATGAGCTTCAGCAGGTCCAGCCTATCTGACTGCCTCCTCGCCAAGGCTGAGAACCTTTTCCAGGCACTTAAGATCCCAGGCTGTAGCACGTGTGAGAAACTTTTGTTGCTCTTGCTTTTTGTCTCTGGGTTCAACTTACTTAGCTTGATGTCAGCGTGTGGCAGAGCCGTGGTTTGCGGCTCCTACCAACCAGCCCTGCGTGGTGGGGGAGGGAGCTCAGGCATCATCAGTGCGAGCTGTGTGGTGGGAACTGAGGTTTGGAGAAGTGCAGTTAAATAGGCTTTCTGGGGGACAGGGTCTGTTACCTAAATGACATGTCCTGGGGAGCCAAGGTGTCTGTGGCCAGCCTTGCCTACACAGTCTCTTACTTCTTGGCAAGGAGCAGTGTGATTTCTGTCTTGTTTCTTTTTAGAAATAGGTTGTTTTAAGATTTTTTTTGTAATTTTTTTTCTCTCCTGGTCATTTTTCCTCCCTTCTAGTGATTCAGTGCACTCATTCTTGGGAGCTGCTTGGGGCAGATGGGAGCTGTTGATACCTGCTCATAAGAATCACACCTATTTCCAGAAATACAATAGGCTTAATATATTGAAACATTTGTTTTCTGGTGTTTGGGGGTTTTATCTGACTTTTTAAAGCAAATTTAGTACTTAAAGGAGGGTTATCTTTGTGTCAATTTTTTAGGCTCTAGGATCCCAAACTATAATGTAAAGAATATATTAAAGTGTTTCTATCTTTGAATATTTATAGCTGTTGCTGGATTTATGGTGTTTGTCTGTTACTAGGGTTTTCATTTCTATATTTGCTGTGTACTTGCTACATACTGGCAAATGCTAGCTCTGTCTTTTGTAGTAAGACTCATGGTGGGACTGAGGGAAGGTGCCTACCTTGAAGCTATGGCAGATAAGCGCTGGGGAGACCTGTTGATTCAGACAGCAAAAACTGAAGTCACTGATTTGCTAGAGTGATTTTCTCAGGGGATTTGATCACTTGGACCAACAATCAAACACCTCCTTGGTAGCAAATTCTATTTCTAATAAATTTTTGTATTTTACTTTTTGTTTGAATTAGTTCCTCCCGTGGAGACGTAAGCTCAGCAGTGCTGGCTGCCATCCTGTGCACTGATGCATGTTTTCATCCTAGCCTAGAAAATCTGAAGGCAGCTACACTGGACTGGAGATGTGGAAGTTATGTGGCAGATTTAATGTACATCAAGCTTGAAAATGAAAAGAACAAGAGATGCTCATTGGAACTGGTTTTTAGTTCTAATGTGGAAAAGAGGCAACAGGTACCATATTGGTCCAGAATGGGAAAACAGGGAAGAATAGTGAAGCTGCACTTAGCAAGTCATACAAAGAATGCACTCTATGCTTCCCCATTCAGCTGCACCAGGGGCTCTTGCTCCACTGCTTCTGACATCCCAGGACACAGTGGATATTAGCATTGTTTTGATAGGAATGGTTGGACTCGATGATCCAGTGGGTCTCTTCCAACCTGGTTATTCTATGATTCTATGATTGTTTTGGTGTGAAAAACCTCTGTTTTGGTTCTGCATCAAATTATGCAGAAGTGTCTGAAATCATGTGTACTAACCCCTTTTTGCTGTAACTTCCAGCTGCAGTTTCTATTGAGGGCGAGTTGCTGGCCAGGTTATATCAAAAGATTTATTTCATTGACCTGAATGTCATAGACTGGGTGTTCTCAACAGGTTGGAGAAATGAGCCAGCAGAAACATTGTGAAGACTGACAAAGGAACATGCCAAGTCCTGCAGCTGGTGAGGAATTAACCCCATGCACCTGCTGGGGGGGACAGACAGTGACCGGCTGGAAGGCAGCTTTGCAGGAAAGGACCTGATGGGGCATGAGGGGCAATAAATTGGACATGTGCTAGCAGTGTGTCCTTGCAGTAAAGAAGACCAATGGTATCCTGAGCAGCACTAGGAAGAATATTGCCAGCAAGCTGGAGGAGGTGACCCTTTCCCCCTGCTCAGCGCTAATGAGGCCACACCTGGTGTGCTGGGTCCAGCAGTGGGCTCACCAGCCCAAAAAGAAGTCATGGACATACTGGAGTGAGTCCAGTGAAGGGCTATGAAGATGATTAAGGAGTTTGGAGCATCTGTCGTACAAGGAGAGGCTTTGAGAGCTGGGACTGTTCTGCCTGGATAAGAGACAATCCAGGGAGATCTTATCCACGTGTACAAATACCTGATGGGGCAGTAAAGATGATGGAGACAGGCTGTTCCCAGCGACAGAACAAGAGACATCAGGCACAAACTGAAATGGGGAATTCTCTTCAGGCAGAGAAGAATCCTATTTATTTGCTTTAGGGGTGATAGAACACTGGTGCAGGTTGCCCAGAGAGGTTGTAATGTCTCCATCCATACAGATATTCAAATTCTACAAAAGAGACATCCCTGATTCACCTGCTCTGCCTGCCTGCACTTTGAGCAGGGTTTTGGCTGGGCAACCTCCAAAGGTCCCTGATAACCTCCACCGGTCTGAGATTTTGTGTTCCAGCTGCTAGCTGGGAAGGGAGATAGTTTCGTTTTGGTAGTGATTGATAGAAAAATTCAGATCAGACTGTTCATTGAGTAATCTAATCCCCACTGAATCACTGTTAGTTCTTCACACAGAGCTCTTCAGAGGTGAAGTCTGGCTCCTTTGGTCTGGCTTATCAGCTGGTAGTTCTAAATGTAAGGGGTTTTTTTCTGCTACATTGTGAAATAACAGTTCATACTTCATGTACTTAATCAACTATGTCCCAAAGCCATCAACAAGTGTGTAATAAAGGTGAAATCTTCTGAAGAATACATTAAATAACTTGTTTTAAAGCACCTAAAATGAGTGACAAAATTGGAATAAGAACTTAAATTTCTACTGAAAATGATAACATCCCTGAGTAATATTTCCCCAAATTCTACCCAACTGTTTCACTTACATGTCAAAATAGAATATGAGTTACTTGTGGAATTAATCCAAATTCTGACTATTCATGATTTTACGACATTTGCCATTGTTGTCCTCTCAGGAACACAGGTAACAAAACAAAAGCGCCCTGGTTAGGTGTAAGGCCAGGGACTGTTGAAGATGTTGGTGTTTTGTGGTATCACACGGGACCTGTCAGTGTCATTACCAAATAAATACTAAGCAATTGGAGAGTCTTGCTGGTGAGAGATGATGCTTGCATGCAGAGGGGATTTGCCTGTGCTTTCCAAGTTCTCTGAGCACGTCCTGGAACAGGACACATTTGTCTGTGAATCCTCAGGCCCTGGGCAAGCCTGGTGATTCAGCAGCATGAATGAGGGGCTCCGCAATCACCTTCAGGCCTTTGGCAGCATTTCTAGGGACATCTAATTTTTTTCTGGCTTCCATTTCTGTAAGAACTGATGGTTTAAAAATAAATAACAGGTACCATCTAGTAAACAGAAACTGGAGTGCAAAGGAAGCAAAGTGCTCTGCACCAGGAAGAGAACTGCGGGCTTAGCCATGTGGCTGTGGGATCTTAGACTCTATGGAGATGTGAGCACAATGTCTAAAAGTCAATTTTCCAGTGAGATGTATAAAAAGTTTTGTTGATCTTCTCTGCTTCTTACCATGCCTTCCCATTCCTTACCCATAGCTGCCAAGTCAGACTGAGCTCAGCATGGTAAAAATTCCTAGGCAAATGACACTAGAACTGCCTTGTAAGCAGCTAAATGGGAGATTGTGTTAGGCTGTCGTCTGCTAATACAGCATAAGAGCAAGGAATGTGTATATAATGTACAGAAATTAAGTTATAAACTACTATTCAGTGGCTGGGACTCAGCTTGCAGATGTAGATGAATTTAATTGTCTGCTTAGTCCATGGAGATTGGATCAATAGGCAATGGAGACTGGAGAGCTCTTCATCTGCATCTTGATCAGCTGAATTTTGATCCTACATCTTGAGTAGCTCTTCAGGCTCCACTGAAATATGAGGACATGCAGATACACAGCTTATGTAGCAGCTGTATCTGGATGTCTTGACCTGTGAACTCAGTTCCTTGCATGAATATGGCCAAGTGATATTTCATATAAAAACCCATGGCACGTTTTTAGTAGTCTGAGCAACAGTTGATTGATAGTCTGTTTGGAAGTAGCTGCAACTCATAGCGTGTTTTTTTAATTTGCTATTAAATCTTTTCGTAGATGGAGATACAGTAAAAACTATAGAAATATAGAGTAATTCTGGTCTGACGGGATCTCATGAGGTATTTGGATGCAGGCTGCACAACCTCTCTGGAAAATCTGCTTCCGTGTTTGGCTGTTCTCATGGCAAATGTCCTCTTCATGATATGTCGTTGTCTTCCTCCTTAAATCCTTGTGCCTGTACCCTCTCATACCTCCTCCTGCCCTGCTATACAAAGCCCAGCTCTGTTTTCTTGATGTCTCCCCATACACAGCTGGGCAGGTAGGTTTCCTCAAAGCCGTTCCATCTCTAGGCTGACCAGGCCCAGCTCCCTCAGCCTCTCTGCTCTGAGTGAGCACTCCAGCCTCACCACTGCCTTGATGATCTCTGAACGGGCTTCAGTTTGAATTGACTCCAGTTTCTTCGTTTGGTTTTTTTTTTTCTTTTATTGGGACCCCAATACCAGACCCAATACTCTAACTGCGCTCTACCTTCTAGCCTTTTTACACACAAAGCAGAATAAATCTAGATGTCCTTTGCATAACTGGAGATTTAGAAAAGTCCACTGCTCTTAAGAGGTGGTGTAACACTTGCTAAAGTCCTGCGACGACAGTGCTTCTAACTGATCACTGCTTCTTGGAATTAAGTGCTTGTTTATTTTTGGTTTTTTTTTTCCTGGCTACTATTACGAGTCAGTAAATTTTTGAAACTATGGATTGCCATCTTAGTATACTAGCAGAAAAAAAATAAATCTAGGAGAGTCTTAAGGAAATCAGTCTATTGTCTTGCTTTTGTTCCCTCCATGCCAGCCAGCTTATGTTCTATAATGGAAACTATCTTCCCAAGCAATCTAGTTCAGCCCTATCCTTACCCTGCTCCCAGTCTCATCTCCTATACCCCTTTACCCAGCCACCCTGGCTCTTCTCCCTGCTCCTCTGGAACACAGGGTAGGAGTCTGAACCAGGAAAGGACAGGCAGAGAAAAGCTGAAGAAAACTGCAGTCCTGAAGAATTAGGCTTTTTGCTCCTATTGCTGTGAGAGGTGTATCACAGAATCACTAGGTTGGAAAAGATCATTGAGTCCAACCATTCCTATCAACCACTAAACCATGCCCCTCAGCACCTCATCCAGCCATCTTTTTAACACCTCCAGGGAAGGTGACTCAACCACCTCCCTGGGCAGCATCTGCCAGTGCCCAACGACCCTTTCTGTGAAAATTTTTTTTCTGATGTCCAGCCTAAACCTCCGCTGGTGGAGCTTGGCCTCAGGTGAGATGCTTTGCTGACACTGAAGTAAAAGGTTCATTCCTTTTTGAAGCTTTAAAATCCACTTTGTAAAAAATAATGTACTAGTAGTGTTAATTTGTATTTCAGATGCTATTTAGTCTGGTCAAAGAAAAGAAGCAGAGCACTCACGCAACATGACTTATGTCATCTTCAGTGTTTTGGCACAGATTTTGGCTGTGTCTATAATAAAACCCAAAGACCATATCTCTTCACCCTTGAGTGACTTCAGACCAAAGATGTATCATAGTAAACTAATGCTCCATGTGCCTTTTTGACTGCATCTTGGATACTTTGCTAGATGGAGCAGTTGCTTTCTCCAAGTGTTGTTCTTCAAGGACTAGAAAATTAGCCTTGTCTTACAAATATGCTTCTAGTGCATTAAACCATTGACAAATGCAGCATGGCCATTCTAAACTAATTTGTCTTAAGTGGGTATATGATGACTCAATTTATCTGAACTTAGTCCTTCGGATATGGCTCAGCTGCTTTACTTGAAGGAAATCATCTGGATGCATTTGCTGTTTCTCGCTCTCAGTACTGGTCTAGGACAGTAGGAAAGAGGGCTGAGCTAACTCAAATAGGCTCGTGTTTGAGAGAGACACAGAGTACACATCGGGTCAATTACTGCACATTGCCTATTCCCTGGTGGTAACTGAGTCTAAGCCCAGAGGTCAGGAGAGAAAATAGTGTACTTTTAGGAGAGAATCTCTCAGAAGAAATAGCCTCTAACATTGCTGAATCAATTAAGTGGCTCTCAATGTTTCTACTTTTACTTATGTCCATCCTTATAAAAGAAAATCTGCCAGAACTAGCAAATTGCCCTACCATTTAGAGTATATTGATTCTTAAAATTACTAAAATGTGGCATTAAATATGAAATTATCAATATCAATTCTCTCTATGTTTATTACAAGAAAAAAAATTTACAAGAAAAAAATCTTTTTAACAAGAAACCTGCAGGTAAAAACTTATAGAGTCCTTTTTATATTTTACAGTGTTTAAAAGATTGTCCAATTACACAAGTTTTCTTAGACAAATTAGCAGCCTGGTACACCAGCCTTCTCCCACCGACTTCCAGTGGAGAGCTCTATGCGTTGCTTCTCGACGTTCCTCTCCGTGGGAGGCCCAAGTGAACTATCTACAAGATGTCAGTTTCTACCCAGAGAGATGCCAAAGCCATTTGTCATTAGTGATACAAAAACTCATTTTATGAAGAATTTCAGAGCTGCCTGCAGTATGTTCACGTGTGGAAACCTACATGAGCACAGTGTATCACGTTGTCTTTTGTTAAATACATTTAGCCTGTACTGAGGAAGCTTTAGTGATATTTTAAGAAGAAAGCAGCAATTCTTTGACTAAAAGACTTGGTTTTTTTCAAAACCAAAGAAAATTATTCTTTTCATTAATGTTTTTAATGAGTTTGCATCTCTTATCTTCTCTTGCTCTTTATTCAGGGGGGTGACTGGCTGATTAAATCCCTCCTGCAAACCCACCTTAGGCTTTGAAGTAGGGGTTAGATCCGTGCTGCTGGACTTCAGGTTTGGATATGTTCTGACACCGAGGAAGGAATTCCCAGATCTTTCCAGGCTAATGTTATTTTTGGTGAACTGGGCTATAATTAGGCTTTCTAGAAGACTTACTGGGAGACTTGACTTGAGCTAGTAAGAGCAAGTTTATTGTTGAGAACAAATAACAGTCTACTGGTTATGGCTGTGGGGTGACGAGGCTTTTCTCTGTGTCTGGCAGCATTACTGGAAGGCAGGATTAACACAGAGACATGTAGGACACCAAGCAGAGCTAGGGTTGGGCCAATACCCCTGTGGTGTTGTGTACTCCTTGGCTGGGATAGAACATAGACTTCCATCTAGGCTGGATGACAAGGTGGCATTTGTTCCTGTGGCAGTGGGGATTGTTGAGGCTTCTCCCAACGGTGTTAGGGCTGGCGTGAAGAGGAGGTTCCTGTTATGCTGCTTTGGGTTTATACAGCAGATTAACTTCAGCAAAGCACCAGCTCCTGGCAGTGGTAGCTCTCCCTGAGGAGACAAGTATTATTATTCACTGGAACTAAACATCTAGGAATTTCCAGAAATTTTATGGGATACAATTATTTTTGTAATTAAACTGTGCAAGCTTAAAATACTAGATCTGTGTCTACATGTACCTGAACAACCGATGCTCTCCTGGGACTTTAAAGTCTTCCCAAATATAGTCATTAAGGTTTCCAAACCATAGCTGACTTCTCCCTGTAAAGTTACATATTTTCATAGCACAAAAATTAACACCATTAGAAAAAGGGGGAGGAAGTCTGGGTCTTCAGGGGTTGGGGATAGTGCACTGAGTGATGAAGGATTTGCTGTGGGAACTGCTGCCTGGTTGTCTGTGGCATTTATTAGGCAGCTGATCTGGATCATGTTGGTTCCTTCTGGCCTTCAGTCTGCAAATCTCTGCAGAAACACCCCCTGCCCTGCGTTCTCTCAAGCAGATGGTTAGGCAGATGAAGAGCAGAGATGTGCTACTTCAGCAAGCGCCTTCCTGGTGCCAAAATTTTTTAAAAGGGAGTTGGAGGAAGGAAAATGTGCAAGGAAAGTGTAACAGAATGGGCTGAAACTTCCCAGCGAGGAGATCTGTGCTGCAAGGACAGGCAGGATGGTAACGGGGGAGGAGTGGGGTTTGTGGATCAGTGAATTGACTCAAACTGAAAGAAAACTATGAAAGAATAAGTGTGACCCTGAGGTGTGAAGGACTGGGATTGGTCTCGGCTGTGTAGAGCACATCGTTCATCTCTTGCTGGTATTGGGGATGGGGAGTTTGCACTGCTTCTTTGTGTTAGACAAGGATAGCAACATCAGTTGAGAGCCCCTTTAAATGCCTTCACACAAAGGACATACAAACATCTAAGCCGAGTGTGAATTTTGATATGTCAGGTGGGAAAATTAAAACGACACAGAAGGCAGCTGAGAAGAAGGATGGTAGCTGGGATCACAGTGATTTTAGCAATGTGTTTAAGAGAGGAAAGGATGCTGACAGGCCAGGGAAAAATCAAGGAAGTGGGAAGTGTTTTATCAGCTGAGACAGAGGAAAGCCCTCTGTAACTGCTATAGCTCGTGGATTTGTCGTGGATTTGGGAGGGCGGTGACCTGTATCTGGGGGCTCTGAACAGGAGTGATGATATCTTGTGCAAGACACTTTCAGCACTTTGAACCACCACAGCACTGAACATACTCTGCTGTTTATTGACGCGAGGAGAGAAGTGACCTTTCTGCTCTCTTCTCCTCTCCCTGGGAGCCTGATGGGCTGCAATAATTCACTCAGTGGGCGTGTGGGCGGTGGGTGGTGGCGTCAGAGTGACGAAAGGGAAGAGGCTCATGCCATATCCTTAGTGCTACAGCTCTCTAAAAATAAATGCCATCTCACGTTGGGAGACTCTGGCTGTCCCTCAGCTCTTCTCGTCTGTTCCTCTCCCCAGTGTGTCTGTCGGTGCGGCTCTGCAGCAGCTGATGCTCTGTGCTGCCTCTGAAGCGCCTGAGTCACCAGGGGCCAGGCTACCAGCAACTGGAGGATTTTGCACAGCAGGGGAGATAGAGGAGCCACGGAGCTGTCATTGAGGCACCCACAGCAATCAGCCTCTCTGGGTGCCAAGCTGAGAAGCAGAGATTTGGTCTAATCTCAAACTGTCACCAGAGACAATGAACTGGGAGCATTTTTACTGAAGAGCTGGGGCAGACACACGGCTGAGTTAGCCCAGGAGGAGGTCTAAGGCAAGGCCTGACCAAGGATGGTACCAGAGGTGGTGGAAGCAGAGGAAGGTGGCTGCTCCATGGGCTACCTCAGGTCCCTGCTCACCACTCAGTGCTCTCAGCATGTGCAAACACAGGCTGTGGCAGCTCAGTATCCACTGTGCAGCTTAACTGGCACTTAAACACTTCCTCATGGGGTGCAGCAGCAGAGGACCTAAGGTGGGGCTTAGGGGCACCTGGAACGTTCAGCCTGGGAGAGGAAGACTTATCTACAGAAGCAAGACTTCAACAGGCGATATATTTACACACAGCAAATGTAGAATGGTTTCTGCAACCACAAACATGAGAAGTGAAAGAGAACAATATAGGAAATAAACCCTGTGAGGACAACGTTACTGTAATTAAAACACATGCACCATCATCTACTTTTTTCCCATGCTTTCAAAGATGGGCCCAGCGTGTCAGCCACACAGAGTGCTCCAGCCCCAGTGTCTGTGGGGACCACCAGGGCAGGCAAGGCTGGGCCGGGAAGAAGCTGCATTTGGGATGCAGTGTTTCACAGAATCACTAGGTTGGAAAAGACCCACAGGATCATCGAGTCCAACCATTCCTATCAACCAATAAACCATGCCCCTCAGCAGCTCATCCACCCATCTTTTAAACACCTCCAGGGAAAGTGAATCAACCACCTCCCTGGGCAGCCTGTTCCAGCGCCCAATGACCTTTTCCATGAAAAATATTTTCCTGATGTCAAGCCTAAACCTCCCCTGGCGGAGCTTGAGGCCATTACCTCTTGTCCTGTCCCCTGTCACTTGGAAGAAGAGCCCAGCACCCTCCTCTCTACAACCTCCTTTCAGGTAGTTATAGAGAGCAATGAGGTCACCCCTCAGCCTCCTCTTCTCCAGGCTAAACAACCCCAGCTCTCTCAGCCGTTCCTCATAAGGCCTGTTCTCCAGCCCCCTCACCAGCTTCGTTGCTCTTCTCTGGACTCGTTCCAGAGCCTCAACATCCTTCTTGTGGTGAGGGGCCCAGAACTGAACACAGCATTCGAGGAGCGGTCTCACCAGTGCCGAGTACAGAGGGAGAATAACCTCCCTGGACCTGCTGGTCACACCGTTTCTGATACAAGCCAAGATGCCATTGGCCTTCTTGGCCACCTGGGCACACTGCTGGCTTGTGTTCAGTCACTGTCAACCAGCACCCCCAGGTTCTTCTCTTCTGGGCAACTCTCTAGCCAGATTTCTCCTAGTCTGTAGCTGCATAGGGTTGTTGTGCCCCAAGTGCAGGACCCAGCATTTGGCCTTGTTAAACCTCATGCCATCAGTCTCAGCCCAGGGGTTTGTACCATCAGTGAGGCAGGCAGCCACTCAGTGGGACCTGCTGCTGCTGAGATCCTCATCACCTTGCCCATGGAGTTATTGCTGGCTGTTTATCCATCAGGCACGCTGGAAACATGCATCTTTTCTCTGATCCTTTGATGGGACTGTTCAGCCTGTAGAAGGGAAGCTGAAGGTGCACCTTACCTGCTTTAATGGATACCTGCTGGGGGAAGTAAAGAAGATAGAGCCAAGATCTCCTCAGGGCATCCAGAGAACAGGCAATAAGCCACAGGAAATTAAATTGAAACATAAGAAAAAGGGGGGTTTATGGTATGGATAGTCAAACTTTGGAGCAGGTTGCCCAGAGAGGTTGTAGAGGTTCCTTCCTTGGAATTGTTCAAACCTGGACGAATGCAGCCTTGAGCAACCTGCTCTCGCTGACCCTGCTTGAGCAGGGGGTTGGACTGGATTGTCTCAAGAGGTCCCTAATGTTCCCAGCCACTGTGTGGTTGTGCATTCCTGCTCTCTTACTCCTCCCCCAGCTCCTGCTGGCCATGTGACCTGCTGCCACAGCCATGCACAGTTTTCAGTAACCTGTCATATGCTGTCTTTTTTCCTTTTGAAGCCCCTGGATTCTTCCCTTATTGAGAAGTGTCAGGTGAGATAGAAGCCTCACCCTCACTGAAGTGCAATAAAGTGGCACATTATCTTTGGAATGAGGGAAACTGAGTGGTAGGCAAGGGAGAGAAGACCTTCTCTTCTTTTCTTTAATTGCCTATGTGACACGAAGGCAAAACTTGTAACTTCCAGGACTGCTCTCCCTGAGCTGTCCGATCTCAGAGTTTGTCCCTGAGATGACAACTAGAAGAGGCTTGGATTGTTTTTTAAATAAAGTAAAATAGACTTTAACTGATAGCAGGTCAGAGGTTTTTTAACATCCTTTCAGGTTGAGATGGCATTAGAATATACCAATTTGCTGAGGAGAAAGTCATCAGTCTTGGGAAGGAAACTGCCCTTGGCTGCTGTGGCACTCATCTGGCCAGGAGGGTTGATGGACGAGAACTGTCTCTGCCAGGCTGGGGCCAGCATGGGCAGGCTGTCTTGCCTGTAGACCCAGCACAGCTCTGGTGGAGCTGGGAATCACCTCATGGGGCAAAGAACAGGACACTGACTTAACCTTCAGCACCATCCAATGTGCTTTTGTTACCATGCCTGGGGAAGGCAGCAGCACATTGCCTGAACTGCATCTGAAATGTTCTTGTGTAAGTGTGAGCATAACGAGCACACGTGCGTGTGTAAGTGTATTACTTTTTATGTGACATGAGTTATAGAATTATAGAATTATAGAATCATAGAATCATTTAGGTTGGAAAAGACCTTTAAGATCATCAAGTCCAACTGTAAACCTAACACTGCCAACTCCACCACTAAACCATGTCCGTAAGCACCGTATCTACATGTCTTTTAAACACCTCCAGGGGAAAGCACACGGCATATTGCAGGGAAAAACAAGAATCTGACCAAATCACCTGGCCTCTCCATGAAATGAGAGGGTTGTTTCCATAAAGAAGAGAAAATTATGTCAGAAACCTTGTTTTATATGATGCTACCCTGTTTACACACAAAGAGCACTTAACACTTTCCTGCATCACAGGATTAACTGAAGTGGAGGTTAACTTTGACCTCTGATGGGCAAAGAAGAACCTCAACAGTGCTCTTCCTCAGATTTTCCATCCAAGCTTGCTTGTACAAGATGCTTTTCCTGTGTCCTCATCCAGTTTTTTCTCCATGTTTCATCTATACCGTGCCTCTGCTATGTTTTCAGATGAGTTCAGGTCTTGGTGTTCTGCTGTGGAATTATGGCTATTTCCACAACCTGGTACTGTAAGAGAAGTCTGGGGCTTCCCACAAGTAGCTAGAAAAAGGAGCAATGAGTATGTGCTGTGCTTACAGCACGGCTTGTGGGGTCTGGTACTTGAAGGCATTGCTGACTTCCCTGAAATGTCCTCCTGTACCAGCTTGCAGAAGCAGCTGCCATAAGAAGTTCCCATATTTCGTAATTTCTTCCCACAGAGGGTATGTCAGATTGCAAGTACCTGAGAACAGTAGAGAGCAGAAGAAAAGGGACACAAAATGAGTTCTCTCCTGAAACCCCAGTTCTGATGTTGGAGGAAAGACCTCATCGCTGGAGGGTTTGTTTTGCTGTCTTTTCTCCAGTAGCAACACCACAGCCAGTTCCTTGGCTCTTAGCTGAAGCTGCAGTGCTATGTCTTCTCCTGCACACCTTAGTTGCACACCCCCATCAATGCTGGTTTGGGCAGGGCTGTAGGCACCCCAAAATAGCAGTGGCTTCCCCAGCACCTTGCATGGCCCCTGCCCTGAGCAGGCAGGAGTCCTGTGTGTTGGAAGATGTGAAGAACTAGTTGAACAAATAAACAGACCAAGAGAAGCAGAAATTTAAACCTGAATTTCTCACTGTGACACTAAACAGCTTGTCAGCTCACCGAGCTTGGAGCTGAGAGGGTAACACACTGGAAATTTTTTTGCTGGAGTTTCCTAACGTCCTGATTAGAATACACAGGAGAAGTAAATCAAAAGCAAGGATGAGCATTTTCAAAAACAGTAGTTTGGCAAAACGTACATAATCACAACTCATTTTTTCAAAGGGAGGATGTGGCTTGAAGCTCTTGATTTGTCAAGTAACAAAGACAAGAAGGAAGACTTGGTTTGGTCACTTCAATTGCTTCCTTTGTGACTGCAAGATGTGCATATAGGACGGTGATGAAAGACTGGAGGACACGGCATTTTCAGGATGCTGGTGGTGCCCATGGCAGCTCCAAGGGAGCCACTGGTGGCAGCTAGGCCTCTGGGCTGGACAAGATGGATCAGAGTCTCATCTCGTTGGCCTTGGTAAAAAACAAAGCAGGAGAGGAAAAATAGTGCAATATGGAAGAAACACAGTGGGCAAGAGTTTAACCAACTCAGGGCAGTGCCCTTTTGGTGGAACGAGCAGTGGGTCAGGCATTCCCATCAGGTATGTTGCCTCAAGGATCAGAAGGGCATTAGAGCTTCAAAACTGCAGCCTGATGGGAGCTGAAGCCACTGCAACAGTGCTTCGTGGCTCATGGAGTGCTGTCTGGCTTCCTATGGGCCCCTTGCCCGTTCGGTGGCCAAGCCTGCTCAGCCACATTAGTCCTCATTAGGCTTGCTTGGCATTGGTCACCTTGGAGCAGTTGCTTTCCTGCCCTACGTACTGGCTTACCAGGTCCTCAATGTCATCCTTGGGCTGCATCAGTCAATCCTGTTGTTCAGACTGAGCCAGTGCTTTATGTCCCTTTTGCATCTTTTCCTGTTGATATTTGAACCTGGGACATCCCGGGGTTCTCGTCTACTTTTGGTAGCTGAATTTGCAGGTAACAGCTCCCCTGTTTTACAGAAGCTGCTGAAATTACAGCAACATGGTTTTTCCTTTACACTTTTGGTGAGCAAAAAGATGTGAAGTACAGAAACAAAAAGAAGCTAACGCCAGCACGGAGAGCACTCCCCTGGCACAGCCACTTTCCCCACCACATTTTTGGAAGAGAGCACTCAGGGTAACAGGTCTGACTCAGCCTGGTGAGGTGGTGTTCAGAGGCAGAAATTAAGAACAAGTGTGAATTAAATGAGGTTCAAAGTGTTAAACAGCAGACATTTCCCTAATGTAAATATTTTGGCACAAAGCTTCATCAGAGTTTTACTCTGAAGGCAGCAGTGAGACTGGAACAGACACGTCTTTGGGCAGTTACAGAGATACACCTGTCCTGACCAGCAGCATGAAGCAGTGAGCACCTGCCTTGCTTGTGATTCTCCGTCGCTTTTGGCAGGCTTGGGTCCAGTTCAACAGCAGAAGAAATACCACCGTGTCCTGTCCCCAGCAAACCCTTTTCAGAGGTGCGTCTGGCTCCCAAATGGCAACACAAACCCTGCTTGACAGTGGCCCCTGTGACATTACTTTTTCTGGCATGTTTTATCTTAGCTGGTACCAAAGCATGCAGCTACAAATAGTGTTTTCTCCCTCCTCTTCTATTTATCTAGCACATTGTGAGAAGAAAATTGCAGTCTCGTTTCTTTACATTTAATTTTTCTATCTGGCACTAGAGGGCAGAAGGAAGGATGGTGGAGCCTTTTAAACCAGATCTGTCTCTTATCAGCTGCTATCCGAGGGTGCAGAAATAAACCTGGCTTGAAAGGCTTCTCTCTTTGCCCACTATGAATGTGCATCAAGAATTTGTGCCCCAGCCTCTTTAGTGCTATTAAAGTTTAATAGTTCAATGTTGTATTTCAGAGGCAAAACAATGCAAAGCAACCCTACATGTCCTTGGCAGGCCCTGAGCTGAAGCAGCACCCCCATTTGCTCTGGTAAAGTGGGTATTTGTGGTTTCTACAGTTTGGGAAATGACTTTGTGTGATGGAGAACTTGCTTTCTCCCCTGCAGCAAGGCTGCCTGCACACCCTTAGCATCCTTTTTGAAAGCCTTGTGTCCCCCCCACCAGCATAACCCCTGCAAGTGGGTGTTTTGCAGCTCCACAGCAGGGCAGAAGGGAGGCAAATGGGATGTACAGGGTACAGTTTGCCTGGATATGGTGATGGAGCCAGTTTATGAGCCAGGAAATACCAGCTTTTCACAGGCTTGAGGGATTTCTCATTAAAATCAATGAAGATAGAGGCATTTTCATGGTGCACACAGCCGGATGCCTCATCACATGTTTCTTCTCTTTGCCAGAGAAAACACTGTCTGGGAGCCACTAGGGCTGTGGCACAGAGGATTAAACCCTGCCGCAATGCCCTGGTTCCCAGGCCGCCTTTGTCGGGAGGAGAAAAGAGCATGTGAGCCCAGGAGGCTGAGTACCGCGTGTCCTGGTCAGGAGGCCCCGCAGCTGCAGGATATTTGTCACTGCCTGCAGATAAGGAGGGATCACCATGGGAAATCCATAGCAAGTTTAATGCTGATGCTTCTTTGGGATGAGGAGAAGCAGAAACCAACCAAACCAGCTCTTTCTGCATGTCCAGCTGCCACTATCTGATAGCTGAAGCACGAGGAGTGGATGGCAGCAGATAGCAACTCACTGGCTTTACATCAGTAAAAATTCTTGTGATTTCTGCCACATCTGTAACTAAAACACATGCCACAAGTAGTTAGTTAATTGACAAATAAGGCTAAAAATAATCTTCCTTTTTATTTTTCAATCAGTTCATGTCTTCAGTGCAACCCTTCCAAAGATGAAATGATCTGATATTTGTGGGTAGTGGAGAGAAACTAAATTTCTTAAATTCAAACGAAACTGCACTGAAAAGTGTTCTCACAGGCTGCCACACTTTTTGAGATTATGAATTTTATTCTGTTTTCCACTGAGAAAAGGAATCTTATATGCCGACAGTAAAAAGGACATCAAAAGAGCTAGTAAATATTCCACTGGTCAGAACACATCATTTGTGGAAAAGCTGACATTTGGCTTGTTGTCTACTCATTTTGACTTCTTATGCACAGTTTTTCAATAAAAGCGCTAGGTTTTCAAGCAAAATTTTGGTTTCAACTGATCACTATTTCCTGAGTGGAGAAAATGACTGTCAAAACTCCCGACCACATCATACTGCAGGAGTACTGAATGCTGAGAGAAGCTGGGACGCACTCCAGCACTCCCTTATCCCACCATGTACTGCAGCAGCACCTGGGAAAAGTGATGTCCTAGGTCCTCGCTGTGCTAAATGTTTGTACAGCCCAACCACAATAGGTTTTTTCCTGAATTACCTTGCAATGTCAATACATTGGCATTTGCACCCTGAAGCTAATTTAGCAGCTCAGTTTTGTTTGTGGTGTAATGTATAGTTTTTCATTCCTGGACTGGACGGGTCCATGCTGCTGGTTTTCAGGAGCCACTGCAACATCCAGTCCTTCTCCAGGCCCTAGGGGATTAAATGGAAGGATAGTATCAAGGAAGAGGTGTGCATTGTATCTGAACTCTTCTTCATGTTTCAACAGCCAACACTTCTGCAGTGAGGCCTGATTGTTGAATCAGACTTCGCTTCCTTCAGACTATTGTCTTTCTGAAAGAAAACCTTATAAACTGGTTAACAAATGATATACGTTCGTGGATTTTCAGGTGTACAAGAAATAGCCTGAAATGGATTTGTAAGAGTTATTCAGCAAATAATGCAGACCTTTATGGAAATTAGGATTATTTCTCTAATAACATGTAAAAATAAAAATGTTTGCTATAAATTGTGAACAAAGAGGAATTGCACAATCCAAAGCATAATGCGCACAAGGGGCATCCAGGCTGGGGTCTCTACGTAATGTCACCAAACCTTCAGGTTCAGTCCTGTTGGCCTTACATATCCACTGAGCTCTCTATTTTTGCTCTGTTCCTTAGCAAATGTGTTAAACCTATGGGGCCTATGGAAGAGAAACTTCATTTTTACCTCTGATAGTATTTATAGATAACATAAAAAGTACCAGCTAACTCAAAATCACTGCAGGGAAACAGCTAACACCCTAAGCATCTCGTGAGATCATTCTATGGAACAGGTGCACATCTTTCCTAAAATTTCTAGAGGTCCTCTTACTATTTACCAGAATAAACCAATGCTTGGCTGGTCATAAACTGCTCCATGAAATATTTTGATTAATAGAACATTTGTACATTTCTGTCCTATCTTCCAGCTTCCTTCAGCTGGAAGCTCGCTATGACAGAGACTTTATTCACTTTACTCCTTCATCCTCAACTCAGGGGACTCCTAACGAGCTTGAAGCATGAAGGAGGATGGCACAGGCTGCTGTGATTTGTGTTGCCTATAGTACTCGTAGCTCACAAAATCATTCAGTGGTGTAGTGCAAGCATTTCACAGGAACTATGCCAAAGGATGAGCATAGTCCTGGCTAAGCAGGGCTTCCTCCAGCCCTGTGTATTAGGCTAGGGCTCCGTGTATCTCAGCTGTGTCATCTCTAGCACATAAAAGTCATCATCTTGGTTTGTAGTATAACAGTGCACTCAAGACAGCTAGAGAAATGCGAGCTGGATAACTAGTGTACGTATGTTTGCTGGGCAAAGAGGAGAAAAGGAGAGTAACAAGAACTTCTGAGAGTTTCCCTGATGTGGGGTGTGATACTACAGCACTGTTGTACTGACCAGTTTTTGGGAAGCGAGAGGAACATTTCCAGTGTCTCTCACAATGGCAACAGGGGTCACAGAGTGACGATTGCCTCAGCTGCAGCTACCCCAGGGCACAGGAGGCCCCCAGTCCATCCTATCACCCCACTCACACTGTTGTGGCAGATGGTCACCTCCACAGACCTGTACATGCCATTGCCCATTCTGCTTCCAAAGCCCACCTGTTAAAGCCTCTGATGAAAACATTCAGGTTAAAAAGTACTTCACTTAAATGGACTGAAGAGAGTTAGGGATCAGCTGCAATCCCTGCCGTGCTGGCAGTCCTGCTCGTCCCCAGAGAGGAGACATAACTCTCAGCAGTCTGACCCAGCCTGGCCCCAACCACAACTGACAGTCATATAGTCCCGAGGAGATGACAAGAAATCATTCCAGGTGTTTATAATCTTCAGGCATTTCAGAGACTGATGGTGGATTATCTGGGTGCTGGGGGGCCAAACCGGATCCTCTACACGATGTAGCTCAGCACCGTTGTGTTGGGGGCTCCTTCTGTGCAAGACAGCAAGGGGAGGAAAATCTGTATCTCTGAGCAACCGCCACAGTTTCTTTTTTTAAAAGACTAAAGATAGACTCCATATGTGCTGTGCACAGTGTGTTCTGGCCATACATACCATGGAGAAATGCTTTCAGCTATTTTTCTGGCAGTGGTAGACCTATGGTGAGAGGTATCCCAGTGGTGGATGTAGTTCTCCAACAGCCTTGACAATGAGTGGTTTTTCAGTCAGGTCAGGACAATTAAATACACTTTTATTTTATCAAATACCTATATATATTATATATATATATATATACACACTGCAAGTTGCTCTCACCAGTCTAGAGAGGAGAGGTACACACAGGAAGGGAAAATGAGAGGAGTTCGTTTCCCACAGCACCAGGGATGGATGCAGAGGAGTATGTCAAAAACAGTCCTGCTGCCCAGCCCAAAGTAGCCGGGCTCCCTCAGACAACCTTTGCCTCTTGTTCAAAGCAACAGTACAAACAGCTTCTTTCTTCCTCCTCTTCCTCTTCTTCTTCCTCTTCAGGAGGAGACAGGAAAACTGAGGGAGATATGGGGCTCATGGGTGGAGAAGGGGACCCTAATGTCTGATTGAAGTTGCCCCTACACAGAGGAGATATGAGAAAGTGATGATGGTGCTCAGCACCACTGCCTTGCCTCTCCTGAAGCCCAACACAGCAACTGCTCATGCAAGCACAGTCCCCCAAATCTGTGCTCTGGAATCGCGCACCAGAGAAGGACCACATTGCTGCTGAAGACTGCAACATCCAGTGGAGTGGCTTGTGTTTGGCATGTTCATCAGCAACAGCCCCAGCCTCACCCATTGTGGGGCTTGCTTACACTAAACCACACAGTCACCACGTGATGGAACGCACTTTCTCTGCAGGGAGATGAAAGTTGGGACTGTTGAATAATTCTCATCCTAGTTTGAAAAGCCAAATGAGGAAAAAAAAAGATCACTTGTGGTTTTGCTGATGTGGTTCTGTTAAGCAGCATTTGTATCATTGGTGCTGTCTGGTTACAGAAAATAAACAATTCCCACCTATCACCATCTCCACTGCAATTTTTTCAACAGTCTTCCTCATCTTCAGTCTTCTGATGAAAAGCATTGACAGAGAAAGGAAGACTGTTGCAGGGAGTTAGAGACACCAGGCCAGCAGCTAGACAGATTCACTACTCTTTAGACTTGTCTTACCCTGATGTTTTTGCACCTCATATCTGCAGCTAGCAAGCAGACCTACAGAAAGATGGAAAGGTGCTCTCCTGCTTCTGAGCCCTGAAGGTTTTTGCATGTTCCAGATATGGAAATTGAGCAAACACTGAGGCTGAAGCAGGCAGCATGGCCTGCAACCAGCATTTGCAGGGCCTGGTTGTCCCACCACTGCTGTTTGGTTTCTGTTCATTGCACTCCCTGCTCAGCAGGAGCTGCTCTTCTGCATGTGATTCCTCCTCCAATCATGCACAGCATGACATGGCATCTTTTAGGGAGATAACCAGTCATGGCTTAAGTGTACCCGGCGGCACGACAGTTCCAAGACATAACGTTCCTTTTCCCTGTGTTATCTGTAGTATCTACCAGTGATTTTGGATCTCAGAGGGCTTCTTCAAATGGGAACCATGACTCAGTACAAGAAAGTTTCGCAGTGGCTGCAGTGTACCAGTGCGATGTTTCCTTCTGTCGCACATCTGATGTGCATATAAAAATACATGTTTTGGAGAGAGCCACCTGCATGCAGCCATTTTTCACTGCTCATTTTCTTTTCCCCTACCTACTGAGCTGTGAATTCCCTTATGCACCGGTGGAGCTACTGCTCATTAAAACTAATCAGCTGAGCAGATGCTGAAGGAAATAATAGGCCAGGAATAAAGAGGATGTTGGTCATACATCACCAAAAATCTCTGCAACAGGCTTTTGTAGTTCACTGCATTTTCATTCTGTTCCAAATCAACATGCAAACCAGCTCCACTGAGAGGAAAGCAGTTCAACAAGGAAAGGGAACTTCAAATTATGAAGGATTGATTGCCAAATGATACAGAAGGAACCCATCATATAAAATATTCTGCATGAAACAAAACTTGTGACACAGTAATGGATGTAAATGCAAGTCAATCTCATCCTACTGCCACCACAGCCGTAAGTGGCAAAATGAAAACTCTTTCCCTGCCCATGCCCTGAACGTGTGCCTGCGATACGGGAAGCTAAGATGCTCTCACTTTCAGTAAATTGATATACGTTGCAGAGGGGAACCAAGCACAGAAAATGGCCTACATTAAGTTAATATCTGAGTATACAAATAACTTGGGGCCAAAATTAGCCTTTGGTTGCATTAGTTTAAATGCAGTGTAGCATCACTGGGTGGATGGGAGTTTCTGGACTGTAAGTGGAAGGCGGATTTGGCCCTTAGAAGACTGTAATAGGAAGAATAGAGACTGAATCCCATTATCTGGCTTTGCAGGGGAATTAATGGTGGTTTCCATATGAGCATGCTGCTCCAAATGGCATGCTGGTGGGAGCCTTAACACACAATAAAGACAAGGCTCAGGTATCAGCCTGCAATACAGGAGCACACTGATGAAATTGGAAAAAATACAGCAATGAACTGTGGGGAGGTAAAGCCGTGTTTGCTAAGGTAATTTTTTCTAACAATTCTAATTAAAAGTCAACATAACGGTAGGCACATTTTTAGCATGTCAAACATACCTGCTGTTTTTCTGACAGTGATGTAGTAGAGTGCTTCATATTTCATCTGTTTACCTTGGTGATACTGCTTGGTGATCATCAGATGCCCAGACAAACACATTTTCACTCCTAACGAAGTTTTGTCCTTTTGCTTTCTAACTTTAATATTTAATAAAATAATTTACTTGTAATTCACATTGGCAACTTTTATATAACGTATTTCTGATCAGTATTGGATTTAGTTGCAGAATAGAAATAATTTTTGGTGAGGTTTTATTTGGATACAGAAAAAAGTTAAGGTGACTTTTTTATTAAACTATATCAGACAGTTTCAGGAATTAATTATTTCATTTTCTCTTTTCTTGGTTCTTCGCTTGTTGCATGTTTCTGATTTTTTATTTCTCTTTGTTCCTTTTTGTATATTTTAAAAATAATTTCTATAGCCAAGAACACTGAGGATTCACAATCAGAGCTATGCAAGTAGCACATTTTCCAGTTTAGTGACCAAGATGGAAAACAAAGGGTCACTGAACTACACGGAGCTGATTTGAAACACAATATTTCACTGGGAGCTAACTTTTACCCTGTTTAAGAAATCAGCTCTTCATCAAACAACAGCAAACATTTCATTCTGCAAGGTCACAAATCCATCTATCCTGTTTTTCTGTTGTCTGAAACACTTTGCTGGGATTCGTTGCCTGAGATTGCTCTCTGTGGAGGTGAATGCAAGACCACTGGGAGGAGAAATGACAATAGCACAGGATAAGGAAGAAGACACTTTCTTGGAAACAGATTCCCTGGGGCTGTAAATTAGAAATGAAGCCAGACAAAAGGATTAAGGTCTAAGTCTCCTCACGTGTTCTGTGAGTTCATCCAGATTTCCATGTTGGAGATCTGTCCCTTCTGTAGCTAATGGGGCTGAAGCTCAAGTCTGAACGGGAAGCCTGTGAACAACCCTTCCTGGAGTCAAACTTTCACAATGCTGGGGCTCAACTCGGTTTCAGTGCTGCTTAAAGCAAGTTGTTCTGTTTATCAAGCTGCCAAGGGAAAGCACTTGAGATTGTTGAGGGAATCAAGTCCCCAGAGTCTTAGAACAAAGATTTTGTTTCCCCAAATTCCCTGAGTTCCACATGTTCTCTCCTTTCTGCTTCCCATCTTTCTCTACACATTCCTCTCATTGGCTCTTCTGGTTTCCTTCTTTTGCCTGTGAGAGGCTTAGTTTACTCCCTCAAGCTCAGCATGGATGGAGCAGCTTCTTCCCTCCTCTGGACCCAGCAACAGGGGGTGGCATGGGCCCTCTTTGCTCTTTACGTGAGGTATATAAGGGCCACATCATAAAATCTGCTTCCCAAATAATTATTAATCCAAATGAGGCTCAAATGTACAAGGTCTTTTTGCATATGTGCTGCAGGTCTGGGTGGCTTCCCAGTGGCTTTTGAAGCAGATCACAATGAGGCCAGATGGCCAGCACACAGACAGCTTAAGACAGGACCCGATGTTCATACTCTACAGAAGTCATGGACTGATCCTTTTTCCTCATTCATGATACTACTCCTGGGCTTTTCTTCACCAGCCCACTCACTGTCGTGTCCCATGTCTACAGCATCTCTCTCTTTCTTTTCCCACAAGCAACTCTTCTTACTTTTCTAAGCCTATTTCTGTTTACTGCACTCCATCATCCCTGTTTCTCTTTACATTTTATTTTTTTTAATGTTTTGCCACCTTTTCTGTGTTTGTATTTTCAATAACCTCAGCCTTGGGGTGGGGGAGAAAAAATACAAATAACAACAAAATCCCTTATTCTTTTCATTTTTTAGATCAAAGATGACTGAGCAACTGAGGGGAAGAATTCAGGGCAGCCTTTGATGCACAGTATTGATGTTGGCTTAGCATGAAAATCTCCTTGTGCTATATTTGGGCCAATTACCAGAGGTCCACGCAATTAACCTGAGACACACTGGCCCCATGTGACGCAATGAAATTTAAGGCCTAGGGAGGTTAATTCAAATCTTAGATGTTTCTATGATAAAAGGTTTCTTACCCCGTTCCTTTGTATTTGCTACGAATCTTTGTGCTGAAGATTTTCATATTCCATCGAAGTTGTGCTCTGGTGGCATGGCTCTTGCTGTGATATGTGATTGCCTGCCTGCACTTTTGGACTCTGAGCTCTGTAACTGGGTTGTTTCTACACCAGAGGTGCTTTTGCTCTCACACCTTCCAGCTCCCCATGAGAAACACTTCCCGGACTCCTGAAACGGTGTCCGAGCTTCTGCAGCACTATTCACAGCAATAAAACAACACCAAACTCTTTGTCATCCTGGTTCTGTTGGGTTTTTTTCTTTACTTCTCTAAACAAAGTTTCTGCTGATGAAGTTCTGGTCAAGACAAGACATCACACAGTAGAGATGTCATGCAGACTGATACAGCTTCATCGCCAATGGGTGCCAGGGTTTTCTGACTCTAGCCACTCCTCATCATGCATGAGAAAGGAGGAGCTTCTGTCTGGTACAGGACTTCCTGACTGAGCTCCAAAGTAGCAGGGAACTGCAGATAAGGTGGAAACAGGAGCAAGATGAACATATTAGGTTGCATTACTAAGAGTGCAGCCAGCAGGTCAAGGAAGGTAATTCTCAGAAGTCCTCCATGCAGGACTTGTGAGACTGCAACAGTGCCCAGTTTGGGGCTCTCCAGTACAAAACACCAGCAGGTTGGAGTGAAAAGCTACCAAGATAGTCAGGGAGATCTTTTTTAATTCTCAGTATGTAATTTGATTCTGTAGGACATCATGGCTGAGATCCACAAAATAATGTATCCTGCTTGGGTCTCCTTGGGACCATCGATTCAGAGCTGCTGTGAATAAAGACCGCTCTGGGGCTTGTCTTCTTGAAACTGGCTCGTTTGTCCACAAGTACAGGTATGTGAACATATAGAAGTGGCTCCCCCTCACTGATAATGTCCACTGTTAACGCTTACTTCTTTGCAGCTGGCGCTTCCCAGGCTCTGAGGAAGGATGACTGATGTCTTGCCTCTCCCCCACCCTTTTCTTTGAGAAAAGAGCTGGTCACTTCTGTCTGTGCTCTGGCCAGATAGAAGTATACTAACCAGTCTCCGGAGGAGGGTTCTGGAGTCACAGTCCAACAAGAATACTTGCCTTTGCAGATGTCCTGAGACTCCCCCCTGGAAAAGCATAGACAAGGTCTGAACTGCATCGCAGCCAGATCCTATACACTTTCCCTCTCCAGGGGGCTGAAGAAACTCCTTTTATTGCTTTATTGCTTGTAGTCTGGCACAGAGCCTACTGGCACATGCAACCCTCCTCCTTTTCTGTGGACTCTGAGGCAACTAGTAATGCTTTTATCTTCATCTGACAGGTCAGACCTCACTGGACAGCTAACATCGTTTCCTACGAGGACCATCATTAGACCTGAACCTTATTCCTGCAATCAGATTTCTTCTGCCAGAGAAGGAAATATTCCTCGTGAGCCTCTGGGGCATAATCCCATATATCAGCCGTGGACACACCATGTGCAGACTTGAGGCTCTGTATCTCTCATTCCTCCTGTACCCTAGCAGGCTATGATGAGAGCTTTGTCAGCACTTCTACGCTTTGGCCTTTTTTCTCCTATTTGTATGGCCAGTTGTTTAACGGGTGGTGTGATCCCTCTCTGACTTGAAGAAAGCATCACTGAATTAAGAAGCAGCACTGTGTTATCCTTAGTCCAGCAGTTCAGACTTTTGCTGCACTTGCACTAAGGCACATACCCCAAATTGTGTAGGGTTTTCCTTCTATCTTGGTCCTGTGTAAAAAAAAAATGTGTAAAGAAAACACATATTTTTACCTGTTTGTGCATTGGCATGTGGCTTTCTTTAGTTCTTCTCTTGTTTATTGTATCGTGTTTTGTTATATGTTTACCTTTGACCATATGGGCAGATTCATCAGCTGATTTAGCCACGAAGGGCAATGCACACACACACTAACTGAGCTTTACAAACCTGAAGTGTTTCAGAAGACTGGATGGCTCATTACTTACAGGGAGACAGATAATAAATACTGCATTAAATCACCCAGCCCCACTCCTGGCAATGGGCAATCTCTTTTTTCACTTGCTGCCGGCCATCTCACCTTGTTGAATCAGCTCAAACCCAAGGCTGAACCATTGCCAGGTTTCTCAGTGACCTGTCAGCAGAAGACATGAAGAACTGGTGAGCATCAGCCCTTGTGCCAGAGGAGAGCTGGGTCACTGCCTCGTCGCTCACATTGCGTATTGCCCTTATGCAATGCAGCAGGGCTGCACAGGCAGGGTAGCAAAGCAAACCCATTCACCTTGGGAGCAAGAGCTCCAGATCAGGGCTCAGGCAGCCACAACACCTGCCTGTAAGCATAACTTGGTAGATTTGTCACTTTTTATTCTACAGCAGTTTTGCAGATAAAAAGAAGACTTGAGTCCCCAAGGCTCTCCATGTGGCACCTTTCATGAGCACTAAATAATTCAGTAAAGAAAGGCTACATGTTCAGCTCTCCCTTCCTATACCTGACATGGCTCATCCAAGGCCATCTTAAAAATAAAAGTGCCTGAAAACAATGCTTTAATAATGCCAAATCTATATAGTATTAAAACCAGAATTACACCTGTTGTAATAACCTTGTCATCGTTAATTGCCTAAGCAGCAATTTGGATGTCTTAGCAAGTACGGTGAAAGTGCTTTTCTTTGTGAAGCAGTTCTTTATTCCTTTTTATATTTTGCAATTTTCTTAAGCATAGCTAACTGCCATCTTTCTATGCAAAATAGTTTCTTTTTCCCCCTATTCCTCATGTTTTTTTTCAGTTTTATATAGAGAAGGAACAGGTTGCCTGAGCTTCACATCCTCAATGCTCAAAAAAATGATTGGTGTGCCTGGACAGCCAATTTGAGGAGTCTTCAGAGAAATCTGATTTAAAGACAGGAGGTGAGCAGTACTTTCTGAACAAAACCCCTGAAAAACAGAAAACAAAAGACATGCCACTGTCAAGGTATTTTAAGCAGGGAATCTGTCACCCCTGATGTTTCTGAAAGGCTTATCCGTTTTCCTTATGTCTTCTCCAGACACAAAGGATACAAAGAAAAAATCATGACTGCTACTTTTAAATACTCACAGATTTTCAGTGACAGAGTGGTGCCCGGATTGTGGAAACCAGTGATGGCATGCTGGGGTTTTAGGGCCTGCCAAGTGGTGTGAGGCTATTCATCCTAGAATCCAGAGGACAGCCCATTTGCTGGGGGAGGATGTTGCTGTGAAGGAGGGATGTGAAGTCCAGCTGAGAGGGGCTCCTCATGCTGAAGTGGACCTTCTTCCAGATAAAAAATCATTTACATTCAAGGGAAGGATTCGAACAGACTGTATTGAGCAGAAAAGGGCAGCGCTGATTACTGTCTCAGAGGAGCCTTGTGGAAAACCATTTTTAATGAGCCACAAGATGTATTTTTTGAACCTAAAAGAGCTTGTTATTTCTCTGTCCAAGTTTAACCCGAGCGTATTTACTCCAGTCAGAAGCCCTATTCACCAGGTCCTTAGAACTCATTGAAGCCCATAGAAGCTGAACACATGCTTCAATGCTTTCAAAGCCATTTTTTTTCCCCATTTTCTGTGTTCCTTATGCACTGGTTCATGCATGTCCTAAAGCAATGCAAACAAGTCAGTAGTGCTGCCTGCAGATCATAGCATTTCATCTCCTGCTTGTTTGAAAACCATGGCCTGTGCCAACTCAAATTTCACCAAAAGTTGCAAGGAAGTATTATGTGACAGACTTTGCCCATGAAAGACAGACAAAACGGGTCTTCAAAGGTCCGGCGGTGCGTTAAGTCAGCAGGCACTCACTCAAAATATGTCTGGGGAAGGTCACAGGCTGGGAGAATCAGGCAGAAAAAATGCCATGGGAACAGAGGCACATCCTGAGGGACATGGAAAAGGCTTAAAGGGCCACGTGCTCAGTTGGTATGACCCTACACAAGGCTAGTGGAAGCAGTCATCTCACCTGTGGCCTAGTCCCATATCCAAATTCTGACCTTGTCAGCTGCCCTTCCTTTCTCACAAGTACTAAATACTCCACAGGAATTGTCCCTGTCCTCAAGACAAAAATTTTAAGGTGTCATCAATTTGTCCCTCTGTCCACCCACGCATTTCATGATAGAACTGCTTTGTCTACAGCCTAAAGACTTAGGTCTCTTGGAAATCATTTGCCCAATCATTTTGATAGAGAATGTGCTGCAAAAGTCTTGCCATGTCCCAGTACAGGTTAGGAAATCATAACTGATTGGAGCAGGAATGGCCTCTTAATGGAACTCGTTGCTTCACCATGAGCAGTTGTGGTTAGAAACTAAGCAGCATGAATGGTGCCACAGTCATCAGAGCATCATGAGGGTGGACTCGGCTGCACAGTGAATAACCTCCCCACAGTTGAGATTCCCCCATAGAAGGAGAAGTTCCAGCTTTCTGGCATGCAGACTATTTCAGGGATATTGCTAGGAATATTGTAAGTTTACTGAGTGACACTATGCTGCAAGCCCATCCCAAGCTTATCAGAGAGCAAAAGAAAAACCGCAACTTCTAGAAATGTACCTTTCTTGAGCCAGGAGCAGTGGAGCAGTGTAGGTAAAATCCAAGGGGCTTGTAGGAGCCTGGATAAAAGCCACAATATTGCAAGATGGCCCCAAACAGAAGGTTCTTGTAAATTAACATCATTTAACATAATTATGCTTTTGATCTTGTCCATAGTTACAACATAGTGGATGTGGAACCCTGAAGATACTCAAGGAAGAACTGATTTTACATGAACCCTCCCCATAAATCAAGTTTTCCAAGCTGCCAGTCCCTTACCAGAAGGGCTGACCTTGCCTTCCGTGCCCCTGTTAATGGCAGCTCTGCAATGAGCTCTGCCAGGCCATGCTGGCCAGGATACATTTTGAAAAATCACAGGAAAAGCACCATTAAATGGCTGCTTAGACTGCCTGGGTCTGGGGGCAGGGGCTAAATTTTTCTTCTGTCTCAGCACCTGACAGTGCCGTGATACTGAACTCTGACTGCCATCTACCTAGGATCCCAGATGCTGTCCTACTAGCTGTTCTTTCAATTACAACTACAAAAATTAAAAGAAACCCACATAATTCAGGTTTTTAAAAATAAAGCCTTTTCATTTTAACCTTGATTTCCTTGAGAGATAGAAGGTTACGCGTATATGCTCGTATAACCCTCTTATTGCAGTACAAAATGTTTGTTATCTGGGTATGTGTTTTGAGAACAAGAGGGGTAGTTTTGCTACACAAATAAACAAGCAGAAGAATGAATGGAAATACTGTTCCCTCAAGAGTCCCTCATTGATAAAATACGTGTCACATACCTCTGCCTAAAGCACACAGACTTATTTGTATAGCAACATGGCAAGTGGCCCACTAATCATATTCCAAGTAAGCCCTAAAAAGGAAAATTTCTACAGTCTTCAAATCTATAGAGGAGCAGATGGATGATGGTAAACTCTAAGTGCTTTACTGGCTGCCTGCCTGCCATCCTCTGAACAAGGACTAATAATAATACCACTTAAAAGAGCTGCAGAAAGGTTAGATGAGTTTCACTGCTGCAATTTGCAAATAATCCAATATCTGAGTTTACTACACCCTTTTCTATGGCCACAGTCAACAAATTCCTGGGTACAGTATGTTTACCCACTGATACAGGCTTGTGATTACCTTTCAGGAGGAAGAAATCAATAGAGCCAGTCTGGGTCCTCCTGAAGTCACTGGCTAAATACAGGCAAAGTTTCACCAGCCATTCTTTTTACAACAACTCCCAGTCTCTTCAGTCAGGGGGCAGGGATGAAAGCTTGCTCCCACTCACATTCTGGCTTTTTCTTCATCTTTTTAAGACTTTCTTGATGGGAGCTTGGAGCCTTCGGTGTTGCACATGAATCAAGAGAAGCCCAGTCTCACCTTGAACTCCTGGGCAGGCATGTGGTTAATCCCGGAGTGGTTTACACATCTCTGCCACGATGCACAGCTCTGCTAAGGCCAGGGGCTATGGCCACCTGCTCTGCAATCCCCTCCACCCATGTGTCTTGGGGCTTCATGCTGCTGCTGGCCTGGCATCGTGCACAGCTTAAACGTTGCAGCCACTTTCATCCGCAATGTAAAGTCCTGTTCTGAAGGAGGAAGCCACAGTGTTAGCAATAAACACAATGAAGTCCTCTTTTATTGGACACCAATAGGGCTCAGACAGTGCTACTGAAATGAAAGAGCTGTCAAAGAACTCTGGAAATATGGGTTCCCTTCTTTTTTCTTCTCCTTCAATTCTTACATTGTAAGATCTGTGAATGTTTGCGGTGAGAGCCATGAGCCACCACTTTCCCCTCCCTCCTTCTGAGGGTTAATAAACTCAGATTTGGATTTTACTAACTGAGCGACACACAGAAGGCCTTGTCTTTACATGAAATGGCCATCATAGAAGCTACATCGTAGAACAAAGTGATCTTGGAATGATTTCATTTCAAATATTTTCAGAAAACATCTGAACAAAAGAAAAAGGAACCTAGAAAAACTACTATGGTGCTTGGATCTGCTTGAATTGATTAGTGTAATATGGAAAACACTTTTTTTGCTTTCCCTGAACCTGAGATCTGAATGAGGCTAAATGGCCCATCCTGGTCATTTCTTCACTTGTTTTCCTCTGTCTAATCAGCTCTTTAGAAATGGTTATTTCTTGCATTTTAATTGTGACTGAACAGGAGTCATCCAGCCTGCAGCCTCCTTATTGGTTCCTGCTCATACCATTTGCTTTCTTGGGAAGAGAAGGTTTGGTCCATTTGCCAAGAATCTGGTCACTGTTATGACTCTTACAATCTCCTGGGCAGGGCACACAGGCCGTGATGCTCTTGTCACTAGATGATGCTACCAGCAGGTTTTCAATCTTCTAGATCATTTTACATTTTGATATGACATCTCTGCCTGTTGCCAAGCAATCCAAACAACGCAGGCAGGGTAAGCGTGTGCTGTACAAGGGCTTTCTTACATCAAATGTAAGAAATTGTTGTTTAACAACAAATGGAAACAAAACAAATCATAAACCCCCACCCATAGCACTATGCTGACCCGCATTTTGCGGAGTCCATTAATATCTTCTTTCCCCTGCAGCAAGAGCTGCCAGCACTCTCTAGGGAAGAGCACACCTCACTGCATTCAGGTTTCCACAGCAGACCTGGGTGATGCAGAGGGGATACACACACCAGCATGCAGGCACCCACTGACAGCCACACACACAAGGAACACAAACAATCTCATGCTAACCTAAGAGACTGATCATTGCCACATCCAAATGGACTGGTGCAGGACTGTTATTACCACTACCATCAATAGCAACCCATCTATTGTGATCATGTAATACTTTTTGTTATCGGGAGGCTGGTGTTTGTAGTCAGCCTTTTAAATGTTGCAAAAGGAATCCCTGGAGCTATGGAAATGCATTTTCTTTTTCCATAAAAATTCATCTAGACTTTTCTGAGTTATGAACTTTGAAAATGGCAAACTCTCTTCTACCCTTTTGTGTTTTCCCTAGAAAAAGTTAGTAGTGGATTTTCAAACTAATTGATCGTGACTGTTCTTGTGCTCCAAAGAGTATCTATGGCTACACAGGAGAGCAGGGGCTGCTGAGGAGAGCCAGCTCCTGACTCACTGATAGGACATGCTTCTCCAGCAAAGGCTCTGCCAGGACCTCCAATTTGAAAGCATAAAGGCAGGTTAGAGTGGCCTTAACTGCCATATGAGGCTCTTACAGGTTGGTTGAAGTTGATGATCTCAAAGGTCTTTTCCAACCTAATGATTCTATAATTCAGGCTGGATCAGATGTTGTGGAAATAGAAAGAAAGAGATATTTGGGTTCTCAAATCATCCCCTTCCCTCCTGTCTCCCAGTGGTCCACTCCTCATCCAACCAGCAGTACCCTACATGGCAGCTTTGTACTAATACTAGGTGGCGTGGCCAGACATCAGCAGAAGTAGTAGGGGTGGTTACAATGCTGAGTCAGCATGGCCTTTTGAGTAGTACTGTATCATGAATGCATATAAAAAGAGGCATAAGAGTTAGACATAAAATAATCGAGTTTTTACCTCTTTATTTAAAATTACATAGAAAATGACATTAAGCAACACATAAAAATAATTTTATTTAGGCTTCAAAGTCAAGCATAGGAGATGAAGGAAAGGGGTGATTAGTGTGCAAGCTTAATTCTGTCCCCTGTCTGCATTATGCTACAGAATCTAATTGTCAAATCACTTATGCCTCAGGGAGAGCCCAAAATGGAAGTTCAAGAGGCAGAAGCAAGAACAGTTTAATGCAGCATTGATTTCCTAACTTTGCAGTACATATTTTTGCATCCAGAGTAGCTTTTTTAAAATACAATTTATAAGGTAAAGCAAAAAAAAGAAATCTGCAAGAAATAAGGTACATTCATTTACGAATGGAAAACTGAGACATGGAGTAATCAAGGAACTTGTTCAGCATCACAAAAAAAAAAAAAAAATTGGCAGTGGCTAGGGAATTGAACCTAGTTTCCCAGTAGAGTTCTTGATCACAGGAAGCCGACCCACAGTAGAATTCTTCTGTGCAACTGTGGTTTAAATTGAGACTATATTTATAAACAGCTTTTACCTATAATACCTGTTTTTTGTAGGATCAAATCATCAATTCCATTTTCTCCTGTACTTTAAAAGAAGAAAAAGCCCATGTCCTACTCCATGTGTAATTATGTCTCAAATAATATAGGAACCTCCTCTCTATATTTTCTATTCTTGTATTTATTGCCCATTCAGAATTTTCATTGCATTTATTTTCTTTACTGAAAGATAAAATGGGGAGGGGCTCTTTATCAGGTAGTACAGTGACTGGATGAGGGAAAACAGTTTTAAGCTGAAAGGTTTAGATTAACTGTAAGGAAGAAATTCTTCACTACAAGGATGGTAAGGACTGGAACAGGTTCCCCAGAGAAGTCATGGATGCCTCATTCCTGGTGATGTTCAAGGTCAGGTTGGATGAGGCTTTGAGCCACATGATCTAGTGGAAGGTGTCCCTGCCCATGGCACAGGGGTTGGAACTGGATAATCTTTAAGGTCTCTTCAAACCCAAAGCATTCTATGATTCAGCGGTTCTATAAAGGTGAGTTAAGAAAATGAAGGCACTGGGACAAGCCTTTCCTGTAGGCCACCCTTTCCTCCACACCACCCTCACAACTGTGGGGGCCATGTAAGGCTTTCTGCACTTCTGGTAAGTGATGCTCAGCGTCTTTTTCCTAGAAGAGTAATTCCTATCTTTGCACATGAGCACTCAGACAAGGAGAGCCCAGCACCAAGACGGCCTTGGTGAAAAAGAAGGTGATACAGTTCAGCCATTTGCAGCCTATAGTGGCTCCTCTGGCTGATGTGGATGGATATGGCCACTAAAACAAGCACATCTGGAAAGCTGTTCTGAGGTCCGGTTGTCTCAAGAATCCCGCTCAGTAGATAAAGGCTTTTGTGGAGAGCTGGGTGTCCTCACTGAGGCCTTTCTGGGGCCAGGAGCTGCTATGAAGCTGCTCTGACCACCGAGCACAAAGTCTTGGCCTCACTCAGGACAAGACTCCGTGGTGGGGTCTCAGTGGCTTCAGCATAAATTTTGTGGCTACATCCCTCTTTGCTCACTTCCAAAACATCTCGTCCTGGTGCCCCGTGGCCAGTGCAATGCCTGCAGCCTCCAGGAAGGACAGGGTGGGAGCAGATCTGCTTCTCTCTGTGGTTAAGGAGCTTTTTCTTCTTCTCTCCTTCTGCTGAGTGCCCAGCCCTGACCTCTTAATGCACAGCAGCATCTGGCTAACCCTGTCCCTATAGGCACCACGGTATCCCTGCAGCCTCAGTGATGAGACCCCTTGTGCAGGCATCTGGGAGCCAGGGCAGGGCAGCACTGAGGGCACACACTACAGAAACCTTCCAGCCCTTAAATCCAGGACTGCAGCCCCGTAGTTCCTTCCAAATTTCTCTAGGAAATGGCTGCGAGCGCTGGGGATTTTGTTCCATCCCAGGACACAGTTATGCAGCCCCTGATTGTTTGCACGGAGTTGTTCTGCTGTTAGCTTTGTGCTTTGTACAAACAGAAGGGAAGCACAGGGGATGGCAGGGCAGGAGGTTCCCGGTGCTTGGGCAGATTCTCTGCTGCACTCATGAGGGCTAATGCTAAAAGCGTTAACACGTACGCCTGAGCCAGCAGGGATAAATCAAAAAAGAATTCTCTCTTCAGCCTCTCTTTATCTACATATATGGCCTTCAGCTCTGCCTCCCACCAGATTACAAACATATCCACAGCTCCCTGCAAAAGAGCAACAGCTTGACTGAATCAGAATACTTTAGGTACAAGATCATCCTCCCCTTGGCCTGAACTCTGAATAGAACTGACCCAGTGCTCAGAAGGTATCATATAAGCAGCGCTTTTCTTTTCAGCACGTGTCAGTTCTTCCATCTTGACACCTGGTGCACGCAAAAGTCTTTATTTACTATGGGGTGTTTACGACACAGCCAGAAATGGAAGGAAAATGCTACTTGACGCCTTGAGATCACTTTGCATCTCCCAACCCACACAACTACTTTGGAAACTGTTATCTCCTTCGTGGCCCCTCTTGCAGAATAAAACCTGTCTTTCCCAGTCTTTCCAGGTCACCCCTCTCTTCCTCGGCCTCCTTGAGGATACAACTATATTTCCTCTACATGCACAGATGAATAACTCTGCAGAAAGCTGGAGGGTTTGCTCAGTACTGTGCGAGAAAGGACAAGTGAGGAAAGCTTGGCAACTGTTTCATGGCGATCTCCGCTGTGGCACAGGTGGTTTTATTGCAGCTCAGTACAAGCTCATTGAAGTGACTGGGATGCCTGGCAGTGAAAGAGGTTCAGCTCTTTATTTCCTCTTAGAGTTGCTGTGTCTCCCCTTTTGGTGAGGTGCTGACCATGGCTATTTCTCCATGGTGGGCAATGGGTTAAAGTGCTTATACAACCTACAGTGGAACCAGACATAGAGCTTTGAAGTAACCAATACTGATTACAGCCTAATAAAGGATTTTATTTTGCAGCTTATCCCAAGAAGAGCCAAGGACTCATGCATATGGTAAGGATCAGCTCTGTGCTCACACCCAGAGCAAAAAGCTGAAGACACTCGTTCTGATATGGCTCCTGTTGGGATGGATGGCTAACACATCAGCCAACTCCGATGCGAGGAAGATGCAGGTTTCAGCCTTCTCTGTTTGACACTGAGAATGTAGGTCCAGATATCTCCATGTTAAAGTATCAGTGAAGGCACTGCCGACCTTCCTTGTATCTTTTGTGTTGTTATCTTTTCATAGCCAAATGAAAGTTGGACCATTTGGTCATAAACTCCTGGGAATGTGTGGAAATGGACAACAAATTCCAGTCAGTTCATAACATAATTAGTGAGCAGGTAATTATCTTGGATGGGAAAGTCTAGCTACAGGACTGCAGCATGGAGAGACATGGTGCACTGTAAAAATAGAAAAAAGACAAAACTATAATATCAAAAAAAGTTAGTCGTCAATGAAACAGATGCTAAAATATTACAAATACCCTGACAGACGTAGCAAGGCTTATAGCTGAAAAGGAATCTTATTTGTTAAAAAGAGGCTTTGACATATCTTTCTGGACTGGTTCTTTACCAGTTTTCTTTCCCCAGCAGCTGGGGGTCTGCGTTGGGCTACAGTCTCTCCAAGTATGCAATGCATCCTGTGACACAGGCAAAATTAATTCCTACACAACATTTAGCCCAGACAGTGTTTTTTGGTTTTACAACAGTGTCCCACACTGACTGCAGCAGGGCACAAGCACAGCCCCAGATTGATAACCAATCACCTGCACTCACACTCACCCAGGAGGCTGGTGAAGTTCTACCTCCAGTACCAACCAAGGGGCATCTCTGTCCTCATCCTGGGGCTGAAGTCAACCCTCAGGCTAAGTCATCTTGGGATTTATAATACAGTGGTCGGGTTGGATGCTGGGGAGGGTACCCTGAGATGTGGATGTACCTTCTTGTGTCCACGCTGCACTGTGGGCGCAATCTGCTGTTTTTATTTGCATAACGCCTGTGGCAGGGCCCTCTGTGGTTTGTACGTGTGAGATAACTACCGAAACACAGCTTGGTCTCATTGTCTGTCTCCTGGGTCTGTCTCCTGGGTCTGCCTCAAGGGCTGGATGTGGTGACATTTCCATGTTATCTAAATTAGAGACAACCTCATCAGACCTCATCAGACTTTCCAAGAAAGTAAGATATTATGTCCGCTCCCTGTGGTCTTCTGGGCATGCATCACCAGAGGGTTTTCTTCTTACCACACCTTACAAAATCTGGTTCTCACTGCAGTTTATCCCAGGCATGTTTACTGTTTTGTTTTCTCCTTGGCATCAAATGTCTCCTCAGTTTATAGTCTTTATGTACGACTGGCTCATAGGAGTGATTGCTGGCCACACTATCACACATCCACCCCAAATGTGAGATGCAGAGCTTCACTCTTCCCATTGTTTCATTGCTAAATCACTAATTCATTATACGTTAAAATGTCAGGCAAGGTTTTGAAAGCCTTACTCACAAACATGAGCATTTACTCATATGAACAATCTCCCTTATGTTACAGGTGTGCCTCTCATTATTGAATGAATAAAAGAATATGGCCTCTCAGTCATGCTATTAGGAGGCAGAACTAGCTCTAACTTTGTCTTTACTTATTCCTTATTCTACCAAGACCTCCAGAATGTCACATCTACAAGTCATACTTCCTGAGACAGGCTGGAGGCATGTAGAAACACAGGCAAGGAGCTCAGCACCAAGGTACAAACCCCTTGTGCAATCTTGCCAGTACAAACATAAGGAAAAAGGAACCATGGTAGGTTGTTGGGCCAAAATTGTCCTTCGTGTCAGCTACAGGATAGATTTAACCATAACTATTTACCACTTCTGAGTGCTATGCAAAGCACAATTTATGCTGCTTGACTCTAATTTGAAGAGAGAATATAGTATTTTCTTAGGACTTTCTCAAAGTCTGAGGAAGCTTAGAATAACTATAAGGTTAAAAATAGGGGGCAAAGCAATTATGACTAAATTGCAGTCTCATAATTTTATGGAAGATCAAAGTAACCTATGTATTCCAGGAAAGACTAATTCCCAATGTAATGTTGCTTACCATTTCTGCAAATGTTACTCTGTCCTTGCTTTAAATTAGGGTTTTTTCAGGGGAATTATTCTGCCAGCATCTTATATTTACATGCATTTCTATCTCCTATATATATATAATTGTGTAGTAATTCCAGCTACATCAGTCCATCTCCTCCTCCTTTTTTTGGAAGATGCTCTTGCTTGGAAAATAAAACCTGACATCTTTTGGAAACAGCCCTAACTTGGCAGGTATTTTCTTAGGAAGATGGTGGATTTTGACCATCTGAAGAGACCTTACTTATAACCAACTCTATTGCTCTCATTCATTCAAGATGGTTCTGGAGATTTAAGAGGCTAAGAAGCATCATCTTGGAGTGAAAAAAAATGTCACAATTTAAAATAGTGCTTAATTACTTTCAAAGATGTGATATGGTACCAATAAGAGCAGGAAAATCAACTGAAATCAGTAATCCAAGTAGACATGTCCATCCACCTCAGGTGGTCTATAAATCATTTCCCTTTCATAGCCAGGCAACCAATAGCTGTGACTAAGGCTGATATTACACACAGCAAAGCAGTGACTACAGAAATCTATTTTTTGGACTACAGAGGATGGCTGTGGATCCATAGCATTGAGGAAGAAGTCAGTAACACTCTGTATTCAATATTGACCTTGCTGTATGACCTCTGATAATTTGCAAGAAGAGTACACTTTGTAGCTCTGAGCTTCTTGTTTTGGTTTTAAGGTTACAAAAAAATAAATTAAGCTTCCTTTAAGGAATTGTTTCAGCCATTAAAAAGATGGTACTTCTTTCCACAGCCCATTTTGCTAGCCATGAGATTTACATCTTTCACCAGCAAGTATGTCCCATCCAGATTTATTAGTGAGGGATGCTAAATAAATTTGTTCTAGGAAGTGAGCTGGAAAGTGGGCAGACTTCAGCACAATGCATTTAAACTCTTAAGTCAGACACTCCCTCTTTTTTCTATGTTTGAGCAACCTGAACAACTTTATTTTAATATAGTTTGCATACACAGCACATATTCACGTCATCATTTTACGTACAGTTACGTTTTTGGGAGCAGGGTGACACAGCAATTGAGAAGCAATAAAAACGAAGTCCTAGGTTAGGCTCTAAATAACTGACTAATGCTCAGATTTTATGTTCCTGTTTAACTTTCACTGGCTTGAAGTGAGAGAGTGGGTCAATTAATCCTCGTAATAGGAAGCAATTGCATTGCTGTTCCAATTCAGTCTGTGGAGAAAAAAAAAACTATGCTCTTTTCAAAGAAAGCAACTGCTGTACCAAGCCAGGGCCCTGAACAATTTATTTAGTGTCAATTTGTGACAGCCTGCAAGATCTGTGCTGCCATGTCTGTGTATTTAATGTCATGGACTTGGACATAATTGCTTGTCATGAATGTTGCAAAGTCCATTAAAGACTTTCCTCCCTCCAGGGGGGACCCAAACCTGCACCTGTGATCTGTCTGCACAGACCTGATGCAGCAATTGCACATAGTTTGCTCTACAGCCCATCAGATACCATGAGATTTTCCTGTAAGATATCCCTATATAGACTGGTCCTGATGATGTGTTGAGCAGTGAGCTCACACAGATTGCAGGTATTTTGTGGTTCGTTGTCTATATTTCAAGAATGGTCCTATGTGTTATATACTGCAAACTGTTTATACTTTACTCTAAAGAAAAAGATTATTAGATAGGAAATCTCCTCATTAGTCTTTCTATTATGTTCACCACAATAATGTCAGAGGTCTCTATCTTAAAAAAGGTGGAACATGCTGAGTGGTACCTGGCTTCTGGATAACTAACAGATTGAGGATATTTTCATAGAATCATAGAATCATAGAATCACCAGGTTGGAAAAGACCCACCAGATCATCGAGTCCAACCATTCCTATCAAACACTAAACCATGCCCCTTAGCACCTCGTCCACCCATCTTTTAAACACCTCCAGGGAAGGGGACTCAACAACCTCCCTGGGCAGCCTGTTCCAGTGCCCAATGACCCTTTCCATGAAAAATTTTTTCCTGATGTCAAGCCCAAACCTCCCCTGGTGGAGCTTGAGGCCATTCCCTCTTGTTCTGTCCCCTGTCACTTGGGAGAAGAGGCCAGCTCCCTCCTCTCCACAACCTCCTTTCAGGTAGTTCTAGAGAGCAATAAGGTCTCCCCTCAGCCTCCTCTTCTCCAGGCTAAACAACCCCAGCTCTCTCTGCTGCTCTTCATAAGACATTTTGCCATTACCTTGATGCTGGAAACCAGCAATAGACACAAATATAGATACTGCCAGAATTCTTTTAGACGAATACTTGTTTAATTTTCTGCTTTATAATTTAAATATGATATTTTTCACACATGTCTACTACTCTGCATGAAATTATGTATGTGGGCCTGTGAGTAATGCCCCAGCACAATATAAGTCCCCAAGGTTTGTTTTCTCAGCATCTTTCCCTGTTACAGGCAAGAGTAGATGGTTGCTGAGCAGCATTAAAGCAAGGAGAGAGAAATTCCCATGACAGCTGCCTGCAGAGAGGAAAGACAGGGCCTGTGGCTGATGCTTTATCGATTGCAATGCAGACATATACTTTGCTAATGAAGCATCACTCTAGAGCAACATGGGAGAGTTTTTCTACCAGGCTCCAGTGCAGGCTCAAAAGGTATGATGGCCATCTACCCGCTGAATATCAAGTCCCTTGCTACAGTGAATATGCAACTGGAAACCTGTAGGTGCAAAGCTGAGGGGATTACTTTTGAGGTATGGAGATAAGAAAGTTTTTTGCAATTAAAGTAACAACATCGTTGAAAGTGTATTTATTATGCATTCACCTCTTAAGTTTTCATTGGGTCAAATTCACATCCCTCAAGTATAAATGCAGTAAGAGGCACAGGATTACTGCAGGTTAGGCATAGCTCCTCCTTCCACAGATTCACCATGTTCGTAATTATTTCATCTCTGTGAAGAGTCTTGTGTCACTTGGCAGAGACAAAAGTTTCTGCTTGATGTGTGAAGCAGCAGCAAACAAGGCTGCTCAGGATTTGTGTCAATATGAAGTCTTGGTTTTGCTGTTATTTCAACTGATTGCCAGTTACATCTAATTAGACAGCACGGTTACCAGTGTTCATCCAGATGAGACTGAGCTGGAGGAAAGCTGGTATTTCTAACTCATCATTTGCAACTGTTTTAGGGAAGATTCAGATGTCCTCTTATGAATATGACTGGCAAAGATTAATAATTAATGTCTACAAAAAAAAAAAAAGCTGATGAGGCGAACAATATTCATTTCCTTCAATGAAGAATCAGCCTTTCTGCTATGAACTAATTCATCATCATCTGCCTTGAATCACAACACAACAAAAATTGTTTCTTCCAGTCTTCTATGTAGCAATAGGAAAACAAATAATTAGCATGGGATGACACAACTGCAAAGGGTGCCTTTAGTTCAACCATATAGTCTGCTACACTAGCCACATGTGGAATTCAATATTTTTATGAGAAATGAGAGCACTTACTACATTTCTCATTGTATAAATGATTTTGCAGCCACTGGTAAATAGGGTTACGTAAAGGCCTGCCTCATGGGATGCTACATTAAAAAGAACAAATTGATGGGGAACATCCCAGGAAAGGCCTCAACAATTTGCAGATTGAATAAAATTATCAAGGAATTGCAATCACAAGGTTTGCTAGAATATTTGCCTTTTAATACTGAATAACAACTCCCTTAAACTAGCATGAAAGGATAAGATAAAAAGGAAAAATGTTTATTATCCTAAACTGATTATTAAAGCATGAAACAGTTTAGGAAAAAATAGGATGAGGAAAGGAAAAAAAAATTGACTGTCAGGAAATCAATCTTCTCAATTTCCTAACTAGAAATTGTGTGAAGAGTGATACACAATAATCTCTTAAACTGGCTCTCCAAAATTATATATCCAATTCTCATCAAAATTGGTTGAGAAGAAAAGACCTTATACAAAGCTGATACTGTTACTTGAGAAATCCAGTATCTGAATGGGACACATCATTGTTTTCTGAGTGCTATAAAATAAAGAAAAAAAAAATCTGTTGGTGTTCCCACTTCTTATATTATCTTCAATAGTGAAAGAATGATATCCTAGTCAAATACACTTTACTTCAATCACTGATGAATCAGGAGTCCCTCCTGTATTCCCATCAAAGATTCTTGAACATCTGCAGAATTTGAGCTTTGATTTTTAAACAAAATCATTTCTAGACTCTCTGTTTGAAGAGAAAAAGCTGAGTGCAAACTGGTGCTATACTCTGCTATGAGCTGAGATGGTAAATCAATAGTGGTATAAAAGATGAACTCCCTCCCCATCTCCTACCTTTCATTTCAGTAGGGTGAAGAATCTGAAGATTGTCTCTTAAGTGTGATTTTAGTGTCAATGTTGTTACCTATTCATTTTTCTGAGGAACATGGAAATAGGATGGAGTGACCCTTCTGGGTCACTGAACTGACTCCCTTGCCATTGCAGTACTTCTACATACAACTCTCACTTTAATCAAACTCTGTTTTTTGGCCCCCACAATTCTTATTAAAGAACTCACTGCTTCAAGACAGCGGGTGCTTTCTTCCAAAACCAAGGCCAAATGCATTCACAACCAATTTATACCCATTTGATTGTGTGCCAGTATCACTCTTCAGTGTAAAAAGCTCTTCTCCTTTCTTGATGTCAATTCCACAATGTATTTAACAGAAATTGTATCCCTCTCAGCCTTAGTTTGCCCAAACAAGCAAAGTTCTACAAGTCTTCTTGAAGCTGGCCCTCACTTCCCTGATCCTGCTAGAATTGTACAGGCTATTTCCGACTCAACAGTATATTGCACAAATGGTAATGATATTTTCACAGTTTTTTTGGGGAAAAACCTCTTGAGGGTCTGTCTTCTGCTAGTACTGCCAGATCTGAGAATAAGGAACCAATAAGAATTACCCAGGCTGAAGAGGCTATTTAAAACACACCTGTGGGCACCTGGCTGATGGAGTGGCAACACTTTTGACTGCTGAGAGAAAACAGGTGAGGCTGAGGTCCCCAGGCATCTCAGCCCACACACTGTCAGGAAAGAAAAAGGGAAACAAGGAGCATTAGCTATTATTTCTTGAGTAATTGTTTTTCTAATATATATATTTCTTTTAAACTCTAAATGCTTTTCTCCTGTTCATTTTCCCTGCCAAGGTACTTCACAACAGAAACCAGTAAGGAAAACCTGGAATTTGGCAGCGCAATGAGAAGGCAGGGAGTAAAAGGACCTGGTGAGCCTGGCAGGGGGGAGAGGGAGCTGGCAGAGAGTTCTGTCCCAAGGATACTCCTCATCCCAGTGGTGCAAATGCAGGGTGCTCCTGTCAGCCTAGTGCTGTACATCACTTATCCAAACAGCAGCCTTATGCCATCAATATCAGTTTCCCTGACGTCCCCACCATGATGGGAATTTGCAGGAAAGATACATTATGATAAAATGCAAATGGCAAATTGTCTCTGAAAATGCCCATAGCTGAGCGGGCAGCATAATGGTACTAGCTCAAGCTTCTAAACGTCACGGCTGTTGGTATTGATTTGACACCCATAATTGATATTAATGGGTTGTATATTCAGGTTAGTTACTCCCTTCTAAAATATCACCTTGAAATTTTCCACTGCTGATAGTGCACAGTAGAATCCCTTTCCAGAAGAGGCAATCGAAATGTGATCAGAGACAAAGAAGCGAAAAGCAGCAGAGATGGAGGCAGAAAGGCTACAGAAGAGTGTTTGTGATAAGAGAGGAGAGGAAAGAGAATAACAAACTAAAATGGGCCGTACTATAGGTTGGTTTGATTCATATAGAAGGGTCATATATCTTGCTGGGGATCTCTCAGTTACCATAGATATAGGATAATAATCTGCTTTTGCTACCAGCTTGATGCAGAAGAGCACCAGTCCTCTCACTATGGTGAAGTTCCAGGAGAAGGAAAAAGCACCAAGCGTGCTTGATGCCTCAGTTCACGCAGACCTGAACACTACTGAAGACTGCAGTAACATTATTGTCTGGAGAATTCTCATGCACTGCACTCCTTGCAGCACCAAGTCACCAGCAGAGAGAGCACTTCCAGATATTTTGGGCAGACAATACAAGGCTTAGTGCGGCCTCACCGTTTCTGGAATCAACCCCCAGTCCTGCTGGCCACACCGTTTCTGGTAGAAGCCAGGATGCTATTGACCCTGTGGGCCACCTGTGCACACTGCTGGCTTATCATGTGCAGCCAGCGTCAACCAGCATCCCCAGGTCCTTTTCCACTGGGCAGATTTCCAGCCACGCTTTCCCAAGCCCGTAATGTTGCATAGGGTTGTTGTGATTGAGGTGCAGGATCTGGCACTTGACATCGTTGAATCTCAGACAATTGGCCTCAGAATATTGATCCAGCCTGTCCAGTCTCTGTAGACCCTTCCTGTCCTCCTTACGTATTGAATCTAGACTAGGCTTAAAATATAAGTTGTGCGGTTTGATCTCCAAGAGTGAGCACTTAGGATCATTTTCCCAACATTTCATGTTGGCCTAGGGACAAATAGAATTACCAAGACTTGATCTTGTGGAAGTGAGTGATGGAAGCCAAGCTTAAGTAAAGAAATGCTTCCATTACAATACTTACCTCAGTCTAATGATGAAGCAAATTCACATGCTTACTTCCACAGCTTTTCCACAGTTGTTTTTTTCCCCCTCTTTCTCCCACTGGATAATTATTTTCTCCACCTGAACTACCTTGAAACTACAATTGCAAAAGTCATGGTCTTCCAGTGTCTGCTTTCCATGATTACTGACCCTATTAAGGATGACAAGGGAAACCAAGGGTTTGCTGCCCTAATATACCCCCCTGCCCTGGAATGTGTCTGATAAAGACGCAGCACTCTGGAAAATTTGCTGATCACCTGTAGTCTTCAAGAATCCCATATGAAAAATAATCCATGTAACCAGAAATGAGAAGGAAAGATGCATGTTATCTGAATGTAGTTCCTTTGGCCTCAGAACTTGTTGCCTGAAGGGCCTGAAAGAAACCTGATGGAGTATAATATTTGTTGAGGTGTTTTCCCACTGCCCAGGAAACACAGTGTTGATTTTACTGGTCTTTGCATGTTAATTATGTACACTATTAATGATAATACTCTGAAATCTCCTGCTGTGTGGGTAGGATTAATGCAAGATGGTATTGATGCAAATATAGCTTTGCTTGCTGAAAGTGAGCTGGAAAACTGTTTTGCATCTTCACTAAGCTATACCCTCTCAGGCACATAGCAAAATGTGTTCACAAGTGGATGTTATTTTAGTGCATCAAGAATATAAATTAGAACCCAAATTCATAAAGACAGCAAAAGACATATCTAGCAGAATGGGAGAGGTTATAGGTTAAGAGACACAATTAAGTTTCCCCAGTTTTAACGACGACCTGAGCCACTGCAGCTAACCACGTACATGCCCTTCATGTGTGACAAACGTGAAGTAAAACACAGTGCAGAATAGATATGTGAGCTGGCAGGAGTCAATGTGTATTCCAAGACAATGGCCCAGCTGATGTTCAGCCTAACCACGAATCACAGCCCATGCAAGGAAGGCAACAACAGGAATGTACATTCACCTTGCTTCTCTGCAAGGTGGATGCTTACCCTTTTTTCTGTTTTAGACTCAGTGAAAATAGGCTGCTACCAGCACTATTAACCTCCAGTTCTGGGAAAGAAAGGAGCACCTGGCAGTGTTCACTGATGGGTTGCCAGCACCTTTGCTGGTAGCACAGTTGTGTGTTTAAGATGTAGATCTACAAAGGTTTTTAAAGGTTGTTTTGATCTCTAATGATGCTGAATGCAGCATCTTGCTGTGAATTTAATAGGATCAAGGAAAGTTCAGAACTCCTGGAAAACAGTCTGCTGAAATCTACTGACATTAAATATATTCAAGTGTTTTTCCTTGTACTAATCACTTAAGATGTTGAGTCAGCAACTTAGTATCAGTAATTGTAGACAACCTTCCAAAAGCAGGTCTGTCTCTGTCTGCATGGAACCAGTCACCCATTACATGAAGTGATTAGGGCATATAAGCAGTAGAGACAAGAGCTAAACTGATACCATATAAACCTTATCTGAGAGAATAATCACAGTCAGCGTACACTGGTACCACTGTTGCTAGCTTACAAATCAGGCAGTGGATATCTCATGAGCCGTCGTTACCTTCTCACTGGATGATACAATTATGTTTGTTCTCTGAAGAGAGATGTGTAACTTGCTAGCTGGAAGCTCCTATGGATTTGGAAATACCCTGCAGCAGCAGCAACTCCAGCTGCTGAAGTACACTCAGGTTTCAGGATTTCCTTCCCTGATCTTTTGCACATTGCTGAGCATGGCTTGATTTTTTTATGAAAAAAACTCATATTAAATAATAGACTAAATCCACTTTTTGTAAGAGACATAGCCAAGTATCAAGGTAATCTACATATTAAAATCTGTATTAAAGTTTGTGATGAGTCCTATTGCCAGATCTCATTTTAACTGTTATCTCCAGTTCCTGAACTTGCACCTCCAATGCTATCTCCCAACATTAACTGCACTGGGTCTGATTTCAATTACAACCATTAAAGACAGAAACCATCTTGTTACCTATCTTTAAGATAGATTTGAATTAAAAAATATATTTGATCTTCCTCACTGATGGAATTTCTGCTTGATGTAGGGAAGTCTTGATTAATGTACATATATATATGTGGTGCAAGAGCACTATCAAATACCTTCACTGTGGCCTTCTACAGCATGATTTGCCTACTGTGTGTCTTTGACTAATCAGTGAATTTAGAAAGTCTCTTTAATGATTACACTCTGGAAACATTTTAAACTGAGGAGATGATGGTTTTCCACAAACCAATAGCTTTGTGCTGACCTTTTTGGCATTAGTTACCATCTTTTAGCTTTTTGACTGTAAGTTACCCACAAACAGGAGAAAAACCTCAAGCTCCTTTTTGTTTCTGTTCAATTTTCTTTTTTCTTTTTTTTTTTTTTTTTAATAAACCTGCCTTTGTGCCTTCATCCCTTTCTGCTGGATTTGACAGAGGAAGGAAAGACACTGGGGTCATGCAGAATTCATGGAAACGAGTAGCGGGCAGAGGAAGGAAGCATGAATTACTGTCTGTCCCAGAGAGAAGGGCTGTGGGTCAAGTCCAGGTGTGCTAAGGCACAGGGTCCTGCTATGGGGCACTGTGGAGGAGCCGGGGTGGAAACCCCCACCCCTTTCCTAGGGTGGGAAGGCAGTGTAAAGGTGTCTCGAACTTGCCTCTCAAGCCCTCCAGCAGAGAAAGCCAAGTGTAATAATTCTGGTATATATATACCATATAAAAACAGCCAGAAGAAAAATGTACATCTTTTATCTTACACTGAAACAAGAAGGATATAAATCCAAGCCAAGCAAAAATCCCAGTAGTCATCTAGTTTATCATCGCACAATATATATATATAACTCCATCTGAAAACAGTAGGTATTTACTCTGTCTCCCTAAGAAAAACTCAGGCCCATAATATACTACCAATTACAGTTAGAATCACGTAGGGGTTATTTTAATGGTTTATTGACATGCTAGCAAACTAAGTACCTTGTTTTATTAGTATCATTTAAGTCTGTATTAGAAACAAACAATATAGAATTTCACTCATAATAACAGTAATCTAGATTTTTGAAGTAAAGGGAAAGCTGTCTATATGTCATTTCCATGATACAGCCACATAACAAGACATGATCCTAAAAGTATATGAAACTCTGATCATAGAATTGATAGCAGTGTAATTCAAGAGCTTTTAAATGCCACTTTGTCCACAGTGGTAATTCACTCTTCATGTGATATCCCTATAATAATCAATCATATCTGCATTGCACAGATTATTTTTTTCTTACAAATGCCTTTCCATGAATTTATCCATCGTAGTTGTGCCCCAGATACTGCCTCTTTCCCTAAATTACGTCATTTAAAAAGTAGTTTCCAATAAGAAAAAATAAAACTTGCCCATGAGTGGATACACTGTAATGTACAAAAAGGCTATTTCACTGAAGAGTGTCCACTATATACTGTAATGGTGATTTGTTTTGCAACATCTATTTTATGCTTTCAAGCTACATAAAAAGCACTCTTGTTCTATGGTAAGTAAAAACAAGACAACAAGACAAGTGTTTTTACTCCTCTGTCTGTCACAGAAATGATCCTGAAGGAACAAAAGTTTGGTTTGTTCTGCATGCCTGGAAAACTTAGAATTCAAATAATGGGGCAGGTGGTGAGCCATTCAGGTGTCACTAGCAAGGGGTGAACAGATGCGATCAGATCTTGCCATTAATATTATCTGGGAAGATGAGTAAACAGCAGTTCCTAGGAGCAGTAGCATTTGACAGTCTTTGCTTGGTCCCAGCCTGAGAGACAGTAGCTCTCCCGGGACAGAACATCTACCAGCAGCAGCTCCTTCAACATCAGTCCTGAAGGACCAGTCCCATCAGGGCTCATGGCTATCTCCTGCTTGCAACTTGAAGCTCCTAGATATGGAGTTGTCACAGACCAGGCTGAGCTGAGTAGAAGGTGCAAAAAAAACCCTGGGGCTGCAGATAGAGCCTGCCCAAGGCTTAGTGTCAAAGAGCAGGAACTCTCCAGGGGCAAAATCACAAGGACCACAAGGTCCCCAACCTGGCAGCAGGGCCTGGGGAACACAAGCAGACTGTGGGAAGTGGGGCTAATGTGTGGCAGCAGAAATGAGGACGTCTGGCTAAAGAAATGACTGAAAAACTAAGTTGGGGATCTGCCAGAAACAAAATTGCCCATGAGTTGTCTCTGGTGTGTTCAGAAAACAAGACGAATGAAAACGTTACATGAAAGAATACACCAAATTCATATAATCTGTATTTTCATCCTGCAAATGCACTCAAGCAAGGTATCGACTGACTACTCTGGCTAAAGAGGCGATAATATTCCTTTCCCTTATACATATGAAATTGTCACATCAGGATTTTTTTTAGACAGACTCCCAGAAAACATTATAAAGAATCTGTAGTCACCTCACCTGTGCTAAATCAACATCACAGCTTAGAGAGAGGTGGAACCTTGGAAAAACTGTGAATCAAATTCTTCCCTGAAATACAAACTTCCCCCTCTCAGAGGTAAAACATACCAGAAATCCAAGGAGACAATTTAACTTCAACAGGAAGAAATTTTTCTTATCGAGGACAAAAAAAAGTGCCAAAGCCAGAGCAAAGAAGGTTGGGGAAAATGAAGAAATTATTTGATTTCTTTCCCTAAGCAGAATTTCATCTGAATAAATTAGCAAGCTACCTGGTAAAATTCCAGTTTAATTTCAAATAAAAGTGGGTTTGATGGGTTTTATCTAAAACTGCTTAGAAGCAGTCTGTAAGTTACTCCTATGTGCCTTGGTGACTTCATATCAAAATAAAGGTATTCATACACAGACTTGCACCAAAGACACCCAAAGGTTTGAATTCCATCCCATCTGGTTATTTCCCTGCTCATTATCACCCAGACAATCCTGTGGTCATGTACTCAGTTACCCTCAGTAGTTCAGCACTATGTACACCTGGTAACATTGCAAGCCAAGGCAAGAGTCCTCCTGAAGAGACGCAGGTGAGTTTTTTTAAGGTCAGTAAACAGATCAGTTAAAAATCAGACCAAGAAACACAGAAACAGACCAAGAAAAGATAATGAAGCACAATCAAGCTTGTGACTGGAAACCAGCCATTTGTTGGGATGCTCTGTTTGGAGAGTACTAAGCTTTCCTGCTTTCTCTGAAAGCCCAGAAAGTGGGCATTTAAATGCATAGAGTTGTCTTAGTTTTTAAATAATATTGTTTCCTTATATTGCTAAAGAAATGCTTATCATCCGCTAAACATGGTATCTGTGGCATTCCTGGCATGTCCTACAGAAACACACAAGTACTATTAAAAATATCTGGTCCTCACAACACCAGATGAGGTAAGTAAATATTGTCCTGTTTCTACATGGCTAGATGTTACCCTGCTTCTCTGGATGATGACGACCCAGAGAAATTAAGTCAGCTCCAAACACCTGGAAGCCAACAGACCTTAGATCGGTGCCTGTACATAAAAGCATTAAGAAAAAGCAAAAAAAAAAAAAGCAATTTTAGGCCTGGAAACTAAAGTTCCCAGCTGTCAATCCTGACCTGAATTTTCTGGGCTATTTAAAACAAAAATGTAAAAGCTTGTCACTGGAAGTTAAACAGTATAGGGCTGATTAATCTGAGCTGCTGACACAGGGTTGTAGGCCAGTGATGTTGTGTTTGTGGAGTTTCAGTCTTTTCTCTTAAGAATTTCTCTCAGGGCCAGAGAGAAAAGGGGGCAGGAAGCACTGTCTACTGTTATTAAAATGGTCCACTGATCTCATGCCTTTAAGGAGGCTTGGCCAAATAAATAGTCAAACATTAACCTTTTTAGCTTAGAAAGGAAAGAAAAACACCCATGTGCAACAAAAAGCAGTAATGCAGTGAGCCCTCCTCTTGTCTGCAGCTCCAGCTCGCGCTGCCCAGCTGTTCGGTTCCCCTCCACTGCCAGATGCGATTGCTCACGGCAGCACTCACCATAGTGAGCATCTGCCCACACGTCAGGGACACCGAGCACCGGCTTCTCATTTGAAGGGCATACTTCAATTCATTAATTTGCTGTGTAAGTGAGGTAAAGACTAAACCAATGACTTAAGTTATTTGCAGCAAGCACACAGAAATCAGAACAACTTGTGGTTAATCTTGTTTCCAGCACTGAATTCAACTTCCACGTAATTACTTAACAAAATCACGACACAAAACCACAAAAAAAAAAAAAGTTCCTCCTCTATGCTGCTCTGAGGTAGTGCAAAATCACCTACCTGAAATATAAATTGGGGATAGGGGTTCGTGTTGGAGTCTTTGTCTGCAAAAATATGGTCGCATGCCATCCTTGGCTTTGCTCATAAACCAAGTAAGGAAGTGGCATGCAAAGAAGAAAACTTCTGGGTCATTTCATTAATGGCTATAGAAATAGCAAAGTTCACCACTTAAGCCCTGACAGGATTTTTTTTTTTTTTTGCAAAGGGTCAGTAAGAGTAGTTTTTGCAGGATAAAGTTTTAAAAGACAGTAGCAAGCCAGCTCTTTCAGGAAAATCATTTCTATAGAGAAGCTTGAGTACAGTTCTCTGAAAAAATTTTCCTGGACTCAGCAAGCCCTAAAGGACTTCAACCCATAGAGAAGCTGGTACTGCAAACTTTAACAGACATAAATGCTAGAAGACACTCTTCAGAGCCTTATGGTAACAGTGGAAGGAAAGAATGGCTTCTTCTGATACAAAAATAAATTTCAGGACAGGCTGAAGTCAGAAGATTTTTTCAAAAAAACTCTGAGCTCCCCTGTGGAGACAGCTCAGAGGTGAAGAGCCTGGCCATAATGAGACAAGCACCTTGGGACAACTAAAGAATACAATGAGTGTTGACTTACCAGAGAGTGTCCTTGACACCGCACTACAAGAAGGACATTGAGGTGCTGGAGTGTGTCCAGAGAAGGGCAACTGAGCTGATGAATGGTCTGGAGCACAAGTGTTATGAAGATCAGCTGAGGGAACTGGGCTTGTTTAACCTGGAGGAGGCTGAGGTAAGACCTTATTGCCCTCTACAACTACCTGAAAGGAGGTTGTGGTGAGGTGGGTGTTGGTCTCTTCCTCCAAGTAACAAGCAATAGGACAAGGGGAAAAGGCCTCAAGTTGCACCAGGGGAAGTTTAGATTGGGTATCAGGAAAAATTTCTTTACCGAAAGAGTGATGAAACATTGGAATGGGCTGCCCAGGGAAGTGATGGGGTCACCATCCCTGCAGGTGTTCAGATAACATATAGACATGGCCCTTTGGGACACGGTTTAGTAGGCATGGTGGTGTTGGGCTCACAGGTAGACTTGATGATATTGGAGGTCTTTTCCAACTTCAATGATTCTATGATACTATGATGTGCTGAAGGCTTGATTTTTAGAACAATGATCTGTATCCTGTTGAGCCACTACAAAAGCGCACAGACTAGCCAGCTACAAAGATTTAAGACTGAGTCTAAGTATTATTTACTTGGACTTTATTTAGTGGAGTTACACTCATACATGGATTGTGACACTGAAAGTGACAGTGATGGCAGTATTTTCCCAAAAGCCAAGTTACTGCCTCTGAAAAGAAAGGACTTTCTAGCTTTCAGAACAATACAAGAAATTACTTTATGCAGTTAAGTAGTGAGATGAGTAACTGTCATGCCTTATTTTTGAAAATTGCTAATGGTAGGTGCCAGATGTAAGATAGTACGCAATTGGAGTAGATTGTAAAGATAATAATAACACAGCTTCTCAGAACAAAATTCAAGATTTTTTGTTTGTTTGTCTGTTTGTTTGTAGGTAAGAAAACAAATGAAAATGTAATGGTGGTGCCACAGACATTGGGACAGCATTCCATAGTATTTCCACTGTTGTTCAGATGGGTCATTTGGATATGACAGCAAAGAACTATTTTCCTTCCAAGAGTCACTGATAATTCAAATTCTGCACCTTGGTGGCATAAAGGCTCAAGTCTTACCTGTAGTAAAGCAGTTGCCAGGTCAGCTGGGAAAACAAGTGAAAGATGACTGTCTTTTTTTCTGCAATTATTGATACTTCAAATCACAGAATTATGCAAATGTTTTGGATATATATTTGTAACTCAGCATCAACAAAGAGCAACCTATTATTTCCTTGATTATTTTTATGAAACAAGAAACTCTGCTTGGACTTTCTCAAGCCATTTAAAAGGGGAATGCTTTGAATTTTTACAGTGCGTTATAATTGTACATGGTAACCTTTATCCTAACTTTGGATTGACAACAATCAAGCTGAAATAAATGTAACCTATCTCAGACAGTGCAAATTGGGTGAAATGCTCAATAGTTAAAATATCCTTTTGTTTGTAATGTAATATCTTAGTAATTTTTCCTCATTTCCCAAAGACTTTAACTTTTGAGAAGGACATTTCATGTTGTTTGCTGTGAATTCATGGAAATACTGAGCCATGTCCAATCAGAAGTTTATCCATGCTGTAGTAAAAAGAATCTTGAGATGCTTTACAACTACTAAAAGTTATTTTTGTACATTAGTTGAGCATTTAACTGTTGCAATTTTAATGTTCTTTAGGAAAGGTGAAGATGGGAATCCCAGAGAGGAACATTAAGTGACAAAATATTAGTTATATTGCTTGTACAGTGTGCCAACAGTTTTGTATGACATTATCTTAAAGCAGCAATTTGTTTGTTAGAAATTATGATAAAATTCAGTAGCTGGAGGGTAAACCATTAAAAATTTTTGGTTCATTTGCCATACATGTAAGTTTTATTGAAAAGAACATAACAGGAAAACAGGAAAATCCAAAAGAATTTTCTCTAGGAAATGTACTCTTCAGTATTCCTTTTCACATTTTAATTTCAGTACACTGAAAAATTTTCTAAATCTAGCTGAAGAAATTTAATTGAAGGAAAACTGCTGAGTTTTCAGAAAGATATAAACATCACTAAAGTTTCAAACTTCACTCAAAGAGTGGACAACCACTATTCCTGTGAGATGCATGGTGCAGTGAGAGACCAGCTGTTAGTGTGCATGTGTTGGGAATCTCATAGAATATCGGGACATTTCCTTCCTTCAGTTGCCAGTTCCCTCATTTTCTCTGAATTTGTGAGATGTGTTATCAATTCCTACCTCAAATGTAGCAGTAGAAAGGATTTTTTTGTGTGTGTGTAAATAGGCTTGGCCAGACTGCAGGAACCTAATAAACGATTTTATGCAAAGCTAACTTTCAAACCAAAGTTAAACTGTGCCAATAAAGGCTTTTTATTAGATCTTTGCTTTTAATAAAAAAAATGTATGAAACATATTAAAATGCACAAAGTACCCCTGTAGAAAAATACTTTAAAACTGATATTAATCAAATTGTTCCTCTAAGAACAATGGAAATGCAAACTGGAAAGATAAAGATCTAATATGTTAAGATAAATTATATTTCCCAAGGTTTCCTTTTCCTTCTTTTTCCTGTGTGGTACCTCACTTCTAGCCAAGGAAGTTCCCCTTTATGCATCTCAGCTCAAATCCAGTTTCATCAGCATTTGAACTAATATGCCAAAACTATGTGCAGAAGGAGCTCAGGCAGGAATTTATGTTCCCTGCTGCCAGCTATGCTATAAGGCCAGTAAGGTCTGGTATCCAGACAGGCGGGGAAAGGAACTTCTGGGTTCCCCCATCTCCAGAGCTCATCTGCAACAATGTTTAGGAAGAAAATGACTGAAGGTCATAGTTCCTCTCAGCTGCCCAGGGCTTACTCAGACACTTTTCTGTAGAGAGTTTGGTCAGTCTATCTACAGTATTCATTTGACTTCCCTAGGATTCACTTGTATAAACTGTAGTGAATTAAAAGAGGGATGTTTAGAAATGGGCCCGCATGAACCTCATGAGGCTCAACAAGGCCAAGTGCAAGGTCCTACACCTGGGTCGGGGTGATTCCTGATTTCAATACAGGATGGGGGATCATGTGATTGAGAGCTGCCCTGCAGAGAAGGACTTGGGGGTGCTGATTGATGAGAAACTCAACATGAGCCGGCAGTGTGCGCTCACAGCCCGGAAGGCCAACCTTACACTGGGCTGCATCAAAAGAAGCACGGCCAGCAGGTCAAGGGAGGTGATTCTGCCCCTCTATTCCTCTCTCATGAGAGCTTATCTGGAGTACTGTGTCCAGTTCTGGAATCCTCAACATAAGAAGGATACGGAGCTGTTGGAACGGGTCCAGAGGAGGCCTACAAAGATGATCAGAGGACTGGAGCACCCTCCATGTGAGGACAGGCTGAGAGAGTTGAGCTTGTTCAGCCTGGAGAAGAGAAGGCTCTGAGGAGTACCTGAAGGGGGCCTACAAGAAAGCTGGAGAGGGACTGTTTACAAAGGCTTGTAGTGATAGAACTAGGGGCAATGGGTATAAACTGGAGAGGGGCAGATTTAGACTAGACATTAGGAAGAATTTCTTCACTATAAGAGTGGTGAGACACTGGCACAGGTTTCCCAGGGAAGCTGTGGCTGCCCCATCCCTGGAGTTGTTCAAGGCCAGGTTGGATGGGGCCTTAGGCAGCCTGATCTAGTGGGATGTGTGGGGCAGGGAGTTGGAACTCGATGATCTTTAAGGTCCCTTCTAACCCTAACTATTCTATGATTCTATGATTCTATGATTCTGTGATTCTATGATTCTACGATTAAAGCAGAAAAACAGACACCAAGATAGGCAGCGATTTACATCTGTCACATACCCATGCTAATTAAAAGGATCTAAGGTGTCTAAACAGCTTGGAGAAATGGGCCTTGGTGCTTGCCTGGGTAGCAGAACAGAGAATGAAAATCACATGTGAGCAGTGTTGAGTGGCCATTCTCCCTTTCCTCTCCTTCCCTTCCTCTTCCTTCCCCTTTCCTTTCTTCCCCAACCCCACTTCCCTTCCCCGTGAGAGGATTTAGAAGATGAGATTGGCTTTCATTTTTAAGTGTTAAAAAAATTAGACCCCAAATTGTAAATAATGACAGAACAATTTGCATGCCATTTGGAGGTAACTTGATTAATGCATCCAATCAATTATTTTTTGCTATTTGCAGTATGGCAGCAGGAAGCCATCCAGCCACAATTGTAGTAGATACTGTAAAAAAAAAATACGCTTTATGACCTGCATATACGACACAAGTAGACAGATGCAAACAGAGGGAGTCGGAGTAGAGAGGTGAAGGGTAAAAAATAAATTGAATTCAATAGAAAAAAAAAGCATCTTTTCATAAGCAATTCCAGACAAGCATGTTCATCCCATCCCACAGCAGGATTATTTCCTACAGCATATTCATGATTGCTTTGTCTACTCTGGTTTTAATGTTTCAGATTATGGGGCTTCCACCATTTCCTTTGAGAGCCTCTTCTGCAGTCTAATGCCATTCATCCCTTGGAAGCTTTCCCTTATATGTGTTTCAGCTCCCTTTATTATTTACATTCAATTATTCAAAATTGTATTCCCCTCTCCCTGCTTTTTTCCTCCCTTCAACTTCCTTGGTGCTTCCATCCTTCAGATAACCATGGGCAGCTATCTGGGCCATTCCCTTGCTGTTTCTTAGCAAGCTCAGAAAGCACTCATGTAATCTCTCCTTATAACTCAGTCCCTCAAGGCAGCTGATTATTTTTGTTGTTTTTTTTGTGAATGCTTCCTGCTTTGGGCTGCTTTTGCTATGTTGGCCAAATCCTGACTCCTCCCTCCCACAGACAGAAGAGAAGCTAACCTGTTCATTCACAGACACATTCTTCTTGCTTTTACTATGGTGTCCAGAAGACAAGGACATAATTTTAGGTGCTTAAGGTCAGTATAAATGTCTACACAACAGCTTTTTCTTTTTTTTTTCTGTATGTCTTTAGTGCCTTGCTCCCTTCCTAAAGTTATGATGCTTGAAATGTTTTCTAGTATAGATCTGGCTTCGGGCTAAATCTCTGCAAGACTGGATACACCTTTTGCTGTGAGAGAGCTAGGAAAGAGAATTTTTATCTAGTCAAGGTCAGTTCTGTGTGGTCCTTCAGAGATTTCACTCAGCTATCAACACCCTAAGGTGATCTGTACAGAGCATAGACTCTATTAGGATTGTTAATTGAAAACAAATTTGTTTTCTTTTTTTCCATGAAGTTACATATGTTCAAATTGGTCATTGCATGTAGACAATTCAAATCTTTTTTAATGAAAGCATTTGTGTACAAAGTCATTTATCAGCTGTGTTGACCAGGACTGCTGTTGGAAAGGCATCTCTGACTCCTTTCTTCTCTTGGAAACAGATGAAACAGTATGCCATGCAACTGTTGCCATCTTGTCCAAAAGCATGTCTTGATAGAAAAGCATCCTACAAATCTTGACCATGCTAATTAATCACTGTATACAAAATACAAATAGTATTCTGCTTTTCTTGGAGTCAGGAACACTTCTACCCCTCACTTCAGTGGATGATTAGGATGCAGCCTCTTATCTATAAATCTGAAAGGATCCATGAATTAAAACCAGCTCAATCAAATCTCCTGACTTGCTTCTTTTTCATTTGAATTTCAGCATTTCATCAAAATCATTGTGCAAATTTATATGCTTGAAATTTCACTTCTGGAGGCTGATTTCACTACTGCGCCCTGATACTTTGCATAGTTAAGAAATCTTTTCTCTTGCCATCAGCCCTAGGGGATCAAATGGGTTTTCCAGGGGAGGTTGCCATGGCGCTGTGCCCATACCCATGCTAGGACTTGGGCAATGCAGCTCGGGCTCGAGATTTCCACAGCACTCACCCCTGTCTGCACCCAGCCCTGAGATGCCCTTCTTGTCCAGGGAGCCACTGCAGCCCCACAGACTCCCTTTTCAGGAGCCACCACCCAGCACATTGCCCTGGCACAGAGTTTGCCCAATTCAGTTATTTCTATTCCTGACATACGTGTTCCAGCCTCAAGTGATGGCTCTTCTTTTAAAAGCACCCAATGCCTGAAACACAGGCCTGTCATGGAAGTGCCAAGAAAATTTCAGGGGCAACGATGTGAGTCTTCAAACATTTCACTTTAGGTCCCTTTGTGAACTTCACAAAAGGAAAAAATTGGAAAGCAGGTGAATGCCACCAGATTCTGTAATGATCAGATAGTGACTAAAATAATCAGCTCCTATCAGGACTGGGGAAGTAAAGGTGCAGCTTGGAGATATGCATTCGTGAAGGAAGCCAGATCACTGCAAAGCCTTCCTTTGCTTACCTCTTGACTACCTCCATCATGCCTGAAAAAGCCGCTCCTGCAGAAGGGCGATACTTTCAGCCTATTTCATCCCACGTAATACAACAAACAAAATTCAGATTCTCAGGTAGGAACCCTGGAGCATACTTGGATTTAATTGCTTTTCATTGTTTAGGTCTTGATGTGATGAACAAGAAAGAGCTGGATAATTTTTTGAATGTCTGTATTTGAAACACGCAGTGCTCAACAAAAGGTAAAAATCTTACTCCTTTGTAGCACAGCAGAGGGGGAAAGGTGCTTGTACAGCCCTAAATGCTGCGTGTGTGTCACCATCCTGCTTAAGTTAATGGTCTTGCTAAAGACAAGCTAACCAGATGGCTCTCATCTTGCAATGCATTAAAGAGTAGCTCAGGACTGGTTACTAGAAATCACCATATATGACAGTAAAACAAATAGCAGTGCCATAAAATTAAGGGACTTTGTGTATTCAAGACTTGCTTACGACAGACAGGCAACCTCACCAAAGTATCCCAACCAGTTCTGCCACTGGTATGGCTGAAGTGATGCTGGCATTGGCCACAGTCTGGGTGTAAACAGCTCTCCTGTGTCTGGGGCTGGTAACCAGCGAAAACAGGAGAAACCACTAGCCCTACACATGCTGCAGGAATCACCCTGGTGTTGACACCAGTTCAGTGCAGCTGGTAGTATGATGTAATTTGTTTTTGTTCCACAAGGTATTAAAAAACCTAAATTGTTTAGTAGAGTCGCAGCCTAAGATTTATCTTTTGAAGGAACTCCTACATCCTTGCTTTTCTTCCACAGACTGAAACAGTAAGCTGGTTAGCCATGGTTAGGCTGGGTATGACTGCACCTATTTCTTTCTGCTAACATTGTGTCTCACTAAGACCTGTTCTGCCATTGGGACTGCCAAGAATTTTTGAAACAATAGTTGCTATGGTAGCTTGCTCCTTCCTTCTTGTGAGAAAAAAACAAGAACACCAAAACTCAAACCAACCTAAATGAAAAATAGAAGAAAATATATACAGTGAGAAAAGGACAGAAAGGAAGGTGTTCCCTGTGAAATATATTTGTTGACATCTGAAAGGAAGTTTTATTAAATGTTTCCAAAACAGTTCCTTCTCACCTCAAAGCAGTGAAATTAAGAGCACTGGTAGGTCAGTCCTTTTTACCACATCCTCCAGCTACGGGCTTGATGTCAGCTGGTTCATGCTGGTGCTGAGCATGGACACACCACAGAGTCAACACTGTTCTTTATTATATTAGCATTATACCAACTGTATCCTGGGCTGCATCAAAAGAAGCATGTCCAGCAGGTCAAGGGAGGTGATTCTGCCATTCTGCTCGGCTCTGGTGAGACCCCACCTGCAGTACTGTGTCCAGTTCTGGAGTTCTCAGCACAAGAAGGACATGGAGTTGTTGGAGCAGGTCAAGAGGAGGGGCACAAAAATGATCTGAGGGCTGGAGCACCTCTGCTATGAGGACAGGCTGAGACAGCTGGGGTTGTTCAGCCTGGAGAAGAGAAGGCTGCAGGCAGACCTTGTAGCAGTCTTCCAGACTTTTTAGTAAGGGCTGCTGTGACAGAACAAGGAGTAATGGTTTAAAACTAAGGGATGGTAGATTTAGACTGGATATAAGGAAGAATTTTTTTACTGTGAAGGTGGTGAAACACTGGCACAGGTTGCCCAGATGTGTAGTGGAGGCCCCATCCCTGGAAACATTCAAGGTCAGCCTAGGTGGGGCTCTGAACAACCTGATCAAGCTAAAGATGTCCTTCCTCTTGCAGGGAGGTTGGACTAGATGACCTGTAAAGATCCCTTTCAATGCAAAGTATTCTGTGATTCTACTGTTTCACGGAAACATACAGCCAGGATTTAGTGATGTCCATCCCAGAATTGCTATGGCTTGGAATACAAAAGAATAGAATCCTTCAGGTTCAAAAAGACCCTTAAGACCATTGAGTCCAACTGTTAACCTAATGCTGCCAAGTCCATCGTTGGCTAGATAAAGAGAATATCGGTGAACATACGGGTACACTGCGAGTTGTTCAGCTGGTAGGGAAGTAAAACAAGGCACAAGGTGCTGGTCTGCCATTCATCTTTCTGATGTGGAATTACTGCCTGCCTTGGGCATATCACTCCTTCCCTTTTTCTTGGTAAAACTGCGACCTGCAGACCTGCTGCCAGGGAGCGCTGTTCGGATGAATAAGTCATAGAATCACAGAATCACTAGGTTGAAAAAGACTTTTGAGATCATCAAGTCCAACCACACCTGTCCACTACGAAATCATATCCCCAAGCACCTCATCTACCCGCCTTCTAAATACCTCCAGGGATGGTGACTCAACCACCATCCTGGGCAGCCTCTGCCAAGGCCTGAGAACCCTTCTGGTGAAGAAATTTGTCCTAATGTCCAAACTGAACCTCTTCTAGCGCAACTTGAGGCCATTGCCTCATCCTATCACCTGTCACTTGGGAGAAGAGACCAACACGCACCTTGCTACAACCTCCTTTCAGGCAGCTGTAGACAGTGATGAGGTCTCCCCTCACCCTCCTTTTCTCTAGGCTAAACAACCCGAGTTCCTTCAGCTGCTCCTTGTAAGACTTGTTCTCCAGCCCCTTCACCAGCTTTGTTATCCTTCTCTGGACACGCTCCAGAACCTCAACATCTTACTTGTAGTGAGGGGCCCAAAACTGAACACAGCATTCAAGGTGCGGCCTCACAAACGTCGATTACAGGGCCTCAATTGCTTCCCTGGTCCTGCTGGCCACGCTGTTTCTGATACAAGCTAAGATGCTATTGGCCTTCTTGGCCCCTTGGGCCACTGCCGGCTATGTTTAGTCACTGTCAACCAACACTCCCAGGTCTTTCTCTGCCAGGCAGCTTTCCAGCCACTCTTCCACAACCCTGTAGCGCTGCACGGGGTTGTTGTGTCCCTAGTGCAGGACTCAGCACTTGGCCTTGTTGAATCTCATCCTGTTGGTCTCAGTCCATCAATCCAGCCTGTTGAGATCCCTCTGTAGAGCCTCCCTACCCTCAAGAAGATCAACTCTTCCTCCCAGGTCAGTGTCATCCATGAACTTATGATAAGTACATTCAATCCCCTCATCCAGGTGATTGATAGAGGTATCGAATAGAACTGGACCCAGCATTGAGCCCTGGGGACACCACTTGTGACCGGCCTCCAGCTGGATTTCACCCCATTTACCACCACTCTTTGGGACGGCCATCCAGCCAGCTTCTACCCAGCAGTTTTGTGCCTGTCCAGGCCAGTGGCAGCGCGTTTCTCGAGCAGAATGCTGTGAGAAACCATGTCAAAGGCTTTCCTGAAGCCCAGGTGCACCAACCATAGCCTGTCCCTCATCCACCAAGCAGGTCACCTTGTCACAGAGGGTGATCAGGCCAGTTTGGCAGCCCTTGCCTGTCCCACTGTCACATCCCCACGCTCAGCGTGCCTGTTCCCTGGTGTCCGGCTGCCTCTGCCGGCCTCGCCCCAACCCTGCATCAAAAGACCTGTGGCCAGCAGGGCGAGGGAGGCGATTCTGCCCCTCTGTTCCTCTCTTGTGAGACCTCAACTAGGGTATTGTGTCCAGTTCTGGAATCCTCAGTGTAAGAAGGATATAGAAGTATTGGTAGGGGTTCAGAGGAGGCTACAAAGATGATCAGAGGGCTGGAGCACCTTCCCAATGAGGACAGGCTGGCAGAGCTGGGGTTGTTCAGCTTGGAGAAGACTCTGAGGAGATCTTATAGTGACCTTCCAGTACCTGAAAGAGGCTACAGGAAAGCTGGAGAGGGACTATTCATAAAGGCTTGTGGTGATAGGACGAGGGGGAACGGGTATAAACTGGAGAGTGGCAGATTTCTACTAGACATTAGGAAGAATTTCTTCCCTATGAGAGTGGTGAGACACTGGCCCAGGTTGCCGAGGGAGGCTGTGGCTGCCCCGTCCCTGGGGGTGTTCAGGGCCGGGTTGCACGGGCCCTCGGGCAGCCTGACCCAGCGGGATGTCCCAGCCCGCGGCCGGGGGTGGGAACCGGCCGCTCTCTGGGGTCCCTCCCGCGGCCGCGCCGCGCCCAGCCCCTCAGCCGGGCTCCCCCGGGCGGGGCGCGCTGCGCTGCGGCGCCCCCTGGCGGCGCGCGGGCGGTCACGTGGCCGCGGCGCCGAGCCCGGCCGGCAGCCGTCGCGGCAGCGCGGGGAGCGGCGGGGCGGGGGGGGGGCGCGGCGGAGGAGCCGAGCGCGGGCGGGAGCGGCCATGGCGGGGCCCCGCTGAAGGAGGGCGGCGAAGGAGGAGGAGAGGAGAGGGAGAAACCTCCGCGTTCCCTCCCTCCGCGCCCCGGCCTATCCCCCCCCGCCCCAGCGCTGCATGCCCGGCTGAGACCGCGGGGAGGACCCAGCCACCCGCGCGGCCCCGCCGCCTTCCCTTCTCGCCGTGCGGACAAAGGGGGAGCGCCCGTCCCCGCCGCGCGAGCATGGCGGACCGCAGCCTGGAGAGCGTGTCCCTGCCCCTGGAGGTGCGGGCCCGCCTGGCCGAGCTGGAGCTGGAGCTCTCCGAAGGTAAAAAAGGGGCGGCGGGAGCGGAGCGGGATGCGGCGGCGGCGGCTCCCGGCGCGCCGCCCATCGCGGTGTCCCCGCGGTGTCCCCTCGGTGTCCCCTCGCCCCGCGGTGTCCCCTCGGTGTCCCCTCGCCCCTCGGGCGGGCGGTGTTTTGTTCTACCTGCGAGGGGCGCGGGCAGACGGGAGGAGCGGGGGGGGGGGCTCCCCGGGGCTGCCTCGGAGGGGCTCCTGCCCTGCCGGGGAAACGCAGCTTCGCCGAAATCTGCTAGGTAGCCGCAAAAAAAACCAACCCAAACAACCTCTCTTGGACCGTGGTTCACCAAGTCCGCACGATGTGCGTGTGGCTCGCGGGCGAATACCCCGCGATGAGGTCGTTTTGGACAATACCGGTTAGGTCGCGTAAAGAAAACCTATTTATTTATTTATTTATTTATTTATTTATTGCGGGGTTTTTAAAATATATATCTATATATCTGTAATTGTAAGCTTGCGGTGGTTTTCCTGGCGTGGCTGCCCGCGATGCTCCGGCGGTGCCCGGCTGGAGGCTCCCCTGCCGCTGGCTGTTGCCGGGGCCGCAGGACGAACCGGAGCCCCATCCCTCCTCGCCCCATCCCTCCTCTCCCCAGCCTGGCTCCGGCTTCTCCTCTCCATGTGGCTGGGAACGGGGGGCAGGCAGCGGCCAGAGCCTGTCGGGATCGCTCGGTGGTGGGGATTGAGCGCCCCGAGTGCCATCGGTCTTGGAGACGGTTTTAGTGTATCAGATGTAATCCGCTCCTCCCAGAGGAAGAGAGTATTTTTATATACTGATGCTAGGGTTGGCTCTTTCTTGAAGCGCAAATCTATCAGCTAACCCCTCTTTTTAATAAAAAAACCCCCAAATATCGGGGTTCGTTCACCACCGAGAGGCTGCAGCATTTAACAGAAGGGGTAAATGACCCAGCGTATCCCGAATTAATGATTGGAAGTGGTCGATGTATTGAGCTGTCTGTCTTTCAGTCTTTTTGTAACGGTTTGTAAGGGCTCCAAGCCAGAAAGTAAAATGCGCTCGAGCCAGTTTCATCAGCAGGGAGGAGCTGATGTTGACATTGTATTTTCCTTTTAACGCTTTGAGGGTGAAGAGGAGAATGAGCTACTGGGATTTCGTGTGGCTCTCGTTTCTGTGCCAGCCCCTCCCCGAGGGTGCCCTGAAAACCTGAAATAAGAGGAGTTAAATATGATATTGCCTTTCTGTAATGCCCTGCCCATGGTTTGGCCCTTATCTGTGGTAGTGAGGGTGGGAGGAAGGACTGTTTATACAGTAGTATACATAACGTTCTCGTTTTATGGAGAAAATGCTTCTTGGTGTGTATCACATCATTGTGTACACACCAGTTGAGATACTAATTAAACCAGCTGTTAATAAATGCTCGTAGAAGACCAAATGGCCAGGGACCTTCAATACAAAATATGCAAATTCCCTGTATTAAAGTTGTAATACAGTTTTATGGTGCAGTTTCTGTGGCTGTAAGCATAATCCAAGAAGGCTCTGAGGAAGTGGGACGTGGTTTGCAATTGAACATCTGTATCTGCACTGCTGTAACTTCCCTGCCGCTAGAGCTGGAATGAATTTAGCCCACTGACAATATCTTTCCTTCTGTCTCTGCCGCTGATATTACACCAGGCAGACGGGATGGCTCATGTTTTCTGACTGTGGCAGCCTGAACAAAGATTGGTTGGAAATGGAAGGCAGGTGGAGCAAGGGTCGTTTTCCTGGTTTCGTTGTCTTCCACAAAGCTGCTCTTAGTGTCATCGTAGTCAAATACATAACAGTGCTCAATGCCTGAGAAAATGAAATAATTCATTGCTTGAAGCCCCTAGCTTTAGGCACCTGTGTTGCAGCTCTTGGTCTGTTCCCAAAACTAATCCCTACAGGTAATGGGATCAGTTGCTGATTTGATTGTTCTCTAGAAGACTGGTCATGCTCTTGCCATGCTAACTCTGAGCTAAATGGTTTTCAGGGCAACTTTGTCTCTTTACTCCCTGAATGTGTAGCACCTCAAGTGTCTTCTTAGCATGGCCATTATGAGCCAGTCCACTGGCTTCAGCAGAGTACATTCACTGTGATACTCTTGAGCATGTACTTAAATATTCAAAAGGCTCAGGTTTTACCCTGTGTTGTGCTCATGACTTGTTAGGGTGTCTCTGCTGCCTTTGTGAAGCAGGAAACTGATGAAGGCAACAAACAGGCAACTGCCGGGTGTCATTGATAACATTGGGAGCAGAGTAGCTGCTGTAAATTATGCCCCTTTTTAAATTTAAAGTGCTTTCCTGAGTCAGACTTGCCAGGAAAATGTTGGGTTGTTTTTTTTTTTCCAAGTGCTGTGTGCCTGAAATGGTTGCTTTATTGTTTGTGAGCTTGAGTTTTTCAGTTCTGATGCTGCTGAATGTTGTTGGTTTTGAATTGCTGCTGCTTGTACCCAAGCAACCTGATTCTCCAGCGTCAAAACCTGTAATGGACAGTGCAGCCTTAGGAACAGCTTCTGAAAGAAAGCTGTTGCTTTGTGGAGAAGAGAGGGGAGCACCAGCAGGATGACTGCAAGATCCTTTCTCGGCTGTGAGCTAAAGCTGTCTCCCTCCAAGCTCTTGGAAGTGTCTTGTGTGTTAGTGCAGGTTCTACCCATGCAGTGCATCTCGAAACCTAACATAAATTAGCTGGTGTGACAGTGTGACCAGGCTGCTGGTTACTGTGTCGCTTGCACAGCGGGCAGTGTGCAGATGTTATAATTACAGTCTTCACCGGTAGTCATCATACATTGAAATTTTGCCATGGTGTTTCCCTCCCTCCTTATAGCCAAATGCCAAGTTCCTTGTTTAGCTGTGCACTAGGCATAGCCTCACTTGCAGCAAAGGTGCTGGTGGGATGACCTCAGAGGTGACTGCTGGACAGGTAGCACGTGCTTTTAATAGATGTTGGGGGAAGTGCCTTTTTCTGCACTGCTCATTGGTTGAGAGGGAGGGGCAGTTAGTCAGGTGTTTACTTGGTGCTCTGCTACCTGTGGCAGTCCTAACCTTGGTTATTGTGGGCAAGCCACACGCTTTCTACCTCCCCTTTGTTGTGGTTGGAATGGGCTTTTTTGTTTCAAACATTGTTATTTAAAAGGTACTATGGATGCAAATTAGGGTAACTATTTTAGATTTCATTAGTGCCATTATTATGATTTAGAAGGTGAGGATCAGTCAGAGTCAGACAGGCTTACCAGCCTCCTTCACGTCTGCCCCACACAGGGATTGAGTGATGGAGGTGGCCTACCTAACTCTCTGGCGAGTGCTGAGAATGACTTTCATGTTGCTGGGTTGGCATGTAATTTAACGTTTAGCTTAAGGCGTCAGTGGCACAATCCTTGGCGATGTTTTCACCTCAAAATGCTGCTGTGTTTCTTAGAACATAGGGGCATGTTAGCGGTTTAAATTTCATGAGTATTAGAAGTTATGAAATCATCCTTATCTCACCAGATATTTTGAAGACGTTTGTTTTGCTGTGTTTGAGTGAATGTGCTTGATGCTGGCATATTACATGCACGTTCTTTCACACTATGTAGTGGTTTCCACCAAGGATACTAAGGCTTGCATTGCTCAAAACTGTAGCCCTTCTAGGCTGATGCAATCAATGTGTCACTCTGCAGTAGTTGTTCTTTAGGGCTGCTTAGAATTTTACGATGCTTTAGTTTTCTAACGATGTATAAAATTGTACTGGGTGGAAATAGATGAATCATCTTGTTTTTTAGAATAGCTTGAGGGTTGTTAACTGAAGAACTGAAGATCTGATTTAATAAAACCAGGAGTCCTGAAATGTGCTGTCTTATTAAAAAAATGTAATTCTACAACCCCTCCATTCTTAAAAACACTTAAGAATTTAAAGAAGAAAGGCCTCCCCAAATACTTTCCTCATTTTCCCCTCAAGTTAAGGGTGTACAAGGTTATATTGCTGTTCAAATTACTTCCTGAACTACAGTTAATTGGGAAAAGATGCTCTGTAACTATTCCAGTATTTTATCCAAGAGTCAAATAATGAGCAGAAACACTGAGAGAACCACAGATGCCACATGGAAAATGTGAAACCCGTCCTGTTCAGAAACTGTTTTCTCTGTGTTCCATAGTATACTTCCAGTTCTCTTCCATTTTAAACGTATGAGGTATGGCAGGTTTCTTTTTTGAGTCTGAACTTTTCTCCTAAGAGCAGATCTTTAATGATTGGTTACTTATTCCCAAAGGCACTGGATGTGCACTCAGCTAATTAATTTGGTCCTCAACTTTTGTTGTATCGATTAGTGCGATTATATTTGGTATAATTGTTTGCATTGGTTGAGCCACTGTCTGGCAAGGTTACTTATTTTATTAGGTATCAGCTCTGTCTTTTGTTGTCTGCATGTAATCACTGGGTTGGGGCCAGAGAACTGTAGCTAGCTCCTTCAGTTATTATTTCTCCATAACATTTGCTAGCTGGCTCTTCACCTGCGGAGAGGTTTCAAAGTGTGAAAATTTCAATAACCACCACACTTCTGTGATTTGGGACATAAAGTCATCCTTTTAATTCACTCCTTGAGAGAGAGTGCTCTGCTTAGCAAGTGGATATCACCTGTGCAATGACAAAGTGTTAATACTGTCTGAGTTTAGGTGAGAAATGAACTACGAAATTCAATACTCGCATTTGTTTCTTGTTGTTTTTTTGAACCATTAGGGTGCAGTTGACTCATGTTTTCAGTTTTTTTCTGGCAAAGGGAGGACTCATTTACTCAAAATACACGAAACTGAAATTTTCACAAGATATAAGGCTTTAAGGAAGTATAGCAAATACCATGGGAATTGTGATAAAACCAGTAATACTGGCAACAGAAACTTTTCTTTGTTCTTAAGATGAAGCTCCTCTCATCAGTTGTTTTGTTTTTTGGATGGTGCTCAAGTTGGAAAGGGACAACAACTCACTTGTTTTAGAAACAGGTTATGTTCACTCATGAGTGAATTAATGCAAAAATAAGCCTAAATCCAAATAACCGTTTGCATTTTAGGGCACTGGCATTTGAAGTATTTTTTTAAATACCTACCTACTTCACTTTGCTGCGCTAGCTGGACTTAAGGGCTTTTAATGGGTGGTGTTGTGTGGAAAGGATTCTGTGTTTCTCATTTAGTTGAATTGCATTGGAATGCCTTATAAAATCACCTATGCAAATCTCCAGGATGTTCCCAGAACAGCTGTCCCGAAGGCATGCTGTAAATATACTTTTATTGCCAGCTGATGCTGAGCAGCATTGGTGCCCAAGGGTTACACTTAGTAGATCATTCAGATGATCTGTGCTGTATTACACAACAGACGTACTCGAAAAACTTTTCCCAAGGACGTGTGAAAATTGCCAATGGGGTGTCAGTTTTATAAGCAAAACAGGCAGTGAGCGATTTATTTATCATGAGAACACGCATTGTAAGGAGCTGCCCTTTGCTGCTTCGGGGTGTGTGTGCGTGGTTGTGCTGCACACTTCAGGGAGCCAAAGCCAGCACTGCTTCCCCTTGCCAAGACAACAGCCTGACAGACGTACACCTGTGAGTCAATGTGCTGCTTTTCTCTGGCAGGGCATTGACCTGCCTTTGTTAATCCATTAGAAGGGGAATGCTTTCATTGTCTTTAGCAAACTAAATATCCTTTGGTATTGAAGGAATTCAGGTTTACACCTTTTCCCTTTGTGTTTAATTTTTCTCAGGGAAAATATTTTTATGCTGTATAAAAGGCAGATAAAATAAACTAATTGTTGATTCAGGATTTGGATTGGGAGCAGCAGAAAGATCAATGTTTCTCTGAAGGGACATCAATAGACTCCTTTACGTTTTCATAGCTCAGAATGGATGTTTGTGGTGTGGTACAGAAAATCCTAAATGTATCATAGGTCTTATATACTTAAAAATGCATTGACTGCATTTTGATTTTTTAAGAGGCTATTTGTATAACACGTCAAACAGGCTATATAATTTTTTAAAAATAACTGCTTTAATTCCCCAGCAACTGTCAGACAAGATGACTCACTGCAGTATAAGAATTCACCACAGCACATCACAGATGTGACACAAACTCTTAATCCGTGTAAAATTATTCATGTATATTCCCCTACCTTCCCGGTGGGTGAGCTTCATTTTTCCAAACTCCTGATGATCCCATTTTGCCTTCTTTCCTCCCCCGCCTCCTTTTTTTCCCTTCCTTCTTGAGAACCTCTTTGCAGTCAGAGGCTCCAGCTGCAGGGTCTGCATGCAGCAGGCTTTTCTTGGCTTCTTGAGAGCCTTTCTTGATTGTTAATAATGGCCCCTGATATTCTCTCTTTGACTGTGGTGGCGGTGGTGGCATTCCCAAAACATGCTTGCTCTCTGCAGGGTTATTTCTGGTCTTTCCTTGTGTTGCTAGGATAAAGATACACTGGAACTGGTTTCATTTAGCTCCACTTGGTGGAATGTATCAGGAATTTGCTCATTTTAGGCCTGTGTTAATCAAGCAAGTTTTTTTTTATTTTATTTTTTTTAATTTCAGTAATATTAGCTAGGACTTCTAATTGCTAGCCCCAGTATTATTTGTTGCTAGGACTAAATATCACTTGAAAACATGTATAAAACATGTTGAGGACATCATGATCACCTTAAATAAAAAGGTAAGTATAGGAACAGGAATACTCAAAGCTGTTGAGCTTGGGAAGACCATGGTGTGATGGCTTTGGCTGGTGCCTCTGGCTTCAGAAGAGGAGGCTTCTGCCCTAAAGCCATGTGAAATCCTACCAGAGCAGCATGTCCATGTCTCTTCTGGGGTGGATGAATGCCTGCCAGGGTGCTTTTTGTACCTTTTCTGAGAACAGAGTTGGTTGCTGATTCTTGGCAGTTTGGTAGACATAGTCTCTTTGGCGCATAAACTGCAGTGCTTAGAGCAGTGTTACGAGCTGGGGTGTCGATAATTGTCACATTATTTTACAGCAGATGTTAGCATTGAAAAGTGTATGATGTCTTGTTTCAACGACGTTTTTTAAGAATATTGCGTTAAATGGATAGATGACTAGAGAAAGAAAGAATTCTTAGAAAGTATCTTGATAACCTGGAAGTGGAGGAGGTGTTCCCTATGACTTTTGCAGGGGCTGTTTGATTTACAGAGACTGAGCTCAAGCCCTTCTTTTAGGATGCTTGTGGTGATGTTTGTTTTAATATGTACAGTTGGGTCTACAGAGTGGTGGCAGTTGAAGGAAGGAATTCTTCAAATATTGTCTGCTTATTATGCTTATCATTAAATAAAAATGGATATTAGGACCTGTGTTTGGTCCTGTTGCTCTCTGGATCCAGAAATCACACCTCTATGACAGCTGTAATTTCTTCATTTGAATCTTGGCTTGATCTGTATGTAATATTGAAATATTATATCGAAGAAAGATCCTGTAAGGCTGGTCTGGCAGGAGCTGTTCAGAAGCCAGGAAAATGTTTCTTAACGAACTCTGCGACAAGTACTGAAGTGTAAGTAATGGAGCCTGCTGTTTCACTGGTGGGCTGGTGGTTGAAGATCTGTCTAGACTTTTGGTTGGCTTAGAGACTCAAACAATGTGTACTGACATTCTTTTTCCTAGAGTGTGTATGTCCATGTGTCCAAAAAACCAGCCTTGCAAAATAAAGAGGCCCTAGCAACAATCCCTTCATGCAAAGCAGGCCTGGACTATCCCTTCTGTGTGGCCTCTCCAGAGACAGTAACTTGCTATTAGTAAGATGATTACAGGGTTATTGCATCTATTACCATTTAGTGAGAAAATAGACAAAATTGGTCTTTAGGATTCTAGTATCTTATTACAGAACAGTTTTTAAATTGTACAGAAAGCTTCCTTCTGAAATCTCTGTACTCTATGACTACAGTCTCATACAGCTACATGCCTCAAGGTCGAACCAAATAATGAAACTTCGGGGGTTTTTTTTGAGGGGATACCCTTAGTCATACTAACTCATATTTTTCAATGTTATAATTGCAAGGAGAATGAGCAAAATGAAGAAATCTGCATGCCATGCCTCTCTTATTTTTGTTGAAAGAAAAGTTATTCATATAAAATGGTAGTATTTTTGATAAACGCCTGAACAAATAAAATGATGGCATTGTTGTGACATGCGAACAGTCCAACTTTGGTAAAGAATCTTAAAATGGAAATTGTGTTTCAAATGCTAGACTTGTCTGACAGATGCCTGGGGATGAACAAACAACAGTTATCTAGTGAAACAGCAAAATGCAGAAATGTCCCTGTTCTTTCCTGGATGATGCCAATGGCAGACTCCTCTGCTGCATTGGCTGGAAGAGCCCAGTTTTGTTTGCCATATTTTTCAGTCTAGAAGAAATTGAATACATTGTTTAGAAGATGATATAAGTTTTTCTAAGTATTGTGAAGCGAGGAGTTAAGTTTTTTTTAGGAAAAAATGAAAAAATATTCTTGGACTATGGAGTGATTTTTACTTCTAAGAGAGAAAATAACAGATTGGCAATACTTTTAATTGGCTCTACTTTTAATCAGTTCCACGCTGTTATGGAGAAACTTGGTTTGTTGTGTTGAGCAACAACAATGGGACTAGTGGGAATTAATTTTTTTTTAATGATGATGAAAAACACGTCTTGATTTTTTAGCTTATGAATTCTGTGCTGCTGAGGCATTTGACACATTCCAGTCACAAGGTTTTATCTGTCTCTCTTACAAATGCTGACTTTAGTCATGCAAGCAACCAGACCACAGACTTGAGGGAATTTGGCAAAATAATTCAGAAAAGATCCCGCAGAGTGACCAAAAGTAGAGACATGGACCTTGGGGATTGAAGTAGTCCTAATAAACATTGTTAAGCAGGAGAAAGTTAGGGAGTTGGCAAACTTGGTATTGGGGAAGGAGGAATACTTCTCATACTGTAAAGTTAGTGCAGTGTTGGCAGTCATGAGAAAACATGAGAAAATCCAACTCCTAGGAATGAAAATTGGGCAAATTCAGATTGGAGATAAAACAGGAAATTTTAATAAGGCTAGATAAGCACTGAAACATTTGCACAGAAAAGAAGACTCAACAGCTTTCTAAAAAAGAAATCTACCCACTACTAGACTTGAAAGAAGGCTCCTTTTTAAGAAATACTGGATGTAAGAAGTTTGTGTATGTAGATAGAGGTGTAAACCACTGAATCCATCCTTGACCAGCAATGTACCAGTTTAAGTGTGGTTAAGCACTTTTGTAGTGGCATTTTATAAATGTTTTAATTCAGTGTTATGATATATATTTTTCTTGTAACTTCAGAAACACTACATCAGATGAGGATTTAAGGTTTAGTATGTTTTCAGTAGTTTACTAGTGATGACATTTACTTGCTGTAGTAATTTGTTTTAAATCAATATTGAACACTGTAAGGATGTGCATACAGTACAGTTTTGAGAGGATATCAAATGCAGCTGCTCTGATAATACTTGCTTAAATACTGACTACTCATATATTTACCTGTACCTCAGGGGACTTCTTGATACGCATGAAGTAGCAGTCCAATAACATTTCTAAAATCTCGCTTAAAATTTATTATATGTAGCTTGATCATTGAATTTTACATAAAGGTGTTGTCCTTCTTAATCATTTAGATAAAAAATAAGAAAGCACTCACTGCCTCTGAAGATTAATCCTTTCTACATCTTACTCCCTGATGTTTCAGGGGATGAGGTTTGTACTCAACAATAAAAGGAGTCGCAGTAAGACAGCTAGTGCATTTTCCTGCTTTAGGCTTATATTTCCTTTTGGCTTTCATACAGTAGAAATGTATTGCAGTGTACATTTTTAGTTAGCAGATTTGTGAATATTGTTTCTTTCCTTCCCCTTTAGAATTTCTTGAATTTTTATTATTATTTGCAATTCCATATGTGATTTTAATGCACCCTGTATCCATGCCTTTTCAGTGTACGAAGTTGCAGCTAATGAGAATCCCCTTCCTACTTTGAAGGCAAACCAGTTCTCATTGGAAGGTTTTGTCGCTATGACTGCTTTGTTGCGCTGACATCTTTGCTTTTGCCTCACTGACCAGTCATGGTATCTTGGATTTGCTCTCTGCGATGTGGTGACAGGTGAAGTCAAAGTGTCATTGGAAGGTCTGGAAAAATTTTTGTTTATTGGTATCTTTGACCTCCAGGTGAGACCACTTCTGGAGCACAGTCAAACGTAGAGAGAACATATTCCTTTGTGGTGAGAGAAGTAAGGTATTCCCTTTTGCTTAGCCCAGACACTGTTTTACTTCTTGAACACAGTGGTGCCTTGGCCGGTATTGTCTTGCAGATGGTACTTATGAGAAGACAGGGGCTCCTGGCAAGCCTGATATTTCTTCTTCAGCTCAGCATCCTATCTGTTTTTTGTTCCACAAAGGATGCTGTGTGGATGAGCCAGGTGACTGGGGTCACCTTGTGGAAAACTGAAGAAGCTCTGTGAGGGATGCCTTGAGCCAGAAGTAGACCCAGTGATGTTAAGTTTCAGCTTTGACTGCTCCTCTGTGTAAAGACATTTGATAATTTCGGGTAACCTAGTCCTTAACAGTTTTCCCTCCATATAGTTTCTCATCAGCACAGGTTTTTCTGTCCTTCTGGGAGGTGCTTGGGCTGGTTCATGCACCAGCTCTTTGAACTACGGAAGAAATGTTCTGGGCTCTTTTCTGTTCCAAAGATCATGTGAAGACCACAGCACCTCTGAAGCTTAAGGAACTCTTCTAAGAAAAAATTTTTCACAGAAAGGGTCATTGGGAACTGGAACAGGCTACCCAGGGAGGTGGTTGATTCACCTTCCCTGGAGGTGTTCAAGGGACGGGTGGACGAGGTGCTAAGGGGCATGGTGTGACCAGCAGGTCCAGGGAGGTTCTTCTCCCTCTGGACTCGGCACTGGTGAGACCGCTCCTTGAATCTTGTGTTCAGTTCTGGGCCCCTCACCACAAGGAGGATGTTGAGGCTCTGGAGCGAGTCCAGAGAAGAGCAACGAAGCTGGTGAAGGGGCTGGAGAACAAGTCTTGCAAGGAGTGACTGAGAGAGCTGGGGGTGTTTATCCTGGAGAAGAGGAGGCTGAGGGGAGACCTCATTGCTCTCTACAACTACCTGAAAGGAGGTTGTGGAGAGGAGGGAGCTGGGCTCTTCTCCCAAGTTACAGGGGACAGGACAAGAGGGAATGGCCTCAAGCTCCACCAGGGGAGGTTCAGGCTTGACATCAGAAAAAAAATTTCACAGAAAGGGTCATTGGGCACTGGCAGAGGCTGCCCAGGGAGGGGCTTGAGTCACCTTCCCTGGAGGTGTTTAAGGGATGGGTGGATGAGGTCTGAGGGACATGGTTTAGTGATTGATGGGAATGGTTGGACTCGATGAACCAGTGGGTCCTTTCCAGCCTAGTGATTCTGTGATTCTATGATTCTATGATGCTATGATAGGAATGGTTGGACTCGATGATCCGGTGGGTCTCTTCCAACCTGGTTATTCTATGATTGTATGATTCTTCAGTCTGAAGTCTTGTTATTGTATAGTGCTGTTTGCCATCCCGAGGTGGTGGTCTGGCTTTTGCTGGACTGCAAATCGCTTTTCTGTGTATTTTGTTAGGAAAATATCACCCGCGCTGTTAGGTCTATTAAACATTATTCAAAATGTCAAATTGCATATCTACGTGTGTTGCTTCAGATGCACTTTGGCTGTTCATGATGGTAATTGGTTACTTCTGGTAAATAATAAATGTAGTTTCAGATTTAACTTCCTTTATGAGCCATTCTGCTTCAGGATATACTAGAAATAACTCCAGGCCTCATCTGCCAGCTTGTTCCTCTGTACTTTTTTAGGACTGAAACAAATTGAGTATCTAGGACTAACTTAGATTGAAATTGGGAAGAAGGAAGCCAACTCTTCTCTAGAGTCTTTTTTTTTTTTTTTTTTTAACACGAACAGCTTCATGAGCTGAGTTTTACAGTCTCTTTACTTCTGTCATAAATCCGCTCTAACTCAGATGCCCAAAGAAGTCTCCCCTGACTTCTCCCTGGATACAAGGTTGTTTTGCTACTGGGGGCCTTGTGAAAGTAATAGTTTGAAAATGGTAGCTGGTAAATGCTACCTAAATGTCTTCTGTAAATAATAAATGTTGTATATGGTTCTTGATCAAAAATTGTTTACTTGAGTATGTTAGGAGGGAGAGCTTAAAGCACCTAAGTAACCATATCCTTCTGAAATACTGAAGCACCTGGTTTTGTCCAGGTTCCTTTTGAAAATATTGCCTGATTGTTATGACAGACTGGGTCACCCCCTCAATGGTTTCTGCATTCCACCCTGGAGCCCAGCATGTATGATGAAACAGCCGCACCTCCCGGAATTGGGCTCCTATGAGTGTACAGGAGGGGTTACAATATTACAATAGGAATTGCAGTCAAGGGGGTGATTGAAGATCCCCAAAATAGAAGTATGGGAGTAGTCTCAGTGAAAAAGATGAAGTTTCATTTTCAGGGGCTTGTATAAAGGAGTATAAGTTTTGCCTAAATATATTCTTGTATTTATTTTTTCACTCGTCCAGTTCACCTAAAAATAAATGGCAAAAGCTGCGTTGGCATTAGGACTGTACATCAGGATGTACTTCCACTCAAAGTTATGTCTTTGAATAGTCAGAAACAATCTGTGATACTCAAGGATCTAGGCCAGGGAGTATGGAAGAAAGAAAAAGATAATTTTTCTTTATGTCTAGTAATTTCTGGTACTAAGAGAACACCAGAGCAAGCCTTTACATATACAGAGCAGCAGTCCAAGATGTCCTCCCAGTGGAAAGATATGGAGCCTGTTCAGAACTAGGAAACCAGTCCATATTTAGAGAAGTTGATACCAGTTTGCTGGCAGCAAACTGATCACAAAAGCTCTGTAGCATTTCTAGTCCTCTTAGAAAAGTAACACGTATTTTCTGTCACCTCTTCTTATCAGACAGAAAAAGAGAAAGCCAGCATGTGTTCCTTTTGATTTCATTTTTCCCTTCTCCTCACCTCTCTGTTTTTCCCATTGTTTCATTGTAAACTGACCTTCGGGGCTTCTCTCCAAAGGCATCTGGCCCTGGTACAGAAAGTCAGGGTCAGTCCACCATCCTGCCCCATGTATTTCTGTTCCTTGGCCATCTGTCTTTCCACCAGTCCTCTTAAACAGCAGACTTGCATGCAGGTTCACAGTATAGATAATTCATGTGATGCCTTTGTTTGCAATAGCTTCTTTTTTTCACATGTAAGAGTCCTCATGAGACTAGTCCAGACCAACGTGCTGAAAATGGAAATCCCTTATTCTTAAACTGATTTAACTCCTGTCTTGGAGAAACAAACTTGTTAACTACTGAAACTCAAAGGCTCTGGGTACACTAGCTGAGTTATAGTGTATCTGCTAATCATGCTTGATGTTTGCTTTTTTGTTTGTTTTTGTTTACTTCTGCTTCATTGTGTTTGCTTAGAGCTAGATATTGGGATATTTTCCATGCACTGTGATGCATTTATGGAGAAACACACACTGTAAAATTCCTTGAAGTCTGATCTGGAGATAAGTCATGACATATACTTCCCATCTAAAAATGTGTTTCTTTTAATAATACCACCGTTCAATGTGTTTGGATTATGTTTTTTTAATTCACGTGAAATCCACACCAAACAATACAGCTTATAGAGCCTAAAATTATAAAGGAGCTACTTCTAAAAAGCCAGCAATGCTGTCTCCATGATGAAAGCCGTTTAAATTGTTCAGGCATAAAGCGTGAATTAAGAACTATATCTTCCTGTCATCCCTGCATATTTATGATACACCTGTTATATAAGCAGTGGTAAGTTCTGAAATTCCTACTGCCCTGTGCCGCCGTTAGCAGGGTGAAGAAAAACAAGATCGTTTGTCAGTTTAAGTCTTCTGAATCCAAAGTGGAGCCTTATCTGCCTACTACCAGAGAAAGATGCTGCTCGTGTTCAGCAGGGCAGTTTTTCTGTGACTGTCAGCGGCTGAATTACTGCTCTCAGTTCTATATAAAGAACCTGCTCCCACCCTGCCCCTCCCAATGCTGTCATTTAGCACAACGTGCAGCATGCAGTGTGGCTATAAAGCATCCCTGAAATACTGAAGTGTGCCTCCTTTCACACCTGTATATGGAAAAGAAGAAACAAATCAAGGGCTGCCTTCCTGGCTTGTATTAACTTTGCTGCTCTGTTGGGATTAGCACTAGGTGAGGTGGAATCGTGTTATCTGCACGTGTGTTAAAGCATGGCCCATATTTAGGGGAAGAGCTGGCGTTTGTGCAATTACTCTATCCCACACCTTTTCTCTGGTCAGTGACAGCATTCTGGCATTTTAGACTTTGGTGTTAATTTGAGTACCCACAGAGCACAACTCTCTTGGGAGTCCAACTTGCAACAACAGGACTGAGAGTGCTACACTATGTGGAATGAAGCTGGTTTTTCAAATTCCTATCTGCTGTCCCTGCTGCCGTGCTACTGTTTACAGGTGGGTCATGGTTCCACTGATGCCTGGGTTTACAAACAAACAAACCCAAAAGAAACAAGGAAACAAGAAGTGGAAGAAAATCTCGTGGGTTTTTTTTTCTTTTTTTTACCCTGAGGAAATTTCTTTTTGTAGTTTTTAAAAGTTGAATCAATTCAGCAATTTGCTGTGTAGTGCAGCTTCGTAAATCACTGCACCCTACTGAGAACAGAGATGTGAGCAGCGTGGATGGAGAACAGGATGGATGCATTGGGAAGGGTTGTATGTATGGAAACATCTTTGCACATCCCAGTACATTTCTCCTGGGATTTCACACTGTATGTGGTTCTTGGAATGATGAACTCTGCCTCTCCTGCAGTGTGTTCATACCTGCTCTCCGTGACTTCCCAACTGAGATCTTCCCTAACACCAAGTTTTTAAATTTTGGTTGTAATTATGCCATGAGCACATTAATGATAGTCAATAGAAATATGCAATGTGGGAGGTAAATCACAATGCATTAAACAGATACTTGTTTTTGATACTGTTTCACCTAAGATAATATTACTTATTTTTGTATGCAAAATGTGATAACGGCAGTAAATTTGCATCTTATGTAAATGATCTAGAATTGAAGCGTGGGTAAGGTTGCTTGTGATGATTTTAATACTGTCATTATGATCATCACTCAGGTATATGACTGTCAATTAAGCCAATTCCTAGGTTTTTTTCGTGTATGATAGAAGTATGTGCCTGATTATATCTGTGGCAAAGTAATCCCTTTGGTTCTGTTAGGAGCAGGGAAATGAACAGGACTGAATGGCTTTGAAAATCAGTTTGTTTGATTAATTATTAACACCAATTTTAGATACGAAAGTATCTTGAATGCTGATGAGATCTTTTCTTAATTTTATTGAAACCTGTTTTAAGAGTTGCATGCAGTTAAATATCACATTTTTTCAAATTTTCACGTCAGTAGTGCAATAATGAATCTTCCTGATTGAGCTGGAGAGCAGTCACCAGATACCTTGGCATTGTAGAACCACCCACAGTAAGAACTTCTTAAGAAAGCTGTTTGGTGGCTTGGTCCATGGCGGAATGTTTGGCCTCACGCTGTCAATTCTTTTCCAGCCACCAGGCTTTGTTTTCCTCTCTATAAAAAAAAGAAGCTGAGCTGTATTTTTTAGGTGTGAATGCAGATTTTAAATATGGAAGAACTTTCATATCCACATCATCTCCTGACTGTTAAGTGAGCAGCTAGACACAGCTTTTGCAAAAGGAAGTTTTGTAGAGTATGGTCCCAATTCAGCAAAGCATTTTAAGGATGTGCTTCGGTCTCATTGATATTGCCAGCTTCAGCTAAGCCAAACTGTCACACATGAAGTGAGCATATCGCATATCTGTCTCCAGCATAGAAAAAGCAAATCTTTGGCATTTTCATTGCTTGCTTAAATAGATTTAGTATTAATCAAGGGACCGACAGTCTTTCATTGGGATTACCATGTGAAAGGTTAGGAATCTTAAAAGCATTGGTTTTTTATTGAATGATGCTCTACTATATATTTAACATTTGAAGTCATTAAATGAAGAACAGCAGAACTGCCCATATCCGATTCTCATTTTGTATGATCTTTCTGTGCTTTCAAATTTTTAGATTTGAAAGATTTTGGGTGATGACATTCTTCATTTCTATAAAATGAGATTAGAGGTCTCAAATGTCAATTGCTTCTGTACCACAGCCTCAGAAATAGAGTTATCACCCATATTCTGTCTGAAGAAGTGCATTTAGTTGCCTTCAGGGTAAAGACAGTGATTGCAGGTGTCATGATGGCAACATTGGATGCCAAGACCTGAAATCAGGTTGATGCAAGTAAGTAAAAATCCTGTGCTGCAGGGTGCAGTGGTAACCCCTGTTCTCAGGTGGGAGGAGAGGAAAGTGAGAAATCTAGTGATATTTTTGAGAATCTGCTTTAAAAATCAGACTAACCAGATAATGAGAGAATCTGTTTTTCCTTCCATGAGATAGTGCATGTCAGCAGAAGAATATGATATGCTAAATGTTTTGGTGAAGGTCAGGTTCAATATGCGTGCAGTGAGTTGTCAAAAGCTGTGTGTCACAGAGAGGGCTCTCCTGTCTGCAGCCCAAGGCGGGTCCTTGCCTTCAATATTCCTGCTGCCTTTGAGTGACAGTGAGGAATTGAAGGCTTACAGCAACTACCTTTCCTCCTAAATAAAGGCAGATCCAGGCACCCATTTTCTGGGAAACATTTGGAGTCTGTTTCACTTTGCTGCAAGGGAGGAAGACGGAAGAAACATGGAGAAAAAGCAAGGCTTGAGCCATTCTTTTTTTTTTTTTTTTTTTTTTCTTTCTCTAGTGTTACTGTAACAAAAATGGTTTATAGGCCAATTCTTGTCATCACCAGCCAAAACAAAAAATGCCTATCTACTGTTTTCCAGGGAAAATGAGGAACATGAGGGATGTAAATCTAACAAGGTAGTCTTTCAAAGACTGTATCCAAGCCATTCTTTTATGGGGAAGAAAAGCTAATTCTGTCTGTCTGTCTTTCTGTCTCTGTCTGTCTGTCTTTCTGTCTGTCTTTCTGTCTGTCTTTCTGTCTGTCTTTCTGTCTGTCTGTCTTTCTGTCTGTCTGTCTGTCTGTCTGTCTGTCTGTCTGTCTGTCTCAAAATGTCAAAGAAAGGGTGCGAGAGGCCCAGTGATGGGTATCTCCTTGTCCTCTCCACTGTATGGCAAAGACATGAACTGTATCAGTTTTAGGAATTTGATAGTATATTACTTTGATCAATATATGGAATGAAGGGTTCTGTTCTGGATCATGGGCCATTATTGTGACATGTTTTGCACTTGTATTTTCGTCTTCTTTTGCTATCTGTTGTGGTGTTTTCTTGAGTGTACCTGGGATCTACTGAGCTTGATCTGATGGTCACTGTTTTCCCATTGAGTTTGTTTTGCTTTGTTAATCTGTATGAAAACGTGGTTCCAAGGGGCTTGGTCCTCTTGTTATATTCTGCGTTTATGGTTGTTTACTCCTGCATTACTGTGTTTCCTAAGCTCTAAATAATGAAAGAACGTTTTGATTATTTGTGCCGTGATGGGAATGGTCTGCAAAGCCTGGTACAATATTCTCTTTTGTACCCACTGCTAGAGGGTGAGGAGGGCGAGAAGTTATTCTGTCACTGTGATGGAATAACTAATATTTAGGGATGAAAATGTGTTTGGACAAGGACTCTGTATTCCATTAGAGGCTAAATGTGACACATTAGAGAACCTAAAAATTTAGCCGTGGAAACATCTCTTGAGGCAATGATTTATTTTTGGTGATATTTAAGGAAGGAGCTTTTTAAATCGTAAAAATCAGTACACAGGCATCATTATTTTTACATGCAGAGAGTGTGTGTGTTGGCATATGTAAAGCTGTAAAGGAATATAAATGCAGAGAAGATGGGGAAAGAAAAACCTCACATGCTGACTCCTCAAGTGAACAAATCTTCCCACTTAAGGGAATGTTATGGGAAGCAGCAGCTCCCTTAGGGACAGGCATGTGCAAGTTACCCCATTCTGTCATGGATTTTTCCTCAGCTTTGTGGCTCTTTGTGCAAGCCCCTTCCCCACCACACTCCCAGTTCCTTAAATAGCTGCTGAGGTCAAGAAGGACAAGGGACAGATCTCTGTCACTAGGAGGCCTTCTGGATCACACCAGGGTATATTGAGGTTTATTGATGCTTGGTTTCAACTGTCTGGGACAAGAAGATAATTTTAATCCTATTGTATTTATCACTTCTCAGTAGTGTTTTGGCTTTTACACTGACTCACACCCTTTCTCATGAGCCACCAGTGCTTTTGTTGTGAAAAAGACTTAACAAATATCTTTATTCCAGTTAGTTTGTGATGCGTGTATTTCTACTCAGTCACATGAAACAAGCTATAGGCTGCTGTTGCTGAATTTACAACGATGTCTTTTGTCATGGAATAATTAACTGTAATAACCCATGGTACCTTAAAATACACAGTGAATAAAGTAAAAGTCTGCTGTGTATATCTTGAGACTTAGTTTAACACATTGTGCCTTTCCAATTGCAGTATCTGGTGATCTTTGTAGGGGCATCTTATTACAAAATGCTCTGGCTGCCACTGAACCAAATTTAAAACTGGAGCAAATTCAGACCCACATAATTGGTTGGGAAAATAATGAGAGAGGGAAGATCAGTGTGGCAGACAGAGACACAGACATACAGAAAGTCTTTGGATGGAAGTAAAAGGGCTTTGAAATCCAAAGCTTGCTCAAAGATTTCTCAGCAGCATTAGGCAGAATTGAGCTATAGGAGAGGGGAATGCAGCTTCTGAACAAGAGCGCTTCGTCTGTCCTCGGAGTAGTGGCTGAACATACACACTCAAACCTCCCTCCCTTGTCAGTGACAGAAGCAGTGTTTGCTTTTCAGAGCCTTAGCATTAGTATAACGGGCAGGAAAACTGCAGTGGTTTCACCATCTGAAGCAGTGGCTGCACCGACAGCAGCTTAATCTGGCCAAGACTAGTTCTCCTGAAATGTGTCAGGGTGAACCTGTGCCCTTGAAGTTATATCTCCAACCAAGATGTCAGTAAGTGCTCCAGCATATAAATAACGGCATATCAGTAGCTCAAGAAATGAAAAGTGATATTTTTTCTCTGTAATATTTCAAGGATTAATAAGTTTATAGCTCTCCTGTTTGAGTCTTCCTTTCAGATCAGAAGAAATTCATGTCTGTGCACACACGTGTTCTTCCAGTTGGTACTAGATGATCTTTAAGGTGTCTTCCAACCCAAACAATTCTGTGATAATATCCTGTGGATGAAGCCCTGTTCTTGTTAAATGACCATCCTTTCCTGTGCTGGGGGAAAACTGAAATTTGTTTCCAACCTGAAGTTCTCCAGTGGTGATTCATTCTCAGGTCTCAGAAAAGGCTCTTATGTTTCGGAAACTAATACTGTATATGGCTTCTAAAAAAAGTATTAGCTCTGGACTTGAAGTTGTGTGGTCTTGACAAACATAACGTTTATACAACTTAGTATATTGAAGTTGGACTCCATCATACTTTAAGAAATGGAATTGCTACTGTGGGAACACTGTGCTATCACTTAAAGCCAAGAAGAAGTACTTACATCTTTCTTTACAATCTATTGTAAAAGGCCATGGGGCATTTTATTGTGGGTTGTCCTGTGAAAAACTAACTGGACTGGAAATTGCAGTATGACATTCACATAGAAGAAATGTATATCATAATAGTGTCGTGAAGTTGCGCATCTATGGATCATATTACCTGCTTATGTTGGTATAAACATAGTTGCATTGGACATATGGGTTTTGTTATGGACTTAAGTCATATTGCAATCAATTAAACTAAAACACACAGGTAGAAGGGGGCATGATCTTTCCAGTATTGGTGTGGTATTGAGTTCTTCAGCCTCAAAGACTTTAACATCTGGAATAATTTTATTCATATTTTTAAAATAATCTAAGTAATATTTGTTTATAATATTGTAATACTGTAAACTGCAAGAGAAGTTCTAAAGAAGAAAAAAGCCTGAAGGTCCTTTAAATTTTTTATTTTACTGAACTAAATGCTTCTCCTTTTAAAGTTGGATAAATAGTGTCCTGGATGCAACTGTAACTTATTGAAAGTGCTCCTTTAATAGGTGTGAAGTGCAGTCTCTGAAATTCATGGTGCTTCTTACTCTCTCTTGCCCTTTTTTATGTCAGGAGAAGGCAATGAAGGAAAAACAGTAATAGTGTCCAGTGGACAACAGGAAATATACAGTGCTGGGACATTTTAGTGGTGAAGCAACAAGCATCTGGTTTTCAGCACCAAGGCTTGGTTTACCTTCAAGCATGTTCTCTTGTTCATATGGGAATCCCTCTGGGTGGCATTGCCCCCAGCTGCCTGCACCATTTCTGTGCTTGTGAGTGGAGCTGGGATAGCTGAGGATGTGTTCTCATGCCCAGCTGGACCACTGCTCAATTCTGTACATTCACCAATATTATGATGAACATGCTGGACTGTGAACTGGAGGACCTGGTGCCACATTTGCTGTGGGGACAGCAGCTTCTGTGGCTGCATTCAGAAGGAAATGGTGTCAGCTGAATGCCAGCAAGAATGAGAGCATGTCTGTGCAATTAACTTTACCAAAAAAGAAGCAGTAGGATTCAAAATGTTTAGGTTGATGTTCCAAGAGAGTTACTTGACTCTCCCACTCTGTTCATCAGGGATTTTAAAGCCCGTCTCTAGTTTAAATAGAATTTTGGGGGTTATTTTTCATGCTGGGTATTATACTGAAAAAAAAAATGGTTGATTTTTCACTGTTAATTATGGTAGTTTATCACAAACTTTTTTCATGGCTCAAACATTTGGTGTGCTTGTTGCTTCTAGAATTTCTCCTGTTAATAAACAAATCTCATTGGAGGTTGGAGCATACTGAAGAGGATGATGAAGGATAGTCCAGACCTCTGCAGGCAGCCAGTTTAGGTAAAATCTCAGTGTGTCCTGTTGTCTATTTTTAAATGAGAAAGATTAGTTTTGAAAATCAGGCAACAATTTGCCCAAACAGTATCTGTTTTCTGTTTCAGAGCTCAGGTTTGCCTGAGCTTCAGAAATGCAATATATACATAAATAATTCCTTGAGATGACTTTGTCCACAGTTTCTCACAGTTAATATTTAATATGTCAAATAAGAGTTCAACCAATCTGTTGTCTTTCCTACGCAGAATATGTTTTCGCTGTTATGTATTGTGAAAGTAGCAGCTGAAACCCAAAGACCTCATCTGTCAATAGTGGTACTGAAAGTCATCCGGGGCCAGCGATAATCCTCTGGTCCTGTGATTGAGTGGCCAGCCTGGCTCACATGCAGGTGTCTAAACCTTTTCCCAGCATATGGTTGTATTTGAACTGCCTGCTGTGAACAGTTAGTAATACATGCTATTCCCTGAACTGTCTCTGGGCATTATCTGGGACAGAACTGGCTGTCATGGGCCGAAACTGTGTCAGTGAAAGCACTAACTACCAAACAGAAGTGTGTATCCCTGCTTGATCCTGTGCTTTGGCCCAGTTCTGTTTCCTGAGTGTCTCAGCTGTGAATGAAGACCTTTGTTTTTAAGAAGATAGCATGACAGCATCCTCAAAACCGAGACTCTTCCCAGGGAGAAGAAAGTCAATGGAAGAATGCAAGCCAGTGTGAAGACTATCCCACAGCAGCCCCATGTGAGGCCTTTGCCATCACATGTGCCTTGCTTCCTTCCCAAGGGGTAAGTAGAGCACTCATGTTTCCTAGCATTTATGTTTAACAGAAGAATGGTGATCATGTGACCTTGCCTTGATTAGGAGGTTTCAGGTGTTGGTGTTCACAGCCTTTTTTGAAAGCAAAAGAGGGAACATCATATGGAGGATCACTGCAGACTCTGCTGAGTACTGCATGGTGCCTCTTCAGAGTTGGTGAGCTCCTAGCTGATGACTTGTCAAGAAGGTGGCCACTTGGCTTCCTTACGAGGAGAGGTCATCAGTGAGAAGCAGGAAGAGGAAAATAGAACTGACAGAAAAATATCTCCCAAATTGAAAGCATTTGTTTATAATTAGACATGCTAATAAAATATTTTTTTAACTTTTGATGTTCTGTATTTTGGTAATTTTTTTTCTCTTCATCTTTTTTCATGAGCTGATGTCATCATTGGATCTACCATGCAGTTTCAGAACTGTTGCTTTAGATTGCACCATAGTGTTAAAACTTCTCATTTTTTACCCAGAATATTTGTCATAGAACAGCAAGCAGATGACCCTTTTAAACCAAATGATGTCAGTTTTAGCTATGTAAACTGCAGAACCAAAAGCAAGCTGGATCAAGCTGTTTGTGACTTCAGTGGGTACTGTTTTTGTTAACTAAAATTTTTAGTTTGTATTTAATGTGGATATTTCCAAAGGCTTGGGAATATGGGGAGGGAGGGTGGGGTGTGGAAATGTATTAATTAAAATATGCTGTATCTTCTTATTGATTTTTATTTTCCATTTTCCCCCCTTGTCACGTCTCTAAAAATACATAAAAGTAGTCCCTTCAATCCATGCTCTTGCATGTTCTTGATGTAGTTTTCAATTTGATTAGGATTTAGGATATATTATTAAACCACAAGGACAGCTTATAGTAAAACTCAAGAGCCAGCCAGACACTTGTGTAGTTTGAAATTGTCATGTTGGAAAAAAATTACAAACACACAAACACAAAAGCTTAAGACAATTCAACTGCTGCAATACTGTTTTCAAAATACAAACCAACCCGGGGATTATTATAGTATGAAATAATAGGACAACACACAACTGAATACATGCTTGGAGTTGAAAAAAAAGTAGCAATTGTAACTGCAGATCCTTGGGCTTAATTTCGGAAACAAATAAATGCAGTGTATCTGAAGAAAAGACTGTTCTGCTGCATCCGTTCTTGCTGTTTTTTACATAAATCTAATTGTCGTGCTAATTTCAGAGAGTGGCAACAGAAATCCCATCATAGTGTCTCAGTGTTTTGAAGTCTAAACCTCTTTTGGTTTTGACTTTTCTCCAGTAGGGAAGTGAGCAGAGTGCAAAAACGTAATTTAGGAAGTTATTAAAGTGCTGTTCTAGATAGGGAGAGTTTCAATATTGAGGCGTAATACTTTCACCCCAGGCTATCGAAGTACCTCACCGATAGTGATGCGCAAACATTCTTTCAAATATACAGGTGTTTCTGTTATGTGGTGGCTTTTTGGTTGTTGTTGGGTTTTTTAAAAATTTATTTTATGAGACTGTCCACGTTCCTTACCTGGATATCAGACTGCTTGGATGTGTAGCTCTAAGAGAGTGCAGTTATGCTCAGAGAGGAGTTGACTCAGATGTGTGACTAACAATGTAGATTTGCCCTCTAGAAGATGTGAAGACTCATTTACAACTGTTCTAGATGAAATAGTCATAACCAGAGTGACTTCAGATTTGAGAATTCATTTATTATTGTCTTCTAATCCAAGAAGTAACAATATTAACTTTCATGGATATAAACAATATTTCTCTTGCCTTGTAACACTGATCCATTCTTGTGTCTTAGTTTGTGTCCCATCTTTTGCTAAAAGAAGTTAGGTACGCTGCCACTTTGCTTCAGAATAGCTGGAGTCCAGCTGTTGATGGCAAAGGGAATTTGTAATATCTGCAACTACTCTGCGACTGGCATTTTGACTTTTCGCTGTATTTTCAGTTAGACCAAAAAAGGAAGCAGCATAGATAGCCTTAGAAGCCAAGGTATCTCAAGAGATCTCCTGTGAGAGAGAGGGTATTACCGTGCCCCATTTCTTCTGTCCCTCAACTGTGATATGTTTCAAGAAAATACTTCATTATGAGCTTACATTCACCTATCATAAGGGCACTATTTAATGTTTTTAAAAGTTGTCTTTTATTAATGATAATTTTTCTTAATCAAAACATTTCTGTCACACCAGATGTGTTGGGCTCTGTTCACCACAGGGCAGGGTTTTGTCGGGGCCAGAGGGCTTTGAGGAGCATGTTCAGTGTTGCTATTTGCTTGTCTGTTTAGATTTATGGATCTTTTCTGTTTGTCTTAGTAAAAAGAAAAAAAAGCAGTGGAAAAGCATGCCTAGTTTCCATTCTTATCCCACATTTACATATATTTGCTGTATTGATGCTGCTCTATTTGCTCATGTTGGATCTCTACATAGAAGACTGTGGTTTTGGCTCTCATTCGTCTTCTAAATGGGCACCACTTAGTGCAACAATGTGCCTAATGGAGTCTAATTCTGTGATCTGTAGTTCTGGGGGTTTATTATTATTAATATGTGGTTTTGGATATTCTGGATATTTGTTTTTATGAATTGTTACAGTTTTTATTGTAAAATGATAAATAAAGTTGAAAATTAACCACAGTCTGCCAGGAACTCTTCTTTGTTGGTTTTGGTTGAGTGACAAACAAAACAGTCCTTAAGTGTGTCCCTGAATTTTCTTTTAATGTTCCCAGCGCTAGATAAGGTGGGGTTGCCTCTCACGCATTTTGGTGGTTTCATGCCACATCTGTGAATATCCTTGTTGCCACATCTGTTTCCATGAACTAGCAAAAATTTATTCCAGGTGTACAAAAAATACAAAATGTCTTTGAAGCAGTGGCACCTTTAACAGCAGTGTGTATCCTAGTGTTTGTATAGTGTTTCTCATTAATTCCTAGCAGTGTACCCACATGCATTTAAATGTGGAATAAAAATTGCAGGCATGGCTGTGATACTGGAGAAGCAAGTTAGTTAATTGGCCTTCAAATCCATAGAAACGATATGGTCAGATGACATAATCCCAGATCTCATTGTTAAATCACTTGCGTCTTGCAGAGGAATGTTCCTACCACGTGTTAATTTTCAGTGGACAGTGTTTCTTTTTGTGTATGAAATAGTGCATTGTGTTGTAGAAAACAGTACCACACAGTAGCAGCCCAGAAAGACAGATGGAAAAAAATTTTACCAACATTCATGTTTTTCGCACTCATTCTGGGCAACGTTATCTTCCATTGGGTTAGCTATATAAAGATCTGTTGTGACAAGATTTCATATCATCCCCTTCCTATTTCAGTACATCTTAAAAATCTTAATGGTGTTATAAATACCTTCTACCTTCTATGATACTATTTCCCCCTCCTATAAAGATTACTGCTTATGGCATATCCACAAAGTAAAGTTAGCTGTGTCCTATCTTTACTGACAGCCATAAGATTAAATGTCTGTGTTCTAACAGGTGGTGGTTTGGATGCAGAAGGTATCAAAGATATTCTTGAATTCTATGTAAGAGCACTTGCCTGCACCCCCAGCACTGATGTAAGAATTTCCATACCTGCTGCATCTGCTTGCTAATATTTTTAACTGCAAGTTTTAAAGGAATGATTCTTAAGCATTGAGCATTAGCCAGCATTCATTGGAGTTTCCTCTAAACCTTTACTAAAAGATGATTGACTTGTGGGAGGGGTGGATCTGCCTGTTTATCAGAAAAAAACATCATGCTGTTAAAGTTTCTAAGAGCAGACATGTCCATTTTATGAGTTTCATCTCAAAAAGACAACCTAGAAAGTAAAGGTGATTTGCACACTTTTGATGTTGTGTAGATTCTGCAAACAGTGGTTATAAGAGGTCCCCAATAGTTTTGGAGTCACCTGGCTGAGGCAGATCAGGAGAGTGATACCTTGGATGCATGACTGCACCTCTGAGGATAAACAGGGGTTGCTAAAGGCATGAGGATGTCCTGACATTGACTCTGGACCATTTGCCATGGCTTTCACTTGTGTCTCCTTTCTGTGAAAGCCTGCTGCTGTAGAAGCACACCTTGGCAATCCATGAAGAGAAGGTAGGTACACAGAAGCTGGAACGCCTGCTCTTGCTTGACATCTTACATGGGGTATTGGAAGTGATGGAGTGTCCTTCCTTGGAGGTGTTCAAAAAGTGTGTAGACGTGGCACTTTGGGATATCCCAGCATGGAGGTGCTGGGCTAATGGTTGGACTTGTTGATCTTAGAGGTCTTTTCTAATCTCCATGGTTGGCAGGGACATCTTCCAGTAGATCAGGTTGCTCAAAGCCTCATCAAACCTGACAGTGAGGTGCTTCTTAGGCAAACTACTCCTAAGTAGATAGAACATAAATGTCTGTTTTCAGTATTACTGTAAAAATGTTATAGTCTTATGACTCAAGAAATGGAGACTTAAAGGTGATTGTGTGCGATATTGTAAATAGTATCAGCAGTGAGATATTTTTGCCTAGTGTGATACGGTAACAAAGTCAGAGGTATAGTTGTTCTATTCCTAGATGTGGGGAAGTATTGTGGATGCTCCTTTTATATTCTTTGGGCAATAGCTCTATGTGAAGCGTTCAAAAATTTGTTAAATGGAGACTGGACTTGTTGGGAGCTTCCTTTTTCTGAGCGCAAGGCTCAGTCGCTAATAGGGTTGAATTATGTAAATATCCTGTCTTCCTTCCAGACAAGACTTATAAACCATTTTTCCCTCCATATGAAGCTTCTGAATGAGTCTTAGTCCAGACAAAGTCAAGGCAAAGCTTCCATCCCTTCATGAGAAGCCAAGGCTTAATCCCAGTGGTTTGGTGGGTAACAGCAGAGAGGAATTGGTGGGAACCGTGTCAGGTTTACTGCTGCTCGGGCAGATGGTGCTAGCCAGCAGCCTGGGAGCCATGCTGGGTACCGTATGCACCATAACATATACTGCAGAAATGTGGTTCAACTGCAAAAACATATTCTCATGCAAGAATGTAAGTATTACTGAATCTCAACTGAACAGTCTAGAAAAGTGAGTGAATGTTCATTTATCAAAATGTCAAATTTTTTTGACAGTTGGGGATGCTCAGAGCAAATCATTACTTGTTTTACTATCAATTTTTTAATCAATTAAAAAACAGTCAAAATCACAGAAGCAAATCAATATGAGAATATCACTGAACAGATTAATATTCTAGAGACATTTTTCTTGTTGCCTTATCACACGGACAGAATAATAATGCATTTGGTTTTGAGGATGAATACATTAACACCATTGGTATGTCTCTGCTTGCTCATTTTATATTTGTACTCCAGGATTTGGAGTGCAGGGGAGCTTTAAAGAAGTATCATTACAAGCGTTTTGTAGATCTCCATCTCTAAATACCAGTTACAGTAAACGTCTGCTACTGAGGTTGAAGATCAAGGCTTGCAAATCTCTGGACTGGCTGACTGGTCTCTGGTGTGGCCTTCTCTGTAACTGGGGACTGGAACTGCATCAGCTGGTTACTTGTGCCTTCCTTGATCGGTAGCTTAACAGCTTCTAACAAGTGGCTGTTAGGGGGCAGTGAATAAAATGATACTGAAAGGTACAGTAAAAATATGAAATACAGGTAGCTAAGTGATGTGTGTTTGTTACAATTGATGATGTTATTAATGCTTAAAAAAAGGGTAAAATTATTTTGGAAAGTGCTAAACACATATATATGAAAAAAAGCAAACAAAAAGAATGGTGAAGCAGATCTACAGCGTTGGAGCTCCAGCTGTTGTGACAGGCTTTCTGGCCAGATGGAGGTTTGTGAGCTTTTACTGTTTGTTAAGTAATTCATAGCTCTTCTTTTTTTATATTAAGTGTGACTACTTATTTTAATACCATGGGTTTTTAGCAGTAATCTTTGAAGTAGTGGTGGGTATAACGTATATGGTCTGTTATTTATAAGTACAGAATCTTTTGTAGAGAGGCAGGAAGCATTAAGTAAATAAAAGGTAAAATTATAAATAATATGCCATAAACTTGTATCTGTTGCATTGTCTATGCAAGGAAGTACACTGTTTCAGAATAGTCTTGTGGCCTGATCTTATTTTCTAATTGCAAAACCAAATGTTGATCGCATGGAGCAATATTGCACGTATGTGCCATATAAGTGTGTGAAAGGTACAACACAATACTGTACAGTACAAGTATAAACAATATAAAATGCATCATACTAGAATGAGAAGAACTCTAACAAACAAACAAACTTGTAAAATAGGCTCCAGCTGAGATTAAAACTGTATCCATAGTCAAAATGTGAATGGGAAACTGATACATTTCCATTGTGCAAGGCTTTACTTGACACTGCAGTTGTCACAGGAAGCTCAAGATATGTTTATAATGTAGCTTGTAGCTTATAGCTAGCACTGCCTTTAAAAACAGCAGGGGAGAGAAGAGTTAATGCCTTGAGCAGTTATTCATGGCTTTTTTTTTTTTTTTTATTTGTTAGTTTCTCACATCCAGGAAACAAAGCTTTAAACAAAGAAAAGCTGTTTAAGAAACACTCTAGATCCTTGGCAGTAACAAGGGCCTTGCTATTGCTGCTTAACAAATTAACTGATTCTAACATCAGAGCATTCTCCCTCTCTTCTCTTTGCTTCATTTTCATCATTGACTTTGACAGAGACTGATTCATCATTGCTACAGGGAATACAGGGAAGTGTGGAGAGCAGCTATGATTGAGGTGCTGTTGTGCAAGGGCTGCACAAGTACCCAGCCCCTGCTTTGAAGGGCTCTGCAGCAAATGGGTGGAGAGCAGAGGGGTGCTGGGGTGGGCAGCAGAAACTAAAATCGCAGACTGCTTTCCTTATTGACCCTGGTGCCCTGGAAGTGCTCATTGGATGCTGGTTTCTCTGCTGATGCATTGTTGCAGTTCAGAGGTGCTCTTAGAGGAGTCATGCCTTTGCAATGCACAACCCACCTGGCTCCTTCAATCAGAGCCCTCTTCACAGGATTCGGCTAGTGCGGGTGGTGAGCTAATATACCGCCTTTTCCCACATTCCTCTGATTTTCATCTGGCAGCCTGCACAGAAGCACCGAGTTAGGAAGGCTCTTACTAGCCGCAGGTGCAGGTTGAAAGAACCCCCTAGGAAAATTTCCCTGGGCATCATTTGGTAAGAAAGGAAATACTGCTTCACACTTACTGCTGGGCTTTTTCCTGAAGTGTTATTCCTCCCAAGTTGTGTCAGGATGGGTACTTTGTACGTTTTTCTCCTCAGTGACCTTCCACACTGAAGTTAGATGCCTGCCTATCTTTCACACAAGCTGTTCCACTCTCATTTGATGTTAGCTGGAGACCTCACCCTGGAGATCTAGCAGTACTCTGTGAGGGTAGTAGATTGGAAGTGTGGGCAAACTACTTACGTGTCTGTAAGCTATTGCTCGTCAGAAGGAGGATTCTGCAGTATCTGTTCAACTAGAGGGTTTTCTCCCTTTTCACTGTAAAGAACTTAAGTACAATTTTGTTCAGAAAATTGTTCAGCTCTTTCACAAATAGTTGTTATTGATACAGCTGTTTTTCTTTAAACAAAGTACTCTCTGTGCCCTTTTTTCCATGTTAACCAGATCAAAGCATGCCCTTTTTAGCTCTTGGGTGCTGCAGAAACACTGGAATTCTGTTAGCAAGTAGTCAGACTTGAAGTTATCTCTCCATTCAAAAAAGGTAACAATATCTGAAAATCATTGCAAAAGAAAATAAACTTCAATGGACTGTTTGCATTCTGGAGTAGACTGCAGTTGAATTAGGTGTGTTCCAGATCATTTGTTTCCAGTCCTGTTTTGAATGTTTCCCAAAATGAGCTTAATTAGAAGAGATTATGAAAATGCCACTCTTAGATATATTTAAGCATATAAATGCATACTAATATATTGAAGAAACTATCTGAATGTTCAGACCAATCCTAAGATAGTGCCAGGACTAATGAAGGACTTAGTCTGAAATCCTTTTCAGTCCTACTTCCTTCTCTCCTAATACATTTCAAGCTGCGAGCCTGTGGCTGTGAGACCTTATCCTTTTTCCAAAGTCACATGCAAATCTGTTTAGTCTCATGGTATGCTTCTCTGAAATAGTATCTTGTCTTGTTCAGAAGATCTGTTTGTCTTTCAAAAGGTGCATATTCTGCACAAGGGCAGTTTTACCCAGTATTCTGGCCAAGTAAAAAGCCTGTTGTGAAATACATGGAAATAGTATGCAGTAATACGAAGGAACCATCTAGATATGCAGTTTTTAACACAGCTCAGCTTTTTTTTCCCTAATTAAAATCTGAGTTCTTGGAGGAAGACTTTAGGTTTCATCAAAATGGCACCTTTGATGCATTATTAGATAGCAGCAGGTGAAGGAACAGGAATCTTTTTGACATTATGAAGTGTGTGCCATCCAAATTATAACAAGCACAATCACTTGTACTGTTATTACTATTATTATTATTATTATTACAACAATGAGGAAAATATTATTGTAGTGATCTCACTGTGGGAAAGTGTTGGGAAAAAAGTGTTGTCTTTGCGCTTTTGCAGTGATGGAATGTATTTAGTTAATGTTAAAAATGTACCCTAGATGAGAAGTGGCAGCATGACGTTCTGGAGACTGTGCTGAGGTATTCTTAGGTCATATAATTTCATTTTGTGGGTTGTTTTCAAAATGGGCAAGCCTCCTGAAAATACTGTGTACTGCATGTTTGGCTTCATAGTGGGATGTACTCTTACAAAGTGGCAATATGCCTTTTTTATATTCTGTTGATGTAGCTAGCAAACAGTGGCTTACTATTTAGAAACCCCTGATATTGTAATTTCAAGTCTGCAGAGAGAATTTAATCTTTGAAAGACTGGACGTTTTTTTGAACCTTTAATGGTTTTTTTTTTTTTTTTACGGAAGCAAGAATACCATAGGCTGTGCCTGAAATGTGTTGCTGAAAAATTCTCTCTCTTGAAAACTTTTTCTTTGAATTAGGTATTTGGGATACCACCTTAGCTCACTGCTCTCTGGAGATATCAATAGAAAAGCCCCCTGAGGCTCTGCACAGCAACTAAATTTTCATTTCCATTTCTTCTCCTTCAGAGTGTCCTTGGGGCTTTGGAAACTTACAGGATGAGGAAAGAGAGAGGCATCTGATACAAAGTGATAATTCACATGACATTTAGGGATATAGTTCTGCAAAACTCTAGCAGAGAATATCTGCACAAATTGGATCCATACTATCTCATCATCCTTGCTGAGTGGTATAGATTAAAATATAAGACAATATTTGATTAGCACATTTCAAATCTAAACTCAAGTAAGCTATAAAAAAATAGAAAAGCGATTGAACCTAAATCCACCAAAGGGGAGAGATTAAACTTAGGAGAAAATTAAGTATTTCTGTGTGTTAGAGCACATACAGAATGTAACACTATTTAAGTGCAGTGAGTTTGGTTGCCACGATGTCTTATCCTAGCAACACGTTTTCATGCTTTGTTATTTTCCATTCTGCCTTCCTTTTGCTCCAGAAGGTACAGAATGCAGCGTGTCAGTTGAGGTCTCCTGGTGGTACTGCTGTAGGAGGATTAGAGAATTTTAATGGCTAAATATGTAGCTAGGATGGTACCTTCCACTTTGATGTTCAGAATTCTTTAAAGTGAGACTGCAATAATGTTACATATATTAAATATTAAGGTATTGCAACTTATCCCACAGAATGAATTTAATTCCAATTTATGTAGAGAATCAGCAGAATTTTTATGTGTATCTTAGTGACTTTGGGACAAGGTTTCCTGTGATCTCATGTTGCCAGGCATCTCTGACTTTCAGGAAACATAAGATTTGCACGGCTTCTTTGGAGGTGAACTTTGCAAGTGGAATCAGAGTTGTATAGTGGGAGGTATGAATTTGTTTAAGTGTTTGGTATTTTGTGCTGAAGTGCGTGAAATTAGATGGCAATACCCTTTGTTCCTCATCATTCCCAGTGAAAATTGCAGAAATACACACAACAGACAAAAGAGAGGTCAAATACTCACGTGTTACAGCCTGGGTGATGAGTTGCTGGGGCCTGAAGCCATGCTATGTAATTGGAGTCCTGTGTAGTCCCTTCTTTCTCCTTTTCTTCCTCCAGCCCCGGCTGGTGAGCAGTAAGCAGTCTTAGATGGGACCCTGTGTTCATGAGCTTATTCCAAAGCCTTTGGAAGTGTTGCTGTATCTTTCTACTGATTTCAATGGCACTTGAATCAGGGTTTGTGTTACTAGCTGAAATTGGAATGCAAGCCCACTGCCTTGAGGGTAAAGTTTTTAATTTAAACCAAGTTGAAGTTACCTTATAGGACAGAGATCTGCTCTGTTCAGCAGGTTGAATGACTATGTCATGCATTTTCTGTTGGAGTAACTGCTGCCACACTATGATTTGTGGCCCATGCGATGCTTAGCATTGCAGTTTTGTCATTAAGAGCTGTGAACAAGACTGGAGGGGTTCTAAACACAGCCTCCATAGATTGCAGCAAGCTATTTGAGACCACCTATTCAAAGATTTATCAGCTTCCCTCCTCTGGAAGAGGCCTTGCTGGGGTCCCGTGCCATTTCAGATAAAGCATGTGTGTGAATAAAGAAGAGTTGTAACAGTTGTAAAGATTTGTGCATCTTTGAAACGCCTCAGAGCAGACTGAGGCTTTTTTGACACCTTCTGACACCAGGATCTCTCATTTTCTTGCTTACCTGCTCTTCAGCTGTAAATTCTGGTGTAAGATGTATTGGGCAAGTGTGTGTTAGGGCAGCACGTGACTGATGTTGGGTTTAACCTAGTGGAGTTCTGCTCCCTCTGTTTTGAATGGAATTTGAGTTTTTCTGTAGAACTTCATCAGAAAAAGCAAATAAAATGAGCTTTTGACATCTCCACCCAGGTACAATCAATCCCATTGCCTGTGCATTGGGGTGTGTCAGTGGTTTGTAGTGGCTTTGCTTTTAGGATGTGAGTGTAAGTAGTGAAGTTCTAGTTGAGGTCCTGCTCATCTTGTCTCACAAAATGGGCTCTGAGCTTTGCTGTTAATATCTGGGATCTTCTCCGAACTCTGTCTGGATTCGAACATGTGCAGCGGCATCCCAAGTCAAAATTCCAATTCTGATATTAGTATTCAGGCTTTTTTTCTTCTGTATTGTCCTCAAAAGTAATGTTGTAGTGCCTTCATAAAAAAAACCTGCTAAGTTTATTTCGTTTATAAAACACTCTATAATGTATTCTGAGATTGCTGCATGAATAATGCTATGCAGCAAAGAAGATTTGTCGACAGTTTGATTAACCTGTACTTTTAGATTTCTAGTTCCTTTATTTTCTGTAAATACATAATAATGTACTAGTGAGCTTTAGCTCCAAGTAATATCATTAAGTCAATATAGCTCAAAATTATTGAGTCAGACTGTATAATGGCTTAGCAAATTGGGAATTTTACACTAGCTCATTTTTTAATAGGAATTAAAAAAAATCACCACATTCTTCTCATTCTTCATCAGTTTATATATGCACAGATATAAATGATGATCTACATATACACTAGTATGAATAACATGACAGTATGCCTATCCAGACTTCATCTAAGTATATTTTTACTTCCATCACTTTAATGAATAAAATGTACGAGTTAGAAAGGCTTAAAATCTGGTATTTAGGCCACTATTTCAGTACAAGTTCTTGGGGCATAGATTTGAGCTGGGGTGTCCTGCGCATATCACTGCTAGGAAAGTACAGAGCAAAACTCACTTAAGCCATGGAGCATAAGTTTCTCCTGGAAAGAATCATGGAATAGAATCGTAGAATAGTTAGGGTTGGAAGGGACCTTAAAGATGATCTGGTTCCAACCCCCCTGCCATGGGCAGGGACATGCCACTAGATCAAGTTACCCAAGGCCCCATCCAGCCTGGCTTTGAACACCTCCAGGGATGGGGCAGCCACAGCTTCCCTGGGCAACCTGTGCCAGTGTCTCACCACTCTCAATGTGAAGAAATTCTTCCTAATGTCTAATCTAAATCTGCCCCTCTGCAGCTTATAGCCGTTCCCCCTCATCCTGTCACCACAAGCCTTTATGAACAGTGCCTCTCCAATGTTCCTGTAGCCCCTTTCAGGTACTGGAAGGTCGCTAAAGAACTGCCACTGGTGTCAGGTGGGGGAGATGCTCACAGCAAAAGCACTGGAAGGGCAGGAGTAGGGAGAGACCAGCTGAAGGCTGTGGTTTGATGGTAGGCTTGCTTTCAGCAGCGATTCCTGCTGTTCCCTTTTCCCAAGCACTCACTGCTGTGCCATCCCTGCCTATGCCAGGGAATTGATCTGGCTTGAATACTACATAGAAGTGTTGTTTAGCTGGATCAGTTCTTGATCTGATTAGCAGCGTGACTCTATGACAGGAATGTCAACGCAGCAAAGGGAATGGGGTGAGCCACAGCAGTGGCTGAGTTGGGAAGTCCTTTTTGAATCATGGCTAGCCATGAGTGCTAAACCACAAGCTACTGGTGAAATAGGGGACACGTTAGCAGAGAGAGGAGGAAGAAGGGGCGAGGAATGGAAGCTTGCAGTGACTGCAAGACAGAAGTGAAAAGAGCAGTTAGCATCTGGGGGAGGTAAATGGGATCATAGGCTCAGACTGTGAGGTTAATACACATGGTCATTGATAAGTGGCCGGTAAAGTACTTTACTCCATTTTCCATCATGTTAAGACTCTCTACTCCTCAATGTTCTACATCTTTCTGGAATGAAAGTGTGAGAAACCCAAAGACATCTGTTGTATAAACAGAAATTTTATATACTGTGAGACTGTCCACAGGAGTTGAAAAGCCTTTTCGCTTCACTTCAAGGAGGCTTTGTTTTACTCCTGGAACTGAGAAATAAAAACGAGAGCATACAGGTAGTAGAGAAACTTGATGTTGGTTGCTGAGTTTGATCTTCAGTGGAGCACACATGCATTGATCTGATCTTTAACTTCCAACATACAAAGATATTCTGAAGTAAATATTGTCTGTTTCTGAATGTTGTTCCACTTTTCTTCTCTTTGAGGCCACAGTCTTTTAAAAGACTATTTAAAAAAAAATCTTATTTTTATTTATATTATTTCATGTTATTTACAGATATGTTTATCAATATAAATTGCAATCTCCAAGCCTGTGTTCTCTTTATTTTTTGTAATACCTTATTGCTCTGTGAAAGAATACCAGCTGTAATTTAGACCATGTATTATTTAATATTCTAGGTTCCTTCCCAATCAAAGATGATTATCAGTTGTTGAGGTAGACTGGTTAACTCTGTAACGCATTTATCACTTGCTTTGTGAGATTGATATCACATAGTGCACGTGCATCTTTCTCCATCTTTTGTTTCACTGGAGATGTGTTTCGGCGGGTGTGGAGAGATCTGCAGTCATGCACATGTACTTTGTATTGCATTCTTGCCTTAATTTAGAACCTCTGGGAGACCAGCTGCAGCCTTATTTAAAAAGAGGAGAGGGTGGGTGGAAGTGTCCTGCAGACTAAGAGCAACCAGTTGCAGTTATGAAAGGGGGTGCTTGTTATCGTGTCTTGAAACTGTGGGGTTTATATCTTACTTTTTTCAAGTTCAAACACTCTTGTTTTTTTGCAAAGCTGGAGCTACCATTTTCACTAAATTATAATAAACCAGAAGCCTCAAAATGAGATAAAATAGAGAGAGATGGATGCTAGTCACAAGATTTATTAGAATTTTGCAACTGCCTGTTAAATTGAATAGCCTGTTCAATAGAAGTAAAGACAGTTATTAAAGTGGCGCATGTTAAGTACAATGTTTGGTTAGTGATTCTATTGACACTGCCCTGCTAATGTTTAATATGAGGATAGTATTTCTGTAATATACTTATGACAAAGAAACAGAATTTATAAGGTATATCTTTTGTGCACTTTTTAAATGAAAATGGTGGCAGAGAGTTTAATAAGATTGTGCTGGGAACTTGCTCATCTTCTGAAAACATCCTTGTAGTCAAAACACAATCAGCATGTAGGGACAGAACAGAGAGGTCACTGGATTTGCCAGTGTGTTTCCAAAAAAACTTCTGGTTATGGTGAAGTGGAACCTGGAGTCTGGAGCCCATGATTTCACCTGCTGTTCCCCCTACCCCGCCCCGAATTCTCTCAATGGCTGCCAGCATTTTATAAAACCATCCTGATTTAAGTTGTTTATTGTTGCTTCTATCCATCTATTTATACCTTCTCTAGTGTTATCTCCTCGTGTGTGACTAATCAGTTTAAATGAAATAGTGCAGGAATTCTTCTCCCAATAAAAAGGAAATAGAGTTGACTTCTAGTACTAAATTTAAGATTTATTTCCAGAATTGGAGTTGATTTTATTGGGCAGATCTTCAGGTGGTTTAAACTTCTGCATGGGCCCAGTCTGCCCCAAGGATGAGATGCCTCTCCCTCCCTGGCAGAGCTGACCTAGCCAGGGCTGGAGCTCATTCCTGCCCTCCCCGCTTGCAGAACGCTGCAGTTATCAACCTCCTGCCCCCCTGCAGTCTACAGCATCTGATGTTGCTAAAGGCTGCCCCAGTGCCACGCACGTCTTCAGGCGAAGATCGGAATTACAGGCCTATGTATTTCTGCAGCTGAGGCTTCAAGCTGGTAATTAAAAGTGATTTTCCTTTCTTAAGTAATGGGCTTACATTTCACCTGTCCTCATCCTCAGGGTTGTAGCTTGGGAGAGGGCTCTTGTAAGAACAAGGGAAGGCAAAGGGTTCAGACATCTGATTGTTGAGATACATTTAAGGAAGCTGATTGGCTGCAGCATGAAGTGACAACTTGGTTAAATAACAGGCTTTCAGACACACTCTCAGGTTCCATAACGTGCTTTGGCTGTGTGCCTTACCAGTAACTTAAACAATTAATTCATGTGCATAAAACCAGCAGTATAATATATATAATGCTTAGTATTTAAACCTGGTGCTTCAGAATCAGCTCTTACAAGTATGGCATAACTAAAGGACTGTTTGTTGTATTCGAAGTAAGAAGATGCCATGAAATGTAATTCTGAAGCTCCTACTTCCCATAAAAATTGATTGGTGTTTTGCTGTAGTCAGCCTTGAAGGGCCAGATTGTGATAACTGTGTAAAAGGAGGTGGGAGCAGAAGATTAATCCTCTTTGGGTCTTCTGTAAAGAGCCAGAGACTTTCAGACTGTAATTATCCCCCTTTTTTTTTTAAACAAACTGGGATTTAAGTCAATAATAAACTGTAATCAGCTCCTGTGGGTAGTTTCTTATACTTCGTCTTCCATTTCTCCACTTTTCTGTTGACTCCTCCTAAACCCATTTTAAATTCTACTGTCCGCCCTTTATTCTATTCGTTCTTTTTCAGATAAATTTTAAATGATAATTTAGTCATTTGATCTGTTTAATCTTAAATTAGGTCCTTTTGGCTACTCTTGCCAGATTTTCTTCTTTCTTGGTGATTTATTGGCCCCTACTTAGAACCTCAGGGCTAGTGAATAGACAGGTGTTTTTTGGTAGGATTCTCTGATTTTTTTTTTTTTTGTGTGTGAATACTTTAATAAGAGATCTAGAACAATATTTGCATTCATGAAACAATTCCCATTCTAATTCCCAGGCTGCAGGCCTATTGCTTTGCTGAATTGGAGCCACCTCAGAGGGCTGTAGCAGCCAAGGACAACGAGGCAGGAATCTATTCTTTTTCCAGAAGAGCCCCAAGCTATCTTCTTTGTCCAAGGCAGTCACACAGGGTATGGACATTTAAGGTCTCATCTAAGAGATGCAAATGAACAGACTGCTATGAGTTAGAGGTAATTAAAACCACATATTGAGATAATCAGCCAATTCAGTTCTTGCGTTATTGCAGTCTGTTTTCTAATCTGAAGGATATGTTTTTATGGTATGAAATTTTCTGTATGCTCACCAATGCACAGAAAAGGTTGCTGCATGTAACCTGCTTGTCCTAGCAGAAAAGAAATGCGTTTCCAAGCGTGAATGATTGGCATACCATCATTTGTAGGGTACATATGTGAAGCTGTGTATGGGCAAATGGGGAGCATGTGAAAATCTCCCCACAGACATTTTATTCCTCATGAAATACGGAGCAGAGCTGATCAGTCACTTGGAAATGTCCAGGGAGAGGATTCTTGTAATATCAAGTTGTCTCTCTTCTGCCTAAGGAAGTGAGTCATTTTCAGTGGCTGGTAGAAGCAAGTGTAATTATCTCCTTGAGAGGTGGGACAGTAACAACCACCTTTCCAACAGCGAGGCTGTGTAAAGCCATTCCTATAATGTGCATGTTTCTGTGTCTGTTGTAATTTTAAACTAGTGCTTCTCATGGTATTTGAGAACATTTCATAGGTATTGTAGGATGGACTGGCTTTGATTTTCATCTCTGAAAAATTAGACCCTGTTTTTTCTGGAGGTCTCTGAGTTTGTGGTGGTGACTTTCTTCTCCAACTCCACTGTATAGATGTTGTGGACTGTGGACACCTCTTGCGGGGGAAGGCTTTTGGAGTAGCAGCTCCAGCACAAGCCTCCCCCACCAACCCAAGTGTGGGACCTGTGCCTGACCACGCACTGTTCCCTCTGCAATGGCAGCTGCCCCAGCTGCATCCGAGGTGGAGGCAACAAGCTGCATGTCACGATTTCAGCTGGGGCACAGTCAGTTTTCTGCTCAGTAACTGTTGTGATTTGGATTTAGTGTGAGAATAATGTTGATAATATGTATTGTTTTAATTGTTGCTAGGTGATGTTTATGTTCAGCTGGGATAGAATTAACTCTTCCTAGCAGCTGCTGTTTTTCTAGATTTTAATATGAGAAGAATGCTGAAAAATTCATTGAATTTTTTTTTTTGATTGTTGCTAGGAAATCAAGGACTTTTTCAGTTTCCTGTTTTATGTGAGTAAGTAGGTATATAAAGCTGGGAGGAGCAGAGCCAGGACAGTTGACCCAAACTGGCCAGCGGGATTATTCCATACCAGGAAAACATGCTCCCTTTTATAAGGGGGAAGTTAGCTGGGGTCGTCCTGGGCTCTTAGTGTCCTGCTTGCTCTCAGTGTCTGGTGCTCTGAGTTTGATTTCCAAACTGGTTTAATCTGCATCAAGTGATCTATCCACATTGGCTGTGATCTCTGGCGCTGGCAAGAATTCCTGTGTTTGCTGTATCCACTGTTTTGGCTTGGACTGTGTGTTCTGCAATCACTACTTGGGACAGGCTGAGTATAATTTTGTGTATTAGTATTACAAAATTTATAGAATTATTACATTTTTACTTATTCTGTTGTTCTGTTAAAACTGTTTCTTGTCTCAACCCATAAGTTTTCCTTTCCTTTTCCGTTCTCATCCCCCGGTGGAAAGGGGTGATGGAGTGGCTGCATACTGTTTAGCTGCCAGCTAAAGACTAAACTAAGACACCGCACTTGGCATTTTCCAACACGGTCAACAACTGCTGCCAGGATGAGTCTTTAGCAGTCATCTTTTGCACTTCTATTTTTGAAGCTCCTTCTGTTATTTCATTCACTGCAAATGATGTGGTCCAAATGCGGCTCTGTGCTTCATTTGTATTTATCTTGTGAATGAAGTCCCTTTTGCTTAGTCTCAGTTTCTTTAATGAATGGCTGCTTTTAAGAAAGCTGGACCTTAGGTCTGTAACCCAGAAGCGAGAACAGTAGCAGTAACTGGTGCTGCTGTTAATGGCTTAGCCTGATGTGGGTAGCATTTCAGTGCTACCTCTTCCAGGGCTGAGGAAATGAAGTGAGTTAGAACAGTATGATTTAAGTCTTGTGAGTAATGAAAGATAATGTGATAGTCACATACAAAGGATTAATTTTTGCTCAATAAGTTTAATTAATAACTTGCAAGAAGTCAATTTCTGCCTTCAGTCAAATGGATGAAGGACAGAAGATCAATTTTCCATCTGCATCTAGTTTCTAGCAGGTTTAGGACTGCAGGCATCCTTTTTCCTCTCACTACATTTGGAGGCAGCTTCATCTAAATATGTGTTTGAGCCACAACAGGGCAACAGGTGGAACTGATATTGTCAAATCTTATCTCTGTTCATTAATCTCAAATACTATTATGCCAAAGTGTCTGTATAAAAGCAATTATCATAACCTGTCTTTCTAAGTCAGTATACCATGGCTAATGTTTTGGCTTCCTTCCCTCTGATGCTGTCACGCTCTGATGCATCCGATGTTTTTGCCTTGTAAGACTTTATCCCGGAAGAAAACACTTGAGGGTATTTTGTTTTCATTTTTACATACACAAAGGATGCATCCCCTCTGTCCCGAAAATGGATTAATTCTATTTAACTGGGTTAATTGGTGTTAGCTAGGAAATAAATCCGTCCTGGCAAAGGGGTCAAACTGCAAACTGAAGTGACCTGTATTACCTGGAGACCTTAACCCTTAACATGATGCAGGGAGACTCTGTGTGGTGTTGTAACTGATTCTCCTTAACAGGGAGGGGTTTTCTCTGCACAGTAAGTTAGCCTAGGCTGTAGAGAACCTCAGGCTGAGTTTCTGCTGCGTGCAGCTCTGGCACCAGGCAATTTGTGTGCAGAGTGGGAATGAAGGTACCATTCTGGCCCAAGGGTTTGCAGCAATGGTGTGGTTTGTCCCTCAGTAAGAGAGGAAGATCTTGGTATATGAGGATCTTGGATAGGAAATGGGTCTGCTGCTTACTGGATGCATGGGAATGCCTTATCTTTATCATGGAGCTTAATTTTCCTTATAATTCTTCATGAATCTCAGCTTTGATGTCTCTGTACTGTAAGGATAAATCAGACATTTGATTTATTGCTCTCTCTATGATGTCTTTTCTCATTTTTGGAATGAACTTGAGTTACTAGTTTACTCTTAGTATTTCCTATAGTAATGACTGATAGTATTTAATATTGACTTATTATCTGACAGAATGAAACCTCTGGGAGATGAATTTTAATGCAATCAAGAAATCAATCAGTAAGTAAAGGGTAGATTTTGGCTGAATTTAATTTTCATTTATGGTAAAAAAACACAGGATGCATATGTAATTCACTGATAGTAAAACTACTTTCTTATATTCTTCTAATTGCTTTTTATACTGTTTTACAACTTCATAATTTAGTTAACAGCTTTGCTCTTTGTGCAGTCAAGCAAACAAATGGCTCTAGTGTGTGATTACAAAGAGTAGAACAGATACTTGAATATGAATGTAGCAAAAACCTGGTAACCTATAGAGTATCTCCTGAAAACCAGCATTTTGTCCGGTTAAGAATTAAGGACTTTATTTACCTGGGCCAGTTCCCGTAGCACTGTTACCTGTGTGAGCCCTTGTAGTCCTTTCAGTTGTATAGAAATGCTGGTATTTGTGCTTCACTGATGGCCATCGCCTTATGAACAAATTAAGAGAGAAACTTCTGGAGGTCTGTGGACATGACAGCATGTCAGTTATGAGTATTTGACCCCTTTAGTTCAGTGCTGAACCAGAGCTGTTTCCCTTCATGTGCAACTGGGTCATGCATGAGACAAGAGTTTCCTTTACATGGGACCTAAGAAGAAATGCAGAAATCCTATATACCAATTGCTTGGGTTTTATCTTACCCCAGAGATTGTGTTCTTTATTGATAAAGTAATGAATAGTGTTTGTTATTGGTTAAACAAAGCAATGTATCTGAAATTCCAGCTCGTCTGTAGAACTGATTTCTGCAGTCATGGAGATACGAAGATGCCTCATTCCTACTGGATCAACATCTTGCATCCCTTCTTGGGTTGTCAGCAGTTCTTGCGTCCAAGAGGTGTTTGGTGGTGGTCTCCAAAGGCATACCATAAAAGCAGCAGATGGTGACTCCATACCTTTTGCATTCACTTTCCTCCACTCTCCACAGCTGTCACTGCAGGTTTGCACTGCCTTGATAATTTTTGAGTTCTGATGTGTGGCTTTGTGAATTCCCAATCCATCATAGTTTATATGGGAGGAAAACACTGTGGGTCAGGCCATGCAGACATGTAAGCATGCTAGAACAGAGGGTAGAGAATAGGATTGCACAGCATTAACTTTTTTTTATCTTCCTCTATATATATTGGTGAATTAGCTTAAGATGCAATTCTAGTTTTCTGCCTCCAAAGATTAGACCTTGAATTCACTTGTCTTAAAATAAGTTAACGACAAAGTTTTAGAATTACGTAGATATTTTACTTCTTATGCAGAGCAGGAAGACAAGGCTTGAGAACAGACAGTCTTTTTCCAGATACATACGGAGCCGTTAGTCTGTATATAGGATTTCAGTATCTGCAGCTCAGTGGTGCTGTCTGAAAATCCATTCCGTTCTCTTCTCACTTGAGAGTATATATTAAACCAGGCAAAATATGTGAAGTCTTAATGCCATTGGAGTAGTGCACTTGGGGCACAACAACCCTATGCAGTGCTACAGACTAGGAGAAGTCTGTCTAGAAAGCTGCCTGGAGGAGAGGGACCTGGGGGTGTTGGTTGACAGCCGACTGAACATGAGCCAGCAGTGTGCCCAGGTGGCCAAGAAGGCCAATGGCATCTTGGCTTGTATCAGAAATGGCGTGGCCAGCAGGTCCAGGGAGGTTATTCTCCCTCTGTACTCAGCACTGGTGAGACCGCTCCTCGAATACTGTGATTATTTCTGGGCCCCTCACCACAAGACGGGTGTTGAGGCTCTGGAGCGAGTCCAGAGAAGAGCAACAAAGCTGGTGAAGGGGCTGGAGAACAGGCCTTATGAGGAACGGCTGAGAGAGCTGGGGTTGTTTAGCCTGGAGAAGAGGAGGCTGAGGGGAGACCTCATTGCTCTCTATAGCTACCTGAAAGGAGGTTGTGGAGAGGAGGGTGCTGGCCTCTTCTCCCAAGTGACAGGGGACAGGACAAGAGGAAATGGCCTCAAGCTCCGCCAGGGGAGATTTAGGCTTGACATTAGGAAAAAAAATTTCACGGAAAGGGTCATTGGGCACTGGAACAGGCTGCCCAGAGAGGTGGTTGATTCACCTTCCCTGGAGGTGTTTAAGGCACGGGTGGATGAGGTGCTAAGGGGCATGGTTTAGTGTTTGATAGGAATGGTTGGACTCAATGATCCATTGGGTCTCTTCCAACCTGGTTATTCTATGATTCTATGATTCCTCAGAATTGGCATGGCCTTGGTAATTCCCAGCAACCATTGTACTAATGTGGGTTCAGTGTCTGTCAGTCTTAGTGTCACCGGAAAAATACTTGGAAATACTCCAAACCAGTCTGCGTGTAGCTAAAAATATGGGCGAAATGGCTGTTTCACCAGGCTACAACTCTGAAATAGTTCTCTTTCCTTTCGTGTAAATAGGAGGCTGTAATAATAACTTGGGTCTGTGATGTTTTTTTATTTCCCCTAATGTCAATAAGGAGCTGTTGCGTATACTATTATGTGCCATGTGTTGATACAAATGCTACCAAAGGATGGATGTTCAATGGCTGTACCCGAATCATTCAGACATAAAGAGGTTTCCTTATAGCTTAAGGTATAGTAGTTAGGAGGAACTTTACATCCATTATTCACCAGTAGGCATTGAAGTCATTAACAATCACATGCAGATTCCCAGTTACAGACTTTCTAAAAGGATGATGCAGTTATGGTATTGTTCCAAATAAAACTTTCATGGATTATTCCATAAAAGATCCTTAACTCAATGAAGTGTGGAAATTTCTTCAGTTTGCTACCTTAATTAAGTACATGCTACAATCTATTTATTTATTTATGCATTTATCTATGGAAAATTTACACAGCTTCTACTTAAAAATAACTAAAGAATGACAAAATACTCTGCATCCGAGAAACTAAACAGACAGGCAGAGTGAGTTCTTTGATTTCTCTTGCTGTACCTCAGTGAAACTACCATTTCATTCTGAATATAGCATCCTCATTGAATGTCAAGTGTAAATGGGAATGACATATTTCGTAAAAAGATTATATTCCTGGAAAGGTACGTGGATAGTGAGTCTTCATAAACATGTTCTCAATTCTTGCCTGAGATTTCCTTAAGGAGTAGGGCTTGTTTTGTTTACAGTGTTTTTTTCCCATTCTCTAGCTCAGTATAATACTGCAAGAAGAAATTCCGCTAATACCTACTCTTCTCAGATACTGTCATGGTGAAGATTTGGTAACTAGTTCATTGGTAAAGTATTTATGATACTTTCTGAAGTTACTAGCAGAATGCTCTAAGAGATTTTTTTTTAGAGTCACAGTGCAGTAAGAAACTCTTTATGGAAATTTTAAATTGAAGCTTTGCCTGTCAGTGGAAAGATTCTTGTTCATCCTCATAGGTGCCTGTATATTCACATCCAGATGCTCTAAGTGATGGCGAAATGATTGAAGTAAGATGTGGGCAATGTCAACTGTGTATTTCTTAGTCAGGTTGTTGGGATCTGTATCATGATGTGTGTTTCTATCATAAGCTTTTCCTGTTAGCAGAAATCAAAAGCCTGAACACAGTTTCTGAATCATGTAATACAACTGATTGGATTGGGTGGAACCAAGGTGATTCAGTTGTTGCTTTGCCTTTCATGTGGATGCAGTAAGATAGTTTCGATGACTCTAGATCAGACACCAGTCACAAACATGTTAGTATTTCTACTTATTGCACTTAGAAAGCATTGTCATCTCCATAGTTGAAACCACAGTTGTGTTTCAGGTACATGTGCACTTGGAAGAGACACTTCCTGCAGTGTCAGTGGGACACTCAAACCAGACTGATAAAGTAGTGGAAGCTGTTTGAGAGGACATTGATTGATGTTGTATATTGCTTCCTCCATAAAAAGTAATAAGGTGACAACATTTCCTTCTCCTCCTCAATTCATTTGTTTTAGGAGCCATAGCTGGCAGCAAATCTGAAGGCAAATAGGAAAACCAAATCTGGCAGTGATATTTTTTAAAGTAAAATTGATTTCTGTGGTGGAGAACTGGATATATACTTTTCACCTTTTTTTATGTACCTGATTAATTATGTCCCACAGTTTAAGTCACATTTTTCCCATTTCATCTTTTATTTCTTCTCAAAAATAAAAGGGCTGTATTTTTGTCTCCTTACACCTACACTTCAAATACATTTTGGCAGAATGTATGAATCTGAAATGTGAAGCGAAGTTTTCTGAATTGTGTGGCTAGCTAATAGCAATGCAAACTGGTTACCTAATGAGAAAAAGACATTTTTTAAAGCATCTATTGAAAGAACAGCATCATCCTAAATCTCAGCAATGTCTGCCTAAATTCAGCTTACAGCATGTGTGTTCTATGCAGTATCTTGGATTATTTTAGCTCAAAAGATCAGGGGAAAATGTCTGAGTTATTGTTTTTCCTTTTCTCCTTTTTTTCTCTGTATACTTAACACAACATTAGGTTGTGGAAACGCAGGCCTCATTGATTTGCTGTGGTGATTGAGCTTGTGAAACATTGTGTCTTTCTGGAAGTCTTCGCTGTTGGTGGGGAGTCTACAGTGCTTCCCCAGCATGGTGAGCTGGTGCACTGCCCCTGCGGGGAGCCCTTCTGTGGCTGAGGACCCTGTTGGCGTGTTGCTAGTGAGATGCTGCTTTGATGGATGCCCTCCAAGGCATGGCAGGGGACCAGGCTGGAGCCTCGGCAGACTGCTGCCTTCCAAATGGTGCTGTGCCACTTCTCTGCTCTCTCCTGAAATGCCCAAGCCACAGTTAAAGGCATTAATACAGTGATAATTATTTATGCTCATGTCTTGGTACTTCTCTCAGTTCATCAGCTCCTTTTCCAGGACTGGTTTTAAGGTGATTATTGATATAACATGGCATTTTTCCTGTGTTAAAAGGCTGTGCTATTTTGGAGTGAGGCAGTTTCAGCCTTACTATAAGTTTCTAATATTCTCTGATGTTCTCTGTCTGCTAAGATACTGCCTTCTCCTCTCCATGTCTTCAGCACAAGTTCTTGGGGAGCCTAGCACAGGGTTGGAGTGGCAGGCTGTCCTCCCCACTTCATCTGAGATATGGCAAGGAGAAGAAATGGGGCAGGGCTTCTCTCTCCTACCACAGAAAGCAAGTATTGTCCCACGTTTGTGGAAATCCAGTACTTTTTCATGTTGGTTCCATGCTAGGAGAAGACGACACTCTGTAGACTTAATTACATTTTTTTTGTTTTTTAGCTTCTTCCTTACCAGGAACCTGGGTGCTTTCCTCCTAAAAGTGATACTGATTTATCTTTCCCTTAGTGAGACATCTAATATTCCCCACTGCAGAGGGAGGAGGGACAAGTTCTAATCTTGTATCTTTCATCTACCGGTTATGGAATATATCTCCATTTGTTCCTTAAATGCTAACAAATAGCTATATATTAGTTTCTCCAAAGCTGGTAGTTTCAACATATTTCCACCCAGTGGCTAAGATAAGATCTATAGTGCACTTGTGATAAGCAGTGATGAACAGTTTGAGATATAAGTGCCTCCAAAATATAAACGTCAAGTATTAAATATTTCATCTTGTATTTACCATGAAAAACTTATTCGCAAAAGCTTAGGTTGAGATACATTTAGAAATTTTTCATAGCTCTTCATGTCAGCACTAGCATATGCATACGTGCTAAATATAGAATGCAAATTATCTGTTCTGTGCTGCAATCATTTTTCTAGGTATTGTATTCACAGAGCTTCATCTATTGTCATTTCTAGGCAATAAAGTGCAGCAAAATAGGAGCTAGGACTTGGAAGAAAAGTGGCTTTCAGTGCTACTTTTTGACGCACATATTTGCTCGTTATTTTATGTCTGCATCAAAAGATGCAAACCTACTCTTTTTATTTTGGTGCATTTGCATTTCTGGCTCTTGTTGGATCTCATTTAAAGGGAATGGCAGAGCAGGTTTTAATGTATGACTCAAATGAAGTGCGTGAGCTAGTTGCTTCTAAGAAATGCAAATCTTATGTAAAATGGGAAGGAATAGAAATCCACCACTGGAAATGTGTTATTTTAAAATTAAAATATGATTAGAGACAGTATGAAATTGTGTTAAGGATGACAGCTGTAGGTATGTTCCAATGAACGCGGTTGCTGCAGCTTGCAGGCTTTGTGTTTCGAATTACCAGAATCTTTGCTGGGGGCTCAATGCTGCGCATGGCCGGGGCTGTTGTAGCCAAGTGACAAAGCAGTGAGATTTCCAGTACTTACACGTCCAGCTTTGTTTCCTGCATAAGCCAACCTTCCTTCACAGTTGTAACCATTTGACTTACTGTGGATCTGGAATTGGAGACTGGAATTTCTTATGGATGTCGTTTGACTGAGCATCTGCTGTAGCAAGTGGACAGGCAGTTTTCCTGAGGTGTGAGGCTTAAGCAAGGTTACCCTTTTCTGAGTCCTCTGATATTCTCTGATACTCTCTGACCCCAGAGCATCCATATCCAAGCCCTGTGCATTTAGCAAGCAGAAAGAATCATAGAATGCTTTGGGTTGGAAGGGACCTTTACAGGTCATCTGGTCCAACCTCCGTGCAGAAGCAGGGATATCTTTAACTCAATCAAGTTGCTCCAAGCCCCATCCAACCTGACCTTGAATTTTTCCGGGGATGGGGCATCTGCAACCTCCCTGGGCAACCTATGCCAGTGTTTCACCACCATTTCTTACTTATATCCAGCCTAAATCTACCATTCCTTAGTTTGAAACTATTACTCCTTGTCTTGTCACAACAGGCCCTGCTAAAAAGCCTGCCCTCATCTTTCTTACAGGTCCACTTTAAGTGCTGGAAGGCTGCAATAAGGTCTCCCCGAAGCCTTCTGTTCTCCTGGCTGAACAATCCCACCTCTCTCAGCCTGTCCTCATAGGAGAGGGCTGGATCATTTTTGTGGCCCTAAAATCCCACTGCAGTTAGTGTGGCTGGACTAGTTGAGTTTGGAATGTTTGAGACTGTCCCCTTTTGGGACAGAAGGTGTGTATGGCAAGGTAAACAAAAGCGAGCTCATGAATATGTACAGACAAATCCCCCTTTATATCAGGTTACTCACCTGATTTGCTTGCTTTTGTTTCTCAGATAGAGATGAAAAATGCTGCAGTAAGGCAGCTACTTGATTAACAACGGCAGTCAGAAGTTTGATTCCTCATAGGATAGACTGAATGTATTTTACTGAGTGAGTTTCTGATGCAAACATACACCTCTCTCATGTTTAATGTCCTTGAAGTAACTTCTGTGGTTAAAAGATGAAGTTAGTTTGTACTTATTTTTTCTTTCTGATGTGAATAAAGTAAAATCCACCTAATGTTAGTGGTTTCTTACTGCCATAATCATGAACTTCTTTCTGGCACAGCCTCATAAAATAAACATATACTTGTTTGTAAGATGTAAACACTGAAGTTAATTTCTTAATCCTCAATAAACACGTCTTCTTAAAGATTCATGATGGGATTTTGTGTGTTTCCTTCAATTTGCAAAATTATCCAGGCCTTATAATTAACCTTCTCATCTAGTTAAAATAAATCACTCTAGGTAGGGATACTGTTGCAATGGTCTAAAATGTGTTTATTATATATAAGTACTAAATATGAAAGTCGTGAAATGCCTTTAAAGAACAGAGGCATAATTTGTTTTTCTTACTTTTTCTTTTTTTCTGACATAAATTATTTCTTTTGGTTGCAGGCTGAAAATATTTGTGCTTAACACTGACAAAATGAAAAACTAAAAATTGTGTGCCTTTATTTTTGACTCCTGTTTCCACTTTAGCAATTGATAATGGCTATGGGTATTTTACTGAATTGAAAAAATGTTCTGAAAGAGATTATGACTTAGTGCCATACTAAGATTCATACTTAGTTTCTGATGGTTTTGATTTTTTGTGATGAATAGGTTTGTTTATGCAAACCAACCAAAGCTTAATCTGATAATAGAGTTTGTCCAAAGCCGGTTCGCTGCCTCTGGAAAAGGATTCTTTTTAGATAAAACTTTTGTATCCATTGTGATTGCTTCTCTTAAGTCTGCTTTTGTCTTGTGCTTCAGATACTATGTTTATGGAAATGCCATTGAAAAAAACCAAAATAGTTTGAAATGCCATTGAAAAAAAGCAAAATAGATAGTCCCTATGACTATCTACTGCACTAGAAGCGGCTGAAAGACAGATGGGGGTAACTGGGGAGCCCCCACTTGCAGCACTGTGGCTCTGCAGAGCTGCAACAGAACATGAGCCCTGCTTTTAAGAAGATCATAGAATCATAGAATGGTTTGATTTGGAAGGGACCTTAAAGATCGTATAGTCTCAAGCCCCTACCATGGGCAGGGACACCTCCCACTGGGTCGGGCTGCCCAAGGCCCCATCCAGCCTGGCCTTGAACACCTCCACGGATGCGACAGCCACAGCTTCCCCGGGCAGCCTGTTCCAGGGCTTCACAATGTTCAAGGCCAGGATAGATGGGGCTTTGAGCAACCTGATCTAGTGGGAGGTGTCGCTGGTCCAAGGCAGGGGGATTGGAACTGGGATGATCTTTAAGGTCCCTTCCAACCCAAAGCAATCTATGTTTCTGTCTTTAAAACAGGCAGAAAGCTCTGGCAAGGCCACTGAATTGCTGGAAGAGAAGAGTGTAAGGTAATTTGCTAAAAAGACCTCTGGAAGTAATTTTGAGTGTACTCACTGCTGGTTGCTTTTTCTAAACTGATCCTATTACCAAGGTGCAAATTTGATGTGTGGACAAGGCTCAAATTTGGTTCAGGATTGAATTTTTGCCTCTTTCACCACATGATTTAGATGTTCAGACTGTGCTTTGTCAGTCAGTGTTTCATGAAAGTGAAAATTGCTTATTCATTGTTTTCTTTAAGGCTGTTGGTTTTTACCACCTGACCAGTCCTCAGCTTGCCATATCACCCCGTAATATTAATTTCCATTTTTAGATGGATCTGAGCAAGTCACCATTTAAGATTCGAATAGCTCTGTATTAACGTGTTTGATGAGTCTACTGCGTTGTCTTCTGCATAAAACAGTGGTATTGACCACTAGAAAGATTAAGTAGATCTTTGTTTTCATAGACTTTCAAAAATTGTTTGTACAAATTAAGGGGATTTAAATTGTAGTACAGTTTATCATCTAAAATGGCAAAAAAATCATTCAGAGTTAAGGATGTAACACCACTGGATGTGTTTTATGAGATTCTTCTAATCAGTGGCTGTGCCAGTGGCTTCCTGTTGGGTCAGCAGTGATTTTGTATCATGGCAGGGTTTAGCTCTTTAAACAAAAATAAAATTTTGCTGCCAATGTGCATTATCTTTCTTGCTTTAAAAGAGTGGTGATTCATATTATCCACTTCTATGTCATCTCTTAGGATTTGCTGTGACTATGGGAGAGTTTCAGCTGAGAGAGTCCTACAGGTAAAAACTGCCGAAGCTTGCTACTTGAATCATTATTTCAGGTGCAAGTTACCGGCTTAAGCCTATTATTAGCTTGCATACAAAAAAAATTAAATATATAATTTGACAACTAACTCCTACAAATTACCCATTATCTTTTTCTTTAAAACCTGTGAGCACTTCTGTATTTGTGCCAGTTTCCATGCTTGCTTTTAGTCACTGTCATGGGGCTTTGTGGATTTGACTGGAGTTGGCAGATGCAGGGTCTGCTGCTTAACATGCTAGCCAGAACCCGATCAAAGGTTAGTTTGCAAAGAAATAATAAAGGATTTGTTCCCAGAGTAGCCAACTTTGGGTTTGAGTGTTTTCCTTTCTTCTCATTCATCCAGTGGCCAGCTGCACGAGTGTCTCTCTACTTTTAGAACTGTACTTCTGCTGGATATCCGGGTTTAAACCTGTGTCTGCAAGCTAAAATATCAAACCGTGATTTTAAAACCCAATAAGAAACAGGAATAAGTTCTTTCTTTGTTTTTCCTTTCTTAAATACAGCCTATTCTGCCAGCAGTTTTTGTGTGGTATGGGGCGGCTGTGTTTCAAGAAAGCGCCTATGTGATAGGTTTGAATGGGGCCTGGGGACAAAGTAACTCACTTTTCTCTGTCCAAGGGAAGTGAAGGAATACTTACAAGTGTTTTTTTCTTTTGTTTTCCTACCTAATGGCATAAAGGCTTTCTTTTACAACCCATGGATTGAGTTCAGGACTTCTCGAGAGTGTGACTGGTTCTGGCCTTTCACAGTTTTGAACACAGATCCAAAACGGAAAGAAAGGAGGGATGCTTCCTCCCACAGGTCACTCCAAACCTGAGAGCTGGATGCTCAAAATTCAGCAGGCTGGTGTGAGAGGCTCCAGGTCACAAGGCTGTGCTGTTTCATGGTTGGACAGGTCATGATGAAAGGGACCATGACTCAGTGGTTCTCCTAAAGGTCTAATCTCTTACCATGTAAAGCTTTCCTAGGAGTGGCACCTAGGGAGGTTGAGATCCTGGAGCTACATCACTCATCCACATGGAGAGCATAGTATAGAGTAGAGTTTAACTGGAAAACAAGTGTTAAAAATGTGGTAGATAGTGGCATGTATCAGGGACGTGTGGAAACCTCCAGCTGTGGGGAAGAAAGTCAGATGACTGTATTGTGGAAAAAGGAAAGATATAAACGAAGCTCACTGTATTTGAAGCAGCTGTCTGGTGTGTGATTGAACTGGCCAGAGGTAAGAAAAGAGTGGACGGAAGTCAAGAGGATGGCAAGCCTTTAGCAAAGGTTGAATAATGTAAAATGTCATGGTAGTACTTCCTTGCTTGGAAGAAGATCGATACCAGAGATTCACACTGGCTTTTTCTCAATCACCAGAAACATCAAATGGGTTTTGAGTGTATCGTGTGCCAATGCCACCTGCTTTGAGAAGGAATTTTTGTGGTCCTTACTTTGGCAACATTGCTATTTGTTTCAAGTGAACTGCTGACTCTAATGGCTGAGAAAGCCATTGAAAATTTAGGCCTAACAGAGCAAATAATTGCATAAGGAACAAGCCTGTTCCAAATAAGAACTGGAACATTTGAACTAGAAAACACAGGTTGCTGCGTTCCAATTCTCCCGTTGCTTGGTGGTCATTGACATTGCATTGGATTATAAAGATTGCAATATTTCTCTCTCATAATATTTTGTGCCCATCTATGCTGCAAAAGTAATCAATATACTCAAGTAACACAAAGAGCAAGAATTGACCGGCAAAAGCCCCCTTTCACCATGTATTCCTAATGGAAAATAATGTCTTAAGAAGCAGTTTTGGATGATTTCTAGAGATCTGGTTCAAGTTTTCTGTGGATTGGAATCAAATTAAGAAAAAAATTCATTCCAGATGTCATCATCAAGATTGCAAGGGGAGAATCTTACTGAGTTTAATCAAGTGAATGAACTAGGCTTTTCTTTTTTCCCTGATTAAAAGGCTCTGAGCTTGTGATTCTGTTTTTTGCCTTATTTTTTTTTTGTTTTGTTTTGGCAGGAAAGGTAGAGTACAGTGGAAGGAAAACTGAAATATGATGGCACGGCTGATGCAGATAGGGTCCATCCAAGGCTTCTCTAAACAGCAGCTGCATGCTCACTTTCTGTAACGGGTCATCAAAGCTCAAATAAAATTGTTAAATTTTAAAGCACTGGAGAATTCTTTTCCCCGGTAATGTTAGTTACTGGCCCTAATAGAAACAGAGAAACACGGAATGTAAACATTCAGGCATTTTGTTGAGAAGGAATCACACTCTATTTTATGTTGCAAAAATGAACTAGTGTTGGATTATACTCTGTTTGGGGAGGAACTGGGATTAGAACGTGGCTTTACTGGGTCAATGGAGTCTTCAGCTGTCTTGGAATGGCTGACATCAGGTATGGCACTTCTGTCCCATTTCAGTTTTACTGAAAAACGGACTGTGGGTAAAAGGCTGGAATCTTTCAGTTTGACCTCCTTTTTGATATTTGTCTTGAACAGACCCAGAGAAAAACCGAAAGCAAGACTATACATTAGAGTGGACCTGGATAATGAGATCTGGTTAATTACTATCATTTGTGTGCCTTCAGTGGTGAGGTGAAATTTACTTAAACACGGAATTCTCCCCATAAGTGCTGCCCTGTCATTTTCTCTTTCATATCCAATGCCACACCATGATCATGGCTTGACACTTTTAAAAAGTTTGTAAAGTATATTATTATGATTTTTGGTATTACCACTTGCTTGTAAAGGCTCAGTTCACAAGTAAGCAAAGTAGAGTCACACTCTGTAGGTATTTTTGTTATTACCCTGTTTTGCTGAATGCAAAGCTCCAGCTTATTTCTTCCACAGTTTGTGTATGAGAATGTTTTTTTAGTGAACTGTGTACGCTAGGTATGAGTTAGAAAATGTGTTTTGGATGTTGCCAGATGAGAGAGATGCTTTCCTCCTGATTTGAAGAGGGTTGTATCTTATTCAGAAAAGCCCGTGCTGTTGAAGGATCACGCTCAATATTGCTTACTCATATGACTTACATGTCATCAATTGTTTTGCAGCCTCAAGGCCATTTTATACATGGTTGGTCAGTTGAGCATTTAAAATGATTTTGGGAAGGGCCAAGAGCTAGCAGTCATTGAAGTTCTTACTATTGTGTTTGAAATGCTATAACCAGCTGTTGTGTTCTGTGCATTTAAGAAATGTGGGCTGGTCAGCTAATCCAGCAAGGGACGGGTAGGTGGTTTTGCAGTTCATCTGTGACAAGACCTTATTAGTGGTACGTAGTTCAGCCGTTGGTTAAGTCTAGTGGCAAATGTGCCATCTGTTTGCATATGGACTTCAGTCCTGCCAGACCTTCTTTTGAAGGCATCCCTTAGATCTGCCTGAGCATCCAAGTAACCGAGAACACGCTCATAGGGGTGACAGTTGTGATCAGCAGGAATGTCACACAGGGATCACCAAGGGATGGATAAGCTCAACAAAAAAGAAGCAAAAGCTGCACTGAAATTACATCATGAGTTCTGTGAAGTTATTCCAAGAAAACTCATATACTGAATATAGTGGGAATGAGCTTCAGGTGAAGTCAGCAAAAAGAGGTTTCAATTATAGCAAGTAAAGTAAGTGGTGGAGGTTATGGATATAAACTCTCGTGCCTGGGGGCTAAGACTGGTTGTAAATGAATGAGGTGTATGGAGAAGTTTCAGCTAGAGGGGATTATTTTACAGTAGTTTCCTGAACCTTCACTGCTGTATTTATAAGTCCCTGTTGTCAGGGGTGGGATATAGAACCAAATAGCTGACTGGTCCAATCTGATATTCTAGATCTACTTGAAAAGAAAGGGGGGCGGGGGGCTGAGCAGAAGGATACTGCAGTGTGAACTGTGATAGCAGAAAATTGCTTTTAATGAAAAAGTTATTTAGGGCTCATACAGGAAGAACATGAAATGAAGCATTTTTATTGCAGATAAGAAAATGCATAAAGCAAGAAAAGCATTGTTTAACTGTGTGGAAGATTGAAGTTGAGCAATTTGAGATTTTAATGAGTCAGGAATATGGAGTACAAATACACTGGTATTTCAGCTTAGAAATATTTTGCCGCTTTCCTTTTTTGGCTGAGATGCTGTAGCGTATGTGAATTCTAAAAATACCCTTCTCAAGTCCCCTTGTCAAAATAGATCTTCCCTTTAAAACTGCTTGTAACAAAACAGTATTTTCAGTATCCAAAACTATGTTTACGTGTAGCTATGCAATTGAACTTACTTAAAAAAAACATGGGGAGCAGATTTGCCCAGCGAGATGTGTGTGCAGGGCGTTGCTTAGCTCTGATCTCCTGTTTTGCTGGTTGGTGACGGCTGCTATCATGCAAGGTGACGTTGCTCTCCGAGCAGTGGTTGTCTGTGTAATGCCAGGGACAGAAATAGGAATGAAGAGGGCAAATTTAGAATGAATGATATTTTAGGGTGGTTTTTTTTTGTTTTACATATGGTTATTTCATGTAAGGAAACAGAACTTCCGTGGTGTTGTTGATGGTGGTGGTTTGGGGTGTGTGTGTGGAAGGTTGGTTGTCCCCCGTCCTCCCATTTGGTGCAGAACTGCGACCCTGTGTGCAAACCCTGATTTTCCTGATCAGTGATCAAAGTGCTTTGCCCACCTGAGAGATCAGTGATGTCTTGTGGATTTAGAGGAGTGAGTTTTTGTGCCAGCAAATTCTAACCAGCAAGAGAATATTTCCACCCAGTTATTCTCCAACAATGTATGAAAGTATCACATACTTAATTTTGTCCTTATCTGTATATGTGTAAAGAAAATCTACCTGGATGTGTGAAGACAAAAGATGAATTTATAAGGAAAAAATCCCTCTCTGCTCATGGAAGGTTTTTAGGTGAGAAGCTGTAACCCCCACTTATTTACTTCAGGTCCAATTATTTCTTTCTCTTCCTTTTTAAATTGAGTAATGTGCGTTGTCGCTCTTAATTCTGTACAACAATACAGGTCCTCTTTCAATCCTGTTCAGAACAATAATATATCCAATTGGCTGCTAAACGGCTTGACAGACTGTTTAGTTCTCCACGAGCTCTGAGTGAGCATGAGATCTTCCAACGTGGCACTCTTATGTCAGCTGCAATTTTATAGATACCCTTTACCACTCTAAGTATATAAGGACATTAGATGGCAAAGAGAAAGTGTTTGTTGGTATTGTCTTCTGGAAAGAAAAGCAATGCAGTGTTTACAAAATTCACATGTCAACCAGACAGAGTTATTGATGTTTTATTTTTGCTAAAAGAGAACTGAAATTGTTTCAATTCCAGAATGGAAGAATTACATAATAAAATCCTGACACTAAGTTAGGAAAGGATTATACCAAAGAGAAAGCCCCATTCATTACTCAGAAATCCTATCATAGACAGAGAGAGAGGATCTTTACTGCTGGGTGAATGAACTAGAGATTTTGCACATGATGTATTGCACCGTTGTATGACAAATGCTCATTGTCTAATGACTTCTATGCTTTGGCAAAATTCATACAGCTTATTTTGGTAACAAAGACTAATTATTAGAGTTATTATGCCATCAGCAATGCACATTATAGGCTTACGGGATTTGAGAGCATCTTTAACATTCTTAACAAAACCAAGATTTTTGTTGAAATGGGTATATTTTCCTTTTTTCCACCTTGAAAATAATAAGCAAAGAAATCTCAGAATGCGTCCAAAACAGGGAAATCAGCAAACTCATCCTTAGAAGATAAATCCTATTGTTTGCCACTTGTATAGACACTGTCTAACATGTGCCTGATGTTCATAATTGGTCTTTTGAACAATATATACAAATTCATTGACATTTCTATCTGGTATTCATCTAACATGTAAATATGGGCTATGATTGCAATTCAAATTAATTTGAATTTAATATCTGGTTATAATCAGAAGCGCTAAAGATGTCTGGCTAATTTAATTGACATAATTGTTAGAATGTCTCTAATTTTATGTTGAAGTCTGAGGTAATGGCTGCTGAGTCACCTCTGCTTTGGGAGGTTTTTAAAATAAAAACAAAGGATACATAGGACTGGGTAGCAAAATCTATAGAAGAAAAGGGTTTCAATCAATTTTACTCTCTCGTTTGGTATATTGCTGTAGGGGAATGAATGAAATCTGGAGGTGTACAGCAGTGTACCAGCCCTGTCATTCTCTAGTAAAGATAAGCATGAAAAAAGCAAATTGCTCATTTGTTGGACTGAATCATTGTTACTTATTTACAGGACCAAAATAGTTTCCTTCGTATAAAAAGCCTTCAGCAAGTTCTCCTCCGATAGGAGAGTTTATTTATGAAGTCTCTCTGGGATAATGTAGGATGATTCACTGTTTCTGCTACTTGCCAAAAATGACTCCAGCAGATTAGTAGAATTTAAGCTATTGAAGTATTGGGTAACTTGGAAAAGTAAGCCCGGGACCTAACTCTGCTGAAAGAGTCAAGGGACAATTAAAAATCCACCTGAAGGAGAGGATATGGTGGTGGTAGGGCATGCTCGCTAGCTGCTGACATCCCTGTGTTGCTACTGCCAGTCCTAGCTGCTTGTCGGGGAGTGACTTTCCAGTGCGGAAATGAGGACACTGACATTCCCTGGCCATCCGGCTGATGCAAAAGCTTGAACATTTTCTGAAGTTGGCCAGAGTAGAGCTGAACATCAGTTTATGAGCTAAAATTATCTTGATTACTTGAGCATGGAGATCAGTCTCCTGACTTTGACTTCACCCCATGTTTCCAGCTGAAGACAAATGCATGATTGTGTTTGGGATACCAAACTGACTGCTTAATTCAGTTCCTGCTTAGAGAAGAACCCTATTCATAGTTTGAGGAGGGGAGGAGCGGGGAGAAGCTGGAGAAGCACTAGGAAATGGGAAGCTGTCGGTGGTCGTGCAGCCGAATGGCCCCAGGGGCTGTGAGGATTGCAGGCTGTGCTGGGTGGGTGGCTGAGGCACACGCACCAGGATGGTGTACGGGAGACAGGCATCTATCTGACTAAAGCCAGGGATATTATTGCATTCAGTTCTCTGAACAGGTCATACTTTTCTCCTTGAAAAGTAAAGATTCAGCGCAGAGGTAATGATTGCCAAGATTAACTTTATCCATGCTCTGTGTGGAAGAAAAATGTGTGTGTCGTGGTCTGTCTGGGTTCCATTTTCAGAAGGTTTCTCATTTCTAATAGGCTGCCTGAGTCTAGGTTTTATGTGCTGTTCTCAAAATTCAGATGGTCTCTATCAACATAATGGTTATCTAACAAACTGTCTATCCTGCTCTCCTGCTCTCCTGGATTTTCAGTAAGCTTTTGAAGCATCTTAGAAGATCGATCTTTTCTGCCAGAACTGAAATTATCTTTCCTCTCTCTAGTCAGGCTTTTTTTTTTTTTTTTTAATTTGGCAAATGTCAGCAGATGGTGCCAAATGTGAGAAGTTGCATCCACTCCCTTGCCGAAGATGAAGGTTTTTTGCCAACAGGAGGATATATCCAGGCTATGCTGCAACAGTGTTTTGGATCGCCTATGGCCATGTTGGAGGGAATGATCACAGCATTTGTGGGCAGACCATCCTACCTCGATGGTGTTGTAGGTGCGACAGAGGGGCACGACACCATGTATTATTTGAATATTGGTTTAAAATGAGAAGAGTGGATTGATGTTCCTCATGGGACAGCAGGGTGGTCTGCTGATGTCTCTGTCTGCTCTTGTCACTCCCTGGCATGACTGAGAGATGAACTTTCAGAAAAACCTTGTAGTGTTTGGGAGTAGTGTTTGTACAGAGGTATCTGTCATTGCTCTGACATCAGATATCTAATAATAACCCCTGAGCAAGTCATCTGCTTCCTTCTGCTTCACCCACTCTTAGTCACTATTCCAATTTCTGTAGGCTACAAGTAGTAGACTATTTATTAAAAGCTGTAGCTAGTGAAAAATGGTTTTCTTTAATCAAGTTTCTCCTGCCAAGAATGTAAAATCAGTGAGACCAATTTTAGGTGCCTTGAATCCTGTCCAAGTCACATTACTCAGCAATTCATGTTACCTCAGCTGTTTCCATACCTTGTGTTCACATTCCAGTTGCGCATGGCTGGAGCACTATTTGCAAATTTGTGTGTATTAAAAATAGTGCCTTAAAATTCTCTATAAGGGTATGAATGTATGCGGCTAGCGTCCTTCCTGCGACCCATGCAAATCTGGCATTGCATTGCATGATACAGAGTCTTCACGTACTCTGAAGGAGAGGATCAAAGTTACCTGAGAATCGGTTGTCCACTTCTGTATCCTTCTCACCTAAGTGTTATCCACAGGGTCATGCCTGGAAATGCCAAGGGGAAGCATGAGACTGTTGAAAGTCTGCCTCTGTTGGCTTACCATGCCAGTGGCTGTGCTTATGCCACTTTTCTAGATGAGCACTCTTGTCCCCAGGTTCTTGGAGGAATGTAACATTTAATTTCTTTTTTACAATCAGTCACTGATTGACGAGCTCTTTGCATGTGGCAGCTGTTCTGAAGGCAGGGCAGCAGCAAAGCCAAGTGCCCCACTCCCTCCTGCACAGGCATAGACTCGTCCTGCCTTCTGGGGAGGACAGAGAACTGAGAATGCCCCGGAGAGTTGCCTTGAATGGGATGCAGAATCATAGAATGGTTTGGGTCAGAAGGGACCTTAAAGATCATCCAGTTCCACCTCCCCTGGCCATAGTCAGAGACACCTTCCACTAGATCAGGTTGCTCAAAGCCTCATCCAACCTGGCCTTGAACGCCTTCAGGGAGGGGGCATTCATGACTTCTCTGGGCAAGCTGTGCTAGCATCTCACCACCCTCGCAGTAAAAAAATTCTTCCTAATGTCTAATCTAAATCTCCTCTCTTCCAGCGACCTATTCTACTATCTAGTTTGGGTTTGTAGCGAAAAATTTAATTTGTTCAATTTATGGGTCAATATCTTCTGAAGAAGAATTTAATAGATTGGAAGTTTCCCAGTGGAAGGTTATTTCTGAATAAAGAAAGCTTATCCTAGCATAATTCATTGCTGAGAACTTAAACCAGTTTTTGACACCACGTGATAGTTTACACTGGGGGCTGTTTGGTGCTTCTGCGACTGGGGTCTCCATCACATCATAATTTTACTGTAGCTTTGCACCATAGGTTTGTCAGTGTGCTATTTTATGGGAATGTTCCTCCTTAATTTTTCCACTTTTTTTTTTTATTCCATTTTCTCTTTTCAGTTTTAATTCATGTTTTTATGGCACGTAACTTGGGAGAGGAAGCACAAATTAAAAATTTTAGGTTTTAGAGTTCTTTCTTCCCAGTTGGTTTATGCTCTGTGTTTGTGGCACAACTTATTAGTTTTTTAAAACTGAAGACAGAACTCAAGGCTCTCATGAGGATCCTAATTTTGTTGGTCTTTCTGGAGGTAAAAGACATTTTAAAAAGAACAGTATTATCAGACTTTTCTTGGTTTTGGAATATTCCTCTTTTATCCAGGGCATTTTGTACCTCAGTGCCCGTTCTACTTTTGCTTTCTTCTTTCAACTTCCCGTTTATTTTTCCTTCTCTGAGGTGTTCGTTCCTACTGTCATAGAATCATAGAACAGTTTGGGTTGGAAGAGACCTTAAGGATTATCTAGTTCAACCCCCCTGCCATGGGCAGGGACACCTCCCACTGGATCAGGTCACTCAAAGCCTCATACAACCTGGTCTTGGAAGACCTCCAGGGATGGGGCATCCATGACTTCTCTGGGCAATCTGTGCCAGTGCCTCACCACTCTCACAGTAAAAAATTTCTAATTTTAATTAGAATAATTAAGTAATTCCTAATATCTAATCTACATCACCCCTCTTTCAGCTTAAAGCCATGGGAGGGGCAACTGACTGCTCCAAGAGGAGGTCTCTGTGATCTCAAAAAGGGGTTGTGCTTGTGATAGTGTGAGCATGCTTTGATAAAGGACCGTGATAGATGACCTGGGTCTTCTGTTTTGAGTGCCTGGAGGATACCGAGTCAGGTTTTATTTTATTTATTTAATTGCTTTTGTGAAAGGTCCTGACTGTTTTTACATTGTATGGTGTTGTAGGACTACATTATAAATAGTTTATGGGAAGAGTAAGGTGTCATACAGCAGTAATTTTGTCTTTCTGTCTTAATAGTCTTGTCTTCTGGGGATGTTGAAAGTTGTTGCTGGTGTTCAGTTTTTTACCATAATAGGTTGCCTGGAGTTGTTAATATCTTACAAGATCAGCTGTATGCTTTCTGCTTGAGAAGGAGTTTGCTGCTTCCTTTCATCTTTGCAACTGCACTGCTTTGCAGCTGGTCAGTAGTCCTTGCTGGTGAATGAGATGGCCATACAAACTGGTAGGATATCCAAAGCAGGCTTCTAAGGTCACTGTCTTTTTGGCTCAGGATCAGGCAGTGAAGCTGGATTTTTACCCACCTTTAGGTTTTTTTGAATTTTGGCTTCTGTCCATGACATGAAGAAGGTGGGGGCTGTATTAGGAAAAGCATGGATGTAGCAATCTGGGCTGTGTTAGGGAGACCATTGCAAACAGGTTGAGGAAATGGGTAGTGCTGACTTCAGCTCTGGTCCCCCCACAGTGTAAAAAGGGCATGGATATGAAGGACTATGAAGATGACTAAGTAATTTGGAGGATCTGTCATATAAGGAGGTGTGGAGAGAGCTGGGGCTCGTGGGGATCTTATCAGTACGTATAAATATTTAATGGGGGAAGTAAAGAAGCTGGAGCCAGGCTCTTCTTGGCATATGTAGTTATGGGAGAAAAGGCAACAGACACAAACTGAAATACAGGGATACAATAAACAAGGCTGATGAGTCTCCATCCTCAAAGCTATTCAAATCCTAGCCCTGACAGGCCTACTCTGGGTGATGATGCTTTGGGCATGATTTTAGACTAGATGATCCCCAGAGGTCCCTGCTGACCTCACCTACTTTGTGAGTCTGTGAATTAATAAGAAGAGGTGATGTGGCGGGTACCAGACACTGGTATATGTGAATGTAGCACTCACTTAGATCTTGTCTAAGCAAAATGGTTGCAAAGATATTTGTGAGTCACTTGGCAGCTTAGCTTGGTAAGGCCTGTTTGTATGGACATCCCTAGAAGACTTTGGGGGACATCCATAAAGGTTTGATAAAGTCAAGGTAACTAGATACTGGGGAAAATTCTTTCCTGTGTTTCAGGATGTGAATTGTCTTTCACTGCCCCAAATTAGGAAGACACTGCCCATGGAAATATTTTTGAATATGTATCCATTGTGTGATTTTGTACTTATACAGAGGGGTTGACTGAGCAGCCTTGTGAAAGACCAAACAGGTCTTTCTAACGCCTTTGGCTGCTCACACATTCACCACATAGGCTAAAGCTATATATTCAGAACTCGGGGAAAAAATCATGGCCTGGAACTGTATAAAATAAAGTAACTTTTCAGTCTTTTGATATGCAGACTACTCATTGCTGTTTTCAGTCATAGGAACAGCTATATTGGATCAGACAAGTCCAGCGTGTTCCTAGCTGGTAGCAGCTAGTCTTAGGAAGGGAGAAGTAGAGGGCAGCTCTTTCCCTGATGAATCCCCTGAACCTCCTGCAGCCAGCCAGCTGGAGACTTTCTGAGCTGTGCTGTTTGCTTGGTCATCTTGTTCAATAGTCAGCAATGAACTTAGTTCCCCTGATTTTTTTCCATAAAAACATTTATACTTTTGGCCTTTGCAGCACAGAGTTTCACAATTTAATGATTTTGTTTGTGTGGAAAAGTCCTTCCTTTTGTTTTAATTTGATTATATTTTTTTTTTAAACCCACTGAATGATAATTTCTGTGTCCCCATGAGTTTTCTGTGTTTACAAGAGAAGGAATAATAGTTCCAAAAGTTAGATAAAGTAGGAAAATGCTAGAGGAAATATTCTCAATCAGATGGTCCTTTGGCTTCAACCGGTAGGACGATTCATTTGTTCCTGTAAATGATTAGGTGAAATTCCTGTAAAGTCTTGTAAGGAAAAGTCTTAAGGAAAGTGATGCTTCAGACAACTGGGCAGCTCCATTCCTTGTGTTGATATCCTGTCCCTCTGAGAGTACGTTCGTATCCATTGGGGTTTTGCCTTTGACTGTTCTTCAACATTTAAATGAATAACAGAACCATAGAATGGTTTGGTTCAGAAAGTGACATTAAAGGTCACCATTTCCACACCCACACCCCCCGCCATAGGCAGGGGCATCTTCCACTAGGCCAGATAGCTGAAGTTGCTCAGTAGGCAACAGTATCTAGGAGTATAGAAAAACCAAGGCATAGCCAGGAGATCTATACATTTAGAAAAACTTGGTACATGTATTTGAAGTATCCAAGCTTCGTTTGAACGATAGAGAGTTAAAATGTTCCCATTTTTCTGTATAATGTTTTCTCCCTAGTTTTCTGCAATGACTTTGAAATGGGAAGAGGTAAAGTGAGAAATTAATGCAGTCACAGAGTATCTCAAAGATTAAGAAATTGAGATATGAACTGTTAGCTATTTCTGTTCTGACTCCAGAATGACTGAATAAAAGGAGAAGAGGAAGTTAGGGAACGACATTTAAGAGCAGAGGGACTTGTAAGTTTTGCAGTTTGCTTTTCCTTCTTTGGAATGTGTTTTAGCAGAGAATATTCACCACTCTCCCCATGCTTTTAACAGCCATTTTATTACTGTGCTTTTATGATAGTGTTACAAATTTAAGAGGAAAATTGCTGAATGAAAACTGATCAGATCTTTTAAAGTGTCGCACTCAGAACATGCTTTAATAACGAGATGCCAGGTGGAGTTCAGCAGCAATGACAGTGGGAAGGGAATTTATCTGGGTCCTACTGCAGCTTGTTTTCAAGTAGAGAATTTTGTTTCTTATTAAAAAATACCCAGGCTTATTTGGAGAAGGATGTTTTGGTGGTAGGGGTTTGAAAAAGCTGCAAATCTATTCACAGTCTGGACAGAGCAAAGAAACTTCACATTTGATGGTATGTCTCTGTTATACCAAAAGAGCTTAGTTTTTGGTTATCTGATCATAAAAAAATTTGACTGTCCTAAGTTCTTGTTTTTGACTTGGAGATGGAAAAACTGATGAAAGCCTGGGAGAGGAAACATAACTCTCCTTTTCCTGCCTCTCATCATCCTCCCACCCCCAGCCCCCAAATATGATTTTGTCAAGATTAACTGACTCTGTTGGTTTGTGTAGCAGTTGTGTTTCCCTTACTGTGGAACAGTAGGAGAAAGAAATACACAGTATTTTAAATGTATCTGATGTCTTTTCAAATTTGATTATACTTTGTGATTTCATTAATTTCAGGAATTTTTTGCTGAAGGCTACATGTGAAATTATTTAGAGCTGTGATACTGATGGATGTTTAAAATAGCATTCCCCTATGTTGAAAAATTTGAGTTGGTGCTGGACTTCATATGGCTCAGTTGTTGCAATGTCCACATTTTTAGTGATGCGTACATTGTAGTAGGTATGTTATTCCTGTGCTCACTGGCTCATACAGTTTTTATCTAACACTGCTGCTGCTGTCTCCTAAAGAATAACCAATGCTTATGCTGCAACCTTTTCCTGTATGATTAGTGGTAGATTTTTTGTATTGACTCCAGAGAGTGAAAATGGCACAACAGAAGACTAAAAGGAAAAACGTGCTTCGTAAGGTGACTGCCAGAGATGGAATAAAAGTGTTATAATATTTTTACCCTAATAATAAGAAAAATTTGATTATGTCAAGCAGAAGAACCTTTCTTGTGAGATTGCTTGGTTACTGCTTCCATGTAGTATGGAAATACAGTATCTAGAAAATGAACTCTTATGTTCACAAGATTGTTTTGAAGCATTGGATTAAGCAGCAAGATTAATTCTATATAGGACCAGTTCACAAGGTTAACATGAGCCAACTAGGTGTTCTAAACTAGATTTATTTATCCATAACATGCAATTTCAGGCTTGTGTATTTTCACAGACCTTTTTAGAATTTTAACGTCTAATTGCTTTGCTTTTCCATGTAGCTTGCCACCGAGACTTTGAAATGTGTTACAAGAAAGATTTGAGCTAAATATAGCATATCCTCTTCATTAGAAAGTGAAGGCAAGGGAACGTGAATGTATAACTGATTTCTGTGATGTGGAGCTGGAGGATTACTGAATAGCTGCTCTCTCCCTCTCCTCTCCCTTTCTGAGCTGTCTTGCTGCCTCTTCAGCTTGTGCATTGTGAGTCATGCTGATGTCATTCCTTGCACTGGCAAAGCAAAACCCAGCAGATCCATGGCTCTTTCTATTTTGGGATTTATAGTTTTAGGGTTTGGTAGCATTATAAACATCTGAATATAGCAGTAGCAGTTTTACTGATGTCCCCTTCCCACAACTTCATACATCATATGTGTGATCGCTTGCCTGCTTAGTAAAAACCAAACAATGCCATTTTCTCAAAGTTTTATCTCTTTCTCTTCCTACCCTTCTTAACACTTTCATTAGAGGTGTTAAAACTTAATCAGTTTAATGTTGTCAATAAACCAAAGCAGTCCGAAGCCTGGAGGTTGCTGTTGTAGGCTCCTGTGAATTGTGAGAACACCAGCCTCTGCTGTATTTCTCCCTGCGAGGATCACTCCTTTAGGGGAGTGGTGGTGGTCCTAATGCAACTAAGGATTTCTATTCCAAATAACTTTTCTGTGAAGGTTACTTATATTGTGCTAATATGAGACAAAAATGAATTTTTATTCATGCTGTCTCATTTGTGGTGTGCAATGGTTAATGACTGATGTGTCAACTACCAAACATCTTTAGTTTCCAGGTCTGCTGGACTTTCTGGCATATTGCAGCTGGGCTAAATGATTGTTGGTGTACTTCCAATGGATCTCTCTTCTCTTTTCTCTTCTCTTCTCTTCTCTTCTCTTCTCTTCTCTTCTCTTCTCTTCTCTTCTCTTCTCTTCTCTTCTCTTCTCTTCTCTTCTCTTCTCTTCTCTTCTCTTCTCTTCTCTTCTCTTCTCTTCTCTTCTCTTCTCTTCTCTTCTCTTCTCTTCATCAAAGATACTGCTAATTAGTTTATACAGTGAGCTGACTTCTCATTTTAAAGTAGCACTGGTTTGCCACAGTTGGGTGTCTGTCAAGCTTACTTTTGCTTTTTACTCTGCTTTGCTCTGTTTAAGCCTGACTGTGACAGGACCCCTCAGGGGTTAGTTTACTCACAACACACAATGAAGTAGGTTGTGACTACACCTGAATGTTAATAGCAGCTGTAATAAAACAAATGTTCTTTCTGCATTTCATTACCCTTGTACATATTGCACTCCCACTAGAAAATCATGTTCCAATCTGTCTGAATGGCATTTCACACTTAATAAAGATATTTTCAGAAGGTTGGGGATGTAAATAATTGTTGTTTAATAGTGGCATGCGTGCTGTATTAAAAATCTTGCTGCCTTCTTACTTTTTGATCCTGTAATAGATGTCATGAAACAGAAATCAGAAGCCATAACCAAAGGTAATGCAATATACAGTTCTTGCATTTTAAGGTCATAATCTATGGAGGCATAAACATTTAATCTTTAGACTATTGCTTGCTACTCCTCATTGGAAATGGAAAAATAACATGACTAAAATTGCCCAAAGTGTGTGGCATGCACTACAAAAGAAAAGGAGTGAGTTAACCAGAAAACTCCAACAGCGTTTTAAAAAGCAGCTGAGGTATTTGTAAAACATTAAAATCTTCATAGCCTCTGAATTTTGGATACTGTTTACTGTGCGACTAATTCATTTTCATTCAGTGAATGTAAAATTCAGTGTGAAAAAGTTTATTGCAGAAATCTTTTATTAAGAACGTAACTACAGACAGAACCCGGTATTTTATGAATATGGTCTTTTAATGCACTTTGGAGGTTGAAAGAATGAGACTGGGTTGGAAAGAGTCAATAATTCAGATAGCAAAATGCTTTCTGATTGCCTCCTCCTTTTTGGTATTAGTTAAACTTCTCAAATTATGTTGTCTATTTTAATTTAGATTAATGGCAGGAAAACAAAGAAAGATACATGGTGCTGATTTTAAATAGACCTCGTATATTCCTCCTCAGGCATGGTAATGCTGCTGCAGACTCATAGCCAAACTTGGTCTTGTGTTTTCATAGAATCATAGAATCATATCACGGAGTAGTTTGAGTTGGAAGAGACCTTAAAGATTATTTAGTTCCAACCCCTCTGCCTTGTGCAGGGACACCTTTCACTGGATTAGGTTACAGCCTCATCAAGCCTGGCCTTGATGACCTGCAGGGATGGGGCATCCATGACTTCGCTGAGCAAACTGTTCTAGTGCCTCTCCACCCTCGCCATAAGACGTTCCTTCCTAATACCCAATCTCAATCTCCCTTCTTTCAGGTTAAAGGTGTTACTCCTCATCCTATCACGGCACTCCCTGATAAAGAGCCCCTGCCCCTTCCTGTAGGTCCCCTTTAGATACTGGAAGGCTGCTTTAAGGTCACTTGGGACCCTTCTCTTCTCCAGGCTACACAAGTCCAACTCTCTCAGGCTGTCCTCAGCACTGTCTTGTGTATGATGCGTCGCGTGGCCAGAGCAAAACCACACATGTTCTATGGGGAAGTGTTTTCTATGGAAAAATGCAGAAGTGTGGCCATTCTTCCCTTATTTACATATGTAGAGAGATTATGCAAGCAGACCTGGCTGTAATGAGAATTGGATTCTCAGTGCTTGCAAAGCAGAATAATTGGTGCTGTGAGATGTCACGGTGTCAAAAGTCTCCTTGTTATCCAAAGTAAATGAAATGACTTTTCTTGTTAAGAACTTACACGTCAGCAAGAGAACGAAAATATTTACAGTGCAGTTAAGAAGTTTCTCAACAAAACTTTTGTTCTTGCTCAGTACAAAGAACCTTACAGTGGATTAACAGCATTGAAACTAAAGCTTTGGAAAGTAGTTTTAATTCCAAAATAATTGTTTAAATAGAATCTTAATTACAGTGATTAGAGTAGTTCTTATTGAGTGATAATATATTCCAACTCAAAATCTTATCTGGGTACTAAGTATTAGTGTGTAACTATGCACTGAAGAGTTATTTTATGTAAAACCAAATAAGAACAGTTTGTGGTAAGAAAGTAAAGATAAGTTTGAGTCAAATGCGTCTAGCAGTTTTGTCTCATGCAGGTTCTTTCAGGGATGGGATGCCCAGATGTGTTTACAGGGACAGTTCTCTGGCAGTCCATAATTGAAAGAAAACTGAAGTAAGGGAAAATACATTTTTTAACTTCTACTCCATGTTCTCTGAGGAGTGCTACTGTTTTGCTTTCCTCTGGACAAGTGGTTCTTCAGAACAGGGGTCTTGTAGGCACTCCTTAAAGAGTCACTTCTTTTTTTTTGGCTATTGCACAGCAGTGGATCAGGGTTTGAACAAGTCTTCCCTTACATGCGTTGCGTATCTGCTGTTAATAAATGCTGTGGTAGCTGTGCTAGAGGCTGTGATGTCTCTTCAGTCCCAAGTGCCAATGTGTTCCCAAATGCAGTGGTTTGTTGCACTCCATATTTTCTATGCCAGTTTTAAAACACATCTTAAATGCCTTGGCTAGTAGCTCCTGACTTCTGTTTTCTCTCTGTAATTACTTTTGTTAACAGCATGCGTCCATCTAAGAAGCCTTAAGAATATGTTCTCCATAGGGTTTGAATAACAATGTCTGGAAGGCAAACATTGCCTTTTTATTCCTGCAACATGCTGGAATCATTGTGCATCTGAAACAAGTCCTAGGCCTAAAAACAGTGGTGTCTGGAATGGATTAGCTTCAAGGCTGTGTCCGGCAGGCTGCAGTGATAGTTGATTTTGGCAGAAGTAAAAAATTTAACAGGAATTTTTCAATGTGATCTGATATACATTCTGACTGTTACATGTGAACAACTAAGCTGTGAGCCTACTTAATTTTAAATATGTGAGTATTCCCACTGGCTTAAATATGACTACCCATGCTTAAGTGAAAGGTAGACACTGCCCTTTTCAGGGCTGGAAGACAATGGAAAATGCCCTCCTGCATTTACTCTTTTATGCTGAAAAGGGGGTATAGTCTCTCTAAAAATGTAGCCAGTGCACTAACAGCTGCAGCTGTTTCATTTTATTCATTTTTATTTCATTTTAGAATGAGCAAAAATCATCTGGATCGAGTAATATTGTATATTTAATTAATTTGATTGCAAGAATTTGTGACACAAACGATAAGCATTGCATACATCATATTAGATGCTACAGTTTCAGAACTGGGCATTTGATAAATACTCAGAGTCCTTTGTTGTAAATCTATATAACCAGAACTTCATTAATGTAATTTAGAAGCGTGTAGACTTCAATCTCCCATCTTTTACTGTATGCTGGGCATAAATTAAGTGTTTTGGATTCCATACTTCAGAAGGTATGCTTATCTTCTTTTGAAGAAAGAAAATTGGCTTATTGTGTTATGTTAAACTCTAGAAAGAATTCAAAATTTAGTAATGACATTTTGGATGCATTCTCAGGAAAATGGTTTCAAAAGAAAGCTTGGAAAGCCTTGTTTGAGTAAAGCTCAAATATGAAAGAAGTAAGAGATCTGGAAAGTGATTGGTATTGGCAATGCTTTTTCTAAGAACTGAGTGTTGACCTGGAAAATAGATGTTAATTAAGAAAGGCCAGAATGGTTAGAGCTCCTCAAGCACAGGCATGAAAATTTGTATTACAGCAATTGCATCAAACCGAATAGAAATGTGGCTGGGGTAGCTGTTCCTTTTCTTGATCAGTGTCTGAAAGAAGCAGGTGAGGCAGCACGACTCACAGCTTCACATGCTGTTGAGTTTTCATAGAGGAGGGTGCTGGCCTCTTCTTCCAAGTGACAGGGGACAGGACAAGAGAGAATGGCCTCAAGCTCCGCCAGGGGAGGTTTAGGCTAGACGTTAGGAAAAAAATTCTTTACAGAAAGGGTCATTGGGCACTGGAACAGGCTGCCCAGGGAGGTGGTTGATTCACCTTCCCTGGAGGTGTTTAAGGCACGGGTGGATGAGGTGCTGAGGGATATGGTTTAGTGTTTGATGGGAATGGTTGGACTCGATGATGCGGTGGGTCTCTTCCAACCTGGTTATTCTGTGATTCTATGTTTGAGTAGACCAAATAGCCTTATTTTCATGTAAGACAGATGACAGCTTATGTCCCAATGTGTTTTTTTCAGACCTACCAACAATACAGAAAGAAGTATCCAGAACGCCTAATATAGTTGCCAACACGCCTGGGAGGGTAACAATGCGTACATACTCTGCCAGAATATTAACTTATATAGTTCAAATTATCTTTATTGTCAATTTTCTAGTTAATTTTTATACAGCATTAGCATGGGACGGTTGATTTGCCTGTTGGCACCAAGGATATGGTCTTGGGCCAGAGATGGCAGCTGAGAAGCAGGTCTGGTCTTTGTGCCATTAGTAACTGAGATGTTACAGATTTTCACAGATAAAAGCTGCATGGATCCATGTAACAGGACCTGAAATATAGTTTGTAAAGAGTATTTTTTACCTCTTTGATCACTGAGGCAATTAAATCCCCAATCTTACATTTATGTATAGTTATTCATGCCATTTTAATCATCTGTATTATATCCATACTTGCAAGGAGGCCTTGTGTTTTAGCTGGCTTGTTTGACTGCATCCTTGTAATGAAAAATTGTCTTTTAAATTTAATGATGGCTGAGTAGTGGGCCTTGATGCAAGTGATATAGCCTTTTTTCCCTTCCCTTGGATCACCCAACAAGCTTGCTTTGGTTTGCCTTGCCTTGCCTGCCATGTGTTACCCTACCCATGGCAGGTGGTTTCAGGACTTTATACCCACTCAGCAGAGGTGGCCTCAGCTCCATTCACTCCCCATTACATCAGGCAGGAAGCCTGCAAGAGCGGAGGATTTTTGGTTCCGAGCACTGTTTGCATTGCAATCATCAGTCATATCTCCCCTGAGGACAAGGAAGAAGCCTGGTGCAGCCAGTGTCCTTGCACAGGGTGATCCCTCGGGCTGCAAGGTGGGATGTTCTTCCTCAACCTGCTGTTCCTCAGCGATGATTCATTATTACGGATTTGTCCTGGCATTCAAATCCTGTTGTTTATAAAGGTTTACTAAACACTTGAAATTTATTTACTATGTAGTGAGACACATTTTTCTTCTTGCCTGGCTTTCACTGCATAGATTAGTGTTTCGCCAGGGGTATTACAACACTTCATTATTTAAGTGGAGCTGTTACTTTCATATTATTCAAGCCAGTGCACAACCCGTTGTTTTAATGCTATCAGATCCTGGGACATGGTGATGGATGTGTTCCTAGTCAACAGAAGAAATCTTCTGGTTTCCTGAAGTTTTATGTGCAATTTGAGAATTGAAATTAAAAAAAAATGTGTTGCATTCCTTCAACCTCTGTCAGGGTTTTAGGAGCAGAGTGACATTTGTCATCGCCAGTGTCAGTAGTTTCCTAATGGGACTTTCAGCTTGACATGGGCATCCTCCTCCTTCCCCCTCAGTCATTTTATGATTTTATCTAGGCTGTTGACTTTGTTTTATTTTACTGCCACAAGTGTCTAAGACATCTAGTCTTGCAGAGCCATCTTGGGCATTTTTCTGGTCTGGAGATAATACATGGTGTAGATTCTTAATTGATTACAATTGCATGTTGTTCAAACCGCTGCTCTTGTGTGTTATGGAAAGTAAGAGGCAATAGCTGTCATAGGAGTTTAGAATATAAATAGAGATGAAAAATGAAAGGTGTTACACGAAATGAAAGGTGTTATGCCTCTCCCAGAGGCATAAACAGGTAGGGTAAAAAGTAAAATGATAGGTCTAGTTTGAGCCACCTTAGTGACGTTTGAGGTGAGACAGAAGGAGACAGTTAAAGCCCTGTCATAATAGGAATTGTTCTAGTTAGTCCCTCCTGAAGGAACCATATAAATGTGCTGTGATGGTATTTGTTTATGTTCAACACTATCAGTGTAAGGCCAAGTTTCTCCGGTTCATTATACAAATGTATAAAAAGAAACAATTTTTACCCCAAAGAATTTATATTCCAGCTTCAGAGAAAGTCCTGTCGAGGAGACATTGCAAGGAGGGAAGCAGGGAAAGGAAGGTGTGTGTTTTGCAGTGTTGACAGATCTCATGGCTCCACAAGAGTCACTTTCAAACCATGGGAAGCACTTGGCATCTTGCAGGTTAAGGCCTCTCCAGGTCATCACACAAATGATATAGTCCTTATTCCACCAGGTGAAAAATGTCTTTGAGTGCACTCTGGTGTCACTGCTGTTGATAAGAAGTGCAGATGCTCAGCGTATTTCAAGTATTAATTAAGAAAGAATGAAATGCAGAATTCTGCCTATGGTTTTGTTGAACTGTTTAGTTTATCTAACCTGTATGCATCCTTTCACTTTTTTTCTGAAAAGTGTGTGTAAATATGCCGTATACTAGCTATCCTGTTTGTTGTTGTGACATTACAGAAGCATAATTGTGTAAGCTCCTGGAGGGAATATTCTCCATATAGATATGCCTAGAAGCACTGCCTGATAAGAATAGCTAGTGCTTCTATATGAAGCTATCTGTGTGAAAGCAAACTGCATCAAGTGTGTAATCTTTTTATGTTTAGACTTGAAAGTCAATAAATGCTCACGATAACACTGTATAAAGAATTGATAAGAAAAGTGAAATACGTGCATTAGTACTGCTGATAAAATTAACTCAGTATTTAAGATTCTGCTGTCCCCAGGTTGGTCCCATCAATCAGTATCATGCTGAACCTGATCCAAATTCTTCACTGTATCCTGTATTTATTTCACTGGCTCAGTGTCTTGTGCCTATTAGAATCATTGTTCCTATTAGATTAGAAAAGACCTTTAAGATCATCAGGTCCAACTGTTAACGTAACACTGCGAAGTCCACTGCTAAACCATGTCCCTAAGCACCACATCTGCACATCTTTGACATTTCTCTGGGAATGATGACTCCACCGCTTCCCTGGGCAGCCTGTTCCAATGCTAGACAACACTGTCAGTGAAAAAATTTTCCCTAATATCCAATCTAAACCTCCCTTGGCACAACCTTAGGCCATTTCCTCTCCTCCTATCATTTGGGAGCAGAGACCAGCACCCACATCACTGTAGCCTCCTTTGAGGTAGTTGTAGAGATTGATAAGGTGTCCCCCTCAGCCTTCTTTTCGCTGGGCTAAACAATCCCAGTTCCTGCCTGCTGTGTCACTACACCTGTGCCAGGTTTAATCCTGAATGGTTTTACCCAGGACTGGTGATGTACCTTTATTCCAGACTGAGAGGGGAGTACTATAGGATTCTTACCAACTAAACAGAAGAAGGCTGACTTTTTAGGAAGTGTGGAAAAAACCCAAATCTAACCAGGAGACCTTGCTGCATAGATTCCAATGAGTCTCTGAGCAAAATAATGGAAGGCTGCTTTAACTTCAGAGATAACCTGCTTGCCTGGCTTGTTAAAGGCAGCCTGCTTGTGTGCTGCTATGCTATAGGATCACCCAGATCGCAAATAAAGTGTGATTTGGCACAAGCTGGGATTTTCATGCATTCCTGCAAGAAATTTTCACTCCAAGATGTTAGATCTTCAATTCCATGTAGAATTTAATTTTGAAAAAAAATGATATTAACAAAATTTTTTTCTGGTTTGTCATTTTTTTTCTGTATAACCTTTAGAAATGTTGTTTTAATGTAGAACACAAAGGAGACTACCCATAGGACAAAGAGCTATGTTTCCTAGCTGGTTGTGGCAGCTCAGCCCCAACACAGCAGTGGTGTTGTGTACTGAAAAGTGTACTGAAAGGGTACGTGTAGTTATTATTCTGCCAGCCAGAAAGATGGTCAACCGTGATGGGTCCTGGCAATTGAGGGGAGAATATTGGTCTGTTTTGGCTAATGTCTGCACAAAGGTCTTGGACTAGAGTCTGTCCAAGCTACTAAAGCTGTGAACACTGCTGTAGTGTCTGCACTGCCAACAGTGTCTTGAAGTACTAGCTACTTGCTGGTACTGGTAAGTCATACGTGGTAGTTTGGTATGCAGAAGGCACCCAGACTTCATTGCATTCAAAATGAAATCTACCTTTCATAATTTAAATTATGCGGCAGGCACCAGCCCACTGCTTAATTTGGACTTTGATATGATATTTAATAAAAAAATATCTTTCCCTGGAAGGAGAGAAGTTATCTGTTAACATAGAGCTAAATTATTTTCGTTTGATTATTTTTACTGACAACATTGGGATAATTTTGTATCAGAGGCACACAATATTGGCTTGTGAGCAGCTGAATTTAACATGCTATGTACTTTAAACAAAAATGCAGATTCTTAGATCTATTTGTCCTTTTGAGCTCTAGAATATGCTAATTTAACTAGTGTTGCATCTTGTATTGATTATAGTGCCTCTAGGTTTTAATGAACATTTGCATCTTTGGCCTTTCAGCTTTGGAAACCGAAGTGCATTTATTTGTTGGCAAACAGAATCATTTGTGGTTTATTGGTGTATTTGTTTATCAAGATGCTTTTAAGTCAGTCTTTCAGTCATTCACAATTGTTCTCTGAGTTGGCATCCCTTGAACACAATAAATCACTGAAGGCCATCTGTATTTCTTCCTGACTTGAACGAGACCATTGTAAAGTAACTAGATTCTTTTTAAGAGCTTCTGGCTCATCTCCTAAAAAATGAGAAGGACTGGAACAGGGGAAATCAAAAAGACTAGACTGTAATTGGTACTGATCCGGTGGGTCTCTTCCAACCTGGTTATTCTATGATTCTGTGATTTGTGAGGTTTGTGTAAATTCTGTAGCCGCAGTGGGCTGGGCATGATTAGGTGGAAAAGAGGAAGAATATGTTTTGGATGAAGAAATGTTACATAATTCCCTGCAAAGAAAGGGTTGGAATCAGAGAAGCTGCAGCACAGTGGAATGTTTATGCCTGAACTGTAGTCGTGTAGAATTTAAACTTTCTGGACTTAAGCTTGTATTTGCCTTGTATGCTTGCTCTTTCCAAACATGACATTGAAATGCTAGTTAAAAATGCTGGATTCAGGATGCCTTTTAGGTTCTGAATTACACTAAAATTTGCCCCAAGTTTGCCCTAGATGAATCAAATTAATGTATTGTAATCAGGGAGGCTCAGGGGGTTGCCTTAATTGAGAGTACAGAAATGAAATCCTTGTGACAGCAGAATTTCTCAAGTTAATGCTAATTCTGACCAATTGAAAAGGACGTACTTAATTTAACTTAATTATGCAAATTATTTATGTACTTGAAAATGTATTAAGGGACGAGTTTAGAGAATAGTGTGTGGGAAGTTATAATGTGCCAATCTGCATCTTTTTGTGGTCAAGATAATTCATTTTAGGTTTTGTGCCAATATAATTTTGTTTTGAAGATACTTCCAATGTCTCATATGTAAATCAGGAGGGAGAAAAAGGAATTCAGTGATAGTGAAATATGTTCTCCCACTGGAAACTGGTTTTGCCCCTTTAGATACCTATGGGAATTCATTCAAGAGTCTAGTAATTGATTAATAGCACCCATAAAGTTTTGTTGAGGAAGAGTTAGATCCCACTGTGTTATAAGATAGGGTTCTAGGATGATCAAGTATAAGATTAATGTATGCATTATGGTGGAGGAAGAGGGAGGTTTATTATGTAGATATATTGGTGAGCTTGTCATTTATTACTTTGGCACAGCGTAAACGTAGGCGTTATTCGACCTTAGCTACACACCTTTCTTTGGAGATACCTGTTGTCATGTATCTTGGATGTGTATCAGCAGCAGGAATGGATGAAGGCAGTGCTTGGGACCTTGATGCATGCCTTATCTTCAGAATAGAGACTGTGTTGTGTGTTTGTCTTGGCCGTCAGTTGGAGACCTGAAACGGGTGGTATTTTCTGAGCTGGCAAAGTCTGGTAACATAGCATAGAGTGCAGCTGCTGGAGGAGAGAAACATCTTACTTTCTTCAGTAGCAATGCCTCTGCCTAATGATCCGAATTAGATTTTTTGGCCTCAGAGGGAGTTGTGTTTACTCAGCCAGAACAAGGGCCATACAGTCAGGTCTCTCAGTCTCAGTAAAAGCAGGAAAGCCTGCAGAAAGTCTCAGATTTTCCCCATTCCCCTTAATGCAGGGGCAGTTGATGGGAAAAGAGAACCCAGTAAGCTTTTCAGACAAGGTGTCCAAGCTTTATCTGTTTGGTGAGCAGTATCTCACGAAGAAAAGTTTTGTTGTTGATGTTGGAAGTTACTTTTATGGCAGCACACCAGTGCAGCTCATTAGTAGAAATGTCGTTTTAGCCTGTTCGATTCTTTAAAAGGAAGTAATTGAAACTTTCTCTCAAATAAGCTTGTGTTTTTAGGCTGGTCATTTCAATGGTATAGGTCACCTCTTATTTCTGTGATAAAATGAATGTATGAAGTAAATATATGTATGAAGAAGATGAGAAGAGGGGCTTGTTACAGGCCCTGCAGCTTTTCTCTCAGAGTTAAGTTCTGTGAAGCACTCACGTGTGAATGGTTGCTATTCTGTACTGCTTCACTCTTTTACTTTAGATAGAGAGACTTATAGCCCTGGAACAAGAGTATGTACTGATTCTGGCTTGCCATTGCAAAACTCTTGAAGCAGCAGTGAACTTGTGGTTTCTGCACCTGTCATGGATTAGTGCCCAGAACCTGTAATTAATGTGAATCCTTGTGTGTCTAATCTGCCTCGAAAAATTAGACATTCACCCCAGAATACTCTTGGTGCAGCATTCAGAACAGCCTATGCAGGCTATGGCTGCTTGGACAGGATGAATACACAGTGTGAGATGGCTGCGCCGACTCTGCTCTGTTGTGTGGAGCAGTACTGGCATCCTGGGTGGCTTCTTGGCTTATTTTCCCTTGTACGTGCTGCCTGGTCAAACAGCACTGGTTCCATGTCCCCTGGGAAATCCAAGGTACGTGTATTTGCTCTGCAGTAGGTCCCTATCTCCAGCCATCCCATGTGCCCTTGTGGTGACAGCGCAAGGCAGTACCAACAAAAGAAATATGTTTTGGCAGTTGTCCTAAAATCACAGAATCACAGAATCACAGAATAACCAGGTTGGAAGAGACCCACCGGATCATCAAGTCCAACCGTTCCTACCAAACACTAAACCATATCCCTCAGCACCTCGTCCACCCGTGCCTTAAACACCTCCAGGGAAGGTGACTCAACGACCTCCCTGGGCAGCCTGTTCCAGTGCCCAATGACCCTTTCTGTAAAGAATTTTTTCCTAACGTCTAGCCTAAACCTCCCCTGGCGGAGCTTGAGGCCATTCCCTCTTGTCCTGTCCCCTGTCACTTGGGAGAAGAGGCCAGCACCCTCCTCTCCACAACGTCCTTTCAGGTAGTTGTAGAGAGCAATGAGGTCACCCCTCAGCCTCCTCTTCTCCAGGCTAAACAACCCCAGCTCTCTCAGCCGCTCCTCATAAGGCCTGTTCTCCAGCCCTTTCACCAGCTTTGTTGCTCTTCTCTGGACTCTCTCCAGAGCCTCAACATCCTTCTTGTGGTGAGGGGCCCAGAACTGAACACAGTATTCGAGGAGCGGTCTCACCAGTGCCGAGTACAGAGGGAGGATAACCTCCCTGGACCTCCCTGGTCACGCCGTTTCTGATACAAGCCAAGATGCCATTGGCCTTCTTGGCCACCTGGGCACACTGCTGGCTCATATTCAGTCGGCTGTCAACCAACACCCCCAGGTCCCTCTCCTCCAGGCAGCTTTCTAGACAGACTTCTCCCAGTCTGTAGCACTGCATAGGGTTGTTGTGCCCCAAGTGCAGGACCCGGCATTTGGCCTTGTTAAACCTCATGCCATTGGACTCTGCCCAGCGGTCCAGCCTGTTCAGATCCCTTTGCAGAGCCTCCCGACCCTCCAGCAGATCGACACTTCCACCCAGCTTAGTGTCGTCCGCAAACTTGCTCAGGGTGCACTCGATGCCTTCATCCAGATCATTGATGAAGACATTGGACAGTGCTGGACCCAGCACTGAGCCCTGGGGAACCCCACTTGTCACTGGCCTCCAGCTGGATTTCACACCATTTCCCACCACTCTCTGGGCCTGGCCATCCAACCAGTTTTCCACCCAGGAGAGTGTGCGCCTGTCCAGCCCAGAGGCTGACAGTTTCTCAAGCAGAATGCTGTGAGAAACTGTGTCAAAGGCTTTGCTGAAGTCCAGGAAGACCACATCCACAGCCTTTCCCTCATCCAGTAGCCGGGTCACTTTGTCATAGAAGGCGATCAGGTTAGTCTGGCAAGACCTGCCTTTTGTGAACCCATGTTGACTGGGCCTGATCACCCGGTTCTCTTGCATGTGCTTCATGATAGCACTCAAGATCACCTGTTCCATGACTTTCCCTGGCACTGAGGTCAGACTGACAGGCCTGTAGTTTCCTGGGTCCTCCCTGTGGCCCTTTTTGTAGATGGGCACAACATCAGCCAGCCTCCAGTCCAGTGGGACTTCCCCAGTCTTCCAGGACTGTTGGAAGATGATGGAAAGGGGTTTGGCCAGCACATCCGCCAGCTCCTTCAGTACCCTAGGGTGAATCCCGTCCGGCCCCATAGACTTGTGACTGTCCAGTCGGGCTAGCAAGTCTCTGACCACCTCCTCTTGGATCATGGGAGCCTCATTATGCTCCTCTAGCTCCTGGGTTTGTACACAGGCGGAACGACCCTCCTTACAAATAAAGACTGAGGCAAAGAAGGCATTAAGTACCTCAGCCTTTTCCTCATCCCCTGTTACTGTTGTCCCTTCTGTGTCCCATAGGGACTGTATGGTCTCCCTAGTCCGCCTTTTATTATTTATATATTTGTAGAAAGATTTTTTGTTATCTTTCACTGACTTGGCCAATCCGATTTCTAGCTGAGCCTTAGCCCTTCTGATTTTTTCCCTACACAATCTCACTTCCCTCCTGTAGTCCACCCAAGAGGCCTGTCCCTTCTTCCAGAGGCCATAAACATTTCTTTTCTTCTTGATATCCCTCAAGATCTCTCTATTCAACCAAGCTGGCTTTCTCCCCTGCCGGCTTTTTTTCCGGACCACAGGGATGGCTTTCTCCTGAGCTGCTAGGACCACCCCTTTGAAGAGCTCCCAGCCCTCCTGGGCTCCCTTGCCCTTGAGTACTGTCTCCCATGAGACTTCACCAACCAGCCTGCTGAAGAGATCAAAGTCTGCCCTCTGGAAATTTAATGTTACCGTCCTTCCTAGAAATCCTTCCTAGAAAGAATGTGAAATTGCTTGTCAAAGAGACAGATGGGATTTGCAGGCTGCTGGGTGCAGGTAGCACGTGGGCTCTCCTGAAGTGTGAACACCAGGTCCCAGCAATGGTCTGGAGCTGGGGGAGCTCCTAGAAGGTGGCAGGTAGGCTGTGGGTGCTGCCCACATGCTGGGTCCTGGGAGATGCCTTCAGGTGCCTATCAGCTTTTAAGCTGCTGAGTCCTATAAGGCCTCTGAAGAACACATGTATAGCAATACCACTCTGAATTCCAGTAACCGGCTTTGGCAGCCTCTTCTTGCAAGTGGCTTTGGCCCACCGAGCATCCTTGTTCCTTGCTTGGCTCAGGTGATGGGTGATAGATATATGGACAAGGAAAGGATAAGGGATATGGAAGATGCTGAAGAGCCAGAACCTAATTTCCCAGTGAGAACTATTGTTGCCATTGATTACACTATGTAATTGCTGTGAATTTATACATACCATGACCTTATTCAGCAACAGATTACTAAATTAAGAAATAATAGGAAGTATAATGCACACAAACCAGAACAAATTATCAGGATGGGTGATTAAAAAATACCAGGTTTCAATCTTATTTTTTAGTTTTAAACACAAGAAATTGTTTAAGAGCTAAGCAGCAATACTGTGCAATACCTGAACAACAGCTTTGTCTCTGCGTAGCTGACACTAACTGCCAGCTGAACACTGTGATTTTATGCTCTCTGGGAAGAGCTGAATTGTGAGCTTGCCAGCCCCTGAAGATTATGTTGGTAGGATTTGTTTTCCAGAACCAATTTCTGGAAACAAATAGTCAGGAAAAAAATGTGGCACGTCATGTACGCTCATCATAATTTTGTAATAAAGAGGCTCTGTTTTAACAGGATTTGTGGAGTCTTTTTAGGAGAATTAAAGGTCACCATGGCCTAAAGGTAATGAGGTGTTGCTCTTGGTTTCTTTTCAGCAGGGATTTCACCATGACTCAATTATTGTATTTGGTGAGGATGGAATAGTGCACTCAAGTACTAACTGCCCTGAGTTTGTTACAATCATGTTTTATTTTAACCAGGGATCATTGCAATGCTTGGGCAATTGACTGCCAAATCCATTAAATCCTTGCCCAAAGTGGCTGATGAAATGACCAAAGTGGAACTACTGCAAAATAATATAGCAGGTGATTCTTCAGATTTTTCCCAACATATTTTTCCCTGTCTCTGTGCTATAACATAGACCACAGAAGAGGACATGAATTTGGGTTTTCCCCGTATCACCTGGAGCTGCAACGTGGAGCTTATGTAACAGACAGAGGCAAAATAATTGAACCAGCAGCACAACTGCTGAGATACATGGTACTTGATGTCATTTGAGATAAATGTAGCTAATTATTTTCCTTTTAGTGGTAAAATTAATATAATCTGTCTGCAGTGTTGATCTAGACAAATGCAGTTGTAGAAATAATGTTTTGTTCAACTCAAACCTTACCATTAGCAGACTTCTTTCAAATGTTGTCGAGGAGGAAAACCATATCTCCCAGTCTAAGATATAATGGATTCATAATGCACGTTTGGGTTGGTCATTGATTCTGCTCTAGCTGGAGATACACATTTGGGCTGCTAAATAACCTTTCTCCCCCGTTTGTGTACACATTAACAATATATTGGATTGCAGAAATGGTATTGTCACTGTTGGACTTAAAAAGTTAGCTGAGTGTTGAGGTTGTTGGCATGTACCTAATGCCATTCTAGTCTTAATTTTCTAATCCATGGCGACACACACATGTATGGGCCCTGTAGGAATGGGAGAAAACACTTTCTTGTCTGTTGGCACATTTCTGTTTTGGAGAAGGCCTCCAGCATCGCTTTGCAGTAGGTTGAGTGTTGTGCTCTCCTCCTCGGTGCCCGGGTTGTCATGGGGATATGTTTTCAGCTGGTGAGCTGAAGCAGGAGGGGGTTGCACTTGGAATCAGTGAATCAGATCTTGCAAATACTTCAACAATATTGCAGAAGGGTTTAAAGCTTTGTCATTTTAAGACAACTCTTAAGCATTGTTTTGTTATCAGGCACATTAACTAATATGAGACCTCAGGATGGCTCTTCACTTCTGGAGGTCAGCTACTTGTAAAAATACTGCCTCCTGTAGCTCACATTTTTCCGTTTTTACAGTACTAATAGTATCTTATATAAATGTGCTTTTATTTGCATGATCAATGTAATCATCTGCCTTTCCCTGCTACTCATTCCAACTCAAAAGCTGATGGCTACTGTAGGTGAAGCTACTTAGCTGTGTAGGGACAAAAGAAGACTTAATTCTAAATGAGTTCCAAGTGTTATTAGTCCATCAGAAAGGAAATCTCAAACCCATGAAACCGTTGTAGAAGCTGACCCACAGTTCTTTGTTAGTTAGTTTCCTTACTTCAGTCCAACTGAAATAACTTCTTTGGTGTTTTTTGAATATTCAGTCAAACTGAAAAAAAATCCTGATGCTAAGAGAAACAGGAAAAAAAAATCCTGCCTTTTTTACATATCAATACTGTTTCACTGGAACAGAAATCTTACTTTCATTTGTATTGTTAGAAAGAGGAACAGGTTTTAAAATATCCACAAGTAAGGCCAAAAGAGATCTTATATCTTATGTGTATACTACAGCATGCACTTTAATTACAAATGAAATTGAGAAGAAAGGGTTTATAAACAAAACTGTGTAATTTTTATATACGAGAATCTTTTATCTTAAGTAACTTAAGCCTTTTTGATATCTTTGGAAGCATCAGCCAATCCATTTATAAAATTACTCTTGATTACTGTCTTTGTCAATCTTTTCCTTTCAGAGAAAGAATCTTACTTGATTTCACCTCTGTTCCTGTGACCACAAAACTGATTTCATCTTGCTAACAATAAGCCGTGTTATTTTTGTACCATAAAACAAATTCCCTAAGTATTGATATAATAATTATATTCAACTTCCCAGGATTGTCAGGATTTACTTTTTTTATTTTGAAGATAGACCTTTAGTAATACAGCCAGCTCACTTCTGGTGCTATCTAAGAACAATACCTGAGAAATGCAGGTAGTTAATTTGGCTGTCTATGCCAACGAAGCCTTAAAACCACAACATGCATAAATAATTAGCATATCCAAATATCTATGGTATGTAAAGCAGAAAAATAATTTTATACTAATCTCTGGACCACTCCCATGAACATGGTAAGAAGAGTCTTAATAAAATCTTAAAATCTTGAACTCAGATTTGACTTATCATAGAATCATAGGATAGCTTGGGTTAGAATGGACTTTTAAAGGCCATCTGGTCCAACCTTCCTGCAGTGAGCAGGGACATCTTCACCTTGGTCAGGTGCAATGTAAACTTGAATGTTTCCAGGGATGGGACATCTACCACTTTTCTGGGTAACTGGTGCCAGTATTTCGACACCCTCATCATAAAAAGTTTCTTTGTTATATCTAGTCCAAATCTACCCTCTTGTTAAAACCATTAACTCTTGTCCTGCTGTAACAGGCCCTTCTAAAAAGCTTGTCCTCATCTTTCTTATAGGCCCCTGTGAAGTACTGAGAGGCTGCAGTGAGGTCTCCCTGTAGCCTTCTCTTGTCCAGGCTGGACCACTCCACCTCTCTCAGCCTTTACAGTTGGTCTCCTGGGCTGTGAGTGCACATTGCCGGCTCATGTCCAGATTTTGTCCACCAGTACTCCCAAGTCCTTCTCAGCAGGGCTGCTCGTAATCCATTAATCTTAATCCATTCCCCCGGGCTGTACTGATAGTGAGTGTTGCCTTGATGCAGCAGGCGCAGAACCTTGTACTTGGTCTCATTGAACCTCGTGAGGTTCACGTGGGCCCACTTCTCAAGCTTCTCCGGGTCACTGTGGATGGCATCTTGTCCCTCAGGTGTGTCTAGACTTCTCTAGAGCAGCACTGAACTTCAGCCACTGTCTATCACATCTCAGCTTTGTAGCTGTGTTTCAAATCATTACAGGCAAATGAAGAGTGAGGGGTGTTGAGCATGCTATGTAGATTAATAGTTTGTCCCAAACTGCATGAAAGGTGAAGAGCAGAACCCTAGAGTTGCCTGTACTAGACCTTCTCTTGCCTTTCTGGTTGTGAGTGCATGATTAAGTATTATTTTAAAACAAGTTTCTTTTCAAAAGAAGCATTCAAAACAAGCAAAAGGTTCTTTATGGCCCTTTGCTGTGTTTGTAAAATTTGTATTTCTGGTTATTTGAATGTCATAGGAAAACCGCCAAAATTCCTTTATTTGTTTTCTGGCAGTATCTTTATACAGCTTAGGAACTTGCATGCTTTACTGTCAGTACAGAAACCATGAAATACCAGATTTGGAATAACTCATTTTATCTTCTTTCTGAAGTAGATATAGATTTTGTAGAGTAGGGTTAGGAATAGAGTGAGCAGACATAAGAACTGAAGGTCATATTTGATCCATCACTTTTTTGTGAAAACAGATCTGTTCTGGGCCAAACAGTCTGATTACATGAATGCATTGATTGCTCTTGGTGCTTTCTTTTGCAGAGTTTTTTATTTCCCTGGCAAATGAAATTTTGCTTTTGTGGTACATGTAGACTGCTTTGGGGCTCTAAGATGAATAGATTTCATATGCACATTTAAAATACAATTTCATTGAATAAATTACTGTAATTTGTATGTATTAGGAAAAAAGATGAAGTCAGTAGTATAACAGCAAAAGTGCCACAATACAGCAGATACTTTCACATGTGTTTGACTGTGGGAGTGGGGGTACCCATAATAATTTACAGTTTTGGTAGACTGTTGACCAGAGCCTTGTGTGCTGGTGAGAGTATCTCCATCTAACATTGGACACAGAATGTAAATAGCTTGCAGAAATGTACAACACAATGTTTTTTGTCATTCCACACGATAATGATGTCGGTGATTTAAGTAACTAGAATTCTGGATAAAGGTAACGTGGAGTTATGATTTCCTCTTTTGCCGTGTATCCGCTAATTGCTCGTATTTGATCAGAAATTGCATACTTAAAAAAATGTGATTCAGAGCAGGGAGGAAGTGCAGTAGAGGTAGTGCTGAGATTTGTAGAAAAAAATCTTTGAAATCTGTGCATTTTCTAAAGTATTTAATTAAACCCCAACCATTTCTATGACAATGGAAGAAGACTTTTCCACACCTTTCTTGGTGAACTAAGCAGTGATTGGAAGAAAGTGGGAAAACTGTCCTTTACCACAAATTTGCCCCCTTTTCTCTCTTGTCTTGTTTTCTAGCCAATTGAAACAAGGTTTTGTGAGTGCATGGTAGCAGTTGGAAACTTCTGAAGCTTTTTATGTCTTGCAAATGTCCTCCCACATCTCTTTCTTCCCCCGCAAGCATACAGGAGAAAGAGAAAAAAGTGAGCAACGCGTTTAAGTACAGGATGATTAAACAACCGTGTTTCTGAATATAAGCAATGTTTCTTTCACAGCAAATGATTTTAGTGTCATTCTCTGTAATAATATTAAAAATATAAAATAATGTGCTCCTCATTTAAGCTAGAAGAACTTCACCATCAGACTGGTTAAGAGATCAAGGCAGTCAGCTGACAAGCCACATATGGTAGAAACTGCTGCATATGAATTGTTAATGATCTTCACTGAGGAAAATAACCTCCTTCCTGTTGGTATGGAGCCCAACTGGAGTGTGGAAAAATCCATTAAATATATGAAGATTACAGTGAGTCATACTTTATATCCTCTTTCAATAGGCTGTTGTGTGAAATGGTGATTTAGAAACACTTTCTGGTTTTTGTTATATTCCATGGCATCATCTGACCTTGATATACCACTAGTTGAAATACCATATCAAATGCTAGTTGTTCATCTGGTTGAGGCAAAACCCCAGAACTTGGATTGTCCCAAGATGGGCATTGGCACTTCAGCATTTTACTTACTCTTGCCAGTGCTGAACAAAGGATGAGATTTGATTCTCCTCAGTCAAACACTGTTCTACCGTAAGACATAAACCAGAAGCGTCTGGGCATGCACATCTACACATCGCTGTTTAGGGTAGGTCATGGAAAGCAGCCTGGAAGTTTTGTCTTGTAGGCAAGCAAATAATGGTGTTTTAACAACATCATGGAGGTTTAAGTAAATTTTTGGGGAGAGAGAATTAGGACCACTCTTAGAATTGAGACTTGGAGCATCCCCTGTCCTCTGTTGGTAACGTCTACGGCTTTGTAGGGGGAGGTGGATGTGGCCAGCAAACCCTGTGGGTTCCTATAGGGCTCCCAGGGACAGGGTCTTGGATCCTGTGCTTGTGGGAATTTATGCTGCTGTGAGCCCTTGCCTGGCTGCTTGCCCTGGTCCCTCACTATGGAGGTAGAACAAGTAAAGGAGAAAGTTAATGGTGAGGGGTCTTGTTTCTGTTTTTCTCTGGCTTTGGAGACTGTTCAGCTGGTGTCATTGATCATGTCTTCTGTACTGGTGGGAAACTGTGGGTTAGGAGAAGCTTTCCTCTGCTCTGAGAAAAATGAATTGTACTATGGAGTTAATATTGCTAACTTTATTTCTGCTGACTTGGGACGTATCTGCTATTATTATAGTAAAGAAATTGTGGTATGCTTGGTTGTAGGCTTAAAAGCAAGGGCTGTCTTCATTTAAGAGTAAAATGTGATGTACAAGAACAACCTGCTGTTTTGTTGTTAGTGCCACTGACTTTACTGCCCTGAATATGCAGGATGAATTCAAGAGTTTCTTTTAGCAGCCTGGGGAGCTGGGAGTGGGGGACCCCAGGCAGGCAGGAGGATGGGCAGCTGGCAGAAACGCCTGACCTAGATCATCTGTTTTGTGTCGTCAGATCACTAATCTATTATACTTACCAGAATACTTAAAGTACTGTAAATCTTTTCAGTGAAAGTAAATGGCAATGATAGAAATATTTCAGAGAGGTTTGAATTCATCGTCTTTGAGGAATATTTCAGTTTAAGCTGCCCTTCTGTAATTTTTGGTTGCATTTATAGCAAAACTTTCTTTGGGTGAGGGAGGGAAGACTGACGCAAAGGGGCCATAAGTGCTAGTTCTCATTCCAACTTATCATCATCAGGTACTAGAGATCTGTGGATACCGTTTGAAGAGAAAAATATCAGTGTGCATTTATCAGTTTGAGAAACTGAGGAAAAAGTGGAATTTATGAAAACAGAGTATATTATTTCAAGAGCTGTATTATCAGCCCCATTTAGTACTCCGTTATGTAGTCATTCCTTACGTAACGCCGCTGGGTAAATTCAGCTCTGCAGAATTTGGCCTTCAGTAAATATTTTTAAATCTATTTATAGTCTGTTAAAATGACAGCATAAAATTGTTACAACAGAAATGCTTTCTCTCTGCAGCTTCAAGTATCATCTACTTGTTTTGATCACCAAAGCAATTTTTAGCATGACTTTTACGTCTCTTAGGATTGCAGAGATAATGCGGTGTCAGCAATGGGGCTGACAGTGCTGTGCAAACCAGGGAGATCAGAACTTTGATGCTTTGATTGAGGTTTCAGCCCTGGCAGTCAAATTAAATGATAGTTTTATTTTTATCACTAAGGAGCAATAAACATATCGCTGCAATATAATTTTGAAGTTAAATTTCAGAGGAGATCTGCAGTCCTATTAAAACTGTGGTTATCTGGCAGTAATTGTTTCCCTGTGTGGCTTCTTTTTAGAAGGCCTAAGGGTTATTTATAATAAAACTGTCAAATTTTGTGTCCTCTGTTTCACAGCTAGCTCTTGGCCAGGATGTAATTTTAAGTTCTGCCTGCGGGTGTTGCATAGTTTTGCAGCCTCAGGTGAAAAACTGGGGAGGAACGTCACTCAGAGGTGATGAGTAGGATTCATCTACCTCAACTTGGATGTCCAACTCTGAGATGCCTCTGTCTGAACTGGTCATTCTCGCCCTATTTATAGATGCTGGAGGGATGCAGGCGTGTGCCAGGGGTGACTCACCTCTGCCTCAGCGTGCACAGAGAGGGGACCTGGCTCCTCCACAGCAGCCCCGCGCAGCAGGGCGTACAGCTCCAGGGTAGATGCCCAGTGGTAGTGAAGGTGGGTTTGCTTCTGGCCTTGCAGACATGCTAGGACTCAGGTTTCCGCCAGCTGGTTGTATTTGCATAGAGGGTTACAGAAAAAACTGGCAGATGCATGTTGTTGGAGGTCACTTTTGGAGTCCAGGATTCACTTACTGCCTCTGCCCACCTGTTTGCAACAGAAGCTGGAGCCTCCTTGATCTTTAATCCCCGTTTCCTCTGGCTGTAGCTTAGGTTTGAGAAGGTTAGAGAGGGAAATATACATGCATGTTGCTGATTGGGTTAGATACCCCTTTAAGAGTGTATTAGAGCAATGAAAATCAAACTTTTCAGTTAACAGTATTGCCTTCAGATGAGGGACCTTGTGTTTTATCCTTGATGCCTTCATATATTACACAGAACAAATATTTGTAAGATAGAAGTAGCTGATGAAAACATCAGTTACGAATTTTTATCTCTGTCTTCTTTATCTCTCTCTGTCCTTTTTTTTATATGGCAATACAGGTATGTGCAGATATGCTTCCAAGTGTTTAATCTCTGTAACAGATTGCATTGAGTTGTTCTGCCAAGTCGGAAATTGTTTACTGTTATCTTTATATCCATCATCAAAACTTGAGTGGCTCTTCATGATACTTTAAAATGTTTTGTTTCTAATACTGTATTCTGATACTATTGCAGTTTATTGTGCATCTTCATTGTCTACATAATGCTAAAAAGGAGGGGGCTTTGAACAGCCAGTTGCAAATTTATGGCTAGTTCAGATTAAATCCAAATCTGTTGCTCACAACTAGTTTTTTATTTGTTCTTTTTATTTCTATTACTGACATTTTTATAATAATATGTATTTTAGAGTTCTGCTGTCCAAGGCTTTAATAGAACATCATGAGTTGTAACCCTAAATTCTTGATTCTGCAAAAAATGATTACTGCAGAGGAATTACTCCAATGGAGCTGTGCAAGTGGTTTGCTTTGCTTTGTTGTTTTCTGGGTTTTTTTTCCCCTACTTGGGATTTAATGTTTGCAGTGTTAGAAGGATCCCAGAGTTGTTGTTTATAATGTTTATTATGTCATTTCTCCACATCATTTTTTTTTGCAATTATTATTTGAACCGTTAACACTAAATTTGACTAAACTAAACCGTGTAGAACAGCTGTAACTGATAAAACTGTACAGTAACTTGCACGTTAAATATTCTAAATAGAAGTTTCAATGCTGTTGCACTCCAGCTTGGTCCCATTAAGGATGCTTTTGATGTTAACATCACCTGAAATGTGAGCAGATCTTCTGGTGGCTTCAGCCCTGGAATGCAGAGGTCTCAAGCAATGTGAAGTTCTGCATTGCCCTGCAGCAGGCGTGTTAGTTTAAGGCCAATTGTACAAAGCCGATGTGCTACTGAAATCGCATTTTATGTAAATAATACTAATTAACAAAGACATATGGTTCTTTAATGGATATAATGGTGTGAATGCAATTTTCTTCATTTATGGGTGCGAGCATCCTATTGTTACTCTGAGGAAAGCATTTGTGCCGTGGAACTTGGGTGTAGGGAGGATGGGGGAAAATCCTGCCCTCTGATCTGGATAAAACTTGGAGCAGCCCTGACATAAAGGCTTGGAGCAGCATGGTTTTTTTCAGTAGTAAAAGTTTTATAGAAGTATTTTTCACTAGGCACTTTTCCATGCAAAGGGAAATGCTGTGTTGCAGTGACACAGTTCCCCAGTGTTCTGTGTCTTGGTCTGAAAAGGAGAGAGGATTTTGATTGGGATTTGCTCTTGAGGCTTCTTCTGGGTGTTTGTGGTTAAGTATCCCACCATTTCCCTCTAGGCTTTTCACTCCTACCTAGTATCAGGAGACACTGACCCTGTGGTGGGATGCTTCCAGATTAAAGATACCCTGTTTCTGCTGGGCTCTGTTGCTCTTGTACTCCAGTGGCTCCTGCTGGTGAAATGCCACTGAAACCCTGCCAGTCCTGCTGGAGGTGGTGCAGAGGCAGAGAATCACCCAGTGACTGTGTGCTCCAGACTTGCCAAGTGCCTGGATTTGCCCTGGGTGGCCCCAGGCTCAGGTGTGCTGTCGGCTTCTCCGTGTAGTCCTGTCTGTTGAGAGTCAAGGATGCTGTCCTTGCAGCTATTGATACATTGAGTATGTTGAATTAACAGCTGTGTTTCATTATAAGGTTGACTGATGCCTTAACTCAGTACAGGAGGCATGAGGTACCATATTGTTAATTGTTATAGCGACAACTTAAAATATAGGAAACACAGCAGCATGTATAATACTGCTCATGCATGATTTTTTGCATCCTATTTTAATAGTTATTGCTGTTGGAAATAAAGATCTATTTGAATGATTTCTTTTTGTCAGGCTATAAAAACATGACATATTGAATGGCTGTTCGTTAAAATTTAATTACTGCTGCTTGATAAGAAGCCTGAAGAGAGTCAGCCATGTCGGAACCATGACTAAATAATACCTTAAAATGTACTTTACATGTGTAATCTTCTGGCACTAGCAACGTCATTTCAAGTCAAAGCTGCAGTAATTAACCATTGCAGTGTCTTAGTGAGCTAAGATGGTTCTTAAAGTCTTTCTGTAAAATTGAATTGTTCTCGTACCAGGCTTTACCAGTAATCACGTCTGAGAACATCAAATGGGAGCTACAGATGAACCTTGGTGAAGTCCACAGAGGGCCCATGGGATGTTTTTGGGGTTTATGTGGGCTTCTTTGGCTTTCTAGTTATTCTTTGTAAGTGAAATTAAAAGAGATCTGTAATTAAAATGTTGTGGTTTTGAGCTTTTGTCGTCTTTAGTTGGTGGCAGCACTGATGTGTCTCCTTTGGTGACAGAAGGCTTGTATGCAAAACCAGAGTAACTAAGGAGGCTGTGAGGAAGAGGGCTGTGAGACATTGTTTTCTGTGGTGGAAAAAAGGAATAATTTCTATATGGTGTGCAGGAGCAATGTAATAGATCTAAGGTAGCATTTGGATTTTGTTTTTATAATTTTGGGAACTAAAACCCTTCTCTTCCTCCTGCAATCTTACTGCTCATCTGGACTTTCAGGGCAGTTTCTACAACTAAACACGCTGGATGCCTCATTTCTTTATTTATTCACTGTTGAAATTAAGTGGAGCGAGCGCTTGTTGTTTTCCTCTGTGTCAATTCAGCCTGGTGAGATTAAGCGGGGGAGGCTGGGCTGGGCAGAGATTTCTGTCGGCGGGGCTGTGGATTGCTGTTTATTAGATGACCCACATACATCAGGCCCCTGTTGTGACGTGATTTTTCAGCTCTTCGGTGGATGCCAATGGTGCACAAAGCCCCCTTTGAGATGTGGATAGATGAAAGGGGACGAAACAGCTTGTTTCGTTTTATCTCATTCAGGTCAAATTTTTTTTGTAGTCAATGTGCAGCATTAATAATAATAAAACCAGCTGTTGTATTCCAGAAAACCTGCATAAAAGAGACGTAATTACTGAAGGGGACGATGCTGTCATTTAACCCATCCTTACTTCAAAGCAGAGATCTTAGTTTCAGGACCAGGAATGATTAATGGCTGTGGCGTTACTATTAAAGTATATTCATTGATTATTTTTGTGTTTGAAACGGGGAGGCAGAGATCATCCTTGATCCTGGAGTGTCATACAGAAATGCTTGAATGCATAAATAAAGCCCACATAGTATTACAGAGATAAATGGTTGATAATTAACTTCTAGCTTTTGAGGTTTTAGTTGGAAAAGGAGAAGCTTTGAGTAATCGAGAATCAGCAAAACCAGGAAGGTGTTAAGTCTGTAGTGGAGAGGAAAGACAGTCTGGGTGGGCAAAAGTAGAAGGGATTGACTATGGAATAAAATTACAGCCCCAAGCCCATGTAATGGCCAGACTCTTCTTTCTTACAGCTCTCCAGCTAGGGGTCTAGGAGAGCTCTCCATAGGGACCACTCTAACCCTAAGCCTAACCAGAACTCTTAATGTCTCCTCACGGAGAGTTGTCCCTGAGTAGAGTTGGCTGCAGAGAAGTGTCCCTTCCCACCAGCTAGTACCTTTCTGTAACTCGTAACGAAACTATGAAGGGTCACTGTCAGCATATACTCCAGGGGTAATTTTTTTTTCTGGAAAGCATAATAAATTCAGCAGTTGAAGACAGTTACTTTTAATATACAGAGGTGTCTGGATTCATGCGAGCCAGTTAGTGGAAATTGATAGCATTTTGTCCAGAGACGGTGATTTCAGGAATGATTTCTAGAGCAATTCCTCAGAAGTGAACACTGATGCAGATCAAGATTGGATGGTACATATTTTTTAAACTGATATTAGGCATATTTAGCCTAATCCTGAGTTATGTCTGTGCGAGCTTACTGAACTCACTCTTTTCTTCTGGGTTACAAATAGATATCCTTCTATAGTAGGCTATTTAGGATAAATCCTTCAACTGAAGCATGGGAATTTTATGATAAGAATCACACAAATCACTGAAACTGTGTATAAGATTCACAACCATCTGGTTCCTTCAAATGTGTCTAACTTCCAGTTTTTTGACTTCACTAGATTTCTGTCATAGCCTGTACATTCTTATTTGGGAACTCAGTAAATCATAGATTGTACACTTGGAAAAGACCTTTGAGATCATGGAATCCAACCGTACCCAGCCACTAATAAACCATAATCTCTGAGTACTTCGTCTACCCACTGTCTAAATACCTCCAGTGCTGGTGGCTCAACCACTCCCCTGGGTAGCCCATTCCACTGCCTGATAACCCTTTCAGTAAAGAAATTTTCCTGATTTCTAATCTGAACCTATCCTGGCACAATTTGAGGCCATTATTATCTGAGAATTCAGGAAAAGCTGACTGTCATACCAGACCTTGCTCAAAATGAGTATTGCGGTCACCTAGAATTTTCTGAGCCACTTGCCTACATGTAGACACTGAGGCATCCTAGACCTCAGCTTCCTCAAGTGCTGTCCTGGCATGGAAAAGAAAGGGAAAAGAGACAACTTCAGGGAAGCTCACCAAAACTCCCAGTTAAGAAACAGACTTAATTACATTTTGACTCTTACTGTCTAACTCCTAAAATTTTAGAGTAATTACATTTTGCTTAGCCAAGCATAGAGACAAAGGTCTACTTGAGATTGGAAGTCATAAGGGCAGGAATCCAGAGTTATGTTATTTTAGGGGCATCTTGAAATCTGGTTCACGTTGTCTGTAATCCCCACCTCCTCTTGTGCCAGGTGATGGCACAGAGCTCTTCTAAGGCCTTGAGGTGTTTTTCTAATCTGATGTTAGTCAAGTGGAACTGAAAACAGTATGATACTTGATAGCAAATTATAATCCCTTTTCTTACCTAAACAACGCCAGAGAGGTATTTGATTTTAAACTTAATTTAAAATGGCTCTTGGCCTTGCCCGAGTTTGGCTTGTATGTTTGATCAAAGGGTGAGCAGTAATTGCAAGAGATTTTAAATGATTTTTAAACACAAAGCATGCAAAAGTTATATTAAAACTATTTTTTTTTTTTAATGCCTATTATGATTGATATGGAACACAAACTGAATGCCACTATTTGTAACCTATATTTGTTACCTGACTGGAATGTTAACTCTGTTGATGTTTTGGGGCTATCATGAGTCTTCCGTGCTTAATTCTGTGGCTGCACTAATGAAATCCCGGTGGGTTCTTCCACAGTGATTCAGGAATGTGTCACTCAGTGGGACAGAGACTGCTAAGCAGACACAGGGAGAGATGTACCTGGTCCCGAGAGAGCAAGAGGTGTGGGAATGTGCTGCAATAGGCCATTCCCCCGTATTCATAGAATCATAGAATTGTACGATAGTTTTGGTTGGAAGGAAACTTTAAAGGTCATCTGGTCCACCCCTCCTGTGGTGAGCAGGGATATGAATCAAACTTGAGATTGTTAATAATCTGCAAATTATGCAAAGCAAGATATTAGCTGAGGGTGTGGCTATGTGATGGTTCGTGTCATTGGTTTCCTACATCTGCTAATAGACATTGCAAGTTATAACTTGAAAAATCTCTTTGTAAAAGGATAATATGAGCTGTGTAGGCACAAAACAGGGTGGGTAGGGGGACGGTATGTGTGTGTTTATGGATATAAAGTAAATATTTATGCTAGCAACATCAACTCAGTTTCAAATAAAACAGAGAAAGTTCACTGGCGTCTTAGTGTTGACTGTGAAGTTATTGTGCAAAAATTTTCATTGTCATATATGACCTCTTAGCCCTAAATACAAACCAGTCAGCTTGTGGTGTATCTAGGAAGGATAGAGGGAAGGACAAGCAGGAGTGAAGAAGCAGGATCTTTCACCAGCTAGGGAAAGGCTGGATTGCAAAGTTGGCTGCAAATGTGTCCCAGCTGTGGCTGGCAATAAAAGAATAGATTTTAACCTATATTGGTTGTACAGTTGGCTACTCTGACAATTGAGTGGTGTTTTCCATGGTTTTTTGCTTAGGCTTTCCTCGGTTTATTTTTGTTAAATCTCTCCCTACCATTAATCCTTGCTGAATGTAAACTGTCCTCTAATATTAGAACAATGGAAAAATAAACTTAGTTTTACCTAAAGGTTTTTTAAATCACATTATTTCTTTGTCAGGCACAACTACTAATGTGTATCCCAGTTGATGACTGAGTGTCTCTAATCACTGCATACTGCTAAAGACCTGCTCTGATGTCTAGAGGGATTTAAATGAAGTGGTTTAAATAATTTTTTTTTTGTTAGGAAGGTAGTCTTTAAAGAAAGAAAGAAAGAGTAGTGACAATAGAGGAAGATTAAAAAAACAAGAGGCTATTCTTGTCAACTCTAATATCCAAAATTCTCTACTCCATGGGAACTCTTTTCAGCTGCTGAAAGATTTTCATTTCTGAAAATGTTTTCAGGGAAATATCTATCCAAACCACCAAGTGAGTAGACTGCAATAGAAGAGCAATCAGTAAACACACATTGGTAATGCTGTGGGATCAGTAACTGTTAGAAAGTGTATCTACTTTTATTAGTAAAAATGCCTCAAAAAATTCACTTTTTTGTTTCAGTCCGTCATAGGACTTCACATTATTTGTTTTAAGGGATCATTAGCAAGGCTCACAAGCAAAAGCTTGTTCATCTGACCATTTATTATTTTGAATATCTGAATCTTTGTGTATTTGCAGCTGAGTGGTGACTTGAAGTCTGTTGGTGTGGTGGAGGAGGCAATGAACTTACCCAGAGGTCTGGCTGCAGACTTTGAATGTCTTGGAAACTTGGAAAACTGCATGAACTTCTTAGGAGAATTTACACAATGGGTATCTGATCCAACGAAAGCAAAGCAACAGGAGTGTTACTCTAAAGAAAAAGGAATTAATAGTAGTATTTTGTGTGTGGTTGGGTCTGACCGTGTTTGCTGGATGCTACTGCAGTTAACAAAAGGATCATCACTTGTAGTTCTACTTTTTTTTCCTGTTATCTGTTGATTCCTTTTATGTCAGAAAGTTGCATGGGCAACACCAGTAAAGTTGTTTCATAAGCATCAGCCAGATTCTTGGTTTTCTTGGACTCCTAACATGCAGTAAAACACTGAGCCACACCTTAGCAACAGTTACCTACATCCCTCTGTGGCTTAATTACAAGAGAGAAGAAGGAGGGCTCATATTCTTGGGTACCCAGTGTGTGCTGCAGGTTCCTGCTGACGTCTGTGTTGTCTGGGGTGATCACGTTACCCTGACAACCAAGAACATCCCTGTTTTCAGGGCTGGTCCCTGCATCTTTTTGGATGCTATGAACATAACTATTTTTGTTACATGTGCCCCAATTTTGTCTTGCACACTCTGTGAGCCGGACATGTACAAACCGCACTAGCAGAACAACAAAGAGATCTCCATCTAGGAAGATGGATGATAGGCTGTCTCACCACATGTGCATCACATTTGCCTACCAGATCCTGACTCCTTTGTACTTTCGTCTCGAGCCGTTTCTTACATTATAGCCTTCCTTCAGTTCTGCAGAACGTAGTGATCACAGTTAAAGCCAGGTTCTGTGTTCTTTCTTCCTCATTAAATCTTACGTTATTTATTAATTGTGGTCAGTCTAATGGTGTCACATGGCTGAAGCAATGAGCAAAGTCACCTGTTTATTCTCTTGGACCAGTCAAAAATAATGGAAACTAGAACCAGTGGGGGAAATAATTTAACATTTCAAGTCCTTAAGGAAATCACAGGCCTTTGTAACTGTAATAAGCACGTAAATTTTCTACAGAAACTATTTATTGGAAAGCGTCCCTGCAGACATCAGCCTGGATTTGATTTCTTGCTCTCTTTTTACTAGTGCAGAGTATGGAGTTTAATTATCTGATAAAGTATTTCTTTCATATAACACATTACTTCAGATTCACAGAATTGCAGACCAGTGCCTAGAGGGGCTGTGCATCCAGTTTCTTATTTTAACTGTTCTTGGTTTATTATCAAAATACAGCTTCTTGGTCAGTGTAATTTACTGATTGCTCTTTTCTAGAAACAGGATTTAAGATCGTAAAACGGAAAACCCCAAAACTTTTGGGGAAATTTTGTAGGTTAAGGCAATGCCCAATATGTGACAGTAATCTGAATACAGTTTCTTTGGAAACGGCATTCCTTATTCAAGGCCATTTAATAATTTCTAGCTGAAATACGCATCATCTATGAACAATTTTCCTGGTCTCAACACCTAAGTGCCAGCGCTATAAACTGAATACCAGGCCATGTTTTTCATGGCTCACAGATTCCAAGCAGGAGTACTATTTCTGCAATGGAGTTTAACTAACAGGTCTGATGATGTATGATCCTGAAACAGTCTCGTTCTTGCTTTCAGTTTTTCTTGGATTTTGCATTGCAAAGAGCCGCAAATGAGTAGAAAAGAAATTTTAATCCCTAAAGCAACCAGAGGAAATACGGCTGTCACATGCAGACCATGTCTATTAAGAAAGGGTGGCTTTCTCACAGCTGCCTTCCTGAACATCAGCACAGTGTTTAAACCATAAGGCTGGTTCTCCTGTAGCTAGGAGCAAACGTTCACAAATAAAGTGGAACTTTGCTGTGAAATTACAAAATAGTTCCTTTCTCCCCCCAAATATATTAAAATAATTCCTTCTTCTTTTCTCTTAGATGGAACTGCTTGTCAAAAGTTGTTCAGATGTCTCACTCCTTACATGGATATAAAATGTTATCAGAACCATCACTATTTGTGTTTGCAGTTCTGTATTTTTTATCTTGTATGAAATGTCGTAATTCCTCATTTTGAGAAACTGTACTTCAGCAGCTGCTTGGTGTAGTGCTGTATTGCTGAGACCTTAGGCAGGTATAGTGCAACAGGTATTGAATTTATGGTAGTAATAGAAAAAATGGGTTTTGTTGAGGTTTAAAGTCCTTAGGTCAACACCAATTCACTTGGGACTGCAGAAGGGGACTTTACTGTTAATGTTCTTAGGAAATAAAGTTTGGATTGACCTAGAGAGATTGTCCAGTGTGTTCCTTTCTCTTGGCTGGAATCAGCTGTGTATATATATATATCTTGGTTGATTTATAAGGGCTTTATGGGGCACTAAACGGAGCCATTCCTTGTGGAGTAACTCCAGACTGTTTTAATAGGTGCTGAGTGGATGAGTATTGAGTGCCCAGAGCTGATTGCCAGCTTTCACACGAGGTCTAGCAAAGCTGAACAATGTGGAAGGACTGTTTGGGAACCTTGCAGGCTAGACACCTGTTTGTATTTCCAAAATGTGGTGATTAGCTGCTATGCAATTGCATAGAATTAGTAATATATATCCTGCAGAAAACTGACTGTTGCCCATTCTGTAATTCTCTGTGTGATTGTTTCTTTTTGTACTGAATCACTGAGAAAACAAATAACAGGCTAAGAATGGGTAAAATGCCACAAAATTTAGGATGAAAGCAACCCCTTATGTCCATTAAATTTGCTGAAAGCAGATTAATAACCATCTCTTTCAGAATCCGTGTTTTTCAGCATAAAGACCCTGCTCTACGCAGTTTTCCTGTGGGGGTCAGGATTTAATTTATCCAAGAAAACGTAGCAAGAAATGGAGTCCAATTCTGAATTTGAATTTAATTTTGTGAATATTCCTCATAATTTCTGCCATTACTCATTCTTCTCCCCCTTTCATGTCCTTCATTTTGTATGTGAAACGTGTAATCATAAATAATTTTTTTCTTATATGACAGAGGCACTTAAGCCCCAGTAAATTCATTGGGTTTTGCACAGGGCTGTTTATTCTTACTGACATGAGCGGGAAATGCACTTGTGTGTCTTAGGAGATTAGATCGCTGTCTTTTTTTATGACAGCTCTCCATCATGTTTTATTCATCATAAATAAATGAATCATTTTAAGACTACTACTGTTAGTTATAATTATTTTACTGTTTACTTGTGCATTTTCAGAGATGAGGTGCTTGAGAAAAGGGAAGAGATTTCTTTGTTTTTCAGTAGAAAGAAAGTAGAAAGCTGCTGCCTATTTTTTTGCTTTTTTTTGCTTTTTTTTTTGCTTAGTATGACATATAACACCAGAGCTAGTCACACGTGGGCAGAAATTAAATACAGCTCAGCTGCAAAACCCCATCTACATTCCTGAATTTGCAAGTGTATAATTGTAAGTTAGTTTCCTAGCTCTACTGGTTTTATGGCTTAATGGCTTTGAGTCTAGAACCAAAGGGGGAAAAAATCACCTTCCTATTTTTTCTTTTTATTTCAGACCTGTCTGAAGTCTGATGTGATTTGTGTTTTACTATTGTAAGACTGACCATACCAGCTCCTCACGCTGAGTGCCTTGCAGCTTTGATCGTCACACTCCAAATGTGACACTGATGTTATGGTCACTACATCTTTGTTCCACTATCCAGAGTACTCAAATAAATAATCTGAATGCAAGACCGCATATGAGCCCTGTTAGTGAGTGCTGGAGTTGGTAGACTCTTGCCTCCTAGAAGAAACGGAGACCAAGCTATTAAGACCAGTTGTCTGTGAATGGCACCTTCATTTTGTGTAGGCTTTGGAGAGGCAAGGCCTCTTTCGTGATTTTAACGACCTCTTCTGTTGCTGTAAGAAAGTTTCGTCAGCTATTCAGAAATTACTGCTTTTTTTTCTTGAAAGCTGGTGTGTTGGGGTGATGGTGGGTGACCTGGGAGAAAGAAAGAAGGAGAGTGATTGCTTTCAAATCTCCAGTGACATCAAAGGTTTAATTTGATATCTCTGTTTCTAAGTACAATCCTTGTGCTAAGGGCAAGAAAATTAAGGAAGGCTTTCCCCCCATTTCCAGCCTTAAAAGCATGAAGTTTTACTTTGATAATCAACTCTCCCCGCAGTTCTCTGTAAGGAAACAATTGAGCTATTATTGGCAAGATTAGCTAAGAAGTGCAAAGATGTGGGAGTTTGGTTCCTGGTTCTGTTCCGTTTTATTTTTTCCTATGACTATACCTTCACGAGTTGCAGGCTTTTGCATATGTAGATCTGTGTAGGCACAGCATAGGCAACAGGTTCTGTGGTACTTTCTTTTAATTGCTGTACGGTGAACTGCACAATAATAATCCTAAAGGTTTGATTTAATGAAATGCCGTGATGTTTTTGTTGTGTATTTTGGGCAATTTCTGAAGTACTACCTCTGCAGCCTTATTTAGGACAGGCTATGGCAAACCTTGCAGCGGGAGACTCCCAGGGGAAGACTTGGTGCTAGGGGTTTCTTAGTGAGATGGGTTACTCAGAGGGAGTATCGGAGCTCTCTAGTGGAAGCAGTTAGACTTTGCTACTGGTGTAGTTGTACCATGGTGATTTTCCTGGGCACAGCCCTTGGTGTACAGTTCTGCATGATGTTAGGTCTTCTTCAGTCTTAGCCCTACAGGAGCATCTCTTGCAGGGGTCCAACCCCCCTGATTTTTTGTTATACGAGTATGTCCGCTGTGGTTATCACTAAAGCCAGCAGCAAAACAGCTTTGTAAGGATTGTTTTGCATGCAGTACTTCTTTTAACTTCAGAGATAAGTTTGCTCATAATATGTGATAAAAATACTGAGTTGAAGGTACAAAGCAGTGACAGTTCATACTTGTGTAGCACTTCTCATGTCCAAACTCTCCAGGATTGTGTGGTGCTTCTCTCTAGTTTACGTCACACAAAAAGTCCCATCGCTGCTGTTATGGTGAAGCTGGCCATGGTTTTGTTAGAAATCTTGATCTTTTATCTCCCCCCTTACATTTTTCTTTGTTTATTGAGAAATGCTGGCTGCCCAACCCCTGCCAGCTGTCCCTGGATCCTAGGGGAGTTTCCAGCAGCTGTGAGTAGCTGGAGCAACTTGGTTTTGGACCAACCCATTCCTTGATGATGCTCGGCTCCTGCATGTCCTGTGCCTGGCAGACTGAGACTGAGGCTGCCGAGGGAGGTACTGCAGTAGGTCCAAGGAACTAGTGGGCTGTGCCCTGGCTGTTTATCACTGGGGCAGGGATGAAGACCCACCATGGCTGAGGATTTTCCAGCCCCTACCATTGTGTGATTCTGTTTAAGATTTTTGGCACCTGTGAAGCCATTCCCATAGAAGGCCGTATATCCTTTTGTGTTGGTTGTTTTTGGTTTTTTTTCCCTGCCAAATTATACATTAAATACATAAGTACTGATGTGGGTAGTGCGGAACAAAGCATGTATATGCATATGTCAGACATGTTTTCTTACTATTTTTGGCAGTATGTTTTCTCTGCCTGAAATAACAAATTTTGCATAGCTCTGTTGCTGTTGCTACCACTCCAGCTTTTTCCCTTTTCTGTTCATAGATTTTTAAGGCTGGAAAGGAACTGTGCATCCTCAAGTCTGCTCTGTTGTATCACATAGGTCATAGAATTTCATCCAATTATTTCTAACGTCATTACAATGTAACTATTCAAAATGCCTCCGGTCCTGTTTAAAGAATTCTAGATAATCTTTCTGCTTCCCTCTTTCTTGCTTTCTTCTTTCTCAGATTCAGTAAATTTATCTTCTGGTTAAAATTTTTGCTTTTTTATGTCACATCTTCTCTTTTGTCTCATTTTTATTTCTCATTTAATATTAAATTCTCTCTGGTTTTTTATAGTCCGTCCAATAGGATTGTTTATGGATCAGAAGAAAGGTTTTAACATTGTTTCCTGAAATAACCTCCCAACTGCTAATGTTGCTGCTCCCAGTTGTTAATGGCTGCTTGGCTGAAATACATGACTGTAGCTTTGCTTGTTCACTTAATTGTGATTAAAGCGTACTAAGGAATTCATATTTAGGGCATGTAAATGTTACCTTGAAATCCCAGGTTAAAAAAAAAATTGACCTAAATGGGCAGTTCATGGTTCCAAGCCCTGTTATAACACTGACTGCAAACAGGCTCTGCTGAGTTAGTCATTCTGAGCTCCTGGAAAAAACAAACAAATAAATAAACAAACAAAAAGACAGCTGCCAAGTGGTGCTGAGGTTGTGCATGTGCATGCTGCCCAGGTCACATCCCCAAGCATGGTGCATGGTGGCTCTGTGGGATACCAGTGCTCCAGCACAATCTCTGAAATTGCTTGACTTGCATATGCCATGCAGTTACTGCAGTGATTCAGTGTCAAGTATCAGGTGTTTTCTGTATGTTTTCCACACCTCCAGCTGCTTCCGAGGGTGATGGGACCCCTGGCCCAGAATAAGACTTCTCCTTCCTTTCCTTCTAAGGACACGGACAAATGTATGGGCTCTGCTCCCTGGGTGTGTTCAGGGCTCTTCACCACTTTCAGAATGGTGACTAAACTGTACTTCCCTTTCCGTGCTTTGTATAAGATGACCCAGCACTTAGGAACGTTCATTCATACTTGGGCTCTGGATGGAAGAGCTGGATACCATTATCTCTGATGTCCTGGGGATGCAAGCACGACGAGGGGAGCCAGGGACTGGGTCATCCGGCAGCCGGGCGGAGCCTCCTGAGAGCCAGGTCAGAACCAGCCGTACATTTGGCATTAAATTTTATGAGGACTTTTCACTGAACAGAGTGAGTAGGTGTCGACATGTAAGTCTGACTGTAGATGAATGCAGTCTGTTGTTGGTTGTGTGCATTAGACCCTCATGATGTGTACATCATGTGAAAATACCGATTATAACTGATAGAACGATGCAGCCCAGAGCCACAGTCTGAATGTTGCTGAGGTGCAGTGGCTTCTGGTATAAAAGCATGGCCATTTGGGAAGAAACACATATCTTGGTCTTCATTCTCCAAGACAGGAGACTTCAGGCATGTGAGTAATCTTGTCCGGACTGAAACGTTAGTGATTTTGGCTGTGGTTTTATTTTAATGCTGCATTTTGTACAGGGAAATTATATAAATAGTTGCTTGTTACTAGGGGCTATAACAAATACTACTGAACAGCTGTTGGAAACATCAGACTTTTTTGGTTGTTTTACTTTTTTAAAAAAACAAACCCAAACCCGTGCAGTATCAATTTGCGTTTGGATTGGAGCCATGAACCAAGTGGTGAAATGCTCTGTATCTGATTAACCGCTTCCCCACATCATTCAGTCACTTTTGAAAATGTCTTTCACTGTGGCAGATGTTTACAGGTTAGAAAGCAGAAAGCGTTGGACTTAGGTTACTTTCATATTTGCTGAGTTCTGCAAGGAGTGGGAGGGGCAGGGATACCCATGAAATGAATCCGAATGGATATTAGGGGCACTGACGTCTTAGTCTAATATTCCTCAAGTGGGAACAAACAAATGTGTTAGTGTTTGCTACTCTGTGTGTAATGATGTAATGCTCTATTTAGCTGATGTGGTTTTAAAAAGATAATTTCCTTTTGCCAATTGTTTGATTCTCCATTTGCAGCTCAGGATATTGGTGACTACAGTGGTCAAAGTTGAAGATTTTGCCTCTTGGAAATCTGTTGTATAGGCTTAAAAATTACTAAAATTCTAATAAATTACTAAAATGCTTTTACGTTTTTTTGACTTTAATTAACTGTTGTGTACCCTGTTATTTCACTTAGAGGCTATAAAAAACATTACTTCCCATATTGCTCTGTAGTCCTGATCCTCAGCTTCATACCTGGAGATAAATCCTACAAATTTGCTCTCACCGGGTGTTGTCTCAGGCTGCTGTCCCTCCTTGGAAAGACTGACTGGCACCTGCAGTTTGCATCCAGGGCTTTACTCTCTAAGAAAATGTGAGGCTCCAGATCCAGAACTAAGTTTAATCTGAGTGACCGTGATGCAGCTCAGAGCATATGTAGGTCAGACTTTTTTCATGGGAACTTGGAAGATGTAAACAGCGCCGTTTCAATCAAGGTGTCACGGGTCAATGCAGTTTTTGAATATAGTTAAATTCCACACCAGGCTGTCAAGAAGAGTTAACTGTGATGGTTTGGAACAATTTTCTCAGCACCTAGCCAGCCTGGTAATTTGTGAAATTGTGTCTGTTTCCATTAAAACCAAACCAAAAAGATTTTTACGTTAAAAATTTTGAAAATGTGACCCAAGGGTATAGCTAACAGTTGAAAACCACAGGAGAAATAACCTTGCATAATTTGGTGACCTAAACTTAAGATTTTGGAGGTTAGCTTGTCATTTTGAGATGCTCAATATGGCAAATCCTCAGACCTTGTACTCTTTCTGTGTACCTCAGGTGAACTCGTTCCAGAACAAGCATGTTTCCAGAGTGGACTGAAAAATACTTGAAATTAATTCTTTCAATATCTGAATACAACTCAGTATCAATGAATTATCTTAATAATTTAATAAGATTATATTTGTTTAGTTTATGGTGCATGTTCAGAGGGAGATTTGTTGTGTGAAAGGCAGTAAGTGGATGTTTCTGATCCCTCAGTTCTTTCATACCAAGGAGTCATCTGGGACTTTGCTTTCAAATAGTTTATTCTCTGTGAATCAGTCCTGGCTGTGTTTCAACTACTTGAACATTTTCATTTCCAGATTTTAAAATTTTGGACTTTTTCATTCAAATCTTGCTTCCTCAAACCTGCTCTTCAGAAGCTTTAAGCCTAATATAAAATTTCATTTTAGCTATCATTTATCACTCCAAAGCCTTTGGGGAAAAAATGTTACACTGCTTCCTTGCCAACTACAGTAGCTTCAGTGAAGAGGAAACACTCTCTTGGGATGGTTATGAAATGTATTTATTACTCTTGAAAATGAACTTTTAAATATTCCAAGGAGTTGCTGACAGGATTGAGTGTGTTTCTCAGATACCTTGCCATCACCTGGGAAATACAGGCCTTCCCAACTCATAGCGTCTTTTGGAAACCACTGCAACAAAGGACTGGATTTTTTTGGGTCCCCGGTTTTTGATCACACATGATGGAAGAGTTGGTGGCTGTCTGGCTCCTTCTTCACATGGGTTGCCTCCAGCCTTATATGGCAATTATGGATAATTGCTGATATCTGCGGTACCAGCTTTACATCAGTGCATCAGCAAGAGAGAGTAGGAAAGTGTACCTTGCCACACATAATTAGTATGCATCTCAGTGGCAGGGTTATAAATAAAATAATAGAGCTTGCTGTGTCGCATCGGGCTTATCTTTGCTTTAAGTTACAGGCATTCAACGTTCCATCCTGCCTAGTCAGGCAGGCAGGACTTGTCATGGCAGCGCTACTTCAGGAGTGTTTCCCTGATGGAGCATCTTTCAACTCCCTGTTTTCAGGGAGGGTGTAAATTGATTGTATATGCCTACACGCTCATAATGTACCTGTTCCTTTGTAAAACTGAACTCCAGCTTTAGTCTCAGGCAGGGAGATGTTGTAGCTATCATTTGTTTTAACTAAGACTCTTATGGGGTGCAGCCCAAGTAGGGAGACTGAGCAGTTTCTGTTGAAACAGAAAAAAAAATGTTTTTTTCTGATCTAATGCTATATGGTCTCAGTTCTGGCAACAGCTCGGGCCCCTGCGTGGGACAGGTATTGTGCGCTCTGCTGCATCTCTGTGGTCTGAGCCACATCTCAGTGGAGGGCAAGAAAATTGGCACGGAAGCAGATGCATTTGTTTAACCTAAGGCATCACAGACAGTGTGGTGCAGACTTACAGGACACACTGTCTTGATTTTATCTTTTTGCTAGGCATTTGTTTTCTGTTTCTAATAAGCATAGGATGCAGTGGCTAGAGAGTTCCACTGAGCCCTTTTGCAGCTGAGTTAGTCTTCTGGGGAGCTGCGCGGTTATTATAGGCAGGAGAATTTCAGGTGCCTCAGCAAGCGTGCATTGCTGCTAACCTCGTGGTACTGAATTTCATCCACTGTCATCCCTGCGACCTGCATCTCCCCGAGCACTGGGGCTGGTAAGGAGCACCACAGAGTCATTTGCAACTCCCTTTGTGCATTTCCTTTTCTTGAAAGAGCTCTCTGAAACTGAGCTGAAAAGCTTCTATCAGAGAAAATAAATACTTCTAAGTGACTTCTGAGCATATAATCAACCTGTGTAATGTTATGACTGTATTAATGAGTCCCGTTTCTTTCAGTTATTTGTGGTAATCATTAGTTTCTTTGATTTTTTTTTTTTTTTGTGTTTCCTAGAATAACTCTCAACCTGATTGAGAACTCTGATGGTTGTTGCATTGCAAAGAACCTTAAAATACTGGATAGACTTCATCTAACAGAGGGCACTGGAGAGTAGGCACAAGGCTGTGTTTCTGCTGTGGGAGCTTTCAAGGGATCTGTGGTTCCTCTAGAGTTTTGAAGTGATTATACTGTGTCACACTTATAAATGGGGTGCAAAGGCTTCTGCAGGGGGTGGGGGTTTGCTTCCTTAATGAGTGCGTTTTCAAAGAAAAATTACATTTCCTTGTCACATGAAAGAAAGTAATGTGTACACAAATGCTAGCCATTATTTGGGAAATGGCTCGAGCTCAAAAATTCTGGCTGGAAACCATTAGGAAGAAAAACGTTCTCCACCATCAATTAATGCATTGTTTTTCTTTTCCTTTCATGTTGCTAAGCAGGCCAAGAGATAAGGGGCCAGCTGTAATCCATCTTGTCAGATGAGTTAAGTCACTTCATGTTATACCAGTCATCTGGAAGATGAAAACTCCATTTTGTTCTGAGTTTGATTTTCAGATCGTATTTTTGAAATCATTTTTGTTTTTACTCAGTGTTCTTATATTCTGCTTGCATTGATTGAGAATTCTGATCCTAAAATATATAATATAGTGTTGCCTTTTACACTGCATAGTGTCGAAGGAAAGGTGTTAATATGTGTTTGGTGTGATACTTAAAACCAGCAAAGTAGATTCTTGTAATTGATTGCCTTCTCTGTCTTGAGAGCTGTATCTTCACCGATTGTAATTACAGAGGGTGGAATTCAGTAGGAGATACCCATCTCTCCTTTAAGCCAGTTAAATCAGGCCCTGCCATCACAGCAGTGCAGGAGGAGGAAAGCTGGCATCAGAAACTCTTCAGAGTTAAGAAAGGCTTCTGACAGCCGAGCAATGGTGAAGTTCTCTGGGGCAGTTTGAGAAGGTGGTGCCCTCAGCTGGGGCATACACCCCATTGATTTCCCTACCTCCAGCAGGCTACGAAGGCTTTGGGAAATGATGGCAAGACTTGGCAGTAGCGTCTTCAACTTCTGCAGCTCATCCGTCATAGTCCAGGATACCCTGGTGCTTATCCTGTGGCCTGAGTCTGCATAGTTACACGACTGGCAGCATTCAAGCTACCCAGATAAAATCACTGTCTTTTCCAGACTCTCTGTAGTACCACTAGTACTTAGCTAGTCTGGTGCAACAGGAGGGAAATACAGGCCAAACATGGATTTTTACACCTCCATCTCCTGTACATGAAGTCCCTGTGCACGTTGCCTCCCCACTTTGTCCTTCACTCCAGCTGCTAAGGAAAATGATGGTAGAAGTTACTGTTAAAACTAGTCTTACTAGCAGCTTCTCAGGGGTAACCTGTTGTAGACATCTCAGACCAGAGGAGATGGATGAGAGACCTAGGAGTGCTGCAGCTCTGACTCCTGTGAGCGCCACGATGTGGAGCTTTGCCTAGTGAGGACAGCAACGCACTCAATTCTCTGTCTTGCTCTGTCAATGTTTGTATTTTATTGAAACAGTAGAGTCAAATCTATTAGCACTGTTAAAGGCGTGTGTGACCTTTCCTGTGTACAGCAAAATGTTTTGAGTTGCAGAAAGGCCCAGAAAGGTGCTTGATAAAGAGTTATGATATAGGCATATTTGAATGCCTTTGCTGGAACCCAGGGCCCACCTGCTTGGTGCAGCTGTAGAAGTCAGACATGCTCACAGCCCATGTTCTACATTCATAAAGTCCCTTTTAAAAAAAACGTTTTCTTTTATATTACTCAGATTTGTGTACTGACTAACAGAAATAAAACACATTTCTCTGAGTTGAACACATTGGGGTTTTAATGCTAGCTATTTCTAGGTATATTTTAACCTGGACCACAGTAGACCACTTGCCAATGTTCCAGTGCATCATCTCTGCTGGAAACGCTAACAGTAATTTGCGTCTGTAGTCAGGGGAGAAGCTAACTTGTGGGGACCATGTACTGCTGGAGCTAGGTCTGCTCTCCAACCACTATGCATTAGACTGTTAAAGACAACTAAACGTAATCAGTTGGAGATCCAACACTGGCACATCCTGTGTGATGCTGGTGGTCTGCTACTGGGATTTTTCGATGCACAGAAAGCCTGCGGTTGCTCTGGCACTGGGGCCAGCTGGCACAGAGGAGCTCCCGCAGCACCATTGAATCTGTTACACTTCAGAATGGGTTGGTCTCATCCCAGCTGATGGATGGGCAGAGCTCATTCCAGAGCTGCGCAGGAAACTGGCTTGGGAGGGCACTGCTTGTTTTGGAGCCAGGCACTGTCAGGGACCATCTCCCACTGTGAGAGCACAGACGAACAGGTTCCTTCTCCTGGGAACATTCCCTGGCACTGCTTAATGTGCTGGGATAGATGGAGCTTGCAATCCCCAAAGAGTGATTCCATTAATATATATCTTACGTAGGAGGACAGCTCTCATTTATGAAATAGGTTCACTCTTGTGTGGGAAGCTGAGGAGAGGAGGAAGATGAGAAGAGGGATTTAACCCCTTGATTTCTGATGAGCCTTTATTATTCAAAAAGGAGTCTGAAGAAGCTATTGCTAAGTAACATCAGGGGAAACTTTGCATAGGTCATTCATCAGCTGGGACACACAGTTACTGTTCTGCTGTCTCTGAAGCACATGGTTTGTTTGGTTCTCTGTAGGCTCAGAAAAAATGCACTTTGTCCTTCTGTCTGACCAGATCTTTTCATCTGAAATTTCAAATGTTAGTTTTAAAATAATTCTTCCTTTTCTGTCAAAAATCCTCATTTTTGTTTGGTTTTAGTTTATTGGTTTATTGTCCTGCAGACACAAAGTAGGTACAGGACACAGCCTGTTGCGATTTTGTTGTTCAAAGTTGCCTCTGAGTTTCTCCACCACTGAAGTTGTTGTGTACAACTCTGAAAATGAAATGACATTAAGGGCTGTTCATGTGATTTGTGAGTAATTGGAAAAGATGGAGATGAGCTCTACCCTACCTTCTGCCCAGCAACCTAGGAGTAGATTTATATTCCTTTAGCTTTACTTGGGCATTATAGTATCAGTTTTTAAGAATAAGTTAAATAAAAAGGCTGCTCTGTTTGCTTTTAGACACACGGTCAGAGTGTCTAAGAGCAAACTTAGAAGCAAGAGCAGGCTTAATAGTCTTGAATCCCATTTGCAACATATTTTAGCTATTGCTGGATTTCATTCCAGTCTCAACAATTACATAATTTTATTAATGTCTGTGGACTTGCTTGGCAGTCCCAGCAATATAATATAATGGAAGTAAATTGTTTGTTATTGGGTTTTGAAGTGGTGAGCTTTTTCTTATATATGTGTGAGTGAGTCATTTGTTGAACGCTTTCATTCCCATTTTTTAATCCTTCTTCACCGAGTGTATGAATTATATCTAAGGTTGTATAATCCTTCTTTTGTGCTGAACTCATTTTAGAACATTTCTGTCTTTAACCTTTGTCTTCCTCAATTGTCTGAAACGAGACCCTGATCGGCTTGTGTTTCTATTGCACAAACTCCATGGATGAGAGGCAGGGAAGAAATTGTCTTCCTTAACAGGAACTCATTCTTTACAGAAGCTGATGAACTTCTTAGCAGATGAAATTAATAATGCTATTAATTTTTAATTCTGTTTCTGAATAAATAAAGTGTGGTTTAGTTTGTGGCTGGCAGGTTTCTCCTTTTGTAAATCACATCTTTTGAGGCTATTTACATGAGATTTTCTTTTTTTCCCTCTTGTAATCTATTTTTAAGTTACAATCTGGGAAAAAAAAATCTCTACCAAACAGATAATACATCCCACACCAGCTTCCAAAAGCTAAATCAAAGAAGACAAAAATGGAAAGCTTTGCAGAGCTGAGAACCATCTAAACCAGATGAGCCCTAAAAGTTCAGTTGCCTGCTTTTAAGGGTAATTTCCTTGTATTCTGCAGGCATGGATTCCTTGTACTACGTCTTTGTTTTGTTTCCTAAGGATTCATCATATGTGACTATGGGTCTAGGAAGAGAAATGGGTAATATGCCCAAACAATGTTATAAAGCTGGCAATATAAATTGAATTTCTTGTATTACTTTCTTTTTTTTTTTAACTGGGAAAGGAAAAGGATTTCAAACATTTATTTATTATGCAGAGAGCATCATATATTCAGTAGAGATATTGTAGTTTTATTTCTTTTCACATGATGGAGAGAAGGGTGTGCCAAATTAATTTCTTTAACAGAAAATGTTGTTACATCAATGTTATGCATTTCATCTCAAATTTCTGCCAAACTATTTTAACAAAGCAACTTAAGAAACATACCCTTCCAATATTAAAAAGTGAAATCAACCTTTGATGCTCTTGTGTGAATATATGAAACCAGCATATTTAGTGCTATTAACCAGTTTATGCTCTGAGAAAACTGCACTTGCTTTGTTTAGTCTACAGGTTGGAAGGTTAAAAATAATTCTTACCAAGTCATGAAATTTACCATTTTGGGGGCAAGTTATAGAGCCTATGCAATGCATGATGTGATCAATGTAAAGAGAATTTCTATTCTTGTGTAGTATGTGTCAGTCAGATGATTTCCAAATCTTGTAGACTTTATAAATTAATGTGCAATGTTTTAATTGGGACTGTGCAAACCCACCTGTCTGTTGGGCGTCACAAAACTTAGATTAGATTTAGATATTAGGTATTAGGAGGAAATTTTTTACTGTGAGGGTGATGAGGCACTGGAACAGGTTGCCCAGAGAAGTCATGGATGCCCCATCCCTGGATGTGTTCAAGACCATGTTGGATGAGGCAATGAGCAACCTGATCCAGTGAAGGGTATCCCTGCCCGTGGCAGCAGGGTTGGAACTGGATGGGCTTACATGACCCCAAACCATTCTATGATTCTAAGACCACAGATTCTGAACAGTGTGATTTTTTTGACTGATGAACTATTTTTAAAGCAAGTTGAAAAGCAAGTGTTCAGGTTAGAAATGTCAGCAAAGCATTCCTCTGAAACTCAGAAGAATAAAGGGAGTTGCATTTGCCAAATTAGGTCTTTTCTAACATGTCCTGAAACCATCAGACTGGTTTTGAAATGCATTTGTTCTGAAAGGATAAACGAATTTTGTTTATATCTTCTCTGTGCCGTTAAAAATCAGGTTTAGGCATTAGTGTAGAGCAAATTTCTGTGGAAAGGTTTCTGTGAAGAAAAGGAAATCATTGTGGTTAATTTGTGGTACCTGCTGGCACAGGCTGACTTGTTATTAGCAGCCAATGTATTTGAAAGGTTTTCCATTACCATGTGATGCTGCTTTAATGCAGTTGTTAGGCCTCACCATGATTACTTTCACAGGTAACAGCAATAACATTTTTTGTGATCCAGTTTCTTTCATGAATGCATTATGGAATGGTTTCAAAGTTCCAGTACTGCTGCATTTTTGGCATACCAGCATGATTTGGAAGTGGTATGCTAGGTACATTATTCATAATAAAATGCCAGTAAAACCCATACACATATCTATTGAGTAGAGTGAGATTCTTTTGAAGATCCTAACTGTAAACCTGAAATAAAATAGAAAAAATCAGTAGAGAGAAATGGCAATATAATTATTTTCTCCTGTTCATAGAGGTTCATGGAAGCTATTGAATTCAGAGTTACTCCAAGGTGTAATTAAAAAAAAAAAAAAAAGAATTGTTGGATGAGATCAGAAAATAAGCAAGTTCTCATTAATGATTTACACTGGAAAGAATCAAGAGGTGACAAAGTAATTTTCTCCCATCAGCTTTCAGTGGAGAAGTTATGGCAAATGATAAGCGTGTGCTGTAATGAGTGTGATCAGGATGATGGAGGGTCTGTCCGGCTGCATGGGAACGGGATGCTTTGTGCTTGGTGTGGTGGTGTGCTCTGGGATGCTGGAGCTGGGCAGGGAGGCACCACCAGCTGTAAACTGCAAAATCTGCAAAAGAGGAAGAATTAAGGAACGGAATAAAAATATTCCAGTTGCATCTCTCAATCCTCTTCATTTAAAGATAACTCCTTCACAACAGCTGGAGTTTGAATGTGGTCTTGCAGGCTGACGGACCCTTCCAGCTGCTTTGCAGCAGCAACAAAGTGTCATAGAATAGACATAGTCACAGGATCATTGAATGGTTTGAGGTTGGAAAGGACCTTAAAGATCATCCAGTTCCAACCCCACTGCCATGGTCAGGGAGGGTGCTCAAGGCCCCATCCAGCCTGGCCTTGAACATCTTCAGGGATGGGGCTTACGTAACTTCTCTGGGCAACCTGTTCCAGTCCCTCATCACCCTCACAGCAAAAAATTTTCTCCTAATATCTAATCTAAATCTCCCCTCTTTCATCTTAAAACCATTACCCCGCCTCGTATCACTACACTCCCTGATAAAGCGCCTCCTCCTATCTTTCCTATTGATTCTGAGGCAGTGGGTTGTAACAAGTGATGGGGGTTTTGGTTATTAGTTTGTACAGCTGGTGTCTAGATGCTGTGCGTTAGGACAACTCCATGGCTTTAGTAGTTGTGCAATACTGTTTTTTCTGAACTCTGGCATTTTCAGGTAGGCAATTACCATTTCTTTAGATTCACTTGTGCTGCTTGGGGCAGGACAAGGGGTTGGAGGAGAGACTGGTGGGGTTTTTTTATTTTTTATTGTTCCTTCTGCTAAAATGACAGAAGAAGTACAGAATGATTTTATTTTTAGAGAAAGTGGTGCTCAGTTGCACTCCTAAAGCCTAAGGGAAAAGAGAAAATCAAATGTTTTGGGAATTGACAATTCTCATTTCAACAACAGTTTCCTTTATCTTTTTTCATATATGTTGGTTGGTTTTGGGTTTTTTTTTTTCATGGAGCATAGTTCACTTTCCTCCTATGTGTACAGTTTTATCTGGTAGTTATGCGAACCTGTCTGTTTGAATTTATCATGGTTTTGGCAACCAGTGTCCATCTACAGGCACTTTTCTGTAAATAAATGGCACATGTGAAGCATAAGGAGGGAACTAAGTCTCATTTGCTTCTGAGCCCAGACCCAGATGCTGCGTGGAGCAAGACAGGTGTCCCTGTGTGCTTGGGGACATTGCTGCCCGTAGTCACTAATTGCTGTGTTACTGGCTTGATTGTGTTTCTTCTTTAATAGAAATGGTAGCATATACTAAAAGCAGACACTTGATGGTCTAGCTATCAGACCCCATTAGCCCAAAAGCATACTCTTCTTCCAAACCTTTCCCTTCCCTTCTCCTCAGACTTTGTTCACGGGTCTAAAACACTGTTTATAGCAGAAACAAAACTCCCATATGCTATAAATATAAGGGAAAAATAGCGATTGCTTTGGCTACCAAGAGAAACCTGTGCAGAGCTGTGCCATGATGGGTACCTCTGTCTCCTCTCTGACCGCTAGGCATCACCAGGGAAAGCTCCTTGCTTTCCCCCAGGCTACTTGATAGAACCTCAGTCTCCAGCCCCGTGCCGTGCACTCATACTGCTCTGCAAAGTCTGGGCAGACTTCTTGCAAGGCATCCCAGGATGCAGTGTGTGTATAAAGGACAGGGGTACCTCTGCCATAGCTCATTTCATCTTTCTCTTCCTTCAGTTTCAATTCAGTTTGGATTTTGGAATTATTTGGGAAAAAATAAGTATCACCCTTGGTTTTGCAGTAGATTTTTGTCACAGCAAGAGAAACGAGCAAAATCACAAGTGTAATAGCTTCATGCTCTGACTGCCTAACCCTCTGCTCTGCTCTGGTTATGGAATAAATAGCCCAGCAGGTAAGGGAAAGCTTTGGGATTGTTTGATTTATTTTTCCCTTTGAAGAGCTGCTTTTCCTCTGTGCCTTATTACTGTCTGCTGTGTCGCATTACTCTTGATCTGCATAGAGAAAGAGTTAGTGCTATAGTTACAAAATAAAAACCGTTCCAGTTATTTTTCATCATTTTAATTTTATTTATTTCATGCAAAATTCTACTGTCTCAGGCTGTTGGTTGTATTGTTCTTGCCAATATATGGCTAGACGACAGGAATTACTAAAAAAGTAGAAGATGAAAGATATATCCTGAAGGTCTGTGAGCAGATTGTTTCACTTTTGAAATGCATGGCATTGCAGCCATCATGTTACTTGTCTTCATGTGAAGGTTTGCAAACTCTGGGGTGTTTTTTCCAGGGAGATGCTGGGATGTGAAGCTGAGTGAGGCTCTCAATTCTGTATGAACAATCTGTTGACACTGCTAATGGGTGGAAACAACTCTGGCAGTAATTATTAAAGTTGGAGTGATCTGAGGCATGTCTTCTCCTGATAACCATTTAGACACAAATAATAACTTTTTTTTTTAGGTCTTTAGCAGCTCTCATTTCTAACAGTTCAGAAAGTAGAGTGAATTAGGCTTAGAAAATGTAAACAGGTCATCCCAGGGGCGTTGTGTTACGTGTGATTAGAGATGGAGGGTGTTGATTTGAAGGCAGACTGAGTGGTCTTCAAATTATGAGATATCCAAAGGGTTTGTTTTGCTTAAAGAAGTTGGTTTTGGTTAATGCCATGTGCTTCCTTAGACATAGAAGGAAAATTAGAGGGATATTCTTGTTTTTATTAATTTTTAAGGGTGTTATGTTAGTTAGAGATAGGGGTAATAATACTAATAGAAATACCATTGGAGGCTGTAGCAGAGCTTCCTTTAATTTTGGCTGCCCCAAAATTTCCATCAGTAACAGCTTCCAGTGTGAAAACTACTTCCAGAACTGTTCAGCCTAGTTCTGAAATAAAGAGCAACGAAGAATTTCCTTTTGCCTGTTAAAACTGTGCTTTTTTAAAGCACTAGTAACCCATAACAGGGTTTTGCCTGTTTTTTTTTTTCTATTTTCCTGTGTTAGTATACCCCGATTTTTGCCAAATTTATAAAACTCTGAAGAGATACCTTTCTGGGAGGGCTACTCAAAGCAAATATTGACACTGTATGGATAAGTCAGGAGATGGTGGTGGAAAGCACAGAGGGAATCTGCCTGGAGAAAAAGACACTGGGCAGAAAACAAGCCTGTGCCAACTGCCAGGTTTGCAGCCACACCAGGCAGTCGTGACTTCACCTTGACTCAAAGGAAGGTGCAGATGAATATACAGTGTTAAATTGAGAAAAAAATCCAGTATGAAGTATCTTAGCCTCTTTGCATTGGTTCTCTGTAAAACACAGCCTTGCCGAGTTGCTTTTCTGGTCCCTGAATCAAGCCAAGGGGAGCTGGCACCCCAACAGGTTCTGATCTCCCTTCTTCTGCTTGGCATAGATTATCTTTGTGCCTGGATTATAAAAATGCATTTTCAGTGTAACTATTAAAGGGAGGAAATGCCAGGCAAAGTTTGGGACTATACCATTAGCTGGAATATTAATCAGCACACATTCGTGAGAAAAGTGCTATTTTTTTAGGGAAATATTGCAAAACAGCTGCACACCTCCTGATGAACATAAGCATGTCGAGTCTTTTTAAAAACTGCTTGCGTTAGGGTTTCAGTGCGGGAAAGATTTCCATATCAGATAAGCATGAGCAAGGAATTTGGGAGTAAAGCATCTATTCTCTCACATGTAACATGGGGGCTTTTAGAAACAGCACAGCTTTTGACGTGAACTCTTGACTTTTCTAGCTGGCCTCTAACACATGAAATGCTTTGTATCTAATTAAAAAAATTCTCCCACGAAGAACATCAGTAACATCTGATTACTTAAATACTACATTTTCCTCAATTAGAGCCTGTCAGAGCTGCAAGGCTGCATGGCCACCTTCCCGCTTAGTAATCCCTGCTAACTATTTAACCTTGATCTTCACTTTGCAGAGCTCCTGCGAGCGTGTGACTTGTGATGGAATAACTTAACATGCTGAATGTGTAGTCATCGCTGCAACTGGCGAAGAGGGGATGTGGTTATTTATAAAACAACGCAGTTTTAATAGACATTCGTTTCCATTCAGATGCTGAAAATATTAATCTCAGCTGCAATATAATCGAATGTGTGGTGATTTTGGGGTAATAATGATAAAAAAGGCTGCCTTTAGTAAGTATCTTCAGTTATTTAAGAGATCTATTTCTACTTTTTACATACGTACAAGTTCTAATTAGTTTCCTGTTACCATGCATTTTTCCTTCTACCATGACTTTTTTTTCTGAGATGATGAAATATCATCAGAATGAAATTTTGCCATCATGAGGATGAAAAAGTGCACATTTTGAGCATATTTTTCCAAGATGCTTTCTAGGTACAGGATACTGAAACAGCCACATAAGGCATCTGCTTTATCACTGGTCTTCTAGTGTCTGTAACATTAGCCTTGAATTTTACTCCATTTTCTCACTATGGCTTTTTTTTTTTTGGTGTTTGTGTGCTCTATGCAGGGGTTTAAATTGAACTTAAATTAGATTATATTTTGTATACTTCTGTCTTCCTAGAACGTCAACTCCTTTGACGCTGTTCTGTCAATTTTGTTTTGATGTGTTTATGTGTAGTTATTCCCTGTAAAATAAATTTGGCAGTTCTATAAAATTTGTTTGCTACAAGTGTGCTGTAGCTGTGCTTCTTTTCCTCAGAACATGAGAAACAAATGCTGAAGAAAGTGGGAATGATACAATGAACTTCAGACAGCGAACCTGAACCATTGAAATGGTGTGGGAAGGCAGGAGTCACATGCCCATATGCCTTTCCAGTCCTCAGTGGAAAAGAGGTGGTAGTAGTTAAGCGGAAAAAAGAGAGCAGAAAGATTTATAGTGACAGTACTCCAATGTGTAGAGCAGCACAGCATGCTGCCCTTCGGATAATTTTTTTCTCACTGTTTCAGAGTCTATTCCTCTGAGAATTGGTTTGTTTTTCAGATGCTGCTGAGCGTCTGCAGCCCTCCTTCAGGTGGAGTGTTCTTTCTGTGTGTGGACACAATAATTATAAAAATCAGACCCTTGGTATTTAGATGAGAAAGGGCAAGTACAGCAATAGGGTGTTCTTTAACCTTATAGTCCATATATTCAGTGAATTGAATATTTTAACCTAATTTCAGCCACTCTTTTGGAGAGGCCTGGATGCCAGAGCACCTTTGGACCTGTAATTCAAGCCCTACTTTTACTGCCTTTTTCCTATATGACTGAGGATGCCATCATTTCTGGAAAGAGGGGTTGACTGAATATCCAGATGACTTTTTCTGAAATTTTGTGACTGCTTTTACCATATGGTGGAAACATTTATTGAAAGAAAGACAGAGTTGGTGGAGCAAAAAGAAATGCTCCAATATGCCCATTCAAAATAGTACCTTGGCAGAGCATGACAGAACTAGAATATTGTTCGAATTCTTCTTTCTTTCCAAGAAGCTATTAATATTGAGCATCATAGGAGAACCTTACCTGGTGTGTTTTACATCCTTCTGGGCTTCCTTCTCTGCTGCTCGTTCCTACTCTCTTAACTCTTCTAAAGGAAAACCATGGAAGAAGCTGAAGCCGAGCAGTGCCTTTATCCCCAGCAAATCCAATGTAGAATAGAATTACAGAATAGTTTGGGTTGGAAGGGTCCTTAAAAGATAATCTAGTTCCAACCCCCTTGCCATGGGCACGGACACCTCCTACCAGACGAGGCTGCCCAAGGCCCCATCCAACCTGACCTTGAACACCTCCAGGGATGGGGCAGTCACAGCTTCCCTGGGCAACTTGTGCCAGTGTCTCACCACCCCCATTGTGAAGAAATTCTTCCTTATATCTAGTCTAAATCTGCCCTGTTCCAGTTTATAGCCATTGTCCCTAGTCGTATTACTAGAAGCCTTTGTGAACAGTCCGTCTCCAGCTTTCTTGTAGCCCCTTTCAGGTACTGGAAGGTCACTATAAGATCTCCTTGGAGCCTTCTCTTCTCCAGGCTGAAGAACCCCAACTCTCTCAGCCTTTCCTTGTATGGGAGGTGCTCCAGCCCTCTGATCTTCTTTGTAGCATCCTCTGGACCCGTTCCAACAGTTCCATATCCTTCTTACATTGAGTATTTCAGAACTGGATGCAGTACTCCAGATGAGGTCTCACAAGAGAGGAATAGAGACTAAGCCTGAACTGAATGAATCTACCCAGAGGTGTTTCATCATAAAGGATAAAACATATGTCCAGTGAAGAGCTCTCTGGAGCCTATTACTAGTCAAAAGCGCTTTTTTTTCTCCCCTGCATTATAGTATTTTCCAGTCAGTTCACGCATTATGCAGCTTTTTATGTATGCATAATGGGAAACAATTGACTATCAGTGAAAATCCTTGTAGCCCTTTGGTAACTGAAATTTCAGATGTGTTTCACGGCAAACCTAAGCCATGGGTCTGTTGAGAAAGATTGAACTGTGCTGGTGTAATGGCAAATGCTCTTCGTAATGGGCTGTGGTGCAACAGAAGTAGTTGCTGCTGCTTTCAATTCCTTGAGAATATCCTGCTGGGAGACGCTTGCTGTGCTTAAGATGGAATTAGCCGTATTAATACAATGATTTTATGATGCAACGATTTGTTGTCATAGCCCTCATGACCTACTGACACACTTATAATTTCATTTTGCTCATCTAGATTCTGAAGGGCTTATATAATTTCAGTGCATCTCTCCATATGTATATACATGGTAAAGTCCTTTGGAAGTGGTGTAGGTAACTACCCCAGCTTCATCCTTCCCTCTTTAAACAAGCCCAGGCTCCCTCCATTTGCTGCTGATCATGTATCCCGGGCCCTGATTATCTTCTGGGTCTTTTTCCCTTCTCTCTCATGCCTCTTGAACTGGGAGGGGTGGGAGAATGGACACAGTAAGGCCCAAGTGTGATGAGTCAGTGGGGATCCTGATGCAGTCTGAGGCGTGGTTTGCTTTATTCACGCTGAGAGCATGGTGGTGGCTTTGCTTTTGTGAGGGTCTGTTCCAAACATGCTGTGCTGTCAGGTTGCTTCTGCGTCTCCTCCAGCTGAAAAACATTGTTTGTGTGACTGTGGTACTACTTGGGCATGCTAAGATCTCTAGATCTGTTTTAATCTAAACTCATGATCAGTACTGTGTTTGCAGAAGAACAAAGATTTCTTGTGGAATATTTATATAAATATATATGAATATAAGCAATGGTTAGCAAATCTGTCTATTTGAAAAGGCAGCATCTTAAATCATATTTAAAAATTGCCAAAAATGGTCAAACACTCTTAATGTTAAAACTTAATTATTTTATCTCCTGAATTGGCTCAAAATGTTTTTTTTTCCATCCCTACTGTATATAGTTGATCATTGTAAGTGACTCTGTCCTTCAGAAATCTATGTAACTATGGCTTATATAGAAATGCTTTTGCTAATACGCAGTTTTTTGGCAGGTTGAGCAGTATCATTTCAGGGTGAAACTTCTTTCCTTTTGAGGTTTTCAATCCGGGTGAGTGGAAAGATTGAAAACCTTTGCGAATTAAGCATATCTTTTTTATAGCTAGCAGGGCAAGAAAATGGCAATCTGAGGGAAGGAGAAGGAACAGTTTCTAGAAAGGACCATTGGCAAAACCTCCCTGAAAGAAGATTTTATTTGAGTTGTAATTTCTCCATTGTTATCAGGTGTTACTTTGAACAGTTGTGATATCACGAGGTAATACAGAGAGGTAAAAAGAAAATTGAAAGGTTGTGAAAACATACAGTATGGTGAAGTATTTGGCCTAATTTGAATACTGCTAATAGCCACTGTAGGGAACACAGAGCTTTGTCGTAGCTTGGGAGAGGAGTCCATGAAACTTAAAAAAAATACCCCTTTGATCTGTTCTGTGTGTCTTTATGAACTAGACACTACCAATCTCCAGAAGTTCCAACCTGAGCTTCTGCTGCCACGAGGTGAGGGGAACCCTACAGCTTGCTTTCAATAATTTTTAGTACGTTTAAAAGCGTGCATGTGGTAATCAACTCTCATTTTATTTCTCTGAAGCCAACTGCAGTCTGTCTGGGTGTTCATGACTGCTCTTGGAGATGGTGTGTCTGGGTCAGAAAGGGAGTGTTTTCATTCCATAAGTTCAGATCATCAAGAGGCTGAAAGAAAAAGCTGGCCTGACATCTTCTCTGTGGCAGAAAACTTCTGTAGGGCTGTAAAGTTGTGCAGTTTAAACTGATAATTCTTGTTGTTACTGAAAAGTGGTTTCTAGCCCAGGAACAAAATCTTGCCCTGTCTTTGATGGCTATCTCTTCGAGACACCTTGTTCCCAAGAGGGATGGGGGCAGGGGGGGTGGTTCTCCAGTGACTGGCATTTGAGTCAGAGTGGGAGGTTGGGATGGTGAGTGAAGTTACTTATCTAGTGTCTAAATGAGCCTTGAGATACTGTAATGTTGCTATGACCTGTGTCAATGTGGTATTTGTGTGTTGGTGACCTGCATCTCTATTCTGTTCTCTTCGATGATGGGCCACAAGGATCAACTGGATGTGTTACAGGAATGTGTCTTCCAGGTGTGTGAGCTGAGACAGGCAGGATGCAGGAACAAACACAAAACCATGGCTGAAATGCTAAAAGTAAATTTATTTTCATTACTTTGCAAACCAGGGGATTCTCTAGCAAAGAGATTCTCCGTGTCCCTACGTGCGTGTCTCTGCCCAGGTGCTGCTTCAAGGATCCCCCAGTTCATGAGGTCACAAAAATAAATTTATGCTTTGCATTTCATCCATGGTTTTGTGGTTATTCCTGCATTCTGCCTGTGTCGGCTCACACACCAGGTTTCGCTAATAAGAAGATTTGCTGAGCTGTTTCCATACTGTGTACCTTGTAGGGGCTCCATTTACTCAGTAGGACATCTCTCAATGTCTTATTTCAGAGTGTTAAACCCTGGTCAGGTTCTGCCAGCTTCTATTTAGGAAAAAGCAGGAAGTTTGTAGTAGGTGGGGTTTTCTCACTACTAACCTGAAGCTCCAACACAAAACGAGAATGTTAAGTGGGCATGGAAGACTTCCACAGAGGTAGCCAAGAGTACTGAATGGCTGTAATACACAACTTGGTGTACGTAAAGGTCAGCTAGTAGCGGCAAAAGAGAAGAAAAACTCAGAAACCAGACATTTTCTAGAGCAGGAAGGCAGTGATTGAAAGCGGCCCCATTGCCATGACAGACGCAATGTCATAATTCCCCACTGACGTGAGGATGGCTGTGAGGATGGCTGTGCCTCTCCATCAGTTTTCATCCACTCCAGGTGCTGAGGCTGCATGTTTGCCCACTGTTGTCAGGTCAGAGCGGGGGCTCTGTTTGTGTCCTGTGAGTGTGGCAACAGAGGACAAGACTATGTCTCTGTTTTTTTTGATACCAAACCCTCCCTTGCAAATGAAAACTGGCTGTGGGAGTAGAATGGGAGGAGGGGAGATCTGGTAGAAGCCCTCCAGCAGCCAACCATTGTTCCATCTGGAGACCTCGTTTTGTTTCTCCCTCTTTTATGGGAGGTGCCCATTGAAAGGGTCCACCTTACAACTCTGCTAGTTCACCTGTGTCATGCAGTTGTCTAGATGTCACACTATGAATACACAACTTGGTAAGTAACTGGGATTTTAAGCAGATTATACAGACAGTTGAAAAACACAAAAAGGCCCAATGCCTCAAAATAGCCATTTTCCATTTTCACTGCTTGAATAGAGTTTCAGAAGGATTTAACCTTTGTTCTTTGATCATGGCACAAAAGAATATATACATGCAAACGAGGAGGCTGAGGTAATGATTATATGCAAAGATACTGCTAAGTATATAATTATAAACTGCCCTGTGAGACACCCCCAAATTTTATATCCTAGTTTTATTTTATACTGCCATTTAGGGGAGGGAGGAATTCACCTCTCCCACACACTCTTTGCACCTGTTTCCTATAATGGGCAGATTCAAAATCCATCTTTGTAGGAAGTCTACTCCGTATTATTCAGATAATATTATGCAGTATTTGTTAACCTAGATTTTGCCCCCCCTCAGATACTTCAGTCTAGGCTAATTGGCTGCATTACTTAGCATTTAAATTATCAAGCGATGGGGTCCATGAAAATTGATCTCCCAGCGTTTGATACTAATTCTCTGTTTTCTGCTTCTTCACTAAGAAAATTGCAGCAATTGTTCTGCAAAGCGTGGGGCGAAAGAAATAAACATACACTTACAGCCAAACTTACCAACAGTTGGAATAGATTTTTATTTTAGGGCATCATTATTTTATGTGATGGGATGCTGAATCCAGGAATTGTCCGACCTTAGAATTACAAAATATCACACTGAAACACACATCGGATAAAGTTACATGGCAATGAAGTATGTAAAAATGCAAATACTGATGAGCAAAGACAATGCTACTCTAGTCCTTGTAGTTAGTGTCTTGTCACTGATATTTTTGTTCTCCTACTCATAGCTTACACATTTTTTTTCCTCCAAGCCCAACCTGATGCCTCTTTACATTTATACGTCCTGCACACTAGGGCCCTGATACCAACTGAGATGTCTGTGACAATGCGAAGACTAATAACAGAATTCAGAATATAATACCAGGAGTGCTGCTAATGGTGTTACAGTGAAATGCAACAGCCAGGTTTTCTACTGAAAAAGGCAGGAAATTTACTTTTGCTGGGATTTTATTTTTCCTAATCCACATGTTGCTTCATTCTTTTGAAACCTTCCCCTGTAAAAGATACTTTTCATATAGAATCTGACCAAGAGAATGTACTTACTCCCGATGCAAAATGCGCTGAAGATATTGCAGGCATCCATTGCTATTCTTCCCAGACGGGAAAATTTCTCAGCACTGTTAGCAACAGCACTTGTAGCACGTGTTCCTGGTGTTACCATCTCATGTACCTGTTTTCAAGAAAGGGAAGAAGGACTGAAGAATATCAGATATACTTAGTGATCAACCATGTCTATGTCTAGATATTGGAGGGCTACTGTGACCCTTGCTGTAGTTGCAAAGCTTCCAGCTGTGAATGCGTGTTAGCAAAATTGCTATTTGCGCTGATAAACACAGTCATGGAAATTAAAAAATTGCCCCCTGTAATTTCTGGCATTTAGCAGATACTCTGTTGGGTGTAGTCAGAGCAGATTTCCAGGTGAGATGAGGTCTGAGCTACGAGCTTTGTATTGTGGATTTCTCCAAACATTGTGGAAGCTCTACCAGAAAAGCAAAGGGCCCAGCATCACAGGAGGGGGCTCAGGCTGCTGCAGCATCTGCAGTTACCTACTGGGCAACTCAAATTATTCTTTGAGTTGAAATATCACCAAGGAGCCATGCTTCTATGCTAGGTACTGTATGTTACAAAACCCAGTTTTATTTCTTGCCCTTTATGACTGGGCAAATATATCCCTTTGTCAGTTCAATACTTCTAGTGTTTGTGCCATAAATTATGTACTTGCAATCCATTAATGCTACTGGCAGTTATTCTAAGTGGAAGAGCTGTGGTCCATCATTGCTACATCTGAGATGTTTGTTAGAAGTGCTTTTATGCACCTTGAGTTTGATATTCTCATCCAGCACAAGATCACTGTGCCTGCACTATGCTGTTGACATTGGGTTGCCCTGGAATAACAAAGGGATTTGTCCTTTTATAATTTCACTGAATCACTTGAAACCATGTGCCATCTTCTCACACAACGTTGGATTTCCAGGAACCAGCTCTGTGCTGCCAGGTAGCTTCACAGACTAGGGGGAGGCTGTGGGAGGGATACGATAACTGGCCAGGCACTGGGCAAGGAGGCAAGAGCCAAACTGGGGCGTCTCAGTACTGGTTCCTAAAGGCACTGGGTGCCCTGTTGTGCAACCAGCGCGTGGCTGGGGCTCTGGGGGCTCTGGAGGAAGCAGCCAGCTGCAGGGCAAGCTTTAGTTTGTGAATAGAGAAAATGGAAGGCAAAGGAGCGTGGGTGTTTCATGCACGGGGAAGCTGTAATTATGAATTTAGAATCCTGGCGGCACTGAATGCGCTGGAGGAGCCAGAGCCAGATGGGCAGTCTCCTGATATCCACCAGTTGTTGTTGCGATGTATTTTCCTAACATCAATCACAACTTGTGCAACTCTTTTTGGTATTTTTTCCTCTAAATAGGAGCAAATAAGTACAAAACTGATTTGCCTCACGCCACATCTCTTCATTACTGTTAAAACAGGGGCACATGAACAGAAATGGGAATGACTCCTTAATTATCTGTGATGACTGCTGTTTACTTCTTAGAGGAAGAAGGAGCATCCTCCTTGTAAACATTCCAGCTGTCTCCCTAGATTCACTGCTTTCCCACCCCACATCTCTGAAGCATGTGAGCATCTTGCAAATGATCATTATTGTTGTAATGGGGCTCTGGTAGTAGGTAATGGAAAAATGTCATTATTCACAGCCAAAGTGTAAAATACAAAGGAGACCTGATGTGATTTCTTAAGGTTGTACGGCATGATCATAGAATCATAGAATCACCAGGTTGGAAAAGACCCATCGGGTCATCGAATCCAACCATTCCTATCAAATACTAAACCAAGATCATGCAAGAAAAGGATTTTAAACTAGCTTTGATGGCTTTGTACCACCCTTTTCTGGATCAGTTGTGAGAAGAAGGTTTGATACTGTACTTTCTCAAGGAAAGCTTTGCCATCCATTTCAGGATGTACCAAGGATGGTCTTCATTGAATTTGGTTTTAATTACGTCTAAGCTTTGGGAACATGCCATTGAAGATAGGCTAGGTTGTAGGCCAGCAATATGTGAACGAATTGCCTGAGAACATCCTCTGTCCTATGAGAAACACAAATGTTCTTGTTCTGCCTGTTTTCTGGTTTCTGACATGCCAAGTGATGTACTGGGGTGTTGTTTAACTCACTCATTCAGTGCGAGAAATCCTGCACTAATGTACGTGTGTTCAGTCTTGCACAGAAACACAGTTTTAATCACATTTTTAATCTAGAGCAGAAAAAGTAATTTTTAGAGTATGTTATTTGTGGGTTTTACGGAAGGTGGTTTTGCTTTTTCTGTCATTATTGAACAACATACGCAGTTGTTTTACACAGTAGTGACTGTAACAGAGTACTGACTGATGTTTTGGCAAAATTCTCAGTGAGCCACAGCAATGTAATTATTTCCTTTTCTTGAGCATTATGTACTGATGCTCACTGGCATTAAACAGGTACTGTAGATCAGTGAGTTACACAAGGATTGAGTATATATGTGAGCACTGCATAGGTAATAGAGGATCTTGCTTGGTGGAAGCTGCTTCTGTATTTAACTCTCACACTGCCAACTTCCTGATCTTGCTTGGAGTGCAGTCCTTGTGACAAATGACCAGTGACTTCAGTAGGTGGAGGTTTGATCCTGTGCCTTTTCCTATTTGGTTACTTCCCTGTGCTCTGGTGGTTATGTGAGAGTCTCACCTCTCTATCTCCTTTTAAGTAAATCAGTAATCCTCAGGGGGTGGAGATCATTTTGAAAATAGGACTTTGGCATATGCTAGAGATTCAGGAGCAAGGTAGGAAGAACTCGCGGATGTTATATATCAATCTCATAACTTGGTTGTTGAGGCCAAGATTATTTTTTAATGTTGAGAGTATCAGTATTGCAGCACATTAAATAATTGCTTTCTTATTACTGATGCTGGGGGAAGTTCTAAAATTAAGTTTCTCAGTTAAAAATGTGTAAATCCTCATTCGGCTTTGGTTATACTGCCTGTGCTTCTGATCCTGGTGGAGTGGCCAAGATAAACAGAGCTGCACTGTTATGTGAATTACCCGTTTGTGGCTGAAAGAATTGGCAACTGTGTTATGAATCAATTTGCATGATGGAATTACTGTGAACATCTAATTAATAGAATTCAGGCCATTTTAGTGTTCAGAAATAGTATAGGAACAAAATATTTTCATTGTTTTCCCTTCCTGCCTGCCACTTGTAATTATTTCTCACATGTTTTGGTCACGGTTTAAATTTTGGGAAAAACTTGGGGATAGTTCATTATACCTGTTGCATAGGTTGGTTAATCTTTATGATTCAGAGAAACTGGCTATATAGTCAATCATGTAAATAACATGTGATTTCTCTTTTCTTGATCAGATGATTGTTTACAACATATTACGGTCCATGATTGGAGAAAGCAGAGCCATCTGCTCAACTTTTGTTTTGCACAAACATTTGAATAGCATACTTTTTGATATAAATGGACAGAAAAAGTAAATAGAAGTGTTGCAGAAATCAAAACAAAAATCCCTAAATTATGTAAATTATTTTCTTTACTACTATCTTGAGCAATCAGTACTGAACTTGCTATTTTCTGAATGTTCCATAGAGCTACCTTCTTTCCTGATGCGGGTCTGTAGGCTGGAATATCATTAATTGATGCAGTGGAGCTGATCAGATTAAAACATTAGACTCAGTCTAGCCTTCTCTGGCACTCTGCTAACAGTCTTGTTTGAGACTGGGCACAGTGTTCTAGAAATGTTGTCAGAAATGCCAGATAGAAAGAAATAATGATTTCAGTGAGCTTGCTGGCTATGTTTGTTCATACAGCCTATGTGCAGTCATCTGTCTTCACCACAAGGACATGCAGCTGACTTGCGTTTCCTGGTTTGGTTCACTAGAACCCTCAGGTCTTTTTTGGCAAAGCTGCTTCCTTGCCATTTGGTCCCCATTCTGTATATTTTCACAGGTCTGTTCTGTATGGGATGCAGGACTTCACACTTGTCATTACTGAACTCAACAAGGCTCCTATCAGACCATTACTCCAGCCTCCTGAGGTCCCTCTGAATAGCAGCCATGATGTCCAGCTTATTGTCCACCAACTTATACCATCCACTAACTTGCTAAGGGGTTACTCTGTCCCACTGTTCAGGTTATTCATGAAGACAATCAGCAGTATTGACACCAGTGTTAATCCCTTAGAGACGCTGCTAAAAGCTGGACACTCGTTGGTCTTCATACCACTGGTACCACAATCCTTTTGAGTTAAGGATACAGTCAGTTTTCCACTTGCCATGATCTGTGTCTCAATAAGGGACTCTTAGTCTTCCACCCTTCTCTTCCCACCCTTAAAACATTCTCCAAACAGTAAGAAAAAGTCCTAGTTCAAGTTAATGAGAAAGGTAACACTAGAGAAATGATTCCTTTTGTAGTTGTGCTACGTGCTTGATGACAGGATGGGTGCTCCAAAAATGGCACATGCACCATGGTTACCATACTGTCTGGTTGAGAGTCGCGTCTGGAATCTTCAGCAGGGTCTTCAACTCTGCAGCTCAGGTATGCGAATATGCTCACCTCAGTTTGATCTTCCTCTTCATGGGAGAATACTAATTTACCTTGCATCTAGAAAACGGAAGTTCTTTTGATATTCATTACCAAGTAGATCTGAGTTGTCACTAATGTGATCCCTTTGAGTGTATGTGTCCGTCCTGTTGATTACAGGGACAAGGCTCCTGTTGCCATCATGACTTCTCTTTAGCAGCTGTTCCCAGGGCTGAGGCTCATCTCTAATCTCCTTTGCTGAAATGAATGGGCAGGCTTGTGTCTAAAAGTAGGTGTGATTGCTCAGCAGCAGGGTGAAAAGCTTTGTGACCAACACCCACATGGACACATTTAATGCTGTGTGCTGGAATGATGGTCACGTGAATCTTTTATGCAGCTCATATGAATTACAAATACTGAGCAAGAAATTTTGGCCAAGGAGAGTTCAGGAAAAAAACAAGTAATGCAAGATTTTTCTTTCAGTCTGTTTAAAAAGTATCACCCATGATTACCTTTATCTGCATACATTTTATTTCTTCTGCTCACTTTCACTCCCCTTCTTCGCTTTCTTTCCACTATTCTTTCCATTACTTTTGCCATCAGACTGCACTCCTGTTAGGAACAGGGTGCATTCTTTTAACTACAGATTATTCTGTTGATGTATTGATGAAAGGGTTGCAGCTGTTCATGGTTTAGGTATTCAAACCATGGCGATAGTCTGAAAGCAGGTATCTATGTTTCTGGTTAATAGTCTACTCAAAAGTTAATTTAGGATAACATGAAAACTTTGGTTGAATCATAATGGACTGCAGATCAGGGCTTGCTGGAGCCACTTCGGTCAGTTCTAGCAAAATTAAAGTGCTGTTGCATTTTATAATATCAAGTAGTTCTTGCTTACTATGGTAACTTGGTAACTATGTGGCAGAGCTCAAGTTTATAATAGAGCAAAAGCTCTCTGGAATGTTAACAGTCAGAAATAGATACCTCTGGACACTTGGACATGCCTGTAATTACCCAAATTGTGTTTCATGCTTCAAGAAAGTAACTCCCTGGGTGTGTCACTTTGGGATGTGACTGCAAGGTTCAAGGAGAGATGTCTGATATTTTTTTTGGTTTTTTTATATAAAGTGCAGTGTGTAAATTTTTAAGCATCGAATGTTGAAATACTGAAACTTCCTTCAAAAGATTGTCAACTTAACAGCAAAGAATTTACAGGAATATTTAAGTTGGGTAGGCATGAGGGGCTTTTAGATTCACAATCCATTTGGAAAGTGTTTTATTTGAAAGGAAAGGGAAAAATTAGCAAAAATAGAGTGTATTTTTAAAGATAACATACTTGAATGTAGTGGAATATAGACAAATATAGGCCAGGCTGTAAATTAGACAAATGTGGCTGCTTTTCCCTCAGGTGGAGCTGGAACACTGGTCCAGGCTGCTTAAGTGGAGTTTCCCAGCAGGAGTGCACAAGTGGTGCCCCAAACAGATGATTTAGGGAGAAAGAAGCTGCGTTTGGGAGGACTGCCATAAATATTTTTCATTAGTACCTACATATCTGGATCATCTTTATAAGTACTGAAGAACACAAGTATGGAAGTATTTAATAAATACTTTTTAGAAGCTGGAGCGACATGTTTGGACATGCTGCATTTCAGGGCAAACAAAACAAAGCTCCTGAAGAATCCTGTACATGCTTTGTCGTTAAATCTAAGCAGTGTTCTCTCTGAGTGAAATAATTAGTTTCCTTGGTGATATTCACATGTCAAACACTGAAGATCTAACTTTTAAAGCAAGTATTCTTAACAAGAATCAACAGTGCGTGCCAAAGGTGTGATATTAAATAATAGGTCATCCAAGTGTAGAATTCTGAGTTAGGGTATCCAGAATTTTTTTGCTTAAACAGGGACCTACTGTACTTACTATATTTACTTACAGATATTAGATGTTACTAGAAATTCTTTGTTCCCTTTTTATTATTAAAAGGAAAATTTCCGTATACGGCTCAGTGAGATTGTGACTGATTTTCAAAGTTAGGAATCTGCATATATTTGCTTACACTCAAAAAGTGAAAATAAGGGAGCTAAAAATTTTTATATGTGTATGTAATTTCTAAACCCCATGTCTTTTATTTATTACGAACTTTTACTCTTTATAAAATCGCTGCTTATGAATTCTGGTTTTTTTCTGTTTACCTGTGAGCAGAGCTGAGTCCTCAGCCATTCATTTGTGGCTCTATTCTCTTTAAACCCAAGGATCACCATAATAATCCTATTAAAACCCTTTTGTGCTATGTATATGTCCTAGTACAATTGGAGGGATATTCTATGCAGTTAGTACTTATTTGGAGGGGAACAAGTTGAGATTGAGTCCAGGTGGAGGCCTGGATTCTGGCTGTTGGGTGAAAGTACTTTCAATTTTGCAAAAGAAGCAACCATACTAAGGTAGTGTCTGAAATCCTCAAGTACAAATCCAATAATGTTAATCTTATCAAGTACTTTTTTTAGTGTAGATACTCCTTTACTTTCACTGTGTTGTTTGTCCTTGCCCCTTGCAAAAATTCTGTGGTTAGAAACAATTAATCAGCCCTGTACTCAGCACTGGTGAGGCTGCACCTTGAATTTTGTGTTCAGTTTTCGGCCCCTCACCCCAAGAACTAGTTGAGGTCCTAGAGCGCATCCAGAGAAGACAAAGCTGGTGAGGGGGCTGGAGAACAAGTCTTATGAGGAGTGGCTGAGGGAACTGGGGTTGTTTAACCCAGAGAAAAGGAGGCTGAGGGGAGACCTTATCACTGTCTACAGCTACCTGAAAGGAGGTTGTAGCAAGGTGGGCATTGGTCTCTCTGCCCAAGTGATGGTGATAGGACGAGAGGGAATGGCCTTAAGCTGTGCCAGGTGAGGTTCAGATGGGACATGAGGAAAAATTTCTTCTCTGGAAGTGTTCTTAGGCCCTGGCAGAGGCTGCCCAGGGAGGTGGTTGAGTCACCATCCCTGGAGGTGTTTAAACGACAGGTAGATGAGGTCATTAGGGGTATGTTTTAGTAGTGGACAGGTACAGTTGGACTAGATGATCTCAAACTTGTTTCCAACCTTTTGATTCTATGATGTGATCAAGCTGTTGGCAGTGACCTGTACGTGAAGAGTATGCAAAGAGGAAGAAAGAACATGAGAGTGGAAAGTGAGATAGAAATAAGTTTGTCTTCCAGACATGACAAGACATGCTACTTGGGCAAAAGGGCTTGCAATCTTAATTTAGGTAATGAGAAGCAGTATTCCAGAGAAGAGGAAAAGAGAACGATGCAGAAGTCATGCAGTGTATTCATCCACACAGGTGTATGCTCACACCTCCACAGGGGATGAAGGCGTGGACTCTGAAGATAAGTTGCAATCATGATTTTTTTTGAAATATTTTCCCTTAAATGCAAGGAATTTTAAGTGAGATTTAGAACCAGAGCAAGGGAAAGGGAAGGCATGAGGGCTGGAAGTGGTAGAGGGATCGGCAAGGGCTGGAAAGGTTTATCTCTGTTGTCTTCGTGCCAGAGAGGCCAGCTGCAGATGCAAGTGGAGAATGGGGTCCAGCTTGTTGTGTGTGACTGCCTTTCGTGGGCGAAATTGGAGAACCAGGAGACCAGGTGGGCCAGGTAGGACCTGTGCTTGCCTTGTGCTCTGCCCACGGGATTGGGGTTTTTTTTATTGTCCTCATCCTTATGACTGAGGAGGCCACCTCAAACATTGGACAGAATGAAATATGGGGCCTTCTGTGTGTATGCTCATCACATCAAAGCACAGTATCAGAAGGAGAAATCACAACTGATCTGATTTTGTTATCACATGCAGTACTGGGATCCATGCCAAAGTGGGCCATAAATATGGTTACATTCATATTCCAATATGCTAAAAGCAGAAATACTTCTGGTAGACTTGAGGAATCTGTAGGACATTTTAAGTGTGAAGAAATTTGATCCCATAAATTAAGTTTGAAGGCGATTTTGCTGTGTTGTGGTTCTGCCTTAGTGGGGAGGGGGAAGATGCAGAGACCTCCTGTGGTTTTTTTTTCCCCTTGGACCTTTCTTCCTCTGCCATGTTGGACACGTAGATGCTGTATCCCAAAGTAGGCTCCCCCCTCCACCCAGTGATTTTTCAACCACTTCAGAGCCTAGACACCAGCTATTCTTCACTTCCTTCCTTTTGACAGAGCTAGTGAGGAGGTTTCTACGAGGAGCTGGGACTGGGAAGATAGTGGAAAAAGTACTGATTTTCAATTCTGGTCAGTTTTGTGAAGCTCACTGAGAGGTGGCATGTAATTAACTGACGGTTGTCTTGCATAAACTATGTAGGTTGTTAATGGAAGCATAGTTAAGTATTACAGGATTTCTTCTGTTAAGTTTTCCACATACTTGCATGGCCTCGCAAAGACAATAAAAACTGCTGGACATTTCCCCCATCCTGTGAAGTAAGGCTCTCTTAGTTATCTACCCTCAGATCATCTGTATCACAGGAATTATTTTATGTTTTCTGTTCTCTCGACCAAACGCAATTCAGCTTTTAGCACTGTCTTCCAGTCAGCACAGTTCCTCTCTCCTATCTCCTGTCTCTTTACTAAGCCATCAGATGGCAGCAACTCCATCATTATTTATCAGAGATGGAAGAGCAAATTTACTTTAATATATTCTATGAAGCTCACCCAAGAGCAACGTTGTGAAGACCAGGACAGCTCCACGGGAGCACTTGCTACCATGAGCTCCAAAGCCAACTCGCTGCGCGTGATTGCACACTTGCATAGCTCTTGGCTGCAGAAGGGATGCTGGCATCTCCCACCTTGCTAGTAGATCCTTTTGGAAATGTCCCCTGTGAGAATACCTTCCTAAGAGCCATATGAGGATCTCCTGGCAGAAGGGATGATCTGTGTGTGGCATGGAGAAGTGTGGTGCTTTGCGTGCCATGGTGCAGGCAAAAGTCTTTTGTAATCACCTCTAATTATACTGCATTAGGTCCCATCCTGTTTTCTTGGAGCCTTTAGCCAGAATTTGATGTTCACTTTCCTATATCTGATAATCAGTGACATAGATTTATTTTGTTACGTAAGTTAGCTTATTTCCTTCAGTCAACTCCTTCTGCAATTAGTGATTTCTTAATGATGCGAAATGCTTAACTGGTATGTGGTTGGCAATCTGATACTTGGTTGTAATTACTAACTAGTAAGATGATGCTTCTTTAACATTCATGATCTTTAAGAAAATAATCTTCTGACAGTTGTCTTCTCAAATAGAAAAAGAAATGGAATAGTAGCAGGATTGAGAAAAAGTTCTTCCAAAAGGTATTGCCCTGGAGGTCTGAAGGAGCTCTGCACTGAGAGACATTTTTCTTCTTCTGTCTCCAGTGGTGGCATTCAGAAGCACATAATTTAGGATGTGAATATTTTCCTTAGAGATGTATTTCATACAGCAGTGGATACCCTAGCTAAATTCCTAACTTTCTGCTGTTCTTTTCAAGATAGAACACCTCATAGAATTTCGGACCTTACAAGTTCCCACATACCATAATAGTATGTCCAGATGAAACGTGTAGATAGATATGGAAGCAAATATAGTAGTCGGTTAATTGCTCTGGGTTTTCTTCAACGTATTCTTCACAATTCCTCTAAGCTGCTGTGTTTTTATCACCGCTCTTGCCAAAAGTGCTCTCCAGCTGTGTTGGTGGAGCCCCAGTTCTGATGACAGAAGGCAAGCGGTGGCTTGCTGCTTTCCCTGGGCAAAGCCCACTCCCTATCCTGACTGCATGCTGTATGCAACAAAGCTGCGTAAAGAAGATTGCAGCTCACTTCACCAGTATTAATCCATGTACCTTTCACAGCTCTGGCAGCATGGATAATTTGTGACACCAAAAAGTTGCTTCTCTGAGCCATTTTTTTAAGGAGCTTATGAGCTGAGGCCAAAACAATGAATTTAGCTCTATGGCTGAGGACTGTGGCAGGCAGCAAGTCATTCTGCTTTTAATATTTAATTGTCATAATGGCCAAGGTTTAGCGTCTTTCATCACTGGAATACCAACTGTTCGATTCTTCCAAAGTCATCTGCTGCCCAGTTGTTTTATAGTTCAAGAATGCAGCCTGGTGGAAGCCTGTCTTTGCGAAATGTGGATACTCCGTGGAGCTTGCAAAAAGCAGGCAAACTTTCACTGCGGGGCTTTTTCCTTTTTTTATGGGCACTTAATTATTTTAATAGATCTGAATTAGAAAGGTTAATATATATATATAATGCATATATAGTCCTTCTTAAATCAGAACTGAAAATTGCAGTTCTTTAGAAGCACTTAAATAAGAAATGGATGTGCTTGCTTTTTTTATCAATATTTTGTTAATTTAATGTTGTCACATAAAAAGATTTCCAGTTTTAGAAACAGATAGGAAAGGTGTTCCTCGCATTTCTGTGTTGATACTGCTGGCGATCTGGTCAATCTGTGTTTAGCTGCAAAAGCATTTTAAGTCTTACAAGAATAGTATCTGTGGTGACACATCTCAATTCAGCATATTAAACATATCCAGGCTCATTGTGGGGGATGAGTTATTAGTGTGAAAAATGCTTCAAAGCACCAAAACACTTTAGAAGCATTCTGCCTCTTGCTAGCAAGGAGCTGCTAGAGGAGCTGCCAATTGACCTGAAAGGTGCTTTTCACTCTCAGTGCCATCAAAAAGCTGGAACTTGGCGAATGGGAGCTGTACTGCTCACTGCTTGGCTTCGCTTTTTGACATGGTTGCATTCCCAGTGGAGAATAAAGGGCATCGAGTGTTTCTTCAGTGGTACTGTGATGCAGGAATAGGAGAAGACACCTCATCTAAAGCACGGTGCATGAGAACGGAGAACTTCAGACCGTTTACCTTCATCCAGCCTTGATTAACTTATAGAATTGTAAATTTATTCGTAAGAATGTTAAGTATTGATAAAATCATATTCAGCTTTGTGGAGATTTTAACAGAGTAAAATAATACAAAAAATAAACATATATAAAATGTGATATATTTGTGTGTGTTAAAAAATAATTATCAGTACACAATTACGAACAAATACTGTGCCACAGAAATATTTGTTTTAACCAGATGGTCCTAAATAATGCAGTCAGAGCTGTGGTCACAGTACATTAGTTTTGTTTCCATAGTAACAGTAGTTTGGCAGGCAGAGTTATTTAGATCTGCACTGCAGTGTTCATAATGGTCTAATCCTTACATATATGCTTTTATTGAAATTGAAAATGATACTTAAGCAAAAGTGCATGCTTAAAAGTGTGCAGACATCATGAGAAGTCAAATTTCCCCAAAGCAAGAATTGGGCGGATAAGGTTGTATTTGCCTGGCCAGGTGATGACTCTAAAACGAGCTGTAAAACTCTTCATCAGGTTTTGATTTGTATTAGCAAATAATATTCCTGTAACCTGTCGCTTTGGAAGTCACTGTTGTTCTAGCATCTGAGAAGAACAGCAGATGCAGTTGTGTGTGTGCAGCCAATCTGTACAAATGGTATATATTATTTAATGTTGGTATTAATTTTTATTAAATATGGTGTAAATATAAATATATACATACAAATTTAAATCCAGGCCTAGAATATGTGGAGGGAGCACTGGGCTACAGTATGTGCTAGTGCGAGGTAGCTCTTGAGTGGTAAGGGACAAAGCTTAGCTCCAACTTTTCTGCTCCTGTGAAACTTTAAAAGAAGCTAAACAGAAGATAACTGTAAGCAGGGAGCACAGAAAACATGTTTATCTGCTAATCTTAAGTTATGACATGCATGCCAAGAGCTGAATTGTGCAGTGACTTCCAAAATTTCTCAGCAAAATGAATCTAATTTAGATGTAGTAAATCATAGTATTAGCTGTGATAAGTTGTATGCTTACAGAATATGTCCCAGATAATTAAGAGTGATGGCGATTTATGCAAGTTAGACTCAGTTTTGCCAGATGGCAACAGGCAGAATTGTAATACATTGTTTATTGGAGAAATGCAGACAGATACCGCAGCACTTCGGGACACAGACTGTGTGTCCAGGTCCATCTGCAGTTGGCAAGCCCAGCTTACGGCACAGCAGAACTAACTTTGTGGCTTTTCTAACCTAATCAAAGTTTGGACTCTTTCAGACACCCATAAGAGTCTTATTTCCTTGAAATGTGGATAGCAAGTAAGATGATGGATTTTCTGTGCAATTACACCAAAAGGGACCTTGGCTATGGATGCTCTAAACTAGCAATTCTCCTTGTGCCCTTTGGCACGCCAGCAGTACCCTGATTACAGAGAACCATGAGGCATTCCGAAGCAGGAAAGGATTCAGAATTGGTTTAGCAAAGCTTGACAGTGTCATCTAATTAAAACCAAATGCATTTCCCTTTTCAGCTACAAGTGGACAAATCAAATATCATTATGTTTTAATTCTTATTGGTCATTAAAAAAAAGAGAAATATTATCTTAAGAAGGTTTTAATGTGCCTGAAGTAGATAAACCGCAAAATTTGTATTTTTCGTAATAGCTGAGCATCTCTACAGGAAGAGAGGACATCTTTACTGTATCAAATTATGGGCCTATGTACTTTTTTCCAGGGTCATTGGCTTGCTTTTCATCCAAATTATAAGTGTCCAGTTATTTTTAATGTTGTTTTAGCAAATACAGGCTTGTAAGAGGAACGATTTAGTACTTGATGCATCATTTCCCTCTGCCACAGCAGAGACGCTGGTCACAGCCCTTATTTAACATTGGAGAGCCCTGCGCTATGCCTCATGTGCCCTACGGTGGGAGAGTCATACAGTCTGTATGAACCAAGATTTCTATTTTAATCTTTGGAAATGCCTCTCACACGGAGATTCTAAGCAGGTGAAGGACTTGCCAGAGGAAGGGTAAGGAATGTTTATTTCTGCTGTGTCAGATCCGTTGTATGCAGAACAGTTTTTTCCCCCCTATTTTGATTGCTTTTTACAAAATCAGTGAGTTTTTTATCAACATTAACCTAGTGGCTGACTTTTCACTTTGCGTTTTGAAAGCTTCTCCCTGGAGTGTTGCAAAATTATGTAGCTGTGGATATATCCATAACAGCATCCTATAGTAAGACACTAGATGACACCAAGCTGCGTGGTGCTGTTGTCACACCAGAAGGATGGAATGTCATCCATAGGGGCCTGGACAGGCTGGAGAAGTGGGCCTGTGAGAACCTCATGAGGTTCAAGAAGGCCAAATGCAAGGTCCTACACCTGGTTTGGGGCAATCCACAGTTTCAATACAGGATGGGGGATGATGTGATTGAGAGCTGCCCTGCAGAGAAGGACTTGGGGGTGCTGATTGATGAGAAACTCAACATGAGCCAGCAATGCGTGCTCGCAGCCCAGAAGGCCAACCATATCCTGGGCTGTATCAAACGAAGCGTGGCCAGCAGGTCAAGGGAGGTGATTCCACCCCTCTATTCCTCTCCTGTGAGACCTCATCTGGAGTACTATGTCCAGTTCTGGAATCCTCAATGTAAGAAGGATATGGAGCTGTTGGAACGGGTCCAGAGGAGGCTACAAGGATGATCAGAGGGCTGGAGCACCTCTGCTATGAGGACAGGCTGAGAAAGTTGGGCTTGTTCAGCCTGGAGACGAGAAGGCTCCGGGGAGCCCTTATAACAGCTTTAGAAGGCTGTACCTAAAGGGACTGTACAAAAAATCTGGGGAGGGACTTTTTACAAAGGCTTGTAGTGATAGGATGAGGGGAAATTACTATAAAAGAAGAGAGGGGAAGATTTAGACTAGAAATTAGGAAGAAATTCTTCACGATGAGGGTGATGAAACACTGGAACAAGTTGTCCAGGGAATTTGTGGCTGCCTCCTCCCTGGAAGTGTTCAAGCCCAGTTTGGATGGGGCCTTGGGCACCCTGATCTAGTGGTATGTCCTTGCCCATGGCAGGGGGATTGGAACTAGATGATCTTTAAGATCCCTTGCAACCCAAACCCTTCTATGATTCTATGATAATACAAAAATATATGAAGTAATTTTAAACTAAAACAAAATAAAGATATATTAGGGGAAAGTGTATATACCATTTTTAATACACAGACTTTGCCTTTGTATTGCAGCATATACAGAAGATATCATGACATTTAGCAGTTCTCTTGAATACTCGAGGAGTGATGAGTTTAAATCATCAACGTCAGTTTTGAAATTACGCACAGGGAAATATTTTTATTTCCATTAGAGGAAACACGTAAGAAATCAGTGACTGAAGTAGGTTAGGGGAAATTACTTTGTACTGTTTTTCATGGGCTTTTTGCTTTGCCTTTGATGTAACATTCAGTCGTGTTTGCAGAAATAGCTGGGACCACAAATAATTTATGTCCCATTGATCTTTTGGGTGATCCTGTGTTCAGAAAGAATGTTTGTGGTCAGTTTTTCTGCTCTGTGTATGGTTCTGTTGTTGGGTTTTTTTTTCTAAAATTTTGCTTTGTAGTGGAAGAGAAGAAATTTGGTTCTTATTTTTGAGCAGGAAATATAAGCAAAGGAATGCATTTCCAGTGCTAGTGTAAACTTTTATAGATTTTATAGTTTGTAGATGCATTTCTGGTGTTAACTATTATAGAATTTCATTGAGAACTGCTTCAGGAGGTATGGTGGGGCTGCAGAACAAGACACGGCTGCCTGTACATTCCTTCCTTCTTGGTGACGGGAGGTGGTCTCTGGTGCATGGTGTTGATGTCACAACCCCATCTTCAGGTAGAGTTGGCTGACATCTGGCCAGCTCAGGGCAGCAGGCTCAGCCAGCTCGCCACTGTCTACAAAAGTTCTCAGTAGGAGTGCACAAGTGTTCACAAATCTGAGCTCTTAAACAGTTTTCATATTTATTCCAGGCAAAAAGCAATCACGACTTTTAAAAGAAATGTGCACAGAAGGATTGTGTTAGAAATACAAGTTAAAGTAGTGCTGGGACAAGGTGTGATTGTATTCTATTGGTGTAATTTGGCATAGTATTACAGCAAAATGCAGTTTTATAAAAAACTGTAAATACAATATTTCACTTAAATAAGATTATTCATTTAAAAACCTCATTTTTCCCTATTAAAATTTGTGCAATTAAAATACATTGTAACAAAACCAAACCCAGTTTCTTATGAAGTGAGGTCACACTTGAGTATTTTACTTTCTCCTGAACTGCAAAATTGTACTATAAACTTTTATTAATACGTTCTTAAGTTAGAAAATCAGGAAAAAACTTTTTTGTGGGGTTTAGAAGGCACAGCCAGGTAGTCTGCAGCTCTAACAAAGCCAGCTGAGCAGCGTGCTCTTCTTGTTTTGTCCCTATTCCAATAGCAATGGACTGTTGCTAGCACTTTTAAATCCTGTTGTATAGATTCAATTTGGTTTGATGGAGTACATTTTAATCAGGGAAATGAAGACTTCGTGATTTTTTAATTTGCTGCCCCTTCAGGAAGGAAGGGGCTGGGCCCGACAAGAGCTTCAATTTGAAGAACAAGAGTTTTGTGATGAATTCCTGATCCAGTGCTAGCAGCAGCCATGAGCTCTGATTTAGACTACACTTATCTCGCCCTCCGACAGGCATCTGTGATTTCTGAACTTGCAGGAATAAATTTTCAAGAGGCACAAACACTAACTTGTAGGAGTTTCGACCTTGCCAAGGTAAAAAGCAGAACTTTAAACCAAGCCACTTCTTAGGCTCTTACAAGAGCAAAGCCAGCCAGAGAGACCACCACGTGATAATTGACGCATGTATTAACTTTTAACACCTTTCAGTGTAAAGACTTGTCCTATCTAACCATGTGAGGTGTAACAGCACCGCACAATACATACCATCCATAGCATGCAAGAACATTTTCCATGGTGCCTTGATATCTGCTATCAGTTTGGCTGGCAGATGCACTCAGGCTCAGTTGACAGTAACTAGCTGAAATAGTGAGAACTGGTAAATGTATCAAGATTGTTCATAACATTTTGGCATTTTAAAGCATCTTCCTGCTTTATTTTTAGGAACAGAGGAATGTGTTGTGACAGTCATTTAGACTTTCATCGGTGCTCAGAAATACCTATGACCTGAGCAATGTGCTGGTTTAATTTAATGATGAGATGGGGTATGGAACCAATACCTCGAAGCACTTGAGCACAACTAATTTTAAGCATGTGAATATTGTGCTTGTACTTGGCTGTTGTCAGCTGAGCTGGAATGGCAGACTGTCAGGCTGATAGACCATAGCTACTGGGGTCAGCTCAGGGCTTGAAGTTAAGCCGGAGCCTAAGTGCCTTTCGCTGCTGGTGCCGGTGGTAGAGTGAAAATGCTGTCCTGGAGTGTTATGGCCTCTGTCAGGATTGCTGTCTTGCAGTTCATATATGCTTTTTTAAAATAGTGCTGCAGATTTAACTCTTTTCACTTGGCCTTCTGCTTCTTCATCTCTTACTAATTTCCAAGTATTGCTATATTAAAATGTACTGCAGGTAGTTTCCTGTTAGCTGAATGCAGAAATATGCCATTTTGCTGCAGATATCTTAGAATAGTCATAAAATCTGGCAGATTATTATTTCCAAACACCGGTAGTCTGTATGGACCATTTTCTGTCGCTTTTAGCTTTTCTTCAGTAGATTTTCTTCAAGTTGCTTCCAGAAGGAAACGATGCAGTATTGAGTAAGTAGGTTGTGAGAACAGCCAAATGATGGTATTTCTGCAAGGAAGTGAAGAGGAGAGTTAAGACTGGAACTGGGAAGCTGCTCTGAAGAAAGACTGATACCTCCTGGGATGGAGGGACATGCACTGCCTGTGGCACTTGGCTCTGCAGAGTGCTGCATTGCCAGTCAGTACTCGCTGAGATGCACTACTCAATTAGTTTGCTACAGATGTCCAGTTAGAGGTGTATTCCAATAGATTGCCTTTCCCAAAGGTTATACTTTTTTGTACATTTAAATGTACAAAACCTGTTAATGCACAGGAAAAATTGTCTGTGAGAATGAGTTTCTCCCTACCAAGAGAGCCTCAGTCACGTTTTCAAATTAGTCGTGAGAGTGGAGACAACTCACTTGAATGTACAAAGTGTACCTGCTGGAACGTTTCTGTGAGGTGGAAGTGTAGTAATTGCTGTAATACTACTATGGCTGATTTTCTTTTCTTTCAGAACTCAGGTTACACCGTAGAGTTTTGTTCTCAAATCCATTGGCAAAACGTTGTGTTCTTGATACATCTTATACTTGGAGTAACATAATTTTTATTTGAATTATTTAAAGTTCTTCTGATAAATGTGTTCATGGTGATTGTTAAAAAAAATTGTAAACTGAAGTTATTACAATGCTAGGACATTTTTTCCCCTCATTTTTCTTGACATTTTCTTCCATGTTACCTTTGTTAGAAAAAAGGTTCACTTTGTTCCTAAAAAAAAAAAAAATAAAACCTCATAATGTTCCCTTGGTGATTCAAGAATGGAAGAACAGAATGGTATTTACATTAAACCTGTACACTTTGAAAAGCATGGAACAGCACAGCAAAATTTTTAAGCAGGTTGCTTTCTGGAAAGCTTTTGTGCTTCATTTCTATGCTCTATACCAGTTACAATCATAAAACCGTACAATGAGTAAGGTTGTGAAGGACCCTTAAGATCAAGTCCAATCACCAGCTCAGCGCCACCATGCATTGTCCATGTCTGTGGGATGGGGAAATTCTGAACTGTTGACAATATTTACAGAAAAGAGTTTTGCAGTTCATACATCTTTTAAACAGAGGCTACAAATGGAAGAATACAGTATTGTGGGCCAGATGTGGCTGATGTGCCCAGGTGGCCAAGAAGGCCAATGGCATCTTGGCTTGTATCAGAAACGGCGTGACCAGCAGGTCCAGGGAGGTTATCCTCCCTCTGTACTCGGCACTGGTGAGACCGCTCCTCGAATACTGTGTTCAGTTCTGGGCCCCTCACCACAAGAAGGATGTTGAGGCTCTGGAGAGAGTACAGAGAAGAGCAACGAAGCTGGTGAAAGGGCTGGAGAACAGGCCTTATGAGGAGCGGCTGAGAGAGCTGGGGTTGTTTAGCCTGGAGAAGAGGAGGCTGAGGGGTGACCTCATTGCTCTCTACAACTACCTGAAAGGACGTTGTAGAGAGGAGGGTGCTGGCCTCTTCTCCCAAGTGACAGGGAACAGGACAAGAGGGAATGGCCTCAAGCTCCGACAGGGGAGGTTTAGGCTAGACGTTAGGAAAAAATTCTTTACAGAAAGGGTCATTGGGCACTGGAACAGGCTGCCCAGGGAGGTGGTTGAGTCACCTTCCCTGGAGGTGTTTAAGGCACGGGTGGACGAGGTGCTGAGGGATATGGTTTAGTGTTTGGTAGGAATGGTTGGACTCGGTGATCCGGTGGGTCTCTTCCAACCTGGTTATTCTGTGATTCTGTGATTCTGTGAATATATACGTATGACTAAATGTACGTAAATTATCAACAGATAACTTATATTTCAGTATTCTGTGTAATTAGACAATCATGTTTAAACCATTCCCACTATCAGAACATTTTGTTTAACTTAGCCAAGGAGTTAAATTGTGCCGCAACAGAAGAAATGCAAAGAGTTTTAAGAAAATTTGAAAACTTCTTGACTGGTAGGCAGTGGTGTCAGAGTCTGTGGCAAGGCTTTCAGCACTGGCCTGAGAAGGCTGCTGAATTGAGGATGCAGAGATAGCCAACCGTGGGGATTTGAAAAACGTGTTGCATTTTGATGATATTTTAGGGATTGCTTCACCTAATGTTATGAAAATTAGTAAATCTGTAAAGAGACTCTGGAGAAATGGTCTTTTTTTAATGTTATCCCTATTTTCCCACTTGTTTCACATTTAAATTTTAAGTAGATTTAACATTTCAACAGTTTATATCAGAGATTAAAAAAAAAATACTACATTGAGCTAAAAATGAATTTTTAACCTCTTTTCTTCAGAAGCAAAGGACATGTAAATTTATGGTTACTTTCCTGGCCTAGTGCCAAAACATCTCTTTTATTATTGTGAAAGAAAATAGAGAGGTTTGATTAAAACCTTGCTCAGTAATTAAATGTCTGTAGTTTTTCTCCTGTAGACATTGTTCCATTTTGGTGCTACTTGTTGTAAGACTCCATGGAATTTTAATAAATCCCTCAAATGAACCCCCAGACAGTTTTCAGGATTCTTACACTACATTAGCAATTACAGAAATACACTGCAAAAATAATAAACGCCTGTTAATTGCAAGCATTTAATTGTGCAGATTATTAATTTAGCATGAAGAGCAAATGACGGGCTATATTCTGCTGTCTGTTGCAGAAGACTTGCACATATTTATAAGTTATTTAAGTAATTTCATTTGGAGTAATGAATGATGCATCTGGTACGTGGATTTTAAACTGAACACTTGCTGAACAAATTTATTAATGCGCAGCCCTGCGCAACACTACCCACTCAACATTGTTCCTGAAATCCGTAAGTCTGAGAAGCCTACTGTGGGGAGAGCTTGCTTTTAAGTTTAATGACATTTTAAGCTACGTAGTGTGTAAAGTTTGTAGAATAACTTGTATTTAATGGGGCATTCGGGAAGTGGTGGGGGGGGTTAAGGCTACTTCTGTGCAGAAGGAAGTGGCAAAAATATTAAATACTTGGAGGAGAAAGGCTGTGGAGGAGCGCATGGTTGCTTTGGGATTGAAGACGTCTCTTTTGAGCTAACAATTTTTAATTTGCTCCAAAGAAAAAACATTGCTACTGGATAAACAGTTGTTTGGGGAAGGCTTTGGATATGATGATCCGTGGGACCTGCATCAGGGGTGTGAGAACTGGTGCTTTCTTCCTTGTGGCTTCCCATTTTTTCGAATTTTATCTTATAAGAGAGAATTAATCCTCCTTCTAGTTCACCTCAGGCAGCACCAGTAGCTGCCACCTTCTCCTTCAACTTCCTTTCCACCACTGCGTGGTGTTGAGTGTCACTTCTTGGACCCCTGTCTCCTGCTTCTGCCTTTCCTGGCACAAAATCACACTTTGCTTCACTCTTCTCTTCTCTTCTCTTCTCTTCTCTTCTCTTCTCTTCTCTTCTCTTCTCTTCTCTTCTCTTCTCTTCTCTTCTCTTCTCTTCTCTTCTCTTCTCTTCTCTTCTCTTCTCTTCTCTTCTCTTCTCTTCTCTTCTCTTCTCTTCTCTTCTCTTCTCTTCTCTTCTCTTCTCTTCTCTTCTCTTCTCTTCTCTTCTCTTCTCTTCTCTTCTCTTCTCTTCTCTTCTCTTCTCTTCTCTTCTCTTCTCTTCTCTTCTCTTCTCTTCTCTTCTCTTCTCTTCTCTTCTTTTTCCCCTGCTCGCATTGTAGATTCCCCACCCTTGGAAGTGTTCAAGGCAAGGTTGGATGAGGCTATGAGCAGCCTGGTCTAACGGGAGGTGTCCCTGGCTTGGAGCTGAATGATCTCTAAGGTCCCTTCCACCCCAACCCATTCTATGGTTCTGTGATTTCCTTCAGCTTCAAGTGGAGAAGAAACCTTTTACTTCCCAGTTCTCATTTAAGGAAACAACTCAGAACTGATTTTTTGAAAGCAGAAACCAGGCCTTGGCATGCGATCTACGACTTATGAAGGAAACTGAAATACTCTGTTTGCACAGGCAACCACATCTAGTGTTAGTGGGCAGGGTGAGCTCTTGCAAGGTTGACAGCAAAGTGCATGGAAATAAAGCATCAGCAAAGTGAGCAGCTACAGAAAATTGCTTAATCTGTGAAAGTATAAAAATCTCCTCTCTACATTGACTTATGTGGTGTTCTGCCAAAATACATGACTGTAATTATGGTAGATACAAAGGCTGTGTAATTGCCAAGCACATCGAAGTTTGGTCAGCTGGTGTAGTTAGATACAACAAGTTGTTCTTCAGGGTACAGAAGTGTTTCTGCATAGACATCTCTGTAATTTAATAAAGCACAGACAAATGCTTGCTGAATCAAGGTGGTAGCTTCTTTCGTTTTACACAGTTGCTTGTATGCCAAAATTAAAGCATGAGTGGTTTCAGTTCTCCTTGCAAAGCTTCTGTCTTAATGTGCATTAAGGTGCTGAAATTCTTCAGTCTGAGGTGTAGCATTTAAAGAATATATATATGTGTTTGTTGGATTTTCTAGTCATGGATGTCCTATCGCTGGAGGTGTTCAAGGCCAGGTTGGATGAGGCTTTGAGCAACTTGATCTAGTGTTCCTGCCCATAGCAGGGGAGTTGGAACTTGATGATCTTTAAGGTTCCTTCTGATGCAAACCTTACTATGATTCTATCAGCTCTTTTAAACTTCATCTGAAAAATAAAGGTTGGGTGGGGTGCCATAACAGCTTATTCAGGACTAAAACACTGTAAAGGAACCAAGAACTTCCTTGGACCCACAGGTCTGTTGTGTAGCAAGTACACTTCTGATTATCTCTGCCTCTAAATGCCACTGCTCTTTGACATTCTTCTTTCCTTTTTGATGGTACAGTAAGAAAACAGAACAGTGGTGTTCTTTTAAATTTCCCTTTCATCTGAGTGTGCTGTCTTCTATGTCATACAGAAGCTCTTTGTATGGCTGGGGCACGCTTGACAGGAGGACTTATTTTTCTCTGCTAATTAGGGACAGGTAATGGGCATGAAGACTTCTTTCATAGCTTCAGGATTGTGATACACTCCTCCAAAGAAATCAGCTAGTCACCTGCTACAAAGCGTATTCTCTATTTTTATATTAAAATGGGTATTTACCGGGGGGGGGGGGAAGGGGAGGGACGGTTATGGTGTTTATTATCCCACAGGGAAGGATAGTACTTGTTACAGAATAAGCATCTCAGACTGTGCTGAGTGGCTGGAGAGGCCGTGATGGTGGTCAGCAAACCTGCAGGAGGGGTCAAAGAGCTCTGGCAAATTGGAAATGGCAAAAGGGTTTTAATTTGTGCAGCCTGGACAGTGTACGGTTGCTGTCTGAGAAAGTCTGTGGTGACTGCCTGGCGCAGCTGCTCTGCTATTTATGGACGGGCAAACTGCTAGTGCGAGCAGCAGCTCTAATTCAGCAGAATCCTGCCAATCCTTTGCAACATTATGATTTTTTCCCAAGGCTCAGCCCTTAGCTATGCATTTTATGCTTTTTTTTTCCATGTCCCACACATCACACTGTTGACAGTGGTAGTGTCAGAGTAGCCCTTGTGAAGCCAGAGCAGGACGAGCCTGCTGAAGCAGAGGAGGAATGTAAAACTCCTGGTAATAAAAATAGCCTGCTTTCTATTTTACATGTAAACTAAACTTTGCTCTTGGTATGGGACTCTGCCAGGTATGCGTACCGTCTGCTTTATGACCTCTGTAGGACTAATGCAAGTGGCAGTTGACTTCAGATGATTTGATGTTATTTAGCTTATTAACTTATGTCAGTTGAAAGACAGGAGGACTTTTTTGCCAGCAATAAATTAGTTTCTGGTATTGATTTACTGGTAGTGACATGGAAGAATGAGGAATGACATTTAGTGTGGCTATGTCAAAGACTATTACCTTAATATCACAGTGGTCAAATTTTAATAACAGCTGCCATGTTACTTCCCTGAATAGGGAGTGATTTCCAATGTGTAGAGAAAACACATAGTATTACAGGGTAATAACGGGTGGGAAATGCTTTATTTATCCTGCAGTAGCACGGCTTCTCTCTGGATCAGTTGAGATCGCTATGTACTACTCAGAAGGGATTATCTTCTGGTTCCAGCAGAATTTTTGGGTCCTAGACATGCCTTCAAGCCATCTGGCCACATCTCATTGCATTCGAAGAATGCTGCTGGGCACGTTTAACTTGGTCCCCATGCCAGGCTGCTCTGGCTGGGACAAGCGCCTGGGAGGCTCAGGAGGATGGATGCTTCCCTACTGCACAATGCTGCTTTTCCTCAGAAGTGTGTAACTGCCTTCAGTTTGCATACTTATTTTACTGCCTTGCAGTCTTTTCATCAGAGGTTGTTTTTCTTATGGATGTCTGACTTTCTGTTTGGACAGGGTGAATTTTCAGCACGTTTTCAAATGGTTTGTTTCGTGACATTTTGAAGAAATATGCCTTCAATGTATTCTGTAAAACATTTTATGCATATTAAAAAAAAATCTCTGAAGGTCTTGTGTGCCAGAGATTATACAATGAGACCTTTGAGTTTTCTTCATGATGTGTGTTGTTTGTGGAATGAAGGTCCTTTTTGCTGGGATGCTCAGCCTTTGCAGCTGAGAGGTCTGTGCAAGGCCCATTAATTTTCCACCAGTGCAGTGTTAGTAGGTCCCAGGAGTTTGTTTATTGATGGTGGATGTTTACTATTGCCAGTATGGGGTAGTACAACCTCTCACTTCACAGTATTGCTGTTGAATGCTTCTTCTCTTTTGATGATACTTAATGTTTCCTTTTATTTTGCTTAATCTGTTAATCCTTCATCCTTCTTACATTTCAGAAAATACACTTAGTTTTTTATATGCAAAGCTTTTTTTTTTTTCATAAAAAAAGAACAAACACATGCACAAAACCCCAAGCTGTCTGACCTAAAGTTTGGTAAGGAAAGAAAAACAGTTTTGTGTTTTGCGGGTATGCCTGACTTTTGCACAGACATCTGTAGGGAAGTTTGCTGAAATTAAATCGTCTGTTACATTTGTCAGTATATTTGTTTTAGTTCCATAGAAGTAAGTTATGTATTCCTACAAATTTTACAACTTTGTTTCTCATTCTGTAACCTTAGAAAGTTAAAATATATGCTGTGTCATAAGTGATCCGATTATGCTACTTATTTTCTTATTTTTCCTATGGCCTTTTTACATTAACTATGTCATTAAAGTGTTAGCTCTTCAAGAGGAAATGAATGCTAATTGTATATAATAAACTTTCTTAATGAAATGTTCTATCCTGGTACATAAAATGAAGAGAGTCATTGTTGAGCTGGATATCTGTAATTGAATATGGTCTACTTTTACTAACACATTTGATTATTTTCATAATTTCTTAGTCATATATGTATTCTGCCACTGCAATTTATCAGAAGTTTGACTGGCAGACAACTTTACATTAGTGCATCAGGAGACATTAGGCTGAGTGAGCGCACATGAGGAGGATGGACAACGTTTCCCAAGAAGGGGAGATCTGCTGCCAGTATAGCTTCTTCCAAGGTCAGGGGGACAACACACACTTGCCAGAGCAAACCAGGTTTTGAAGAAAAAGCAGTAAGTAGTAGGACAACTGTAGGACAACACACAAACTAGATATGTAAACAGTTTATCAGAATAAAAAGGAATAACATGGTTCTTCCACATGGAGTGTAGCTGCATGAATGAAAAAAAGCAGAGTATTAGCAGATGAAACATGCCCCAAAATTAGACTTTTTCACTATGCCTCCTTCCCTTGCCTATCTCTCTTGTTCTCTGTTTGGAAATGTTCTTGTGTTGCGTTTGGTGAGTTCAAATTGGGTTTATTTCATTTAACTTTAGCTGCTAAATTCAGTGCTAGTCAGTGGATGTGAATTGAATCATCCCTGGAGATTCCTGTTTTATAGAGCTACTTTAGGATCCAGTGAATCACCAGCTAAAAGTGCCTGCCTCTTATTATTGCTGATTCTAGAGGAAGCATCAATCATTACTGCAGAACAAACGTCAAGCATATTTATGGCTAGAATTAAGTACCATGAATCTGATCTCAGGACCAAATTAAAAAAAACCCAAAACCTCCATACTTTTATTTCTAAAGTGCAACAAAAGGGAGATTTAGAGCTGCTTGAAAAGTGAAATCTGTAAAATCCCATTTATTGACATGGGTGTTGGAGAGGTCGTGGGTGAGAAGCCTTCACGAGCTCAGGTGGCTGTGGTCCCACTGTCCGAAGTACCTCCTGCCCTTCCTGCTAGCCCTGGATCTCTGCCTTTCTCCCTTTGAATACACATCTCAAGCAGGCTTTTATACTCATTTGTTAATGTGTTTACGGTCCACATAACTGTAAACTGGCAGATAATATGGCATTGTTGCTTATTGGTGATGATCTGTGTTGCTTTTGCATTTACAAGCAACCTTTGCCTTCCAGAGTTTCAGAAAAGAACGTGCTTAGTTCTGTGCCGTTTAATTTATCCACACGCTTCTTTCCCAAGGCATTTATTTTGGTGAGATTTTAATTTTTGTAGTACGATGTTACCTAAGTTTTGATATTGTATAGAATTGAAAGGGATACTGGAAATTAGTTTCTATGACTGTTAGCTGACACAGATTTTCCCCACTTTTTTGTTAGATGGCTATTTAAATGCTTTGAATAGTTTTGTAAGTGCTTCATCTTTTTCTTCTTCCCTGTTGGCTGCTTTTCATTGCCAACACAGGTATTTCTTTTTCTGTAAGATACTAAAGATGTAAGCACCCGCATGGGATTGTTACCAGCAGCTTACACAGAGAGGATTATCCCAGCAAACTTTAAAGTTCAAACTCTTTCATTTACTACTGATGGGCAAATACCTTCTCTTTGGTCCCTGCTGCCATATTGTGTTGGGTGACAGTGTCTCCTTCAGATCTTTCTAGTGTCCAGACAATGCGTTGTAATTTGAGGTTCTAAGCATATAAAACCCAATTTTATCCTCTGATTACAAATCCCCAAACCATTACATTAAATTTGTACAAAAGAGACAAGTCAACAGCCCTTTCACTGAACCAAAATTAGTTTTTTTAATTTTCTAATGAAGCTAACTAATGTACCAGAATATCTTGACTAAATATATATATATGTATATAACCTAAAAAATGACAAAAACTTGTTAAAATTCTATCTCTGGTGCACTTAGTATGTCTTACACCTGAGAAATGCGGTTGTTTGACTCTGCATTAGGTTTCTTTGTCTCCCACAGCAGATTTCAAATAATGCGAGAAAGAGGAAAACGGAGTGGCACACTAGGAAATGTTGTTAAAGGAAGTGATGTTGCAAAGCAACATTTGGGTTTAATTAAAATTATTAGTTACATTTTCATAGTACATGGTGCTTCCTCTACTGGGAGCTTGTCAGTGAGCGGGCATGGTTGTGGTGGCTGCCGCCCTATCCTCAGCACTCAGAAATGGAACCGCAGCGTTTTCTGCAACGTGGAGAGCCTGGCGTGGTGGGTGGAGGCAGTGTGTGCTTGCAAGAGCCCAACAAGGTGCAAGAACTACTCAAGAAAAGCTAGAATCTCTCAGAGGTGGTAATGAATTTTTTGGACATGCATGAAATACCTTAATTCACAGTCTTTAAAGTCAACTACAGGATTTCTTTACAAAATGGACTGTGAATGATTTTGATAACAGACTTATAAAGAGTTTGAGCCATATTTTCAATTTTGTTACTGTGGAATAAATCCAGGCTAAGTGAAAATGGATCAATTTTTGTTGCTGTGCCATAATCAGAGGTGTTGTGAGTGAGGGCCAGTGGTAGCAGTGGTCGGGAGCAGTCTCTTGACATCCCAGTTCTGCCTGGAAATACTCTGATCATGTGTCTGGGAGCAGAGAGGTTAAATCCCGTCAGCCAGCTACCAGCAGTCTGCTGGCAAGAAAATGAATTTTTCAAAGTTTTGCATAACGAGACCTTGAACAAGTATGTTTTGAAGCTGATGAGGCAGAAAAGCTTTCTGCTTTAGCATTTCTGTCCTTTCAAAGACAAAATGAAAGCAGAGTGAAGCCTAGAGGGTTAAACACCTGCATGGTGAACTGAAACACTGGCATTTGGATGGAAATCCAAGTGTTTCTGCTCTTAATTCCAGTGATTGTGTTTATTGTACCAACATCTGGCTTTTGTCTGTGTCCATAATACTGAAGTAAGTTTGCAATTTGTTTTGACTGCTTAATGCTTTCGCTCTCAAACTGATAACTTCTTTTTCCTCATCCTCTTGGAGTCATTACATGTTGCCAGGTTACTCTTCTGCTGGACTTATTTTGTGCACATGTTGTGCTTACATTTTATTAGTTTTTTATCAAACTTCACAAATAATTAGACTGTAGTTGTCATGGATCAGCAGACTCTGCTGTCTCTAAACATGCAGACCTAGCTTTGGTTCAGCTAAGGAAATCCATTGGATAACACACAGCACTGGCTAGGGTCTTGCTGCCTCTAGGGCATGTTTTTTCCTCCCTCCTGAAGCATATACAACCTCCCTTCAGAGAATACAGAGCCGGTGTGTTGAATAGGCTGTGCAGCCAGCCTGCCCTGCTGAACCACAGGCTGTGTGAGCAGCCCCACTGGGTTTGCAGAGCCTGTGGCCCAAGGGGGAGGATTTTAACTTGGTTTTATCCATTGCTTTTCAGCCTTTCCCATCCGCAGTGCAGCTGGAACCCATATTTCTTCCTTATACTTTTTTCCAGTTCTCTCAATTAGTTTAGCACTTTGAGAAAGAAACTCACTGAGAAAAAGAGTCTTAGCTGAATGTCCAACATAAAAAAGATTCTGGGATGTGTGGGCTGCTTGTCTTGTGTCTGTCTCTGCGGCTGCCCTGTGGTCATCTGGCCAGCCAGCATTTGTCCTGTCAGTTCATCCATCCCCTGCAGAGCAAATACAAATCCTGAGGCTCCCAATTATTCCTTCTTTCTAATTACATATGGACAAAGAAAAATTTAACAGGAGTTTACCTTTGAGTAAATTTTGCTTGGGATTGTGTAATATCAGATGTTTTGAGGAAAACGCAAAGATACTGATGCCAAAACTTGCTGAAAAATAAGGAAGGATTAAATGAATGTGGAAAATTGAAATGAGATAGGATTACAAAACAGACTAAGAAAAATACTGTTATTGACCATATGGTGGCTGTAATAGAGAATAATGTCAATAGAAAATGCATAATGGAAAGAAATTGGTTTTTGAAAAAGGATACAGGTAAATGACAGGCTAAACAACATTAGCTTATTCGGGAAAAAATACCGAGCTGTCCCAGCAGATAAAGCCGCTCTGCGGGAAACAGTGATGGAAAGAATGAGAGGGATGGGTGATGGCATTTCAGAGTCTGCTATCTAAAGGCTACAGTGTGACAGCGAGACCTGCCTGGTGACTACTGGGTTTTTGGCACTGGAAAGGGTATTTTGTGTTTCAGATATGCATATCTTATGGTCTAGCAACATGAAAAAGTAGAAATGCATCCAGAGTTTTATGATCAGAAGAGCCCAGGCACAATTGTCCATCCAGAATGATGAAATGGGACTTAGATGAAATATTGCATTTGCCTGTATTTATTTTGCTGAGCTATGAAAGTATTTTCTGTTGCTTTACTTATTGATGTCACCTTCCACTGTTCATATACAGTAATGACTTTCGCAGGGGGGGGAATAATCTTACAGAAGGCTGTGCTTTTTGCATAAGTACATACACTATAGAGGGAAATGCGGGAGTACAGGGGAGTGGAGAGCCAAGGGAGGGCTCTTATTGATTTCCTCTCACAAACCGCTGAAAGCTGTGTGCAGGTCTGAGCCCCTGGAGAAACCTGTCCTGCTGCATATAGATCACTGGCTTTGACATCCTAGTGTGGGGTAGGCAAAATCAGGGAGTACTTTGAAAGGGCAAAGCATTTGCTCCTCCTCCCCTCCCACACACAGGCATTCCTGCGCCCCTCTAGCCTGTTCAATTGTGATAGAGAAAAGAAAAGCAGATAAAAACTTTGCAAATAGATTTGTGCCTTTGAAAGTGGTGTATGATGCAGGAGAAAAATATGTTTAAATTTGAGTGTTAATCTTTAAATCGAGGCTGGTGATGGAAAGGTCAGGGTGGTGTGCTAGAGCAGCAGGAGCAATGCCTCCCATCGGCTCTGCCTTCTCCTCCCATAGCAGCAGGTTCTGGCCTTGCTCCCACAGCCTCCCTCCATCTCCTGGCAGGAGCAGTCTGGTGGCCAGGTGGACATTCCCTTGTGGAAGGTCTGGTCCCCAGTTGGAGTGTGTTTGCACCAGCCAAAAGTTGAGGGAGGAAAAGCACATCTACAGCTGAACTTCTCTGCAGGCTTCCCTTCCCGTCATGGCTTAGGAGGGGTGGCTTTCTGCTGGTTTTAAACATGGAAATCTCTGCTTTGGAGTCATCTCAGGCTGTCATTGTGTACCTTATGCTACCTTGCAGCAGCACAGGAATGGCTGGGGACAAGCTCGGCTTGTCTCCGCAGAGGGAAATGCGGCAGCTTCACATCCTTTGCGTATGGCAGAACACTCTCCCACTGACAGGTCAAGCTGAATAAAATTAAAAAAAAACATAATTTTTTTCCCCAGATATACTTTTTTTTAGGCTTACTGTTTTCAACTAAAATTAAAGGGGTTTGGTTTTGTTTTTCCCAGCTGGCAGAACACTCCCTGACCAGCTGCACACTTTACACTAGACCGAGTAACATCACAGTCTTGCTGAATTGGACTGAAACAAAAGTGGCTGTGAGGCATGGCTCCTTGTGACTTGGAAGCACAAGGGTAAATGTAACAATTTTTTCAGTCCAGAGCGAGTCCAGAGAAGAGCAACCAAGCTGATGAAGGGGCTGGAGAACAGGCCTTATGAGGAATGGCTGAGAGAGCTGGGGGTGTTTAGCCTGGAGAAGAGGAGGCTGAGGGGAGACCTCATTGCTCTCTACAACTACCTGAAAGGAGGTTGTGGAGAGGAGGGTGCTGGCCTCTTCTCCCAAGTGACAGGGGACAGGACAAGAGGAAATGGCCTCAAGCTCCGCCAGGGGAGGTTCAGGCTTGACATCAGGAAAAAATTCTTTACAGAAAGGGTCATTGGGCACTGGAACAGGCTGCCCAGGGAGGTGGTTGAGTCACCTTCCCTGGAGGTGTTTAAGGCACGGATGGATGAGGTGCTAAGGGGCATGGTTTAGTGTTTGATAGGAATGGTTGGACTCGATGATCCAGTGGGTCTCTTCCAACCTGGTTATTCTATGATTCTATTATTTAAACTAAAAGAGTTTCCTGGAAGTTTGCTTCTTTTAAAGCTACTTAAAAATATGAGAGGCTGCAATTTTAACTATAGGTACATGGGTCAAATATGGAGCTATGTGAAAATTCATATTTATTTTCAAATTTGATTGGGAATTGGGTAGTAGAAGCAATCTTTGATGCATAATAAGCCTGTGTTTTTGCAAACAGGCAGAGTTTTGAAACAAAAATTGTGTGTATTTTGAAGTGGGAATGCCTGGGAGGGAAAACGGGCCACATGCCTCTATATTTACAACCTGTGTATAGGCCATATCAGAAATTCTCAGCTTGCAAGGGTTTGCTTTGGCTGTGGAGACTTGTCAAAGCGCCTGGATCTATGCTCGGTTATCACTACCCGCTTTCAGCGAGGAACACGTGATACTTCTCTACACAATTATGCATCTGTTCCATAAAACATGTTTCCTAGCCTTAAGGAAGGTGCTTTTTCTTGCTTTTAAACATCATGAATGAAGGGCAGGCTTGTAATTACATAGACTCTATTTTTTTTATATTCACCCTAATGCTTTTAGTAGTAACATCTACTTTTTAGCAGCTTAAAGACAGTGTTTACATGGATTTTCTACTGTTGTGTGAACCCTGTCTCTTCTGTGCTGGAAAATAACTCCAGTCCCCTGCCAGTGCTGTTGCAGAAAGGACAGGGCAAAAATGGACACAAATGCTGGAACAGCACAGGGAAATGATTCTGAAGAGTCCCTTGACCTACATGGTCATCTGGCTTCCTTCCTAAGAGGACATTTCCTCTAAAAGAAATGTGCTAGGAATGGTTTCTTCGTGTTTGAAGTATGTGATGTGAAAGAGAAGACATGGTAATTTTACAGAGGTGTTGAGGGAAAGATCTGCTTTGATGTAGTGTTTCTCATTGCTGAAGTTCCTGTAGGATTGTTTGGAATTACAGTTGAAGGGGAACGTTTCTAAACAGGCCAAAAAGTTAAAAAGTGTAGAGGAGAGTGATGGATGGGAGGAGAGTGGAGTAAGTACTTTCTAGACTCTTCTCAGTAAAATTTACTGTATAGATACTTCGGGCTGTGGGTACTGCACATGATGACTCATCTTGTTTTTTCAACCCTGATATGTGTATGTTTTTTCCTTTCTAATAAATCAGAAGATATAATATAACAATAACATTGTAATTTCTTATAATTTATTTATTCTTAAATGGACCAAAGTTTTGGAGCACAAGTGTCTTAGCGGTTATTGGCAAGAGAATCACGAAATTTTAAAAGCTGTGCTCAGTAGCAGGAAGAATAAATTCGTTATTCATGTTACTGTAAATGTGAATTTTAATAATATGCTTGCATACCATGTGTACAGACCTAGGCAGACATAAGCTGAGAAATGCTATACAACACCCACCATAATGTAATAAACATGCACACAAAAAAGTGGTCTGAGAAGGGCAGAAATTTGAGAGAAGTCATATATATGCAAATAAAATGCCATTGTCCTGCTGTAATGAAGTATAGTCATATAGAGTGAAGAAATACATTGCTACCACTTTCCAAAGAATCTTTTTTCTTAATCTGGCTAAAGACATACATGCAGCAGCTAACTTGATGAAATAAAGATTTGTATTGCTTTTATATTGTTTTCTCTAAGGAAAAGCTTTGCAATGCAATAAGGGGAAGGGACAGCAATAAGTTCTAAGCCACAATTTTAATAATTTTATTTTTCAGGGTAGAAAGCTGTGGACAAATTTTACAGTGTTGCTACCTAAAAAATGCAGACTTCTGCTTTTGAGTGTCACCAGCAAAGCAGTAGGGTGAAGGAAACAAAGAAGATCAAAGAGAGTTTATTTCAAGCACATCCATAAAAATAGTGGGGTTTTAAAATTTTATTAACAATGACCTGAATTAAGCTTAACTAATTTGGGTCCTGATCTTGAAAATAATTTCATGCATGATTAACCTCAATCATGTTTGTTGTCAGCTAATTACCTCTGTTTACAAACTATTAAGTGAGCATAGAACGTTTGCAAAATGTGCACAATAGAAAAACTGCTAAAACCCTAAGAGATTCTCATGTGAAAAATCAGGCAGATACACAAAGTTTAAATGTTATTTCACCTTTTAGCTTGGGGATTCAAGAGAAGTTAATTCCATCTCTTTTCAGCCACTGTTGAATTTGATGAAACCTTCTCTGCACCTGAAGGAATGAAATAAAAAACTCCAAACAACCCAGTTTCAAGCTGATGGAGGAATACTGAACGTGAACATCGCAGTAATTTATGGAGACTAAGGCTCAAGGCCAACAGTGTTTTGGTTTGGCAGGAGTCTTACAGGTGCTTGGTTTATCACTGGCTATTTACATGTTTGTTACACTGAAGTCATTAAAGTAGTTCATGTTCCACACGCAAAAAGAATAAGTAGCATTACAATTAACAGTTATAAAGAATTTGTAGCAATGCCCAGTAAATGAGGCAAAGCACTGAGTTTTGAAATCAAAAGCAGAAATATTTAGCTGTGACTTAGAAAAAAAAATATTTAGTTCAATTAGACTTACACATTTTTTAAAATTTGCAAGTTAGGTATCCCAGGTGGAAGACGGGACTAAAGACTATGGTTTCCTTCCATGCATCTTCTCCTTGCTAATGGAGAATAGATTATTTTGGGGGTGGGATTGGTGGTGGACTATAAAGCAAAACAGTAACAGAAGAACAAAGGCACTGTACATTTTGCCTTTGAATAATTGACCTCTGTGGAAGTCATGCATGTTAAACTGCAGATGCCGGCGCGTAATGCATGTCAAGGTCACTGTTCAGTGGCATTGCTGGCACTGCCACCCGACTTTGACAAATGCCTGGGTTTGTATTCTCTCTAAATTCATTTCCTGCAAGTTAATTTGTTTTCTATTGGTTTGCTTGGTGGGCAAGAGCTGTACTGAAAGGACCTTTCATCTGGAAGTGAGTTGGAAGCTCTCTTTTAGGGAGACTGTGACTGATGCAGGCTGTGTCACGTATCGGGACTTCTGTCATTGTAGATCCTAAGGGCTTCTGAGCAGAGCCAGCTGGAGGGGTGAGCAGCCTTTTCAGGGATGTTTGGAAATGAATAATTTCCACTGCATATATGCTTATCTATTCTGTTTCGCTCTGGAGTTGGATGATTTTAAATTCTCCCAAATCTACAGCTTTTGTATTTCAATACAGGAAACAGAGCACAGACGGAATAAATCAGGTTCAGATTTGTCAGAAAAGGACTGCCTCAGTTTTGACTGCCTCAATTGAGCCTCGTCTCAATTTTGAGTTCATCAGTATCAATGCAAATGATATCTGAGAAATCTTGGATGTTGTTGATAAGGATTCCTATCAGTTTAATTCTACTGAATTAATGTTCATTGTAGGTGGAAGCTGATTTAGTGCAATTGCCTGTTGTTGCTGCGTTGCCCCTCCTTTGATGGATTTGCCTCTTAGTTTATGGGGCTTTTCCTGCCTCTGGTACCTGTCAAATGGGGAAGGCAAAGGCAAGCCACCCAGAAGAATTACAACAAATATGAGGTATGCAAATATAATACATTTGGTATACAAATGCCAGTCTTGGAGTATTCTTGCTAAGGAAAAGCACAGGGAAAAGCCAAAGGACAGAAGAGCATTTAGAGAAACCCTGTGGTGATTCTCTAGTTCCTATCTCAGCTACTGCAGATGGGGCACTTCTAACACAATTGGTTATTGCTGGGCTTCGAGTGATAGGGTTTACACGGCCATGTACTTCTCCTTCCTCTCATTTTCCATTGGACATCTCTAACGGTTTGGGATTTTCTTCCGAGGAGGTTTTTAGAAGAGGAGATATTGAGAATTCTTCCTACTCATCTCCTTGCCTAGGCTGTAAACAATAATGCAGGGAGCAGTCTCAGTGTTCATGTGCTTCAGTACACAACTCCTCTGTGCACTTTTGTTCCATGGTGCAACTCCCCAAAGCTGCAGCTGTGAGGGACTGGCACTGGCCAAATCCCACAGGGGACATCAGGCATTCACAGTGGAGCTGGGAGCTGGTCTTTTCCTTGTTTCTTCCACATGTTTAGCAAAGGCAGCTGAGCCAGAGGCTCTACAAGTTGATTGGACTTCTGTTTGGGAAAGGTTGTGCACACTAGGGCTCTGTCTCATGTGCCTTAGGTCATAGGGAGCTGCCAGTTTTGGGATGATGAAGGCAGCATTGTTCCCAAGCAAAACTATTGTTTTTCTGGCCTGTGGTTCAAGGTTGCTGTACATTCCTGCCAGTGCTGTTGCATCCCCGAGTTATTGTGTCCTCAGTTAAATGTAGCTCTCGAGACAGGACCATCCTTCCCCGGTTCAGAAAGCTGCAAATTACACCTCCCTTTGCTAAAGAGGTCCATTGTTTTCCAAGCTGGCAAATCACCCAGCTCAAATAAGCTTTAATTTCTCATAGGACCCTATTGTTACCCCTTGGTAAAAGCTACTGTGGGAAATTTCCATGATAATGACACTAGATTTTTGCCAACTCTGAAGGAAGGACAGTAGGAGCAGGGACTGCCCTGCTGGAGCTGGCTGGGATCTCTGGTCACCTCTAGCGCTTGTTGCTTGGGTTTCTTTGGTCCTCCTTGGCCCAGTGACAGAGTTATTAGTGTTTGTCTATGTGCTGCACATCTTCTTCCCCCATTTTGAAGGTTTGAAACATGAGGGCTGCATTGAGCCTCGATAGAGAAGGACTTTAGTGTATGCGTTTGGGACCCTGAACAAGGCACAGGGCAGGTGAGAGCGCTTGGCAGTGCTGAAGGAGCAAAACTGGATGCCTTGTTCATGATGCCTGGTGGAAGCAAGCCCCGTGAGTGCTCTCATCCCACCAATCCCTGTCACTGTGCCAGAGCCTGCCAGCTGGCACCATCGGCAGCCCCGTGCCAGATGGAGCTCCTGCCCCAGCCCTGTACACACAGTGCTGGAAGTACCATAAGTGCCACCGGAGACGGCTGTTGTACAGCCTGCTGAATTTCCTGCAGGCTTCCCAGGCAGAATGCACTGAATGTCTTATTTAATTGAAATTCTTGGCAGAACAACCACATGTGCATGCACAAGCATACAGCAAAAGCATGCAGTGATGTTTGCCTGGCTGGCTTGAAAGCCTTTGTGTCCGGCTCTGGCACAGGCCCTGGTGAGACCCTGGTTGTCACTAGGGGGAAGATACCCAGACCTGCTCTTGGTGTAGCGCTTGATGAGGTGAAATGAAATCACAATATCTGAACATTAATTAAAGCTCTTTCAGAGCTTCATATGCTGTGGAAACACATGCACACCACACAAATTTATGTTTTAATTTAGTGTGTACGGGTTGATTCCCCCCCTCCGATTCCTGGGCTTCACTGTGATTCCTGGTCATCTCTGTCTGCTGAAGGTGCTGGCAGGTGTGCAGTTGATAGAATCATAGCATAGTTAGGGTTGGAAGGGACTTTAAAGATCGTATAGTTCCAACCCCCCTGGGGCAGGGACACTTCCCACTAGATCAGGCTGCCCAAGGCCCCTTGAACACCTCCAGGGAAAGGGCACCCACAACTTTCCTGGGCAGCCTGTGCCAGTGCCTCACCACTTTCAATGTGAAGAAACTCTTCCCTATGTCTAGTCTTAATCTGTCCTGCTCCAGTTTATAGCCATTGCCCCAGTCCTGTCACTACAAGCCTTTGGGAACAGCCCCTCTCTGGCTTTGTTGTAGCCCCTTCAGGTACTGGAAGTTTGCTATAGGATCTTCTTGGAGCCTTTTCTTCTTCTGGCTGAAACGTATCAGAAACGGCGTGACCAGCACGTCCAGGGAGATTATTCTCCCTCTGTACTTGGCCCTGGTGAGACCGCTTCTCGAATGTTGTGTTCAGTTCTGGGCCCCTCACCACAAGAAGGATGTTGAGGCTCTGGAGCGAGTCCAGAGAAGAGCAACAAAGCTGATGAGGGGGCTGGAGAACAGGCCTTATGAGGAGCAGCTAAGAGAGCTGGGGTTGTTTAGCCTTGAGAAGAGGAGGCTGAGGGGAGACCTCATTGCTCTCTACAGCTACCTGAAAGGAGGTTGTAGAGAGGAGGGAGCTGGCCTCTTCTCCCAAGTGACAGGGGACAAGACAAGAGGGAATGGCCTCAAGCTCCGCCAGGGGAGGTTCAGGCTGGACATTAGGAAATAATTTTTCGCAGAAAGGATCATTGGGCACTGGAACAGGCTGCCCAGGGTGGTGGTTGATTCACTTTCCCTGGAGGTGTTTAAGGGATGGGTGGACGAGGTGCTAAGGGGCATGGTTTAGTGTTTGTTAGGAATGGTTGGACTCGATGATGCTGTGAGTCTCTTCCAACCTGGTTATTCTATGATTCTATAATTCTATAGTTTCACCCTTTATTTCTTGGTAGATGGTAGTCATGAGACATTTTGGAAATGCTTTACCATTCTGTTTCTGAAGTGTAGGCTGGAAATCATGCTTCAGTGTCTGATGAATCCATATTCTCCATTTTAAATCTTCTAGACAAATATTTTTGTAATGCTTTATAGCTTTCTTTTGCCTGCTGAAAAATTTTAATGTTCCTGACTGTAACCTTGTTAGTGCTCTCTGGCATATATTTGTTGAAATGTTAAATCCAGTGCAGCCTGGATAACCACTCACTTTCTTACCAAGAAAAAACAGGACTTTCCATTTAGGTTTCTATCTTTCTTTTTCAAAATCAAACTCTCTTGAACTTGGCAGTAGTTGTAGTTTTCATTTTACTTTAGTTGCCCATTCCTCTGTGGCTTGTATTTTATGTTTTCAAGTAAAATGTAAAAGGGGTTGGCAAATAATATCAAATGAATCTGTATGTTCTAGAAATATTCCAAATCCTATGGATTTTAAGTTTGTGAGGTGCAGCATTTTTAAGTTCTGTAATGCACAGAAATTTCATCCTGATCCAACACCCTCTATTCTACGTGCAGGAAGGAGATGTATTTTTTTTTTAAGTAGTACAATACCACTGAAACCAATTCATTTCTAACTCCTTTCAGTGCCAATATTTCCAGCCTCATAACTCTGAGCACACATTCTGTGCTTACAAAACATGCCCATTCTGAGCTGTACTATGTAATGCCGTCAGGTTGTAGTCAAGTATCTATCATAGAATTTCCCTTTTCTTGGATACTTCTGCCCTGCACAGCTCACACAATCTTAATGTGGGCACAGGAACAGGCAGACAGATGCAGAGATAGTTGAACTTGTGTTTAACGTGCAGGAATAGAGTATGTTTGCATGCGGGTGTGAAGGCTTGTGGATCTCCAGAAAATTAGAAAGCCATGTCAGTGGATTGTGTAAAGCAGCAAAGGAAGAATTTCCTTTCCTTGTTGGAGCTTCATCCTAAATCAGTGGTACCCAAGAAGCTCCTTCTGCACAGATTGTAGGGCTTTCCCAGCTGTCTCTTGTTTTTGGAAACAGCAAGGATGTTTGCTTATGTGATGCCTTCATCAGATGTGGGACTACCTGTACCAGTGGTCCCATGCGTGGGTATCTCAGAGGCAGAGCAGCTGTGACTTGATCCTAAGTCATCTGCTTGCTCAGCAATGAGGAATAGGGGAAATTCCAGAGTGGCTACCTGCTGTATTTAACCACTTCTGTTTTGTGTTGTTTTGTTTCTTTCTTCCACCCTTCTTACCAGTTCCTTTCTTTGATGGTTTCCCACCCTGAGTGGTCACGCTCCCTGTCCTGCAGGCGCGCTTTCTGAGGCACTGCCATGGAGGCTCTGAAGGCTTCCTCAACAGACTTCAAAGGGCCTTTTAGAAGCTTCTTATAATTTAAGCACTTGGACCATTTTCCAACAGCCTTGAAATCCTGTGTGACTGACTCAGATGATTTTTTTATTATTTATTTTCTTAACCATGAGGGAAGACAGGCATGGATAGAGTAAATTAAGTAGCACTAGTAGAAACTGCAGATGATCCATTTGCCCTTGCTGTCCCATCAGTCTGTTTGTGCACTCCACAGAGGTCCTGAAAGCATTAAGGGCAGTTGTTACACTGAAGTCTTTGAGTGCCTTCACAGCTTTGTTCATGCATGGAGAATGCAACTGCCTCCATTTCATGCTGATGAAGTCGTCACATTAGCCTGTGTTTTATATATATGCAAATATCTACAATTAAGCCATTTATATAGGAATTGCACATACAACATCCTTTGCAGGGTGACCTGTCACAGCCGCCACACTGATATTGGCTGAAGCTGTCATGTGATTTAGTGACTGGTAAGAGTCACATGGGAAATATTGTTTCTTAATTGAAAACTCATTTCTCAGAATTAGTACTGCAGTTCAAAAGATTTCCCGTGATTACTGGTGTGTGTATCTCACCTTCACAAGTCTTTGTTTCATAGATTAAATCAACTTCCTTCTGTTGACAGTTGCGTAGGAAATATTTTTTCCTGGAATGTCTATTTTTAAATGGGAAACTCAAAATAAGTAGGTCATACAGAACTTACTGTTTAGAATGCTTATATATATATTTAAAAATGCACTAAATTATTTAGTTTTGAAGTAAGATAAAACACAAGATGTCAGGGGGAAAAAAATCTGGTTACCTGCAGTGTCAACCAAAGAAGCTTTGAATTGCTTATCGTTTAAAATAGTATCCTGCAACTTCAAGAATATGTTCATATATAAGATGAAAATACCTGATAGTTTAGATTGCAGGTATAATGTGTGATTAGTATGTACTTTAATTTTTCTCCTTCATTTACCAAAAATACTCATGCAAGTGCTTTACATGTGCAAAGACAAATCATACAAATGTAGCAGGAATTCATGTGCCTAATTCATATGTTTTGTCTTCTTGTTTAATGACGTGACTGTGACCAAAATGACATGAATAGTCACACATCTCTTAAACTCTCCAGTTCTTGGAAGACTGAAAACTTTAATTGCATCATCTTCAAGGGAAGGGGAGAAATTATTCCCTTATGGAGAAAACTGACTACTGTTTGTTCCTGTTCCTTCTTAAACCAAGTTTGATGTTGGTGTCCACACAGTCATGTGGCTTGTTTCTTTCTCCATTGACCTCGCACACACCAATAGGAACGATGATGGAGGAGGCCCCAGGTGACAGCCTTGTCTTGTGGTCCAAGCAGTACCTGAGATTCAGCTGATATCTGCCAGGGGCTGCAGGCGTCTTGATTAGAGTCCTTGGTTGATGCTAGTTGATCTTTTATCCACTTTAAGGGGAAGATTAGCCAGTGCCAGCAGCAGCTTCAGCACTGTGCCCATGCCTGAAGGCAGGTTCAGTAGTGGAGAAGAGGTAGGAGATCGGAGAACTCCACCACAATGGCTATATTGCATTGCTTCATCTCGTCAGTAGCCTATCTGTGCTCTGTCACCCATCAGTCATGGATGGTTAGGGGAAAAATGTAGCACAAGTCAGGTGTAACGTGACTCTGCCCCTCATAGAGCCTCCCATTTCCTAGAAGTAAGAGATGTAAGTCCTTTTATGTCTGGTCCAACATATGTCTGCGCCTCCTTTTTCTACAGATCCCTTTTTGCAGCTAACCTTATTGTTGTCCTTTACAACGTGCTGGAGCAGCCACTTCCATACGGAGTTACATGCTGTGTGGAAAAATACTTCTTCATTCAATTTCTTTTAAATCTGCAGCTTGATATTTTTCTTAGGATACCCATTTCTTCCGTGTTCTTAAATGGGAAACTGTTGTATTGCCTTGTATCTGCTGTTCATGATTATATAGAAATCTATCATATCTCCTGGAGGGAAATTGTCTTCATAGATTTTCAATATATTGAAATGTTTCCACAGGTCTGTTGTTCACTTTCTGTTGTTTTCTGCCTGATACATCCTCTCTAAGGTGAGGTGACTGCCACCAAGTACACTGCAGGATGAGGCGCACCACAAGTTTGTATGATGTTGTAGATAGGATGTTCCCCATTGTCTCCTCTTGATTCCTACTATCCATTTGTTTTTGGCTTCTAGTTATTTCTAATTATATTTCATAGGCTTAATTCCAATTATTGTTCACGCATTTCTCTCTTTAGTTGCTGTAGATACATTATTATATAAAAGACATGAGTATAGATGATTTTCATGTTGTTTTGATGTTCTTTGGCCAGACCGTGATGTTTACCACTGCTCATTATTTAAAATTATTCTCTATGGAAAAACATTTGAATGCAACCTCTTGGGACAAGTCCTTTCTTCCTCTCTTCAGAGATATGATTCTCTGTCATTAGTGGATTTGCTCTTCATCCTATAGTATTTTCCAACAAAACCCCAGTGAGCTAGTAATGATATGCAACCAACCTTGCCAGCCCTACAGAAAAGCATTGTCAGGTATTAATAAAAAAAAACCAATGATGCAGATGAGAAAGAAAATCAGCGTCAGCCTCTATACTTAAAAAAAAAAAAGTACAATCATGTCCAGCCAAATTCAACATATAATTTATAAGCTGACTTTTTTGCTCATGTGGAACAAACTGTTTGCATTGCCTGGTGACCTATGAAAGCAAGAAAGAGGGAATGCAGGATCCATTTAATCATCAGAAAGGAAGGAAAACACTGTGTTCTTAGGAATCTATGTTTTTTTAAAGTATAATTTAATAGGATGGGTAACATACTAGCAGGAGATTTACATTCAGTTCTCTTCACTGCTGTGGACTGCCTACATGACTTTTAGCAAGTCACACTTATTTTATTTCCTCATGTACTAAGATAACTAAAATGAGGAGATGATGCTATGATATTGTTGATAATCACTTACTACTTTAGATGGAAGTATTTAAATGGGACATTGCCACTGTCTTGCATAGAAAAACAATGAAAATGATCCTGCACTCTGGCTTCAAATGTAAGGAGACAAGGGCTGCTGCATATCAAACACCTCATCTAAGTGATGGATGGGTAGATGGATGTGTTGAGCCTACAGTTTTCATGGGTTTTGCAGCATGTGGGTGGTATATGCTTTAAGAAACAATTTCATCAGAACTCCATCCCTGAGGCATTAAGCAGTACCTGTGTATGCATGCAAATACAAAAAGGAGAAATACTTTCTGTATTAGTTGCTTTAAGAAAGCAAAATCTCTTTGCTTATGTAAAGTCACCCTTCTGTAGTCTTGCTCTCTGAAATGAATATTTATCTGTAATTATTTGTAGTGTTGTTCCCTCCATTAAGAATTATTTTTATGATTTTGTAAAATTGGGATTTCTTCCGTATTGCTTTGCTTTTTCTCCGGAGCAGCTGAAAGAAGTTTTATATAAAATGGTGATTTGATATCAGTTTTCCTATGGTTGGGTGCCAAAGAGGTAGGAGTTTGGGGATAAATCATATTCCTTGTTCTTCTTATGAGATAAAATCATGAGTAGCATGTCGAAGCCTTCTGCACATGCAACCAAAAGTTCCTTACATGGGTTAGTGAAGTGTATGGAAATACATTTTCTCTATCGAATGTTTCAGTAAGTTCATTTCACATTCAATAATTCTGTGTTTGCATCCATCTGGAGTGCTGAGTGTAACCTGGAGGAGACTTCCATTGTTAGCAAAGTATGGAGAGTAAGTTCGAGCACTTGTGTCATGCCATGGTAAAATTTGGGGTGTAAATCTTAGTATTTGCTCTGGAACTGGAGCTGGAATGCAGTAGTAGATTCTAGTTTTCAGAAAGAATAACATATAAAATTTATAGAGATATTTGCATAGGAAAACTCTTTCGTATCACAAATGTAAGTCACATTTTTCAAACACACTAGCATTTATTTCTGAGAGCAAATTACAGATGCGGGTAACTACACAGCACTGCACAGAAAGCTGAGCTTTCAGAGGGTTTTTTTTTGAGTCAGTTCTGTGATTGCTGCCTGCAAAAAACAGAGGCTGTAGATGAAAAAAAGAGGAAATTTAATACTAAATTAGGTTTGCGTAAATGAGAACACATCCAGCATCCCTGTTGTCCAAAGTAACATTGTTATTAAAGCTTTGCAACCTTTTGAATTTTCATGAACAAAAGAGAAATGTTGTTTGCTGAGGTTCACAGATCTTCAATCCATCTCCATTGCTCTCCTGAGCTCTCTTCCCATGCAGCTCATTTTTCTCAGTCAGAAGCAAAGACTTCATCCTCTGCCTGGCATTTGAGTTTAAGAAGGGAGCAGCAGCAGAGTTCTGCTCTTAATACCTTTCAGATTGACCAGTGCAGCAGTGCCTGGAGTACAGTGGAAGTACACAAGGTGATTGCTGCCTGTAGCTGAATGAGAACAGTTTGAGGTTAAAAGGAGGAGCTGTAGGTAGTTTAAATGCCATTTGAGCCCCATGGGTACATTTGGGTTCCCTCTGCCCCCCTCTTCCTCACTAGCCTGGAACATAAGGTAGTTTTGTTCTATTTTTAAGTTTACTATGGCTCTGTATTTTAGGCTTTCTCAAAGTCCAACAACTGTAACAGAGACTTTCCATTATTATTTTACTTATTTCCATTTATTATAAATAATATATTCATTTATTATTATTTATGTACTTACTTTTTACTAAAATAAATATCATATAATATATAAAAACATATATAAAGTATTTATATAAAAATTCCAGTATTATATTGCTTTCCACTGTTATGAGATAGCCAATGCAACCCATAGCTTTGCAGGAGGTTACAGCCCAAGTTTTACCAGATACTCTAAGTTCTGCATTGGTGGAGTAGCCAGGTGAGTAAATATCCCACTTATCTGAAGATCTTTTTAGGACTTACTATTTGAGGAGGTTTGCTGGAAACTCCGCAGACATCCTACATGAGAGCAGTACCTGGAGAATGCATCTGTGAAGATTCACCAGTGGATTAGCCATTCCCTGGAGTTGGTGCATGAGGAGACAGAACTGCCAGGGCTTCTGTTTTAGGAGGACAGATAAAGGGGAGGGAGCTCACAAGGGAGCTCATAAGGTCACTGAGGTTCAGCTTTGTGGGGAAACTTATTGGTTGAAAGCAGTTCTTGCCTGCTGGTTTAGAAGTGGAACTCTGGCTCCTGTATGGTAATAACATCACTATGACTCAGGGGGAGGCTCCAGCAGAGACCTGGCCAATTCTGAGGTAAAAGCAGTGCCATTTTTTGGCTGCCAAAGAGAAAAGATCAAGAAGAAAGAACTCTACTGTAAAGTTATCTTGAGGAAACTGCATTGAGTTGATGATTACAAGAAAGAGACTCCTTATCTCACTTCTTTCCCTGGATGGCGTCTTATCATAGAATCATAGAATGTCCTGAGTTGTAAGGGATGCACGAGGATCATCGAGGCCAACTCCTGTCCCTGCGTAGGACAACTCCAAAATTCATACCATGTGTCTGAGGGCATTGTACAAATGCTTCTTGAATATTGTTAGGACTGGCACCATTACTGCGTCTCTAGGGAACCTGGTCCAGTGCTCCACCACTCTTTTGGTGAAGAACCTTTTCTGAATATCCAACCTAAACCTCCCCTGGCACATCTTCCCGACATTCCCTCGGGTCCTATTGTTGGTCACCAGAGAAGAGATTGGTGCCTGTTCCTCCTTCTTCCCTTGTGAGGAAGCAGTAAACAGCGATGAGGCTTCCCCTCGGTCTCCTCTCCTCCAGGCTGAATCCAGTCTTCCTGATCTCCTACGTTTGTACTAGAAAGAGATTAAATAAGACCTCTTGATGTACTCTGTGAGTGGGAAGAGAACAAGTGCTACTGCCATACATCTGATATTCCTTACATATACAGGTAGAAGTGAACCATGGCCTTGGTATACCTGGAAGAAATATGGGCTTGTCTTTCATTATGTTGAGTCCATGGAAAAAGACATTTGTGTGAAAAAAAAAATGTGATTATTCTCCAATGTCTTCATTAATATGGTAAAAATTAATCCAATCACTTTTTTGATTAGGTGACCAAAAGACAAATAAGGTGAGCTGCTTTTTTTTTTTCCTGTAATTTTTTCATACATATGTATGCAAAGTGTAACTTCTGAAACAAGTCATTATACAGCACCTGACTTTGCAAAAAATTGTGATTTTTAAAGGGCCTGTTTGACATGCCACTTGCAGAGGTTAAAGAGTAAAAATGTATACACAACCTGATTTATAAAACTCATTGCAAGTACTTTTTTTCGTAGTGGAGGTACAAATGTGCTGTTTGTTATTATGAATTATTTATATTACGGTGGTACTTAAAAGCTGCAGAGAAAAGTGCTCTTCCAGGCTCTTTGTGACCTAATATGGCTCTGACAGCACACCTGAAACTGCAGAATGGATCAACATTAAACCGTGATGGTTTCATGGTCTGTAGAAGTCAGTCTCAGTTTTGTAAATTAATAATTTAACAGAAAGACATTTCAGTGTTTGTTCCTAGGAGCTGTTAGCTTTACAGAAGCCATTTTGGCAGGCAGGAACTTAACCTAATAAAAACATTGTACTCTCTATATATTTATTTAAATTTTAGACCTGCATCCTTGTTCATGCTCCTTCCCTTGATCAGCCATTACCAGGAGTGGCCACTGGAAGGTAAAGGTACTTGGAGAACTACTTCTCAATTCACCCAAATTGTTCAAAGCACCAGCCAGTCTTATCCGCACATGCCTGCAGTACACACATAATCACAACCCTGGATGCAGCTTTAGTATTCTTTTGTATTTTGAGCCTTTTCAGCACTTACAAGTCCAAAGAGTTAGCCATTTTATGTTGCAGCATAATTTTGTGCAAAAGGAATCTCAGAAGCCTTTCCATAAGACAAATACTTAAATACCAGTGCAAGTAGAAGTTGGAAAATTAAGGACTGAGAGATTTTGGGAATTTATTCCATCAGTTTACTGAGATAGGTATTAATTTCACATTGGTGCTTATTGATATAACATTTGCATTTGAGGTTTTTACAATCCTGTATTTTTGCAGAACTTTCATATAGGAGTAACAATGTTTAAAGAAACCAGCAAATATTTTGCATGTAGAGGCTTGGCTGCATTGTTTTTTAGATTTAAATGGAAACTGTTCTGGGAATTTTTCTTCCAGCTTCTTAAATAAGAAATAAATTGATAGCCACCGGGGAAAAGATGTGCTGTTGGTTTGTTTTGGACTGTTACATTGCCCTCTTTAGCTTCAGCTCTGAAGTCTCTTGTTTCAGTCCCGGGTGCGTGTGTGTGTATTTATTTATTTATTTATACACATTTTTCAATTAGGAAACTGTATGTGCTTATCAGATTTAAAGTGACAGGATACTGAGATACTTAGAAATATTTATACATAAGCCACTACATTAACCACTTTTGGGAGAGAAATTGTAGGGAAGGGCTTAGTAAGAGTGTGGTGCATGCAGTGTTATGTGATTGCTCAGAGATTTGGAACAGAATCCTAATAAGAAACAAGGGGAAGAAGGATTCATTATTTTATTAGCTAAATTCTTATTCCTAACTTTGAGGAAAACAAAATGTGTCTTTATCCCTGCTGATTCTTCAACCTTCTTATTCTTCTGTTTATAATGTTTTCAGGTGAGAGAGACATAGGCTGAAGTGGATGTTCAAACCACTCTGCTGCAATCCAGAGATATTTTTTGGTAGCATTATATTTGACTGAAACGAACCAAAGAAATTGTGCCATTGTAGAGAGAAGGTAGTTTTTACATCATAGCCCTTCAAAGTCAGAACTATGCAGCCAAGGAAAAGAGAAGGGTCAATAAAAAGTACAAAACAACAATCAACTAATAGAAAAACTCAGTCCTAGTGACAACGTAATGATTAATAGTTCTAAAATCACAGGCTTCATAAGGACAGCTTTTATTAATATAGAAGTATATGCAATACAGAATTAAACAATACATGTAATATTATGCATTTTACAAGAGTAGTTTTATTTTTATTTGGATGTGTGAAGTACTCCAAACATATTCTGTGTGGGATCTGTGTGTTGGGATGAGTAAATTTTATTTTACTTTTAAAGCTCTGGCTTTGGACTGCCTGAGTCTTAACCTTACTATAAAATCAGACCTGTCAATTTTTCTCAGGTTAATGTAGCCATTTAGTACTTTTGGGAGCTGATAATATGTTGTTGAAACTCACTCTGGTATAAAGGTTTTTATTTACAGTATTTTAGATGGAAACAGTCAAATCAGAAGAAAGATGTGACCATGAGTGCTGGTACTTGGGGTAGGTGGGCATTGCTTCTCCCTGTGCTACCCACTGCCTTGCCTTACCTGCGAGGGAACTGGCCTGTTGCTGTGATAGCGGGATGAGAATGATGAGTGGCATGGAAAAAAATCTGTGTCTAAAGTGTGTTGAAAATCTGGAATTAATTACCTTGCAAAGAGCCAAACAAGGAGGAGCTGACAAAAGTGTGTCAAATAATGAATGCTGCGGAGAAGGTATGTCATGAACTTTCCATGGCAGAGGGTAGAGCGATATTTAATTAACTTAAAAGTTGGCAAATCCACACCAAGTTTAATTACACTGTGGAATTAATTCCTCATTGAAAGTTATTGAGGCCAAGACTTCAGCCAAGACTCCAGCAACATTGAAAATGCGATTCCAGTTCTATTTGGGCAGCAAAAGGTACTCTGAGCTGGGGCAGTGGATCCCAGAAGGCTTTTGTAATGGGGTGCTCTGAGGTTTAAGTGAGTCTCTAACACCTTTCGATCAAATAACACTGTGAGGAGAAGGAAGATAGATTATTTACATTTTCTGTTTCAAGCTTTTAACTTACTCTGTCCTCTAATTAACTGTAAGTGATGAAAGACGAGAAAGAGCATTGGAAGGGATCCAGTGTGACCATTCCTGTGTTTCTTAAACTCTTCCAGCCATAGAAGTTACTTACTACCTGTGCAGACGTCCGAAGTATGGTATTGTTAGAGAAGTGGCAAAAGTCATTGTTTGTCTTCTGGAAGATACAAAGGTGCTGTATCTTCCCATCTTACATGTACAGGTCTTCAGATGCCTCTTGCTATTTTATTTATGTAAATAGGGTGGGAATCACTTTTAATTAATGAAAGCATCTGATTCTAGTTGTGCTGTCCATGTTTGAATTATAAAAATGAAGACTGTAGTGAAAATGGAGATGCTGAGATGGGGAGATAGGCTGTGCGGTGCTACCCTAAGACATCATACAGTAGTGGTGACATCAGATGAAAACCGTGAACCATTTCTATGAGGGCCAGACAGTGAAACTCTCAGACTGAGTGCAGAAGGAAGCATTCGCGAGGTCTGATGTCAGCTTCAGCCTTGCAAAGCCTTAGCTGGACAGCAGCTGATCCATGAGGATGTTAGGATGAGCAATATCTGAGATTGCAGATGATTAATAAAGGTAAATTAGAAAAAGATGATGAGCCTTGCAAATGTTAAACAGCCGAGAAGTGTTTAAAGACCTTTGCAATGCGGCTCTAGAGTCATCAGTTCTGAGTGTGGCTGGCCAGTGCTCAAGTAGCGAGTGGACACCTGGATGTGGACATGCATGACCTGAGGCAGAGCTGAGTAGTTGATGATTTGTGAGGCAAGAAAGCTTGAAGATCACTGAAAATGTGATTCTGATACAGCCGTACAGCATCAGGGCACACTGGAAAGCAGAAGAGATGAATGAGTAAACTATCAAATCTAGAAAAGAAATTAGCAGAAGAAAATAAAAGCGTGGCTCGTGCCTAGTATTTCAGGATTACCTTACCAAGGTAATTACCTTACCAAGCATCACTTGGGCCACCAGCTGATCTGATTCCTTTGCTTACAGTCAGAGGAGGTACGTTTGGGTGGATGGGGCTGCTTGTGTAGGACAGCAAACAAAGGTATAACTTCAGTTCATAATTCATCTATGGCTTTGTGAGGTTTAAGTTGTCCACACATGCTAGGCACTCAGATCAGCAGCATTTGTGGGCCAAACAGATACTTGAAGACATAACCACACGACTGAGGATCTTGGACTTAAGGGTGTAAGTTTGAGGGCTCATAGCTGATATGTGTACGTTGGTCACATGTATTGCTGCCCAAAACAATCTATGTGTATGTGCTATCTGAATTATGCTGAAAAGTTGGTGTCTTGTGTGTATTTACAAGGGGTTGTAAATCTTGCCTTAATTCTTACATTCTTAATTTCTTGAAAGATGGCTACCTTCCCAGGCTCTGCTCATCCTGTTTCCCAGCTAGGACTTAATATTATATGAAGTCTCTTGTTGCTTTTCTGCATGTTAAGTAGTCATTGTTGGCACTTCTAAAGTATAGCCGTATTGTCACTGTAAAAACAAATGGACTGATGACTTTTCTAATATATGTAATTGGAAGAAAAGAAAATGTTTGCACATCTGGCTTACCACAGCAAATTTCTGTGTCTTCATCAAGAGTAGTTGTAAGCTGGAAATGGAGGAAAATAAGAAGGATGAGAGTATGGAGATTTGGTTTTCCAACTGTGTAGAAGTATGTGCCTCAAACCTAGCAGAAACTTGCAGATTTTCAAATGCCATATTTCGCAGGCACTGGAGGGTAATGCCTCCTATGAGAACAGCTGCTGCATGCTAACATCAGTATAAGCTGTCACATTAGGTCTATAATAATGTCACGGACCTTTAGGAGCCTTCGGAGGTGCTACAGCAGGGAAGAAAATGGAATTGTCAAATATTGTGAAAGGTATGGAGAGAAGGAATATTGATTGTGTTTTGAGGTAATTGAAGGCATGCAACTGTTTTTCCTTTCGAGTTGTTTCGCAGGCTTAAGAGACTAGGATCTGAGTCAGCCTTTGGGTAATAGAAGTCCTTGAGTCAAAGGATGCATATTTTCAGTGCTTCATAAACATGTTGCCCACATACCAGTAGAACAGCGAGCTGCTTTTGGGCTTCTCTTTTCTTTTAGTAACATGCTTGGAATTGAGTTGAGTAACCAGATGATGTTAATTCATCTTGCTGATTGAGGTCCTTATGGAACAAAGTGGGAAAATGACATGAATACCATTCACGTTATTTCTTTTAAAAGTGGAATTTCAGTACTTTGGTTCATGCAGAAATTAGACTAGCGACAGTTTTCAAATGCAGTTTTTTTACATAGGAAAGATTAAGTGTTCTGGGTACCTTATTGACATATATTGCAGTTCATGTATTGTGGATGCCTTTAAATATCTGTTCATTTTATTATATCTGGCTGTTGGATCAGATAAGTTGTCAACAAAATGTATTTTAAAATGTCAGCCTAAATTGCATTTGCAGGCTGTAAAATAAGGATTAATTTTTGATTTCTTGAGACCAGAAACAGATTAATTTACTCTGCATTACCAGGACAAGCATATTCTAATATTTGTAGTTGGAGATAGATCAATTTGTTCTGCATACATCTTCCTTAGTTTTGGGGCCCAGATTTGGTTTAAAAGCAAAATTCTGTTTTCTTTCTGAATTGCAACTTAATTGTGGTGACAATTTAGTTATCTCAGTTTAGTAGGAAAATATATATTTCCAGGAACTGTGCAGTTTGGGAAGCCTTTATCCTTTTTAGAAAGAGTGTGGATGGTCACTCATATACTAATAACAATGGAAGAAAAACTCAGTTTAAAATTCAGTTTAGTTTGTTGAAGTAGGCAACTTGGTAATATCAGTGCTGGAATACTACAAGCAGAAATATTGACGGGGGAAAATCCAGAGGTAAGAACTTGTAATTCTCAAATAACAAGTGCCATAACAAGATTTATCAGTAGTGACTAGTAATGATGCTTAGGAACGGGAAGAAAAAAAGTGATCTGAGCCACTTGAATGTTTTTAATAGAGTGGGATACTTCAGGTGCATTTTGAAGGAAATTTGGTGAAAGACTGATGGAAAACTTGTTAAAATACAACATGAGTTATCTTTGATAAGACAGGTTGTACAAGACAGCCTTAATTTCTTGGTTTGTTAAGGTAGCTCAATTTTTTAGGCAAATTAAGTTTGTCTACATGGAGGCCAGGAAAGTCTGTGGTACAGGGTTAAATGGAAAAGAATTATTTCAACTTGAAAAGATGCAGAGTAGTGGAAAAACTGTAATAAAGGTAGAAAGGATGCTATAATATGTGGAATAAAAAACCAAAAAAAGGGTAACTCTGAATTTAGTTCCAAATGGATCAAACTTCTGTGAAAAGGTGACCTGCTCGATGGACGAGGGACATGCTGTGGTTATAGTGTACCTGGACTTTGGTAAAGGCTTTGACACAGTTTCTCACAGCATTCTGCTTCAGAAGCTGGCTGCCACTGGCCTGGACAAGCGCACACTCTGCTGGGTAAAAAACTGGCTGGCTGGCCGGTCCCAAAGAGTGATGGTAAATGGAGTGAAATCCAGTTGGAGGCCAGTCACATGTGGTGTCCCCAGGGGTCAGTGCTGGGTCCAGTCCTGTTCAATGTCTTTATCAATGACCTAGATGAGGAGATCGAGTGCACCTTTAGTAAGTTCACAGATAACACTAAGCTGGGAGAAAGCGTCGATCTGCTGGAGGGTAGGGAGGCTCTGCAAAGGGATCTGGACAGGCTGGATCGATGGGCTGAGATCAAGGGTATGGGATTCAACAAGGCCAAGTGCCGAGTCCTGCACTTGGGACACAACAACCCCATGCAGTGCTACAGGCTCGGGGAAGAGCGGCTGGAAAGCTGCCTGGAGGAGAGGGACCTGGGGGTGTTGGTCGACAGCCGACTGAACATGAGCCAGCAGTGTGCCCAGGCGGCCAAGAAGGCCAATGGCATCTTGGCTTGTATCAGAACCGGCGTGACCAGCAGGTCCAGGGAAGTGATCCTTCCCCTGTACTCAGCACTGGTGAGGCTGCACCTCAAATCATGTGTTCAGTTCTGGGCCTCTTGCTACAATAAAGGCATTGAGGTCCTGGAGCGTGTCCAGAGAAGAGCAATGAAGCTGGTAAAAGGACTGGAGAACAAGTCTTATGAGGAGCAGCTGAGGGAACTGTGGTTGTTTGACCTAGATAAAAGGAGGCTGAGGGGGGACCTTATCGCTGCCTAGAGCTACCTGAAAGGAGGTTGTAGAGAGGTGGGTGTTGGTCTCTTCTCCGAAGTGATGGGTGATGGGACATGGTGATTGGACTGTGCGATATATAGAGGAAATCTTGATTAGATCCATAACATGCAGCTGAATGTTAACTCTCTCTCTCTCTAAGTTGTAAGTGCTTTTCTGCTTAGTGAAACCTATGTGCCCAGGTAAAATAACATTAGGGTCCATCACAGGGAAGCTGACAACAGAATTGAAAACCAAGCAAAAATACTGTAGAAGGAGGTAACATCGGCTTGTATCAGAAACGGCGTGACCAGCAGGTCCAGGGAGGTTATCCTCCCTCTGTACTCGGCACTGGTGAGACCGCTCCTCGAATACTGTGTTCAGTTCTGGGCCCCTCACCACAAGAAGGATGTTGAGGCTCTGGAGAGAGTCCAGAGAAGAGCAACAAAGCTGGTGAAAGGGCTGGAGAACAGGCCTTATGAGGAGCGGCTGAGAGAGCTGGGGTTGTTTAGCCTGGAGAAGAGGAGGCTGAGGGGTGACCTCATTGCTCTCTACAACTACCTGAAAGGAGGTTGTAGAGAGGAGGGTGCTGGCCTCTTCTCCCAAGTGACAGGGGACAGGACAAGAGGGAATGGCCTCAAGCTCCGCCAGGGGAGGTTTAGGCTAGACGTTAGGAAAAAATTCTTTACAGAAAGGGTCATTGGGCACTGGAACAGGCTGCCCAGGGAGGTGGTTGATTCACCTTCCCTGGAGGTGTTTAAGGCACGGGTGGACGAGGTGCTGAGGGATATGGTTTAGTGTTTGGTAGGAACGGTTGGACTCGGTGATCCGGTGGGTCTCTTCCAACCTGGTTATTCTGTGATTCTGTGATTTGGGGAAATTTTGATGATGTATTCTATGCTTTGGACCGTCTGTAGATTGTCTCACAAAATACAGCTGGAGGAGAAGCCTTCATTTAATTCATGTGTTAGAGCACATAATACCAAACTCTTCCTCCTCCAGAGATGTGAAGCAACTTCTCACCTCTTAAGTAAATCCATAGATAACCACCTTTCAAACAATATTCTAAGAAGGAGACTCTAAATAAAGTAGTTTGATTTTGCACAGGATAGTTAAAAATCTGCTGAGGCAGGGAAGGATATAAACAACTGCATCTTGTTGCTACAGAGTGCCCGTCACTCTGAGGAAGGGTGTTCTTGCATTGCAGGACACTGGACTGGGTGTATGAGGAGGTCATTCCTCTTTGTATGCTTTTAAAATGAATACGTTTGTATACTTTAGATTTTTTTTAAAAAGAAACTAAAGTTATTTTACTCTTCTTTGGAGGCTTGAAAAAAACCCCATAGTTACTGGTGACTGGAATGGAGGCAGCAGGGCTGTGAGTTAGGTTGTTAGGAGAGCTGCTTATTACATCTTGTAGATGTATTCAGGCTTTCTGGAGCATCACATAGAATGGTTCACATTGCTTACTCTTGGGCACTCTGCGCTTATTATAGGATTGTGTTTAAACTGTTGGAAATACGAAAGCAGGTGATGGGTGTATCAGGCAGTTATGGGCAATAGGTGTTTATTCTGGAACACTGGCGATGAAGTTTGTGATTGAAGCGGTTTAATTGAAAGCAGTAGGAAGCAACTTATTAACTGAACTTAGTAAATTAAGCGCTAGCATTTCAACACAAAAATGTGACAGTTGTCATGGAAGACACTTATGTTCCCATCATAAATGATTGCTTTATTTTTTATTCTTTAAAATTATATGTGTCGTGTAACAAAACATGGTGTACTAAAATGGTAGACTAGATTTCTGAGCTCCTTGATCTCCTAAGTGATGCATTTTTAAAGACATTATGGTCACTCAGCCAGCCATTATGGTAATTCAAGTCCCTGTTCACAACTACTTACAACTCCTCAATATTCTTCCACAACCATTAGCGGTCTTATAATTGCTTGAAAAAAAGTATTCCTGTTTCAGTTTCCCCAGTGGGTGTTAAGAAATCTGGGCTTTTCTGCCTTTGCATCCAGCTGTCAAAGTCTGTGAAAATTTGCATTTGCATGAAGGGATTTTTTTGCCCAGAAGAGGTTCTATTTTTACAAAAACTGTGGGAAGAGATTTGGACATTTTGGCATTCTAATACTGTAGTACAACTGCTCCAAATACCTATTTTTTAAATCAACATAATGTCTTTAATCCACATTAAGGTAAAATAAAATTATTTTAGGTAGTGCTGAAAGACTTCTATTATTGGTTAGCATAACTGATCTCAAACGCAAAAGCTTTATGGTGAACCCAAATCAAAAGGGAGAAAGTTGCAATATATCAGGTAAAAGCTGTTTGTGGTTTTGTTTTTTTTTTTTCTCCCAGTATAGGAAAATAGAAAATAGTTCCAGATTTCTCTTCTGAATTAAAATTTGTGAAGAGCTCTGTTGTCATACTGTGGTGCATCAGAATACTGGAAGCAAAACGATGGATGGTAGATTTAGAATCTGTTGCTTTTTAAAACATTTGCATTCTCTTCCAAGGAGATTTAATCAATTTGTACTTTTTTTGATTAAGCTTAGTAATGGCCAAAGTAGTCAAAAAATAAATACTTAAAAATACAAGGTCACAAGCAGGAGAGTTATTTTCATAGGCTGCTTTTTAAAGAAGCAGGAAAAATCCCTATTAATCATTATTTTACATTGATACTGTAGGTTTTTCCTTTTAGAAAGCATAGCTATATTTTTTGGCCAAAGGAACGTTTACTTCTTGGTTCGTATAATGTTTTATTTTTATTTTGTTTCATACATCTATTATATGTTCCTTCTTCAGGATTCCTCCTCCTCTTGTGTTTTGTTTTTTTTTTTCCCCCAAGACATTTTCAGGGCTAGGGCTAGGAAGAAAATCAGGACACACATTTGTTCAGTACTCAGCACAGTACAGCATTTGTTGAAATGTGTGATTTGCTCTGAACTGTAAATTCTAAATAATGATAAGTGGAATTACTGCTGTAATTATCTTTCTTCAGGGAACATTTCCAACTTGAAATATGAAGCCTGTCTATTAAATAACATTTATAAGGAATGTTTCCTTAGGCATGCTTTTCGGAATTGTGTTTTATTTTTATCTTAAGCAAGATCTGACTCTCCATGATTTCTGTTAAGAGACAGGGAGGATAACTGGAACAGGCAAATGCTTCATAGGCAACAGGAAAGCGAGTGGAGAGATGAAAGATGAGCTTCCAGCAGCTGCAAAAAGGATACACACTTCAAGGTTGCCCTATGAGCCTTATAAAGCAATAAAGGAAGGAAAACAACGTTATGAAGGGTCCCAACAGCCATAAAATTCCAAAAATGGCGAGGATTGCTTTCATTATATAAAGCATTCGTTAAAGGTTTAAATAATGAAATAAACTCTTGACACTGAGAATGGAAACCTTCACTGTTCAGCTAGACTCTGTTTACTTTACAATAATCTAAGCCATAAAAGTAGTACCACACAAATACTCCGTTCTGGGGGAGCCATAGGATGCCCGAGGACCACACAGTTCTGCAGCTTCAAAGGCGCAGGGTCTCCACCAGCACGCCTGGCTCCTGGCCCCAAGCCGCTGGCAGCCGCTGCTGGTGCTCAGCCCGGCCGAACGGTAGAAAGTCTGAGTCAGAAAATCCCCAGGATTGTTTTTGTTGGCTTCAATTAGGTGTTTCAGGGTTCTTTCTTCAGGAGATTTTTTTTTTGTTTTCTTCTTTCTTTTGAAGCCCAGGAATATTGGAAAAAATGTGCTAAAGACTCTGGGACCAGAAAGTGGGGAGACTCATTAAGGGTTTCAAGGTGGAGATACTAAAAAATGTCTTCTATATAAAATTATTTTCTATTCACTTACTTGTTTTTCAACTGTAGAATTGGAATTAAAACCAAGAACTTAGCAGATTGTACAGCAAAGATTTATCTATCAGAAGAATAGGAAAAAAGTATTTATTTTGAATAGGAATACTATTAGAATTCAAAAGACTTTGTATCTGTTACTGTAGCAGTGCCAGTACAGTTTACCTTATCGGTTAATAGCATAATGTTTTTTAATATTTTTTCATGAATTAGAAGCCACTTTAGAAAATATTATAAGCAGTGAAGTACACATGGAGCACTCTTCCTTATTTGTCATTGAAATTCAGCCATTTTCTGCTTTGCTTGCAACATACAGGAACAAAATGTATCCTTGGGGAAAAGAATTCAGTTATATGCAGGTAAAATTATCACTGAAACCTTTAAGCTACAGCATACTCTCCTGAAAGGCACTTGAGCAGTATAGTAATTTCTGATACTGTTTACAGTGAAAAAGTGAGATCCCATTAATTTTTATGCCCAGTGCCACAGTTTGTTTCATTGTCTGAGTTCTGAGGCATTTTCTAAGCTGCTGCTGAGGTTAAACGTCTTTTTTAAAAGATATTGGAAAAGAAAATGGCTCCTGATATATATTTTTGTGTTCATGTACGTGTTACGTGAGATTTATTTATGCAGTTTTGACATCTCTGTACTTGCACCATGCAAAATGCAATCCTTTGTCTCTTGGCATATTTTTGTGAGACCAGACAGGGAGACTGTCTGCATCATGAGTGGGAGAAGTAAATGAGTCACAGTTCTCTTTATGAGGAGCTTTGTTTCATTCAAATCCCTCTTGCCAAGATGGTGATACCAAATTTGAGTCATCAGCAATAAACAAATCGTACAGAAAACTGAATCTTTAGAAGGCAGAAAGTCATGGGCAAAGGAAAGGCACTCACCGGCGAGCTCTCTGTTAGCCTGTCTTTGAGAGGAGTTACTGATTGCATTATTTCGCGTGGTGGATTTTTCCATAAGTGCCTTAAACTAATTCAAAGTCCTAGTCTGAAATTTCATTTCAAAACATGCGTGTGTAGTGAAACGCAGTAGTATCAGTCAGGCTGCAAGATCACTGAACATGAAATTGTGTTTTCACTGCACTAAACAAGGTGATTGTAGTCCCTGCTTTTATCTTAGCTTTGCGCATGTGCTGTATCCTGAAGGCCTGAGATCAGTAAGAAGTATTGGCATCTTCCAGAAAAAAAGGAAAGATCTAGTGAAATTTATCTTGGGTTGAGTTTAGTTTAGGGTTTTGTTGGGTTTTTTTTTTCCTATATAATGTAATTATCTTTTGCTTGGGTAAATTTACTTCATATATCATGGTAGCAGTCCATCAGGACTGCATATGTTTATGTTTGGGAAGTAATAGTAGATCAGCTAATACATATTTCAGTTGGAAGGGGAAGTTTTATACCATATTGACTTTAAGTGACGTACTTTCATGAAGTAGCAGAGCACCTTATTTGTCTATGGTGCCAGCAGTTCTAACCACTCTCAGCTTTTAAAGTGTGAGTTCTTTAAAGAAAGGTGGTAATGTACAAATATTTTTCATGTGGAAGTATATTCACATTTAATAATCTTCCCCTCAACAAAATGCTAAGAAGTCAATAATTAAAATGTGACTTTTTATTCTTTTCATTTTAAGGTGTAATTCCATAAACAGTCTAGGGTGTGACATATAAGTGGATGCAGCTGACTTATGGAGGGGCCATGAAAGAGGGTAGGATAATGGGAGTGACTTCAGCATTTATGAGCATGTCTTAGTCCTCAAAATGCCTTGTGCAATGTGGAGAATCCCAAGGGGCTCTCTATTACCTGGAGTTCCTTCCTCCCTTGTGATGAGCTGTTGTTACATTGCTCTGACCTGCTTCCCCCGGCTTTGCCCCATTGTCTTTGTAAGGAGGCAAAACCCCAATGCTTTTCAAGGAAAGAGAAAAAAATACAGTAAATTTTTAAAGAAAATGGAGGATATAAAGCAAACAGTAACAGTTGTGGTGAGCATAGTCGAATGGGCTTGCACTACAGCGCGGCTTTGCTAAATATAGCTACAAAATACTTGTTGATTGTGAGTGCCAGTGTAGTAGAGCATTGCCATCTGTAACTCTGGAAGCTCCAGAAATAGGGGCACAGAACACAAATAAGGAGATGGGAATAGGATTATGCAGTGCCCAAGCCTTGCTCCTATACTCACTCAAGCAGGCAACCTTCTTCCTTGGAGGGTTGGATGGTCTTTCGTTTGTGCTGTCTCTTCTATTGCACAGGTGACGTTCTCCTTCTTCTGCCCCAAAAAGACCCTGGAAGATTAGAAATAAATGAATTTTTTTTTTATTTTTTTTTTTTTTTTGTGAAAAGAGGATCAGTGTCCTGCATTCCTGTTGTTCAGCTGTCCTTGACAATCAATTTTAAATGTGGATGGGAAAAAGATCAGGGTAAAATTTGCTACCTTTTCACTGTTAATTACTGTTGGTGAGTTCAGATTTCTCAGACTTGTGCTTTGCTCTTCCCCACTAACCCTTGGATGCTGTACATCTGGGGGGGGCCTTCCATGGTGGAAACCTGTCAGATCCCCTGTGGAGGTGAGGAGGAAAAGAGCAACATGTCCAGAGGAAAAAAATACTCTGGAGAAAGCTGGTGTTAACAGAAGGCTGAAAACATTGAGTGCAGTGAAGTGAATGCAGCCTGAGAGGAAGGGAAAAAGAGGGAGGAGGAGGCGGTCCTGGGTACCAGCTGTGGGATGAAGCCGAGAAGCAGCAGTTCAGGACAGAAGTCTCAGGAGCAGAGCCAAGGCCAGGGGATGGAGCAAAAGCTAAGGAACGAGACAGGCAGACAGAGCAGAGGACTGCAGGGAGCTTCTCAACAGAGGTGCCAGCATTCAACTACCTGACATAGTGTGATGGTGTCTTGTCCTGCCTGTCCCCAGAGCTCCCTGCAGCCATGTACTCTTTCTGCTCCTACATGCCCATTGTGCTGGAGTCTTTTCATCATCCCTTAATCCATGGCCTCACCTTTTTCCTATAATCTGCTGCTAGTCTTGCCTTGTGCTTGTACCAGATGCCTCCCAGAGCTGTTCTGTGCAGCACTGCAACATGGCTCAGAAATGCCACACAGAAGTAGGCAAAGGTGTCATGGGAAGACCATCTAGAGAATGATGCAGTGAGGAGGTCTAAATTTGCAGGGGCTTCGAAGGTATGCTTGTGTAGTAAATATAAAAACTAACATGTATGTCTGCACAAAAGCCATTGTGGGTGAGACCTTTTTCCCTTCAGTCTTTGGAAGCAGACTGTGAATGCAGGAGGCAAAGTCCTCAGAGTCTGCTGGCTTTTCAAGAGAAGCGTTAATTAAAACCAAAATGGTAGCATAAATCCTGTATTCTTATAGCAAGGAAGTATAGTTCATATAATCCTGTTGATGTTCTCCAAGAGGTGAGGCTGCATTCAGCATTGAACTGTGGAAAAGCATTCTGAAGTCAGTCTACTTGAAAAAACACATGTTAATACAAATGCCATTAAGCCTGATGAATAAAGCATTATACTTCCCCAGACTACATGGTGCAACTGACTTCCTTCCATCTCAGAATGGTAATAGTGATGCTACAATGAAAATTTCCATGATTTTCTGTTTTGTTTCTTCATGTCTTTTAGATTTGATTACCAGGGCAATGTTGGATATGATTATAGAAAGATTAGTGATAATTCCAAATGAGTTTGCTAGTAGCTCCTGGAAGTTGAAATATTTTCATATCAAATTGTCTCAAAAAATGATTTTATTGGTGATTTTTTTTGTGGAGACAGTGATCCAGTGAAGGAGTCACCATTGTTTCTTCTCAGCATAATTCCTTTATGTGGTGTACTTCAAAAGAGTGAGTCTGGATACAGATTCAAATGAAAACTGGTTACTGACAGGAGATAACACTTGATATTTGTCTTTCCCACGTTGGTGTCCACGAAATTGCTTGTTCTGTGCATTTCTTTCCATTAAAGACATTATAGGTTTAGAAACTTAATATTGCAGGAATAGGTGTAGGTTGCTCAAGCAATTTCTAGGATGTATAGTTTGAGGTATTGATTTGCATGTCTAGATAGTACTCTGTGTGTGTCTAAGAGTAATCAGTAGTTAAATACCTGCTGTTAATTGTGGGCATAAAGATTCCAGTATTGCGTGTATGCTGGGGCAAGTGGCTGATGCCTTGGTGTACCTGCAATATTAGTGGCAAACACAGAACAAACGGCTGATGTTCTCATGCTTGCTAGCTTGTGGAGACCTTGGAGTCTTTTATTAAGACCTGTGGGTTAATAGGGAAGGAATGCACTAGGCAGAAAACATGAAGATAAGGGGCACATCTGTGGAAAACAGGGGGTTGCGCTCTGTTGCTGTACTGCGGGATTCTCACAGGTGGAAATTCACTGGGTCACTGGATGCAGAGGCACTATATAAGGTTTGCATGCTCTCAATAAAGTTGATCTTGCTTGTTGCCTCATCGACGGGGTCCGTGCCTTAATTACTACAGTTAATAGTTTCCTATTTAAAATGGCATTGTGAACTGGCTCATACCACTATGGAGATGTAGGATCTCTGTTCTTCTTTAAGAGCAATAGTAAATTAATAAAATCAACCTTTTACTCAAGTTAAGATGTGTCTGGAATACATAAGAATTTGGCATTAATGAACATAGGAAACCAAAGGTAATTAGTTTCACAAATCTTTAAAACAAAAATTTGTTCACGTTTTATCATTTTCAAACAGAAATAAACACATTTTTTTCCTTAAAACATTTTAATGAAGTGGTATCTATAGTTACTGTCTGGTTTGTGAGAAACTGATTATTACTATGGCTCGCTTCACTGGTTTGAACACATGCCAGAAGTATTCAAAATGGGAGGAGCTTGAAGAGTCAGTGGCTTGAACTTTAAAAGCTTAGGTCCCTCTTGCCAAGTCTGCTACTTCTTCCCTTGGTAAATATGGGACAGTTATAAGTTGAAGTGCTTCACTCTCACTTTCCTCATCTAAAACCACAGATGTTTGAGCTGGCTTCTTTTGAGAGCAATTTGAGATATGGTAGCAAAGAGGATAGATGTTATTTTAAGCATCATCTTTTAACCAGGGGTGAGAGGTTGGCTCAGGACACTGGCAGAGAGGCTTGGAGAATTTTGCCTTCTTCTTCCTTATTGGAACTGTCCCCAAGAGGAGGTCTCTTTCATCAAGGAACAACATTTGAAGGTGTTTTCATGTAGTATTGATTTGAGACCAACCCACAGGAAGCTCTCTCTATACTTTGGTGCTAATTTAGCATCCATTTACCAGACTGGCTGGGATTGAAGTGCATTTGCAGTCCTCTTGGCAAATGGTCTCCCTAGGTGAAGGTTGAACATAGGGATGGAAGAACATGAACAGATACGCGTTGCTATATCTATCTGAAGATTACTGACAAAGCTCCACTTCTTTGTGGCTTCTGCCCTCCTAAGCCCTCAACCTTTTCCAAGTCCAGTGTTGCAGCTGAACTTTAACTGCATGATGAGTCTCACAGTAGCAGATAGGCCTATTGGAAGGGTAGGGAATATGGTGATATTTCAAAAATCGTATAATTGTAAGACCTATCAGTCTTTTAAGCATCCAAAGTAGCTTGTATTGAACTTAATACATACGTATATGTGTGGGCACATGTGTTCACACATTTGGAAAGAAGAACCTGGGTATTTGAATTATATTTTAACAAGTATTTTTGCTATGAGAGGTAGATCTTAGACCTCCAGAGCCAGGACTGTATTGCAACTTCAGTGCCAAAACTCTCCGGAACTCTTAAGAAGACTATAAGTATATGTTTTGTCCAACTTATCTAATTATCCATCACCTTCTTTTAGGAAACTTTTAAATAAAAATATTTTTTTATCCTTACATGAAAAAAAAGTTACCTGAGGAAACTGCAGACATAGTGAAGGGTCATAGTAATTGAATTTAAGAAATTAAAATGTTTTTCTTCTTTTTTTTTTTGAGATTTAATAGGGAAGTCAGGTGAAGAGTCTTTATCCTACTATTTTCTGGTGAATCTGTGGTAGATTTGGTTTGGTTTGGTTTTGTTCCTCTCAGCACTGCTTAGAAATTAGCTAAAACATTTATATTGCAGAAATGATATAGCAGCAGTTTCACGTCTTTTGTGCCTTACACGCTTGATTAGAAAAATCCCATTAATGATAAAAAATGCTAATCAGTGATGTGTTTTGCCAGCCACCACAGGCCCACGCATGCTGTATAATCCATTGTTTATTAACCTAATGAAGGTCATTGCAGCTTGTATGACATGCATGTGTGACAGCATCTCAAAATGGGTTTAAAACTCTGTGCTATTGGACTCTGGTACTGGAATAAATCAGGGCTAGGTATTTACTTGTCAGAATGGCTGGCTCTGGCGTAAATGAGTTTTTTCTGGGTGGAATGATCATACCGTGCTTTTCATTTGTTCGTTATAATTGTCAAGACAGACAAACAGTGCAGTGGTGGCTAAGCTGATGGTGCTGCCATTGAACAGTTAGACACTGTCTTTATCCACATCTTATTGATTTTCCTTTTCTTTTCTTGGCAGGTGACATCACACAGAAGGGATATGAAAAGAAGCGATCAAAATTAATTGGGGCTTACCTGCCACAGCCTCCTGGTACGTGTATCTGTGCTTGCGATATATGAAGATGTCAAATGTACTGTTAGTTGCCACAGTAAAAATCTGCATCTCTGAAGAAATACATGTGGCAGAAACAAAGCTATTGTTATGCAGAAAAAGCTTATTCCATCCATTTTATGTATATTTATTTATATATATATATGTTGCTTTGATGTGTGTGTACATTTTTTACATACCTTGCTGTGGGTTTGGCAGTCATGTCTGGAAAACAAAATCAGCTTACGCTCATTAGAGAGGCATTGTTTGTTAAAAGTAATGGAAAATACAGAGGAAAATGTGATGTTCTAACTCATTATGACATCAGCCAAGTAAAGCTTCCTGAAAAGATGTATACAAAAGAGTGGAAGAGAACCTTGAAGCTTTCTACCTTCCTCCATTTCTGGATTTCCTGCCCAAATCTCTCATTTGAAAACACTAGAGAGAGCAGCAACATCTCTGGAGTTCAGCTTGTCCTATAATGTGTGGGCAACCAGTCCTTTACAGATACCTGGTCTCAGCGTTGAGGGATGGTTTGCATGTACTTGCCTAGAAGGTGCAGAAGTATCTTCAAACTAAATTTAATAATTTATTGCTTCATTGAAATGATTTTACATATATATATATATAAGAACTCTTCAGAGTTCTTTCACTCTTCTGAGACACTGCACCGTGAAGTTGAATATGTAGTTGTAGGTGTTAATGTAGACCTCCACTTTGTGTTGGCCTCAGAGGAGCATGTCCCATACAGTCGTGGCATCTCATTCACTTTACAGAGCCTCCACTTGGGCTTAGCTGTCCTCTCAGGCCTGTTTTCATTGCAGGACTGGGAACTAGTTTCCTCTTTTCACAAAACCATGCTGTTACGGCGGTGTTGATAATTTTCTATTCAAACTACTCATGTGTGGAGGCACTGCCTTGTTCTCTATTCTTCAGGTGTATATATAGGTAGCTCCATAGCAGAGTGGTATTTTGTGCCTTTGGATTTCACTTGGTCTGCTCCATTGGTGGGAACTCAACAAAAGAGATCAGTGTTACAGACACCTGCATGTTCTGAAGTGATATGGCCTGATTTGAGGGTGTCTGTGAAATTTCCTAACCATTGGGAGCCATTAGAGAATGAAACAAATCAAATCAACAGAATTACAATACCAGAGGTGCAATTATTAAATTTCTGGATATTTATTGGTCTAGCCAGGCTGTCAGACATACAATACCCTTCACAGTGTGTTCTCGTGAGACCCAGTTAGGTTTACTGAGTTACGTAGAGGCTGTTGCCTCACAGTAATCCTCAACACGGAGATACATTTGCTGCCAGTATTTGTTTATACAGTTAGTTGTGCCTTGTTTTCTTTACACAAGAAAAAACAACTCTTTCTCCAGAAAGTCTTCTGATCAAACTGTAGGGGATTCATCATGCATGTAATAATGAAAATAGAAGATGATGAACCCTCTAAGGTTTATCTTCCAAGGTCTCTGTTGTGATATTGAAGCAGTAGGATCTCCGTAAGCCAGTTCTATAGTGAGGTCTATTCAATAATTTGAAGAGGTCATGACCGAGGGTGTAGTTGACTTAAAGCTGTTCTAAAAGTGGGACGAAATGGAGTGAACATTTTCTGTTCTACCCCTTCCCAGAAAATCCTACACTGGGAATGTGGAATATGAATGAGTGAAGGAAGGTTGTGATAAGATGAAGAGGAATAGTATTGAAATACTGTCCAGTGTTTTCTTGTACGTACATCAAGCTCAATCATTTAGCTGATGGCTAAATGAATTATTTTATTATAGTGGAAGACACTGCTTCTACTGAATGAAAGTATTTTCCTCCAGAAACTGGTTACTATTTGTGCTTGGGTCTTTGCTGTCTTTGTACTTCTTGTTTGTTTTGTTGTGTTACCTTTTGGAAGAAACTTGAAACAGTTCAGTTTGATATTCTCCTTCTAAGATTTCATTCATCAGAATGACTTAAGGTCCCTGATCACTAGGAAGGAGGAGATGAATCCTTTTCAAGAAGAAACAGGATAACAAAACAGATGCTGCCTTTTGAAAGCTTCTGTTAATGTCTGAACAATTACATACATGGCCAATTAGTCAATTGGGGTTTTTTTGTTTTGATGGGGAACTGCAAGAATTTATAAGCTTTGACTGTCCTGGATCTTGCAATGAAAATGGAATAGATGTTTTAGAGATATTTGTAAACAGTATGGAATGGCCATGGCTCTTTCACTAGGATTGGAGGCATTGAGGAAGGGCAGGGATTTGCACTCTGTGATGTCTTTCAGCAAACTAAAGGAAATCCAAAGGCAGTTCCCCTCTGTCGGGACACTCAGTCCTCTCACTGCACCTTTGCTAACATTCCTATCGCCCATGTTGGCAGAGTGGAACATTGACCTGCGTTGGCTCCATGAATGTCCTGTGGTGTCTGTGCGTGCGTGTGCGTGTGTGCTCTACTGCATGGGGGCAGCAGCTCCATTCGTTGCTGTAACAAATGTAAAAAAACTAAACGTGAATTAATTAGTTTTTTTCAACTTGTTACAGCAGCGAATGGAGCTGCCGCGGTACGGTGTAGACTGCAACACAGTGAAGGAGCTGCCAGAAGAATGCTCCGCACTGCCAACATTGGTGTCTGTGACATCCGGGAAGCGGCCGCTAGAGAGAGAGCAGCCAGCACAGCAGGAAACCGGCCTCTCTTTTATTTTCGTTTTGGTGAGCACAATGAATGTATCTTTTCCAGTGCATATCTGTCTGTAACCGTGCCTCATCTGGAAGCCTCTGGTAGACACCTATATCAACATGATAGACTAGGAGCTGCTAGTGACAAGGCAGGACAACCAAAGGACAACATCTGGAAGGCCGTTACTGACTTTTATCTGCCTAAGAGTGAAGTGATGAGAAGGGAGAAGGAAGAAGTCCTTCTTAGTAACATCTGAACATGTTAATGTCTTTTAGCTTCCATACTTTGGATACTCTGGAGGAGGTTTCATACAATAAGCTGGCGAAACACAGGAAGGCATGTGTTTCTAATTCCCTTTTTGGCATGGCCTTTTTACAGAGCTCTGGACAGGTCCAAGCCTACCAGAATCCGGAGGAAGCTGTAAAAATCTAAGCACCCCTAAATTATGCTATTTTCAAGTAGGGGAAATAGCTCCACTCACATCCAAACCATTCAGAATCAGACTGACTTTTAGGAACAGGCATCAGGCTGGTAGAGCAGATTGGAGGAAGAACATCCTGCAGGGCTATGTGGCTACAGCGTGGACAGCCGTGCCCTTCTCTGGCTAGTGGCAGGTAGTCTGCTCCTACTTCTGGGGTTTTTAGGAATGCTGCAGAGAATTCACAGCCCCTCAAGACACCAGATATTTTTCCCGCTAACCATGTGGACACATGGAGAACATTGCAGTCTTGCCTATGTGCTTGTCCACACTCCCACAAGGCAGTCCACAGTGTAAGAGATGGCTAGAGGGAAGACAGGATTTGCAGTTCTGTCAAGACAAGACATACCTGTAAAAAGATGATCCTTTTAAGATACCCTTCCCCAATCATTTTGAAACCAATTTTCCATAATGCTATAAAGGACATCCATATCAGATTCTGGCCATGGTGTTTGTATTCCTCCTCTAAGTTAGATTCTCTCAGTCTGACATGATTGACTTCCTCTACCCAAGATTTCTGTGAAATGGGAAAGATTAAATTTAAATTGTAATTTAAGGTTTAACAGAATGAATTATGGTTGGACCCGATGATCCTATGGGTCTTTTCCAACCAGGTGATTCTATATGAAACCATGAATTAAATGTAGGCAGCAGAAGGGCTGGCTACATACATCTATAAACACACACACACACATATATATATCTTGACCTATACCAGTGGTCTTTTTGTTGCACTACTGGGATACCATCATTTAGAAAGGAAGTGCTGTTACTTTTCAGGAATGGGTATCATCCTAATCCAAAAGGGGAAGCTGGGCATCCATGAGGTTCATATTATACCCAGTGATGTGGGGGTTCACTCTTAGGCTTCCTTATTTTGACAGGAGAATCCTAGAGAGTATATTGTCACATATGCTGTACAGCAAACGTGCAGTAAGCCTGACACACAACAGGCTGCTGGATCTGCTGCACATTTGCAAGTTGACTCTGCAGTGCATGCACAATAGGTCTGACACATCCAGATGCTGCACAGACTGCACATATGCAAAGGACATTTGTACTGTTCCAGCCAGGCTGTCGAACATCCAGAAATCCGGAACGGATATGCTGCATTTGGCAGTGTTAATGGGAGAAGGAATAGGGGGAGCCCCCTTTTTCTTTCCCATTAAATCCCCACCTGCTTTAACTTAGGGAGACGAAAGTACATCTTTGTTCTGTCAAAATGCTTTCTCAGGATGTCAGTCTGTGGCTGGAGATGTTCTGCGTGCAGAGTAGTTTTTCTTTCCTTAGCATGCCCGTATGTCAGACATCTAAAAACAACAGGGAATCTGGACCTTTACATCTGCACGTATATCCCAATCTCTCTTGTGCTGTGACCTTTCTCTTGCTGCCTCTGCAGAGGAGCCCTGACAGCCAAGAGCTGAAAGAATAACCACTTAAACAGGCATTTATTTCAGAATATCTTTCTGAAGATTATCTTGATTAAATCAGTCAGTTCTGGGTAAGATAACATGTGGACAGCTGCGTGCACACTACTAAAAGAAGCCCTTCGTAGAAGAAAAATAACTGAATTACCTGCATGCCCCATAAGCTGTGCTTTTGCCCAATTTGCTTCCAGTCTTTTGCCAGGAAATTTGATTATTCACTCACAGAACAGAGACGATGTTGTTCTCAATTCAGCTTTGCTTCTAATGGCTTAGACATGGGCAGTTCATTCTCTCTTAATCAAGCACTGTGTCTACACTAGATTACTTTCTGTAATATCCCGTCATTGGTGCCACCAGTGAAGCTCTGTTTGTGGCGTAACTATATAGACCAGTCACCAATGCTTTATTTACGGTAGCTAACAAACCTGTGAGAGGTGGTGTTTAAAAGTCACCTGCTGCTCCTTTTATAGGCTTGGAGGCATATTAATGCCCCTCCCACTGCTGAAGCCCTAACAGGTCCAGCATGGGGAGATGGCAAGCTATGAAGTGCAGAGAAGATAATCATATAATCGTAGAATGGTTTGGGTTGGAATGGACCAATCCCTCTGCCAAGGGCAGGGTCACCATCCACTAAATCAGGTTGCTCAAAGTCTCATCCAACCTGGTCCTGAACACCCCCAGGGATGGGGCATCCACGACTTCTCTGGGCAACCTGTGCTAGTGCCTCACCGACCCTCACAGTAAAAAATTACTTCCTAATATCTAATCTAAATCTGCCCTCTTTCAGCTCAAAACTGTCCCCACTTGCCTTGTCACTGCACACTCTGATAAGGAGTCCCTCCCCAGTTTTGCTGTAGGTCCCAGGAAATAATATATTAGCACAGAAGATCCCTTGCCTTAAGGAGAAACGATTTCCTGTAAAATTACAGGGACCAATTTCTGTATCCTCTGTTATTAACATGTCATATATATATTTTTATATATCTGCAATGTATGCCTACACTTTCATTTTTTTCAATGTGTATGAGTGCATGCATTTGCTTTCACCTATTCCTGCTGCTAGCCCTTTAGCACACAAATTAAACTTGGCAGTTACAACTTCATTTTCTATTCCACAGACATTATATGGATTGCAAAGATTGCAAGGAAATATTTAAACAAAGCTTGATCTGGAACTGAATACACACCCACCCCTCCCCATGCATTCAGTTTATTAATAACAAATATTCCTATCAGATCTGCCTTCCTAATTTTTAAAGTTCTCTTAACAAGGGATAACCGCAATGGCGCATTTCAAAACCTATCTGTAGGTTGAGAACATGGATCTCATTGAAAGGCATATGGAACTCATGGACACATTTCTGAAAACAGTGTGGCAGATGTTTCAAATATGAGAAACTATGGCACATAGATGAATGCTTAGTAAATCTTGTTTTTTTCAAAAAGGGTTTTTGCTTTGAATTGGTGAGTGCCTTGCAGAGCAAAGTTTGGCTAAAAGGGGAGGTTCTGAAAGCATGTGAGAACTACCCCTTGGTGCCATCACTTAAAGCATGATGCTTACTGCTTAGCTTTTCCCATGCTGAGTAATGGCCCATTTATTATTTTACACAGTCTTTGTTTTATGATGGCACCTCTGTTTCCTATCCTGCAGTAAAACCTCATAATACCAAACCTTGTTCAACCACAGAGCAAAAGGTATTGTTCTACAAAGGCTTTACACCCTAATAGTAAAGACAAAAGAAGTTTGTATGGGGAAGAAATGGGTACATGATGAAATCAGTTAGTTATGTGGGTAGTGGTTTCAGCATTCAGCTTGATTTTTTGGAAGAGAAGATATTTTTAGTACACATCAGAGTCGAGGTGTTTTTCAAAGAATTTGAAGAATTTCAGTGAAATATCTGTTGATGTTCATGGAGGGCATCTGTGAAACATAAGAGCATAGGAGGAAACATGAAGATGTTTATCTAAAAGTCTGACAAATGGATGAGAAAGGATGGCTCACTCAGAGATGAGCAATGAAAGGTAGAGAGTTACCTCTAAGGGCCTGGAAACAGAGCTTGCATGTGCTGGAGCAGAGGAACTGGAGCCAGTGGAGGCACATGGAGACCTGTGTGCCACTGTCAAAATGTGGAACTGCTGGAATTCACAACACGCAACAGGTGTGCAGCGTATTTCTTTTATTGAAAGCTGAAAGTAGGATATTAAACTACTGGCAGTGTAGGCTAACCAGTGCATTGTGGAATGTGTTTGCTATGTGGACAGATAGACTATTCCTACATACTGTCCCCAAAGAATCTTCTAATGTTACACTGGTGCAGTGAGTCTATGTAGACAAAAGTGGATATCAGAGATTGCATGTGAATTGCAGCTGTAATGTGATGTCTGCTTTTGCTGAGATAATGGGGAGAAAAAAGAAGCCCATGTTAGCCATGCCAAGCTTGAACTGAAGGCTTAGTGCTTGCAAGAAAGTGATGGAAGGGAAAACTGAGATTGTAATAGTAAGAAGATTGATTTGAAGTATGTACGTGCGTTATTTGAAATCAGAACCAAGTGCAGGAGTAAGTGTGGAAGCTCACCTGTAAAGGAAAGATTGTTAATTAAAAATATCTTATCAGGAATTTCATTTTCTCCAGATCTATCTAACACAAAGTGGCTCCACTTTCCTGCCTGTCTTTAGTTAGGAGTATTGCATTTTAAATATCCCTTGGCTATCCAGTGAATTCATTACTTAGATGTACATTTGATGGGAAGAGTGAAATGCCAGACTAAGTAACAAGTTTCATGGGGATGGTGTGACATTTAACCTGTTTACAAAATGCAGTGTGTTCATCACCCAGATTTGCTTTAAAAGCTGAGCCACCAGCCATTGCGTAGAAGCTCAAGAAATACTTTGAAGAGAAGGTAAATACTGTATCTTAAAACTGCACTGCAAACACAGTTTGCCTACCTTCCCACCAGCCCGGGAGTTGTTTGGCTTATGCTGCAGCTCTCTCCTTACACATGCTGTAAGTTAGTTTTAGAACAATAAATGTAGCCTGTGTCTAAGAATGCCTTCTCGTCAATTAGACATTTCAGCTTTTAAATATTCTTAGATTTAAAAAAATAGACATAAACATAGGAGTAAGAGATAAACCAAAGCAATCTGTCAGCTGTCATTAAGGATTCAGTTGTCCTTCACTGGAGAGGGCAATGCAGGTATTGCCACATTATCAACACACAGCACTGCAGCTTAGCTACAAAATGAAGTAATAAATAAAGGAGGAGCAAAGAGGTGAAGACAAAATAAAAAAGTGGCTTGTGCCTTCCATGCACTTAAAAATAAAACTAGCCAATTTGGGTAGTGGTGTTGCTTAAATAGCTTTACTGAGCCTCTTCCATTTTTAACTAAACGCAGTAAAGGCAGAATCCAGCTTGCAGATTAGGATTTGTGGATTGATATATATCTGCATTAACTTGTCTGCCTATGAATCTGGTATTTAAGCTCCCATTCTTATGTGAAGGGACACAGTTAATTCAGCTGATGAAGCCCAGAGAGCTTTTCAGCTTATTCCAAAGCAGATACGTCCACTGACCACCTGCGTAGCTCTGAAGGCTTCACTGAACTCATGGAGTTGCCTTAAGATAGGTGTCTAATACCGTTTAGGATTTCTTACAGTATCAGATATATCTGCACAGAGTGAGCACAGATAAAACAGGATTGAAAGGGGACATATGCCATATTCCGATCAGGCCAGGTATCATAGCCCACAACATCTGAAAAGATTTTGGGCACCTCTGCTTAGATTCCTGAGTCCTGATGTAGGTCTCTGTCTTTTTATAATATGAGCTTAGCTTAATTATCTCCTTGCAGACACCTAAATATAGGTGTCTTAATCTGCAAGCTGAATCCTACATTAGCAGCATTAGATAAACGAACTAATGTGTGTATTAAGAATGTGACTTTTTGCTCCAGTACACCCAGTAATGCTTATGTGTAATGTAATGAGCACAAAGCACTGATTTCTCAGCCTTTTGTATAAAATAACTGTGTTCCAGGACTACACATTTTGCTGAAATTCTTCATGACTTGTAGTGAGTTGGTCGTTGGTACTAATTGAGCTTACTTTTTAAAGTCATGCTTTAGCTGCTAGACTGGGGGGGACTATGGCCTTATTAAGAATGCTGCCAGTTTGACAGTGCCTGTGATTGTGTCTGTGTACAGGGCACTGATGTGACACTGTCCTTTCTTTTATGAAAGCCATTCATTGCTCTGATGCCTCCTTAAATTTAGGAATCAATCCAAGTATGAATTCTCAAAGCCCACTGTGCCACCGCTTCCACCAATTCGCAAATGCATCGAGGTGAAGCAGCACTTGAACAAGCATTAGCACTTAACGCACAGACCCTGTGTGCTGGCTGTGAAAGCTATCAATTTTTTTGATTTAGTTATGTTTAGAAGTAGAAGTAAAAAAAATAAAGATATTTGTTACTGCACTGTATTGCTAGAGCCTTCATGGAGGTGAACGATCGTACTGTTAACACCGCTTTCCTATTTATGGCAGCACTTCACTGATTTCATGGTATTCATTATTCTGTATGGCTTTTACTCCTACCCATTGCTCAGGAATGGCAGCATGTAGGTTTTCGCTATTGTGTACTTTGTGTCACCATCATCGGTGCTCCGCGAGGGAGCGGGTGCAAGGGAAGCAAAGGTATGAGCTGAGACAGTGCCAGCTATTTCCTGCCCCAGCCCCTCAAGTAAGGAACCCTCATCAGGTTTCTTACTGTCTCTCCAAAGTGGGATAATGCTTTGTGTTTTCTCATGTTAAAGAAAATTTATTATGAAGAGAGTTCTCCCCAGAGATGGCTGATGGAGAGCTGTGTTTTAGCACAGAATTAACTTCCTCACATAAAGCTGTGCTATTGGCAAGCCAAGTTCACACGTCCTGCTCTGTACTTGGGTGGAGGTTTATTCACTGTTTTTATGTTCATGGGAAGGTGGGAAGTAAAGCCATCAAATGATCCCCAGACCTCATAAAAGCAGAAGATATTTTAATATTTAGTTTGCTATGGCCTTAAATGACTACTAGGGCAGGATGTTGAGGCCATCTCTTTCCTCACTGTATGAAGAAACTCCAGAACAGGTCTACTTAAAAGAACAAACACACATATACAAAGTAGGAGGGAGGTAAAGTAGTTAAAGTTTTTGAATTTTAAGATCAGGTGAGAGATTTCTGTATCTGTAGTAAGAAAAACCAGCAGCATAATGTCTGTAGTGGACTGGAGGAGGGAAGAGACCTTTGCAGTGTTGGGGGATGCCATAGGTGGCCATGCTGCCTGGCCAGTTGGGTGTCCTGCTGTCTTCAATAGCAGGATCAGTGTTTGAGGTTACCTTACAGGCACTGTCTTTCTTACACATTGAAGAAGAGTGGAGTTCACTGCCTACTGCGACAGCAGAAGAGCCTGAGACATCTGAAGTGTCTCATTGCCACATGGCTAGGGGAAGGAGACCACAGGTTTGAATGCATTCAGGTCTGCCTGAAGCATCTCCCCACAGCAGCTGTGCACCTCTGAAACCAATGCTTTTCCTCACAATTTAATTTCCTTCTGTGTTTCTAAAGCCTGTTGTATGTGGTTTTGTTGTTTCCCTGTGCAATCATGATGCTGCACTTCAGTAGCAATGCCTCAATTATTTTTGTTTGTTCTTCTCCACATACTGTTGCCCTACACAAGTCATTTGCCATGGGAAGTTGTGGCACTGCTTTCTTCACAAAACCTCTGTCACACATTAGCAGTTCTGCGTGCATGATTTTGGGGTGTGGTTTTCTTTGGCATTTTTGTAAATATATGTGATTTCCACAAAGTGTTCCATTCCTAACAATACAGATGGGGACCGAGATGAGTAATGGTGGTTAGTCGTACAGACTGAAACATATTTTGTTTTGAAAATTTTCAAACCAAATGAATTTTACTGTTAAATTGATATTGCTGGTTCTTGGGGTGACCCAGTAAAGAAGGAAAAGCTCTAGATATACAAATTAGGAGAAAATCTTGCTTCTGATTCTTGAATGATTCAGAAGTTAGGTTCACCTGCCTCACAGAATATAGAGGCTTGAGGGCAAGTGAAGTTGTAAAGTACCATAGTGTGGAGACAGAGCAGTTAAATGAAGACACTGTATTTTATTTAAGACTATGAATTATTAATCACAATCTGAGTAGAAGAATATTGATGGATTCACACTTTTATGCACTTATGGGGTTTTACTCCAAGTACGTTTTGTAGTTAAACAGCCACTTCTTCACAAAATCAAAGCATACTTCACACTGCTGATATTCCACAGATTGAAGAGAGAAGCAGTATTTTGAGTTCTATTTGTTTTCACAAAGAAATAAGTGTACAATGCCAACTTTTTTTAAAAGATGGTTTTGTTTTTTTTTTAAAGAGTCCATTGAAGCATAATGGAGACTGAGTGAAATCAACATAACATTTTCAGTTGTTCTGTATTCTACACAAGAATTCTTGTTTCCACAAATGTGAGCTCTTATCACTCTCCAATAACCAGCCACTAGATAGTTCAGAAATAGCAGTGGAGAGTTTTTACAATTAAATTTTAATCAACAAAATATTAATATATTCCCAAGCTTTGTTAGTTACTAATTTTATTAGTAATCCATTTGAATACTTAATGATTTAATTACATAATTTTTACAGATCTTTCCTACTAAAAACTCTAGGTGCAAGAGGCCAGTTTTACTTCTGTCCTTACAGTCACACAGAGCATGAATCTACTTTTTAAAGGCAAAAAATAATAACAGGAAAGAATTAATTTCATTTATTTAGGTACTTCTGGGGTTTTGCCCCTGTGCATCACAGTGCCTGAGGCTCTGCACTTTATTAACTCTAAGCTGAATGCATCCCTTACTGGGCTTGCCTGCCCAGCGTCTTCCCTGGAAGAAAGCAGGGTAATATGTCACTATTACAGATGCAGGTGTGCTTTCTTTTCCTGTTGTTTGTTTGAATTTTCCTGCTTAAGTAATTCAGTTCACTCCTTTCTGGAAGTTGTCAAGAAACTTTAGTTTCTAGAAGTGTTTATATACAATGTTAACACCACTACTGTTGTTGAAAGAACCTTCAAGAAAATACCTATTTAGGAAAAAAAACCAACAAACAAATTCAGTATGAAAAAGGGATGAATACAAGATTTCAATCTTAAATACTGGACGTTTAGGGCTGGCATACTGAAATGCTGCAGATGCAGATGTTGAAAGGCTGAGTTACTTTTGTTGTTTTGCTGGAACGGATTAGTATTTTCAGCCTGGTTTGGTGCAGTTATTTTTTGCTTTCCAGCCCTTGGTAGCTGAAAATGACTATATATAATAATATAGCTTGTTTCCCACAGAGTATCTGGTTTCCATAGATTACTATTGTGTTGTCATCAGCTGATATCATCCAACCGCATGAGGTTTTACATAGTACACACTGGCTAAGTCTTGTTAGGAACTGGATTTAGCTTATATTCAGTAAAGCTTAAAGATCCATCACATGGGTGTCCACCTTTATTAGCACATTGAAATATTTCCTGAAAACTATTTTATGAAGGGTCAACTGTTTGTGAATATATAAATAACTAAAAAATCGCCACGCTGACTGTATGCTCTTCTTACGTAGTCTGTGATCCTGGAAAAAGGTTGTCTTAGAGAGAACCAGGAAAATAACCACAACAGAAAAGCTGAACAGAGGCAAGTACTGTGTAATCAATTGACATGACATGGTTTAGCCACTGAATGTTCATTTTCTGCTTCTAGACTGAACTCCTCCTTACCATTGAGCTTCTAGAATTCAATCAGAATGAACTATTGTTTCCTTTCATTAATGCAGGGGTGGACCAGGCATTACCACAAGAACGTCGAACTCCTGTTACTCCATCCTCTTCCTCTCGTTATCACCGTCGTAGGTCCTCAGGGTCACGGGATGAACGCTATAGATCGGGTAAGTACAACTGAAGACTGCAGAATTGGAATGAAAATTTGAAATGTCTGGTTCTGTTCTTTGCATTTTAATAAAGAATTTTGTTGTAAACCCATGTAGTAGCTGTACATGGGAAATATTTGTGGTACAATTACAGAGATGCCATCCAAGCACGCAGGGCTAGAGTTACAATGCCAAAGTACATCTTGAGTTGAAGCTGATGATGAATGCGAAGAGCAACAAGATAGGCTTCTATAGGCATATCAGCAGCAAATGGAAAAGTAGGGAAAATGTGGGCCCATTGCTAAATGGGACATGGAACTGGGTGACAAAGGGCTTGGAAAAGGCCAAGATACTTAATATCTTCTTTGCGTCCTGGTGAGATTTGCGTTCAGGAATCCAAGGCCTCTGAGACCAGTGGAAAAGCCTTCCACAATGAAAACCTACCCTCCGGAAGCAGAATCAAGACATGGAATATTTGATCAAAATGAACAGGTACAAATCCATGGGACATGATGGGGATGCATCATTGGCCGATGTCATTGTGAGGCCACTCTCAATTTTCTGAAAGGTTGTGACAATCAAGGTTGGTTCCTGAGGACTGAAAGAAAGCACGATTCATTCCTTTTCTCAGGAATGACAAGAAGCATGATCTGGGAAACAGCAAGCCAGTAAGCCTCACCTCAGTCTCTGAGAATGTGATGGAGCAAATAATACCAAAACTGGTTTTGAATCTATGAAGGACAACAAAGTCATCTTGTTAGCTTGGTCTGTCTGTGCTTGATCAACCTAATAGCCTTCTACAATGAGATCACAGACTTGGGGGTTGAGGGAAGAGCAGTGGATGTTGTATGCCTTGACTTTAGTAAGGCTTTTGACAGTGTCTCTCGTAACATCCTTATTGGCAAACCAGTAAAATATCAATTAGATAAATGGACAGTGAGGTGGACTGAAAATTGGCTAAAGTGTTGAGCTGAGAGTTATGATCACCAGCACAAAATCCAGCTACACACCAGCGTCTAGTGGTGTACTCTAGGGGTAAATATTGGCTCCAGTACTTCTTAAAAGCCTCATTAGGGACCTTTCCATTGAGGCACATTTGCAGGTAATACCAAATTCAGAGGAGTGGTTGATACACCAAATGGGAGTAATGTCATTGAGAGGAATCTGGACAGGCTGGAGGAGTGAGCAAACAGGAATCTAGTGAAGTCTAACAAAGGGAAATTTAAAGTCCTGCACCTGGAATCACTTCGTGCACCCAGATAGACTGGATGCTCACTGGATGGAAAGCATCTTGGCAGCAAAGTTGTGGTGGTCTACAAGGTAAACATGAGCTAGCAACTGCTCTTATGGCAAAGAAGACCAACAGCTACGCTAGGAGGAAAGCTGCCAGCGGATCAGGGGAGATGATCCTTTTCCTCTGCTCAGCACTGGTGACGCACAACTGGAGTGCTGGGTCCAGTGTTGGGCTCCCCAGTACAAGAGAGAAACGGACATACTGGAGCAAGTCTAGCAAAAAACCACAGAGATGATTAAGGAACAGAGTCTCTGAAATGTGAGGTGAGGCTGTGAGAGCTGGGGTTGTGCAGCCTGGAAAAGAGAAGGCTCAGGAGGATCTTATAAGATAAGTACCTGATGGAGGAATTAAAGAAGATGGAGGCACATTCTTTTCAGTGGTTCTCAGTGACAGGACACAATAGACACAAACTGAAAAATGAAAAATGCCATTTAAGCATGAGAAATGACTTTTTTATTCTTAGAGTGGTTAAGAACTGGCACATGTGGTGTCTCCATCCTTGGAGCTATTAAAAAACCCACTGGACATGGCCCCAAGAAATCTGCTGTTGGACTGGATGATCTCCAGAGGTTCCTGCTCACCCCCACCAGTCTATGGTTCTGTAGCACAGCTGGATTTTATTGAACTGATTCTGGTTCTGTGAATGCCATAAGAAAAATATTTAATTTGAAGTACAGCAAGTTGGGAACATCATTATGTCTTAAATAGAGGCACTAATTAAGGGAAGATAAAATTAATTTCAGACCTGAATGAAAGGGTAAGATCTCATTCAAAATGAATGGAATGCAAATCTCTTCACGATGCTGCTCCAGATATAACACTAAGTGAAGTTGTTTATGACTGAAGAAGTGAGCTCTTCAGTTACTTCTCTAATCTTAAATTTGAAGGCATAAATTTCATGTACTGCACCTTATCTGGGTGAAGGGTGGGTGTGCTCAGCTGTTGTTTCTGCTGCTGCCAGAGGCCACAGGCTGGTTTGACTAATGCTGCCTCTCTTGCAGCTGCAGAATAAGACAGCAGCATCTATCAACCATTATGGCAGAGAGACCCTTGCGAGCTGTGAGTCGGGTGCCAGGGGCTGATGGTTGTGGAGGATGCTGTGCAGCCAACTGTAGAAATTCTGGATTGTGTTTGAGATGCATCTTGCTGGATGCAGTCAGACTCATTGTGCTGACACAACTGGAGAATCAGGAGAACTCCTTGTCAAACCTTTTGTAACATATCTCTGATTTATTCCTTTAGTCAAAGAGTTTGCCAATCTTATTTAAAGGAAAGTGAAATGATAAATGTTGGCAGAGAAAGTTCCTGTATGTCCAGACCATTCTTATAAATCTGAAAAACTCCCCTCTCCCCTCAGAAACCTTGGGTTTACACTGTACATGCTGTCAGTTATGCATTGAATAGTGGTTGTGGGATCTGCATAGTAATTTGTTGATATATAAGTCCCTAGAAGCTCTTCCCACATTACATTAAAAACTGATTTCTGCCTAGTGTTTTTAAACAGGTAAAAATGCTATTCCTGAAGTTGTCTGGTTTGTGTGTGTGCAACCTGAGGTCCTCAGACCTCCAAGCTGTGACTCTCCAGAGCAGTTCTGTTAAAAACTTGCATATTTGACTGTGCACCTAAAGACATCTGCTTGAGCTACGTTTGCTATTTGTAAGCTAAGATGTCTGTTTGGGGATGGATGTGAAAGGAGACATCATGTGCCTCTTCCCTGTGTGCCTCTCCGATATCCTAGGAGTGCTCTGAGTTGGTGTTGCTGCTTCTCAGTTTCAGTTGCTACCTGCTACCTTAAAAGGAAGAGATTTGTTCAGTGAAATGGTATGTAAGGTTCTGCTTTAGGAAAGAGGCAAAGCGTTGTAATGATTATATCAATAATAAGGACGCAAACTGTGTTGCTGAGAGGAGAAGTAAGGAACTGAGTGCAAAGGGTTGCTCATTATTGATGCAAGAGTCTCATCTTAGGAAACTCAGGACTATACTGTAAATTTAGATCTCTCTTGCTGCTCTGAAAATGTCCTTGCTATTTAAACTGCAAAGCTTAACAGTATTTGGGGGGCTTATGGCTCATGGCAAGTCTTTTAGTTCCTGCCTTGCTTGCTGTGTAGCATGGCTCCTCAGCAAGTCACCAAGCTCCCCAGCAAAGTGGGTTGAATAGCTACTGCATCTTCACTCACTTGAAAGAAAACTGCATTTATCACATGTCAATGAAGGTACATGTAAACTTAGATTTCAATTTTGAAAAGGTATCAGAACATCTTTTTCAAATTTAAGATACAGTGCAGTGTTCCTGTCCTGAATTTTGTTATCCCTTTTCTGTATCTTTCCCATGCAAGATGTGAAGTCTCTTTCTTTCTTGGTCTCATGACTCATACTCTCTCTATTACTGCAGGTTATGAACTTGCAAGTCAGATTTCTTTCTGATTATCCTATCTTCCGATTCAGATTTGCTTCAGATAGAAACCTTTGTTTCGCTTGTTGTTTTGCTGTGCTTAATACTTCAGCATCTCTTCTCTGATCATGTGGTGACTATTTGATCCTAGCTGTTACCCAGTTTCAATGCTTTTGTCATATTTGGCACATCTTCTTGGAAAAGGCCCAAAACACAGTCTTTCACCAATAAGTAATTCACTTCTAGAAAAACATTTCTCTTCCTTGTTTTTTTTTTGCACAATTTATTTCTATTAACATCTGCAAACAAATCGTCTACTCCAACTCTGATCACAAAGTCTTTTTCTATCTGTTCTTGGTAAGGTTTTCCTAACTGGCAGTCTATCCTGAAAGTTGTCCAAATCTCCTTCCATGCTTTTGCTTTTTCCATAAATTCAGATGTCAGCGAAGATTGTTTAATGAACTCTCTTTGGAGACTCAAAATCATTGCTGCCACTAATATCACCTGCAACTTACACTCTTTTATTATGGAAAATGTCAGGCAGTGACATTTTAAACCCTTACCTGCTTTCTCAGTGGAGTCTACTATTATTATTATTATTATTATTATTATTATTATTATTATTCCATTAATGTTGTAACATAATTTTTCAGCACTATAATTTTGAAAACATGGTTTCTATGATTTCTATATTCTTAATGGAGTTGACTCTGAGTTTATGGAAGCTGCTTTTTTTTTCTTAAATATTCCTGATACATTTATGAGTTTAAGATAATTAGATTATCTCCTAACTACTCCACCTTTCCAGGTGCCCTTCCATAATAGGTAAAGGCTCTGCAGTTGCAGCTGAACAGTGAATATGATGGCTGATCTAGCTTGAAGATGTCATTAAGGTTAAGTTAGACTGCCCTGCATCAAAACTGCTTCCATGAGGAAAAAATAAGATGGGTCTTTGTCATAAGAAACTCCCTTCTGAAGGGAATAGAAGGCCCAATATGCAGACTGAACACACTTCTTAGGGAAGTTACCTTGGGGCCTGGATGAAAGATGTTAAGAGAAAACTTCCTAGGCTGGTATGGCCCTCAGTTTATTATCATTATTGATTTTTGAGGTAGACAGTGATCACAGTATCAGAAATAGCATGGCCAACAGGACTGTGGAGGTGATCATCTCCCTGTACATGTTACTAGTGAGGCCACACCTCAAATCCTGTGTTCAGTTTTGGGCTCCTTGCTATAAGAAAGACATTGAGGTGCTGGAGCGTGTCCAGGGAAGGGCAACAGAGCTGGTGAAGGGGCTGGAGCACCAGTCTTGTTAGCAGTGGGTGAGGGAATTGGGGCTGTTTAGTCTGGAGAAAAGAAGACTGAAGGGAGACAGTACTTCTCTCTACAGTTACCTCAAAGGAGGTTGTAGTGAGGTGGGTGTTGGTCTTTTCCCCCAAGTAACAAGCAATAGGATGACAGCAAATGGCCTCAAATTGTGCCAGGGAAGGTTTAAATTCAATATTGAGAAGTACTGCTTCACTGAAAGGGTTGTCAGGAACTGGAACAGGCTGCCCAGGGCAGTGTTTGAGTCACCATCCCTGGAGATATTTAAAGACAGGTAGATGTGGCACTTAGGGGACATAGTTTAGTGGTAGGCCTGGCAGCGTTAGGGTTTCATCTTGGACTTGGTGATCTAACAGGTCTTTTCCAACCTAAATGATTCTGTGATTCTGTTATTTTAGATTTCAGCCTACAGTGGCAATTTAGTCTAATTCTTCAAAGCCCAAAGTTTAAAATTTCCTGGCTGCTTCTTTTTATACAGGAAGGGATCCTGAAACCATTATGTTTCAAAACATCAGCTTCTTTGATAATTTTTTTGATGTCTAAAGAAATAGATAATGCTTTAAGTGTAGTAACTGAATAAGTGCAAAGTTAAGCTATATTATTTACTTTATACAAATGTGGCAGCTAGTTTAGCTGAAATGAATTCAAAAGCATTTTTTATTTGTTTACCACTGAATATAAAAATTCTCTTACTATTTACTCACTTAGAAAGAGTACTTGGAAAGGTTTCCCAAGTGCAGATCATGGCAATGTTTTTCTCTTAGCAGCTGCTGTTCCTTAGCCACTGCCTTTACTATAACACGGGGGCTCAAGATGACACTGAAGCCATATGTTGCTGTAGGCTGGATCAGTAACTTCTGCCAAGAGGCTTTTCTGGCCAGTGGCTTTTCAGGCAAAAAATCACAGTCAAAGGAAAACTGGCTTGCACTTCACTTCTGTCTCTATGTAGAATTAGGTGTCAGCATTTGGCTTGATCTGGCTCTAGTGATGTGACTGCAAATTCAGGCACAGACTTGAGTAGGAAGTTAATGGTCATGTATATATAGCTGCAATTGGACACACAGCTTTGTTTCCTTAGTGCAGTCTGGAAGTTCCAAATACTTTTGGAAGCTACAAATCCTATGTTGTGTTGAGATAAGGGAATAAGAATTACGTGGTGGAGTAAGCAAGTAGGTAGGCTCAATGGTTTGTCTTCCACGGTCTTATCAAGCTGTCTAAATTACCTAACTCAGTCAAATACTGAGATTTTCAGAGAATGTTTGCCCTACATGCCTTCCTTATAGTCACCAGGGACCTGTTTGCTCCCTGGTTGGTGTTGGCTATTTTCTCCTCCTGCTAACATTGAAATCCTTTGTAGAAGGACCTGAAGCTTCTGCCACCATTATTTAATACCATCATATAGGCTGTCTCTCTTTTGGAAAAACAGTCTTACTGATTTGGAGCTTAAAATGGTGATCTGTAACCTCACCACAGTGTAGCCCTGAAGTCATTCTGCTACTAGAGTTTGACTAGGCACCTGGGGCTCCCTGTTCTAGTGGCCTGAAGCAGAGCTGGGCTCTACTGCCACATAAAGGCTACAGGGCAGTACAGCAGCATCTACTCTTGTGGCAGTTCCCTATCAGATACCCCGCAGGTAAACTGGGCAGGTCCTCGTGATCAGAAATTATTTGCTTGATCACAGCGTACCTCACTCAGATCTGCATTTCTCAGCCAGCCATGGCCTTCGGGGATCAGAGAAAAACTCTCCTGCAGAGAAAGTCCTCTCCAGAGAACAGGTATGTTATCCTTCCTCAACTGGCTGTTCAACACATGGAGAAATGGAACGTCAGGTTCTTACCAACTTAATTTCTCCAAAGACGGGTGTATGAGATGCTGAGGGGCTTGGCTTAGTGATTAATAGGAATGGTTGGACTTGATGATCCTGTGGGTCTTTTCCAGCCAAGTGCTTTTGTGGGATTCTTGTCTGTGTGTGTGTGAGAAAGGGACAGGCCTGTGGCCTTCAGAGTATAACAGAACAAAGCGCTTCAGTTTTCCCTCCCACTACTGAAATCCAGAGCACTGTCTCATGTGCCAGAACCTTGTGTTTACTGTTTCTATAGCTCCTGTCAGTAAAAAAAACAACAAACAAACAGAAAGAATATTATAGAAGTACATAAATAGTATGCACCAATAAAAAGTAAAATATAATAAAATCAGTATTTAGTGATAGGGAATGCAATGTAATATGCATAAATACGTGTGTATGTGTTAGGAATGTGATAACAGCTCTTGGCTCTATAATCTCTGCTGTAGAGTCCTCTGTTGAGATGAGGATATGACAGATAGGTTGAGCCAAGTTTATTAAGTCCCTTGTTTCTCATGAAGTCTCTAAGAGGCCTTGAAGATGACCAATGTTCTGCACTGCCTGGAGCAACTGTAATACTTAAGAAGAATGAGGCCAGTGAGCTCTAAAAACAGAGTTTTCCAGATGTCAGAAATGATGTGGGAAGTTGCAGCATAAGTAAAATTGCACTACCTCCATCTCTAACGGTCCACAGTGTCCTAGAGAAAAGACCAGCAGATGAGAGCACTTGTGCTGCATGAAGCATGTGGACAGATTGTGAAAGACACAGCAGTGGATGAACATAGAGCTGGGAGCTGAGAAATGGAATATTTTGAGAAATACCATTTGTGGAATCCGCATCCCTCAGCTGGTAGCATAGAGGAAGGATACTGCTGGTAAGGTGGCTGTCATACCCAGAGACTCGAGAGGGAGTATCTCCCTTCTCCCACTCATTCTTGGTTATTTTTATCCCATACATTAAACTTCTGAAGATGAGAAAGAAAAAGTCAATCTGGTACACCATTCTTGGAGGGCTGCCAACCCCTGCCCCTGACATCCCGCCACTGCAGAGAACAGCTTGCTTCATGAGCACACTCAGCACTTCTTTTAGGAGATATCTTAATATAGGAGATTTTTGGAGATTTTGCCAAAACAAACGTATCATAAGTACAGCTCTCCTGGCTCAAATTCCTGAACCACCTTTCCCACACTGTGGTTCAATAGGGAAAAGACTGAACAGCTTATACTGAGCATGAAATCATGGAACTTCAAAACAAGTCATTCCAGGCTGAGTGTGAGGGACATTTGAAATGAGGGAGCTTGCAATGAAGGAATAGTCCCTGTAGACCCAAATCGTAGAGGAGCAGTTGGCACCAGACCCTAGGTTGCTGAGCTACTCTGCTCTAGCAGCTTCAGTATGTGCTTTACCAGGTGTTTGTTCCCATATGCCGTAAGTGCGTATATGAACTGTAGCAAAGAATTGAGGACAGTGCATGTATGCAGCTTATCTCATAGTGATATTAAATTATATGAGTAGTTTATATTTGCATTTTTGAAAAGACATTCAAGATCTCATTCTGCAGTCTTGCAAGAACTGTCAAAAAGAAGAATTACACTATGAGAATATGAGAGTTACAGTGCATGGCAGAGGAAAGGATATAATGGAACAATTTGAAGAATCATTTTTAGTGAGACCTTATAATCTAAGAGTACTCCAGAGAATAAGGAGAAGGGAAAATGTGATGAATGTGTTATGTATCAAGATGGGACTCCATATATATATATATATAAAGGTGGCTCATCATAAAACAAAGATTATTTTAACCCTTCAGGTGAGCGAGGGATACTTGGAAATGTTAATTTGAATTAAGTAATTAATCTGGCTGTAGATACACTTATTCAGAAACCAGTTGATCTCCTATTTGGTTTAGCTTACTTAGAAACTTAATTTCAAGCTACGACTCAATCGAGACAAAAAAGAAGTTGAAGAAAAACTTTTGCAAAGATGTAATTTATATGACCACATCTTTGGTTTTGACCCAGCAGAAAAATTTGTAAGTATGATTGCAGCGGTCTTGAGGAAAATTATTCAAGGATCTCCAGAGAGAAACAAATAGAAAGTTGATTTACTTAAGGTCATATAATAAGGGGGCCTGAGATGAAGTCACTATGTGAAGTTGACTTCCAACTTGCATTACAAATGAGATAATAAATACATGGAGGGATGGAAGTTATTAGTGGGAGACCCGCATGTTGTTTCTTTATTTCACATACGAGTAAAGTTAATATAGGTTTAAATCTTAGAGTTTAGAGTAAAACATTTTAATATCAACGTTTTTATAATAGCTAAAAAATCTGAAGTAAATCAAAAACTATGTCTTTCATAAAACTAGGAGTGGAGTCATAGAGAGTTCAGTCTTCTCTTTTGGTGTCCTATGTTTCAATCACATAACCTCTGTGATTCACAGCCAGCCCATACAGCTTTGCCAGCTTTGTGTTCAGCTTTTACCTTCTTTCCACTCAGAATTGTAGATTATCAACATTGCTATCTGAAGTGGGAGATGAGAACCATGCTTTTCTTCTTTAGAATTAAGCTTTCTGACCCCATGAGGACATACAAAGCTTCTAGCATCTTCATGAGTGCACCAGGAGGTGGACAGAAAATCCTCAGAGATACTCAGCAGTGGCTGAATGACAGCACAGCCCCTTATGGAGTGCACAGAGCAGAGTTTCCTGCACCGGTGGAGTTTGCTGGCTGCAAAAAAGAGGCAGGCTTTTTTTGGTGACGCGTTCATGGGAATGCAGATGTTTTCTAAACTGTTGACCTTTCATTGTCAAAAATTGTGCAGGTCAACAAAATTTGGCCCTGAGTTAATGAAAAGTCAGCGGAACTTTCCCCTGCTTATCCATGTATCCCCAGTTCCCAGAAAAACCAGAGGCCCAGTATATATAGTCTAAACATCCCAAGGACTGAAACTCACACACTTAAATTATTTCTTGAAATGTAAGCAACGTTTTATTTCTTTTAGTAGCCTCTGTAGCCCTCATATCAGTGAGTGTCAGAGCAGATGTTCTTGCATTCAGTTGGGTATTCGCTGTCATGAATGCACACACCTGCTTGCAGCTGGAGAGAAATTAGGTGTCGCAGTGTTCAAGGTATGTGCTTTCCTATCTTAATAACCAGAGAGATTGTGAAAGTATTGAGAGACTGCCTCATTACAGTATCTCACACTGCAAAGATCCTATATTATATGGGCTCACTTACTTTCACATTCCCAGGGGTGAGATGATTTTCTAAGGACTGATCTGTGTTGGATGAACATAGCAATTTTTATGAAATCACTTGCCCTGTATCTGCCTGAAAATAAGTCAGTGCTGTCAGCGCAGGACGATCAAAAGACAAAGCCTAACTCTAATCTGTTTTGATGATGCCACATTTACTGTGTTTCATCCTATTTGGTACGTCCTGATTGCATTTCCAATAGATGTAGCTACCAAATTATCTCTACTCAGAGTATTTACAGGCCACGTATTAGGAAATGAATTCTCAGTATATCCTTCGTTTCCATGGTAGCCTCAACAAAGGTCTGATTAAACTCATAAGAGACTTTAATGCTTTCAACTACTAGTTTCCTGTGAGGCAGCAGTTGCCAACCTTGCCTCTTTATAATTACCTAGCATACTATTGCTATACTTAGCATTGCTTTATCTAGAATTTTCGGCCAAAATTCACCTTTGGTAGTGCTGGTTTGATACTGCTGTTTTGCCATAGTTTGAGTTGCCTTCCTGTCAGAGCTCAGAAGCTGTTGAGATTCTTCTGTTGTACTATCTATTGATGCAGTGATATCTGCCCTTGCTCCTATGGCCTCCTGCAAGCTGTCTCTTTGCCTGTGTTTTCAGCTGTTTCTCTTGATGCCACCTCAGATGCTGACTTCCCTGAGACAGACTTATTTGTGGATTTACTTATTTTGTTAAGTTTCTGACTTAAGGGCTGATCCTCTACTGCAATATAAATAATACATAAATACGCATTATAAGTACCTAAATAACCTTTGACATTCTCAGCTTATTACTGCAGAGCATCGATGTTCTTGATCTTAATAATCTGACATTCTGCAAATGAGTCAGTTGTGTTTGTGGACTACCCTGTAAAAGGAAAGGATGCTAAACTTTCTTAGAGTCCTTGGTTCCAACTGTATCGTCATGTTAGCAGGTATTGGCTACTAGAGCAAAGAAAGAAAGATTTGTTTCCAAAGGCTAAATAATAATAATAAAAAAAAGACAGAAATAGCTCAGGGGGGAGGAATTACATGAGGGAAAAGGAACAAACCTATGAAGTGGATGAATTCAGATCATATCTAGGTATGCCTCCCAGCATTTTTTTTTCTTCCAGGGGTAAGTCTCCTGAAGGAAGGGATGGAAGTACCATTTCTTCAGAATCAGGAAACCAGGCTGCAGAAGCTGGTAGGGGCTCTGTTAGATAATTCTGCATCTGTACAGCAAAATTAGGCAACAGCTTGTTTTCCTATACTTGTGTTTCTTAAATAGCTGGTGATTGGGTATCAAGGCTTTATAATTACCAGGAAACTAACTACTTGAGCAAAAACAACAGAAGTTATGTATTTTTTCTGAAGCATAGGTAGAAACAGGCTTCTGCTATCATGATTCTGGCAGTGCACAACTCCTGTCTACAGCAAATGTAATTTCTTGTCTTAAAAAGAAATAGGTCTGTGTGATAAATTAGATGCAAAAAGAACTACTTGATACAAAACTGCAAGACCTGATTTAAGCACAAAAGAAGACGCTGTATTTCTTTTCTATGCTGAGGTATTTTATGCAAGGGGTGTGAGGGACAGTTTTATAATGTGGAAATATTTGATGTAGCTGATGTTTACCATGGGAGGAGCACCCTATTTCGTGATCCATGCAGAACTGACACCCAGCTCCCTGATCCGTGAGGAGGTATCACTTTGCTTACAGTATGTTGAATGTTTGACATGCCTATGGAGCAAATGCAGCTAATACCGAGTAAAGGAAGCCACTGAAGCATGATAAACTCATATAGGAAAAAAACCAAACACCAACCCCTCCACATTGAGAAAGAATGCAACTGTAATTTGTTGAATAGTTTTTTGGGTTTAAAAAAAAAGAGATGAATAAAAAAGGAGCAAACTCATTCTCCTGCTAAAAGCTGCAAAAGTCTGTGGGAGGACTTGGAATGTGCAGCATATTTGAAATGTCTCAGTTACAGTTCTGAGCTTTCAAGGACACCACGTCTGGCCCAAGTAAGGAATGGGACATCCCTGCTCATGGGGTATAAAGTGAAGGGCAAGCCAGGGTTATGTTCCATGACAAACAAGGGTGCACACTCAGAAGAGTGCTCATCTAGCAGCTGTAGAGAAACACAGGATACCAAAGCATGGCTCTATGTGGAAATGGTTGACCTTCTTCATTACACAACAACTGTTTTCTTGATTTAGGAAAGGGAGGCTGATTTGGTTGTGGAGCTCATCTGAGCCCAGAAGGATCATACATACTGCCTTCCCCAAAGTAAATAGTTGGGGGGGCGTAGCTCGTCACAGTGGAAAGTCACCACTTGTTCTCAGTACGCATACATTTGTGCAACAAGACGACAAAATATATTCTACAGAAGAAACTTCTGTAAAAGTTTAGAAAGAGACTTTTCTTACTGCAGGATCTCTTTCCATGTGCCAACTTAACTTCTGTCTAGATAGAAAAATATCTTCCCAATCAAAAAAAATACTATGTGCCAGGTTGTCAAAAAGGTAGGGAATAAACAGTTAAAGAACACTGTGAAAAAGGGATCAACAGTATAAGTAATCTGTAATTAACAGTGTTTGCTTCAGTTTTTCTGGGCATTATTATTTACTCTTTTAACGCATGTAGCCAGTCATACTGCCCACCTATCAGCACATAATACAGTTTTTTCCCTCATGTCCTCTGTCGCCCTGTTCTCCCTCTTGAGAATAGTTTGCTTCTTGCGTTGCTGTGCACTCTAAATTGAGCAATCTGAGCACAGGCTCATCCCTTTGGCTGGGCTGTGTGCTGACCACTGACTCTCTGGTCTCCCTTTGGTTTGTTGCACTGAGGAATTCCATCGGAGCAGTGTGTCAGTGCAGGTGGGATGTTACTTTGTTCCACAGAATTAGAGATCTGGGCTTGTTAACTTTTCCATGGACCGTCAAATGCACTGATGTATTGAACATACAACCTTAGATCACACAGAAGGATAAATCTGGGAAAGATCATGGAGAACATAGCGTACATATCAAGCTGGCGCTGTGTATTATGGTATGTCAGGGTTTTTTTTTCCCTAAGCCTTTTAATTTGAGCAGGGAGTGTGACATTGTGCCAAGTTATACAAGAAAAATGAGATGAAAAGAGTGACTGCGCCAAACAGAGCACCTCGTGGGAAAGCTGGGCAGTCCATCCTGCTGATGTAATGAGGAATTTACCCCTATTTGCAAGAGATGGGAGTTTCTGGCTATGGAGCACAGTGACCAAAGCCATGGGTAATCACTCTGGGAGTCTGAGCTTATGGACTCTCATTCTCAATGCCAGTTTTAATTTCTCTACCCCTTGTTTTGAGGCCTCATCTCTTGTTTAACAGGTTGTTATTTCTTTTGAAGGGAAACTGTCTCTCTGCCACGTGTTTTTTTTACAATTCCACTTCCTTTGTATTTCACTGACTGACTTTGCTCTCAGAAGGACACTTGCCCTCTCTATCCTGTAATAGAAAGTAAAGGGAGAGAATAAACAAATAAAAATGCTTGAATGCAACGGAAAAAAAGACTGGGGACAGAGCTATTTTGTCTGAATTTTGCTGCATATTTTCAGGCAGCCTATAAGAAATGTGTCAGATTGAATAAGAAACATGAGGTTGATTGCAGCAGCACAAGTTAAGCAATTAGCATGTCACCTTTACTTGTTCCCATTTATTGAGTCAACATATGGTTGGTCAACCTAAAAGAGGGGAGGGCAATAGCAGACAAGGAAACTTGCATTGGTTCCTGGTACTGCAGACAGAGGTGGTGGTATTTTACTCTTTGCTCTAGATTTGAGACTTCCTTGTGGAAAAGCCAGGTGGGAAGAGTATAAAGATTTTGTTACTTATAGGAGTGCTTTGGAGGGTCAGGACCTGGAGCTGTTTCGTCAGCTGTAGCAATGTCAGCGGTAGCGGTGTAGTTAGAATGTCACAGACTTCTACATGAAAGAACATTTCACCTAAGAGGATTTTCTTTCCACTTAGACCTGGGACTTTTTCAGAAGGCTTGAGTGCAACTGCATCAGGGTATATATGTGTTTGAAACTCTTATCAGAATTCTATACTAGGTGAGAAATTGTATCACTTTGAGGAAAGAGAGGGAAGTGGGTTTTTTGTTGAATTTTTTATTTTTTTAATCAAAGCTCCTAATTTTGTGGCTTTTCTGAACAAAAACTTCATATTTGAATTATTTTTTTTCAGGAAAAAATAACACAAAATCTGTATCTTAAAGCAGATTAATCGCAATGTGATTAATTCCTTTCAGCCTGAGTGTACTGGAGTGGTTTGAGAAGACAATTCAGACACTTCTGTCAGACTTGCAAGACAAGGAGCATCACCCAGTCAAAGACGGTTTGACATTCTGATGTGATGTTCTCTGCTGATGCTCTGTGTGATATGTGGAGAATACAAACTCCTTTATGCTGATGGAGTTCAGGGGTAAAAGCAGTTTCCTGTCCTGAGGGAACTTGGATATGTCTCTTACACTCATTACAGTTTGTTCCAGTGTGTATTACAAATGTGATTTCCTTCATTTAGTGAACAAGGAGCTTCCAATATCTCTTGCATAAATTCTGTGTATTTTTTCAATAGCTGCTATTGACAGATTGTGGGCAAGCAGTGGGAGAGAGTGGGTCACATAGCGTATGATGGACACCATAGCTTATCTTTGACCAAGATAAAAGCAAAGGTCTACCACACTCTTCATAAAGTTGCTGAGAAGCAAATCACGAGGGTCTCCCTTTGGTAAGGAATATATGTTTCAGTTTAGGTTTAAATCCCTGCTTCATAAAACTATGAAAAGAGATGACTACTTGTATTTTCATTCCTCGTGATGCATGAGCCAAATTGGCTTGTAGATCAGAAATTCAAAGCTAAAACCTATAGAAAAGTGAAGCATGAGTATGAAAAGTGCGTAACTAAGGCTGATATTTGGTGGGAACAAAGCTATTTACTGTTCTGTCTTGCTGTTGTTACAGGATAGATATTGTAACCTGAGTTATTCTCAAGTGTAATTCTTAACTATCAGTCTGCCTTTCCTTAACCTTGCTGATTTCTCAGTACTTAAGTCTTTATGTATTAATGGCTTGAATGCTGTTCATTGGCTTAGTGAGTCCAACCCTACAGAAGTCTGTCAAGATAGGTTGAAGAGCATCCTCAGAACCCATTAATAGGTTTTCATTCAAAAAGAAGGCTATATAAATTATATAGACTGTTACTCATTCTTTACCTAATCCTTAGCCTTTATATGATTAGAGACACTTTGTTTAGCCAAGAGTTTTATTCCTGGGAGAAAATGTTGTGAAAAGATTTTGCAAACAAGGTTGAATGTTTCTGCTGCCCTTTTTCTTCTCTTCCTAAGCTTTTGCGGATAATTCCTGGACCATCTCTGGACTGTCTGTCCTCAGCCTTTTTGAGATACGTGTCCTGTTTTCTTTTAGTAGCCTCCATACCCTTGAATAATGCCTTCTGAATAGTTGACCTTGCAGGCTGGGCTGGGAGCAGGTATGTGTGTGTTCCTTCTTCCCAGTCAGGTTCCCTCTTGTTTACTCAGATTTTCTTATCTTTTCCATTGTGTTTTCTTTCCTGTGGCATTTTGGGGTTGCTTTTTTTAGTAGTCTAGTTCAGTTTATTCCACAGTAACCCACTACAAATAAACTTACCAGGCATGTGCTTTATTAAGAAAACAGTTCGATTCCTGGACTCCCATGGACTCATTTGAAAATCAAAACCCTGCAAACTGTTTTTTGATTAAGCTCATTAGTTTACCTTCTAGATCAAAAGAGCATCAAAAAAGAAATCAAACAATTAGCAAGTGAAGAGTCAGTGTCCAGCTGTCACTTAAGAATTTAATAATGATTTTCTGTTTGCTGTCCTCCTTTAGAAAACTTTTGAAAAAATTGACTTACACCTCATCTCCCTCCTAATGCTTACAGTAAAAAACAATCCTAAACACATTAATACACAAATAATTCTTCTTGTCTTGACCAGCAAAGTGTATTCTCGTCAAAAAAACTGCTGTAGAGTTTTAGGTTGGTTTTTTTTTTTTAAAGTGAAAGTTAATTTTTTACTACGTAATATTTAATTGCTATCCTTTGAAGGAAAACCAAGAATTTTCCCTGTTTGTTGGATAAGAAGAACTGTTAGTGAGCATGTCCAGTCCTGTATACATTGTTGGAATAGATGTAGAGTGAGCAGGTAGGAATTTATCTCAGGGACATGCTGTTAGGTAAAGACACTATTTATTTTCGTAGCCTGATAGGTTCCACATAAACTTTTTATCACGTTTTAATTATAAAAAGACCTTAAACCTTCCACTTTAAAATAATGACTTGACAGGGGAGAAATTGTTTTCTGGTTTCATGTTAGCATGCAGTCTTCCTCTGTTTTGGTCTGTCAGCTGTGTGGTGCTCTTATCTTTTGAGTGTGCTTTTCCAGCTTTGCTGTTTAATTTTCTTGCTTTGCTTTCACTGACATGCTGATCCTCTTCATGATTTAAAACAAAGGCAAGAAAACACACACAGAAGCAGCTGATAATGTTCTTTGTCTTAGACTTACTCTTCCCTGCAGTCCTTCCACTGAGAGGTGCTTAAACCCTGGCAGACAATAGGGAACACTATTTTAAAAATGAGACATAGCGGCTCATCAGTGGAGTGGATCATCAAACACTTCCAGTCATCCCTTCCAGTTGTTACTTAAAACAAATTACTTACACCAATGTGATCCAGCCTCTTTAAATGAAGAGATACATACTTTTTGCTACCCTGTGGCTTTTCCTGGGGAACATTGCCTGTTCAGAGCTGCCAGCACATGAACACACAAGTGTGCCAAACCAGCTGCCAAACCAGCTGCCAAACCAGCCTACAAGGGTGGTCTTCAAACAGATGCAGCAGCAGAAGTGGCATCACTCTGTATTAAACCTTCTTCACTATGCTCCTTGTCCACAAATGGGAACAGCTAAATAGTACCTACCACTTGCAACTTTTTCTACAGCTGACTAGCAGTGACTGGTTAAAAGACAACGCCTAATGTGTTTTCAGTTGTGTACCAGGTGGTTGTGTGTGGCAACTTCTTTAATCATTAGAAGAGACTTTTGTTGTCTGCCATGTGTTTTGTATACAGTCCCCCGTGTGCAAAAAGTCTCCTTGTCCCCAAACCATAAAAATACACAGACAAATAGTGCAGGGTATAAACTAAAGGCCGACTTATTTCAAATTATACCTGTGGTAGTAATTAAATACTTGCACAACACAAAGTAATTAATCAAAACATGTCACTAGTGTCTTTCAGACTCAGTAAATGGCCTTTTTGGACTTGGGGAGGCAGACAGTTATATATATATATGTGAAAGGGATGTCCCTGTGGAGAAGGGATCTGTTGGATGTTTTGGAGCAGGTTGATGTGAGCTGTGTGTAGCACACACCTGTGAAACACAAGGCCTTGCATTTTTTCTTCTCATTCCACCTGGGGCCAACCCTAATAATACTTAGCTCTCTGTGAATAAAGCCAAGTGAAGGAGGCAGGAAGAGGATTTGGGAATGGGGGACCTGCTGCCATTTCTATCGTGGCATTTCACATACCTGTTACCTTTCAAGCAAATGTTCCTGTTTGCTCAGTCTGTGTGACTTGTGTATAAATTGAAAACCTCATTCATTTAAAAAACAGGCAAAGTTAATGCACTGTGCTTTCTCTGAAAACAGCAATGGTTGCTGAAGTAACAGCTCTTGGTGAAACAGGTTTGTGCTGGGGGAGTGGGGTTCCTACTTTTCAGATACTGCAACACTGTTCTGGGAGGGTCAAACAGCTCAAAGGGCTTGTTTGTTGGTACGGCACTTTTTTTTTGCTATAGATGCTTTTTCTACAGTGAGACGAACTCACACAGTCCCTCTGAGATCTCATGCGTTCCTGGCCTTTCATCATTTGATATGCGTTTTCAGCCTTGCTGGCATACAAACGAACCAGTGTGCAGGTGCACTGAATGCACAAACAAATAGCTCACTTCTGTCTGAACACTAGCTTGAAATCTCTCTTTTCTTTCAGATGTCCACACAGAAGCAGTTCAGGCAGCCCTTGCCAAACATAAAGAAAGGAAAATGGCAGTCCCCATGCCCTCAAAACGACGTTCATTGGTGGTGCAAACATCAATGGATGCCTACACACCTCCAGGTGAGTGTCTCTGTGTGTTTTATGAGCATTTTTAAAATGGTTCTTTATGCTGCTATGAACTGATAATCTGCCTGCATAGATAGTAATGGAAATGTCATTTGAAGCCCACTGAGCATAGCATTGAGGTATGTTTGAAGAGGAGAAGGTGAACTGAATGGTTGGAGAGTCAACTGGGACAGTTCGTGCAATTGCTTTGCTCTTGGTGGTACCTCAACTGGCATTGGTCCCTTTGGTCTTATGATGACCTAACTATGGCAAGCTTGTCATACTTCTATGACTCAAAGTTCCTTTCAAGTTTCTAGTTTATTCCCTAATACTACAATGGAACATTGTCTTTACAATCAGTCGTGCCATTCCTTTTCAATTGTATCTGCTCTTTTACCTACTAGACTGTGAAAATACCCCACATCTCCTGCATTTTCATACTCGCTGAATCCAGCTGGGACTCTGTTTCTCACTGAGGAGTGGACTTCCCACAATTGGAAAAGATTTTCGCAGAATTTGTAGAGTGAGCTTGGGAAAGTTTGTTGGGTATTCTGTACTGTTAACACATGGTTGGAGTTCTTGAGAAGAATCTCAAGATTTCTCAAGGAAACCACTTGTTATCCTTATTTTTGTACATTAATACACAATCCATGGCATTAAAGCAGGAAAGCTCTCTCAGTGCGCAGTTAGCAATTGACTTCATTTCAGGGCTTTCAGTATCACAGACTTTTCTTATTGTGTTTGGCTACCTTCATGAGTTTTCTTAATGGCAGTTATCTTTAGATATATGAACATGCCTTATTTCTGTTAAGAAAACCCCAAAGCACTGCAAGTAAACAGGCTGTTTTTAATTGCTAGATACTTCTTCTGGTTCAGAAGATGAAGGTTCCGTACAGGGCGACTCCCAGGGAACTCCCACCTCAAGTCAGGGGAGTATAAACATGGAACATTGGATCAGTCAAGCGATCCACGGCTCTACCACGTCAACCACTTCCTCCTCCTCGACACAAAGTGGAGGCAGTGGTGCTGCACACAGGCTAGCTGATGTTATGGCTCAAACACATATAGGTTAGTATATGCACATTTTGAGTATGTTTAACATTTTGTCTCTCACATTCAGATGCTGCTGCTGTATGAAGTCTTTCCTGTGCATTTTCTTCTTTTTTTTCTATTTACATATATTATATGGAGAGAAAGTCCTATGTTCTTATTTTGTGAGATAAAAAAAAAATATAGCAATTTGGTTTTATGGGTAAACTTATGTTGTGGCAAACACGGTCTAGCAGTTGACTCCTAAATATTGTAAAATGTGCAGTTGCATGACTTCCATTACTTAGCACTAAAAAAGATGTCTGTAGGATCTGCCAGTGAGGAAAATCAGAGCATGCATTGCTTGCATACAAGTTTTCCCTACTGCTGCACCACTTTAATTATGTAGTTTGAGTGGGTTTTGATAATTCTGTTAACTGTAGGTCCTCTTAAGCATATTGTTTTCTGCCCTTAATTGAATCTAGAACACTTGGACTGGATTATCTAGCTATTATAATCTTTGAGAAAGACAATTATGTACCTTCATAGAAGGGAGTTATTATTAGTAGTAGCAGCTTGTTTATATCCTTTAGAAAGATCCTAGGAAGTCAAAGCTTTCTTTCCATTATGGTTAAGTTTCACAGACATTAATTATTTCTAAATATTGTGCCATTGACGTTAGTCTTCATCAAAATGAGGCAGCTATTCGATTAGGCACATGGAAAGCAAGTCTTGTTTTCCCTTCATTCTCTGGTAGCTGCTATTTATCGTACAAAGCATCTGTTTTGTGTGCATTTGTGCTGGGGCTGTGTATTTTGGGTTGCCTTGCTGAAAACTGGTTGGAATCTATATTGCAACAGGTAAAGCAACCTTGCTACAATTCTACTACATATATGAAATGCAGTTTTGTGTGACTTCTCCTCAACTGATCATGCCTTTTCAAGTATATGTAATAAGATACATGAAAGCATCTTAAATGTTCCTGATTTTATGTGCTGGAACAGTAGTCCATATTCCCTTTTTTTGCTCTGAGTATAGCTTGATGTAAGTATAACCATCTCACCATGATTGGGAATTGCTGAATTGCAGTCAAGTGAAGAATTTCTATTGTACTCTTAAATTCATGCTAAATTAATAGCTTAGAGCCTTGTTTAAGAAACACATACATTTCTGAATGCATTAATCACTGCATTTGGTTATTTTTTGTGACTTCATCTCCAAATGCTAGAGGAAATTATAGCATAGAGAATTAAATTTATTCAAACCCTAAAAGGTTGCATTACTCACACACGAAGTTTTAATGTGTCTTTAAATATAGTTTCTTTATAATGTGACATTTCAGTGATTTTAAATCTGGCACAGTAAGTCTACTTTTATAATCACTGAGTTTGCGATAAATAATACAACATTTATAGGGCTAAATCAAGATGGCAGTAGTCTGCAGAAGAGGAGAAATACTACTTCTTTTATTTCTTTTATTTTGTCTTGTTGCTGTTGACTGGAAAGATCTCTTCTTTGAAGGAAGCAGTTAAGCTTATCTCAGTTAATACATATTTTTATTTGTTCTGACAGTAGAATACCTTAATTTACATCTCTAATTGGACTGTAGCTGGGATGTAGTAATATAAAGTTTATTTGGATACCAGATATTAGTGATACCTGCTAACAGATTCAGACTATGATCTTAAGGTTGCCATCAGACGATTTTGCTAAGAACAGTGGAACTGTAAGAGCAGCTGCACAGATGATGACTCTAAGATGCATTTCTTCATGGTTGAGCTGCTTTCTGTAAGAATTTGAAATTAAATGGCTCTTTTCTTTCTTTCTAACTGAGGAGGTGGATTTCACATTTAAAAGTATTCTAAGAGGTAATAGATTTGAATGTTAGCACAGATAGCCTTACTCTTTCAGAGGCAATGTGCCAGTAATCATAGATGAAAAGTCCTTTTTGATAGAAGAGAATGCAAGGGAGAAGAGTAATCCTGTTCTCTGAAGCTCCTCAGCTACTGGAGACAATTTGTTCTTGATTACAAACATATATTCCCATAGCTTCATGTTTCTTTGATCCAGGGAGTTGTTCTCCAGAAGCAGATCAGCCTGCAAGACAGAAATTGTCTGTACGTATGTGAAGACATACTGCCATACTCTGAAGATGCTGGTTTTGATAAAAATAAATTTATGGGGCAACAGGAAATTCCTTTAATGATATAGTGCAAGGTCCTACACCTGGGATGGGGCAATCCCCAATTTCAAAACAGGATAGGAGATCACATGATTGAGAGCTGCCCTGCAGAGAAGGACTTGGGGGTACTGGTGGATGAGAAGCTCAACATGAGCCGGCAGTGTGTGCTTGCAGCCCAGAAGGCCAACCGTATCCTGAGCTGCATCAAAAGAAGCATGGCCAATAGGGCGAGGGAGGTGGTTCCACCCCTCTGTTCCTCTCTTGTGAGACCTCATCTGTAGTATTGTGTCCAGTTCTGGAATCCTCAACATAAGACAGATATGAATTGGTCTAGAGGAGGGCTACAAGGATGATCCGAGGGCTGGAGCACCTCTGCTATAAGGACAGGCTGAGAGAATTGGGCTTGTTCAGCCTTGAGAAGAGAAGGCTCCAAGGAGATCTTACCGCAACCTTTCAGTACCTGAAGGGGCTACAAGAAAGCTGGGGAGGGACTGTTCCCAAAGGGTTGCAGTGATAGGATGAGGGGCAATGGGTATAAACTGTAGAGGGGCAGATTTATACTAGACATGAGGAAGTATTTCTTCACCATGAGAGTGGTGAGGCACTGGAACAGGTTGCCCAGGGAAGTTGTTGATGCCTCATCTCTGGAAGTCTTCAAGGCCATGTTGGATGGGGCCTTGGGCAGCCTGATCCGGTGGGAGGTGTCCCTGCCCATGGCAGGGGGTTTGAACTAGATGATCTTTGAGGTCCCTTCTAACCCAAACTGTTATATGATTCTATGAGTCTATGAGTCTATGAAATGTTTGTTCTTAGCTTTAAGATGCTCAGGTGTTTGTACTAAGCTACAGGTAGAATCTCTTGTTTGGCATGGGTTTCACAGTTGTGTTGGGTAATGCTTGGACTTAGAGGTCAAAACAGTGAAATATATGAATAATATCTAGTGTTTTCACCCATCTTCAGGTCAGTACTGTATATATTTCTAGTCTTTAATTTGTCTGTAATATGTTTTGTTGATCTATGCATATATAAAAATCAAGGAGAGAAAGCATATCCCAAAGCTCAGAAAGTTCATGTAATGAAATTCATGCTGCACTTACCTATGACTGTAAATTTATATGAAGAGTTAAACATGCCACTACAAAATTTTGATCCTGTAGGTGAATTTAATACTTCTTTTTTATGCTTCAGATATGTTTCTGTTTGAAAATCAAAGGCCTTTATCCGAATTAAAGGCTACATACATGTCTAATAAAGTAAATATAAAAACATGTGCCATAAGGCATGACTGAACCTTAAAGTTCTTATTTGTTCTAAGAGCCAGAATTAGCTTGAAATACAGGAGACTAGTTTAAAATACTCTATCACCTGGACATCAATTTAGGAGAAACACAGCAGATGGAAAAAGCCACACCTCCGACTCTGGATTTCCCTTCCCTGACAGCCAGAAGAGACAGCTTGTTCGAGGGAAACATTCCCTATGTGAATGTGCTCTGTATTGTTGGTTCTTTCTGATTTTCATGAAATGGGGTAAATTATATCACTCCAGTGGGAGAAATAAAGAGAGACTTAACTGGAAACAGCTGTTCTATCTGTGATCTTCTAATGCAAGTATGTTGAAGGAGATGGGAAGAGAAGGTGACACAAATATGTATGTTTGATGGAGGAAATGCTTTGAAGTCATGCAGCTGTCACAGTTTCTACTGTTTAGTCAACAGATGTGTCAGGATCATTATTCTTAACTAAACCTCAAATAGTGCTTCAAGTTACCTGACATAAGACCAGCCAGCTCTGTGTAGATTTTTTTCACAGTCTAAGCCTGGATTGGCTATGCTGTACAAAAAAGGGTACATTTCACATACACAACAATTATATTTTTCTTTAGAAGTCATTCAGGCCAAATTTTTGTCTGAATGGCTTTCATTTCTCCAAGCGTGAGACTGACAAGGGGACCAACCGTGGATTGGTAAATCTAATGGGTAAAACCTACAGCTGTAGATATTGCCATGGTAAGACATCTGTTAAGCAGGCACTATAAAGGAACAGGGCAAGACAAACCTTAATGTTCTTCTGCTGGATAAGGATTTTTCTTAATGGAAATGTAAATAATTTTAAGTGCCAGTGCTGCTTGTTTAAAAGGAAACTCTCCTACAAAAGAGCAGGAAGCCCCTTTGTCATGTCATTTCACCTTATTTGGCACCATCTGCTATAAAGTAATATTTGGTTTCAAGTGTGTAGATCTGAAGAGAGAGCATCTCTGCTCTGTGGTGCTTTGAGTCATGTATCTTCTCTCCCTCACATTAAAAAAAAATATAATCTCAGTGCTAAAACCTGAAAGGAGATACTTTAACCCCAGTTCAGTTTACCTTGTAAAGTCTGAAAGATGGGAATATTTCTTGAAAAAGATGTAAGCAATTATAGGTAACTTTGAAAATACCTTTTCATGTTACTAATTACTGACTACATATAATTATTTTTTTAGTCGTGATCTTCTCTCCTATTTGTATAGCAAAACTGCTTTATAAGTAAAAGGTAAAAGGCAAACATCAGCATTTTTTTAATTGACTTAGTTTTTCGGTAATTTAATCATGACCTTTAAAAAGCTCTTGCCACTTAGCAAGAAAGGGCAAAAATTGTGCCAAGTCTAAAACAGTTGATAATGACAAGACATCTATAATGAAGACATTATTCAAACAATTATCAGCATAAGCTTCATGGTTGAAGCTATTATACTTCAGTTGGTCACTTACAGCACAGTATAAGGGGTTTGTTTCCGTAAAATAACAGTGGAAGTGATCAGACTTGAAAGGCTCAACTGGACATGTATGAGATGCAAGATGGTTTTGAGTTGCATGATGAAAGCTGTCTCATGTTTTCCTCAGCTGGATACCCTGGTTGAGTGATAATGTTAAATCCTTAAGAAGTTCATGAATATAAACATGAAATAACAACTACAGACATTAATATCATGTCTTAATATTTCATGATGATTGTCCATTAACTGCTATCTTAAAATGCAGAGTATGCAAAATAGGTATTTAATATAGCATCCTGTTACTGCATGTTTAGCCATAAAAATTAGTTATCTGTGTTGATGGTGAATTTGGGATTAAATGGACAAGAATTACAATGATTTGAAGTTTAAGACTCTTGAAGATGCTTTAAAATTGCATTTGAGGAAAAGTTACTGTAAAGCTGGTGTTATAGTAAAGTCTACTACACCATAATTCTTATAGGACAGATTTAATAAAGAGCACGCTTTGAAAACAGTGTTGGAACAAGATGAAGTTTTTGCAGAATTTTTACATTTCTAAAGACTTCTACCCTGTTGTAAAAATGAGTGCTTTTCTCTTCACGGCAGCAGAATGAAAACCTACCTTCTTTTGTGTCTCAGAGGCTGCTGGGAAACATTTATGTCAATCCCAAGAGAAGTTGTCATTTGTTCATCGTATTTATCTCCTATCTACTCTAATGCTAATAAAAACCTGGAAAAAATTATGAGACAACCTATAAAAATAGCACAAGTACGTAGGTAATACAGACTCAGACTTGAAAACATGGGAGAACAAACTATGGTAACATGCTGAGTTATCAGGCTATGAAAGAGAAAGATTAGTTCTGTGGAATTGTTCAACAGTGCTGGCATGAGTCAGATCAAATTGTATTTGCTTTTTGGAAAGCAAGTCTTTGTTACACAGAATAATTGAAATAGCTCTGTCTAAAAATAGTAGACAAGCAAGTGTCCATGCAGAATGCAAAGTTCATCTTTCTTTGCATTTTCTTTCCCCTGGATTCCAAACCTGCTACAATTGATTTTTTTTCCTAATGTATGAACAAATTACTTTCTTAACTAAAATTGGCATATTCAAAATACAGAGGTTATAAAAGTGATATGCATTGGCACTTAGAAGTGATTTACAACATGCTGTATTCTTTTTATTTAGGAAAACTGATGCAGTAATCTATCACAACTGTATTTGTTTGGATCTTTTCATTTTGAGTCTATTCAGAAACTTTAAGCTCTCACTTAGTATAAAATTAAATGTTAGTGGTGAACCTACAACTAATTTTATCATTTTTTTAGCCTATTGCTTATATGATTGCAGATATACAGCACCTGTTTTAATCAGTGGAAACTTCATTAAAATCATGCTGTACATCATAGTTGCATATGCTCATTTTGTGCATTAACTTCAACACCTATTCCAATGTTGTGGGAAAAAATGTCAAGTGGTGTCCTTTCCTCTCCCTTTTACTTTTCTGCTCTTCAACACTAGAGGTACATGGTTAAACCTTTTAACTTATTTTTCACAGAAAATCATTCTGCCCCTCCAGATGTTACCACTTACACCTCAGAACACTCAATACAAGTAGAAAGACCACAAGGATCAACGGCACGGGTGGCACCAAAGTATGGAAACGCTGAACTTATGGAGACGGGTGATGGTATGTTCACAAAGCAAAATGGGATATTTTTGAGTATCAAAACCTTTTTAGTGGTTTCTGTATATATCGGCTCTTTGTTTCTTCTGGGCACTTCTCACTTACAGTCATGTAAAAAGTTGCAGCATCTTTACAGTCCTAAAATAAGCTAGTATAAATGAAGCTGACATAATGAAATATTTCTTAATCAGCAGAGCTGATTCCCTGTAGAAATTTTTTTGGCAAAGGAAAGCAATGAATCTGCTTTTATCATGCTGCCTGGTTACAGCTAGTCTGTTTTTTTAAATGTCAAAGAATATGACGAGCTAGGGTGGCTACTTCTTGAAAAGTGACACCTTTGAGTGTTTATTTTCTGAGGTTTGATTTTGGGTTTTTTGCTGTGGGTTTTTTTTTTTTTGAAAAACAGTTATTTGTAAACCCTTCCTTATTTACTGCTTCTCTTTTCTAAAACTTATTAAATAATATTTCAGCAAGGTCTGGAATTGTTGACCAAGTGTATCACATCTAAACTAACTTAGCAGCTTCAGCACTAAAAACCACTTGGTAAAAGTTTTGGAGTCAAACTTATGGAAGGGTAGGAAGTTGAAATTCCTGCAATGCAGTGATGGGAAGCTGTTTGTTCAGGAACAGATGACATGAGCGTTCCAGAGGCTTTTCACTCAAATAGGGAAAAGGAAGGGGGAAATCATTAATGGTATTATATTATAGAGGTGCCCCTTGCCCCATGCTCCTCTTCATAATTATGTTTTCCAGAGTGCTGTCCAGGCAAGCACACTCCCTTTGGAGATTGCTGGCTAGTGGGATTGGACTGTAGGGATGTTCAGAGAGTACAGGGTCATGCTGAAGTAATACAAAGATGAACCATGCTTAAGACAAATACTGGACACATGCCCACTACAGCGTAAAGAGCAACCCAGAATAAATGTTTGGGTCAGAGCCGATAACCTGCACTTCTTTCTGAGCTGCAATCTAGTCAGGCAATGTTGGAATGACTAGTGATCATGGAGAGAGCAGATACCTGGCTTCTCACTGACGATTGCCAATGTCACCTAGAAGAGTTCTCTAAGGTTCCTGACACTTGCTGTAGGGAGGGTTTTATCGCTGTGCTTCTCTCCCTCAGTCTGTGTGCTGTTTCCCCTCTAATTTTGCAAGCTCTGACGTTGTTGTATTGTTTTTATTTAAACTAGGTGTCACTGTTGCTTTTTACTGAAATAATATTAATGTCTTAATGTTGAATACCTGAATCACAATATGGCATGAATCTGTAGTTGTGGTGGCCTTGCAGTCCTAGCCTTTTTCTTACCCCACTTAACATCTGGTGGCGTTCAGCATAGCAGTCGACTGATGTCTCCATTGATCCCTGTCCTGCAGGAGTACCAGTGAGCAGCAGAGTGTCAGCAAAGATTCAGCAGCTGGTCAATACACTAAAACGGCCCAAACGACCACCATTACGAGAGTTCTTTGTAGATGACTTTGAGGAATTGTTAGAAGGTAAAATGACTGTTTTTCAAAAGGTTTGGGGATCTCTTATTAAAACGCTGTAAAATGTTTGTCTCGCACATTGACTTTCTGGAAAGCTAAGTAAGCTCTCCCGGTACTGTCAAGTAACAAAAGGCATCGATATTCAGTGGAATCTGCTTGTATTGAGCTTGGAAGTAGAGCTGTAGAGTCAGAAATCTCTCTTGTTTGCTCAGCTCCTGGTTCTGCTTGCAAAGAAATGATGGAAGAGAGTAGAGGGAAGCTTTGCTTTAAGAACATTCATCTGTGGGTTACAGTCATTGCTTTTGAACACCAATACGAGAAAAACTGTCAGTGAGGAAGCATGTTAAATGTTTTACACATCCTTTGAATATGAGAGAAGCATTGAAAAAATGAACTAAATGTACAGTAGAATCAAGGATAAAGTCAAGAAATGGATTTTTTTTTTTAAGGAAGCCAGTGCTTTGAGTATTAAGATTCACCAGGATGTGGTGATTTGAATAGTCTTCACAGTAGTGTATAAGAAAGAACTGGAAGAGAACATAACTTAAATCAGTCTGTTACTGATGACTTCTTAAAGTACATTTTTTCAGTAGTTCTGCCATGCCAGGAAGAAGTATTCTCCATCTGTCTTTAGGAATAAAGAAAAGTTGATTATTTCTAAGATAAATATATGCATGCTGCCTCAGCAGTTTCTTTCCTTGTTTGTAGATCTAGTATAAGGATAAGCATGTACATTCCTGCAATGTTTCAGATATTTCATCTCTCTTAAACATTAACTATTCTGTTGTATTTCTCTATTGTTTCTCAGTACCTTCTAATGTGTTATTGTTTTCAGGATGTTTTGCAAAGGTAACTTATTCTCTTGGTTACACAGGTGTACACAAGGTATAGAATTTACATGGTAACTGTATATCTTTTCATAATCATAAGTTCAACAGCCAGATCCAAACCAGCCAAAGCCAGAAGGAGCTCAGATGTTGGCTATGCGTGGGGAACAATTAGGTGTGGTTACAAATTGGCCGCCTTCTCTGGAAGCAGCTTTGCAGCGATGGGGGACCATCTCACCGAAAGCTCCTTGCCTAACCACTATGGATACTAATGGAAAACCACTGTATATTCTCACTTACGGTGAGGAATCTTCTAACTCCTTGTACTTTTATAGATTGTATACAGTGTCTGTGTGTATAGTAAATGCTTAAATATACAGTGAAAAAAGTGAATGGTGCATCTGTTCCATTTCTGAGTAGGGTAAAACAATTCTGAAGCTGTTGATATCCGAGTATGAATTACTGAGATGTTATTGTATGCATTATTTCACAAAGAGGAAAAGAGCTGAGTAGGTACACCCATAGAATCACAGTTTATAAATTAAAACCACCTTTTAAATAGAAATGCATCCTAGGGCAGATTTTCCTGAAGATTAATGTCTAAATCCATTACCCTTGGATATTGCCCAGGCTTTGTTCTGCAAAAGTAGAACCTGGTATAGAAAATTCACCAGCTTCCTGAAGAAGTTAAAACAGTATTTTTTCCCATGTTCTACTGACATTGTAGTAAGTGTGATTTGAATTATTCCTCTTGATATGTAGTTGTACAGCTAGGAAATGTATCCCCTTGGAACAGATTTGCCAGGATATATTTTATTGTGATCTTTGGTATGTTGATATAGTTCAATAGACAATCTATTGTAACCAAGAAAGACCAAATGATAATAAACATAAGTATATCTCTGACAAATAAGTCCCATGTAGCTTCTAACTCTGAGATGCTAAGGGGACATTTGGGAGATGTTCAAAGGAATTATTATGAATAACCATCAGACTTTGAAAGCAAGTTGGAATATTTCCATATGCTATTGATAAAGATATAAAAAAATGATTTTGTGGCTTTTTTATCTGTCTTCTCGGGGATCTAGAGTTCTGTGCATAGAATGTTTTTACATGACGTGTGGCCTGTGTGGTTTGTTCAGTGCTGAATGCTCCTTTCCATTCAGGAGTCAGACTGAGTGATGGTCCCTGGCCAAAAAGATGTCTGCTGCAGGTTTGGCATTGCAAATATAGTTAAAGGCTTTCAAAGCAGAACAGAACCTTTGCAGCTGAAGGTCATGCATGAAACATTTTCCCTTCAGGTACCTTAGAGTTAAGAAGTTACTTAAATTAGGGAGCAAGCATATGATTCACCATTGATCAATGTTTTTCTTCCTTAAGGACATTTACTTGGAACTAGAGAAGAATTTTAAAGTTTGCAATTACATGTTTGCAGAGGAGAATTCGTATTGTTTACTGAATGCCTTAAATAAACTGGACAGAAAAGGAAATGAAGATGTTAGTAAGAATCCAACCATTTTTCTGAATATGGGATTCTGTCCAGAGAGTCTGAGCCTATGTCCTGCTTTGCTTGAAGGGCTGTGGACTAAGCAAATCAACCTGAGGAACTCAGCCACATGGCTTACAAAGCCACCTAGACTGCTTTTCTGTCCTAAGCCAACTTTTTCCAAAGCTCTCTTCTAAGTTGTCCAACTCCTGAGACAAGCTGAATTAAAGTTCATGTTTTCATTACTTTCACTTGGCAGCAGTCTAGGATATAGGTTTTGCTGTTGCCTTTCAGTAGTTTCCTGTGGTCAGGAAAAATAAATTCTTCTTTTTTCTTTTTTTCCTGTTCTTTTTATAAATAAAATAAATTGCAAACCAAAGCATTTCATAAGAGATTCATTGAAGTCTTCTTTGCCAGCAAGATTGCAAGCTGATGTTGTTCTTCATGGGTAGTGTCCATTCATTGGGCCACAGTAGTTTTCTTTAAGTGACAACTGCTTTTGAAATATCATTAACATTACAGCTGCCTGCCATTTCATTGGTCACTTTATGAACAATTTTCTGTAGCTATCCCGCCTTTCATGTCTGTAATATTTTCTAGAAATTGTGGGAATGGCATTTTTAAAGGTGAACATTAATCAGTATTAAGCCTTGAACTCAGCAAAGACACTCTTATTCATGAAATTTTATACCTGTGCATAGTTCTACTGGCCCCTGTGGTGATAAACTTTTGAAAGATGAGTTTAACCAATGATCCTACCACATGTTATTAATGTGACACTTGATTTCCTTGTATGCATGCTATGATCAGATGACTAAAACTTTAAATTGAAGACTTTCAGTAGTCTCTTGAGTTTGTACTTCAGTTATTTTCAAGTTCTTTGCCAGCTTAAGGGAACATCATTACCAGGATTTTTCATGTGTTCACTGTTTTGATGAATGTTCAAGTGTTTTAAGAATAATTCTAGGTTTCTGGAGGTACAGTCTTTGACGTGTTACCAACATGGTCACTGTGCTCCTCTTTTAGAATATTTTACTTCTGTTTACTGCTTCTACTTTACTTTCTTCTCATAGCCTTTGTGTCTTCATGGAAATCTTAATTCGTCCTCCAAATGGCAGGTTAAGAGGAGGCTCCTACATGATGTCTTTTGATCCCTATTTTTTTTCAGACACGGCATCTTCTCCAGTTTCTTGTCTCTGAGTGGATGGATTGCACATTTACTGTTTATTCCAGATTTATTTCCATCTTTCCAAACTGGATTCCAGGGGTATCTCTGTAGCCATCAGCTAGGTCATAGCCTGTTTGAGTAGAAGCACTTATTCCATTAACACCAAACATATTCATATCCTCCTTTCTGGATCATTGTAGACAGTATTGCCATCCTGCCCCTCACTTGGGATGTAATGCGAGTATCATACATGACCCAGACATTTCTTGACTTTTGTACAGCTGTGCTGTGTCCAAATCTCGCAGGTCATTTTGCGAGAAAATCTTTTCAAATGCAGACCTTTTGCTGCATCTACATGATGAAATCTTATCCTGTCTATCACCTTAGTCTTGATTCTTCCAGCAGTCTGTCTTCGACCCTGAAAATTGCAGTGTTGGCCTGTTGCGCCTTTCCAGGATGCTTTCATACCTCCACTTGATGGCTTTGTATGATGAAAAGGAGCTCTCTGAGGGCCCGCAAAGTTCTCTTTCTCCAGAGCCTTCCTGACAACTCTTTTGCTGTCCTGTCCAGAGATATCTGAGAGTAGTCAGAGTGATAGCCAAGCTATGATACACTGTGGCAGATAGGGGTAGATTGGTGTGTTAAGACCATCTTTTATGATTTGCTGGAATGAATTCCCCTACCTAAAAGTGACTGATATGGATGTGATACAGTTAGTATGGATTTAAGTGGCGTGTGCTCCAGATTACGGTGTGCTCTTGTGTCATAAGGGGAACTAGTTTAAAGTCTGTCAGCTGTTGCTTAAAATCGTGACAGCCTTCCCATTCCTCTGCAGGAATTAATCTAATTTTTAATGCCTTAAATCTCTTGTGTCTTTTTCAGCATGTTTTTGGGGCTTTGTGTCTTCACAGCATGTCAGGAATGTTTTCCTCCATGTGTCTCAGATGACTGTAGATAGAAGAAATGAATAACTGCGCTTGTAGACTTACCTTTTTTTCTGAGCAAGTTTTTGAAGCTGTTTTCCTTATTTCTTGAAGTTCTTCTCAGTGCCTCAGTCGTAATCTTTATTTAATGTACTCAAAACTCTTTCTAGTGAATGAAACAGTATGAGTATTACTTATTTCTCAAATATTTTGTTCCTCTGGGAACTTGGTTAAGTGGAGAATATCTTAGTTAAGTTATTCACAATGCCTTTATAAATCAAGTCACTGAATATGCATAAAATGAAACATCTGAGACATGGGAGGGAAAGATGTCTTTATTGGATTTTATTTAAGTCTGAAGTCTGACTGGAAACCTAATAAGTGCTTTGAGGAAAATGAAGAAGATTTCTGTTTCAAACAAAGTTAATCATCAGAGTAGTCAGGCACCCTGTTTTGGTATTGTTTGTATTAATAGTGAAGCACTTGGTGATTTCTTAGTGGAGAAACATGAATAAAGGACAATTAAGTCCTATCTAGTTATCACAGTTACTTTTCTTACTTAAAATTATTACTCTAAGAACCAGATAGCCTGGGGAAAAAAGTAAAAAGGTGAAAGTAACTGTGAATGAGCAAGTTTTGAGCTTTCTTTTCTCTTTTTTTAGCAAAAAAAAGAGGAGAGAAAGCTTTCTGGGTAGAGAAGTATTTTTTCCTTATCCATTAGGAAACCGTACAAAAAGAAATGCCTGAAAATGGCTTTTTCAAATGAATTGCCCATTTAAAAAAACACTCAACACAGCTATAAACTCTTAAGGCCAAAGTCATGCTGCCTTGGCAGAGGTGATGTAGCTTATACTGGAGATACACCGAGATGGCTGAACCTTAACAACAGACCAAAAATAGCCAACCTTAAGCCATGCTGCAGCTGTGTACAACCCGGCCACCCATTTCCTCTTGCTGCAAGAGTCTGCTAAGCCAAGAATTTCACAGTTATCTGGAGAAGAGAGAGGGAATTGAGACTCTTCTAACCAAGCAGCTATATAACCAGCCTGTCCTTATCTCTGAAATAACTCAGTGCTTGCAGAAATATGGATACACATGGTTCAAGTCTCTAGATAAGTGTCAATGTTAAGATTGTATAGTACTTGAAACCTTTATTTCTTTACTAAACAGACAGCAAAGTGCTTCAGAAAGTTTGTATTGCGATCTATGATTAAGACTGGATTGTCAAACACTAATAGCAAGGTTAACTCTATTCTGAGTATGTCTGGAGTCCTTTTTTCTCTGCAACAGAACATTTTTGTTCTGTTTTTTATTGTTTGGGGTTTTTTTTCTCCCAAAAGACAACATCTTTGTTTGCTGCTCAGGACTGATCTAAAGAGTTTATGAGGGAAGTGTTAACAGAGTGGCAGAACTACGACTATTATTTTACAAAGCAGAGAGTGCCGCTTTACCTGCATAGCATTAGGAAGTCTGTCATTTACACTGTATTTTATAAATACTGTTCGTACTATGTAATATAAGAAATGTCATACTGTAATATTGAGAGAATGAATATTTGACAAAATTATTTGCAGTTAAACTTTGGCAGTCTCACGGTTGCTGTGCACGGAGATTGGTAAGCAACCACTGGTGTGGCTTTGCAGAATTAGTGCTGTGTGGTTCTGAAAAGTGTCCATGCTCATAAGGACATTGAGTGTGGTTTGGTTTGTCTCTCAAGTTTTCTCGCTGATACAGCTTTCCTCTTATAACCTTCTTTACATTCAACACAAACAAATGCATAGTCCTTTTACAGATTTGCAAGGAGGAAGAAGGGGATTTACTTTAGTGTCATGTGGAAAGCTTCTGTGTTTCGTTAACTGATCCCATTTTGTGTGTTTTTAAGACCTACTGGTTTCCATTACTTTCATAACGTGTTGCTTAACCAGATGGGACTGGCTATTAACTCAGCCTTGCTAAAATTTAGTTGGTAAAAGATAGTGCCCTCTGAATAGACTGTTAAAAAAGAACAAGACTGAATGCAAGTGAAATATGAAATATGTGGTTGCTGGTGTAAAGTCGCTACTATTCAACTAAATCAAAATTCCAGTGGCAAAAGAAAAGGGACTTGCCCCACACAGGTGTTAACAGTGTTTGTCACAGCTGCCAGAAAGTGAGATGCTGCTTTCCATCCTGTCCTACTAAGAATATCTGCATACTTGATGTCTGCCGGATATGGCTCGGATTCAGAGACATAGCAGCGCTTGCTGATACTTGCTGGCCAGTGGGAACACTCAGCATAGTTTGCAAGTGTGTGAAGACAGTTCAAGTCAACTTGGCCTCCCTGCATAAATACGCTGCTACAGCGTGTGAGTCTGGCAGCAGCTTTCTGGGCAAGTGACAGAAGTGGCTAAGGAGGATACAATCATCTTTAGCAGAAGAAGATTTATTTCAGTGAATGCTTAAGCAATTAGAAGTTAGCTAGGCAATGACAGATGGGGAGAAAAGCTTTATTTCTTGCCATCTTGTAGATTTATACAAGATCTTGGAAAGCAGCACCATAATTAGCAGCTTGATGGGAGGTAGGAACAAGCTTATAGTTTGTAGTAGCTGCAAGGTGTGTGTTAGCTGAATGTTGTTGAGTCTAGTTCATTTTCCACAATCATTTCAGGAAACTCTTCTTTGGACACCTTGTTTAGGACATAGTTTTGGATCTGAAATCTGAGGGACGATTAAGGTACTTAAACATCTAGTGCCCCATGTTACCTGCGATGTGTGTATGTGACTGGCAGACTGAGCACAGACTGGCAGACTGTGAGAGTCTGGGTCCCTTCCAGAAGATCCCTTAGTGCCTCAGACACCACTGGACACTAGTCTCTCACTAATTACTTGTGTCTGTGGATGACTTAACAAGTTGTCCATTTTTAAATTCAAGAAAGTGGCTGTTCGTGTATGACTGGTGAGCAGATCAGTGTCTAGCAAGGCTAGACTTCTCTTCTGTCCCTGGCAAGGCAGGTAGAAGTGTTGTTCGAAAGGATCCCACTGCAGTGAGGATGCAGGCAGGTGGGAAAAGAAGAGGAGGGATCATGGGGTGTGGTCTTTACCTGGAGAAATGGTGAGGAAGCAGCAGCAGTGCGCCAGGTTCCTACACCTCACGGTCTGTGCTCTGCCTGGCTGTGGGCTGGGCTGAGGGCAGCTTTCTGCTGGGGCGGCACGGCTGGAAGGAAGGAGCTCTGGCACCGGGCTGAAACACGGGCTGGTCCGCTCACTGCTTAATGAAGCTGTTGCTTGAGTTTCCTGCATCTGCCCTCCTGTCTTCAAGCCAAATTATTAGAAGATTAATGGCAGTGTGTTTATCTGAGGAGGACCAGTGCTTCATTGCACTCTGGCTGAGGACAGCGAAGCGTATCCTCAGCGGCTCCGAACAGCCAGATTTCCACTGTAGCCTGTGTAACGAAGGCGATTTACTTCACACAAGGATTGGCCTGGCAGTCCTAAGCCCTGTCTCAGAGCAAAAGCCTTGGATGAAGCACAGCTGGCCTCTTTGCCAAGGCCGCTCTCTCCCACTGTGCAGATGTGGCACCATAAGGAGGTCGCTGCAAGGTCGCAACATCGGGATTTGTGGGAGAGGTTTTAGCAATCGGCTTTTTCCCAGTGACATCTAATCTCTCAAGTTTGCAAAGGAAGAATTACACTGAATTGCAACGTAAGCAGAACCAAGGAAGGAAATACTTCAAAGGTTTCCTTCTTTATAACATCCTCCGTTACGGAGGGCTTTTATCCTGCAGCCATTGAGTCCTTTGTGTTTCCCAGTGCTGTTAAGGGGACAAACAGCCGCGGTGGCAAAATAGACAGTCAGTCCACCTCTGGTCATAAGCTTGTGCCCCATCCAGCAGCTACAGATCTGGCCGTGATGATTCACACATTCCTGGCTGGAACTTCTGGATTACTGCTCCCTTTGTAGCCCTTTTTTATTTAATTTTTGGAACACAGCTATATACCTTGGAAGAAAAATTGTTGGCTTCCTGTTGAACATGATCCAGTTCAAGATCTGCATGGACTTTGCTATGCCTGCTTGTAAGGGTTTCTTGCAGGCTTTGCCTGCCTCCGGCTGCCCCTGTCTGCACTAGAGCAGAGACAGAAGCAGCAGCCAGGGGCAGGCAGAGCCTGCAGGGGTTAGGGTAAAGTTATGGAGCTTTTAAGGACTGCAGGAGAGGCCATGTATTCCAGCTCCTTCCCAGCTGAATGCAAATTAGCTTCTTTGTTCCAGTTTTGCAGTCTCATACCCATATGCACATGCAGTTAGCTCAGATAATTAACATAGTTTAGAATTGCAGTAGTAAATAGAGCAGGAAAGGGCATTGGTGACAGAAAATTCAAGTCTTTTCTGACTGTTAGATAATTTCATGGGCATTTTTTGTGCAGTTGGAAGCATATTCAAATAGCAAAGTGAGTCCAAGTGCAAGGTCCTACACCTGGGTTGGGGCAATCCCCGATTTCAGTACATGACGGCGGATGATGTGATTGAGAGCTGCCCTGCAGAGAAGGACTTCGGGGTGCTGATTGATGAGAAGCTTGACATGAGCCGGCAGTGTGTGCTCGCAGCCCAGAAGGCCAGCCATATCCTGAGCTGCATCAAAAAAAGCATGGCCAGCAGAGCAAGGGAGGTGATTCCACCTCTCTGCTCCTCTCTTGTGAGACCTCACCTGGAGTACTGTTTCCCATTCTGGAATCCTCAATGTAAGAAGGATATGGAGTTTTTGGAACGGGTCCAGAGGAGGCTACAAAGATGATCCAAGGGCTGGAGCACCTTCCCTATGAGGACAGGCTGAGAGAATTGGGCTTGTTCAGCCTGGAGAGGAGAAGGCTCTGAGGAGATCTTATAGCGACCTTCCAGTACCTGAAAGGGGCTACAGGAACACTGGAGGGGGACTATTCATAAAGGCTTGCAGTGATAGGACGAGGGGGAATGGGTATAAACTGGAGAGGGGCAGATTTAGGCTTGATGTAAGGAAGTTTCTTCACTATGAGAGTGGGGAGACACTGGAACAGGTTGCCCAGGGAAGTTGTGGCTGCCCCATCCCTGGAGGTGTTCAAAGCCAGGTTGGATGGGGCCTTGGGCAACCTGATCTAGTGGGAGGTGTCCCTGCCCACGGCAAGGGGGTTGGAACTAGATGATCTTTGAGGTCCCTTCCAACCCAAACTATTCTATGATTCTATGAATTGGGGATGCAGCCTTATATGCTCAGCATTTCAAAAGCTGAAATAAAATGTGAGAAAAAGAGCATAATGACAAAATTATGCAAAGACTTAATTATTTAAAACTTTACTAGAAAGTAGTCCTTTTTATTATTTTAGTCTTTGAGAAAACTTAATTTCTCCATTTTCTCAGAGTTTATTTGGAGGTGGTCATACTGCCTAGCCAGGTACTTCTTAGAGAAGGCATCTAAATACATTAACGTGAATAGCCCATAGATTTTAAAGGAAATATTGTAAGGTGGCACATTTAATAGATGAAAATTAGTGTGAATACATAAAAAATGCAAATTTAAGACAGATCTAATCTTCATAGCTCAGACAGCAGCCCCTTTTGTCTCTCAAAAAAGGGATTAAAAACTCAGTGTTCATTTCAGGCTTGAAAGTGTTTTATGTAAAGATGGTTCTTTCTCAGAATTCAGAACTTTCGCTGGGCTTTTGATTTCCTTTCTCCAATTTTCTGTATCATTACTAATTACTCTTTTAAGTTTGTTGCCTCTGAAATTTTAATGTTGGAAACCTTTAAGAATAAGAATATTTGTTTTCTTAAGGCGTCCTTGTTTCATCCTACTCACTTATGAAGTTTAAGTGTTGACTGTTGCAGCAGGGATGCATTTAAAGACTTCTTTTTCTGTCAAATGCAGGTAGTTCTGCTGTAGTGCTGTGAGAATTAATCCTGCAGATGTGCTCCTGTATCCATGCTGAGTTTCCAGTGAAAGAGAATTCAGTCATGTTTGTTTCTCAGCATCAAGGTGGTTCAGCATGCAAATACTGGAGGAATTTTAAATAAATTGAAAACTGTGCAAAGCATAGTTTGATGATACAGTATTATCGTTTTCATAAGAAGTGATTGCACTTAATACGTACTCAGTAACAAGCAGCAGTTACCCTTCCAGTTTTCCTTAAGAGGAAAAAAGGAGATCCTGGCTTTCTCATCGCTCATTTTATTTGTATCAGGTTTGCACTTAAAAATAATTCAGTAGTATTGCATTTTATAACCAGGATGTAGAAGAACTCATTATAACAACTGCCTAGCTTAGTTATAAATAGAAATACTGCATGTTTGGGAGCCTGAACTGCTGAACCCCATAGGTAATCTCTTGTCAGAACATATTATCGTTCAAGTTATTGGTGGGCATGAATTAAAGATTTGTTACTGTCAGACTGAATACTGCTTAAAGACAGTACCTAGGGGACAGCCACGAACAAGGGCTGCTGTTCTTGGTATTGTTCACGTGGAAGTAACAAGGTTCCTAAACAAAGGCAGTCTGAAAGAGCTTGCGTAGTTGGAAGATGCTGATCGGTTGAAGGATTAATGAAAAGCATGTAACGTGCCCAATGAGGTCTAGATGAGATCATTTTTACTTTAGAGAACATTGAGGTAAGGTCTTGATAAGGATTAGTTGACTACTGAGATGGAGGGATGAAGCAAGGGAGAAGAGGGAGAGTAAAAAGGAAGGGTGCCAGGAGCAAGTGAAATGAAATATAGAAGGGAGGATATGGGAGCTGGTGAGAAGAAAAAGCCAAGTTAAATGGAAGAAGGACAGAATTAAAGGTACAGCCATATAGGTGCAATAAGGATTAGAGAGTCCCTGCTGCTTCAGTGTGCCCCTTTGACTGCCAAGTGTTTTCTGTTTGTTGTTTTTGTTTATCTTGTCTCTACTTCTTGGGAGTAATTTCCTTTTTCCCTTGATGGCTTGGGGTGAGATACATGCCATTGTGAAACCTGAGTAACATCCTCGGAGGTCAGTCTGGGCTGCTGCATTGAAGGGTGTGTTATGATGATGTCTGGACTTGGTGATGTTCCAGACACTTCTAACAGTTAACTTTTGGAGTCAAGATCAAATTTTGTCCAAAGTAAGAGATGTCTGCCATGAAGACCACTATTCTTTACCTTTTTTTTTTTTTTTAGTTTTTAATAAAAATGTAGCTGTCTTGAAAACAAGTTCAAAGAAGACTTCTGATAAGTATTTAAATATTTCCAGTAGTCCCAGTAGTAGTGTTATATTTAGATGGAAAATTAATAAATATATTTGTACTATTTTTTTCCTCTGGTCAGGTATTCTGTTTCTTTAATAATCTTGTAAAATATGAAAGGAATTATAACATTAATTTTACTAATTCTATGTTAACAGGCAAACTTTGGACCAGAAGTATGAAGGTTGCTTACAATATACTGCATAAATTAGGCACAAAACAAGAACCAATGGTACGACCTGGAGACAGGGTGAGTATATCTTGGTGATTTTGAATTGACATGCTGGCCAAGACAGAATGAGTTAAAGACTGATTATTCAAAAATTTTTAATTGCATAATAACTAACGTGACCTGGCACCTGCTGAGCAGTTTTTTGCAGTTAGTTTTTGAGATGGTAGAAACAAAAGAAGCATTGTGCAAGACAGAAGCAAGCAAAATAAGCACATTATGGCAGCCAGTTGAATAAGTAAATTACACTGATGGGCAACATGAAGAATATTTCCATTCCTGGTTCCTGACTGATGCAGCTATTGCTGGAGGCTGAATCTGTGTGAGTGGCTAAAGTCCATGGAGGGCAAGGGTTACAGAGGTAAAACCTGAAGTTGTTAAATGAAGACAAGTACATCCTGTGGTTTTGCTACTGACATACTTAGAAACCGATCCCTTCTTCTGTCAAGGCTGGCCAAGACTGCTACCCTTTCTCTCTGCCAGAGTGTGTACAGAAATTTCCACAGGTCCCATTCCAGGTTGGCTTTAAGCCATGGAATGGAGATTCCAGAACAAACTCATCAGAAAATTTTGGTCCTGCTTTAGTGCCTAAGAGTTGTGAGGGTGCAATTAAGTCTTCCTCCTGCAGGATCCACTAGCAGTTCTCAAACTAGTTCATTTGGTCATCTTGTGCCATACATGAGAAACACATCTGTTTGCAGTACAGATTTCTTCAAAAATGAGAGCATGCAGTAATGCTTCCCAAAAGAAAATAGAAAAAATAAAAGAAACCTGACACTCCTTCCTATGTTTCTTTTTGAAACAAATTATGAAGAATGTAATTATAGAATTTCTAGATCCTTAATCTAAATTGCTTCCTACAAAGGCATTCAGCCAGGAGTAGGATCTGAAGACACTCTTTTACTTCATATTAAAGTATGTCTCTAAGCAACAGCAGCAGAAACAAGTTGTTCAAGTGTACACATCTAAACAATCCAGCCAGAAAGCTCCCAAGGAGTAAAGTTCACATATGGGCAATGCACATCTCTCCCTGTCTGTTGTATGTTAACTGCCCATCTTCATATTGATTTACTGCAGCAGCCACTGGCATCTCCTAGCATTAAGAAGGGATTTGTGGATAATTCAACCTGAAAGCTGGAAGTTTAGCTTGTGCAGGACACATAAACAATAAATTGCTGCTCTTCTAAAATAAGTCCACCTCGATTACAGCAAAATAAATAGCTGAGTGCTGAAAGCATGTGCTTCACATTGCAAAAACATCTTGTCTAGCATCCCTGTGCAAAAGAAACATGGTCATTTGAAGCAACTTCATGTTGAAGATGAGGTGTTACTGTAGTTCCAGTGTTCTAAGCTGTTATTCTGTTTGTTACACTCCTGTTGTAATAGCATAAAAGCATTCTGACCTCTTTGAAGATGGCTTTTTATTCCAAGTAATGTATTTTGTGTGACAGCAGTTAAAGGTAGTTTTTAAACCCTAAATGAAATACAGACATATATTTCTGTGATTGTCTAAATGAGTGTATAATTGTTTCCTTATGTTAATACTACGTAAAATTCAGAAAGGCCTTTTCCCTTTAAAAGCATCTTCTAACAATACAATCTCTATTTTTCATGACTTTCATTCATTGTCTGATCCAAAAAATAGGTGAATATACCTGCCTGTGATTCCATGTTTCTGGTATTATTATGGTACACAACAAACCATATTTGCCTTTTATAGCAACTTCAGGAATTTAACCTTGTGTCACTCCAGACAGCTGCTTGGAAATTAAGCTTGCCCTCTGAGATATTTAGCAGATAACCAGATTCTCTTCTAGTAATACACACTCTGTGTTTTGTTTTCCTTCAGCCTTATCCTTTTTTTGCTTTTACAAACATTATTTATTTATTTGGTACAAGTCTGCTAGAGATTAATGGTTTTTGGAGGGGAAGTTAATGTCTTATTCCCACCGGACTTCAGTGAGACTTTTTTTCATGTCTGTCAGCTTCTTTGCAAAGATTCCCAGCCGAATCTTTGTTGCGTGTATGAAAACAAAGACCAACACAAACTCCAACAATCCTCAAAGTATCTTTTGCGATCTTTCAACATCCTTCAGATGTTTGCTGGGCTCAGTGAACTCTACCATCCCCTCAGTGGACATAGCAAAATCCCTTCCTTTCCATTTCCCTTGAGGCTATTTTGAGTATGTGCATGGAGAATACAGAAAGTAAGCTCTGAACAGTGATTTCCAGCAGTTGGATTGTTTCATGTGCAAATGAACAGATCAAGTAGCAGTGTACTTTCTCTGAATTTTCTCTAAAACGTTCTGAAGTTACGGGCTTCAGCTTAAAAGAAGAGAAATTTTGGACACACTTAGATGAGGTTGGATAGATTTCTTCTAGTTGGAAGAAATCAAGTTAATACCTATGGGAGGTAACTATCTTTGAAGCCACATGAAGTCACTGGAAACATTTTTAATCTCCAGTAACTGAACCTTGGAGTGTATCTGAAAACATGATGATTTTACTTCAAGGAACTGAAACACAGAACTCCTATGGATACTAAAGCAGTCAGAACTCAAGAGTTATTAGGTAGTTTCAGCAAATTTTAAGATGCTGTAATAATGCACTCTGATCCTGTGTGCAAGCCCTGAGGAATTAAGTTTGGAGTAATTTGCCATGCCTTTTGCATGCCACTTGAGTTGACTGTGCAAGATAGATACCAGCTGCATTACAGCTGTTTCAAGACTTGAGTTGAAAATGTGCATCCGTCTGAACCAAAACAAAAGTGTAGACAGGATCTCATCGCTACAGTCGTTCACTAGTAAGTGAGAGTAGTAGTCTCCCTGCTCAATCCTCAGTAAGACCCTACACTCTTGCCTCTCCTTCACTTTTGCCACTGGAGGATTAATACATTGTTTGCAGTGTCTGCAGAAGTAAACTGCACAGTTCAGCGCACTGGGGGAGGGTGGGCACCCAGTGAGCATAGAAGTGGTTTGTTACAATATTTGATCTTCTCTTGGCATTCTTTTATCTAAATAGTTCCCTAGGTCTAGCCCTAAAGCTGTGAAGTTAAATAAATCCAGGCCTAGGTTGGCATGCTACGTGACTAGCTCTGGATGGAACGTTTGCTTATCTAGATGTCAAGCTGTTTGTGTTCTCTAAGTACACAGAAACTTCTGCACTTGGACGAAAGTCCCATCCTAAGATTAAATTGTTACATGAGGCAAAACGTAGCGAGACAAAACATAATATGTTAATGATTGACACAATGGCATAATAAGTCTGGGTAATTTGAATTGGTCACAGATTCACTTTGCTTTAAGTAACTTCAAGCAAATTATTAAATTAGAATGTAAAATTCTATTAGTTCTATTTACTTGGCTATTTAGCATCTGTAAAGCAATCAGTAAATTGAGAACCAGAAGAAAGGTATTGCCAATGTAGGAAACAATGCAACATGGAAACATTTAACTTCACCATAAGTGAAAATGTTCACAGAAGGAATATCTATTGGAATGCATTCCTTCTGATTCTTCATTCATCTTTCTTTAGATATTCGAACAGTTATCATAGAAAAGTTTCAGTAATCATCTCTGTCCAAAAGGAAGCACGGGAATTCCAATTATTGTTATCTGAAACCTAGGCTAAAGCATTTTTAACATACAACTCTTTCTTTCAGGTAACACTCGTATTTCCTAACAATGATCCTGCTGCTTTCATGGTAGCATTTTATGGCTGCCTGCTTGCGGAAGTTGTCCCCGTCCCTATTGAAGTGCCACTTACAAGAAAGGTAAGGAACTGAACTTTTTTTTCTGTGCTGCATTTTAAACCTTATATCAGAACAAATCACAATTGAACATAGCTTTTAAGTGCAGTTTTATGGTTAACTAGCTCTTAATCTGAGGATACAAAGATAGTGCTGTGTGGTGAGTTATATATAGTTCCTTCTTTACTGTGATTGAAAATCTGAAGATATGCTTGCAATTCCAGCAAATGCAGGCCCATCTGGAAAAGAAGAGGAAAATTTTCCAAGAGAACAGCTTTGCCAGTTCTAGATGGATTATCTTTGTAGCAAGTGCTGATTTTCCACCTGTCCTTACAACCCAAGCTATGTTATAATGCCACTAGTGCTGTGTATGCTACTTCAAAGTGGTTATGGAAATGTCTTCTCCGTGTTTGTATGTATATGTGTATCCTGAAGCTTCTGTCACCACAATCATCTCTGCCAGGGGTGGCACTTGAATAAATTAGGTCTGGGAATTCTTGCCACAGAACCTACATTCATAGAGAAAGCTGACCATTGCTAATCAAAATCCTTTCACGTCCAGTGTTGTTTCAGAGATTCAACAAAGTGTCCTAGGCAAGTTTTGGTAGTCAGTGGTTCCAGCCAGAAAGAATGACTGGGGACAGTGAGGGGAGAGGGCTCAGTGGTGTAGATGAGCCACAACTGGGAAGATTACACTGTTGCTGCTAAACTTGCATTTTTTTCTGACGTTGTATGCCTTGAAGGCTGTAAACACAGCAAAAATTATTTATTTGTTTGTTTATTTATTACAAGTTCCTTTTGTTATATCCCCTTAATTTGACCATAGCTGGCCACAATGTCTGTTCTAAGGTTCTCCGAAATATCCCGTTATATAATCTCTTTCTTATTAGGTAGCACTAATAATGCTTTACTTTAATTATTTGGTCTGGAATTGACCACACAAAGTTTGTTCTTTAACCCTTACAAGCTCTCTTTCTTAAACTAAATTCATCTGGAAAATGTTGACTGAAGCTGTGAGGTGTTTCCAGGGAAAGGGCTGGGAAAATATATTGCTTTGCTCATATTCTCAATTTTTCAGTTGCTGAGGGCTTTTCTTTGAAATGCTCTGGTGTCACAGCACCCTGGAGCAGAAGCTCAAATCTTTGTTTTGTGGATGGGTACCCTGCCTTTCAAGTGAAATCCATGAAAACAAGTTTCTAAGCCTCGTAAAGTCTTTGCAGTTTGCGCATCTCACATAGCAATTTAACAGCTAAAAATATCTGGAGATTCCTTCCTAACTGAACATGTTTGAACCTTCCTCATCTCTGAGAATCTGAGTTGATCTCATCATTTTCCCATTATGTTTAGACACCCTGGCCAGCATCTTCTGATGTGCCCTTGCCGTGATAAAACCAAGAGCTGATAGGGAGAGGACAGCTGGTAGCTGGAGGAAAGGAGAGTTTGCTGAACTAGTGAAGGAGTAGGGAGAGATGGGGGAGAGAGTGGACCAGACAACAAAAGGCTGTGATCCAGCTGAGCAGATTTGAGAGTAGCGGAGCAGAAGGAAGGACACAGGGAGATGAGGGAAAGAGGAGACAGGAGGTGCTCCACCTTAACTGGCTAAGACTGCAGGAAGGTTGCAGGTGGGCTGGAAGAGCCATGCAAGGAGAGAGGCAGACTCAGCAGATGTGCCTGCTTTGGGGAATAGAGTTATGCTATTTATTTGTAAAATGGTGTATTTGAGAGCATGGAGAGCTGGAGATGACTATAGAATGATAATAACGATTTTAGTAGAAGTACAGCGCATTTGCATCAGGCTCTCACTGTGCTTTCACATGTGCATTCGATGCCTTAAGATAGTTTGACACAATTGCATAAAACAGCGCGTTATTTCAATGTAAAACAGATTTTAAACATTTGAACAAAAATTGCTGAGCAGACTGTGTACATTTTAAGGTCATTCTAACTGCTCACATGGATAATGGAACTATTAGAATGGACCCAGAGGAGTGCCTTGATGGTGACCAGAGAGCTGAAGCACCTCTGCTATGAGGACAGGCTGAGAGAGTTGGTGCTGTTCAGCCTGGAGAAGAGAAAGGTCCAGGGAGACTTTATAGTGGCCTTCTGGTACATGAAGGGGGCATAAAGAAAAGCTGGGGAGGGACTTTTCACAAAGGCATCTAGTATTAGGACTAGGTAGAATGACTTAAAATTGGAAGGGAGCAAGATAGAGATTAGACATTAGGAAGAAATTCTTCACAATGAGGGTGATGAGGCACTGAAAGAGGTTGCAGTTGTGGATGCCCCATCCCTGAAAGTGTTCAAGGCCAGACTGGATGGGGCATTTGGCAGCCTGGTCTTTTGGGAGATGTCCCTGCCCATGGCAGGAGGGTTGGAACTAGATGATCTTAAAGGTCCCTTCCAACCCAAACCATTCTGTGATAACCTGCTTCCATTCTAGAAAAAAAAAAAAATGCAACGTACCTTTGAAGGATACAAAATCTGATATGGCTTTCCCTGTTACTTTATTTTCCAAGGTTTAATGACATCTGACAGGTGTAAACTGGATGTATTTTGGACCATCTGATACCACATCCATACAGTAAACTGTAAAATCCAGCTGTCCAAGTAAATATTCTTTGTCAAATTAATAACTTACCCTAATTTGGCTTAACCTATTAGGTGTTTTATTTTTAAAAAATTGTGGATTTATATGGATATGTAAATATGCACATGTATATATAAATGTACACATGCATATATATGTATCTTTATGTAGAGGAATATCCACAGACTTAGACTGTTTAACTATTGCCAAGATCATTCCATAATGTTTAAATATCAAATTTGTGGAACAATAACAGAGATATCAGTGGTACAGTTAAAAGAGCAACATGATCTATGATCTATAAATAAAACTCTGCAATCTCCCAGCATATACTATTGCAAATATTTTTGCATTTGTTTATATGGAATGGGAACTGGAGTGGAAACAATGAGATGAAAATCATGTTCTGAGTAGTCCCAGAAGGAATACCTCTGCTTGGTCAAATGGCAGTGGATTGCTTCTGGCATGCATGGGAACATGTCATTTGTGTCATCACACAATGGCCTAGACTGTTCTTTTATGCTTTCCCATTATTTGTTCTCTTTTTTCCTACATGCTTCAGTACATTCTGGCAGTGAATGGTTTTTTGGTTTGCTTTTTGGAACACAGAGATATGAACTAACAAATAGGCTGACAATTATATTATAGGCTAATACAGATTTACAAAATAACAAGCTGACACAGGATGAGCAATTTCAGGGACTTATATTATGAACATGTTTTCAATAACGAAAATTTGTGTTGGCAGAATTCACACTCTTCTGCATTTTCATAAAGAGTAGTTTTTCTCAGCTCTGTGCAAATTGTTTGAGCTTGGCAGTTTAAAATTGAAAAGTAATGTTAGCAGCCGGATAGCCTTTTGGCTTACTGCGTGCTCTGCAGACATCTATACAGGTATGAAAGTAAAGGCTTTTGATTTCCCAGCCTGCAGACTTTGTGTGGGGATACTTTGTATCACGACTGTTTTGTTTTTTAGATCCCAGCAGTGTTTTTATTCTGGTTCATTACTAGGTAAGGGCCCAACTCTTCTTGCTGTTTTGTTCTGTGTCCCATCTTTACGTGGACAGAATGCCTAGTAGACATGGTCGTATTTTCCCCAAGGACTTCAGGAAACTTGTCTGAGATGGTATCTGGGATGGATTGACTGAGTACCCAGCAACCACACAGTGTTCTCCAGTTTAAATTTATTCCCAAAATGCTTCCTGGTGTTTAGCAAAGACCTAAGAATCAACATTCACATCAGCATAATTTGGGCTCTTTAGGCTTGGGAAATCAGATCTAAAATTAAAAACTGAAATCTCAGGCTTTTTTTAATGACATCAGAACTAACTCTTCATTCCAGAAGCAATGATGAGGGGTTCCACAGTCATTGTAGCAACAGAACATCATGTTTTGTTTCTTCTTTCCCTGCATTAGTACTGCTGAAATATCTATATCATGAACACTCTGACATTTTTTTTGTAAGTAATCCTCATCCCTTGAACTCTGGGCTATGTTCTTTCTGAATAATGTTTCTCTCTCCCAATATCTTTATGTTTCCCCAAAATTAGCAAAGGTCATGTATAACACAACATCTCTTCCATCAGAGCTGCCACTTTTGTTAATCTTCTCTGAAGCTGGAGTATTACAAATTGTTTCATTGTATGTGTGATATGATGTGAATTGCAAAATATATGTCACTGAATGTGCCTTCATAGTAGATGATACGGGATTTTTGACATATCAAGTTCTAATTCAAATAGCAATCTGTGGTTTCCCTTATGAAAAGATTTAAAATCATGTTTTTGATTTCTTTTTCTTTAGACATTTAGGTTAATGGTTTTTCGACTGAAAATTGTCATGGAAATTATTATTATTCTGCTCTAATACAACTAGGGGAGCTAATCTGTTTCAGTCTTAAAATAACATTTTTGTCCTCTGAGAACATTCATTCTTGTGCTCAGTCGCATGCTGTGAACATATGAACAAAGTGAACCCACGTAGATCTTTATGGCCTCCTTGTCATAGGCAGTGAGTATTTGTAGCAGAGCATGACATGAAAGCACATAAAAATCTATTTCTTAGTCAAAACACTATTTCCTAGCCTGTTAGATTTAATGTTATGGATACTTCCAACAGGCATTTCCATGCCCTTTCAGATGCTGGCTCTGACAGAGTGATTGGAAGAATGCACCTGTATGTTGTCATAGGATATCTGGATATACCCACTCCAGGACACTCGTGATTTTTTGAAGGATCATTCATACAGGAGTGCTTTTTATTAAGTCCTGAGAAGTTAGGTTATTAAAGCTTTAACAGCAGCTGGAGAGATTTGTCTCTTTAAAGACAGTGAAATTGTCCCAGTCTTGTATTCCGTTTGAAGACAGAACTATATTCCAAAGGAAGTACACCCCAACGCCTTTCCTACTTTTTCAGGGCCCGAGATAAAATGAGCTTTGTTTCCTCCCATCCTTAGTTATAATTGGGCTGAAGTGTGCTAGAAACACTGGAGCTCTATGTACTTTTGAACATCTTGTCACAATTCATCTCTTTCTCTATTTCTCAATTTAAAATATGCATTAAATGTTATGTATTTTCTTTTTGGTAACATAGTTTTCCAGTCCCTGCAAAGAACACTGGTGCACACCGCTGGACCCGTGTAAGCCCTCTGCCCATCCTACCCCTGTCCTGTGCCCTCCTCTTACGTTTCAGCATCTGGGCACTGAGCGGAGGTCTTTGCTGAGTTGGCCACAGTTAATCAGATCCTTTAAAGTCTACCTTTTTCTTTTCATGTGTTCAATTTTAGGAAATAATGGTTTCCTAGAGAGCATACCACATTTCATGCGGTGTCCTCTGCCAAAAATAACTGTTGTCATGCTTTCATTAAAACTTTTGCATGTTAAGACTGCTCGTAGTTACAGATTCCATTTCCAAATTATAAGTAGATACCAAAGCTCTGTCTAATGAGATGACTGATTTCTTCACCTTAGAGCTAGTTATGAAAATTTCACCTACTTTGTGTTTAATTTTTCTTTAAGCTTTTATTATTTGCGTTTTAAAAATGGGGACTTTCCTTGATTCCTTTTCACTTCTGGTTCAAAAGTGGTGGTGCTTGCCCTTTACATCTGATGGCTGCCCTATTTGTTCTTTACCAGCACATTTTTGTTAGCATAAGGGCGAATGAAGCTGAAATAAACGGCTAACAGAAAACAAGATTAGTTCAGTCTCCAATGCTTTGCCACGTAATTCTCATTTTGAAAGCTGTCTCGGATTTGCAAGTGAACAGGAGTAACCTTTATCAGGGCAACCTTTGCATAGTCTGCCTCTTCCTTCCTTCCTTATTAGATAAGGACATGCACTCTCACTCACAGAGAAAGGATCATAATTGTTTTCCTTCACACAGACACTCTCACAAAGCACTATAAAAATGACATTAACAGCATGCTGAAATGCAACCACACATGGGATTTTTTTATCTTGACAATGAATTATCACTCTCTGCAGCAGAAAAAAGACAATTTACCTCCAGGTACTGGTGAAAACCTTTAGGGAACCTTTAATAAAAGTCTTTAGAGAACTTTGAATGGTTACCTACAGCAGAGAGGATTTCTGGCTCGCTTCATCTGAAAGATTGATCTCTCTAGGTGTGTGCAGACATAGACTAAAGCTATGCAGACATCATTTTTCATACCTCAGCAAGTATTATGCCTTCAAGAAATGTAAAATGATAGTTCCAATGTTAGGAATTGGTCTCAAACCTCATGCTGCAATGCATCAGCTCTATCTTCTGCCTTCCACCTGCATTACGTGTCATTTCAAACTGTGAATTGTGGAGGATATGACAGTGAGCATCACTGGCAAATCTCTCCCTGTCTGCGGTTGGGACTGCATTGGTTGAGTTGTTTCACCTGGTCTCCACTGGCTCCCTAAGGTTTTTTTCTGCCCCCACAAAATTCAACAAAATAAAGTGTATGTGGCAAGTTGAGGGTTGCCAAAGTAGCAGATTAGCATAAACTACTAAAATAGCAAGTAACACTGTTGACAAAACAGTGAGTCCCAAAAATTTATTCCCATTAAGGGGCAGGAGAGTCGTTTTATTTAAGGTGGAGGAAGGATATTTTTCTTCAGCAGCAGATGATTTGGTTTCTTTTTTTTTCTACTTACAAAGCAGTTTTCTGCATGGCACACATTCTTTTTACATTACTCAAATGTGGTGCAAATAGCTTGTCTCTGAAAACTGAAAAAATCAATACCTTTAAAAGTCAGTAGCCTTTTCCCTGGCCCACATGGAAGCTTTGACTGCTTCACACAAATGACTGCATTTTCAACTCAAACTTTATTTTTGAAGCTTACAGGTTTTACCCAAGGTCCTCACTGCTCTGGGCCTGTCATGCTAAGGTATAAGGAACAGCAAAGTTGTTTATGTGCTTGAGTGTAGGTAAGGTTGTGATGTGTCCGTGGGATGTATAGGGGCTTTCAGCTTGAGATGATTTCAGATCTTCCACCTACTGGCTGTCAGTCCAACACCGTTTGAGTAGTTAGAAACAATTGCTTGTGTGGGGCAGCAGGTAGCACAAGGCACCTGCATGGGGCAAGAGGTGTCAACTCCTTCTTCATGTCTCCGCTATCTGCTGTACCTTTTGCTTCTAAGTCAGGATGAAGCCACCAGAAGCAGGCAGAAAGTGATGATAACTAGTTAGGAGGTGTGAGACTGAGACTGAAAGTGGCAATGATGGACACAGACTAGCAGACTGCCAGAAAGCTTCCTTGTGTTTGTAAGATCCTCAGCCGGAGCTTCTATCACCTTGGGAACAGTGTCTATCACGATACCACTACTTTGACATCTTGATTTGCTTTTTTTCTTGCAAGGCAGGATTTATTGTGGGCACAAAGGGCATGGCATAGGATTTGAAAGTCTGTAAAACACAGGATATTGTGCATGCATGGTGAAATTCTTCAAATCTCCTGTGGTAGTGTTGTGTCACGTAATTGTTTAACCATGTTATCCTTTTAAATAAAAGAATCAACGATACAGAATAGAATGGGGTGAAGTTTTTAATGCTATTTAAGATGGGATTTTCCTGATGTAAAACAGTCTGTTATTAGGAGCTCTGCTGTGTGAGTAGGTTGTATTGAGTAATATAAACATTATTCTCTCTGCTTGTGTGTGAACTACTATAAATGAATGATTAGTATTTATGTGGACATGCACTATACCAGCTGATATGGCACTAAATGGAAGCATAGCCCTTCTTTCTTGTGATGTCTAAAAAACACAAACTGTTGATACAAGTTTCCTTTTCCTGTTTTGTTTTGCTATGAGAAGAGCTTGACAGATCGTTTCTTAATTGATGAATCCCCGAGGGCCATGATATGCTGATGCTCTGGAGTTGTTTATGTATGTTAGATTTCTTAATGGAATTTACTGTGCTAGTTTCTGCTTTTAAAGACTGGTATTAAATGGAATTTGATTGCTTGAGAAATTGGTAGTTTCTTGGTATAGTAGTGAAGCAGTTTCTTAGCAGTCTATTACAGGGCATACTGTTACAATAACATTTTAATTTTAATTTAAAATTGAGAGTCATGCAGTTGCTGCATTGTTACGAAATTTATATACAACTTGTTTTTAATTAGTAGTTAGAAATTCATACACAAACATACATTAGTAATCATTTTTTAGATTTAATTTAGTGGGAAATTTTGGGTAATTTTGGGTAGCATGGATCTGATTAAGAAAGAGGAAACTGATGGCCACCCTTTATACCAGATAGAGTAGCAGGTCTTAGAGACTATGTCTTGCCCAGGGAGTGATGTTCTCCATGGAGCACTCCAGCCCTCATCTTCCTTCCATTCCTTCTGAGAAGGAAGGAGAGCCATCTCTCACTGAGTAGATTCTAAGAGTGGAGATGCCAAGCTTCATCCTAATGTGGAGCCAGGATCCAGTTTGGCCTAATGTGAAACCAAGATCCACTTGTCCTAAGGATCTGCAAGATGTCCAGATGGACTGGACAACACAAAGAGTCTGTGAAGACAGTAATGCTTCACAAAGCCCTTTTTGTCCTGGAAGGCCCCTGGTGCAGGTACAGTGGGGTCAACAACATGCTCCTTAAAATGTTATTGATGGATACACCAGTATTATTCTCTGTTGTTCAAAGGCTACACTCCCTGTCTCTTTTTTTTTTTTTTTCCTATTGGAAAAGGTGATGCACAAGCTTAATTTTACCTTCCTGAAAAAGTACCTTGTCAGTTTTTCCTAGATTTAATGCATTCCGGTTATAGCAAGCAAAAGCAAAAGCCAGTTCTGGATAGGAGTTGCATAGCATAGTTTTGACAGATTAGTTTATTGTCCCATGTTGTTTGCTCAGCTATCAAAGTTCCAATAATTGGTGCCATATACATATTTTGAAGGGGTATGGAAAAAAGTGAGTGTTTCTTTTTACTCTGATCTGATTACTTCCTCATTTTAGATGGCGCTCTGCTACATAAAAATTGCATTAAAATTTAGGCAGATAGGCTTTGGGGCTTTCTTTCCATCATATAGTTTTGCTTCAAATAAATAAATAGATTAAGACAATTGTTCTGTATTTCTGGTTTCTTGCATGGTTAAGTATGCTTTAGGGTTGACTTGAAAGATATTTCAGTTTGATCTCTTAAGACTCTGTAGTCTGTTTTCTGTGGAATCATTCTGTGAATAAAGGGTTAATACTTCTATGTGGATTTGCATATGGAGCTTTGCTCTGTTGAAGAGCCTTGTGGGTAGACATAAAGTTCATGAAAAAATCATGACAAAACACTATACATAAAGCAGAAATAATGCTGTAGGAGCATAGCACCTCTTAAAGGACAGCTATGGCCTACCCTTGAAAATCGTTACATGACTTTTTAGCCTCACTGCCTACATCCCCTTGATGAAAGTAAAATGTAATGTACTTTCTCTAATGGGCACTTGACTATCTGCAGCGCTCCTTAAATGTGTCTATAACTACTCAATGAAATGGTTATTGATAAATCAGGTTAGATCAGCATATACAGGGATGTCAACGCTGAATGCCCATCATAACATCTTAAGGATTGAAAGCTTTCTCCAAGTGGAAGCATCTACAGTTTGTAATATTTCCTAGAACTATTACAGAATCACAAAATGATTGAGGTTGGCAGAGACCTCTGAAGGTCCTGTGGTCCAGCTACCCTGCTCAAGCAGGGCCACCTAGAGCTGGCTGCCCAGGGCTAAGTCCAAGTTGCTTTTGAATATCTCCAAGGATGGAGAGTCCACAGCCTCTATGGGTAACCTGCGCTGGTCACCCTCACAGTAAAAAAGCATTTCCTGATGTTCAAAGAGAACATCCTCTGTTTCAGTGTGTTGTTGCCTCTGGTCCTGTCAGCTGGGCACCACTGGAAAGAGCCTGGGTCAGTGTTCTTTACACTCTCCCTTCAGATCTTTGTGCGCATTGATGAGATCCACACTTAGCCTTCTCTTCTTGAGGCTGAGCAGTCCCAGTTCTCTGTCTTTCCTCATAGGAGACATGCTCCGGTCCCTTAATTATCATAGTGGCCTTTCGCTGGATGCTCTCCAGTAGCTCCATGTCTTGTACTTGGAAGCCTGGAACTGGACCCAGCGCTTGAGATGTACTTCAGTAGGGCTGAGTAGAGAGGAAGGATTCCTGCCCCCCATCAATTTGCTGACAGTAGTTTGCGTAACACAGCCCAGGACACCATTTGACTTCTTTATACAAGAGCACATTGCTGGTTCACATTCCACTTCTTGTCCACCAGGACCCCTGGATCCCTTACTACAAAGCTGCTTTCCAGCCAGTCAGCTTCCAGTCTGTGCTGGTGTAAGGGCTTGCTCGTCCTTCTCAGGTGCAGGACTTGACATTTGCCTTTGCTGAATTTTGTGAGGTTCCTGTCAGTCCAGTTCTCCAGAGGTCCCTCCGGATGGCACTGCCCTCTGGTGTATCAGCCACTCTTTCCAGTTCCTCTTTGTCGTTTCTGAAGAAATTTGAGAGCAGTAGCCATTTGATGACTTCAGTTCTCTTTATTATTTATGTTGTTACAGACAAGAGGTTGAGTAATTCCTTTGTCAATCTACAAATGAGTCTTGCTAATCAACTAAGATGCTTAAGGGAAAGAGACTCTTTTCCTCTCAATATAATGTGTCAGAGGACAGTAATATTTTCACTTCTAATCAATTCTGTGTGCTGCTCTTAGGATGCAGGAAGTCAACAAATAGGCTTTTTGCTTGGAAGCTGTGGAGTTACTGTGGCCTTGACTAGTGACGCATGCCATAAAGGACTGCCTAAGAGCCCCACAGGGGAGATACCACAGTTTAAAGGTAGGCTAACCCTTGCTTGTCACGCCTGTCATAGGTCATTTACTATAATAAGTCACTGCACTTATTTGGTTGTAGTGGGTGAGGATCAGGTTCGTGATGAAGCGCTTGCCACAGGAGCAGCCACGGCTGCTGGGACATGATTGCCCCGGCTATGTCACAGGCTGGCAGAGATTGCAGCTCCTGCCTTATGGCTGCTGAGCAGTACAAGTGCTCCTGATCTGGTTCTTTGCTGGCTCATCTGGGCTGCCGAGAGCGTTTGTGGCCACAAGCGAAATTAAACCAACAGACTTAGGACTCTCACAGGCAAGAAGCATTTGTACAATTCAGTCCTATAGCTTATGTGGTAGGGACAGTAACCTCTGAAAAGTGAATGGTAATAGACTATTTGGGTCAATAACAGCTTAAACTGCCTATCCAGTTCTTCAGGGTTTGTCTGAGAAGGCCACAATAGCCATGTTAAGAAAGCAGTTCTAGAAAATCTTATTTCTCATGCTATGCTGAGGTTTAAAAGAAACAGTGTTTAGGTAATGGTGACGCAGGCATTTGGGGAAAAAGGCTCTGGCAGAGAAGAGTTCTGTCTTGTCTCATCTGACAGAAACGCAACAAAAGCTGACTTTTCTTTGTACCTCAGGCTGGCCAAAGCTGTTGTGGTTTGTCACAGAGTCTAAACACCTCTCCAAGCCGCCTCGTGACTGGTTCCCACACATCAAGGATGCAAACAATGACACAGCGTACATTGAGGTGAGTTAATGAAGATGCATCTTCTCCTCAAAGTATTGCATATGACACTTCTGGATTGGGTAAACGTTATTCATTCACTAGTCACAGAAGTAAAGAACATTTTGTTTTAGCTTGTTAATAACTAATATTTTCTCATAAGTTACATGTATATTGGTTTCAGAAAAGTTAATGAAATGTTAAATTACCTTTTGTGGTTTTGAACATTAATGTTTTTATGTCATCTGTGTGACTGCCACCACTTTATATTAAACTTGCCTTGACCAAACTTGGTCTCATTCACAGTGTGGGCTTATCCACTAATCTTGAGATGGATAGATGGCAGATTTCACAGTGAAGCTTCTCATATCACAACATTCAGAACCTTTTGAAAAGAAGGATCATCTTGTTCCAGTACTTGCCTGTCACTTACTCCTTTGTGAGTCACACTCCCCTCAAAAGACCAGCATCAAGAAGGGAAAACTAGCAATGCTGTGAAGTTTAGTTTTTCTCTTTTTTTTATTCGATTCTTTTTTCCCACTTCTGCATAGATTCAATGCCTCAAATTCATTTGTGTTCGTATTGAATTTAAATGATTTTTCAAAGGGTATATGTTCAAGTGAGTAGAGCAAAGGTATTTCTATCTTCACGCAGTCAGAACACTGGGCTAGAGAAGCAGAGGTGCCTCCATTTTCCATCTTGCTGATAATTTTAATCATGGAAAAAGATAAATGTTTAATTTACTTTAATTGCCTCTGATGGTTTTCAGACTCTTGCATAAAGTTGCAAAGATTACTGCAATCATCAGCAATGATCTACCACCTTTTTTTTAATGCTGCTTCCTCATGAATGTCTCATGTTTTTATGATCAAAGAGCTTGTGTCTTTCAGACTGTATACATATGAAGTATTATAAAAGCACCCAGCAAGGATTCCACAGTCAGCTCTTATTCCATGCCTTATAAGACATAGAAGGGAGAAGCTCAGGTGTATTAGTTGGCCTATGAAATCTAACATGTGAACATTGAGCAAACTGAACTAGGTTATTTTCTGCTAAATCTAGCCAGTCCTTTAGCCATTCACAACATCCGAATTGTTAGAATTATTTTTCCATAATGCGTGTATTCAAACAGCAGATTGATTTCTGATATCAAGCTTGGGAAGCTTCAGTCAGAAAGAGAAAGCCTATCTGAAAAAAAGTGTCTTTTAATAAAAAGATGCCTCCCACACTGCTTGATACTGCTGCCTTCTTAAAATAGATTCATTAGATCTGTCCATCATTCACCTGTTTCATAGGAAACACTTTAAACATAGCTATTAAATAATGGAAATAGGGCAGCTATTACACATTGACTTTCCCTGCGTATTTATTTCTAGTACAAAACGTGTAAAGATGGAAGTGTGCTTGGGGTGACTGTGACAAGGATTGCACTGCTGACGCACTGCCAAGCTCTGACCCAGGCATGTGGATACACAGAAGGTATGAAGTACACTTCCTTTGCTTCATCCTTAAAATCAAGTGTGAATTGTAATTTTTTCTCACCAGGCTTCTGTCTTATGTTTTACACAGATCTGTGTCAAAGGCTTCTTGATTTAAAAACACAAGGTTTTTTTCTTCATTTGTTTTAGAAAATATATACACATTTAAAATATCTTTGTGAGAGGTACAAATAATGTCCTAGCCAATATAAATTCCACCGTGGAGATTTACTGTGAAAGCACTGAGGTCATCAGTCATGTTATACTGAAGCTTCCTTCCTTGGAGTGGGTTTGCCTTGGGCCAGTACCATGTTCTAAAAAATAAACTCTATTTTGTTTTTGTTGGACAGCTGAAACTATTGTGAATGTATTAGATTTCAAGAAGGATGTTGGTTTATGGCATGGGATTCTTACAGTAAGTATGTTTTTTTTATTTTCTGTGAGTATTTGAAAATAAACTTACCTAATATGCTTATTACTATGACAAACTGGGATGTCCTACAGTTTGTTCTCATACAGTTTTTTTCTGCTTTGAAAGCTAAAAATATGTGACTTAAACCCATGATCCTCTGCTAGTGCACTAACCCATAACGAACGCAGTAAAGATACCAGTGTGTTTTTATGTATCATGGAAAGTATTCTGACCCTTTTCTTACCATGTTATTCTGATCTTATTGATGCATGATTTTGAGATCAGACTTTATAGCAGAATCAATTAAATTAGTACTTGCCTCTGTAAGGATATGATCCAATGGCATAGCCATATTGCTACCAACTAGCTTCTCTATCAAAATTCCCACCAACAGATGGTTTTTCTAACGTTAAAGCCTTTAATTACAGCATTCTAATGCTTTAAATTGCATAAATTGTCTACTTGCTGATTGAATATCTTCCTCAATTGACATGGGAGGAAACTGACCTGTTCTTAAGGACAGCGTCTGCTTGCTGCACTCAGTGACTTCACTGGCCATTTTAAGAACAAGTATCAGGTTTTGAAGGGTCAGTGTTTGGGAGTCCTAGGATGTACAGATCTTTCATACTGTGATTCCCAAGGACCCAGTACACTACTCCAATGCAGTGTTAAGCTGTTCTTAATATCAAAGGGCAGTAATAACACTTCTGAGCAGAAATGATGTTAGGCCTAATGCTCATTAGTATCTCCCTCAGAGTGGGAGATCAGTTTTGGATCTGTCATTGGCTTCACTCAGCTGCTTTTTCTAAACTTCCTGCAACTTTTCATTACCTTGTTGAAAATACCGGAATTAGCCCACCTGGAGAAGGACTAAAACCACCATAATGTATTTTCTGTTAAAATAATCTCTGCTTCATCTGAGACTCCACTTTCTTTACTGTCTTTTAAATAATTTGTGCCCCACTACCATTAGTAGTTTTTCCATCTTCGGAGAAGTGGATTTCCTTAGGCAGATATGTTGCAGTTACTTGTCCTTTTAAGTAGAGAGTCTTCATATATACTGAATTTTAGCAGGCTTAGGGACAATATAAACCTATGTAGCAAACATGCAGACATTCTCCGATGTTTTTTTAATTTTTTTCTGTTTGAAGTGAATTGCTTAGAGTATAAATAGAAGGAAGATATTACCTTTTTTGAGTACTCCTTCAATGTTATGATCTGATTAATCTTAATCCTTAAATAAGGCATTAGAAAATGAGGGTCTTTTTCATCTTAATGTAGATATTGCCAGCATTGACAATAGAACAAGTATAGAGTTATTTGCAAAAATGTCCCTGCCCATAACACAATATTAATAATTGCCACGATTGTTGTATAAAACCCATCTATCTTATTTGATTTCAGAGTGTCATGAACATGATGCATGTTATAAGTATTCCATATTCCTTAATGAAAGTGAATCCACTGTCATGGATACAAAAAGTCTGTCAATACAAAGGTAAGGAACAAGAAGTAGTCTTGATAGTCAGAATATAGTAGTATAAATTGATATACAGCTGTATAGCTTTTAAATGGTGTATTAGTAATCTTCCCATTCTTATTGCAGCAAAAGTTGCCTGTGTGAAATCCAGAGACATGCACTGGGCATTGGTGGCACATCGAGATCAGAGGGACATCAACCTTTCCTCACTGCGGATGCTAATAGTGGCTGATGGTGCAAACCCATGTAAGTTATGCTTCTGCATTCCTAATAGAGAATAGGAAGTATTTTATGTCTTGCATTTTAAGTTTCATATTTCAGTCATCTTAGCTAAAATCATTAATGAAGTGTAGGGTTTGTCTGCTGCAAACTATATGATCTTTATGGAAACAGGAATTAATTCTGGATTTTTTCAAAATATATTTTTCTTTAGCTAATCCTGAAGCAAACTTGATATTCCACATAATGTAAGTTGCGGTAAATCCAGTTTTGTTTATTTGTTAAATCCAGTGATGTATAAAGACTGAAGTAGATAACCTTAAGCTATACAAAGGATCAGAATGTTTCTTCTGAATTATGGAACTCACATGCAGAAGTAACTGAGATTTTTAGGGAAATACGCTGCTCTAGAGAACCACATCTGGATCATTTAATGACCACTAATAGCATGAACTGTTTCTCTATATTGTTTAAGATATCTCTGTATAGGTGTTCTGCCTGTTTGTAGTAGTTTGTTTTGAATTTCTAAATTAAATCTTTAATTTGCTTCATCTTATAAAAGAAAACTCTACTGAAATTCATTATCATAAATCTAGCAGTAATAACTTTTCGGCGTAAGTATAGTGCAAAGACTTTATGCTCTTTTTTCTCCGTATGCATGCACAACTGTATATACATAGTTGTAGAAGCTATGACTTCTTTTCCAGTGGACATGAGGACTTTTTTTCTTTTCCTAAAATGACTATATATTCAATAGTAAGTTTGCTGTTTGAATAGCGTTACTTCAGAAAACAGATTATTTTTCTCCTCTGATTTTTTTTTTCCTTTACCCTAGGGTCTATTTCTTCCTGTGATGCATTTCTCAATGTCTTCCAAAGTAAAGGTCTGAGACAGGAAGTCATTTGTCCCTGTGCTAGTTCACCAGAAGCACTCACTGTGGCTATTAGAAGGTACTGTGTTACACCAGTGTAAAAAGACTCACTGTAAAATATAAGCAGTAATTTGAAAATAAATGAAAAATTTATTCAAGGATTAATCTGCATACTTAACTTCTGCATGACAATTTTAATTTTCATTTTGTTTATGTCCAAAGAAGACATACCAGAATAATTTATAGAGTAATAATTTAACTTCAGGGTGCTTTATAATCCCCTTTCTGTAATTTTATCTGATTTTAAATGAAATAGACTGACATGCAGAAGCTAATGCTGCAAAAAGATGTGGGAAAATGCCACCGTAAGCTTAAAATTAATTACAATGTGGGAATTTAGGGTGGAATAGGTATCAAGGAATATCATGATTTAAAGTAGCCTGTTTAAAGAGAATTATGACATTCTGCAGGTTGTTTTTGGCTGACTGGCACTTTTTAACCATTCATAAACTCTCAGTGATCTGGAAATGCTCTTTGAGTCTGAGGAGTTTGTGCCTAGGAATAAAATTGATAAATTCTAATTCAGTATGCAGCAGCCACCTGTTATGAGTGTTGTAGCACGCAGTAAATGGCGTAACTGTTGTCTGTTTTGGCAGAGTTTTCCTAAAGTTGTACTGAGAACAGTAAGCACTTTGTTTTTAAGTTCAGGTTTCTGCAGTTGTTTGTAATTGTTTCATGTGTTAAAACATGCAATATAAAAGTGTAATGCACTGTAATAGCATTAGTAAAAGAATTCTTGCCACGAAGCTTAAAATACACTGTCCAAGTGAAATTTAACTAGATTTTCAATTAGCTTTCCAATGAAATATCAGAGGAAGAAATGTCATGAGGCCAAGCGTGGTTGACTTTCAACCACCTACTTATTAGCTTAAAACATCTGAAAGCCATCCATCAAGCACTTTTCCTGGCCAGGTTAGTTTTATTTCTGTGAACTAGACAATCTCACAGAGCCCTTCATTCAGCTCCACCAGCCTATTCTCAGCTTTATACCAAGGAATACATTGTTTTCTCCTTGTGATGGGCTTCCCTGTCATAGGCTGTGAAGACTTTTGCTCCCGTGGAATGAGCTCTTGTAGGTTCAAAGAGGAGGTGGATGGGGAGCAGACATTTCTTGTTCTGAGCATTGATTAACGAGAGAGCATTTTCATTTCCTGTGTGAGCCCTGGAAAATCTGCCCCATATCACAGGTTAAGAAGTGGGAGAATTCACTGTATCTCAATGTGCAATGGATGGTGTGCCCTTTCTAGACTTAAACTCTGTGCTTGTAGCTATCTGAAGCACTAGAGATTAATTTTCAAATTAACTAGCATTGAGAGCTTACATAAAAAAAAATTATTAGCACATAAAATAGTGGATAATTCAAAAAAAAGGCATTTTTATCTTCAATGCCTCACTTTGTAATTACAGAGCAGTTCTTATTATAGTGAATGTTACTGAACACGTATCTCCTTTTTTTGAAGTCTGTTTAATGGTAGGATAATACCATCTGAACTTCACTTTAGTTTTTTTCATTTTATTCAAGCCATCTCTGCTGACAGTAAAGTCATTATCATACATGTTCCAAAGAGTTACAGCTGCAGTATGCATTAAAATGACTTCCTGCAGAGCACAGATCCAGAGAGCTCCCTGTTAATGCTCCGACTCTTTCAAAATCTCCACTGTATTTTTACCGATCTTCCTACAAGGAAGAGTAACAAACCCAGTTCAGTTGAAATACCCTTATAGTTTAGAAAAAGACAGTCAGTAATAGACTAATAGGTATTCTAGCCTTAGAGCTGAATCATTAAACCTAATATTTAAAGGAATGTGTCATTCAAATAATTCTTTTTGGTATTCCCATTTGGTTTATTGCATGTTAGTCTGAAACCACTTGCTTAAGGAGTGCTGAAGTTTGGGAACAGATCTTTTCTCATTTAAATAACTGACAAAAATAGTAGTAGAATAGATTTGTAGTAATAACCACTCAAAATGCTCTACAGCTACTCAATATGAGCAAATCAGCTTTGAAGTAGGTGCCCATTGTCCCGCTTTCATGGTTAAGTAAACTAAAGGAGTAGGTTTGTCTGGTGGTTTAAGCTAAATTTACTTAGCATACGAAGTAGGTGGTAATATATCTTTGTTTAGTTGCTCCTACCTTAGCCAAAGGATTTATCTTTGTCTAGCAAGGAATCTTACATAATTCCAAATCCATTATTAGACATGAATGTGTAAAGAAAATTTAAAAATGCTTACTTTAAAATAAATTGTAAATACATTGTAATAGGATTATTTATATCTCATCTTCCTTCCAAGTGATTTCCCTCCTTCTCCTTGGCAGAGATGCTTGCTTTAGGGTTGTTCCCATGTGGATATCATGCACAGGACAAAATAGGATACCATATATTGCAGGATTCTTGCTGACAATTTACTTTCTAAAAGGATGCATAGGTGTACGGTACTTAGCTCCCTACTTCGCTCCTCCATCCTGGTCCTCTGACTACATTCCCTTTTGGTGTCAGATAGCTAGTTGCCTGCTAGGAAGTTCAATGACAGTTAACTGGTGTCTCATTCAAGGATCCACCTGAGACTACCAGGATACCAGAAGTACTCTGCAGCTCTGAAATGCTTGTCCTGTGGAACCCAGGTCCTTGGCATGAACATTTTCCTTCTGCACACCTGCTTCCATTGTGTGGCACTTCTTGCTAGCCCAGGCAAAGCTGTTTTCTCAACCGAGGCCACAGCAAGTGTAGCTCTACTGACAAGTCACTGAAGTTGATCCTAGCCAGCCTCATGCTTCTAGCTTCGCTCGTTTGCACCCCCATTCCTACACAACCAGAGTCTTTCAAAGCCGCACCCACTCTTCTTTTTAGTGGTCTTTAGATATGATAAGTAATGCAACATAATGTATATGGTGAAACCCCAGATGTCTCTACTCCTAGCAGATTGTGAGCAGCTGTGTGTGCCTGCAGAAGACCTTTCTCATGAGCAGTGAAATGTGTGCTTTGAGAAGCAAGAGTGATAGAAAGTTGATCAATAATGTCACTGACAGTTCCTTTTACATGACGGGAATGTTATTTATCACAGTTGCTTGTTTACTAGCACCATTTGTTATGCTCTACTGCGTTTTCAAGCATGCCCACATCCTTCTTTGTTGACTATGTCACTTGAGAAATATGCCGCATAAAACCTATTAATTGAAATTTATAGTGCCGATCACTGCAAGGTCTTACATGAGCATGGTGATCTAAGGCCCATCTAGTATTTCAATCACAATAGAGGAGAAATATCATATTAAAGGACATTAGCTGTTAAAAATAGTTGTGTTATGATGGACTATTTAGGAAAACTGCAGAATCTTGAACTAAATATTGGCTGGTTTATCCATCTTGAAATTAGCTAGAGTCTGGCTGCTCTACATGGATGCATTATCCACACTCAAATCAGCATCAGGTTAGCATTTTGCCCCCTTCCTGGAGGTGTTCAAGGCCAGCATGGATGGGGCATTAAGCAGCCTGGTCTAGTGGGAGGTGCCCCTGCCCCTGGCAGAGGGGTTAGAACTAGGTGATCTTTAAGTTCCTTTCCAACCCAAACCATTCTATGATTGTATGAATTTAGAATGCAGGGCAGTATAAGAATCTTTCCAGACATATTCCCCTCACTTAATAGCTTGCATATGTCAACGTTCATTTGCTCAAGCCACACTTTATGTACATATAATGGTAACCACTGGTACAGCTGGTGGTTTTATATTGAAACAAGTTGACAGCTTATGCTGATGCTTTGGAATTGTACAGTGTCTCAGCAGTGAATCTGAGCCAAGTGAGGTGTTACAGAGAGACTGCATCCACACCATTTTGACCATGACTGGTGAAGGTGTAATTTGTTTTAGTTTTCTGTGGTAAATTAGAATAGGAAGAATTCTATTATATACATTAAAATACGTAAAGTCCATGCAACTCTTACAGCACTTTGCTGTGAATCTATTACAATCAATTTATTCTGTTTAGTAATTTTAAATGCTTAAGGATTGGGAAGTCATAACTGTGATTTAAACACAGCATACTTGTATTCTAATCTTGGCTTTGATACCAGTATGCTAGATTTAAGCCTTTAGTCTGGCAGGTGAGTTTGGTTTCCTTCTAGATTTTCTCCAAGTAGGTAACCTGTAGTGAGTTTATCAAGTCATTTACTGATCAGTTCTGAATATTTAGATTGCATTTACCTCCACATCATCTGTACTGCCTTTCAGTGTTTTTAAAACAAGACAAAAGTTCTTTACTTGGGTAATCAATCAATCTTTATAAACCCATCTGAAAATAAATACAGGCAGTTTGAGGTAAATGTTAGGTGTTACTTTCATCTCTGCAGCCTCAAATATGTGGGGGCTACTGAATGGGAGAGTTGACAGACATAATTACTCAGAAATGACTGAAAAACAGGATTCTGTCAGGTCTACTAAGGGAAAAAAAGAGGTGAAATTTTAAACTCCCAAATAGAGGAGTATTTGCAATACTAGTCTACTGAGAATAAGTAAATGCTTACGTCTTCCTGATGGTGCACTGCTGTTATAACCTGTGGTTGCAGGCCAACAGATGACAGCAATCAGCCACCAGGAAGAGGAGTTCTGTCCATGCATGGTCTCACTTATGGAGTGATTCGAGTGGACTCTGAAGAAAAGCTTTCCGTTCTGACTGTCCAGGACGTTGGATTAGTGATGCCAGGAGGTAAGGAACTTTCTTTGAAACTTACTATGATTCATCAACTTAAGTAGTTAGCTGTAGAAAGTCATAGGTGGGCATACTTTGCTGCCAGACTACCAGCTTTGGGATTAGAGCATGCGTGCTTGAAAATGTTATAGTCCAAAAGCATTACCTTCTAAAACTATATGGTTTGGAAACCCTGAGATTTCTTCTCTCTGTTTACCTCAGTGGCTGTCTCTGCTCACATTAGCAGCATGTTTTAAACAGCCTGCCACCACTTCAGAACGTCCATTCCTTAACTGCGAAACACTGATAGACAAAATAGGAAAGTTGGAGTACAGTGCCTGGAGGCTATAAATATCCACAATTCTGACCCAGATGAGACTCAGTAGCGAACATTTTCATAACCAATGTTAAGGATCAACAAAATTGCTATCTGAAGCCTTGCAGAATGTTTTTCCAAAGATCTTGTGCTGTCACCCAGTTATTAGAAAGAGGAGGTATGACTGAACAGTTCATGTTGATAAATTCAAATTGAAGCCAGAACTTCTAAAGATAAGATTTTTCATAAGAGCTAGATTTGAAATGAGATGTTTTAGGGACTAAAAAAGGGTGATACTGTAGTTTTTCATAAGCAAATGTCTGGTATACATCAAATGAATAAAATATATTGACACATCTTGCAAAATTTCAGTTGAACAACTTAAAATAAAGGAAGATAACATTATTTGCTGTCTAATAGTTTTCATGTAAGATATTACTATAGATGTGCCATCTTGCCCTTCATACTACATTCTGACAGTTTTAATAAAAGTACACACTCCTGTTTATCCTCAGAGCGAGAGAAAGGTCATTCAAGATTCTTTACGCTTGTACTTAGAAGACATGCTGATGTGTTTGTTATCTCCCTTGTTCATCAGATCCTCTTCCCAGCTGCAAATTCTACTCATGCTGACCTCCTACACCAGGGATTGTAGCCAAAGCAGCATACTGGATTCTTACTTACATGGCTTACACATAAAAACCACAGGGTGTTACGTGCTACTTCGTTAGAGGTGGATTTCCTGATTGCCTGCCTCCCTAGCACTATAATTATTATCAAGAACACCTTTAGGCTAGGTGATTTTCACTGAGTGCAGCAAATCTGCTGTATGAAACTTGGAACACAGTCACACTTCACAATGATATTACAGATCAACTAAAATTTTAGAGAGTAAGGCAAATGAGGTTTTATTATCACTGTAAAGACTGAGTTTACATAAAGATCTTTGCATTCTTTATGTAAGTATTAGATATAAATAATAATGTGGAATGACTTAGTGTTTGAGAAACCAGTTGTTAGACATTAGAGTCTACATATAATTTATTTATTTAAGTCAACTCTGCCATGGTGTCTTTCCCACAGCATTTATTTTACTCTGGAGTTAGTTTTATAATATTTTTTAAAGTCCTTTGCTCTCCCTTTAGCTATAATGTGTTCAGTGAAGCCAGATGGAATCCCTCAGCTCTGTAAAACAGATGAAATAGGAGAACTTTGTGTATGCGCTATTGCAACGGGTACATCATATTATGGACTCTCGGGCATGACCAAAAATACTTTTGAGGTAAGCTGACCAAAAAATGCTATATTCAGTCCTTGCTTTTTAGCTTTTCTTATTTCCAGATAATATTTCACATAAAATATTGATAGTACTAATAACAGAATGGCAGTAATAATCAGTGCTGATGGCTAGGTTCCTCAGGTACTCTAGCCAGATAATCTGCACTGAAGCCCATTTCATTAAGTGCAATAGCAGATCTTTATGTGGGTTTAGTTTTGGCTCTGAAGAGCTTTTGTTTTAATTTTGAAAGAAGTTACCAGAGGCTGAAACAATCAGGAGGAAAGCAGGAAGAAAAAGTTCAAAAGGTAATACTGTACAAGTCTAAGAGCTAGCTACGTGCAAACTTTGATTATTGCAAACAGTAGGAATGATTCTGAGTATCTTTAAAAAGCAATTTCCAACATTTCCACAACACCGCCAGCATTTAAGGTTTGCATTTATATAGAATCTTGACAGATGTAGTCTTCAAGAGGTATAGGAATAGCAAAGATACCTTTTTCTAATTGGTCCCCAGCTGCATTTATTTGAGTTCCCTTAGACGAAAGCCTGTTTGCTTTGTGGAATCTGTTTTCCAGTAGGTTTCAGCTCCAATGTGGACAGCTGTATTGATAGCGCCGTTGTACTCCCTCACTTGTTCTCATTAACTTCTCCTGAAGCCTTTATGAAAGGCTGAACAAATCAGAGAAATATTGAAAAAAATAGAGCTGAGATTTTTATTTCATCTTTTATTAGTTGGGGGGAATGTTAAGAAAAATATATTTACTTTCCCCTTAACAAATGTTCTAATATTGCCATTTTTAATGGACCAAACATGACTAATGTCTCCTGGAAATGCAGATTTGAATGTTGTAAACCCTATACATTAAACAATGGAGGCTAGTGGATACAGTTCTCCATCTGCTATTGAAGCCTGGAATCCTACTATGCTATTGTATTGTGATCTGAAATTTGTGGATGGCTGATTACTGTGCTACCAGTATCATTGGTGGTACTTGGTATGAATGATAATCTTGGATTTGACACTTTTCAGGGTAGAAAGGTAATTATATTCACTTTGTAGTACTTGCTGTAATTGTAAAATCAGAATTCATAACTGGGTCTGCAATTTAACAACATATTTAGACAGATTTAGACTTACTCCTAATGGTAGGCAAATAAATTGCCATTGATTGAGCAGGACCACTCATTTTTTAAGTTAAGCATGTTCTTAGGAGCCCTCACCTCTTCTGTTTTACTGGCTAATTTGTATTGCAAGTATTAGAGAGTCAGAGAGTCTTGTGTTCCTGAAATGAGTTATGGCTGAGGATGTATAAGCATTAAATCTGTTCAAGAAGAGTTACTTGGAGGTATACGGCAGCAGATATTGACCTTTCTTTTTAGATGAGCCTTGAAGGACACTTTATAGTCATGGTGTGCAACTTGCCATTGTCTTAAATAACTTGCCTTTAGACTATTTAAGATTAAAGAAGTGACTACAGGGAAATGTGATTGTGTCAAAGTGCAACTTGAAGTAGCTCACGTGCCAGAAGGATAATGCTGTGCTAGTTAGGATGGGAAAAGTGGCAGAAATCTATCCTGTGGAAGTCATGTATGTGTCTGGTGTTCAAAGGTGTGAAGAAGTTCTGTATAGGGTCGTATTTTCACTTTTAGGCGTGCCGTGGAAGGCAGTATCACTGGTATTGTGAGGATGTAATTGGCCTTAGATAAAAATGTAGTCAGCTGCAAGAGTCATTAATGTAGAGAGTACCTTAAAATAGCTTTGGTTCATGCCTGCTTATTTCTCTATACTGTGATGGAAACGAGCATGAGGTACTGAAAAGAACCCCTACTCTAATGTTTATGATTTAATTTTTCAGTAACCCTATACATAGAAAGTTAGCTGCACTCTGCATAGCAGTTTTTTTTTTATTCACTACTGTTTATGCTAGTTTATACATATTTTTTAACCTCATAATTGACTTACAGAGCTATCATTAGGGAAAACGTGTGTGATAACCAGAGCAAGATTGAACTTGGTGGAACTCAGGTACTGAAAATTACACACACCAATCTAGGAGTTTTCTGACACTCTCTTTAGGGTCAGTGAAGAGTAAAGAGCACCACCAGCAACCATTTACTTCATTCCAGAAGAGCCACCTGAGGGATCATGCCTGAAATATTTCACAGCATGATTTCTGTGTATAGAATTGAAGACCTCTGTTTCTCTCTCTTGCAGGTGTTTCCTATGACCAGTTCTGGTGGCCCTATCACTGAATATCCTTTTATAAGGACCGGACTATTAGGCTTTATAGGACCAGGTGGACTTGTCTTTGTTATCGGCAAAATGGATGGGTTGATGGTTGTCAGTGGAAGAAGACATAATGCTGATGACATTGTAGCAACAGCACTGGCCGTGGAACCAATGAAATTTGTCTACAGGGGAAGGTTTGATGCTTTCTTTTTTTATATTATGTAGAAATTGTTATTTTGCTTAGACCTGGCGTAAGTGACCCAAAATGCTTTCAGAAGGCAGTGCCTAGTGTGCATTGTGGTTTCCCTCCGATGCTGTTCTTATTGGTAGAACCAAGGAGACAGCAGAAGGAAACCTAAGACAGTGTTGAGGCAGATTTGAGATACCAAGGTCCAAAACTATATGAAAATTTCCAGTTGTACAGACGGCTAATTTTGAGTGTGTTGACTTAACAGGATCCCATCTGTCTGAGCTGAACATTTCCAATATGCCTAACACTGAAGCTGTTCAACATGACTGTGAATCCTTGTGTAACCTTCCTAACATGCTGAAACTGAGCAGGAGATATCTAAAACTTTTGAAGAACCTAATGTGGTAGCATGTGCTTACACTTGATCACGTGGCAGACCACCCACCAAATGGTGGTGTATTTACTTTCTTTTAAGATGGGGCCAGAGAAGGTGATTATGCTCGCTGTTATACAGCAGTTTAACTACCAAAACCACCTCAGTGGGACCCAAATGTAAGGCTTTTCATATGCTAAGAAGGGTCACTACTCCGGCCCTGCTATGACATTATTCCTGCTTTTAGAGGATTCTAGAACAAAGTCCCCTATTTCTCCTCCAGGAGTGATCCAAAACTATTATTGTTGCTTTTTCCCTTAAATAAAGTACTGATTTATGCATCAGTTGTCTGAGTAATAACAAAATCATAGTTATGGAGAGTTATCTTAGGAGACAGTTTTTTCCATCTTTCCTGGCGTAAATACTTTTCTCTTCTTCTCTTCTATAGAATAGCAGTGTTTTCAGTGAGTGTGCTGCACGATGAAAGGATAGTTATTGTTGCTGAGCAAAGGCCAGATTCTACAGAGGAAGACAGTTTTCAATGGATGAGTAGAGTTCTCCAGGTAATGCTCTTTATGTATGTTTGGAAGCTATTTTTCCTATTTTATATTCTTTTTATTGATCTTTCCCATCCCTAAGGTAACTGACATTTGCCTTTGAGTGATTTTAAGTCCATCTTCAATACACTTAAACTTAACGAGCACAAAATTAGATTCTTCTGAGTGACAGTTCCTGTTTGGGTCACACATGTCCAGAGAGGAATCCTTCTTGAAATCAGAATACTATAAGAAAACAGGGACGATTTGGAGTATATAACAGCAAGGAGAATAGCATAAGATTCGTAAGGATATGGTCATTCATTACTTCAAAAGGGTAATGAGTGAATGTGTTGCACACTGTCAAAAGCTACCAAAATCTCCTACTTAACAGTAGAAAGCAGTGATATAGAGTTGACCTCATCAAAAGTAGATTTATTTGAGCTAGATCTCCAGATATTTTTTTTAATTAATTAGAGAGAATTATGCGTCCCTGGTCCTTCTTTTACTATTGATGCATTTCTAGAAAGATTTTTTATTATCTTTCACAGAATTGGCCAGTCTGATATCTAGTTGGGCTTTAGCCCTCCTGATTTTTCCTCTGCATGATCTCACTTCCTCCCTGTAATCTACCCAAGACACCTGTCCGTTCTTCCAAAGTTCATAGGCATTCCTCTTCTTTTTGATGTCCATCCATATCTCCCTGCTCAACCTAGCTGTTTTGTTCCCTGACCGATAACTGGCTCATGTTCCAGTACATGGGAACAGCTTGCTCCTGCACTGCCAGGTATTCCTTCTTGAAGAGTACCTGTCCCTTTTGGGCTCCCTTGCCCTTAAGGACTGTCTGCCACGGGACTTTATCAACTAGCCTTCTGAACAGTCCAAAGTCTGCCTTCTGGAAGTTCAAGGTGGATATTCTGCTAACTCCCCTCCTCACCTCACCTAGAACTGAGAATTCTACCATCTCATGATCACTTTGCCCCAGGCGTCCTCCAACTGTCGCATCCCCCACAAGGCCTTCTCTGTTCACAAACAACAGGCCCAGGAGGGCGCCTTCCCTTGTCGGCTCATTCACCAGTTGTATAAGGAAGTTGTCTTCCACACACTCCAGGAACCTCCTAGACTGCTTCCTCTCCACTGTATTTTACTTCCAGCAGACATCTGGTAGATTAAAGTCTCCCACAAGGACAAGAGCTAGCGATCTTGAGACTTCTCCGAGTTGTTTGAGGAAGAGCTCGTTAGCTTCTTCTGTTTGGCTAAGTGGTCTGTAACAGACTCCCAACACCACATCTGCCTTCTTGTGGGCTCCTATGATTTTTACCCACAGACGCTCAAGTAACACTCAGATAAAGAAAAGGCTGGAACTCTGGACCTACACTTCTCCTGTTTGTCAGCTGAGCATTTTTGTGACTTTTACAGAAACCATGTCTTAGACCATCATAGCCAGTAAAATTCAGTACTGAACACTGTGGGAGTCCTGTGTCAAGTTACTCATGCCAAAAGTCAGTCCTATTATTCTGAGTATGACTGAGTCACAGCAGTGTCCGAGAATGGTAGGCCGTATATCAAAGGGCAAATATGTGTGGCTCCTTTCATCAGCCGTGTGTGAAGTCTGCAAGCAGACATGCATTACCATGTGAACAAGAAGCTTCTGGTTCTGCTTCAGCTAAGAGACGAGATAGAGGACAGAAGCCAGGAAGATGTGGGACGCTTTGTGCCTCCTTCCCAGTCAGATTTTTTTAATAACAGATGTCTGGAAATGGTAACCAGTTGTATCTGAGTCATCTGCTAGTGATAAGCAAATAATGATACAACAGATGTGTCATGACTCTCAATGATAATCATGATAAGAAACTCTACCAAATTGCCTCTCATTTCTGATGATATTTGTGAGACTCATCTGACACCCCGTGCCAGCCCTGCCCTACTCTGCCTGCTTCTGCAGTGCCTTGCTGTGTCTCTGCATCTCCTACATAGAGTTGAGCTGCACTGATTTGTAGAACTTCTTCCCAGTGGGTTGCACCTTATTGTGACTCTCCCTGACCTTTCCTGCTCCTCAGCAGAAGGCTGAAGGATGGTAGAGCTGCTGTACATATGGGACTGTGTTGAACGGCATCTGTGGGTTTTAGCAGAGGCATTGTTGGGAGGGAGCAGGCAGGCTGGTTATAAAGTTTCTTGAGAATAGTGGAGGAGGAGGAGGAAGAGGGTATTCTAGTGACAGCACGAGTGCAGATCCCAGGTCACTCAGCAGTTCAGTCAGATGAATCCTAGATACTCATTCATCTCCCAGACTGCTGCAAGCTGACCCTTCAGGAAGGGTTGTGGTTCTTGTACCTGGCAGACTGGATGTTAGTTTTACCAGTGCTATCACGCTGGCAGGATGTGAGAGGACTAGACAGAGCCAGGAGACACACTGCAGAACTGGAGAGTGTCTGCCTGGAGAATTTTGTCAGAATGAGATGTTTTCTTAGCTTGAACGATGTAGCAATCTGATACTCTGCAAGTTCTGGTATCTTTAATATTTTTTCTCTGACTGGGCAGGCTCATTTCAAAAACCAAGCCATCTCATCAAGAGGCATAAATGCCAGCAGTATTAAAACTGACTGCTACTCTGATTTCTTTAAATTTTAAGGGTCTGTTTGTCAGTGCTCATCCTTGTGAAACAAAGTCATTCCCTGCTTCAGAAATGTGCCAAATATGAAAGTGTGAAAGATGACTATTTTGGATGACCCATGATGTTTTATCAGGCATTGTGCTGCAGAGGTAGCTGTAGGGAAACAGTTTGGGAGTCACTGGGGAATCATTTTATGTAACACTCTTTATCCCACCCCAGCTGGGTATTGGTTGCCATTTACCAACTCTAGGATCCATTCTATTTTACATTTGAAAAAGAGTGTTTACTTGCTGTATAGTTCTTTCCCTTCAAGCTGATGTTAGTGAGGATCCCATGATTAATCACGGCTTTTCAGAACCTATAAATAACATTAGATCAGGAGGTTATGACGGTTTCACCAGAAATATGAGACATAGTGTGGTGGCTGTCATATATACCTTGCTATTGCTGATCTTTCAGGTAAGATGTTGGCAGACCAGTAGCAAAGTCTTCCAGTAATGCTGTGAGATCTACCACTACTGAAACTGCAATGTTTGTAAAATGAGTAACTGTTTTATTATTCTCTCTTAGGAAATTTTTCGATCAAATCAGTGAAAAATAAAGCAAACAGAAGCTGAACCAAGTATTACTTAGAGTCTCTGTAGAAGTAATTAGTTATTTATTGGTCCACACTTAAGTGTATATCTATAAATGATAACTTGATTCTCGGAAGATAGATAGTATCTTCAAGGCAACAGATGTATGCATGCATTTTCTCAGTTAAAAAGTAAAACACAAGTTAAGTAAATTATGTTTTTGAACATTTAACTACTCATTAGAGATGCTTCCTGTAATTGTTTCTTAGTCTACAGGGATGTCTGAAGTTGTTTTTCTAACTTGCTTGCTGCAATTTTTGTTACAATGTAAAGAAAATAACTAGTTAAAATGTGTATGGAATTAAAATCTTAAGTGCAGGTATATTCCTATTTACCTAAATAAATTACATAGAAACTGTATGTTATAGATTTCTTGAAAGAAATTGAAGTTTACTTCACTTGTCAGACAGTGAACATGGTTACTATAGGATTCAGAGATGCTTATTTTTCAGATTTGTATTCAACAGTTTTTTTTTTCAAGTGGATAGTTTCGTAGATTTCCTTCTATTATTCTCATTTCCCATTGCTCCCTGTCAGTCTTCTACACTGTAATCAGAGAGTGAAACAGTCATTTTCTTGGAAAACATTTAAAAATTCATAAGCTACATACGTCAGTAGGTATATGGTAATATACATGCAACCTTTGAAATTTTTCTTTGCTTTGCAGTATGGACTGGATGTGAAGTTGATAGGAATCCTTTGAACTGTAATTCTGAGGAATGCACAGATTAACATGAGTTTCACATGGGTTGCCAGCCCATCTTTGTAATAAATTTCCAGGATACATGCTGCTAAAATGTGCCTAAGAGGGATGCCTAGGTAGCATTTCTTAATAGATTTCTCTGTATTTATTGGCAGGTTTTGTTTGCTTTTTTATCTTCTGAAATGAGTGTAATAACGTCAGTGTTACATTTCCGTCCACCTGTTCCCACTGAAAAGAACCTCCTTATCACTGACATTGCTGAAGTGGCTTTCCATTGCCAGTTAATTATTAGGGTTGCTTTATGCAGTAATTCAGCACAACATGTGCTTATTAGAATGATGATAAATTAGTCTTTCATTGAAAGACTTCCTGCTCTTTTTAGGCTATTGACAGTATTCATCAAGTGGGAGTTTACTGCTTAGCACTCGTACCAGCAAACACACTTCCCAAGACGCCGCTGGGAGGAATACACCTGTCAGAAACCAAACAGCTTTTCTTGGAAGGATCACTACATCCTTGTAATGTGCTGATGTGTCCCCACACGTGTGTAACAAACCTGCCTAAACCAAGGCAAAAACAACCAGGTAAAGAAATATGACTTAGTGTTGTGTATTCATGGTACTGTATGTAGCAAAATCAAGTTTTAAGATGGTTCTTCAGAAGTTCTTCCACTTTATAAATAATGTTGCATGAAATGGTACAGCAAAGCAGTGACTCAGATGACTGAGAAAGCCCTTTTAGCCTGCTGCAGTCCAGTTGCTGGTTACTCGTGCTCAATGAATCAGAACTTTTTCCAGCAAAATTTTCACTTTGAATCCAATTGTAGATTTTAGTAAGATTAATTTCAAGGATTTCTGGATTTGTAGCCTCCCGTTTAAGACCTGAATTCAGCTGTGTTAGACTAAGCGTTGGTTACTTTCCACTTTGAAAAACAGCTCAGAATATGAAGTGTTCATACCCTCTGGATCTCAAATATGGGGACTGTCCATCATGAATTCAGTGCAAGTTTGCCAAAACTGTCAGCTTGATTCTTTATTTAAAATCTTTGGACAATATTGTAGAAATCAAAACCATAATCTCAGTTTGTGGATACTGGATCTGTCAGAGGCTAACAGTGACTTCCACTAACTTAAAAGCAATGAAGCCTTTATCTGCAGTGCTTGCTTTGGTATTTCTGTTCTTCTGCTTCGCAAATTAGTCACTGAATTAGGGTCAGTGGAACAGAGAAACTTACAGGTACATTATGAATACATTATATATCACTAAGATAAATCAATGCCAGGAACACAGAAACCAAACTGATAGCTTCACGTTCTCCCATTTTTGCATAGTTGTGACATACCTAGAGGATATATTGCTTTCATCTTTTTAAAGCAGTGTAGTCTGTGGATGTTGTTTATTGTACATTATCTGATTACTTAGGCATCACATATTTTGACACTTATACCACATACCATCACTGAGGCGAAGCTCGGACATCATGGACTAGAAGTAAAGCCTGGTATCAATTGCATTTAATCAGTAATAACATTGGAGAAGCAGAAAACAAATGGTATACAGGAGTGTAAATGGTATCTGTGAGACAGGTATTTTTTCCCTAATGGCAGCAACAAAACATCAGTAAAATCTACCTCATGGAGAAGTGTCACCCTTGACATCTTCCTTTCTTCTAAAGTTAAATTACTATTCTTCAATCTCTGGCTTCTGCTAAAGGACTTGCATATATTTTATCACATGCACCATCTGCCTTCCTAATCCTTGTCACTTCAGGTATATAGTGTTACAGAATTGCTAACACAGATGCAACTTACCCTAGGAAACAGAAGAGAGAAATAGGAACATTGTCCCAGAAGGCTGGATGCGTCTCACCTGGTTTTAGGCACTTGAATGGACATGCCTAAATTAGGAGCTGAATTTTGCAAAGATTCCCCTTATCAAGGCAGTCAGGACACGTCTCTGTCTGAAGAGAGCCCGTGCTAAATTGTCTCCTCAGTTAGATTTATTTAGAGAAGATAAATCCAGGCCTACATATCTTCCAGCTACTTCTGGTGCATCAACCGAAGTTTGCATCAACAGAGTTGTGCTCAAGGTTTCGTGTTGTGGATAGCAATGAGGAAAATATTATGTAGTGCAAACAAAATAAAAAGAATTTTCATCCACAAGCAAAGGATTTTTGTTGCACTTAGTGCATTTCTCATTTATTCTAGAAATTGGCCCTGCCTCTGTGATGGTAGGGAACTTGGTCTCTGGAAAAAGAATTGCACAGGCCAGTGGTAGAGATCTGGGGCAAATAGAAGATAATGACCAAGCCAGAAAGGTAAGCTAAACTTTTCTGTTATGGCACATAGAGAGTAGTGTTATCATTGCGCAATTTGTTGTTTGCTTTTTCTAATTCACATTAAGGTATTTCAGAACCCCCTTTACAGATAAATACAAAATAGATGTGAGGGGGGACCACTGCATTTCACCTATATGGATTTTTTTTTTCTGTAAGTGTACATGGGGAAGCAGAATGAACATAGTGGAAAGTGTTAATGGGACTTCTACCAGAAATCACCCCCTATTATATCCTTTTACTAGTTCAAGTGGAGTCCAGGGAGTTTTGTTTGCATATGTGGTCCTGACCTTATTTGTTGTTATTTTAATCCTGTAAAATAAACTTGAAATTTAGCTCTTTTAGGGGCTTATGTGAGTAATTAAATTAGTAAGTTCTAAGCTGTTTAAATATTTATATATTTATAGTAAGATAAAAGACAGGAAGCTAAAGAATTAAAAATTATGCTTAAATTCACAAATCCATAAGAACTAGCTTATTGCTTTGAAAGTGTATGTAGTTATGTGTCCTAATCCCAGCAATGGCTTTATTTCCAGAGTCTGCTGATACCATGCTATAAATATGTGTCATGACAAAAGAATTAATGTATGTTTAGTGCTTCTGAATATTGATGTAAAATCCAACATGTAAATAAGAAAGACGTGGCCAAAATAGCAAAACTATTTGTTTTTTTTAAAAAAACCTAGAAAGTTACTTCATTTCATGACTATCCCTATGCTTTATTTCAGTTCCTCTTCCTCTCAGAAGTGTTGCAGTGGAGAGCTCAGACCACTCCTGACCATGTGCTTTACACTCTACTCAACTGCAGGGTAAGAAGCTGAGGCAGTTACTGTGTCAGGTTGCAGTATGGACAATGGCAGACTGGTACTTCAGCTGCACCTGCTCATGCTATGGCTGAGCACAACCTTTCTGCTTCTTTTCCTGTTAATACGTAACTGCTATGTTCACTGAGGCAGGGAGTAAAAGAGTATAATCATAGCCAGTTGTCAAAACATAGATTGCTTTTGTATCAGACTGCACCTCACAGGTTTCTCATTTCTTTTTTCACCACATATGTGTTGTGGGTGAGCTGACACTGTGAATCTATTTCAATACTAATTGTTTCTATCCCAAAGAGTAGTATTTAATACTGCACACCATCCTGACTTCCAGTTTGAAAAGCATGGGCTTGGTAAAATCAAAGCATTTTCCCTAGTGGGCTTTGGTTTTGAGACTGGAGTGTCTGGGGGAGGTGTGAGAATGAGAAGAGGAGGTGAGGAGAAGAAAAGATATGTCCGGAATCCAACCAGATCTGCAGAGCATCACTAATAAATCTCTTTACATAGCCTACATGAGGTGCCAGCCTGGCACAGCATTTCATTACATAGTAAAATGAATTCATCTGCCTCACATGGTACAGAACTTGTCTTTACTAAGAGTCACTGATTACAGACTTCCTAGGTGATTGTAGATGACAATCCAGTAATTCCCAAGAGCACTGTAGAGAATGAAAGTCTTGATTTCAAACCATCCCACCAAAGTACATTGAGACACATCCATCAAAACTGGGAAACATGTACTGTATGAGGATGTGCTTCCTCAGGCCGTATTACAGTGCTGATACCAAAGTTCAGTTTGAGGCTACTAATAAGTCAAAAAATTACCATTTTTAAATTCAGATTAGTAGCTAATATTAGGTGAACACATGCAACTTGACAGATAATAATGTAGTTGTCTGTGGCAAGATAAAAACTTCAGAGGCAATGCTTTTTTATACATTCAATTTTACACCATTAATATAGTGCATTGTTTGATCTTGTGAGTTAGGAGGAAAGATACTATAATAAAGAAAATGATAAGTACTGTTCCATCTCCTCCACACAGGCTATTTCTTTTGAGTTTTATATAAAGCCAGACTTCCCATGCTGGCAGAAGATTTCAGACAGTAGGACGGAAGAACATAATGTGAAAAACAAGGATTAACAAAATAATTTATCATTCCATAGAAGTGAAAAATAGTTAAATTCTAAAATTCAGTTTCTCTGCTTCTTTAATGCTCCCAATGTCAAGTGTCTTATGTGAAATTTGTTTGAGAGATGTAATACTTTATGGAGAGATTTAATATTTTATGGAAGGGAGTGACAGGTTTGATGTGTTTTAACATAGGCAAGTTTTATTGCCCATCTTGAATTTAAATTCTGGTTTCTAACTTTTTCCCTTTTTAACTTCCTTGCACATGGTCTGTACACTTTGTTCTAAACCATCAAGGCGTCTTGCAGTGGATGACTAATAGAAGTCCACTGTGATTAGTGTTTTCCTGCAGCCCAGTCTTTTTGAGAATTTATAATGTTTCAAAGTTAGAGCAGTGTGTTCTTTTTAGTGTGTATCATGAAGGGTTGCAATGCATGAGGTCACCTCATGTAAAAGACCCGATGGGAGTATTTGCCTGCTGCTTGCCAATTCTTCTTGTCCAACAACAGGATTCTTCTTCCCTGCACTTCATATAAACAATGCCTTTCCACTGGTTCACGTGCAGCACGTGTCAGAAGTTCTAAATGTAAGCAAGTCTGGCACAAATTTACATGATTTGCAGCAATTCCCTTTCTGTGTCAGTGGGGCCTATGCTTCTGATGTATGTGGAGATATAAAATGTCCTTCTCCTCATGACTATGCAGACAAGCAGTTTCTTGGAAGAAGGAATGAAGAGTTTAAGCACATTCCTACTGGCAGGTCTATAGTGACAAGGACACCCAGAGCTCAGGTTAGTTTGGCTGTGTTTAGTGCTGGACAGATGGAAGGTGTCTCTAGTCCAGCATCCACATAGTTGCCTATGTCTTTAGAGGAAGCTTTCTTAGTAAAATGATCTCCACATTGTTCAGAAGACTGACTAAAATTGCCTGAAGTGCATTTCAGTAAGTGGGATTGCTGAAGATGGTGAAGAGGAATGCTAACCCCTGACTTTCCACTTTTTATTTGCAATCAGGTTTGTCCTCTTTGTAAACAGTGTTTGAGTTTGTATATAGTTTGTTATAAAGTTTGTAAATGCCAAGTGATGCCTGGAAGCACGCCACTACTTCCAATTCTAGACCTTTATCAAACTGCTCTCTCCTCTCTGAAACTCACAGTCAATAAATACAGTAGTGGTGTGTTGGAATGGTGGATAGACACCAGCAATCGAGCCAAATGCTTATTATTTCTTGCCTTGTTAATATAAAGTGTAAAGATTATTTATTTAAAATAGAAGACCCTATTGCTCTCTCTCTTAATAAGGACAGTGATACAGTATTTTTTATTACATTCCATTGCATTTTTAATTCATTGTTCTTTTTAAGTGTATGTATTTTCTTACCATTTTTTTCCCCCAATTTCTTCAGCTTCTCTGTTTTTTAATTGAACTTCGTTCTTGTGATAGATGTCAGGTATATCACATTACTGGAGACTGAAATCCTCTTTTTTTCACAGAACAGGTACACAGGTGGAGAGGTGCAGCCCTTCCTCTACTGCCCTGTCCCTTTATATCTGGCCAGACTGGTTCTAGGCACAGTCAGTCTGTTCCACATGTTCACATTTACTCCTCTCTTCTGAGGTGTGAACTGTGGTACTTAATTTTGTGGTACGGATGTATTTATTTCTCTAAAAATGAATTTGTGTGTGTGTGTGTGCATAAGCACACACATACATATTTCAAGGGAATGCAAGAACTGTAACAGTCATCCAGTATAAAGTATGGTAGCACTATTTGAATTGCCAGACCCTGTAGTATATTGTCACTTCCCCTTTTTTCATGCTGACTTACTCAAATTCAACAAATGCCTTTCTTTTCTATTTCATTGATATGCATGTACTTAGCTTTTGTTCCAGACTAATTATTTTCCCCGTCACAAAGTATTGTTTTCTCCTGTCTCTTTTATCTCTTGTCTTTTAAAAAATTTCTGCTGTGCCATTTGGCTTCCTTCCAGCATGCAGACAGCAAAGTACAGTTTTCAGGATTGCTCTCCACAGATTCTCCAGATTGCTGCTGAGGCCCTAAAAGCACTTTCCTGGCTGAAGCAGGAATGCTGCCTGTATAGCAAGGGAAGGAGTACTGGTTCCATGGACAGGGTGTTAGTGTACTAATGTACTACTTTGGTGTAGCTAAAGAAGCTACAAAGGAAGAACGGAGAATGTTCTGCTGGACAAACGTCTTTTCTCTTTCCAGCTACAGTTTGACATAAGGCTGAAGGTTTCAATATTTAAGTTAATTGCATGACACATGGCTGCACCTTATCCAGTAACTTTAAGGTGCAGAGGAAAATAAGATTTTCAGCAAATTGCATGATCTCCTTGACATATATCTTTTTTCCTTTGCAGGGAACAATAGCCAACTCGCTTACGTGTGTTCAGCTACATAAACGAGCTGAGAAGATAGCTGTCATGTTGATGGAAAGGGGACATTTACAAGATGGAGACCATGTGGCTTTGGTTTACCCACCAGGTAAAGAACTGCCATGCTCGGTATCTTGATAGTCCCAAAAGTTTATCAAGATCTTTTAGAATGGTGTTACCAAATGGAAACCATATTAATTGGCAAAACACAGAATATTTACCTTACATACACTTCTTTGAAGTTAGTAAAAAATATTGAAAATCATTTCTCTTTGCATATGCTCTTATTTCTTTTGTGTTCAGTTTTAAGATTAACCTGCATTATTAAAACCTGTCTTTTATAAACAGTCAAATTTAATTACTGCTTTTCTTTTAATTTACTGGAAATATATTTTTTTTTATGAGCACACATTTCTGCTAAAATATTCCATCTGCTGAGTGTTCTTAGATTGACTTCCTTCTTGGAAGTTCTGCATTTTATAAGCATAAAGCAGCAATACCTAGAAAGTAATCCTTTTTTTTTTTTTTTTTAGAATAGAAGTATGATGAGTAAATAGCAGCTGATTAAGAAATACCAAGTGATAGTCTCTGTTTTCTCTACAGATCTTTAACCTAAGACAGCTCTCTGTGACTTGGATTTTCTTCCTTTGACATAAAGGCTTTTAAGCTTGTGTTAATTGGTACCATGTTTGACATTTGCTTGAAATTATTTCTGATCTAGTGCTGCTCTTTTATCTTAAGATCTTCATGTGTGTTGGTGAAATAAACAGTCTGATTTAAGGTCTGTATTGTGATATTTGGTTTGTAAAGGCTGCAAGATAGCGGTTAAATCTTTATAGGAGTAATTTCTCAGCAGATAATATGGGAAAACCTATTCTACAGAAGAAGTCTTCTATTTCAAACTTACATTTTTATTTTCTGTGTTTCATTTGCTGTGAATAAAACATTTTATTGAAGGAACAATAACCTACCAGTATTCTAGATCTATTTCTGCTGAAAGAATAAAACAGCCCCCGTTGTCTTCTTATCAGAGCCTGTGTACAGCAGCAGGGAGCTATCAAACAACAGTATGCAAAGGATGTTTGTGCTGTGGTCTCTTCAGCCTACTTAGGTAGCCTGAAATGTGCTGTCCACAATCTGTCACCTGTGGTTAATATTTAAATAGAACAATGCCTAATTCTATATTAGAAGCAGGATTTCAAAATCATAAATCCCATTTTTACTGTAAAATTTCAGATAGACAAAACAAAGCTGCATATATGAGATTTAATATGACATGAGAAAGACAGTATTTAATGAAAACTCTAGATGTTCTTTCTGCAGTGGATAGGAACAGGCATCGTGCTACCTCTTCCATTTGCTGGGGCATCCCTCTTCTTGTAGACTCTCATTTGTCTAAAAATGTAGATTTAAGAAAATAATTAATCTTTAGAAATCAGTCTTTTTAACAGGTTACCTCCTGATCATAAAAATGGAGTTCAACTAAGTAATGATATCTGGCTGCAGCTTTGTGTGTCGCCTTTGGTTTTTCATGTTCAGAAGAACAGTAAAATTGAAAAGAATCAGTGAAGCTGAACAAATACTGACAAGGGGCTGAAAAAGAAGTCTGTTAAAGGGCTTAGTCACTCATTTAACCTTCTGAGTTGAGTTCCAAGTAATATTTATGCTGACATAGGTGTCTGTGATTAAATGATTTGATTTTCAGGGGAGGATTTTTGTTTTGTTCTTCATGCAGGAATAGACCTGATTGCTGCATTTTATGGATGCCTGTATGCAGGCTGTGTGCCAATAACAGTTCGACCTCCACATCCCCAGAACATAGCGACCACGTTACCTACAGTGAAGATGATTGTGGAGGTGAGCAGACACCTGAAAATGCTTAATATTTAGATTGTTCACAAAGAGAAATCATCGGGCTAGAGGAAGTGAGTAGAGATTGGATCAGTGCTTGTATGCTCCTGATGTGCTCATGGGGTCTGTAAAGCTGACCTCCTTGAGATTGCTGTCAACAGAAGCCGATCTCTTCTGTTCAGTAGTAAAATGTAGTGTACATGTGGTTACTGATTTCCTGAGGTTGAATATTGGAAATTCTGTGTGCAATGAAATGTTTCAGATTCCTTAAAGAAAAAATACTCTCAGCAATATTTGCACAGATTCTCAGAGTTCGGGGGAAAGAAAAATGATGCTGTCTTTTCAGTTTTGTTTCTGTACCATCTTCAGTGACTGACAGCATTCATATTTATGTTTGAATATTTCCTTAAATATATTAAAAGATATGATCAGTAAGAAATATTCTTGTAGTTCCTACTCATGTGTTTTTAAAATTAGCAAATCTTAAAGGAGAATACCTTCAGCACGTGTTATCTAGAATTCAGTGCAGATGGTATTTGCAGTAAACTCACCAGTTCATTTCTTAGTGTCACTGTCACAATTTCTGGTCTGAAGCTACTTTTGCTAGTATCAGAAGAGTTCCTAGGAGTTAATCACTAGCACAGGAATTGGAAATATACGGCTAACATAAAATTGACTTAAGATAGAATAATTATTCATATAAATGTCAAGCTAGGTTTGAAAATACTGTTTATAAGACAATACTGTTTATAAGACAAGATATATTATCATCACATAGGAAATGTTTTGGTCACAGTCTTCTGTACTGGCATGCTGGGTTGATAATGTACAACATGTTTGAAAAGTCACATTCTTGCTATTAAGGTTCCCTTAGATTCATTACAATGCTCTTCTCAAAGTGCAGTTTTCATCTAATTTGTAAAACTCCCATTACACTGTCTGGTTTGTGAGATGCATTTTTTGTACATCTTTCCACTCCTGACTGGAAAACATAAGACTAATATACCTGTGTCTTGTTTTGGCAGAAAATAAATCACAGTCTTGCTCGTTTTCATGGGAGAATTAATCAGTATCCCATTGTGTTATTTTTTATTTCTTAAATTCCTAGGTGAGCCGCTCTGCCTGCTTAATGACTACACAATTAATATGTAAATTGTTAAGGTCACGAGAGGCAGCAGCAGCAGTGGATATCAGGACATGGCCTCCAGTACTAGATACAGGTGAGTATCAAGGTTAGGGGACCACTGTGCCTTCTTTTATCATTATATTTGTCAAGCTCTCAGAGGTCTGGCTGTCATGGGAGTAAGATCCACACATTTTCTTTCTCTGTTTTTACTAGACGATTTGCCAAAGAAGCGGCCTGCGCAGATCTACAAACCTTCTAACCCTGAAACGCTTGCTTACCTTGACTTCAGTGTCTCCACAACTGGCATGCTAGCAGGGGTAAAGGTAGGGACTTCTTGTTAAAGCTGGCATTCTTGCTGTCACAAGCGGCTGGCATATGGTACCTTGCTCCTTATTTCTACCTCCTCTTGATTTTTAGGAGTAGAAATTCAATTGCTTTATGTCTTGCACTTGTTATTTGATTCCATTAACACTAAATTAGTTCTTCTATACTCACTACGGTACTGTGTATGGCAAATTTAGACCCTCCTCTTCTCCTCCTCAGACTACAAGTTTCATTCCCATATTCCTGTGGATAGCCCACTAGCTTGTCTGCCTGAAGCATTCTTCAACTGACACATCTATTTTTTTCCATTTTATGAAAGAAATGAGACTCAGTCATTCTTTTTCTACTTGTTCCAGTACCCATTCATTGTTTCGTCTTTATTGCAATTCAACTGCTGGACAATGATTTTCAATATTTTCTTCTTCATGCAGTTAAAGGAACTACTGATATCTCTGGTATATTCACCTGGTACAACACTAGAGTAATCGGCAAACACATAACTGATGGATTTGTTTGATAAACTCAGGCATCTTGAGCTCTGTTCTGACATTTTCTTCAACCCTGTAATCATGATTCATCAAAGATGTTTTACCTACCTGCTAACATATGTGTTATTCCTGTGTTGGTTTCACCAGCATGCAGGCTGAAGTTAAATCACTCTCTTATTCTTAGCCTTTTACTTGCTTAGTCCTGTCTGTTGCAGGATTATGATTACTTCAGCAATCTCTGCTGACTCATCATGCTTATAGCCTATACTGAATTGCTCATACTCTTTGGCATCATCCATCTATTTTCAGCATCTGTCAGCATACTTCATAAACAAAAAAAGCTTCATTTTCTGAGTTTTTGGATGGAGAATTTGAAGCACAGTGGTGAAGCAACCAATCTGAGGGTTGGCTGAAGGTTAATGGCTGATCTGGCTGATGGTCACTGTTGGGCACTCCTGGAAGATTCATTTAATCTAACTTTAAATGGCTACAGTGCCTACAGATGTGGACTAGTCATTGGACTCCTCAGTAATCAACAGAGACAATTAGGGACTCTTAGGGTGTAATTTATCTGACTTACCTGAATCAATTTTTGAATGTGTTGAATGTCACCTAAGTCTTCATTTCTTCTAAAGGGAGCCTTAAATTATTGTTTCAGATACAGTCATCCATATTAAATCAGGGCTGAATTCCACCCTATGAGACTTGCAAAACTGACTACTAACTATGCAAAGTCAGTATATGGAGAGCCTTAAGGATAATCAAAGGCAGGATAGGTCAGTAAACCTTTCCTTAGTGGGGATAAAGAAAAATCCAAATAAATCTGCCAAGTAATTCTTGATTAGCTTCTGATATCTGGGTCACTAAACCTCCATGTCACTGGCTCAGCACGTTTATGTAAACAGTTACCATCTACGAGATTATTGCTAGTGATTACTTAATTGTGAAAGGATCATAAGAGGCCACAAGGCTTATTCTTAATGCAGTGGTGCTAAATTTAAAAAAATAGCAAAAAACCTTGAAAAGTTGATAAATGTTTTGTAATCCTTTTGGAAGCAGTAAATTCCACTAGCATTTACTCTCAGTTTTTTCAGTAGATTGCATCTAGTATGGTGTAAAATTTCACAGAATAACACCAGTTCTGGTCCTATAGAGTTCAGTTTAATCCTGAGTGAAGAAGTAGTCTTGATTCAGCTAGGGTAGAGTTAATCTCTGCAACTGCAGATGATTTCCATGTGGGCACCTGTTTTGAGCAGGTCCCTTTACATCATTTCGTACGTGTCCAGTCTTAGTTATGGCCCTCACTGGCCATAGAGAAGAAGTCATTTCTGGAACTTTATTCCCCTGTTTACTTTAAGAGCAAATAAATTTTACTTTCCAAGTGCCTGTTTCTCTCCATTTACTTTAACAGTATATAAGGCAACTAGCTCAGAATGTGGCAGAGATCAAAGGTTAGAGGAGTTAAATCGTATCGAGGCTATATTTCTAACACAAGTATCTTTCTTGTTTTTAACAGAGAGGACAAAGATTAAAAGATGTAATTCTGTTCCCACTGTAGTTAGAACTTCTAAGCAGGATGGGTGACCATGGGAAACATCCTAATACTAGAAAAAAAACCAGAAGAATTTCCTTTTAATCGGGTTTTTTATTTTCTACTTTTTGCTTGTTTTATCTCTGAGATCTTTACTAGCAAGGTTTTAAGTGGCTGTTTCTCAGTTAGGAGCTGGATAATATGAAGACATAACAGAACATTTGCTAAGTTTGCTGGCCATCTTTATCACTGAATGATTAAGTCCTTAGTACCATTTTGCATGCAAAATCCTCTTTAATTTAAAAAGTGCATTCATATTTTTTATTAATTTTATTGCAAAATATGTAGTTAGACATATTCCTTATGATCAACAAAATACTTCATTCAGATCCTGCAGTCATTCATTCCTTTGTTCTCCCAGAATGTTTAGCTTGTTATCATTAGCTTTGCGTATACCTTAGAGTACACCTTTAAACCACTCACAGCTTTCTTCCTTTCCTTCACTTTGAACCTGTGATTCATTCTATCTCCCTCCCTTTTTCATGGTTATTTGGATGTCCTCTTGAAGGAAAATTATGTTTTCTTAGCTATAAATTACATGTGTATTTACACTGAGCACAAAGTCAGTATTTATTTGTTTTCTTTATCCTGTAGCTGATTTAAGTGCTTGGCACGGTTTGGGAATGAGCCTTCTGAATGAAATAGTTGATCATTTTAATTGCTTTGCTGTTGTTTTTCAGATGTCTCATGCAGCCACTAGTGCCTTTTGTCGTTCTATTAAGCTGCAGTGTGAACTTTATCCCTCCAGAGAAGTCGCTATCTGCTTGGACCCCTACTGTGGACTTGGGTTTGTCCTCTGGTGCCTCTGCAGGTGAGGTTGCTCCTCAACCTTTTGAAATACTATTTCCATTGTACTATAATACAGCAAACAGGATTATGTGAGTGACAGAAGGATGGGAAGAACAGACAGTACTTCTGGGATTCCCATAGGCAATTGCAATTGTTGGAAGCTCTGTATAGAGAGAGCTGTATGAATAATACACTTTCTTTGAGTAGGGCATGGCCATAGGTACTTAGACTTGTGAGTGCAGAGCATCAACGCAGATGCTCATCGGTGTCCTGCTGTTTTACTGCTGTCTCTGGCAGAGTTTGGCTGGTTTTATTTCATGAAGACAATCTTCCACCAATATTGCGTTATGGAAGTGGTTTCCTGGTGTCCTCTCTAATCTGAAAGCACTAGTAGATATGAGGGGCTTCCTCATTTATGGGACTTATGGATGTGATTTTTGCAGAAACGTGGTAGTGTGTTTTCTTTCAGAAGAAACACTTCTGTGGCAGTAACAAAGCTTTCAGAAAAAAAGCATTTCTAGTACAATGTGAATCAGCTTTTTCTGTTAATAAGAGGTTTAGAAATTTAACAATTCTGTCAATCTCTATACTCCAGGGAAGTTACCGTTCAGCCCTGAAAGCAGTTCCATCCATTTTTTTTTTTTCATTTTACTTTTTGCTTTGTTTTTAACTTAGCTGGGTTGATGCAGAGGTAAAGGGAAGGAGCTATGGGAGTGTTAATGGTGCATGCTTTTATGAAGACATCTTAAAGTTACAGTTGTCTGACATCTTTGCTCCTTCCATAGAACGTTCTCTGGTGTTAGCAGTTCTGATCTTTTTAGTTACTAAAATGAAGGTAATCCACAGCAATGAAAATGCTCTGGATAAACATTATACTAATTTACTAAATACAGGGAGGAAGAATTATTTTATAACAACTGCATTTTCAGCAAGTATTTTTTATTTAAAAGTAGGCTATTGGCCTGCTTAGTTGCCCTTTTAAAGTATTTGTCATTAAATATTAAGCGGGCCCAAGATTTCCAATATTATCTTGTTCATTCTTGATCAGTCTTTCTTGAGTTAAGCTTCACTTGCCTTTATATTATTTCAGATTTTACATAGAGATTACTGATGTCTTTGCTTAAATGAAAATATTGAGGCTGCCAAGAAATTCCGAAAACCTTTCATAAATTTGAGATTTTAATTAAGTCGCTCTAAGTTCAATTTTTTAAATCAGTTGAATACAGAAGTTTTTGTTTCTTCCAGAACTATATTTGCAACAAGTAAGCACTTATTTGATTATTTGCAGGACCCGTAGATCCCTCCCAATACTGATAATATTCTGCCTTTTAGAAGGAGAAGATTGTTTATGACTGGGAAATGAATAAGACAGCAAGCCTTTGGGAGAAAGCAGTCTGGGTCTGTGCCCTTCTGTAGCTTATAGAATGTATAGAAAACTGTATACCATTTTCAAAGAAGAGAAAGGAGGTGAGGGACTTGAAGGAACTGTGATCAGGCCACCAACACTCTCATCTTGTGAACCATCATGTCAATCTCTTTTTGCTACTGATCTTCTGTTGTATAAAACCAGGAAAGTTGCGCCTTGAATTGTGACTCATTTAGAGAACACTTACATCAGATACAGCTTCATTAATTCCACTTATGAACTTAACTTCCATTTCATTACTATTTTAGAAATAAGTACAATTTGATGTGTTAGCAAAAAATACATCCTGGAAGTTATTAGACTCTTACTTTTCATGCCTTAAAACTTAGTGACTTTGCATTTTACTCTTTGTAGTTTAGCATACTGAAATCACAGAATCACAGAATCACAGCATAACCAGGTTGGAAGAGACCCACCGGATCACCGAGTCCAACCATTCCTACCAAACACTAAACCATTTCCCTCAGCACCTCGTCCACCCGTGCCTTAAACACCTCCAGGGAAGGTGACTCAACCACCTCCCTGGGCAGCCTGTTCCAGTGCCCAATCACCCTTTCTGTAAAGAATTTTTTCCTAACGTCTAGCCTAAACCTCCCCTGGCGGAGCTTGAGGCCATTCCCTCTTGTCCTGTCCCCTGTCACTTGGGAGAAGAGGCCAGCACCCTCCTCTCTACAACGTCCTTTTAGGTAGTTGTAGAGAGCAATGAGGTCACCCCTCAGCCTCCTCTTCTCCAGGCTAAACAACCCCAGCTCTCTCAGCCGCTCCTCATAAGGCCTGTTCTCCAGCCCTTTCACCAGCTTTGTTGCTCTTCTCTGGACTCGCTCCAGAGCCTCAACATCCTTCTTGTGGTGAGGGGCCCAGAACTGAACACAGTATTCTAGGAGCGGTCTCACCAGTGCCGAGTACAGAGGGAGGATAACCTCCCTGGACCTGCTGGTCACGCCCCAAACATTTTACAGCCCAGGTTTCTACCTCAGAGAAGTCTACTGTAAGGTTAGGATTGTCTGTCACTACTCCCATTAAGTATATTAATACTTCTAGTGGCGTATGGAAAGAAGTTAGATCTTCAATTTTTATCAGCTAGAGGGTTTTGAGAGTTAAATAGGAACTCTTCAATTTAGGAACTCAGCAGGAAGAGAGAGCAACCTTCTGTGCTGGGTGAGGTTAAAATGACAAATACATTTTAATCCCATTATTAACTAGACCAAAGGAAGCATTGACACTAAAGAATGAAAAAAACCCCTGACCTTTTATCCCCATCATAGGGGGATGCTGGCCTGCTCCACTGTGCTGCCCCAGAATGCCCCATTCTGTGAGGTCAAAGCTGCTTAGGAAAGCTGCTGGAGCATGGAGCCACCCCTTTGGTAAGTTTGGAATATATTGCATAGTTTTGCAAAGTTTTTAATTTACAAATTTTTATTATTTTATGGCCTGAAGGGTATAAAATAATAAAGAAAAGAAACCTTGCAAAGCAGAGCAATACATTTTTTAAAAAATGGGATTTACCACATGCCCTCTAAACTGGCTGCGTGCTCCAGCAGGGTTTCCTTGCAACCTTTGTCATTGAACAGCACATTCTGGGTGTGACGGCAGTCATCAGGCCCACATGAGTTTACCAACCTCAGCCTTCCCAATTTTAACAGGTTCTGACCAATGACTCAATAAAAGGATACATTAGTTTTGTGGTTCTCTATTTAATAATCTCATTTATCCATTCTGAGAGGGTGATCGTAGTGTTTTCACTTGCATTGCCTTACATTTTAAAATGTATTACATTCTTTACAACAAAAAAAAAATATTTAGTGTCCTCCAATGAAAAAAAAATCAATACTACATCCCATTGTTCGAAAATGCTTCCTGAAATTAAGATACCCCTATCTTAAGGCTGTTTACTGAGGGGCAGAACAGAGCATTCTACAGTTTGTTAGTGAGTTTTTATTTAATTGATAATTGCTGAGTGATGCAGTAGTGTAAGAATTTTCCTTTCCTTTTAGCCTAGCTAAGCCAACCCATATTGTGGTTCTGCTTTTACTACTGGAAGACAGAATTGTCTTGCTGAAACTAAAACTAAATACATTAATAGTTTTAAATAATATTTATATTTATTCTCAGAAACTGAGATTGTAGTAATGCAAATCAGTAAGACTCAGACTGGACCAAAGGAACTGAATTCTCCACTCCACAGTGGCCACGTAATAAATAGTGTAAATACTATAAAATGGTTCTGAGAAGGTTTTCCAGCTGCAGTGAAGTGGCTTTCTCCTGTCTTGCTCCTGCTGTCTCTGTTCCATAGCAGCAAGCTAATGTCCCCAGTTGTACTTGTTTTCCAAAAAGCTCCCTTTTTGTACACATAGTAAATCTCCAGGAGAACTGAAGATTTCATTTTGGTGCAAGTCCTATGAAGCCTAGGTCAGTTACACGCCCAAATGCTCTCCTCGTGTCCTGTACTGTTCTTTCTACAAGCTCTGGTCCAGATGGTTGTGAAGGCTCTTGCTCAGTCCCGTTCAGATTCACTCAGTATGCAGACTCTTTTCATAGACTTTGAATTATGAGCATGGCAACTGAATTATTTCAGGCCCTACCAAATGCCTGATTCTCATACCTGTCCATGATAACCAAGTGCCAAATATTATCTGTAGAAATTCAGAAACAAAATGCATACAGTAATAAGACTCGGCAGTACCTACCTGCCTTCCACAGTTAAGTGAGAAATCTGATAAGGACACCAGAATTAAGGGCAGTGGCTCGTCTGCCAAGATGGGATTCCAAATTACAGTTGCCATTTGTCAGCATTTATTGCCCTGCTGAAATTTCTGGAACTACAATAAAACCTCAGTCTTTACAGTTAATCTACCTCAGCACAACATGGGGTAAATCTTTGATTCAGTGGAACAGTTAATTTCCAAGATGTCCTTGCAGGCATCTCCATATGCTCCCAAACGGTCTGCCAGGCAGTGAAGCCAGCGTTGTGATCAGATGGCACCTACCTACCAAAATACATCCTGGTGCATTTAACGGGAGTATTCCTGTCCCTGGGCAGCCCTTACTCAGCGCAGGCAGGCAAGACTTCTCATTTGCTGCCGAATTCCAAGGCTTTGTCCACCATATGAATGCCATCTATTTCTCCACATTGCTTTCCTAAAGGAAGACAGCATTTCGAAAAGGTGATCTCCCACCTCAGCTACTGGAGCATTTCGATCTGTGTCTCCATCCCAGAAGTCCTTGTGACAAGATGATGCAAGGATGCTCTGTAGTCACTCTCCTTTTGTCTTTTTTTTTTTTTTATTTCCTACTCCTTTGGCATTTTCTAAAAATGGTGTAGACCGGTCAACAGATGTCCAGTTCTGTCAGACAGTCTCTGCAGTTCTGCACTGTGTCTGCTTCTCTTACAAGACTCGTATCAGGAGACAGAGTTAACTTTTGCAACAACAGATTTCTAGAGCAGTGGAAGAAACAATCTTCCTTCAGTTCCTTCCCATTATTTATTTAATAAAACTCTTGCACCTACTCTAATATATCATATGTTGTTGCAATTTCAGAATGGTAATGTTAGCTTCCACAGTTTATATTTAACCCCTCAACCTCTGCTAATATTCCATGTGATTCCTCTGATGCTACAGCATTCTCTTGCTTCCAGTATGAGACTAGCAAAGCCAACAGTGTAACCATCCCTTGATGAGTGTCAGGTTTCAAAAAGGTGAGAGGGAACCATCTGTCTTTTTAAGTGCCTCCATCTCAGGATTAACTCTAGCACATGTAGAATGTACCATACCTAGATGTACCTGCCATTCATCTCTACCATACCTAGAATTGCATAGGGGCAGCACTGGTGAAAATTCCTGTAGGTTTAGGACCATTTCTAGCTTTATCCAGCATCTCCAAAACAGCCTTCCAGCAGTACAGTCTGTTCAAGCACATGGCCCTCTGCTTGCTTGTTGGCGTGCATACTAGGCGAATTCCCTCTAAAATCTCACACTGGTTTGAAACCAACAGGGTGGTAGCAATGTTTCGAGCAGCTGTACAAGAGAGTGTCTTATTTTTCCCAGCTTCTCTCCACCAAAACATTGATGATGTACAGCTTCTTAGGGGTTAACAAGGAAGTATAAACTCTCTGAATTTGCAAGGATATGTGGCTATTTGGATATGTGGATATTTGCAGGAATGTTTTGTTGCTCGGAGCGATTCACAAAACCTACATAATGTTTCTGAGGTCGATTCAAGGAGGTGAGCCAAGTTATGACTGACATTGTGGTGCCCAGGTGCTACATAAACCACTTCAGCTGTGGAACTGGCAGAAGTACGTCTTTGTAGTTCTCCTAGCTACACTAACTGCTCTAGCAAATCAGATTATATGCATGGGTTATTAAACCACAGCCCGGTGGGCAAAGCCTGTGTTTCCAGGCACGATATCATCTTGCTGTAGGTTTATGTACAGTAGGCATGACTAGTACTCATCTGAAGTTCTGCACCACCAGAAGTTTTCTTCCTCCTAGATATTTCCTGCTGCTCTGCAGTTTAATTCTGAACTTCTCAGCATTTCTCAAGAGCTAGAGAACTCAGAAAAGGCATTAGCAGCATATTCATTTATTTCTGTCTAATCAGAGTGATTTTTTTAGGCAAAGTATGATCATAGGAGTATTAATTTCCCTCAGTCTGGAGAAGCTGGGGTTATTTTCCATCCAAATTCTCATGCTTTGATGCATGGCTGTTGGTGGGAGGTTCAGAGCAAACGCAAGTATCTTTCTCCCTTGTGTAGCCTAAGTTCATCAAGAGAGGGAGACAGTTCAGCCCTACACATTAGTGTTGCTGAGGGGGGAGAGATTTGCCTTTATGTAAATTTATATTCCCAAATTCCACCATTTTGGACTATTTCCTGGTAAAATGCACTTGGAATCAATATTCTGTTCCTCTACTGAAAGCAATGCAGCTTTTCCCTCCGTTATTGCTGTGGAGTTTGTGTGGGCACTTTCCAGTACAGGGATAAAGTTTGTTCTTTGCATTTTCTTTTTATTTTGGGATGTTATGCCCAGTTAAATAAGTGGCATTTAAGAGATCTTAACATGGTTCCGAGTAATATTTCTCCTGCATTTGACTCCCTCGCAGCTTGTTTATTATTGCGCATATATTTTTTTCTCCTGATAATGGTTGCATCAACTTGAGGAGTTCAGGGGCATGGGGAAGGGTTTGATGCTGAATCTCTATACCATAATTGTGCAATTTGGAGCCCATTCCAGGTTCTTACTTGAGTGGTAACAGTTTCCAGTTTGTAGAAATTATGTATTTACCGGTCACATCACACACCTTGAGTGTTTTGGGGGCCCTAACCTTAAATTTGCAAAGAACTAAGATGTTTTGATCCTCTCTGAAAAACTAAATAGAATTGGCTGAGAAAGAAAGAGTGAAGTAATATTTACAGTAAAAACTGTTACTACTCCCTAGCGGGACTTGATCTGTCACCTCAGCTCAGGGCATACTCCTTTCAGACTTGGGTAACTTTGCCAGCATCTTTTTTCACGTGCTTGTGAAGCATATGCTTAGGTTTCAGTCATACTATATTTTGCTTTCATAAAAGTAACATAAAAGCATAATGCTTCATTTGACCGCCCTGTGCTACAGTCGTTATGTCAAACATATCTGAGAACACTTGAACTTCGTGGCAAGTCACTGGTCATGAATCATCAAGAGTGGCATAGATGTGGACAAGCAGTCAAAGATAAACTTTTTACTGTATGATAAATGAAATTATTTGAACTGTAGTTCATACATATTCCATGACATCCTCTGGCTCATACTCCAGCAGAGACCTAAATTATTTGGATTAGTAACTGCCTTTGTGGCTGGACTTTTATACCTTTTATGCCTTTATCGTACCAAGTAAAGACATCCAGGTCACACAAACCTTGTTCTAGTTTGCACAGCTTTTCAAAGCACCCTTGTCTGGGTTTGGAGGGAGTGGGGGCACTCAGTCACCAAAGAGGGAAAAGGTGTGTAACTTCTTCCTAATGCCAAATGATGCAGAGGTACTCATATTCCTAAGGCACATGGACTTGAAAACATTGACTTTACTTTACCAACCATGCGTTTCAAGTTTTCAAGTCACTAATTACTTTTTCTCATGTTTATGATAAATCTCTGGGGCTTTATGGTCCTTTCTCAAAACGTCTGTGATTTGAGAGTTTTACACTGTAACCATTCTACAAATATCTAAAAATCAAATTGTAAGATGTGAGGGAACTAATAAAATTGATGGCAAATCTCCCTGTCTGAGATGAGTGAACAACATAGGACCCATGGGAAATAAAGACATCAAATTGGGAATATTTCTGTTCCTTGAGGAGAATCTTGGGTACCAGAGAAATTAGCTCTGACATAATTACATCCTTCAGGGACCCTGGTAAGTGTCTTTTCTCAGTACTTATGCTCAGTGGCTATCCAATAAACAAGAAATGTAGTCTATTTGAGTTTTAATAGTTCATAAAACTTTCACAGAAGAAATTTAAAGCCACAAGGATTGTTAAATTTGGGCCAGATTTACTCCCTTGAAAATGGTTGCAAACCTCTTGCTTGCCTCAGCAGGAGAGAGGTCATTTCCATATTAAGCAATGAAGTACTCTTTTAATCAAGGTATCTTAAAATGGTAATTATTCATTCTTAATTATTTGTCAGCAACACATAAATTTTGTTGATATTGCAATACTGTCAATTAACACCATTAATAACCGATCTATTTTGTTGTCTTTGGTACAGTTCTAACAGCGAAGTTCATGGGCATCTTGAGTAAATTGTTATTATTAATGATCTACCTACATTCCTCTTCATTCCTTATACGCTTTGAATGTAGAGTTTGGCCCTTTACGTTAAACTACCGGACCTGTAGAGCACTGTAAGATGTTACATTGTTCATCCAGTGATGTGATAAACTTTATATTCTAGGTACTCCATAGCTTGTAAACATCTGTGAACACCAGTGCTTAGTGTGCAGTAATGGATCTTGTGTCTTTACAGCGTTTATTCAGGACACCAGTCTATTTTGATTCCTCCCTCAGAACTGGAGACCAATCCTGCTCTGTGGCTTCTTGCCGTGAGCCAGTACAAAGTGAGAGACACTTTTTGTTCCTATTCCGTCATGGAGCTTTGTACTAAGGGACTCGGATCACAAACAGAGTCGCTGAAGGTGAGTAATTCTGCTGTCCTGCACAATATGCCATCTACACAGTGATGTTTGAGAGCCTTCCCTACCATGAATGGCTGTGGGAAATGTCTGCAGCAAGGGGAAATTCATCAGAGAGCAAGGGCAGCTTCCACAGAACCTGTATTATTCCTTGCCAAAGGCTGCACATGAATATCAGCCATTCTCTTTCAGATCACAAGGACTTTAAACATCAAGGAAAGACTTTTATTTACTTAAGCTTTCTGATTTGTTTTGCAGCTTGTGTTGATAGGCAAGTGTTAGAAAAAAAGAGACGTAGAATTCTAAAAGGCCCAAGTAGTATTAGAGTGTATATTATGTTTTATGAATTCCTTGATTATATGAAGTACTAGTTTGATTTTGGCCCATGTAGTTAATCACATACATGTAAGTATTGTGCTGTTTGAACTGAATTGTACTCATTATAGGGGAGCATGGGTATATCTTCTTTTTTTTTTACCCCAGAATTAAAAGCCAGGTAGCCAGTTATGTTTCTGAAGTCATCTAGAATTTCCAGTATGCTACTGAAATAAATTAGATGCTGGAATACTGGCATTAGTGGTGTCTGCAACCCTTACAATCCTCACTTAATTTGCTAATCAGTTTATCCAAGAGTAGACATTGTTTCCTCTTTGCTGTTACTCTCTGGCATTTCTGCATTAATATTGGGAAGCAACATTCCCTCCCTTCAGAATTAGCATACCCATCTCATCCTACATGCTCACACTGAGATGACAAGCAAGTATGTCTGCTCTTCTACAGCTATTAGACTGTCATCTGGCCACCCAGCCTCCAGGAAATTATGCTAGCACCTCAACCCTATTCCTCTTGAATCATAATACCTACACAACACACTTAAGAACTACTAACTGTTTTTCATTAAATCTGCCAATCTGTGGTCTTTGTTATGTTTTAACTTGTTTTTAGGCAAGGGGACTGGACCTTTCGCGTGTACGGACATGTGTAGTGGTGGCGGAAGAACGACCTCGGATAGCTCTTACTCAGTCATTTTCAAAATTATTTAAAGACCTTGGACTGCATCCACGGGCTGTCAGCACGTCACTTGGCTGTAGAGTTAACCTGGCAATATGTTTGCAGGTAAGATTTTTGACTCCTTAAGCTTAAAGTTTTTTTAAGAAAATGGTTTTCAGTAAGAAGCATTCATTGTGTTTCCTTTGGCTGCTTAGTTGTGGACACATTAAGAAAATGCATGTGGTACTTAATGTTCTTGCATATACAGGTAGTAGATTTCTGTTACTTTGTCAACTATTCATCCCTCTCATGTTGCAATCATAGCATCTATTCTGCCCATGAGTACAGTAATTCAGAAAAGTGCATGGCAGTGACATAATATGTACTCTGTGCTCCAAAAATATTATTTATTCATGTAATGTAAAATCCAGTTGCCTAGTGCTTACCTTAGTATGTTACAAAATAGATTCCTTCTGTTTATAAAATAATCCCAAACATTACTTAATTAACTAGATATGTATTTTCTGCACATAGTTTATTGCTTACAATGGAAAATTATTTTGCTACATCTCTTTCATTCTCTTTTGATCCACTAATCAGAAGAAAGTACCCAGGGATAATACAGGATTTAACTTGCATTCTCCAGGTATCTTTATTGAGTCACGATTTTAAGGACAGATGGAACACTGTAGCTATCTGGTCTGAATTTCTGACTAGCCTCTAGGTTTTCACCCAGTGATAACCACACCAAGCAAATAGTTTTAGCCTGATTTACAGAATATTATTTTATCTTTCAGGAATTTGAGTAATGAAAGTTAACTTACCTTTTTATAAGGTCTTCAATTTTAATTAATTTTGCCTTGTTTCTAGTTTAAATTTATCTGGCATTCGATTCAGCCACTTTTTATTTTATTACATGTTTTCCAATCTAGAATAAAGAATCTCAGTTCTGTAATGACTTAGACTTTGATAAATAGATGAAGAATCCTAAGACTTGCTTTCCTGATCTGTCTCATTTTTATGGCTCCTGATCTCTTTCTGTCCTTCTACTTCTGGTATCAGAACTTCACATGTTATTCCTGCAGTAATTCCATGGGTGTGCTAGTTAGGTATAATATGATTTCTGACTTAATAATCTTTTTAATTTGTACAAAAAACATCTGCTGCATTTGCAGCTGCATTGGCTGGGAAGTTCCATATCCATTTTGTCACCTACCATGTCTCTAACCTCTCCAAAGTCACTGTCTCCCCAGTATAACATGTCTGTACTCTCTATGGTGTAGTCCACATTTCAAATCTGGCTGTTACCCATAGTTTACATTAAAAGTTTTCTCATGCATATAACATGCATAATTGCTTTACTGTGGAAGCTAGAACAGAGCTTCCCAGTGACACTACAAATAAGGCACTTGCTACTCTCTTCCTGGTTGTGAATGTAAAGGTGTTTTATTTTATCCACAAAACGTGACAAATACAGGTGATGGCTTCAGCACAGACCACTATGTCTGTCTGTTCTGCCTGCCTTAGCCTTTTGCCCTGTTCAACATCACTAAGGAATCATGACTTTCATCAGACCTTGGCTAAAAGTGACCTTGTACTTCAGCACGTTACCAGAGTATGAATGCAAAAGGTATGCCACGTCTCCAGCACTGCTTGCTTTCTGTCTCACTCCCAGCAAAGTATCCCTTCAGCCAAAGCTGATGTTAATTATTATTATCAAACATATGACAAGGTAAGGCTGAACAGGGTTAAAAGTCATTCTGTGTCCCAGAGGTAGATTTCTTTATTTTGACATTCTATAATTGCCGTCATAAATATTCTCCAGGAATAAAGTTTTTAAAAAATCTCCTGTAGTCTCAAAAACAACGCTTGAATCCTTCAAAACAGTTTTACCCTAATGGGACTTAGTCTTGAGAGAAAAATATATCTTGTAGGTTAGAAGCATCTATGAGCTCAAGAAGCTTCTTTCCCTGTATTTCTGGCATGGATTTGATACAAGTACTGACTGAGGTCTTGAAATCTCTTCTACAGAATGTTTCTTTGCAAGAATATAGACCTCTTTATTTCTTTCTCCATCTCTACAGTCCTGGATGATGACACGGCAGAGAGGACAACTTGGAAAACACCAGGAAATCTTTAAGCACTTCCACCCGAGGCAGCACAATTTGGACAGTACCAGTGTAGGCCAGTTAGCAAGTGTAGGTTGTTGTGCTTTCCCAGTCAGCAACCCAACCAAGATCAAACACTTGGCAGGAGGGGCACAACAGGCAGCAAGGACAGAGACAGCTTTTCCTGGAGTAGAAAGGGAAAAAAGAGGAGAAAGAGATGAGCTGGTTACCTGTTAACAATAGTTTTCTAATTTGCTCCTGTGTCTTTTCTTTGAGATGCCCGTGAAATGTCTTTTACAGGGGAGGGGAAGGAGGGAAGTGATGGAACACCTACTGTGCTCTGACTTTCTAGACAGATCAGGATGGGGCCCATCAGCTTCCTCCTGTAGCTGTAGTGGAGCTACTTCTAAAAAGTAACTGCACTTCTCTGCCTTCTGGTCCATGGAGGGACCAAGCATGAAGGATGCTGTAGGTAACAAGGACAAATTAGCTGCAGAATTTTCTGTGCCACTAATGAAAATCAGGCTTGCAGCAATCTCTGGACTGGTTGTGGTAGTTATTACAGTTAAAAGAGAATTAAATTGTTCAGGGCAAATAATAAAACCATAGAATGACACTAGGCAGCAGTAAGCCAGCTTTAGTGCTCTCTCTGGGAGGAATATTGTACTGGGTCCGCCTGGGATGAGTAAACTTTTTTTTAGCAGCCCATATGGAGCTGTGATTTGGATTTGTGACTGAAACTGTGGCTAGCAGAGAAGTGTTTGGCTATTGCTGAATAGGTCTGCACAGCATTAAGGCCTTCCCTGTTTCTCACCCTTCCACTGCATCACCAATACACTGCCTCCAGCGAGGAGGCTGGGCGAGCACAAGAGGCTGGGAAGGTGCACAGCTGGGACAGCTGACTTCATCTCACCTGGAATATCCCATACTATATAGTGTTATGCTCGGAATAAAAGGCAGGTTTGATCTTCCAAAGTAGCCATTGTTCAGACTGGCTGGGCATCATTCTGCTTGTGGGAGGTGGCAAGTGATTGCTTTTGCATCTTTTGGTCTTTTTTTTTTTTTTGTCTTTGCTTTGTTTATTAAACTCTCTTCATCTTGACCTAGGGGTTTTCTTCCTCTCATAGAAATATAGAATGGTTTGGGTTGGAAAAAACCTCTAAAGATCATCCAGTTCCATCCCCCATGCCATGGGCAGGGGCACCTTCCACTAGATCAGGCTCCTCAAAGCCTCATCCAGCCTAGCCTTGAACACCTCCAGGGATAGGACATGACTTCTCTGGGCAACTTGTTGCAGTGCCAACCGCCCTAACAGTAAAAAATTCCTTCCTGATGTGTGCAGGAAAGGTGAATACATTCAGGGAACTGGAAGTTCTGATCAGCATGTAGTTAGGCTGGACTTCTGGTGGATTATGTGTACCTGCCTTTTGATTGTGTTAACTCCTTAACTGATGTTTGCTTTTTAGATGGTTCTTTAAAGAAATCCTTGAAAGAGTTATTTCACCGAACTCTAAAAATGGGTAACTCTCTGAAGGAATATTATTAATAGAGACTATGAATTTAAGAACAGCACAGAATGAGGACCTTAAGTGGGGTGATTAACAGCCTGGCTGACCATATAGCTTTGTGTCAAGCTTCATTGAGTTCTACTAAGATGTTGCATCTCAGTCCACAGGACAAACTAAAAGCCATACACTATCTAAAGAGTGGTGTGGCTGGAGTGAAGAAAAGCCATTTCAGAACTGGGTATATTTGGTAACATTAGCCTTCCAAGTGGAATGGTTTTTGAAGCATTTAAGCCAAGGTTAGTTTGGGAAATTTTTAAAGGAGTTTGAAAAACTACTAAAGATGTTACTTACAAGCATCACACATCACTGAAAAGCATGTCATTTTCATAGAGAATACAAAGATACAGGATTACATCCTTTGAAGCATCTGGTAGCAGGCACTGCCAGAGGCTGGGTACTGACTTAGACTGAATGCTCTTTCCAAACTGTCTGGAACTTTATGGCTAGTGATATTCCAGAGTAGCTTGATGGCTATTATGCTTTCTGGGCTGAGGAGCACAATGAATTTTAATCCTTCATCAACAATATTCATGAAATCAGCATTGTCTCCAATATGTTCCAGAAATGGGTCATGATTTTGGATTCTTCATGCTGCATAAAAGTACTTCTAAAGATGTTTGAGTCGATAGCTTTCTTCCAGGTTGTGTCATCTGTGAGATCAGAATGTGGTTTCTGGAACACTGTCTTCCACAGGCATAACTGTAATCTAGCCTATTCTATGGTCTTTCCAAAATCTGTATCTACTAACCACCTTTATAAACATATCTCAACATTCTTCTCTATTGTCCCTTGCTAACAAAAAGCCTATTCAGGCTTTCTTCTCTCTGCTGCCTCTAACACAACTTGGATGTGATCTTTGATACCTTCTTCACTTAATGTCCAATTTTTTGGACAAACTGAAGACTCAAATATTTCAAGGGAAAGGTGTCCAGATTTTTCCAAAAAGCTTTTACTGTTATCGCCCCCTGCAAAAAGAAGGGGCGGGGGGCTAGGGGGCATATGTGCATGTATGTGTTTGTGTATAAAAACTTCATAGTAGAATTTAACCTTTTATTAAAGATTTCTTTAAAACCAAAATCATTGTGATAATCCCTTTGGCACAAAAAAGCTTTAGTCTCAAAGGGATCTTAATTTGAGGATTAAGATCACTGACAGACTAATGCGTTGTCATTTGTACTGATTTCCTCTCAAATTCAGAGCATATTTACTATGTTTCTTTTGATGCAGTCATTTTGGACTAGATTTTTAGAGATATGCTTTTGAAAATAAATAATTCTTTCCATCTTTAGGCACTTAAATATTATTAATATACGACCTTTTATGGTTGTATAGTCACAGATAATGGTCCAGGGATTTCTGAGATGAAAAGATTGCATCCAGCACATTTTAATTCTCATTAACTAGCATCGTAGCATTCTCAAGAGAGAGAAAATAGATATGAAAAGTAGCCTGTTTCTTACAATAGCACAGATGGTTCTCTAGGATTTTAGCTAATTTCCATTTAAACACTTGAAATAAACATTTCCATTTTATTCAACCTGCTACTCAATTTCAGATGTGGAAAAACTTCTTGAAGTTGTTCGTTTTCCATAGTTAATCCTGAAAATGTAGTAACAAATCTGCCCAACATAGGGCAAGAGAGCAGGATTCATCTTGCTTCTTTTATGCCACCTCTAAGTGACACAGCAATATCCATCTATAGGCAGTAGAATCAAAGAAATACTTCAAGAGAGCTTCATTCAGCCTGCCTCAGGTACTTATCATGGGTTGGGATTCATCAGCATTAGGAGGTACTTCCTACCTTATAATGCACACTTTCTTCTCTGATGGCTGAAGTTACATGAAATTAATCTTTCCCTTGCTGCCTAGCAAAGGGGGCTTAGTTAGTAAATTTAGGGTTTAAAGTTAATGTTTCTTTTTATTAGTGCTAGATCACACTTCTTAGGGTCTTCCATATTTAAAGTAATAAGAGGTAGTTCTGCAAAGAGTGTGTCAGGAGACCATGCACTTTATCAGGGGTATGATTCACACTTGGCAATGTCATACAGCTCTGGGTGAGTTCCCTCAAATTCTGTGTTTTCCCACCTTTACTATGAGTCATGAAATTCTTTTCACAGCTCCAGTGGCAGTGTTTGTGTATGTGAAATTGTTAAGTGTACATCAAAAAGTCCATTTCTGAGAATCATTGGAGCGGAAGTAGACAGAGTAAACACTAATGCCATGTCCTTAGATACCAAAACAAAACCCGAAACAACAGTTATTTTTGAATACTTAGGACTTCTAATGGCCTAGTTCCTAGTTTTTAACTCTGAGGAGGGAAGCAGGGGAGAACATGCAGCTTGGCCTTTGACTTCAGTGGAAATTGGGTACAGGCTGAGTCGTGGTCGTCCTTACTGCTGAGTCTGTGCAGTTTTGACTTACAATGTTTCTGCAGAGAATAAAAGCTTGGCATGTTACAGAGGTTTGCATGGACCAGGGATTGTTCACTGGTGGCAGACTGTGCTTGGCACAGGATTATTTAGTACCCACTTAATACCCATTTTCAAACAGAAAATTGTATTTGTCCAATTTTATTTCCCTGAACGCTACCTAGCCTGTTTTTAGCAAGTATCAAATACAACAGAAGTCGTGTTTTTTTCCTGTTACCAGCCTTACAGATGCTGTCTCTGTATCACAAAACAAATGTGCACAGACAGGTTGAGTCAGGCGATCTGGTCTTGGCTAAGACACAGCTTCTTTTGAAACACTTTCAGAGTATCTCAGCTGAAGCTGGCCGCAGGAGGACAATGCTGAGACTTAGGCTGCTGTTTCTCAAGCCCTCCCTTACTTAATGTAAGCTGGATGAGGCTCTGGTTCTCTCAAAGTGCTCTCTGCACCTGCAATATAGTCAGAGGCAATGAATTATATAACTGATGGATTTCAGCAGTTCTGCTTTTCTGCAGTCACACTGCTGTGTTCAACCTGGATTATTAGTAATATTTCTATTTTGGGGCAGCAATGTAATGAGCAGATCCATCCTATCTTTTAAACACTTCATCTTCCCCCGCATTCAAATTAAACCTGTTTTTTTAAGATGCTGCTGTGGCAACATCCTGTAATCTTCAACTGGTTTCAGAAGTTGGATAAGAGTGATGTGCGACACCAGTGTTTTAAGAGCTGGTTACTTTCACAAGTTGTAGGGCAAGTCCCACTGGCGTTAGATGCTCTACGTGACAGTAGCGGCTTAGGACTGATCAACATTGTATTTTGTCTCTGCTGCGTTGTCGGTCATGGTGGAGAAGTGATGTTTTTTTATCAGCTTTTAATTTTACTGTTCTTTATGCATATTACACTGTTTATCATAGCAAAATAGACTAAGAATGAAGAATTACTGAACTACAAAGTTAATTAATTTCATTACGGTCTTCTGGTAATTAGGTTGTGCACAAAGCCTTGATTTTATTTCACTTACAGAGCAGGTTAATCTGTATGAAACAAGGTGTAAGTATCTTTCTTTATTGTATACTAACTTTTTTTTTTTCCAAAAGGGGAACTTACTTTTGATTTCCAGACAACATGGCTTGCAAACTTCTCTTAGTATTGAAATGACAGACCTGGAATTCCAGTCTCAATGGAAATGCATTAAAATAGAGGGGCCATAATGTTTACTGACTTCTTCATTAAAGCAAAACAGAAAAAAAAATCAGTATGCTAGACACATCTTTTCCACTAACAACGTTGTCTGTAGTGTCCTAAAACCATTTAAGTCTGTTTGTCCAAGGTTAGCAGTCTACAGCTATCTCTTCTGTTGCTCTACTAAAATGTTGACACCTCATTTTTTACTTTTTTTAACCTTTAATGGTATAATGGTTAATTTGTAAGATTCTTGTATTTGACATTGTTTTTCTTTTTATTTTACTCCCTGCTTTTTGCATTCTCCTCTTTTGTTTTCTCCCACCCTTCATTCCCATTTTTTTATTATTATTTTCGTCTTGTGTTATCTTCTTTCCTTCTTTCCCTCATCCCTGCTATTCCTGCTGCTATAGCCTCACAGGCTGGGGAAGCTGGCCGAGCAGGTAGGGGATTTTCATGTTCCCTCAATACCCACCTATCAGCTTCCAACAGTGGGACAGACTAGAAATTGAGTCTGGAGATTTGGAGTTTTTCAGATCCTTCTGTGAAATTATAAACAAGTCCAGTATAGCTTTATCTGGATGCAGGTTTCATCAAATACTAGCTGTCTGTAACTGTTATTTCATTCACACTGAAAATAAAAAATACCATAGTGATTGTCTTTGATTTTCAAACTTGACTGTTTCCATTATTTTATAAATCAATTCAGGTTTAGTTTTATTTTTAAAGGTAACCAATTTTTTCTTGATTTTATTTTTTTTTAACATTACATATATTTCAAATAAGTTCTCCACTCAGCGCTAGTCTGTTACACTGCTGAGTTTACTAGTAGACCGAAAATTGTGTTGTAATAGCTAGAGAGGATATCGTATCTTGTATTGTGTATAACAAGCTAAAGAGGCTAACATGCATGTGCAGCTGTATTACTCTTTTTCTCCTCTGGTGGTGGGTCCCTATCAGTATATGTTCAGTAAGTATCAATTGGTAGTGGTAACTCTTTTCTCCTTTAGAATCAAAAATTATCTATTTGTGGAACTCCATTACAATCTTTAATTTTCAACAAATTGTGGAACTACCAGCCAATGTTACAAAAATGCAAAAATTAGCCCTAGACATTCCTAGTGTGAAGAATTATACCCTATAGTATATCCCAAATGGTACAGAAATCATCAGGGCTGATTTTGCCTGCTGTTTTAGATAGTAAACATCTAATAAGGGAGTTCCAGCACTTGTAGATTACCTGAGTAGGTGAGTTTATCTGACGAAAAGAAAATTTCCAAAGTTCCCGTGTTCCAAGATGAAACCGTGCTTTTCTTCTAGCTTTCCGCTTAGCAGTGGCATGAGGTATGCAGCAGAGAAAAGAGCCCTAGACTGGAACATTAACAATTCACACAATGTTCGGTGGTGATGAGTTTGACATTTTGGATAAGGAAAGATTGTAGCAGGTTACAAAACTGCAGCAAAGCTGTGGGTGGAAAGGCCTTAAAGACTGTATTATCTCTGCATGAAAGGACACTAAATTAGTCTGCTGCTTTTGAAGTAACTAAATATTATGACATAAAGCAAGGACTTAAATTATGCAGTGGAAGACTGAAAAAGAACAGAATAATTGCTTATAGACCTTCAGTCCACATTGGTTCATGTCATGCGTGCTACCTTTACTATCTTTAGCTTCAAGTATATTCTTCGTTGCATGTATGGAAGACTCTTAGTAAACCATGCTTCACCTTCCTGACCATGTGCTTCTGCCATTAAACTGTGTCTCCTCAGCAATTCCTGCATTCCTTTATACGGCAAAATGTGTTTAACATTTTTTGTATGTATCCACATGCTGATTATTTGGCCTTTTGTAGCAAATAAAAACTCTGTTGACATGTGTGTGGTTAAGTAGTATGGCCACGTGATGTTTTTCCAAACTCCAAGGTAACAAGTACCTTATGGTAGGTAAGTTTTCCAGTGCTCTTTCTGATTCTGTAAAGCTGAGCTTTGTTTGATGAATAGCTTAAATATAACTTGTTGTTTGATTAGCATAATTAGCAGGGAAATGAATGTTTGGTTATTTAAGGGATAAAACTCTGCTCCTCCCAGCCTGCAGGTTCTGACTAGCTGATTTTGTTGTTTACAGGGAACGTCTGGACCAGATCCCACCACAGTCTATGTTGATATGAGGGCACTGAGGCATGACAGGTCGGAACCACCTTTTTCTTTTTTTCTAATACACACAACTAACAGAGTTTCTAGTAAGAAATCTACTTCAACGCACCTCATGGTCCTTGAAAACCTTTGTAATCATCATAAATAATTTGTGCTAACTACTACCAGCAAGCAGACACAGACATCTTTATTAATTGGTTAATTGATTTTACTTTTGATAAAACTAAAGCCGGTGACATCACCACTGCAATGACTGAAAAGATTCCCTGCTTTTATTGCCTTTAGGATTTTATGACACTTGTATTCAGGTGGTGCAGCCTAGTTGTTCCCTAAGAAAAGGAGTCCCATTGGGCCTCTTGGCTTCTCAGAAGTGTTTCTCCTGGGTTGGCAACTGTTAGACAGTGGGGAGACCAGAAGGGAAATTTGCTGCAGTTCTCAATGCTTCTAGACTCTGAGGGAATGGATTATTGGCTTTGGCCATTGTGAACAACCATATTCTGTAACTGTTGGTATTTTCTAGTTCTGTAATGTTAGATACATATACAAAAGGCAAGAACTAAAATTCACCGCTAGTGGTTGGTGTTAAGAAGATGTCTGAAATCTTATAGTTGGAGGGAAACTTATGGTTTTAGGTGTAATTTCAGAAAATTCTTGTGCACGTGTATTTCACTTTTCAAGTACTCTGGTCAAAAGGCTAGCAGATGGCCTCTTTATAAAATTTCACAAACCAATAATTTTTCTACTAACTCTTGAAAAGATGAACAGTGGTTCCTTTTAAAAAAATCATTATGCAAATAGGGCTTTTTAAAATTTGTTTGTTTGTTTGTTCTTTTTCTTTAACCCCTCTTAAAAGCTTAACAGAGAATTGGTTCCCCTTAGGTGAATACCAGCTTTGGCTGTATCAAAGTGACTGGCTCACCTTGCAGAGCACAGACCTCAGGACACTGCAGGCCCAAATTATCCTCTGGATAGTTAAGTCAGATACATGTGTAGATATTTTCTTGTAGCACATGGCGTTTGGCAGGAGGAAGAAAGGAACTGCAAGATATTCATCTCTCTTACCATTTCTTTATTCTTTTTGCACACAATGTTGACAACAATAATGCATATATTTGATCCATCCTTTGAGATACTACAGTCTGTATAACCCAGCCATAGAAAACTTGGTATTCCTGGCCCAGCAACTGTGCTACTGTGTAGAGATGACAGACATGCTCGTACTGGGAAAAAAAAGCCTTTTCATATCAATGTTATCTTTATGAGAACCTACCATCTCTGCATTGTAGTCTAGAAAGGTAACATATTTGAGAAGTTGAATGATTTATGTTGTGAAAAAGAAATGAGAAATAGAGTATTTCTTTACCTAAGATCAGAGTGAATGCTGTGACCAGGACAACTAAAGCAACCAGCCTGAGGTGATATCCTAGGCTCCTTCTGTAGTTACTTGAAAGGCACACACACACCACCAGTGTATCGCAGCTCTCTCCGATTTGTACCAGCATGGGATAAATTGGCTTTTAAGGTACCTTCTTTTCTGTATCGATGAAGAAGGAAACTTACCTGACTAACTTCGGAAATCAAGTGTTTATTTTTTAATAGACTCCATAAGCTGAGACTTCTTTACCCATAGTTTTTGCTGTAATCCCAGAGGTCTGCAGTGACTGCAGTTAGATCGAACACAGTGTAGACAGATATGTGTAAATGTCATTTGAATGCAGGAGAAAGAGATAATGAATCATTAAAAATAAAGTAGCTATAGAAAGGAAAGATAAAAGTAAATGTAGATTAATTCCTTATTGCAATTATTTTTTCTGAGAGGAAATGGAAATTTATAGAACGCTTATTGGAAGGGAAGTAGACAACAAGAGAGTATAACATTCACAGTTAATAAACATTATAAACAAAAATAATTATATATATCTTTATTTGGAGGAAATGAGATTTACTGTTCATAAAAGCTGTATAAACCATGGGTACACTATTTCCCTGCCTTAGCATGTCATTGAGAAGTAGGCGTCATTATCAAGATCAGACTTTGCAGTGTATTCATTTATATTTAGTGACTAGTTCTACAGAACATGAAAGATGATCTTTAGAGTTGGCTTCTCAGATTGTGGTAATGTAGATTTTAATTTGATGGATTAAAGCTGTGCCTCATTTACTCAGTCCTGTGGAATCCTGAATTAGATTCATGGGTCATAAATTAGGGAAGAAAACAACTTTATTTGACATAGCCTCTTCACACTTGCTGTTTCTAACCACTTTTATGGAGCTGAATGTCACTATTGCTTAACAGTAACTGAAACATTGCTGTACGTAGCTGTGAAACTGTAGAGTAACAAACCACCAAGTCTTTGCAGGTCAGCCAGTCCCACAACCATATGAAAAAATTACACTGTACACTTAATATGAGAATTTTTTGTCATATTTTCAATTTTACAAGATATTTTCCAGAATTTGAAAATGGCTGAGCGTTTTCGGTTTTTCTTGGCATGATAACACTTTCTAGTGGTGGCAGAAAGCAGTTGTAGTTCATCTCTTTGAGGTTATTCAAGTTCTATTTCCTATTCACATCTATAAAAATTAATAATCAGTTTGAATACAACTATTACAAGCTCATCCCGTAATAATGTGTTCACTCACTTCACAACTTATGAAAATGTCACTGTTTGATTGGAGTTTAAATCAAAATACCTGTGCTATGTACAATTTGGATAGAGATCTAGGGGTGATTGGTTAAGAAAACTAGATGTTTCCTTCCAAGTCTGACTGGATTTGGATTATTTGCTTCTTATGTCAGCCTGGAGGTTCTCAAAGACCTTTTTATTTGTGCCCATGTGTGGTTTTGAGCCACCAGTTTAGTAGTGGTTTGGCTGGTGGGACTCTTCAGCTGTATGGCCATAGTTGCCAGCTGAGGGAAATGGTTGGGACTGGGCTCACCTGGAGGTTCAGGAAATTTGTGCCAAGGGATGCAACCCCTCAGTCAGGGGCTGATATCAGTTGTGGTACTGGAAGAAGGCTTGATTGCCTAGCGGTGTGCATCTAGTACAGTTTTAGATGCTCCAGCTGCTCCAGCAAAGTCTTGCATAGAGCTTGTGTTGTATTTCCTAACATTAAGGAGATGTCCCAGGTACCCTGTGCTGTCTCAAATGACATTAGACACCTCCTTTTGGAAACCGAGTGACACCCTAATAGCAGGAGTATACAGCTCTGGCTCGCTTTTGGTGACAGTACATCAGTGTTGTACTTGCAATCTCATTAATTTCCTAAAATTCAGAGTGTCCTCAAAATGGCCAAGAAAGAGTGAGCAAAAACAGGCAGGTCCCACGTGGGCTGTTTAAGAAAAAAACACGGTAAGATTCCTGAGTTAGCACCAAGTTGCTGATACACCCCTGCATTGCAGTGCAGTTTAAAGAGGTTAACTCAAATCTAAAAGGGAAAATAGGTGGCTTAATGCTTCACCACCCATGAGTTGGCCTTGCGGCAGGCTGTGCTGGCACAGCACAGTTGGTCCCAACTGCTGACTCACTGTGCAGCTCAGGTCACGTAAATGTGCCCGCGTGCATCTGCAGGGAGGGCAGATGCAGCAAAACTCCAGGCGTAGGCACCCCATTGGGTCATTGGCTGCATTTCTGTGCCTCTGGGAAAACAACTTTATACTCCTCCTCCACCCCCCCCCCACCCCCCCCCAAAAAAAAAGAAATATCCTATATATTAACTTTCATGTCCTGTTGTCTAAACTGCTGGTTTTCAGATCACTCCATTGTCATTTTAGCCCAATCATGTTCTCCTTGGAAAGCTTTTCAGATTTTTAGGTAGTTAAACACAAGATGCTTAAATATGATTAAGAGTGTTTGGAAGATAAAAAAGAGAAAGACACTCATCATACCAAAACACTTGAAAGATGTTGGCTTTTATGACGCTTATATGTTTCTGTAGAGGAGAGATGTAAATTTAAAGTCCAAGCCTCCCTTTTACCCAGGATATTCTAAAACAATATGTACATGATTTATTAAATTAAAAATGTTAAATGAAAAATACATCCTGATATTAGCATAAAAATTTCACAGCCTCCTCATCCTTACTAGCAGGCTACTTCTTGGTAGAAAAATTATCTATTAGTGAAACGAGCCACTCCACCAAACGGAGAGTAGACCTCATGTATTCCAAAATAAATGTTCCTTCCACATAGACAGGGCAAAAATATTTTTTAAGTGTTCTTCAGGAGGTCAGGCATAATTTTAAAATGTTTCAATATATTTGCAAATATTCTAAAATATATGGAAATACAGGTTTTTTTTAGAATCATTCAAAACTTTTGAAAAGGTTACTGGTTTTACCTGCTAGTTTAAATTTTGAAATTATCTTAGATTTGAAACAAGCTGGTATGAATAAAAAATAACATGTAATGAAAAACATTGAAATAGTTTGACTGCTTTTAATTTTTTCTCAGATTTTAGCATAGGAATTGTTTTTCTATGTTTCTGTATATTTCATATTTAAAATGTTGTATAGAGAATTCCCTCAAAAGTTTAAATTAGTGAGCTGAAGCATCCATCTGTTGATGGCTGAGGGGCATCACTGATCTTCTCCTGAAGTTGAAACTTCCTATCTGTAAAGGTGCATCCTAATAATCTTCTTTATAGCAAAACCATGTCCATAAAGAAAATCACTGTCCTGCCCTGACTGGGGCAAGGAAAGATCTACATTGATATCAGAGTTTATTTTAACAGGGAAAAAAAGAGTAACAGGAAACACAATCCATTGCAACCTATGTCTGCCCCCAGAAGCAGGCAAAAATGTCACCAGTGTACATGTTCAGTAGCAGGTAGTGACAGCTAAAGAAGCTCTGATGAAGTGAAGGTTTAGATTTTTAGGACAGGAAGGCAGTAATCAAGTCATACATATTAAAGAAGATTTTGATATAATTTTGCATGCATTTGTAATAGGCAGTTTCCCCTTCTTTTGACTTCAAATTGCATTTAAGCTGATTATTGAACTGCATCCACATTTTGTACTGAAATGGGAAAGAATGAAGACTTACACCCCGTGTCAGTAAAGACTGTTCTCAGTTTTATTGATTGTATCTCTAGTTTGTTATATGCAGGCACCCTCATATCCTTCTGGTGCTGCCTTTAAATTCTAAATTCCCTTTGGTGAAATAATAGTTACATAAAATTATCATTTCAAGTTTTCAACTTCATCTAGTTAAGTCTGTATTTTTTAAGTAGGGTTAGAAAATTGTAGAATTTAATCTATTAAATAGTTCGGGGGGTTACTAGATTTCCTTTTGAGCTACATGTAATGGTGAGCTGCTTGGATAGTTTGTTGGTCATAGACATGGTGAGGCAGCTGACACCAAAGAGACAGACAAACCCAGATGGCAGGATATTGTCAAATAGACTAGAAGCACCAAGACATCTTTGGGATCAAGTTACTAATTTTTAACTCTGTCTGTAGTTCAGTGTGTGGCTTTCGGTATCCGAGCTCTGACATTGAAATAGTCCCACTTCATCATTCGATCAATTATTTTAACCTGATTACCTCCTATTTATTAAACAAGCAGTTTGTGGATCTGTACAATTAAGTGTCTTCTTATGTGCTCACTGACATCTCGGAGTGATACAAATTAGTGTCTCTCCTAAAAAAAAAAGTGACCCTTGTATATACTTAAACCATTAGCAGACTTAATGTCTTAGAAAGTCATTTGTATGTTGTGCCAAATCTTATTTGTCATCTTGGACTTTGTGGGCATTCAGAGATCCCTGAACTTCCATCAGACTTGTTCAGACATTGTCTCCTTGACAAAGGTGATTATGAAGGATGGAATTTGTGAATCTCATTTCCCAAGAAAACAAGGAAACACTTGTGGTGTTTCAAATATATGTGAAAGCAGTTACTTAGGATTTATTTTTATAGATAGTTTATATGCTGAGCCCAGTCTCGGATGTGGGCTCTGTCAAAAGGAATCAGCTAAGGTTTTGGCTTTGTTTTAATATATTCTAGCATTTCAGGCTTAATGCAGGAAAAGAAAAGTAGCCTTTTATTCTGGCTGTCAATTGTTTATCCTTCTGCTCTATATTTCACTGGAGCTTTCATGTTGTGTATACATTGTTTTGTGTAATACCAAGCAACAAAGCCACAGGAGCTTTTTTTCTAATTTTCAAACACTTCTACTCCATCTACCTTGAAAAATACTCTTATTGTGGGTTTACCAGACAAAATAACTACTTGGCTAGATTGTTATCTAAGCTGTAGCTGCAGCAGTGCTCTGTAGCACAGTCACAGCGTGGAGAATAACCATTTTATGGTCACATAGTTGGAAAAAGAGGCTTTGGTGGTAGATATGTCAGCAGGAGACATGCTAATGGCAAGTGTCAGTATAGTAGTTACCTTTTGTGAAACTTTAATTGGTTAATCATACTTGAAAGCCATTTGACAATGGTAGCAAGAGAGAAATTTGAAGAACACTCCCTGATGTGCTGGGGAGCAGTGCTTTTTCCAGCTCTTGTAATGGATTACAGCATACGTAGCCTAGTCACAGGTTACAGACAATCCTAGTAGTCAGTTATTCACTCTGTGTGGAGTCCAAAGGGGTAATTAAAATCTATTATTGCCCCCTTTGACATACAGCTACCTTTTACCTTGAGGAGGTGAGGAGTGTGGAGTATTTTGAGGTTTAAACTGCTCTGTACCTGGGGAGCAGTTCAGAACAACAGACCTAACAAGTCATTGGCCTTGGAAAGCCACTCGTGCTTTATACGCAATAAGCTCTTTTACGAATTGAGTTGCATCAGATGCTACCTCTATCAGTGCTATTCCAGTCAACCCAAGCTTCGAGAATCTTCTCATATAGGTGACTCTAATTCCATGTTGCACACATTACCCATGCTTTTATTTTATTTTGACTTCTGATTGTCTGTTGCTTTAGCTATTAAGGTTTTTTTCCTATTATCACAGAAACAGGTTTTTAATGGAAAAAAATGAAAAGCTACTCACCCACATGAAGTCAGTTGAGAGGAAGAGGGGCTGAGGTTTTTAAAGTAAAACTTAAGTCCTTCAAAGTTTTGTAAGTATGATAAGTTACAGTGCAGTTTGATTTTGTGGAATCTTTGTAGAAATGTTTGGCTTTGGGGTATTTTGCCCATTAATTGCAGAATCTCATTAGTGAATTTAAGCTATCTGTCATGGTGCTGGCAAAATTCTCCTTGTTCTTCATGTTTTTGCTTAGGAGAAGATACAACCTTGGCCTTTTAGTGGCATTTTGGTTTGTTTGTGCCATGCAAATTCTGCTATTCTAGAAATCCCATTGGCACTTTTTCTGATCTATGCGAAACTAATCTCCAAGAAAGAAAAATCAATTCAGGATGATAAGCATCTTATCAACACGTCCAGTTCTGACTTAGAGGGGAAGTCCTGCTCTGGCTAGCATGAAGGAAAGGTTCTCTCTTTCCTTGCTGTTCCTGTCTGCATCAGGGGATGAACTGAGAAACTTGTTCAATCTCAGTGATTAGGAATAAGGCTCATGATGTGGGAAGCCAAAAAGGACCAAACTGTTCAGAGCTTCATCTAAGGGATTGTACTGATTACGTATGGGGATCTGGAGTCATAACACAATTTGTAAATGTACCTATTATAAAAGCTTTGAAAGATCCTTTATGTTTCCAGGCGTAAAGCAACTTCTGTTGTGGGGCAGGAGAAAGAGACAAACATCCAATAACATTCAGATGGGAAGTCACCCCCTCTTCTCCCAGTCAGTCTGAGCTGTGAGACTCAGCTAGGGGGATGGGAGCCCCACAAAGCAATTTCTGTGCTTTTTAAGGCAGGATTATGAGCTCTTGAAGAATTTCCTCCTTGAAACAAGTCTATTTCTTCCTTGATAAAGTCATCTTCAAGGGATCAGAATATTATGACTGTAGTAGAACAGGACAATAACAGTCAACTCTAAATGTGGTTTTTGAAAGAGGATGTGGTTTAGCATACTTCAACTACTAATCAAGAAATTCCAGTTACATTTCCCTGGAGAGCTTAGGGGAAAGAGAATGCTGTCGTGTGTACCAAGTAATACAGAGACAAAACAAACAGTTGTACCTTTCCAGAAAAGTAGGTGCAGTGCAATTGTACATTTGTGAAATTGTTTGCAAGTGCCATTTGCATGTGATTCTTCAAACATGAGTCAAAGAGCTAGATTGAAAATGTTTCCATTTCTGTTTGTTTTTTACAAACAAGTTTGTAATTTCCCACTAATATTACAGCTTATTAAAATAAACCAACATTATTATTCCTGAAGAATGTCGGATGCTATTAAGAATAAAGAAGGGTATTTTCAATTTCAGAGTATGCTGAGCTTCTTTTGTGTTACAGGTCCTTCTCTTTCTATCATTCTCCTCACAGAAGCTGGGAATTGATACAGCAAGCTGGCCACTGACATTTCTGTGGGAGAGCTATTAAAAATTCTTCCCTTTTTTTCCCTACAAGCAATACTTCTTTCTTTTTCTCTCCCAGAGTTTGCCATTAGTCTAACCATAGAGTTACAGGAATGTCTTACAAAAACAGAATTTTCATTATTCTGTGTTCTCTACAGGTAAAAATGTTATATATTTTATTTTTAGAGATAGTGTATTCTGAAATTATTTGCTTTGTTTCCTTCATTTTGGTGTGTACTACTAATGGAAGACTGAAGAGTGATTCTTCAAAAATGCTAAGAGTGAACATTTGCTGTTTCAGTAGTGGAGAAAAAGCACTGCTTGCCCCTGCTGCTACCTTAAAGTGCATTTCACAATAGAGACATCTGCTTTGGAAGGAAAAATATTTAATGAATACATGTAAAATTTGGAGTGAGCCTTTGTAGCTTCTGCAGACCTAGCCACAGACTGTTGTGTGCTGTAAAATATGGAGCTTCCTAAATGTTTTCCATTCCTCTTTCCTTTCCCTGCTTCTCTTGCCAGCTTTTGTGGAAGGACAGGGCCTTTCCTGTCCCACACACTGACCGGTTTTTGTAACAAATAATTCAGTAGAAGGTGCTGTGCTGGCAGATAGCCCTGGGCAGTGAGCTTTGTAACCTTTGGGACCCACTCCAGCATCGCTAGCTTCAGGCACTCGTTCAGCTCCTGTCAGTAAAGTCTCCGGCTGTGAGAGTATTGAATTGTTAGGGTGAAGGAGAGCTCTGAAAAACAGTGGAAACATCTATTTTCATACAAGGAACCCTTGGTAACTGTGTTAGGGATGCAATATCTTCTTAAATAGCTTTTGTCAATAGCTCTTAATATGGTGCTTCAAGCCTTACATATCCTTCTTAAATATTACATATGCTAGAAGTGTCCTTAGAAGATGAGCTTAACTTATGTGAAGAGTCCTGTGAAGCTCAGCTGGGTTTCCCAGTAAGTCTCCAGTGAAGAGGACAGTCCCTTTTCAGTGCCTTCAGGTGTATAGTGCACTGCTGCTCCTGGCACCACTGTCCTTTTCTTCAGAGGGGTAATCTGCAGCCTTAATTCAACTGAAAAAATTAGCTCTATGCATTGAAGGTTTCCATGCACAGCAAATGTCCCTGGTGGTTGTTAAGAGGCAGAAACTTTCTGCAGTGTGCCTGCTCCATGAGTCAGCTGGTGGTGTGAATTTTGAAGCTTGTAGCAAAACAAGGAGGGAGGTGAAAGAAGATTACTTGAATTTAGAAATTTTACCTTTGAAAACTTTGTGTGAATATTAAATATTAATATTACATCAGAGAAACTAAAATTATTTCCATCATTCCATACTCAGGGACATGGTTTAGTGGTTGATAGGAATGGTTGGACTAGATGATATTCGAGGTCTTTTCAGACCTAGTGATTCTGTGGTTTGTTAACAACAAATTTATTAAATTACATTTAATAATGTAATGTTTTCAGATACCACATTTGTTATAATGAAAGTTTTCCCTGTGTGTGGGGTCTTTTTCTCAATTCAACATAGAAAAAGTGTATTGCATTAAACAGAATCATCATATCACAACTGTGACTGCAAAAAGTGCTGCAAAAACAATTAGCAGTAAAAGACATGTCCTGGGGGGTTTGTAACCTAAATAAAAAGATAATGGCTGCAACATTATTCCTGCTTTTGCAAATAAGAACCTGAAGCACAGGGAAGGGTGATGCTGTGCCTGATGGGGTGCAGTAGGTGTGAGGCAGGGCTAGGACGGAGACCAGATTCTACAGAGTCCTGATCCAATGCATTCACTTAAAGTAGTTATGTATTGTGCTTTATGCAGTGTGCAAAGTTAATTTAAATACATTTAATGTAGTTCAGTATAATGAAAGCTGAACATTTTAAAGTACTCCAACTTTGAAAACAGACATAAATATATTTTTTTTACATATCTCCCAAGTGTTATATGATAAAATTGCTATTATTTGTGTAGTGTCTGAAGCTTTGGATGTTCCCTTCCCGAACCTGAGTTCCTGCCTCATTTCAATCACTTTGCAACTTTCTGAACTGTCTTAAATCCATGCATAACATTTTCTACTTCTTTGTTCAGCCATCTGAAGGATCGGAAGCTGTTTGCTTTTGACCTCAGGGAGTTTGAGACATGAAATGTAATTTAGGTTTATAGTGAAGAAAAGGAAGTAATTTAGTGCTAATTCTTTAACTGAACTGGTTGATTATAGAATTAACAGGATTAAAATATGTCCTAGACATACAGAAGATTTAATGGATGTTCATTTTTCTGGCTAAAGTTTGCCTCAGTCCAAAACCTCCCTCTTTCAGTCCCAGTTGTCTTTATCCATTATCTGAATTTGTTATGTGATGGGGTGAAAACTGCTCTGAGGAAATCAGGACGATGCAGGGAAACTCTTCTCCATTATCTGAATTTTCCCCTCAGCTGAAGCGTTCAGCTATGCCATTTGCCTCTTTTTCTGATCTGGCTGTTTGAAATAGGTGTGTTATTTTGGAAGGCAGAGCTTATGTTCTTTGATCCATATTTCCATTTTCTGTAGAGTGAGCTCATTGACTTGTAATTCTGGAATGGCTTATGTAGAAATGGTTTATTATTTGAGTAAAGAGAATATGCACTGGAAGTTGAGTGTGAAAGAGCCCTCACCCTAGTCCAGGATCCCATTACCTATCGTGGCCTTCTTTCCTCTGACTACAGAAAATCAGAACAGCCTGCATCAGCCATTTCCTACCATCAGTCTTACTCAGGCACCATCTCAACATTAAACAGTGATATTTATCTGAAAGGTGTGACAATGTCAATAGTTCCTGGCCATTTGAGTCAGAAATGGGAAATGATTGGATATAGCTATGACAAAGCACATGTGCTGTCTGGCATTACATACCTTATCATTAGATTTTGGTTAAAAATTCTAATGAATTAGGCAGTGATCTTCTTCACCAGAAAAGACCATTTTGTTAGAATAAGAGGAGTAATTTTTGACAGCTTGAAGAGGAAGATATAGTTCTCTAAGTAGTCAAAACACTCTAACTTCTGACTTTTTGCAGATGATGATTAAAGCATTTACCATTTGTAGAGATAATTAACTTAAATTCCAAAACAAAACAGAACCCCAAACCACTAAACATGAATAACCTCTTTTACTGACCTGCAACGTTCTTTTTTCAAATTCAGTTTACAACTTCCTTCCATATTTCACTTTTTTATTTCAGTTTAATACACAAAAAAATTTCAAAACATCAATATTCTGCAAGATAGGAAAATATCCACTTTTTCCCCACAAGCTCAACTTCTAATGTAAGATGACAATCAGCAGGGAAACTTAAGAAATACAGCTGGAATAAAACTAAAGAGTCCATTGTCTGTTTCTTTCTGCCACAGGAAGGCTATGGACAAGGAGGGGACTTAGGAGACATATGTTGATATTTTCTGTATATAAACTGTAGTGTGATGTGTACATCATATCTTGTCTGGTTTCCTTTACAGTTTTTTGTTGAAGGCTTTCAAGAGTGGCAGCATTCTAAACAGCTACTGAAATAAATTAGTGTGCAAAATAGCACACTAAAAGTATTTAACAAACTAAAAGCTGGACTTCCAAGCTGGCACGAGTGCAAAATAGCATGGTGTGAGAACAAACCACTCAAGACAGGAGGAAGAATAATTAAGCATTGGTAGGGTAGATAGGGGAATAACAGCTTGAAATGATGGAAGATGCAGTGCTTCAGTGCCCAAGCCTGGCTAACAGTAGAAGACACTGGCACACTTGCAAGGAGTAGTAGAGCAGTTACTATGGCTCAGCTCGTGGGAATGGCTATAAAGGAAAGAAAACAAATTCAAGATGTGGGTTTTGGCCAAGTGTTAGGATAAAAGCCAAACTTTATAGCTGATTTATATTTAAAAAGAACAAGGACAATGGGAAATGCTCCTTTGAATTGGATGTGGAAAGATAGAAATAACAAGGTGAAGGTAAGAATGGTTCATGCCAAGCATCACAGTAAAAAGCTTCCTGACTATGAAATATGTTCAGCTGAGAAATAAACTCTGAAGGGAAGTGGAATAAGCCCCATCATTTGAAATACTATAATAGGAGTAGACAAAGCACTCGAAAATGCACTGCAGGGAGCAGTCTTTTTTTGGCAGGGAGCAAGATTTGGATGACCTAATAGCTGCTTTCCATCTCTATTAGAGTCACAGAATCCAAATCTTTCTCAGAGCAACAGCACAGCCAGCTTTGAAGGTTTGCCCAGTTTTGGCCTCGTAACATTGGTTAGTACCACTCTGCACACTCCAGTCCCTGCAGGTTCCCGAAAGCAACAGTTAATAGTGCTGCTGACAAATTCTCAAACAAAGTACTAGCAAGCTGTGGAATATATTTTGGAGAGTTTTCATCACTGAACAGACTAGATTTTAAAAAGGAGCTTAAGCAGAATTTGCAGTTTTGTGTGAGACAATTGGGCAGAAGGACAGGTTACTGTATTTCAATATCCCCTTTGCTGCACAGCAATTACAGTGCCGAGTTAGTTAGAGCTTGCCAATTTTCACTCTGAAGTACTACTTTTCTACAGTACTACTTTTCTACAGTGTCTGATGTAAAGGAGGTGAAACCTGTCAAATGTATTCAATTGTAACAAAAAGTTTAGCACATACTGGTTGTGTAGCTACATTCTCTCTTAAATCCCAGCAGACAGACTTTGAAACATTGGCAGCTTTCTCAGCTGTGCAGCCGGTTAGAGCTGTTTTTTTAAGAAAAAAGACTATTTCTTAGGAATGCATGAAGAAAATTATTAAAACTATACTGTCTTGTAGTATGTAAATTATACAGATTCATTGCATATCATTGTTGCTTATAGCTTTTTAACAGTGGAATGACTCTTAAACATCTTCTGCCTTTTCCCTTCAGTGATAGGCTTTGGTGAGAGAGAACCTCTGAAACTCTGTGTGTGCCCTACATCAAGTCAGTCATTTATATTTTCCCTCTCAGCTTGGCTGCAAACTGCCACAAGGTGCAAAAGTAGCTTTCACACACAAGGGCAGCATTTTTCTCCCAGCCACTTGATTTGCAGGCTCTTTGCCCAGGCTGGCTCTGCTGCCGTGTTCTCCTCTGCCCTTCCCAGCAAGACTAGAAGGCAGCAGAAAGCAGCAGGAAGGCTCTGCACACTCTAAGACAGTGTTTTCACTCCCAGCAAAGAACAGCTGGAGCACTCCAGAGAAACAGGACTTGGCCTTTCTAGAACTCTACTGTCTCAGAGCATGTTGTGATTATTAGTGAATTTGGAGAAGAATTACTAAAATTGTCCTAAGAAGGCTGCAAGGAGCCATAGGTTTCTTTGCAAGCATCACCTGAGTAATTCAGAAACATTGTTTTTAGAGTCATAGAATCATAGAATGGTTTGGGTTGGAAGGGACCTTAAAGATTATCCAGTTCCAACCCCCTCCACCATGGGCAGGGACACGTCCCGCTGGATCAGGTTGCTGAAAGCCTCATCCATCCTGGCCTTGAACACCTCCAGGGATGAGGCATCCATGACTTCTCTGGGCAACCTGTTCCAGTGCCCCACTGCCCTCACAGTGGAAAAATTCTTCCTAATATCTAATCTAAATCTCCTCTCATTTAGCTTAAAACCATTACCCTTCATCCTATCACTACAATCCCTGATAAGAGCCCCTCCCCCAGCTTTCCTAGAGGATCCCTTTTTAAGTACTGGAAGGCTGCTCTAAGGTCTCCCCAGAGCCTTCTCTTCAGTCTGAACAATCCCAACTCTCTCAGCCTGCCTTCACAGGGTAGGTGTTCCGGCCCTCTGATCATTTTCATGGCCCTTCTCTGGACTTGCTATGGGTCCGATGGGCCCTGTGCTCTGCCTTTTACCTTGCCTGCCAGACCAGCCTTGATAGTGTTGCTGCTCACTCGACATGGAAAGCGAAGAAGTTTTCAGTCATGTCTGGTGTCTGTGTTTGTCAGTGGAAAAATGGAAATCTCTTGGGGAAGAGTGAGAACAATTGAGTTATTTTATGCTGAGGCACAGTAAAACTCATTTTATAAATTATTGCCTAATGTCTATGATTTATTCACAATACTAGTCCCAGTAGAATTAGTAAGACTATTACACACTAAAATTAAGTATGCGCATAGGAGTTGGTAACATTAGAATCTGGAGTTTTTCTTCTGGTTGTTTTTTTTTTAATCGCTTTGTGGTAAAATATCTTCTATTATTTCAGAGATGTTAGAGGTTTGACAGCATGTTCCCAAAGGGACTGTGAGCTTAGCAGAAACTTTTTAAAACAGAGTCCAAGTTTTTGAGCACTGACAGGGTCCTCACAAAAAACCTGTAGGAAATGCCATTTCAATGTTTACTGCACTGCTGTGCTAAATCTGTAGGGTTGTGAGGCAGAAAGCACAGAGTGGGAGAGGTTTAACAGAACTGAAAACTGAGAAGTTGCACCTTCTGGATCGTCATGTGCTAAAAAATCTGGTGAGGTTAAAGGAAATAGGTGGAGAAGGGAACTACAAGAATATACCAGTGATTATAAGAACAAGGTGAGAGGCGCAGATGCTGGAAGCAAAGAAGAATGTTTATTCATCTTGAGTAGTTATTTCATTGAATACTGAGTGTATAGCTCTATTATGTGTGGTTTTTGCTAGATTTGGAGTTCAGCAACACTTCACTGAGGCATGTCTTAATAACATGAAAGAAGCAAAGGCCAACCAAATCTCTGGGCAGGTGGACAGCTCTGGCATACTCTCTTCCTGCCCCATAGGTTTTTTGCTACTGTTATCCAAATCAAATCACTTTTAAACCGATCTCAAATTCAAAGAAAGTGTTTCCTGAACTTTGTTACACCATTTTTCTTACAACCGCATGTGGCTGAAGTCTTTCCAGTTGGGTTTTTTTTAAGACAAAATCTTTTTGTGAACTGGTGGTAAATAGTAAATTAGGTAACTTTGTCTGTTAAAGGAGATTGAAATGATGACTAGTTCTTCTAAGAAACAGCTACCTGTTTGCAAATACAGGTAAAGTTTGGAGGTATCAGTTGTTTGGAAGAACTCATTTAAAGCATTTTATAGAAGAAAAAAATACATGAAAATACATGAAAAGGCAGAAATATAGACATTATTAACAACTGTGTTTTTTTCAAAATTTGACTTTTTTTTCAATATACACAGTTAATTTTAAAGCCTTTGCTACATACTTCTAAATACCTATGATTTAGCTTGCCATTTGAACAGCAACACAACTGTGGCTTATGTAGACATATCTGTTGTAGAGTAGCATTAATTTAGCCTTGCACATACCACTTATAGTGAAGTTCCTGTGGCCTGGGTTTCTGCTACCCCGTATCTCTGTCCCTGATTGAACTGATGGATGCTTTTGCTGTGAAACCAGTGGTGGCACTACTGCCTTTTAGCTAGTGGGAAGGTCAACAGAAAATGATGTAGTAAATGCAGGCACATGTGTACACCTGTAATAAATCAGGAGCTTAAGAGAGCAATATGGTGTAAAACAAGGACTTGGGAAATCAGTCTGAAATTGCCGCATATTTGTTGTTTCTCTTAGTGCAAGGAACTGTTCGCACCAGTGTGCGATGCCTCAGGGCTTAGCCCTGCTCCATCCATCAAGGTTGAGAGACTTTCCACAACTGCAGATAAAACACTGTTCACTATTCCTGCCTTGACCTTAACAGTCCCAGCTTTTATAAAAGACTTCTGGAGCAAAGAAATAGTTGAATAAATAAATAAATAAATACATTTTTTTCCACCTCCTTTAAGTTTAGGGGCTGAACTTACCGAAGCTTTGTTCTTTGTTCTTCTCCAAAGGGACCTCTAGGTCTCTCTGTGTCTCATTCTTCCTTATCCAAACTGAGCACTGCTCTATTCTGTCTATAAAAAGACATCAAAACAATCTGGAAAAGATCTATCATGACCGCTCCTAACACAGTGCGGTTTTATGATCAGTTTAACCAGATCAAGTTCTCCACCCATCCACTCCTTGCTGACTTCCTCTCCACTGATATTTTGACCTTATGTTTTAAAAGGGGTGGGGTTTGGGTGTCTTGTGTTGTTTGTTTTCTAGTCACAGAGCTGAGGGGAGGAACAGCTCTTTTGAGAGAAGCCCAGATTTAGATGGGTTAAGTGGTTCAGGAGTGGGAAGTTTAATGTTTTCATGGACTGTTAGAGCTTTTCAGTTATCTAACTTTAGATACAGGAAAGCCTAGTTGTTACCAAATTTTCCTCACCATGTACTGCCTGAGATCATCAGCTGTTAAAGGACTTTACTCTTTCAGTCTAACTTACTAAGTTACTTTTCTATGGTTAAATGAGGAATTTCCTTCCAGACCATCATACCACTGAAAGAGAGCTGCCATTTCTGTTCTGTTAGTGGGAAAATAAACTGTTTAAGAATGGAAGAGGAAGAACCAGAAAGCCACACTCAGAGAGAGGGTCTGACCTCAACAGTAATAAAATTTTTCATTAAATTACGGTTTTGGTTATTAAAATGTTCATCAACCACTGTGCATTGAAAATAACTAAAAGATTGCAAATGCAGATTTCAAGTTGAGGCCAGGTTATGAGCTATTGTGATATGACTCTGATTTTAACTGTTAGCTACTCATGGAATGTGGTTGCTCACTCAGCTCACGTGCTTTTATGACTGTGCCCTGGCATTTATGATATTCTTGTGCGAAATCAATATTTTAGATCCCTCTTGTGAATAAATTTGTGCATAGAATTCCATTTACAAAGTCTATCGAAATCAAATAAAAAGGCACCGACTACATTTTAAGAATTTAATATTTAAGAAAATCTTCACACACATCTTTTTTTCATTACTTTCCCAGCCATAAGTCTTGACTAAGATTAACTGTTGGGCCCAATTATGCTTTACAGGATATAAGCTTCCTCTGTTCCAAAAATAGCATTAATCTCTGTGACCATTAGCCATTCCTTTTAGAAATAAATGTTAATGAAAAGCAAATAAACTCAACCGTACATTATGCATATTATTTTTACATGTATTTTACAGAGTTCGTTTAGTTGAAAGAGGATCTCCACATAGTTTACCACTTATGGAGTCAGGAAAAGTAAGTACTGGAGGAAGATTTAGACATACCTTCTATGGTAAATATTTTCAGCAATGTCCATTTCTGCTCATTTTTATGTGAATGTAACATTGAGGAAGACTTTATCAGGTGTGCAGGTTGAAGACCTTGCTTAACTGTTGAGGTTACAGCACGATAGCTGTAACTAATGCATTAATTCTCTCTCAAAAGCTGTACCTCCCTTTTTTACGCAAAGAAAATTTCCTTCTTTTATGCAAAGAGAAAGCATTTCATCCTTCGTTTCTTACCTTTGAAACAGCCAACAAACGTGGCACTAGTGAAGGCATGGTTATCTGTGTAGTCCCACCTGCATTGAGAACTGGTCTGAGATTACCAGTGCTGTACTCAGGGGCTACCGATTACCTGCATGGGGACTGATCCTGGTGAGTGGCATCACTGGGTACAGTGTGAAGACACAGGACCAACACACAGAGATAGTGATGCTGCTCTCACCTCTGTCCCTGGCTGCACTCTCTGGCCAGTGACCGAGGTCTACTGCTAAGTGTAATCTACCTTTGGGAGAAAGGGTAGGTGCCACCACTGCTGCACTGAGCCACCAACGCAGTCCCTGCTCACTGACTGCCCTTGACGCCGTGGATGCTTATCTAAAGCTTTCTAACCATGGCTTTGCAAACACTCATGGTCAGAGGATGTCTCCTTTTCTCTTTTAGGGTTTGACATCTGCCCACTTCTGTAATGGTCAGATGTCTGTTACATTAAGTCATTGGGAGGGCCTCATTCTGGGGAGATTGTATGTTGTCTCTGGCTTTATTTTCCTTTCAGGCCACAGTTTCATTTGGCCAATGTGGGGGTTTGTCTGTACTAGTATCTACTCTCAGAGAGACTTGAGCCACTTGGTAGGACTTGTTGTACTGCAGGTGAACATTTGATTTCTGAGGGGTTTTTAATGATTGAACAGCTTTCATGAAGAGAAAAGGTTTTGTAGCATTTCCCAGATATCTAGAATTCATTATATCTGTGGACTATTCTGTTTTTTGTATTATGAGTTCACTTTAACTTTTTAAGGATTTCTTCTAGTTTCTCATGAAATTTTTGGGGGACTAAGAGTCAGCATATGATGGCATAAGCTACTATCTGTTTTGATAATCAGCCTTATATTTTCTTTCAATAGATCCTTCCAGGAGTACGTATCATTATTGCTAATCCAGAAACAAAGGGACCCTTAGGAGATTCTCATCTTGGTGAGGTGAGTCATGAAAACTTAACCTCTATATGCTATGAACTAAACTGCATAGATAAAACTATCATCTTGTGTATGACTGATTTCCTATGAAACATATTATCTGATGCCTGGTTAAGAAAATTGTGAATTCTAGATGTATAGTATATAAGGGATGTAGCATGATATTTGTATCATCATTAAAACTGTTAGTAACGTACTTGATAAATGCTAATAATAGATCAAATTTGTTAAAAATGGGGAAAAAATCTGCTTTTTATGTTTTCTGCTTGGTGCTTCACTAATTCTGATGGAAACTTACAGGAAAAAATAAGTTTATTGATCAGGCTAATTTCAGCTAGATAGTTTTCTAGTTCTAGTCTCTTTATAATCATTGTGCTTCAATGCACTGAAATGCACTCATTAGCTGAGTCGATCAAGGCTATATGTTTTTCCAATTTATTTTATGTTTCTAGAGAGAGAAAAAAACATTATTTTCAATGAGCAATTAAAATTCTAATTAACAAAATGAAGAATTTGCTTAGTCATAATTAAAACCTACAATCTAATTTGTGAGATTCTTCTGTAAGATTTCATTACTATGACATTGTAAAAATTTCCATGATGCCCCAAGTTAGATGAGATGACTCCTCCAAAGATGAAGGTCCCTGGCCCCACCCTTTAAAATAATCTGTCTCTTGTGTTCATGAAAGGTGCCCTGCTGGAGTAAATGCACTGAACCAGGAAAGAACTATGGAAAGAGCACTGTGGTCCATAGGTTGTGCTTAAAATTGCTGTAACCAAGCAGACCTCAGAGCTTGCTGAGCCATTCGTGCAGGCTGTGCAGGTTTTTGGCTAACCTGGGGCCAGAGGGATGCAAGGCAGGTGTCCCCGCAGCCGTGAGTCCAGCAACCCTCTCCACCAGGCATGGCTTGGATCTGCAGCCCAGTTTTAGTAAGGCTAGTTTGGTGTCTCTGAACCTAAAACTGGGCCAGTGACAGGTTCAGAAACAGTGTAAAAAGGCATTGTAGTCTTATCTAGCTATGACTAAAAACATTTGCATCAAGACTTTTCAATAATGCTTCTTTCTGGAAAGCTACTTTAATTAATACCAGTATAATTGCTTTTAACTTAGATATGGGTTCACAGCACTCACAATGCCAGTGGGTATTTTACCATCTATGGAGATGAATCTTTGCAGTCAGATCATTTCAATTCAAGACTCAGCTTTGGAGACACACAGACTATTTGGGCTCGAACTGGCTATCTGGGATTCCTGAGAAGAACAGAACTCACAGATGCAAATGGAGGTAAGATATTTCTCATCATCTAGATCTATGAACATAATGGAGATTATTTTGAGGCTGACACTGTGTCTCTTGGCCTGCGCTACCTGGCATGTTCAATCTGTGAAACCTGTAGAACTGCAAAAAAGCCTTATTTAAAATAATCAGAAAATAAAACAGAGGGCAAGATTTCCCTGCTGAAAGAGTTGCTTTTCCATACTTGTACCTGCTTTTCTGTTGCTGTACCTGAGGTTCTATAAATCCCCTCCCCCACTGACTTATTGGCCCTGTTAATGTGCGAAGTGCCTCAGGTTGAAAAATATGAAATGCAACTTAGAACACCATCATTTTCTCTCACTGTTGTATCTGCAGGAGGGCTTTCAGGTGCACTCATTGTTGTGAGTCTGAGCCCTGTCCCTTTTGTGACAACCACCTTCTTTGATAATTCCTGCCCATTTCTCAAATTTCCCAATCTTTAAACCTATGGGGATGCTTACTGAAATGTAAAACAAGCAGTAGCCTACAGCAGAAGCTGTGAGGTGTTTGGGTTTCTGTCAGGTACATACAGGATTTCATTATTTGGTTTTATGACATTCCTGATCTCATGTTCACATGTAAGCAAGCCAGCACTGCCAGGCACACAAAGTCTTTGCTTGGGAAAACCTGGCTTTCCTGTGATTTTTGGAGAGCATAGTGCCATGAGTGGTGTCTGGCTGAGGTAGCAGTTGAGGCTGCTGGCAAAGTATGGCTTCTAGCAACACTGCGAGCACCTCCAGGAGAGATCCCAGAGCCCTGGTGTCAGTGCACTTAGAAAAGCAGCTGTTCAACCAAAGAGTGAATTCACCAAATCTGAACTCATTTTAGTAATCACTGTGGATTACAACTGCTGCCCATGTCCTTATGTTAGCATCTTCCTGAAGAGATATACTTTCAGTTGCACAGGCTTTTTTCATTTCATAATGATAGCCCAGCCTCAAGCTAATTCAGGATTCTCTGAGGAGATTGCAACTTAAGCATCCAAATGACTTAAATCTTCTTCAAGCAAAAATTTGCTAAGTCTCCGCTCTCTTCCCACTGTCAGTTCCCAGTGCAGAAAGTTCTCTTCCTGTTTTTACTGGTAGATGTTATATTGCCTTTACATTACCGCCATGCAACTATGTAAATTAATGTAAAAAGAGGCAGTTATCTGCTTGTAAGTCTATTAGCGAATATTATTTCTTTATGGATAACATGCAGTCATTTATTATCAGCTTAATATCTCATAAAAAGTGTCATTTCAGCCTCATTTATTTCTTTAGTCAGTGAAAACTTGTACTATAAGAGCTTGCCATTTGCTTGCACTTCAGAGCTTGCCATTTGTCTGAATGAGCAATTTGTTATCTGGCACATAGCACATATTTCTATTTTATTGATAAACACCTTTGTAATACACCTTGAGCATTGGCACTGGCCATCCCAAAATTACTACAAGAACATCATCAACACTGTCAGAGTCAAATACATCCTTCCTTTTCGAAAGAAAGAGGGAGAAACAAGAAGCCTATTGTCTGTTTAGGGTGCCTTAAAAAAGAATGAGTCTGTACTGCATCCACCTGGGAGGAAAACAGGAATTTATTCCACTCTGTCTTTGCACAAAGACTACCACCTTTCACTACTTCAAATGAGAATAGTGTTCTGGCTTCCTTTCTTCTGCTTTCTGTTCTGCATTGCACTTCAGTAATGGAAAACTGTCATTAGTTTGGAAATCACTTTGGGGTTTCAGAAGTTTGAGGATAACTTGTAAATATTATAATTAATTTACTTACTTATTAATGTGAACATTTTTGTAATTCAATGTACTGGAGAACAGAATCATTAATATTTTTTTCATTTACTACCAGAGCGCCATGATGCACTTTATGTTGTGGGTGCATTAGATGAAGCCATGGAGTTACGAGGGATGAGATACCATCCGATCGATATTGAAACCTCTGTAATTAGAGCACACAAGAGCATCACAGAATGGTAAGGATTATATAACACCAGGGCCCTTGTATAAAGATGAAATATCTATAATGTTTGGGGTTTTTTTTTTTGGATATAGCAATTGATCCTGGAAATGGCCTGTCAGGATGGACACAGGATTTATAACCTAGCTGTAAACATGCCCTTGGGATGAAACTTTTCACAAACAGAGTTAATCAGGAAGGAGTGTGTTCTGCTAGGATCACTCAATGTTTCTTTTGTGTGTGTGGTTTTAAGTACAAGTGAAGGATTAAACTCTTAATTTGAGAGAGCCAAGCAGCCACCAGTTAGGTCAGCAGCTGTTTGTTGGAGTTTGAGATTTATATTCTAACCAGGAAAAATAACCTGATATAAGTTCAAGCTTTAGGAGTGGTGTTATTAGAACAAGTAAGCAAGCAAACATTTCAAATAAATGAACATACTAATAAACTTTAATTACTAGTGAACACACTGTTACTTTTGAATTAGTTATTAATAAATCAAGCAGTGATCAAATCAAGGTCACAATGGAAATTGAAGCAGTAAATCAATGAATTAATAACGATGTTGTCTTCATCAATGTATCACACCATCAAATGCACACAGCAGGTAATCATTTCTTGAGGCCGACATGAGAACAAATTGCTTTCCATTATTCTTGCATCAGAAGACTGAGTCAGGTAGTAGCTTTGTTTTGATATAACCTCAGCTCAGCTCTTCTCCTTTCAACCAAAAGGAACCTGTCACAACAGCCTGAGCAATATAGCAAGTGTAAGACGTGACTTTCCATTTTTCTTTTCAGTCCTGGATGCAAAGATGTGGCCTCGAGCAGTAAACTTAATAATGAAGCACAACAACTGGACTGGTTTCTTTAGGCAAAACAACTTGCTTTTTTTCTTAGATCTCTGTTAAAATTAAGGCAGTTAATTGCTTGGCTGACTGTCACTGAGGTTTTGCCTTATTGCCTCCTCCCTAGAGCATCATTACTGCTGGTATGGTCAGCTGGCTATTACACAGGGTAGCAGATTCTGTGTCCTTCTTATAGACCAGTGTGAATACTTTAAGGATGCTGTGAAATTCTCCTTGAAAATGTGTCAGATCAGTATCAGCAGTGGATGGAAAGTTTTCAGATCAAGCTGTTTAGGGCTGTTATAAGATGGCTACAGATTCATAAATCAACGTTTTCAGCAGAACCTACCTGTTTGTCAGAGTATGTGTGTTGTTAAGGTGTGAGCTTATGGGCAATTAAGTGAAGTATTGCACTGAAGAAATGGTCATGATGGGCTTCAGTGGACAAAAATGCCTAAAACGTGTTGCTGTTTTCAAGACCACTGAGAGCACTTTGAGGATTCTTTTCCTTCCATGGAAATCCTGAGTGGGACAGTGGCAAGTAAAAAAAGGTTGGGGTAAGTAAGCTTGGAGGACCAAATTAAAAGGCCACTGAATTTCTGCAAGAAGGCAGAAAATAAGTGCAAATTGTTCCCCATGCCTGAACTCTTCCTGGTAGTTGGGTGATGATGTGCAAGACACAGGACTGAGATTTCAGAAAACACTGTACTATTACTGCCCTTTGCCCGAAGTCTGAAACTGAAAGTCTTCAGCACTGCTTTTTCCTCAAAGAAGAGCAATTGCTGCTAAGTTAGATGTTTCTCTGATGTGGTCCCTCTAGAAAAGGGACGCACAGTAGTTCAGACTGACAACATCTGGTTGCCCACAGTTCCAGGCTCTTCCTAACCAGTGTTCTATCTAATAGCTCTCTCAAGCCACCATTCATGGTTTTCCTGAGTAGTCCTAGTCCTGACTGTCGTATACATTTCTCACTTGACTTCTCTTCCGGTTTCTCTTAGAGGTCCTTCTCTTGTCTTTGTGAAACACCCATTGACAAACTAATACCCAGTCAGGTCTTTCTTTTTATATATACTTTGTATATGCCTTTCTTTGGAAGGGAGCATGAGCCTCTGTTCTTGTCGGAGGTCACTGTTGTTTCAATTACAAAAAGTTCATAAGGATTTAGGTGCGTCAATGCCTATTGCAACCAAAATATGTGTTCCCTCGATGGGTTGTAAAAGTAGCTTCAGCTTGCAAGAAACTAATACTGATTTCGTAACATTTAGCACTACTGAGGGAAGTGGTGACTTGTTGACTAACACACTATCCTGCTGTGCAGCTTCTGTCATTGAGAATCAGATCTAAAAGGTCATTTAAAATTATTCTTGGCTCTTAAGAAATTTTAGTACAAATTCAACAGCCTCTGAGTCTGGACCTCCTGTGTCTCCATAGGTAATAAGCAAAGCAGTGGCACAATCTGATTCTATTGTGATGTGTAACTACACTAGGCATTTTAGAAGTGTTTTCCATTCTGCAAAATCTATTGAGAAACAATGTATGTGTTTTAATTAAAGCACATTGGTGATTCGTATAAACTTTAAGCATTTGAGTGAGGAACAGAACATAGCTTCCTACAATTTGCTAAGAAGTTATTTTCTGTCTCTGCACAATGACAAATAGGTAAAGCTACACAAGGTATTTAGAGAAGTAAACCATTATGACCCTCTTCCTCTGCAGGGGTTTCTACAACATCTTTGCTTTTGCTAAGCTCTTGGTGGGCTGGAAGGAGCAGGAGGGGCCATTCCCAGCTCAGTGCATTGGCTGTGTTGAACAGAATCATAGAATTACAGAATGCTTTGGTTTGGAAGGACCTTTACAGGTCATCTAGTCCTCTCCCCCTTCAGGAGCAGGGACATCTTTAACTCAATCAGGTTGCTTAGAGCCCCATCCAACCTGACCTTGAATGTTTCCAGGGATGCGGCCTCTACTGCCTCCCTGGGCAAAATGTTCCAGTGTTTCACCACCCTCATTGTAAAAAAATTCTTCCTTATATCCAGTCTAAATCTACCCTCTCTTAGTTTAAAATCATTACTCCTTGTCCTGTCAAAGCAGGCCTTTCTAAAAAGTCTGTCCCCATCTTTCCTGTTGGATGTAAGTCCATAATTTCTTGAGAAAGTGCAGCCTTCCTGGTTCCCTAGTATTTTGTTTGGTTGTTATTTTTTTAATTCATCAGGGCCAGAAAGTTAATGTATCCATAAGTGATATATGCTGGCCAATGTATCTTTATCTCAATGGTGAGAACATAAAAGACAGTATTTCCTTTTACTTACAGTGGTCACAAGTGAGTTAGGATCATGACATATAAAATTAATTTTAAATTAAACTGAAGCCCTTTTAGGAGTATCAGTGGCTCTAGAACTTAAGAGGCTTCATGAAGGTTTTGGGAATCAGTCTTCTGAACTCAGACAAACTAACTTCTCTTAAGCCATGTTTTAGGGACCTGCTGCTGAATCTTGCAATTAATTGCTTTCCTAATTAACAAGCTAGCAGTAGGTTTAAGGCATGATTTCAGTTATTAGCCTCCTCGGGCTTTTTTGTTAAAATATATGTAAGAGTAATTTAGATGTTTGTAGAGCAGTCCAGAAAAGTTCTAGGACCTCTCTGGAGATGGTCACCTGTGCAGGCTGATACTTCACTTTGTTAATATTCAGCATTAATCAAAGCTTACTAGAGTGTCTGTGAAAACTTAATTACAAAGTAAAATGAATTTCATATCAGTACTAAGACAAAAGGAGACTGCACAGCCTTGCTTTGGCTGCCCGTTAGTTTCCAGATCAATAAGCACATAAGAATTCAATCAAAAGGTACTTCAGCAGGATCTGAAAATGAGGGTTTTTTTTAATAGTAAGTACTTTTCTCCTACAATCCATTCTGTTAAGCATCAGCATAGAGCACATTTTCATAGCTAACTTTTGGGCAAAGTAAGATATGTTTCCAAAGTACAGGGATTAGTGAAATAAAACAGTGCACTTCTGTCCCAGTTAAGCATTGACCTTAGGGTAAACAGCTGGTTTTGAAGTTGGCTTGTATACATAATATATTCTAACTTTCAGTTGCATATGCTTGAGACAGTTCTGGGAAATGATCTCCTGCTTTTATGAGGTAAAGGACGGTAAAGTACAGGGCTTGATGTATGAGTTACATGTGTATAATATTATTACATACACAATGGAATAAGTTAGAGGAAGAGTGACTCAAACACCTGCAAGGAAATATGAGATTGCTTTTCGTGGAGTCTCAGTCCTCCTGACCTCCTGTGAGACTTCAGAGGCATTTGAGATGTGAGGAGAATGATGGAGGGAGGCATACACCAGAGTTTCATACCTTCCCAGACTCCATATTTGGAAGAGTAAATGCCTTATCCTTAGCCAGAAAAGATGCACAGTAGCAGAAATCAAATTTACCTGCTTCAGCTCAAGGGCTAAACCAAAATTTTAGGGACTTGCAAAGTTCTTTTAGTAAAGAGGAGATACTGATCATAATGGTGTTCCCTCAGCCATCTCACCTGTTAATAAGGAATGTAAACTCTCCTGCCTACGTAAAAGCAACAGAAATAAAACACAAACAAAATAAAACAGATGGGAGACACTGCTTATTTGTGTATAAATTAATGGATCCAAAAGAATCATAGAATTGTAGAATGGTTTGGGACGGATGATCACATTAAAGATCATCCAGTTCCAATCCCCCTGCCATGGGCAGAGACACCTCCCATTAGACCAGGCTGCTCAAAGCCCCATCCAGCCTGGCTTTGAACATTTCCAGACACGGGGCAGCCACAACTTCCCTGAGCAACCTGTGCCAGTGCTTCACCACCCTCGTAGTGAAGAATTTTTTCCTTATGCCTAGGAATCTTCCCCCTTCCAATTTAAAGCCATTCACCCGTACCCCATCACTACTTGATCTTGTAAAAAGTCACTCCCCTGCTTTCTTATATGCCCCCTTCAGGTACTAGAAGGCTGCTTTAAAGTCTCCCCGGAGCCTTCTTTTCTCCAGGCTGAGTAACCCCAACTCTCAGCCTGTTCTCATAGCAGAGATGCTCCAGCCCTCTGATCATTTTCGTTGCCCTCCTCTGGACCCGTTCCAACAGTTCCATATCCTTCTTATGTTGGGGATTCCAGAACTGGACCCAGTACTCCAGGGGTCTCATGAGAGCGGAGTAGAGGGGCAGAATCACCTCCCTCAACCTGCTGGCCGCGCTTCTCTTGATGCAGCCCAGGATACGATTGGCCTTCTTGGCTGCAAGTGCACATTGCCAACTCATGTTGAGCTTCTCATCAATGGTCACACCCAAGTCCTTCTCTGCAGAACCACTCTCAGTCACGTCGCTCCCCCAGCCTCTATTGAAACTGTGGATTGCCCCAAACTGCAGCTCTTCTGTGCTGCGCTCTGACCTGCCTGGACAGGAGCCAGCGCAGTCCAGAAGGCGCTTAGCCGTGTTGGCCTAGCTCTGTGCAAGTGAGGGAGCTCCCTCCTCAGCAACCCATGGACCTCTGTGAAGCGTATGGTATGCCCTGTAAACATTCCCAGAGCTCCACAGCCCTTCGCTAGGCAGCTTTTATCCCAAAGGACTTCAAGTTCTGACTGTGTTCCTGCTCTTCCTTTTAGACCTTCTCTTTTAACCTCCTTTGCTCTTCTGAGCTGCTCTTAAAAAAAAAAAAACCACAAAAAAACAGAGACACCCACACATCGCTCATGTGCCTTCATGAACACAGCAGTGCTATGACAATTCTGTGGCTTCAGGGGGAACCATACATTGTCTTACAACCTCCTTCCATGGCAGGCAAGGGTTAGACTCAAGTTCCTGTAAAGTTTAGCGCAATGCTTCGTATTGCCGCAGTATTAAAATGAGAACTAGTGGGGCTGTTCTTCTGCCCCTGTCTACAAACATGTTCTCTCTTGCTACTTAAGCCTTGTGGTAAGGGAAGGAGCCCTAGGAGTTGAAACAAAAGGTAACTTAAGATGGAATGAAAAGGGTAAAAAAATAAAATGGGTAAAGAAACCCTACAACTAACATTATTTTTTCTTTCATTCCAGTGCGGTGTTTACCTGGACAAATTTATTGGTTGTTGTAGTTGAGCTGGATGGATCGGAGCAAGAAGCTTTGGACCTGGTTCCTTTGGTCACCAACGTGGTCCTTGAGGAACACTATCTGATTGTAGGGGTGGTGGTGGTTGTGGACATTGGTGTAATTCCTATCAACTCCCGTGGAGAGAAACAACGTATGCACCTACGAGATGGATTTTTGGCAGACCAGCTAGATCCCATCTATGTGGCCTACAACATGTAGTCTTGTACCTTAAAGCTTCCATGGACTTTACTATAGATGTATAAAATTTTTTTGGTGTCCACTAAAAAAGTGTGCAGATAAGATGCTGACACTCATCAGTATGGAACTGTTTCTATTACAACTTTTCAAAGCAGTCACGATTGGCAGGAAATAAATTGTGAAATGTTTTCTTTTACCACTAAATTTTAGAAAAGAAGGACTATGGGGTAAGGCCCTTCAGTGTGTTGGAAAAGCCCATTTTAAACTTTTTTTTTTTTTTGCTTCTTGGACAATACTGCTTTTTGAGTAAATGTGGCTTTGTATTTTACATTAAGTAAGCTGAAGTAGATGGTTTTTTTTAATTCTGCCCTCCAAATGGATTCTTTTAAAACAATTTGCCTACTAATACAAATAATTGCTTTCTTCATTCATTTTAATATGTCATAAAAAGCTGATGAATACAGATCCATTACTAACTTAAGCCATTTTAGATCCCACATCTTAGGAAACTATGTAGTGGTACGAGGAGAATGCCCAAAGTAGCACCTTTCAATTAGAAATCTTGCAGCTTTCTGTCAGAGATGCTGAAAGCCCAAAGGCCAAAGAGCCTTTGCTGTTAGAGTTGGAATGGAAGAAATTTATAAATAAGGTGTATTTCGGCAATGAACTTGCAAATATCTTTGTACTAAACTAAAAAGATAAAATAAGTTAACTACTTCTTCTGTAATTATGTACAAAACGTTTAATTTATTTTGATCTCTTTAGAAGTATAAAAGAGAAAAAACATTCAAGAATATTAAACTCTTGGAATGTTTGCTAATATAAAAACAAAGTGTTGTATTATCTTGAGTGGATAGTATCACATCAAATATATATATATGAAATATAAATTCACTAATGACAAAAGATTTTAAAGTTTAAAATGCAGTACTTGTCACTTGCATGGTCTCTCCCACTGTAGATAATCAAATGTTACTCACAAATTTTTGGAAAAAAAAAGCAATCCTGGATTGCTAAGTATCCCTGTTGAAAAGAATCCTCTAGATACCAGCAAGTGGAATTATTGCTGCCTTTAAGGCAGTGAATGAATTTAAGACTAAAAAATGCACTACAATAATTTTCTTTTCTTTGCCATGGAGGCAACAATAAATATTTGTGCTGGCATGTGCATACACTTGGTAGACTTAGAAAAGGCAGGTTGAGGAATAGCACTGTTGTCTAGCTGCAGAACTTTGTTGCACAATTCTTTTCATTGTTTTAGTTGGTGTTTTTATTGCTATAAGGAAAAATTTGGGGGTTATTTGCACAGAGTTATCAATTTGCCTCTCAGCTAGGACACATAGCTCAGTGGCCAATGCATCCAGTTTACATTTACAGGAAACGATTGTTTTGATGGTCTTTAATTTATTCCTTAACAGCAAACAGTCACTACAACCGATTGGCACTAATTGTGCATCTGCTAACTAGTCCCTAAACGCATCAAAACATCAGAGGAACTGATCTGCCTGTATAAAGAACGGAGGAATCCCGTGATCTCCGATCTGAGGCCCTCACGGGAGAAGACTAGGAAAACATGCATCACATTGCCTTCATTTTACTACCTTTGGATAAAAGAGAGGTTTGATTCCCCAGTTCTGTTGTGTTCCCTGCGCCCTGTGCCCCCTTTTTTAGAACCTTCCCTTTCCTTCATGTGGTTGTAACTGAATTGACCTGTTTGTGATCAAGAGTGGGATTTACCAGCTGCAGTCCAAGAATGCTTTTCTTATTGTCCCAAATGACGTTCATGTGCTGGCTCTCATTACCGGATATGCATGACTAAGATTGTTGCAGGGCAAATGTACTCATGTTTATATCACGTATAAGGGAGTCTCGATGCTGGGTGTTTAAAATCTTTTTACAAGGGAGGGACGTTTTAGTCTGCATGTACAGTACAGAGCATCTTGCCATGTCAGACGTGTTTTCTTTCAGACCATCCTCTCCGCCTTCACCGTCCTGTGAATAGCCCTCTTCATGCTCTGCTGACCAGTCCTATATTTTGTCAAATTTATTTTCTGCTCCCTAAAAAGAATAAAAATCTGTTCTTAATGGCGAGTTGTTGTAAGGTTTCAGACAAGATGTTGATTGATTACAGACATAATTGCAGTGTGTGAACTAACTTGTGAAGTCCTGCTATCGCTGATCTCAGTACTGCAAAACAAATCTCGCTGTCGTTCAAAGCATCACGTTAACCTTCACGAAGTCAACTTTGCATTTGTAGAGAATAAAAGAACTGCAATGCAGTTGTGAAACGCAGTTAATAACAGCTCTCTTCTGCAACCTGTCATCTGTGGTTGTTAAATCCTGAGTTAAGAGAAATGATAAACTGAGTTTCTGGTTTTGTTGTGCAAGCAAAAGGAAGGAAACATTTAAGCACCATCAGACTGAGCAATAAAGAAGGATTGTTCTGTATTAGAAACTGTACTGTAGATAAACCATTCATGAGAATGTATAAAATGTTTGTCTTGTGACCTTGTGCTTTTGGAGTCAGACAAAACCATGTAATCAACTTGATGCACATGCACAAAAAAAGAGGGTACACAATGAACATTTAAACACAAAACTAATCAAACAGGAGCAGATTCCTCATGGTGCTTGTTTATTATATATATTTAATCCTGCTTGACACTTTACCCGAGGGAAGACTGTCCCTTTTATCAGTTGAATGTTAGCAGCGTTATTTCATAGAGTGTGGTGACTGGTTAGAGAAATTCATGTAACTCAGCCAATCACAGTTTCAAACAAAAATTTTTATGTGCAAAGGACAGCAACCTTCTTGTATGTTAAACCACCAGTACGCTTTGTACATCTGTGATAACGCCTGTTTTATATTCAAATGAACAAATAAAAGCTTTTATTTTTGTTGCTCTGAAAATATCAGTTTCTTAATTAGTCATCTAAAGTGGAGCTTCCGAGAGCTGTGGACGCTCAGTGGAGGAACACGGAGAGCTATATTGTAATTTTATTTTGTTTACCTCTCTTGTTGCATAATTTATTAGTACAAATCATTATACTTTTAACAATGTTTAAATACTGGTGTGGGCATTTATTGCTGAAAGATTTTCATATGGCAACAAATGTTTTTGTGAAATGTTTTTTTAATTCTTTTTAATATATTCAAATATACTGTTCACATTTTTGCTGAAAGTGTAAAGATTATTGTAAGCTTGGTAACATTTTGTGAGAAGCAATAACAAGCATTAGTACTGTAAAACTCCTCAAATTTGTCACTTATCACTTCTGTTACAAGGTCTTGCTACCAACATATTGCTAACCAGTCGCTTAAGTTATTGATCCAGGTGTTACATCCCTGCTGGAACTTTCTGCCAGTGGAAATATATGGGTAACTGCTTGCTGATGCATGTTTGGCTAGAACCTCTGTGTCCATTCAGAAGCCTTGGATGACTGGGTAAAAGCCCCAGGAAGTGTGATCTGCCCATTTCCATTGGCCTTTTCCAAAAATACCAGGATTTAAGAGCTGGTGGCCAGGCATTGAGTATCCTCATCCCCAGAGGAGAGGTTTGGCCATAGCATTTGATTTTCCAAATGTGATTTCAAAGGATGAAATTCTGAGTCTTCATTTTTTTGGTAATCCATCTGAAAAGTTCAGGGTACAAAATCCCATCTCCAGTGGCTTAAATTTCAGGTTGCTTGTCACAGAAGGTGGATAAAGGTTAGAGGACCCACAATTTTCCAGAGCAGAGAGTGCAACCCAAAACTTGTGGGAAGTCTGGGAGAGGACACGTTAGGGGTAGTAGAAGGAAGAGGATGACAGAACAGCAAGTAGTTCCTGATTCAGTTTTACAAATTGTTTTATAAAAAAAGAAAGGGTTTTAATGTTGTATGCTGCTGATGATGAGGATTTTTAAAAGGTCGACATCTTTCAAGTATACATTTTAAAAATCGTTTTGGCAAGTGGTGGTTGTAGCGCTGAAAAGCTGGTGGGGAATCTCAACAAGAAAAATGTAGTCAGATAACAAGAATAATTTCATGCACAATAGGAACATAATCGCTTATTCACTATCAGGTTGATGCTAATAAGGTAAGAACTGGAAAAAATCTTCATAAATTATCTTGCGGGGGGGTTGTGTGTTTTTTCAACAGAAAAAATAGCTTTGTGTAGTAGTAGTATATCAGATGGGGAGGGGGAGACATGCATGGAGATGAACAATAAATTCTCACCAGTTGTGGAGGGGTTTAAAGAAGAGGATGAAGCTGGTGGAAGCAGCACAACAGGGAAGGGCTCCCAGGTATGAGTGTCAGCATGTGGGACCAAAAGGCATGGTCACGATGGGGAATATGGCCGTGGCTTGTGTTCAAGGAGCAGAGGAAGACAAGAACTTGAGCCAACAGCCGCCCTAAGGAGATCAGAGGTCGAGGACATACAAAGGAATTAAAATTACCGTTGCTGGCACATGTGCTCATTAATATTTCTAGGATGTGTCTCACAAACATTTAGTTTCGGAAACTTTCCTGAAATCCACTATGAGGACAGGCTGATAGAACTGGAGTTGTTCATCCTGGAGAAGAGGAGTCTTCAAGGAGTCCTTATAGCAGCCTTGCAGTGCCCAAAGGGGATCTACAGTAAAGCTGGGGAAGAAATTTCACAAGGGCTTGTAGTGACAGGACAAGGGAGAATGGCTTTAAATCGGAAGGGGGGAGATTTAGATTACATATTAGGAAGAAATTCCACATGATGAGTGGTGAGGCCCTGGCACAGGTTGCCCAGGGAAGTTGTGGCTGCCCCATCCTGGTCTGGTGGGAGGTGTCCCTGCCCATGGCAGGGGGGTGGAACTAGATGATATTTAAGGTCACTTCCAACACAAACCATTCAATGATCCTATGATTGATTGATTGTTTTTCTTGCCTGCTTCTCTGGCCACTGTACACAGCTTCACGCCAGCGTAAGGACATGCACTCGTGTGTGTTCACAGGGTCTCGCAGCCGTGCGCGCACCCTGCCTGGCCATGCAGCAGCTGCAGCGGCTCAGCACGTGTTGTCTGCCTGCAAGGGCAGCGCTGCAGGTTCGCAGCCCCAGGATCCGTGTGCGCTGCCGGGGGGCACTGGGCATCCGCAGCTGTGGAAACTCAAAGGCAATTCTGCCTGTCCAGAGTGTAGGGCCTGCAAAAACTGAATGGGGGACATTTAAGGTCTCCCCTTCCCTCCTCTTACAGCTCTTTGGTGAGTAAAGAGAAAGAAAAAAGCAAATGGAGTGTGGTCTCAGCTATAATTATTTTTTTTGTTCAAAGGATGGAAGTATTCTTTCATCTCAGGGCAAAGCCTTTTAACAGAACGAAAGGCTTTTAACTGCTGTTTAAAGCCATAATAAAATGACTATTAGAGATCACTCAATTTTTGCTATTTTCTAACAAAAACCAGATTTTCTTAAGTGAAAACTTTTGTTAAAATGCTTCCATTTCCAGTGGGTTGTAGTCTCCCTGTGAAGCAATGTGGTTGCATTTTTGCTGTGCATGCATGTGGATACATGCACTTTCATTGCACTCTGCTTACAAGTAACAGCACGATTTGCTTCCCCAGCACAATAACACCAGCACATCTGCAAGACAGGGACGAAATCAGGATACGATGTGTCAGTCCAAGTGAGACTTGACAAAGTGTTGGAGAAATCAACCAGAAATGCAGGTTACAATTGGTCTCATTGGCAGTTTGGCTTAATTTTAGGTAAAATATATTTGTTCTCTTTATCCAGTTTTTATTTGGAAGTGCTATGGGAAGAATAATTATGAGAGGATATGTTGAGATCACTGACTCAGTGCAGGCCTGCAGTTCAAGTCATACTCTTTAAAAAAGAAAAAAAGGAAGGAAAAGGAAGGAAAAGGAAGGAAAAGGAAGGAAAAGGAAGGAAGGGGAGGGGAGGGGGAGGGGAGGGGAGGAGGTGTCCCTGAGCCCACATTTTACTTTAGTTTTGAATATGGATCAACTCTGTCTCAAGGGAAGAGCATTTTCATCAGGCTCCTTAAGAAAAAGAGTTATATGGCTTCTTCTCAGTGCGTGTATGGTTCCATTAAGAAGTATAAAAGCATTTCACAGGGCTCCTCTGAAGTTCAGTACGCTCAGCCCCTGCCTGGCTGACGTGGAGTCAATGCCCTGCACCCCAGCTCATGGGGCGAGGCCCGGCTGGAGGAGCTCCCTGATCTTGGTGCTTGTGGCACGAGAGGAGTCACATGTGAGCTTTGAGGTTGGACAGGTGTGATCAAGCAGTGAACATCAGTTCAGTAAATGCTAAGAAATCTGGCTGAAATTCCCCTCAGGGGGGTGTTAATTCCAACTAAATCCTTTGGAGAACTTCCCTTGCTCTTTGTGTCTTTGTACAGCCGCAATCCTGCTCTGAACACGGGATCAAGCCAAGCAAACCATGGATTAAAAGATCGATAAGAAAAAGAAAGAAACTGGAAGATAAAAGAAAGACAAAATAGATTGTGCTCCCATTTCCCAAATCCAATGGTTACTCCTTGGATCCAGTTCTGCATTTCTTTTGTACCATCAGCCCCATGGAAAAAATGCTCAGGTGTCTTTCGCTGTGCAGATGAGCACAGCAGCCTGTGACAGCAGAGGTCTCAGCAACTGCTGTGGTGCCCTAAAGTGACTTCATTCAAAATATCGACAGTGCCACCAACGTGCAAGAGGGCAGATTTCTCCTACACACCAAACTGCCACCCTGTTTTCCTACTCTGGATGGGCAACTCAAAGTGGTCCTCTGCTTCCTCCCCTACCTTCTCCAAGTGCTGACACACTGTTTGCATTTCAGCCACAGCTGCTGCCAAAGCTCCTCCAAGCTCTAGGAGCTCACAAGCCTTGGGTGAACAAGCCGGAGGATTTCAAACCACCATAAACATCTCACAGTATCTGCTCCAAGGCACCTATAGAAAAGAGTTTCTAAATTCTTCTAAGCAACAGTTGTTGTGGGACAGGGGGCACTGCTTTTCTGCACCAAATGGTGATTGCAGTAGGTGAGAGAGATGGAAACACTCCCTCTGCCCAGAGTGGTCCCGACCAGAGATAAAGGTTAGGTGAAGAATCAGCAAATTCTAAACAAGCTGTTGTCAGAAAAGCCTATAAATAGGTAGTATCTCTGCATCTCGTTCTGTTTGGCGGGTGTGCCCTCTCCCAGGAGCCCTGTGCTAAGAAGAAAGGCTGCCTGGTGGTCCTGCTTCTGAGCCCCCAGAACTTGACGTCACTCCACGGAGTGAAACATAAGCTCCAGGGCTTAGGGCCTTTATTTTTTTTGCAGGCGCAGTGTTTCATCCATCCAAATATCACCTCACGCTGCGGTGGCCGTGCTGCTGGTGGGAAGGGGTGAGTGATCCTGGCCTCCCAGAGCCAACTCCCAACAGCTCGATGAGCACGCGGTGCCCTGCTCCCAGCTGCAGGGGCCACTGGCATTAGGGGACCCAGAGTTAAAATGCTGCTGGCTCCAGCGCCCATAGAAAAGCTTAACAAGCAATTGCATTACTGAGCTGCAAAGCTTCCCCTTCCTCAGGGGAAAAATCAAAGGATTTCTGGCAGTCACCGTCTTTACGGATTTACGAAAAGACGGGGACAGGCTCTGTCAAGTGTTGTGCCAGCCAAAGAAATTCTCTGTCCTGTGCATAAGCCATTCATGGCAAAGTTTCTGGCCATGGTTTTTCCTCAGGAAGGAGCTGATATTGCTCCTCGGCAGGGGCTGAGCTGCAACGCAGGCAGCAGAGGAGTCTCCTGCCTGCGCTGCGCTGCAGATGCTGAGGGGGTTTGGATGCCTCATTTCACTCCCTCTGGAGAACACGCCAGGCTCACACAGCTCTCGCGTGGAAACAGCTCTTGTTTCTCCTAAGGCAGTTAATGGGGTGTGCTGATCAGTCAAGGCATGACAGGCGAATCCCTCTTTCCTGATGACCAGGGGCTTCGAGACCTGCTTTGTGCAAGGCACCAATTCCCTTTTTATTTTGTAAAGAAGCGATTTTTCACCTCGCAGGTCCTGTGCATCGCTGTGGCTAAGCAGGGTGGGTTCACGGCTCTGCAGCAGCCGGGCACAGAGCCGGCTCCCACACGCTCTTCCCACAGGAGCACAAGGGGCAGCAAGCAGTGTCCAGAGCCACCTGCAGTGGCTGCTGCAAAGCATCCTTCTCCCACTGGCAAACCAGTTAAAAATAACATAGTAATCTGGCTTTATTAATAACCATTGTTTTCTGCCGCAGCAGTCCTTTCCCAAATGCTAGTAGAGGATTTCGTGTAACAAGCTTCAGTGCCTACTCTACGCAGAACTCCAGTTTATTTTTAGGTACCTCTCTGGGGCAAATCCTATTTCCATTGAAGCTTTATGTCAGCTTAGTTTTCACTTCCCGAGAGTTAACGAAAACTGGCTGGTGGCTTTGTAAACAAACATATCACTGTGCCTTTTAGCATGGCCCATTCTCACACTCTCAGCCTTTCTTCATTATCTTCAATTATTAGTCCTCTTCTATGTAAAAATTATCTGCGAAGCAAACACCGTGCTTAATTCCAGCCCCTCCACCCCTGTTTGCCAGGCCTGAAGGCAACTTTCTGCACTTCACTACCAGCTCCAGGGCCAAGGGGCTGGAGAGGTCCCAGGGCAGGCATGGCCGTGGGGAGCAGGAAGGGCAATTTAGGGTTGATTTTTCTCTGGGTTCTCTTTCCAACTTTACAACGTTGAACTTTATCCACCCAGCATTTCTTTTTTAAGGAGCATTATTCATAGACTAACATACTTTTGAACCACCTGATGCCTGAAGAGTAGTTTTATTAAGATAAAATGATGGTTTTTTTCCAGGATTTTGAAAGGTCTAAGATAGTTGGATTTTTTTTTCCTTTTACATTAGCTATGATCATCTCCCTCTTAAGCCCTGACACACTATATTATTCTCACAAATGGCTAGACCTGTCCACTTGCAATTGAATTTCACAGGATTGTTCCAGTTCAAAAAGACCTTTAAGATTGTAGAATCATAGAACCGTAGAATCATAGGGTTGTTAGGGACCTTAGTTAGGGTTGAAAGGGACCTTAAAGATCATCTAGTTCCAACCCCTCTGCCATGGGCAGGGACATCGCACTAGATCAGGCTGCCAAGATCATCAAGTCCAATAGTAAATCTAACATTGCCAAGTCAAGGACCATTCTGATTTTGATATTTGCACCCTCCCTCCCTGCTCTGATTTATGAAAGCGTTTGGGAAGCACATGCACAGATCACATACGTGCTCTCACAATCAGGCTAAAATAGGCCGGGTAGCTACTAACGACCAGTAACAAATCCCAAACATATTTCACATACTTGGTCATTGAAAATCTGGAAAGGGAACCAAGCCCTGAGCTGGGCAGCTCACGCCACCTAAAGGAAGCAAGAGGCAGAAACCACTGCTCCTCCTTAGTAAACAAAGTAGTGGCCAGAGTTAAACGTAACGATGATGATGGTAAAGTAATAATGATTATGATGGTGATGATAACAACAATAATAATAATGATAAAAATGAGGGAAAAGCCAACAAAAAAAAAATCCAAATAATGCCTATGAGACTGATGCTCTAGGAGCACTAAGGCATAGCCGTTCCTGCAGTTGTGAAGCTGCAGCAGCTCAGAGACACCCTTGCTCATCCTAAAAATTTTGGTGGAAGGAAATTTGCAGATTTGGGGCAGTTCCAGGACAAATCCCCCCCTGCTGCTTTGCAGGGGTGGCGGTGGCAGCGTGATGGGCTGTGGGTCCTGCCTGAACAGGACACCTGAACCAGGCTGTGGGTCCTGCCTGAACAGGACACCTGAACCAGGACATGTGCATAAGGAGGGGAGTGTTTCCACTGGGGATTTCTGCCCGTGGGGTGCTGGGCAGTGGGGCTGCGCTAGAAGGCTGATCGCAGCCACCAAAAAGGGCGAAGGACTGGGAAAGGAGCTTGAGGAGCACATTGCTTCCTGCATCGTCTAGCTCAGCATCAAGGATATACTGGCTATTTGTATTTAATCAAGTTTCATCAAGTCAAATGAATAAAATTTCCACTCCTAGGTAGAATGCTATGACTCATAAGACCAGAAAACTTTGTATAGTAAAATAATAAAGGAGACTTTGGGGGGCATCTTTAACAATTTCAACTAAAATTAAAAAAACACAAACAAAAACTCCAAAAACATAACAACTTTTTTCTCCTGAAACTAGCAGGTCTTGCCAGGTCTTATTTCTGAGAAACTACTTCCGTTGGTGCCCCTCCTTCAGCCCTGACAGGGCTCCAGGCCAACCCTCCCTGCCTGCAGCTCATCCCCAATAGCTCTTTCTTCTAGGAGCGGCTGTGGGAGATGCTCCAAGGGCAGCATCACCAGCACGGACCTTCAACTCCTCCAGGCACCTCACTGGCAGCAAGTCTTGACCCCCAAAATAAGTGAGCCTGCTTCTTAGGGCTGCATTTGTAAGAGCTGGAGCTGGATTCAGAGTCCTCTCATCAAGTCCAACCATTCCTATTCCTATCAAACACTAAACCATCCCCCTTAGCACCTCGTCCACCCATCCCTTAAACACCTCCAGGGAAGGTGAACCAACCACCTCCCTGGGCAGCCTGTTCCAGTGCCCAGTGACCCTTTCTGTGAAAGATTTTTTCCTAATGTTCAGCCTAAACCTCCCCTGGTGGAGCTTGAGGCCATTCCCTCTTGTCCTGTCCCCTGTCACTTGGGAGAAGAGGCCAGCACCCTCCTCTCCATGACTTCCTTTCAGGTAGTTATAGAGAGCAATGGGGTCTCCCCTCAGCCTCCTCTTCTCCAGGCTAAACACCCCCAGCTCTCTCAGCCATTCCTCATAAGGCCTGTTCTTCAGCTCCTTCACCAGCTTCATTGCTCTTCTCTGGACTCGCTCCAGAGCCTCAACATCCTTCATGTGGTGAGGGGCCCAGAACTGAACACAGGATTCAAGGAGCGGTCTCAGCAGTGCCGAGTACAGAGGGAGTCCCTCCAGAGAGAATTGTTTTATTCTGCAGGGCCTGGGTGTAGGCTCAGGGTTTAGGGAGCAGGCAGAGCAGAGCCACAGTGAGAGGTAACACAGGGAGAAGGTCTGCAAGTCCCATCCTGGCTGCCTCCAGGGCAGGACCTGGCAGTAAAATGAGGACATGACGGATGCAGCCCTTGGAGACTCATGGCCCGGAACAGGCCAGAGATTCTCTTCTGGTACCAGGAGGTGTCTTTAAGTGCTCAAGCCCTTGCATGGACCTGGCATCTCACCTTGAGTCAGGAGCAAGGTCCTCATGAGTTCAGGCACAGCTTCTCTCACCCACAGCCCTGGTCAATTCCAGGTGAAAACAAGAAAAATCACAGTCTCATGCACGTCCATCCAAGAACCTGAGGACGACCGCACAAAATCAACACAGACACTTTCAGTGAGGGCTTTTGTTTTTTTTTTAAATACATTTATTAACCAATGTTAACACATTAAATGACTCTATATATTGCTAGTCAGAGCAGCTTACAAAATGCCAGAATGCATCATAAACTGGACAGCCACAATGAATAATTACAATGTGCATAGTGGCTAAGCTCAACACTTTAATATAGCTTTATGATTTGCAGAAAAATTAATTTTAAATCATGGTTCCTAAAACAATCAATTGTAATTTTACCTAAAACTTATACAAAACCAGGCCACAATCTTTTTTTTTGTTGTTTTGTTTTTTTTTTTCTTTAAAACACACAGTTTTCACACTGTAGTAACTTGGAAATGTGCAACCGTGTCAACAGAGACAAAAAAGCCAAAGTAACACGAATCTTACTTTCATGCAGCTATCAGTTAAATATTACATATTCTGGAATGATTTTACACCAAAAATATTTCCACAATAACTTGCTTTCATAGGGGTGGATCGAAGTTTTGGAACTTGTAAAGTAATCAAACAAGATTGATTTTTAGTTGTGAAGTGTTTGACAGTCACAACACAGAGGCGACAAAAGTTAATTACACATTTATCAGGCAATAACGTAGCTGTGGTAATAAAGTTACCATCTACTTACTATTTTTTCCAATCGACTTACCACTTAATTTCTGCAACATATTGGGCATTATTTGGCAGTATCTAGTCAATTAGCTTACATCACCACTGTAAGTAAAAAAGATCAGGAATTCAGTGGTAGTTCACAGAAGTCTTAGTTATATTTTCATCTTTACATGACCCTGACAAATCCTAGAGAAAACTTTTTTAAAGGCTTTCCTCCTGATTCTTCAGCATCCATCGTTCCATCATGTAATTGCTTTCAATAAATATCAAAGATCTAAATAAATATTTACAAATTATTCCTCTAACTTCTCAAAAAATAGCTGGATGATTAATGGGCGTATGACTCAGTCTAAGACCAATCTTTAAAAGAAATTAAAATGCGAAGACACTTTAAAAGAAAAGCTATTTAAGTAAGCTTTACATCTATTTAAAAAATTGTCTCTGAACATGGATGCAATTCATATATCTATATATAAAACAAACAAAAGGAAAATAATTTTTCAACTATCGATCCATTCCTATTGGTAATGCTTCTTAATCCAGACATTCCGCAAAATACAGACTTTTTACAAATCACGGCATCTTTAATACAAGAAAATTAACATGCATTATTCTTCATTCTGAGTACAGTGATGGAGCTCATTATTAGGCAATGACCCATTACTACAAACATAACGGCTTCTGTGAAACTTAAGTGCTTTCTCTCCTTTTATTATCAAGTTACAATGGACCAGGTGACACCAGATTGTAGGCGATCAAAGGACGTTTGGGGAGGCTGAAGGGGGGGTGCACTAAAGAAATTTGTATGCCTCATAATTCCATGTATGAATAAAGGTAGTTGGATTTTTTTTGTTGTTTTTGGCTTTTCTTATTCTTCTTACAAGCACTCATGTTAGGACAAAAATGAAATGTGCAAACTTCAAAATTTAAATATTCATTTTTCTCTAAGATCCAGCTCAGTAAAAGATTACCCCAGTTCCCTGTGATTTTAAACTACAAGATCAAAGCTAATATTTTGTTATAAAAGTTATATATTGAAAAGAAATAATGAAAATAAAACACAGTTGGGAAATATTTAAGAAAAAATACGCAGGACTAGCACCTGCTGTGTCAACCCTGTTCCCTAAATTCAATCATGTACCCACTGGTATAACCAATAGATAATGCCTTTAAACAGTAAAATTAAGCTGAACAAAACCAGCTCAACAAGGTTAAGAAATAAATGTTACATCAAGGTAGTATGCTTCGTTTTTCTGAAACAGTTCTATACTTCTTACATTCAGATCTAGTTTTTAAATGTTCCTTTTGTTAAACTTGTATGATTTTTCTAGTTTTAGATCTGCTGTTTTTAAAGATTAAAACCTCTGTAAAACCTAAAAACGTTTTAAAATTTGCCGAAAATGCAACAAATCCTCTAGTTTAAAATTATTTAAAGTAACCTGCTCCCACAGATGTTAAATTCCTTCCGCTGACAAAATTTTGGAGGAGCATTAAACAGAAGACTGAAATTACTGTGCAAAATTTCTTTTACGAAAAGTGTTTAAAGGCTGGTGCAAAATGGGAAGCAAATTCTAAACAATTTTGGCTTCTTGGAAACAAAAACCGCTGTGTCTGAGAATAGCAATCATCGGGGTGGTTTTCTAGGGGAAGAATAACTCTTTCATCTTTTTCTGCGGCAGGTACGTTTGTGTTCAGCATGCCAGTGCTCCTGCTGACACTTGATGGAGCAGTAGGAAGTGTTCCAGCAGCAGTGGTACATGGCCTCCTCTTCACAGTTGTAGCACTGGAGAGAACAAATGAGAAGAGATTACCACCCTCGCAGGGTCCCTCTGTATCAACACACAAGTGTTCTCACCGGCTCGTGGATTCACCAGCACATGCAGAGCAATACTCCTCTTTTATTTATGCTTGGGGCCTCCAGAGGCAGGAGGGCATTTTTCACACATGCTGAGTAAAGCAGCAGTCTTTAGCAAACCTGCACAATGCTTTCACGTCTTCCGGAGTCTGGATGAAAAAAATCATCTCCCGTTTAAGAAAACTCCTCTCTTCAGGCAGTGGATGGACATTTTTCAGCCACACATTGCAGGAGCCATATTATACGCTACACTTGGATAACAGCATCTGATCCATGTCTTAAAATCTACGATAAATTGATAGGCACTTCTGGTGTGAACAGGTTCTGTGCAAGGTCGAAAATCTGCTTTTCTGAGGTCTGTTCACAAGCCTAACTTGTCCAGAGGTTGTAGGGGAAGATGTTTTTCAGGCAGAAAAATCTCAAAAGTCACACCAGCACCACTACTAGAGAAGAGAATAATTCATTACTGAATGGTTTGTCATAGCCCATTTAGGGCAGGTCTGCAAGGAGGCTACTGTTGTTGGGCACTGTTGGCTACCAGAGAGCACTGCAATCTGGTGAAACCTAACCCTTGTACTACACCAGTGCTACTGACAAGAGCAAGAAAGTGCCTTTTGCTTCAAGTCTTCCAGAAGCCAGAGAAGACCTGGCATACACGGGATGGGCTCTTGCCCCTTGTCATGCCTGCTAGGACAGTACAAAACTTCTGAAAGAAGAGAGGCTGCACAGCCCATGGTTTCAGCAGAAATGCTTGCTTCTAGGGAATGCTGCAGCAAAGAGGATTTCTACTCTAGAACACACAGAAAATTTCCAGTTTCTTGATAGCTGGAAGAGCTACCTGGAAAACAACCCTGTGGCCTTTGAGAAATTGGAAAAGGAAAACAACACACTGGTTAACACCAGTGGTGGTCATCAAGGAGGTACGGGACCCAGACAGACAATGTGCTCTGTCTCCAGGTGGCTTTATACCCCTTAAGGGAGTGCTGCAGAAGCATTAACTATCATTCTGACAAAATCCTATAATGTAGGGTGGCACTGCAGCTACACGAAGCAATTACACTCAGCACCCTTGAAAGCCAGACTCTAGAGGTCACAGATTTGTCTCTCTGAATTTGGCCTGCTCAAAATCAGAGAGCATCTTTACGAATCCAGTCTGAAATGCCTATTGCACAATGGGGAACAGAGTTACCACACAGTGTGTCCAGGCTGTTTTCAAACCACAGAATAATACAAAATTTACTTTTCATGTCCTGTCTAGCTACAGCATTGTTAATAAAACAGAGAATTACAAGGAAAACAAAGCCAACCGCCTTAAAACAAAGCAAAATCACAACAACTCTACTCAAACTAAAAGACAGATCCAAGAAAGTAAATATTTAGATCAGCTAAACTGACAACTACTTCTTTACTATGTACCTACAATCAGCAATAGGGAGACCGCCTTAGCTGCATGTGAAGGGAACCTGTCCATTTTCCTTCTGCAGCTTAGGTCCAGGGATGTCTATTTGTAGAAATTCTACAAACAAGTGTCCCCTCGAGAGCTGTTTTCCTGTTTTTTAATGTTGCTGGCTGCCCATAAGCCTGTGGGAACCATTAGGATCATCTGCTGGAAAGGTGCAGGGAACAGCTGTCTCTTCATTATGTACAGCATGGGCCTCAGCCCAGAAACCAGCTTCACATCTGCTTGCTGAGAGAGATCAAAAAAAAGCTAAGACAGGAGAGGACAACTGATCTATGGGTCCCACACTTCACTTTACATATGCTGACCAGAAATGTGGGATGTAAATCTCCATTTACAAAAGGAAAATAGTGTCCTTCAAGCTGGTACAGGACACGTGGCAGAAAAGGCAACATGCCAGCTGGCCTCAGGCCTCCTCTCTTCTTTGTATTTTCCTCTTTTTAAACATTACCAATCATTTGGGTTTTTGTTTCAGACAGTGCATGTCATAAGAATGCTCATGCACTTAAAACCAACCTGTTGCAGGTTAGAATAACTATACATGTAAATATGACTGAAAGAGAGAGAAGTTAAAAATAAACCATGCACCAATTCAAATCAGGCTTACAAGCAAATAAAGAACCTAGGAGGAGAAACTAAAAAAGAAACATCAAGATGACCTTTAGCCTGTATTTTGGAGGCCATCAAACCACATAATCTCATTATGATTATCCCTGCCTTTACATTTCTTCCTTTCTTTTGCTATTTACTTGAGGTATCTGTATCAAATCCAAATTTTCTGGAGGCATAAACATGAGACCGGTTTAAGCCAAAGGGATTGTGACCAGCTAGAGTAGCAGAAAGCACTGTTCTTTAACTATGTGTTAGGCTCCTTAGGGGTGGGAGCACATCTTCTCGTGTGCCTGTATTCCACCAGCAAAATGACCTGTTCATCCTGACTGGAATTTTTTTTTTTAGGTATGAGAAACAGACAAATATAGCATGAATAATAGCAGCTGTATTCCCAAGCCTAGACATCTGCATCACAAAAAAACCCAGAGGTCTCTCCTAATTAAAAAGCGAAGCCACCAAAACTCATTTAGTATGTCTGTTAATTACATGCGATTTTGGTAAAGGGGTATCATTACTATTATAGCAGCATACAAGAGTGGTACTACACACCAGGGACTGTCATCAGTACCACTGAAGGAAAAATCACTGGGGAGTTGTGTAATTGGACCAACTCCAGCCGCCTGAGGCTGTGTGTTGGCAGGCAGATCCATCAGCTTGAATACAAAGGTGTTTATCCCCACCCTCTCTCTCCTACCACATGCAAACCAGCTGCCTGTATGATGCCTTCATTTAAGGTGGTAGGGCCCCCAGATAGTTCTGGGGCTGCAGATGCAGGCACGACTGTCAAATGCTCTTTATACCTTTAATTGTCTTGCTGGGAAAAAAAAAGTCTATATGTACATGATTACGAGACACTGATGTGGTACCAGGACACTCCCTGATCAGGCTAGGATAAAGGATATGGTAGAGGCACTTTGCAACAGATGAAAGTAAGTTTTGGGAGTCTCTTTCATAAATTTTGCCTTAAAAAAAGGAAAAAAGCAGCTATAGCTACAAATCCAGACTTAAGCAATAACTCAGTCATGGTAACTTGACTCTATCAGCTGAATAGTGGCAACAGCTCACATGTCCACTCCTAACTTTTGACAGAAGAGAGCTAATTTGATGTAGTTCCATACAGTACGCAAAGGCAATTTGATTTGCCTCTCAAGTGCCACAGGCAAAAGCATGCATACAGACACCAGCAGCCGGTGACTCATTAAACCGAGTAACTTGATCAAGTCAAAGACTTAAATAACTTCTCTGGTTTGCAGGGACAGGTAGTCAGGGAGGAATTTTCTGACTGACAGAGACGCATGCACTGCAATGTGGTAACACCCACAGTAAAATCCCTACGAGGAACAGAAATTAAGACTTTACAGGAGCTCTGGCATTTAAGTAATTTTTCACTTTACAAAAAAAACAAACTTGTAGTAGTGATAGTCAGCAACCAATTGTCTGGCCTTAGTATTTATTTCACTCTTCTACAGAGCAGAGTATTCTCTGCAGGGACCATCGTTTCCTCTGTAAGAACAAGAACTAATGAGGCTGAACACAACAAACAAACAGCGCTTTACGGTGGAAGACAAACTGGAGCTGGGGCTGGCTGTCCCCTGACAGTGGGATGGTGGCTGTCCATCACTGCTCAGATCAGTGTGCCATCTTGTGGCAAGGAATCCACATGCTTCTCAGCTGCATCTAGCAAAATCAAAGCTCAAAAAGAGGCAAGCAGCAAATCTTGTACCCACCCTGCTGTGTTTTATAGCTAGCTAGTACAATGCAGTGCGATTTCCTGAATGGTGGCTTTCATTTCCTTGTTCTATGAAAATCAGCAAAGAAATAGCAAAGTTTGTGTGATAGGCTCACTGCTCCCCACTGTAAAAGTTTCCACCAGTACTGTTACAGGCTAGCAACACAGTATTATAGTACCTGCAACGTTTGAGTAGATGCCATACAGCCCTGTGGGTGAACATACTTCCAGCTTGGAAAGAAAATATGAGACACAAACCAAAAAAGAACCAGGGAAAAGTCTGCAGCGTGTAATAGAGTGGTAAGTTATATGTCTGTTATCACCTTTCTAAAGGGCATACAAATATGTTTTTTATAGGCAATGCTGCAGATTTCAGCTTAAGGACTGAACAATGGAAGGAAATATATTTCAGAAATTCTTAAGACTTTCTAGAAAGTAATTTAGACTTAAAATATGAAAGAATATATAACAGCTGCAGAAGAAGCTGAAAGAAGAAAAGGCCAAAAGGATATCACCACCAGCATTATTAGCAGGGGAATCCAAACTGACGCAGCCAGCTATTATATCCTCTGGGGCCTTGAGATCAAAGGAGTGTGAACATAATACAAAACACGTCTTATATGGAGTAAAACTGCATTTAGAAAAAATATTTTTATACTAATATCTGACTGGACTCAAGAAGATGGTGCTGTTAACACTACATAATTAAGACAGGAAGTAATCAGAACTTTGAGTTGAAATTTGGAGGTTAGGAAAATTTCAAAGCAGTAATATGAAGGAGAAAACCTTAAAGCTGAAAGACCCATGAAAGAGCAGTTCAGTTAGAAGTAAGAAAAAAACCACATTGAATTGGCCTGCAGTATGCATTATACATTCCCATTTATTCTCTTGTAATAATTTTTTGACACTTACCCACTGCTTCTTCTTGGTCTGGGAAATCAGTTGCTTATGCTGGCCTGCTAGCTTCTTAATTTCTTCTAAAAATTCTTCTTTGCACTTCTCCTTTACCTGCTTACATTTTCTGTCCATTTCTCCTTGTGCGTTGGCCACAGCCTTGTTTACAGCCTGCCTTTTCTCTTCTTCCATCTCTGTACGCAGCTGCCAGAAAGTCAGCAAAGCAAGTCAATGGACAGCTATTGGAACAAACGTATCTTTTTAAAGCCTCCATTCTTTAAACTTCCATTACTGATGTGGGTGGAGGTTGCATGGTTAGAAATTTCTCCTATTTAGAAAACAGAAAGTTCTGTCCTTTAGAGTTAGAACTTCCGTCCCATAAGAAAAGTTCAAAATAAAAATGTTGCTGTGTTTCTATTCTGCTAGGCATCCACAAAAACAGTTAAGTGGTTCCACGTATATTTTGTCAATGATCAGTTTATGAATTTATCTTAGATGAAGATTTTGTCTTTTCCAAATCTACAGCTGCGTATAAATCTACAGCAAGGGCATAACGGAAAACACATAACAGAACATCCATGAGTTCAGTAAGCGGTACCTTTTAGTATTCATTGCCAGAGGGATTCCCTTGCCCTTCCTTAGTTATCTAAAATTTTGGTGTCTTAATCCTGCAGGATTAACACATTAACTCCCTAAATTCATTCTATATTCCTTTCCTCCAAAGGGAAATTCATCTTGCCTTAAGATTGGTACTTAAGAGAGGCAGAAAAATCATCTTCTAAGCTGTCCTGCTCTGTACAGCCAAAGGTAATCAGCTCAGGCTTAGATATCAAATTTTAAACAGGTCATCACTAGCTAAGAAAATTCAAACAAATTTCAGTGAATCTACTCAATGTTCAGGTAAGAAGGTCGACAAAGGAAGAATTATTTATGAAGAGCATTCAGACAATGCAATTGTTTACAACCACACTTGACAATGGAGTCAAATACTTTGGAAACAGATACGAATGAATGAACAATTAGTTTCTTTTTTTTGATCACAAATTGATTTTACTGGACAAATATAAAGAAAAGCAGGAGTTTTCTATTTAGACTATGATCTGTTGATATAGCAATGGCCCAAAAAAGCAATAATGAAGACCATTTTGACGTGGTCTCTTTGGAAAAGGTTTTTGATTCACAGAATCACAGAATCACAGAATCACAGAATAACCAGGTTGGAAGAGACCCACCGGATCACCGAGTCCAACCGTTCCTACCAAACACTAAACCATATCCCTCAGCACCTCGTCCACCCGTGCCTTAAACACCTCCAGGGGAGGTGACTCAACCACCTCCCTGGGCAGCCTGTTCCAGTGCCCAATGACCCTTTCTGTGAAAAATTTTTTCCTAACGTCTAGCCTAAACCTCCCCTGGCGGAGCTTGAGGCCATTCCCTCTTGTCCTGTCCCCTGTCACTTGGGAGAAGAGGCCAGCACCTCATTTTCTTAAGAGTGGATTCATTTTCTTAAGAGTGGATGTTGCAAAAGTAGGTAAGAATGTGAAAGAATCCACACTCCTCCTCTCCTCAAACCAGAGTGTAGGTGGTGTTTGACAAGTATTACCTTTTCCACTGCTTCTCGCACAACTCTTTCAGTTTCTCTTTTATGATCAGCTTTCATCCTGTCCTTGAAATCATTAAAGATTTTGGTGTATTTGTCGTGGCACATGTTCTGACACACTCCATCATTACTGGTCTGGGTGCTCCGATGCAGCATTTTTGGAGAAGAGGCACTTAACTTCTTGGTCTGAGTTGAGACTGAAACTTTTTCAATGGGCTGAGGCATTGTAGGAATTTCCTGGCTTGAACTTACTGCTTCAGTTTCTGGTTCTGGCTCCTACAGAGAAAGAACAAATTAGTAATCCCAGATATCAAAACAGAACAACTTAACTTTCAGCTCTCCCTGGAGATGAAGTGTTATATGACTAATGCCAGCGCAATTAATGTGAAAAGTCTGTTGAAGACCTTCAGTGCTAATGGGACACGGGATGCCTGAGGAAAACCAGCATAAGACTGGGTAGGATCTTTGGTCAGGCTCTTCTGACTTCAGCTAGAAGCACTCCAGAAGTAAGCACATGTATGGCATCAGTATGCCACACTCACCAGCCCTGCTTCCCAAAAAATACCACCGACATCAGAAGCTACGCTGAATCACTGCAGATCCCGTGGGATTACAAAACGGTTGTTATAGACTTTCCCCCTACCATTTTTTTCTGAAGAGACTGAGTGGCCAAGATATCTGAATTGTTTTAGAAAACTCTGGGCTTCCCCTGGCCCAAAAGGCTCCACTGGAGTCTGTAATATTCCTCTAATTTCACAGAACTGCTTCAAAGATTGATTAGTACTTCAAAGATGCTTTGAAGATGAAAGGCTAATGAGCGTCTAAGTCTTGCTTCCAATAATATAGAACTAGACTTGAATGACCACAGAAGCTTTCTGTAATTACAAAATTATCAAGAAAGAAATCATAGTTACTGTACTCTACTGTACTGTACTGAGTTTAGGAGCTTATGTTATTACACTGTAACGGAAATTGTTCCTGCTTTTTACAACAGGTAGAAGTAATTTCCCTGCAAGCTCTTATTGATATTTGAAATGTCTGAAGACACAGATGAACATTATTTCATTTTTTTTTAACTTAGATTATTTAAAGCTCATTATAACAGTGTACAAACAAAGCATACAGTCCTTGTGACATCAGACTTGCGCAGGACCAGACTTTGTGCTTGACTGTGTGATGGGGCACTCCTCACAGCAATCAAAAGGCTAACTCTGTATTCCCTCTCTAATAGGTCACCGTGATTGACTTATGGATCACTGATCAAATATGAGGAGAGCTAAGAAGGCAAATGTTAATGCATAAATATATGAAGCTAATTACAGCATTTGCTTGACAGAAAACACAATAAAATATCGAGGCAACCTAAACTGCAGCCTCTCTATCTGGCACTCAAATACAGTTTGTGCCCCAGGAAGCACAAACTGTGTGTTGCTGTCTCCACTGATGGAAGTGCCTCATGGAGCTAGCCTTGCACTACTCAGCACAACAGGAGGTAGATATCAGGAGTGGCAATGTCTGTAGTTCAGGCACCAGGGCCATCCCACAATACTCTGGGGCTAAAATACCTTAACACTACTTTATAACGGAGCCTTCAGTCTTCTTCTGAGGACGGTGGGTATGTGCAGCGTTTTCTTAGTGTTAAACAAGGGGCTGAAACAGGGCCAGGAAAAAGTACTCAAAAGTTAGGAAATACGACATTTATGGCTGTCTCAGCATCTGCCCCCTTGTGTACAAGCATAATAATACAGTCCGTTGCTTACATGATCACAGGTTTCTGTGTTCCCCACTCCATTCAGCGTGCAATTTGGATAATCAAGGGAGGAAGTTCCATGGATAAGGGTGGATATGACATTTAATAAACCTAATGTTCTTGGTTGTGCAAAATACTTCGTAATTTCTGCTGTTTATAGACTTAGTAACTAGCTTGAATTTGTTATTTAAAAAAAAATATGGTGAGCTGACTGTTGATTTATTCATGATACGTAATATTACCACAGTGATACCACTTGCTTGCATGTAGGAGGTGTGATCATGTTTGTTAGGAAGGAGGACCAGGCTATGGGGCTGGAAATTCCAAGACTAATACCGTAAAATCAGTAGAAGGTGATAGAACCTGAAAGACTGTCTATTAAAATGTCAGACTTTTTGCACTTTGCTACCTGTACAAATATGGTAATTGAGGTTATTTACCTCTTTCTTGAGTTCCACGCTCTGGTTACGTCGCCCTTTCTTTGCTCTTGGTTCCTGAGTAACCTTCAGCTGTGAACATCAAGAAAAGCATATTGAATCATTCCAAAACCCAGTTCATATAAGTAGCATTCATTGTAACATAACTGATGCACCTTTTATTTTCTATTTAGCAAATAAAAAGCTGAATACTGTTCTTAAATGAGAACTGCACGCAATAAACTTTCCACGTTACCACTAATAACTATGACTGCATGAAGGAAAAAAATTAATGAACAAGTTTTAACATTCGATAAATATTTGCTATAACATCCTTAACCATTCTTTTCTTAATTTCACACACAAGTCCAAACATTTGTTTTCTGGAATATTCTGACCATAACTGGGTAGTAGATCTTGTTGGAAGCCAGAAAACAGCAGTAATTGTAAAAAGAATATATATATGTAAAGATAGTAAGATTATCCAGACTTGCTACAGCTGATTATAACTGTGTGCTTAGAGGGGTATGAAACTATGCTTTAGAATAAAAGTCAACCTCCAGCGAAGGAAAAAAGGCTGAGATCTAAGTGGATGGTGTATTATCTTACAGTGGCTTAGAGCAAAATTTTTATTCTTGTCTTTGAAGTATCCAATAGAATACTGCAGATTACTACAGAGCACTGACTTTGATGGCTGTTATGTTCCCGTAACAGTAAAATCAGCCAAACAGGTGTAAGTGTTAACCAAATGAAGGATGAATGGCTGGAGTGGGACAGAAAATATGCAAATAGACACTTTAAACCCTACGACTGACCCTTCTGACGAACTGGGAAAATACTTCTGTTAACTTTTATAAATCTTATTTGTGACTGCTTTCCTGTTTCATCATATATATTGGTGTATGACTGGATACATGACAATAAATAAAGGGGCTACAAAGGGTTAGCTAAGAAAATCAGGCTAAAAAAAAACCCTAAAACTTTTTTTATAAAAAGCGTCTCCTTAAAGCATCATCTAGTTCTATAAGCTTTAAGTTTTTAGCTACAAATGGGACAATAGACCCATTTGACAAAAGAGCAAATGAAGAGGGTCAAAACACTGATTTTTTAAAATACAAACCTTAAGAGAGGATAATGGTTTTAAATAAGGAATAAAGATGTTGCCAGGGAAAATGCTGCCAAAAATACAGAGAAGCATCCTGCAAGCTATGAAAGTCTTACTGCCAAGTCAGTAATAGTGAATACATAACACCCTCTTGGACAATGAATGACTAGCAAGGTTCAGCTGTGATAAGGGAATTTCCACATGGCAACACAAAGTTTTGTATCTTGTCTCTTTGTGCTTTTCACCTTTGTTAAAGCAATACAATTTTTCTTGTTTTGCAGAATGATTTTTAATGACTTTAATCAGTTGCTGGTCACATGGTCCTTAAGTGCAACGTTTGCACATAATTTTAGTTGGACTTCCTGAAAATGTCATAGTTGGTGTTACTCAGGGATCTGTAATGCAGAATGCAGTCCAAAGTGAATGCACACCAGCTGTAAAAAAGAAGGCAGTGTTGCAGTCTATCTGATATCCATAACATTTAATCTGAACATTCCTGTTCAGCTTTTGAAATCTTAGTTTGTCTTATCAAGGTGCTGTAGTTGATGAACATTTTAAAACTTCTCAGAGGTCATCTAAGAAACTGAGGAAAGAGGAAAGCTCTATATTCTTGCCATTACTGAGTCACAAAGTATAGGTAAAATAAGCCTTTAAACCCTCTTCTTGTCGCCACACAACTACAGACAGAGCTCAAGGCTACTTTAATAACAGATTAATTAAAAATAAGGCATCTTTCTACCTATCAGTAAATTGCCCCTATTGCTGACGTTGTGGCAGTGCTCACCTGCTCATTGCTGGTGGAAGAGATACTTGACTCTGCTTCTTCTTCCCCTTTATCCTCATTCTTGGACTTCCAGAATCTCCCCTCGCGAAGAAAGCGCTGGTGCAGTTCCAGCTCATCACAGGCCTTCTTCCACCCCATACTGCGTTTCACATGCAGCCGATGGATGTTAACTGTGATATCTTGAATGTTTTCAGAGGGGATCCAGGCCCTTTTGAATAGACAATACAGAAAGGTTCAGAAACACTAAATACAGATGAAGGATCTTGACCTGAGAAATTGAATTCAGAAGCAGTTTTTCACAGCGTTTGATTGCTGACAATTCCTTTTTACTCAGAATTTTGTATATTCAACACATTTGAAAGAAAAGGGACCACATACCATTAGATTTTTGTGTTATTATAAGATCGTGTTAGCTGTGGGTGCTATGGCTAAAGGCCTCCACCAGCACCATGAGCAGTCTCATCTCCTACCTGCTTTCCTGCTAAATGCCCTGAATCAGACACAAAAACAACTTTACTGAAGGTTAACATTATAATCCAATTTACCCCTTTCCCTTTTTGCTAAAACTGTCAAAGAATGTACCTTAAGTAGAGACATTTTGTAATTTGGGCCCCTGTCTATCAGGACTGGACTCATGTGAGGACCATTATGCTCTTTTTTTTTTTTTTTTTCTGGACTAAATTTGCACCAGTGAGTTGGCTCCTAAGGTGCTTTGTCCACTTAAATACTTTCAGAGAGTCTGCACCGAATTAGATGCGCAGCTCTTGACATTTTGAAAGGTTATACCAAGCAGCATTGGACATTTAAGAGAAAGAGTCACTGCCATGCATGTCTACATAACAGAGTAAGTACTGTAACAAATTAAATGTCTGCGGTCAGTCTCCTAATTCTTGCAATACAAATTTCATTTTCATGCAGTCAATGAAACAAAGCTAATTTACACCAACCAGTAATCTGGCCTTTCATACAAGCCCAGCACAGCAACTAAGCAATGGCACTCAAGTAAAATGTACTTTGCCTATCCTATCAGCACATGTTTAAGAAGATGCAAGCACCTCATCCCATCAGTGTCATGTTACTTCGTTAAAGAGTTTGAAGCTGTGTGGACTTAATGCCAGAAGTACTAATGAGATAAGCTGCATTTGCAAACAGATTCATGGTAAATCATTCTGTGATTGTGGCACAAATTAAGATTCTTTACTCATTTTATGCCTATCAGAAAGTCTTGGTAGTTCATATAACAAATGAAAACAAGTTACACTAAAGCAATTTAAATAAACAGCCTCATAAAATACTGTTACTAAACTGTCTAGGCCCTTTTGGGATGCACCAAATTATATCACCTTCCTTTAACCACAAATTATTTTGCAAATGTGTCCTCTCCTCACATTATAGGCACATAAATCAAACAGCAAAAAAAATTAGAACATTCACTGTACTAGCACTACCATAACCTTCCCCAAATGCCAAACAAACACTGGAGATAAAAGTAAAAGTTGATCTCAGAGAGTGAAGTTTCCAATGTAAAGAGTGATTCTCTGAAACTGCAAACTGGCTCACAGCAGGAGCTCTGTCAATGTTCTAGCAACTAGACAGAAACATTTGTGATGTATATTATGTTACTAAACCACGAAATTGCTATGTGCCTGCTCAGAAGAGAAAATGGCACGAAGTCAATACTGCTGGTAGTAAGAGCACATTTCTGTCCAATTTTCACCTTGGATTAGCAAGCTGCTACTGATTGGAATAAACAGCTGAAGTTCGCTTGCCTTCTTTAATTAAAAATGCATTAAGTACCAAGCCTATGGCAACTATGGAGAGGGAATCTCCTAGCCACTTGGCAACTTTGGATGTGTTAGACTGAACTTTAAACTTTCTGAAATAATTATGGCAAAGTACTCAGTCTTTCTAATGTTGGCAACTAGCTTAGCCAGGATTTATAACATGATAGATGAGATAAGTTCACTTAAGTTTTGTTTGTAAAAAGCAGCACATGGAATTAATAAATTACCTTTGGTGGTGATGGCCAAAAAAGCGAACATCAACTTGATTGTCCTCTTTCTGCATGACTTTGGCTGGCCAAAACCCAAAGCCTTTCATTTTGGCCCAAACCAACTCATGATTAGGTATCTGGAAAAAATGTTGTATTCATTATTGAATATGAAGTATTACATTGATTTATCCCATAAATATTTCGCTGTATACATGGTTGCTGATTATGTGTAATGTTATTTTCATTTTTTACCATACACATTTTCCTGCTAGATGTATTGCTGGGATCAAAGTAAAAAAATACACAAGTCTGGAAAGGGCATAAATGTCTATTGAAAACAGAGATTTTAAGCACCCCCAAAATCAAACTTGGCTTTGCAGCTTTATCCAGGAGCAAAGTTTTATTTCTGTAAGCTCCTTATTTTCTTGTGAGACTGTTGTAACTGGCTGATAACCAAGTTTTATAACCTATATTGTTAAAGCTTTGAACTTCAATCAGCATTTCACTCATGTAAAATATCTAGGCTTAAAGAGTCTTAACCATGTTTTTGAAACAAGCCTACTGAAATGGAATATTCAATACATTAATGACACTAAAATTGCAGGCTTTTATACAGAGAAACAAACAAATAAAAATCTGTGTCAGCAACATACACAAGGATAGCAGAACCAATTGTCAGGTCGTGCATTTGACAAATAGAAACAGTTCTTGCAAAGCTGCAGTTCATCCAGCTGAAAAACAAACAAACAAACAAACAAAAAATAAGAGCCCAAAATCCTATTTATGTGACTTCAGTAGTATTCCACAATCTTAAATAGTTAATTTTTTTTAACTTCCTTGCTAATTTGGTGGAATTAATTCTGTATGTGCAAACTAAAGGTGTGAAACTCAGAGTGGATGAAAGACAAGCTGAAGAAACATTATTTATATTTTAGCAAAACAAGGCAGAGTGAGGAGACTAATTCAACTCTTAATGATTTATTATAGCTAAAATGCAAAGAATAGCTCTTTAAATTAATCAAATATTTAAAGTACATTCTGAAAGAAATAATTCAACTGTACAAATGGTGAAAATGTAACAGCTCCCTAACTTTATTTTTTCACCTCCTTTGAATGTTGAGAAATTCTTCAATGCCAATTACAGAATTTGGCAGGAATTTCACCTCAGGTTCAGTTTATATTAGCAGGTACAATTAATTTGAGTCCAGTTATGTATTGCTAGATTATTTTAAAAACTAGAATTTGAATATCACTATCTTGCAAATGATAGTTTAGATGCAAAAAAAAAAAGAATTCTGAATCAACTGGTTAGAAAGTTAGAGGAAAGTTTAGAACACACCACACCCTTTTTATTTTTGTCACATGAAGAATAATTTTCTTAGATTCTGAAATGAAAATCAAGTATCTTGTCCATATATTTGTTACTTGGAACTACTTACTTCATGACATGTGTCTTTGTAAAGCATCCTTGCTATATCAGCTTGTTCACTGTCCGCTATAAATTAAAAATAAAAGGTATGAACAATTACAGTACGATCACAGTCCTCACAAAGACTTGATACTGTCATTGCTATGACTTTTGTGCTGTAATTGTCTTGCTTGAGAATCTAAAACATAATTTAGTCACTTGGGTAACCCTTCCATTTAAAATATTCTGACAATCAGTTCTATATTTGTTTTCTCTCTCATATTGATACGCAAAAATACTGTTGGGAGCTTTTAAACTGCAATAAAATATATATCCAAGGAGCAGCAGCAGGGAGACAGGGTTGCTTTTAACATGAATCCAGTTTTTTTCTGCTAGTGTCTTAATGACACACTGCAGTTGTCCTTAAACATGGCTCTCTGCTGTCACCACTTGACAAGAGCACAGGTACAATCACACAAATATTTCTGCTCAGAATTATGCTTCACAGTCTAATTATCACTATGTGTTTCTCTTTACACCCATGTATTTCTACACACCTCTCCCTACCATCGGCAGTGTGGATCTCCTGATGCTGCAGAGAGGCTGATCCCACCCTCCTCCCAGTTTCCCTGATGCAGTGAGCCATGTTTCCCTATGGTGAGCCATGTCTGCAGGGAAGAACTGCTCCTTCCTGAAAGGGTGGCTCTAGAGAACCTTGTTACAGGACCTGGGTATAGCTTCTGGACACGGTGGTGATGTTTTTCTACTTCCAATCAGACCACCCCACCCTATCAGGCACTTATTACTTTCCCAGTGGCTGGCAGCTTCTCCGATGGCTGCACCTCCACACGCTGCACCAGCAGGAAATTTCTAGTGTTGATGTAGCTATATTTGTTGTCAAATACGGCAGATATAGCTCATGAGTGAAAAACACGTGTCTATAGTACGTTTTGGCTTACACAGCACATCAGAGGTCAGACCTCTTTCCACCCTAGAACAATGTATGTATATTGGCAGAAATCTGCAGTGTAGACTGACTTCTCACTTAGGCTGCAGGGGAAACAGGATGGCAAATGTGTGAATTCCCACTAACAGGTTTAGCCAGAAATAATGAAAATAGTTGTGTAGTAGGTGGGCCAGAAACGAGCCTGCAAAGTCCTCTTGCAGCTTACTTTGATTTTAAGGGCTTTCAAATGACCTCGTCCAAACTTATGATTATCTAACACCAATTTCAACCCTGAACTCGTGAGTGTCCTATAAAGATAAATTAAACAGACCAAGCAATAAATGTAGTACTTTACCTCCATAGAAAATCACTGTATTGTGTAGCAGCAGCTGAGCATCTGCTTTGAACTCCTCATAACTCCTGTACTTTCCTTCATTTACTTTCTACCAAAAGAAAACACAGGACCGTGAAAAAAATTGTTAAAGTGCTGTACCTGTTTTATGTACAGAGCTTTCACAGAAATCTGCATTATGCAACACAGATCAGACACTGCCTTTCCTGCATAAAGAAGGAATACTTATACCTCTCTGACAGTGTTTATTAGTAATTCTGGTAAAGGTAGATCTGGAGTAGCTTCATCACAAAGTGTAGCCCAGTATATTTGCACAAATTAAAATATATTCCCTGAGGTGTAGATTTTGTATCTTAAAATACCAGCTAGTTTCAAATCAATGTTGGCTGTCTTTATATTGTACTTCCAGGATCTTCACTTGACAGTCAGTGTTTTCTGACAAAGGCTGATTATCTTAGTCATCCAAACTCATACAAATGTTTATATGGAACCATGCAGTTCATGTTTCTAGTATGGTCATTTGTGTGATAAAGAATGCAGCATTTTCAGTTACGCTCTGTCAAGAACACCTATGAGAATTCAAACAAAACATCACCTGTTTCTAGGATGTTACCGAGGCCAAAAGACCTTCTGTGGAAGCAGGTGAAGGTGACACAGTGAGAGGAAAGCCTGACCCATTTTCAGGCTCAACCAATGTTGCCAGTACTTCAGGTCAGCCAGTAGTGCTGGTCTCAAAAACTGATAGTGAAGCTATTGTTTATCCATGTGTTTCCATAACGGTAATAATACAACAGCTTTTCACATATGTGGTAGTAAAGGGCAATTTATACTAGAGCATTGCATGGTAACCTAGTTGCAGCAATGAATAAAGATGAATATGCTGTTCACTTTGGTCATGTACAGTTGATTTACGTGAGTCATGTTAACACTTTTGGGGTTTAGAAAAAAGGACAATGTATCTACTAGTACCTTATTTTTGGAACAATTAATGCAAAACAGATGTTTCAAGAAAGTGTTGGTTTTTCATAGTCAACAAAACAATTGGCACTTTATGAATCACTTAGATGTTTATAAAGTTGCCACCTACACAAGGCCTTAATGACTAAAACTGGAATATAGTCAAAAACACTGGGCCAGACATGCAAACATGGGCACTCAAGTCCACATTCAGTGACTTAGATAAAGAGTACTTTCTCTGAAGATTTCGGGTACCTACAGCTCCCAGTAAAATCACAGTACAAAATGAATATAGGATACTCTATACCTGAAAAATAGGCACCATTCAAAATGGCTTTTGTTGGTTACCTATTTATGAAGAAAAGTTTGAAATTTTAAGTTTCCAATACTGAAATACTGATCACAAGGAGAATTAAACAGGATTAATACTTTAATTCTTAAGGTTTATCTTCAGTGCTAAAAATACACCGTTACCAGTGTGGAAGCTAGAAAGTAAGCCACTCTACCTCCTGTATAGTAGGAACATCAACAGCTGAGTGCACCAGCCTTCTATACATTGGGTGTTTGTTGTCCTTCCCTTTCTTGTTTAGATCTATAGCCTGAAAGGACCATAAGACAGTGTAAGTTACTGCATTTAGAATCAGCTGAAAACAGACACACACAAATTTTAAAAAGCCAACATTTGAAATATTTCAGGTGGGGAATACACAGGACCAAACTGCAGATTCACAGTCTGAGAGATTACATATGTGTCAAACCTGAAAAATGTCCATTTCAGAGGAGCCACAGGCCCATGGCATCAACTACTCCTGCCAGAATATTAATCCAAGCAAAGAGACATGGTAAGTCTATATTGACATACACACACCACTTATGACGGGAGAAATAAAATAACACTGTCTTGTACCCCTCCTCCCTGCACAGTCACACACGGCCAAACGCAATGCATCCTCTGCAGTGCAACCCAACACCTCAATAAACTTCCCTGTTTCAGACTCACCCGCTCCTTCATACGAGAGACTATGAATCGCAGGTATGTGCTCATCTCTTGTTTACTTGTGTTTTTTTTCTTGATACTCTGTCAAAGAAAAAGAGGTTTATATTACTATTTTAAAATACTACTTCAAAATTCATCCAATAAAAGTTTTCGCTGCATCACATTATTTGAAAAGGTAACTTTGAATGACATATCATATAATTCTTTAGGGAAAATCTTTTCTGGGAAATTAGTAACACTAACATGTCAAAATAACTATGTATATTGCTTTGAGTTATGTCTGGGCTGAGGACTTCAGCTACAGAAGAATTACAGGTTTTATATCCACTTGTATGCACAATACTTTGCAAAACCTCTCACGTAAAAAATTGTCTAATTAGAATAAAGCAATAAAGAAAGTCATTTTAGGGAGCAGCTTAAAATTTATTTAATGGTCCTTTTATTAGCAAGGCATTAATATTTCAGGTAAAATAAGAAATTATTTTAAAAACACTATCCAGTACCATCTACAAATTCTGTACTTAGGCACAATGACACCATCTAGGAGGAAGTCAAATAGGCTCTAGCCAGTAAATAGTCAAAGCACTTCTTACAGCTTGAGAAACAGCAGCTGTTGATTTTTGTCATTCTTCAAAAAAAAAATCTAGTTCAGATTCTGGAACACAGACTGCTTCTTTTTAGCAGTTCAGGATCCAGTTTTCTCCCCTCATCTTAGACTAGTATAGAAATTTATATCTACCCTTTAAAGTCAATCGAGGCTAGTGGGAAGCACTGCATACAAAAAATGCTCTGCTAAAGAGAAGATGGCTCTCTGCAAATACCTGGCCTGCTCCTACAAACCAGCCTTTCCAATTTCAGGTCACAGCAGCTGTGCACAGTTCTGCCTGGCCTTACAACAGCTGGCTGAAAAGTGCCATCTCCTCCCTGCTCTTTCCTACAGTAGTTCTCAAAAACAAAAGGGAAACAACAACATGGGTTCTAGGCTTACTATTCTGAAGTGATTTCCAGCTGCTCATATCTCTTGCAAAATGTTTACAACTCTGAAAGCACCGAGTGCCAAGCTGAGCTCCCCCCTTCTCATGCCTCACATCACCACCAGTATGCAAACTGTGTGGACCAAGTGGCGCAGTTACACCTGCATATTCAAATTTTGATGGTCCTTCGGAAGTTCCACATAACTGTGCAGATGACTGTTGCTTAGCAAACACAAGAAAAAAAAACCCCAAAACCAGAATCCATGTCCTAATAATAAGCTATAAGAGGTATGAGGCTTACAAACTATTAATCACTAGAAGTGTCATATTTCTTACTGAATTATTTATGTATGACCCTGAACATATAGAGGGAGCAGACACATTGAGTACAGGCCAACTACTTTTACATATTTACTTGGGAAGAGTATAAATTACACATTAGTGTGATAAAATTGGATAAGATTTGATTGTGTGCCCTCTGCTTATGTTCCTTCTGCAAGATACCAAAGATTGAAAATCACAGTCTGGCCCTTGCACTACAATAAGCACACAATGTGTGTGTCCCAGGATTGTACTTACTACCTCCTTAAATCAGAAGTGTACACAACACTACTAGTGAAGGTGTTTATTTTATTTGCTTGCTTAACAGTATGCATAGGTTCATTACAAACTATGCTGAAATACCGGTTCAGTCATGAGCCTGTATAGATGCTACAGTATGCATAACAACACTATAGCTTTTTCCCGACAGGACACTAGCACTGTTGGATAAAACTCACTATTGTGAAAAGGGCCAGCATCTGGTCTTTCTAACACTTAAGTGCTTAAGCATTATTTTCACAATATTAAAGGTTCCCAGACCTTCCTTCCAAACACTGGAATGAGACAGAATTTTACTCTGCATTTATGTCTGAATCACCTTCTGTATATTCATGTTATACTTTGTCTGCTGTGCGAGCGTGCATTCTGCTGGAATTCAATTCACCTATTCAGCTTTGCATAAACCAACATCGCTACTGCAAATGCAAACCCAAATGTGCATTAAATTATCTGCATTATGAAAGGCTGCTGTCATTTTGTCATTTTAGGCAGTGGAGCGCTGTACGCTTGCTAATGACACAGCATTTAAAAAGACTGAAACTTATTAGGACACAATAAAATGCACTTGCACTGACTAGTTCTTCTGCACTTCTTTTTCTGACATGGTTCTGCATTTATCATCCTTTGCAAGTACTTTAGAATTCATGCGAACAATTTTTCATGCCCTGCTGGGCAATGCAGTTTGTAAGAAACTGTTAAGATAGATGGTTTACAGTATTATCCTTCAGATCATAAGAAAAGATAGATAACTGTCTTTGTATTGTTATTGATGTCAGCAATTAATACCATCTTAAGCACCAATGAAAATATCATTAACTTTCCAATTCAGGCAAACTTGAATTTCTCCACTTTTCCTTCAATTCCCTGTATTGATTTATTTTTAGAAAAAATTGATCTCCAAGTTCCTCTACTAAATGCTGAAAGGCAATGAATTTTGGGAATTGGAGACTATGAGCCAGCAAAATGCCTTTTTATGCCCAGATTGCTGACCCTTTGTGGAAAGCAAGTTATAATCCAACCCCTTCATTTACTTTACAACAAAGGTTAGCCCTTTAGGAGGCACCACTCACAAATTCTTCAGAAGCTATAATGGAAAATGTGGGGTTTTTTAATAAAAAACTCCCTTTGACATCTTGCAGTGTTCACAGAGAAGTCAACCTAGAGTCACGTAAAGCAAGAAAGTAGATAATATTGGAGGGGGCATATGATTTACATAAAATCTGTTCATATATCTCTGACACAAGAATATATATCCACTTTCAGGTCTCTCTATAGCCAGAGTGAAGTAGAAAGTATAAATGAAAGTTAGGTCTTTCCATTCCCTACTTTTGGGAAACAAAAGCACAAAACCAATGACGGTGGCTTGTGAATCTGCAAAAGAGGCAAGATCCACTGTGTATCTTTTCCCACAGTCAGACCTACCAAGATACGCCACTGCAAACTGTGTTTAAGTTTCTTTCAAGGAGTCTGCTAAGATTCAATCCAGCCCCAAAAAATTATCAGTATCCTTATACTAGTAGATATTCTATTTGTAGGACATATTATCTTAATATATGAATGTTACTATGTCTGGCTGGGATTAAGTTAATTGTCTTCATAGCAGCTCATATGGTGTTAAGGTTTAGATTTATAACCAAAACAGTGTCAATAAGGCACTGATGTTGTAGCTCTTGCTAAAAGGTGTTTGCACAGTGTCAAGGCCTTTGTTGTTTCTCACTCTGCCCCCACACTGACACTGGGGAATACACAAGAGCTTGGGAGGAGACACAACCAGGCAGATGACCTGAACTAACCAAATCTTCCATGCCCTGTAACATCATTCTCAGCATTAGAAAGACAGAGGAGGGAGTTTAACGGGATTAGCCATCTTCTGCCTAGAAATTGGCTGGGCATCAGTCCACCCCAGTCTACCCATGCAGGGTAACGAACAATTGCCTTTGCATCATTTGTTTTGTTTTCTTTCTCTCTTCTTTTATCTCTTCACTTATTGAACGATTTTTATGTTGACCCAAAAGTTTTCTTGCTTTTACTCATCCTTTTCTCTTCCTCTGTCCCACTGGGAGTTAGAAAGAAGCAAGAGAGTGGCTTGTGGTGCTTAGATGCCCACTGGGGTTAACCCACTTTCCTCATGTAGAAGATTAATGAGATCTGGTACGTGGAAGGCCAAGGCTGCAAACCAACTCTTTGCTTGTGGGTGCAGGAGATACGTAACATATACCTTATCCTCCATGGCACATCTATTTCTTAGAAGCTGGTACCCGACAGTTGGTTTTACATTGCTTTTTGTAGTCAATAGTCCAGATAAATAGTACTGCTTAGCTGTTAAAGAGGCAAGCAATATATTGCACTGTGCAGGTGCGACTTATTTAGCAATTCTAACATGCTTATAGAGCAGGAATTCACTGCAAGACTTTATGAACAACACAAGGTCAGCAGCACCGAAGGGTACTGCCACTGAACACCCCATGCTGCAGCAGCACCATTTATGACAGAAGTGACTATCCTGTGCACCCTGAGTTTGCATGTAGTTCTCAACACCCAGGGTGACAATGGTCACGATGCTGCATTTGAAGAGAAAAAAATAAAGAAACTTTAAGAAATGAAAGGTGCTAGTGCCAGCATTCTGTCTAGCTACAAGGGCTTCAATTACATTTACCCCACATAAAGACGTCTCCTTATAATCTTCCATTAACAAGTATTTTTTTTTTGCTTCCTCCCTCAACTGTCATGTGTATACACACATCAAAGAGCTTCATATCAGTTCAGTGATGGATTAGGTGAAGGCTGCTCAATGACAGATGCATATTTCTAAGGCACCAGTTCCATTTTCAGAAGCAATTCAGACTCCAGGGGCGTATCTGCAGAGGGGAACTATGCACAAGATTCAAACATGCATACACCACCGTTGTTCATAAACTCCATGCTTTACTGACTGGCCCCTGGATTTTTTTTAGGGCTTAACTTTCCAGAGGAATTTGGTGCTACATATGGAAAGCTTTACTGCTCTGCTGCCTCTCAAACTCCCAACTCTCAGGTCCTCAATTTTCCTATAATATTAAGAAAGGTATACAAGCACACAGGATGGGTCTCAGAGTAACCAGTGTACCATATGCCCAAAGCAGCATTGAGAAAACCATCTACCTGAGCAGAATGTGGCATTAGACCTGCTTCTTTCAAGACCATATACAGTTAAACTATATTTTTCAATGCATTAGGTGCTTTTTTAAACACTACGGCCAAATCCACAAACTGGTTTGTACTTGTATGGTGCATAGAGTGCCTTCTGAGAAAGAAGCATCTTTTAAACTCAATATACTTTTACATGCACAAAGGAGATGGTAGGAGGCTCTAAGTGGAAGCTTCCCAGTTTTCTCACTGCTGTGGGCAAATTAGTTTATTAAATATGCCTTATGCAGTGGCCAGTTCTGCTGTCTAGCTGACTTACCCAAGGGCGCACGCAGCTGCAAGGTGCATGAGGGGGATCTGCTGAGCACTAACACCTCCCAGGCTGTGGGCTCTGTGCACTAAGCCATGTGGTACTAATACAGGTCCTGTACTGCGACTTCCCTTCACCCACCAATCCATGGCTATTATTTGTGTGATTACACCAAATCCTGTTTATAGAATGTTTCATCATATCGCCATCTAACAAACACTTACTAAAGTAAGTCAGTAGAGCCATATTCTTTCTTTCTTCCTTTTATTTTACATTAACCATACTGACTGGCAGCTAGTACCTACACCTCCCTGACTTAAGTACTTGTGTTACTTCACTTAAGTAACTTTCATCTTCCTGTGCTTCTATCTTTCTAATGTTTGTTGTTCTCACTTGCCGAATTATTTCTAAAGTTGATTGCGAACTGCGTGATAGTGTATTTTTATGCACTCCATGAAATGCTTAGTACAGTACCACAACTCAAAATTGCCTATTTATAGAATACTTATCAGCACAGCATTTAATATTTAAGCTCTACAGTTTACTTTACTCTCATATATATATATAAACCAGAAATACTGAAACACCTATCATGATAGGTAAATTGGTTATAATTCCTTGCAAAGCACATGCATAGAAGATCACACTGATCAGGAGATTGTAAAAATTTAGCAAGCAAAACCTCATGATTAATTATTTCTTTTTGCTTCACAAAGCAAAATTCATTCCTCTGGGACAAACTATATGTCACCATGCCTAATTTTGCCTTTCTATAAAACTATTTCAAAATTTAAATTAAAAAAAGAAGTTACCACAACATGTGATCAATATTCTCCTACTCAGATTTTTTTACATATCTATCCCCCCTGCCCCAAAACCCACTAGCATTTTTGCGGTACTTTCTGCAGACTTTAGGTGCAGAATTAACAGCTGAAGAAAATTAATTTCCTCCTTTTAACTAACTAAAAGAGCAGCAGTAAAAGTGCAAGTCTCCTGCAGCCTTCAGAAATCAAGTTGACTAACCTTGTGTTAAATAGACCATTCCAGTAGTGGGAAAGGTAATCTCTAAGTTCATTTGATATCGAGTCTTTCTCTTGTGACCTGTCTACCAGGAATTCTGATGATAATACCAATTTATTTCACTTAAGACAATGATTAGTCAACAGTCAGGGAAAATTTTCACCCACTGCAATGTGGTTTGAATTGAACTTTGACTCCTGTCTCCTGCTGAGAATTATATAGGGTACAAGATATTCAGATTGGTACCGCCAAGTTAGAATAACACAAAGCCAGGAACTGGACATTCTTGCTTACAGATGCAGCGGAGAAAAAAACATGAGCAGGGAAACAGAGTTCAGAGCAAGGTCTGCAAGAGACCATAATAAACATTATGGGAGGAGAAATATTCTAAAGTTATGAACAAATCCTTGGCAGTGTCCTTTATAAAATGTTTCTGACTAGTGAAGTGTACAAGATAAAGCTGCACAGGTTGATTGAACTAGTACAACCAGTAATTTCAAAATGAATAATCCAAAGGCTTGCTGACCTTGGCAGCATTACAGAAGCAATCTTTACATAAGAATGAAGTGTTCTTAGATTATTTCTCTCAATATATTAGGTTTCAAACATACTTTCACTTCACCTTTGTGAAGAGCTTTGAAAGCTCTAGGTGAAAAATGCTATGTCCAGTTACAAGAATCAAGTATGAAAATATATGCATCTTTGTCCCAGCTATTACTTTTCTTGAACATACATATTTACTGCTGATAATGCAAAGTAAATCCCATTGCCCTTATGCAAGTCAGTTAAGCTCAGTTACGTCCTCTGGCCATCAGCCAGGGCTATCCGAATTATCATAGCTTTTTGAATATAGGCCTCTCTCTTGCTTTTAAAATAAAATTAGGGCTGTCATTTCCTAGGAAGGTGAGGAGAATGTAGTGGACAAATACTGAAGCCTGACAGAGGATGCTAACTCCTGTGCCAAACTAGATCTCCTTTGCTTACAGGAACTCTGCAAGCCTCCTTAGTCCATGTGTGCACAATTAGGACTTCAAGTGATTTGAATTAATTACAAGGAAAGTAAGGGCTACTAGAATAGAGGGATAAGGATGCCATGGTAGTCAAAATGGTAATATTCACAAAAATAGGTTGTTCATCATGTTAATGGCCTCAAGCTCCACCAGGGGAGGTTTAGGCTGGACATTAGGAAAAAATTTTTCGCAGAAAGGGTCATTGGGCACTGGAACAGGCTGCCCAAGGAGGTGGTTGATTCACCTTCCCTGGAGGTGTTTAATGCACGGGTGGACGAGGTGCTAAGGGGCATGGTTTAGTGTTTGATAGGAATGGTTGGACTCGATGATCCGGTGGGTCTCTTCCAACCTGGTTATTCTATGATTCTATGATTCTATGATCATCTAAGGCACTAAGCAAGCCATAGATCTCTGAGGCAGGAAGTATTTAGGAACCCCCAAAACCTCTCCTTAGTCTTTGTGTTACAAAAAGGGAATAAATATACTGAATGACAGACACAGTGCACATGGTCTGAGTTCCACAGGATTTTTTCCAAGGTAAACATGTGTTCAATGTCATTGCCATAAAGGTTTTCAAAGCTCCAGGACAAAAGTTAAACTGATCTCAAAGCTGATTACCCTACACGTCTGTGTATTTCATTCAGTGATTCAGCATTTCCACCTTGATGACAGCTCTGTTATAAGACAGATGTTATAGGACACCTCATATACAAGGTGGACTAAAACATTTACATTCCCTACTCTCACCAGGTGTCATCTAAAATTATTCCTAAACTAGTGTGGAGACAGGATCCAGTTTACCTAATTTTAACTATTTCTAAGAACTATCAATACTTATTACGAGAACTATTAAAGACATCTATTTAAAAACCTGAAAGCAGTTCACCCCTATAGGGTCATTCTTCTTTTTTAACAAAGGGAATATTGAGTAGCTAAATTAAATGCTAGTAATCCAGTATGGAGAGATACAGTACATGTCCTTATTCTCTACTGTTTTTTCCCTGTCAATACTTTTTTACTCCTTTCCACTTCCTTGAGGCAGGCTTGATTTTCTTCCTGTTTCACTAATCCCTGAGAATTTCCCATCTGAGGCAACAGGTTTTTTACACTTGGTTCTAAGGTAACAGCAGTCAGAAAATGCTGGTTTGAAACAGAACAACCCACGTGCTTTCAAAACCTGCTTCTCCGTACCACAGAGTGCCTGAACCCTTACATTCCTTGTGGCACAGATCATCTGAAGGTCAGTCTGCTTCTCTACAGCTAGACCTAAGCTTTTAGCAAGGGAATTTCCTCTCCCTCCAGCAATCCAAGACAAAATGCAACTGGCACTTTTATGCCTTTCTATAACAATAATTTTATCTTTAGTAATCATATACATGATTCCCTCCATTTAAAGAAGCCTAGGAATGTGCTCCATTGGAGGAGGTGACATGGAGATGACAACAGTAAAGAGACATATCTGGCTGATCAAAGGCCAGATCCCAGTAAGCACCATCCTCATTAGAATGTTTAGTCTTCTAATGATATGCAGACAACACACCTGCTCATTGTTGGGAATTATATAAAAAATACTCCTTGCTGTCTCCCTACTATATTCATAGAAAGAAAAAGCAATATAGTTATGGATGCTATGGTTGAAATCCACATTGGCCTTTTTGGACCAAGAGAATCTACAGAAGTAAACGAGAAAGAGGATTTCACCTCATATACTTTGCTACTTCCCTCATCAGTAATATGATTGTGGCTTTATAATGTAAAATATGATTCCATTAAAATATTACGAATGCAGTCATCAAAAGACAAAATTCACATTATGATTCATTAAAATGATGTTAAGAAAAAACAGTAGCATCTTCTACAGCAATTTGTTTACTCTTGTTGAAGATTTCCACAATATACTGCATTCACACGTGGCATACATACGTACACACACTCCCATACAGTATACTGTGTGTGTTCAAGTGCATAAGTAAAACTTACTGAAGTCTTCAAAAATGACCATCTGCTACATGCACCATATTTTGGTACCTCTGTAGAAAGGCTTTAGGTATGTACCATTGTTTCAATATTCAGTTCTTTATCCATTAACCTGGCCAGACCATCTGGACACCTTAATGAATCTATTAATGAATATCAATCTGCTAATCAGCACATGAAATCTCGTAGGTACTCACCCTGCAAACTGGGCACTGCCAGTGACTACTGCTGTCTCTAAGCCTGAACTCATCAGACAAACACTTGGAATGATACACACGAAAACACAGGTCACATATCAACACCTCTCCAGGCAAATGGCATTCAAAACAATACCAGTCATGATTTTCTGTTTCCCAGTCCTACAAAAAATACAAAATATTTTGGTATGACATTCTGTCAAAATCTGCAGCAACTAAGAACAAAATTGATATGTCTTGAAATCCAGCAGCAATTATACATTATAAACATTTTAAGAAGTGTATAATGTTTAAAAAACAGGGGAAAACCTACATATTTAAAAATCTTCATCAGTTTAATACACACTAACTCCAATAGAATATGAATGCCAAGTTTTAGTTTTTTCAAGTGTCTGATTAGTAACAATTTCAAATATGAGCTCTGTCCACAATGAAAAGTGGGCTTTTCTGCCTTTGTGTAAAACACTTGCTGACCTCTCTGAATTAGACTACAAAGTCTAAGTTTGTGCACCTCAGCAGACCATCCCTATTTTCTTCGACTATTTTCCCTTGTTTTGATTGTTACGGTGTCTCTTTAACTGTAATTTTGCTAAAACTGGTAGTCCCTTTCCATCTTTGCTCTCTTAAAACTGACAACTTTTCAGTATCGAAGTGTTAATTTATGAGAAATAAATGAAATCATAAACCTATTACTGCAAGAAATGTTTCTGCTAAGCATACCCAATGCAATAAAAAAATAGTGTGTCCAATAGTATTAGACGTATTCCTGAATTGTTCTACAGAAGACAAAGGGTATGGTTCTGCTGATGCACAGCTGTCTTTAATATGCTCTTCCCTGAAATTCAGCCCCAACGGCCAAATTCTGACCTTTGAAACATGTGCACAAGCTTTGCTGAACTAAATGAGAGCTGCATGCATATAATTTGGAGGCAGAATGTTGCTCTAGGAATCTGTAATACTAAAATCAGACAGAACTTCCAGTGGCCACTGTTAAATGTTTACGTTTGTTATCTGAAATGCCACACTTTTCCCTACACTTAGAAGAAAAAATACCTGTCATATATCAGATAAAACTCCCAATGCCTTTTCATGTCAAATGTCACTTTTCAATGGGTTCAGATCTCTGAAAAAATTACTCCTATTCTTCAACAAATTATCTTGATAAAATCCGGTCAAGTTATTTTTTATATCATGTTGTAAAGGTGGAGTTAACAATTCCCACCAACTACCAGAACTGGCATTTGTCCGATTCTCATTTTCCCGTGCCTGGGAACTACAGTCATTTAAGTCCTTGTGTGAGAGGTCTCCTCCAACAGAGCAGCGTAAGAAGTGCTACACAGAAGTGATATTTCTAGTCCCTTCTGCCGAAGAGCAGCTGTGTTGTGTACATAATTCATCTGACCCCAGCCCCCTGTGAATATAAGAGATTTACGGACAGCCTCAACCCAGATTTCCTATGCCTAAGTTTCCATACCATGAATGTTAGACTGCAGGGACAGTAAGTTTAGGGGGTAAAAAACCCAAACAACCCTTAACCAATTACATTTTAACTCAGAACTTTGCCCTCCTTTGTTGTTCAGATTAACAGTGTAACTTGACTCTTTTATCATTTCTCCTCAATTAAATTTACTTGCCAATTCTGTTTATCCCAGAATGGCGTAACACCACCACCATATCTGACTATAAACAATGCATTCTCATTTCACCAAATCTTTTCTGCCCCACAAAGTCCAGTGGCAGTGCACGTTAGGAGATCTTTCTTTACAATACTTTAGAAAAAACTAAAGATACTGCATTGTCAATATACTTGATTTGCCTGTACACTAAGAAAAATCAGGATAAAGTATTGCTTTATATTTCCTTCATATTAAGAATAATGGTATCTTCTTTACGAAGCTGTAAAAAAAACCAGGTGGTAATAAAAGGCCAATTAAACAAGAAAAATAATCAGTTTTGATTAAAGATCTATCCAGGTAAAAATCAAATTCGAAAGACCCCAACAGGTCCTGGTTACTGAGGTACGTTACCACAGAACCAGGATGTCAGGATTCTTAATTTTATTAGTTACTTACTGGTATATGCCAGATATTCCATTGTTAGGAAATATTCTGGCAAAGAGATTTGGAATTTCATAAACATACGGAAATATATTCGCTGGCAACAAAAATTATACACTCAAGCCAGGAACCTGACATTAAATAAAATACCAGAAGAAACTTATTTCACTATTCACACCGTAAAGTTTTGAAAGCATCATTATTTCTAAATATAATCATTCAGTTTTTTCACAGAAAAGATTTTTAGTTTAATGCAGTATATTTAGCACATAATATACATAAAACATTCATTTATGCAATATATTGAAAAGTTAATAAAGCAAATAAAAAAGGTACATAGCCCTTGGGAACAACTACACTATTGACCTCAATAGCAAGGTCAGAGGCATTAATTTTTCTCCAACAGCAATGAAATGTTATTGCTTCTCTTGGTTTACATAAGCTTGTATGGGAGGAGAATGCGCTCCCAGCAGGGCTTTTTTTCATGCAGGAGAGCAGACTCACTTGATCAGCTCCCACTGTGAGCGGCAGAGCTGGGGCAGGAGGAGCCCCTCTCTCCCACTGGAACCACCACCAGCCCCCGGGAGGGAGAGAAACCACCAAACTACATACATACAGGATGCAGACTGAACTCAGATTTGGAAGTGATATGGATGATGGTGGTAGTTAATATAGGAAACTAAGCTATCCTAATGGAAGACAGAAACGTAATAGAAAATATGACAGAATTCAAAACCACATAGTGCAAAAATTGTTCACCTTGTTTTTTGCTGCTGTCTGGGAAAAAGGCTGCATACCGTAGGCCTTTCAAAATAAAAACAAAACAAACTTTGTATCTATACTGTAAGCCATCCGATTATCAGGATATACACAAGGCTAGAAAGAATTCATGCACAGTGACCAGGAAATCAAGCTGTTACCGCTAACATCTGGCTGCAAACATTTCCTCCTGCATTTCTGGAATGCTACCACCACAGTTTGTTTCTTTAAAATATCCCGTGTGCTTATACCATTAAAAGAACCCAACACCCATCTTCTTCCCCATATATACACCCACCACCAAGCCAACTGAGAAATCATCAAGAATATTAATGATTGTTAATGCACTTTCTTTGATAAATAAACCTTCTTTGAGCATCTAAAAAAGATCCTGGTAACGTAATTTACTACATAGGCAATGGCCCCACCAAGATCAATGCAACACCTTCTTTACTGCAGATTATCAAAGATCAAACTAGCACTTTATCAGCACGACTCACAGTCCTTATTTGTGTATAAAAGGTGATACATTTTCCTGGGACCGTGTGGAATGAATGATCTCGGCCATAGGGACTCAATGTGCCAGTCTCCTTGTTTCCTGATGTGGGGCAGGGAAAGCTTCCCAGGTCACCGCGCTGGCAGACGAAGGGAAGCCCCTGCCAGCAGAGCCCAGCTGCCCAAGCTCAGCAGTTCAGCAGCACCCAGTGACTGGCCACAGCCCCCGAGATAGAGCGGATTTGGCAGAAAAGCTGCATAGCTCAGGTGGAACAGGAGGCCTTCCTTCATCATTCACTCAGCTGCCTGTTGCAATTGTAGGCAAATGAATTAGCATGGCAGCAAACGGCTGTTTGGGGAACTGTGTTTAATAGCCAGTGGTCTGTTAAGCAGAGTGGGATTTTGTAGGGATATCTGTCATTTCTGGTCACTTTTTCTTTATATTCAATCCAGTCAAATATTCTGTCACATAGGTCACTTTGCACTGGCATAAATAGTTAAGATTTCTCAGTAAAATGAATGATACAATGCAATAATTTTGAAAATATGGCTTAATTTATGACCAACATGTAAGCTTACTTTTTTGCCATTTGTCTTAAGTAGGTTGTCTTAAAGAAAATATATAAATTTATTCTGAAAGTACAGAAAAATAACATGGGACAGAAAGTGTCAGGCTATCCAGAACATTTGACAATTTAAGTACAGACAAACCCAATAGAAAAGAATGAATTATCATGTCGTAGCCTTTACTGTAGAATAAAATACATAGTTGTTGTCAAGGAAAGAATAATTTTAGTGCATAAAGAATATGTCCATTATAATGCAAATATAAATGGAAAAGAAATGCTTACTCATTAGTAATGGAGATTTACTTAGCTGTAATTGAAATAGGGAATCTGTATGTTAGAGAACGTGACATCCTGCTGTATAATTAGCATACCATTAAGTACGAGATGTGAAGCACATACTGACAGTAAAATTAACAATAACTTAGAGGTCATAATTGTTACTATTAGGTCAGTTCCATACCTTAGCAAGCCCATAATTATCACAAAACAAAAGATGTAAAATCAATTAGTAAATTCTTATTTTCCTATTAATTATGTTTAGGCATAGCACATAAGAGCAATATAACCTCCTTTGTTATACTTCGTCTGAAAGGACCACTTTGCTTTTTTACAATGCATATTCCATTAATATAGCTCATTTCTTACCTGTTAATCTGTTTTCTCCAAGTCCCTTAATGGTAGCCCAGATACTCGGTATTAAGTCACTCTACTATCAGGTGGAGAAAGGAAAAGGAAAGCGGGGGGGGGGTGGGGGTGGGAAAGGCAAAACTCTATTCATGGAACTCCCCCTCACGGGGATTTGCTGGTTTCACACTGTTGAACTAGATTTCCCCAACCATCCAAATTATGGATATCCTTTGGACCTCATCAGTAAGCTAAAAAAAAGGGTCACATACATGGGAAAAACAATTATAAGTCAGTTATCTCTTTGGTGCAATCACGTTTATTTATGAATAATATACATACAGTTCTGTTGTCCTAAATTCAATATGATGCGAGCGAAGGAAGGCATTTTCCACGGAGCTCATGCTTCCCAGCATTTCCTGTGTGGCACTTGTCCCATAGCACTCTTTGGACTTTTTTTTTCCCCAGAAGTTCTGTTTCAAGTGCTTTTCCAGAGTTTTGTTTCTGCTTAACTCTGTGCTGCTGTGGTGTTTCTCTGTATCTCTCATCCACACTCATGCACACACACCTCCTTCCAGATCCCTGGATTTTAGTTCAGACTCACCTATGCGCAAACTCAAACTCATGGCCACCCCTGTATAGTGCTTGTGCTTTAACAGTCCCTACACCTCCAGCCATCTAGCGGATAAATAACTTAAAGCAGGTTTTCATATTTAGTCTGAAGGAAGAGTACTAGCAGATGCACAGTAGATTTCACTCGCTTTGCATCATAACAACACTTCTGGTTTGTTACAGTGGCAGAACCTAGAATGGCAAGAAGGTCCATGCCAGCGAAAGAGGTAATTTACAAAATATAAGCTATTTATAATAGTAGTATTTGCATGCTACATTTATTTAAAGATGTTTTTTAAACTACTGACTCAAAACATTATTGCAATTACTTCCTGACTACTTCACAACCCTTTAGAAAACTAAAAAATACCTTAATTAATATCTACCATTTCTCAGATTCCCATGAATTTGACGTCTAATGAGAGCAGCCATGCCTAATTTGAAGATACCATTTCTGATATTTTAGGATTTGGGAACAGCCATAAGGAACATTTCTTTCTCTTCTCCCAACCTCAATCATCTTTAACATCAGAGTTCTTTCAATTTTCCCATTTCCAGCTACGAGGGAAACTTTTAAAATCTTGGGTTCTGCTGTTAAGGTTTCTTTACTGGCTTTCAGTAGCTCTTCACCGGAACCCAAGAAAGCTGACTACCAGTCCATATCAAGTAGACACATACACTGAAAGAAACGCTTCCCACAAGAATTACACATTACTCTTTTCACATCTTTCATTTTGCTTTAGGTTTTGTAACCTGCATCCATCATCATCTGCTATTGCAAAGTAATTTCTAGCTTCTGTACTTAATCTTCCATCTTTCTCTTTATATAACAAACCACTGTGGGGATGCCCTACCTATGTGCACTTCTATCCTCTAGTACAAAACACTAAGGAAATGCTTCTCACTTATACATTTACCATGAGTAGCTTCTGCACACTTAAATTATTTGTTGTCTGTTCACCAGTAAGTTTCTCAAAGCGTAAACAGCAGAATCTGTGCCTCATACAAAAGGCAGTCTGAAACTGGCTTAGAGGAGAGAGGTTTTAAGAGCCCTTAAGAACTGTGGAAATGCTAAACTGAGCTCAGCTTCGAAATATCTCTCCTTGCCTGTCTATCCACTGCTTTTGCAATACTGCTGAACTTCCATAAGAGAGCAGAACTTCTATAACGAGAGCAGTTTTATAAAATGTGGCTGTTATCTGCAGAGCTGGACCGATTGGAGCCTTTCCCCCAGAGGAAGACTACAATGCACACCTTGTATGTGTACACTGGCCTCTTTTTTTAAGCAGGCTGTATCTCCTTGGGTACAGCAGCTGGTAAGAAATCTTCCACTTATCATGGATCTCTGGCAGATGTACAGGTTTTCACAGACACTAGCATGCATCAAATACTACCTGGGTTGAATAACATAATGCGTCAAGCAACAGCATTCCTGGTATTTTTTCAAATACAGTGGGGACACTGTGTACGTTTTTAGCCAGAAGCCCTAGCCTGCTGTGAGGGGAGTCCTCCTTCTGTCCTTTGGGTCAGCCTTGACATCGCACTGCAACAGCCCCGGCTCCACCTATTCCTTAGTGAGCACAAATTCTCCAGTAAACTTGCTTTCAGTAGCCTACTGAATCCGCTTTTATCTTTTCATTAGAACGATAGGTTAGGCTCCAAAGTAAGGAAGGCATGATTAATTCCTTGATGGCTCAGAGGACTTTTTAGTCTTTACAGCATGTACACGATGAGCTAGCTAGCTCTTTAATGAAGTATTTCCCTTTTATCATTGGTGTACAGGATCTGTACTTGATCAGGATGATGGTTTTAAATTACAAAGTTTCTTACATCATCCCTTGTTTTACATTTAATGTTAGACTAATGCATTAGAGTAAATACAGCATCAATATAAGCTTATTTTCTCCCCAACAGTTGCCTTGTATATATTTACTACATACACTGCCTCCTGGTTTGCATCCATTTTTTCCCACTGCTTTTACTCATCAGAAGTGCTCAGCAAATAAACAAGCATCCATCTCTCCTTCAAATCCAAAGACTTCAGCAGCTGGAATTCCTTTATGAAAATTGTTTCACTTTATCGTCTCCTTCCTTTTCTAGAAAACGACCACAGCAGGTAGCTACAATGATGTGTGCTTTTACAGGCAGGATAATCTGTCCATTGCAAATCAGTTGCCTTTATAGATCCTCTCCTTTGATGACCTGGGCTTCATCTTTAAGATGGATTTCCATAAATTCACTCTTTAGGACACTGTAAATATTCATTACCCATATTTTATCACAAAGAAATCCAAAGCAATTATGAGTTCACATGTCATCACAATTATCTAGGCATATTGCTTACTTTTAAGTACTTGCCTTCTTTTTCTCTTTTTCTTTTTTTCTTATGGCCAAGATTTTAATAATCTTTGCAATTAACTGATTGGGGGCTTTTTACATTATTTTTACTTTCTCTCATTTTAAAAATCAGTTTTATTCTAAAACGAATCAACAGAAAAACACCACAGAAACACAGAATGGTAGGAACTGGAAGGGACCTCTGGAGTTCATCCAGTTTAACCCCCTGCCAAAGCAGCACCTGCAGCAGGTTGCTCAGGAACAGATCCAGGCAGGTTTTTACTATGTCCAGAGAAAGAGACTCCACAACCTCTCTGGGCAGACTGATCCAGTGCTCTGTCACTCTCACAGTAAAGAATTTCTTCTTCATGTTAAGGTGGGAAAGGTCAGTCAGGATACAACCCAAAATCTCCTTCTCTGTAGTGCGTATTAAACACAGACATATTTATAGGTCTTTGCTGATATCTGCTTCCTCTTCTGATGCACTGATGCAAGAAGACTCATGTTCTGCCGTGAATTCCACAGCCTCTCAGAATACCTCTAGCCTTTTTTCACTGAGTTTAATCTTCAAGCCTAAGTTTGTCTAATTAATTTATTGCCAGTATCTCTTAGAAATCTTTTGCTTCTGGCCGAAACCACCAAAGTCTTCTCTGGATGCCTGCCAGGACAGGTAGATTTTTATTCCCTCTCTTATATTGTAGTTATGCTCTGGACAACTCAGGATGACAGGCTCCAAAGTATAGGGCCAGTTTCTAGCTCCCACAGCTAATGAAGAAGTGAGGTTTTCATAAGAAGTGTAGTACCATGCCAGCAGCTGAAGTGACTGCTAAACCCCTTCTCATGTCTATCTTCTCAGCCTTTGAGCTGTGTTCCTGAAGCAATGAATAAACCTCAGTTTCCCTCCCAAGAAGATTACATTTGGGTAGCAGTAGTTTACATTATTTGAGGTGAGACAATACAAGTATTCTCCTCCAGGATATTAGAAAGAGAAAACAGATTCTTTCTTCATATTCCAAGTGAGTTCAAGGTTAACAGAAACTTTCGACATTATCTCCTCAGAAACTGGATTTGCTTCTGCTATTAACATCACCTTTTTTTTTACTTAGGATGAGCCAAGAGGAGGTTTGCAGGCTATTTTCATTAGGGAGATAAATCAGTGATGGAGTGAAGTATTTATTAGGTGCAATGCTTTTTATTTCCACATAATGTATGTGAAGGTTTTGTTCCCCTAGGAAAACAAATAATCCAGACCAGAAAGAAACTATCTCTTTGCTTGTATTTCCTACTTTCCTTCCAAGCCTCTGTCCCCTCCTCTTTCTTAAAATACATTTGCATTGCTTCTCTGGCCTTCTCCATGAAATTTTGTAGTGTTTTTCTAGGTTGATGCTTCTGCAACCAACAGCAGAACCTCCTACATGCTCTGCTTAAATCTCCAATTTCTTATCCATGTGGGTTCCCCCTCCTCCAGGTTTGGCTGGTTTTGTTTCCGCTATCAGTGACATGAAGGCATGAGGGCTGCTGTTATTGTGAATGAAGCATGAATGTTAATAAGCCCATCAACTTCAACAGCGTTTTATTCAGTGACCAGCATGACATAATAATAAAAAACCTTAAAATGGTTGCCAGAGACTAGAGCATTTTGAACCCACAAAGTTAATAAAACCAACTCTACTAGGTCATGGTCAACAAAAAGAAGTGGGAAAAACCCAAGATTCCTATTTCCAGAACAAACACAAGATGGACTGATCTATGTCACCTAGTCCATTAGCAGAATTTCAGTCCCATGATGGAAGTTTTATACAAAACTAGTTTGACTAGTTTCCTTCAAACCCGTAAGTAAATTATCATTCTTCAAAATACCCTTTCTATCAGAAAAAAACATTTTGTGGAATCTGTGAATGTCATCATTATCAATATCCAAACCAGTCCAAAACAGTGAGTGAAAGCCTCAAAGAATATAGCATTACATTGACTAAATTTTTAAAATTCAAGTTTGCAAAGCTGGGAGAGGCAAGTGAAGATACTGATGAGGTTGTTTCACCAGTTTAAAAGAAGCATCACCTCTTAGGTAAGCAATAAGATGGATTCTACTAGTGTCATCTTCTGTAATATGAAGATCCTCTGAACAGTCTGAGCTCCTTTTTTAGGGGTTGAAAAATAAGGATGAGCAGAGGAAAGGGAAGAAATACTCCTGAACAGATGGGAAGAGAAAAACAAGATTGGAAAAGGAATGCAGGGAATTGTTCATGATTCTTAATCCATCTGGAGACAGGAAAAGCCACAGCAGTGAAGCCATTCTCATGAGCTGCATGCTAATAGCGTTAATGTAGAGACAGAAGAGGGTCTTGGCTTTAATATAGCAAGAATCATGGTTATCAGGTGGGAGTTCACAATTCTAATTTGCTTCTCAATGGCAAAACAGTCTTATGCTTTGATTCAGTGATTTGAAAATATTTGCTTTTCTGAACTTTCACAAATCCACAGCAGGATATTACAGCAGTGGACACTAATTTTTAAAAAGCAGAATTTTACCCTAGTACACTCGGTGATAACAATTTTCAAGAAAAATCCTTTGCTTTCAGCACACAATAGATTGACGTGGTGGAAGTCTCCTGGCAAAATAAGCTCTGAATGATGAGACCTTAGAGGATGGAAAGAGAGATGCAAAGAGAGATTTGGAGAGTTCCGGAAGTTCATTTGCCTTGAATGCTCTCATGTGACCAGACTGTTATGTGGCCTGACCCTCAAAGTCTCCTCATACTTTCCTTGAGGTGTGGAATATGAGATGGAAGCCAGCCTGAATGTTTTTCTCCCATAGAAGCATTCATTAACTCTGTATCAGCAGATCACCAAATGTAAAGAACACCAGTACTTTCACAATTACTAGGAATCTGTCTGGAATGTTCCATCCTTGAAAATCCTGAATTTGTTACAATATGTGAGAAAAAGTAACTATCATGGCTTGGATCAGTGAAATCATGCAGGACTTCAGATTAAAGGCAATACGGATGGATAAGACTAATGGAGAAATTTTGAACACTGAAAGAAATTTTTCTTCATTTGGTGTGACATGTTCTTCCTCTCTGTTCCTTCTATTTGTAAGAGCTTTCATAATCAAGGCACTGGCTATCACTATTGCTGTTTCATATTATCCTTCTTCTCCTAACTGAAATGAATGGGATGCACATTAAAACCATTCCTCAGCATAGTTAGTCAGAAGCCCCTAGTTTGCTAGCAGTATCTGGCTGGTTTTGTTTTGAGCTTTGGGTTGGTGTTTTGTTTTGTTCTTTTTTAATTTAAGGTGTATTTTGTGTACAGATTCAAACCCTCACAGTTCTTCAGCTTTTTTACAATTATCTTCATATTTATGGAGACTCAAGATGACACAGTCAGTTCAAGAAACAGCTTCTGGCTACCAATACTGACATAGCAAGGAAAAATCAGTATAATTACAAATGCCATTAGGCATGGCAAGAAAGAAACTCAGCCTTTGCTCAATCCGAAGCAATTTAGATTAACACAAACATAACAGTCAAAATACCCCTTTAACATGGAGTGATCCTAGCAAAATTGAACCAGCAACATATCAAATCTCAATAATCACTAGCTGTGTGACAAAGGTCAGTAGTGTTAACAAAATCACCTTCAAAACTCACACTGCTGGCAGTGCGTTACAAGAAAGGTTAAAATGATGGGAAAGCAGACAGAGTGAAGAGATAGGTTATTTACGCAGCCTTGAGACTTGAAAGTATCTGGAGTCTGAGCAAGCACCAGTACCTTCCGTACACAAAATATCAGAAAATCCCCAGTTATGAGTTAGCAAGTCATGAATATATGGGTGTGTTGGGAAAAAGCACATTCTATTCCTAATGTTTCCTGAAAACAGGAAAGCAAGCAAACTGCCCCTCCAAATAGCATGTTCTCCACTAAACTAAAATATCCTTCGAGGGAAGAATTGAAGAGAAAATAATTTAAATACAGAGGACCAAATGCACAGGAAAATGACTGTAACTAAATATCAGTCTTCACTAGCCAGAAGAGCTGCTTGATCTTTCTATATGCAATTAATTAAATTATCAGAAAACAGAACTGTAAAAGAGCAACTTCATGAAAACATAATCACCTTGTACTTCATCACTGAATAAACAGCTCACACTGCCCTAAGTAGGCGTGAACAACTGCTCTTCACCTCTCATTAGAGAAGCTGGCCACTATGAACCAACTTTACACCACAGCGGTGCTATCAGATATGTTGCATTAAGATGCAAACAATGAACCCATGTCACTAACACTTCTCCATTTCAAGAAGCATGCAATATTGTTTGGCTTTATGAACACATGTAAATTGAAGTTATACATTCATAATACCTCTCTCTGGGTCACTGCAGTTTTATGACTAATCCTGAGGAGAACAATTAGCATGTTAAATGCTCAAAATAGTTCTGTGCACACTGTCTGTAGAAAAATCACAAAATATGTAAACTAACTCTTAAGAACTGTATCCAACCCCCAATAATGCTACATGACACTGCAGCTTCAGTTTGATTTCTCTTATTGAGATTAGACCGACCACTATTTTACATAGATAGAAGAAGATAAAAATCATGGCATAACTGAAAATAGAAATGAACAGGTAACGAGATTCATAATTCCTTTCTTCAAAAACTACATTCCCCTTCTATTTTATTGACTGCATTGAAAACATAGTTAACAACACTGATTTACATTTTTTTTTCTAAACCCAAAGAGCAAGGAGATATTTTCTTTAATGTTAATAACAAATAAAACTTCTGAATTCCGTAAGTTCTGTGAGAAATAGAAATAAAGCTTTTAGAAAGAAAAGTACCATTACCGGATCTCAGGACTGACATTTCCCTTTCAAGGCAAGAAGCTGCAGAGATTTTGTTGAATTGCATAATAATGGCATCGACAAACAGTGAAAATACAGGATTCCTAACTAAAATCCTGGATAGCAATGGAAAATAATGTCTTCTCTCATTTATTTTGTGTCAAATGCATTAATCATCTGCAAGATGAGAAAGTCTGTAAGATGAGAACACATTTTGAAAATCTGCAAAACATCTGTACAGATGGCAAATGAGCAAACACAACGAGTACCTGCACAAGCCCCAGAAGTATAATATTTGCACTAAAGCTCTTGTATAGGTACCAATCCTTAAATATCAGCCGGAATGTAGTATGCTTGGCAACTGATCCCATATTTTAAATTTAGTACCTTACATAAAAATATTTGTCCCACATATATCTGAGAGAAAAAGAGAACAATTTTATACGCTTTTAAATCTCATAATTCTCTCTTCTAGTTTTTCAGAACATTCATTTTCATGAGTTGTCCCTTTTAGAAGGGCCTCCTCCTGTCCTCAAATTGTTTTATCTTTTCACCTCAGCTTGTTCTTTATGATTTCTCTATATGAGACTTTGCTTCATTTTTTTTACCTGATGGTACTTACTCAGGTACTCCCATACTCAGCAAAGTAGCATAATTTTTTTAACACATACCTCTGAAGGCCAACTGTAACCCTATCGGAGATGGTGTCCTTACTGCACGGATATATTATTTTGACAACCCATTGGGCAAATCTTTGAAACCCACAGGGAAGCACCACAGATTTTCTAATAAATCTTTTCCAAGTAGAGCTGCGTTTTCATAACCTGCATGCTTTTAATTATTGTTACCATTCAGCAATCAGAAAATAGTTGTAATTAAAGCCAGTCCTTCCAGGCCTTGTGGCAGTCTATAGCAGGCAACTATAAAAGTCATAGATACAGGTGCTCAGCAGTTCTGCAGCCAGGCCAGTAATTAATTTACTTGAATATGGATTTAAAATGCTAAGACTTAGATCCAAAATTTAAAAAAAATAAAGAAACATCAAGAAAATACTAAAATAAAAAATGGGAGGAGGGAGGACAGGAATATGTCCCTTTGCTAACTCCTTGAACCAGCCGGTCCTTAATGGCTTTCACTGTGGTGCTAGAAAACAAGGTAAAATCCAAGGGAATTTTTGTATTGATGTCAATAGGTGGTGCATCAGTTCTCAAGTCTTCCTCTTGCACTTTATGAACTTTCAATGTTCCTGTATTACCAGTCAAACCAAGTTTGACAATTGGGTTAAGGGTCTGTCTGCAGCCGCTTGCATTTCATGACCCTGAAATCCCTGTTCCGACACTAATAGCCCTATTTCACAAAGTTCTATCTCCTACAAGTGGATTTCCAAAGAGACTTTTGTGTGTTTGTCCTCAATGAAATGTAACTTGAGCTCATGGTTCAACAGTCACCAGTACCAGACCTGAGCAGTACAGAATTACAAAGAACTACATTGATCAAGTGCAGAAAAAGCATCCTTAAAACTATCCAATGCATAGAACATATCAAACCTCATGGGTCCACATCAGTTGCTGGAGAATGGAAAATTCTTGATCTGATGTTGAGTGATGACAGTGACACTTTGTTACTCATTAATGTTTTTGAATAAAAGAACAAAGAAAATGGCTTTATACTAAGTCAATGTGTTTTGCTTCTTGTGTCTGCAGCATTTTGATTCAGTATTAGGATCAAGATGTTAGAGGCTGAGTACTGTTGAAACATGGGCTGACTCAGAGCTGATGCCTATTTTTGCATAAAACTGTTAAGTCAAGTGCACACTGGTGTTCTGAACAACTGAGATGGCCATCAGATATATGGACACAGCACAATGCATCAGTGCTTAGCAGTCATGCTGAAAATACAATCAACCAAAGGGCTATTCATAATGTGACTTAAGCAGCATCTTCAGTCAAGTCAAAGGCAACTCTTTTCATTCACTGATAAAATAATTTTGTAATTTTAATGACTTAGTGGGAATTTACGTGCTGGTTATCTAACAAATTTTGGTAGAAAAATGCTGCTAATAATTAGCAGGAACATTTTTTGAATGATTATTCAAGAAATGGCTCTCGTGGGGCATTTTGATTCTTCTTTTATTTTTCCTTTCACCAGTAGAGGAAACAAACGTATCAAATACTTGAGTTAATTACAGATCTCAAACTTTACATCACCTCTGAACAGATAAAACTGACAAAAGAAATATCTAGAAGAGCCAAGTTGTTTATTCCCAGAGGGAATAGTAAAAAAAAAAAAAAAAAGCTACATACTGTTTAAAGGCTCCCTTGAGAGTTTCTAATGAAATCAGAAAATCAGAATGACAATCTTAACAGTGACATAATGTATATTAAATACATACTTCAATACTTTAAATTACTGCAACTGACTTTAAACATAATGTTTTCTATTATGGACACTACTTGGTTCCACTTTCTCTCTCTTTAAAAAAAAATAACCTGTTGTTTCATTTCCAGGATCTTATTGATGGCTGCAATAATGTGGTGAGTATTTCAGTGGGTTTTAGAATTTATTTTCCTATAGAGTTCTTCTGTTTTTCCTCAAAATTTAAATTATTATCTATGTCTGAGACAATGCTGTCTACTTTGCCAGTAGTTAAGCAATTTGTATTTCAAAGCCACGGTTCCTAGTTCAAGTACTTCAAAACTTTGCCAAACTATTTTTTTTAAATAATGAAAACATGGCTTGTAAATACAGAGATCAGGCTTCTGAACAAGGCAAAGCAATTGAGCAAGTTTTTTTCCTGGTCTATGAGAATATTCTCAATTACCTTTGTGAGTGCATAATATCGCAGCTATGGAGGGATGGAGAAAAAACGTGTTTCATCCCCTTCACGTAACTTTCAACCTGTGTAACTTGATTGAAATATTTATTCTACACATCCAGTGGAATGATGCTTGGATGCTTGTAACTAATTTGCTAAGAAAATCCTTCCTAACTGAATGCCCTGGTGTTCACAAATATCTGCAAACCAGATTTTTTCATGTGTGTTTGTATATAAATGTACAACTTCTTCTTGCACTTTTGAAAAGCAGGAGTTCTTGGTTCCTCAGATTCAGATTAAAGCAAGACTAATACAAAATTCTCATTTTTTTTAAAGATACTGTCTTTGGGCTTTGAGGATGTCTGAGGATTTCAAGTAATACCAATAATATTTACTGTCTTCCTGTACAGCTGAACAGAGAAGACTACATAAAAGTCAGGGACGACTGAGCAAAGGACTTTGCCAGAAAACTCAGAATTTGAGAATAAACAGCTTCTATGGAATAGAAAAGGCTAAAAGTATTTAAGAACGCATTACTTCCTTGTTCACAAGCAGCAACACAGCACTTATAAATAACTTTAAATAAGAATTGAAGCAAGTTTCATGCTAAAATACCAGAAATTGTGATTTATGTTTGCAAAGATTTTATACTCACAATCTCATCTCCTGGCAACCAATATCCTTCTTGTTCAATACCAGCTTTTGACCCTTTACAACCCACTGTCAGGGTTTCCACAATAAGACCATCCTTGACTGCTAAACTCAGCTGACGTGTGGTTTCTTTTGGATGCATACCATGGACTCGAGACATATACCTGCACATAAAGCAAAAAAAAGTCTGTAAGTGCTACTGTTAAATTACAAAATACAACAGTAAAAAATACCCTTTAAAAATGATTAAAAATAATAAACAGTCTAAGTTTTAGGTTGTTTTTGAACTCTCAAAATTTACACTATTCCCCTCTTGACTCCAAATCATATTTTCTTCCTCTTGAAGTTATCATACACACACATAGATGAGTAGTAACACAGTAAAAAAAAAATTCACACTCCAAAACTAAGAGGTGCATTACGTGGGCTTTTCTCTGCTAAACTTTCACATCCATTTGGGACCCTAAAAAGACCTCTTTGTATTAACTGAAACTTGCATTTCTGTCATACTTCCTATAGCACCCATATGAGGCTGGAGATGTAGCAATGAATCTGTGATGCTCGTTGAGTACAACACATTTGAAAAAATGTGAAATTGATGCATCACACATGAAACCCCAATAGCTGGAGTTATAGTACTAGGTGATTCTTCTCCTCTTCTTGAGATAACGACAGTGATCACACTACAATTACTGCACTGATGAGAACATATATAGCATAAACTGTGCATGTATAAGAGATTCAGTTGTGTGAATTGACCTTTACCCAGTATAATTTACTCCCAGATCAACACCAAATATTAACTGGGAGTAAACAACAAAATTATTTTCTCTCAAAAAAGACAACCTCACTGGTTTAAGATGATTACACTTAAGAATTTTTTTTTTTACTAGAATTCCAAGAACATATCTGTGAGCCACTGCACATGCAGAAATGAAGCAAGCTGTAGTCGCAGTCAACCAGCAGATAAGTGAATTGACTTGGAACCAATCGGAAATATCTTTTTTGTGGGCCTATTTTTCTAGCTATAACTCCCTTACAGTTAAAGGGCTAACTGAATTTCTCTCCCATTTTTCTTTCTCCAGGTACTCTGCCTTTACCTGTCTCCTAGGAGAGAATCTGTAATTTGCCTGCTTTAAGACAAATCTGTCAGCTGTAATATCCTCCATTTCGTGCTTGATAATGAATTCCAGCAACCATAATGCTTTAGTGACTGCCATCACAAACATCTCAAAAAATATAATTAGTATCAGGAGCAAACTTGAGGAAATTTGTTTTAAAGAAGTAACATCACATGATAAAGGAAGTTACATCAGCTCAGATTTTTTTTTAGTAACATGCCTGACAGGAAATTTTAATGCCTTAGAAGTTACAAACTTACAATAAGGGATGAAGACCACTCAACTCTTCAACTAACCCTCCTCTTTGAAGACATAGGACTCTCAAACTTATTGTTCTGGATGCATGAAAGTATTTTCCAAACCTGCATCCTTTCTCAAGCTTTTACTGAATCTTTTTGTTTTGCTCTAAAGAAAACTAAATGCATATAATCATATAGGAAAATTCTGACTGAGTAGAAGCAGATATTTGTGTAGTAAATTATACAATAATCAGAGCAACAGAGGATATTTATAAATTTCTGCCCTCTACCAGAGGCATTTATGTAAATGCATCACACATGCAGGATCTTGGGTATTTTTTTCAGTGCAAAACCCTTACAGACAGATGCTGCCATTTACTATATTCTACATTGTCTACAATGTCTACCACAACATGGTCCAAGTTTGGTTGATTTGTGCGTTCTACCACTGTATAAGAAGTAAGTAATTAGATGTGAAGTTCTGTGCAGGTCTGTAACTCAAGCTAATACACATGAATCTTATGCCACCTAGTAAAAATGATCAAGGTCCAAACAATGACTGAGGACAGGCACGTCAGCTCAGTTTTGTATCACACTGGGTGGATGCTCATCTGCTCAACCTGATCCTTCTGTGTTTCTGTAGAAAACAAAACTGAACATGAGAACTTGATGAAGTGATATTAAACCATATACATTAGTTTCCCCAAGTTCTCCAAATTCCAAGGTCTTAAACACACAGACTCAAATCTGTTACTTTGCTTTCAAACAGAGTGCAAGTGAACACCATGAGTATGCTGAGACATAATGTGCTGAAGCTTTAAAACTGCTTGAAAGAGGCAAAAAACCTCATTTGTTTATATACTCATGTTACACATATTTCAGGTGTGTGTATGCGCATGTGCACATATTTATGCAAACACAACTAGCTTTTCGAAGTGCAAATTATTTTTGTCAACATTTGCTAACTTTAATGGGCTTTCAGCAATTGTCATTTTTACTCTGCACTAACAGCCCCCGCATGAGAGCCACAACATGCATGCCTTCTGCAATTTCTTCAAGTCTTTAATAGGTCTTGCAAGACTGAGAATAGGTTCTATCATTCTTCCCATTTTACTGATAGAACCAATCAGGCACAGAGCAAGGAAGTGATATCCCTACAGTTATATGGTAGGCTGATACAAGTCTGAGAACAGAAATAAACTATTAACACAGTGCCATAATCTTCAGTGCATCCTGCTGAAGAAACTGTGTATTTTGCATTGCATCATCCATAGCTGCAGAAACACAGTGCAACAAAGCTCTTGAACGTAAGCTACACATTTTGTAATTATTGCTTGCTCACATCTCTGAAGAGAACAGCTACATAATACAAACCAAAAAGCCTTAAACCCACTCTAATCAGCTAAGAGTTTTAATCTGCCTATTTTAACTGTGGCGGGGTGTGCACAAGTGAAAAGGAGCACAAAGCACACAATCTCCCATTTCGCAAATCCAATCTGTGCTCTCAACCAGAGTGAATGTACTGCCACCAACTAAACAGTCTCTTCATTTTCTCCAGCTGTAAATCAGGAGTAATAAATCCCCAGCGGCTTTTTGAAGAATACTTGGGTCAATGTTCAGACTGTGCAGTCCGGAGATGCACAAGGGCTACTTTTTCCATTTTTACAGTAAAATGCTATCAGCTTTCATAGGAGAGCACACACATGTAGAGAGAATGTTTCCATTTCAAACAGTAGAATGGCTGTTAGAAAAGTGCTCCCTCCCCCTGAGCTTTTACTAATATTAAAACCCATTAACTGTACGTGGCTAGATATTAACAAGGACTATAAAACAACATTGGCAAGGATGGGATGAAATCCTATCTTGTTTCTTTTCAGCCAGAAGGATGGCAGTTAAACTAAGAAGCTATTATGGCAAAGGATTTGAACCAGAAAAGGCAGTTAAAATTCTTTAATAAAGAAATGTGAAAAACTGTCACAACTTGTGAAAGACACTGGAAACACAAAGTAAGTTAAACTCCAGCCTAGAGACAGAAAGCATATTTGGAGTCCTAACTACCACATTAGACTCATTACTGAATTAGGGAAAAACCATACTGAAATGGTTTTGTGCAGGAGTGACACTACTAATCCAGTGAGTGCAAGTCTTTTCCTGGCACTGCATGCACTGAAGCATCTGGCACCAAGAAGTTAAAAACAAGTAAGAGAGAGAAAGCAATCCCCGATCGCTGTGTCCAACAAAAGCTGATTAGCCTCACCTTGGAGACAAGGAGTTGAAGCAATACTGGTTTGTTATGCTTTTGCACAGTCCTCTATACCAACAGATTGGGAAGTGTAATTCAATCCCTATATTGCTATTATGTAGCCAGCCTTGAGAAGTAAAGCAAATACCCTTTCAAATGGGTGAGAATAAGGCATGGAGACAATGTAAAATCCCCTAAATCAGCAAACCAGCCCTAATCAGATAGGAGGCTAAAACAACGGTTTCAAAAAAAATTTAACTGTGTTAATCCCTGCTATATAAAATGAAGGTCTGTCTGATGGAAAGAGGAGGTTTGGCCTGATAATCTACATGTTAAATTCCACGTCTCAGCAAATGAGAACGTCTGCCTGTACGATACAGAAGCAACTGAACTGCTACTCCATATCAGAGTATTTATAGGTCAGCATTTCCTCCATTTATAAAGTGGCAGCCTTGACATTAGCATGGAAGAATCAGAAAATCCAGAAAAATCACAGATTTTGTAATCAACTTGTAAAAGCCAACTAAAGCATGTTTTCATTGCAACACTACTTGGGAAACACAGGATAAGAATCTTTAGCATGTGCGTTGTTCATTATCACCCTTAAACAAACTTCAGCATCGTCACACCGTCAAATGTAAATGTAAATGTGTTGATCTTCAGAAAAAAGTTACTACCAACAGAATCAGGTAAATTTAGATGTGCACAGCGCCAATATATATGTACAGCTGTCTTGACTGCAAAAGAAAACATTTAGAGGAGAATGGGAAAGGATAATCATCGATTCATTTGTAGATATTGTGTGTGTGCTCATCCATATTTAGCAAACAAAATACCAAATTAGAAAAATGTGAAACAACAATTTTAAACCTATTTGGGACTGCAGATAAACAGAAGACAGGTCTTTTCAAATTTAGCAGCCATAAAACATCAACATATTCTTCTGTTTATATACTGTATTCTTGTTACTCATCCTAAAACCTTGACCTCCTCTCAGACACAACAGGAACTCCCCAAGGGGTCACCACAGCTGGAGACGAGGACTCCAGCAGTCCTCCCAGGCTTCACAGCATGTAGGAATCCCACAACCATCTGCTGCATCCCCCACCTGAGCCATATTGCAATCATGGGGAGGACTGCCACGTAAGGAAACCTAGTACGTGCCCTTCCAGAGTTTCTTTCTCTTCACAGCAACAAACTGCAGGAGCTCTCCTAACTCGTGCTACATTTAAGTGGCAACTGGATCTTGATACATCTCTTTGCTGAACAAAACTGGACTGCAGGAGCACCGTAATACACCTCTAAACTGCTTGCATGCCCAACATACAGAAGACACAAGTACCACAGTCTGTCATCACATGAGCAATTCATGCCTAAAACATTCAATAATTCTTTTCTCAAACTAGCTAACATGCTAACGAGGTGTTAGCATGTCTCTCTATTCAAAACCTGTATCTAACGCATGTGTTTTATAATGTACCTTAAAACTCAGGGAAAAGGCTTGATTTGATTGAAAGGGTGTGGAGAAAGCAGATCCTAAAGCTGCCATCACCATGGGAGCAAAACAGATACAAAAGTAGCTGGCATTTGCAGGGGATCAGATGGTGAACTTTTTGCCTACAGCTGTCACAGGGCTGACAAGTTTTCTGCTAGGTATTTTGCAAGCCACAACAAAGCCAAATCCTGTCCAAAAGAGCTTAATATCTATGACCACAAAATAATGCACAATAAATAGCTAACTCTGCCCCCAAAGAGTCCTCTTGAACTCAACTGCATTCTCCTGAGATGCGGCAAATGGTTTACATGGATGCAGCTGTATGGTGGCCAGAAAAACAAAGCTGGCCATGGAAGGACATAAGAAAGTTACTTAAACCGGAAAGTTGACACAGGCATTTTAAAACAGAATCTCAGTTTTCTGAAAATTTGCATTTTCAGCCACCTCAACTCATCAAGAGAAAGACTCTGAAAAAATGCTATGGCAAGCACCTCTGCAAAAGACTAAAGTAAAATGCATATAGGAAATAGCTGCCTTTTATAAAACGCAACAGTGTGACAAGTGTAGGTAGATGCTAATTTTAGCGGCAAACACTGTAATCTTGGTCTGATCAATTATCTCTGTCTATGCCGAATGCCTCCACCTTCCACAGCATGAAGGCAAGTAGCAGTCTGCTGGCAGCAGCCTATTTGCTAAGCAGCTCCCACAGCGAGAAGCAGAGGTCTTAAGGCTTCCCCGTACGCATACTCATCTCACAGCCGAGATCTGATAAAATTTGGCAGATTCCACTGAACTCAACTGAAAGACTGCCATTAATTTTAAATGTTACCTACAGGTATATAAAAATGTCCTAGATTCAGGGACAGACCTTAAGGAATAATACATAAAACGGAAGAAAAGCAGCTAAAAATCTATTCTGAGTTTTATATTGTGTTCCTGCCTCTGGTGAGAAAAGATGCCTATTGCTTTAGATGCACGGAATGACAGCACTTTTATAAGAGACCCATGCACTACTTTTTTTTTTTTTTAATTTGCAAAGAATGGGTCACTTGGACATACTGAATAAAAATTGAAGAGATAGCTATGACTTTTTAAATGATTTTTTTTTTTTAACAAAGAAAAGCTACATAGCATATCTTGAAATACCCAGACTTAAGTCTCGGGAATCCACTAGCTATCCTTGTGGAGCGCCCGGTGAAGATTTCTTCTCATAGTTGTGTTTCCAGGTCCCAACTTGGAAGCACAGGCTGCCTGCTTTCACTAAATGTAGCACTGTGGCACAACTCAACTTTCACAAAAGTTATCGGTATCTGCATTTCACAACAATATATTTGAAATACATATTCCCTGCTTGCCGGAAACTGAGAACCATTCTGAGAGCTGAAGACAATACAGACACACAGAAAAAGTAGAAATATTTACAGTGGGGATGTAGGGGTACACCTTAGTTTTCTAAGATACTTTTTGATATGTTTACAATTTCTGAAGTTTCAATTATGGATTAAATTTACTAAGATAATCAAAGCACGACATTTCTCCTCTATACTTGCACTTCATAAAAAGAAAAACATTTGAACAGGCTGCATTCAATTCCCACTGCACCCCAAATACCAACATCATCCTGCACAGACCATGCAGACATTGACAGAGCTGTTGCCTTTGCAATAAAACACTGATTATATGATCTACATTTCAAGCAGTCCAAAATTCCAAGTGGGGGACACAGAGAAACTGAATTACAGAGAAGTGATGAATTTTGTTTCCCCTCTGACAACAGTATCTGCAACATTCATTTTGAAGACACATACACCATCGAAGTAGGAAATGTTTTTAAAATTTGTTTCATCTCTCTTTCATGGTCTAGAAATAACAGCATTTGCATAAATACAGAATCTGATTTTATGCAGTTTTCCTATAAAACTAAAAAATCCATAAAAACTTGATAGGGGAACAGTGAGATCCAGCAGTTCAACGAAACTCAGAATTGCCTGATCATTCCTCTGCTGCTGCTAAAACAAAGCTAAGGAGCATCCTTGTTTGTGCATACTCCAGGCATCACAGCAGTTTCCTACAATGTTAATCACCTGGGTCATTTCTGTCAAAACTATGGTAATTTTAACTGGGTAATTCTTTGTATCACTAATTTAAATTCTCATTCACACAACTTCACTACACACTTAAGACTGTGTAACTCATCAATATGACCATGAAAAGCAAGTAATTAAGGTATCAAGCTATTCAATTCTTACCAACACAAATCTCCCTGTCAGAACTACTACCACCTTCGTAAGGAGAAACTTCTTTGAAAAAAGGTCTCTAGTCCCATTTTTCCTAAAAAGTCGTGTGTGATACTGCTGGTAACGTACCCATGTGCACATGGAGCACTACTGGCAAACGGGCACTGATCATTCAGGGGCACTGCATGCATGGGTACAATTGCTTGTGTTTATGCAGAGCCACTGTTCCATCCAGCACTTTTCTGTGGATGTACTGAAGAGGGAAACAAGTAATATCTGACTCAGAATATAACAACCTGGCTAGTACCTTGCAAATGAAATATTAGTCAGTTCATATTGAGCGTCTCAATTCAAAACATGCTTAAAAAATACACGTTCAAATGTGATTCAGTTTTTTAGTGGTTTTGATCTAATTTAATTTCCATTCCTATCTGAGTTAAACCTAACAAAAACTTCTTTTCTTTGCTCAGATTAGTTTTATCTTGGCCAAGTTTCAAAATCATCACACTGTCACACAAATGCTCCCCTAATTACCAGCTAGGGAACAGCACAATGGCTGGAAAAGCCATCAGGGCAGGGCTGCTGCGTTTGGTTATGATATTGTTTATATGAATGGCAATATGAAACCGCAGCCTAAAATAAATGGCATGAATACTGCTTTAGAGATCATTCTCTCTCCACTGATTACAGAGAAAGCCTTGATGAGCACTTCAGACCAGATAACAAACTGCCAAATGGCCATGTCACACTCATTTTATCTTTTACTTCTAATGGAAAGCCACATCTATTTACAGCAAAGAGACCAAACATAAGCTACAAGTTTCACTTTCAAGTATTACAAAGATGTTACGATTCAAGCAAAAATCAATACCGCGTGTGACATTAAAAATAAATTGTTCTGCTTTTAGCAATTAGATTTAAAGATAGCCTGTTATTTTTCTGTGGAAACTTAAAAACCTTCAACACCATTATTAGTAAAAGTATGGAGTACATGAGAACATTCATTAAAGCGAAAATGGGGATAGGGACTATCAAATCAGTTACACTTCCACCACTTTCCTTCTCAGTATTTATACTGAGGTTAATAGTTTGCATCTATTTCCATGGAAAGTATTAAACATTGAATATCACAGTTTTTATAGTAACAGACAGTAAAGAGAGTTAAAATGAGTTTGCAGTCACTAGCAAACATCAAACAAGGAGTATTGTTGTTGTTAATAACTACGTGTTTGTGCTGTTAGTGTGAATAATTTTATCTACCACTCATATTCGTGCTTAGCACAGAAATGACTTCACCTACTGCATTGATGAAGAACGCTGACCTCTGAGATGAAAAAAGAAAACTGCCTTACTAGCAGTACCATACAAGAGCAGAATTATTAGATAAGGAAAACTGATCAAGCAAAATTTGTTAGAACGTCTGAGTAACTCTATTTATTGTTTTGCAAAATTAACTGTTGGATCTAGATGAGTATGTGTTAATATTTCTGACCAACGAAAACAGAAAAAGAATTTAGCCTCACCTCAACCTCAACAAAATAGCCTTTTATGCAAAACCGCTACAGGCATAATGGCTGCACAGCCAGCTACACCATCCCTTCCATTCCACGCAGTCATTACAAAGCAGGAAAGAATGTAGCAAGGCTGGAGGGATCTCTGTCAGTCCCATGGTGAAGAGTTTTCTACACCAAGCACTGCATTAGATTTAAAACAGCCAGCAGTAAAACGCAGATCCAGCAAATCAAGTAGCAGTTTTCTTTGACACATGATGGGACAGTGGCTCAGTACCAAGTTGAAGAAACAACTATCCCTAACAAAACACAAATAATGCTTCTTAACATATCTGGACTTCTTTTTGTGTATTCTTTTAGCCGGTTTAATTAATGTGATTAAACGGAATCATCACACAAATTGAAGAAATTATCTACATTAAGGAAAGAGCTCGATGGGAAAAAAGAGTAATTATTAATATGCATTATAAACTAAAGATGACATTTTAACTAAATATACTAATTCCAAAATTTTAATTCTACTCTACTCAGATCAAATGCAGCTAGGTTCTTTATAACCCTTTTTCCAAGAAAAGTTTACAGTTTTTTTCCTGTCTTTCTTGCTTCCACCCTCCTTAGTAAGAAATGTGCTAAAGTAGTTCTTAAAACGGACCAGTAATATAAGTGATATATGAGTTACATAATATCCAAAACAGAAAATCATGATGAATTCACAAATAAAATTAAGATTAAACACAATATAAACAAACAGATAAAACCTTTACAACAAATAGTTATCTACAGGTAACACAGGTGAAATTGCTGCATAATTGTACAATTGTACATAACGAAGGTATGCCATTGTGAACGTTCCTTGTGCAGTCGATGACAATCCATCATTTCTTAAGGGTCCTATAAAATATGAATGCTACCTTAGTTCCTCACTTCTCTTCAACATTTTTGTGAATCTGGATGTTAAAAAAATCTTATGACCTTGCTGAACATTATCTCATAGGTCAGTCTCAGTGCAAATTTACCAGTAAAACTGCATATTGGTGATGATGCAAAAGCTGGTGAGATTGCCTATACTTTCCTGCACATATGCAGCCTTTTTATTACTGGGGAAGGGGCAGGGATAGGGGATGGGGAAGGGAAAGGGGTAGGGGACAACGAAGAGGAAGCAAGGCAAGGCAAGGCAAAAGGAGATTGACGTAGTGTGGTCAGACACAAAGAAGCGCCTTGTCCTTGCCTATAACAGAAAAGAGGAATTTAAAACAAAGCATTTCCTACCCTGTCACCACCTAGTGTTTCTGTATTTGTTTTCTCTAATGAATATATCTGTAACTAAGCCAACACAACATAATACAAACAGAATTCAGTTTTTGCAGGGGTGAACGCTTAATAGACAGGCTGCCACTAGAAGCAGCTATGTGGCCTGCTGAGGAAGTACAACATGATTTCTTACTGCAGGACTTCGTACTCCACACTTTTGCTTACCCTTGCATAGTTATAAACTGCAATTACACTGCACAGCACGGAAAAAAAACTTCACTGCACTATGTGAGCTTTCCTATGTGAGTTTCAATGTTGACGTGTTCCACCACAGTTCAATTGATCAGGGTTTGATGAACACCAATTCTGAAGAGCTGCTTTTAGTAACACTATTTGCTTCACAAAAAAAGATGTAGAAAAGTAGTCAGTAACACTACAAGCAACCGCTCCCTTCTTCTGTGTCACAGGAGGATGTTTTACTTCAAATAATTGTTTTCAGATAAGCCTGCTCTCCAGTAAAAAATAGACAAGCTATTTTAGGTAAATGGCTGGACAAAGTATAAGAAACTAACAGAGCAGAAAAACTTTCTAAGCTTTCATTTAAATCAAAGACATACCAGGTGCTACAATGCTTCCGCTAATGTAAAGTTAAACAACAGGACTATCTAGCTATAAATCCAGAGTCATCTGCTTTCCTAATCATTCTCATGGCTTACTGGTTTTGTTTATGCGTGACTATTTAGTTGCCATATGTAAAATACTAGGAAGACCTAAATTTTCATCAAAGGCATTATAAATAGTTACAGATTTTTTCTAACAAGTTTCTGAGCTTCAAATAAGCAATACTGCATGAATCTTGTTCTTTCAATGTTTTTTCCTTGCCACTGCATTGCATATTCTTATTTATAGATGTGTATGATTATTCCCTACCCATTCAAATTGCTCATTTTCTTATTTGTACTCTCTTGTGATTATTCTCTACCTGTGCAAATTGCTCATTCTCATCTTTGCTTTAATCAGTGCTTCTAGAAATTGTTTTCTGTTAAAGCAGACAGCCTAAAAAGAGAACTGCAGAACTAAGGCAACAAATACAGATTTATAGATGGGAGAGGCCCTTAACTTTAACTACTCGGAGATTGACTGGGGAAATTTCATAGAGTGATATTTGGAGAAGAAATCCCCCTCTCAGGACTAAATGTCAAACTGAGAGGGTCACATACTCAATCTACAACCCCTAGCAACTCCACCTCAAGTGCGGGACCAGAAAATCTCATCATTTTACAGTAATCTTTCATACTGAGTAATTCTCTTCTGGCATGCTATCCCATCAGTGCTGATTAATGTCAGTCTGCACAAAGCTACCAGGGGACTGACAGAATCTTCTCTTTACAGGCTTGGAATCTGCTCATTTCTCTTAGATCATCCGACTTTGTTGCAGTTACATTAAATTAGAATATAACAAAAACGCTCTATTTGGAAAAAAACCCATCAATTCTCCACTTACAGCATATCAGTTTTATTCTAGCTAGCAGTCTTTCCATCAGAGTCATCCCCTTAAAAGCTGGGATATCTCTGCCCTATGGACTACAGTCGCGCCCTGTTTTATTCCCAAACTAACTCATTTTCAGGACCCATTCTGGAGAAAGGCAACTTATTCCTCCAGGAAAAAAGGTAAGGCATGGCCAAGAGGTTAGCTTGCTCCTGTTAAGAGAATGTGGATGCAAAGTATGCCAAGACTGGCTCCTTCTGCCAAGGGCACTCCATAACTGTTCCAGCATGCCGTGTATCCTCACATGTCTTCACAACATCCCCGATGGCAAACTACCATGCCTCTACCTTCAAGTTTCAAGAATAGCATTGCTGTGGGCTGTATTATTTTGGGTGCTTAGAACTGAAGAATCACACACACACATAAAACAAACAAAGAATACGTCAGGGCCAAAGAAACACTTAATGAGCCAATGGCAATGCAATGTGGTCACAGCACATCTGCCCCAGATGGTGACAGGTCACGGTACACAAGGACAGTATAGACCCAGCCTTTGTAAGACAGAGGGAGACAACCCAATCAACTAAATAAATTATGAAATTCATGAAAGGGAGAGAGAAAATAAAAATGAGAAGCAAGTACAGAAGAAAAGAATTATGTTCTGGTTCTTCATATTAGTCTTCACTAAATAGTTTAGAAACCAGAATTATTATCTGTTTACAATGACAAAATCTTGAAAGCTCCCCTTAACAGTTCTAGAACACCACATTTGTCAACTGGGTGTTTTAGTAACATTAACTTAATACATAATGAACTCTGAACTAATCATAAGGATCATGAAATGTTCATAAATTGCTACTGAGGAAACCCAATACCTTGAGAGAAAATGGTTAAATATTTAATAAATAGTTAATTAAATCTTGAGAGTCCAATTACATTTAAGGGAATTTTAAAGAAAACACTATAAAAGAAACTGGAGGACTGGAGTAATCAAAGAAAAAGAGCTTCAGAAACACATTTGTACAGAAACACTCATCGCTTTGCTATGCAATTGAGTGTCAATAACTTACCCGACTTATTTAAATATGCATGCCTTTTTCCCAGTGTATTTTAAGGCATTTTATTCCATAGAATCAATTTTTGAGGTTACCCCAAATCCAAACCAGATAGAAATTAATAAAGAAAAACTAGAAAGTCGAAGCATAATTATAGTTTTTAACACACTTCTATGTATGAGAATTTGTTAAACTGCGCTGGTGTTCACAGCGTAACTAATACCAATAGTACTCATCTAAAGAATTGTTATGTTAGGGTCAAATTATCCCAACATCAAGTCTGGACAGAAAAATAAGTCATATATCTTGATAAATACCACTTAGAAATATAATTTTATTGTTAAGTAATTTGATAGTTTAGAAATGTTAGATATTTCTGGTAGTTTTTAAATTATTACAATTCATTGACCTGAGACACACTATGACAATACAAGCCAAGTGAGAATATTTATTTTGCATAACTTGATAGAAATATTACTGTTGCCTTCAAATGAGCTTCACCATGAGATAAAAATGCACTGAACACACTGAATCCTACGTACAAAGACAGGAACTTACATATATATTTTAAGTTCTCTTCAAAAGGCAGTTCTAGTATTAATTCCTTTATATTCACTACGCTGTTACTTCTTGTTAGTATTGGCTTTCAGTCCTTCAATTAGGAGCTTAAGCTACTTAAAAATGCTTATCTCCAATCAATGGAAAGTACCTTTTCAACTACATTGTACCCCTACATATAATCACTAAAACTGCAGAATCTCTTTCATATAATGATTTGTTGATTTTGTTTTTATTTATTCTCTGGAACATCAAGTCTGTGCGATGTGGTCTCTTCCCTACCACTGCATTTATTTCAGTACTTACATAATACTCCAATTAACAGTGTGACATTCTTGCCATTTTTATTCACATTGTTAATTCCTTCAAAAGTAGACATCTTTCTTGTGTTTCTCAATACTTCTCTGCACACAGTGACTTTTCTGGAATAACTGCCAGAAGTTCAGTAAGCTTACTAATTTCTTAAAGACTTGAACTTGTGTATTCAAGTTTTCTAAGCAACCCTTTCCCCAGTGTGAGACAGTTTTCAATCACTTCCTCATCATGCATTTTTCTATCCCTGCCTTTCCCCTTCAACAATTTAAAAAACCAAAGTGTATTTGATTTAGTCTACTTTTAATTGAAAGGACTTTTTCCTTATAGGTTTTTCCTGGTAACATTAGAAGCACCTTCTAGTGCTCTTGGTTCCTCCTACGCTGTCCTCCTACTCTTCTATTCTCTACAGAAAATGCGTGGCTAGTTCTATAGATTTTTCTTGCATACTTTCCATTGCCAGTATCTTCTTGAAGTCCTTCTTTACCCCAGGTATTTTTTAAGAATTATACATGAAGAGCACAGCTTACATTTTATGTATTTCAACGCGACATAGAAATTCGTCTTTTTTACACATTGAGTTGAAACAGTTCCTAATCTACAAACAATTAATCTTCTTTTTATATTAGCAGCATTTCCTTCCCAGTCATAAAAATATTCCTTGATACGTACAGTGGCTGTTACTCAGCACCCAGAGAATAAGAAAAGCAAGAAGACAATTAGATAAACAGGAATATGTTAGGAAGAGGGAGAAAATCATGCTGAGCTGCCAGTTAAGAGAAAAGCAAATAAACAGATTTGCCTAAAAGTACCAAATCACCTGATGAAAAAAGGAGTAATAGAGGTTCTGCTCTGAAGGTGTTTGGACTAACAGGTGATAAAATATACACAACAGCCTGTCTCTAGCAATAAATGAGCCCTCAAACTATGGCAAAAATAAAATAAAAAAAGAAAATCAAATTAAGAACCACCTTTTCAACTTGTGAAGTTCTCTGAAAGTACACATTTGTCATCCACTATATGACACAGTAGGATGACTGTCACTTACCTTAGACGTGTATTTATAAAAAAAATATTATCTTGCTGTTTTTCTGTGTCCTTACTCAAGAATAAGACATGCTTCCATAAATTCCATTGTCATTATTACTTGCAAATACTTGCATTATGCAAAGTCGCTCCTTCAGTCAATCCCAAGGGTTATTAACACTTCTAAAAAAATGTTACTTATCCAAGAATGAGAATCTTCCCTTTAGCTCCAACTATGTAAATATGGTCATAACTTTCACTTTTGCCCACTGTTAAGTTTTGATCTTTCTTATTATTCATACATTTGCCTATGTGTCCAAACACTGGTTTATCTTTTAAGGCACTGCAGTTGTACTTGATCAAATGATCTTTGAACCTGGAAGAACACAACAGCTGCTCAGTTTTCATCATAAGAGATATTCTGACGCCTGGCTAATTTCAGAACTTTATTTTTAATATTATGTAATATGCACAATGATTTACTAAGTTATCCATGTTTCTTCATCAACAACTAGTACTCTAAAGTAACTCAAAGGTCTTTATCTTTGCTTTCTCAAAAGCTACCTCCTTAAAAATATCCTATAATAGAAACTAGATGAGTATTTATCACTCTTGCTCCTGATGTGCATGAGGAGCATTTACAAGGTCCAAGCACTTTTTAGATTACTCGTCACTGCTAACACCTTACACATCTTTCTTGAAGTGCTAAGGCTGTTTGCATCTCTGTTTAGTCACTTATTTTTCTTCTGATTATGGATGAGTCATACAATCTGGATCTAGATTGTTTTTAAAAAATGAAACTACTTTTCAGTTACCAAGAGCAATACTTCTTTTTCTAGTATATAATTACTTGTTTTCTCAACCTTGTTTGTAATGATAGGATTTGTCTTACCTAACTTTACCCAGCTAAATGTTATTCGCACTATCTTAAAATAGACATCACTCATAAGAGTGGGATGAATCCCCAGCTAGATGTGCCTGTCTCCCTTTATAACATATAAAGAGCATAAACAGCTAACAAGCTCACCTAATATACAGCCTGGAGCAAGTAATTTGAAATGTTAAAGTGGAAAGTGCATAACATTAGTTTACCCACTTGTCACCTAGGACACATGATGCAAATATATACGCTTTAAAACACTCTGAAACACAAATGCAAACTTGTATTGGGTTTGCGTGGCAAGGTTTTAGTAGTTGGGGGGGTTACAGAGGTGGCTTCTGTAAGCAGCAGCTAGAAGCTTCCCCTGCGTCTGACAGAGCCAGTGTCAACCAGATCCAAGATGGATCTGCCGCTGGCCAAGGCCAAGCCCATCAGCAACAGTGGTAGCACCTCTGGGTTAACATATTTAAGAAAGAGGGAACCTGCACAACACCAGTAGCAGCCAGAAGAAAGGAGTGAGAATATGTGAGAAAATGAACTCTGTAGACACCAACATAAGTGAAAAAGGAGGGGCAGGAGGTGCCGAAGACCATGGTGAGGCAGGCTGTCCCTCTGTCCTCCTTGCAGCCCATGGAGGTTAATGGTGGAGCAGATATCCACCTGCAGCCCATGGAGGATCCCACATCAGAGCAGGTGGATGCCTGAAGGAGGCTGTAACCTCATGGGAAGCCTATGCTGGAACCAGACCCTGGCAGGACCTGTGGACACATGGACAGAGAGGAGCCCAAGCTGGAGCAAGTTTGCTCCCAGGACTTGTGATCCCATGGGGGAACCACACTGTAATAAGTCTGTCCTGAAGGACTGCACCCAATGGCAGGGATCCATGCTGGAGCAGTTAGTGAAGAACTGCAGCCTGTAGAGAAAGACTCATGTTGGAGAAGTTCATGGAGGACTGCCTCCCATGGGAGGGGCCCCATGCTGGAGCAGCAGAAGAGTGTGAGGAGTCCCCTGCCAAGGAGGAAGGAGTGGCAGAGACAACATGTGATAAACTGACCAGAACCCCCAGCCCCCACACCACTTCGGGGGGAGGAGGTAGAGAAAATCAGGAGCCCAGGAAAAAGGGGGTTGGGGGGAGACGTTTTAACATTTAATTTTTATTTCTCATTATCCTACTCTGATTTGATTGGTAATAACTGAAATTATTTTTTCCCTAAAGGGAGTTTGCTTTTCCCATGATGGTAACTGATGAGTGATCTGTCCCTGTCCTTATCTCAACCCAGGAACCTTTGTTATATTTTTTTTCCCCTGTTCAGTTGAAGAAGACGACTGATACTGTCCACTTTGGTGGGCACCTGGAATCCAACCACGTTCAACCAACCACACATCTCAAAAATCAAATTCCCTAAAATACAATCTCTCTCCTAAGCCTGTTTGGAACTCTTTATCTCTGCAAGGTGTTTTTTGGTTTAATGGTGCATTTTTCTTTCTTGAAGGAGCCAGGTACACACTAATTCATATGGGACATCAGCTTTTTTCTTTTCCCTGTTTACTGTTCACTATGTTCAGAGAACCTGAATAGTTACACTTCTTCTACTTACGAACCCAGTTTTGCCTGTCACTTCCACTGCAGAGCTTCCAAACTCCATCAGTGGACCATGCTCTGATTTTCACTTCTTTAGTCACCTGTACTGTTTAGAATTCCCCCCTGTAGCTGTTATTGGTTCACACTGGTTCTGGCAATTGAAGAGTTACCAACTAGTTACTTCTGCTCTTCTAAATTATTCATATTGATTACTTTGACAAAGACCTCCCTCCATTTTTATTACAGTGGCTACTCCAAGCTATTGTAAAAGGTATTTTAACATTGTAGACCTTTCTACACATTGCAAGCTCCATAGAACAAAGAATATCTATTTCTTTTTGTACACACCACATAATACATTTTAAAGAATATTTTAGCATTAACAATAGAATTAGGCACAGATGGTCCATCTCATGTATTCTTTAATAGCATCCTATGCTAATCTCAGCAAATATGGCTTCTTATTTGTTTGAGCAACCTAACATGACAGGTTTATCTTTCCTTCTGGAAATGAGTTCTCCACTGGCCTATCACATCTACTTAAAGAATTAGATTATTTGCAGATTTTATTGCCCTTCTCTCCTTAACTGTTTTATTTCTTGCATTTTGACCAGGCTACCAAGGGAGTATAACTCTGACACACTAAACTCAGTTCAAGTACTAGAATACTGAATATTAAATAGAGACGCTTATACAAAACAAATACAGGGTGAACAAGACCTCAATTCAATGGATTAAATCTCACTTTAGGATCTTTAGGTATACAGTTCTGTAAGTTTGTTTATAATTAGATAATCACTAACACAGAAGTGCATGTAACTGTTTCACAGCCTCTCACAATGTTTATTGCCTGTTTCCCATGACTTTTGATAGCATCAGCCTTCCCCCTCATCAAGACTGGTTTTGGAATGAATCACTTACTTGGTTATACGGTCAATGTTAGCAATTTGCTTCTGGTTCCGGATTATTTCTATAGCTGCCCAAAGATGCTGGATAGCCTTTGTATCTGCCTGTCGTCTCTTCGTTAAGCGTGCCATGACCTGTTTACTCGGTCAGCTGCAGCCAACAAATAAAAAAAAATACACCAAAAAGTTAACCATTACATACAAAATCATCATCTTGTAATGAATAAGATTACAGGGAAATTTTTGTTAACCTATAGCAACTCAATCTGTATACAGTAGCATGTGTTCTTATGCTTAAAGAGCAGTAAAACTGAAAAGAAATAGTTTACAAGAACCCCTTTCACATCACCTAATCTATACAGAAGACAAATGGTGAGCAGTAAAAGTTAACAAATTTTAGTTAAGTGAAACAAGTTACAGCAGTTACCTACTTATCAAACTGGTTATGAAAAGTCATTTATTTCACATCTCAGTTTCCTAAAATTTGGTAAAAAGCAGAACCTACCGTAGCCTGAAGCCTCCACAGCCTCCTGCATTGCCCCAAGCCCTTAAAAAGGGTGAGTGGTGCTTGACTACATCACACAGTGTAAGCATGAACTCTGACACAGAGAAAAAGCTGGACCCACAGTTTAGTAAACAGTATAGTTGCCAGAGTATTACTTTCATATTTTCATCATTTACAACTATTTAAAAAAATCCATTCTACATGCACAAACTAGAAGCATATTTTCATGGATGATAAATACATAAAAAAATATTCTGGAGGAATTCCATTTCCTGTAACACGCTAAAACCCAACAGGACCAAAGTGCTTCTGATGGCATTTACCCATCTAACCAACCCTGAATGGGAACATAATGAGCATCTGGCTTTGTTTACAAATTTTCCAAAAGCTCAAGGCAATGAGTTCATATAAGCCATAAATCGCCTACAGCTCTACTACAGGCACAGAATCCCTTTTTTAAAGCTTAATGATGCATTTTGATCACTAAATAAGTTTCTTCCAGTGCCACCACTTTCTCAATGAAAAAGATGACTGATTTATGACAGCTACCAAGGTCTATAATTTATTTTAGAGCTCTGTCCTCAAAATGAACTCTGGTATGCATGCAGATACTTGTAACTAGCAGAATATTAATTTCAGTAACCCAAAATAATATAAAAAATGCAAAAACCACCATCTGTGCAATGTAAAAAATGGGAATTTAAGTATTAAGTGTCCCTCCTCTCATATTCACAAAAATTAAACAGATTCAAATATGCCATCAGTTGCAGCAATGCAATTTTCAAGTCCATGGGACCTAAAGGTACTTGTCTAAGAAGACTGTTGAGTTTCAGAGTCAGTATTAGCTCAGTGACTCTCATGTGCTCGACAGTCGTAATGAAAAAAAAGTGTAACATTCTATTATTAAGGGGAAAAAAAATGATTGAACAACATTAAACTTAATGCTATGCAGCCCATTTGAAAAAAAAATAAAAAAGATGATGTGAAGTGATAGGCGCACATCGAGTTGCCAATCGTGTGTGAGGTACCTCTGGCTGCTGGAGATAGCAGGGGAGGGCAGAAGAGAGCAGCGCTCACAGAGACACAGTGTGGTCATGCATGGACCCCACATTTCTGCTTTAGAAAGCTCTTCCCACTGGGATTTAAAGCAAGGGCAACTGGATGGATCCCCCAGAAAAGAAAGGCCAAGAATACATTTTTAGGGAAGGATAAAAGGGAATATGACAGACATACAGATAGGAGTGCCAGCCGATAGATAGCCTTGCCTAAGAACTATTCAGAGAAAGAAAGCCTCTGTTGGGAATAGTGGGGGAAGACCCTGTATCCCTGTGAGCTCCTCTGCATTCATCTCACAGAACATAAAGACATTACAAGTAAAAATCCCATCCCGATTTCTAAGAGAAACACTATAATAATTTGCAGAATTTAATTCTTAAGGAAAATACAGACCTGCAAAAATGGAGACGGGTTAGACACTAACACAAGGGTTAGACACAACCTTTACAGCCCTACTGTCTTAGCATAAAACTCCTTTCCTAATGCAGAACTGACTAAAAGTCACATTTTTTTTTTGTATTCTAGCTCCCTACAAAGAATCTGCTTTAAAAGCTGTCAGCCCATGCAGCAGTCGACAGGCTGGACATGGAGCCTCTTACACAGCGTCACATCCAACCATATGTGAGGATCAAGGGGGAAATACTCATCCTTCTCAACCCTGGTAACAGTGTGAAACAACAGGCCTGTTCTCAGTTTATTTAGTAATAAATGGAGTGAGTCCTGTTATCCCAACTACTTTGAAAATAAGTGTTATTTTTGGCAGCCTGACATACAGCTGCCTGCATGAAAGAATACCTGGCACAGCAAGAAGGAGGGCATTTTCTCTTACAGCTCTGCAATGCCTGGGAACCTCATGTGCTGCCCCATGACCCTCTGACATACCTGGAGCAAAGGCTGACCTTTGGGGCTGAGGAACTCCCTTGTGCTTCTCCAGGTTGAAGCCACACACAAAACAGGGAGAAGGAGAGTGAAGGACTGCTGTAATTACAGGTTCTTGGAGCTGCCTGGTTGTGGAGCTGCACCTTCGATGGCCGCCAGCGGGAAAAGGAAAATCTCACCCTCCAAAGTCCCTACTGGTTCCCCATTTCCTTTGGAGTGAAACTCCTGACCAACTCTTTGACCTATCTTTATCACACTTACTGTGCTTGGAGCACCAAACGCCATGCCCTGTGCCATGGCTAACTCCAGCCTGCAGTACAGGTGTGCACCTCCCACAACCCAGCCGCTACAGGAAGGTCATTCCATGGGACCAGACAGGACCTGGTCTGAAACAACCTCTGCACAAGGCAGGGAGTGCAGACGCCTGCCCAAACTGCTCCCTCCTGGCTGGTCCCCAGTCCCCACAAGGGCTCACAGAGGCACAGCCACATACTGCCTCCTTCTTGTCTGGAAAATACAATGCTAAGAATTACCACTTACATATGGGACACAGCAATCATACAAGTTCTGTTCTTTTCCTCTTCTATTTTTTTTTTTTGTAAGGCACAGTTAATTTTAGCAGGTGCTCCGCCTTCAAAGAATATACATTTCATTTTCATAGGTTAGGTTTACTATTGAAGGCCACTTTTCAAGTGTAGACACCCCACTATTGCAACAGGAGTTCTTATACACCACATTTCCAAAAATATAAAAATAAATTTTCTTTTTCCCAAAATGCCAGATCACTTTAGCAGTATTTTCATTGGGTGAAGTAGAAGAAATATAGAGACTTTTTAAAGAAAAAGATTAAAAGATTGGGGAGTATTTATTGCTTTCATTGCAGCCACTCTTCCTTCACAGTAAAACTAACCACAAGTCTACTCCGTGCACTGCTGCAAAAGATATAAGCAGTTTTCTCTAATATTATAAAATCTTAACATTAATTTGTGTCACATTGGTAATAGTCCACAAATAGGGCTACTTCCAGGCAACAGAAAATGCTCCAAGTATTTTAATATGCACAACTTACCCATGCAAATAATAACTTCAAATTTAATGGGAGACATATCATATTCTTAGATCTATATTTATCACTCCTGAGTATTTGCTTATGTGTGGGTACGCACATAGAAACACAAGAGAACAAGCACAAACATCCAGTGCGTGTGAGTATGTGTAAGAATCTATGGCCTGGAGGTTAAATACCAGAAGAGACTGAGTCATCCAAGCAGTGTCTTAAAGCAGTCAGAACTCCAGAGGCTGGTTAGAACCACAATACTGAAATGTATATTTACGTATAAATGTTTGAAGATGTTTCTCAGCCCCCTCTTTTGTTACAACATTCATTTCAACATCCTGGAAAGAAAAACTAAAAGCTGAAGTAAACGCTTAATTCCTGCTTGTGATTTGCGGGTCATCATACTTGTTTAGCTATGGATTCCCTGTCCATACAAAACTATTTGCTTCATGCATTTCTGTCATGTTCTGCTAGCAAGTTTATGGTAGGATACAGCTGCTTAGAGAAAGACTGGCAAACAAAGATGGCTAAAAATCTAATAAGTTTTACCAGCAAGATGCATCTTAGGTTTTGTAGACATCCATGAAACCAGCACAATATAAGAAGGATTTTCCTAATAAAGGAAGTTTTGCATTGCTGACGTGCCAGCTCACACACTGCCATCACACTCTCACTCACACAGGTCTCAAAGCAAATAATTTATCTTCTCATTTTCAATTCTTTAACTGTTCCTCAGTGCAATCTGAGTAATGTTTTAATATACTTTATATTTTAAATCCCCCTTGAATATACAACATTTTGAAAAATATACCCCTTTATTACACAGCTTTCCTCAAGAGCCAAATGTGAACCAGGAACAGTAAACAAGCATGCTCAACTAACTGCGCTTTATCTAGTGAATGCACAGAGCGTGGCTTATCTTCTCAAAGCCCATAGCAAAACATGCTTTGCCAGGCAGTGGCAATGTTACAGCAGTGGCAAAGCAGACTTACTGTCAAAATAGCAAGGCTACCAGTTGTTAGACACACACTTGGCCAAATCAAATGATGTACAGTTGCCTGTTGCAAGTAGTGGACGTGGAAATCTGTGCTGCAAGTCAAAAAAAAACCCAAAACCAAAACGAAAAATCACCTTGCAGCATGTCTAGGGATTCAGCCCAAGGAACCTCCTGACCTGCGGCTTCCATTCAGTTTAGCAGACACTATCAGGTACTAAGCTTAGCTGGAAACTCTCCCTACAGACAGAAACAACTGAAAGGTAGTCTATGTCACGCTTTAGCTGTTAAATCATAGAATCATTTAGGTTGGAAAAGACCTTTAAGATCATCAAGTCCAATTAAATACCTAACAACACCAAGTTCACCACTAAACCACATACCTAAGCACCTCATCTACATGTCTTGTAAAAACTTCCAGGGAAGGAGATTCTATCGCTTCCCTGGGCAGTCTGTTCCAATGCTCGATAACCCTTGTAGAAAAGAAGTTTTTTTTAATATCCAATCTAAACCTTCCCTGATGCAATTTGAGGCCAATTCCTCTCATCCTACTACTTATCGCTTGGAAGATCAACACCTGCCTCACTGCAACCTCCTTTCAGGTAGTTGTAGAGAGCGATAAAGTCTCCCCTCAGCCGCCTTTTCTCCAGACGAAACAGCCCTGGTTCCCTCAGCCACTCCTTATAACACTTGCGCTCCAGCCTCTTCAGCAGCTTCGTTGTCCTTCTCTGGACACACTCCAGCAGCTCAATGACTTTCTTGCAGTGAGTGGCCCAAAGTGAACACAGTACTTGAAGTGCGGCCTCACCGACATCGAGTACAGGGGGAAGGACAATCACTTCCCTAGTCCTGCTGGCCACACTACTTCTGGCACAGGCCTGAATGCTGTTGGCCTTCTTGGCCACCTGGGCACGATGCTGGCTCATGTTCAGCCAGCTAGTGATCAACACCCCACGGTAGTTTTCCACTGGACGGCTTTCCAGCCAATCTTCCCCAAGCCTGTAGCACTGCATGGGGTTGTTGTGACCCAAGTGCAGGACCCAGCACTTGGACTTGCTGGACTTCATGCAATTGGCCTCAGGCCATTGATGCAGCCTGCTCAGATCCCTGTGTAGAGCCTTCCTTCCCTCAAGCAGATCAACACTTCTGCCTAGCTTGGTGTCATCTGCAAACTTACTGAGAGGGCACTCGATCCCCTCATCCAGACCACTGATAAAGATATTAAGAAAGAACTGGCCCACACTGAGCCCTGGGGAACACCACTTGTGGCTGGCCACCAACTGGATTTAACTCCATTCACCATAACTCTTTGAGACCAGTCAACCAGTCACATTTTTACCGAGTGAAGAGAATACCCATCCAAGCCATGAGCAGCCAGTTTCTCCCAGAAAATGCTTTGGGAAACGGTGTCAAAGGCTTTACTGAAGTCTAGGCAGGCAACATCCACAGGCTTTCCCTCATCCACTAAGCGGGTCATCTTGTCATAGAAGGAGATCAGGTTAGGCAGATAGAACCTGCCTTTCATAAAACCATGCTGACTGGGCCTGCTCACTTGGTTTTCCTGTATGTGCTGCACGACAGTGCTCAAGACATGCTGCTCCATACACCACCAAGGTCAGCCTGACAGGCCTGTAGTTCCCCAGATCCTCCATCTGGCCCTTCTTGTAGGTGGACATCACATTTGCTAACCCCCAGTCAACCAAGACGTCTTGGGTTAGCCAGGACTGCTGATAAATGATGGAAAGTGGCATGGTGAGCTCTTCCACCAGCTTGCTCAGTACCCTTGGGTGGATCTCCTCCAGCCCCATAGAATTGTGCATGTCTAAGAGTAGCAAGTTACTAACCATTTCCCCTTGGATTATGGGAGCATCATTTTGCTCCCCGTCCCTGCCTTTCAGTTTAGGTACCAGAGAACAACTGGTCACTCCATGGGACTTAGGAGAAGAGGACATTAAGTACCTCATCTTTTTCCTCATCTTTTGTCACTGTTTCCTCTGCATTCAATAAAGGATGGAGATTCTGCCATCTTCCAAGGAAAATATGATGCTTCTGAAAATCTAACTAGTGACTTGGACCTTGCACTGAAGCAGACGGTGTTGCAGTTGGGTCCTGCTTCTCTGATAGGAGCTGCTAATTAAGAGCTGACAAGTAGTAGTGTGTCAAATCTCCTGCTCCTACTTCACTGTAAGAGGCCGCTTGTGGTGTTAGTCCTTTTCACTGCAAAACAAACAGGTTAAACTTCATCCCTGCTATTAGCCACCATTTGGCTGTGATTTGGTATGCAGTTAATTGCAATGGAAAGACAATTTAAGAAGTTAATCCTTGCCACTGCTCAGCTGCTAGTTTCTGCCTTTCAGCCTCACATCCCTGGGGCTTGCTATTATGTCTTCCAAACTTCACGTGAAAAGATTTCAAGCTCAATGGAAGGAAGAAGCTAGGCTCAATCTTAGTTTTTGTGGCTTTCATGCTGTGAGACTGGCTTGGTTTAGGTGGCTAGGAAACTTGGACGCAGACTTAGCTTCATATTTATATGCAAATTGTAATATGGGCTATAGCATCTATCCTTAAAAGTATAACTTTTTATAGTAAGTATAGAACTGCATATATCAGCAGCACAAGCAATTCCAAATGTTTAGTGCTTTGTTCTGCTTGGCTCTTGTATTAAATACGAGCTTCTTATTAAAATCCAGATTACAAATTCATGAGTTGATGCAGAGTTTGGGTCCCTGAACTTTATACACATCTTTGTTGTACTCAGAAGCTCTGCAAATTTATAGTCCACAATTTAAACTGCTGTTAAAACGTATCTTTCATCACCAGCTTAGTGGCAGCTAAGCTCTTCAGTCTTCCCTTCCTAGAATAACTGAGAGAAAAAGTGGCAACTACCCTATTTTTACATATGGAACGTACACTTGAAAATGTTTTGACTGAGCAGCAGGGAAAGACATGCATGAGGGGGAAACCAGAAGAAAGTTTAACTTCAGGTCTGCCTTCCAGATCTAGTGATCCAAAAGTGTGGTGAGTAGCTGCAAGGGTGAGGACAAAGCTCTTGGCAAGGCTAATCCCACAATTTGCTTGCCTTCCTGAGTGTGCAATATTATAAGCATAACCTAAGGATTAGCTGGGCAGCTGGTAGCAGGAGACCCTCTTTTACAAGAGTGAAGGTTATAAAAAATACAGCTTTTACATACGATCTCATTTTTAAATGTTTAAGAAAAAGCAAGTGTTAGATATCATTAGGTATTTATTCTGGACTTAATCCCAACCCACTAAAATCAACAAATGCCTTTCTGCTGACTTTCCAGGGTTTGGAATAAATTTTGAACTGCTGACTGCTCTCCGTATGCACACGATGAAATACTCAAGGAGGTGTTCAATGATGTTAGCGAGGCTGAAAGACGCAAAAAAGGCACACGGCTTTGCTAATTAAACTAAACTGAAAAAATCAGACTATAAATTAATAAAAGTTCCTGAATTCTTCAGTGTGTCCTTTTTGTATTAAGGGATTTTTAGTCCATGTTGTAATGCTATCATTTTGGAAGCTACTAAACTCTAGAAGATTTTTGGATGTTGCACATGTGTCATTCCTAATGAAAATCTTTACATTTCACTGTAAGTGTGCACACAGTTTGTTCTACAGGAATGTTTACAAGCATAATTATCCTAAATATTTCACATGTGCAAGTGAAATAACTGTACTGTTAGGCACAACTCCACCTTTTGCATTTCCCAATTGTTAGCTTTGTAACCTTGATGTCACAAAACTTTTTGAGTGAGGTTTTGCATAGCTCCACTAAAGCGCAGTACTAACAGAGAACAAGACTACACGAATACAGAACTGTATCGTTGTGCTTCTTTCTTTCTGCAATTTCATTTTTTTCCAACTTCAGTTCACAGAACACAAGAAAGCTTTTGCCATTACCTTGTGCCATTCCAAGATGGCAGTGAGCCGCTGCAGAAATCAGAGCCAAGGACAGTACAGAATTAAAGGCCCCAAGAATACTTCTACTACACATATGTGTGAGCTCTATTTTAATCCCCGATACTGCATTGACTTTGTTTGTATTGTATTTCATTCAAAATGATTAAGTTAAGTGTCTTTCACTGAGGCTAAGGTATATGATACTTGAATTTTAAGCTCAGGCGTTATGAATCATCAGTGTACAAATAGCAGAACTCTCTTTTTCTTCTGAAATCAAACCTGGACTTTCTTGTTTAATTAACTCAAACTCTTAGAGAGAGCTCAACACAAATGTTGAGGTGCCACCCCAAAAGAGAATTTCTGAGAAAGTCTAAGTCAGTATAAAAGGAGTATTACAAAATCTGAGACAAAGCATCAACAACAGCTTCTGAGAAAGACAGGGTAATAGCCATACGCCTCATACAAAGGCTGAGAAAGTGGTTTTGTTTGCTAGCTAATATAAATATATGTACAGGGCTAAAATGTAATCCTGTATTCTGCTGCCCCTCCAGCCAACCCATGTCTGGAATTTCACAGACAATATAGCAAATGCTGTCCTAAAAATTGGAAGGAAACTATCCTTTGTTTCCATCTGGCCAAAATTACTGAATAAAACTTTATCTAGCAAAGGAAGTTTGGAGAAGAGAAGAACACAACTACCAAAGCAAATATAGTCAAAATGGCTCAAAATAAAGAGCCAGAGCTGTTACCAGTAATGCAGCTACATCAATTTTTTTTAGTTGACAACTTTTTTTTGGTAATGGTCATTCTGTTTTGCTCCAGGTAATGTGCCTGGGTAAGCTGAAGCATGTAATATATTTTCTGCTAAAGACTTGTCTCAATATAATTTTTCATGTCTATGGGTTCCAAACAAATATTTTTAAATAAGCAGTATTTTTCCTTAATATTTCAACTTTTGATAGGTATTAAATACATGGACGATATTTATTTTTTTACAGTTAGCAACAAAATTCACAGTTATGTAGGAATATCAAGAACCACAGAGGTGTTGTTCATGTAAGAAAACAATGGTTCAAAGCTGCACCAAGGAGATTTACACTGGCTATTAGGAAGCATTTCTTTACTGGCTGGTCAAACAGTAGAACAAGCTTCCTAAAAGGTGGTCAATGTCCCAAGCTTGTCAGAGTCTAAGAGGCATCTGGACAATGCCTTTAACAACATGCTTTAACTTGTGGTCGCCCTGAATTGATCAGTCAGTTGTATTAGTTGATCGTTGTGGGTTCTCCCAGCTGAAATAGTCTATTCTACTCTACCCTATTGTATTCCACAAGTGAAAATGCATATACAGTTAATGCACTTAGCAAACTTCTGAATAAGCATGATTTCAATCAAAAACAGTTTAGTGCAGTTTGGCTAAGGCTTAATTAACGAAATTAAGCTACACTAAATAAAGAGTTTCCTCAATGGAGCTTTCACTAGTATAAACTGCTTTAAAAATACAGTTCTTATAAAAAGTGATGCAACTTTCTCATGACGATAAGCTTCAGCTGCTGTAGTGACAAAGCCCCTTATTTCCAGGATGATGATGTGCTAGTATTAAACAACCTTTAAGTTGTTCATCTCCAGAATACTATTAATCTTTCTTTAAAGAAATAGTCCACACAAAAGACAATACAACTAACTTCCGACATCACTAAATAGTAGATGGTTCATATGAACTACAGAAAAACACTCTACACACTTCTCATCCCCTGTTATGACTGAAAAATAACGAGTTCTCTTCAGATTTATTTACTTGGGGAGTTACCAAAAGTAACACTAGCACTCAAATCACTCTCAGTGATGCTTTGGCTGCCCTGTAGGAATGTACAGATGCACGGACACACAAGCAAGTTACACACACACACACACACACGCCTTGATATAAGAGGCTTTAACTAACACGTTTTAAGTTCCATTTGCCACAGACTAAGAGCATGAAGAGGGTCAGTTACAGAAGATTAAGTGACACGTGGAGTCAGGATCATGTTCTGAACCCACACTGCATGCCAATACAGGCTTTCTGTGGTTTAACTACAAGCACTATGAAATTCTGTGTTTTCCAAAGCAGCCTAAAGCTAAAGCACTGTTAAGATGCTTGAGAAGAATCCATGAAAGAGTTAACGCCTAATGAGCAGTCTGAGCTATTTCCCCATGTAGACAGGCCCTTAGCAAACAGATACCTCCTGTCCACTTGCCTGGCAGTAGGGAGCAGAGATGATTAATCCAGCTATGCATCTGACAGGCTCCAGTGCTCACTTGGTCTTAAAAGGGGAAAAATCATGGCCAAAGAAGGCCGGTTCAGTTTGGATGACAAATAGATGCCACTTTGATTCTGCAACTCTAATTAAAATGAGAGTTGGAAGATATCTTAGAAAATGCTAATAAATGCAGATGAGAAGAGCAGCTCTTCATCCGAAAGCAAGCTTTTGATCATCATCTTCCTTTCTGTTCTGAAACCTAAGAAGCTTGGTTATTCCACAAGCCTCACCTGAACTGATACACTGCATTTCTCTGTCAGTAAGTAAGCTATAATAAATAAAGTATGATGACAAAAATGAATAAATCATTTTTCATGGGAGATTATTAGGGAATGTAATCCGGCATCAAGTCAGTTTCACACCAAACAATAAGAAAAAGAGATGCATTTTCCAGGTCAAAAAATGAGGAACGTATGGAAAAGAGCTAAATCAAGAAAGAATGTAAACTCTTTGCAGATTATGTAAGCTATATGGTAAAACAAGGAGTCGATGTTGACTTTTTTGCAGTGTAACGCGAGATTCCAAATTGTTATTCTTTATTCTCTTTCTCTGAACTTCAGCAACTGACAGGAGCTTTAAAGTACAAATTGTGATTCTGCTGCTAGCAACAAGACTTAAACCTTAGATGTTTATAAAAAACTATTCCTCCATCAGGCTGCATTTTTATTGACAAAAGGCAGCTGAATCAATTTTTGCTGATCCTTAACAAAACCAAAGATTGCCTGAACTTGTTTCTTTCAAAGGTATTCTCTTTGGCTCTCCCTCTCTATAAATAAAAGCATAACTCCACAACTTCTAAAACTGCTCAGATACTGAATTATTTGAAAGTCAGTGCATTAGGTAGGCATGACCACTTCCCTCCAGAAGTTGGACCATGAGCAGAGTAAGCCAAAAAGAGACTTGCTCTTGTCAACAGTCACCTCAGGGAAAGCTGATAATATATAAAGAAAACAAGTACAATTATGAAACTATCGCTTCCAAACTGAACCTCCTTCAAGCCCAAAATGTCTGGGCTCACCCTTGGAAACCTACAGAAATAGGCTCAGAACTTAGAGAGTTAAACTACATTGATCTGTAATGCAGGTAAGATGAGCCAAAGATAAACACTGCCAAAGCTTACAGGCTTTTACAGCATGAATCAAAAGAAACTTTAAGGCAAGGAGAGGATCAAATTGTAAAACCTGAGCTTTAGATCCTGCTTCTGAAATTCAAGGTGAATGTCAGAAATAACGGACCTGAAAGGTTCATGCAATGCTCGCCCATCTTTGGAACACTTCATCAAAACAAAAGCAACAGAAAGAATAATAAATTGAAGAACTGGAAGCCTTTCCCTAAGTCCTCACCTCGCCTGGTTTTCTTCTCTCTGTTTTTCAGAGAGTGTATTTCCTAGGTTGGGAAATCTGCCTTTAAAGGATTCTCTGAAGTATATTTGGAGTGTATTCTCTCTCCTTCACAGGCAGTACTCAAACTCACTAATTACATGCATTCCTATAAAGCTTTCCTGTCCTACTGCCCCAAACCAAGGATATCATCATTCCTTAGTGAGGCCTTAATCCCTATCCATTTCAAAGGTCCACTTTTTTTTCCATTGACATTACAATTTTTTTTTGTACCTCCAAAGCAGTTAATTTATTTTGGTTGCACTTTCATACTTTAGAAAGCTCTCCCCCAAAAAGGTTCATGTCTGGACAAGGATGAGTCTTGCTTAGAGGACAATTTACAGACATGCAAGAACAGCAGTTTTCATGAAAACTAATGGACAGTGATAAACAACAGGATTCATAACTAAACAAATCCTTAAGTGGAAAACAGCTGAGTTACAATCACAACCCTTTTCTTTTCATCTTTGCTGCAAAAGTTGATAAAGGAAAAGTACTAAAACAGTAAAACTAAGTTTCAAAACCACAGACTTCATAAAGAGAAACTTTAAAAATCAAAAAATTACTCAAAGAAATGAGTATCTTCCAAAGAAGCTGACAAAAATGTGTTGCCATTACTTCAGACAACATTAGTTTCTCAGGAAACCTCACAAAAGCTGACAGCAAAAAAACTCTGCCATACCATTACAGGTTGGGATTTCCTTCCTACACATTGTTCAAAAGAAAGAGGAGTATGGAGGTATATATCATTTAATCTTCCAGCCAGCTCTTGGTGTTACTGATGGCACGGAGGATTTTGGCATATGGACTTTTCTGGCATACATTTTTTCCCAACACTACACATGCTATCTTGGATTGCAGTGTCTATTTGTTGAGCTGTTCCAGACATGCCGGTGAGAGTTCCAATGTGATCCCTTTTGATACATTTCCTACTACCTGTAACATTCAGATGCTTCTAACTCTTAGTTCCCATCTTCTCTTACCTGAAACTGACTTACAACATCTTTATTTTTTAATATAGAGAATTCTTTTCAAGGCTTTTCCAGGACTAGTTGCAGGTGAACTGAATTATGCACTTTTTTGATACTGAAAATCCATTTCACATCAGCACGATTTTTGCATTTTCTATCTGCTCTATATTACTTCTCTGGGAAACATTATTTTGACCAATGGTTTGCTATTATATTCATATGCACATCCATGGCATATGCTAGAGCTACAGGTCAGAGAGACAAAAGAGCTCCCTGCAGCTCTGTTTGATTATGATACTTCTCACTTGCAAAATTATATTCGGCCTCTCCCCTGGCAGGTGCATCTGAAATCAATTTCTTCAAGCACTGATGATGATGGTGGTGACACAGAGCAGATTACAAAGGCCCGTTAGGGAGGAAATTACTTCCTGAGCTCTCAAGAACTCTTCCTGCTGTTATCTAGGGCTGAAGTTTATTAAAGGCAACAGGACCATACTGTTCTCTTCATAACCACATCCTTCAGACATGGCAATATAGGATTAATAATTTTGTCAGCAGAAGTAGAGTTCATTTTTCAAATAATTTCAGTTATTCTACTGCCAATATTTGGTTGGTTTTTTTACTTTACTCCTTCAGCCTGAATGTGGAGGTATGAGCCAGAGCTCCGACGAGTCTTAGCCCTATAGAGTGAGGGAAATTTATGGAAGTGCAGCACCTGACTGAATAGCAAGCTATCCCTGTGACTACCAATAGAAGTTAAAGCTCAGCAAAATTAGCTAATTCTAACATCAACTTACAATAAATTTCAGAAAACGTCTTTCATGAAATACAGTTTCCTATTGTGATTTCTGTGAAAATCTTTTCTGCCTTACCCAAAGAAAATGAACAGCAAGCGTACCTTAACATTATAGTGTTATAACAAAGGGTAAGCCTGTTGACTTGAAGCCTGGATTTACAATGTAATATTCTACAGGAAACAGAGGAAATAAAATGCTAAAGTTCTGGCAGTCTTTCCAATCAGTATCTTATTTTGTCATGTGGTGTTCTTTCAACTTCAGCAGAAGACCTGGACTCTGACGCACTGTTGAAGCGCTGGCCCAGAACAACTCCAACTTGAAGTCTGATGCACAATGAGATGTTTAGCTCTGGGCTACTTCATCAAGCTCCAGAAAGCACCTGGAACACATTCTAACACTTCATCTTCCTCTTAAGCTGCCCCCTGTCCTACAGAACTGAACCAAAAACGGAAACTGAGAGGTTAATTTGTTCATGACGAGTTTTTGAAGATGGATTACCAGTTTGCTTGATTTCAGACAGCTACTCCTTCTGAAAGTGGTCATTTTCTCACAGGGGTGTGAGAAATGTGTATTCTAGCATAAGTCAAATCCATTAACTAAAAAAAACAAGTCTAAATTCGGGAAGACTTCATAATAGTAGTGATTTCCTTAGAGGCTTATATACATATTACTTTTTGATACACCTACCTGCTAAAAATATTTCTAAAATGGTTTAGAGTTTGCTCAGCCTCTATTTCTATTTCACTTGTTCATGCTTGTTTCATAAAGGTTTCATCTAATTTTTCATTTTGTTTTCCTGAGTATGCCATGACAGGCATGTAAGAGTATGAGGCTGTAACAGCATCTTATACCTTGAGAGGCAAGGTATAAGGCTTTGTTTCAGCAACACCTTGCTCTACCCTGTGCTATGAAGTCAGGGATGTTCCTCACTTCTTTCACCTCTATTAAAAGAAACAGAATGCATCTGTCCAAACGATGACATATACTGAGGGAAAAATGTAGGGAATCCTGAACTGCTTGTTTTGAAGCAAAAATAAGACTATAGTATTCTTTTTAGCCATTTCACATCTGTTCTTCCAGTATTGAGAGATTCTGGCTTTTATCACCTTCTTTCTGTTGAAGATAAGTCTGCTAGTTTATTTTTAGACATGAGATTTCATACCAAAACCAATTGTGGGTTTACAATCTTTGCTGAGCTTCAAAACCAGAAAAAAATTCATCTTAGGGAGACTTTCGAAGCAACATTTGTCTGAGGCTGTTGCCACCACAGTGGTCACCTGTGGTTCGAAGCACTAGTTTAAACTGACCACAAGAAATTTTACTCCCTAGTCTAGCAGCATGATTGTTAAAGTTGTCACCATCCTGTCTTTGTTAGGGTTCGTGCTCTTTCTGCAGCCTTCAAACGTAACAGTTTTGGTGTGCTAAAGAACATGCTAACATTCATGTCAGTCTCTGGATTGCAGCTTCTGAGTTTATGACAGATGGGAAACCAACAGAGGAGTTAAAATCCTGCGAATCCAAACACAGCTTATAGCCAGTAGCCATCTGGCTGGGGATCTACATAATACCACAAGGGGATGGGGGGGAAAAAACAAAAAAAAGACAAAAAAAAGGCAATAACATTTGCGCTTCCATTTCTCTTCCCCTTTCTTGTGCTTCCTGTTCTGAATATAGTTAGTAATCACATTACAAATAGCCTTTCAACAATTCCATACAGGTTAAACAACTACAGTATTTTTTCACTATCACCTTTCACACAGAAAAACAGATTCACTATTAGGTAAAAGAGTCCAACATCTGACAACTCATAATGTTTGTCCATGGCAGGTAACAGTCAGACAGCACTTAACCAAAGTGTATGCATTTCAGGGGAGAGTAAAGCATGGAAAACACCAAGAAACCCCATTCAGCAGCGCTGCCAGTTGTTTTATTAAAACAATTCAAGGCTGAAGTTGTAACGCAGGGCCCCTGAAGTATAATTACTTTGGGAAAAAATGTGGCCAACAGAAGTTACCTAACCTGTTCTGAGAAGAAAGCAGCGATTTACCCTCAAAGTGTGCCGGGGAAAGCTGAAAATCTGGTTTTCAAAGGAAAAAGCATAAGCTTCATTAAAGTTCCCTTTCACATAGCAGTGTCTCCTGCTAGCTGGAGCCAGGAAACACCAGAACATGCAAACATTCAAAAAGCATTTTTCACCTCGACCTGCTGAAATGTTAAGCTAGGTGTTTTTGACCCAGAGCTCTGTGTTGGCTGGGGCAATTTTCTGAAAAGAGATTTCTGATGTAAAGAAACAGTAGAGCCCATAGACCAAGAATTATTTTCTCTGCGTGCCGTGCAGCAAAAACAAAAGCATATTAAGCAAGTCGAGAACAGGAAATAACACTGACAAACAAACCGATATTCTTTGCATAACATGGTCTCTCAGAGGAGGATATCTGAAACTTCATCTCCCCAAATCAAGAGATGTTTATTCTACTTTTGGCAAGGTTGCTGAATGCTTGTGTACTCCTCCTAGTCCAACTGTTGCATGATCCTTTCAGAGAAGCAGTCACATTGCGGTAGAAATGAACATTGAGCTGAAAATATTTTTAATGAAGCTCTCTCCTTCTGAAAATGTTTTATGAGTACCAAGACCACAAAATGGTTTGGGTTGGAAGGGACCTTAATGATCGTCCAGTTCCAACCCCTCGCTGTGGGGGACACACACTTTCCATTCGATCAGGTCGCTCTAAGCCTCATCCAGCCTCACGCTGAACACTTTCAGGTATGGGACATCCATGACTATTCTGGGCAACCTATTCCAGTGCCTCACCACCCTCATAGTAAAAAATTCCTTCCTATTATCTAATCTAAATCTGACCTTTTTCAGCTTAAAACTGTTACCCCTCATCCTATCAACATAGCCCCTGATAAAAGAGTCCCTTAGAATCATAGAATCATAGAATAACCAGATTGGGAGAGACCCACCGGATCATCGAGTCCAACCATTCCTATCAAACACTAAACCATGCCCCTCAGCACCTCAAGAGCCTTCCTGGCTCTCCTGTAGGCAAGATGGCTTGTGGAAACACACCAGTTTAGACACGCATGTGGGAGTGCATCTTCAGATCTCTTCAGCTCGTCTGGAGTTTCAGGCACCAGAGGTGAACACTGGAAGCTTCATCTATACAGCCAGTGTCCTACAGTGCGCCTGTTGTTCTGTTAATTGAACCTCCAACAGGAGAGAGAGAGAGATTGAAAAGAACGGATTAAGTGCAGTCATCTATTTCTGAGCTAATCACTCTACGCTCCCCTCACACTTGACATGATCTACTCAGTGCAACTATTCATCTTGTGAAGCAGAGATTGCAAATAGGTCAGATGAATTAAGCCCTAAAATTAACCATTTCTCTCCACGGAAGATAAAGTGAGATTTGGATGACTACTTCATGTGGTGGGACTTAAATCACACGCATTCCACTACGGATATCTTTTTTAAACAGTTCCAACACTTAAGTAGTTTAAAGTCCTGTTTCCAACTGAATTTCTTACATCTCAGCAAAAGGCTCCAGACACCACATTCTAGGTTTTCCTGCTATCTTGCCTTCTTTGGATGACAAATTTCACTGATACGGTTCCAGTTTCCATATGGTCATCTTTCAATACCTAAAGATATCCTATCTGTTTAAAGTCAAGAAATGCAGTTGTGTTTTCCACTGAGAAAGGCCTAAATGACTGCATTTCTTCCTTCAAACCCAAAAAATAAACAGAGAAAATTAAATTATAACCCTAGTAATATAGTTGCAATTTTAGTAAAATGCCTGATTAATGGCAAGGTGTGATAAATATTCTAATTTTCAATGTGAATAATGTATATTGTTAATTAATTTTTTTCTTGACAGATTGAGTTTTTAATTAAGAAAAAACTGTAGTGTAAGACATTTTTTCATTTTTCTTACAAAAAGGGTAATTTTTATAAATGTGCCTATCCAGCAAGACAAAATGAAACTCCAAAAGCAAAACCATAGAATTTTCTTCAGTGTTTTACAACAATACGTTGATCAAGCAGAAACTGAGCTAAGAAAGAAAATTAATGTCCTTACTTTAGGAGGCTAACTTTCACTAACTTTGACTGCTATGACACATGGCTGTTTATTTCAGTTCAGTAGCACTTTCATTTAAAGTAGAAGTACAAATTTTTCACCCCTTTACATAACTTCGTGGCTTTCATCCTCTACATTATGTCACTACTGGGAATGTCATCTCATCCTCCTGACTTTATCAGCATGCATATAACCAAATTTATTTGGTCAGTCTGACTTTGAAATGCACTATCTGCAACGACGTCCAAACACTTTAAAAAGTGCAATAAAAAAATCCGCAAACATGTAACCAGTGGAAATTTTCAGTACTGAGTCCTGTCTCCAACAATTTCAAATAAAAGCCTCCTTTTCTTCCAAGAGTTCCTTCAATTTGACCTTGACTTTAATAGATTGGAATGTAAAATAAACAAGAAACATGTTGAAAGCCCAGGTACAACCACCCTTCCCAGAGACACTGAGGGAGCAGCCCCCCAGGAGTCACCCTGCACACCGGCAGGGCCCTGCTCCCTTCAAGGACTCCTCTTTAGAGAGGGTGCTAGAAAAGCAGTTCAAAACATTTAGGATTCATCTGACACTGTAATTCAAACCTTCAGCCTCAGAAGCCGTCTTTATCTCTTTCTGTGATTTATTAAGGGTTAACAGCATGTTCTTTGACCCTTAGAACCTGTTACTCTTCTCTGATGAGCTAAATGACAGTATCTAAATTCCTTCCTATATGTTTTAGGTACCAAGGATGAACTCACACGATTCAACTCTGGATGCGCTCCTTGCTGCATTTTAAATAAAATACTTTTTAGAGTAAATTTCAGAAATAAAAATTAAAGCAAAAATCAGATAGAAAATACAATTCCATTTTATCTCAAAAGAAATTGCCTACTTCCATGCATTCAGTTTTTATCTGACTACTGCTTGTAAATTGAGGGATTTTTTGCATGAACTCCAACAACTGATTTACAAAATAAATCCCAAAGTAACATGTAAAAAACATTCCATTTCACTTCTATTTGATGGTGTATCAGGCAATTTGGTTCTTTTGCAGCTGGCACCACCATCACATCACCAGGTTCTTTTGTTTCAGTCCATGCTGGTATCATTTCTGCACAGCCACACAGAAAAGCAGGGTACTGTTCTGTGCACGTGTTTGATATGGTACAATGAAATACAGAGGACTATCTCATTCCTAATGACTGATAGAAGCAATGCTTCAAAAAAAGTAGGTGCTACAAATGCCATAGTGAACCTTACTAATTGCACAACGCTTTGCAGGTGACAGAGAGGAACGAGGTCTTTCCAGATGCTCACAGGTAATGGGCTTATGTCTTAAATCAAGAAATTTGATTACCCTTCTCTAAGCATGCTTTGCTGCCTCTGTTATTAGCCTTTATATCATCAAGCCCTTTTTGAAAATTGAACCACTATATTTAACTGTATGACCTCCACGGTGAATTCTATAGGCTAAATGCACACTGCTGAAAACACTATTTATATGTTTTAAAATTACAAGCTACTCTTAAATATCTGACTTTTTGATCTTATTTTATGAAGCTGGAAAAGAAGGAGAAAACAACAAAACCTGATAGTTTTGCCTCTTATTTTGTGTTATATATCTCAAAACTATTTGTTTTACTATTTAATTTCCAAAACAAATAGAATGCATCCCCATCCTACTTCTGTCATCTCACAAAGATCTATTACTCCTCTATATATTATTTAGAAACTCTACTCTTTACAGGACTTTGAGAAATTTAAAATTTAAATTTTATAGGCTGAAACCACTAACTCTTTATCTCTCTTTCAGTTTTTGGGCTCTCTCTTATGCTTGCCAACTGCAGCAAGATGACTTCCTGATAGAACACTTCAATCCACATCCCTCCAGTAGGACCAAAGAGAAAAGAAGTTCCAGAGTTCTTTTTTTCCCCCTTCAGCTATTCTCTTAAAGAGTTATGGATTTTTCTTTACTCTTTGAAGACATCTGTGTGAAATTACCCACACAACAGTAATCCTAACCAAATCAAGGTTTATTAAAACAAAGAGAAAATGGAATTAAACCAAAATAAATTGTTTGCTTAACATAGCTGAATTTACAGTTTTCATAAGTTGAATTAGATAAGGCATAAACCAGATAAGCTTAACTTCAGATAAAAAGAAAAAAATGAATCTTGAAGTTTATCCTTTGAAATTAAATATCCTTTCTGACCACACCAGTCAGCCTGTCGATGCTGCCTGCTGCTTGGAGACCAACAATTCCCTCTTTTATCTCCCACAGATATGCTTAATAAACCCTGGTTCAAGTTTCCTAAACACTTTTCTGAAGACAAAAAAATGGGCTTTGGTAAACAATTTCAGTCTCCATCTCTGTGGAGTTACACCACCGAGGAAATGAAAACCTTAATTATGATTTATGACTGCCTTTTCAAGGTTTATGACCCAGCTCAAAAATTGCCTTTTGCTAACCATCTTGGTTGGCTCTATCTACGTTTTGGCTAGACCCACAGGCAAACCTCACCTAAAGCCGATCCTTTTTTCTTCCACTTGTCACAAGCAATGAATTATAGACAAGGGCCAAGGCTCGCTCTTACAATCAGCTACATCTTAAAACAAAATCCAACGGACCTTTACAAAAAATTATTCTCAAATGATAGACTGTTCTTTGTTTCTGCTTTTATGGGGTTTAGGACTCACATATACACAGTTTTTGCTTCAGTTTCCCCTGCCATTTAGCTGGTGGTATTTCCTGATATCAGTGTGACTCTTGGACAGCTATAATAAAATCTGATCTGTAATAGTAACTTTAGCCACTTTGGAAGTATAATGAAAATGGCAAGCTTGTTTCTTCCCATGCACAACTGTGGATGCAAGCATGCTTGCAAAAAAAAATGGCTTAGACAAGCAGAATTTATTTCTGTTAAGCAAATGAAATAAAGACAAACTGACAACAGTCCCACTAAACAGCCTCCACACTGGGACACTTGCCAGTACAGATGTAACAGAAGAATGAGGGGAACAGTGCTGAACAGATCCCATCAGTACCTCAGGGTAACTTTTCTCAGTCTAGAGCATGGTCTAAGCCATTCTCAACCCTTTGTTCTTCAGCCTTTCCAATAATTCTGAAATGGAAAAAAACCCAAACAAACCAACAACCCAGACAAGAAACCCAGAAGCATAGAAGTAATGGAGATATTACTAAAGAGCTAGTTAGCAATAGCGATACAGTCCAGTGCTAAACCAGGACTACTGCAGGCAGGCAAGAAAAAAAAAGCAACCAGGATTTGAAAGCACATTCTTATAGGAGGTAAGCTTGTGACTCCCAGAGCTCTAACTACGTCACACACCATTTTTTGATATAAAAAGATGCTTGGAAGAAACCCTTCAGCGGCAGGAATTCGGGGTGTATCTGCACTTAGGTTCCCTAAAGTCAAAAGCAAATTAACTGTGATCTAAGATCTCTTTCACAGAACATTGTATTAATTCAATTTTTTTTAATTATGAAATCATACATAGGACAGTCTTTCCAAGCTCCAGACCAAGTTAATTTCATCCATTACAAAGGCACATAGAGTTAATCAAACATTCAATTAAAATAACCATACAGAACTGCATTTAAATTGTATCATCACTCTGATAAAATCTAAAGCAAAACATAAAACAAAGGTCAAACTAGAGAACGCTATGGAACAAGTTAAGACCCATGAAAAATGAGCACAAGAAAAACAAAACCATTCCCCAGTGAAAAATGGTAGCAGAGGATGTGCAAAGAGATGTTATTCCTCTCCTTTATCGCTGCTCATCTAACAGAAGAAAAGTTGAAGAAAAGGAACTTCAACATTTATAATGGGAAAAGAAAAAAAACAACTCTGCCTGAGTTACAAAAGAAGGTGCGTGACCAAAACAGGACCTCACTGCTTCCACATCTCTCTCTCAAACCTGAGGACACAAACCCCCTGGTATTGGTGATTTTATTTTTGGTTTGTCTGACAGTTTCTTACAATGAAATAATTTTGTAATTGACTTAAGGCAAGGATTCCTTCTTAAAAATAACCAAAAGAAAACCCCTTAATGCTTTGGTAATCTCTCCCTTAATCCTCTCCATACATATCACTGGAAAAAACTTCAGAAACTGATTAATCCAAAGATAATTATACTCAACTGTCCTCCAAAGAGGAATAAAAACGTACCGGAACTCAGCAAATGCACATCTTCCTTAAAAAAATAAATTACTTAAAATATTCTTTTAAAATGCTTTCAGATGCATCTATAGATAATATCAATACAAGTTAATGAATCTCAACTAAAAATCTCCAGTAGATTCATTTCAAAAGGAGGTTTTTCTTAATTTTATAGCATTTCTGCACACACTGAGATGGGTCCAGGAATCTCCCAACAAGTTCAATTATTCTAATGTAGAAATGTTTAGATAGCTTGCCTGTATCCTTGAGGAAAAGGGAATGGCTCTCCTTGTTTTTACAAAAAAACTATGTAATAGATTAACCATAAGTAGCATGATACCTTGAGTAGTAATCACAAAAAAAAAAAAATCAGCCTTGATACAAAATTAGAACTATTCAGAAATACATTAATTTTAGATCCTGACCTTCTGCATACCACTGCAGCAGAATACAATTAATGCTCTTCTGAGGCTCTCACAGTGTATATTCAAAAGAGATTTTTTATGACTAAGTGATACATGAAATGATACAAGGGAACTCTGAAGTATTTCACAACAACAGAACATTGAAAAATAGTATCTGCCATTTTTTGCATACAAACATTCCACATAAGCAATGTCGAGCTAGACATACCACCAGGGTAGGTTTCCTTTACCGGTGGTGATTTTGGACGGACATTATTGTCTCTATGTTAAAACACATCAGAATGACAGAACTCTGTCAACAAAGTAATGTTTTAGAATCAAGGTCTGTCTCCTGGGGGGACAGAGTATATTTTAAGGACTTACTAAAATGCTAGAGTCAGAAAGGCACATGGAATTCAGACAGTTATCACTACTTCAAGTGGATCCTGTACAAAGTGATAAACAATTCTAAACGTATACCCTGGTTCTGCACAAGCACTGAAGGATCACTGTAGGACAACCAACAGATGTACACACAGCTCAAAACAACTACATGTAAAGTCTCTGGGTTAGCATTTACAATCATTTACCTGAGTTAAAAGAGGACCTTTTGATGTTTGAGTAATAAAGGTCTGATTCACCATGGCACTTGACTACAACATGGTTTACCTGGAATTCAGAGAACCCTCAAGCAGCATCCTCCATGGCGAAATGTTACCCATCAACACGGACCTGCCCACGGACAGTCCAGGCTAGGGACTTAGCTGCCACTTGCATAAATATTTAAATATTTATTCTGACCCTCAAATCTGAGACAGCTGCACGCTCCCTAAGTTTAGAAAGCCAATATCTGTGTGTCTGGCTTATACACCAAATGCAAAAGCTTAAGACCATACTAGACAAGAAAAAATAACTCTCCCATACATTACAGAAACCTCAATATAAGTTTTGCTGTGATATTGCCCACTGGTTTGCTCCTGGAATTTCATTTTTCCTCATCTTTAAGTAAGAAAAAAATTAAAATTACAGTCTTCTTTATTTTTGCCAAACAAATAAAGTAAAATTCTTCTAAAACTGGGTATTAATAAAAACTATATTTCAATTTTTCTCAGAAGAATCTGGAGAAGGAAAATTATGTACTGCATTTTCTAAATACGTTATGCCTGCAGTGACCTTCAGCTCTGACAAAAACTGGCACCACTCATTTTTTTAATTACTAACACAAAGCTCTGGATTAGTTAAAGAGCTTATCAACTCTTCACTACTTCAAATATGTTGTTAAAGGCAAAAATGTAAACGGCCTACATTCATAACATTTTAAACGCAAAAGGTGACAATGCTCACACTGGCATTGTAAGAAAGCAGCGGAAATACCAGTACAGAGGCTGGCATGTCCAAACCAGTCTGCGAAGGAGATGGTTGGTGAGATGCTCACCACCACCAAGAAGAGCATGAGCATAAACACAAACATGATAAGAAAGGCTCTTTTTCACAGGTGCCCGGCAAAGGAGAGGACCCACAAGGACAAGGTGTAAGACGCGAGGTCTCCTCAGGCAGGTCCCAGCAAGAGAAGGAGCGCAAAATGCTTTCATTGGAGACAGCATGGCATGACTGCCCTCAAAAAGCAGCATGGTGATGGAGATGGTAAAAGGAACTGCACACAGGTAGAAATGGGTAGATGTAGTATTTTATGGGATGGCTCATTCCATGGGATGAATAATTCCAAGAGAAAACATTATCCTCCACCACTGTATCAGGCAGTTCATTCCACAAGCCAATGCCACTGCAAAATCCCACAGTTCAAACCATAAATGTATGTATTTGGCCAACACACTCAGTACTGGACTTGCCACAGGATACACAAGTAGTTCCAAGTTCCTAAGCATCATCCAAAAACCAGAAAAGTATTTCATTTCCAAACCTCACAGATAACCCTTCAAAGAAAGATACTAAGATTGGAAGACTGAGTAACTCACTCTCTCTAGTGCTTTTCCTAGTTCCCTAAAGAAATTGGATTTTTTTTGTCAGATCTTCCAAAGAAATTTGAAACCCTGCCCACAATCTAAAGCAGGGGGAATTGAGGCTTTGAAATGTTAAAGGGCTTGCCCAAGATCTGTAAACAGCAAAGACAAATCTCCAAGCTCCATCTCTCCTCCAGCTCTTCCCTTACTCCACCATCATGAATCAGATATAATCTCGTGTCACAGCTTTGTCCTAGGGATTACAGAAATTATTTTCAAAGACTATTTTTATTATTTTTCCCATATACAATCAAAAACTCTGGCATGAATTCTACATAATTTAAGAAAAACAGCATTTCAGTTCAATTCTCAGCCCCAGTTATATTCTCTCCACTAAAAATCAAGAAACTAATTTCAACACAACCAAGATGAATAAACACTCTTTTCAGTAGAGCAGCAAATCCGGTAGATGGATATCTTGAAGATAAATGTTTCAAGTTTCACATCTCATCACTGCCTACAGCCCTCAAGTTTCAATCCTGACAAAAATGAATAGCTTTTATGAATAACCATGTTCTGGAAGAGACGTTGGACTATGTGGCTGGATAAACAGGCAGATAAAATGGGAGAGAAATACAACACGTCAAACATCTATTCACCACAGGTGTGAGCAGATAAGAAAAACAGATCAAAAAGAAAGCAAGTAGTTTGGTTCTATTATTTATTATAAGATTTTGGCTTTGTAAATATAAATCAAATACAAATGTACAGCACTGCCAAAGAAATAAATTATATCTGGTATCTATACATTAATATATTCCAGCAAACCAGACTAAGGTACAAATCCAGTCATAATTCAGTCAAGAATCTGCACTGAACCATAGTATTAAATTTCTACGATATGTGAAAAATAAAACAAATTTAAGCAATGCAGTTCTTCAAAAGCAAAATGACTTTTAACTCCTAAAGCAACATTATTAATTTATCATTGTTACAGCTTAAGAATTTAGCCATATCCTGTAAACTGCTTCTCCCTCACACAGGATCATTAAATAGCTCAATCTGGAAAAAAAATCCAAGGTGTATTACAAAGAGTCCGCATTTTCATAGCAAAGGAGGTAGCAGACAGTGAAACAAGAAATAACATAGTGGCATGAAGTGCCATTTTCCATTGGACTTATCATTTATATGATAAACAAACAAGTGCACAAAAAACCTGAGACACTCCATTTTTTTCTCCTGAAAGAAAAAAAATCCGTTTGCTACAGGGTAACTAGTTGGAAGATAGGTGGATGTTCTAGTAGTTCTGAAAGGGGCTGAAGCTGACAGCTAAAATCTGACTCACTATGAAATACCTTCCTAACAATTTTGGGATAAGCTGCAGATCTCTTTTAAATACAAACACGGTAAAGACATTCAGAATCCTACACAACAGGCTCATTATCACTATGAGTATTTGCAAATGCAATTCAGAGTTGTCCTTTCTGGATTTCCTCCAGGAGGAGCAGTGGACTTCATCTTTTTTTTCTCTTGTAACTAAAAAATAGTCAGATTTCTCTTCTACTCAATTTGATATTTTTCTGCAAGTCTTTATTTTCAAAAAATAACAAGGGAAATATCAGGGTCACTTAATTTCTTTCAGGTAATCCCTCACATTGATATAATTTTTGTATACTTAATTCTATGATGCCTCTACCATCACAACCTGCTCACTGCTGTTCTACTTAGCCATCGTATCCAAGTTCTTCTGTAGTGACTTCAGTTATTTTAGTCATTTTCCCACACCAAGAGCCTCTTCAGTTGTCTAGCTATTTGCTATAAGTTTTCATAGATTATAGGCCACCTCCCCGATACCCTCCCTATTCCTTGTTATATCTCATTTCCTGCAACCGTGGGAAAGGAACACGGGACATTTCATCTGTGCTCTGTCCGATTTTCTTGATGGTTGTTAATTCCTTTTATCTCCATTTAGCAGCTTTTTATATTCAGGGAGTAAAGAACTAGGAAAGAGTAAGAGAAGTCTTTCTCCCCAGTGGAGTAGCACATCAAGCTCCTTTGCCAGCATCTCAAAATGACCAAAGATTGTGCAAAAAAAGCAGTTATCAACCAATAAATTACAAATATTGTTTTACATCACCCCAAAACTACTGTGAAAGTTTAGTGCAGATGGTGAACACGAAAACACTAATTATGAAGAATAAAAAATAAATTTACTTATGTTTTTAATTGCCTACAGTTAACAGCTAGAAGAAGAAAGCAAGCAAGAGAAGTACATATTGGAAAGCACATCTGATTATTTTAAGAAGTTCATACTTTTTTACTGGGAGCGTTTTACCTACAGCTTCATGTAAGCTTCATAAGAAAATGTGAAAATTTATCACAGTCTCCATTTATTCTCTATTTTTAATAACTTACAAGATTAACAAAATTCCCACATGTTCTTCTCAACATATTTCTATTTTTTGTTTTTCTTTAGAAAAGGAAGAGCTTGTGTAAAATCTGTTCAACTAGTTTTTGAGAAAGAATTTAAAAAGAGTGCCTGACCTGAGAAGCACTCTGGAAGAATCCGCTAAAAGTCTAAGAAATAGAAAAGCTGAGCTGCAGGAAGATTGCTCTGACTATTTTGGCACTAATTCTCCTCCCTCGCGTGCCACTCCTCTCCGTTTTAAGCAGAAATGACAACGCATGGCCAGTTGCTGACAGTCAGTTCCAACAGTATAGCAAATACACTTGTTGAAGAAGGACTGTCCTGCAGGTATATCCAAGTTCAACTCCTGGCTGTGCTACAGACTTGCTGTAACACCAGCAAAGTTTCTTCATCTCAGTTAGAAAAAGATATCATATCCCTATCCTTTAGCAGTCATCATTAAATGGTCATCATTTCTATAAAACATAAAAAAACCCTAACATATACATTCTGATTACAATACTGCCTACTCATTCTTGAAGATGGGCATTCAGATTCAGTGAATGACCACTGAAGAAGCCACTCCTGTTTAATCACACTCTGAAAGAAACACAAGACTGTTTCCAAGTGTGTGGTTCGCATTCTATAGCACAAGCAACATCTGTGCTGAGGTATGAAACCTAACAATTTATGTAAGAACAACATTTGGGTCTCTAAAGGGGCAGTTCCAGATTTTATAGTTGTCAACGCTTCAACTTGCTGATGACAACAGAACTTTGGACGCCATGGCAAAAAGTAAAGGATGGGCTACAAGCAAGCAGAAATCTTCCCAGAGAAGAGTCATTTGCTCTGAACGAATACAACACAGTAGAGTATAGGTAAGAGAATTGCTAGCAAGATTTGATGTCTCTTGGTGAAGATTTTAAGTGAGATTTTTTCTCTTGAGAAAGATGATGCGCCTTCTTGTGTCATTCTTCCACAAGTTATTAGTGCTTTGTCAATGTCAAAATAGCATTCATTTAGTTACTAAGCACAAAATTTGCTACCTTTAATGTAGCACTTTCTTTAAAATCAATGTGAAAATCGTTCAGTCATGTATCTGGCAGCAGGGCCAGACCAATGCAGTGGTGGCTGAATAAATTCAAAGTACTGGACTTGTAAGCAACAAGTCAACAAGGGTTGCTGAAGCAAACATCACCCTAGCACTCAATGCTGAGACACATAAATTGCATTCTAGGAGCCCCCAGCTCCCATAGCATATGGTATAGGGGTTTTTCCTCTTTTTCATGTAGGAATTTTAGTGTGTAATCCATAGGGCAAAATTTGCCATAATTGCTCTATTCAGTAAACACTGAAAAGCTGCCACGATACAACATGTCTCCAATATACACATAATAATGGATTCTTCCATATGAAATGCTAATGATTAGAAACTACAGACTAGCTTACAATCCGCATTTACTCAGACTGGCTGTATCATCATCCTTGCACCAATACTGGTCTGTGGCTTAAGCATCTTTTTATTGTCTTCCATAGGCACTTCCTTCCAGACACAATTGATCAAAGACACATTTACTGTATGCCTCCAGTATCAAATGAAGCTACTCATACACATGGGATATTCATGAGTGAAAGATGGAGTAGATGACATAGGTTAGAGCATAGTTTCAGCCTCTGTTGGAAGACTAGAGAAATGTCAACATCCAATTCACTACAAATCTAAATGCTAACTTATTAATATCAGCAGACATTTAATAAAAGTAATAAAATTAGTTGTTTTCCATGGCTCAGCAAACACATTCAAATTTCGACCAGCTGTCTTCCCATCTACCATACCTGTAAGGCCCAAAAATACCAGTTCTTTCTCTAAATCAAGCTCTGATTAGAAGGACTGAGTATACTATAAAGAATCTAGAGAATCTTTTACTTAGAGGATACTTCTTCTTGTCTTCAATCTTCCCTGGGGAGCTTTTTTATTGTGCTCAAGAGAAGGAGTCGTAAGGAGAAATGTGTCCTAAGCTTGGAGGCTCTCAAGGTAAGCGTTGGCTAATCAAATCCTTACAAGGAATGGCATCTAGCCTTTGCACTCAGGAACAAACCTCAGCTGAGCAAGTTACAGGAATTAATTTAACAGAAACAGACCACATGTCTGTCTTCTTGCCTCAAAAGTTTATCACAATCCACTCTAAATGATGGAGAAAAATAAACAAGCTGGGCCATGAGCTGCCATAGTACCTACAGCACACACTCCCAAATGGCCAAGTGTCCTTCCTCTGCAGCCCACTCTGAGAAAGCAAGGAGAGAAGTGGAACAAGTCCTCCCTGGGGAGTGGCAGCTGGATAAGGTTACTAGTTTTTTCCCACAAGCCATCTTGGCTGAGGATCCAAAGCCTTGGACGTTTTTATGCTCACAGCAATTTGTAAGATTTATTTTTCAATTTTTCCATTTTACACTTGGGGAACCAATACACAAAAAGCTGTGTTTGGAATGCCCGGTAGAGGTACCTAGCTTCAGCATCACAATTACCAGGGTGTGCAATTGCATAAGTCTGACAAGAGGGGTTTAGCCTCTGCCCCCACTTAAATCAAAATAACTACATCCAACAACTAACACTATCCAGGCTATTCTGATGTGACCAGTCCGGGGCATCTCCAGTTAGCTTACAGCTCAATGAGTTATTTTGGTGACTTTATACAAAACAGAAAATAGTCCCCATCACAAATTTCTACTACAGGCAAAAATAACATGAGCACATTAAGCTGCTTTTGCTTGTCACCCCTGATGAACTTCATATGGTAACCAGACCAAAAGCCCCTGCTGAGCCCCTGAAGCTGAATTTGAAACGGAAATATCACAAAACAACTCTGCCAGCATCCCAGAACATGACTCACACTGCTTAAGTACCAAATCATTACATTTATAAGATTCTCATCTGGATATTTCGCATGTATACACCAAGCACTCTGAAAATATGTTTGCTGAAGGAAGCAATCTGAGCACCAGGGCTCCTAGCTTAGTACCAACTCCTCTGGAGCTAGCTGACTTCAGGCAAGTCACTGCATATCTCTGTATTACCATTTCCAAATGCAAAACTAATTACATTAATCCCCTTTGTGCAACACTTAAATATCTATGGATGAAAGAATTATCCTAAGAACAATTTATGTTGTTAGAGCAAGGAACTACAGCACTATGTGGAAAGTCAGGGCCAAGGCTCTCCTGTCAGTCTACCCCTCTTGACAGGTATGTACTCTGAGTTTAGAATATTACTACAAAATGCTGTTTGTAGTTGATGGGCCTTTCTGAGCAGAGGAAAATGGGGAATTGGGAAGGGAAAACCACTGAAATACCACAGGGAATGCTGTGAACTGTCCTAAGGGCCAGCTTTCCAAAAACGTCTGAAGACAGAGATCGGGTCCATATGTGGCAGGATTTCTAGAACTAACGTTTATTCCAAGTCCCCTTAAAATCAGTGGTTAAGTAGTGTAGCCTCCAGACACTCCCTGCAACTTCAATCACTGAAAATGTGGTGCCAAGTAAACAAACTAAAAAGACAGTGTTTAATGTTACTTGTATGACTGTTGTGGAAAACTTTTGTAAATGTAACTTTTAAATTGCAGTTTAGCAATCCATAAATGCTAATGAAATCCCATGCTGTCTGCCCTGTGATATTTTTTTCCTATTAAAAGCTTGTTCTTTTTTTAACCTAATATGCACATCACTAGTCTAAGCACATTCATTGTTCAAAGTTTAAATTTACAGTTAAAATAAAAAAAAAAAAGAGATTGCTTACCAGTAACCCCAATTCTTTGAGACATGAATTCTTCATGTATATTCAAACGAATGAGCTACATGTATGACCTTTCACTTAAGACTAGTCTTATATCTTTACAACGATGTAAGGTACCGACAACTGTGCCACTTTCAGTTTCCTCCCAACCATAGAAACAAAATTCAGGGAACTTCCAAAAATTTAGAGGGAGAGCAAAGTAATCAAAAAGAAAACATAATTGTGAACTACACATCTATTAAAAAAAAAATTACCTATTGGTAAATCACATTTTTTTCTCTTTTTGAGTGACAGTGCATACTGTGACATAGTTTATCACAGTGACTTAAAAACTACACCCGGTCACTAAGTAGCTGAAGTTAAGACTTTTGTACAAACCACTCTAGCACTTCTTTACTAATATATAGGTGTGAGTAACATTACAGCACATGGTGAAGGCAGGGATGGAGCTCCAGATAGCATGATCTCCAATATCTCAACTATTTCTTAACAATATTGTGTGGTCTGGAGAAGTATTCTGTAGTAACAGCAGGAGATTCATCTTAGCAGTCTGATAGCAAATTCTGACACAGTCTCTAAGTGACTTTGACAGCCTATGTGAAAATGGCTGAACTGCTAAACCCTTCAGAAAACACACATGAATAGCCTGGAGCATTTGAATGTGCGAAATACAAGCAGAAAAAAAAAACAGTATAAAGGTAGAAAAAACACATTTTAGAGGCAGAATACCAGAAATAAAATTTAGAGATTAAATAAAACCTGCTGATTAAAAAGTATAATTCTACCATGATTTGAGGCAGAAAACGAAGGTCATTCATAAGAACGTATATACTTTGAGCAAAACCCTCTGAGGAAGTGGCCTTGATGAAAGCAGAAGTAGTGAACACCAAGCCCAAGACCTTAATGAGGCTAAGTGAGAGTTCAAACTCTTTTAGCCTTGAGCAGATATTCCATAATAGTGATAATAAATGATACAGAAGGAGGAAAAACCCCAGCAAAAAGCCACATGGATCTCATTTCCATAATGCGCAGCACGTGGGTGCTGGATGGCTTTCCTCATCGAAGTATTCCTGTCTCTTTCCATATAAAAGGCCCACAGATGACCAAAAAAAAAAAGACAAAACCGAGGCAGACGCTGCTAAATGGGTAAGACCCCTGTCTGTCCCACAGCGCTGAAAGACTGGTTTTCAACCCTTTCACTTGCACATGACAGGCTGGCTGCTGTCATAAGGGCTCGTGATGGCATTTTCTATGGGCTTGATCCAGAAGGAACAGGTAGAACTATTTACGCTGGGTTACACAGGAGCTACAGGAGATCAGAGTAAGTGATCAGAGTAATTCTACTGAAAGATTTGGTGCTACTGTGCGCCTGCAACCTAAACTGAAAAATACTTTTGTTGAAATAACAATGCCAAGACAGATATCCCCAAATATGTTAAAGGCCAAAATAAAAATAGGAAGAACCACAATTTTCAAAAGCACATGCTTCATCCTAAATCTCTCTTCTCTCTAACTACATAGCAATGTTATGTATTACTTCTATTAGCAAATGAAGTCATGCAAAAACCACTACTAACAACAATACAAATAAAAGTTAATATGCAAATTCCAAGGTATTTTCAAAACACTTTTTTTCCCCATTTCTAGAAAAATAAAACAAAAAACCCCAAACCCTCTTTTTGTGGACAATCTATTTGAGATGAGTATGATTTCACTCACAAGTATTATTCAGAAATTTTTTCTTGAAAGCATTTACACAACAAAAACCTTTAAAAAATTTTTTCCACGTACTTCTAACATCTGCATCAAATGGAGTACATCTGGGCTGTGGATGAAGCGTCTCCAAGCAGACAAGTATTCATGGAAGAACAGCGGGACAGTTCTTGTGAGGATTAGACTGCTGTGGTTATGCAATATGGTCTACTACTGGATTATTTTTAACTCCTCTGGAAAACCATTGCAGGTTAATATAGATTTTTAATATCTATCAGTTTTAAACATAAGCTTGCAGCTTTAAATTTCATATTTCCACAGAACAACTTTCTATGACACAATGTGGCTTGGGTTCTTTTCTTCATCTACCTGTTACTCTACAGTAACACACAGCAAGTTCTTCCCACTGTAATTTAAGCATGACCCAGAGACATCAAGTGGTAAATACAAAAGGTCTCTTTGTACGTAGACGAGGAACATTTCTGCACCAGCAGATGATTGCCACGTGCAGATCTGTGACTGCTTAAGCCCTATTGACACGTATACACACCACCACATAAATGGACTCCCCTTCCCTTGTTTATACACACATAAAATCCATGCCCAATAACCTTGTAAAAATATATATAAATATAGTTTTAACTACAATACAAATAGGTATTATTTCTCCTTCCAGTGAATTATATCCTTTCATGCTGCACAATATATCATACATTGAACAGAGCACTCTACTCAGCAACTTAACCCATGCTGCACCAGCTTTTGGTGAAGTGACTTCTACAAAGCATTCCTGAATTACATCTCATCTCATTGCTTTTCTCATCCCTCCTAGATCTATCTAGTTTTCTCACTTCTCCCTTTTGCCTCCATTATCCCTTTGCTGTCATTACACTTGCACTTCATGGACTGCACTTTCTCTTAGATTTCATAAATGCTGAACAGTTTCTTCTTCTATGAATGCTACTAGGGAACGTGCCACTTGGTATTTTTCCTGTACTGTATCATGCCTCACTGTATTTATTCATGCACAAATAATTTATGTAATTCAGAGCAGGGATTTTTCCAATTTTTTTATCCTACGCTGTTATTTTGTAAACTGTACATATGCATTAGTCTGTAAAAAAACAACAGCAACAAAATCCAGACGAAACTTCACAGAAATGTAGGTTATCACAATATAATTACCCAAACTGGAATTTGGCCTGGGCAAGAGGAGAGGTCAGGACACATCCTTATTCTTGTGGAAAGTGCCAACAGATCATGAAAATGGCTTGGATGACTTAAAATCGTAACTACATAAACATATACTTTAAATTAAATTTCCAAACACTGTACACCATCATTGATCACTTTTTAATTATGTAACACATCTGTCAAGGGTGCTAGGGCCTCTTAGGAAACGCCTTCTCAGGGCTACCCCCCATTGCAGTTTGCTGTAGCCTGCATCGCAGGAAGTGAAGGTTGTAATTTAAATTCAAGACAAAGCAACTGTAAAGCAGTCTGCCCGAGATGTGAGGTCTCTACGACAATGGCTAACTGGCAGCTCTCCACTGATTTTGGCAGTTCAGGTGATTTCATTATCTCAGTGGAACTCAGAAGCAATGCTCCAAAACAGGGTTGTAATCTCCAAACTGTCAAAAGCTCTTTTGTTTCTTTAGTAATGTAGACATGAATAGGTTTGGTTCTTGTTGTAATACTGTGCTTCATTTATTTGATAGTCATTTGGCAACCACACCCACAGAACAGCCCAAACTCAGCGTACAGTTGTTAACTCTCCCGGGCAGGAGTCTACTTCACATGCAGCTAAACACCCTCTCCTTTACACTCCTAAACTGTAATTTATTCACCCAAAACCATTCACAAGAGACATCTTCAGCTCCTGAAAAAAAATGTATGTGGCATTAAACTTGACTTCTTGCTTTTACTATCACTCAATTCTTGTTTTCCTTTGCCATGCAGCTGGGTTTCAGCACTGTGTTTATTTTCCTCGTTGAGTGGCCTTCCATGACTAAAGTCCCTATTTAGAGGTAAAGAAATACACTGTGTGGACACAACACATTCATCTGAGTCTGCAGCCTATTCAGTGTTCTTCCAAAAGAAAAAAAAGTATCAGACCCCTATTTCAGCTGCCTTGCTGCACTGAGGTCTTACTCAGCAATGGGATGGCATTCATAAAACTTTGAGTCAAATTCCTCCCTTACAGGCAGATTCCTCGTGTATATAAATCATTGCATATTACTCAAAGAAATCATATCCCAGAGTGCCCAGATGAAAGTATAACAAGAAACTGTACCTAAATCATCACAGAATAATATAATAAAGCAGAGGAGTTATTAAAATAGTCTAAGAGTGAGACCATTGAATAATTTCCTTACTAAGAAAATACTACAAGTAAGATGAACAACTGACCCCTTCCTCGGTTTAGACCATCTCTGCTGAAGGTACTGTAACACTTAGAGCTACTTACCATGATCATAACAGTTCATTTGACAAAGCTTTCAGTGTACATCAGGAAAGCACAAGGAAATAAGCCAAAGGATCCAGATGCAGACAGATGGAATTAGCATCTCTGGACTCTAAAGCTTCCAGTTAACAAGATGGAAATGTAGTTTCCGTCTTGATATAAAACAAGACTTATGTTCCACCTGCATTAAGGCACACTAAAACAACACCTCTGAAGAGCATGAACTTTCCTTTTAATTTCTTTAGGGAATTAACTGAGAAGCGTATGGGTGACACTTTAAAAACCACTGCTACCAGGTGCATCACTGCCAAAGAACCTATTGTCTCTTTTTAAATGAGATACTCGCTTATTGAATACCAAGAAGAGGTTTATTTCATTGTGAGTAGCACACACTCAGAAAATACAGTACACTTAAGAGCATTATGACAAACTTGTCCTCCATTTTTCACTGGCACACATTAGCTGCTGCCACATTAATGTCTCTTTCTAGATATCTAGATCACTGGGCTACTATTGCCTAACAGCAGCACTAAGTCTAGGAAACTGGTTTGCTGCTGAATACCTAAAATATAGACTTTACCCACTTTTTTACAAGATTACGCTTCAAGAATAAGCCATTTTTTAAAATATTGTTTAATTTCAGAAAGTTATTTGGGGTTATAATTTTAAAATGTGGCTTTCATTTTCATGCTCACAGACTACATCTGTTATGAAAATATTTAATAGCAAGCTGCTGCCTAATTAGATGACTTAATGTTGCAAAACTCTGTATTTAAAAGCAAAAGAACTGCCAAAGATGATCAAAATCAGACTTTTTCCTTTGTTTGCTATGATTTGCATTTTTTTCTATTTATATTATGTACAGGAAAAAAAAAAGAGTTGAATGATAAAACCATGAATCCACATTGTGTTCTCCTTCATACTCTTTACAAGTTAACTGGGTTTTTATAGGGTGTCTGCTTTTTGGGGTGGTGGTTGGTGTTCAAAAGTGACATTCAGAAGCCAATAATCCAAAGTATAACACTGTCCGATAGGTAGATAACCTAGCTGCAGTGTGATTAAATAATCTCACTGCCAGACCAACGAATGCAGCATAAATTAAAATGGCTGCAAGCTCCTTCAAGCATAAGATTAGATATCCAAAAAAGGTTTTTCTTACTTTTTATCTTGCATTTCAAAGAAAATGTAATCATTTATTTAAAAAAAATAAATCCATGTTTTCCTGACAGAAACAGTAGAGTATTATTCTAATACACAGTGACTAAACCATATATTTTTAATGTCAAAGCTCAGACTACATTTTGCCACTCTCATACTGAATAACCTCATTCAAGGAAAATGCAGTCCTCGTTCAAGAAACACAATGGTGCTAGGATCTGGTCCAAAGTGAACTGTTATCTCACGCATGAAGATAATGAATGTTAATTTAAAATAATGTTCTTCCAACTCCAGGGTTTTTTGGGTTTTTTTTTCATATAATCAATCAGGCCTGAAAATGTGTGCATGCACTCTGGCTCTCACCAGCTCCCTTTCTCTGTCACTCATCTATAAACACTTCATTACATATTCTCATTCCCAGATATTCAGGAGAAAATTTTTTGCAGGTGTAAACTAATATTGCTTCACGAAGGTCAACAGTGCTGCATCAAATTACATTAGAAAAGACACTGGTTGGGTCTCACACATACTGTGACATGTGTACCTTGACTTTCACTTAATGCGCATTTCAAGCCAAACTCTCCCTTTTCTTCCTTTCATATGTGCATTTCCCAGCCCTTATTTGAACTCAACAGAGAACCATTATGGCCCTTCATTAACTTGCCCCTGAAGGTCTCTATCTCCACCAAACACTTTAGGGACAGGCTCTTTCCTACAACCAAAGAAGGAGCTGTCAGTAAATGCTAGAAGAGAAAGAACACTGTAGTGTGAGACTGCAAGGCATTCTGAGAGGACAGAGCAGGCCTGACCCAAAAAGGAGGAGGTTTTAATGTTAGCTAAAATATTCAGTTATTATAATAAAGAAAATTTAAAACATTCTACAATGGAAGAAAGACAAATTCTTTACACATAAAAGCAAAAACCAAGTCCCAAATTATTATTGTTTGAGAACTAGTATGGAAAAAAATAATATTCTATAGACTCCTAAATCAGAAAACTGGCTGATTTTCGGCACCTTTTTAGGAGACATTAAAGACTGGCAATGGCTGGAGACAAGACCCTGGATTACATGACATGCTGGTTTGATCAAGAAAGGCAGTTCTCCTGCAAGAAGAGCCAAGCGGAAATTTGGATACCATTCCTTCCCACTGGCCCAGGGAACAATAACTGCCTATCCACCCACATCATCCTGCTTCCAGGCTCCTTGGGGCACCTGTACTCAGGGTATCTGCACCACCTTTAGCTGGTATTTATCAATATTTCCAGTGCCACTGTAAGGGATGAAACTCATTCTACTTCATTGAAACCTACATGTCTTCAGAAGTTAGTGATACACATTAGGCTTATACATGGATGATTTGTAAATGGGTCATTTTTACAAAACTTTTAAAAACTATTGAGAAAAAGAATGTCTGCATGGATTAGAAAACCTAATAAAACTGGCACCTGGAGATACTTGACTGATAATCCAGATTTCCTAAAAGGTACAAGGTTGAATAACATGAGGAGATCCCATGTCTGGAATCAGAGAGAAGTTAGAAGTATGCTTCCAATTAGGAGGCTTAATAAAGTAGCCTTCTGGGAGCCAGCGGTGTGGAAGGTGCACAGGAAAAGGAAAGATCTCTTTCTTACAAGTATTTCCTATATGCCTACTGACTTCAGGTCAGCATAAAGCTACAAAACTTGAAGATGCAATTACAGACTGAGTGTCTCCGCTTCTTGCTTTCCAACACTGCCACTATGAAATGTTTCCAGGTATGCCACATCACTCTCATTCAAAAAGATGCAGTAAAATAAAATGATCTTTATTGTAACAAGAAAACAACTCCCCTCCCATCCCCCAGATTTGAATACTTATGGCAACTCTTACACAACCTGACATTAAACTCTGGTCAGATTGACAAGAGGTCTGACCCCATGAGTTACCAATGAGCAAAGCGTACATCCCTTCTCATTCTTCTCCATGTTTTACCAAGACCAAGAAAAGCTTCCAGGAAGCTATTTTGATTGGTTAAAGTTATTTTAAATTATCCCTCTTAATTGAGAAAATGTTAGTGTCAATGCCAAATTATTCAGTGTGTTGTATTATCTTCAAATGTCAGTCTGCATGTGATGACTGACTCCGAAACATCCAGCTTCCTGAGAAAAGATTCATGCAGCTGGTTCTTAGGAACACCTCAGTCTCAACTTAAAGTCTCAAGTAAGGTTAAATGAAACTAAAAATGGTGCTAGTCTGGTTCCCATGAAAACAACTAACAACAGTTCCTTGCTTTTTATAGAAAGCAAGAAAACTTCTTTTTGATTTCAGAACTGCATACGAAAGAGAGTGAGGAGAATATTGCTCTTTCTAAACCCATTGTTGCATGGAGTAAAAAAGGATTGTCTAGGTTTTGCTGGTAAACACTAATGAACAGGATGAATCAAGGTGATTTTCAGAATTTGCAGGTTTTTAATTTACAATCTGTGATAGAAAAAAATAAAATCATGTGATTATTAAACTTGCTTTCACATACACTGTTTCCATAATTTTGAAATCCTGTTAAAATTTGGTTTCCTGCTGTATCTGTTTCCTAGCTTTCCTAACATAAACCCAAACCTTTCTTCTCACAATAGTATCAGTTTTTCCATTAACAATCCTTATATTTTTTCTTTTACCAGTTTACTTGATAATTAAAGCTTTCTATAACATACAGGCTTTAAGATACACAGAAAATATTTAAAGTCACTGATAGAAACATGTTAGCCATGTTTCTACTGCTCCCTTTATGGATACTATAAATTCCTTCAAAGGCTAAGGTACATGTAGGAAAAGTGCCTTAACTTCAATGGGAGCAATAGTAATTTTAAAAATTAACATGTGCAGAAGTCTTTAAAATAACAATAGCCATACTGCTGATATTCAAAAGGCATGAAAAATGCCTAAGTAATACTGCATACTCCAGAAGAAGAATCACAAATATTCCCTAGCATTACATAGACGAAACAAATTGTAACTGTGTTCTTCCATGAATATTGGGAGTTGTATGTAAAGTTTAATTTTCTAACTTATTTTATTGAAATAAACTTCATCAGCATCCTCCAAGGCCTATCCTTTCTTATGCCTGTGAGAAAGTAGTGCTTATATGATCAAGGCCTCCATCATTATATAAATATTAATCTATTTGTAGCAATGAATTTTCTGCAGTGAACATAATCAATTTTCATCAGTGAACAATCAGTAGCCTGTGATTACATTTTATGAAATAGCAATTCTTTTGGTTTGATTTGGCACAATTTTGAACCTGAATCTGAAATAACTGGCTGAGGTTACGCATAAACACTGGGTTTAAGCTTGTCCCTGGCTCAGGAGATACTGACCTCAAACTTAACAACCAACCAAAAGGAAAACTGGAGAAACAAAAATCCCACCATTTGAGGTAAAACTTCAGGTTGTGAAGGAAGGTTCCCCTTCAGGTTTATTTTACTGACAATGACACTAAGAAAATAATAATGCACAAACAGTCAGTGCTGACTTGGCTGTTACTTGGTTTCCGACTTGAAACATCTGTATTTGTAAACAGGTATCTGCAGTGTGAGATCCTCTCACTGAATATACAAATGTTGTGTGAGACTTAATAGGAAATGACGGTAGCATGCTAAGAAAGATAAAGCTCTCTTGTCTCTCAGATCTTGTCAAAGATTTGTTGAGCAATAAACATATCTTACATCCTTTTAACTTATTCTTCACTGTATATTATTTCTAGGTACTTTGGGATTCTGCTAATCATTTTCTCTCAACCCCACTTTGTTTCACTTCATTTCTTTTCCGAAAGGTTCCAATAAAACCTAACGCTGGAAGATAAGAATCGCTCTGCTAAAATTAGTGAACTAAGTACCATATCCCATGAGTCACTGCATGCGTCTCCCATCCACCTATCTGCAAAAGACCAGATAATACTGCCATGCTCTAAGTGCACAAGATCAAAGTACAAATAACCACTTTCCAGAATGCTGCTTTTGAGTACTACACCTACTAGCAGACTCCTACAGCCTATAACTAAAACATTAGTTATCTGCAGTAAAATCATGTATCTGAATATAAGGCAAGTTGGTTTCATGTCTATTTTTAACTTACTAACAAAGGGAAAGGAAATGAAACATAGGAGAAATGAGGGGCAAGCAACAGTATGTTTAACTCTTCCTTTTTTAAATTACTAGATCTCAAATCAGTAGTATGCTTTTACGGTCAAAAGTGAATTAAAATAGTAAGACTAGTTCTTTGCATGCAAAAAAATGCAATTTTACTAGCATTTTTGTAAATACGCTTGACTTCATTTTTAACCAATAAGTGCATTTTGGCACTTCAGATTTCACTGTCTCTGGTGCTAAAATTATTTGCTAAGAATTAGTTCTATATCATACCACAACTGAGAGTTGTATGAAGAGTCACACTCATTAATTCACAATGTTTTATTCTGCAATTATTTTATTTCATAAATTAACACAGAATATAGTGTAAAGGCATACGGAAAGATATTCTGACTGTTGGTACACCACTAACAATATTTTGCTTGTATTTTTTTAATACTTTTGTGATTTTGAAAATACAAATATTATGTTTCTGCCATTTTAACCAATAATGTACCTTAAACTCAAATTACACATCTCCATAATTTCACAGCAGACACTTCTGCACTTCAGTGAAGTAGAAAATAAAGAGACTGGAAGAAAATCAAGATCAGTCTTTTTGTATACAAAACTCCCAATAACTACACTTTGGATTTATCTGTGTGGTACAGCTATAGGATCAGGCTCTGACGGGATATTACCAAAGCTGGCTGACCTAAAATTAGACACTGTGAGCTTTAACTTGGGTTCATGGACATGTCACAGTGTATCAACACTGTGCCTGCTGCTGCCTGCCCACAAGACTAAAGACACCGTTTGTCTCAAGGAGAAAAAAATAGGAGAGACATAAAACAGTATGAATGAAACATAAGGGAAAAAGAGCCTCTAGCACAGCTTACGATTCAAGTTACTTCACCTTTTAATAACGTGTGTATTTAAAGAAATTGATTGCAGCCATCTTACATCAAAAAGCATTTCAAGCAAATTGTGTCTGTTAGCGTGACTTCAGACACTCAATGGAACAGCATAGTTGGAACAAGTAACTTATTTCTCCTTTTGAAACACATGCTAAAAATACATCATGCAGTTACTTCTCTAGTTTTAGCCCTTAAGAAAAAAAAAATTCTTCTTGCAATTCAATATTCTCAACTCCGTTAAAAACAAATAAATAATCAGACTGAGTTCAGCCTTGCTCCAATATTTCGATGGCAGCCATTGGTTTAAACAGATAATAAAACTATGTTTAAAGACTAGAATTGAAAATACGGAAAAAATCTCGGCTTGACCCAGCCTTGGAGTCAGAGGGAAATGCATGCAGAGAGGCCTCTGCAATCAGAGTGCTCTGGGTGCTGCGGGAGTTCACCCGTTCCGGCTGGAGGCCACAATGCTCATTACACTGTACACAGCCACTCTGGTATCTATCAATCTATCAATCTACTTCTAGTTACCTCCACTACATCAGGCAGCAAAAGCTGCTTTTTTTTTTTTTTTGAGAAATGTTATTTTCTACCATTTAAAGACAAATTTGAGCTTTCCAGCCTTATTTTGTGTAGATGACACAATATTCTTTCACCACTACCGAATTTGCATCTCTATACTGTAATAAAGAATTACTGAGTTTAAATTACTTAATTTAGGAATGTAAGAGTTAACTTACCAAGAAATTCCTGCAAAATGGAATCATTACCTCATCTTACAAACTACCTGTTTTGCAGGCTATATTCTCCCAACTGGCAGGTTAAACCTTAGAACAATAACCCAATTATGAGCTAAATTTACATTCAACTGATCAAAAATCATCCAGAATCTGACAAGAACGATCTTTGTTAACAACATTTAGCACAAGCAACACTGACAGACTGAAATGTATGAGCTATATAGAAGATGACATACGTTGCAATGCCCAGCTACCAAGGGCACCACGCTCCAAGTACCAAGCAAATACTACGGGAGCATTCATTACATCCTGAGACAAAAAAAAACCCAAAAACCCTAACACAAAAAACCCTGCAGATAAAGAACATGATCTGATATTATCTCCTAAACAATCAATGCAAGAAGGATGGTTAAAGAAAATGGTGCTCCATAGAAGGAAACTACCCCAATTAATAAAATCAGTGGTAAGAACTCAAAAGAAATGTGTATATTTACTGGATAGACATGGGAAAAAGAATTGCTCCAAGAATTATCATCTATCTCGCAAAGAACAAAAAACATTTACTTTATCTCATTTAGGAAAGTAACCTCTTGTATGCATCTGGCCAGTCATTTTAAACACCTCAGCATTTTGTTAACCAACTTCATTGTTGGTGTGAGCCACATACACTTTGGGTAGACTAATTTTGTTTGTAATTTGATTTAGCATTTGTAACAACCTACAGTAAGGCTAAGACGCTTATTTTACTGACATCCATGCCACTCTGGAGCTAGCTAGAAAGCCTTCAACCAACTGAAGAAGAAAATCAGAACTGTTTGCTCAAGACATCTTCATCACTACCTCGTCGCTCTTTCAGACTTCTATCCTGGACAGATTAACTACCTGACATCCTCACACACTTCCAGAGTCAAACGCCCTAGAAAAATTTACGCATTTTTGAATTGTAATAACATAATTTTCCAACAGACTAGACAAGGCAGATATTCATGGAGAGATTTAGATACCTAGAATCGAGAAAACACCTCCAAATGTTGTCTTTTATTTATTTCTTTAAGTATTCCATCCTAAACCAGAAACCACAGCCAGCACAGGTCAGTGGTCCCCAAGCAGTGTTCCACTGCCAGATACGGACAACAGTCTAGATGCAGCCTATGCCACTTCAAGGTGAATTTGAGGCCAAATTCATTGTCCATCCACAACGTTTTCCCCTCCAGGAGCACCACATCGCTAACAGCACCCAGTAGGTTACATTTACACGCAAGGTGGAAATGCCAACCACACTTCACCACGTTTCACCACCACATTTGCTCCTGAGATGATGTTAGGCTGAAAAGACGATCGAGGCTCTTGCAGGAGCTTCAAGACTTTGGTGAACAGCCCCTACTACTTAGTGCTATGAGGGCAGACAGGACTTCCAGGCAACCTGAACCCTAGCTGGGCAGAGACCACCTACTATCCACAAACACTAGGGACACACAGCAACAGATTACAGCAAACAGCCTAGCAGTTACATACCGTGCGGCACAGCAATTACAGTCATTAAATTGTTACTTCTGTAGTGTTCATTTTTTCCATGAAAATTTAAGAGGTATTGCTCTGGTTCACACTACATAAGGACTAAGACAAGCTACTAAAAACTTTAGTTCTTGGTGAACAAAAGCTATTTTTTTTACATTTAAAAGGAAAACCTTGATTAGCTTAAAAAAAGCCCCAAACCCAAACATATCAGCATCAGATTAACACGCAGGGAGGGGACTTCCCTGTTAAACTACTGCTGTAAAGCTCCAAACTGTGGAAGAAGAGCATCTTCTAGCACACCACCCAAGTCTTAAGACCACCACTCAACATCCCCATAATCATCACTCCCCTTACGTATCTGATATTGACTTCATCACTAGATAATTTCTATCACACTATCTAGCTCATGAAATGGAGCAGAGGACTCCTTTTTCCTTGCTCAGCCCTTTGCTGCCGAATGCGATTCCAAATATCAATTGCAGATGCCTCCTTCTGATGGCAGAGACCCCCATCCACAGCACAACCAACAAAGAGTCATGAACACAGTAACTTTTTTTTCTCACTCATTAAAATCAAACTCACCATCAGAAAGATACAGAGTGTTCTCCTACCCAGCCCATCAACCATTCCCATCCCCACTTAAATACCCAGTAAAAGCAGAAAGGGTTTGTTTAGGCATGGAAAAGCTGGCATTAAACATAAATCCACGTGGGGACTTATTCTGCGGTAGTTTCACTTTTATACAAAACAGCAGTCAGCAAATTGTCTACCTCCCTAAAGACTTTCTGTATCGCACTCAGAATGGTTGATAATAAATTTTTTTTTTTAAAAAAAAAAAACCTAAAAAATCTGGAGATATGCCAAGTCTTTCGTGCTGAGGGACTCCAAAAACCCAAGTAACTGCAACCATAACCACAAACTGGCATTTCCACTCCCACTCTTCCCCCCTCCCAACACCTGCCTCAGTGATTGTCCTTGAAGAATTAAACAATTTCCTACAAAGAACAACAAAAGTGTGAAAAAAAAAAAAGCAACATCACTAGGACAAGAAAGCATTTTCTATCTTTGGTCCTTTCTCCACTGCAGCAAGTTCTTCTCAAAACTACAACAAATAGCATTACTCCTAAAATACAGAGACTGTGGCAGCTTATTCTAGCGAGTTAAAATGCCAAATTAAACAATTATAAAACCAAGAAGCACAGAATTAAATAGTTTTTCCTCCTCTTGGGCCACCGCAGCTCTGTTCTGTTCGCCACATTCACAGAAGACACACACACACACAAAAAAAAAAAGAATAATCGCAGTCTACTGTTAGGAGGAGAAAACCCCAAAGATACACTAAGTTTTCTAAGTGCTTAACATCAGTATTTTACTGGGGGGCCGTTCTCTGAAATGCACAGAAGGTCAGCAAAGCGTGCCGAAGCTCCGCATCACCCTGAAACCCCACACCTACACTCGCATCTTTTTCCCGTGAAAGAAAAGAGAGGAGGAGCAGGCCTCTGGACAACCCCCGGGGTCGGGGAACAGGGGAAAACGCCCCACAGCGCGAACTGAGGGGCAGCTGTTTAGAGACGCGGTTTCGGGGACGCACAAAGCCGCTACCGCCACCCCCTCCACAGTTCATCCGAAAGGCAGCAAAGCCCGGGTGATCAACCAACACGGGAAGGCCCTTTCTGGCCGGGGCGGGGGTTGGCGGGGAGGGGGGGGGCCGGAGCGAGGCGAGCCAGCGGCGAGGAGCGGGGCCGGGGCTGCCCGCGGCCCAGAGCCGCCCTCGGCGCGGCCCCGCCCGGGCTCGGCCTCACGCGAGGCCGCGGCTCGCCGGCCGCCCTAGGCCCCGCGGGCGCCCCTCGCCCCGGGCAGGGAGGGGGGCGCCGCCCCGCCAAGGGCGCAGGAGCCACCGCCCGCAGCAACCGCGCGCGCCCCGCCGCCGCCGAGCGGCCGCACGGTCCTCCCCGCTCCGGGGGGAAATAAAATTAAAAAAAGAAATCGTCGTAATAGTAGTAATAATAGAATCCCGCCTTCCATCTCCCCCCCGCCGCCCCCCAAATTCGATTATTAATCGCCCCCTCCCCGCAGGGCCCCCCGCGGGGCGCGATCGCCCCCTCCCCTGGCGCCCAGCCCTTCGTGGTCCCCTCTCCCCCATCGCCTCCGAACGGCGTGTACATGATTTTGTAGTTTTAAGGCGCCATGTTTATAATCCTCCATCATATTAAAAAAAAAAAAAAAATTAAAAAAAAAATCCACCCAGCATAAGACACGGCGCCTCTCGCACCCCGAAGCCGGGGAGGCAGACACTTAATTATCCACAGGGCTGTAAATTCAATCCCCCCTCCCGCACACACCCCCCTCCTCCCCAGACTTGAAAGTCTCTCTCACCTTGTGCTGCTGCCGCTGCTTCTGCTGCTGCAGGGGAGAGAGAACTTCAGCCAGGGGAAACTTTTCAATCCCTTCCCCAGGCCGCTGCTGCCTCCTCCTTCCACATATTTTTCCCCTCAGAGTTTTATTGTGTCTGAATTTTCTCTCTCTCTCTCCTCTTCTGTCTGTCCACAGTTCAGGTTTCTGGGGTAAACAGGGTTTAGGATGGTGCTAGGGATATTTGGGAGAAGGAGAACTCTAGTGGTGTCTGCTGGAGTTGCTATTTGTTTCTTTTATTTTTTTTTTTTTTTTAATAATGCGTTTGAAACGGGTCTTTATTTATTATATACGTATTTTAGCATACTCTTAGGTCTGGACCCTATCTTATTGCAAGAGGAAAAATGTGCTGCTTATCTGGCCCTGATACATGCAAATTCCTCCTATCATGAAGTCCAACTTGGAGAAATTCTGGATAATGTTTTTGAAAGTGGATACTCACCTTGATTTATAGAAATTAAACCATGCAGACTCACTGGTCTGTCTTGGAGCTGGCTTTATGTTGCAAGCTGTAGATAACACATTTCCACTGCTTAACTGAGAGATCCATAATAATATGCAATATACAACTTTATAGGCATATGTGTACATGTACATAAGTAGCAAGAAAACGTGTACATTTTACCCTGTTATATAGGCTGTGAGAGAAATATTATTAATAGTAAATGTCTAGGCAAATACATGCTAAAGTTTCTGAAATGCTTCAGGAATTCTTTGATGGAAAAGAAACATACTTAACAATTAATTAATCTTGACTAGAAACGTGACATACTTCATCAAAATGCTTAGTTCTATAAACGTTTATGCACGCAAATAATTTTAGTAGTCACTAACATTACTAAAATAGTTTTGAACTGCTAATGACGAAAAGGATGCATCCATTATGCCAGGTCGGTCAAAGATTTAACAGTTTACGCACTGAACAGTGGAAGTTTTTCCAGGGTGTTTAGTAAATCAGATTTCTAGTAGCATCTAAACCGCATTTGGTTTTAGACTGCTGCAGCGGGGCTTTACATCCTCTTTTAAAAAATAAAATGCAAATAAGTTAGTTGCACCGAAGTGATAAAGCTTTACTTCTGTTATGGATTTAAATATGAAAGAACATTTTACGTTATCAAAAATAAATATATAGGAAAGGAAGTGCTGGTAGTCTGCTTTCAAAGGGTGCTTGAAGGGCTGGGCAGAAACCACACAGTAGTACTATAATTTATTAACTGTATTGTATTGCTTGTATTAATAAAAAGCAAATTAAATTTACAGGCAATTCTTTAAATAAGAAGGGATTTACCATCAGTGTAATCACAAAAAGGCTATGTTAAGCATTTATTTGTGATGTTTGGCTCTGATTTCGTTAAGGCAAGTAATTTTCAAAATAAGTTTCATATATGCCAAGTTTCCATGGGATATTGGTGGCTTGGCTGTCTTAGGTTTCTTTGAAACCTTCTCTGTACAATTTTCATCTGAGCTACATTCATGTAAGGAAAAAAAAATTAACGTTTGGGTCCTTATCTTTTCTACTGTTTCTGCTAACAGTTCTGCTCCAGCTAGTGTGGCTAAGGCGCACCGATCTGTGCATCCAGAAGGAAAGGGAGGAGAAGCGTAACTAGCAGCATACACAGACTTCTTTAATTCCACAGCCCAACAGCCAGGTACCCCCTGCAGCCGGATCAGCGAGGGGATTTGCCGTAACTCCCAAACAAAGCTCCAATTCCAGTCAAAAAGATTTATTACTCTGCCGCAGTGCCTTCTCCTTACCTATGCAAATATTTACTTAAGGCAGAAGTTCATCTGTCTTCAGTATAAAAATGTTTTAGCGCTTTACCTCGACAGGACCCATAGAGAGCTGTCAAACATTTAGGACACGTTTTCTCCAGTGTGGAGGCGCGTGCACAGGCCTTAGAGCGCAGAAAGCCTCACAGTTTGCCTACCTTACGTATTTTACCTGGAACCTACTGCTTGCCAATAATTTGCTGTACTTAACAGATTTGTAAAGGCTAGTCTGGACTGTTTCCAAATATTTGTTTCAGGATACAAATATTTGGTTTTGGAGAGAACAGGGTATCCTAAAGCAAACAGGCAGGGAGTGTCTGCAGCCGGAGCCACGTTCTCTTGTCTGAGCTGGTGGGCAGTGAATGAAATCGAGCGTGGAAACACAGGCGTTTAGCTAATATGTGGGTGTTCCCGGGTCTTGTTTTGAAATTTTGGCATCCTCATTAGGTCCCCTGGGGTTACATAGCCCTCAGGACGCACATCGAAGGAAAAATGGATGCGTTTTAACTTGTTTTTATCTGTACTGGGAAGACTTTTTAACGCTCGTTCACGTACAGGTTTGAAGCCTCGGTAGCCTGTCTCGGTTCGCCCCGGTCCCTGCATTTTCTGCACGTGGTTTGGGATCTAACACGAGCCCTTTCGCCGATCCCGTTTGCCATTAACTTTCCCGGGAACGCCGAGCAGCCGCCGCGAGCAGCAGACAATGGGAAGGAAATCCCACCCTCCCCGGCGCTGGGCAGCGGCGGCTCCTCCTAGGCAGGGGGAGATGGGAGTGAAAACAAAAAGCGGGGTGCGAGCCGACCCCCAGCCCTCCCTTCCCGGACAGAGAGGGCTGGGAGGGCGGCTCCTCCCTGGAAGGTCCCCGGGAAGAGCGGGGACGCCCCGAGCTGCAGCAGCTCGGTGGGGAAGCGGATTTGCTCGTGGAAACTGTAGAATTTGAGCCGGCGGCTCGAGGTAGAGCTGCACTGGTGTTGGAGAGTGGGTTTGTCTGTACGGGTTGCTTCCCCCGCGGCTTGGAGGGCAGGAGAAGTGGCTGCATAAGCAGAACCACAGTTTTGTAAGTGGCATCCAGGCTGAGAATTATAACCCATTGGCATGAATTTAAAGGTGGTATCAGGCAGGTTCCTGGGAAAGAAATCTCTTGCAGGTTGCAGGCACGCAAACCATGACTCAGGAAATCCCTGAGCTGAAAGCAGTTGGAGGCTGGGACACAAACACCCGTGGTGGCTCTGACCGTGTTCTCCAAGGTGTGGGGACTACTCTGTCAACTACCCTTTGTGCAGGCTGGTAAATATGCCTCCATTTCCTTGTACTCCTGTCTTCCTTTTCAGAAGAGGGAATGGCCTCAAGCTCTGCCAGGGGAGGCTCAGGCTTGACATCAGGAAAAAATATTTCACAGAAAGGGTCATTGGGCACTGGCACAGGCTGCTCAGGGGGGTGCTTGAGTCACCTTCCCTGGAGGTGTTTAAAAGACAGGTGGATGAGGTGCTGAGGGGCATGGTTTAGTGATTGATAGGAATGGTTGGACTCAATGATCCAGTGGGTCCTTTCCAACCTAGTGATTCTATGATTCCATGATTGTTTTATTTTTAATTCTAATACTAGACAACGCAGTTCTGTGTGGTTATGACTCTTACCCCGCCACGCTCTTTTGCCATTCTCTTGGTTCAGTGGCACAACCATGGAACGTGGGTGAACAAGTGTATCCCTGCTGGCAGGTTTTAGTCACTGAGCTTGGGCTGTGAAAACTGCAGCTGAATGCTGCCCTTAGTAGAGCAGGGAGTGTTGTGTTGTCTCCATTGTGGGACTTGTGCTGGGTTAAAGAATACACAGCCCAGCGGTCTTCTCCAGGGCTTTCTGCCATCTTCCTGGCTCAACCAAATGTACCCACTATGTGCTCAAGTCTTTATCTGGCTTTGCAAGACAGTTGTCTCGTGCTGTTGGTACCAACGCACATGACTGTGTGCTTTGTTCACAGCCGCAGTGAAACAAAAATAATTTGAACGTGTTTCTTGAGAGGCAGTTCTGCTGTGTTGTGATCATAGAACTACTAATGCAGAAAAATAGTGTAATTTTTTCATCAGAACAAAGTTTAGCAACATAGTTTTCTTTGCAGTAAAAATCTCAGCAATGCATTTAATTTAGGAAGCTTGGGGGAAGGGAACAAAACCTTAATAAAACAGGCTCAGGAAATCCACTGAGCTGAAAACAGTTGGAGGATGGGGGAGTCTTAGGGAGAAACTTAGGCTGTTCCTTTTTTCCCCAGAAAAGAAATAACAAGCTCAAGGTGGGGGTCAGGGAAGTGGGGGTTCTTGAGATAGTAAGGGTATAAAGAGGGAGGAAAAGTACAGGCAGAACTTCTAGGGTGTTTATAAAGACAGTACAAGGGAGGGAGGTGGATGTGTGGTCTGATGTATGGGCAGTGCTCACTTGTGAGTACCTTGTGGGTATAGCAACTGCTAATAACAAAACCAGAAATGCCTCTAAAGTATGGATGTAGATTTAATAGAAAATGGTTTTTTTTTTCACAGTGATCTCTCTTCGCATTTCCATGCACAACTGAGAATAGAGGCTTGTCCTAAAAAATTTACCTGTGAGTAAGCTGACATATGTTTATGACATATGACATGATGTGTTTACACCAGCATTGTGCTTTGTGAAAACAGTTTGCCTGATTGAGCATGGAGTCTGCCAAAATAACTTAGGTCTGTATTTTTTAACTAATTCAAAACAACAGAATGAGTTTGTACCGATTTCATACTTTGTGTTATTTGGCTACTCTATCTTCAATTAGAGAGCAGGTGGCATAATATGTAACAGGAAAAAAAGAATATTGTCTGCTTCCAATTGTACATTGAATTTATCTCACGCAGTTTTGTCCACTTTGAGTGTAATATCTGAAATAATTTATATCTATAGAAAATAAATACACAAGCCTTGAGTTTTCAATAAACTGCAGTAGGATCTATTGTTATTTTATGAGGTTGCTGTAACTGGGGACACATCGTTTGCCAGAAAAACAGCTATGACTATGAGGAAAAAAGTAGTACCTCTTGTTATTAAAATAATTACAAAAGTAGAGTTTTTACAGAGGGAGACATTATGAATGTCATAATTGCAGGGAATAACTGTGCCTCATAATAAATGCTAACATAGCCCATAATAAGGAGAAAATACCCTATATTTAAATTATGTGGGGTCTGTCATCCCAAGACAGTGGAAATACATGGATAAAGGAGGTATTACCGCAAATGTTAGGAGTGCACAGAGACATCCAAGTGCCTTTGCACTGAGTCAGTTCATTACAAGCCAGGCTTGACCACGTTTGGCCTAGCACTTGCTTTGAGCTGATTATTGCAGAAATACTGTCTCTGCCCTGTGTTTCAAAGCCTTCCGTATTGAAAGTTGCCTGGTTAGCTCCAGTGTGGTGCTGGACCCAGGTTGGTTCCATGCACGTGGCACTTCTCTGGAATTAACAAGCCTTTCCAGTAAACAGATTTTTGTCATGTATTGAGCAGAGACATCCAAATGCTTCTGAAAGAGATAATGTGTTATCACTAGTACTTAACTGAAGCTAATAAGCCTTGTTGGACCTGAGCATATGCAGAGCTACCCAGCTGTGGCTCTGTACACCTTTTTCCCAAGCTACAGCTTCCAGGAACACAGTGTTTTGCATGCCATTAGCTCTAGTTTCACACAGCTTATTATGCCAGTTGTGATGCTATGCGAAAGAGGCAAAATTGTTTCTGGAATGGAGCTGCTCTCAGATCTGACACATTGCCGGAGCTGAAGATCCTCACCATACTGAAGCTGGCCTGGCATGAAGCCATCTTGGTGTGCTTGCAGCTTTGATGTACCCTGAAATCATCTGCAGCTTGAATAAACCTCCTAGAAATATCACCGATTGGCTGTAGAGGATAAGCGTAATTAATACCAACATTTGTGTCAGTTTTGAACCCTTGTGGTGAAGATGAAAGCTGATGTAGGAATAAAAAATTCCATATCTGCCATTCTGTGGTTCTGACCCCTTATTTGAAAGCATCTATTATCTAGAGTTAATAGTAATATGTTGGATAAGATAAATTAGTTTTGATCCAGTATCACCAATTTAATTTTTGTTGCATCTGTAAGGAATCATCTGCTCAAAACTAATTGTAATATTTAAGTCTAATTGTCGTATCACTAAGAGCCTTCTTACGTTGATGGGATTGGAAGAGAATGCCACGACAAGTAAACCAAAGTGGAGCTTATACACTGGGACTATTTGAAATGATAGAAATTGAAAAGAGTACTGGGACAAATAAATAGTATATTGTTTCATCTTACGTGCCATGTAGGATATGTATTATGTATAATTCACAAGTAATAGATATTGTTCATATATTTAGCTATTTATCTTAGCTAATAGCTGCATTATGTTCAGCAGATGGCAATGCAACCACTTAAAAGATTTCTCATTAAAAAGAATTTATTAACACTCTATTAACTTTAATAAGAATAATATGGGGGTTTCACATATCTCCTGATTTACCATGCATACTATTCAAAAGTCATGGCTAGCTGTTGGTAGGGTAACTAAAATGCAGTTGCCATTGAAATAGTAACTTTAAATATGCCAAACTGCTGAATTTAAAAAGTTCCACTGAATTTCCTCAATCCTGAATTCAAACCAAAAGAAAAGCAGATTTTGACAGGTGTCATGTATGTGTGTGTCTCTCTGGGCAATTGTGATAATACATTTTATGTTAACTACCTGCACTTACTAAGCTTTGAAATTGATAAATAAATCCACAGATTTTATTTCTAGTACTTGCATGGTTTACAGCCTCTTCTTAGAGCTGGAGTAGTCCTAATTTTGCTCATTTGTTAACATAAAAGGGAAGATTTATCATCCCTGTATTTCAGTTCTTACCTGTAGGTTATGCTGCTTTTCATCTCAGTTATGTGAACATTTTCCCTTTCACATGACAACTATGTGGCATTGACTTCGGAAATACCATTGACGTTGAATGGTTTAGCACAGCACAGGTGTTGGGACAGACATACAGACATGTTTTTCCATCTTTCTCACATAAGTCTCTAGAGAGCTATGGAACCCTGCCCAAGTACCAATTAAATAAATGTTGTGTTTCTTTTTTCTTTTCAAAAAACCCCCTACTACATGTAATTAGGGAATACGTGCATTCCTTCTCTAAAGACTGCTTGTGGCTCAAAAGATGTTCCACAAATTTGTATCCACATCTATATTTTACTGGTTAGTAAAGCCGCAGAGATGACAGGTGACACTAGTGCAAGTAGTGAACTTCTCTTGCCTTCTCATTACTGTGGTGAAAGCATTCCGGTCTCTCTGATGGTAAAAAAAAAATAAAAAAAATAACAGATTTATGCACACTATCTTAAAACATAATGTCTACAGGGAAGAAAATCTAACCTACGAAACGCTTGCAGAACATTAATTAAATTGTTAAATGGTACTGTTGGCAAGCATTCTCACTTAGTCCTGTGGAACTCCCAGGGTTGGGGAATGTGAGGAGGCATGAGCTATTTTGAAGCAATTAACTTGCCATTGAATAATGGTGACAATTTGTCTGAATATCTTCATGGAAATTAACTGGGATAAGGAGACATACCTGTGGAGGATTGGAGTCTCTTGTTACTTTGGTCTCAGTTGCCAGGTTTACATGACACAATACATACTGGCAAAATCCTGCTCTTGAGTTCTGGCTTAGCGTTCATCGGAGTACAAAAGTCAAACCTGAACTCACTATGTATGACAGCAATGTAATTGTATTATCTTCATGGGAATTCCTGATATGATACTGAAATGCATTAAAAAGACTTTAAAAATTGTGAAGCTCCTGAGCTGCCAAAAGCATTACAGAGATGCTTCCAAGCTTTCTCACAGGTGATCCTTTCTTTACAAAATAAAGAAATAAATCATTCTTCTTTTCAGAAACAAAGAATACCGACCAGAGTTACAAGGCTAGGGAGTGTATGACATGACTCAGTGGATTAGTAACTCTGAAAGTAGCTTGTGGTCATGCGGGATGATTAGCTGAACGTGAACTTCTGTAGTTAATGAAAGGAGGATACTGTTGCAGTCAGTAAGGTATAGTAGAATGGATTTGAGGAGGAATAAGGAGTTGAACACCAAACTAAAACCAAAAAGCCTTTGCTGTACTTGAAACTGTAAGTCTACAGGGAAGTTGTTATGCCATTGACGTAAAGTTTAAATGGTGTATATGGACACTGTTGAGAAGCTAAAATAATCTGTTGTCACTGAGACTTCAAAAAGAGGTCATTAAGAGTAAAATGCCTCTTTAAAATTTTGTAATAAAAGCTGCAGTTATTATTTTTCTTGTAGGCAACAACACTGTCTGATTATCAAATAAAATGCGTACCTGACGGTTTTCTTGCTTTAGTACCAACCTATACAACATGGCTTATATTCAGGTGGCTAAATTCTGTTATCTCTGAAATACAATGTTCACATCTAAACAGGGTATTGGGAATAGTGTCTGTAGTGTCTGGCTTGTGCTGCCCTTGAGTCCTGCTTTGCCTTTTTATTATTCCCTTCAAGAACCATTTAACTATTTAGCAAAATTGGTGACCACGTGCCAGTGCCTGTGCTCAGACCTTAGCACTGCTTAGTTTATCAATATATATATTGCTTCTTTATTTATACTACTTGCATACTCTGATTTATAGAAATAGGTGAGTCTAGTTATTCTTAAAAAAAATCATCTATATACAACTCTGAAATCAAAGCAATATTCCTATAACTATTACCCTAAACAAATAATTTTGTTACTACTAGTGTAAGCCAACCATTTGCAAAGCAACTACCAGCTTAGCAAGCAGTGAGAGATGGATTTGAATGTGCAGTCATGGAAATGCAGTTCACAATTTCTGGAATTAAATACATCATGTCTAGGGCCTGTTTATGTGTGAAAGACATTAATTTGATTGTTTACTGTTTAGTTCTCATCATAACATATTAGAAAAAATGGAAAAGCTTGTGTTTTATGTATCGAAAGCCCATGATTTTCAAGCATTTAGGAACTTCTGCTTCATAAATGGCTTTTAAAACTTTGTAAGGCAGGTTTGAGTTAGCAATAATGTCTGAATGCTTTCAGGTTTCCGTTGCATCTGTTCTGTTGAACCCTTTGTTAGGTCACACTCTGCATCTCTGATCTCAGAGGGAATTTAAAGCCCCTTAGAAATCAAGAAAATTTAGCTTGAATGAGGCCTTTAAAGTTGTTCCATTTCTTCTGTTTACATTGAAACCTAGCAAAAGAATCTCATCGTTTTGGAGGGTTTTTTTTCCGGGCATGGATACAAAAGAGAAGTAGGAGCCCAGTTTTAATATTTTACAAGAGTGATTTAGCAAAGAAGAACAGGAAACTCCATTCTTTCTAGCAAACTCAATAAATCACTCTTGTTCTACTAAGTTTCGAAGCCTGCTGAGCTGAGTTGTAAATTTGCTGAGGCCTGCTTCTTGCCTTCAGAAGTTTTTGTAAATGCTAAAACGAATGTGAGATGAAATAAACCTCTCTATGATGTAGTTAAGAGCCTAATCTGAACTCCATGGAAGCTGCCTGGAAAGTCCTTTCTGCCTTTACACAGCTCAAAGAGGTCACAAACGATATACATCTCTTGTACAGCCATGCTGTACCAGACAGGAGGGGAATTCTTAAAGGAGAAAACAAGCATATGCCCCTGGACTTGGGGATGGCAGCATTCATTTTCTGTCTGTTACGGACTAGTGTTGGTGACAGCCAGGAAATTGAGGACAGGTAGGATCTGAGACCCTGCTCAGCTGGAGACATGAGCAACTGCAGGGTCAGCAGTGACACAGCAGGGAAAAGAAAGCCCAGGAGATTAATTTTTGTTTTCACCAACCTTGTTGTCATGTGTATTTTTTTTCTAATTTTATTTTCCTTTCCACTTTCCATGTTGCTCCCTTAGCTTCATTGACTCTGTGAGTCTTCCATTGCAGATGGTTTATGTGTACTTCAGGGGAGGAAGAAAGACAGTGGGGGCACAAATCTTCATGTCTGAGTGGACATCACTCAGGATGGTATCAGCATTATGCTGGTGTGGCTTTCATTATATCTGTAGTTTCAAGTATTAGAAATGTATTTTGCAACTGGGTCAGTATTCAATTTTCTAAGATTTTTTTTTTCCAAATGTTTTGTAAGCTATCAGTTGGGGGTAGGCTTAAGCTTTTACACAAAACACTCAGCCCTGTAGATTTGTGCAAAATGTAAAACAGATGCCTGGCAGGCATAGAGTACGTACTGCCACAGTACACTGGTGATGGCTTTCAAACCATTGCTGTCTACTTCATTGCACGTAAATATGAATCTCCTAACCCCTTTGCTTGAGTTTGACAGGAACTTTCATACTCCACATGCTTCCCCTTGCTCCTTCTCCCAGCTTTTGTTGCTGAGCAAAGTGCCACATGGCGTGGAATATGCCTTTGGTCAGCTGCTGTCCCAGCAGGGTCTTCTCCCTACCTCTTGTGCGCCCCTAGCCTCCTCAGTAGTGGGACAGGATGAGAAGCAGAGAAGACCTTGACACTGTGTAAGCTCTGCTCAGCAACAGCTAAAACACTGCTCTGGTCTCAAATCCAAAACAGAGCCCCATATGAGCTGCTATGAAGAAAATTAACTCCATCCCAGTCAAAAACAGTATGTGAGGTTATGTTGTTATAATTAATCATGCGACTCGAATCCATTAAGAAGGGAGTTCAGTAGCATCCTTCCTAAATGGAGTATTTACAATAAGCATCAGACACCAGTGACTCCTCTGATCTCCTTGATAAAGATCAGTGTTGATTCCTTTATCTGTGCAGATGCTCAGTTTGGGACCAGTTTGCTAACCGAAGGAAGTAGGTTCTCGTGATGTTCTCTGTGTGCAGGCCTTTTAAATGAATTCTTTAAAACATTGTTTATGAAAATGTGTTTCAGAAGTTGGTTGTATTTGTTGCCACCCAGGGCATAGTCACTATTCTCTTTTTCAGCCACTATGTTCCTTGAGAATGTGCAGCTGAGAACAATGTGATTTAATTTTGCTGGTTGGAGATTGAAACATCAAAGAAAATTGCTGCTTATCTAGTTTTAGAACAACTTCAACCAATAGCAATATATTCATTTTGAGGAGGTGGTTCTTCTTATAAATGTTCTTATCTAAAATAATTTTTAAAAGTATTCCAGAAACAAATCGGGGGAAGAAAGAGAAATTCTATTTTGGGAAGAGAGAAACTTTTAGTGACAGTATTCATATAGAAACTGTAACATAATAAGAGATTGCAGGATGAGATGAAGTGGAACTTTAGAAGTGGATGAGAAAGGAGATATGTGATTGCCATTATGAAAGTTTTGTAAAAGAGAAGACTTCAGACTTCATTCCTATAAGAGTTGGAAACGGCACATAAAGCTTTAAATAGGCTGAGACATTGCTGGATGCGTACTCTATCCACTTTAGTCCACAAATCAAATTGTAAATGAGGAGGACATCAAGTCTTACGATGGATACTAACACCTGTAAATCAGGGTGTATAAGTTTGCTGTCTGTGAACATGTCATTCAGTGCTAAAAAACATATCTGCACCTTGTTTGCATGAGCATCTTAAAAGACAGCTAGTGTCTCCTACTAAGTTTCATTACAACTGTGGTTATAAAAATAAGTTATAAAAATCCATTCACTATTTGGTTTTAAGATTTATTTATGATATCTTGTGGGGATAGTTGTACAGTTCATATTGGATCCTTTTTCCCCTCTTTGAAAGAAAACAAAAAATTAAGGAGTATTTGCAATTTCTTTTTGGGTCTATAGATTGCTTATCCTACAAGGCTCCTATCAGCGACAGTCCCATGATTTGGCCTTCGGTGCTGAAATTTTCTTTTCTCTGTTTCTTCCAGACACTGCCAATGTTGTACTGGGTTGATTGTTGACAGTGCTGATGGGAGTAAAGTAATCAAGGTCAGTCTGGAAAAAATAGCAGTGATGTTGAGAATGTGAAAGCACCTACTGGGTTTCCCAGCGTGGCTTGCAGAGTTTGTATTGCCACGGGCTTGAGGATCTGAAAGATCATTGCTTATCTTTTGTTTCTTCATGGCATTTGTGCCTGTTTTGTTTGCTGGTGAAGCATGTTGCCAGCATTGCACCTCTCAAGAATTCAGAGCTTGTTTAGCAGAGGATTCATACTTCTGCAGCCTCCTTCTAGCAGGGTGAAATTTTGAAAGCCCAATGTCACAATGTAAGAATTTCTATGTATTCTATTACTTGGAGAGGAAGTAGGACAAATAGTGAGGGTTTATCTGAATAATTTATTTGTTAATTTCTGTTCTTTAATTATTTCACATTCCCATATGGCAAACTTATTGGGCATCCTAGTGCATTTCAAAGTAGTGGGTTTTTACCTTAAATAGTGATTTGGAAAATTTTTAAAAATTACAAAAAGGAGAGTACAAGAGCAGAGGAATGGTCACACACTGGGTTTTCCAGTCTGAGATAAACATCAGAAAAACTCAGGCCTGAAAGATTTATGTTGGCAATCAATTCTGCTCAGTCAAATATTCATAAATATGATTTATTTAAATTATGTGCTGTTCAATAAACATCTGAATTGTTATTTATACATCTTGATTTGCCAAAACATTTTGCTAGAAAACTGGGAGGATGATGAAATATGATAAGAACTACTTTCACCATCTGTTAAAGGAGAAAACGTGACTTTTTTGGAAGAAAGATGCATATTTTCTTTAAAAAAAATATTGTGAAAGACTGCTTATGGCATGGTCAAGGGGCAAAAGGAATGTAAAACATATTTTAACCTTCTCTATAGGCACGTAGCTAAAATAGTTGTTTTAATAATGTAACTAACTGAGTTATAGAGAAGTAACAATGAATTTCAGTAATCTTCCATTACCTTTCCTTAGACAAGTGTTGCAGTTGGAAGAAAATCTTCCTGGCCTTTCATTTCTTTACCATAGCTAGGCTAGTCTGTGCATGAAAAGGGTATGTCATTTCTGAACGTTATGGGGGAAAAAAATAATGGAAGCAATTTTGTGTTAAGCAAATTACAAACAAGCAGGAACATGAAATTTTGGCATATAATTGCAGGTAGAACTCCAAGAAACTTGTCAAGTCCTATTCACAGTGGTCCCTGTAGATACTCTTGGCTTTTCTTTGGCTTCAGTTCACTTTACTACGGTGACAGCTAGGAGTTATGTGTTATTTTAGCTCTCAAATGCCATAAGGGGATTAGACTGACATTGTGCTAAATTCTGTGAGGATATATAGAAACATGTTTTTCCTCCCTGAAGATCTTATGCTTTTGTCTTTGGGGTCAGAGAGGGAAAAGGCAAGAAGAAAAAATGTAGTATATACATAGAAATATTAATTTAGCATAGAACTTTAGGATTTTATTTGTGTTTTATTGTATTATATGTGAACTATTATTATAATTTGATTGTTTTGCTCTGCAGTGGTTTCCTTCCTAAACCCTTCTGGGTACTTCCTCTCCCCTTCTCTTTGCAGAAACTGAATCCTAACTTTTAATTCACCCTTCTTTCCTAAGGAAACGTGATCACATTTCGTTTTTGTGAGGGAGAGGAAGAGAGAGAAAAAAAATCATTAGAAGTTTTGTGAAAACATGTAGTTGTATCAATGGAGGAGAGTCTGCAGAAACCTTTGTTAGATGATCAAGATCCACATTTATACAAAAAACCACCGGAAGCAGCTCATCTGTACATAGAACTGCCTGTGCCTGTTGATAAACTTCCACTGTGCTGTCACTTAGTTTCAGCATGTACCGCGTATTTGTAGTTCTAATGATCAATCATACGACTGTCTGGCTCGCTGGAGTTGCAGTTACCCACTCTGCACAAAGAACTGGTATGTAGGCATGCAATAGCGCGGTTAGGTACTCAGGTTTTTTAAATCATTCTTTGCGCTTTTTACAATTCAGAACACTGTTTTCCTCAGCAAATATTGTCCTTCAGCAAGAGATTAATCACAAACAAATGATGAAGAATTTTACTTGATAAATATTACATACTGAATATCACCAGGAGTGATAAAATAACCAGCAGGTCACACGCAGTCCAAGTAATTGCAACAAGCATATTGTCAGGAATATTAGTGATATTTAATTACGATTGCCTACAGGCATATATTACAACTTTCTGTGTCACCTTTGATTGTGCAGTCTGTTGTGTCTGCAAACAATATGAATTTGCTTGTCCCGCAGAGATAAGAATCTGAGAAGTACCTTTTTGTGGACGATCTGGGAAGTAATACCTTCTGGGACTACCGAGAATGCAAACAGTATGGAAAGTTAACAAGAGCTTTTATATGATAATTATAGATTAGATACATAATGTCTGATTTGGCTCAGCTTAGAGAAATTATAATCAATTTTCCAGTGAAGATTGTAGAATCACAGAATTGCTTGGTTGGAAAAGACCTTTGAGACCTGTCCACTACTAAACCATATCCCTAAAGCACCTCATCTACCCATCTTTTAAATACCTCCAGGGATGGTGACTCAACCACCTCCCTGGGTAGCTTGTTCCAGTGCCCAATAAACCTTTTGGTGAAGAAATTTTTCCTGATGTCCAGTCCGAACCTCCCCTGGCACAACCTGAGGTCTCTCATCCTATTCCCAGTCACTTGGGAACAAAGACAAACACTTTAGAATTAAGAATAAAATTAAAATAGTGAATCTCTTGTAATAGGGCCAGATCCTCAGAAGATACAAACCGTAACACCTCAATGTTAATAAAGTAAGCTGTGACAGTTTACGTCAGTTTAGGATTTGACCTTCTCCCCAGAAAATTATTTCTCTGAAGATCATACTTGCTATATTTGTCTTACTTTGTGCTTGGCAGAGAATTAATTAAGACATAATTGCTTTGGTGAACTCAGGATAAAACTTCTCTGGTCAAGAACTCTATTCATTTACTGATTAACTTGCTTCATGGCTGAGTTAGTTCTGCAGGGTCATGCTGTACTAATGACCAGAGCACAGGAACATTGTCAAACCAATGAGGACAAGGATAGCTGGGAAGTGTTCCAGGTACCATTCAATTAATCACTGAAATTTCAGGAGCTTTGGGGACAGAGATGAAAAGTAAGTTGAAGAGGAAGTACATAAAGAATTAGATTCGTATTCCAGAAGGAGGGTGGGAGGGAGACCTTACTGGTTGAGACTTAAAGGAAGATGAATAGAACAAAAATGAGAAGAAAAAAAATTTGAAAAAAAATGCATCAAAACATTACTGATGATTTTTTTCAGAGGATTGTGATTATTTCTTCTTTTCGGTAATGAATTTTGTTTTTTCTCTTTTAATGCTGCCTGATAGTGTGATCTCAATGTCAGCATGACTACTTGCATACGTACAGACCGTGTGTACATAAAGGCTGGTAAGATCCAGTTCCATTCACTTTTAAAATGTTTCTACTTTCTTTTTCGCCGTCCAAATTTTCTGCTACAGCACAGTTCTGTATGTGACCTAAAAAAATTGCTGTGTTTAAGACTCAAAACTTGATAATTCTTCTTAAGGTCAATGAGAATTGCAAATGCTCAATATCTCTCAGAGAGGTCTCAGAGACAGGCATGGTGTCTGGACACGTGGTTCCAAATCCCATTAGCACTACTGAGATAATGGCATGTGCACTGGAAGGAAAATAGGCTGCTCAGAGATTAGAGGAGACCATGTTTTTCTCATAATCAGCAGTTCAGTTACAGACTTTTTTTAAATAGCACTCTGCTGAAAAGTTTCAGCAGGTACAGAACCATGCCAGCTTCGTACAGGTTAAGGCATTCAGGAAATTGGCCAGAATCTTCCTAATTCTGTCTTAGATTTCCAGCTGATCTTTTTTAGGCTGCTGAACCCTGTTTTATCAAGTTACTAGAACTTGAATTGTAGATACTGAGCACATCACAAAATGTAGTTCTTTTAACAACTCTGGCTGCATATTTTTCTGGAAAACAATATTTAACTTTACTTAAATGAATCAACTCAGATGCAATTAAATTATACTGAAAACAAAACTCTACTTTTGGTGTTCTCATCAACTAGTAGATGAAGTAAAACTGTACCCATGAGCTTATTTTGACCTGCAAACTCACATCAAGGTTGCAAATTGAACTTCAGTGTTACCTTGTTGTTTAACTTGAATTCAGAACTCAGTATTGGAACTCAGGTGTTTTCTTGTAAAGGTGAGACACTAGTGCTTTAGTTTCTCAGTCTCTAGAATGTGGTCAGTGTTTTGGTTTAATTTTGTAAGTGAGAAGTGAAACTAAATTCACTAAGCTTGTGTAACTTTCACAGCATTGATTAAAAGGTGCCATAGAGAAAATCAATGAGTGGAGGTGTTGTTGACAAACTGAATTTCAGCACTGTATGTCTGATTCTGTAAAGACAATACAGCTATCATTGTGCTGTATAAATTGTGGGGACAATTCTGGTAATTTTTTTTTAGATGAGGGTCAGAACGTTGCAACAGTTTTAATTTAATTATAATGGCAGATGAAAGCTGTTTTTTGTTTGTTTGTTTGTTTTTTAAAGTAAAGTAAATTTCCAGGAAAAAAAACCCTCACAACTGTTTCTGGGGTTGAAAAATTTCAGACTTTTTTTTTAATCATTCAGTAAAGTCTAAACCTTTTATCCCAGAGACAATAAATCCACTGTACTGCATAGCTGAACTCTGATATTCTGGTTATTATGGCAGAACATTTCTGTAGGAGTTTCTTGATACGTCTCTGTGAACCAGCATATCTAGTTTAAAACTCTGCCAAATTCTAAGAATATTCATAAAATACTAAAGTAGTAGATCAAGCGGAAGTTGGACTTATTTCTCCAAGCATTTGTCTACTTCAACCTCTTTCTTCCCAAAGAATAAGATTCTTCCTTACCCCTTTCCCTCCCATTTACCGGAGACTGTTCTCCGTGAAGTACAAAATATCATTGGTACATTTTTCACCTACTGTGCTGAAGCACATATCACACCATGCAAACAACTTTGTATCTAAGTTCTCTGAGATGCAGTTTAGTGTGGAGTGACTGTAGTTAGCCTTAGTAGATAACAGAGGTAACTTTAGTCAAGGCTTTGGGAGGATGGCTGCTCTTTGTATCAGACTGAAACCAATTTAAATAATGCTAGCCTTGCAAGAAGCGCTGAGAAGACTGAATGATGTCCTAATGATGCAACATCGGCTGGAAAGAAGTCTGAGAATTGTTCTCCCAGTTGATACTTAATGTGTTGTTATTTCCTTTTTGTAATGGGGATGGCACTAATCTACCTAAGAGAGGTTTACATTTGAGCTAGTTATCCCAGTCAGTGGAGAAGCAGGCACTTTTGTCAATATGATCTAGGTGTATGTTGATTCTGTTCTCTAGGTAAGTAGCTAGAGTAGATCAGAAGAACGCCATGCCCAAACACCTTATAACTCCCTGTAAAAAGACTCTGGAGTGACTTGTTTTCTGCACTAGTGGTGTCTAAAAATGAATACCATACATGAAGTTTGAGTACAATTTTCTTGCTTAGAAGCATTCTCTATTGAAAGTTGAAGACTTTATATGTGTCAATATATTCCTTATTTTGCAGTTAAATGACATCAAAAGACCAATACATTTTCTAATTGTCCAGAAGTGCGGGAAGAGACAAATGCTAAACTCTGATGCAGCAGTTACTGTTTTTAAAAAGGGTCACACAACTCAGTCATACATCAGGAAAAGGTGAACACTACCAGTAAAAATATAGATACCTTTACAAGTTAATTATGTCAATAAAATGTGCCGGAAGTTTTAGAGTCACATATAAAGCATAGATGTCATATTACTCTTTTTATTAATTTTTTAACTGTATATCAAAACCAAGCACAAAAAAAATATGCTAAGAAAACACACTTATGATTACTTATGTAAGTAAATGTCAGTAATATTAAGACGTTTACTATGGATATTGAAATTTATATTACCAGAGAGATGTAGATGCAGAAAAAACTATAGGTCTTTTTTGTTTCTTCCTTAAAATTTGTATTTTATGTAGCTTTAGGTCTCAAAATAAAGATGATGGAAATAATAAAAATACAATTTTTCATTTGGAAACTGTTTTCAATTTGGAAAACAGAAAGGGAGCCAGATCTCTGGATTAAGTTACCCAGACTGGCCTTCCAGATGGAACTGTGTGAAGCAATGGGTGGTCAATTCTCCTCAGTCCAGGCTTTTACATCAGAACCTATCATGATGACACTCAAGCACTGACATTCCCCACTGCTCCCTCCCTGATTCCGCTTAGCAATCTGTACTCCCTTCTCTTGAGTTTGCGAGGCAGAGGCAGTATACTCCATGTCACTGACATTCTCAACTTGTATCACCTCTAAGTCTTTTTGGCAGCAGGCAAAAAGAAGTTCAGCAGAGGAAGCAGCAGCAGCTGTAGAACAGCTACAAGCTGCAGATGTCTCATAACTCAGAGGACTCTAGCTACATTGATTACTGATGACAGGGTCCAATTTCTTGAGTATATCAGTTTACCTTTTCAGAATGCAGGCATAGAGCCCTATAGGACAAAGTAGTTTGGAAGTCAGCATCTACATGAAGCTACATAGCATTTTGGCTTTAGTAATCTCATAAACTGCATTTTGTCATTACTGTTCTACTGACTCTATTTTTTAATCTAAAGTGCCTCAAATGCCAGTGCTCCTGGTGTTTTGGTGAGACATTTGGAAGAGGTTACTGGTATTAGAATCCAGTTGACAAATTGATACAGAACCTTTCCCATCACTTAGGTCATGGAAATAGCAGGAATCCCAGGTTGTAATCCCTCTTTTGACTTCCAGCCAGCACCAGTTTAAGGTTTTGGTGTTAATTTTCAAAGCAGTCTTAAGATTCATGCTTCCAAATAAATGAAGGAGGAAGTTTTTATATTTTGGTCTATTAAATCAGCAATATGCCATCAAAACAACTCAAAGCACGAGACAAGCATCTGAGAGCTGGAAGTAGAGCACTGGCAGCTAGAATAATAGAATTACAGAATCATAGAATGTTTTGGAAGGGACCTTAAAGATCATCTAGTTCCAACCCTGCTGACATAGGCAGGGACACGTCCCACTAGATGAGGCTGTCCAAGGCCCCATCCAACCTGGCCTTTAACACTTCCAGGGAGGGGAAATCCACTACTTCTCTGGGCAACTTGTTGCAGTGTCTCACCACTCTCACAGTGAAGAATTTCTTCCTAATGTCTAATCTAAATCTTCCCCCTTCCAATTTAAAACCATTCCTCCCTTGTCCTGTCAGTCCACGCCCTTGTAAAAAGTCCCTCCCCAGCTCTCCTGTAGCCCCTTCAGGTACTGGAAGGTTTCTGCGAGGTCTGCTCAAAGCCTTCTCTTCTCCAAGCTGAACAACTCCAACTCATAGAATCATAGAACATAGAATAACCAGGTTGGAAGAGACCCAACGGATCATCGAGTCCAACCATTCCTATCAAACACTAAACCATGCCCCTTAGCACCTCATCCACCCGTGCCTTAAACACCTCCAGGGAAGGTGACTCAACCACCTCCCTGGGCAGCCTGTTCCAGTGCCCAATGACGCTTTCTGTGAAGAATTTATGGGAGGTATTTCATTCATTCTCTGATCATCCTTGTAACCCTCCTCTGGACCCGTTCCAACAGTTCCATGTCCTTTTTACACTGAGGATTCCAGAACTGCACACAACACTCCAGGTGAGGTCTCACAAGAGAGGAATAGAAGGGCAGAATCACCTCCCTTGCCCTGCTGGCCGCGCTTCTTTTGATACAGCCCAGGACATGGTTGGCCTGGGCTCTTGAGTGCACACTGCCAGCTCATGTTGAGCTTCTCATCAGTCAGCACCCCCAAGTCTTTCTCTGCAGGGCAGCTCTCATTCATGTCATTCCCCATCCTGTACTGAAACTGCAGATTTCCCTGCCCTAGGTGTAGGACCTTGCACTTGGCCTTGCTGAACCTCATGAGATTCACACAGGCCCACTTCTCCAGCTTGTCCAGGTCCCTCTGGATGTGACAACCACACCACTCAGCTTGGTGTCATCTGTAAAGCTCCAAATAAACTTTTAAGAGGTCAGTTGAATGTCATCCTTTCTGAGAAATGCTGCATTCTGACAGATCCTTTTCAGCAAATGAGTCTTCAAACTCTGCCAATTTTCTCCCTGAAAAGACAAAACAAACCCAAAAGTTAAACGGCCATTTTAGTTGGCATGGCTTTTCAAAAATTGTTCCTAGAACTGCCTCTTGTCCAAAATTACATACAGACACTTGTGAAGACTGTGTGACTTTGTTATTGCCATTGAAATTTATTTAGAAAATGTTCAAATTAGAGATGCATTAATTTTCAGAATTTCAGACAAATAAACTAAAGGTAATGAATGACTTCTAGCTAATTAGCAGTTTGAAAGCATGCATTTTTTCCAGCAGCATATTATTGGAAATTGCTTATAACTACTATTTAAAAACACTTAAAATAAACCTTTGACAGTTCTTCATGCACAAATTTTACCTCTGCATGTCACAAGATGGCACTGTAAGAATATACATTGTATTTGCTCACTGAATGCTTTCCTTGCCACAAAATACTGCCATATACTACATGTTGATATATATGCAGTATATTTATATGTAGGTTTATGTAAGGATACTGCGTATCCTTCAGATCCCAACAAACAGTCTCACTAGGATCTACCTGAGGCAGTTATGTAGGTGGTCGAGTGTTGTGACTGGTCACAGACTGCAGACCCCCCTCCTACTGTGGTGTTAATACTGGGGCAGGGCAGGCGAGCAGGGCTCCACTCCATCCTCTCAACACAACCTGCAGGAGTACAGAGCTTTGCAGACCATCCCATAAAATTGACTGATACTATAATGAGTGTATGTGGAACCCATATGAAACTCAAAGATCACAACTTTGTAATAGGGAACCAGCCTGGCACATCATCCCTCATTTCTTGAGCCCAGACCTTTAGGAAGCTCTCTGAAGGAAACAGTCTATTAGCTACAGAGAATTGTCTTCATATCATGGTAGGGATGGCCATGACGCAGGCTGCCTCAGTATCCCAAGCCTGCAAATTAATTCTGAAAGAGGCAGATGGAGCACACAGCAGCAAGTGAAAGTGCTACGTGGAAGTCCCGTCTGCCACATGCTGATGTGTCTGTGCAGTCTCTGCTGCATAGTGGCTGGTTTGAGAACCTCCTGGTACCTCAGGCACTCTGTTAGAGACATAAAAGCAGTCATAAGTGCCTTCACATGCTATTGTTCATCTACACTGTGGTGTTTCCAGCACAGTGTGTGTTGTCGGGACTGCTCTAACCTCTTTGGTCTCTGCTCCCCGTGTCCATACGTCTGTCTCCTGTGCCAAGTGGATTCATGTCAGTATGTCACATGAACAGGGGGATTCCTAGCGGCAGTGAACTGTGTTATGAGGAGGCAGTAATGAAATCCTGAAAGATGGACCCTCTGCCTGTTCTTCTGAAAGTTTTGAAGGTCAGGGAGGTTGAGGGCTTCCAAGTATGCTGACCCTGAAGTGCCAGTCTTGCTGTGAGGTCTACTTTGGTTGCCACAGAGTGATATGGCACAAGGTACAGTTGTATCTCAGAATACACCAGGTCCTAGTTTGGCATCCCTGGCCTTCATAAAGGCCACTTTTTGATCTCTTGAATTTTGCATGGCGTTTAAATGGCTTGGTGTCGCAGCCACTTCCAGCAGTGCTAAGCTGCTGTGCCATCCTCTGACAGGTCTCTCAGGGCACAGCCTCCTCCTCTGGGGGCCAGAGGGGATTTATTCACAGGCACCTGTGATGGAATCAACCTTGGAGGATGACTCTGTCTATTCTGTTTGTAACATTGATAGTGGATTTCTGTGGCTGAAAGTGTCTGGAATGACTGCACATCAGAAGCAGTAGGACCATTGTGGCTGTGTCAGAGGCATATGGTGGCCATGTGGGAATATGCTCTCTCTGAACCAGAGAGCAGACTGTTTTGTCACCAGTATGTGGGTTTCCCCTTAAGGAAAGCTCAGTATCCAAATGCCTAAGTGGAATTTGCTGATGAGCTAGGAAATAAGTTATATGCTGGTGTTGTCATTCAGCCAGGGCCCAGATTAAAAAGAGTGGAGGGTCAAACCATTATTGTAGATCCACTATAACCATGAATGTGCTCATGTGAGCAGTTTTCTCCTTTCAGACAGCAAGGACATTCTTTTTGTTTAATTCCTCACCCTTCCCTTGATAGATCAGACCATTAATAATCTAGAATTTTATCTTTTTACTTCTTAGTAAGACACTTTCACCGTATCTTTTCCACAAGCTAAGTATTTTTTATTTTGTTTTTAAAGTGAGCTTCTGCATTTGTAGAAACAACTAATATTTTGTGCTGTGTCTTGTACGTGCAAAGTTTTGTTGTTGGCCCCCACACAGGGAAATAAAGGTCGGTTTACTTCTATACCCTCAGTACTTCTAGGCTGTAAATCCCAGCTTGTAGAGTGGCATTTCTGGGCCCTGGACCACTGTGATGTGTCTGCTGGTTTGGACTTTATTTAGCAGGAGCTTCACCTGCACTTATGCTCACCCTGTGCAGGAGCTCCTGGCAGTGAGGACTGGGCAAGGACCAGCCCAAACAAAAATTTGCTCTTAGACGCTGTGTTTGGAGACAAAAGCAGTTTGCTAGCACAGATGCAGACTGCTCCGTGCCTCTTGGTGTATGTGCTCAGGCATCCTCAGTTTAACTGGTATGGGCTTAGCTTTAGTGACCATTGTTTCTAGACTCTCAGCTCATTTGAATACCTTTGTATGGCTTTCAAGCAATATCCATTGTATGAAACCTATGGATGTAAATTAATAATCTTATTTCTCGTGCTTTTATATAGTAGGTGAACATGCACTTTGTACAATTTAATGTTTCTTGAGCACTACCAACACATTTTAGAAAATACAGCAGTGTTGAATTTCAAGAGAGGATTACAGAAAATTCCAGGTTGGAAGGGACCTCTGGAGAACATCTGTTTGAATCTCCAGCTAAGCACTGTCTAGCCAAGGAGTATTTCCAGCAAAGGAGATTCCACCACATTCTGAACTGCCTATTTTGGTGTTTAATTCTCCTCAGGATGCTTTTTTTTTTTTTTTTTTTTTTTAAATCCACGTGAAATTTTCCCTGGAACAACTTGTGCCTGTTGTCTCTTGTCCAGCAACTGTGCATCCTAGAGAAGAGAGTACCTTCAGCTTCTCTGTAACTTCCTCTAAGGTGTTGGATTACAGTGGCAAGGTAGAAGCCTGATTTCTGATAGAGGTGGATGCCTACCACCTCACAAAGGTTTCTTTGTGGTTGTGGGCACCCTCTGTTAGCTCTCTGTAGTGATCACATGAAATGTTCTGTGCTTTCCCTCTCATTGGAGCTGGAGCAGTAAGGAGAAAGCATTTATAATCTTGTCCTAATCTGGGAGCTCCTCCAACAGAGGCAGGAGTGATACCACCAGATTTTCCAAGGAAAAGAACTTCATGGTGGCCATTTATCACAATGGCCATTTATCACAGTCAGATCTTTGACTCAACAGCAAAAACTGTAAAAGTGCAAAACACGTAGAAAACTAAGGTTCTATCAGGTCTTCAAGGATTAAAAGAAAAGAGAAAAAAACCCCAAACACCAAAAGCCCCCTCACATAATTTTCCTCTTACAGGCTGAAACTACCTAAATTTGCAGCCAATGTGAGAATATTTTCCATGGAGAAAAAGGATAAAAGTCAGGATGAAGGAATATGAAACACCCAAACTATTTCTGAGTGCTCTAGTGTTTAGAATTTTTAGAGCCTTGAGGCAAAATATCCAACTAAGTATAAACTTCTAGCAACCATTGCTATGATACAGGCAAATTATTTCTCAAGTAATGCCTGCAGATATCCACATTGCATGTCAACAAGCGTTATTGTAAAGGAGAAGCCAAATCAACTCTAAGAACAGAACATGTGTTGTATCTAGTGGTCCTGAGTGTCAGGCTGCTTGTATGAAGGTACTACTTGCTGGTTTGTTTCATAAAATGAAAATATGGTTGACTTTTTATTCAACAGCTCTTTGCAACATGAATCTTGGCTATGGAGAGCACTTGGTGAAAGCTCCAGAAGAAGCATGATGACCACGCTGCAAGTACCCATGATATCCATTGCCACTGAATTTTATGTACAATCTGATAAGGTATTTCCATTGTTAGCCCTCAGGATACAGCCACTGTCTCACTGATGAAGTCTGCACACAGCAAACTGTCACATTTATTGACATGTAAATTTTTTAGGACTCCGATATGCTGAAGAGGTTAAGCCAAGGTGTACATTCTGGAGAAGAAAAGGGTAAAGACAGTCCTCAGTTTTTCACACAGCGCTCAGAAAATTGTGTTTTTCTTGCTCTAAGCTGAGTCTTCCTCTGCTGAAGAACCTCTGTAGCTGTGTTTGGAAAACTAGAGTAATAAAAATGTCACATAGATCACAAGAAGTAAAATCTAAGGCTCATTTTAATTTTTTTTTTAAACTTACTACATATTCACAGAATATTCATAAATGCAGTGAGTTACAACTTTGTAGAGTTTCACTGGTGAAAACAGAAAGTATCTTTGCATGAACCAAGTGCTTACAAGTGGATATCAGAATTTTTTGAAGACTAGATTTAAGCTGTAGCCACATTAACATGAGCAGAGCCTAGATTAGTGTAAGCGCTAATCAGCAGCTGGTAAAATATTTTCTGCTTTTACAGGTAGCTCCTGCAGTTGTTCTGGCCTTATTAAAAACAATGACAGAACTCCCTTTCGCATCAGCAGGGCCGGAATGCTACCCAAAGAATCTTTTTCAAACTAGTAAAACATTTTGAAGTTCAGGAAACTTTTAAAATATGACTAGTTATGTGGGGCAGCTTTTTGTAAACTCAGGGAGGTTTTATAGCAAGAAAAATGTCTGCAAGATTCATGTAACCGAAATGTGCAGCAGGAGTTCTCAGCATGCAGCAGTGACATTCATCATAGTCAGATACTCTCTTTGAATTCATATGGTCCCAACATATTAGCGAGAGCTTTAATCTCAAAAGACAAATCTGACCCACAATTGAATTCATGGGGAGCTGCATTCCTTGTGCATGAATACATGAAAACCTTGTAAGCTGAATTGCTAAGGTCTTTGCAGTGGCATGCGTGTGTCCTCCTTCCGCTGACGTGCCAGATCCCAAATTTTGTGTTTTGTTCATTCAGAATAAATTCATGTTTTGTTCCAGTGTGTGCGGGCTTGTCTACTAAGTAGTACCAGATATTTTTAGAGAGGAAAAGTGGCAAGAAGAGATAATAACTATTGTAAAGATCGCCATTGATGTTAATTTAATGGAAGAATAAATTTGAAGTTTTGAGAAACAGGCCTTGTTCTGCCTTGACGTCTGGCATGAGAAATCATCTCTGTTCTGTAAAGTGTTCTGCTGTTATTTGCTTCTTTGTAAACTTGAGGTCAGTTGGTAGAGACAATGATGTTCAAGAGTTTATACATCCCATTCTCAAAAGAAATACTTAGCTAATCTTCCATTTAATGTGCAGGCAGAAAGTAGACAAGTTTTCACCTATGAAATTCCTTTACATAAACAAACAACAGCAACTTTGCCAGTACTCAATTTCATAAATATTCTGCTAAAAAATATTAGAAATATTCTTTTTCTGGAACTTTATTATTCTGAGGGTAGCAAGCTTGTGCCTTAGAAGGAGCTGACAGTTTGCAAACTCAAGTGATCATGGCTGCCACTTTTTTCAGGAGCCAAAATACTTTCTTGTAATAATAAGTCACATCAACTCATAAGATTTTATTTGTGTTTCAAGCAGTTGTTTCTTGTGTGGTTTATTCTAGGTGTTTCAGAAGTCTGAATAGAGTCCTGTGTGACAAAGAGTTGATGTAGGTTAAACCGCATCTTTGGTAGTATAAGCTCATTAGCTCATATATTCAAGCTTTGATTTTGTTGGAAGAAGCTGGGTTCTTTTTTTTTTTTCCTCTGTGGTTCTTTCATGACTCTCTGGTTTGGGCCAATGCAAAAAGCATGATTTTTTTTCTTTTTTGGCATTTCTGCCCCAATTGCCTTTATTATCATGAAATTTCATGAGAAAAAAAATAGTTCTACTAATTTTGGACTTTTCCTATCCGTACTGCTTCTTCAGAAAATAATTTGGTGTCTTTTTCAAACTGTCTTGCTGGCAGAATAAGACATGCTGGTGCAGTGTCTCCTCTCCCGCTTTGCTCTCTGCTGTGCGTCAGTTAGTTTAGTAAAACCTTCATGTATGTGCTGTCTCAAGATACTTTTCCTTCTGCTGTCTATATAACTGGGAAATTTGGTTTGTTGGGTTTTTTTTGTTTACATCTTTGAAATAAGAAGAAAGAAAAAGGGTCTAAAAGCAAAAGTATGGTATCCATTACCCCTATATGTATAAACGCATCCACTAGTGATGGCACTGAAGCGTGTTTCTCAGGCTATTGCTCATTGCCACATGATTCAGAGAGGCTGCAGGAACTCTGATTTGGCCCCCCACGCTACTCTGGTCTATTAGACTCTAGACAATCTATCGTATATTTTTATCGATTATTATGCCTATATCTATGTTTACATAAATTCTGAGGAGACAGAAGTCTTATAAACAAACCAGTGAGAGCAATATACAGGAGATAATAACATATGTGTTCTGATCCTTCATTTATTCTCTCCTGGTTTGTGGTGAGCGCTATGACTTGTGTTGATGAAGACCAAAAGGGGTGCTCATGTTGCACAAGAAGGAAACCAGTTTCTTCTGGGTGACCACTGGGTAAGTACATGTCTCTTGAATTATTGTTCTGAATTATGTGGGCATGAATGTGTGGATTTGTCCCAGGCCCTGGGATCTAGTAGGACCTCTTGGGATGAAGAGATTTGTAAGTAGAACATTCACTGTTTCCCATCACATCAGCAGCCAGAGTTTGCAACCTGAGGAGCACAGCACTGTCCGGCTTCTCCAAGGTGGGAACAATAAGCTTTAAGCATCCTGACCGCAAGTGAATCATTCTGTATACATTGGAAACATCTTCTCCTCAGCTCAGCCTCACTATATCTGAGAAAAAAAATATTCTTTATTCTTCTTTAATGAGTCTCTGCAAAAAAAAGTCACTGGAATCCTAGATGTTTATTTTATCTTGTTGAAGATAAACAAGTAACACACACACAAATGTAAAGACTGTTTAAATGGGATGTAAGTTAAAAGCCAGCAGTACATCTGCATTACCTGAAAAACAGGGAAATTGAGATATGGTCATAAATGTTGTGACTTGGGCTCATCTTTCACATAAATAGTGCAGTTAGCAGCTATGTTCATTTTTTTTAGTTATTATTATTGCACATGTATTGTAATTTTAAGGTGCTGAATTATTCGGTTAATAACCAGCTAGCAAATATGAATATGAGAATTATGTAATGCAGAATCTTAGTTACTTTAAATGTAAAATCCAATAAAAAAATCTAGCACAGCTATTTTCAGATTCAGGACTGCTGTATTATTGTGTCCCTCCAGCAAAGTGTATACAAATCCAGACACTGGAAAACTCAAGGAAGCGTGTCACAAATTCAGATGCTGTGACATGTGCAAAAGATGTATATTTTTCTTCGTCATGATAATACTTAAACACTATCTCCAGAGTATTGCCACCAAATTTGTTTTAAGTTAGAATATCTATAGAAAGAAATAGAAATTCTGTTTACAGAGACAAAACCACTGGTATCTAGAAGATGAAACAAAACATTTTTTTCTTAAAAGTGCATAATAGAAGCTTCAATATCTTTTTAAAAGAATCAAAGAGCACATAGATCATAGGAAGATGGAAAGATACTTTTGTGTTGCAGTACGGAAAACCTAATGTTAAGTATGGTTGCCTATAGAGCTTGCAAAAGGCAAAGCTGAAGTAACAGACTCCTTTTCACAAACATTTCAAGAGTTTCTGAAAACTGCAATCTGTATAGATAGAATAGAGAAAAAAACCCAACCACAATGCTTCAAGACACATATCTCGACATGAAGTCTTGTGTTTTGGCCATCAGGTATTCCTGTCTAACCTTGTTCATCCCGACTGCAAGACCTACACTTTTGTGGACTCATGTTTTGGTCTTTCAGATGCAGATAGAACCAGAAGAAAAGGTCTAGAGGAATCTTTTCTAGTATTCAAGGTGGTTGCTGACTTTAGGGTGATTTGCCATGCTGCTTTACTGCATTTAGATTCTCAGCTGGGTTATATCCATATTACTAAAAGATTTTCTTAAATCAATTGAATTATTACTGACATGGATGTTGAGTGTGAATAGTGTGGTTATTGTTTTGCTACAGCACATGACAACATTTTTTCTTTGCTTCTGCATAAATTTTATTTCCAACTTAATTGTGGGTGTCTAATAAAAGGTCAATGATATCAAAAAGCCCTGAACTAAATGGTTTTTATTTCCGCCTGCAGGTCAAACTCACCAATAGCATTTAATACCTTCTGACACGTGTGCATGTAATTCTGGTCATCTGAAGACTGTCCTCTAGTGCCCTCATTTGCAGTATGCGTGCGGTAAAAGTTCGGTTTTAGCAAGTGTGGCAATACTTACTTCACCCCTGTGTAAATGAGTCATATTCTCCTCTTGCTCCAATACTTAAGCAATTTTGAAAAGTAAATTATGGAGCTTAGTAAAGTTTTAATCCTGTCATTAAACCACAATTCAGGGTACTTGGCCCCTGCTAGTATGGTGTGAAAGAACATGATGTCTCTAGCTTTATTAATTCCCTGTAGTTCCTCAGCTGCCTCTCAAAAACACGGCCTGTATTTCATAAGCCTTTCTAACATGTCATCTTTTTGGGGAGTTACAGTTACTAGTATATCTATCCTTTATTTTAATTATAAATGAATAAATTACTTCCAGGAACCCAAAATAAGTATTTTTCATTTTAGTGAATTTCAAACTGTCTGGGAAGATAAAGTTCTGTGACTCTTTAAAGATGAATCAGGGTACACAGTCTTCCTAGGATATGCTGTACTCCCATGGTTTATGATAACCCTGTGTTGAAGTTAAGTCTCTGGGCCAAACCCTTGCCTGTGTGCTAAATTCTGGAACTATTAGTTTGACAGAGAAGCCCTGGAAGTTTGAATGTCTAGGTGTGCAACTGTGGTAGCAATAACTGCTGTAGAAATCCTAATCATGGCTCAAGCACTGCATAAAACCAAAGCAAAAATGCAGTCATTGCCTTACAGCACTGAAAATGCAAAATATTTCAACAGAGGCAAAAGGCTGATTTGTAGCTAAATACTAGATGGAATTGCCCTTAGGAAAAGGTAACTATCTTATATTATGAGGTTGATATACAGTGATGTTGCTAGTCTGAACTACCTTACAACCATCTATTCCTAGCAGAAGAAGAAGCAACAAGGTGTTAGCTATCACCGTCTCTTCTTTTTGAGTCTAGATGCTGGTTGTCACTCTTTTGGTCAAATGTTTGTTCAGCTAGGAGTAATTACCTGTGATAACTTCAGCCTTTTTGTATCTTCTGCTGGCAAAAGTGTCCAGCTGAGGTGATGCTGGCATGCTAATTCAAGTACTTGTTTGAAATTTAAGCACACCTTGAAATAGAATGAACTGACAAACGCTGCCGTAGTTAGAAAAATCACTAGTATTTACTTGTCGGCCACCTAGGGAAATACAGCTCCATATCCATTCCTACTGGCATATGTTAACTTGTCTTTTTGTTTTAAATTGTTTTCATTAGATGAAATAGAGTATGTCAGGCCTTAAAGCTTCCAGATAATAGGACATGGCAGTTTGTCATTTAGGACAGAAATAACTACTGCTTCACCGTCAGAGTTCATTACTGTCAGCTAGAGTAGGTCCCAGCTTTGGTTACCATGTACATGTCTGATGACATGCTATGTCCTCTTTGTATTTGTGGAAGGTTGTATGTTATAAATACACTTAAGAGAAGCACTCTGCATGCAGTCCCTTCAGGGCTACTGCCCTGGGTGAAAAGACTTGAACACTTTGACATGAAGTTTATGACTGAGGGCTGAAATGTTCATAGTTGCTAGTTTAAACTCAAACTAAATTCTTTTTTAGCCTGTGTAGTTAGTGAGATGAATAAAGTCATTGCTTTTCCAGGTATTTAATAATTTAGAGAAGAGTTAGGGTAGGAAACTGTTGATGAACTTGTTCCATTTTCAAGTATTCTTCTGAATTTCACTAGATTTCAAGGTGATTTCAGATGTGGGAGATGACTTTGGCTGATCTATGCCAAGAGTTTTCCAGATGTTTGCTTGTGAATGCCATCAGCAAAACTGAAAATACCTAATAATCAACTGGAACTGCAGAAGGTAAGCATTAATTTATTGTTACCAAGCAATAAATGAATACAATGTACAAGTCTGATATGCTTTGACATTCAGGCCCAGAACAGCAGCCTACAAATATGTCAACATTACATAGTAAGGAAAAAACACACTTGTTGAGAACTGATGAGAAACTTTCTCATTAGTGAATTTTATTGAAAGATAACTACTAACAGCCCCATGCTCTGCATGAACTGTCAGAAGTTCCCACAGCTCTGGGAACTTGAAAAGTAATGATAATAACAATAATGTAGCATTAGCAAGTTTCACTTACTTTTCAGTGTTGGAATGAGGAGATTAGCAGAGTAGCTTCCCTGCAGTCTGTTGACATGGAAAACTAAAGTTAAGTAAGGAAAATTACGAGTGTTTCAAACCTAGTAAGCAAAGGAGGATAATGAAATTCAGGAGCAAGCCAAATGCGATATTAACTCCTACAGACAAAGACAAATCACTTATACTTGGGAACAAAAGAGGCTACCCACAATAGTTCTTGTCTGAAATCCACAAAAGGCTCTGCAGAGGTCCCCAAATGGATTTCGGACTGTGGAGTCAGACATTTCAGTAACTGCAGAAATTGTCCTCTGGGTAAACAGGTACCTCCCTCACAGCTAAAATCTTGCTGGAATTCTATTTGGGAGGTGCCTACGTTTTTCCATCAAAGACCAGGCCTCTAAGTCTTGTGGCATTGTAATACACAGCAAGGAGCCTGGATCCAGAGCAGTGCATGGAAATTCCTGCTGATTTCTCTCTGCAAGAGGTGCAGAGGAGAGACCTCTGCCTGCCTTTTCATAATGACCTTGTGGGTTCTCAGAGCCAAGACCAACCACATAAGCTGAAAGAGCAGCCTTCCTCTGTGCAGCGGGGATTGCAGGGACCTGCCCAGATCACCAGGTTAGGGATGAGGCTTTGCAAGGCGACTTCCCCATTAACACCGAGACACGGTATAACCACAAATAAAAGAAAGGTGTAGTAAAAGGAGAAAAATGAGTGAACTGACTCAGCTTCCTTTTGAGGGAATATTGGGCCTTACAGCCCTTCTTGCAATAGTTATTTTTGTGTTTCTTAGTCACCTTATTTTTTATATAATGCTGATTGCATGTAAAATGCATGAGCTGAGATGCTGGCAGTGAGTTGGGCCCCAGTGTTCTCTCTCTGACAAGGCTGCTTCTGGCTTTCTATCGAGCTTTAGAGTTTCCTGAGATTACACGTGGCTGAATTAACCCTTATTAATATTTCTTGGTTTGTCTGTCCCCAAACTGAGATGAAAAGAAGTCATGAAAATGCTTAGAAAACTTGTGGTAGAGTTTTATTTATTGCTAAAACGGGTAAAGCATTTTTTTGGTCAGCAAACTTTCACAGCAGTTACCATTACTCTTAAGAATTCCACCTATTTGGCTGGACAAGATGATGAACGGATGTAATATCTACCAGTGTGGTGAAAGGTCTAAAAAAATTAAAAGCTATTTTTAATCCAAACCATTTCATATATGTATTTATATATATTGCATGGTACACATGGAATAGTTTTGCTTTTGCTTACCAATTGTGTTTTGCTGCATTTGTAACATCATTTAGATCTTGATGAGTTTACAAAGCTTCTAGGGCTTTGATGATAGCTTTTCAAAAGGGGATGTGCTGCAATAAAGTCTTCCTGAAACTTGCTGATCACCCTAGTTAAGGCATCCCCTTCTAAACAACCATTCTTGTTTTGTCCAAAGCGATTCCTTCTTCTGTTACACCTATCTACACCATGCAGAAGCCAAGTTATTTCCTAGTTACACTTTCCCAGTTAAACCAGCCTTTGCACTCTCTATGCTGTGTTCCTCCTGATGTCTTTCAAGCATTTCCTACTTTGTAGCTGCAGGCGGCTTTTGTCAGACACCCCTTAGAGGAACCTAATTCTTTTTAGTCATTGAACATTGGCCTTTGGAAAGACTTGACTCTTTCCATTGACTGTGCAATGCAGCCACTGGCTCTCTTAAATTATCCCGACTCCAGACACTGAAATTTTAGGCACTGTAGTGTCCAAATTGGAGGCATGTAACCTTCCAAGAGTCTCCTTGTCTTTAGTATCTATAAGATGACAATTATTTATATGTGTAGTTTTAAGGGCTGTTAAAATATTAATGTTTATAATGTTAAAGTTAATGTGTAAATGTTTATAAAGTGCTTGCAGATACGTAAGAATAGATATGGAGGGCTCTGCTATACAGTGTGAGAACTTTACAGCCAACTATTCAGCACTGAAATAGGCACTTAATATACTGCATAATAAAGGTCATGGAAAGGAGTCTCTGTAATGGAGAGAGCCATTAATTCAAATTGTATTTACCACCCCGAATAAAAGTTGCACAATTTTTACTATTTATTTCAGACACTTAGTGAAGGAGGAAGAATCTGGAGTGTTTACTACTAGAGTGAAACACTCTGACAAGACATTTGCTTTCAGAAGCTAAGTTAGTGTACTTTTTCATGGTTTATGCTTGGCTGAAGAAAGTAAGTGAAGCCATTTAGTCCTGAGTAATGCACATATATCTGTGTGTTTCTGGTGTCATTTTTTGCTTTGTAACTATGCAGAAGTTTTAGTTATGTGGAAAGCTCTGAGAAAAAACAGCTGTCTTGGCACACATAATGGCTTATCTTAAAGTGGGTGAATCAAAGTAAAACTTGCAATGTTTGACATACAGATGTACTAAGCTTGCTGTTATCCAGAGGGCAAAAAGATATTTATAGATCGACTGGTGTTAAAGAAAATATTAACTGTTTACAAACTAAGGATATGCTCTGGGAGAAAACCCACTTTTTGGTAGCTTATTTCTAAAGCATAATTTTATCCTTTGTTTAATGAAAAGGCATAAGTTTACTTTCCCCTCTTTTGTTATTTTCAGTAGAAAGACAAAATATGCACTTACCCAGAATACTGGTGTTTATGTGAGTGTGAAATCCCCACACACTGACTCTTCAAATGCAATATTTATTTGCTATCCTATATTTCATTAATGGAAAGATGTATCAATTTAGTTTCCTGCTAATTATGGGGAAACCAATAGCAACTTAAATGTCATTGTACAGGAATTCCTGAGAGATGATAACTTTTGAATAATTTTGTAATAATTAAAATTTAAATAAAATTTTATATGCTTTTTAGGCCTTTACTGGAAGAGTAAAAACTTGCAGAACATCTTTGAGTCACAATTCCTTGTTTAACTAGATGCAAAGTCAAAAAATCCTCTGAAGTAGCTGTATTGTATACATCTTATATTTGATATATAGGAAAAAATTCTTCACAGAAAGGGTCATTGGGCACTGGCACAGGCTGCCCAGGGAGGTGGTTGAGTCACCTCCCCTGGAGGTGTTTAAGGCACGGGTGGACGAGGTGCTAAGGGGCATGGTTTAGTGTTTGATAGGAATGGTTGGACTCGATGATCTGGTGGGTCTCTTCCAACCTGGTTATTCTATGATTCTATTATTCTATTCTATGATTCTATATTTTGTCAGTAGCATAATCACAGAGAGATAGGATTAAATAAGCTAAACTGAAAGGGGTGTGTTTTAGAGCATATTCACGTAACAGCCTTTTAGTTTCTGGTGGCCTGTGAAAAAGGAACAACTCTGGAGATGTGGATTGAGTCTTAGAACAAGAGGAAATCAGCCTGGAGGGTTTCAGCTCCTGTGCTTTCTTAGAATAGACACCTGGAGTATCATAGTCACTCAAAGAGTTGTATTCCAGTAAAACATCTCTGCGAGGAGGTGACTGGGGTTTGTTTTAGTTTATTTTTTATTTTATTTTTTTGTTTGTTTTCTGGACATACATTGAACTTTTAGATAGTAAAACACCTAAAGTTATGGAGAACTGTTACGGATTTCATGATTCTTGCTGGACAGTTCTGAAGTGAAAAGGCAACCACCCCAGTTTGTCCAAGATACCCAGGAGGCACAGGGACATTCTCATCCAACTGCTGTATTTCTGCACTTCAGCAGAAACCGCATGATGGCAGAAGAGAACACACAGTTGAACACACAACCTGACAGCCTGGCTCAAGACAAAACAGGGAGTTGATTTCTGTTATTTTTGTAAAGTACTTTCTGTGTTTCCCTATTAAAATATATAAACATCTGGCAGTATTTAAATATAGACCTAGAGTATATATACATATGTACAATATGTATATGTGTATATATAGTATGCATATATAAATATCTATTTCTGATAAATATGAGGAAAACAAATGTGGCTTTAGTTTTGGATTGGCCTTACAGTTCCTAGGAATCAGAGAATAACAGAGATATAAAAATACATTATTCCAATGCCCCTCTCACTTTAATTAATAGAAGTTTGTGATTGTTTCATCTTTGCTCTTACACAGGTAAAACACTGTTATTAAGTGAGAGTAGGATCAGACTCTGAACAGGAGAAAAATATATAATTTTTAGGACTTCCATGATCAGTGAACCTCTCATTTTACTAACTTTGAGCATGCTGTGCTGAGTTGCTGGAAGAAGCAACAAGTTACAGTCACATTACATTAAGTAAGAGAAAAAAAGTAAACTTCGTTGCTAGCAGTCTACATGGTTATACCGAATACATTGCACGCACCAGTGTTTAATATCTCCCAGGCTCCCTAATTCAAAGTGATCTCAGACATGCAATGTATTTTTATAGGCAGCCTTGTAAAAATAATTCTTCTTGATTGTATGTCTGGAAATTGTTGACTACATAGTGGGCGCTACATCAGCTACTAGTTATTACTGGTGGGAGAGAAAAAGAATTGGGAGCAACATTAGCAAGTGAATTACGTGTGGAAAGTTAACATAAACTGTGAATTAAGAAAAGGCTAAGAACCACTTCCCCAGAAATCCTGCACTCAGCTCTGCCATCTGACTCACTGTACAGCCCCAAATAAATCTAACCTTTCTGTTTCTCATTGTTATAAGGATTAATTAGTGAGTGGTTGCACAAAACTTTGGACAAAACAAAACATGCTGAGCATTATTATGATGAGTTTGAAGCTCCTTGCTTTGACATGGCTGCGCAAGTAGATGGCCTTTTAATTGCAAATGACATATAAGTGATACTTTCACAGGGGTTGACTTCTGATTGCAATTGTATGTCTAAACCAAGAAAAAAATTGTGATTAAATTTTTAAATTAAATTCTAATTAAAATTGAAATGCACAGGTTGCAACAACTAGTCATCTGTTGCTTTGTGGAGCACGCTGCTATTTCAGAGTGTATTGTTGCAGGGTAGTTGCAACAGAAATGGCAAGAACACATGTATTTTAGATAGTGTGGTAAATACACTTCAGGGTAGGTGATAGTAGCTTGTGGTGGTCGGGGCAATCCACGCCATGTAGAAGTTGTGGGCCAAAAGACCATCTTTATTGATTTTACAAGACTTTTTATACCCCTTCCCGAGCTGCGCGTCCATGCATGATTGGTTTAGCTAAAGACTGACAGTTCATAATTGGACGACTCCTTCTCAGTTGTAACTTCATAATTGGGTGATTCCACCTGCGGCCTGGCAGCTTCCTAATCTTGTTTACTCGGCTCTTCTTGGCGCCTTCTAGCTTCTCCAAGGATACACGGGCATCTATTCAAGGCCAATGTTTAAGTTCACACACTCAAACTCCTTGGACCAGCTGAGGTTTCCCACAGTAGCTGGATCACGACAAATGCTTAATGATGCAAAAGAAGGAGGAAGAACATCACGTGAACAGCAGCAGCCTGATAGTGAGCTGTGTTTTCAGCAGTGCTTTTTGAAAGAAACACCAGCATCATGTGGGATGCAGTAAGGTGTCTGAGCCCCCAGCCTGGGGTACCCATGGAGACACAGTGTTGTGCCCCAGCCCTATGCCTCTCCTTGTCCCTGCTTTGCCATGGGCAGAATACCAGGACTCATGGCCTGGCTTCAGTAATATCCAGACAGGGGAACTGGGATTCCAGGAGGGAGCCCCCAAACACCTCTGCCTTGAACCTTGATGTATCCTGCAGTACTTGAACAATTCACCAAGGAGTTTCCTTTTATCTTTTTTCTCAGCTCCACTGTTCATAAGAAGCAGAGACAAAACACTAGTTGAGCCAGCTTTGCCAGAGGCCAGTAGCCTCATGCAAGAGATGCATTTCTTTCTCTCCCTCTCTGCACCAAACCTTTTCACATGTTCATACAGTCATCTGTGTTGTGGTTTGAGTTAAATTAGAGTCAGTTTTATGACTCTAACTCAGTCTTAGCTAAGTAGCTTCGTTTACTGAAAGCTCACTGAATGTTTTTCAGACAGTTTCTCTCTAGAAGTGATAACATAGAATCATAGAATAACCAGGTTGGAAGAGACCCACTGGATCATCGAGTCCAACCATTCCTATCAAACACTAAACCATGCCCCTTAGCACCTCGTCCACCCGTGCCTTAAACACCTCCAGGGAAGGTGACTCAACCACCTCCCTGGGCAGCCTGTGCCAGTGCCCAATGACCCTTTCTGTGAAGAATTTTTTCCTAATGTCCAGCCTAAACCTCCCCTGGCGGAGCTTGAGGCCATTCCCTCTTGTCCTGTCCCCTGTCACTTGGGAGAAGAGGCCAGCACCCTCCTCTCTACAACCTCCTTTCAGGTAGTTGTAGAGAGCAATGAGGTCTCCCCTCAGCCTCCTCTTCTCCAGGCTAAACACCCCCAGCTCTCTCAGCTGCTCCTCATAAGACCTGCTCTCCAGCCCCTTCAGCAGCTTTGTTGCTCTTCTCTGGACTCGCTCCAGAGCCTCAACATCCTTCTTGTGGTGAGGGGCCCAGAACTGAACACAGGATTCGAGGAGCGGTCTCACCAGTGCCGAGTACAGAGGGAGAATAACCTCCCATGTGACAGTGGTATTCAGAAAGGCCAATGTTTATACTTCTTCCTCGAGTAACCAAGGCCATCCTTGAGCTGGAGAAAAAGGACTGCACCTGTGAGGAGGGGTGGACAGGACAGGTGGCCCCAAACTGACCAACAGAATATTTCCTCATTGCTGATGCTGTGGTTTTGGTTTCCATTGTGGTCCTTAAGGAAGACAACTGCACTGGAAGAAAACACACAATTTCCAGAAATGCCTGAGATCAATGACCATGCAGTCTGTGTCTAAATTAGTCTCTTGCACACTCACTGGAGCTCCTGACTACACTACTGGTATAAACACTGTTTCTTCATTCAAAAAAATCCATAATAAATTTTCCAGCTTTAATTTACCGTTGGAGAATGAAATGATTACTTACACTCTGGCTTCATTAAAGCTTAATTTTGTGGTTCCAGCTGCCTGCACACCGCGACCTCATCCGTGGCTAAGTAGAATTTGCCTCAGTAGAATCAGGAACAAGAGTTATTTTGTAGTCTGGTTGTCTAACACTAGCGACTCTGATTCCCAGGACAAATGTAATCACCTGAAGGTGTTAAAATCACATCTTTTAGTTGCATGGTATATGTTCTTTCAAATAGTAGCTACCTATGGCACCAGTGGCAAACTCGACAGAGCTGCTCCTTTCAGCACATGGACTATTATTTTTCTGGAAGTCAGTCGGCGGGATTGATTTGCTATAATTTTATGCAGTGAGAGATATTACTGTTTCACGCTCCAGCATTACCTGGGCATTTGACGGTCTTAGTGACAAAAATATTGGTGTTTGTAAAACTGTAGTGTATAGTCATAACAGGTATATGAGAAAATACAGAAGGGAAAATTGGATGCTGGAAGGCTACTTTAATTCACGGAGCAAACTTACGGAAACAGATTTCATTTGGTATGCACAATTATATGTATATACAATTAGATTTTAACTGTAAACCTTTTCAAAAAACATTATTAATTTCAGAGTTAATCAGTTGCACAGAACTAGGACAGACCTCATGCACACTCCAGCTAAGAAGACTTAATCAAATGCCAAGGTGGCTAGAAATCTTTAAGTCATTTAAGACATTTTTTGCTGCTAATTTAGGACATGGTAGTTGCTTTCTTTCTCATGGCTCAAGATTAAAGAAAGCATTCACTATCGTTATCCAAAACATTATTTGACAGCTTCTGTAAAGATCCCCTGTCAGAGCCTCTCAGTGACTAGAGAAGATATTCTAGAGCACAAACCAATAAGTGGGAGAAAGATAAAAAAGACAAAAAGTGGCAAACACGAAGTTAAAAGCAGGCTCAGTCCTGACATCTACAAGACTGTTTGTCTCTGTGAATGATCTTATCGTAATTACACCTGAGTACAATTTATCTGCCTGTTAAAAGCAAGCATTTCTTTTGACAACTTTAGTATCTAAATAGATATTCAGAGTAAGTTGTATATTCTATCTTTCCAAAGAATTATTGAATTTATTTAGCCGTTTCTCAATATTGCAATTAATTTATTTTTTTCTACTTGTAAAACAAAACAGTCTCTACATTTAACTTGATGTTATAGCCCTTCTAAATTTCAGCTAATGCTACTATTTTTTTTTCTAATAAACTCAAATTTGTCTTGGACGAACCTATTTTTTATTCAGAATTGGTATGTTTCATATAAATGTTCTGTGAAAATTATTTTCCATCTACAAAGATCTTGAAGAACAGCTAATAGTCATACTCTCGCTGGTGGAGTGCAGCAGTGATGGGAAAGCCATATGTTTGGTGTTGGTTTTGGTACATACTTCTGGATATGTGCTCAGCTCGGGAGATGGAAGTGTCTGGCCTTCTTGCTTCAGTTGGACTAGATCTTTGAAAATAAAGGTGAGCATTATCATAACAGCGTGCGTTATCATACTACTTTGCAACTTTTAAACATAATCAAATTCAGCTTTCTATGCAATCAGCATGGAAATCCAAAGGGGAAAATAAGAATGTAAGACCCAAAGAACAGATGATTCTTGAAGCTGATTCTTCTTCCTTTCCCATACCTGCAAAGGCAGAGTGGAGACTCCCAGAGTTATCATCACCCTTCTAGAAAGCACATTGAGAGCCTCTTCAGAGTGATGTGCCTGCTAGTGATTGTTTTACACCCATCAAAATGCCCGTGCTGATGCATAAATCTGGTTTGGCTTTTACTGATTCTTTTGCTGATTGTAGGTCAAAAGTTCCCCTTGGTTGCAGTTAAGAATTAAGTAATCTGTCTGATGAGGTCAGTGGATCTGCTCCCAATTCACAGTTCATAAGGGAGATCAGAGTTTGGACCTCTAATGTTTAGAAGATTTAGCCTTTCTTATTTGAAAAGTGCTCAGGGCAGACCAGTAATGGTAAACCAGTGGTTTTTGCAGAAGTGTCATGAGAAGAATGACTGATGGAAATGAAGATGTTCACTGCTAGGCTGTAAGTTTGGGGAATTTTCTAGTGTTGCTTTGTGTTACCATTTGCTTGAATAAGCAGTTGCGTGTGATGGATTTTGACAGAATCAGGGAGAATATTCTGAAAGGCAAAAGTTATTTGCATTTCACAGCTGACTGACTTAATAGTCTCTCTCTCTATGCTGAATGTGGCGGTTCTGTCTCTGGTGCTTCTCATCTAGTTGGGAACCAAAACAGCAGCGTGACTTTCCAGCCCAAGTGATTTGGGCAGGGAGCTCTTTACAGAGCTTTTTGTGGGAAATCCACGCTGCCTCAGCAAGCCTATTTGGCAGAAGAGAACTCCATGCTGTACTCTATTCTTTCTCCTGCTTCACCATGCTGTGAAGGGGAGGTCTCAGGAATGTCACTATTGAAGACAACAGGGATATAATTTTGATAAAGAAAATGAGGTGATATTTTTAGTGTCATTTTTCATAGAATCATAGGATCATAGGATCATAGGATCATAGAATGGTTTGAGTTGGAAAGGACCTTAAAGATCATCTAGTTCTAGTTCCCCTGCCATAAGCAGGGACACCTTCCACTGTATCAGGTTACTGAAAGCTTCATCCATCTTGGCCTTGAACACCTCCAGGGACTGAGCATCCACGACTTCTCTGGGCAACCTGTGCCTGTGCCTCACTCTCAAAGTAAAAAATTTCTTCCTAATATCTAACCTAAATCTCCCCACTTTCAGCTTAAAACCCTTCCCCCTCATCCTGTCACTGCACTCCCTCATAAAGAGTCCCTCCCCATCTTTCCTTTAAGTACTGGAAGGCTGTTATAAGGCCTCCCTGGAGCTTTCTTTTCTCTAGGCTAAATCAGTCCAACTATCTCAGCCTGTCCTTGTATGGGACAGCCCTTGGATCATCTTCGTGGCCCTCCTCTAGATTCGCTGTAACAGATCCATGTCCTTCCTGTGCTGAGGACTCTAGAACTGAATGCAGTACTCCATGTGAAGTCTCACGAGAACAGAGTAGAGCGGGAGAATCACCTCCCTTGACTTACTGGTCATTCTTCCTCTGATGCAGCCCAGGTTGGCTTTCTGGGCTGCAAGCACAAATTGCCATCAAGTTGAGTTTCTCATCCACCAGCACCCCCAAGTCCTTCTCTTTAGGGCTGCTCTCCATCCATTCTACACCCAGCCTGTATTTATGTGTGGGATTGCCCCAACACAGGTGTAGGACCTTGCACTTGGCCTTGTTCAAATTCATGAGTTTTGCACAGGCCCATTTCTCAAGCCTGTCAAGGTCTTTCTGGATGGCATTCCTTCCCTCCAGCATGTTGACCATGCACCACAGCTTGGAGTCTTTGGCAAACTTGCTGACGGTGCTGTCAGTCCCACTGCTTATGTCTGCAACAAAGATGTTAAACAACACCAGTCCCAATACTGTTCCTTCAGGACCCGTGGATGCATCTCATCAGGTCCCATGGATTTATGCAACTTCAGGTTCCTCAGATGGTCCCAGATCTTATCCTCTCATAGACTGGCTGGTTCCCAATCTCTGCCTTTGCCTCCTGTGACTTGCATGATGAGGATTGAGCCCCTGTCAGTGAAGACTGAGGCAAAAATGTCGTTGAGTACCTCAGGCTTATCCGTATCCTGGGAAACCAGGTCTCCTATTTCCTTCCAGAGAAGGCCTACATTCTTCCTAGTCTTCCATTTATCATTGATGTACCTATAGAAAATTTTCGAGTTGTCCTTTACATCCTTGGCCAGATTTAACTCTATCACAGCTTTAGCTTCCCTAACTTGATCCCTGGCTGTTCAGATAATTTCTCTGTGTTCCTCCCAGGTTACCTGCCCTTTCTTCCACCCTCTGTAAACTTCCTTGTTGTGTTTAAGTTTGTCCAGGAGTTTCTCGCTCATCCACGCAGACCTCTCAGTGTTTTTACCTAATGTCTTCTTTGTTGGGATGCATCACTCCTGAGCTTGGAGGAGGTGATCCTTGTATATTAACCAGCTTACTTGGACTCCCTCTCCCCTCCAGGGCTTTATCCTGTGGTACCATACCAAGCAGATACCTGAAGAGGCCAAAGTCTGCTCTCCAGCAGTCCAGGGTAGTGAGCTTACTGCCCTAAGGATCTTGAACTCCACTATTTCATGGTCACTGCAGCCAAAGCTTCCCTTGAGCTTTTTTAAGCTATAATATGCCAGTGCTTTCTTATAAAGCATAATCCATACTCAAGTTACATAAACCTGAGTGTCTGGCACTGCTGATTCCCAAGAAGAAAATTGTCATTACCACTGTTAAACTCTTCCCACTAGTTTCTTGGTGAAGTAGGCATCTTGTCCTGGCATATGCTGGTTATATACTGCCATAAATGTTGGATGCCTAAGGTTACTTTCTTATGCCCCTGCAGAGAATTAATTTAAAGGACTCTACTGAATAGAACATTACGCCTTTACAAGACGAGTTTAATCAACACAGAAAGGGTAAAAAAAAAAAAAAAAAGAGAGTCTTCTTCTAATCATTCCATATGAAGTTTTTAGACATTTCAAATTGAAAATTAATCCTCTAAAAGCAACCACCGTGAACCCACCTAACATCACAGTGTGACTTCTTACTTTTATCACCTCAGGCATACAATAATACGTACCTGACACAATTACTCACAGAGCAGAATCAAATCTGGGTGGCCTGGAACAGTATTGATATAGTAAGAGAGAACCACACTTACACAACCCCTAATATTCAATTAAAGCTACTTAATTTTATTGCCTATTTTAAATACATGTATGTATCTCGCTAAGAAAGAAAATGAGCTGACATTCCTTCCATGTATCCATTACTGTGTGCTATGAATTGTATTTATTCATAGCAACCTGAGATCACTTTGTTTGCATATGATTTAAATGAAAAGAAATGCCTAAATGTAGCCTTTGGAGTCAGTCCAGACTGACACTTTCTGTGTGGTATCATTTTCAGGTCCAGATTTATGTGATGTATGATTACTGCCAGAAAGCAGAAGGAAGTTTGGCCACAAGTTTTCAAAGGCAGTCACTAATGTGCGATTTTTCAGGGCCTGAGCAATCTCATGTTGATTTAAAGGGGCCTGCTTTTTCAGAACCTGTGTTTGGTTGTCTTCAGTGATGTGAAGGTGCCCAGCTCTTCACTTTTGAAATTCTGAATACTCCTCGATATTTTTCAGACTGCCTAACATGGCAGAATTGGGACCTTGTTTTCAAACTTTAAGTTGCTTTGAAGGTGAAACTTTGGCTTTTAAGCCACACAGTGATTTTGAAAACTTTCAGTCCCTGCTTTTCTGCAACGAGGTGGATTGATGGAGGCATGTCACTACAGCTCAAAATGTATCTCCCTGCAGAGGAAGGTGTGTGTCTGAGCCTCAACTGGACAGCAGTGGCTTGCGCTGAAGGCTGCTTCTCAAATCACAGCTGTAGTCATTGTTTTCAATGACTGGGGCTGGTGAGGTCCTCCATATGGCATTTGCCAGTTGCACCATTTCCTTGTGCTCCACTGGCTGTTGGGATGTTGCAGCACTGCAGCACTTAGGTGATGCTGTGACCTTTTAATGACACTCTGCACTGTATATAGAGTTGTATTCATCTTTCTCATTCCTTCCAGCCTGTCAAAACCCCACGGGAGAAAGCTGGAAGAAACAAAGTTTTTGAGACTTGAGTCTAATGCGCTTGTTTTCTCCTTCTGAAAAGTAAATATTTGTGTCCCTAAAGCAGCTGTGAAATGATCTAGCCATAAGATCTTGTGAACAGAACCTGGATGTAGAAAAACAACCAGCAAGATCTTGTTTGCTCTACTGTGGCAACACTACAACTGGAATTATGATAAAACATCTGTCTGAGAGGACACCATCAAGTCTGAAATGTAGCTGTAGAGTATGTAGTTGTAGCTGTTGTGCTGGTGGTAAGAAAATGCTTTCCAAGGGACACAGTGACCAGAGGGGTGCCAGGGAACTGTCACTCTTTCTCCTGTTAACGGTTCATTCCTGCTGCCAGCTTTGTGCTCCTCTGTTTGCCCAAATTCAGCTCTCTGTAGTTTGTGGAATCTAGCCTTTTGTCAGCTTTGACTTTGCTCTTGAAAGTCTCATACTGGTTTTTCACCTCCGGCTACCTTTTCTATGCTATTTATAACACATCAGCTGGGGAACAGTAGTGTACATATCTGTTGTATTTATATTTTGAAGAGTGATTTTGGTTCTTCTTTACATTCATGTTAATACAACAAGCTGACTGGCATCATCTGGTCTTCTCTAGTCAGGCTCCCTTTGCACTGCATTCATCATCTTGCCTTCTCCAGGTTTGTTTCCTTTTTTTTCTCCTGCCATCACTGATTCACTCTGTCTTCCAGCTTTCCATTCAGCTGTCTCCTTTGTTTGGACAAATGTAACTCAGGGTATGTTCTTTCTTCCTTAAAAGGGTCATTTGTTCCTAGGAAATAAGCATACAGATTGGTTGGAAAGTAGACCCCAAGTTGCAGTACAGTCATCTGATTTCTTTTGATCTCCGGTACGCAGGATGTCTTTCTTGTAGATGCTGTGTGGTATCTTGTTTGAACACCTCACAGAATGTGCACTTCACTCATCCCCAGTTCATTTCCAAACAAGCTGTTCTGCTTTGTTTCATGTGTCTGCATCTCTTGTTCTTTCAGCTGCCCTTTCAGATACAGCCTTTCTGTTACACTAGATTTTATCTTTTGACTATTCCAGCTTCTCAGACATAAACTCCTGTAGTCTGGGCCCAGATTGTGAATACTACGTAGCGCGGGAAATACTCAAAGGAGCAGATGATCTGCAAAGGGAATGAAGGAATTAACCTGTAGCTCAGTTATTGTTTTTTACCTTGATTTTTGTTTAGCAATAAAAGAGGAAGAATAGCACTGTACATGCATACAGTGTTAAGAACTATATGTCATTGTTATCTCAAGTGTTATTGTGCCATTATAAAAGAGTATATGCTTCCACTGTGACGTGAGAGAGTATAATAGACTCCATATTCAGTTCTTATTTTATGCAGCCTGTGAATAGTGCGTAACACCTCCCTCCACTGATAAATGCGTTCTGTGAACACTTAGGTGCTCAACCAGCAGATTCCCTTGTAACATGCACAGCCAGTATCCTGTTTGTATGGAAATAAAACTCAGTGGTGTCTTTGCCTATGTTTAGAAAGTCACAAAAGAACATTTCACTTCCGTGACTGACTTCACTTCTACAACTGACACTCCTTGATATTTAAAGAAAATATTTTTTCTTTATTTGGTTTATAACTTAGGAAACTTTCAATTGTGGTTCTTGCGCTGACCCAAAGAATCTGATACCAACAACTACAGCCACTGAAATGAAAGTTACTTACGGGGTGCCTGCTCTGATCTCCTCTGGGGACTTCAAAATACCCTAAAAATCTGACCCCCAAGATTTGTCATTTCAGATGCTCATAAATGGTACTGATGATCCTTAGAGATTCCATTACTGTCCATTTGGTAATCTTTAAACATTTCTTAGAAATTACAATAGCGAATACCTGAAGCTCTGTGGTTTTTACCCAACTTTAGACTCCTCTATTATGTATTTCTGTAGAAATTAATTATTGCACCATAAATGTAATCCCTATATTCCTCACAGATATTGCAGCACTGGACATAAATAATACTGTATATATACAACCAAGGTATCTGTCTAAGCCAAATCTAGGCTAAATTTTTGGCAACTTTCTGGTTGGACATAATGCTGAATCTATTGCTTCAGGCTAAAAAAGACGTGAACAGTATAAAATCCACTATGACTATCAAAGGATGGGATTTTCTTTAAATATGTTATAGTACAACGCTTTCTTCTTTCTGAAATTTCAAAATAGCGTGTTAAATTTCTGCTTTGGCTCTTTAATCTACTATTCTTTAAAATGTTAAAAGAGACGCTCAGATCTAGGCTATAGACAGAAAGAACTACAGGTATGTCTACATCAGCAAGCGAGGATGGTAAAACACATTGCTCAGAGAGGTGGTAGGTGTCCCATCCCTGGAAACATTCAAGGTCAGGTCAAACGGGGCTCTGATCTAGTGGAAGATGTCCCTGCTCATTTGGGGGAGGGGGGGGCGGAGGGGGAACACTGGATGAGATTTAAAGGTCCCTTCCAATCCAAACTATTCTATGATTCTGTGATTCTATTTGTAGAACATGTGGTGTTAATGTCTATACCTTGCACACTTCAGTGGCTTTTCATTTGGCTTGGCTGTAGACAGGACCCTGGACTGGACTGCCCCTGCGTTTGGAGCCCATGAGGAATTTACTTGGAGTTACCTCCTGGTATGATCCAAAGAAAACTCTTTATGCTTTCTGAGAGTGAATCAAATCACAGGGAATGGGAACAAAACACCCTCCTGATCTAGGCTAAAACGCTGATGTAAACATGATCTTAGACTAATTCAAAGAAATTCACTGAGCCTTGTAAAAAAAATAATCATAGATTATTCTTAATGTGGTTTGGCCTGTTTTCTCTTATAACACAGCGTCTTGCTATTTAGTAACTTGACCAGACTCTCTTAACATTGTGAATTTAAACTACTGTTTTGTAGAATATGTAAAATTTGCATGATTTTTCTTTTTATCCCCTACCTCAGACTGAGTTTTTAATGTTTTCTTTCCTTGTACAGGAGGAATGCTGTCTGAAGGGTTTCCCTTCACCTATGAAAAATATTAATGAGTCTTCTTCAAAGTTTGTGGAATCTGTACAGTCCTGGCAGCAATAATAATTTTCCAAGCACAGGAGAATATAAACTTGCACACTTATTATATCTGTAGTAATACGTTATTGGGCCTGGGCTGTAGTGTCTACTGCTGACTGATACCATTCCCTGGGCTTTCCTGTGCCCTGGACTGTGCCTGTATCTTGCCTGTGAGAGCCAAAACCATGTTGGGAATTTAGTGGCTACTTCTTAGTCTTGTTAGCTGCATCTCTACTTGTAAACTAACCAGGTGCAGGGGATACGACTCCAACGCTACAGTTCTCCCAGCCATTAAGTGGTGAAGGTTGGCCTGGCATGACTGCTGATTTGTCCCAGTGGTTTTCTGCTGTGAGATACCCCAGCACTGTGCAGGATGCGGTACAGACAGGAGCATCTCACCGCTAAGGGGGCTGGATGCTGGTAGCAGCAGGGGACAGCCGTGCAGGTCACATAGAGCTTCACAGGCAACAGTGGTCTGTATTATTTACCACTGCAGAGGTGCTGTTTAGTTTATTAATATAGATGTAATCTCAGTGGCCTCTCCTGTCTCATACTTACTGGGAGACAGCTGTGGCATAGCAAGCCACTCACACAAATGGAGATTCTTCAAAAAGAACAAGCATCCTCCTTCCTAGCCAGACCAGAAAAACATCTGAAGATGTGTTACATCCATATTTGCTATTCTGGTTCACCTGTCTTCTTTTAACCACCTTTTCCCTACTGCAGGACTCCAATCTCTCCGTCAGATTTCATGTACATCAAGGCATGAAAAACACTGATTTGCACCACTGTGTATGTATTTAGAACAACCTCTCCTTCCACCATGGAGTCTGCTTTCCTCTCTCATCTTTGAAAGAAAAGGTCAGGAAAATCCAGAATAATACAATGTGACAGAAATTTCCCCGATTTGGTGGGGAAAAATTTATACAATTCCAGACTGTCTTTGATGCATTATTTATCTCTCTGGAAATCTGAATTTGTGGAACTCTCAAATTCCATTGTCCTTCAAGTGTGTTGTTCAGTTCCCTGGAGGTGACAGAAAGAGGACAGAACGTGAGACGTGTTGAAAAGCTAACTGAGCACGTGTACTTCTCAGAGTACATAAAGTGCCCAATACTCACTGCTTCAGAGGGAGAAAACTGTCCGCCTTTTGAATCATGTCACATTCCTGACTTGCTGGAAGTTTCTTGGAAAGCAAGAGGGCAGTTCTGTTTGTTCATAAAAGTGATCATTATGCAATATTTTGGCAATACTGTTTATAACTTATTTCTTTAATATTTTTCTCTCTATGCTGTTTTCTCTATTATCCTTTGATTGGTTGCTTTACTTTTTCCTCATCCTTCAAAATTAGGACATATGGTTCTTAGCTTTCTTTTGAGTGTATTTATTTGTGTAGCTTTTATGGGAAGTGTGACTGTTAGTCCAATTTGGTTTTCTGAAAAACTAAAGTGATGTTTCTGTGTGTCTTCACTGTTATGCATTAAAATAATCCTTTGCACTAAAATTATTTCTTCTACTTTATGTCTTCATTTGTGTTTCGGATCTAATATCAGATCCTACTTTTATCTCACTACAGGATTTCTGCCCCAAACCCAAATTCTAATGACCAAAATACACAACTGACTTGTGGCAAGTGTTATTCCTATGTTCTGGAGTATCTGAACTGAAGTGACATATTCTCCCAAATGGTACAGTTTTATTTTACAAAGGAACGTGTTCTAGAGAGAACTTAGTTTTTATTTTCTTTTTACCTCTGCTTGAAGCTAAATTTGATTCATGGAAGCCTATAGCCAGCTTGCAGGGATATTAGTGTGAGATGTAGCTACCCTATGTGATTATTCTAGCATTTTAATTCTTCACCTGTGGCAAAAGAAATCTGTTTATGTAAAGCTGAAATGTCTTCTCTGATTGGTTGGCTGGTTTTCCTCCTAGGTCAGGTCCAAATGGTTGATTGCTTTGACTGAGATACTGGTGCTTCAACTCTGGGTTTGGGACTGTTTCACTGAATCAAATGTTCTTGACAAACTCTTTGGGGGAAGTGTTAGGCCAATTTACAATCAATTGCTACAGACAGTAGAAACAGCTGCTTCCTCTTTCTTTCATTCACCGTTAGAGACAATTTTTGGCTAAAATGGAAGAAATTGTAGGATGCCCATTAACATGCATTACTTTATTTAGCATCTGCATTTTACTCCTCTTTCATTTGTTTCTAAACTAATCATCTGCTGAGCCAAGAATAAATGACAAAAAGCACAAAAGCTGGCAAGGCAGCAAAGTTAGCAAATGACTGGAGAGGACAGGAGAAGGAGTTTGTTTCATTAAGATTTTCAGTTGACATCAGACAAAGCCTCCAAGACTTTCAATGCACCCCTTTGAAGAAAAATATATTGAAATTATATTTTCAGAAATAAAAATTATTTTCATTTTTTATTGCATCTAAAACAGTGACGGTCAGAGTTCAGTTCAGTTGCCTGCATATAGGTGTGTAGCCACATCTGAGACACCTGATGAATGTGGGCTCCCTTGGCTTTAGAAGAGCAAGGGTATCCCCACTGGTCCTCCCAGACCCGTGCAGGTACCTTGGGTGTCCTGGAGGATCTCAAATCCCACGAAAAAAAAGAGAATTGGGCAGGTGAATTGAGTGCTGAGGTTCACTATCAGTATCTAAGGAGAGAGACAATGTTAGCATGCCTGAACATCTAGTTAGATCACAGTACGAATGTAATATTTGGGCATAGCTTTTATACGCATTTTCTAGTTTATACTTAATTTACATGAAAGTTTTAATTTTTAAGATGAGGTTTAGGCACAACGTCACGGTGACTTCATCAGCTTGTTAGACCATGAGATGTCACCTAGGTTTCCTGGATTCCCCCTTGCCCTGTCTTCCCTGTGTTTCCAGCAAGAAGCTGCCCAGTGCCATAGGATTGTTCAGATGTGGAGGTGTCTGATGAGTGGGGCAGGGAGCAAGGAATGCCACTTTGCCCATGCCTAAATGGTTTTTGTGAAACACAAACTGCCTCAGCAATTACACAACTCTGTGCTGCCCTCTGGGCTAACTCTTAGGGTTAAGAAGCTCCCATCATGTTCACTGTACGATGTATGTAGCTACAGATTTCAGCTACATCCTGAACTTAGACTAGGGAAAAGTAATTAGGCATGCGGTTGGGGATTTTTTTTTCTGGCATTAGAAAATTAAGTGCAACATTGGTGCTGCTTGGGTGCGCTTTGGCACAGAGATTGTCCAAGCCAACCATTTCATTCAAGTGAAAGTGTCCAAAAGGCTATAAAGCCTGACTGTGCTGATATCCTTCTCTTCATGAAGCAGAGTTTCTCTGGGACTGTGGTGACCAGCACCTTCCTAGTGGACTTGGTGACTTTTCTGGAGAAGATCATCCTACCATCCCACTCTTCCTAATCACTTATGGATTAACGGTGCTAACAGAGACGTTAGGAAAGCTGTCGTAGGGATGACTTTAAGAGTGATGCTTATAATTCATTATGAAGTGAAAAGATGAGAAAATTGTGCCTTTTCTCTTTATTACAAGAATTCAAATGTTAAGCATCATCTGTTCTGTATTCTTATGTCCTGCACAGCTAAAAGACAATTTTCAAAGATGTACAAAAACTTCATTATCAATCAATTCCTCTTCCTCTTTCTGACCGGTGAATAGGTGAATTTGCCCATTCTTTCACAGATACATTATATAAGAAGAAGCAAAAAAAAAAAGTGAATTACTCAATACCTACACCTGGAGAGAAATCTCTTGTGGCTCACAAAATCCTACTCTTGACTCTATGTTTTACACTGAATATAATCCTTTTTCAAAGCTCATGTCAATATTTGCCTATGACACTTGAAATTGTTAGCATTTTTTTTCTCAAGAGGTCTAGATCTATGCATGATTTCTTGTAAAAACAACCAGAAATAGCTACATTTTCTTTGGAGTCAACACAGAGCCCCCCCAAACTGCACAGTGAATCTCCCACACCAAAATATTTGACTAACAGAAGTCCACATTTTCAGCTGGAGTCCAGTGTATACATTTGTTAGACTGACTATTTTCAAGACCAGACATTTTTATTATTGATCAAAACATAGAGTCTAGTTTATTTCAGTCTTTGACATAAAAAGGCTGAAAGCTCTAGATCGTTAGTTCTTTCTACTTTTATTTACTGGAAAATATTTCATGCCACTTTTAGAGATTAAAATTTGGTAACACATTATTTTAGCTGTCCTATCATTTTAATTTATGTGGTTTCAGGAATAACAGAGATCATAACAAATTCCTTTGGTATTAAAGAGGGTGGTATGTGCACAATGATGGAGAATCAGCTACAGACATTTCTTTTACTTTCCTTTAGAATCTATTACATTGATTTTGAAGGCTCAGACAACAAACAAATCTGAAGATGTTTATTTTTTGGTGATCAGTCAAATCAGCTATTTAAAAACAGCCCTGTAATGACTTTAAAGCTGAAATGGGAGCAAGTTTGAGGTCTAAGGGTAAATAAAATATTGGCAGGATGCTGATTCTTAAGCTATCTTGAGATATATGTACAGCATGGCTAAGTATCATATGATTTGTCATTTTCTTTATGCTCCATAGTTTTCATATAGGCTAGCAACAAGTCTGGAGTCTGTATCTGAGTCTGTATAGTAAGGCCAGAACAGCAGAAAGATTTAACTCAAAATAGTGTGATATTTGTAAGAGCTGTAGACTGATTTTTTTCAGAGGAGGCTGGAAGAATGATACGCTCAGTTTTCCATGAATTTCAGTGTGATCTGTCATGAGCCAAGTGTCTCTGCCCTGAGCAGGTCTTCAGGAGGTTTACAAAGCCTCCTGTTTTCCTGACTGTGTACCCTGTCAACAGCCACATTTCAACAGGCAAGAGGAAAGAAAGAAAGGAAAATGTTCTTGTCTAAATGAGAAAGATAAAGAGAGAAAGTCTACCCTGAAGTTAAATACAGGAATTCTGAATATTTGTCCTAAAAGGAGAGATAAAAAAAAAAAAGAAGAAGAAAGAAAGATAAACTAGCTAAAAATAACACAGGAATCCTTGCTTAACAACTTACTACATAACCATGAATCCTAACAGTGCACAGTGAGTGAGCACAAGGTACTGTTAAAGCAATGGAATCAGTCTGAGTATAGAGAGCAATCTACTTCCACTTATGTCCATGTGTAATATTGTCATCCTTGATACCAGAAAATAAGGTTAAAAGGTTTATACTGTATTTACCTGGAGTTCTGAGGGTGAACGAAGTTCACAAGAGCTGAGGAAATTCTCCAGAAAACATTCCTTACTTTAATAATGAGCTCTATAATTCATATTTTTTTCAAAATTCAGGTATTGATATAAAATTTTTATAAAATTGATATAAAATTGATATAAAATTGATAGAAAATCTTTTCTGGGACTGTGAAAGTCGGGGGAAGGTGAGTTACTCGCAGAGGGCAGTGGGAATTAACTGACATGTATCTGCACGGTGAGACACAAGACTTACAGATTGATATTGAGTGCAAATTCTCAATCTGGAAGTAACAGCCATTTTTCCTGTCTTGTCCATGAGATGTACACTGTCTACAGGATCATTTAAGCAGATCTGACCTGGCTGGTACTTTGCCACATTTGAGTGTCTCCTGTTGCCTCTGTGACATGTCCTTTATCTACAGTTGATTTCAGTCCTCATTAGGTCAAGTCTTTAGCAAATGACACTATACAAAAAGTCAGACTGATGCCATAGTTTCCCCTAGTCTGAAACTCCATGAAATTTTATGTGATTTTAAAAGTAAATTGAAGAATAAGCAGCAGAGTTATCAGTCTTCAGAGTCCTCCCTGTGACTTCGTTTACTTCATTACGTTCAAACATAACATAGGATCATGCAGCACAGGAATTCACTGCAGATTAAAACCTAAGCCTTTTAATACTGACTTTTCTTCTTGGGTACATGTTAGTCATCCCTAGTCCAAGGTGGCTGGAATGGGCAGGGAAAAGCATCACTGTTTATGCATGCAAACAGCACAGCAAAAAACATAAAAAAGGGTGCTCCTGTTCCATATTTAGGCAGATAAATAAGTAGCTTAACTCAGAGCTGTGGTGCACACTTGAAGATGTGCCCAGTAGTGTAGGACCCACAACAGACTCTGATTATTATTGATATTTGCTGTTAGCCAAGCACAAACTGCCCAGCTGACAGCTGCACCGGCAACTTGCTGTTAGCCTCAGAGAGGTCGTGGAGATATATAAAAAGGAGTAGCCACCCCTTTTCTTGACCTGGCACGCAGGCAAGGGAAGTTGTACAGCCTGATATGCAGTCCTCAGTGAGACCAGTAGGGTCACGGAATCAGAATGGATAATTAAGGCTTGGGTTGACAGGCCGGTTAGGTTGTATTTTTGTATGAGAGAAGCTGATGACTGCAGGAGGACTAATTATAGGACTCCTGGTCACAGCATTCTGTAGTAAAACCACAATTTCTGTTGGGAAAATAATCAAGGAGGTAAGGAAATAGTCAGTGCTACAACTCCTAAATGTTAGGTATGATTGGCACCTAACTTGCTATGCCCTAAGTGTTATGTGAAGCAAAGAAAGAGATTTAGAGAAGTGATAAGCTATATCAGCTGGTAGATAAAGCTGAGGACTACAGATGAAATTTCTCCCTCACACACAGGTTCCCAGTTCAAGACTTTTCTCAGTTGCCTCTGAATACTTTTATATTGCGCAGTGTATTTTGGCCTTCTCCTCACTGAAGTTTGGGGCTCACATACCATGGTTTCTGAACCAGCTCTGTAAGGCAGATGATTTTTTTGGTTCTGAATAATGGACCTGTAATAACTCAAACTCCAATGTATGCTATATGCAGACATTCTCACACGAGAACTAGGGTCCAGGGTGCACTGCAAGGAGACACATCTTCAGAACAATATGAAAATTCTTTACTTGGGATTGATACATCTCAATAATCCTTTACATAGCTAGATATATGACTTTGCTGAAAATACAGCTATCTAGACAAGGAGAAGGTGCATATCCTTTATTTTTTCTGAAGATGACCTGAGTTTTGAAGCTTTGTTAATGAGTAGCATGTATTACTAAACCACTACCCAGGCTAACATTTTTTTTTGTACTCAGAACCCAGAAAGATTCAAAGGTCAGCTACATTTGTAACGCTACCACACTATATAATGTGATTGTTTCTGTCTTTTAGGAAATAAGTTTATGCATTCAGCTTGGTGAGACTCAGGATGCAATTTTCAGTCACTTGTGCAACTACCTCGAAAATAATTGTATTATGCATCCAAATTGAGTGGTTATTTGGCAAAAGCAACAACATTTGCTAGTGGTGTAAGTAACTAGTTTGAAAGATTAACAGCAATGTGCTAGAAATTCAGGAATTCTGAATTGGTTTGGAAAGGTCAATTAATTCTGATTGAAAACCATGAATTGTGAAGGAGTAATAAATAGTGGAAGCTAGTAGAAACAAAGGACAGGAACTGCAATCCTCTTGAGTTGTCTCAGCCTTAGAAGCTGGTTCTAGGAAAACTACAGAGATGAGGTTTGTGAAGGTTTCCTATGTGCTCTATGACATGGATGTAGCAAGTAAGTTGTATTTTTATTATTAAAAACAGGCTAAGCCATCCTTCTGGCTCTCAAGTACTGGATTATTGCAGGGTTGTCTTTAAGAAAAGAAAAGAACATGTCTGTAGTGAGTGGAATGGGACAGAGCTACAATTTTAAAAGCAAACTGTGGACAGAGATTTCTTGACACTTTTACTCCCTTATCTCTATCCTGGAAAATATATCTGCGGATATATTGGGAGAACTAGTTACTAGTGTTTACATTAGAAGGTAAGTACATTTCATTCCAGTCGTATGTTCCAAGATATGGTATTACAGAGGTACATATTAATATAATATTTAGAGGATTTTCTTCATCCTGCCAAAAGCATTTTCATATAGAGACTCAGAAGATAATAATTAAAAAACCACAACTGTGAGGTCAAAATAGACATAATGAGAAAAAAAGGAACAGTGAACAGCCTTGTGGACAGATGCCTCTGAACAGAGTAAACCCAGTGAATAGTTTCTGTTATGATTTGTGAAGTGCTTCAGGATCCTTCAGAACTTGAATAATGGCAAACTGCCATTAAGCAGAGTTATGACGAAGCTAACAAGGCATAGCTTAAAATAATAAAACAGATAGCTTAGTTCCCTTGGCTAGAAGGGGCTTAAGTAATAAGGGAGAGTGCATGAGTTTTGAGGATGGGGGTTTGTTTGCTTTCTTCTGCACCTGAGTTGAAGATTCGACTATTTCAGATATTCAGAGTTTCATCAGGTTCATAGCAAGCCAGACTTTTTTTGTTATGCAAGACCTGAATAATTCTGAACATTTGTTCTTGCATGCTTGACTCTACTATCATGCACAAACACTTAGGTGTCCAAAAGGTTTTGCCCCAGAATTAAAATATAACCTAATATGACACTTGTCCAACAGGAACTGTGATGTCTGTGGTCCTTAGAAAGAGCATACCACTAGAACTTTAATAATCTAACAAATCAAGAACAGCATCACTGAAGGAACTCAGGCTTTTGACTAGCTTTTGCCAGTCATGCTGGCAAAGGAAAGAAGGAGGAGAAACTTGCCTTTGAGAGAGAAAAAAACCAATCACTGTTGGATTTGCATATGCTGTTAGCATAAACATTTAGCAGTACAAAGGACTTATGAGGAAAAAAATTGTTTTACCCAGCAATTAGTAATTTTATAGAGGAAATCCCTTCAACTTTGTAAAATAACACCTAACAAATTAAAATAAATGTATTGAAGTTCCATAATTTGTCCTTGTCCAATGTATATCTTTGCTTTTTGATGAGAAAATGGTCCAGTCCAGTTCTCCCTGACAGTTGTAAATGTGATCACTTCATACAGCTGACAGCATTTATTATACAATGTGAAGAATCATTGTGCTACTACATGATTGTGATGAATTCCCCCAACAATGAAGCATGTTCTGGGATTACTAGAAGTTTTATTCTGTGGGCCTGACTGTGTAAGTTTTTTTTTTTTTTGGCTCTCCTTTCTTTGCTGCCTCTCCCTATCACATCCTTTTCTGCTTGACCCAGGCTCTCAAAGCCCATTCATCCCACCAATGCCAATCATCCCAGTACTCAAAGCAATCTCATTGCCCCTCTTCAAATCAATTCTGCTCACCAAGTCTCTCATCAGTGCTGAAGCCATGGGTCCCAGCAGGGCTTCAGCTCCCAACCTAACAATTCCTTAGCAGTTTTAGTTTGCAATCCCCATCCCATCCTCTGGCTTCCCATGGTTAGGAGTCACTGTGAACCTCACTACTGAGCCCATCAGTGTCAGAGGTTCCTATGACTACTGAGGGAGAAACCTCAAAGATAATGAAATACTGTTATCTTGTAGCGAACAGGCCCAATAGGGGAAAAAAAAAAACCTTCACAAGCAGGCAGAAGAATGTGTAAAAAATACTCTGGCCACAAATACTAAAGAAATAAGGTTTAAAAAGAAAGAGGAAAAAGAAAGAAGGCATAAGTAAAATAAATAGGTTTGGAATCATTCAAGGCCAATCTTGCTACCATAAAACTACAGTTATTCTATTCCCTCATTTTGCAGCAAAACGCATCTCTCTGCAGCCACTATTTTCATCTACTCATAGGTACATCTACAAGCTTGCATAACTAATTTTCTCCCACATTGAATATTCTGGTGGACATTAACGTATAAACCCTCTGTATTGCCGAGAGAGAGAGAAAGATGCCTTTAAGGCCTCCAGAACATCCCACGTACCTAACTTGCTTACACACATATTGTCTATAGAGAGCAGCATGAAGAGAGCCCTGCCCAAGCAGTGCAGCCTGCCTTGAGAAAACAGTGCTGCATACACTCCATGTTCCACTAGACTGAGTCTTCTCTGGGCATCGCCTGACACGCTCTTTTGCTGGGACAGGTTTTGTTTTGTTTTGAGTTTTCAGTTCAGAGTACTAAAAGTAGCAAGAGCACCATCTAAATAGGAGTCTCACCAACCTTTGTCCTCAACTCATGACATTACGCTGAATATTTTATACTGACTTGTACTGATTTATAATCCAAATAATATACCAAACATATTACCACATGCTTATGAGAAGAAATTAATTTCTCATGGTGACTGAAAGACTTTTTTATAGCTTTATAAATAAGTTCAACTGCATATGTACATATTTTAGTATATGGAATTAGGCCTAAATACAAATACTTGTATTAGACAAGTAGGACATCCCTCTAGAGGCATCAAAGGTGTCTGCCTTGCTCCTTGTATGGAAGACAAGGAGGGATACAGTGTGTCTGACGTACAGATCCAAATGACTGTATTGAGTATCGTGAGCTACATATTGTACATTATTTACCAGAGAACCCTTGTAAGCCTAAAATATCTGGGTAAAGAGAGAGAAATATTCTCTGATTCTTAAATACCAGCTGCAATAACCATGCAGAGACCTTTATCTTTTCCCCTTCTTAAGGCCACATCTGCAAAACTCAACTGATGAACAGATGTGAAGGAAAAACCTCTGCGTTTTAAAGAATACCTTAGCAGGGAGGCTGAAATCCTGCTGCAGGCAGCTGTGTGTGAAGAGTCTAGCTCTGCTAATGCTGGGAAGTCTAAAGCTAAAGAAGGCTGCAGAGACAAGCAGCAGCAATATATATAATTTACATGGTTATTATTTCAGTGGGGAGACATCAGCAGTAGTACCAGCTTGCTCCAGCAAACAATTACAAATAAACACTATTTGTAGAGTCGAGTGTTAGCAGCCTTTGACTTTGTTTTGCATAGAACTTGTAGTTCTCCTTTTAAAACAAAAAAAAAAGTAAGTTTTGTCTGAAAGACAGGCAATCTGTCTTATGTCATTTAATAAGAAGTTCCCACAAACCCATGAGCTCAATTCTTGTTCAGCTTTCAAACAGATGTTATCTCCTTTACAAATGAACACATCCCAAATGCAGCAATTTTAAGTGCACATTCACTGTGTAGTCCAACACTTCTTGGGTTTAAAACCACATTTTATTACAAGCCAGAATATCAGCATCTTGAAACAGAATGTGTTCATATCCTTCAGAGCAGAGAGCGAGTGGCAGATACCTTTAGTTTCAGATGAATCACAATGATGAAAAGTCATTTTTCTGTACTCTCTTTCCTCTTTTTTGTTTATCATGTCACGTATTTAAATTTCCCATGCAACAGGGCACTTCTACAGGGCAGGTGGCAAACACAGTGTATCTTCCAACCCAGTGAATTACGACTATCAATTAGAAGAGGTAGGTTGATATGTCCTGAGAAATGCTCCTTTGCCTCCCATCCTGCAGGCTGGCCATCCCTTCCCTTCATCTGAGTGCTGCACGAGTCCAGGCAGGTCAGAATTTTCAGAGCAGGACTTGCAGATCAGACCTTAGAAGGGTTTCTGGATATTTTCAAAACTTTGAGATCAACTAAATCCCTAACTGTTCAGTGCTATTGAGAAATACTGTTCTGGGTATGGCCAAAACACGCATGGGCTGTGAGGCTATGGAACTCTGGAAACGAGGAAATTTAGTTCCAATAGTTTCCTCATTTGGAATAAGGAAACTTAAGGAACATTTTGCCTCTTTGGGGATATGGCATCTGAACAGATATATAAATGCTTTCCATTTCAGTGAGTAGACTAATCCTTTTTATAGATGTGCATGTGAGGCTTACATATGACATTGGAATTTAAAATGTGCTCAGGGCTTGAAAGTAATGGTAGCTTCTTCCTTGAAATGCCCTGTCCCAAGGTAGTGGCTACATTGCCAGGAACAAGTTTCTCTTGTACAAATGAAATGAGTCCTGCCTGAGATAATTTGGCCCAGTTGTAAGCACGGAGAGAAACGGGTTCTCTTTCTCTCTCTGTCTTTTTTTTCCCCTTTTTTTCCTTCACTTTGTCATTCATGACCGATAAATCTGGCAGACAGGGAAGAAACTCAATTTTTGTTATTATCAGCCTGAAAGAATATAAACTTTCGCAATTACTTGTGTTAATGCTGCACAGCTGTTTGATGGTCTGACTGTAAGGGACCAAGAAGATATTTTAAAGCTTGGACATTTTCAGACAATGTACTCCTGATTGCTTTTCAGTCAGCTCAGAAACAGCCTGGTTGTAGAGACAGGCTGAGTCTGCCATTCAGACTGCTCTAAACTGAGACGTGATAATCAATGCAAAATGAAGTCTGTGTTTGATGAAGAACCCACGTGTAGAGAGACGATCTCAAGTGTAAGGAGAGAACTCCTGAGCACCATGAAGTTTACCTTTATGCTGTCAATTTCTAGAAAGGGGGTAGGATTATAGGTTAACGTCTCTCAAAGTCCTTAGCAGTAAGACAAATGAAAGCAAAAAAAAAAAATCACACAAAAAGACCAACATTAGAAACAGCGTAAGGTATGAGGTGCTGCTTTCTATGTATGAAGCCACCTGAATGAGTTTGAAGTCCTTGCATAGTGCTGGAAATCTTTTAAAATTCATAATTATAGAACCAAGGTTGGTGAAGAAATTTTTTTTTCAAATAAAAGATGATGAGGCTGAGAGGGAAAACAGCTGAATGGAGAAAGAGCCAAGTACTCTAGTCTGGACTAGTAAGTGATAGAAATGTCACATCTCCCTGAGATAAGAAATGCATTTACAATAGGGTTATCGGGCTTCAATAAAGAGTTCTATGAGATTTAGAAAATTATCCTGGATTAAATACCTAGGCCCTTTTTCATCATTCCTGAATACACTGGTAGATTTTGATACTCTCATGTTTCTTAGATGGTACTCTTGAGTTTTCCCTGTTAAAGACTGGGGCCAGGTAGACAGCCCTCACCTGTTTCCTACTCAAACAGTCCAAAGAGTCCAGCTGTATTTCTCCATGGCAAAAAAAGCTTCCTGTCAGTGCATACAGCTATTTCCTACCCCCCCAGCAACTCATGTTACTGATGCAGTTAGTGTCAACTCAAGAATGTATTGGATTGTTAGAGGAAATGCTGCTAAACGAATGGAAGATGTTGCTGTGAATAGGGAGAATGACACTTATTTAAAAAGAATATGATTTGTTTAAGTGGTTTTACCTCTTGAGGTCATTTGTCAGATTTTAAAAATACCATTTGCAAATTCTTCAAATGATACTTTAGAAGCATAAATACTGTTGCTCTGAGTTTGTTACCACTGTGTAGGGAAATAAACAAACCCTTTGATTTTCATTAGTTTGCTTGGCCTAATGTTTCTCTGAGCTCTTTCCCTGACAAAATGCTGCAAAAGAAAATGCCAAGGTTCTGACATTAAAAATTAAACAAAAATCTTATTTATTTTATTTATTTTCAGTAGGTGAGGGGATGGGAACTGCTGCACATTATGTCCCATGCTAGCAGTGTCAGAAGAATTATGTCACTTTTGAGCAAAGCACAATTATTTGGTTTCAAAGTGCCAGTTGTAATTAGACTTTTCCTTTTAAAAGAAATTCCTACTGTGTATAGGCAAGATCGGCAGCTTGCTTTGTGTGAATTCTCAGATTGCAAAGTTACTTTCCCTCAGTCTGATTTTCTTTGAAAAGGCCTATTTCTTTAGGAATTAATCTATTTCCATTGTAAATGTAGTAAAAAACGTAATAACCTTATAAAAGATAGAAACTGAGACCTTATTTAGAAAGCAGAAGCCTTGTGATTGTTGTGAATTTGTAAAAAGTTATGACTATGTTAGTGTGATCTGTCAGACTAGCAAATAGGAATATTGTTACACATGCTTTAAAAAAGAACTATGAGAATCTAATCCTGGATTACCATAGTGCTCGAGGGTCCCAAATTAAACCAGTAAAAGTAGCTTAATCTTTCCTCTTTCTTTTCAGAAGTGAAAAAGCTATTTAAAAGGTTTCTATCTATTAGTTTTCAGTGGTGGAGGACAAGAGGACAATGTGATGCAGATGAAGTGAGAAGAGTTTTTTTGTTTGTTGTTTTGAATTAGCGAGAACAGCAAGTAAAGGATGGTTTTTAAAAAGTATAGAAACAGCTGTAAGGGTTCTTGGAAAAAGAAGAGAAGAAGTCAGAGGGTGGTCTGAAAGACTAGAAGCTGAGGGGAAAACAGACTCAGCAGTGAGAAGAAATTGAGGAAGCAGCTGGAAAGGTGGATTATAATTAGAGGCAAAGAATGAAAACCTCAGATGAGTTTTCTCAACAGATAGAAAAACATTAAAATATTTGAGAAAAAAAGGGTAAAAAAAGAAATCCAAATGAAAGTGTGAAGATGGCAAATCAAGGGAATGATAGCTGCATCCTGCAGAGAGCAAAAACTGTTGTCAGTGGAAAGGATCTCAGCACGCTGGCAGAAAAGCTGCAGGGGTGACAGCAACTGCATAGGAGCCAGAGCAAAAGGAAGAATGATGGGAGCAGAAGACAGAGCTGAGCAACAGCCAGCATGGACTTGGAAAGAACAAATAAATTCAGACCTTTCAGATTTCCTTCTGCAGCTCTGTGAACAAGAGAGGAGTGGGAGATACTGTGTGGTGTCCATAAGGCTTTTCACATTGCTTCATAGAGCATTCTCACAAACAGGCTTTGAAAATATATTTCTAAACAGAACTACAAAGGACTGAGGTGTGAAACAGGCTGGAAATATGTACTCTGTAGTGATAATCAAGGGGGATGCTTCAGAGCCTGTTTTTATTAATTATGGAAGGATAGGAAAAGAGAATGCTCATTAAACATACAGAGGATATGCAACTGTGAGGAGCTACCAGGAGATTGTATAATATGATCAGAATCATAAAGGGAAAAAGGAGAGAAAAAGCCATGATGGGAGAAAAAAGGCTGAAAATTAGGACACATTTCAATGAGAATAAATCCTGTTGCTGACTCTTTAGGTAGGTATAATGAGCTACCATGTAGGAAAGATCTGATGTTCAGAGAGAACCTCAATCTCCTGAACAGTTCTTTCTAGTCAAAATCTTACATGAGTGTCTACAAGTAGGAAATCTACAGATCAAGTCAGTTCTCTTCTCTATTTTCTTTTCCCAAAATAGACTCCTTTATACTTTTATTCCTTGATTTTCCCCAGCATTTAAAAAAAAAACAACTAGTTTTATCATCTAATGATGTGACCCGGTATCACCTTGTCTTTCCCTTACTGTACTAGAGCTAAAACATATGAAAGCAAGTTTCAACTATTTGCTATAGCAAAATTAATTTCTTCTGGAAAACAAGAAAATGAATCATTAGTAATCCAAGAAACAGAAAGGTCAAACTGTGTTCTTAAGAAAATACATTTAATAGTTTAGAACGTTTAGTATATGAGACTGACAGTGGGACTCGTCTGTATGTTTTTTCTTTGAAAGTCTAGCCAGTTTTTACATGTTAATTTCTATGTAAAAGATCAATAACTGTAACAATCAGAAGGTGCCTCACTGTCTTTTTCCTAGCAGAGAGTTGTAATGACTTTCTAACACCTCTTAAAGTCCTTCTGATCTGTGTCCAAAATATAAGCTTAACTGGTGCCAGTTTAACTACTATCTATATATAATGGTTGGCTTCACTCTCTAAGGACAGGACTTCTCATTGGATGGTATATTTCCACAGAAAATCTCTGTGGCTAGGAACCCTTGGAAGCATTGCTGACTCTTCCCAAGCCAGCTTGCTCCCCAGGATCTCTCGAGGCGCTGAGGGGCATGGTTTAGTGTTTGATAGGAATGGTTGGACTCGATGGTCCGGTGGGTCTTTTCCAACCTGGTGATTCTATGATTCACATCTTGCTGCTGACATAAGGTTTGATAGAGATTAGGAACTCAACTACTTCCCTCTTGCACTACTGATGTCAATATGAATTGGGATCCAGGTCCCACAGCCAGAGCCCATCTGAGATCCTTAAGACCGCGCAGAGGCTGTTAATCGCATTTAGTATATATATTAGTTGCTGATAGGTATTTGAATTAAAGAACAACAAAACTAAATAACTTTAAACTACCAAAAATCGTCAGGTTCTGCACACAGCAAGCCCACCTAAGGCATGCTTCTTTAACTGTAGTGTAGAAATAATTGTCCTTAAATTTAATATTCCATGTTTTAAAAATGGATCTAAGTTAGGTAGTGTGGTGTGTGTCCACAGAGCAATTGATCTGACGGTCTCCAAAGCCCATCCATTTCCTGCAGCTTGCCTTTGACTTCTGCAAAGTTTCTACAGTTTCCATTTCATCTTGGGCTCTTGGGAAGTCTAAACTTTTTCCTAGATGCCACTGATATATGGAAGTAAATTGGAATTCCTCTGGCAGCTGGTTGTTCCACAAAAAAAATTAAATAAATAAAAATAAAATCACAGTTATCTGTCACAAGGTTTCATGCCAGCTTTTGGCATTTGCCACTGGAAGGGAGTGGAAGGCATGTTTAATGAACCACTTGATAGACCAGCTCTTACATGTCCTTGTTTTCTGCATGAATGGAACCAAGGAACAAAGCTTTTAGAGAAAAGAGACAGGAAACAAAACACTAAGTTATTTCCTTCCTACTGATAATTCTGTAAATCCCCTGATTTAAATGATATTTATGGAGCTGTAGATTGGGGTGTTTCTCCTTGCATGTTAGTAGATAATTCTATTTAAGCTTTTATATAATACTTTAAAATAGTTGCATAAAGATCAATGTATGCACTCAGAAAACCTGAAGTTCATTAGGAAAAGTGCAAGTAAGAATATTTCATATAATCTGCTTGCTTGTTTTTAGAACCCTTTTTACATTGTGTTCTCCTAATGAGCGCTAAAGAGACATTAACTTGAAAAGCAGGAGCTGTAGGGGAAGGTTGATGAGCTCCCACACAGAGATTGCATGTTCCTCATAACGGGGATTTACAGTTTACAAAGAACAGTGCAAAGAGCACCACTGGATACAGATGCTTGTGTATTAAATCCAAGTTCTATGTTAACAAAATGACTATATAAAGCCTTTTGTTTCCACTGGCCTTTTACTGAACAAAAAATAGTTGACAACTGTGAACAAAAAGCCCTGAGTGCTTTATGTTTGTCAAATTGCCTCTTTAGTGGCTGCATTAGGAAATCAGAAGCACAAGGAAAATTCGGATTGCTTCAGGCTTTTGTGTTGAAACTTCTTTAACCAGAGACCTTATTCGACCTTCAGAATACTTTCATCTTTCATTAACTTGGTGGTCTGAAGACGTACCAGGTTTGTTTTAGGACAAAGAAACAATAAGAGGAAGGAATTAAGGGTACTCGCATAACCCATTGAGACTCACCTCTCATTAGACCCCACATCTCTCTAGGTAACTTTTAACTGGTTTTGCATGGACTCGTTCCTTTTAATTTCACAACAATGCAAACTGATATTCTCTATGCAGCTTTATTTTAGCGTCTGAATAGACGGCTTTCTTCTTCTGCTCATTCTGCATGTTCCTATAATCTGTTATCTTTATTGATTTAAATGTTATTGATATAGGGGTAAGTTTATAGATACATTAATCAAATTCCAGGTTACAATTTAAGTCTGTAAGTGAAATGGATGTGACTGAAAAATCAGTACAGAATAAGCCATTTTCTACTTATTCTTTGGGAATTCACTTGTCATTCATGAGAGTCGCAGATGGCTCCTGGACTAAAGGCACTGATCTAAATAAAAAGTGTTGTAAAGAAATTAATGGGTAAGAGAAGCACTTCACTAAATCATTTAATCATGCATTGGGAATGGAACTCAGGGTTTTCAGCTCCTGCAGAAAAAACTATAAGCTTCTTAATTTGGGCACTGATCTGCAGGCCACGGCAAGCCAAGAATAGGAAACGTTAATTCATTTTTCTCCTGTATGAGTGAAATCTGGAGCAGCAAACAGAAGTTGATCTCTATTCCTCCCTCCATCATCAGAAGTCTTTTAGAACTAAGTTTCTTTAATGTTACAGGCAATTGTCAGCCCTGACAATTATACACACAGTATTGCTTTATTATAATGTTGTATAGCACATGTATTATGGAAGTTATGCATATATAAATGCTAATATATTTAGGGTAATACTTCTTATGAAAGGAAAAGTTCTCTTGTTTGATCTAAAGAACTTATAATAGTTTTCATCCAGCAAATGAACGAATGTGTGGAAAACAAGAGATGAGTGTAAGCAAAGGGATGGTAAACACACACAAGACACAGCAGTACAATGCCTTGCTGCTGCCTGGCCATAAAAACAAAGACTAGAAATTTTCACAAGCATTTGATGACACAGGAAGTAAGACCAATCATACCAAATTCAGAATAAAGATGTGAATTACTCACTTAGGTTCACTAGATCATCAGTGGAGAGAAGAAGGCATATTTTAAATTGTCCTGATGAAGGAATCTTGCATAGGTTGGATGGAATACTTCCCAATAATGCCTGTTTCTTTCTGTTGCCTATACAGAGTTATCAGGTGAACAGATCAGAAGCAGACATGTAGAAGCAGGTGTCCACAGCTGGTGAGATGAATCCCACCAGAGGAGTCAGAGCTCCTCTGGAATTATGATTACACTGCTATCAATTGGTGAGCTCATCTAAGGATGTGCATGTTTGAATGCCTTTAAAAATGCTACCCTTATAATCAGTGGGTTTTAGAGGCTCACCTGAGCCTTTCAGAAAAAGAGGCTCACCTGCAGCTTTCAGAAAAACTGCAAGTCAAGACAGCACTGCTTTTCTCTTATTCGGTGTCATTCCTGAAAATTACACCTGTTGAGATGTTTTTATACTTCTGGCTGATGCCTCAGGCACATGAGCAGTCTCAGTCTGAAAAGGATATAAAAATGTGGTGGGTATTCAGAGATTTGGAATGGCCTCAATACAAGGAGTAAGTAAATAAACTGGGACTCATCATACTGAAAAAGTGTTTCTAAAAAAACCCTCTATGAAATCAGTAAGATTGTGTAGATGAATATGGTTTTTGTCTCATTGTTTTTCTTAGTTTCATTAATGATTCCTAATTCTCATACTATGAAGTCACAGATTCAAAATGTACAACGTAAATATTGGGATTTTAAAATATTTAATATGACATCACAACACTACGGATCTAAAGAGCAAAAACCAATGAGACTAGTACCTGGAAGGCATATCTGGTAATGCCTGTTCATAGCATCATAGGATGTCCTGAGTTGGAAAGGATTCACAAGGATGATCAGGTCCAACTCCTATCCCTGCACAGGGCAGCCTCAATGTTCACACGATGTGTCTGTAAACTGTGATGAGCTGTGCTCCTCAGTCCCCCTCTTCTGTTGATCACATGGAAAACATCTCTGGGTCAGTAAGTTCCAGAACTACAGAATACTGGAAGGCAGGAGGGCACATCACAGGGGCAGGCATAAAGTGCCTGCCCCATTCCTATAATCTTTCCTCAGTGCCTGCTCTCAACAGCTACCAGCATGAAGGTGCTGAGATAAATGGATGATTAGAGGCATACTTAAGAAATAAAGTATTTTCTGAGCCACTACTGGAACTTTGCAGTACATTAGATTCTCCAGGATAAAACTCTTAATGTCAGGATTTATTTGCTAGTAGTTCCCTGTACTTAAAGTACAAATCATCCAGGGACAGGAGCTCTTGAAATAATAAGCTATTTTATTGAGCTGCCACACAAGAATCTCAGTTCAAGAATGTCCAAAGTTAGTTAAGGTTTAAAACGTAAGTTATAATAAAATATCCAACTCCTTGTGCAGGCCATGTAGTAATCACAATAATCAGCTCTGGACTAGAGTCAGAGAACATGAACATCAGCAGCACTGCTCTGTAAGACTCCTGTGGCAATTTCAAACCCAGCACTGATTGAAGCTGAGAAGAAAGGCATCCAGCATTCCTCTGCCAGTGTGACTGCTTTGCATGCTGCCTTCAAATGGATGGGAGAGACTGCGTTCAAAACCAGAGCCATTCCTTTGAGGCAAAGGGCTGGAAGGTTCAAAAGAGGGTAAGCTCTTTGTCAGCGCTTGCAGCATCGTGCTTTCAGAAATTACTGCTGTCAGCTGGAAGTGACTGCCCTGCAGCCAAGGAATGAAGACTGGCTAAGTAGAAACTAAGCTGGTTGCAGTGGGAATTAAAACAATTTTACTAATCATTTTCAGTGATGCACTGTAAACTTCTTCAATGGTTTAAGCAAGAGCATTTTAGTTCATGTTATGAAAAACAAAGGAACAATGCAATAACCCCAGCAGAGCAGGAGAGGCTAACATCACTGAACATGCCACTTGGTATCTTGCAGTTGTATCATCACTAGAGGCTAGTTTCAATTTTCCTTAGTTCTGAGTCAATAACAAGCTTGAGAACAGGAGAAAAATACTGTGAAGAATGTTTTCTTGTGGTTACCTGTACTAGGGTTTCTCTGAGCCTTCTGGCAGGTACCAGCTACTTGGGCACAAAATGCTACATCATAGGGTATAGTGCTGGGGTTTATAGAACTGTATTTTTCTTGAAAATCATTATTTATAGTAGTTGTAAATGCAGTTGACAGACCAATGAAAACATTTTTGTAGAATGCAGGTAACTAAGCAATCATCTTTCTCAAGGTTGCATCTTAAACCTTTTGTCCATCTATTGCCTCTTGAAATATCTGTGTGCAGACTGAAGGAAATGCTGTTAGTTCAGGCTGACTGTTTGAGCCATGGGGAGTGCAAGGTGTCTCAGGGGAAGGCCGACTGGGTCTGGGTCTTCATGCGGACACGGAGAGGTTGCCTCTCTGGTTTGTGAAATGGAGAGAGCAGATCATAGAATCATAGAAACACTAGGTTGGAAAGGATCCACTAGATCATCGAGTCCAAACATTCCCATCAATCACTAAACAATGCCCCTCAGCACCTCATCCACCCGTCTTTTAAACACCTCCAGGGAAGATAGTGGTTTATTGTCTGTAAGCAGAAGAATAGCAGAAAGAGGCAGATCTTCATGGCTGACCCAGTATTTTTTATTTATGCAATATCTTGAGCATCATTTCCTGGTGTGTTAATTGTGAAAGCGCCTAATTTTGCTCAGGGTCTGAGTTGCAACAGACATATTCATGTTGCAGTGAATTTTCCAATGCTGACCCATGGACAGACCCAGCTCCGGCTGGGTAGGCTCGTGGAGGGCTATGCTTGCACTGCTTTAACTCTCAGAAATATCTGCTGTCTGAGTCCTTCCCCACACTTGGCCTTGGAGGGCTATGGACACAGATGGGCACAAGCCATAAGGAGATGCAACAACTAGGTTTGTGCTCTTCTGCCTCTTGTTTATGACCTTATTTATTTGCAGTGAGTTGGATCCATGACAGGGACTGAATTGCCAACACGAAAACATGTGGCAGAAGTTTGACTTGCCTCAGGGCCAGCTACAGAAAGTACCTCAATTCAAAATAGAAGCAAGTCCATGTAACTGAGGAGGGAAAAAAAGGCCGGGGCTTACAACCTATTAGGCTAAGCATTAATACATCTCAACCTTTCTTATCAAGAAACACTGCAAGCCATGACTGGCAGCATAGATGTCAGTCCTGGAGGAAGGGTTTGCCTCTGCTGAACCTTGTGCTGCTGAGCTGCCGTCTTCCTTTAGCCTGCTTCTCCTCCTCAGGTTTTATACCTTGTCATGTCAGTATTTCTTCTCTTGTCTCACTGAACAGCTACTAGTGTCTTGGCAATGACACCTCTCTGTTCTTGCTTTTCTTACCTTCTTAGCCATATTCAGCCCACAGCTCTGCTCACTCCTCAGAGAACCATTTTCTTGGTTAAGTTCAACTGGGGTTTCACAATCGTGTAATACCAAGCAAGGGCTCTCGTCCCAGCGCTGAGAGCTGTAGGGGTTTAACTCATAGAAGAAAATGGTGGTGACAAATGGAGAGGAATGTGCCAGGTAGTGGCCATCTGGTTGAGGTAGGCTTCATCACCACTGGACAGTCCTTAGTAACAGCTCTGAGTGAGATGCTTTGGCAAGAAGTACCCCAGTGCCAGAGCGATGATCTGAATCAAAGATGATGTGTAGTGTCTTAGCTAGCTCTAAAGAGCTGTGTAGTGCCCCAGGATGTGCTCCTGCAAGGGTTCAGCAGTGTAAAATGCAGTTCCAAAAAGCAGGTATCCCCAAGTACATGCAGAGGTGCCCTGCCATGTGCCCTGAGGCTGTGTTCAGTTACTCCGCTCCTCAGGCCAGCAGCTCTGATCCATCCCAGATCTCCCAAAAGGGTTTCCAGTCATCCATGGTGTGGGAATTGGCAGATCAGGGCTCATGAGTGCTCTTGGGAGAGGAATGGGTTGGCGGCTATTACAGCTTTGTAGATGCCTTTTTGTATTTTAGGATTACAGAGTCAAAAATAGTATAGCATAGATAATGAAAACCATTACAATAATATTAATCCTTGTCCTCTCCATTAGAATTTTAATCATGTAAAGTGCCATCCATCTAGATTAAGATCTGCTTTTAGAATGTTGTGGTATCTCCAGTTGTTATACCCTGGAATCAGTTCATTCATTCATTGAGAGAGAGCACGGTCCTGTGTGCTCAGTGACACTGCTGAGAGCTGTGTTACTACACAACAAATGCCTCTGAATTCTGCTTTCTTCTAGAAGGGCTTCCCAGCACGACAGCTGGCTTCTTTATTTATTTCACACAGGTCTGAATTGTGGAAAATACTGCAAAACAGTCAAATACCAGGTATCAACTGTTCTATAATGTATGTCTTTTGCTAATCTGTGGGACTCTTTTTTCCTTTTTTTGTGCACACAAGGAAAACAGCAGGAAAGAAAAACAAAATGGAAATTGTGGGATTTTTGGAGGTTCTTGTCAAAGGATTTTTGTTCAAAAAACAAAAGTTAAAATTGTTTCCAATAGGTGGCATTTGGCAGGTACACTGTACAAACTTAGCTTCACAAAGTGAAAGGATTGAGCAATTTATAGCAATTTATAACTTTAAGCCTTACTATGGATCTGGGAGGATGAATTCCTTATGCAAGGTGCTGCATGCACAGCTGGTGGCTGCAGAGATTTCTTGGCAGCATTTTTCACAAACAGCCCCTCTCATTCTTCCAGTCCCTCATTTGCTATGTCACTGGTCTCTAATGGTAACTCAGGTCATCCTGTTATTGTTGTGGTCCAGCAGTACGTATGGGTCTCTGACAAATATAAATCAAGGTTACATAGGTACTAGCAGTGAATTTAAAGGAGTTTTTCCAATTATTAGTTAGTAGGTAACATAAAATCCTTTGTGTGTGTGTGTTTGTCATAAATATACACTGGTGCATATTCAGTAAAATGCACATTAGAGAATCTTGATTTCAAGATGAAAAGTAAAAAGGAAAGAGCAAGAGTGCAGCTAAGCATCAGTATCGGTGCTGTCTACCACATCTGTCTTCCATAGCTAGAAGGTTTTAGAAGTCTGAAATAGAGATCCTTAGTAGTGTTTCGAGATCAGTTTAACACTACAAGTTTTTTTAAACCTCTTCTTTCTTCTAAGATTAGATAATCTCCACTGAAAGCCTGAGCAGGTGCGAGAGGACCAGCTCGTTTCCCGTGGCGTGTGTCAGCAGATGTCACAGTGTGACACTCACAAAGGCGAATCAGTGATCAGTAGTGAAAATACTATAACACGGAAACAGAGAAAATTATGGGCTGCTAATGGATGCAGCTGTGGCTGTGTTTTGACAGTATAAAAGATCTCATTTAACAGAAACCAGACATACCAGTATCAGTCCCCAGATGTAACAAAAACTTGTTTATCTGAGGATTCCCATAGCAGTGAGCAGTAATCACTTCCCGTGTTACACCAGAAAAGACTTTCTCACTTTCTGGGGTGACAAAATCCTGAAGACCTAAATATGCTCTGCTGAGATGAACAATTAAATTAAATTACTCTGCTAGTTATGTTAATACAGCAACTGCTTCAGCATAATCCTGTGCCCAGTAAAGAATCTGTGATTTAGTTACATTTCTTATAAATTCAAATGTCTCATCTAGACTATAAACTAATTTATATTGTTCTCTATTAGAGGCACTTTCATCCTTTTAGACAACAAATGTTTAAGAGCAGCTGTTTGATTTAGTCTTGGAGAAAGGCTTTCACAGTTCAGATTTAATATTCAGCCCCTCTGTAAAGAGCTGGGGTAATTTTATTTAAAGTACATGCTTGTCAAGCCTCTCTAAGCAAAAGGCTGACTGGCGTAAACTGAGGAAACACTTCTGACTTCAGTGGGTCTATGACCATTTACCAGGGCTGGTCCTTGGTCTCTAGGATGGAGTTACAACCTGTGCAAATGCTACAGGGGGTTTTGTGCTCAGGTTTTTTTTGACTAATGTTGGACATAACTCCCATGGTCATGACCTTTTTCCTGATCTTCTAAGAGGCATCCAATTTGCTCTTTTTCAGGAGAAATCTCTTTATGTTGTTATCAGAAGAGCAGATGAACCCCACATCTTTTATCCTCTTTTAACACAGAGAAATAAGCACCACCTCTGTACAAACTTGGGTTGAATGTGGAGGCTTTTTCCCATTTAAATTCCTAAAGGAAGATGGATCCTTATTTCCAGCTATGTCTGCATAGCCACAAGCAAAAGTAAAATGCCAGAAAACCACAATCTGTATGATATCTGCTTTTTATCATCCTCTCTCCCTTTTTGATGCTTTTCTGAATGGGAACCAACAGAATGGAAATCAAATGTAAAAGAATATATATAAATGCAGCATGGGAAAAAAAACGTCTTTTACAAATATTTAGAATCGTGTTTATTTTATGGCTTTAATACTTGGTAAAAATAGTCCCCAAAACTGAGCACATGTGGAAAAAATGCAAACTGTGCTCCGTGTTGTCAAAATGCAATTGTCTTAATCCAACATACAAAGCCAGGACAGCACATTTCAAAAATGGATTTCCATGTGTAATGTCAGAGCAGGTAGCACAAGCCCATTCCTTGAACCTTTATCATAGAGTATATGTTGTCATGCCAGGTCCTATTTTCACATTCTCTTGACACCATAAGGTGTTCAATGATTGTGAGTTGTGTTTGCCCACTGATATGTTCTCAGTTACAGACTATTAATCACTTCAGCAGTTACCAAGGTAATATATTTTGTTAGAAGTACTTTAGATTTTATTTATTAAGACTTCTTAATAAACATAAACATCCACTTAGCTTTTTTCACTCAGCTATATCTCTAAAAGCGATGGCAAGCTAAATATCTTAGAAGAGCTTTCAGATCTGAGAGGCTCCAGAGCTGTAGGGGAGTTGCACTGCAAATGCAACTTTGGGTGTAATTACAGTAGCAGTTTTCTGTCGCTCGTTTAAGTAGGCAATAACCATCTTTTTCCCTTTGGTTAACATAATTCTGAGCACATGGAGGAGGCCTTAGGAAGTGAAAAAAAAAGCATATTCAAAATAACTTGCAAAATAAATACAATGGTGTGAAATGAGTAGAGAGGAGATGTCCTCAGCAGAGTGAGGTCTCCCTGGCTTGCCTATGCTAAGACCTGTAACTATTGACATATGAGAAACTTTTTCAAAGGAAAGAGAAATGCACCACCATTTACTGAAATATTGGTTGTGTTCTGTTTAATCTTTTCATGGTTCTTTTTTTGGCCTTTCTTTTTTTTTTTCTTTTGCAGCCTTTCCATGGAAACATAACACAGTCTATTGTTTTGTTTAATTTTTGTCATTTGCTTTTCTTCTATTGACCTCCTCTAATATGTGTCTGATTCTATTTTTTTCAGACAAGTTAATGATTCAGGAAGAGGAAAGACATTTTCAGGGCAGCTTGAATATAAATGATAAACTGTAAGTCACATTTGTTTGCACATGGATAGTATTTGTGGTTTCACACTGTTCCAAAGCAGAGGCTCTGCTTCCAAGAACTGGCTGGGTAGTTTGCCTGTTATTTATCACACTGTCCTAGAGAGATGATTTCTGGATGATTAACAGAGCTGTCATTGCACTCTTACATGCAGGCCAATCTGATCTTGCTGCTTTTGAAATACTTAGTAGTTGTCACGAAGGAAAAAAAAAAACCCTACAAATACTCATCTACTAAACTTATTGTCAAATGTCTTCTAAACGCTAGCAGTATTTTATTTGTAATTAAACCCTTCATGAACTTTCGCAACTTTCCTGTTGTTCCTGCTCCATGGCTTGCAGTACAATCCTCCTGTTTCTTTAAATCACAGTGAGATTAAACTAATGGTTATTGACTTCTCAAAGTGGGAAGGGATCTATAGAGACAATACTATCTTCTTGAGTGCATGGAACATCTTACCTTCAGCATCCCAATGAGATTAATTCAAACAGTAGTTTAAACTCCCAAATATTCCAGGTGGTTTTACCTGCTTCAGTTTAGAGACTAGATCAGCAGAGACCCAAGGTAGGGGTGATGAAGCGTTTTCTATGTGCCTGGACAGCATTTGCCAGTCCTTCACTTAGGTTTATGGAAGTTAAAGGTGTAATCTGAGGCTTTTCTTGGAAATGCATGTTCATCCTAAAAACCACTGAGTTGTGTGTCTTCTTACCACATGGAATTCACAAATCCAAATTGCAGCATGCTCTGTAATATGTTGAAGGAGTTATCAGTAGTCTGTTTAGGAACCCATTGTGATTTAAGGATAGAAAATGATTATTTTTACTTCAATTGGTTAAACTGCTCATATTGCACTGTGGCAGCAAAGTCTGTGACCTAAGAAAGTTTGCCAAGTTCCATGACACATCTCCCAGTACAAGCAAGTCATATATAAACCTATCTTGGGTTACTTTATTTTCCTTTTAGCAGTGGGAAGCTAAAAGAAGACAATCTGTGAGTGTTATTATTATAATTACATTCACTTGTTTCATATGACTGAGCCTAAGCATCAGCCCTGTGGAAATAGAAAAGAATTAGAAATATTCTTTGAATCTCTTACCATGGTTCTAAGCTGCATTTACATCTATATTTCCTATTTCTTTATGTGATTAGTCTATATAGATATTCTAGAGAGGATTCAGTCCCTGAATATGCGGAGAAGTATGTTCAAATATAGTTAAGTTCCTAAAGATGAACTGAAAACACAGTGGATTATTCAAAAGCAACTAAGCTGCTTTTCTGTCAGTTTCTTAGTGGCTTTTTATTGTCAGTAAGTAATGTGGGCGCCAGCTCAAGGGAAATTGGTAAAGGAAAAGGCTTAATTTTGGTAAAAGGTGAACTGGCCAAGGACAGCTGTCCGCCCCTGCATACACAGTTTTTTGCCGAGATAGAAATGATATATTTTAACTGTGGATTTCATCTTTGAATACCTCATCTGCACTCACCGACCCAAAACAGAAAAAAAAGCCCACTTGTTTTACTCAGTAAAGACAATCCTTTTGACTCTTGATTAAATTTGAAATCCAGTTCTTTTACCAAAGTGTTTAATCTAGTTTCTGCTACACAGAAAAATAAACCCAGCAATTTCCTCCTTCTTTATAGCAGTGGCTCTAAAAATGTAGGGAATGATACTTAATTGTACTTTTTCTGTGATAGAAGGTTATTTTTAATTCATTTTCGTAAGAACAAGACTCCTAACCCAACTTGCAGTTTTTCTTCCTTTTTTTCTTTATTTTCCAGATGCTATCTTCTACTCTGGCAGTATAGCCTTTTCCTGTCATAGAAGCACAGTAAAAGGAGGGGGAAAAAAAAATGTAAAATTTCCTATTGAGTGTTTCAATTCACCTGGAATAACATTTCATGTAACAAGAGCAATCTTCCATTAACAAAGTCCTGCACACACTATTTAAACTAAAATGTATGCAGTGGAATTGCTGTCCTGTCTGTTTGGAAGGGTACATGAAAATTTCCCAGAACATTTGGCTTCCTGCCTAGAGGGCACTGGATGTGAAAAACCCTACTCAGAACACCACAGGGATTTATAATGCTCAAGTCCAGTACAAGAAAGGACTAATTTACAGGTTATTAATCTGAAAAATTTGCCACAGTTTCAGTGCCCCTGTTACTGCATTACACAGTGTCCCATTTCCCAGGGCCCTGTCATCCATCTTTAGATAGTGAAAAAACTTGAATTATTTTTTCAAGTTGCATTAAATCCAGCTATTTCTATTTGATTTCCAAAAGCAGTTAAGTTGCCATACTAAGCTTGCAAAGATCAATGTCCTGAATCAGGTCTTACCGAATACTCGGCTTTCTCCCTAGTCACTGATCCATGTTCCAAAATTTAAGTAGTCATAAGCACATTACTTGGTGAAATGTTCTAAGGTCATGGAATCATGGAATCATAGAATCATAGAATAGTTTCAGTTGGAAGGGACATTCAAGACCATCTAGCTCCAACCCCCTGCCATGGGCAGGGACATCCCACTAGACCAAGCTGCCCAAGACCCCATCCAACTTTGCCTTGACCCCTTCCGACCTGGCCTTGAAGTCAGTTACATATGCTATGACTGCCAGCCTGAAAGATAGCAAAGTTGGTAAATATGCCCTCATTCCCATTCGTTTTTCATAGAAATGGTCTCAAATATTCATTCTCATAGATTTAGTTCAGCCAGTTGGAACTGGTAGATTAACTAGTTTAAAATTGTTATAAGCATCATAAGAATCTGTCTACCCAAAGGTATTAGATGTTAGATGTTACTTCTTGGATTCACAATGTTTTCCATTCTACTTTGTTAACGTATAGTAGTGCAAACGTCCCTCATCAGGCCTCAGAAGAGGACTCAAGACAACATGAGGGAAGCCAAGCAAAGATTTGCCTGTTAAAAAATGTTATGATGAAAACTGTGTGATGCCTTTCTGTCTCTAAAGGTTCATTGCAATGGAGAACGTGTTTCTGGAGTCCTGTGGAAGTTAAAACTATCCTGGAGCAGGTCTGATCCTCTAGATTACCGCATATCTTCATTATTCTGGTGCTGTATTTCTTTTAGGACAGAAAAGGTGTTGCTATTATTGTTCATTAGTTTTTCCTCTTCATGACATTAAGAATTAGACTATGCCTGACTTCCTAGAGACATGCTTAATAGGTGCTTTATTTGGTTATTTTTTTAACTTCTTTTTTTAAGTATCGGTGATAGCTGATAAACCCTTGGATTCTTCTAGATGAAATTTAGTGACAAAAAGACCATGATTTCTTTTTCTAGTCTTTAAGTTATGTGCTATATTTCAATCCTGCTACACTAAAAAAAATATTTCCTATGTGTAATGAAATAACATTTTGTGTCTGCAACACATACGTCAGTGCAGAAATAGATGGCATTTGCTGGGCTCGTTTTACAATAGACAGTGAGAAGCAGGGTCAGATCTATATGACTAGGATGAACCTTGAGAAAAACTCTACCGTGCATCAAGAGTAAGTTCAATCTTTACCTAGCCCCAAAATCTCAGTTTAGACCTTTGGAAATATGACGTTTGCCTGACAATACTTTCCTAAAAATTATACTATGGAACACAGTCTAGCAGCTTATCTCTGTTTTTCAGTTAGTCTGGTAGCACCCAGAGTGTTTGAAGATCAGCTCAGAAAATGTCATGCAAGTGTAACCTGCTAGATGTGAAAGGGATGTGTCTCCATGACAGTGAGGGGAGTTGTACTGGGTAGTAAACCAGGATATCAGTTGATTTTATATAGAGCACTGTAAATCCTGGCTGCTGTGAGGCAGCATGGAGACCATAGCAGGTTCTCCAGGAACTACCTTGGAAAGGACTTTGTTGCACTTCAACATTTTGCTGTTCAAAATAGATTGAATTGAAATGAAAATCAGGATGGGACTGAGCCATAATGAAAGAGAATATTTGTTGTCTGGTGACTGTTCAGGTTTCAGTTAGCTGTAATTACCTCTATTGTCCTCTGATTAGTGATTGCTGGCCTTCTGCCGTTTCATAATGATAATATTAAAGAACTGAATTCTCATGTAGCCTGCTAAAATCTCAGGGATGCCAGTATGGGCTCTGCTTAGAAGCTACTTATATATATATTTGTAAAAAAGAAATATTTACATTAAGTAACAACAGTTGAAAGAAAGAATGGAGCAAAACAAGCTGAGACCTGCTGCCTGCTACATCTTAATGTTATATTTTGGTATATATCTATAGTTTCTGGCTCAGCTTTTGCATTCTGGGAAGGTTTTCAGCACTTTGAGCACTTAACAGGTGGCATTTCATCTAGGCATCATTTAATCTTTTGGTTTCTTGCTTCAGTGATGGTGTATCTCCAATGGGAGCATAGGTGCCATTCACTCTTCTATGCATTATTGAGTGGTCCACAAAGAAACTGCCTAGGTCCTCAGTCCTTTTTTGTTCTTGACGGCATCCTCAGTTTTTGCCCTCACACACAGAAGTGTCTTTGCCACAAGAGAGGGAAATGGGTATGTGGGTTTTTCCCTGACAGTTGTCTGTCTAATCCTTAGGCAGTCGGCACACAACATCTAGGCACCAGGAGGCTTTTGTAGATAGCCCCTACCTGCCTAATCATTCCTTCAAATTAACATGAACTTGACCATGAACTGCAGGAAAAGAATCTTACTAATTCAATGCAGAGTTAGGGCTCAAGCTCACAATTCTAATCCCAGCAATCTCTTTTTTCCAAAGGGCCACAGTGCCAGTACAAAATACATGAAACAGCAATAGCAGAGCAGCATTCATGTAGAGGATTTGAAGGGCATAAGTTAAGTTTTCCCTTGAAAGAGATGTCCTCAAGTTACTGCTGCACCATGTGGCCCTCACCAGTACCTCTGTATAGTCACTATTTAACATCTCCCCAGCTGTTCTTGCAGCTCAGCTCTGAGCTGGGCTGAAGCCTTCCAATTCAAACTGATTCTCAGCATCCAGGGATTTTAATTAGATTTCAGTACTTGTACATGAACAACAACAATAAAAAGGATAATAAGAAAAATTGTGGCATAGTAATTAAGCTACTTTAGAAAAATCAAAATAAAGCTCAACCTTTGTTTCTGAGCTGCCTTCCATTTTAAACAGTTGCTTACCCTCTTTAAGAATTATTTTCCTTCTATTTGTATCAGAACCAAATTCACTTTCCTATTCAGTTCTCTTCAGACCTGTACGTTATGCATTGTTTTATGTGTCTTGTAGGACTCTTAAAGCACTGATGCTCACATTATTTCTCATGTCCTAACTTCACTTTCAGTGATGCTAAATTTGAGAACACGACCTTGTATGTGTGACAAAAACATTTATCACTATTTAGCTAGGCTTTAAAAGCTCAGAAAGGTAAGAATTACAGTGAGGAAAAATCCAAACAAGTTAAATCTGAAATCTGCATCTAGTGTACCAGGGCAACTGTAAACCTATGCCACTGTGTCAGCACACAATGACTTTATTCTCACAGTTAAAGCATTCTATTATTCTTACGTCTAAATTAGCAGAAACATTTAAAAAAAGAGTAGATATTTCCTGTTTGTGATTTCCCTCCCAAGCAGACATACGGTTATTTTACTTCTGCATTTTTCTGCCTTAATATGCTTTGATCTAAGAGGAGATTCATTTGATTTTTTCTATACTGTAGCCTTCATCTTATAATCACTTTGGTTTATCGTCTGTGTTTCATTTGTGGAGAACGGGATGCTTTTTTTTGTTTTGAATTCATCTTGTTTTGAAGAAGTCTTATGATAAATTGTTAAACATTGAAAGTATAATTGTACCTGTACAGACATGTTGTAGAACCAAAGGAAAGAGAAATAATTAACAAATACAATCTACTTGGTCATCAGCCTTATCCAAGCAGCACAGGAGGAGGAGTACACTAGAGTTAACAAGACATAGTGCCTTTGAAGTAGACAGAGGATGGAGTGAAGCACGTCTCCCTTGTGCCAGGATAACAGATACATCCTTTTAGTCTCCTACTAATTTCCTTTGATTTTTTGAACTGATGCATTGAATAGGTTAAGCCAGCTAAGCAATGGATGGTTTATTCCATTACATCTTTCAGGTCATCTTTAATTAGCACATTTTACTATCCTTTTTAGCAATTGTTGTTAACCACTTATGTAGCACCTTAATGATCTTGTGTGAAGACTTAATATATTCTTTCAGAATCAACTGCTGCCTTATAACAGAAGAGGAGCTTTCCCAGCTCCCCAGGTAATATTCAATGGCAGCTTTTGCTTAGCTTCTGATAAATAACACTCAGTGTCTCTGTTGTCTTATGAAGACCATTTGTCCACTTAAGAAACACCCCAAGAGCATCTGCCACTATCTTTGTTTTGCTTCAGTGCACTATGTACTAAAAGCATTATTTCCACAAGGGAAATTAGAAAATCTACCTGCAAAATTATCACTATACCTCCATGCTAGCTGGATATTCACAGAGGCTTCTTGTTGTTAATTGAAAATGCAAAATGAATAAACTATAAACTTGTGGAGTTTTCTGTCCTTTCTCTATGTCTGACAGTCACATTAATTCTTAAACCTCCTTTCCTCCTAGTACTTCTTGCCTTAGGATAAATCATTTATACTTTTATAACTGTGCTCTAAATTGACAGTCTCTCATGGTCTGTAAATGCAACTTATTTTCTGTTGGGAAAAGATATTAATAAAAATAAATAATTTCTGGCATAATCTAGATTCTTTAAGAACATGTTGGTCAAAATCCTCACGTACATTGGATGTTTACAGTATGAAACTTTCTAAAATCTGATGACCTGCAGATGATGATGTAGCCTATTTAAACACACGTGCTGGGACTTTTATGTTTTAGGAGCTGTACAGAAAACACAACAAAAATATGCCCAGACCCCCGAGAACTTAAACGTCTAACATGCAAGAAGAAGCAGCAGGTCAATAAAAGTTGCTTAAGTTCTTGTTAATAGGAGAGAGGGTAGCTGTCCAAGGAAATTAACAAGCTAGCTAAGGAGCTGGTGAAGCATAATTGAAAAGGAAAATTCAGGAAAAAGGACAGACTAGGAAGTTTTGCAGATATTTGTAAGAGGTTCCTCTCCAATATGAGCAGTGACTGGAAAGAAAGCACAAAACTACTTTTTGAAAAGCTAGCTGCGTACAGGCTATCCACGTGCTCTGAACAGAGCCTGAAGCTGACTTCAGAGCCAAATCAGAAGAAAAAAACGTTATTGTCTGGGAAGGTCTTCAAAAGCTTTTCTTTGATATGAAAGAGAGAAGGAACCCCAGAGAGCAGTAGAGACTAGTGGCATTGGTAAAGTAATAGAAAATTATGATTGCAAAAGTCTACTGGTTATATAGAGGAGGCACAGGAGTTACTCAGGCCCCTAAGAAGTATGCTACATGCATGAGATGAGAGCCTGTATAAATGTTTAGGCTGAGTCAATGAATCAGAAATCACGCATTTTATAGATGTCAGCTAGAAAGACACTATGAGACTGTGTGAGGACTGCAAGAATCTGAAGGTCAGGTTTCGGTCTTGTAAGATCAGATGCTTGGTAGTTCAGTCCACAAGAAATGAACTAAAAAAGAGCATGGAGAATATTAGCTTTATATAAGCCATGTTGAGCCTATATGTCTACGAAGAAGTGTTGGAGAGACTTTTAGTTTGGACAAAACACTAGGATTTCTCTCTCCTAACTTTATATATAGTTACAGTGTAGATATTACTCTTCATAGCGACAGGAAAGAAGCACATATGGATTGTCATTTAGCTGCCTTATTTTAGAGATTTCTTTAGCGGTTAGATGAACTGCACCCTACAGTTCTTTAAATACAATTGCCTTGAAGTTCTGACTACACCGAGAAACTACAATGGGTGGTAAATAAAGAAATATCTGCATTTGGACATGTGAAACTCATCCACAGGGACAGGATACAGGGGTGGAAGTGAGACATAGAAGCAGGAGGAGAATGTAGGTTTCTAGATTACATTTAATTAGAAAAGTTATGCAAAGAAAAACAGAGCTGTAAGAGATCCCCAGGGAGAGAAGGAAAAAAACCAAGGATCCACAGAAGAACATACAAAAGGAACCATTAGAAAGGTCCAAGGGTTTATTTACTGAAGTCAATAATTTGAGACTGGGGAGAAATATTGGAAAAAGGACAAGAGAGAGTAAGTTGAGCATATGTGAAAAACGTATCAGAATTTGTCAGTATTCTCTTGGAATAAATAAATAAGGCTTTTTTGAGAAGTAAGAAGCAGAAGCAGGCATAAAGGAGAGTTTGAAGACTGGGTCAAATTTGTGAGAAGGTTCTTAATTTTTTTCCAGAACTCAGTCTGGGACCCCAGGAAATCCTGCATCCTGTATCATCATGTAGAGCATGGAGATACTCTTCCTGGAGATGAACGACAGCAGGGGCCAGAGTCAGTCTGTGTCCTTAGCAGAAATTTCTAAGTATTTTTGCTTATCACTGCGTTGATGCAGATGCTCTGTTGAGATGAATTTTGTCCAAGGCCACACATTGTAAAGTATGATGTTTCTTAATGAAGTATAATACAGTAAGACAAAATTTGACTCATACACTTGATGCCATTGTTCACATATATTGCACTTGAGCAATTGTGCTTCTGTGAAGGCTCCTCTCACGCTGTTTCTTTTCCATTCTCCCTGTCTTTCGTCTCTTCCATCCCTGCCTTTATTGAAAGGAAAAATTGAAAAATGTGCTACTGCTTAAATGGATGTAGTTAAAAAATCCTGTGAAGGGCGAGCTGGATGGCATTAGAGATACATAAGGAAAAAACTCGTTAGGGCAAATTGTTGCCCATATATTACTGTTCTGGAATGTAGACATCACAAGCAATGAGGAAAGATTTTCCAGTAGGAAAAGTGAGCTGTTCGGCTTGAAACAGGCAGCACAGGTTAGGAATCAGGATTCTCTATTTTCAGATAATAATTAATAAATCGAAATTAGCTTTTACAGGAATAACAGCTGCTGATTCAAATGAATATCCCATCACTAATGCCCGAGTTTCTTAGGGTGGGAGGAGTTGATAATTTTATTTGATTTTAACACAGAGCACTAGTATCTCCTGACACTGTCATCTTCACCACTGCAAGAGGATTGAACCTTTTTGCTTCAGTTTGATCCAGGCACTTAAGCAAACACTTCTTTTTTTAATATAAGAGGAATGAAAAAATACAGGTATGCCTCAGCTTTGGGAAAATTCAGATTTATGTTTGTTCTTACCTGCTAAAGTTAATTTGTATTGTGCTGTAAGCCCATTTGACAAGGGACTTGTGAGGGATTTTAAGTCTAAAATTGCTTCAGGTGTTGATTCTCACCTGCTATCCTTTTGGCAAAAATATACATTGATTTTGTTTTTAAGCTAAAAGGGCTTGACAGAATTGCAATAGCAGTAAATTTATTGATGTGTGCAGCTCCATTGAAAGTTCAGAAAACCGCTTAAAAAACTTCTGCTGCTGCAGGGGTTACATTTCCAGTGTATTTTAATTCCAGTGAGGTTCATGTGTCTCTCAAAATAGAAATACTTGTTTTTCTTCTTTAGGTCAACAGTGAACTCTCTAGTCGGATTACTGCTAGTAACGTGAACACTGATAAGAGAGTTTTCAGGCAATGTTAAGGCCCAGAGTTTTAGATTTTCTCCTAAAACGGACTAATCAAGATGCAAAAACTTTCAGGGTTTTTGAAAATGTCTATGAAAACAATAATTTCTTTTGAAATTAAACCTGTTTCTTCCTTGCTGGATGCACATACCTCAGCGTATGACACAAGTGCATGAGAACTACAGGCTGACTTACATCAGTTCGTGTTCTAAGATGAGGGCATAATTTGCTTAGAAAGCCAAAATGCAGTTATTTTTAGACTCATGGCTGCTCATGACATAAGGGAAGACAATTTCAAAATGTTTTTCTAATTGTAAAGGAATGGATTATTTTGCTGCATTAAATAGAACTTCCCTCCAAAATTTTCATGCACTCTAGTATATAACAATGACTTACTTCTATTTATAAGAAAAATGTTTAAACATCTTTGAATTCAGGTCTGTGGCCAAGGAATGCTAATATTTAGCACAGTAATTTTTTGCATATATATCTTTCAGTTTATATCAATATGCTTTTTGGGGATTATAAATACATTATGTTATTACATGTACAATTGTATGCAACACATAAGGATAAAACACCATAATAAGTGACATGTTGTGACTTTTGCTATAAAAGCATTCCTTGTTTTACTTTCCTGTGCACAGTCTTCACCTTAGTCTTCTTTGGAATTCTGTGTAGTCTGGCTGCAGTCATCACTGTAGTCCTCAAGATTTTAACCGGTTTTTTTCAGTGCTGAATTAGCAAATTTGAGAGCAAAGCTGATGCAACAGGAATGTGCACTGTACAAAGATAATACAGATAATACAAGCTAGTTCACTGGCCATTGTTGCTCATTTCCTCTGCTCTGACATAAAAAGAAATCTGGTTAAATTAGTTGATCACAGAATGAGCTTGATCTGTTGTTACGGTGCACCCATCAGAAATTAGAGGCAGTAGTCAGATTGCTTTAGGCTAGGTACTTTCTTTAAGAGCAGTTTTAATGACATTATGCAAGGAATGGCAGGCACCCCACTGGAATATTGCATGCAAATTTAATCACCCATGTTCTGGTCTCCATGAAAAAATACAAGCAAATAGCAGGGGAAAAAAAAAAGTCTAAAAGATTCATTGTATTTAACTAAGAGAAGAAAAGGCTGAGAGTGACTATCATGGGTTTGGAAATATAACAGTGCTGAGAAAAAGCAAAGTGCTGTAAGTACTACTTAATTGAATTGACAAGGCAGATAATGCATCCAGACTGCCTAGTACAGGTAGGCTGGAAGTCAGGATGAGTTTTATCCATCAAAGCAGCGTGCATGCATCAGTGTGGTATACTTCCTGGTATAATAAATATGGCAAAAACCATATATAGTTTAGTCTTGATCACTTTTTAAAAAAAACTTTGTATATTCTGAGGTCCTCAAGTGGTATTGTATATCAAGATATGAATCTCAAAAATGTGAGTTGGGGCTGCTACATAATTGTCATTGCAGAAAATGTTTACTACAAGTCTTTGAGTGGAAGAAACATCACTGTTTTATCTCAAGCTCAAAAGGTCCATTTTTTCCAACGATTAGAAGAAAATGAAATCTTCCGCAACACTAACAGTAAAAGTGTAGCAGAATGCAAAACGTTTGGTACCATCCCATGGCTACACAAGTTTATAGCCTCACAGGATTCGTAAACATATTACTAATTTGTTCAGCCACCGAGGCAGTTACTCCATTTGTAATATTTATAGCTTCAGTTATAATTTGAAAGCCTTTGCCAAACAAACACTTCTTAAACAATTTGTTACTAGAAGTCTCTAAGATTTCTCTTTTCTTTTTGTGGAATACTAGTTTCTATGTACAATCCATAAATCCTTTCTTCTAACACTTCTTTTTTACTCTCTTTTACTCTCAGTATCCAAATGTATATCACTGTTGATATCTCTTTAAAATTTTACTGCTATGGCAAGATATCTCTGACATGAAGTTGGATGGAATATTTGAAATGAGTTGAAATCAGAGTCTCTGTGTAAATACTATGCTTTATGCCATGGTCCACCGAAACTACACGGAGACATCAATGAACCAGCTTATCAGCGGCACTAGCAGGATTCTGGAGGGATTTAAAGGGCCTGTGAATACTGTCCCATCAATTATTTCAAGTGAAAGGATGAAGACTTTCTATTACTAAACACACCTATACCGTGAAAAATAGTATTGCAAATACCATACAAAAACATCCTTATTTTTTGAATCATATTATCCTGAGCAATAAGCACACAGCTCTAGTCTCAGCTTCCGAAATATGAATACACACATACTGTGACAATCTGAAACAACAAGCAGCACTTGAACCACACATATAATTTTAAAGAAGGAATAGACAATAGTGCAGGCAAAACTGCAGTTATCAATAGATCTGCAGTAGCAGAAAGTTCTGTTCCAAAAGTGATTGAAAACTGCTGTGTTACTTCTTGGTCACTGTAACGAACTCAGTCTCTTTGTACTCCTTTTCCTGAGAATCAAAGCTGCTGGCCTGGCTCAGTCAGCAAAGACACTGGCCAAAGCACATGATTATTTACAGGCAATATATTAGAAAACAAGTTCCTAGAGCTTTCTCTGTTTTCTGGCTAGTGTGGAGCTGGGCAGCCTAGGAAGTCCTTCACAGACCCATCAGAAGAAGCTGAGCCTGGCCAGCAAAATGGATGTAACTCAGAGAGCCGGGGGAGGGAAACAAGCTGCCCCAAGGAGACGGCTGCCCAGGTTTGTGATACCCCTATGCTCTCTTAGGCTGATACCCAGTCTGCAGTTCATAGAATCATAGAATCATAGAATAACCAGGTTGGAAGAGACCCAACGGATCATCGAGTCCAACCATTCCTATCAAACACTAAACCATGCCCCTCAGCAGCTCGTCCACCCGTGCCTTAAACACCTCCAGGGAAGGTGACTCAACCACCTCCCTGGGCAGCCTGTTCCAGTGCCCAATGACCCTTTCTGTGAAGAATTTTTTCCTAATGTCCAGCCTAAACCTCCCCTGGCGGAGCTTGAGGCCATTCCCTCTTGTCCTGTCCCCTGTCACTTGGGAGAAGAGGCCAGCACCCTCCTCTCTACAGCCTCCTTTCAGGTAGTTATAGAGAGCAATGAGGTCTCCCCTCAGCCTCCTCTTCTCCAGGCTAAACAACCCCAGCTCTCTCAGCCGCTTCTCATAAGACCTGCTCTCCAGCCCCTTCACCAGCTTGGTTGCTCTTCTCTGGACTCGCTCCAGAGCCTCAACATCCTTCTTGTGGTGAGGGGCCCAGAACTGAACACAATATTCAAGGAGCGGTCTCACCAGTGCCGAGTACAGAGGGAGAATAACCTCCCTGGACCTGCTGGTCACACCGTTTCTGATACAAGCCAAGATGCCATTGGCCATCTTGACCACCTGGGCCACTGCTGGCTCATTGAGTATCAGAGTATATACGGTATAAAATCAGGAGGAGGTAAGCTGAAAGTGCCTTTTATTTCTTGGTTTAAACCCTGCTGAGATTGTGGTAATTATTAGCATAAATTACTTCACACTTGACCCTTGACAGACATTTAATGCTTATAGAAGTGTGCATTATTGTACAGCTTTCTCATGTTTCAGTAACTCCACACTTCGAGTGTTTTAGGACATATAACTTATTCATTTTGATTCTTCTCTACATGTTGTCAAATTTTCTAAGGACCTTAGAGCTCTGGCAGGGAAAGTCCTAGGATAAAATTCAAGACTTGTCACTCAACTTAAACCCACAAATTTACATCATGCAACACGCATACATACAAACCCACAAATTTACATTCATGTGGATTTTCTGTTTGTGATTGTATAAGTATAGATTTTGTTACAGGAAAAGTTCCTTAAGAAAGTAAAGAAGTGAGTATTTCTCAGAGGGAGTGGAGGTGCGGTTTTTCCTTAAGTACTTAATTGTTCGTAAAAAGTATAAAATTTAGTCACCTTAGTAAAGAGTAGAAACAGTGTGTGTCTTAAGTGATCAGTTTGCAGACAGTTAGAGTTGGTTACTGTAGAATCCAATCTATTTATGTGCAGTGTTGGGTAACCTGAATTACAAGTTACCTTATGAAGAATTTGTCACTTAACCGTATAAGGCTGATTCAGCATGATGGCATTTAAAGCTTTGTAGCTCACAAGGAAAATTAAGTCTCGTAAGAGGCAGACAATTTGTGCAAGGTGGGTTTGGAAGGAGCTGGGCTGAGTGGGATGCTCCTTGCCTGCAGGAGGCATGGGGCAGATGGATGGGCTCATGTCATTCGGGAGCCAGAGGCTTCATGCAGGTGCTGCACCTTGGGTAGCTCTATGCTTTGGTGTCTACCTCTTCTCCCGGCAGCGAAGGCCGAGATGGAGGCTCTCTTTTTAGAGACATTCACTGTGACTGAAACTTGCCTATTGGACTACAAACTCCCAGCTTCAGGGGGTTTTGTAGTTTCTGGAATGGGAATTCTGCATTATAATTTTGAATATATCCGCCTTACCCCTGCTTGGATGCCTCTCTCTCACTCACCATAGAGACTTTGCCACAACACTATGTCTAGCTGTAGTCCCAAATCACCCTCATGTATTTTGCAGTTAGACTGCTAGCTCTGAGTTTCTCAAGTATGCTTCGCAGCTTGACATGGCTTTGACATGGTTCTGTCAATACTTTCTGGATCAACTGCTTTAAAACAGGTTACTTCACTTTAACTTTTGATGACTTTTTCTATGCTAATTTTCCCTACATTAAAATTGCATAATAGTCTCAGATCAAACTATCTTTAAGCCTGCTGCTGCTCTAATTTGAAATAAATAAATTTTATTTGCAACTTTCTGTTCCTTAGTTTATCTGACCTCAGAGGAATCAGTTATTTTTGGGCATTCGCATTTAAATTATCTATAAGAAATGCATTATTGAGTATTAGGATAATTAAACAGTAAAACCTTGATTAAGGTGGTAGTTTTAAATCTCAGATATACATATTGTCTTCAGCCTGAGGTTCCATAGGTTAATTTTTGGCAGAATATACATTTAGGATAGCCAGATTGGCTCCTTAACAATAAAAAGTTATCAGAATATAACATGTGAAGTATTTTATAAATAGTACTGATGGGATTTTGCATCCAAGAAAGATCATAATGTTAGATATATTAAGTCTTTATGTTCACTAATGCATGTGATTAGGCACAAATATCTGCTTATAATAGAATCTTACTACAAAGCTGGGAAAGTGTGTTTGTCTGGATGCACAACAGTTTAAATAATTCAAGGATAGAGGAAAATGTAGTTACTCGAATAATGGATAAATCAGCAGAGTGTGAGGAAGAGATCTAAAATAAAACTAGTTATCTGAAAAGCCCTGTTCAGTGACAAGGGAGATTTGATGACTCAGAGGTTGTATATCTTTGGAAATTAAGTGAAATTGCTGTATCAGAAAATAGTGGCCATTTCAGCACGTACAATTAAACAGTTATTCTGGCTACTTCAACACATTTTCAAATGCAAACAAGTCTTGACTGCTGATATATTTATTTATGAGTTTGGCCTCTGATGTTTATTTTAAGCTGATGTTTGCAAAAGTTGGATGACTTAAAATGATGAATTGTAGAATCCAAGATTGAGTAACTGCAACTATCCCAAATGTTTCTGTGTAGTCCTTTTACCTTATTAGCACTGTGCTTTACACAGCTGAGGTGTCAGCATGGGAGACTAGATGGTAAAAATACGGTAAAAGACAGTAAAAAAGAATTATTACCTTTTCCTGTCATAGACATTACTAGCAGGAATCTAATTTAACCATGCATGATAACACAGCTGAATAAAGTTGCCACTATATATTGAGTTATCTGATAATAGGGAAGGTTTTTCTGTATTCTTTAATGCATGGCTGGACACCAGACCAGGGACCTACAGTGCTAGGCGGTCTGTTATGCTGCTACATGGCGTGGTTAATATTAAAGGAAACAGTGGGAAATGTAGGTCTGAATGTGAGAAAACCAGGAGTGAAAGATTTTGGAATTCTTCATCCAATAAAATTAAGTCCAAGTTCTTAGAGCTATTATCTTAATTCTCCCATAAGGAGACTTGTGAAATCAGGCTTATCTGCAAAAAGCTTCCACTGACATGTAAAAGCCAAAAATGGAAATATTTTCCAAAAATTTTCCATTTTATTTTCCAAAAATGGAAATAACTCGTTATTCAAGATAGAATTTTGTAGATATATTTGTCCAGACATTAAACATGTAGCCTAATACTGATTCTTGTGGGAAGTCATAAGCCTCCCTGCTGAATTATTTATAATTTTCCATTGTCAGCAGCTCACAAGTAAGCTTTTGATTGGACTAATTATATTGTTGTCTAAACTAAGCCAGCTTAATTTTCTCCCTAGACTATCATATGCCTCCTTATCAAATGGCTATCTAAAATCCAAGTATACCCATGGCGCTCCATCACTTTGGTTTTCTGCCTAAAAACTATCAAACTTGTCTGGCCAGATTTATTTTTAGTATTTCCATGTAGTTTCATTTCCATGACAACAGTCCCATCTATGGACTAGAGAGTGATAGCCTGTCATCTGTCACCCGGGGCTTAGGAGTGCTCTGGGACACCTCATGACAATTCTGACCCTCACCTAGGTGTTCGCTCAGGCCATGAGAGAAGGCTCAGGGGCTGCTCTCCTCAAAGTCCTCTGAAAGAGAAGGGCCAGGAATGAACAGAAAGCACCGCTAGCCATGGCCCATGCTCCAACTATCAAGCCTTAATGCACAATAAATGGTTCCACTGAAACAAGCACAAAAAGGCATTCTCAACAAACATTGGGAAAGTAGTGAGAGGATTAGGACTGAGACTATCAGAGGCATAATGTATCCACCTGGCACGTACCACCTGGCGTGCTGCTGCCATCAGGAGCTGACGGATCCCCTGGAAACAGGATACGAACCATAGCAAGGCAGGTTGTCTTATGAATTTCCCTGTAATCAGGGTCCTCACAAGATTAATTCTCTGTCCTTTGTCATAACTGAAAATGGATAAACAAGTAAAATCAGTTTTGTTACCTCCATGTAGTATCTCATCATACACTTCCGTACTGCTGTTTATACACTCCAGGAGACAGCAATGTTTCTACTAGAAGATATATTCTCTTGGATACATCCAAGAAGTTGCACTGAGCATTCTTATATGATTACCATTAGGTTTTTTTGGCTGAACTACTGGGTTCTTCTGGCCTTCAGTCAATGGGAGGGTCTGCTCTTTTGACATTTCATCTATCTCATTGCTTTGATCTAATGCTGTACTTGAACAGTAGAGGCAAAGGTGAATCCCCTTAAATTTCTAATCTTCCACAGAGACTTGAGATAGATGCATCAGAATTTTATGCAAATGAAATATTTGATACACAGAATAATCTAGCAAAAGTTAACTTATATTCACAAGAATTATTTCCACTGAAGAGTAATCAGGTATGCTCTCACAATTCTCCTCTAACTCAGCTTCTACTTAACAAATTTGTTGTGTCCATATTATGTCATTTTATCTGTACTTGTCACTATTAGCTCTGCTATGACTTCTGGGTTTTTATTATGTTTGAAAACTCCTTCTTTTTTCAGACTAATAGTTAGAAGCCATGGGTCAGACACATTTATATACAAAACCACCACTTGTGGGATGGATAACAGCAATGAAATTAGCATGAAAATAATTTAGTCTCAAAGAGTGAAATTACATCTATTGTGCTCCCAAGGAGACAACATGTGAAGTGCGAAGGGAAGGGTTATAATCAGATATTTTGATTAAGCTTATCAAGAGAAACAAAAAAGCTGATATTGTGAGTACCCATTCCCACAGTCATTCGCAATTTTCATATTTAAGTTGTCAAACAAACAAAACAAAATAGCAATGCTCCCCAATTCCTACCCTAAGTAATAAGAACAAGCGGTACCAGTTTAGGTCAAAGATAATGTTTGTTTTCAATACTTTAGTGGGTTAGGTAACAAAATGTCAAAATTTTGGCTGTTAATTTTGGCTTAGACAAAGTACCCAAAAGCTCAATGTTTTTACAGAACTTCTTCAGTCTTTAAAGTATATCTGGAAAGACTAAAATAAAATAAAGGTATTAATGTTTTTCTCTCTTTGAAACCTGCAATTCTGTCACTTTCATTGAGAATGTAGCTATGTCGAAGAGATTTATTTAACTCTGGCTACCCATACCTTTTTCTTTTTTTGTTTCTATGTGAAAGACCTTCTTATTCCTAACCTGCCTCAAAGTATCACCGAGTTATTTAAGGAAAAAAACACCTCTTTTTTTCCTGAAAACTATTTTCTCCCCCAAAGTATGAAACTGTTTTCTCTCTTGGGTCCATTAAATCTCTTTCTGGATGAAACTCAGGAACAAAGTCAAGACACATTGTGTTCTCTATGTTTTTTCAACACATCCAGAGATCGAGTACAGCTTGATGGTCCCAGTGAAACTGGCAGCACTAATTTCTGGAGCACAGCAGGCACTCTTCCAAACATCATGGAACATGAGAAACCTCCACGTTGCACCTAAAGATCAAATTTACTTTGAAATTGAAAAGTTTGAGCTGAACAGACAGGATCATAGGGTAGCAGCATGCTGAATTATTTATTTTTAATACTTATTGGACTGGTATATTACAAATGGATAGCATTTCCCTTCTAAATTCTACTTTGGTGTCTGACTACTAAGTAAACATCAGTGTAATTCATTTGATAATCTATCTTTAAAATCACCCCTGGTTTGGAAAAGTCATGTCACTCAGGGAAGCTGCCTTGAAGATAAAAGAAGAAAGTATAAACTTTCTAATAACTTTTGATATTGTATTTTTGTGTTACTGCCAAATTTGCATTTTTAAAATGATGAGTAAGTATCAGATGAAATTTCAGCAACCACAGGCTGGTTCTTCTTTTGCAGTCTCTTCCACTCTGCAACTGGAAAAGTTGCATTAGCAATATATAGATAACATTCTTACATACATTACCCTAAAACTAAGGCCTGCTTGGCTCAAATGTTTGATGCAATAAAGTAATTTGGCTTCATATAGAACTAATCAAGGCTCCATCTAGATATGACCCAAGAAAATATTTATCTTCTAACAATCAGCTCCACTGGCAGCAGAAAATTATGCTTCCTCTCTTGCAAAAACACTTATTTCTAGTGTAGCAGGTAACTGCACTGGATATATTCTTGGAAGCCAAGATAAAGCCCTTACTTTTCTGTGCAAATAATCTCATTTTCAAAAGCACTCCAATGTAAAACTGATGTAACCAGTATTCTGCAGTAATCTCTAATGGCAATACCACTGCAGTTTAACAAGTAGGAGTTTTGAATGCCTACATCCATATTTTTGTGATTTTCAAAAGGTTCATTTTGATCATGAAGTGTTACTCTCGACTAAAATAGTAACCTCTCCTTGAGTTTTGCTGAGTGTTCAGAAACTGATGAAAATTTTTGTCTGTATGGAGACAGCCTTCCCAAGTCATGTATCTGGTTTGTCTATCAATTCCCTACAAACAGATAATCTTCGGCAAATACAGTTTATCAACTAGACTGATTTGAGCTAAAGCAGACTCAACTTCCTAACTTTTCAGCTAAACCTCATCTGAAGTGACTTTGTTTTCTGAAAGTCAGTTATGTGTTTTCAGACAACGTCTGTCTTCAAAGTGATGACACTTAAAATTTTTTATTATTACCAAAGTATTGGGGCACTGGTAGGCAGAAAGGACATTGTTTATATTTGTTTCTATGGAAGTGAAGAACATCCTCGAGCTGGTGGAATGTTGTAAGTGAAAGGGGTATCGCAAGACAGGACAAGGGACCTAAAAGTGACCAACAGGGTATTCCATTCCATATATGAGGAATCATGAGGGCCAAGCCCTCTTCTTTGATGGCCAGCATCTAATATAGACCTTTTTTGTCCTTTTGCCTCTGATACCAGATCTGTGTGCTCCTGAACCACTTTCTGAGTCCAGTTCCCATTTGCTGCCCGGTCCAGTCCAAGACCTTTCCCTGTGCCTGCTCTGCAGCATTAGTGGTGACATATAGTCATCAAGAATGGTTTGATTTTGTATACTTTTAAGTATTTTATATTATTATTTTTATTATTATTATGCACTTAGCTGCCAATCAAGGCAGGGGTTGGGGCTAAACAGTGACAACTGGAAACCAAACTGCCCATAGGCTCTGCAGTTGTTGGTTTCAGTGGCCAGGAGATCAAAAGAACTGAAAGGTTTTCTGCTTTGAGAGTCTTATTCCTTTTGATGCTTCTTTAAAGAATAAACAGTTACAAAATCTCCTCGCTGGGTGAAACATCTATTGAAGCCATGAAGTCTTTTCATACTGCATCACAGTGCTGCAACATCCAGGAGCTAACTATGGTAATACGTGCTACTAAGCACTCATTCATGTGAACAATAAAATACTCAAAATTACAAAATGTTTTAAAATAACATTATTACGGCAATAGTTTTGTTTTTCTTTCTGATAGTGGAACTATACTTTGGTCTAAAGTTTTAATTTCTTATGCAGGAGGGAATTTCTCCAGGGAAAATCACACAGATGAGTTAGAGAAAAGGAAAATACTTTACTCATAAATTTTAATGTGTAATTTATTTGCTTGTTTCTGTCTGAAGAAAAATGTGAAGGGCAAAAGCCAACATGGCTTGATTTATGGTCCAAAAGGTCTTTCAGGGATCAGCAGTCTGGATGAATTGTTTAAGAGCATCTAGAGTTTCAAGAAGGCCCTTCTAAATGTTTTAACTTAAGACAATACCTTTGTGAATTGCATAATAATAATTCTTACCATATGGTGAACATAAATGTGTTCAAAAGGTATCATTCCAATTTTACTCACTCTGTTTCGACTCTCTATTCAAAATATGGCCGCATATTCTTGTCACGTACAGTAGTATTGAAAAACAAATGAGTCACTAGAGATAAGAGAAACAAAAAAAGTGTGCTACTAATCCCTAGTTCATATCAACAATACAGGACTAAAAAAAATCTGTGAAATACTTGAAATTAACATAGTTATGGTGATGGCACCTCTGCTGTCTTCCTCTGTACATAACAACTAGTTAGGTCCCCAAGAGGTCGTTAGCTAGAAGGAAAGTAAGAATTATCTCTAAATTCAAATCAAAGATTACATTTTAGTGAAAAAATTGGCAGCAGTGGTTAATCCTACCAAGTAGAGATTAAATTTATTTTGCAGGCTGAAGAACAACTTGATAGAGGAAGAACATACAATGAGGGTTTATTGGAAACAAGCCCCTTATAACTGGTACACCTAATAAGGCATGTCACATCTTACAAGTGCATAGTATTGTGATATGAGGACCTCCTGATGACAAAAATTATATTTTTCCCAGTTCTATTTAAAAAAATGTTATAGATAAATAAACATGTACTGTCAACGACATGGTGAGAGAATAATTTAAAGAAATATTTACTAAATGACTATGTCTCATTCCATTCCTGTAACAGTATCTAAATCTGACTGTGGGGAGCTTTTTTTAGGTTACAAATAGAAAATTAACAAACAAATAAAAAGAAAGAAAAAGCAAATCTTAACTGAACAAAAAATATAGGCAAGACCTCTTCCTGTTTTCACATAAACTTCAACCTCAACTTATTTAGGTAATCCTACAGCAAATAGGTTAATGAGGAACTTCAGATCCAGTGGCTTGGAAAACAACCCAGAATAAATGTACTAATATAGTATGAGTTTCCAAACGAGAATGATGCATAGATGTCTGAATTGTTCCTGGCATGGGAACTCATGATTTATATTTCCTCATGAAGAAATCCGTGAAATAATTTGGAATTTTCCCAACAGCTATCAGATACCTTATATGTATTAAAAAAAAACTTACATGAAATATCTGGATGTGCCACAATCCTAATCCTTAGAACCAAAGATAACAAACTATAAATACTAAGAAGGCAGACGCAAAATAAGAAAACAAGCCTTTGAAAACTAAAAGGGAAAGTTGGCCACAATGGACTGAGTAATGCTATTTACTGCAGCATTTTCAAACTGCAGTAAAGATTTCATATACAGCAAGGCTTCACTCATCACAGGACATCAACATTGACATCTTGAAGCCTTTTCTATATGACAGTATCATAAATTCTGGAAAAAATACTGTTTACAGAGAAACAATCCTTCAGCATGTGTAAATGAGAAAATATAAAGCTCTATCAACAGAAGGAAACCAGCCAAATAAATATTTTAAAAAAATTCCATCAAGTCCACAACTCTTCCATGTGATGAAAAACCAATAAAAATCATATCAGTAAAAGCAATACTGAAAAATCCTAAAGAATTCACATTAATAATAAAGGTTGGAAGAGGTGGTAGTAAGTCATAAGGACTACTATACTGATCTGTAATAGTCTTAATATTCTATATGCTATAATCTATAATATTCTTAAAGTCTTAATAAATTATGAAGCTCAACCTGAGAAAAGTTCAACAACAGAATTAATAAGCCAAATATGCTACTAAAACATCTGAAAGAGAATATAAACAAAATCTAGCAGAAGCAGAGCATCAGTCTTCAACCACATTTTCAGCCATAGAAGACTGTATCAAAGATGCATCAAATAATAATAAATACTTAAAACCCGCACTACAGATTTTAGGAAAGTATTTAATAAAGTCCTTCTTGGAATACTATATGAGCAAAAAGAAAATAAATATAATATGATGGTTTTACACCAGGATATGGCTTGCAGAGATGAAGTAGACACAGACAATGACAGACAACATTAGCACTGATGTCAGAAAGGTTCTCTCAATGTGACATTTAGCACTGAATTTATACATTTTTAAGACAGACTTGGAGAGATAATGTGAGAACAGAGTGATCCAACAGCAAAACATTACTTGGGTTTTGTTAATATTACAGATATTATATAAGACAATCACTAACAGTCTAGCAAAACAAAGCACTAAGAAATGATGGATTGATAAGCAGTCATTAAAACAACATGGAGCACCAAATATTTTCCATAGTATTAGAGGGCAATGAGTATTAAGGCAATTTGCTTTCATATAGATCCAAGATATAATCAGGTGGAAAATCTGTTGTGAATTGGAAAATGAGCTGCATCAATCATTAAATCAAATGAAATTTGGTCACTGTAAATTCAAGAATTCAAAACCAAAGTAATCTTTATTTCAAATGTAAACTCCCAGTTTATATCTGGATGTGTTGATATCTTTAAAAGCGATGTATCGATATTTTTAAAAGCAAGCACTTCAAGAAAACAGTAAATATTGAGCAGACATTAATTTACTAAAAACTCATAGGTTTATCCTAAAATTCAATAATTCCCATGTGTGATAAGAATGAAGTTACAGAGTGTATCACTGCCTGACAGGAAAATGTGGAAAAGGGCCAATGAAAGTAGCTTGTGGTGCAGTGAGGCTTGGGGAAGCTTAGAGAATGTACACGGGCTGAAGAAAAGGGAATAGAAAAGCTTTTTTATTATTATTATTCTTAGCTCTTTTTTGACTGTAGAATCCAGATTCAGAATAAAAACAAACCATTGACTATTTTGACACTCAGAACTCTGCAGTTTTGTGCCTTAGGGAAACCTCTTTTTTTTTAAAGAAGCTGTTACCTCTCACAAGATCCCTCATTACAGCTCTGAAATCACTGCTGATTTTCATGAATGCAGTTTCCTTTCTCTTTTATAACTGAGAAATATTGAACCTGGGTATTTTGAACCTGCATTTAGAAAGATGATGATGATGACAGAATGAATCACACACACACACATGCATTTCTATTTCATTTGTGTCTTTTGAATTGGGTCTTTTTTACACATCATATCCTGAATTTAGACCCTGGAAAACAGAATTGCTAGTTGAATTATAGTGTTAAGTGGCACCTTGGAATGCCTATTGCATGTTCTTATTTTTTCTGTCCACCATATGCAGTTCTAATTTTTGAAAGTCATTAGGGTTAGATTACTATTCTGAAGAACTGTATTTGGAAATGAAGAACTCATCCTCCCTACCATCTCCCTGCAGCCAGGAAGAGATGTTTTTGATGGTGATAGATGCCAAGTACGTTAGTGCCCGCACCCTAGAGTCCTCTCAGTTGGGGGACAGGATGAGTCAGGGCAGGCAGATCACTTCATGGGAGAATTGGCCTTGCAGACAATCTGCTGGGCACGTTAATTTCTAGGCATAGGCGAAGCAAGCAGTTCTCTAAAGCCACTGTGGGCCCAGAACTTATTATTTTTACCTTTGAGCCTTGGAAAGCTACAGTCACTGCTGCGTTGACAGGAGTAGGTACACAGCAGGAGGAGGGGGTGCTGTAAGCCCTCGTCCTTCCACCAGAAGAAGAGCCAGTGATCCCACCTTCATTTGTGAGAAGTCTCTGCAGCTGTTCTTCAGCTCAACCGTGATCTCTGGCTTGGATTTTATGGTGCTTCCTTCACTTTTTGTCAGCAGGAATGTACAGGTTTGAGTCCTAGTTCCTCAGTCTTGGAGCGGGAAAATGAAAATGAAATGGTACGTGCAGTGCTGAGAGGCTCTGAGCTGGCCCTGTGGACTGAAAGTATGTAATGCAGGTGACCCCAGTCCTGGCTTTGGTCTGTATGGGCCAATCTCATCAAGGGCGTGCTGGTGCATGTGCTCCTAGAATGATTTCCAGTCTGAAGGAAGCTTACGTCCAGCCAGGTCAGAGCAGCAATAGAGGAGCTTCAAAAAGTCCAATTCACCAATATCGCGTGCTGCTTTATGAAATAACTGTATTGCATTTCTCACAGAGCAAAGTAGCTGAGTACAAGCCTACTTTTAATTATGTTGGAGTAGGTCCAAGATGGTACCACAGCCTCTTCTGAAGCCTCTCAAGGGTTATGCCTGTATAAGATCTGTGCCTACAGCTGGGACTGAACCACTTGAGCAGCTGACTAGAAAGGTAGAAATCTTGTTTCCCCTTTCTTTTGGGACTTTCTGTATCTATATTACTGCTGCAAGCCCTAAGTGCATCAGTTCATGTTTTGCCAAGAAAGCAAGCTGTCTTGTGTTTCATTTAGTACTGGAAGAGTTTTTGGAATATCTATAAATATATATACCCTATTCCAAGGCTAAGTCCCTTCTGAAACCGATAAGCCTTGGAAAATGTGCAAATTCTCAGTGCTTTTAGACTATAAATATGTCACAATGCACCTTTCTCTCATTTTGTGCTATAAGATTTGAATACAAAAGAATTATTTTTTAATTCTGCCTTTTTCCTATCTGGAAAGACATGGTATTTATTTATTTATTTGTTTGATTGTTTATTTATTTAAGTGAATGAAAATTCATTTTCCCATTCTTGATATTACTGTTTATTTTATGATTGAGGTCATAATAAAGAACATCTTTGAAATGTTTTTCTTTCTTTCAAAATATTTTTTTAATTTTTTTTTTCCCTGTGAAACAACAACTTCGTATTTGAGTGAATTCTTTTATTTCTATTGTCTTTCCCATTGAGCTTTTTAAAACTGAAGTGAGGGAGAAGGAATTAGAAGAAAGTAATGGGAGTTCACCCAGTAAAAAAAATCCAGAAGCATTTTTTGAGCTACTGTAAGTGTATATCTACCATATTTCTATTGTAATATGTTTATAATTTCCTGACTAGCCTGTGCAGTTCTCTAAAGATTGTGGCATTAATGGCTATGGTCTGGATCAGGTATGGTCCTTTGAGATAAAGAAGTCAATTTTTGTCCCTCAGCTGCAACCTTTTCATTCTGTTTGTTCATGTATTCATTTAGATATTATAAATTAGAAAAAGGAGAAAGGAGATAGCTTGCTTCAGATAAATTACATTTAAGAGCAGATCTAAGTTACAATTCCAGGAAAAAAGCACTGCATTTTATATTAAAGCAGGTATTCTAAAACTGCATGAGGGAATTAAAATAAGGACTTACTTTCTTACTTTTTTTTAAACCAGATTAATCAATATTAGAGTATCTCATCCAAAACTTTGCTAAATTCCCCAAAGCTGAAAGTTCACAAATAATCACAAGCAGATTTGTGTACAAGTCATGTGACTCTGGGCCACTTTTAATGAACATCATATAGAGCTTCCTTTTTAAGCAAAAAATCTGCAGAAGGATTTTGTCGTACAGATTAACATCCTAGGCTTTCCTAAAAAACAACCCCAAACATCTTAATGAAATCAAAACAAAAGAAAGTATGCATACCCAATAGATTATATGTGGAAGATTTTTATGTATAGTCTTCAGTGCACAGGACAAAGGAATACTGAAGGTGTTCTGAACCATTTAATTAACTCAGATAATTGGTGAGGTCCCAGTCAACAAAGTAAACAAGGCTAGTGGGATCTCATGATCTGGTATAGGGTCTCCTTATGCAGCACTCCAAAGGAACATGACCATAATAAGTATATAATGAAGTTCAAGATAGTTCTTCCGTCCAAGCTAATAACAAACATTCAGGAAGAAAAAAAATGGTGTAACAAGTACCTTCTTCCTAAATTGCTGACTAGATAATGCTTTCAGCATATTCTTATATCAATCTTATATTTTGGTGGGGAGACTAGCCCACCTCCTGTGTAATATGATTTTGAAAATAATAAATGAGACTAAACAATAACAAAAGAAATGGGGAAGTAAATATTTTTAGACGTGCCAGGTCTGGAGCCAGTATGAAGCATTTGCCATGATGAATTAGTTAAACAGACACAAAATAGCAATTAAACAAGCTAAAGTTAGTAATAGGTAGCTACAGAGTGAAAGCTTGCCCTGTTTCTGAAGAGTGGAAAAATGAGAGTAGAAACTTGATTAATGTTCTGTGTGTTTGTGTTTCCCTCAAAGTGGGTTGTGAAGAGAGTTAAGAGGAAGAAATACATTCATACATCCTACATTGTCTTCAATTCTGTTGACGATCTAGACAGTCAACAAGATTCAAGAGCTTCAGCATTTTTTTTTCTCCAATGTGTCCTAAAACTCTGACATTTTGCATTTGCATCAATATGGTAAAATCCGTGCTTTCCTTAATAAACCTTCTTCAAACAAAATTTATGCATCTCAAAATAGCACCTGAATTATATTTACTCACTTTAAATGCAAGAAAACTCTGTGTGTGTTTTCTTTTTGCTTACATCAGGGCAATTCAGAGCAAAATTCAGCCAATGTTTTAGGTACTTATTTTCCTTATTTTTCCTACTTTTTGGCAAGATACATCATAGTCTGTTTAGTTACTGAAGTCTTGGTAACAGAAGATCTTCCTTCATTCATTTGCTGCTAGAGGTTGGTGGTGCTCAAGGTTTTCAACATTGCTGGATTTACTATGAAGCATTAATGGATTTGTAAAACAGCAAAATGAGAATTGGCTATACTGCTTCTCCAGTAATGATTGCCAAGAGTTTCAACAACCTCCTGAAAAGTAACAAAAATCCACTGTAATTGTCCTTGCTTGATAGCAAAGATCTGAGCTATACCCCAGGGCACACAGCCTCATACACTAGAAAATGTAGCCCAAGGGGAATGTAGCAGCACAAGATGTTCAGAGTCTTCATGCACATAAAATAGGGGCAAAAATTTAAATTATAAAAGAAAAAAGTGCAATCAGGGTTTTGCTTCAGTCACTGAATTCCCTAAGCAATCAGAATGTCCAGAAACTCTTCCCAGGAGTATTTAAGCTGCTTCTTCTCTTCTTCCTTCTTTAAACACAACATCAGAAGTATAGTGGGGGTTTGGTTCACAGGCAACAGAGCAATTTGTATTAATACCATTGCTGTATATGGTGATGAGAACTCCTTTGTTTCTTTGTCTTTTGTAGATGGGAATTTTTGTCCCCTAAATGCCACAGAATGAGAAAATGAAAACATCCTCTGTCATGGGAGGAGAGTTAGGTCGCAGAATGTTGGTGCTGAGGTCTATGTGTAGTTAGACAGTACAATCCTCCTGTCATTGCAAAGCTGCTCAGATTAGTGTTGTCACTGAAAAAGATTTTAGAGTTGTTAGAAAATCGTTGACTTTCTTTTTAACCAGTTTTAGTCAAATAAAGGGCCAAAGAGAGAACAATTTTTATTTCATTTTCCATTGCCTTGAATGGAATTCTGTTTCATTTACTTCATTCACTTGTTTGCTCCTCCTTTCTGTGTCCTAGTTTATGCTGATACTCCTATGCAGAAAAAAAAATCTGTTGTTATCCAGAATACCTAGATTTCTGCATAGGCTTTTTCACGTTTGAAAACAGAGAAATAGAGCATGCTACTCTGATAACACTGTGAATTGGAACTGAGCACAATTAATACCAGGACCACAACCTATATAACAACTACACAGACTTCTGTTTGTGCAGCTAAATTAAAGTCACTTCATCAATCCATTTTTTTTCATTAGCTCTGGAAATGACTGGGTTTTTTTCTTGTATTAAAATATTTTTGCTATAAATCCTGAGTTCTCAGATCCAACATTTTCCAAATAATTTTCTTCTTTTTTTCAGAAAAAATAAGTTAAATCTTAGTAATCAGAAGTGAAGTGGTTTTTTTATATTGGCCAGAATACTCCCTAGAATGTGGCAAGTATTTTTGTAAATAAACAACCTATTAATCTCACTTTGTAATCACATTTAAAAGGCAGGCGTGACATCTGGGGGTATTTAAAAGACAGGTGGATGGGATGCTGAGGGGCATGGTTTGGTGGTTGATAGGAATGGTTGGACTCAATGATCCTGGGGATCTTTTCCAACCTAGTGATTCTGTGTGATTCTGTGTGTGATCTAAGCATCCTCAACTCAGTGAGGGGACAAAGGCACCTTCTGAAGAGAAATAGACATCCCAGACAGTTGGGATGAATCACTTCTTCCCAAGTGCCTGTTTCTATAAATTGCTGGTAGAAGGTGACTAGTAGTTTCATTCAAATACTCTCGCCTTAGCTGAAGTGAATCTCATCTAAGATTAATAATTTCAGATAAATATTGGAAGGGAAAAAAAGCCCAAACCAGACTTTCTACAATTCAGGGCATTTGTTTGCCTTCCCACAAGTAAAATTATGCCTTGGATAATAAATGTGCCTATAAATATCAGGTAACTGTGGGAATTTTTAAAGATTGTGTGCTGCTGGAAGGATAAATAGAGACTGGCTGCCAGTGCTAGCAGGATGGCAATCTCTCCCTCAACAAAAAAATTGTAAGCTGCTACTCACATGTGAAACATTGTGGAGAATGACATTCAAGAATCAAATATAACAGAAACTGAACCGAAGCAATTCACTTAACACATTTCAGTAATGAACAAAATCTTGAGCCCATTAGACTAAGTAAATTCCTGATAATAAAGTTCATTTTCACCCCATAGCAAATTATTCAAATTATTACAACTTTAAAAAGCAATTTAATTTTTACCTGTCTCAAATGACCCTTTTCCCCCAAACTAGCCTGTTGGTCATCCTTATTTCTTCACAGCTACTGTGATAAGTAAATATTCAGAAACTGATTCCTTTACGGATATATCCAAAGATTTAGGAACTTTATAGTTAGATGCTTTAATGTTGAACTGCTAAAGCCTTGTCCATGAACACAGATCACTACAGTCATCCTCATATTGCACCTGAAGATGGATACACAACTCTTATCACACTCACCCCACAGACCTCTGAGCATACCATAATTAAACTCTGGGCTTGCACGTGAAGCATACAAGTGCCCTGCAGCACTTTTCACAGGGCTACATATACTCAAGTTCTGCAGTCTGTAACCATTCTTTGAGGAGCTCTGTATAGTTCTTGCTTCATTTTTTATTCCCAAATAAACCTTGTATTTCCTCTTGAAACATAGGTTCTTTACCTACTTTTTATACCATTGTACTATGGAGAACACAGCCCTAAGCAAGTCTTATAATCACAGAATGATTGAATATTTTGGGCTGGAAGGGACCTTAAAGATCATCCAGTTCTAACCCCCCTGCCATGGGCAGGGGCATCCCACTAGATCAGGTTGCCCAACGCCCCATCCAACCTGGCGTTGAACACCTCCAGGGATGGGGCATCCACAGCTTCCCTGGGCAACCTGTGCCAGTGTCTCACCACTCTCATGGTGAAGAAATTCTTACTTATGCCTAGTCTAAATCTGCCCCTCTCCAGTTCATACCCATTGCCCCAGTCCTATCACTATACGACTTTGTAAACAGTCCTTCCCCAGCTTTCTTGTAGCCCCTTCAGGTACTGGAAGGTCTCTATAAGGTCTCCTGGGAAGCTTCTCTTCCCCAACTTTCTCAGTCCATCCTCATAGCAGAGGTGCTCCAGCCCTTTGAGCATCTTTGTAGCCCTCCTCTGGACTCACTCCAACAGCTCCATATCCTTCTTATGTTGAGGATTCCAGAACTGGACACAATACTCCAGGTAAGGTCTCCCAAGAGAGGAATAGAGGGGCAGAATCACCTCCCTTGACCTCCTGGCCACACTTCTTTTGATGCGGCCCAGGATACGGTTGGCTTTCTGGGCTGTGAGTGCACACTGCCGGCACACTGTTGAGCTTCTCATCAGTCAGCACCCCCAATTCCTTCTCTGCAGGGCTTCTCTCATTCATGTCATCCCCTATCCCGTACTGAAACTGCAGATTGCCCTGCCCTAGGTGTAGGACCTTGCACTTGGCCTTGTTGAACCTCATGAGGTTCTCAGCAGCTCTGCACCAACCTTTTAGGAAAATGCACTCACCACAAAGATAAGAGCTCTCAGAAGGAGCGCTGCAAACTTCTCCAGCTGTTTCAGTTCCAATGTGCAGGAAGCAGGTTATTAGGAATTATTGTAAACTATCATTTACTCAAATTATATACCTTGAAAAAATATATCTCAACAATTACTTGTTGATATTGCTATTACTGTTCTAACTTTGTCCACTGTGACTTAGAAATCCTTTTGCCAAGTGATTTTTAACTTTCTATACCAGAAAAATATCTATATCTTTACAGAGAAAAGCAAAGCTAAATAGCATTTTCCCTCCCTTTCTTTTGTGAGCATGAAGCTTATGAAAGGCTCAGAGGAAATGTATTACAAGAAGGCCATAGTCTCAGCATTCACAGTGTGTTATTGGCAGCTAAATGAGGGAAACAGGAATAACCTATAAACTCAGTAAAAACTGCTACTTTGACGGTCTACTCTCTCAAGATATGTATTCAAGAGGATTGCTTCTCTCGAAGTAGGATTACAATTTTTCCATTCACATTCCCTGATTCCTCAGATTAATTTATGGCAGGGCTATAATGAGACGTCTCAGCCCCGGAGGGCACACTTTATGTTCAGTAAGATAATTTCATTTTCCCCTCACTCTGACATGAAACTGCAATACTAAGTATACATCTCTCAATTTTCAGTTGCACAAAATCAGTCTGCATACCTGCAGCCAGGAAATATTGCATCATCAGCATGATTGCATCAGAAATTTCTGATATTCAATACTTAATATTTTTACACAGTAAGAGTGTATCATTTTTTTACAGTGTGAATTGTTTTATTCAATTCATAAGCAGCTTCAAAACCTACCAAAGCAAATCTTCCTTGGGCACAAACAATGGACAGCAGCAAAAAAAAGAAAACCTTCCTCTAAAAGTCCTGTGAAAATAAAGGTCCCTGATGTTACCTTAAATACAATGAATACTAACAGGTACCTTCTAAAATAAGCTTCCAATATAATCTTGCCAATTTACCAATGATTTCTGCAAACGGTATTTAATTAAAGGATAATTATGCTCTGTTTTCTTGAGAGAGTCCAGCAGGAGCTGGTCTTCAGTTGACATTCACTTCATTTTTGCCACTCTCTTTGTAGGATATTATTCCACAGCCTCATGAATGTGATAATGACGGTAAAGACTACATTAAAAAAAAAGACTAGTTATATTTCTAGATATTTACTCTTTGAACAGATGTTATTGGTATCTTTGTTTCAGCTTACAGACTGGGGCTTTGTAAATGTCTAGTCTCAAAAGTCTGCACAAGTTAATTTGTTTACTAGTGTTGGAGTCTGCAATGAACACTGCTAGTGTGTGGTTCCTGCTACTTGCACAAGTAGGAGGATGTTGGACTTCATCTGTTTTTCAAAATCCTGGGGTTGGTGATGAATTTCCTTCCAAGCCTTTGCCTAGCTGTACTGCCATAGTGGCTATAGGGTGACTACTATACTGAGCTCTTCAGACTCAGCCTACATCAGGCTTCATTGTAGTTTAAAGAAATTTCTAGTCAGAGTACAAGTGATGTATTTAAATATGAATCACTACATTTGGGCAGAACAAGCATGGAAAACAGTTAATTTACATTTTCCAGGCTATGCAAAAGTCAATATACGAGAACATTATTTGTATAGAGATTTTTTAATTAAATGAATGTGTTAGTCAGCATGTTCCTCAACGTGGCATTCAAAAAATTATTTCTTAGACTATTTTCCAGCTGTTGTATAATATTCTGCTTTCATTTATAACATGTGCAGTCACACAAATTCTATTGACGTCAGTTGTAGTTCACTTCTTATAATTAGTGCATAATAGTCTTGTGTTTAATGCAGAGAAGTGGAGAAACTATTAATTTTTCTAAAAAAATTAAGTTGTCATGAAAATACAATGAAGATAAGAAAATTAAATGAACTCTTTCATGAGTCTGAATGAAACTTAAATTGAAAAAAATAGATGACTTGCTACATTTGGGTTTCTCTTCAAAAGTAAATAACTTTTCGTCTGGTGCCTTGACGAAGTGTGTACGTCTCTTGCATTAAGAACAACCCCGAAATACGTAAAAAATTACTAATTAAGAATCTCATAGAACTCATGTCACCTACATGATTATTATTAATTTATCACCGCATAAAACAACAGACTTGGAACACATTCCTCTAGTGCAGAATTATCAGAGTGATGACATGCAGCTTAAAAATACCTGTATCCATCATTAGACCCTCTTCTGAGCCCAAAATCATTGAGATACATATTGGAATCAATGGTAGAAAATATCATTTGCTGTAAAAATCCTGAAAATAAAGCAGATCTCTCCATAGATGAAAGATGGGGACTGGTCTGTTATTCTTATTCATGCCTATTCTAAGCTTCAAGGTGTAATTTTAAAGTATCAGTTAAAACAAAACCAAAAATCTCATGTGTTAATAAAAGTAAAATTAAACATGGAAAAAAGAAGGCATGAAAGTAGTTAATTAAATAATTCTCAAGAAACAGCAAGGTCAGTGCATCCCTTACCATGCAGAACTTCCACTGGTTGTTCACGTAAACCTCTTGTGAAACTGCTTTGATAAAACTGTGCTTTAGGAAGTGCTAATGGCTATACTAAAAAAGTTTTCTTCAAAATAAAGTTTTCTTCCAATTTCCAAAAAAAAGACTACTTTTCACTGTTGGGGAAGACTAAATTTGCATCTTTTGACATGACTGTGGGGATGGTTATATCTTGCAGATAACATTTGTGAGAACTGCCAGACCTTGAAAGGACAGAAAATCCAATGACTGGAAGCATTATTTTTTGACACACTTTGAAGAACTCAATGATCCATGAGCAGATAGAAACAAAAGACTCATTTGCAAGGTACAGCCTTGAGTACATGTGGCTTTTCTGGGAAATTAGTTTCAGGCCTAGTTAGCCCAGCATATACTGCTGAGAAACTGCAGCCTATTTTCCAGGTTCTAAATAGGGAAAGACTTGGGACCTGATCCAAATCTCAGTGAGGTCAACAGGCATCTTTCCACAGCTTCCAACAGGCTTTGAACTGGAGTCTTTGTCCTGAACACTGCTAGTAAGCAAAGCTGTGAGAAAGTATTATGAGTGGTTGCTCTACTGAGCCTCTTCAGGAAAAAACTCATCTGTGAGATGTGGCTATGCACATGAGAGTGCGTGGGTGTGTATACAAATTACATACAAACAGGAAAAAACATTTTCATGAGCAAACTTCTTTCCTTACGTGACTCCCCCCTGTCCCAGCTATTTTTGACTGAAAGTACTATAAACAGAGCAGGACAGATATTTGTGTCATTCAGATAATGATTTCTCTTGGGTCAGTGTAAGAGCAAACAGAATTAAGTCTCCTCTTGGCTGAGATATGGGGTATATCTCTGTCCCCTCATATGTGCATGCAGTCTAATCTTTCCATGATTCCCTCGTTTTTCTTGCCATCTTTTCATAATTAGTTGACATTACCCATCCTGGTGTTACATTCCCACTCCACCTTCAAATGGCCAAGGGTTCCTTGCCATTCCTTCTTTCTCCACCACTGCACCCAGATCCTTCTTACCCTTCAAAACTCCTGCCTGTATCCTGAATAAATTGTCTGTTTCTGCAGGGCAATCCTAATGATGGGAGGGAAAAATAAAAAAAAAAGAAAAAAAGCCAGCTGGAATTTGCTGTTAATTCAATTCTCAATGAATTTCCATTGAAACCGCTCATATCTCTCTTCTAGGCTCCAATTTACTCTCTTTTAGCTGCATCTGTAATGGAAGATCTTTGCAAACGCAGATTTGACATTGTCTAGCATATTTGTTCCCTCTTTCACTGCCAAACTCCCTTGCTCGTCATAGTCTAATTAATTTTTGCTCAACATATTCATACTATGCAAAGGGGGGGTTTGCGGATTTTTCATTAACTTAGCTTAGAAAATTATTTTACTATGCCATAAACAAAAAAGAAACATTATCCACACAAGCAATGTGTGAAGAGAATAGGTCTCCAAATCTGCTGCTGAATAACACAGTGCTAACCTCCTTGCGTTTGTCTTGCTGAGCTAGTTGGTAACAAGTGTTAGCTGCAAACACATAAATTCTGAGTTGTAACCTAAAAGGAGATTTTGTTTCAGAATGAGTTTTGTCTGTAGGAAACAGTACACCGCACTCCATCCAGCGTCTTGTAATTCATGTGTTCAGAGAAGGGCAAAGGAACTGGTGAAGGGACAGGAGCGCAAGTGTTATCGGGGTGGCTGAGAGAATGAGATCTGTTTAGTCTGGAGGAGGCTGAGTGGTGACTTTATTGCTCTCTACAACTACCCAAAAGGAGGTTGTAGTAAGGTGGATGCTGCTCTCTTCTCCCAAATAACAAGTGATAAGACAAGAGGAAATAGCCTCAGGTTGCATCTAGGTAGGTTTAGATTGGATATCAGGAAAAATTCCTTTACTGAAAGAGTGGTGAAATACTGGAGGAGGCTGCCCAGGGAAGTGATGGAGTCATCATCCCTGGAGATGTTCAAAAAACACGTAGATATGGCACTACAGGACATGATGACATAGGCATGGTGGTATTGGGCTGGCAGTTGGATTCAATGATCTGAGCAGTTTTTTCCAACCTTAATGTATTCTATGATTCATTCTGAGATCCCCAAAATTCATCAGTGTCATTGTTGCTTCCCATTCCGTCCTTTTGTTGTAGAGCTGCAGACTGCTGCCATACTGTTATTAGACCAATCAGTTCTACCTAACTGCTTGCAGATATGTGATTGAAGGTTATGGGTATGACTACAATGCAGGCTGCTTCTAAATATGATGAATCAATCTTTGTTAAGGTCTTCCATACCAGAGTTAATTCAGTCAAGGGTACCACACACTATGGAGTAAGCACCAACCTGCCTGCTCAAAACTTAGGAGCAAAAGCTCGTTTTTGTAGAGAATTCAAGGATTTGGGGTTGATTGTCTGGTCAGGGGAGTGGGTGGGGCAGGTGGAGGGGGTTGGACTTTCCTTATGGTCACATGCCTACTCCAAATTTCTGTAATTTCTATTTTGTTTGCTCTTTAAAGGCCTGTCAGGGAAAAGGATCTTTCTTGACAAAATTATCTGAGAGAAATCTAGATCCAGCTAAAGTCAATGGGATTTTTGCCATTGAATTTACTGAGACCAACATTACACCTGAAAGACTATAGTTTTCTTACAGCCCTGTTGGATCTGTTCTTGTTACATCTGATCAGATTTTTTGTGTTAGGGAAAAGACAGAGGTTAAACCACTTATCTGTACTAGATCTGCTCCAGTATCAATTGACTTTTAGCTTCCAAGCAAGGCACGAAATATAAAAATAAGCACTCTTCTCACCTTCTGGACAGCCCCTCAGTCATCTGTCTGAAAAGCCACTATGTGGAAGTTTGAAAATGTCCTTTTTTTTCTTTCCACAGGTACCTTTGCTTTCAGCCTGAAAAGCGAATTTCACTTGTTGAGTGGAACCAAAGTATTGAGACTTTCCACAGTGACTTCTCATTTTGGGGAAGGCTTCTTTTACATTGAGATTGAAGGGAATATTGAACAATGTAAGCCTTAAGCATGTAGCAGAGGACTAAATCAGGAGCACAAGACCAATGGATCATTTCTGATAGCTCTAGAAGAGGATGCAATGCACATAAATTAGACTCCTAGCTCTGTTCATTGGCTTTAAAACTCACTGTGTTCAAAGAGAAGGGTAAAATTTATTTCCATGTAGACAACTCAAGCAAGAAACAAATCTTGATCTCTTAACAGTGATATTAAATACAGATTTTGGTCAGTAAATCATAAACTGTTGAAAAAGGTCAGGACTGAGAACCACCCAAAAGTCTGAATAGTTCGCAAAGCTACTCAGATTCTTCTTATCTGCTAAATTGGGTTGGACAGTCTTGTGAGAACTGTTTTTTTTATGAGTTTTTTTAGTTCTTTTTGCTTCTGGATAAGCTGTAAATAGCCTGAGAAAGGTCTTTCTCATAGTATTTCGGCTACTCTCATTCTAATCCCAAGAGACCTGGGGCAGTGTGAAAACAAAGATGGAAAATAATTTTTAAGATTGCCTAAAAGCTTGAATTTGAAAGAGAGATGCATGATGAGAGGGTTGAGGAGAGAAGAGTAAGGTAGATTGAGGCCACTGTTTTGATCTGACCCCCCTAATAGAAGAAGTTAGGATGACAGTTGACAAGATCATAAATATGCAAGAACAGCTCTATTCAGACCAAAACATTGCCTAGCCTGGTGCCTGACCAGCAGCAACAGGAACAGAACAAGCACATTTTCATACCTCCTCAGGTCTGCTCTCGATGACTCGTGTTTTATGGCTTTCTTGAGGCATCCCAGTGCTGAACACTGCTTATTTAATTCAGGAGACAGGCTATGCAGCTACTTCCCACAGGATGCAAGGAAGTTTTAGTTTCTGTTTGTCTTCTTTCTACCTGTGAATTTCCTCACAGGGCACAAACAACCCCCATTGCTCTGAGACAATCTTTCTATGTACAGCAGACAGTTCACAAGGTGTGAGCATCTTAACAGCAAAGACTATTGGGAGGAGGTCTGTCTTATTTATACCAGCCTAGAAAACAATTCAAAACCACTGGGGAAAATCAAGGAAGAGTAGAAGGAAAGATGGGAGATGGACCTCCCGCCAGTTGACTGCTACTGTCAACAACAACTAATTTCTCCTTGTATTCAGGTCCTGGCTTGTGTGAACAAAAGCAGGAGAACTCTGTCTCCCAGGAGACAAGCATCAACACAGAGAGAGTCTGTTAGAGCAACCCAGAGGCCGAATTACCGGTCAGGAAAACATTCAGTCAGGCATGTGTTTGTGTGTATGTGTGTGTGTGTGTATTTCCTGCAACCTGCTGACTCCACAGCATCCATCAGCACAGCCCAGCCCTGCCCTACAGCCATTGCCTGCAGTAAAGAATCTGTGCCTATGGCTGAGGGTAACATGGGAAGTGGAAAATAGCATGGATGGTTGTGTTAACAGAAAATCCTGATAACATGAGAAACAGTTACAGTTGTTTAAATCAGGATTAATCCTCATGAGGCAGAAAAGAATGGTGGAGAGCTGTTGATTTTAATAAAAAGCTATTACTGAAACATGTTTATTACTATGTAATGTATCTGCATATTCTAACAGACTATACTACTATTGAAACAGAAATCACAGAAAGTCCTGTCAGTACAAAGGAAGTAACACTCTAGTTACAAGTGTACTTTCTATCCTGATATGTCAAGTGCTCCCCTTGCAGTGAATGGGATGGGAAAGGACTCCCTTAGTTGCTGTACGTGTGAAAGGGCATGAAAGAGAATATATAACCATAAGAGGTACGAGATCTATCCTTGCATAGATGACTCAAGAAGCAGTATTAAGAAACTGCATAAACTACATGGCATTTATAAAATCCCGCTCAGCAACACAGCGGGGTGTAGGAATATTCTCCTTACAGACAAATTGTCCGTGCTTTAACAGCTAGGCAGCTGGCCAGCAGGGATTACTAACCTCATTAATATCTCATGTTTAGTTCTGGCTTATAAATAGAGCTGCAATTATGCATGCACATGGTCTATACAACTAAGTGTTTTTATCACTGTTTCCCTCCTGCCCTCTTCTCCACTCTCTTCATTTGTTTTATTTCTTTATTGTGTCTGAATTTAGACTGTTAGCTCTACAGATCAGAAATATTTGTTTGTACAGTTAGCATGATAAGATGATCTTGTTCTGACAGGAGCTGTTGTATTACAAATGCTGCTAATTTGTTATTGTTGTTCACCTGTAAGGCTAAATCCTTCTGCAGATATTTTACTAACAAAGTAATAAGCATGCTGGTGAGTGGCATCTGGATTAGAGCACTGGAAAGTCAGGCCAGAAGACAAGGGGTACCCTCACCTTTTGCTTCTACCTTCCTTAGCTGATTTACAATCCAGTCTCTGCTGTCCTTGTGACTGTCTCTCAGTTCCTCATGATTTCGGACTAAGGGCACTTACTTGTTCCTGAAACCAGCTCTCTTTACGATCATTTTGCCTGCTGTTGTCTGCTGGGGAATGCAACAATGATATAACTGTTTACTGTGAACATAATCTTTTTTTTTGGTAAATCTGCAATAATTTAACAACCGTTTGGAGAAAAAAAATGCAGAAAGTTATGTTTTTTCCCTTCTTTAATATGAAAAATTTTAACTAAATGTTCTCAGCTGTCCATCAACAATATGTTTCATTTGAATCTTAGGCACTGCCCTCAGCTCTGAAGAGATGAAAACATGAGTGTGACTTTAGCCTCTGTAAAACTCGAGGTAGGTCACTGAACTTACTTAGAGCCCATAGGCTGACTTCTTTGCTCATTTTAAAAGGTTCCCACACTCCCCACCATGTCCCTACTCTGCTCTGTACGAAGTGCCAATAACTTTACAGGATGGCTGTTGCCCCTTGCTACGTGGAGTCATGCTTCAGTGAGTCTGTTTCTGTAATTAGTGTTTTATAGTTAATGGTAAACCATCAGCAGGGAAGTGAGAGGCTTGGAAAGTGGGAGAAGTGGATGTAGAACTGATAAGGAGAAAGAGGAATTAGAGATCTGTTATACACTCCTTTGTAAAAGTCTATCTGCTTTATCAAAGGATTCAATCTCTTCCAGCATTTTGTGAATCCAACTGGTGACTTATCTTTCACTGGTTTTGATCAGTTAGCTCTAGAATAAATAGAAAATAAATGACTAACAACTTTTTAATAATATGTAATAAGTGTATAATGAGCAATAATTGTCATTAACAACTTTTCTCTGAATTCAGTGTGCGAAAAGTGGTTTGGGGTTATTCAAAAGCATATTTTCTAGTTAGTAAATGGCTCACATGGAAAAAATCATCCAATGTAGCAGCAGACAAACATAATTCTCCTATAGCTAAGATGTTTTCAGACTGTTACTAGACTGTTCATGATTACATTTTGCAGAAGAAACATGATGATGTTTCCGCAGAAAAGTAGTTAAACAAATATCTTGTAGCTGTGATTTTACACAAGACAGTAAAGCTCAGCCGCATTCACTTTTTTATAGTATCACAGTGCAACCCTAAGATTTTGCAGAAGTTTCCTGACATATTCTGCATTAATATTTCAGAGCATCAAGACAGAGTACGCAACTAACGAGACAGCAAACCAGCAAAAAATAACCTCTAGCAGTCAGCAATCCATCAAATCAGTTGCTTTCTTTTTTATTTATTTGAGTCTGATTACTATAGCCTGAAGTTGTGAAAATTACTTTTGCAACAAAATCTTCTTGTATTACTTCAGGTTATGCATTTAATTCCACTTTAGCCAGCTTGTCTTTTTCCCTTTTTTTGATTTCAGACAGGCAGTGTGAGCAAAATTTTAGGGCCAGTTAACAGATGTTTTCATATAAACCTTCACTTTGGGAAAAAACTACAACACATTGGCTGTGTACACAGAAATTACTCGGCCCGTTCTTGAACTCCAGAATGTGCTTTAAAATGATTTGTAGTCTTTCATGAAAGTCATCAGGTTGCTCAAATCTTGAGTCCATCACTTGAGCTCTGCTTTTCGGTGTTACCGAGGCAGTGATGAACACTGAAGTCTTGGCTTACCATCCATATGTAAAAAGCAGTTCAGATGCTGGTTTTCACATCCACTTCACACTGACCCCCTGTACACATGGTCCTGCTCCTCTGTATGCTCCTCCTCTTCCATCCTCAATTGCACTCTCACTCCAAGGCTGAAGACTGGGACAGGCAGTGAAAGAAGTTGCGATATCCTTGAAAAAGAAAAATGCTTACTTTCTTGAAAGATTTAGAGATGTTGGTTTCCCAGATTCAATACAGAAAATATTATTTTGCTTCTATTTAGATCTGCCATCTAATCTGGGTTCACCATTGCAGTCTCCAAAACATGCTGAGCATGTTCAATCCTTTATGGAATAAATTTATGCATAACTGTAAAGCTTTAAACATCTAGCCTGCATTTTTTGTTTCATTTAATTCTTCTAGAGTTACATTGTCTGTAACTCACCAATTTCAGATGAAACAGGGGTACAGAGAATGTAGACGAAACTCACTCAATATTGTTTTGTAACACTCGAAGACAATTCCAGCACTTGTTATGTCATACACATTCACAATTATTAACTGTTTAATTAAAAGTGTGAATACACTGCAATTGCAGTGGTTTGCCTGCTAAAGTAGCATTACTAAACATTTTTTCTATATACCTTTTCTGGCAGAAATTAATGTAGTTGGAACTGATTAATGTTGACCAGCATTTTGCATTTAAGACACTGTTTGAGGTTGCCTAGAATGTTTTATAGATGAGGTAACTGTCCAGAGATTTTATTTGTATTTAGTACATTGCAATCTATGCCTGCACAGCTTGAGCTGTTCTTTCCTTGCAATTACTCTTTTCTCATTATGGTGCTGAAAAGATTAAGGTTTCACTGTTTGTTCAATGTACCTATTATATGGAAGAAAGAGTAACGGCATGGGAGATAGGGGAGAGAAAGTCTGCATGGAGCACAGAAGGGGAAAACAGACAACTAAAAGCATTCAGGGCGTAATATAAAAACAATGCAGTTAGGAAAACCTGGAATCCTGTCACATGTCAGAAGAGCATTCTAAAGTGCATGACAAACCCTTCTGTGGTATTGAGAGGATATCCACCTGTAGGATTTCTACTGACGTTATTTTACCATTTCTGCAAATTGAAACAACATCCAAAATTAACTTATGTAAAAATTGAAAAATTAGCTTTCAAAAGATAAGAAATACAGCAATACCTTCATAGGTATCATATGCACAGGTGTTATCGATCCAGGAGACCTAAATCTCACTGAAGAACCTAATACTTAACTAATGCATGGCCTCAAATGAACTCACTCATCTCACACAGAGTGGCAGCTCGTGGCAGCAACATGGACAACTGCCCTCTCCTGTGAGTTCCACAAGCCCTTTCAGGCACTAGTGACGGGGTGCTGAGGCTGGAGCCTTCAAGCAGGCAGAATCTACCCTTTGGTCAAGCACCTTCACACTCGGAATGCAACTCTATGATCACCATGATGGCTATTCCCTCATTTTATTATTCCTTATAAATTTCACCACATTTATCGTTCACTTGAATTTCCTTCCTCCTTCCCTTCCTCTTCATTCTCTTGTTTGCATCCTCTTGTCCTCTCTCTCTGCCTTCTTTCCTACTATTTCCATGAGTGCCTCTCCAGGTAGCTGAGACATGCTTCAACAGACAGCATCAGGAAAAGCAAAATGGGAGTGATCTTTGCTTGGATACAAATGCCCACAAGCTTCTTTCATTCTCCATCTGTTTTCTCAGGCTCCCATTTCCCAGACTTTGTTACCAGCATGCAATAAAGCAGCACAGCAATGCAGGACCTTCACTGCCTACCTAGAGCCATCTCCATCCCACGCTCCTCTGGGAGGGGTTTGCCTGCACACCAGTGGTGGCTGCAGACACAGACAAGAGGATGAGTGTCTCTGCCTTTACTTTAGGTCTGGTCTCATCATCACTTTTTTAACTCTCCACCCACAAACTTCTCTTCCCTTGCTCCTCTTAAAATTATTATCACAGATACCTCTGTCTTGGGACTTCTCAAGCTCACCATGCTAGAGAGGGAAACCTTTGTACAAGGTTTATACTGATTTCTTCTCCATTTCACTGCTTACGTTCTGACGAGAAAATAAGGCCTACAAATTGCTTACAGATCTTTTGGTTTATTTATCAAAGGAACATTTTGGCTAAAAGACCTTCCCAGACCTTCCTACGGCACTTCTGAAACAGAGCCATGTAAGATGAATCATCAGGATAATCAAGAATTTGTTTGTTTGCAACAACATGGTGTGCAAGGGTGCCAGCAGTGAAAAGACTGCTGTACACTGGAGGTATGTGTGTGCTATAGTTCATTTGATGTTTTCCTGTTTGAGAGGGAGTTGTCTTGTCTTTTTCTACCCATTTCAGTTTTATGGGAGGATACAAGCCATTGTTTTGAGCTGAAGGCTGAACTGCAAGGAAAGAGAGGCTTGAGCCAGGACTTGGTAGCTGTCTGTTTTGTTGCCTTAGGTAACAGAGCAAAATGGCTTCATGGTTGCAGCAAAGCAGCAATTAATATTTAAAGATGATTATGATGGCTTCTTTTTCTATAGTCACCTGTAACTGAGGAGATCAGAAGTGCTCTGGCCAGCCTATCATAATAATGGCTCTTCTTCCAGCTATACCCACATAGACACATAAAAAACCATGGAAGGTTGCCTGACTGCTGTCACCAAGGGACCAGGAGAGGCGCTGACTTGTTTTTTATTAGCTTTAGCCAAGCACGGAGCCTTCCTGCAGGAGGTGACATCTAGCCCCTGGAGGATGGTGTATATATGGATCCTGTTGGTTGGCCTGGTCTGAAGGCCTAGGATGTCATAGTTCTCTCCATGCTATCCTTCAAAAGAGCCGAGATCATGAAGGAAAAGACTTGTCCCCCTCTTGGTAGTAGTCTTTAAGGTCAAGCAGGCCCTTGAAGGTACAGTGGAAATAAGCCGTGTTGGAGGGGATGAAGTTCTGTCTGACTTCCCCCTCTTTCTGCCTCAAACATTTGGTAGATCATATCAAAGCTGAGAAGCTCAGCCAGCAATGCCAGGCTGCATGGCATGTCGCAGGGTCTGCACTGTGCGAGGTAAGGGGGTAAGCACTGGAAAGCCCTTGCAGGTTGGTAAAAAGTTAGTGGGGAAAAATGCTTTTATGGGAACATCTGTCTGGCATTCGATGTTGATTTCAATGGGACTGTCTGAAGCACTCTCGTCAAAGTTTCTTAAAACTGCAGTTTGTAGGTTACTATAAAGTACTGCAGGAAGTCCTAAGCAACTAAGCTCCAAGCATTTCAGCTTGGAACACAAAATTAGCTGGTTAGCTTTTGACCTTCATCTCTAGGTCCCTACAAATGGCTAATAATAATGTAGCATCTCATCTGGGTTCTGTGAAAATTATTCCATTAGATTTGTGAAGCAGCCAAATACTCTGAAACTGAGCACATCAGAATAGCAATTGAGAAAATTGTCAAATCTCTGTTCTGAGGAGGGTTTGGATAGCATGAATTAAGTAAGATCTCTAAGGTCACATACTGAATAAAAATAAAAGAAATATTATGTATCCACACACTCAATGAGGCAGAGATACTGGTGGGGAAATGTGATCAAGTAATGAAGGTCTGAATTGCAATGCATACGGCAGAAGGCCAAAAGTAAGTTGCAGGAAACCTTGTGTCTTCCGTTCTGAAAATTTTGAATTCTTGGCTTTGAGGCTTTGGTGCATCAATTTTTTTTCCTCTCCTCTCCTCTCCTCTCCTCTCCTCTCCTCTCCTCTCCTCTCCTCTCCTCTCCTCTCCTCTCCTCTCCTCTCCTCTCCTCTCCTCTCCTCTCCTCTCCTCTCCTCTCCTCTCCTCTCCTCTCCTCTCCTCTCCTCTCCTCTCCTCTCCTCTCCTCTCCTCTCCTCTCCTCTCCTCTCCTCTCCTCTCCTCTCCTCTCCTCTCCTCTCCTCTCCTCTCCTCTCCTCTCCTCTCCTCTCCTCTCCTCTCCTCTCCTCTCCTCTCCTCTCCTCTCCTCTCCTCTCCTCTCCTCTCCTCTCCTCTCCTCTCCTCTCCTCTCCTCTCCTCTCCTCTCCTCTCCTCTCCTCTCCTCTCCTCTCCTCTCCTCTCCTCTCCTCTCCTCTCCTCTCCTCTCCTCTCCTCTCCTCTCCTCTCCTCTCCTCTCCTCTCCTCTCCTCTCCTCTCCTCTCCTCTCCTCTCCTCTCCTCTCCTCTCCTCTCCTCTCCTCTCCTCTCCTCTCCTCTCCTCTCCTCTCCTCTCCTCTCCTCTCCTCTCCTCTCCTCTCCTCTCCTCTCCTCTCCTCTCCTCTCCTCTCCTCTCCTCTCCTCTCCTCTCCTCTCCTCTCCTCTCCTCTCCTCTCCTCTCCTCTCCTCTCTCCTCTCCTCTCCTCTCCTCTCCTCTCCTCTCCTCTCCTCTCCTCTCCTCTCCTCTCCTCTCCCCTCCTCTCCTCTCCCCTCCCCTCCCCTCCCCTCCCCTCCCCTCCCCTCCCCTCCCCTCCCCTCCCCTCCCCTCCCCTCCCCTCCCCTCTCCTCTCCCTCTCCTCGATGTCATACGGTGCAGGGTACCCCCTTGGTCAGCTGGGGACAGCTTCCTCAGCTGTGTCCCCTTCTCAGTTTCTTGTGCACCCTTAGGCTCTTTGCTTGTGAGGCACCTATGTGAGCACTGTTCAGCAATAGCTAAAACATCAGTGTATTATCAACATTGTTTTGGTTCACATATCCAAAGAAGAAAATGAACTCTGTCCCAGGCAAATCCAGTAAACTTTTCCAGGAAAAAGTCAGAATCCTCAGATGTTTTTGCTCTAACACGTGCTGAGCACCTAAACCCTCTTTATAATGCACTGAGGTCCAGAAGAACTTGAATCCAGGACTTAGAGAGCAAAGTGGCAGTTGAAGTTGATTGGTTTACGTTTTTTAAAAGGAATAAAATTCCTAAACCAACAAGGGCCACTAATCCATATAGACACACTAAGTGGCTTAGAAAGTATTTCAGAACTGTTAACTGCAACGAGTTGCACAGTGCTGACAGGCAGAGAGATGAGAGGATTAGATAATATTGTAATACTGAGGTATAAGATGAGGTGAAAAAAACAAGCTTGTAGCTTGTTTCTGCTCTTTATAATAAGCGTATTTATGCAGTGTGATCTGTATGGTTACCTTGAGATAGCCAGACGGACAGACAGGCACAGCAGGAGCCCCTCATGCCCACTCGTCAAGTACGTCAGCAGCACAGGGCAGGCTGGCTCTGGGGTCTCTGCCAGGCAGCCACGCGGGCAGGGGACAAAGCACACTTCATGTTCAGCTGTTTCAGGGACAGCCCCAGCCTCTACCCCTAGTATTAACAGATATGTGTAGAGGGTGTCTGCTTGCTGTGTCATCTTGCAGAAGTCACTTCATCTCTTTCTGCCCATAGTTCCTAAAAGTGCGTGTCTGAACAGTTCCCAACAGTGTGGAGCCCAGGGCTACAGCTGTCAACAGGAGGTCTCTAAATGCTGTCGTAACACAACAACTCGCTGTGAACTTCAGAGCTCTAGTGAATCTTTCTGCAAATGTTTGGCAGCATTTGCAAAATGCCAGTAATGCTTCCTAAATAATAAGGCTTCCATGGCACAGCAAATGAAGCACCTAACATTGAGAGACCTGGTGAGAGCTCAGCAGTTCTGAAAATCTGGTTGTTTTTATTTAAATGATTACATGCGAAAATAGCTGTTCTAGTCGTGTCTTCCTTTCATGTATTTTTGTGAGCACTTTAAGAACTGGGTCTGTTTAATCTGGAGGAAGCTGAGGGGTGACATTATCACTCTTTACAACTACCTGAAAGGAGGTTGTGGTGTGATTGTCAGTCTCTTTTCCCAAGTAACAAGTGATAGGATGAGAAGAAATGGCCTCAGGTTGCACCAGGGTAGGTTTAGACTGGATATCAGGAAAAATTTCTTTACTGAAAGAGTGGTGAAGCACTGGAAGAGGCTACCCAGGGAAGTGGTGGAGTCACTATCCCTGGAGGTGTACAAAAAGCATGTAGATGTAGCACTTCAGGACATGGCTTAGTGTGTATGGTGGTGTTGGGCTGGCTCTCAATGATTATATGATGCTGTGATAACTATCTATTCTTAAATAAACTAATTAGTATATAGTTATTAGGACTGATTAGAAAATAGTTTTTTCCACTGGAAAAAAAAGGAATTTGAGAGTGGCAGTAGGATTCTACTTGGAAAAGCCAGCAGAGTTGCTAGGGAAATGAATGTCAAGCAAATTTTGCTTTTATTCTTTTCCATAAGTGAGGTTACCTGGTTGGAATACAACTTCCAAGATACACTGTGGTCTTTATTCTTCTCAAAAAGAGTATAATATATCACTGGAGGAAAAAAAAAAAAGAAATATAAATTGCAATGGAATTAATTTCCTGGGTGGCAGTATGATCATTATACCAAACCCAAAGTATTTTCCAAGTGAAAATCTATATTCAAAATTACATTAAAACCAGAAACATAGTAAAAAATATAAAACCTAGACATAATAGATTATCTTTTACTAATACTATTTTTTCTCAGTTAAAACCCCCAAATCAATATATTCCATTCAAGGCCACAGAAGACATTCCGCTTGAATTCTGAAGCAATGTGTGATGTTGTGGGGAGGAGTTCTGCCTTTGAATAAAATATCAAGAAGAAGGAGAAAAGCTTGATGTTGATGCAGAATTTGGAAGACAATGTTCAATTTCCTCCATCAGCACAGAGTTCCACTATAAACCTTAAAACATCATTCGGGTTTAGGTTGCAGGAAAGGCTCTGATAGTGTGGTGCTGAGCCTTGCAATCCCCTCTCATAAGTTGCTGGTCTCCAAAGTAGGAGTCAAACCACAAAGATAGGTTCTAGATCTCTCCCCTGCACAAAGAAAGCACAAACAGAACCATAACTGGATACGCATGAAGCAGGGCGGCTGTCTAGAATAGTCAGCAAGTTAGAGTGAACATATTTTGAATTCTAGCTCATGCTAGGTCCTTGTGCAGGGCTGCAGAGAGGTGCCTCTCTCAATACAGAAATCATTTGGCTAGCTCCATCAGTTGGTGTGACAAAACTCTTCAAGAATTTTTTGAACAATATGAATAATTTGTACAGCTGTTATCTCACTCACTGCTGTTGTTATCTCTAAGATCTATATGCTTTAAAGGCTATAGCTGAATAGATATTTCCCTCCATGTTCAAAAAATGAAAAGACCATAAAGAAATGTGTATACAAATAGGAGTCTAAAATAAAAATTTCAGGGTAATACTCTAGAAACAGGAACTATGAAAACAACTTTTATTACTATTTTGAGACCAGCTGATATGAAACTAAAATAACCTTAATCAAAATTATGTAGACACAGTATTTCAACAAGTTTACTGCATCTTTTTCATCTAGTCATTTTAATACTGTTTCTTTTCATATCTTCATGCATTTTAGGGCAGGAAGTGGTGGAAGATATTTTACTAGCTAGGATAGGAAACTGAGGATATCTTATGTACCACGTTCATTCATATGCATATATGATGAAGTAAAAAAAAAGAGGCATTAAATGAAAGATACTACAACCTCATTTTGGTAACTGCTAAAATAAAATTTACTTTCTGTTGAATTAGCAACTGAAAAACACACAAAAGAGAAGAATTTTGTGTGTCCTGCTCTACTGGTCTGTTTGGGAAAGCAGTAACTATATTTGCTCAGGCATTCCTCAGTATTTTGAGCAGATGCCACGATTTAATCTCAAGAAAAAGATTAAGAGAGCACGTCTTCATTTTCTGCAACCTAGGAGACCAAATGCTGCCTTCAGGCCCAGGAGAGTGGACTTCAGCCCCTGGCCTACAGACTGACCTCAGGAAAGCCACATCATCTATCTGAGAAACTTCATCTTCTACATGAGAAATGATAAGTCCTCCCTCACAGAATGAACTTTTTCAGAGGGATGGCCTAAAGCCCCATTAGGTAAAGAACTCTGCTCTCCTGCATGCTAATTGGATAAAATGATAATTTTTCTTTTCAGTGGACTCTACCCAAGGGAGGTCTAAGTGATGAAGTGCCTGCCTGAGACTCTGAGCTCCAGTGCACATGCTAGAGCAACAGAGAAGCCTTAGGTGACTGATCTTTCTTCGGTGTTTTCTAGTTTGTCTGGGCTGTCCACACCCATAGTGTTGGCTGTTGCAGTAATTCTGGGACGTGACAATTCCCCATGTTTACTTCATAGGCATTAGAGAAAGACTGTAATTACTTCATAGTGCTACTGAATAATGGACAGGGACAGGAAAAAATAGCGCACAGCTGTATGAGAAAGGACTAGAGAGACATTTATCATTGGGGACAAACAGAACACATGTGGCATGGTTTGACTTAAGATGAGTAGGAACAACTAGAAGAATAAAGAGACCTCTGTAAGTGGTATGGAAACTTGTTTTCGATGTAATAGAAGTTGCATTGGAGTTATTTATAAATAAGGATTACATGATCAAAACTCTTACCATGGAAGAAGTCTGGAGGCACTTCTTAAACTTTCTTATGAGACATATCACACACACAAGCACAAAAGAGAACCTGAATTTTGTCACTTTATAGTCAGACTTATTTTAGATAAATAAAATGTTTTAAAAAGGCATCTTCTTTAAAGGAACTAAATGTTTGGAACACTACAGAGCAAATAGGTAAAATGAAAATTTTGCAATACCCATTCTGTCAGAACTTTATTTGAAATAGGAGTGCAGGAAGTAGGAAGTCATGAAAGCCATCCAGTGCATGATGCTTGGTCCCATATTAAAGCATTGGTACCAAAGACATCAGAGTATCTGGGCTATTTAACTCATCTGGAATGAGAAAATGGAAACAAAAGCCAATGCTAGCATTCAGGAATGTTTTTAATTTTCTTTGACCTGGTACTCAATTATATGTTTTAAAATCCAGGGGACAAATTCTCCATCTTCACTTTGGGGATGGAAATGGTTTATAGCTGTTTATCTGATTTGTTTATAATTCAGTAGGAAGGATTTGGAAATTAGATTTATCTTTCAGAGAAAGTTATCATAGAGGAATGAAGCAATTTGGAACAGAAATAATAAACAAGGATACATATTCATCTTAGCAATACTGACCTTGCAGGACGTTAATTTATATTTCTTTTTCTGGGCAATTCCAGAGAAAACTTAACTAAATAATACACAGCTTGTTACTGAAATACATTTTATGAGTATAAATATTTGGAGTTAACTAAACAGTTTGAGCATTTGTATTGGGATCCAATCCAGTCTTGTGGTGTTAAGATTGCTTAGTTTTCAACTAGCAGCACATTTTTAGGATGGGATCCTAAAATCATAGCCAAAGTCTAGAAACACATTGACAAATGCTTTTAGAAATCACAGTCTTCCAGGAACATGAACAGGATCTGGCAGCTATTCTCATCAGGGCAGTCTGCAAGTATCAGGATTGAGCTTTGAGTTTTCTGAAATAATTTTTTCCTTTGTCCACTAGCAACTGGTGTTGGGGTTTAGAGGACTGTTTCCTTTAAAAACCTTCATTTTGGCCATTCTTTGGCCAGTATTTTTTAAACTTAGCCTTTGACAGACTTTTTTTGATTAAAAAAAAAAATATTAACTGTGAGAGAGATCTGGATAGTCTTTAGAAATAATACAATCAAAGCCAGCCATAGTGTCAAAATGAAGATGAAAAAATTACCATTATAAAACATCCTTTCATGTATCTTAAGATGGTGCTGACATATAGTATTTCAACAGGAATTAGCACCATATCCGCACATGCCTAATGAGATTCAAGGAAGTAAACAGTCCTTTCTGTTTGCACGTTTTTTTCCAAAACAACCCATAACTACATTGCTGCAGTAGCCATACCAGCTCAGACTTATGAGCAGTGTTAAAGTCTGTGAGAAAGTATCCTATCTTCCCATACCGATACAGAAGCAATGGGTTCTGTCAAGTTACTTATCGAACACTGTAGAAAAGGTGTTCCCAAATAACTAATTGGTGTTTCTAAATTGGTTTCTTCGCAACAAGCTTTCTGCGTACAATACTCACAGACTATCCCAAATCATTGATGACATTCACAGAATCACACAGAATCACTAGGTTGGAAAAGACCTCCAGGATCATTGAGTCCAGCCATTCCTATCAACCACTAAACCATGTCCCTGAGTACCCCATCCACCTGCCTTTTAAACACCTTCAGGGATGGTGACTCAACCACCTCCCTGGGCAGCCTGTTCCAGTGCCCAATGACTCTTTCTGTGAAAAATTTTTTTTCTGATGTCCAGTCAGAACCACCCCTGATAGAGCTTGAGGACATTCCCCCTTGTCCTGTCCCCTGTCACTTGGGAGAAGAGGCCTCTTCTCCCAGCTCCTTCCTCTCTACAACCTCCTTTCAGGTAGTTCGAGAAAGCAATAAGGTTTCCTCAGTTTCCTCTTTTCTAGGTTAAACAACCCAAGTTTCCTCAGCTGCTCCTCATAAGACTTGTTCTCTAGCCCCTTCACCAGCTTCGTCGCTCTTCTCTGGACTCGCTCCAGAGCCTCAACATCCTTCTTGTGGTGAGGGGCCCAAAACTGAACACAGTATTTGAGGTGCAATTCATATGATGATAGGTCCCCTTCAGGAGACAATCTTTATGAATATGCAAGTATACATACCCATGTTCTTGAGCCAGATGCTTCTCAGACCTAACAGTACCTGCAAAAGACAGTCTTCCTTGATTTCCTTTAGAAAACTGTTTTTTGCCTGTAGTCTTACAGCACAAAGTACAGCTTTTTCTTCCTCATGTATATTTGTTGTTCTTTCCCTCTGTCCCTTTGCAATTCAGTATATCAGTTTATCTTTAGAGAGGTACATTGTCTTTTTTCTTTACGTTCTGCCTACTTTTTGCTCCATCACAGTATTCAGTCTGTGCAAGGAGTTGTAAGAGGATACTCCTTACACTTAGGAGAACATGAATATCATATTTACACTGTGAACTGGTAATAACATCTTGGAAGATCTTTCAGCTCTACCTCTGTCACAGGTGAGCCACACTGCAGACAGGAACTGATTGCTGACGTAAATTTTGTTTTGGAAGTAGTGAAATATTGTGGACCATTCCTGATACACTGCAAGTCTCTGGAGCTCTTCTTGTGAATATTATTTTAAATTTCAAGGATGAGGGGACTCCTAGACTGTATGAGATATGTTGTACCTGATCTATTTATGGAATAAGTGGCATAAGAATCTATTTATTTGCCAAATAAAATATCAATCTAAGTGGATCTTTATGCACTTGCTAGTTTGGGAACACAGCGTACCATGGATTTGGCCAATACATATTGCTGGTTTCTGTTTCTGCCCTTTAATAAAAACTTCTGAGGTTGATATAATTTCAACTTTCCATTTCCTTACAATTCAGTAGACACCAAATAGTGCTTAAGCAAACTTAGAATGTCAAATATATTCTCGTACAAAAATTATTAATAACCCTCACTGTCGACAAGAAACAAACGTGCACTTCAGTAAAAAAGGTGTTTACTAACGTGTCTACACTTAAACAAATCGCATGAAAATCCAAAGAGTAAAACTTAAAACTAAAACTAATTTTAAAAAAAAAATCTCAAAGGCAGAGTTTTGACACAGCCTGCCCTTCTCCTCTTTCTTGTTTCTTTATCATTCAGTTTCTTCTCATTTTGGGTAGAGCTGTAAAGGAGTTAAGTAAAGAGGGATCACTTGCCTCATTTGTTCATCTCGCAGGGAATGGCATCTAATCCCAGATCCTGCACAGCTGCAGGTTACTGAAAATAATTCTGGGAAAGGAATTTCCTCTCTTTTTGTTAACTACTAGCAGAAGGACCAGCAAAGGTACATTTGTTTATTGAAACTGCTGGAATATTAAATCTAATCTCGTTTTTTTCCATCAATTTGTTCAATGTCTAATCCCCATAAACTTTTAGGAACCCCAGCATCCTCTGGAAATGTCTAGGTGTTGCCTGTGCATTGTGTGAAAAAAGTAGCTTGGTAGTTTAACTTCATGTCCTAACTAGTCTTGTTTTGAGAGAGAGTACCAGCAATCTTTCATTAATCATCTCCATGCCACCCATCTACTTCTTCAACTTTGTGCTACCTCCCTGAGTTTGGTTCTTCCCTTAAGCATCCTTTCTGCAACCTTCTGTCTGTATCTTTCTTCCCATCAGCATTAACATAATCAATGCACTTAGCCCTTGGCAGAATGGCAAGCCCTTTGTTTTTCAGAGTAGGTACAAGAAAACATAAAAACATACCATTCATTTTCAGAGACACATAATTCTCTCCTAAAATAACAGAAAGGCTCTCAGTTTCAAATTCAGTTAGGTAGGTGACCTCTATGTGAATATATTTAAAATGAAGTAGTAATGAAATTGCTGTGGCTACTGTGGTCAAAATCATATCCATTGGGTATTTTGAAATCCAGATATTGAACAAATATTGCAGTCCCCAGGTAAGCTAGCACCATGCCATGACAAGTGGGAGTTGGTAAATGACCTTTAAGATGCTGCTGAGGAAAAAAGAGTGAACTTAGTACCATGTGTGATCTGATGTCCAGCCAGTACAAGGGGAATAGACCGCAGTACAGAAAGGTCAGTAGATGAAACAATTAACAGTGAGAACATGAGGACCTGATACTTTGAATCTGAGTCCTGTAATTCATCATCGTGCTACAACTAAAATAAAAAACAGATAAGGGATGGAACTGCAGGAAAGACTTGCAGGATGAGACACCTGGGTGCTGTTTCAGTGGTAGAGAAGAAGTAAATGAGTAACATCAACATATAAGTTTAGTATTACATGAAAGCTGGTGTTAGCATTTGATCTTAAAATCTTTCATGTCTTCCTGCACCACTATGGACTGAGATACTTCTAGTGAGTAGATGTAGTTAGTTCAAGCATAATGTAATTTAGAGATCATTTAGTTTAGAGCAGTCCATGCAATCAAAGCTCTGTGATGAAAGCTGTTTTTCAAATAAAAAACATCAACATTAAAGGTTGGTTACAAGTTGGCATATGCAAATACATTAAGAAAAAGGGGGGAAGGTGGAATGACTAGAAAGGAAAAGCATGCACTGTGTGCTTTTGCCATGTGCTGTTTGAACAGAACTTCAACATTTCAATCCAGCCTTAAAAAGAAAAAAATGTAAAATCTCCATGGACGATTGCTCATAATCATCTTCTTGGACATTTTGAGCTTATTTCTTTGGTTTGAGTTCCTGTCTTGTTTTAACTGCTTTGTGCCCTGTGTCATCACTAACAGCTGTGAGAAGAATATGTAAAATACCACCAAATTTGGAAAACCAGGACATTACATCCACTCCAGTCATTTTACTCCAATGTAAATCACCACATAAGGTGCAAGGCAATAAAGATTGAACACCATTGTATTTCCACAGCCTGACCTTAATATTAAATCCGGTGACTGGTGAGTCAGTTTCTGTCTGCCATCCTGACATTTGCCTCTCACTAATCATAGTGCACAATTCCATTAAAAACAGTATATATTAAAGCAGAGAAAATATATCTTTTCAGATTAATTCTAAGTTTTCAGCCCAAAATAACATTGTGACTGGGGAAAAGTTGAACTGGCATTTCAATTTAGGAGACTTGAATAGCTAATTGCTGACATATTTAGTTATTGCATTCTTCAGTATATGAGGTGCCCTACACTATAGCTTTTATATATATATAATATATATCTAAAAAATATATCTGTGCCATTATTTCTGTGATGATCATAAGCCCAGACAGCTATGTGCAAATGCAGTGTGATTTATAGAAATCTTAGGTTTGAGCAGTATTTACATAATTTCACAATCAAGTACATGATTGTGTTCCCAGATGAAGCCAACAGGGCTGTTCTCATTGATCTTGAGGTGAACAGGGTTGGGCAACAAATGCAGGATTAAGGCTACTCAGTTTCTCTTGAGGGTTCAGTTCCAGTTTGAGCTTCCTCAATGCTCACCACAGCTACACAAATCCAAGGACACAAAATGCCTCTTTAGAATCAGAGCAAAAGACTTTGGAGTTAGATTCTCTGGGATTAGTTAGCATGATTTGACCCACAGACATACATTTTCCCAGCAAAATGTAAGTATCTAGGCCCTACAAGCATTTTATTACAACTAAAATTGTTAATACCCATTTCTTGTGTAATACCACAGGATTAAATACACTTTCCCAGGAAGTGGGAAATGGAGGTTTCCAGGGCCAGATAAGCATGATAGGGTTTGAACCTAGAACTCTTAGCTGTAATTTTCTACCCATCTATTTCTTACAACTTTCTGTCAAGGGAGCTCATCTCAACTCAAAAGGAAGTATCAAAGATGTAATTTCTAGAGAAGGACAGAGCACACATCTGCTCCTAATATTTCATTTTGAAGATAGATGCATGTTCACCAAACGCCTGCCTTCCTTCACCCGCTAATGTTGGCAGCCTGTATCACAACTGCTCACCCTTTCCTGCTTTTCAGATGATTTCTGTTCAACTTGGGCACCTGAAGTAGATGGTATTGATTTCAACTATGAAACATTCCTGTGGACTAGAGGGACTTGTTTTATCAAGAGGTTTTGTTAACCTTCCTCTTACCTGGGAAAATTCCTTGTACAAACTTCAGTAATCCATTCCTGGTTAGAGCATCATTCAGATCACATTAGGTTTCACTTACTACTTCATGCTGCTGAATTCTTCTCTTAATGGAGACAGCAATTTCAGAGTGTTGAAGTTTGATTACACTAAAGGTGAAGTTTCTGCTTTCATATCTCCTAGGTTGACTTGAGCTAACCAATAGAAATCAAGCCCCGTATTGATAGCTATACTGAAATTTCAACTCTCCTCTTTCTAAAATTCTTGCTTTATGTATAACCCATTAGGTTGATGGCTATTCAAAGGTTTTGACAGAATGATGTTCTGAATTTGAATTTCTAAAGTATGCTGAGCTTCTTTCTGATTGCTGAAATGTCAAAAAAACCCCACCATGGTGTTATCAATTTTCTATCCTACAGACACAAAAACTTAATCCTCAAAAACCCCTCAAACTGTAGCTTACTCTGACAAAAAAAAAGTCACTATATATTTACTTGGCTTTATCCCAAGACTTAAAATAATGCAAAATTAACATTCAATCTTTTGACTATATTAATGCAATTTCTCTCCCTCCCCCTTTACCAAGACTAAGGGCAGCTTGGATTTTTCATCTCTTTTTTTAATCATCCTTTAGTACAGTACAAGTCTTAACATTTCAGTTCCCCCTGTTTTTGGAGAAGTCCCCAGTATAGGGTTCCTGATATATATGCTCCCAGATCACCAAAAAAATGGAAATCCCTATCCAGCTTTTGTAAACCGGCATAAAATTTGCTTTGTACCAAGAAAAGGTTACACTGAACAAAATATCTTCAGAAAGTAGAGCCTAATACATATTTTTTCCCTTTAGCAAAATTTATGGTTGTTGTGAAAAGCCCAAATTTTTCCAGAAGTTAAGTATTTGTATTTCTGCCAAAATAGTCATATTTTTGATGGAAAATATAAATTTTCCACAAAAGTAGGCACTTTGTATAGAAAAGTACTTCTGTGTAAAAAGAAAAAAAAAATCCAGCAATCCATTTTCTTAGAACAGTGATTTTGATGAAAAAGTTTGGAAAGGGACTATTTCCAGCAAAGTAGGATAAGAGCTTGGAAAAGACCTCTAGAAAATCCTTGTCTACTGTTTGTGCACAGAGTCACAGCACAAAATCCTTTTCACCAGCTGATAATCTTTTGTCCTGAAAAGCAATTTCTTTCTTTTCCTTCACCGTTAAAAAAATTGTCCAAAACAGATATCTGGATATTGATCTACGCATTTACACTCATCTAGGTTAATCCACCTGATTTTCTGCCAAATTTCCTTTAGTCTACGTGGTTCCTTGTCTGGTCACACAATTCATCTCATTTTATATTTTAACAGGCTACTGAACCAAGTGTTCTCTAAAATCCTTAGTCTTCATTTATTTGCTCTGCACCTGCTGAATTCATCTTTCTTAATTGTGGACAGCTAAATTTATGTGCAACACTCCAGATAGGATCTGACCAGTACTTTGCGTATTACCTTGCCTCATTGCTTTTCTAACTCTACAGCAAGTATCTCTTCCATATGTCCTAAGATCACATCTATTTTTCATAGCCGTGTCACATCAATACTCATATTTGCCACAGTGACTTGCACACACAGACTTCCTTCTATTGACCTTTGGCTTATGGTGCAAACACCTGTTCATTATTCTTTAGTGTATGACTTTACATTGTGCTTTATTAAATTCCCAACTTTTCTCTAGTACTTCAATTTCAGTTGATCCTGTTCTATAAGATATTCAGATACAGCCTACTATTGACAACACTTTGAATACTTAGAAAACTTTATTTTCTCAAAAATCAAAATAATTACTGAAGATAATAAAACAGGACTCCAATCTGATGTCTGAAGGAACTTCACTGTTATTTTCTTCTGTCTTCCTATTTATACATCAGTATTATTTGGCAGGTTAATTTAATCACATTTTGGCCAAATACATTTTACATTAAACTCCATCATCTCAATTTTAACTAGCAATCCTGGCATCTCCTTTGTTGGGCTTCCCTCTGGTCATTGAAAGAGGTTCAGTAAGATTAGCTCTGTTAATAGGTACTGACGCTAAACTTTTGAGGAAATTTCATAGTCTCCAATATAAAAGGTGCAGACAGAAAGTACATTAAAGTCACGGGTCCTTTTTCTTGGATACTCTCTCTGAGGTCTATTTCCATGGCTCATAAATCCTTCCCTTAAGTCTTTTGACAGCAGGAAAGGAAACAAACAAAAAGCCTAAAAAAAAAATGTAGGAGGACAGCAGAGACTGCATTTGGGAGATTTAGGGATATCTCATGAAGACCTAGCGTCTTCACTAACTGTGAAGTTGTAGGAAGAGCATCCCTTTTGCAATGAGACCTAGTGCACCGTTCTTTATAAAGTGAAAGCAAAAAATCTCTCTGTGGTCCTGAAAGCAGGACTCAAAACACGTGAAATAGCTTGAGCAGGTTGAGGCATAGCCACCCTTGAAAGAGGCACGTTGTACAAGATGGCTTGTACACATGCTTTGAGGGAAGTCCTAAGTTTTTCACATAGTTCAGGTATTTCTGGCAGTGGTGTGTTGCAAATTGTGTAAACAATAACTGTTAGGTGCCTGAACAAAACAAAATCTCTTTTTAAACAATGAAAGCAATGTTTCTTCAGTCTTTATATGTGACAAGAACATGATTTGTGGAAAAAATACAATTTGTCAAAACACCTTGAATTCCACAAACAATTTAATTAAGCATGCAGCACAAAGGTGATTGATGTCATTGCTTCAGTATGGAAAGCTGTCAGCTTTTTCTCCATGGGCCTGACCAAAATCGCATCACTACTTACTGCCAACACTGTGTATCAGAGGAGTCTGAAGAGACAGATGGCCAGGCAGAAAGTCATTGTTGCTTACAACTTTGCCGCTATGTACATTTCCTTGTTAGCTAGACTTTTCCAACATCTGGAATTAGAGCAAGCCTTTTGGCTCCTGCATGTGCCGCGGGAGCGGAGAGCTTGTAGCACCTTGACATTGCTTGCTGCTAAGTCCATCAGCTACTGCTGAACTTTCTATTTCCACTTTTACTGCCCTTTCCGTAACACCACGGCTCTGCCGATTCAAAATCATACCTATTTCAATCAAACTGCATTTACTTTTCTACTCCCTGTATTGTGAGAAGGGGATGAATTTCTCTTCATGTTTGGACTCCATCCTGGAAACCTCCACGCCTGTGCAGCCCTTCTGCACCTCATGGATACCTCCACAAAATCTCTCTGTTCTTTCCTTTGAATTCGACAGCTCATTCTTCGAAACAGCATCAAATCTACACTGGCTGTCTAAATTTATGTGACTCCTTGGTTCCTTCATAAGCTGCATAACAGTATCAGTCTCATCAGTATGTATTTCTACATAATGACAGCTAGTTTAATTCCATTCTTGTTCTTTTTTTTCCCCCTCTACATCTGCTGTAATGGGGCACTGAACTGTGGCATGTTTAAGAGAAAAAGAATATTAGCCACATTTTCTGGGCTTCATCCATCAATAATTTATATTCTTTTTAGGCAAAAAAAAAAGGAGAGCACTTAGGTATATGTAAACAAAAATATTAGTATTCAATGCATCTCTGGAATCTCTGTCATGTCAAAGAGTCACTGTGAATGGTGACAGAAGAAACGGTTGAAAAATAACTGCTGTTTTTTCTTTTTACCTTAAAATGCTGATTCATTAAAAACAAAATACCACAAAAATCTGACTCAGGACAGTCATCTGACTGAACAGATATAAATTTCAAAACTTCGCCATGTGTGGACTATCTACTACCTGAGATACTAATTTCTGTCACTCCACAGAAGGAATAATGATGACAGTTCCCAAGGCTGTTTCTACACAGAATGTTAACGCTAATTTGTTAATTGGTTTCCCAGGCTACTCAGCTTCACTAGCTTAATGAATCATTTGTTCGGAGAATCAAACACTGTTTGGTGTCTGGCAATTCTTGTGTCCTCAGCTGCTGGGGCAGTCTAGCTGGTGGACAGTCTGCCTGACAGCTCCTCCGTGAAGGGATTGCTGTCGGGTTTACCACTGAAGCACCTGAAAAGCTTTGATGTATACAAATTTGACTCATAAGAGTGAGTGGATTTATAGGCTGCTTTCCTAGTGGGATGCCAATAATCACAAAGTGCAAGAAATAACTTTGAAAGAGAGAGAAGACAGAAGCGATTTTTTTTTTCCAAAGCCTTGCAATAAAGATAAGACATCAGAATCCTGTGAAATATCAGATTAGAGAAGTGGTTTTTAAGATTGTTGGTTTGGAAAGACTGATAGCTCTTAAGAAATTGCTCTGAGTACTCCCTGACTGCTTGTGTCAATAACCAGGAGCCCAAAGACCTTGAGACCTTGGTCTCAGGAGTCAGGGGTTGGTTGTGCTGTGCAATTCTCCATTTCAATAGTTTTGATGTGAATCTCAGTGGCATAACCAGCTGCTTCTCCACCCCAGCTGTTTTAGTAGTAGGTGCAATTTGGTGTTTCAGGCCACTTGTCACATACAGAGCGAAGTCAATTCAAAGGGGCGCTATTTTCTGTTACAATGAAAAGATTTTCATCACTTAATCATACACCATCCTACAAGAAGTTTTTCTTTCTACATTAATGTTGCTCCCTGTTCCCAGCACGCAGGTGGTAACGCTGCTTGCTACAGTTTGTAGTATTTCTTTTAATGACATCACGGAGGCTATAACCGGCTCTTCTCAGTCTATTAGAAGAATTTTTGTAGACGTATCAAAAAATATGAAAATTCTCTCCAGCTTTTTCCTAGAAGTGTCCTCGGTTTTGCTTACAGATGTTTATTTTGGATGGCACAAGGCTATTCGGGACACTCTTATTTTGCCCGCTCTGTCACTTTCAATAAACAGAACTTAAATTACAGCGCAGTGTAAATAAAGTGTAAAAAAAGACTCTAATTTGTCCCCATTGTCAGCTAAAAGCCAGCACGTAAATTCTGCTTTTTCTATAACAAAAGGCACGGGCTAACACGAAAGTCGCTTAAATCAACGAGGCGACACCAAGAGCCGCGCCTGGTGCGAAGGGCCAGGTGACAACAGAGCCTTAAGCTCGAGACGTCGGAAAAACGAAGGGAAGAAGGACTCAGCAATAGAGCTGCCGACCCGCTCGGGGACGGGACCGACCCTGGCAGGGAGCGGGGAGCGGGGGGAGCGCCCCGGCACCTGCGGGCGAGGGGCGAGGCGAGAGGGCCGGGCCGGAGGAGGAGGCGGGCAGGGACGGGGCGGGGCTCGGCGTCCCGGCAGCGACCCCGGCCCCGAGGTGCCCGGCGGGACCGGCTGCTGCCCGCCGGCGGCGGAACCGGCCCGGCATGAGCCTGCGGCTGCTCCTCCTCGGCCTCTGCGGGAGCCTCGTCAGGGTGAGGGGCGGCGGGCAGCGCGCTGAGGGACGGGGAGCGCGGCTGAGGGACGGGGAGCGGGGCTGAGGGACGGGGAGCGGGGCTGAGGGACGGAGCGAGGGGCTGAGGGACGGAGCGAGGGGCTGAGGGACGGGGCGCGGGGCTGAGGGACGGGGAGCGGCGCTGAGGGACGGGGAGCGGGGCTGAGGGACGGGGAGCGGCGCTGAGGGACGGGGAGCGGCGCTGAGAGGAGGGGAGCGGGGCTGAGGGACGGGGAGCGGGGCTGAGGGACGGGGAGCGGGGCTGAGGGACGGAGCGAGGGGCTGAGAGGAGGGGAGCGAGGGGCTGAGGGACGGAGCGAGGGGCTGAGGGACGGGGAGCGGGGCTGAGGGACGGAGAGCGGGGCTGAGAGGAGGGGAGCGGGGCTGACGGACGGAGCGAGGGGCTGACGGACGGAGCGAGGGGCTGAGAGGAGGGGAGCGGGGCTGAGAGGAAGGGAGCGGGCCTGAGAGGAGGGGAGCGGGGCTGAGGGACGGGGAGCGGGGCTGAGGGACGGAGCGAGGGGCTGAGAGGAGGGGAGCGAGGGGCTGAGGGACGGAGCGAGGGGCTGAGGGACGGAGCGAGGGGCTGAGGGACGGGGAGCGGGGCTGAGGGACGGGGAGCTGGGCTGAGAGGAGGGGAGTGGGGCTGACGGACGGAGCGAGGGGCTGAGAGGAGGGGAGCGGGGCTGAGAGGAGGGGAGCGGGCCTGAGAGGAGGGGAGCGGGGCTGAGGGACGGGGAGCGGGGCTGAATGTGAGTGATGGGGAGCGGGGACGGGGCTGTGCGATGGGAACTGGGCTGAATGTGAGCGATGGGGACGGGGCTCAGCAATGTCCAAGCGGGGCCAGGTCTGATCGATGCCCGAGCAGGTGCGAAGGCTCCGCCGCGCTCGCTCCGGGAGGGAGGTGGCCGCTGGCCCTCGCAGGTGTCCCCGGGCTCGGGACACGCCGTCCTCTGCCCTCTAAATCTTTCCGTTTCTTGTTACTTAAATTTACATCGTTTCCAGAGAAAGTCAGGAAACTGTGCTGAAGGTAAACGTAGGCTGCTAGTCAGAACAAATGTTCTTTCCAGTCAAGCTGCTGTTCTGGACGCCTTAAACACCGTTAAGCCAGGAAAGCTGCAGAGATTCCTCAGCTGGACTTCCAGCTGACTGGTTGTCCTTACAGTGGGCAGCACGGGGTTCTGTACTCGGTTACAAAGAATAAAATTCCCTTGGTAAAGTAGAGGGAAAAGGTGGATGAGCATCAGCCCTGAAAGTACCCTCAAAATCCCTTTTGGTGTTCTTGGTGTGTTTTGGGACACGATCAGTGCCACATAGTCTCAAACCCTAAATCTCTGTAGCCTGGTGAAGTGCGTCAGCATGAAACTGATGGATCTGTTAGAACAAAGCATGTTTCAGTTTGGCGTGGGTCCCAAGTTTGAAAAGTAAAGTTGTGTTACCTTTGAGTACTAACAAATTAATGTTCTCAGAGTAACCTTCACTATTAGATCACCGATACCAAGAAACCTGCAGTTCTTTCATAAGTATGAGAAGTCATTTATTCAGCAGATTTCTCAATTGTAGTCGCTGCTTTGATTTACTCCTGATTTAATAAACATTTCCATTTACTGAAACATACCTTTCCAAGACCCAGTAATTATAATACTTTTTTGCTGAGCTGGAGATCTCCTCACAGTTACCAAATGGTTGCAATTAGATGGAGAAAAAAAAAAAACCCACAACCAAAAAATGGCAAAATCCTTTATGTGACAGGAAAATACAATTTAAAATGTTATGTATACACAGGACTTTTATTTTACATGAGACCTCTCTGGAAAGTAGTTATTACATAACAAAACAGATATTTTCAGCATAATGCTGAATTTTCTATTGTAAATCCTAATTTACTTTAGTGTTCTGTACAAATTCACTTTGAAAAGACAAAAAACCTCTCCACTGAAAAACGTATGATTTCAGTAGTCAATATAGAGAAAAGATGGGGAAAAGGAAGTGAGGTTCTTATGTTGTAGATGATGAAATAAAACATTTGGAGACGAGACAGATCTTTATGAGTTTTTCATAACAGCTCCTGGAGTTACACTTTTGGCCATTGCACTGTATTTTTTAAAACCTGTGCAAGTGCATTGCCCACAAGGCGGCTGCAGTGTAACCAGGTTCTGAGTCCTGGGTCCTAGGTTCTGGGTCTATGATCACAACTTAAAGATTGACATTTAAAAAAAAAAAACAAAAAACCCCAAATGTGTCTCTTGAATTAGATACTGTTACCAGTTTCTGCTATTCAAGGTCTCCTAGGAAAAGTAAGAGAGAGAAAAGGGGAGAGAGATGACTGGAGAGAGACCACCCTTTTCTTGGTACTGCAAGTGTGAGGATAACTGAAGTACAGCTTAGTCGCATTTTGTGTCATAATGATGTTATTTGATTTCAGTTAATCTCACTGTCCCTTCAGCTCCAGTGCCATTTGTCACCTACAGCAGGCATTTGGCCCATTCATTCTCTTCTGGACTCTGCATGTTAGGCTCCATCTGCCCCTTTGAATCCAGTACAACTTCCCGGTGTCTTGTTTCTCTCCCCAGTGCTGCTACATCCCTGTCTCTCCCATGGGCATAAATAGCTATTTCTGAAAACCAAGGAACTAGAGGGAAGCTATAAACGAGTAAAGGCGACAGTGCTTTCATTTTTAAAGGAGTGGGGTTTTCCTCCTGTGTAGCACTTGCTTGAATCAAATGATCATGCTCTGGGGCCTTCAGGAGGGAAAATATATGTTTGGAAAAGGGAAGAACAGCAAAATTTACCATGTCAAAGAGAATGCAGTTTGATCGGTTTCCATGCTCTGTGATTCATATTAAACTTCCAGCTTCCTAACCTACTACAAAAACAAAAAAAAAGCAGATGTGTTCACTTTCTTGCTTCAGTTTAGCTCATGTTTTTTTCTGGAGAAAAAAGCCTTACGAAACAGTACTGGTAAATGCACTAGAAAATTAAATATTGTCTTAAAATGGCCTTTAAATGCTGCAGGAAAGAGCCAGTGAATCGTCTAGTAGATTATTTTAACATTTTGTTTTGAAAAGTCAATGTGTGAGAAGCTAAAATGGGCAATGACTGTGTCTGTAAAATGCCTAGCACATGCTTGGGAAAACCAGTGCCAATTAAAGTTATGGATTTCATTACTGGCAGTTGCACCCTTCATAAAGTATTTTAATTCATGTTTCAAGACCCTGGCCTGTTTGTTAATTTGGCGCAGGTGAATGGTGTCCATCCAGAATGCAGATTTCAGCTGGAAATTCACAAGGAGGAAACAAGGTGCATGGAACTTCTAAAGAATGCAAAGCCAGTGGACTACAAAGGTAAGAAAAGATAAGCTGTAATGTAGAGACAACAAGAGTATTCAAGATTTTCTCCCTTTACCTGCTTTGCTGTTGCCATTGCCATATTTGTCTGTACTGTGCTTATATTTTTATGTATTTTAGAATTTATGCAGTTTTTTTCATTAAAGGTACAGCTGCAGCGAGCACTTTGTGAGAGCTGTGCCAGGTGCTAGGCACATGTCGGGTGGGACACTAAATGGGAGTAAATGTCTTCTCATGTTTCAAGCTATTGCTGCTGGTATTTTCCAACTGGTAGAGTACTGTAGAGTCATGCAGAGTTAAAACTGGACAGTAGTGTTACATTCAGAAAACAAATAATCTCTTTTACTTCATTGTTTTTATTTTCTTTCTACATAGCAAGGTGAATATATAGATGCAGATAGGGCCAGCTGTAATTTAACGGAAGAAAGAGGGAAGAGGAGATGTAGCTTATAATTTTATAATTTTAGATTTTACTAGATTTCCTTGCAACACTGCCATGTAAGTAGAACATAGGAATATGAAAAAATGACATTTTTCTTGTAAGTTGAACTTGTTGATAAAGCCATTTGTTCAGCAAGCAAAACACAAAGGAAACGGATAAATCCGTACAGTCAAATGAAAAGCAAATCTGTCACATTAGCTACAGCAGAACTTGGTTACAAGGTTTGGGCTTTTTTGGAAAGTTGGAAGTGTGTATTTATTTATTTTTTAATGACAAAGATATTAATGTTTTACGATTAGTTGTCTTTTCTAAACTGTATGCCAGAACTTGTGAGCAGAAAGCAGTCTCTATGCACCTACTTGTGAAAAGGTCATGTATTGAAGGGATGGGCAAAATATTGGAGGGAATGGTGGGCTTTCAGTGAGACCTAGAAAAATAGGAAAGAAATTATAGATCTAAAGGCAACTGAACATTTTTCAGTTCAAAATAGAATTTTGATTTTTACATAGTAATGTCACAGCTAAGACTAATCATTAAGTTTCTGTTGTTGAGTGATATTTAAGTGGCTGGAAGTATTTCCTTTCAAATTAGTTCTACAAAGGCTCATTGGTGTTCTGCCTTTTGATATATTAGTCCAGATATGTATCATCTCAGAATAACTTGGCTCCTTGGAATACTGCAGCTTTTGTAGTGTGGTTGTTTTCCTTTGGCTAAACTAGGTGATACATAGTGTATCTCTTTGTCCATATTCAATCCTTTTTGAATGTATTGTGAAGATGATTATGATACCTCAGGGACCTGCCATCTGCAGTGCCCTTTGAGCATAAACATGAGTTGCAATTCAATGATGTTTTCTCCTCCTCTTCTTGATTTTAATGTGCAGTTCCCTCAGTGCATACTCTAATATCAATCTGTATACAATAAAATAATTTAAAGGATCATCAACAGTTTGTATTTTACTGTAATTTTTCATTTTGATTAATCCAGATCAGTAATTAGAAAAATTATAATAACAGTGAATAATTTACATGGATGCCTCTTCCAAGCAAAATCTTACTGAAATAATTGTTCTACATTTAGATTTTTTTGTTTATATGAGTGGTGAAGAGAGACGGCTGTTACATAAATAATACTAGTATGAAGCCAGATGGAGAAATAATTACTTGCACAGCTTAATGAATTGAATTAATAAAGTCAGTGTTAGCTATCATACAGTTTGAAAGTCAAGCTTTCTTCAGTATCCGCTTCTGTGATCCAGATGCTGAGTTGCTGCAAGGGTGTCCTTGTGATGCACACCAGTTTTACTTTGGGTTCCCTAGTGAAAGAAGTAGTTTTCTGTCAATATTTTCTTCACAGCCTCTTTTCATGGGAAGAGGGGTGCCTCCTGAAAGCAAACTGCTGTTTAAGAACTTCATGTCTTGGAAAGGGAGAGTATGTCTGATGGTGTTGATTCAGCCCTGCAAAGTAGTGATGAAACAGCAGTGAAAGGATTTATGTGTTTAATTGAATGCCTGTCTGAAACTAAGAGAATGTGCCATTTTGTAGGGGACTGGAATAAAACCCCTGTGGTAAGAAGCCCTTAAAAACTACATGTTTAATGTTACAGGAGAATTTTTCCTATCCTTCATGTTATCGATACCTTTACCAAGAACCTCTTCAGAAGGGTGTATGTTAAATATACGCATTTACACTTCCAAAAATATCCATTCCCTGATTGTTTTCTGAATAAACTCTCTGTATTCAGATGAAGATGTAAAGAGTATTTTGAAAAGAGACTTGCAGATTGTCATTGTGATACTCTGCTGAAGAATTAATAATGAAAATTGGCAAGCTGGAACTAGCCCAAGTTGTAGCTCCACACTTCAAACTTGTAGTACACTTTAAACATAATTCACTATAATAAATTCACAAAATCTATTTCACTTTTTCCTGAATGGGGAAGATGGTTATACAGCCCTTGTCATGCTTTTCTAACTTTAGTATGTGCTACCTGCCTCACAAAAGCTATGAAGAAATCTAGTTGAAGGTCCTGGCTAGAATTTGGAAGTAAAGCTTCAGTGAGATTTTCCACAGGAGGCTTGGACCTCCACTATCAAAATCAGTGGGGAATTATTCATTACCTTCTTGGACACCTGAGAAGCCTTCACACCTCTATGTAATGTGCTCCAGAATTTGGCTGGCATGCACAGATACTGAATTTTACAGGATCCAAGTTTAACTGGAGAGGCAGTTTGGCCTAGATGACGATTATGTATGGAATACCTTATCTAATACTTCTCAGCACCCAGTTAGGGAGACATAAAGGAAAAGTTTAAAGGCAGCAGAATGACACTATAGTCACTTTTCCCCAGCTGCTTTGTAATGCGGGCTGAATAATTTCACTGAGTGCCCCTAATTGTGCCCCTAAACCGTTAGCTATGAAATCTGTAAAGGACTTGCTTACTTCATGGCTTATTAATGCAATAGTGTGTTTTGCAACAAAAAGCTGTATGAACACTGTGTGGATATCCTCTGAACAATGCTAAGGGTATATTAAAAACGCAGGACCCAGTTTGTCTAAATTCTGCTCATTTGACAATGTCAAACTGTTAGACATCCGAGCCTCCTGCTTTGCACCCTTTGGGGGATTTTCAAGCGTTAACACATACTCTTCCATTAGCAGGGGGCATTACAATCCATTTAGGGAAGAAAGGCACTCTCCAAAGATCTGTAGAAGTGCCTTCCTCTCTGTAGTGCTCTCTAGCAAACGTAGTTGTTTATTTTATGAAGCCTGCATTAGCTTCCATCTGCATTTGTTTTCTTCTTTTCTCCTATAATTTGACACCCGAGGTATGGATGGAAGCCTAGGAGAGGATTTTTCCACTCTTGTTTTTGGAGGGCAGATTAATTCCATTCTAAATAGCTCATAACAGCAACAGGTTTTGAGGCCCATAGGGGAAAACATTAATTTATCTTTTACCTACTACCCATGGCTTGTCTTCTTAGAAAAATGAAAAGCTCCAAATGAAAGTGATTGAAAATAATAAAAAACTGCTAACTGCAAATGTCTGTCTTTATTCAGTATTTAGAATTTTATTTTATAAAATTTTAAAACTCAGTCACTAGACTAGTTCTACAACAAAAAGTTCTAAAAAAGTTCTCATTATGAAAAAATTAGGTCTGGGATTTGGTTGTGGTTTGTTTTTTTTTTTTCCATTTTGGGCTGAGTGGCTGCACAGTTAAATGAGTCTTTTTAGCTCTTCCTTTCCAAAATGTGTTTTTGTGAGATTCATATGCCAGTCAGTATTTTTAATTTTAGCTGCGGCATCATAACTCTGAGGAAGGGATGTAAAGGAAAAGAGAAATGGCTTTGCAAAGAATTTCATAAATCTCTCAAAGAGAGGCTTCATAATGTAGCCAGCAATGGGAAATTAAAACAGGCAGGACTACCAAAATGATACTCTCACTTACTGATAAAAGTAAGAAGGACCAATGTCACTATGTAATCTAATCTCCCAAATTACATTGCTGAATTTCGTTCAGTGGTTCCAGCATGGAGCTCATGATCCTCTGGGTGAAACAAAGCACATCTTTCTGAAAGTTCTTCAGAACGGTGGGATGAATATTCAAATGTTGGACTCATGGCAGGTTAATTTATCCAACCAACTTTTGCTGTTTAGGTTGTTTCTCCAGTAAGACAGATGCCTATTTTGCATTCCAAACCCACGTATACACACACACACACACACAAACACTTGTATCTGTACCACAAAAAAAGCAGATCTGACTGTGAGCATAACTAAGCCAACCTGGTGATCACTTTCTTCTCCACATCAGTAAATAGGAGACTTACACAAAAGTGAGGACTTTCTTTCACTCTGTGGAATCTCATCAAGCTTCCCACTAAATTCTCCAAGTCTCATCAGGGTCTTCCATCAGTTTTTGGTTTTGCAGCTTTTTTTTTCTGTAAAATGAGTCAGTAGTTCAGATAGAAGTGTTGCTTAGAGTTATCCGAGGTTGCATTAAAGGTAATATTAAATAGTGGGATCATGGAGCTTCCTTTCATGGCAGAATGACTTCAGCTTTCTTGGATCTCTCTGCTGCTGCTTTTCTAGCTGTAATACAGACATGCTTTTTGGTTCACACTGTTTTTTATGAGGGGAGCTGAAGGTAAAGTGAGTGAAGATGAAGGTAAATCTTACAGCTTTGACTATACATCCATGAATACCTTTCCAGTATAATAGGAAACCATGTTCTTATGATAAGATTAGAGTGCTGTCCAGTCATACAAAGATAAATGCTGTTGTCTCCAAAGTACATTTTGAGTAAATGGAAAGCAGGATTTACTTCAAGATAATTTGGATGGAAATGTGGGGTTTTTTTCAAAGTTTTTTTTTTCAAAGTTTTTTTTTTCAAAGTTTTTTTTTTCAAAGTATTTTTTTTTCAAAGTTTTTTTCGAAGTTTTTAGCTGGCAACATCCATATTTCATTCCAATACCTTAGAAGTATGTAAATTACAATAAAAACTAAAATTGGCTTATAGATTTTTGATCCTCTGATGGCAACCTGTTCTTCAAAAAGGAAATGTGGCCTTTCTTCCGAAATGTTTCATTTAGTGAAAAGCCAATAAACCCCTAGAAATCTCAGTAACAGTATTTTTGCCATCCCTGGTAATAGGACTGGCTCTTGAAAACCTATAATCTGCAAACATTTTAAATGAGTATGAGATAAACTCTACTGGTTTCGTCATTCTGTTTAACTTTCTGATGTATACCGTAGACTTCCAAGATTCTGCTTGCTGTGTATGGGTAGTTTTGTTTGACCAGTAATTAAAAAAGTTTACATTTGCATTTCCTTGGTATTCCTGAATAATCAGAGTTTGTACGCAGTCCGTACAGTTTCCCAACTGTGATTTAGCTGGTTGCCGAGCGGGGCTGGAGCCCTGGGATGTCAAAGCCCATGTCACCCCAAGCCAAGGCAGCTGGAGGGCAGGCAGAGGGGCAACCCTAACCCCAGGCATTGGGTGCCTCCCTGGAGCAGGGACAGCAGACGCAGGAGGTAAAGATCCATCTTGGTTCAAGGAACCAGGCTGGGCAGAGACAGGCAGAAGGCCTGCTGGGACGAAGCTGAACGCAGGTGCATGCACAACATCACTGGAAACCCTGACTTGAACTTGGAGTGGACCCTAGGCAAGGCTGTGGGGCCAATTAGCACCACTAAGACCTACTAGTACACTCAGAACCCTGACAAAAGTATAGGGCAAATAACTTTAGCAAAGTGGCTTGAAGCAACAGTACTTTTGCTTCTATCTCATTCCTGTTACCCCTTTAAGCAGTAGTGCTGTGTGTTTGCTTTGCCCTGAGTTTGCCAGTTCACTATTTCTCTAGCACCCTCTTTTCCTTTCTTACTACTTGTGTGTAAATGCAGAAAGATTTTCAGTCCGTATATGTTCATGAATCCTCATGCAGCCTAAATGTTGTGGTGTTCAGACCTGCAGCCTAGAAAACATTGCCCATAAGAGGTGAGATTCCTCCCGCTTTGTCAAGTTGAGTACAAAAATCAAAACGTTTCCTTGTTCGAAAAATAAACCCTGGACTAGCTGACAAATTTCTGGATGATTTTCAAAGCGCTCTCTCTTTTTTTCATGTATCAAGCATGCCTAGAGAGTTTAAAAAATGCTAAACCTCTCTTTGTATTGGCAAATTTTTAAATCCAATTACGAAGTGCCACCTAGTGGCTAATATTTGGATAAAAGGTATGTATAAGCACAACTTTCCAGTACAAAGCCAGTGCTACACATTTTTTATAAGAGGATGAAGCAAATGTAGGTAAGCAAACTTGTTGCTCAAAGACTGGATTTCAGATAGCAGGATGAAAATGTGGTGGCAGTACTTATGTAAGCTGAAAAAACTGAGAAACAAAATATAGCAAAATATAGTTTATAGTCTGTTAAATTTCCTTTTGTTAATGATGTGTCTGTAAATGCCTCAAAAGTATTAAAACCCAAACATTCAAATAAAGTAAGTGATTGCAGCTAAGAACAGCATCTGCAATATAATCTGGAGTTGCAGGAGGGAAGACCAGTAGAGTAGTGACACTGTGGCCACACTTTTGAGTGAGTCATTGGGTTTTTCTGGGAAGATTAGTTGTTTCCTTGGTTATGCTGTGAATGACACACGAGAGAAATCAATTATACAAAGGAAGAGATTGCAAAGAGATTGTTATTTGTAGGGTGCAGGATTATTCTTCTAGGCACCACAGAAATACGGATGAAGAACCTATTCTTTTTGCCTTCACTAGCTTTATTAGTAGGTAGAAGGTAGAGTATAGTAGCAGAGTAGCAGAGATGCACAGAAAAAGTCAAGGAGCTAAGGCAGATTAAGAGCTGTACTGGTCTTATATGCGTACTTGTCAGACTGAGGATAGAAACATTCAAGGCTTGATAATTTGTTGAAGCAGGATGCAGACATAGAGGCTAAATGCATTAACGAACGTGAAAGGATAAAAATGTACAATAAGATACTTTTGAGTATTTATATATTTTAATATGATAATTAAAGAAGATTGCAGATATATGAAGTAAACATTTGGAGCAATTTAATTTTTATTTAAAATGTGAGATATTTTCTACAGACTTATTGATGAAATTGTTACTAGAACTAAAACTTAAAACCTTTTTTGAAGTTAAAAATAAAAATGTTTTATATCTTATTTGATTAATATACTTTGGAGACAGCAAGAAACAGGCTTATATATGTGGAACATGGGTAAAAATTCCAGAGAATAAGAGCATATCTAATGATTTTATGAAATGCAGCAGTGGTGGATGACAGTCCAGAAATCCTGACACTGATTGAATGATCAATGGCTGGACAGGAAGTAGTAGTGATTAAGTGAACAGAGTAGAGAATATCAAGCTTGATCAAGCTAGGTGTGTAGAAACAGACACGTTTAACTTAGCATTTATCACACCTTCATTTTCTAACAGAAGAGGTACTTACAACATTATAGGCAGCTCTGTTGTCACTGGGGAAAAACAGGCAATTGTTGGGGAAAAATAATCTGACCTATTTTCATGTGCTTTAGGATTAAGTGAATCATTCTTTTTCACCCTCACAATATTGCATGTGTCATTCCATTGTGGTTGTAAACAGATGCCATTGCAGCCAAAGAGCAGTATCTACTTGAGGAACTGTGAAATTCACCAAGGTCTCCAGCTGTGCCACACCTTGAATTTCCAAGATCAGTGGGAAATTGATTGGTAGTTTCATCTGTGCACGATTAAGCTCATGCTCTACAATAGACATATGTTGTTGGGATTGAAGAGACAAATTTTTGCAAATGTAGTAAGAATAGACTTGCTAATTGTATCCTATCTCTGGGTACGATTTGCTAAAAGAAGATGTGTAGCTGCAATACTGTCAAAAATATGTAGTAATAGGAGGGGAAAATGAGGAAAGGTGTAATTAAAAAGCCCAGAAAAGTGCTTATTGTTTAACAGTTGTATTTCCAGCAGCCTCTTGCAGCACACCAGTAACACCATCATTTCAGCATACAGCTCTAGACCAGTTTTCAGAAGCATACTATAGTCATTCAGTGACTATTAATGCCTCCAGGACATTTCAGCAGTTTTCTCAGATTTCCTGTACCATAATAATTAAGCCTATAAAGATACATAAAGTAAGGGTTAGTATTCTTCTTAGGATTCTGATGCCAGCCACACTGATTTTACTGTCATTGTTGATGCATTTGAATGTAGTCTAGATGTAGGAAATACAATTTTGTGTTATTTTACATATTGATTTAAAAGGTCTGAAAAAATATCATTCTCTTCTGTGCTGCGAAGTCCTAAAATGCTGAGGAAAAACTGGGGTAGAAAATATATTCCCCAGAAAATATTAGACTTCTGATGTTTTGAATGTCAAAAACTTTTATACTGATTTCCTTCCTCCAAGCTAGCTTTGAGATCTGATATCAATTGTGTTGATTAATTTCGGTGGGAATAGAACTTGGACCTTAGTTTTTCTGTATAATGTTTCATGTGATTGAAGCTTGAATAAGATTTTATTGGTTTGGGTTTGGGGTTTTTTTGGGTTTTTTTTGTGGAAAAATATACTAATGGAGCTCTGAAATGCATGTTGTTTGGCTGCCTTTTTAGCAAAACCTTAGTCCAGGCAATGGAGCAGTATAGCAAAAATTTATAAAGTTGTCCAAGTCACTTGTAGATTACTGTAGCAAATCCACCATCTTACGGAGAGTGTATTAAGCAAAAAGGAAATTTTGTGAAAGTCATCAGTTCTCACTTGTTAGTGGAAATGTGGATGAACTAAAAAGGTCTGAAGTCGCACAAGTTGCTAATTGCTCTTGTGTACTCCAGGGCTTGTTTATGCTGGCTCAGGCACTATGTCCATCAGAGCCAAAAGTTTAATTTTGTCACTGTAGTTCTGAGTGCTGGCAGATGAAGAAAATACTTTCTTTGTCTTTTTGATTACTTGTACGTTACATTATTGATGTTGTTTCTGGCTTAAAATTAATTGGGAGGGAAGCATGATCTGTATTGGGAGAGGTAAATGTTATTTTACTTTGCATAAGCCCTGATGTTGCATCATGGAGAGCTGGACTTGGTTTTGGTCCAGTACTGCAACTCAGGAAGCGCCTAAGCATGTTTAAGTTCCATTTACTTTAAAGGGTATGAAGGTGACTTGCTCAAATGTAAACCCCTTAAGTTCTCAGCCAGCTGTGCAATAACAGCTAAAACGAATGTCACTCTCATAGTTCCTAGTCCTGAGAAAATCTGCCTTATCCTCTGATAAGGCTAAAAGAAGGAGTCAGATGTATCGGTCCAGGAGTCAGAGTTACTAAAGGAACCAAAACAATTAGTCGTCTTCAGGCAACTGGAGAACTTGACAAGCTGAGGTTAGTCACACTGTATTAAGCAAATAAGGACGGTGTTGATTGGAACAAATACAGATACCAAGAGTCTAGATTCTGTAACTTTTGTGTTGTTTTATGTATTTGATTAACAACTTCAGGCTCTCTTGGGAAGAAATACGCATTTTTAAGATGAAATTCTTCTGACCCATATTAGGAGTTTGGTTTAGAATTGCGTTCATTTAAGCATGAGTCAGCAGTGCACTTTACCAAGATGAGGTTTGACTGCGTACTGTGCTGCAGCAGCAAACTGGTAGATCAAGAGAAACAATTGTCTGTCTCTATTTAGCACTTGTGAAACAGCATCTCACTGGAGTATTGTGTCCAGTTTTGTGCTCTTGTGTACAGGAAAGTCATTAACTGGCTCAGCAGAAGTCAGGAAGTTGGCACAGGAATATGCAGCATGTAATGACTGAGAGCTGGGTTTGTTTAGCTTGGAGAATAGTGATCTGATTGCTGCCTTCATCTGCCTAATGGTCTTATAGGGAAGATGGAGCCAGGCTCTTCTCAGATGTAAACAGAAAAAAAAAAAAATCCCAAGAAACACAACAGAATGCAGTGGAAGCAACCTGCAGTAAGGGAATTCCTAATTAGATGCATAGAGAAATTCTTCATGGAGGAAGCTCTGTGAGTGCATGTTGCCCAGAGAGGTTGAGATATCTGTCTCTGGAGATTTTTGATGCTTGACTGGAAAAGTCATTGGAGTGAGTATGGGTGAGTGGGTAAGATAATGAACATTTAGTACATTTGTTGCATACCTCTTTAGAGGTTAATACGGCATACAAGGCAGTGGAGGATAAAGCATTACGTGTCCTACTCACACAGATAAACTGTGTGAAGTGTTCCCAATAGTACTCCCTTATTTTTGGCATTATCTTTCTGAATATAGAGCAGATCCTACATTTAGAGCTGTATAATCCTAAGAGCAGTGAGGAAAGACCCAGTCCCCATGAGCAAGTGACTTCCCTGGAGAACAGCGTTTCCTTGGGAATCTCTGTGAAGCGGACTCTATGGAATTGGCAGCCAAATGCAGAATTTACCCCATAATCCTCCTCTCCTCTTCTTTTTTAATGTGCAAACACTATTCTTGGTACAGCACAGAGACTTCCTCCCAAATATCACACTTCTTCCAATGGAAAGCAAAGCCCATGGGAATGCTGTGCCACTGTCTCTCCTTCATCCTGCAGCTAGGACATACTCCCTGGTGTAAATTCAACTTCTGGTTCTGTAACACACTCTTAGGTTCTCTGGCTTATGTGTACTTTGAAAGTAAGTTAAAGTTTGAAAGTAGGATGTTAGACACTTTTAAGTCTATGCAAGCTAAGTTTAATTGCACTAATATGGTTTAATACAAATATAGAACTTCTAAAAATACCTTTTTCAGCCTCATTTAACTTTGGTGGCTTGATTTAGACGTGACCTCACTAGCACAGGTTAAATAAATAGTGAATTTCTAATGCTATAAATATAATTTATCTAAATATAAATATTATATAAATATAAGTATAATTTATATTTAGATAAATATTCAGAAGAATAATACATGGATGTCAGCCGTTCCTTGTCCAAGTTTCGTTTTCTCTACTCAAAGGAACAAACTGTCCTTATATTTTCTAATAACCTCATGGATACAATACTGGTAGGATAAAAGTTTCATTCCTCTTCAGCATTAATTAGAAATTTAAATTGTCAATTGCTTTGTTTTATTTATAAATGCACAGAATTTTGCACGACTTTTTTTTTTTTTTTTAGATAACTCAAACAGAGATATGATGAGTAACATTTCCTTACTTCTTTGTTCAAATCCCTGTTGTAGTTAGGGACAGATGCTTTTGTAAGTCCATGCCCATTTTTCTAAAATTTTTCCAGTCATGATGCACTGCTATTATATTTATGAGGCTGAGTCAAATGAAATACTTAAATATTACTCTGTGATGTTCAATCTGCCTATTAATGCTGATTTTAAAAGTTCATTTTAACTGTGATTAAGAAAGTCTCAAAATTTTTGAATAGTTAACAATCCGTATTAATAGTCAGTAGTAAGTTTTTAACATTTCCTATCTTTTCTTAGCATGATCCCATCAAAATGATGTAGTTTTAATAAGGTGTTTTGCAAGCAATATATTAACTGGCCTAAAAATAGGCTGATTAAGCAGCAGATTTTATGATTTCCGTAATATTTTCATAAAAAATACCATCTTTGCAACTCTCTTGAAAGAGTCTAATCTTTCTTGAACTACTCATCCAAAACTTCCACAAAGGCTTTATAAGGTAAATACAGTAGGGTGTTTCAGACCAGACTGAGCTTTCAAGTCTGTTACTGCTGTTTCTGTTTCAGGATGTCTTGGAGTCTGGGATAACATCACCTGCTGGCGTCCTGCGAAGATTGGAGAGACTGTCACTGTCCCTTGTCCAAAAGTATTTAGCCTTTTTTCTGGCAAACCAGGTATTTTGTTTAAAGGTGTATTTTTTTGCTGGCTTCTCTTTGGTATTTTATAGCATAATGTGCTATAAACGGTTTATTTGCAATTTAAGGTTTGTTTTCTTTTTAAAGAGTTAAAATAGTAGTCTTGACATACATAATAAAAAGACAAAATAATTGTCTTTGTGGACTATACGGTGTTCTTTGAGTCAGATACTAAATATATATTCTGATATAATGATACACATCAACGTTGAAGATATTGCTTGCTCCTTTTGACCTATTTGTTTTAATTATTATGGCAGTTGAGCCTGACTGACAACTTTAACAGTTGCCAACAGGTCACATGCAGGTTTTGCTTCTATGCTTAGAAGGGGAGCTCTGTCTTGTCTTCATGAGAATAATGAGCCAGCATTAACACAGAATAGCTAAAAATCTACAGTATTGCAATGTAAGTTAGTTGTTATGAAACCTTTTATTCTGCTTTTTTAATGGAACTTGATAAGAACTCATCAGTGTCTCAGACTGCTGAAACAATTGCTTTATGTCTACCATCTTCTACATCATACTATGGTTCAATTTTGCACTTTGGGTTGTTAGAGGGGTTTTAAAAATAGATGACACACACGTAGCATTTCACATGTGTATCTCAAGATGCAGTGGGAAAAATCTTTATCCTCATTGCTCAGGCAAGAAACCTTTGTCATGAAGAGCTAGTGAAAGATGCAAAACTTGTCACAGAGATTTAATTGTGCTTTTGAGGTCTCTGTGGCGAGCTTTTTAACAATGTTATTTTTAATACAGAGGCTAACTTGGGGTATAACTAAAATACCTTTATTCTCAAAACTTTTTACTAAGTCTTGTTCCAGTAAAAAATAGATAACATAAACAACCTACAGATAAGCAGTTTTCATTCCTGGAGCTGGTTAATCTTGATTGGCTTATCATGGACAGTCTGAACAGTTTATAAAGGGGAAAGTATGTAATCTTCAGTAAATCTTGACATCTGCAAAAGTATTCAAATGACTCAAACAAAGGTATTAAGGTGTTATCATGAGGCTAGGCAAAGTAATAGATAAAAAAATTCAAAATCTGAATTAAATCACACTGCATCTGTCTATTTGCCAAAAGCCAGAGCATGCATGCTCTCTCTGGTGTTTAGACGTTTGATGTTTAACAACTGTTGGTATCTCATATTACCATAACATTTTGGTTTTTCTATAAAACAACTGCAATAAATATTTAGGTCTGAAACCTTCACAATGCATTACAACTCTATCTGACTTGGGCACTTGGGCATGGCATCAACAGAACTGAAAGATCACTTCCTTTATATAGTTTGCTATCATTTTCCTGTATACAACATTTTTCACTGCTACCTGTTCAGTTCTTCCTTCTGGAACTAGCAGGGTGTTTTTTAGAGGTATCTGTTAAGTTAACAGGATTTTTTAAAATCTTGTATTTCTATTATTTCAGAGAAGGAAAACAGCTAGCATCTTGCGCCATTGATTCAGTGGAGATCTAACTAAGTATCTCAACACCTTTATAATTTGATTATACTCAGGAATATATAATTTTCATAGAATCATAGAATAACCAGGTTGGAAAAGACCCACCGGATCATCGAGTCCAACCATTCCTATCAAACACTAAACCATGCCCCTTAGCACCTTGTCTACCCGTGCCTTAAACACCTCCAGGGAAGGTGAATCAGCCACCTCCCTGGGCAGCCTGTTCCAGTGCCCAATGACCCTTTCTGTGAAGAATTTTTTCCTAATGTCCAGCCTAAACCTCCCCTGGTGGAGTTTGAGGCCATTTCCTCTTGTCCTGTCCCGTCACTTGGGAGAAGAGGCCAGCACCCTCCTCTCTACAACCTCCTTTCAGGTACTTGTAGAGAGCAATGAGGTCTCCCCTCAGCCTACTCCTCTCCAGGCTAAACACTCCCAGCTCTCTCAGCCGTTCCTCATAAGGCCTGTTCTCCAGCCCCTTCACCAGCTTCGTTGCTCTTCTCTGGTCTCGCTCCAGAGCCTCAACATCCTTCATGTGGTGAGGGGCCCAGAACTGAACATAGTATTCGAGGAGCAGTCACACAGCCTGTTTCAAATTCACTAGATTCTTATGACAAGAATGATAAATATATCTTTAAAGAAGAAATCTAATTCCTTTCATTTAGCCAGATTTGTGAGACGTATGGTTTATTTTTTTAATTTTTTAGCTATTTTTTGTTTTTAATTTATTCTTTTTTACTTTATTTAGAATTTAATTTTTTTAATTAAAATTCTACCACAGAATGATCTAGACTATCCTATTTTTATGGAACAATTCAAAATCGCAAATAAGCTTTTAAATACAATCAATTCTTCAAAGGATTTTTAAATTTAAATTCTGAATTTAAAAAAGTACTTGTCATCTTTACAACTTTTGGATAACTGGTTCTTAATTTCTTGTGTGATGGCTAAGGTTATAAATAAAGTGTAGTGCATAATTACTTCTCCAGTGAATATTAGTAACTATATTAAATTACTTTTTACTCTAAAACCAACCGTATTTTCCTATAATATTTTTTCTATATTGTACATGATAATGTAAGTTTATGTTTATCTGAAAAATTTTCTGTGAATTTTATTTGAATGTATGTCTCCAGTTATAGGTTTTGAATAAAGTTGTCATCCAAAATATTTAATTGCATGGAACAACGACAGAGAAACATACAGTGTCTACCATAGAACATTGTCTGACTATCTTTAACTTAGAAGGCCTAGCGATACCTACAGTAGAAAATGCTTCAGCATCTTGAGTACAGAGGTTCTTTTTCTTGCAAAATCAGCCTTGACATAATTTTTGGTTCTTTTAACGCATTCCCCTGCTCTGCCTAATCAGAATATCTTGATGTACTTTTAAAGCAAAAACTCTTCAGAATGCATAAATAAGTTACATTTTCTTTAAAAAATGCCATGTTTATGCCAAACGGTGTTTGAGGAGATACTGTGGTTTGAGGTCAAGGTCTTGTCATAAGATAGAAATACTTGGTTGTTGGTTCATCAGCCATTTGTAGGATATTTACAGCTTTCCACTGAAGACTTTGTATAAAGAAGAAACTCCAGTAACCAATCAGGAAGAGAAAAATCACAGAAGATTTCATTTGGAGCATGTGTAAACAGATTTGGTTATTTTTGGCCAAAGTTGATCTGTTACATGTAAATTTGTTTTTGTCTGGTGAAAACTAGCTGGTTTTAGGTCAGTTAAAGACCAAAGCAAGATGTTATTATAGATTTCAAGTGCCATGGATATAAAAATTTCTCTAAAAAACGTGAGGGAAATTTTCTTAAGATTTAACATTGTAAGAGTAAGTTATGGTAATTTAGTGTCTATTCTTTATTCTGACATCAGTCTTTTCAGTTTTCTCTTACTGAAGATATTCCATATTGTATGAACATTATCTTATATTAATTAGATTAAGGAATAGAATAATAAATGGCCCCTTTCTCATCTATGTGACTTCATGTGGGAAAAGAGTCACCTTCTTCCCTCAATCCCAGCTGAAGAGATCCGTTCTGAAATTAATAGACGTTCAAAATTCCTTTCCAAACGTACTTACACATGTCTGTTCTTTAGACTATGTTGTTTCAGTGATTGGTTCAAAGAGTGAGATTCAGTGTGCATATTTGTTTCTTTGTTCTTTATTGTATTACAGAATTTGGCCTTTAAAGATCATTACCAGCTCTACCAACATTTGCTGTAGCAGTACTTCATCACCATAAAATCAAAAAGCGTGTATAACTCTTAAGTAGATCTTTTGGTATTGTCTTCGTAGAAAAGCTTAAACAGGAGGCTAGAACAACCCTGATATTTAAATAACTTTTCTTTTGAACTGCTTTACCTATGACTTATTCCCCTTACAGAGTGAGCTGAAAGACTCCCTCCAGAAAACTTTAGATAAAACAGGAAAATATTTCAGTCTTTTGCAGATGTAACAGAAATAGCTGTTACACCAGAGCAGAAGCCTGCCATCACAGCTCAGAATTACTCTAGTGCAGAGGCAAGTCAGAGTAAAGGTACAAGCCAAAGTAATATAAATGAAGGGCATGTGAAATGAAAAGGCTGAGTGGCTTTAACAGGAGTGCTAGGAAATACAAGATGTTAACAGAGAATGTTAGGTTGTCTACAGATTCATTGATGAGGAGACTTTCAAATCTTTTTGATTTAAACACTCAAATTTTGCTTTACAGGAAATATTAGCAAAAATTGTACAAGTAATGGATGGTCAGATATTTTTCCTGACATCTTAAGTACTTGTGGATATAATGACTATGAAGAGGATTATAAGGTAGGAAAAATACTTCATCTATTCCTTGCAAGGCGGGTGTTAAATATAGCTACCATCAGATATATTCTGCTTCTAAATAATTCCCATTTTGCTCTCTCAGAATTAATGAAAATTTGTAGTAATTTTTGGTAGTATTGATTTCTATTAGCTTGGATTGCAAATAAGATAAAATCAGAAATGTAGAATTCAGTAACTCTGAAACTCAAGGCTGTAAATAGTTGGTAATTGCAGTAATACATCTGTATTTCTAATATTGCAGTATAACTTGACTTGTAAGCAGTATGTTTTGCATTGTGTTATTTCCAGAAGCTTCTATGATAGCAAATCCTAGTACTGTAAAGATCTGTTAATAATATATGCACCACTTAAGTGTTGATGTGTATTTAAGTTGTATGTAAAATAGAATTAATTCACATCATTAAAATTATTGCAGATTTGTATTGGACTTTAAATTGTGTTGGCAGATGTGTTTCAAAAAGCTAACAAGATATCTGAAATACATTATAAATGGAAAAAAATAATTTGTTTGCTTTGCAGAGAGTATTTCTTGTTCTTTTTGTTGAGGGAAGTATTTTTCCCATCACATTTTACCTGTTTTCTTTCTGTTTTCTTGCTGAGGCTAATAGAGCAAGATTTTGTTTACAAGCATGAGCTCATCTTGTCAGTAAAACTCTTGTTATCATGAATGGATGAAGTCATCTCATGAATAAATACACTTGGATGGTTGGGTTTTTCTGGATTTTAGTATGTCTGTTTGGCAGAGATGTGCTGGCATTCTAGCGAAGACATGCAGTCATTAACATCTCTTTCTGTATGTAAATGCTCAGCTATTACTGTAGTTGAAATTAGATTATAAAGGAAAGGGATAGAATATGTTATTTTCCCAGCTTTTCTAAACACACATTCTAAAACATCAGTATCATCTGACAGTTTGGGAATACCCTCTCATTACTGCTGAACCAGCCATTTTAAAACACTGTCGTTCAGCACAGTCCTTGTCACATAGAGTGAAAATAGATCAAGACTTAAAAAATTCAAATTAACAAAAGATAACATTTCAAGCACTGAGAAGTACTTAATTAGCAGGTGAACTAGTATAATAGAAAAGAGGTTCTTGTTTGATGTATCCATTAGTAATTTGAAGGAGGAGATTGAAATAATGCAAGCTGGCTATACTTATAGGAATGAACCTCGAGAAACCAGAAATAGTAAGTAGTAGCAACATTTACGAAAGCCTGGAAAAGGGTAAAAATCAGAAGAGACGTGGAAAGCAAGTACTGAAAAAGTGATTAGCAGAGGTATGGTAGATAGGTAGACTATCATAAATATCTAACACAGTGTACAGATAAATGCATGGCATGTTGCAGGGAGGGAAATGGGTAGTGCAAGCACTGATTGAATTTCAAACAACATGCCGGAGAGCCCTGTCCTTTTTTCTCAAGTACCAGTATTGTTGCTCAGGAAATATTCCTTGCCTGAAGATCGTAAACTAGTTATTTCAGGGGGACAAGACAATTATACTTTTCTAACCATATAGGTGGCAAGTAAAAAAGCGGATACAGTAGAACTGACTTGTCAGAAAATAAGCTGTTCCTGTGCAAATATTTTATTTGTTGTCATTAAGGAAAAGACAGAAATTATCAAAACAAAATCTGAAAACTGAAATGGGAAAGTGTGTCTAAATCTATCTCTTTATAGGAGACAATATAAAAAATGCAAGTACCATGCAGTTGTTGGCTTTCAGGAGGCATTTAAGGTTCTGCATCAGTCAACTGTCACACAGAAAGAAGATATTTCTTGCATTCAGATCTCAGCGCTCAATGGTAGCACCTCAAACCAAAAAGTCTTTATTCAATGTCAATCAGTCTAGTTCATTTTTATTTGACCTAGTATTTCAACAAAAAGAACTAAAAATTAAATCCTAAGTATTTGGCTACAAAATGCTTCAGAGAAAGAAACATTGTATAACAATATGTTTTGTGGGTGACGTGCCTTCAAAGCTACAGCAGCTAAGTAGATCATATTTTAGGGAAGATGACAAAATACTTTTTTATGGTAAGTCTTTAATTTTCTTCCATATGTTTTCTCTGAAGACAGTTTTGAAGGAATAGGTAGAAAGTGTCTTTGGTGTTAGTTTGGTTCCTGCATCTTCACTTCTGAGTGAATTTCCATTATGGATCCAATTAAATACTTATTCCCTTTTTTTTTCCCCCCATCTTTTAGGATATGGACCTGTATCTTTACTTCTTTACTTCAGAAGGGACTTATTTCTATACATGTTTTGTACTTATTTATATGTACATATGCACCTACACACAGACCTATGTCTCTCTCCAGATATGCATCCATTTGGGGCATATTTTAATATTCTAGACAAGGTTTAAATGGTACACATTGGTAAGCAAATATTGACCAGGCAATTTATTATTAAGTAAATTTTTTTAAAAAAGTGCTTAAAATGCACAGAAATAAGAAAGCTTATTTAAAAATACCATAAACATATCATCTGTTATTCCTCTGCCAAGTTCCATGATATTGTTCAGGGTATGAAAGAACTTGCCTTCTTCCACAGTGTGCATTGATTTTACTCAGAGTCAAAACGTTCAATTTTTATTCCAAGTCAAATGGTATATTAGCAGGTTTTATAAACAGAAGTGATTTGCTTAACATTTTGGAATTAACTTTTAAGTTCCTGATGCAGCACCCTTAAATAGAGTGTTTTATTTTGTGTTAGGTCTTCTTTAGTTATGTTAGTATTCTTTAGTGCTCATCTGTATTTATCAGGGAACAATTTCACAAGTATAATTGTGTTTGAACAGACTATGTGTATGTTGTTATTGCTTCAAATTGTGGATCTAAACCACTCCAGTCTCTTTCCTGTAAGTAAACTAGTCACTGCTAACTTTCAAGATCAAATTTTAGATGCATCAAATAAGTGTCTTTTTTCATTTTATATTTCTGTTGAGTTCATGGCAACACAATAAGTAACTTGATTTGACCATGCTACAAACACAGGTCAAGGTATGTTAAACCAATCCAAGTCTCACCTCAATCTTTCCTTTCATGTTGACATTTTCTGTCTAGACTGAACAAGCTAGAGATATGTCCTAGCTGCCCTCAGAGGGTATTAAACCCTCTGTCAACATTATTAACATATGACAAGATGTCTGGTGAATATAAAAGGGTGAAACGTGTCCACTTTTCTTAAAATAATGACTTGATCATTTAATACAGTGCTGCCTAACATTAGTGTGAATTGGTCCAAGGTTTATCAAAGCACACAAAACCCCAATATATACACGATACAGGCTCTGTGATTTCAATGCATAGGGTCATACAAAGGCAAATTCATGGAGAGAAAGATCCTCAGGGCTATCCAGTGTGGTGATACTGTTGCAGCTTGTACACGAGTAGAGGCATCATCTATGGAAGAAGTATTCCCCTATTTGGCTAGTTTCCTGAAGGATTTGCTCTTAGGCTGCTGTCAAGAGATAACATCCTGTGTGCGCTACCACTGCCCAGTGCAGATACACTACCAAAGGCAAATAGAGTCAAGGCAGTGAGGTCAGGACTGATACAAACAAACACTGTCTGGAATGTCTGGCAGCTACATTTAGAAAAGAGATACATTACTACTGTGTGTGAAGTGGATCATTGCACTCCACTAATGGTTTGTTTGTACTGAGTCTAAATTGAATCCTTCCCTCTCAACAAAATGCGATGCAGGTCAGCCATCTACCATTGCTTTTTCTGTGTGCCTATAAGTCTTGCTATGTTTATTTACATTACATTCTGCATTTTTCATTACTTAATGATGCTGTTATTATTGAAATGCATGTAATCCATCTCTATCTCAGTTTATATTTATTCTAAGTAAGTACTACAAGATTTTAGAAATTACTGCTGTTGTTGAAGTTCATTTTGCAAAATGAAAGAACTAAGGTTCTTCACTCCACTTCTAATTTGCATTTGCTCATTTCAGTGTTTCTAAAGCTCTGAACACATTTGTTTGGCCCAGTTCTGATTTTACACTCCTTGTGCAGTTTAAAGTTTTCTGACATGCTCTTCTACTGTGAATATTTGCATATAGTGGGATGTACTCTGACATGTTTATCATGAAAATGTAAGACAACAAATTTTAATATACTTGCAAGTAATCGTCTCTGTGAATACTAGTCTCTCTTATAGAATCATAGAATCACCAGGTTGGATGAGACCCACTGGATCATTGAGTCCAACAGATACCAGGAGAGGGGCAGAATAAGGAGCAGCATGGAAGGAAGTTATGGATAGGATTACAAAAGGAAAGCTGGAAGCAGGAGGAAGGGAAAGAGCAGAAAGCAAGGGTACAGGGACTGAACTCCTGTGGGCCAGAATTACAGGAATGTACTAACCTTCAGAATAAACAAAATGAAGAATCGCCTGGGATGATAATGATTTAAAATACTTTATGCAAGTGATCAATTATATTTTTGGTTAAATGAGTAGAGAGGTACGAGTTTTTCTTTTATCTTAAAGATGACATCTGGTCAATAGTAAAACTTCTTTGGGCAAAGAATCAAGCCCTGAACTTTCTTCAGGGTTTTGTCCTTCAGCACTGAATTACGCTCTCACGCCTAGAAGTCCTTCCAAACAAAGGCTGAGGTTAAAAGATCCACGGGGTACCTGTCAGCTTTGCATAGGAAGCCTCTGTGCTATGTCTGTTCTTTAAACAGAAGAATTCTGTATCCTGAACTTACTGAAAATAACATAAGACTAACTTTAAAGGAAACATTAGCAGAAACATGTGTCTGTTCTAAGAAAACAAAACACAGGTGTGCATAAGAATAGATTTTACAAAATAGTCTTCTGACTATAACACTAGTTACACAAACATGTACCAATCTGATTTATTTTTATACGTTTGGGTTTTCTTACTCTTCTAAAACCAGTTAACATTAGGTAGCCACAAAAAAAACCCAAAGAAGAAACATCTTAGGGTGAGGTTTTATCATGTAGAAAGCAGTTACAGATTCTGTAAATGTTTCCATAAAGTTGTTTTGAAACTCTTAAGCCACTGGTTTTCTCTGTGCCTAACTGCCTATTGAGTTTAGTTTAGTGACTGTAATCTTAATTTTTCCTCAAAACTTTAAAAGCAAATTGTTGAATTTCAGTTTTGGAATCAGCATTGCTTAGATAACCATATGAATATTTTGCAGGGGCCGCTGCTCTTACAACTGTTGCCCAAGCAGTATTTTTGTGTGATAGGGAGAAAATTTCTTTCCAGTGCTGTAGAATTGGCCATTCGATGCTTTCTAAGGACTTAGATCGTGTTGATTAGACCTGAAGCATGAGAGAACTGGAGCAAAGGATGCCTCTGGTGGGAATCCTTTATTGCCTTAAGGGGATTTCTGGACAATTCACCATTCACTTTAGCAGATGGTTTTACTACTGAGTGTGGAAATTCACTCCTTACACGTAAAAATAATCTCATAAACGTTGTTAGATAAATTTTTGTCAAATTCTGAGACTGCCTGCCAATCCATTTAAACTGGCTTCCTTCTATTTGAATGTTTATGAACATCCTTAATTTCTTTTCTTCATAAGTTATTCCTTTTTGATGCCTTTGCAAACTGACAACTTCCAAAGTTGGTTAACTTGGCAGCATGATGGCAAATCATAATCTAGCCAGACCAGTCAAGAGCCACTTAACCATGAGCACTGAGGGGTTATAAATTAGATATAAACTCTCACAGGAAATTCTGGAAGCTTTATTACAGACAGATGAGTCAAGAACTTTGTGCAGTATACTTTATTGGTAAAACCAACAGACAGTATTATGTTCCTAAGGGAAGGAGACCATTGGGCAAAATTACCTTTCCATTGTATTTTTCCCTCCCCCTCTACCTATGTAAGTTTAGATTCACATCTCAGGAAATAGAGGGTACAGATCAAAAGGACAAATTATATGGTGAAGTATTCAGAGGAGATACAGCTCTAAGACATTTTAAGGTAAAAAATGTGTTATAAAAGAGCTTTTAACTCTTAACAATTTTTTCAAAAGTTTTCCTCAAACAATTGCAACACAGAGATGCTATTAAGCTACAAATGTGAAACAGATTTCTTGTTTTTCTTTAACATACTGTGAAAACATTCTGCAGTACTGCCTTCTGCAAGAAAAGACAGTAAGAGCGAAAAGCATAAGATTTTTGAATGAAAATAACATCTGCAGCTTACAGCAGCTAGAATTGGAGCTGTTCTCACAATATTCTCTGTGCTCATTTTAGATCTGATGAGAATGACAATTCTTTTTGACCGATGTCTCACTGTGAATGAATGTAAATTGCAACAGAAGCAATGAATTTAAAAGGCTAAACTCCGGCTACCCAAAAAGTTTAATCAATTTAACTATGTGGATTTGAAGTAAGATAAATTATGAAAACAGTCTAATTTTATTTAAGCTAGGTTTACTTGAATTACCTCCATTTCTAACTGACTTCTGAAATATCCATCACCTGCATGCATGCATAGCTATATGCATATATTAAAGCCCCTGTGTACTGTGAGAATGGTGCAATAAAAGATTAAAATGCACAATTTGTATACATTTCTGTGGGAGGCCAGCATTTAAAGCATAGTTTAATCAGTAGCTTCTGACATTTGATCTGTTAGTAAATTTCCCTTCAAAAATCCCTTCTCCCTCACTTCCCTGTAATTCCTCTGTACTAAGCACGACTGGGTTTTTTTTAATAAGTCTTTAGTAGCTTTGAGATACATGCTTACTGCGTTACACACTGACATCACTAGGACTGTGTGTAGTTAGTAATAGTATGATGGCTGCTAATGCATGGACACATAACAAACCTCAGAGTTTTGAACAATAAGCAAAAAACACCTATTTTTTTGTGACTAGAATTATAACCTAAGTGAATTTCATCTGACTAGATTCTAGATTGTACACTGTACTTATCTGGAGACAGCCTATAACTTCTCAACAGTTGGACGTGTAGACTTTGGAGTCTGGATGAGAATCATATAATCCTAATTCCTTTGAACCAATCAACCACAACAAAGCACATGAATCAAAGTATAAAACAGTCTGTTCTCTTTCACTGACTCCCTGTCTCTCTCAGGGGACAATGACTAATTCTGTTGAGTTGCCTACCTTTTAGGAAGCTTGTGTCGCACTATTAAATGCTTTAAGCTGAATGAGCCTTATTTTATTCGTTTCATCTAGTCACCAGTAGTTATCTGAAAGATTTTAAAAGAATACGTTGAATTTTTTCTTTGCTATATTACTGCTGAGAAAACAGACTTGTGATATAAGAATCCCCATGAGTGTTGGACTTCAGCCAGAAAAATTCCAAGTCAAAGCAAAACCAAATTCCAGATTTCAAATGTTGGCTTTCAAAACAAGATGGAAGTATAAGAGAAAAAAACCTTAATGGAAATAAAACCCCAAAATTTTGGAATGCTTTTTCTGCCTTATGGAAAGCTGACCATATCAGTAGAGGAACTCCGGGGACAGAGTCATGTTGTCTAACTTTAGACATCTGTCATCTGCACTATTATCCCTAGGTTCTGTTTGTATTTAGTGAAGAAAAAGTAGTTGGTTTTGCTTCACTATGCTTCTAAATTATTTTAGACTCCTGTCTTAGGATGACATGAATAGCACTCCCCTGCTTCTATTCATCGATTATAAAGAAAATCCTGATATTTAGCTCAGATGGCCTCATCCCTGCAAAAATTGATGGCTGTTAGTGCACATGGTTCTTTACTGTTCTGTCCTTTACTTTATTATAACTTGTTTTGAGTAAGTAAACAGGAACTCTGCATTCCTGGTCATGGAAAACATTTAAAGGAAAGAAAATTGCTTATCCTAAAATCACCTTCAAAGATACCTCAAAGAAAAAATTCCACAAAAAATGGAAAAAATACTCATTTGAGTGACCTAGACCACATAAATTTCAGTGTTGTTAGTGTAATGGATTCCAAGAAAAGAGGAAGTAATATTGAGTTTAAATTGATCTTGACATGAAGCAATGCAGAACATATAAGCATAATAAAGCCTTTCCCATGGGAACATTGGTCTGACAGCAGTTTCCCAATAATGACTTCAGGTACAAAATCGTTCCTATAAACATCTTAGTGCATGTCATCTAAAGACTGTAGGGACTGTGGATCATTAAAGCCTGTAAATCCATTGATTCTGTGTTCTTAATTTATGAAATTACAAGATGTCCTATGTCTAGGACAGGAATGAGGGAAGGAAAGGAATGTAGGAGCAGGGCAATTCATTCTGATATGAAGATGGACAAAAATATGGAAAATGTAAGCAAAAGCAATGCAGACTAAACATGGGTATAAATTTTGTATACTTGGCACCAAACAATTTATGTATTTCCTAAGCAAAAGCTTCCAAAGCAAGACAAAAGTTAAGGAGGATATACAACCTCTCTCTAGATCTGGTATGCTTGGGCATTTTAAAGGATTATTAGCATCATAAAATTACAATATACAGATGAGATAATTGTATGATAACACAAGTGGTAACTGTTTTATTAGCAGCAAATATGTTGAATTGCAAATAATTACATCAGAAGAAGAAAATCAACTCTGTTCTAGCCAAAACAAGTACAAAGGCCTAACCCAAATGTCAACATTGAGAAAAGTCAGCACAAGAGAGTTTTTGAATGAGGCAAGGAGGTGACAGAAGTAAGTCTAATTTTTTCTTTGCTATATTACTGCTGAGAAAACAGACTTGTGATATAAGAATCCCCATGAGTGTTGGACTTCAGCCAGAAAAATTCCAAGTCAAAGCAAAACCAAATTCCAGATTTCAAATGTTGGCTTTCAAAACAAGATGGAAGTATAAGAGAAAAAAACCTTAATGGAAATAAAACCCCAAAATTTTGGAATGCTTTTTCTGCCTTATGGAAAGCTGACCATATCTAGCCAGAGGGAACTAATCTTAATTCTGGAGTATAGAGACTATGGTACACAGTCGTGTCAGTTTAGTCACCTGTTAAATAGCAAAATGCATGAGTTGGCATGTGTCAAATACATGCTTATTTCTGCTCGTTAGGTAAACCTAAGACCTTTGGAACTAATTCATAGCACACTTCGGCTGCTCAGTAGCAGAAAGGGACCTTAGGGCTGCTTTAAGATTTTCTAGCACAATGAAAAATCTGAATAGGAGGGAAGAAATCATTTCTACTGGGCATTGTGAATGGCCAGACACAATTGGCATCAGAAATCTTGGTTTAAGTGTTTCGGAAGCCTTTGGAAGGCTATTAACAAATACAAATTGCAGGAGCCCAGGGGTTACTTTAACATGTTAGGATTTGTTAAGCTACGTAATAGTTCCCAGGATAAGAAGATGAGTAGAGTATGTTGTCCCTATGTGCACTCTTACAGAGGTTGTGTGCATGGCTTCAGCCTACCAGAGAGACCTCTGCCTCTGCTATCTAGTGATGTGATGTTGAACATCACTGTTACTAGTCAAAGGGTGCCTCTGCTAATTGTTTTCTTCTGTGAAAGTGAAAACTTCCATTCAGTATTTAAAAAATGCAGATTCATTGTCATTGCAACTTCTTTTGCGAATGACATTTATCTCCCTCAAGTTTATGTGGTGGATGTTAAGAATTTTTGATTTAGAGACTATTTAGCCTTCTATTTGTACAGTCAGTAGAAATGTATTCTAGTGAGGTCTGCAAACAAGTTGCTAACAAGTAGAACATACTGTGGAACTGTGGTGCATCATTTCTAAGCAATACAGCTATATTTGCAATTCCTGATGTGCACAAGGCCAGGAAATAAAATTCATTTCCTTCCAGAATACTGATGATGAGGAAATGAGGATCCCAAATTTTTAAGTCATTTATCGGAGCATCCTCCATAGTTTTGCAGAGCAGGTCAGGTTGAGTGAATGGAGAAGTATTCACACTGTTCTTGGTGCCATAGGCTGTTGTAATTTAATTGCTGCTAAGAGACTGTTTCTTACTTCATTCCCAGAAAATTGCCTTGAGATTGGCTAATGTTCCTTTTGCTATGACAGAAGTGAAATTAAAGAAGTGTAGGGGTGCTCTGCAGTGTAGGCATAGTTTCTAGAGCTGTCCAAAATTAAGCAAACCACGGGTTTAGTTCTGCCATTCAAGCAGGGAATTGAAGGGCAGTTCTTTAGAACTGATTTTATGTGAAATTATCTTAATTTTGAAAAAAAAATGTTTAGAATTGTACTTGAGAACAATTTTAGACACATTGTTTGAGGAACATGGGACTACTTATAGTCCTATTCAGCAAACACAGGATTCATATGGAAAACCAGGATCTTTTGGGGACATCCATCTAGGTGCAAGCATTTGTACGCTCTGGGTAGCTGGATTTGAATTAGTTACTCTGGGCCTCTTCGTTGACTGTAGAAATGTATACAATGAAGTCCATGTTGACTACTCACCTAGATACAAGAAGTACTTGCTAGAAGGTCCTGTGGAGAGACTCTACGTTGCTTTTGATGTTTACATTTGCAGCATAGGCACCTAATGCTAGATGAAAAAAAGGCTATGATTTATGCTTTCTCTGGTAATGCAGTGGGGCTCTACAAACATAGATTCTATGGAGAGCAATAAAACATTTAGATTTTACCATTTTAACTACACAGGGTCACCACATTAAAAAAAAACCAAAAAAACCCCACCAACATTTATTCAGGATTTTAACTGAGGAACTTTTTTATGGTTATTGTAATGGCACTGAAAGCTTCATTATTCTCCTTCTTTATCTCTGCAGAAAATTAGCATTATATAAAGGAAACAAAAAAGTAAGATATCAGGGCTGTTGTCATAAAGGCCATCACAGCTTACTTCTCTAACTGAAAAAAAAATATTTGTTTCCTGAGGCAGTTCATGTACCACTTGTAGCTCCTAACAAGCATGAGAGTTACTGTGAATATACTTAAGGCTGTTGTTTCCCTTATTTTTCCCCTTTAACCATAACTGCAATAGGGCAGTTTCAATATTCTTCATTTCATTTAGCATTTCATTTTGTCTTTTCCATATGTGTAATATTTGCTAAGTGAATGTCTAGCTAATTTAATCACCAGTTTGGATTGCTAATATTACCTCTTTACTTGGCCTTTTAAATGCTATAAAAATAAATATATTAAGTGAATTGCTTTTACTTTTGCTATCTTAGTTCATTTAAAGGTATTGCTTCCTTGCTACTTTTTACAAATGTTGTTCAAGAATGTGAGTAATATAAAAATGATGCACTAAATATTGAAATTCTGTCTGTTATACATAGCACGATCTACACTTCTATTAAAAACTTCTATGTCACAACACAGTAAAAGACTTAACAATTTTAATATTTTTTCTAGCTCCAGCAGAAGACAATGTCAGTCTAATGACTTGTTGTAGGCATAAATGAAGAAGCAGCTTCATTCTGAGAGTATTTATCATTCTTATTCTTGATGTCATTCACAATAGGTTTTAATGTAATATGTAGCTGGTAAATTTACAGATAACTGCAGTTAATCAGTGGACTGTGCACTTCAGTTTGCTTCTCCTCTGTGGAAAAAAGTAATTTCCAAGTTTTAGCAAATAACTACTAAAGAGAGAAAGGGTTATTTGGATCACAATTTAATGAAGTATTTGAACATTTAGATTAAGAAATCAATGAGACTGTGTCCTTAAAATGAAATTCATGTATAAATGCACTACGAAGTACACTGGAGCAGACATAATCCATTCTTTCAAACTGTGGCTCATTCGTCCCGGTTTATTGTGTTTATGGAAGTTAATGAATGTGGTAATTTATTTGACCTCATTGGCATGGAATAATCAGCTGAAATTGTACTTTGTGTGTCAAAGTTTTGAGTTCCTGAGGCTTATTTTTCTACTGGCCTGAGATCTTACATTACAAAACATAAGTTGAAATACTGATATAACATTCTCATCACGTACTGTAGAGCAAAGAGTGAAAATAATGCTATTTTTTTAGCCTTCAGAGCTATTTAATGGAAAATTATATCATTTCACAGTCAATTTTACATATCAGTAAGTGGTTTCTGCATATTTATTTTCCTGTGCAGGTCAACTTCTATGTGCGGGTGAAGGCAATTTATACCCTTGGACACAGTGTATCTCTAATTGCTCTTACAACAGGAAGTATAATTCTTTGCCTTTTCAGGTATGTATTTTGCATGAATAGAAATGAACAATGATAACACCTTTTTTTACTGGTGTCTGATTGCTCAGATGTTTAGAAAATGCATAGGTTTTATGCTTTTCTCAATTAAAAAGCTGACAATTGTGGAATGCTAACTTGATTTTTGGTAGCACCAGTCATATTAAAAAAATTCAAAGCACTTTACAAATTTACAGACATTACAGCCCATGCAAGAAAGAATAATCATTTAGGAATGGATTATATAATGCAGTTTATATTTGGTTATTAAAATCGACACCTTGAATTGCTCTTGAAAATAAGTAGGATGCTGGTCTCAACATGGAGAAGTGGGCAGCTGTATTTTGCAGAAGCTTTCTGAGTGGTCTGCAGGGGTACTGTAATCAAAGGTAATCATTAATTTGTCCAAGTTTGGTTGTAAATGTGTGGATGATTGTGCTGCAGGGTGGTGTTAGACGTGCAATGTTTTTGGTGGGCAGTGTTAGGAAAGACAGTACTCTCTATTGGTTTTGCCTAATTACCAGAAGTTTTCTGAGGCTGAATTGTCAACATCCTGAGGATAGAATTGTCAACATCCTGACTTCATCCAGCAGGGTTAGGATTTGAACTCTGAATATTAGTAATACAAGAGATGGTTAAAATTGTGCATTGCTGGATTTGTATAAGTGTGCTTCAAATACTGCATTTAATCCTGAATATGTGCAGCATTTTTAATGAAAAAAACCATGGAATAATATGGAGTTGAATTTAATTGTAGTTAATGTGTTCATGACAGGGAAGTGGAAATTCTTTTTAAGTAGTATGACTTGACTTCTGTAGTCCGTTATATATTGTTATGTGCTGTCTGACACGACAGATACAGCCTCGAGGCTTTGCAGTTGTTCACAATATCAGCTATAAGCATGTGAAAGGCAGAACTCTCACATGGAAAAAGGAATTGTTTCTGAAAGTTTCCATACAGTTGCAATATTCTGTTTTACATTTCTTCCAAAGAGCTCAACTTGATTTTAATCTTTACAGAAACAGTATATGGGTTCCCATTAATATCCGTAACAGAGATATTTAGAAGCATTATAAAAGGAAAGGATTTTCTATCCGGCTAGACTTTTAATCTCAAAACAAAAACATAAAATGGGATGATCTCTAAATACCTTGCTAGACTAAGCTGACAGCATTTTTCAAGTTGCTGTGGTGCCACATAATAATCTATGCTCTTTTTATAATTAAAGCTAGTTGGTAACTTTCCAGCACAGTATTTTCCTGTTAGATGTTGCCAATTTGTTAGACACATACTTGCTTCTGCAAACTTAATTTATAAACTGTAAAGCTGATAATTTTTACTCAAAAGAAGTTGCTTTATCTTTATGAGAAGTCAAGTTTCTTTGTTTTGAATGTCTAAATTTTAACATAATGTAAAGTTTTAGAGAAGTGGAAATCAAAGAAAATAACTAGTATTTTTAGGATTTTTAAAAAAATATTAGTTTGTTCCAACTCAGAGTGAAAAAAAAATTGTAGAACAGCGTATTTCTACATAATGCTGACATTCTAAATTTCACTATACTTTGGGGTTATTCCTGTGTAACAAGACCTTCAAAAAAAATAACAGCATTTCTGATATGTGTTCCTTAACAAGTAGAAAAATATGGATCTCCATCAATTCTATAAGGCGTACTGTCATGTGCATCAACCATCTATAAATGTTCCTCACTTTTGTATCATGAGGCAGTCATATGAAAGAAGCAGGCATGATAAATTTTTTTCATTGTTAAAAAACAGCTTTTATTTGTTATTCTGAATTGTACATATCCCAAATAAAACCACTTTCTTGCCCACTACCTCCAAAATCTTGGTTTGACAACCTTATATGTATCCAACATTTATTATTTCAGGTATTAAATGGGATGAAGAACTAATGATCTAAATTAGTTACTCATAAAAAATGTTTTCTTCCCATTTGCAGTTTGCGTGTGTCTCTGAATTCCATAGGAACATATGATGCAGTCCAACATAATAGTGGTATTTCAGTTTTACTCAGAACCTCTTTCAGCAAAGGACATGCATAGCGACAGAAATCACTGGATTTTTGGCAACTGCTTTAAGTTCAGCCTGGTATTATGTCTCTTGCCAGATTGTGGGCTAGTGAGGTGGATCTCCTTTTTTTTTTCCCTATACTCACTGTAAGTATTCTTGCTTTAGCAGTTTCAGAATGGATTATTTAGTGTTCTTCAGTAAAAATCAAAATGTGATGTCTACTTGGAAGCTGCTACTGCACACTGCCATAACATCCTATTGCATCTTTATTCCTCCGTTGCTTGTACTTCTAAAAAGCTCTGGCTTCTGGCTTATTTCCAGGTGCAGTTCAAGGTGCTGGTTTTGACAAAAAAAAAACTCTTAGCAATTTGGTTTCTGGGGATTTGCTATAAAAGATTCTGTTAGATGTGAAGATCTGGAAAGTAATATTTTTTTAAGTGAAAATCCCTTTATTTATAACTTGCTTCCCCTAAGTACTCATTCACTTAGTTGAACTATTTAATTTGCCATTTGTCTGTCAGGCTTTCACAAGGGTGCTTGAATAAAGAAGAGAAGTTTTACATGTCACTGGAGAAAGGGAATAGGCAATCTTACATTTGGAATGCATTTTTAAATGGTCCTGCATACCCTCAGATCATAGAATTAAAAGCCATTATACAGAAAATATAAGGAGTTACGTGAAAAAATAAACCAGAAAATGATAGGTGGGAACATGTCTGAAATATATCCAGGATAATCAAAATTTTATTTGCAAGAAAAGCACTGGGATGAGTGCACAAACAGAAGGAAATAATCATCTATGTTTATTGTCATCTTATATTAAAGTGTGGGAGAAATGCCAGTGGGATCTTTTTGTCTATGATACTGAAAAGGAGTAAGAGATACTCTTTGTATGTGTTGGACAGCCTATAATGATAATGATAATAATAATGATAATGATAAAAAAAACCAGCAAGGCAGCACTGACAATATGACAAAGGAGGAAAGGGTAGGCTCTTACTTAAGGTTCATATTACCAATAAATGACTGGAGAGTAATAGAAGTCTGTTCAAATGCCTTCTGCCTTGAAATCTAAAATGCTTGTTTTTAAATCTCTTCTTAGAAAACTTCATTGTACTCGGAACTACATCCATCTGAACCTGTTCCTCTCTTTCATTCTAAGAGCAATCTCTGTTTTAGTCAAGGATGATATTCTCTATTCCAGCTCCAACACAGCTCACTGTCCAGAGGATCAAACCTCATGGGTAATAAAACTCATTTGCCACCTGCTATAATAAATGTGTCTCTAAATTTTCCTCCCTGACCCTTTAAAATATTTAGGAATATCAAGCTGTCAAAGTAGACAATTCTGTAGAGAATATTATGACTAGCAAAATGGTCTCCCTAAAGTAAACAAAGAAAGAAGGTTGCAGCACGAGTAAGATAAGTTAATGTTGTTTTGCCTGTCTGTGAAGGGACACTGTCATCTGCCATAACAAATGATGACCAGCTATGGATCAGAATAAATAGGGCCGCTGCATTATTCAGCTGGCAGGATTTATGGCAAACAAGAGTGCCATTAGCTGCGGACATTTACAGGCAACTCATCTGGATTGGTTGCCAGAAAAGTGTTGATAACACACCAGTGTTTTGGCTACTTCTTGGCAGTACTAGATGGAGGTTTTTTCCAGTAGCTTTATCAGGGGTTCAGGAATTGTATGGCTGTCATTGGAGGGAGAGAAATGAGTCAGGGAATTAAATATTTGCAGTTGTCTTCTGTACTTTCTGGCTGTGGCTGAAGTGTTGTCATCCGCATTCATTGCAAGCTAACAATATGTTTTTTGCATTTTCATGCATGGGGTTTTAAAAAAAACCCTCCAGTCTTACTGTTAAAAGGCTGAACACTACATAGTATTCCCCATTATTTGCCTCTGTTGTTTCAGTCAAAAGTGCTGCAGAAGCCTACAAATACTACTCAATATCTTCTGTATTTCATTTAGTGTAGTTTAAACTTGTGAGAAAAAAATTGGAAGGGAGATATTTTTACATTGATGAAGCCTTATTGTCCCTAAACGTAAAGTTCTTAGCAGTGACTACCAAGCTGTATGTATGAATTCGTAATCTCGTATATTTCTGATGAAGACAAATAGGCGTTAAGTTAGTAGATCCAAAGTAGGTAAAACAGTAGGCAAACTGCCTGCGGTAATCAACATTTCTTAGGTCCTTGAAAGATTAGTCAATGGACTCTCAAAATAATACTTGATTTCTGTAATTTCTTTTATTCTTCAGTTATTCTTGGCTGCAAAACCTCGTATTTTCCTATTTGAATGTGTCTAGTTTTATGGACTGTTGAGTAATTTCTATTGCATTGTATGTGGGATGATCTGACACCAGCTTGGCAAGGCTGTTTGGTCTTATAATGGCTGGATGCTAACTTTCTTGCATAATACCATGTGGGGTTTGCCCGTTTTGTCACGTGTGTGTGATGTTCCACAGTTCTGCTGCATGCACAGATATCTAAGACCACTCAATTCAAAGTGCAATGTAATTAGATCCTGGATCTGAATGACATAGAGCCATAATTTTGGCTGTCTCCTTCCTGACTGATACCTTCACTGACATCTGGAAATACGCCTAATACACGATTAGCTCCAGGAGGAAGGGAAAATATTTTGATGTAAGGTTCTGGTACGCAAATCAAGGATTTAATGCAAAGGACTATCAGATTCTAAAAGTAATTACAAAAACTTTAGACTGACTGCTAATCTTGTAAATAGTCATAAAAGCAAATTCCAGCTTGCATTTTGAAATGTTTACTTTTCTGCATGTTAAATTTCCTTGTCTGCAATTGTTATCCCTTCAGTGAGTACAAAGTCCAGAGGCAGGCTTGTTCTTACTGAATGAGATGACTGAATGAAGCTGTTTCTCTGTTTTTCTCACTGGACTGTTTATCTCCACTACTTTAAGACTTTCTCTGCATGTGCCTGTCTCCCTTCATGAGTTGTATAAGGACCTAGTTGGCTAGTAGATATAGCTTTCACCAGAAATCTTGCTTGTAGGCAGCTAAAATTAGATGAGATTGATTCGAGTCTTTGGACTCTTACTTTGTTGTCTATACAAGTGTATACACAGGAACAAATATAGGCACGTATGTTGCATTGAGATACTGGAGACACCGCAAAGGGGTGATAGATACAGAGAAGTATCTCTAGGAAGTCTATGCCCTTCTGGCTTAGCAGCTGGTGACCAGGATCTATGAGGGCATCTCACTTCCTAATAGATACCTGTTTTTAGAAAAGAAGAATCAATCACTAAACGAGTAAGTTTCCTACGTAGGTATTTGGTGTACTTGGAAATTTAACAGAAGCAGTGGAGGTATGAAGGGTATTTAAAGTAGGGGAAAGTAGGCAGAAACTAGAAGTTTTGTTTAGTCTGCTGCATTCACCATATCATCTCATTTCTCAGTTTGTTCTCAGCAGAAACATTCTTATGTTCAATTCTCACATCCCAGATTCCTGCTGGGAAGTACGAAAGTAGTAGCAGCCAGCATTGTGGAACATCAGCGGCAGAGACATCTGATAATTGATTCCAAAGAGCAGCACATAGACTATAAGTATATGAGGGCTTGATTTTATGATATATGCTTATGGGTCTTGTTAATTAAGAAACACTACATCATTTTCTAAATGGAAAGCATAATTTTTAAAAGTCGATTCAACTTTTCCTTCTAAGTCTACTTAGAGTATTCACCACATAAAGTTACATTTTTCATTCAGTTTCCCATTTAGCCTTGAAAAATTCATAAAGCATTTCCTTTGATAAGTTTTACTCTTTTAGGAAGCCAGCTGGTATTTTAATATATTAGCCACCTCATAGATGATCATTTAATCTAATAGCTATTCATTAACTAATTATTGCAGATGTGTGCATTTGTTGATAACCACCACCTTTTACAGCATTTATGCTATGAAGTTTTCAAAATTTCTAAGCTGTGAGATGCTGTTAGAGCAACCTAATTTTTTTTTTTTTATTATTATTTGGATGGGGGCTGTTATACATGCAGTACCATTTACAACATCTCAATTTGCTTGAGAGAAGAATTCTACTGGACATTGGTTGCTAGAATTACATGGGGAGTTAAAATCTATAGCATATATTATTAACATGGTGGGTTGACCTTGGCTGGACACCCAACTGCTCTATCACTTCTCTCCTCAGTAGAACAGGAGTAAGAAAATCAGATGGAAGAAACCTCATGGGTCAATATAAAGACAATTTAATAAAGCAAAAGCAAAGTCTGTGTGCAGAAGCAAAGTAAGACAAAAGATCTATTCTCTACTTTCTGTCAGCAGGAAAAGTCCAGCCACTTCCCAGAAAGTAGGGATTCAGTATGCATAGCAGTTGCTCTGGAAGACAAATGTCTTAATAATGAATGCCAGCCCACCCTCCTCCTTTCTCTTAGCTTTTATTGCTGGTATGGAATATCCCTTTGGTCAGTTTGGGTCATCTGTCCTGGCTATGTCCCCTTCGAAGGTCTTGCTTACCTCCAGCCTACCGGTGAGGGAGGAATGCTGGAGAGAGCCTTGATACTGTACAAGCGCTGCTCAGCAGCTCAGATAACACAATGGTGTTATCAACACCTTTCTGGCTACCAATACAAAGTACAGCAATACGAGGGCTGCTATGAGGGAAATTAATTCCATCTCAGCTGGACACAGTACATAACAGAATAACAGAGCATCTGGCCTGCAACAACTTCCATCCCTATTCTCGAATTTCAGGTGGGCTGCAAGGCTATTCTGGTGTTTTTTCAGTATGGTGTTATGGCAAACTTTTACTGGCTCTTGGTTGAAGGACTTTACCTCCACATCCTCCTTGTGCTAATATTCTCCCCCAACAGACACTTCACAATCTACCTGCTGATTGGATGGGGTAAGAACTTAAACATCTTCCAAAATTATTATTTTTTATGTATGTATGTATCAGATTCAGTATTTTAGTTGCCCAGCTACAGGCTATGCTATGTTATTTGCCTTTCTGAAAAGCCTGATAATATCGTCCATCTGGTTTTAAATACATATTTTCTTTTAATTTCCAGAAAGTGCAGTAATATTTATACAGAGTGCTTTAAAGCTTCCAGTAATAGGTGGTCATAAAACATTTAGGTATTGCTGGGAAGTGGGAATAAAGCAGTATGTGGGAATAAAGCAATATAGTTCCTTATGAAATGTTTTACACTTTAGTTTTATATTGTAGTCCCAGGAAATGCACTGGGAATGCATAACCTGTACTTATCTCCCTGTAGGTCACTCTGACAATTTGAAAGAAACCTAAGAAAGGCGTGCTTTTTGTGTATCAGTCATTATGGCTGCATTTTCATAAGAAATAAACCCACTTCCCTGCAGTCTTTGTAATCTATTTCTTACACCCCCTAGCTCATCAGATGGGCCTCTCCCTCCATTCACTAAACTGTTCACTATATACAATATGTTTGGGAAACAATTGATTACTAGCAGGCTGGACTTTTTTGGTTTTGTGGACTTATATTTTGTGATCATTCTCTAAGCCTCATTTTTTTCAGGAATTCCCACCATATTCGTTATTACATGGACAGTGACACGGATCCTTTTAGAGGACACTGGGTAGGTACATGGAGGAGAGAAAGCTTAATGCCTCCATCTATGCCAATACAATTCTTATCTTGGATATGGTGGTGTTCACACAAAGGTGATGTGCTGCTTTGAAGGGGATGAGCACCGAACTGAAATTTCAGGTGTGGCAATAAAGGGACAGGTGTTTAGGAGCTGTTTGGCGTGCTGTTTATACTTGCTATTTAATTGAAAAACTCTTAAAGGCAGGAAAGGGCAGAGATAGGTTATGACTAGCATTAACCCCTGAGACCCACATTTGGAGCTATCTCCTTTGGATGTCTGAGTAATACTTAAATGGCAGTGAAGATCCTTATGTTCGGTGGTTGCCATACAGTAAGATAGAGTAAGATTCTGGGCAATCTAATATGCTAATTATCAACTCAAAAGATTGATATCCCGATACATTTGGTTATATCTAAGTTACATTCCCAGAGCTGTAGCAATGTGATTTAAACATACGTAAGATGCACGTAGCCAGGTAAAACTATGACTGACTAGAACTAGGCCTGGCTCTTGGTCTGGAAGGGCAACTGAAATAAGAATTTTATAGTACCTACTGCTTCCCCTAGTCCCAAGGAATGGGAAAGCATTCCTAGCCAGTGGCACAAACATCTCCCACACAGTGAACAAACAGTTCACACTCCTTTTTTCCACTTGACAAATATTTTTCAATTATTTCTATAATCAAAGTGAAAAATCAGATCCTACATAACTTCTAAGTCTTTTTTTCCAAGACCTCTAACATGCAAACTGAAGGTTAATTCCTTTTTACTTTGTCATTATGATCACAGTTAGAGAAACTCTGAAGGATATTGCCCTTGCTTAAGATGAATCTTTGAGAGCACTTGTACTCAGAGTATTTGGACTAAAAGTTCTGAGGCTACACCAACAATTAAATTTGCAGATTTTCAGAAAAATTTACAGGTTCAGTCTCACATTTTCCTAAAGCCATTCCAGCCATCTGTTAACCTAACTATCCCACAAGGCTATTCTGTCATTTTAATTTTATCTGTCAGTTACTTTAGATTTTCCTGATACATAGAGGCTGATGTTAAGTGCACGTTCTTAAAGTGTCCTTACATAAAGTGAAACTAAGCTTGGTTTCCCTAAAGGCTAATGTCCTCCATGATTTCTAATGGTGCAGTCTAGTGTGCCTGATGTTTTAGCTGATTTGAATATGTATATTAAAACCAGGAAAATAAAAGCAGAAAAAGATTGAATGCCAAAATCTAGGCCAGAATAAGCATTATTTGAGTATGCTTTCCCTTGTATATAAGAAATAATTCTCCTCGTAGGTCTTGCTTGCCAGATTATATTAATGTCAACATCATTTTCCCTCTTTTTCTATAGTTGCTGGGATACAAATGAGCATGGTGGTCCCTGGTGGGTTATACGAATACCAATTCTAATTTCTATTATAGTAAGTAAACTTTGAAGCATGAATTATAGATCAGTTTAGCATTTTATGGTGCATATAGCCATTATTCTTTACTGCTTGTTACAGATAGGCAAGAATTCTGTTGTATTGAAAAGAAATTGAGCTGTAGGAGAAACATTAAACAGATGCCAAGGCCATTAGAATGTGTTGCCTTCAAAATTTATCTGCCTCCTATTAAATGAGCAGTTGCTTTTATTTATACATTGTTCTTTCTTTAACATGTCTCCTGTTTATGAGCCTGAGGGAAGCAAAAATCTAATTATACTTTTCAATGAATTGCAGGTTTGATTTTCTGTGTAAATAAATAGCCCTACAACTGAGAATCAGATATTGCAGCGATAATACAGCTGTTTATATCTTTCTTTAATTTATCTTTCTTAGATATATTAGAAATATATTATTATTTTATATTATATATATAGAGAGAGATATATAGATATATAGAGAGAGATATATACTATATCTTTCTTAGTATATCTTTCTTTAATTTAAGCTTACTTAAATAGATATTGAGCATGAAGTATTTGCAAAAGAATAGCATTTGAGAATCTTTCACAGGGCTTTTCTTATATGGAGCTCATTGGAATTACTACAGTAGCGTAATAAAATTCCTGTTCCTTGTGATGGTTCTGTAATTAACTTTGGAAATACATTTCAGATATTTTTGCTATGTTTTAACATTTTAGTAAGAAAACTTAGGGCATTACTAGATTACACAATACTTCAAGAGAGTCCAGATTAGCCCAGCGCCTATGTTTGGGCTTGCCTTCAATCCATGCCTGCTGAAAATAATTTTGAAAGAACTTTCTATCATCTTCATCGGAGTGAATCCTACAGTCTTTAAAGAGAAAGCAGAATAAACATATGTGTGAAATGACATACGATAAGGACTCACAGAAAAGATGTTTTATGAGGTGAAGAAATGGGCATGCAAAGAACTACCTCAGAAATGTGGAGAATGTTGGATGGTCCAGACCAAAGAAAATATGTTGAAATATAAAAGCAAAATAAACCGCCTGTTGTTTACAGAAAGATGAAAGTCTGTTCTTTGAACGTTCAATATAAACAGCTATCTGGTAGACAGCTGAGACTTCATGTGCCAGAATGAAGTGCATCTCTAAAGAAGTCCTAGACCTGGAAATGGAAGTTATCCAAGTGCTCATTAGCAGATTTGATTGCAGCTGGATCTTAGCAAAGACTGGGAAAAAATGGAGTACTGGTTAGCCAACAAAAGGGATGAAAGCAACTACGGATGTTGAAATGACTCTGCAGTGTGTACTGTGTGAAGCCACTTACTTCTCCGGATAGATGATTCTTCAGTTGTTTGATCAACTACATTTTGCATTTGGGAAGTTAAGCTGAGAAAGGAGGACTCAGAACTACAAGTAGTCATAAAAGCAGTGACACTCACCTTTTCCTGCCAGATCAGTATCATGTCTTTTTGAAGCATCAAACTATAACCAGCACATCCACTGTGGCTGCTAGGATGCTACACAAACTTACTGCTGTGCAAAGCTGAGTGCACATTCGTAGAGTTAGAGTGGCTAATGAAATGTCACATAAAATTTGTCATCGAAGATGGAATAATACTGCATTAATGAAAAAATAGTTTTCAATATGAATACACTGTGATAAGCTCAACATTTCCTGCTACCTTCTAGAAAAAATAAAATTCAAAGTGTCAAGTCTTTGAATGATGAAGTCAGTGCTGCCTGCCATTCAACAATGAAAACAGATCATTGCAAGTTCTTTGGGTAGGTATTGTGGAAGAGTCATGATAAAATTATGATGTTTCTTGGTAAAATTATGATGTACTTGCATCGCACTCACACAGAGCGTTCAGACTGTTCTCAAGAACGTGAAAAGACTGGAAAAATTACAGAGGATGGTGACAAGGATGATCAGCAATAACAACTGGCTTCAGTAGTAGGAAGGACATCTATGTAAGCAGCCAATGAGGTGAACACAGGAGATGTCTGACAGAAGCTGAATTTCAACAAAATAAAGGAGAGCAGGACCCCTGAGCTGAGAACTCTCATGTCTTATGTAATGGCATGGAAGAAAGCCCAGACTATGGCTGATATTGAAAATCTCTAAGAGGAGGAAGAAGGCTGAGGAAAAGAAGAGTAGAACAGAGCCTTATTATGAGGATGATGCTATAAATATACCCTTGAAAGAAGGAGGAAATCCTGCAAAGGTTTTAAGGAGCCACCTTAGATTTAACGGGAAGTCCACTAAGTCTTCATGCCATATTCACTCTCTTCCATTGATTTCTGTGTTAACTCCAAACATTTTCACTGCTTGGAAGGTCATACTTTCTATAGGTTATTATCTAACAGTAAATAATATTGTGAGAGCAAGTTCTGACGTAACAGAATGGCTTGAGTTATTTCAATGGTGTGTCAGAAACCCTTCCTGGCAGCTCCTCCTGACAACTTTGGCTTGAGAAAAGATATTTGGCAGGCTTCCATGCTTCATGCTGTATATATTTCAGACTTATGTAACAAAGGCTGACTATTCCAAGTAATTAATACAGTATTACCCATACTCTCCCACTAGAAAATGTCTCCACAGGTGCCTTTTCCGTACTTCCACTTGTGTTGTTCAGGTGGAAAAAGTACTTCTGTCACATCAAAGTATCTGAGAAATCTTTATCTTGTTGTCTCACATTGCAGGTAGTGTAAGGGACTAAGTAGCAAGAAAAAAGCAACATGACCATTCAAATCATAAATGCTTAGGCAATGTGTTTAGACTCAAAAAATTATTGTTAGAAGTCAACCAGTAGAAAAGGACACCAGCATCGCGCTGTCACTCCACTAAAGAGGCATCTTTTGTCTTCACTCTCTTTCAGGTTCTCTGCATTTGCATCATTTTCTCATTTTCCTGTTCCTAGGGGTTCATTGAACAGTATACATATTTTACTTTACTTAAGGACATTAAACTTAAGGCTTTTATAGGACTGAAAAACTACAATACTAAAAGTAAAATTCCAGAGCACTACATTTTTCATATTTTATATTGTTCATATTTATATTGTTCAAAATCAGATGTATATTTTAAACTATTTAAATTATCAATTAAATAATAATCATAGAGAACATAATGTTTTCCACTGTAGGAAGTCACTGGCAGTTAACAATTTTTAGCTCTTAATACCCTGTTTCAGCTGGCTTGGTTTACAAACTCAGTAGTACCAAGAACTGTTACAAGCTCCGAACAAGAATGTATGTTTTTCATTAATCCAGGACTGTGCTTGCAGACAGAAGGGTATGTGTTTGAAAACTATCTTAAAAGTAATACATGAACATCAGTCAAGAATGTGAGTCACTTGAGTGTCATTTTGCAGATGACTTGATGCTTCAGAAACCAAATGGATGACAGTTTATTCTGTAACAGTAAAAACTAAGGATGCTTGTGAAGAAAAAGAATTTATTCTGCCAGTCCCCTTACAAATACAGGATAAAGATTTTTTCCTTTTCCCATTTTGTCACTGAAAAGTATACAATGAGAAGGAAGCTCTCTCCCTGTTCACTTATATTGGCTCCTGGCAAAGTAAATGTATATTCCTTAGTCTGGATGCTCTGCTGTGGTGAGTCTGTAGATACGATCAGCAATAAGAGGCTTCTGACTGTTACTTTCATAGGAGACTTGCATCAAGGAAAGCTTCTAATTCATCATCTTCCAGAAAAATGCATGTTTATTTCAGTAAAGGCTTATATTTTCAAACGTTTCTTTTTTATTCTTTTTTTTCTAAAAGTATTAGATTTAATTTTCCTAGTTTATTTGTTAATATCGTAAATCATGCTAAGTATGTCAGAGAAGACTCAGAAATGCATTGAATCTGAAAAACTTACAGCCAAATTGATAAGCCTGGAAAAAAAAAGTTCCAGCAATATGTCAAGGCACAGAGAGACTGAAGGTTTGTAGCAGTGAATCAAGCACTGTCTGGTTGGGTACCGAACATCCTGATTTGGGGCTCTAGGATAGTGCTAGTTAAAAACAATAATATGCTAATTTTCACAATGATAGAAATTTTTGTCTAGATTGATTTCTTCTAAAATGTGTGTATTTGATGCAGCTGTAGTTTTTAGCTCACATTGTTACTGTGGTGTGGATTCAAGGTGTTCCCTCACTTTAGTACAGGGATGCTATATTTAGTGTGTGTTTTTCTAGCCTGTCCCAAACAATCCAGCACCAGAAGGGCTGGGGAAGATAAGAGGTCAAAAGTCAAGGATAAAGAAATAATGTGAGTAAAACTTAGGATCTACTGAGTTTTATACTTTGGTTTTCCAGACTGATCAGGGTCTGATCATAACTTTTTTTAATGCAATTGCCTCCTTTCCCTTTCTTTGGAACGAGATAATATTACTGTTCTATCTCACAAGGCTGTCATGAGAATAAAATGTTAGGCTGCAAGGATTCAGCACCTTCAGTGATCATGTCTGCATCAGCACCCAAGACAGACAGAGATACTTGTGAGAAGCCCTTTCTATGCATGATTTAAGTGACCAGATCACCTGTGCAACAATCTTCTCTTCCCCTAATCCAGAAAGAAAATATTAAAAGCCAAGGTAAGAGGCAAGAGAGGGTCAAACCAGTGTAGAACTCACATTTTCCTTTGGGCTTCCAGTCACGAATCCACACAATTTAGGACAATACTTGATTGGACCAAATCACATCCTATGTCCCATCCTGCTAGGAAATCTGAGATTTTGGAAGGAAGGTGTTCTGACAACTAGGGCTTTGAAAGGCTTATTCCGGGCAGACTACAACTGGTGGCCATACAGAGGTGTGCTGGGCGTAACAAACCTGGTGAGGCATAAAATAGACAACAGGTTTGACAGCATAGGGCTTAATGTGTTTTGGCAAGAGGTACGTGACACCCACTGCTGAGCTGATTTGTCTGAATTGATAAGCATTTCTTTGTTCTGTGTACTGAGTGGAGAAGTCAGAAGTCACCAGTATGCTTCTTCTCTTTGCAGGTGAATTTTATACTTTTCATTAGTATTATAAGAATCTTACTGCAAAAGTTAAGATCTCCAGATGTTGGAGGAAATGACCAGTCACAGTACAAGTGAGTCATGTTTTTAGATATTGTGTTCAGAACCAAAATACTCCCTGTAAGATTTCTTCTGCTGAAACCTGCTACCAAAAATTGCTGTGGTATTATAATTACATTTAATTCAGAACTAATTTTATATGTGGTTTAATAAAGATCTTGTCGCTATGCTGAAATACAGATTAATATAATTTTTGGTCAAACACAAACAAATTCAATAAAAAAATACAATTTCATAAAGACAAACAAGTTATTCTTGAATATTAGCTTAATCCATGAATTAATATGCTGATACAAAAAATATGAAGAGTAATAGCTTTCTTTTAATGTAAAAATATTTAATTTCAACATAACAAAAGTTTCAAGATCAAAACCCTTTGCTTCATCCACCTTAAAAGCATTTTTTTTTTAATTTTTCTTTTCTAAAATACTCTTTTTTGGTAAAAAATACATCTTTTTTTTTTAAGACCTGAAAGAAGTTATGTTGCTCTTAAAAAGTAAAAAATTAAATGCATATTTTATGTTGATGTTAAATGGCATCTTTATTTTTCTGGAGGAAAAGAAATGGTTCTGATTTTGATCAACTTCATTTGTCTTTAGGCTTTCTTCTTTTGTGTTTTGATTTGAACATCAAATCCTAACTTTCATTGTTTCCACAGCTTTAAATCAAGAAATGCTAGGAGGCAATTTAAATACATTGCTAAAACTGGATTTATTCTTTAATACATTGCCAATATCAGCTATCATTGTTTATTATAATAGCTGCTGGATACTTTAATTCTGAATCAAGAATCTGTTGCAGTGGGTCTTATTTTGAAGCCCAGGTATAGGCACTTAGTTTAACACTTCAGGGTGATAATATGATGTTTCAATGACAAAACCTAATCCGAATACTGAAAATTCAAAATGCTTTATGTGACCTTAGAAAATGTGCTCCTGGATACAACCTTTTCTTTACTTACAAAATACTGAATTCCCATCCTAAAAGAAGAGAAAACATGGTGCGCTCAAGTAAAGCGTATCCTTAAAGCCAAGGGAACTAGGACTATATGTATTTTGTAAAGAACCTGACACATCTGATGCAAAAAGTGAAGAATTCTGATGTGCCACAGAAAAGACAATGCTACTGGATTGACATAAGCCTTTGCTTCAAAGAGCTACATGGATTTTTTTTTTTGTGTTTGCTTCTTGAACTAACTAAACGTGGGAGAATGAAATCAACAACGATGACATTATGCAGTTGCCTCATTCTTCTTTAGCACAGTGACCAACCTCTGGGCAGGAAATCCCCTCAAGTTTACTCCTTGTGACAGGATTTTTTTCTGTGTTTCAGTGTGGTATTTATGTATTTTATGAAAATGAGACATTCCCTTCCTGTCAGTCCATCATTTTCCACAGTTTAGTGTAGCACTCCATTGTATTGTTCATATTGTTCATCAATAGCGACTTTGTCCTTCATTATTCAGTCGTGTGAAATTCTTTGCTTTTCGCATTTGATTGCATGATTAAGTTTGGATTCGATGATCTCTAGCTGATACTCATGGGAACAGTGGATTAACCTCCTCAAGAAATACTGCATCTACACAGCAAATTAAAGATCTGGAAGGCTCATTTTTCAAAATGCAACGCATTTTCTAAAATACAGAGAAGAATAAGGCTGTTTTTTCTGTACCTTTCCTTCAATAAAATTGAAGTGCAGTATAGAGAAAGTAACATCAGCTAGACAAAAATTATTAATACAAAAATGGAGTGAAAGTGAAATATGAGTCTAGAATGCTTACTACTAATGCAAGTCACCATTTATTCCGTTCCTCTGGCCCACTTGTTTGTATGTGGTTCCATCTTTATTGCTTATTTTACTTTTGCAATGGGTAAGGTTAAGCTTCAAATAAAATCAGTTTTCCATTTCATCTGGGAAACCAGGAATTTTGCTGCCATCATCATCTCCTCCAGTCATAAATTAATTTCTCCTGCTAAGGAAATCCTACTTTTCCCACTTGCTGGTATCACCTTTAGATGTGAGGGTTTTACTGTACTTGAGAAACTTTGCTGTCAGAAGTGATTATTTCCCTGTAAACAGATGCAGCCTCTGGGACATCATGAACAAAGGGAGACCATGAAGACTGACACAAAAAAAAAGATAAACTGCTTGAAATACCTTGACTTTTCTATTAAAATAGGTGAATTCACAACAGCATCCTTTCGTTGTGGAACCAAGTTATATTCATCAAGACAGTGATGAATTATGGGGCTCAGCATTGTAACTTCTTGAATTTTATCTGACACCAGACGTCCATAATCATGCATGACTGGCCCTGTATAATAAATAAAACTGATGTTATTAGGATGAAATAAGTGACAGATAGGGGATGATTAGCAATTCATCATTTCAGTGGTTTCACAGGCAGTTTGTCAGAGCTGCTCTGCTGAATAATTTAAAGTTCTCTGGTTTTAACTTCAGTTTTTCCATCCTTAACTTCAGTTAATCACATATACTTAATACCGTAAGTATAATTATGAGCATTTGGTATGTGTTGGTAAATCTGAAATTGCTCAGGAAAATCTCACAGTTGAGATTATTTTGGATGACATTTCCAAGGTAGTGTTTGCATAATGTGTACGTGAAATGTATGGGCTAAACGTACAGTTGTACATTTAAAGGAAATTAACATCAATTAATTGTAAGAGACAGATTTTACCTTGTGTACAAGTGGACCCGTCAGTCTGACTTTGCAGGAAGGCATTATTCCTTTCGAATTTTAAACCCTTTATGCTAGGAAAAAAATATCTAGAGAGACCTGATGACAGCTTGTGACAGTTTGTTGAATGTGTTCCTGTGAAATGATGCAGTAAAATCTTATGCCCAAAACCCATGCCATGAAACCAGGCTGGGAACTGGGTGTGTGTCAAAGACACATAGCAGAAAGCAGGTCCTACACTCTATTGCTGTCCAGTCAGCAACTGAAAAGTGGTCTTTTGGTTTAGAGAAGCCCTGCAGCCTTTTGCCAGCTTTTGGAGGACTGCAAAGTCAGCAAGATCAAGTATAGCATAAAATTGCACTTGTTAATTTATGAAGTTATTATGTGGCTAATCTCATAGCAAGCCTAAAGGAAAACAATTTGCAGTAAAAGAATTTTACTAAGACACTTGATAAATCTGAAGTCATACAAGGTTTATGTAAAGGACATTGCATCAGGTTCTTATCTTACAAAAACAAAGATTTATCACTAAACTCCAGCTTTTTCTCTTTTATTTATCCAGGAGACTTGCAAAATCCACATTGTTGCTTATCCCGTTATTTGGAGTTCACTACACAGTGTTTGCTCTATTTCCTGACCGCAGTTCCAATAATTACAAAATAATCTTTGAGTTGTGTTTGGGATCTTTTCAGGTAAATTTTAAAGCTTTTATTCAAAAGCAGTTCTATTGACCCAGGTTGATGCTCCCTACTAACTAACTAATGTTGTGTCTTTCCAGGGGCTGATTGTTGCAGTCTTGTATTGTTTTTTGAACAGTGAAGTAAGTCTTACCTTGCCTACTGAGGGTGGTTTGTTTTGACCAAATATAAAAATGCCCCTGTAATTCCACTCTGACACATGAAGCTGTTTTAGGAGATGCTTGCATTCCTGTTTATAGAATATACCTGTGGCAATTTCTATGGAATAGGAGAAACTAGTGTATTTGGGTGAAGAGTTAAGAGCTGTTGGAAAATTAATTTCTTTCAAACTGAAGTGTTAGTAAATTTGTCTTCTGTTATTTAACTGTATTACAAGCAATGTGGATGGTGCTAGTGAGGTGCAACAGGTATAGAAATTTATCCAAAACTTGAAACAGACCGTTGAGTGAGTATTTAGGAGCAATTTTGTGAGAGAATCTAACCCCCAGAACAGCAGCAGATTTTCAGAAGTGCTCAGCATGTAGCAGCTTTCCTAGTCTCAACTGAGGAAGATGCAAGGAATTCCTCTTGATGTCAGCCACTATTTAAAAATCTTGCAGTGTTTGACAGGAGGAATCTGTTGGAAGAAGAAACCTGCTTGCACAGGGAATTGACTTTCAGGTCTGCTGAGTGCTATTCTGTTTTTTGATATTCACAAGATGCCTGATTCTATGCCTTAAGTAGGTGCGATTGATAGGTAGGTACCAAAAGGTAAAGTTGCAGCACAGGTGATACAAAACTGATTTTGAAAATGTCCTTGGTGTAGCCTTTGTAAAAAATGATTTGATATACTAGAGGGAAGGGATACCAGCCAGAGAGACCTTGACAGGCTTGAGGAGTGAGCCCATGCGATTCTCATGAAGTTCAACAAGGGCAAGTGCAAGGTCTTGCACCAGAGTCAGGGCAATCCAACTGGGGGGATAAATTGTTTCTGAGCAGCCCTGCAGAGAAGGACTTGGGGGTAGTGGATGAAAAGTTGGACGTGAGCTGGCAATGTGGACTTGTAGCTAAGAAAGTCAATCATGTCTTGCATCAAAAGAAGCATGACCAGCAAGTCAATAGAGGTGCTGTTCTCTCAGTAGAAGGAGGACATGAGCCTCTTAGAGTGAGTCCAGAGGATGGCCACAAAAATAGTCAGAAGGCTGGGAAACCTCTCCTGTGAAGAACAACTAAGAGAGCTGGGGTGATTCAGCCTGAAAAAGAGAAGACTCTGGGGAGACCTTGCAGCAGCCTTTCACTGCTTAAAGGGAGCATATAAGAGAGACAGAGAAACACTTTTAAGCAGGTCCTATATTGACAGGATAAAAGTTAGTAGTTCCAAGCTGAAAGAGGGTAGATTTTGAGTGGACATAAGGAAAAAAATTTACTGTGAGGGTGGTAAGGCACTGGCACAAGTTGCACAGAGCAGTTGTGGCTGCCCCATCCTTGGAGGTGTCCAAAGCCAGGTTAGATGAAGCTTTGAGCAACGTGATCAAGTGAAAGATGTCCCTGCCCATGGCATGGGGGTTGACACAGGATCTTCTTTAAAATTACCTTCCAAGCCAAGCCATTCTGTGATTCTGTTCCTAGAGATCACCGTTTGACAGCCAATAAATGTGGGCAAGTTCCTCATGTGAAAAATAACATTTTTCGCTCATCTTGGGAATTTTCTTTTTAACACAGGTGCAAGGGGAGCTGAAAAGGAAATGGCGGAGTTTGTGCTGGAAGCAGACAGCAGGCAGAGATTACAGACTCCACAGCTCTTCAATTTCTCGAAATGGATCAGAAAGTGTTTCTCAGCTCCACCGGAATTCAAGGGCTCAGTCATTTATGCAGACAGAGACCACTATGATATAAGTCAGTTATGTCCACCAAAACATGAAAAACTGTTGGATATATCATTCATTATGCAGCTCAATGTGATATTTCATAAAATGTACTGTTTAGTGCTTTGGTTTTCTGCGTGTTGGTATTTGGGAAATTGGTTTGTGCAGCCAACCGAGTAATAATAGAATCAACTGCCCCATGGATGCTATCTGGGATTTTTTAATAGCATTCATATTAAGTCTGATGTTTTCTTCTGTTTACTATCTGTAACTATTCAAAAACTCATTTACTGTAATGGTCCTTTTACCTTCCAACAAGTCCACAAGATATATGTGTGGTATTCTCTTCAATGCATACAGTTTCGTTACATGGTGTAAAGGTTAAGATGTGAAGCAAAAAAATTTCTTATACTTTATTTATACTTAAGGAAACATTTTTTTCCATTAAGGATTAGGAAATTCTTTCCTAACTAGGAAAAGCAAAATATAAATAAAGAAATGTAAGATTATAATTAACCACACTGGGAGTTTAGTGTGCTAATCCAGGAAATCATTAACAGTATTTATATAGAGGGAAAAAAGGTAGTACTACTCAGCTAGTTGTGTACGTTTCAGAGATTACTTCCTACAGAGTTTGCTTCCAGTTCTGTTGTTCCCTTCAGAAGTGCCTAGCTTTTAAGTTTTGGTGCAGAAAGCAGGGCTAGATTTCCAGTCCATGTGAAAAAGGCTACTGTAATAGTTTTAATTAAAATATCAGCATTTGTCAATGGTGTTATTGCAATCAGCAGTTGTTTTCTTCTGTTTAGAATTGGAGATTTGTGTTGATTTTTTATTAAACAGTTTTCTGAAGACATGATTTATTACTAGAGCAGTCTGGCATAGGATAAATAGACTTGGATAGCATATTGCCCATTGAAAATATCAGTTTTATATAATACTATCATCAAAATATGTCTCTAGAACTGCATACTTGGCAGCTAAAACAATGGATAATGGGATAAAATTACAACTCCCATTTAAGGAATAATGTAAATTCTCTTAGCTTAATTCTATTCTGTATCTATATGAGCTGATTTAGAATTTAGTCTTGACCATGACACCAGGAAAAAGAAAAAATTAGACAGAATCCCTAAAAATTACCATAAAAGGAAGAAATTGAAGGAATTCTCAACAATGCCAAACCTCTTAAATAGCCACTTTGTGAAAAAAAAAGACATAGAACTGACAGATTCTTATAAACGTACACAGAACTTTTGCACTCTTTAACCAGTGATGTTTACTTCTCATGTCACATTTAACCATGTTCACTCTAAATAGTAAGTGGGACTAATATTTGTGTGACTACTTCCAATCCATAAAAGCAATTGCCGTAATATTTCACATAACAGATTGTACAGAGCTAGGAGAATTCAAGGTCCATAATATTGCCAGGGAAAGGGAAGAACAGCAGCAAGGGCATGTCTTAGCAGGCATAAATGTACATTCTTGAAAATATTACCAGTATTACAAATATTGCTGGCAGTGTCAAAGTGCCCATACGTGTCTTGGTCTGATTTAATTTAGCTAGTCATTAGTTAAGCACAATTTATTTTAATGGGATTACCCTGGATTGATACAAAGTTATGTCAGACCAAAGACAGAAAAGCCCCGTGGTTCACATGAGTACTACAAAACAGGTAATTCTGCAAATGTTACATGACACTAAACGTCACACAGCGGGTTTTATTTGAGTTAAACAATAATCCAGTCATTTAGAGTGTTTTCTGCTGTCATTTGGTGAAGTAACTATGATGTTCTTGAATGAAGCAGTGGCAGTCCTATGGGGTCTAAAGATAGGACCCCCCACATGTATTATATTTAAACTAAATATATTCCCAAAGGCTTAAGACCTTAGCAATTTTCTTGGATTGCTGAACAATATTATCAATAAGCTCTTAATGGGAAATCTATGAAGACACATCGGAGCTTTGGTGGCTTCTTCTGTATCTAAATTAAATATATCTGTGCTTTTTAGCATTCTTTGTCTGAAGTGGCATTGAAACTGTTCAGCTCCCTGAGGTGTGACATGCAGAATGTACTTTTTGCCAGAAATCTCTAGGGTAGAAATGCACACTTGGCGAGTATTCAAGCAGTTTTGAGCTGAAAGAGGGTAGATTTAGATTAGATATTGGGAAGAAGTTTGTTACTGCGAGCGTGGTGGGACACTGGATCAGATTGCTCAGAGAAGTTATGGATGCCCCATCCCAGGAGGAGTTCAAAACCAGCCTGGATGAGGATTTTGAGCAACCTGATCCAGTGGGAGGTATCTCTGTCCATTGCAGGGGGATTGGAACTGGATGATCTTTAAGGTCCCTCCCAACCCAGAGCATTCTATAACCATTCAGACAGAATGATGTTATAGAAATAGAGATGTCAAGCAATCACTTCCATCAGTCTGTTTGGCATGATGCATCACCAATTACAGGTGTTTATAATTCATTGTATCCTAGAGAAAATTATCTTTTTTTTTCTAATTAGGTGAGCATGGAGAAAGTCTGCAGTTTAATGATTTCTGGATTATAAGACAGAAAAGCTTAAATAAACAAATACATCTTAAGTTGCAACAAAATAGCAGTTTCATTTAACAGGTAAGGTACTTTTAGATTTGATTCTACTTTTCATGTAGGGACTAATGCAATCTGAGACAATGTGACTGCAGCAGTGGGAGAATGTAGATGGTATCACTGAGTTTGTAAAGGACTATGTGGGCATGTGAAGAATAGCACACAAGGGAGAGAGATGCTGCTTGTGCTTTTGATTCAAACCTCTGAAAAGTGCAGTATTTTGTAAAAGTTCTTCTCTCTGTTAAAAATCATAGAATCTAAATACAGAAAATATGTTTTCTGTGAGACAATTTAACTTCATAATGATTTGTGCAAGCCTTTTCATGTCAGTAAATTCCCAGAGGGCACTGTGCTCACTTGTTTTTACTCCTAGAAAATCCTGATTTCCAAACAATTTCATGCAAAGTTACAGCATCAGCCCCATCATTACCTGTTTGACTTTCAACTGCTTTTTCACACACTGATGAACATGGGATTAAAATGTATGTAGAAGCTGCAAAACTGTTTGACAAGTCCAGTGCTTGATCAATGTTTTGCATCTATATGATACCCAGAAACAAGGTAGCTTCTCATGGCTTTGTCTTTCATTGCTTTTTGCTCATTAATGTGGAGTTAAATGTTCCTGCTCTGTGCTGTGATGACTCTAAGAATCAAAAAGACAATGCAAGAAAACATAGTTTGGACTTTTGTCATCCCTAAACCTAGTTCTTTCTCAGTCCTAGCACCATCAGGGTAGGAGGTAGAGGCAGCAAGGCCAGCATATGCTTTCTCGGCACAGCCATGTCACATAGTGTTCCTCCCTTTCTTTATTGCTTTACTGCCTTTCTCCCTTTGGTTACATTAGTGTCTGAACTAAGTTGTAAGTCTTCAGAGCAGAACCTGTTTTTTTATCTCCGCTGAAAACCCAGTAGCACATCAAGTAAAGTTACTGAACTTTGGTTAATTGTACTTGTGGTTAATTGTTTTACTTTACTTCCCTGGAAACTGCAGAGGGGGCACTATTCATTCTGTGTGACTTTATCAGCATTACCTTCTGCTGATGCCTAAGGAACACAGTGACAGATTACTCTCCAGTTGCTAACCATCATCAAAATTCAAATATTTAGCAAGTGCTTACTTAAATTTTGCTCTACAGAGTCTACTTAGTCTAGGTGCTCAATAAACTCAGGTGAAATTCATCTGCCCTGGTTTTGGTATCTAAAAGCTGGGTATCTCTCTATTAGCTAAAGACTCTTTCAAAATGCCTTCCATAGTTGTCATAAAGAAATAGACACTGATTGATGATTAATCCCATGTTCATCTGGGCATCTTTGGTAGATAAATTAAGTCATGTTTTTCTCTATACTTATGAAATGAGTCCTGAGTAGCTGGCTAGTACTTACATTTCTCACTCTACACCGAAAATTAGGATGGATTAATCTCTCCAGAAAAGACCATTCAGTTATCCATCTAATGTTTCCCAGATGCTCTTTTTATAAGCTGAGTAACTTGGGTTGGCCAGTTATCCTTCAAAAAATGTGTGGGAGGATTCAAAAGTTGGGACAATGGAGGACCCCTCAGTTCATCTACTAGAGTTTCCCTTTAGTTGACTGCCTTCTGTGATAAAGCCAATAGCCTTAATGTCCTGTTTTGATTTGCCTGTCTTCAGCTTTCAACAATTGTTTCTTGTTTTGGTTTAGGTGTTTGGCTTTGTGTTTTTTTGTAGAGGGGTTCATATGCTAAAACAAATTGCTTTAGACTACCAGAAGTTTTTTTTATGTCAAGACGCTTGAACATCACTCTTTAAATCATGATTTCCTCTCTGAGAAGCTAACATGTCAACTATTTCAAATTATGACAGTGAGGCACTTTCTGAAATATTCTTCCTGATTCTCTTCTGTGCCCCATTCTGTTCATAATTGCTTTGGCCAAGAGAAGAAAAGAAACTATTTCATTATATTCTTCTTCAGGAGTGCACACACCATTGACTATGTCTCACTCCCACTTGCAGCTCACTTTGTCACAGCTTTGAAATGTTTTTACTTTACATAGTAGTTTTCACTGACTGGGAACTGGCTAGTGACATGCAATGAGATTATTGCTCTTGCCATATAAACTAGTACCTTTTTAAAATGGATCAGCCTTGGTGTCTGGGTCAGGTGCATTAATGTGCTTTCCAAAATAACCTTGGGAATATGAAAAACATCCTTTTAACAGCTGAAAGCAGTGCTGTCATACATGAGATTTTAAGAATTTGACATGTATTCAAGAAAGTATGGCATATGCTCCATGCTGGGCTGCACAAAGGCCCGACAGACTGCACTTGAACAGCATGGGGATGGGTGCGGCAGGTAGCCAGCTGAGAAACTACCTGGTTAAGCACACATTGGAACTGTGTAGTCGTGCCTATTGGTGACAAAAAGCATTACAAAAAGCCACCTATTGTCAAGTTGGAGGCAGCCTACCCCACTCTGTAGCATCTACTTCATGTCCTGCTGCACCACAGGCAGGCTTCCCTCTGCCTTTAACATGATTGAAGGGGAAAGCAACAAGAACAGACCCTCAGCAAAATAGAGAACCTGTCTGGAATGGTTTTATGAAATATGACATTGTCAAGTGCATATCTCACACTCCATGCATAAGTACTAAGATGAGCCATTTGCATTATTTGTCTCTTATTTTTGTGAGTTCTATGAAAGTCTTCTGTTGACTGAATTTGTCTATTTCAGCAAATCAGTTGTGAATAAAGTCAAATTTCACTTTACACACAATTTTTTCAGGCATTTTCAATGTAAAATCAAGCATTAAATGTCTGTTAAAAAAGGAAGAACTGGCAAATAACCTGCAGAGAAAGCTGCTGTGTATAGAAGGGCCATTGCCAATAAATTACTGTCTGTGCACAAGGATACAGGAAATACTTTCACTAACAGAAGTACCTTCACATTACCATGAGTGCCTATATAAGCTGTGGGCTGTCAGTACTACCCTGACATAGCCAAATAGTAGAGTTTAGTATGCAGTGTTGTTCTGTTGATGAAAAATCAATATTCAAATAATAATGTGTCCTAACGTGTCTGTTACGAGAGTACATCGTGATAATATTTAAAAGGAACGTTTCGTGGTATGACTTGACCAATATCTACTGGTTCTGCCCAGTGATAACTGTATGTAGTTATATCTAACTCAATAACATTTCCACTGTCAGCTAAAACAGTGGCTGAAGTATCCTGACCCTCTTTGTTTCCCAAAGCACTGTAGTAATTTTATGATAATCTGCAGCTTTTTTATCCCCAGCACATTAATATGAGTATTGTTTTGAAATTCTCTTTTGTCATCTTCATCAACAACTTTTTATCTATCGAGTATGGTAAAAATTAAAGATGATGTAAATGAATGTGATTATTTTTTACAGAATGTACAGACTATGATGTTGTATAGATTAATGTGTGTAAATAGATTTCCTTTTCATAGTGTAATTCACTATACATTTTTTCTGGTTTTGCTCTTTTGTTCTTTTCTGTTTTCAATTTTTAATGCCACGTACTGAACAGCCTTCTCTGAGATACATTATATATAAAGCTGTGAACAAATAAACATTTACATCTTTATGCTATAAGAGATAATAGTAGCTAACACCATAATGGACTGAAGAGGAATTAGACAGTAAAAATTTTAAAGGTTTTGCATACAATATCTTTTATTTATGTGATTTATGTATTTATGAGATGCACTGCAAGACTGGCAGTGAGGCACTGCTGGTGGGGCCAGCAAGGGAGGTGAGCACATGGAGGAGGAGGAGGAGGTGTCACCTCGTGGGGCAGTTCCCCTGAGAGCAACACTTGGCAGGGGCGGAGGGTGGAGTGCTGTTTTGCTGTATCTCGTGGCCCAGGGAATCTGTTCTCTTCTGTGTATATCTCCATTTACCACAGAAGCTACATCACCAGGAAGGGTCTTCTGACCTTTGAGAGATCTGAGCTCTCATTCTCTCCCAGCTTATGAGTGTGCCTGTATGAGCACCGTATCAGTATGAACCCTTTCACATTGTTTTACATGACTGCAAAGCACTTCAGTATCCTTGCCCGTGTGCATGTCCCCTCTTCCCCTTTGCTAACTGGGTGGCTCCACAGCCAGATCACCTTGGCATCTGCAGATGAGCTGCTTTAAGGCTGATGAGCATGAATGTACAGGAGAGCCCAGCTGCAGGTGAGGAGGGGCTGGTGGCTGGAGTGATTCCCACCAGCACTGGCAACAGCACCTGTGGGTTTCTATGGCAAGTTTGAGCCCTGACAAGTGCAAGAGGTGGATCTGTTTAAAAATTGTGAATAATTCTAACACTACCAATGCTGACAGACTCCTCTAGCTAGAGAAATGAATATCCCCAGAATAAAAACAAAAGTCAAAGTATTGGTGAGGGGAGAGAGCAAGGGAGCCTGCACTCAAGAAGTAGCTTAAAAAACCAAGCACTTCTGCATCGGTGTGCAAAGCAGTATCAGCTGCAGGAGTCCCTTCTTAGCTCTGCACCTGTAACCACTAGCCTACAGGCTTGAATACATCATAAAGCTCCCAGTTTCTCTGATTGTACCAAGGACCTTATCACTGGGACATTTGAAAATGTGAAGGAGATCAGTGCCTGCCTGGGATAGTGGAAGAGTCAGGAAGACTGGCTGCACTCCCTTCCCCTCCTCTGCATGAGGCAGCTGAACCAAAGAACTACAGCGGACAGCCAAAGACAAGGTATTGCAAACTATGCGTGTTTTTATGTCTGGTGCATGTTAGTTTGAGTGTGGACTGTAGAGCAAGGTTGCTTTTATAGGACAGCTTGTTTTCCCTTGGCAGTGCATAAGCCAAGTGCCAATCTAGCTCCCAATTCCAGTCCTGTTTGCTTGCACCCTGGCATACGCTGGCCCTTACGTGACAGAGTAACAGTCTAAAAGGAGATTTACACAGACCATAAGGAGGAACAGGGTGCTCAGTGAGAGGCCTGCGAGCCTGCGTTCAGGAAAAGCAGCAATATCTGCACTGCAAGTTGCAGCCTGCTGTGTAAAGACACAGTCTGTGTGTAACCTCCCTGCAACACTGCATTTTTCCTGCTTTTACTGCAGTGACTCCATGGCAAGATAGAGGTCAATCCAGTTTTCAAAGAGTATTTAGACTGTACAATGTTATTGAGTTAACACAAAGTTCCAAATAATCAGACCATGTGTGTCCAAGTGAATAAAATAAAATGCTTAACTAAGTTCTGTAATTAATAATTGTCTGCATTTTAATAACCTCATCTTTCCTTAACAACGTAGGATGGGATATATTGTGAGCCAGCTGACATGCAATTTAGGTTGAACTATTACATCAAACCATTTAATAAGTAAGTATATGCTGTATCAAACTAGTTATAGATTTTTCATATAGGAAAAATAAATATTTTTCAAGTAATTTCCTACAGAACACAGTCAGTGCTCTAGGATATTCAATTCAATTTGCATATTGGATTTGGAAGACAAAGGAAATCAAAATGAAGAGCTGTGCATTATGTTGAAGCCATTCTGTATTTCTGAGCTGGTGCCTTTGTAATTGAGACTGCTTCTCAACACAATCCTCTTAAGCTGTGAAATTCTCTGTTCAGAAAGGCTTCATTTAGCAATAGCCCTCAGACACTGCTTATCCCTGGTTTCCTGATTACATTCTTCACCTGCTCTTAATTAGTGCCTGGTGCTTTGGCTGCTTGTCTCTGTAGGATATGAAAAAATACTCTGTGAATAATAGTGGAATTGGTAAGCAAGTTTATAACAACATAATTAATCATGGATCCTGACTACTAGGGGATGATTTGTTATACAGAGCTGTATTCATGAGAAGCGATTTGAAAATTAAAATATAATCTGAGTAACACAGAAAATGATGATTGTGTCTCAGCCAGGTGATAAATTGGACAGTTTAATCATTCCTCCAGATTCTTGCTTCTGTTACTCATAGAAATACCCAAACCATATGGCCTGTTTTAAAAAACACTTAACTTGACCTTATTGCTCAACAAAAAAAACATGAAGGAAAATACCATTTCCCTCGTTTTCATTTTGCCTGTAAAGACCAAAACATCCTGTTTCTTGGATCAGGATAATAATTTATCAGTTTAGACACTTGAAAGTATCATTTTGTCTTGTATCATATGGAATTAATGTTGTTAAAAGTTTGGGGTTTTTAAAAATCCTTTAAAAGCCCTGGTTATACCTCACTTAGAGTATAGCTCCGGTCCTGATGCCCCAGATATGAGTTGATTCCAGCTAGAAAGGCACAGGCAATATTATTGTCATTTAATCTCAGTTTATTTCTATCTAACTTTAAACATCTCAGTTCTAAGTGTTCTATTTATAAATCCCCTTTTTGGCTGAATGCAAAGCCAAAACTCCAGCCTGAGCCCTAATCCTGCCTCTGGGATATCTCACATCCTGATCCAAGGAAGAGCAGCACTGAGGACCTGCCTGATGCCTGCGAGGGGCTGCAGCAGGGAGACCTGTGTCCCCAAAGTGGGTTCCACAAGCCCGGACAGTGTTGCTGCCCCTTGTAGACATATTCCCCTCTCCCTGGCAGCCTGACAGGGTTGTGCCATACGTGCTGCTTATGAAACCTGAATCTTATTTAAACAGGCTCATCACTAGTTTTATTCATCCACTCCCATGACATTTGGTAGGAAGAAATTTACTTTACAGCCTTCTCCAATTTCACTGCAGTGAAATATTGAATATATAACAATGCTTTGAAAAGGCCTAAGAAGGACGGGGAGGGTTTTATTTAAAAGGATTCATGTAGAGTAGCAACTGCTCTTGGATGCACAAATGTTAGCAAGAGGAGAGCTTTTATAGTTCTGCTACCTATGCAAATTCCCATACAAAAGTCAAATACTGATGGGCATCACATAAACTGGGACTGGAAGACAAAAAGTTGTTTGCTGTCACTGGAGGAGTGAGGTTTTGAAAAAGCCTCATGACATCCAAGCAAAATTCCACTTTTAGAATCCTGTTTTTATGGCTTAGAGGGCATAATATGGTATGATTCTGAAACAGCTGGGGATTAGACCTCATGACCCATGCACTTATACTTCCTACACTCCCATAAGACTACGGGATCTTAACTGCATTAACATGTCCAAAGCTTTGGAAAGAAATAGAAGTTAGAAAACAGTTCTAAGCTTTTCCAAATCTAAGCATGTAAACAAATCGCAGAAGTCATTAGGGTTTGATCCTTTGTCAATTGCTATCATAAAACTCTCTATTAATGCTATTTTAGTTGCTTGTTTCAGCTGTATAATCAGTCGGACATGGCTCCTTTGTTCCTGGATGAACAGAAACAGCTGTTGACTTAGATATTTTGGAAGAAAATATGAGTACTATTAAGAGATTTTTAGTCTAAGTTAATCTTCTCCCTCTATTGTGCTCTGTATTCATCCTTAGCCTGGAAAAGTTCTTCCAATTACCCATTCATATACTGATCCATTAATAGTACAACTGTACTTCTATATATGTTTTCCAAATGTCTGGGCTGAATAGTTTATTTCCTCTGAGTTGTAATTATTCATCTCAGCATTTGGCAAAGTTTTTGAGTAGTTTTAACTTTCCTCATGAAATGTGTCATCAGGTTTAAAAAATAGTGATTTCTTTGGACAATCTGGATACTAAAGTATTTGATTGGGGTGGAAAGTGGCTTCTAACCTGCACAGCTACCTCACAGCTGACTTCTTTAGTACATTTTTAAAATTCCGATTAATTCAAATGAAAAAGTAAAATAAAAGCATACAGGTTTACTTTGGAGAGTTAGGAGGGGAAAGGATGTGAAGTTCAGGAATGAAATGGGGTCAGAGCTAGGACCTTAGTTCAAGGAAATAAGATGATACTCTAGGAGGATGGAAGAGCAAAGGGAAGCTTGATTTCGGAGGGCCCATGTAGTACGAGGTGGGTGGAAAAAGGGTTATGATAGGAAATCAAGTGCTTTACTGAAGATCTTATTGGAGTCAATCACTGCTTGCGGACAATTTTCATGGGGAACTGTGAATGAATGGTCTTTCAAAAAACTTTCCATTGTGTATGTTTGAAGATAAACTGTAGTAGAAGTTAAGTTTTCAGAAATGTACTGCAACTAAGTTACACATGTGGAAAAGTTCAGGTATTCAGGCACAACACCCCTATGAACTGACAATCAATATTTTCTCTCCTCTTAAAAAGAAATTTTACATCTTTTAGGTCATACGAAGGCCATTTTTTAGCTCTCTGCCTACAACAAAAAAAACCCAACTTTTCTGCGGAAAGGTTAGAGTTAGTTGGGAAACACTGATTCATCTGCTAAGATAGAAAAGGCAAGAGCCTTTCGTATCACCAGACCAAGAAAGCATTTTTACACCAATAAGCAAATAAGATAATACATCTGGTAGATGTTTAATATAAATCATGCTTCTTAGTCTCATTATCAAACTTAAGCACTGTGGTATTAACTATATCAGCTGAGGGATTATGTTTGCTGTGATTCCCAAAGCCAAAATAAGTATTGGAAAAAAAAAAATCTCTAGACTTCCATATGACTTGAAGTATTTCCACTGTATCAGAGATCTTTTTTTCTGGACCCAGCATGGCTTTATTCTTCCATTCTCCAAACACAAGCCAAAATAATTTTGGCTTTCTCTCTTTCACTGCTGTCCAGGTTGTACCTGTTTAATTGCAAAGGATTCACTAGTAGTATAATCCCGGTAACCAGCAGCTGCTAACCATCAAAATATAGCTCAAAAACAGCTAAGCAGGCTGCTAGTTTCTTATGATGACTCATTAATTTGCCCTTTAGTTTTCCACACGTGAATAGTTAATGTTTTGTTACTTTATCAGTACAGCTTAGTTTGCCACTTTCCTTTGGAAAGCCATAAATTTAAGACAGAATCAGATTCAAATTCCTGCAATGTAACCTACTGCCTGTCCCAACCTCAATTACGTCTCAGCTATTCCAAACATGTTAATTCAATCTGTCCTTCAGCGACAAGGACTAAATGGCATTCCCAGGGCAGAAATCCCATCAGGGAGGGGTTTTGTCATGAGCTGCAGCTGGTGAAAGACCTATGGTTTGTGTACAGCCCTTCCGCAAGTAGGACCTACAGATGTCCTGGTATCATAGTAGTTCTTTGAAAGGAAAATATTGCTGCTCCATAATATGTCTTCTTCAATATGTTTTAGTTCAGCTTCTGCAAAGTACAAAACCCAAAAGCAACAAAAAAAGCATCTGGATATCTGTTTGCCCTAAAGGTTTATTGCTTTAAATATTCAAATGTTCACGGAGTGCTCTACTCTGCGTGCTGAGGGTGTTAGTACAGTACCAGCTAGGAATATGTGACCACCTCCTACAAAGGAGCACTCTCTCAAGTCCATTAAAATATCTATCTGGGTACGTGTCGAGCTTCAAACCAATATTTAAATCCTAAAGCAAGAGCAGATCTGAAGGAACGGTTCTGGGGTTTTGCTGATCATAGATACAGTTTAGAGCAAGAGTGCTTGTTTTTCCTCTGCTTATGCTTTGTGATTTCAGTGATGTAAATTATACATGATCTTGAGAATCCCTTACCAGTACTTACCTATCTCATAGCATCTGTTTGTAACTTGTCTTTTCCATTTCCCCAGGATACAGTTTCTTCTTTTTCAGTAGTATGAATAACTTTATGATGTTGTAAATATTTCTCTTTAACTTACGTATAAAACATATTTCTTGTTTGCTGGCACTAGTCTGCGCATGATTATTGAGTCTAGACACATTTTCAGAATTATTATGGCAGGAGGAAAACAAGATCAAAGCTGCAGCTGAGACAAGACAGTCATGAGACCCCTCAGGACAAGAAATTGAAACCGGAAGATTAAGCTAACAGAGAGCTCGAAGACCAGAGCATATCAACATGCTACAGGGAAGAGCTTTGAGCACCTAGATGGCTGTGGGCAGAGTCAAGTAGATACAACCAGAGCATCCCTCAGAGGAACGTGAAATCCTTTCTTAGGGATCTTGGTGTTGACATAAATTGGCACCCCACTAGAAAAGCATAAGGTGGGGGGCTTGGATCAGCTTCACCACTGCCAAGGGAGCACTTGTCAAAACTTTATTTCAGTGGGTGATTTCAAGGGTCAACAATCTCATCTGGGGCCACTGAACAGCAGTGTAGACAGCTCCAAAGTTGCAGTATGACCTCCCAGTTGTGAGTTCCAGGGGGATTTCTGGCTCATACATTAGAAAGGCTCTCTATCGTTGCTCATGAATCCTGTTTATTATTTCAGATATCTTCTTGTACATGTTTATTAGTTAACTCCTGACTTGGTGTTTCATGTGCCAAGTTGACTGTTAATTATGGATCTGATGTATGGCTTGAGAATATCATGGGAGGTACTTAAATCAAGATGGCTTTCATCATAGTTAAGTACTAAGAATTTGAGAGATTTAATGTAGCACTACTTGGAATAGATTCTACCAGGCCAATAGAGTCTACCAGGCTGCTTACACAGATGAAAATGCTGTGAGGCACCAATGCATTTTTTTTCCTGGATTTCCAGTCCCAGAGGAATGGAAAGCTTCGTCACAAATCAAACTTCTCAGATTCTGCTGTTTCATCAGTCTTACAGATCTGCAAGAACAGACAAAATTGCAAAATATCAGTAGATTCTCTTTAAGAATAAAAACCTTCCTTTGTTGCTTTCATCCCATTTACAAAAAGAGTGGAATTAACTCTGTGATGTAGAGATGAAGCTTTAGGATTTTCCAAAGCAACAACTTCTTCCTGCCTTCCCTTTTTTTTTCCTCCCTCTATAAAGACAGGACCCAAAAATCAGAAATTTAATGTGTTCATGCAAGCTAGAAAGCCCTGTTATATCCATTCAGTTGTTATAAAACTTTGTTTCTTTGATTCTTGCTGTTGCAAGGGAACACCTTAAGATACTTCTTTTCCAGTAAGGAAAATTTACTCCATGAAATTTTGTAATATTGCCCTTTTTACACTTCTCTTCACATATTCTGATTTCATTTGTCATGTCCTTTTGAAATACTCTAGTAAAACGTTTTGCAGCATGGTATGAATAATTTTCAAAGTACACTTGTTTTATTTTTTGCCAGATTCAAAGGTGTTTTCTCCCTGTGAGTCTGTAAAAAGATTCAAAGATGATATTGCAGGTGGTAAAACTGGAAAAAAAGCTACTTAATTTGAATAATATCCCTTTCCCTAATACATAGTATTTAGGATCCCATTGCATTCATAACCTATCCCATTCATGAATAAATCATGGAAATATTGGCAGTAGTTGTGGGTTTCAGCTCACAGTATTTATTTCTGATGGTGACATCCAGAATTTAATTAATGCAGAATACCCCATGTACTGACAGCTCTGAGTGATTTTGTGAAAGGAGCAGGTTACTTCTGTACGGAGCTGGAAAGGGCAATTGAACTGGTTTTTTTGGAAAGGAGCAAGACTGTGATCAGGCAGTTAATTAAGCAATCAAACTGTTTTGTTTATGATACTGCAGGGGCTGTTAGTTCACATTATTTCTCAGATTAGTTTCACTGGAGTGGAGTTGAGAGATAAGAGTTGGTTTCTGTCTCTGTTCTGGAAACCAGCAGCAGAGAGCTGGTGCAGAGCCATCTTCTTTTCAAGTGCCTGCTCCAGCAAGCAAGGGAAGGGAATCACAGTGTTTTAGCAGAGACATGAATAATCTGAACATCTCTCTCTGATACCTCGGCAAGGGCACAATTCTGTCTGTGCATATCTATCCTAGAAGAAATTCACCCTGTAAAATATGGCTATTTTTAGCTGAGAGCCGTTTCCAGCTCTGTATCACTGTGTTGCCTTGCAGGTGGTTAATTTGTCGCACTGAGAGTTGGTGTAGACAAAGGAAAGGGGGTAGGAAGAGGGGGTCAGAGGCTGATTAAAACAGAAAGGAAGACTTGTCACTCTCTGTCCATGTGTGGGGATAGAATAAAATCGTACCTGTGGCCTTTCAGAGGAGCTACAAGCTGAGTTTTCTTAGAATAGGAGGAACTGGTGAAATGTAAGTGTAGTGAAATTCTAGTCATTTCAAGAAGGACTGAAGAATGAATGATGAAGAGAGAAATCAAAGAAAATTCATTTTATCAGGTGAAAGATAAGATTGTGCTAATATCTCATGTTAAAAATCCACAGTGCATACATAATTCAGACTCCTACCAAGAAACAGAAGAATTTCCCAGTGTAGACAGCCTGCTATGCACAGTGATGAAATATAATTTATATTAATCTTTTGCAACACTAAACTGTCTCAAAAAAGTGTGTCAGACTGCTTGAAAAATATCACTCAATAAATTCTCCCAGTTTATTATCTTGATACAAGTAATCATTTTTTTTCCTAGGAGGAAAATTGAATATTTTATTTCAGATACACTTAGATCATACAGGAAATCTGTGGCAGTCCAGGATATAATCCAGACCTTTTGAATCCCAGCCCTGCTATTTAGCTATGAATTCGTCTTCCCTTATACTTGACTTGTTTTGAGTCACATCACATACTCTGATATAGCCTCCCTGTCTCTCCTTTTTCATCAAAAAGAAAAAAAAAAAAAGGTTTTAGTTCAAAAAAATATTAAGAGTTTGATTTTTAGGGTGGATTTAGGAATTTTGGTGAAAATATGCATGGAAACAAGCTTCAGATTTACCAGCAGATGGGCTGGTTTGCCACCAATAAGGAGGAGAGAACACAGAAACTTCAAGAACAGACAATACAATTTTAAATTGGCGTGTTGCTGGATTACATGTAAAGTGTACTAGATGAAGTGTTCTTCCATTAAGACCAATCATTCCTTTTCTGGATGACAACAAGGTCAAATTGTCTGCCAATTTACTTCTTTTTGAGAAATGTGGGCAAGTTAACAAAAACCTTTGCAGACTGCGTGGGGCTATTCCTATGAAATCATTCTGGAGCAGACAGTCTGTGCAATATGATTTTCTTGAAAGCTGAAAATTCTTGCTCTCTGATCCCTTCTTACCAGCTGGTCACAATAACCCTTCGTTATTCAGAGCTTTGGGGAAAAAAGTAAGACTGCGAAATCACAATGTATCCTGCAGTCCAGACTTCAGCCACCCTAAAATATCCTCTATATTAGAGTTCTTCATCTTTTACTTCTATGTTATCTTATTTTTTTAAATGTTAATTTACCTGCATTATTTTCTACTAAGGCTTAATTTTGTGCTTAAAAAGCTGACAGCTGTTTTGTGTTTTATGATACACTTCTTACAAGAAGCCTAAGCAGATGTATCCCAAATCCTGGCTGACTTCTAGTCCTATCCAGCTCTTTCAGTACATTTTTAAATTAAAATTAATCTTTTCTGAGTGCAGGTTACTACAGCTGTATAAAGCTTGGAAACCTACATTTTCCCAAATCACTTCTTGATTCTGCAGGAAAATAGCTTACTGAACACCTTCTGGGACTGCAAGTTCTTCCTCAGAATAGCAATGGCAGCTCATAGTCAATGATGTGGCTAATATATCAATCTTTCATTCTCTCACTCCTTCTCATAGAAACACAGAAATGTGGTTGGAAAAGATCTCTGTATCCTCGGTCCAGTCCTGATCTCAGAGGGGAACTGTTGCCACCCAGGAGGATGACAGGTTTAGCTTTGCCTAGACAAACCTTGGAACATCCAAGGATGGCACTTTGATTCATAGCCAAAGTTCATTATAGCAACCCCTTACTCACTGCAATTCCCTCTCATGTTAGTTTAATCCCATTTCTAATACTTTGATCCTAAAGTGCCATGTAAGCGTATTTTCTTTACACAACAAATCCCTCCATAAGGATGTTTTTTCTTGATTTGTGACACGAACAGGTTTCATTAGTAAATTCATACATTTCTGAACAAGGACTTTATGAATTTAATTAATGATTACTGCTAAATAAGATTATTCTCAAAACTGATTCCAGAGGAATTCCTCTCTTATCACCCTCCACTCTAAATAGGATTTCCTTCCATTTTGGCTTTTTCCTACAGTGCTTGCACTAGTCCTCCGCTTGTCTAACTCACATTTTCAGACAATCACATGCCAAATGTTTTTCACTAATCTTAGTACAAATAGCACTCTCTTTGCCAAAGAGACCAGCTGTTAACAAACAAAGATATTGGATTATTCCAGCACAGTTAGCTGTGGAAAACTTTGATTTCCTCCCACTTTCTGTTTATTCCATTCCTTAAGTTACTTTTGCGTTTAAAAAAAAGTGGCTTGAAGATTTTTCATCCCATTCAAATCACACTACTCTGATGTCCTTTCCTGCCATATGTATGGTTACAACACCTGCTACTCTCCGGACATTTAATATAAGTTGAATGCTTTGGACTACAGAATTTTTGCTGGAGGACTTAGTTTTCTTTGCCAGTTAGTGATATGAATTTCTAGTTAGCACTTTTAATGGCAAGTGACAATCTGACCAGGGACTGACTCTTGTGCTGATGAATTAATTTAATAGATTTAATGCTGTTGTTTGAATCTATTTCTCAGAAACCTGTATGGCTACATGCTGGTAACTATTTAAATTACTAGAAATGCATTTGTTTTTCTTTTCTGGCAAGAAAGAGGCCATTTTTTTAAGTATTTGGCTCCAAATTCCTTTTTATAGAAAGCAGTGGAGATGTCTGTGAAACTTGTACTATTGTAAATGAGGACAGAGTTGGTTTATCTGTTCCCATGTAGCTATGTCAATGGGAGCATTTTGCTGGAATACTTGAAGTGTGGCAATGCTTCTGACCTTGTGAGCTGCACACCAGGTATTTCATGTGCTTAAGAGCCAGGAGTAATAATCCATATGTGATGGATATGCAAAAAGAAGGGGATCTCAAAAATTATATGAATGGGAGAGATGATAACAATTTCCACCACTTCCTCTATTTTCATACAGTTTGAATCTTGTCAGGGTTCTATGGCAACGTCATTACTAGTCCCACTGCCTGTTGCTGGCTTATTTCCTCCCATAAGCCACTCAATTTATCCACCAGCTCTCCTGACACTCCCATGGGGCTGCTCCTGAGTGCAAGCTCGTTGAAAAGATTTGCTGATCCACTGCAGCTTGAGAACAGTCATTATCATTTTTGAAAGTCCAGGTTATCACTTTAAAACTTATTTAAAATAATACTTGAATGTCCATTTGTCCTCCTTTTGTGCTTGTTTCAGCTGGAATATATACAGAGCTCTACCTGTTTCCAAAAGGACCAAAGTCAAAGGCATGTTTAACTTGAAGTATACCTGAAAGAATGCACCTAGCACAATTCTCTATCACAGAGCAGCCTAGCATGGCAGAGTGGGAGAAATTGCAGGGCAGTGCAACATCAGGTATTGTCTGAGCCCATCAAGGTACCCTTTGTGCATCTCCCAGAACCTCCTTTGCTTTTCTGGGCTTGATGCCTTTCCTCTGCTGGTCATAACCGATATTCCCAGTTGTGCTGGACTGGAAGCACCGTGCAAAGGACTTGGCAAGCTGCCTGTGGAAGAGATGCATTCCAGCCTGAGAAAGCAGGAGTTCACCATTAAGGACTTGGTAAATAATGACTTGCTCATAAAGAACAAAAATGGAACTAAAATAGATTGGAAACTCATGAGCATTTTGAAATGGCAAGAGCCATGTTAGTCAGCATCTGAAATACATATGAATTCCTATAAATGTTGTGGATCAATGATCACTAAACTGCATACTGGAGGGAAACTGGTGGTATAAAAAGCAATGACAAATGCCAGAACTGAACATTAGTAATTTTCTTCATAAAAAGAAAGTTTCCATGACTCATTCATATACTATCAATTACATGTGTTTGGAGGCTGACTTTTAAGATTAAAATAGTCAACTAAATTTAACTGTGCCATTATCTTTATGTTCTTGCAGAAATGTTTTGCCCTGGCAATTGCAGAGAACAGCGAAGTGATTGTGAGCATAGGTTACGATAACATCCACCCATAAGCTATATTCATTGCTTATAAAAATATGTGGATAACGTTGAGGTTTTTTCCATTCTTCTAAATATGTGCTTGCCAAGGTGACACTTTTTAGTTCACATCTCTAAAGAGCGATATTTTTACAGATGCATTTTCATAACACTCTTTTTGTAAAGATGTTATTAGAGATTACTGCAGCCATATTACCCTATGTTGGGCCTTATGATTTTTCACTTCCTCAGTCTTGGTTTATGTTTACCTGTGAGAAACTCCCTTGAGAATAAAAGCATAAACTCCATACTATATCAAGCCAGAGACAAGCCCAAGTGATTAGTCTGTGTCTGCTAGGAATTTGTGGTGGATGCAGGGGAATGATGTGGTGCTCAGCAACAAAAGATGAGGGGAGAAGATGGAAGGAGGGGATGTTCAGTGATGGCATTTGTCTTCCAGAGTCACTCCAAGTCACATATGTGTGATGGAGCCCTGCTTTCTATCTGCTAATGGGATGTAGTAATTAATTTCTTGGTTTGCTTTGCTTGTGTTCACAGCTTTGGCTTTACCTGTTAAACTGTCTTTATCTGAACCTTCAAGTTTTCTCATTTTCACCTTTCTGTTTTGCTCCCCATTCCCACTAGGGAAGTGAACAAGCCCACCTCTCTTAGCCTGCCATGGAAGTGTTTTGTCATCAAGTTCATCAGGCTGGAGCACCTTGCATACGAAGAAAATCTGAGAGAGTTGGGGTTATTCAGCCTAGAGAAGAGAAGGCTTTGAGGAGATCTTATAGTGACCTTCTAGTACCTGAGATGGGCTACAGGAAAGCTGGAGAGGGACTGTTTACAAAGGCTTGTGGTGACAGAACAAGGAGGAATGGGTATAAACCGGAGAGGGGCAGATTTAGGCTTGATATAAGGAAGAATTTCTTCACTACAAGGGTGGAGAGGCACTGGAACAGGTTGCCCAGTGAAGTTGTGTCTGCCCCATTGCTGGAGGTGTTCAAGGCCAGGTTGGATGGGGCCTTGGGCAGCCTGACCTAGTGGGGAGGTGTCCCTGCCCACGGCAGAGGGATTGGAACTAGGTCATCTTTAAGATCCCTTCCAACCCAAAACTATTCTCTGATTCTCTGATTCTAAATGGTTTGCTGGTATCCATGAAGCAGGGCTGTGATTTTCCCCACCCCAGGTGAATTTATAATGCCTTTGCCAGTGTTATGCAAACCCTCAAAGCAACTTTAAGCTGGCAGTTTTAATTGCATCTTTGAACCATTTCACCCTCTGAAGAGCTTCTTTTGTCAACAGCAGCGGTTGAATTATTTGTGAAACAAATCTGAATCCTATGCTGATGTCTTAAATACGATGTGGTTATCTGCAATTCCTCTGGTGACCTTGCTCTTTTTTTCATTTCTAATTCCTAAATAAAATCATTAAATCTTGAAAAGCATCATGGAAAAACAGTTTCTTCCCATGTTCCCCTGCAGCCCTGATCTTCAGGTAGAGGGTGGACACCTGCAGAACGGCAGCTCCGCATGGAGGTATCTGGGGGCCACCAGGGGTTCTGGACAGGCAGGGCCATCCCCAGCCAGGAAAACTAGGGGACAGTGGGAGCATCTCCAGCCCTGGGCAGCGGGCACCTCCTGGGGACACCTGTAGCCCAGGGCCACGGCAGCCAAATCCCTGTTGTGGGGCTGTGCTCAGAACTGTGATGACCTCTTTTCTCTGGTTTAGTAAGGATTATTTTTTAACAATGCCAGATAATAAATTTCCCTCTTAATATAAATTATTTGTAGTGTTCTTCATTTGGAAGCACTCACAGCGCTCAAGGCCCGTTCTCAGTTGTCCATTAATCATATATTATGCACGTAGCCAGAGTTCCTGGGCATGGGCTTTCTTGATGAAGGTTTCTATTGAAATGCAATATGTTTGTGCATATACTCTCAGCAGACATTTACCTATGAATATCAGCATGCGTTTACTCCAAGAAAAATCTATGGAATTCCCCACTTGCTAAGGGCTTTGGTGAACTGAGTCAAGGCACAAATTGTCAAAGTAAATAAATCCAAATCTACCTGCTCTGACAGTTTTAAACAAAGTCTGTATTTGTGCAGCGGCTTGTGGCCTGCAGTTGTGCTTGTCTTATGCCATGTATACGGCAGGGAGTTAAATTTCTTCATGGATACTCTCAAAATTTTCTCAGTGAGTTCAAAACAAAGCTTGGTTTTATGATTTTTTCATATTTTACTCTTAATAAGACTACTGTGAGATCAAACATCCAGGGAGGAAAAATTAAAACTCATTTTAAAAAATTATCTCATTAACTACCCAAGGAAAATAGTTGGAATATGCAGATTGTTAATCTCACATTCAGTAGTTTATCCTTAAATTGATACATCTTCAACAATAAAAGTCCTAGTAAAACACATCAGTTTGTATGGACACCAGGAATAATTGGTGGTGAAGATATATCCAATGCCAGCTGAGCTGCTGCTGAGTCACTACAAAGCTATTTAAATTAATTTTATGCACAATATGCCTGATTCAGTGTATTCAGTGAATTAGTATTGAATTAGTTCAAGTTCAAGGAAGTACCTCAGAACCAAGCAGCATTAGATAATTATCATCGTGTGCTGGCAGGGTAATCTCATGCTTTTCATAGACATTGACTAAGCAAGTCATTCGTGTACCTACTTTCCTGGCAAAACTTTATATTCAATTTAAAATCCCATACACATGAAGCATGTGACTGAGATATACAGTATGACCAATCATCACCTGTATTTCAAGACATTTGAGCAGACTTTGGATCAAGCCTCAGACTGCAGTGGTCTAGTTCCTTACAACACTCTCTTAACAGATAAGGATCTGAAAGCATCTTGAAATTTTACCTTATAAGAGTGACGAAAGTGCATACCGAACTCCATAAAATTAAGTAGTAGTGTGTTGATTCCTGGTCCTGCAAAATATTATTATGTATTCCTAAAAATATTACCTTCCATTGCTTCTATTTTCCAGCTCTTTATGCTTATGTTTTGATACTAAACGCAACACTCAAGAACAGGCTGAAGTATTCTTTGGTCACTAATGTTCAGTGTGCACGCCACTCAAGCTGAGATTTCTTCAAGTGGACTAGAGAAGTCAGCTCATAGTTATAATAAACATTATACCTGTTCTAGTGTTCTAGTTAATATATGCAAATAGTCATTTGCACAGTTTGCATGACTCAAGGCCTTTGAAAATGTCACCTTCATAAAGCCTAAAACTAAAGAATTAGAAAGAGCAGCAGAAAGACATCAAGAGCTTTTCATTAGCAGTATCTGAAGTGTTTTATTTCTATCATAGTCAAATAACAAATGCAAAAATTATTTCCTTTGTTATCCTTCATATGATATGTTGCTAATACTATACTAAGCGTATGCGTAAAACAAATCAAGACAATTCACACAGAGTAGTCATTTAAGTTTCCATTTATTTAATCTTGGCAAGAAGTATAACCCATATCCTTATGCTACTGAATTAAATTGACTTAATTTGCCTGTTCATCTTGCTGGTTTTGTTTGAGATTATTGAAATCCACAGAAATGGATGTCTTTAGGCAAGATGTGCTGTTTAGTGTTCCATCATGAAATAACACTGGCCCACGTATATGTCAGAAATGTAATAAAAAACACCATACAAAGAATATCAGAATTTAATTTCCTCCAATTTTTGTTTAAGTGTTTATTTGAGAATATTTGATGTGTTGTTGGTAAAGTTACATGTATGTGAATTCCTTCTTTAGTCAATTCTGGTCTTTTTTATGCATTTTTTGAGGCTGTCTGTCAGCTCTTATTAACATCTATACTATAGATTTCATACGTCTGCTTTAGAACTTTCATAGTTTACAGGGAAAATGGACCTTTGACATTTGTTTCTGCAGAATGGACTATAATTAAATAAGATAGGCAGTATAGTTTAATGCAGTATTATCATACGCAGTATTGAAGGCCTTTTGGTTAATATGCCAACAAGCACTCCATGCAGTCTTAGAACAGTGATAAGTAACTTGTATCCATAGCAGCAGTTCACAGTAACCAATCTCTGTTTCTACATACCGTCTATTGTAAGGAAACCACATAAAATGTTCTGCTCAGCAGGGTGGAAAGGAGCTAACATCCCACTTCCTGCTTTTTTTTAATAGGAAAGTAGTGTGATTAATCATTAAAGAACAAAATGTGGGAACAATGATGCTATCAGTAAAAGCAACACAAAGGACATCTACAGAAGTAACAAATCCATGTTAAATACTATTGGGGATTATGGCATTTGGGATAAAAATCAAGATTAAATTCCTAACAGTTTCCAAATCTGTTAATGTTTTTCAGTTTTCTAACTTCTCTGTAAGTGTCTTGGGGTACAATGAATATCTTCCACCACCTCTGAAACCAAATTCTCAAACATTTTATGTTATTTATACTGCCTTTAAAGGAGCGGTTTTACCCTGCAAAGTGACAACGTTCAAACAATCTTATTCAGCTTGACACTAAACTCAGCTGTTCGGTCCCAGAAGCATATGTCAATACCATGTTATAACATCTCTATTTGTTTTGTCTTCTCATTACTTCTTTCGGTTATATAGGATGTTCCTTGATTATTTCTAAAATAGCAGAATAAACACACAAAAACCACAGCCACTAAGGGAAGAGGCAGAAGATATGCCCAGATAGTAACTATTAGTGCAAGAACCTGGGTTCTGTGTTTATCAATATAATTGGACTCATTTGCATTCCCTAATTTTACTGGGTTCTTTTACACTCAGGACAACCATGTCCTTGAGCAATGACATCTGCATTTTGAGAAAAGTTGTAGGGTTTAGAGCAATGTGTCTTGACACATTTCTTCCCTTTCCTAGAAACCTTTGGGTTTGGAGTTTTCAAAGCATGGAAAGACATGAGGGATTATTTATGCACTCTACTGATCTGGTGCATGCTTAAGAGATTGGTTTAAATTCTAGATGTCTTGGAATGAGTCATGTTCTCTGTTATATCTGAAAAGACAGCGTAGTTTCAGTAAGTTTATAATGGAACAGACATGTTTTAGTTGCAATATTCTCTGGGAAAGCACTTCAAAGAGCTAATTCCGGGAAAAAGAGCATGAAGTTACAGGCGATAAATCCAACTAATGTTTATAAAATATGTAGAGTTTTGAAACTCCTGAATAAAATATACTCCCAGAAAATCAGACAGAAAGAAGACCTTTTGTTCTTGGCCTTATAGCTTGTTTGGCAGTCCAAATGAAATGTGGAGTGAGGGACACTTGCATTGTATTAAGGGCAGCAGGAAAACATTTCAAGGAGCAGATGAAGGAGTGAATGATCATTGTTTTCTGTGGTTCATAGCATTTCTTACTAGCTTTGAGTGGTTCGGTATGCACCAAGTCCTTTCTGAAGATGTGGATATTCCTAAAGGTATTCTGTTAATGGAAGTTCAGAGCAAAATTTTGTCCACTCAGTGTGCAGCTGAGGACTGAAAGTTCCCTCTCTGCCTACGTGCAATTGCTAACAGATGCACGACAGGTGCAAAAGGAGTGAAAGATCAGCAAAAGGTGCTGCCCAATGATCCAAGGTTTACTGAAGACTAGAGGAGTGGCAAAACAATTTTTTTCCCATTTATTCCAGTGTGTCCGAAACAGTTTGCTGTTGGATGTATGGAGTCAAAACACACTGTGGCCGTAATTGTAAGAGGCTGGCCATGGGGATGCTTTTCATTACAAGGATCTTCCTTCTGATGCTGTTTTATCTGCTGCTGTTTCTGAGGCTGTCTAGGCAATGGTCAGCTTTTGAAATCACTGTCTCTCCATGTTGATTTGGTAGGTTTTTTGGTTGTTTTATTTTAACTGTAAAAATCTAGTCTTCTCAATAACCTGAAAATAATGATTGTGTTTTGTCACTACCAGGAAAGTCATGTCTCCTGGTGAGAAGCTGTTGCTTCTCAGCAATTTCATTGATCAAGCTATTTGACAAGAATCCTGACCCTAGAAAGACATAAATAATAAATCAGATACCGGAGGATAACTAGGGCCCCAGAGAAAATGCTCATCCTTCCAGGCACATGGGTAACACTGATGGCAGGAAGACACTTTCGAGAAGATGGCAGCTTAGAAGATGTGTACTAGATCACAAAAAAAGTTTTGATGGATTTTTAAACTTCATAAAATCATAGAATACTTTCAGTTTGAGGAGACCTTCAAGATTATCCAGTTACAACTCCCCTGCTACAGGCAGGGACACTTCCCACTAGATCTGGTTGCTCAAAGCCCCATCCAGCTTGGTCTTGAACACCTCCATGACTTTTCTGGGCAACCTGTTCCAGTACCTCATCACCCCCACAGTAATAAAGTCCTTCCTAATATCTAATCTAAATCTACCCTCTTTCAGTTTAGAACTTTTATCCCTTGTCCTATCACTACAGTCCCTGATAAACATTCCCTCTCCATCTTTCTTGTAGGCCCCTTTAAGTATTGGAAAGCTACTATAAGGTCTCCCTGGAGTTTTCTCTTCTCTAAGCTAAACAAGCTCAGCTCTCTCAGCCTATTCTCGTATGGGAGGTGCTCCAGCCCTCTTGCAACATACCATCAATGACTACATTGCAGTGAATTCCAACCTGCACCACTCAAAAACCTGCCACTTCTTTTCCCTGGAGTACCCAACAGCCAACTTCTGTGTTCTATCTGATCACGAGACACCTCATACTTAGCAAGGATGTTGTAGCACATACCTATAGTGATGAGATAAAATCGGTTATCTACCAAGGCTCTGTGAAATTCTATGCATTGAACTAAACTATCAATATCTCAAATAGAATTTCTATAAGTAGCTACAGAAATAACTGCCTTTAAGCTTCTGATGCAGAATGATTTTCTACTTTTATTTAGATATATGTATATATTACTGTATACTCACTATATGCACACATACGCTCTTTAATAACGGGGAAAAAAGCCACCTACGTACAACAGATGGTTTCTTAATTCCTTTTTTTGATTAGCAAAAAAGCTATTTAAATAAATAGTAATGCCTCTTGAGTCACAGTTTCTTCAAGATAAAAAAAATGGGTTGCGGCATAAACTATTAATTAATGGAATTGTTAAAAAAATAACACAGCATCCTTAATAGCAGCAAAATAACTGAACCTAATTGTAATTAAATTAAATTAAGGGCCGCACAGGAGATTTTGTCTTGGGAATAACTTTTACAAAGAAAACAGATAGATTATGTCAAGATATCAAAAGAAAGATAAACTTGGTACTCAGTTCACAATTCAAGAATGTTCTCTGCAGTAATCAGTGATAAATGTTTCTCCAGAGATATCTGTTTCTACAGGAGGGAAAAATATCTAACAAAGTATATGCTGCTTTACAAAAAATGATTGAGTGAGTTCATTGGGTAGAGAATATGCCGTATATAAAAATAAATCTTCATACAGGTGCATGAACACCATTATATTGGTTTTAGCATAAATATACAAGAAAAAAAAAGAGAATTTCTCAGTGATATCCAGAATGAATTTTTTTAAGAAGTCCCAGAAAGATTATTAGGAAATTTGTCCTAGTTCTGGAGAGTTCTGACTAGAAATTTTCTATCTTAATTTGTCCTACTTAATTTAACTGGTTTTGTAAATGGATCATATAATCACAGAACCCCAAACCTTCTGCAAGAAACTTCAAGAAATCATCTGGCTTGAAACCTCTGTCCTCTAGGATCTGCTGAATCTAAACCATTACATCAGCTTGTTGTGGCGTGAAGACTGAAGAATCTCTCCTGATAAACTTTGCTGAATAATATTTGAAGCACATTGCCTCATCTGTGCAAAAAATCATCCTTTAACAGAAATTCGTCACTGGACAATAGGCTTAGCAGCCTTTTTCTTTTTATTCTGAAGTGTTCTTTGAGGCTATCAGCATCCTCATAAACTATTTTCTGCTGTAATGGAGATAGGAATTTACAGTCAGAAATGAATGTTTGAAATTGAATTACATTTAGGGAATCCCGCATACAGTTCATGTACACTTCATTCTAGATTTCAATAGAAATACTGTATGGCAACTGCAAGAGAGGAGTTAGGAACTCTTTCTTAAATCACACCATAAAGTTGTCCCACAGTATTTCCCAGGACATCATAATTCTGCTTTCTTTTCAAAATCACAATGGAAGAGGGGAAAAAAGGAACAAATGACATCATCTTAAACTTCTTCTGCTTAATTACTCCTAATGTCTTTTACATGGCAATACTTTTAATATATTTCATTTTCCTAAATACAGGACTGTTTGAGAAAATCACTTCAATACTCATTAGTGCCATTGAAAGAGAAAGTATTTCAAATGTCATCACACTGCTTATCCCATAAATAAAAACTCAAAAACTGAGTAAGGTTTTGTGAGGGCCAAGCAGTATTTTGCAGTTAGCATGCTATTCTGACAATGAAATATAAAAGGACAGACCAACTGCAGTCAGTTATCCTCATGTTTTACAGGAATATGTTCTGTATCACTGCCATAGCTTGACTATTCTTTAATTTAAACTAGTCAGTGCCTTCTTAATGACCGCTTTCTATTTGTTATACTTTACAGCTTGCTCTTGGATGTAATAAACGTATCGTATATCTCCCAGAGCACTTGAAGAAATACTGCATTTCCAGAGCAGTCTTCCAGACTACTCAGCTCTGTAGCCACAATCTGAGGGCATATTTTGTCTTTTAGCTTGCTTCACTTAGTTTTGAGGATTTCCCATCAGAGTTAGAGCACAGCTAGTTAGTACCCCCAGCTCACCCACCGGCTTGGGCTTGTCCCCTGCACTGAAGACACTCTGTGCATTTGCTGTCTCATGCTTGTGTAGAGATTATGTTTGCATTTCATCTTGATTATCAAGTCAGCAGATTATGCTGTGAAAAGTTGCTCCATTAGGTAGCATTTACTGTAATTTCTAGTAATATTAAATACTAATTTCTGCATCGTCCTCTTCCTCTGGTTTTCTGTCATACACTTATTCAAAAAGATGATACCAGAAATAATACTTATTTGGGGACATGACAGCTTCTTATATTTTTAATGGCTGATGGTAGAAAGCAAAGAAAAACTTGCGTTAGTGTATTTTGCCTACCAGGAAGAGTGCAGGGACACATCTGCAGTACTGGTGAGAGCAGAGCTGGTTTCAGTTGGCTCTCTCTCCAGCCACCATCCACCTGCATCGCTGGCTGCTCCCTCTGGCACAGGGTCTGGAAAGGGGCTGTCATTCTCCATGCTCAGGTTCACTCTTTGTAGTTGGGGTAAATAGAGATGTGAGAATTTCCTCCCAGGTCTGAATGCAAAAGCACAAGCCCAACTTGACAAACCTAGCTAATGCAAAAATGTCTTTGCAAGTGCCTTGGGTCTCAGACCAAATCTGAACTGAGTGCATGTTTGCATACTAAAAGTGTGAACAAGAAAAGAGGTTTTAGACCAGATCTGGGCATATATTTAACCAATGGTGTATAGGAGAGGAAGAGGAACAGAGTCTCATCTGAATAAGCTCAAACATGATGTCAACAAGACTAGTTCAGTTTGGAATGAGAAAGCATTAAAGAAATCTTTTCCAGTGAATAAGTTATCCTTATTTCCCTCATCAGTTTCAAATTTTGTTTCCCTTTCATCTAGTGAAATGATAATTACTTGGGATGGCTATCAGATGTTGAACACCAATTTTTTCAGATAATGCTCCTTTCTCAGAAACGTGGCTGCAACCTTCCTACCAGCGCACTCCAGTGTCATTAAGGACAACCTGCTCAGCGAGAAACAACCATTCTGCCTAGAATGAAATCTTCCATTTCCTTTGTTATCCAGACAGCTTCTTTCCACTGTGGCCAAGGACTGTGTGTTCAGCCATGAACACACAACTGCAGGCCTACAGGAAGGGGAAGATGCATTATTTATGCTGCAAGCCAGCACAGTGTCTCACACACTTTAAAACAAGCACTTCCTTTTTCATAACCTGGGCCAATTCCACAGCTGGAGAGGGCTTCTGTCCCATTGCACACAAGCCTCCTCTGCATATTTCAAAGTCCTTGTTCTGCAGCAGAATTTCTTTACTTAAAGGGAAATGCAAGTTTCCTTCACCCTCTTGGCAATCTCAAGTTAAATACCTGTCTTAGCAAGCAGCCGCAGAGAATAAGTGCTAGCCCAGAAAGGAAAGGATATATCTCTTGTTCCAGGTACAAATTCTAATAATCAGAGAAATTTTGACCCCAGCAGCAGCAGCAATTAATTTTTGGTAGGGCTCAAGCATTAGATTTTCCTCATTGTCTTGTATCACTTCAGACCCCAGCTGTGCTAAGCATAACCCTTCTTTGCTGCCCAGTGAAGGTAGCACAGATTTAAGTCTGATGACCCAGCAGAAGATATTCAGATATTAACATGCAGACACTATGCATTTCAGTTGTCTTTGCAAGACTATGATACCTGAAAGGTACTGTCAGTACTTAGGACAGAAAATAAATCAGTATTAAACAGCAGCCAGCATAACTGAAATACTGGTCCTTTTCCCTTAGCTGGAGACAAATAATACCACCCAAACTGATGCCATGGAAGTTTTTTTGCTGGACAGGAACAGTAAGAAGACAGAGAAAGAACAGGATGATTATTTTATGAATCATCCTTTAAATAACACTATATTAAGTTGTGTTGTGTTACTGGCAGTGGGTCAGTCTTTGACAGATTTACTTTACTCTGTACACAGTGAGAATTTTGATAGGAATAGTTAAGGGCATTTTGAAATAATTTTATTCTCAGTGCAAGTCATTCTACATTTTCATTTCTTTTATACAGCTTAATTTATTTAATGAAGAGTTGTTGCTTTAGTACAGCATTTTGCTTTGGACATTTCGCTTAATGTTGTAGACAAATCAGAAATTGTTCAAAGGACATAAATAGCATAACAAAGACTTAAAAACTCTCAGTCTCATAGAAATAGTTGGAAGAATTATTCTAATTCATTCTAGAATAGAGAAATGTTACAACAACAATTGTTGCAAGGATTGTTACAGAGTAAGATAGTCCATGTTTTTCACATTCCATCAGTGTAAAAGAAGATGGAATCAACCTCATTATCAGGCAGAGGAGTTTGGGTTAGGAAAGCATGCGTGGTGTAGAAACAGATAAATTATATAGTAGATCACCAAGCGAGATGAAAAAAATCTCCATCACATAAATATACATCAAGATTTATGTCTTGGATTATACACTACGTCTGCATGTACTAGACATATATCTGCTAAAAATGGGCTGGTCTTACAGATGCAGAATGGAGTAATGAAACAGTAGGACTTTCCTAGTACTTGTTTCCATAATTTATTTGAGTTTATAACAGGGAATCTCAAAGTAGAATCCGGCCCACTCAGCAGCTAGAAAGGCACATAAATCATAGTATGTCTTCTAGAGAATATTTCTAGCTTTCACTGTCTAATAGTATCAATGTCTAGACAGATGCTGAGTGACTAAGAAATGAGCTTGCTGGATTTTTAAGCAACATAAAAGCATGAAAACCTTGTCTCTGCTGCACCTCCAATGACATTTACTCTAATCAAATTACTCTGATTAGGGCTGCTGGTAAGGTTAAGAAGGGCAGGTTGCTTTTCCTAAGATGAAGGGACTAACTCATTCTTTGGTTTCCCAGTTATGAACTGGGACAACAGTGGGCACATCATAGAGTAGAAAGCCACCCCCTGAGAAATACTTTCTCTCTAAATTGTGACCGGCTGTCTCAGAAAGTTCAAATTGAAATCTTATCACTGTTGAATTTAATGGCAATTTTTCCACTAGATTCGACGGAACCAAGGCTTCCCTCTCACCTCTGGGTTGGTTAACTTCCAGAATGGAGCATGTTTAGCTGTGAACTGTCTGATGTAACTCCATCACTTTCAGCTGTGGGAACACAACCTCACATTGAACTAATTGAATAACCTGAATCTCTGGAGTCTGTACAAGGTCATCTGACCAGGCATGACAGCTGTGAAGTACTTGCACTGATTCAGGCAGGGAATACTGGGGTCCATGCACAGTATCATCAGGTTCTTGCTTTGAATGTAGCCAAGCTGCCAGCTTTTGAAGGCAGTGTCTGCATTTGGAATTACTTCAGAAAGTCTGGGACACCTAGAAAGCCCTGGAGATCCTCCTTAGCTGCTTTACTGGCCCCTACCATGCGCATTAAAACTACACAGCGGCTCACTCCTCTCATTTCCTAGTAACCGCAGCTCTGGACTGTGGAATCACTCATGCCAAAGGACCCACCCTGAGTCATCTACCCCTATACACAGCAAAGACGCATCCGCTAAAATCGCAGTGCAATGTGCTACACTTAACACTACTACCTACGTATCTTCCTTATATATGTAAACTAATGATTCAGGCATGAAGCAAAGGTAGTTTCCACCACTGGATATGAAGCAAGCATCTGGCACCAGAAGACATGTATTCCCTTCACCTGCATTCTACCAGTCAATAATTGCTGCAGAACCAGTAAGTACACAAAAAATTTCCTTCCTCCACTGTATCATATAAAAATGAATATTTGAAAAATTTATTCCTTACTCTAAGATTCCACAAGATGCTGTGAAGTGCTCCAAAGGCAGAATAACATTGATTTTTTTTCCAGTATTCTTAGGAATGTTTTACTGACATTTTCACTTTTAAGCTTTCTATGGTCTATACCTATACCTATATCATGAACTGTTCTATGCTATTTGAGCTCTTGAATTATGCCTAAACTGTATGCCTGCATGCAGTGATGTAAACCTTAATCACTCTAACTTTCCTTTTCCTTTACTCACTGTCATGTATTAATGATGACACTATTGCATTAGTCTCTTGAATATCTCCGCTTAAAGTCTACCTCCACTATGATTACTACAAATAATTTACCAAGCATTATATAGATGGAGTGGTCATTTTACTTATATAATAAATTGCTGTTCTAATTATTTGAGATATAGACATTGTTTATTTTGAGGTACAGACATTGTTTATGAGGTATAAGATGCTATTTTTATAATTAAATATAATACATCTTCAAAAGCCAGCTTGGCAAAATAGTATTTGATGATGGAAATCACTAAAAAGAAATACATTTTCAAGTGAAGCAAGTTGAGATAAAATTATAAACAGCAGTTTGGTGGATGAAAATAACTATCCAGGGCTCTAGTAGATGCACAAATAGTAGAATAAAGTAGGAGGACTAAAAGCTGAGCCAAGTTAACAGGAAAGTATTGCTATTGATGCTAGTTAGCAACCTTGTAAGAAACCTTGATAAATGTATTTTTAAAATAGCCAGACACAATAGAATACTATAGAAATTAATTTTAAAAGTGCTTACTACTCTTTTGAATTATAAAAGAATGGGGGAAATAAAATCCTAAAGAGATACGGACATATAGGAGGACACATGAGTTATGAAGTCACCTTGTTATTAATCAAAACCTAAGAAGCCCAGAAAAGGTGCAAACTCACAGAACAAAAATTAAGTGAGCCTTTGCTGTAACAAGAAAAAAATATTTGAATCAGTAAGAGGAAAAGTTACTGAATTTGCATACCCTACTGTTTAATTTCTCTGCTTGACCATACTGCATTTTCCTCTGGGATGCCCTGTAATCATCAGAAACTGAGCTACTATGGCTCAGGACTGCTCCATCTCCATCAACATCTGAGGCAGAGCTTGTCTTTTCTTACGTTAACTGAAAAGTGAAATGAGCTAGCTTAAACCACCTGACTGTTCTCAGCACCTTCAGGACAGTCTGAAAGTCAGTAAACAATCAGTTACAGAAGCTGAAATTTGCTTTGCTGTGCTTGCAGCTTAGGATGCAATGTGAATAGTTCCTCTGATGCAAGGACTGTCCACATACTCAGAATTTATGATTTCTCATGCTTGTTTGAAAAGAGGTATATGCTTAGACTATTTTTTGTATGTGAGCTCCTTTGATTTTAACCCATGGTGTAGCCCATCTATGAGAGTTGAGCAGTGTTGTTTCTTCTGGGAACAGCCCACACAAACCACCACAATAGCTACCAGCAGTAATATAATGAGAGGAAGCCTATCAAAGACTTTAGCATTGGTAAAATTTTAACCATATTCAGGCTCCCCTCTGGCACACACCAGATAGCTTGAGGCAGGGAAATGCAGCTGGAATTGGAAGCTGTAAATTTCAAGGATTTCTCCTGTATATTTTTACATACATAGGATGGATATGACCAGTGGCCAATGTACTAGACAGCTGTACTCTCCTGAGTAGAAGGATGCTCTGAAGCCACCTGGCAGAGAATTGGAGAGCAGTTCTGCAAGAATGGAGAACGAGCAACCATTCAGCCAAGCAATGAAGCACGTACTCACGGAATACTTACCTGAATTAATGTCAAAGAGAGACAGCTTGCCTCTGAGGTCTCAGAAAAAGTTGGAGAAAAATGTGTTCTTCCTTCCTTCTACCCAAACCAAATTTTATTCACACTAATGCACTGCACTTTAAAAAAGTGTTTGAAGTGTTGCACAGAGGAATCCGAGCCAGACATTGATTGTAACAACCTAATACAGGCATTCAGGATGCATCATGTGCAGACATTCAGGATTTATTTACTTTTCAAGCTGGAGCAATGATCAATAATTGTTACCAGTCACAAAAATAAAAAAACAAACAAAACACCACGCTGAAAATAGTCTATATACCCAGCTTGGTATTTGCACAGTGGACATCACTGTGTGTAGCATGTGTGTGTTTTGTGTGCAAAGCGTGTGCGGAACTAGCAGCCAAAACAAACAGAGCCTAACTTCACTCTCTGACTCTGCGATTTCTTCCTTAATAGCTCATGTTGAGCTTTTGCAGTTTTCCTTTCTCTTACAGTGTCATCAGCCTCCAAAGGCAGCTGGTGGGGTTATGAACTTTGCTTGTGTATTTGGGCTATTCCTGTTCTGCCACAGAAGCACATAGCATCGTGTGCCAGTTACCAGCTCCTGAGAGCTTACGGGATGGAGAAAGAAGATGGACAGGAGCTCAGACACCAACGTGAAGCAGGACCATCATATTGTGCTCTTAGTAGCAAGTGTCAAAAGGCATTTAAAAGGATACTTCATTCAAGTTTTAACTGGAAGGTGGTGAAAAGCACTGAGTTAAAAAGGAGTGGGCTGACCTATGCTTTATTTTTTGCAGAGGGAAGAATTTCAGCCTTCAGCAGCATATCATGCAGCAGTTCTGATTGATAGATGAGTGCAGCACAATCATAGCCAGAAGAGATAGTGATGACATGAGCAAAATAATTTCATTTACTTCAGGCTGTCAGCAAGTACTGTCCCCAAAGAGAAGCAAACAGCATGCTTGCTGGCAGAAAACAATTCACACCTAGCAGAGGGAAAAACATTTTTGAGTTTTAATGGGCCTGAATTCAGAGCCACACAAGTAGCCTTGATGAACAGGATTTGGATATGAGAAGTAAGATTAGCTAAGTTTAGCTGCCACGTCCTAAAAGTGACCACCTTTCTTGTGGTCAGCTCAATTTGCTCCACTTTCTTATGCAGGACTTTGTTCCACCTGACAGTGAAGTGGCATGATTTCACCTACAAGCAAGTGAGAGAAACCAAGGAAAATGTATTCTGTGACTATAATATTACCAAAAAAGAGGCTATCTGCTGACAGATGAGGTCAAACAACAGCAGCCGTCTTCTCCGTACCTGTATTTTGGGAGAGAGAGACATAGAACAAACACCACAATGCTTTACATTTTATTGTGTATAAAGGAATTTGCTGCATTCCTTTCCAAAATTTAGAAAAGCTGTGAGCTAACTTCAGCCTGGCGAGTGGCCAAGGTGAAAGAATAGCAGAATATTCTTCTCTTGCCCACATTAAGTTTAGCAGCAGCCTCAGCACCTTGCCACCCCTTGGGGCCCAGGGCCCTTGCTCACCCCAAAAGGAGCCCTTCACCTCACAAATACAGCAGAGACAACAGATACTTCACAAGGATCGTAAGATAAAGAGGACAATTTTAGATAGTCCAAGTATACATGTTACTGCCTATCATCCTCCAGATCTGTCAGCAGTTCAAAACCCTCATCTGGGACTCATATCTCACACGGGCTGAGAAGAAGGCAGTCCTCCACCTTATACCTGGCAGCATTTGCATGAAAACATTTATTTTTAGAAACAGCCATAAAGAGACTGGCTGGTTATTACAAATAAATAAATAAATAAACAGTGTCTAGAGCGTTTCAGCTTCAAAAACATTTCAAACAGCTAGAAGCCTCCTACTAGCCATAGAGTCATAGAACAGTTTTGGTCAGAAGGAACCTTAAAGATCATCCAATTCCAACCCCTCTGCCATAGGCGGGGATATCCCACTAGATCAGGCTGCTCAAGGCACATCCAACCTGGCCTTGAACATTTCCAGGGATGGGGCAGCCACAACTTCCCTGGGCAACCTGTGCCAGTGCCTCACCACCCCCATTGTAAAGAATTTCTTCCTAATGGCTAATCTAAATCTTCCCCCTTCCCATTTAAAGCCATTCCCTCTCATCCTATCACTACATGCCCTTGTAAAAATTCCCTGCCCAGCTTTCTTGTTGGCTCCCTCCAGGCGCTGGAAGGTCACCGTATAAGGTCTCCCTGGAGACTGACGTCTTTTCTGCTCTACCCTAGATGCCAGACAAATGATATCTAGTTTGCTCTATTTAGTTATTTGGAGGAGCAGTGCAGTACAAAGTGCATGCATTATAAACTGAACAACGATTTTTCACATCAGCAATGTTCATTTTAGAATATTACCATTTATTTAAGAATATTACCACTTATGCAGGCATATATTTCAGCCCACGTGATAGGCATTAATCTCTGGGATTGGGTTCACCTTGGCATACATTCTCTCCCTTCTGGTTCTGATGCTCAGAGGAAAGTCCAGTACACGTCAGTTTATCACATGTAAGTACAAAAAGGGTGGTGCAGGGATGACATAGGTAAAGGAGAGATCTCAAAATTCAGCTCTCCTAAGTGATGTCATAAATGACCTACTAGATTTTTTTCATATTTTAGCACTTCTTGGGTCTGCAGGAGAGTGAGAGATATGTGGTCTCCCCTCCCCAAGCTTTGGGTGAAGTAGCTGCAGCCACTACTGTTGAGCTGATGCCGATGGACACCACAGTTACTGTGCCTTCTCTTAGCAAACTCACAGCTATGAACTCCTTGTTTCAAATGACAGTCTTCTTTCACTATATGCTTTTAAATATCTGAGGGGCAGGGGTCAAGAAGATGCAGCCAGACTCTTCCCAATAGTGCCCAGCAACCGGACAAGGGGCAATGGACACAAAATGGAATATAGGAAGTTCTACCTCAACATGAGGAAAAACTTCTTTACTATGAGGGTAACAGGGCACTGGAACAGGCTGCCCGGGGAGGTTGTGGAGTCTCCTCCTCCAGAGAAATTCAAAACTCGCCTTGATGTGTTCCTGTGTAACTTGCTGTAGGCGAACCTGCTTTAGCAGGGGGGGATGAACTAGATGGTCTCCAGAGGTTCCTTCCATTCCCAACCATTCTGTGATACTGAGATTCTGTGATGAGACAGGTGCAGCCAAGGCATGAGACTCCAGCATTTTAGGTGCAAAAGTAAGCTTAATTAAAAGCTTTAAAAGTGACGCCCAAAGAGAAACCAGAAGAAGTGGGTTCCATAGGTCCTGTAGAAAATACTGTTATGTGACTTTTGTTACCTTGACAGGTCTGCACACCTCTTGTGATCTAACCACTGGTGACACTATTAAAAAGGCACAAAACACACTGAAATGCTTTTGAAACCGCTACCTGCTTTCACCCACCCATCTCTTGTGCTTTCTCTTCCTGTCTCCAGTTTATCACAAACCTTTTCAGTCCCAAGGTCATTAAATCAAGGTCAATAAATTTAGTTGTCCTAAATATTGAACTAGAAACCTGTTCTGCTGGCTCTGCTGTAAGCTGCTGCTCCACAGCGGCACTCAGCACTCTCACTAAAACAGAAATAGATGGCAATAATCCAACCAAAGTCACTGCAGGAGGCACTGCAGGAGCTGGCACCCATCTGCTCCCAGAGCACGGCTCCTCTGCCAGCAGGCATCATGGTGGCCCCAGTGCCCTCCAGTCTTTTGAAGCACCTCCATTCCAGAGCATTTGAAAAACATAGAATAAACACTAATATATAAGCACTGTCAGCCACCTTCCTTCTACCTCAAGATCAGCCTGCATAGTATTGAAAATATTTTGAGGTAATTTCATCTTAACGTGCTTAATTAGCTCAGCCATTTTGATGCACTGGTTTCAGCACAATTAATTGCTCTCTATTATTCCAGTTATTCAGGATCATGATACAATTTTTGGAGATAAAAGGTTCTCAATCACAGTTTATTAGATAGACAAGTGAAATCAAAGAGAGCTGTCATCAGGAGGAATGAAGAACAAAGACTCCCTGTCTGGGAATGCAAATGAAGGGAGCCACATGTATGAAATACAGGCATCATCATATCAGATCATGAAATAGTCCCTCTCCACCTGCACGTGCTGCTTCTCCCACAGTGCTCAACCCACAGAGGCTGGAAGGAGGAAGACACTAGCGCAAGGGGAGTTTTCCTGCATTTGGCTCTTTCCTCTTTCACAGAATCATTAGGTTGGAAAAGACCCACAGGATCATCGAGTCCAACCATTCCTATCAATCACCAAACCATGCCCCTCAGCACCTCATCCACCTGTCTTTTAAACACCTCCAGGGATGGTGACTCAACCACCTCCCTAGGCAGCCTCTGCCAGTGCCCAATGACCCTTTCCATGAAAAATTTTTTTCTGATGTCAAGCCTGAACCTCCCCGGCAGAGCTTGAGGCCATTCCCTCTTGTCCTGTGAAATGATGCAAATATAGGCAAATTCACTGGTGTTAGGTAGGACCTTTTTAATCTTCACTCCTTTATAGAACTAGCTCTTAATCCTGGTGATATCTATGTGATATTCATAATGTACACACATCCTGGCAACAGCCAGTCTTTTGTGTGAGGTACCTACTGCTTCAGTTCTATTTGTGCTTGAAGTATCAGAGTAGGAACTTTCCGGTGGCAGTGCAGCAGCCCATGTCAATCTTCACTCACTATTTTGGAGAAAATGAACATAAGTATATTGTGAATTTCCAACAAAAGTCATGTTCAATGGTCCAGGTGAAAAGGCTACCACCACCGCTACCACACAGCAAGAGTTTCAGAAATGAGGCACAGCTAAACCATAGCAGCTCTGAGGTAGGAGATACCTCTCTCCAGAGCCAGCTGGGTGCTTGTGACCTTGTGTGAGTGCCTAAAAGTGTGATACCTATAGCCTCAAGGTTAAGCAAAAAGACACTCATCCCTAAAAGATCAGCAGAGTCTACATGATATCAAATCCCATGTGGGATGAAGGTGGGACTCAGGTTCCAAATCTTCTTTCTCCTAACATTTTGTAGGACTGGCTCTGTCTCTGGTTCCTAATTCTCTGCAAAGTACACCAGTGTCACAGCTAAAACTAAGAGAAATGAAAAATGTATGGTTTGCACTGCAAAAAATCTCCCAATTTCTAACCTTGCCTGCCTGCCTTCCAGATCAGCCGTTTACATGAGGATTTCCCCCTCCTCATTTATCCTTCTGTTGTCACCACTCATTTCAAGATAAACAAGAGCACAATCCTTATCTTCATTATTTTTCTAAACTCTGCCAACTACATGTCTCAGACTGTTACAGTGCTGTCATTTATGGTACTATTACTCTTCCCTTAAGCTTTTTTACAGCACTTGGCAGAAATCTTTGTAGTCATCTCTTTTAGAGTGAGCTCTTATAAAATTCTGGAGATCTCGGGGTTTTGCAAACACTATCTCAGTCAGAGGTTTGTTTTTTTTTTTTAAGAACTGATTCCCTTTAAAAATGTATTTACTGCCTAATTTAAAGCAGCTGTGAGCATACAGCAGTCTCTTCTTGCTGGAATAAAGGGTGTTGTATCATAGTGTCTTGTAATAATTGCTACTGTCTACATAGCTGGCATGAATTATAATTAGCTACATTTTATCAGTGTTAAGAAGATGAAATGTGGTGTTTGGGGATGAAAAAGTGCCAGAAAATTGAAAACCTCAAAGAATTCTTTGGCATCAACACCCTAATATTTAGAAAATTCTGGGTTTGCTAGTGATAGACATGGATGTGTTATCTTTACAGCTGGGTATTGAAACATGTTATGGAATTCAGCAGCAGTTTGAAAGCACCAGATTTTCATTGGAGTGAAAAAATCAGAAACTGTCTGTCACTTGCAAATCAGAATGGCAAGTTCAGAGAGAAATTGCTTTATTTCTCTCCTTATATATTGTCAGAAATTATTTACCTTACAAATGCTGCATCATTCAGATTCTCAGGAACACTTTTCCTCTTTTTGGACAATGGAATTTATTCATCTATTTACTTTTATTGAGGTCAAAGTAATGGCATTGGAATAACCAAGATCCAAAACAGTGAGAGGACAGATTATTGTCACTGTACCTGTGTGGAAGAAGAGGACAGACCTTATCTTCAAGGATCATTAGTGTCATTTATACAGGCTGGTTGTAGGGATGCTTGGAGGATGCTATGGAAAGATGATGACTGTGCCATTCTAGATAAAATGTTTCTGAGGAAGCTCTTTCCATGATGTTTTAGCATTAAATACGGTAAGAGAGATTAGAGCAGGTCCTTGCATGGCTGCTGAGCAGTCACTGCAGTTAGGAGCTGGAAACGTATAAGGACTTTCACTTAGATGATGCTCAAAATGTTATAAGACAAATGGAAAACAGATGCTAGTAAATCCATGATGGTTTTATGCATGTTTCAGTACTACAGTCTGTTCAGTCTGTGCTTGTGTCAAGACAGTTTACACTAAACTCCAAAACTCTGTATAGGCAACTTTTTACGTTTGGATAGATCTGCCTAGCCTTTAAGCAACCTGTATAAAATATTTCTCCTTTCTTTCCTTCCTTCTGTTGGTTAGAAATAGTCTTTATCTAAATGTTAAGTAATGTTATTGCTACTATTTGCAAACTAATACGCGTGCTATAATGCAAACAGCCTGTGGGACAATAACTGTGCTTTTGACTACATTTCAAAAGCTTCACAGTGATTGTTAAGTAGGCCGTTATGGACGTTCAAGTTCTTAAAATGTATTTATTTAAATTATGTATGTTAATGCACCTATCAACATTACAAATGTAGTTTGCTGCAAATCACTTATAATACATGAATGATAAGCCATAAATAATAACCATGGCTGTAAATTAAATTACTTGATTATGCTGCAAAGATGTACTGTAATTTGGAACAGAAAATTACTTTGAAGTTATTTCAGCAGCTGATAATGCTTTTAGAGTAGCAGAGCTTTATGAGCCATAGTCTTAAGTCAAACATCAAACTTTCTGACAGATTTTGCCCACTAACTTGGTTTGTATTGCTATGCCCTGAATGCAATGGATGTGACAGATCAACAAAATAATAAGTGACATTTGGTTAACACTTGTTAACCAAATACAGTGTGATAGCACTACTGTATATCCATAAAGAGACTCCTTATCAAACTTTCTTGGCTCTAAGGACTTCTAGATACTTGCTGGGGCACATAGATCCTTTAAGGAGTGTTACATGGTGTGATAGTGGGGTCTGTAATTTAAATAATAATAAAATTTTTTGTAGTAAAAAAGGGGCTTCTCTTTTAGAGTCATCATTAACAGACATCAGACATTAGGCAAGGGAAAAACAGCAGTGATTCATCTGGGCTGGATGAGCAATTAGATGTCTCATTACAAAGTGACAACAAAGGGACACTAACAAACAAAACATAAAACAAATCCTGTTTTAAGTCTAAGAACTGTGGGTGCTTCCAGTTGTTTGGTGCATTTACATTTTTTCTCTTCTAGTATCTCTAAATGCCCCAGCTATTATGATTGCAGTTTGGGGTCCACTTCTTCCTTCTGAATTCTGCCACTAGATCTCAACTTGTCCATTTGTTGCTCTGAAGCCAACTACCAGGCACTTTGGGTGTGAGTTGGGCTCCTCCCCCAGCCTTTACTCTTGTGAGTGCAAGTGCTGGAAGATGATGCAGTCATGCAACAGACTTAGAAACATTCAAGTGTTTCAAGTAAATGGGACTTGTTTGTTTGGTCTTTTAGCCTGATATTATAAGTAATTCAACAGCAAGATTTGGGGGTTTTAATCATACATTGCTTTCTCTTCTGCAGGATCTGGTTGGGCAACATTGGTTCTACAAAGGAACAAATTAAAAATTTGTGAAGTTTCATCACTTAACCATTTGTGCGTTTGGGGAGTTAAGAGCATATGGGCAAGATGCAGAATTGTCTGGTGTGAGAGGAGGGAATGTGCAGCATTAACATGTCCTCTTCATATAGCATTGGCTTGCCCTCCTGCTCCTTCCTCCTCATCAGTGTGTGGGTGAGCTCCCCAGATTCGTGCCTTTCTTCCTTCAGTGGCAGCGCCCCAGAGTTCTCATACCCCATAAGGAGAGTGGAACATCCTTATGACCCTGATTGCCTCTGCAGCAACACAGACACCTTTCCTCCTGCTACCTTCTGCCATGCCAGATGGAAGCTTTTGTCTTCACCATCACAAAAGAGACAAAAGAGATTGAAGAGGCAGAAGAGAAGCCTTAGGAGACAATCGGTATGTATATCCCTGTGATGCTGTTGGGATTTTCATCTGCTTTCTCAGCAGCGGTTGCAATCACATCACAGACACTGGTGGTCCTAGTAGCCAGTCTGGCATCTTGAGACTCCCTTCGAAAAAAAAGTAGTGGTATTTCACATAGCACTTTCAGAGGAGAGCTTGCCAGATCTCTGAATGGGGGTGCTCAGTCTCAACATTCCCAAAATGCAGTCCACAGGTCACTGGTCTAAAGTGTTTTCTGGTACAATTCTAATGCAAATGCCCAAAATTCGTGCTCATTTTTTATTTTGCTTCTGGGACACAGTAGCACGAGTTCCCTCCCTTGTCATGCTCTGCGAAATCCATGTTTTTTAATGCAGTCTGTCAGACTAGTGATGGAGGTGAGAAAAATAAGGGTTTGAAATCCACATTCACACAAAGGAGGACTTCTGTGAAATATATGCACCTACTAATTTCACCTCACTGTTTTTTTTGTTTTGAATCATGTCACTTTTCCTAGAAACTTTTCATGACTGTTCTTAGAGATCAGATATTGAGGACTCCTGGAAGAGCACATTCCAAGTATCTCTCAGCTGTTAAATGATGCAAGTTCTAGAAATACTGCAAATGACTCTAATATCAATAGCCAGAGCTGTGTAAGTCTGACATGGCAGATTTTCCTTATGTCAGCTATCAGCCTTTTAGACGCCCTACAGCCCATTTTCTATATATCTATAGTGCCTGCCCATGGGGGTGGAATCAGCTTCAGCACAAACTGGCTGAAAGGCAGAGCAGGGAATGGTCACATAGCCCTTTCTGAGGGAGCGCCAACTGCTCTACACTGCAATATTACATCTTTTATCTCTAAGAAACGTGTTGCAGAGAAACTGCTAAACCAATGTTTCAGAAACTTTGGTTTCAGCAGCTTTCCATGATGAAATTTTATTGTTGAATTGGTCTCTTACCTCTGTTGTTTGAGATCTGGGTGTAAATTATCTTGTTACAATGAAACCTCTAATCTGTCAGACAGATGATGGGTTGCGGAGAGTAGATTTTATATCCACATTGACATAGATGAAGACATTTATAAGAGTCACAGTGACTAATATTCCTTTGATGTCTCTTCATTTAATCAAATCATGTCAATCATACAATGCCACAAAAAGCTCCAAGATACACCATGGAGGAACATTCTTCTTTTTTTTAAATACCTCACACTATCTTGGGACATTCTAGGAACCTGAAAGAACACTGAATCCTACATCTGGCTTGGTTTACTGTTATGCAAAAGTGGCTCCTCTTGCCTGGCAGAGACACCAGTAGCCCCTGTCCCTGGCTCAGGACTGAGGTCCCCTGGGTAAGGGCAGCCTTGGCTGGGAGAAGAGGTAATGGCCACACAGCCAGTGCTGCCAATGTTTACAGAGCAGCTTTGTAACCTAAATTAGATCTCTAGATTACCGAAATCTAAGTATCAGTTATCTAAGTTTCAGATACAGAGAAATATGGCAGGGATGTTGAATTTAGGTGACCTTTAAGGTGCCTTCCAGCCTAAACCATTCTATGATTCTATGCCAAAATATGGATTTCTTATCTTAAAAAGTCATCACTTTAAGAGTAAGGATATGTTCTGTTACGGAACTTTACTGGAGTCAAACAGGCTACAACTACACTACGCAAGGGCTGAAGCTCCCAGGCTCTGCTTGAGGCTAATTTCAACACACATCTACTTCCCTTATCAAAACAAGTGCCCTTGAAGCAGGGTCTGATGCAATTTACTGGTATTCACAGGTTTGACTACTACTGAAACAACTTGTTGAAAGAATTTGGAAGTGAGACAATATTTGAGTCTAAATCATGCTTTAAATGCAACTCACCTCAACATAAAGATGAATGATGAAGTTTCTCTATGAGGAGTCATTAATAGAAACAGTATGGGAAGTTTCCCTATTTATTTCCCAGCTAAAGTTTACCTTTACAGGTAACACAAGTTCCAGGATGTCGTTAATGGACTGATCAGTCAATAGGCTTAAAACAGAAGTATTTATTTACACAGTGTAATTATTCAGTGGAATATATTGCCACAAAATTTTTGCAGGCCAAAATAAAAATAGCTTTTAAAAGCTACTGGAAGAATTAATGGGAAAAAATGCCTCTCTTTCTCTTAAACACTGTGATCCGCTACCATCTGAGTCAGAAAATTCCTGTGCCACAGATCCCCAGAAGCTTGGAAGACTTACCATACTTGGAAGAAAAGTATCATTGCGTGCTTCCCGTGCTGTTCTCTACTTCATTCTTCAGCATTTGCTGTTGGTCCATGTGGATGGAGTAAGATGGACTGATTGTTTGGATATGGCCGTTTTCATGTCTGGGTGGACTTTTTTGGTAAGGCCTTAAACCTCAGGGATCAGTAAAGACATTAAAGAAGTGAGTTGTTTTTTTTTTTTTTGAAGACAGGGATGCAGGGATATGAAATGTAGTATGTTGTGAAATCTTTATCTATGTAAAATATGAGAATTATGTAAATTGATGCTTAAACAAATGTAAACTACTCTATGTCTTTGAGAATTGTGGATAGGTAGTTTTCATAGAATCACAGAATCGCGAGGTTGGAAAAGACCTTTGAGATCATTAAGTCCAACCATAACTGTTCACTATTAAATCATGTTCCTAAGCACTTACCCTACCCGTATTTTAAACACTTCCAAGGATGGTGAATCAGCCACTTCCCTGGACAGCCTGTTGAAGTGCCAAATAACACCTTTGGATAACCTTTTCAGTGAAACTTTTCTGATAGTAGCCAAGATGCTATTGGCTTTCTTGGCCACTTGGGCAGACTCCTGGCTCATATTCAGACCAACACCTCCAGTTTCTTCTCTGCCAGGCAACTTTCCAGCCATTCTTCCCCAAGCCTGTAGCGCTGCACAGGGTTGCTTTGTCCCAAGTGCAGGACTCAGCACTTGGCCTTGTTAAACCTCATGCCATTGGTCTCAGCCCATCGATCCAGCCTGTCCAGATCCCTTTGCAGAGCCTCCCTACCCTCCAGCAGATCGACAGTTCTTCCCAGCTTAGTGTCATCTGCGAACTTACTAGAGGTGTACTCAATGCCTTCATCCGTGTCATTGATAAAGAATAGAACTGGACCCAGCACTGAGCCCTGGGGACACCACTTCTGACCGGCCTCCAACTGGATTTCACTCCATTTACCATCACTCTTCGGGTCCAGCCATTCAGCCATTTTTTTACCCAGCAGAGTGTGTGCCTGTCCAGGTCCGTGGCAGCCAGTTTCTCAAGCAGAATGCTGTGAGAAACCATGTCAAAGGCTTTAACATTTCAGTTGTATCTGTACAGCATGGACCCCATGCAGCCATGACACAATTAACAACATATTTGCTTAATGAGTTGACCTTGCTGAATGGCCAAAATTCTAAGTATTGAACAAGTTGAAGCCTACGGAAACTTGGGGAACTTACATTAATGTGGTGTCTTCCTGTAACCTGGGTCCTGTGTTCCAACCCAAACAAACCCAGTGAAGGAATCTCATTATACTCAATGTGGATTTAATAATTTTAGATTAATAATCTTTAAATTAGGCCCCTTGACACTGTCTTATAATATGAAAAATAGCTGGATATCTAAAGTAAGCTCAGTAATCATTAATGTTATAAATGAAGGTTAGAAGGCCAGTTTCAGATCCATTTTTTTCTTTATCCTACTTGTCTGGTATTTATCAGTTTGTCCTTTGGCTCAACTGCACAGGCATTAACAGCATCATGTTACTGTTGTAAATAAATGCAGCAATCAAAAAAAAATTGGTTCCACCCAGATCACATAAGCTCTCTGAGACAAAGACTGTTTTCTTGGTTACTTATTTCAAAAGCGCAATAGAATTTCACTCCCAACTGTTTGTCAAAGATTACTCCAGATGAGGAAAGTATTAAATTTTTCTCTTAATCCTCTGCCCTCAAGATATGCCATTTGAAATCTGCAGTACTAAGTGCAGTCACAGTAATTCAAATATTTATATGACTCATTGTAAGGGTTCACTGTTCGATATTTAAATATTTCATTATCGACTATTCATTCTCTAAGCCTCTGGAAGAGTTTTTCCATGTTTCTAAACAACAAAGGCAAGTTACCCAGTTCTCTGTTCTTGTCTCCAAGAAGAACGAGGTAGATTAAGAGTGTGGGTTTTAAAATATGTCTTACCAGCTGCTGTTATGTCCTTTTCTATAATAGATAGAAAAAACATTACAGTCTGAGCTAGGAGCAGGTTATGAAATCCCCGATGTAAAACAACTGGGATCTAGATGAGTGGAATCGTTTTGCCTGGTCACAAGACAGACAACATAAGAGGAATAGCAGTGAAATTATCAGCTGGTGAAGCAGCACTTTTGGCTAAGAAGAAAGGCCCCTTAAAGAACACTGTAGCCACCTCAAGGCTTGACTAGAAAAAACTAGTAATATATTCTAGCTGCTTTATATTTATTGTATTAAACCTATTCAGCAGCAACAGGTTGGCTGACCAGTACACGGGATTAGTTTCTAATGAAGCTGTTATATTTCAGACTCCTGAAACCAAAAACCACTTGACATCTGTGAGAAAAGGGCAACAAATATATTACAAAATTTAATGAATTCAATATAAGTAAGGGTTCAACTAAAGGTGAAAAATAATCATGCTATAAATGTCAATGGGTAAAACAGGCTCTTACAATACTTCTTTACTCCTGCTTTTACTAGGGTATCATTACTGTTTTCAATTGGGTTGCACCTGTGTAGAACTGGAAAATAAAGAGTGCTTAGATTGCTTTAATTTATAACAGGATATAAACTATTTGGGGTTGAAATTCCATCAGTTTAATGGCTTAGAAAAGAGCTTTCTGGCTACGTAGAAGTGTTAGTGCTCCTAACTCCTCCTGCAGTGTCTCAAGCAACATCGTCACAGAGGACAAGACGGCACAATCTGTATTTCAGGTGTTGCCTTCTTGTCCCAAAAGCAGATTTGATGGAAAAAGGGACCATCTGAGCTGGCCCTGTCTTGCAGCAAATGCTCAGGTAGTCAGACTAGCTGGCAGCCAGGCAACAGGAGCAGTGGGCAACCCCTTCTCTGCCTGGTCAGGAAGAATCAGTACTCCCCATAATGTGGGAAATTTTGAGAGGGATGGAAACTGAATCCAGATCTTGTAGGCCACCAGACTTCCTCATGCCTCATACTCATATAAGTCCTAACAGTACATGTATGTAATAGCTTTCAAAATTTAGCATAAACCATTGTTACATCCAGAAGAGAGAAGGAGCTCCGGAGCGTGGAGCTGGCACCTCGGTAAGGAGGCAGGGGGGCCAGGTCTGTAACTGTTAGCAGCTGGAAATCAATCACACATATATATGGATACTCCTAATTTGTGCCATTCAATTAATTCTGAGCATTTGACTGGATTTACAAATTACTTACTTCAATACTAATTCAGAGATTTTTTCCATCTAAAACACTTTACACTATTCAAAATAGGTTTAGTGCTTTTACCGCTCTCAAGCGGCAGTTGTTTGCATCAAACCAATATTAAACTTGACTATCCAAGAGAAAACAATCTAGTTTCTGAAAGTAAACTGAGAGAAAAGAACGTGTGTTGGAGGGGGTGGCAGCAGGGGGATGATCAATGCCTATAAATACCTGTATACAAGTACAGCAAAAATAAAGACTTGCAGCTAGAAATTTACTTTCTGTTACTTTTTACAGCCTGTATATGAGAAATCCAAGATATGCATGAAAACATTTCTGTTGATTTTGCTTGTCTCCAATTCGGTCCATGAGGTATAAAGAAATTATTTCATTATGGACAGGTTCACTAGTGCACATTGTCAAAACAGAGAAACTGCTTTGCTACTGCCAGTGCAGCAAATATTGTGAACTACACTGCAATTGCTGAAGCACCAGACACTGACAATACATTTCTTTCCCTTTGTAAAGAGGACAGGGCTGGTAACTGGAAGGTTTGGGTGAGGATATCTACAGTATCTCCTCACAGCAGCAAACAGTTACTCCAATTATTTAATTTCAGAACAGACTGAATAATGTCCAGATTCCAGGACTGCGCAGCCCACATCTCTTCTCCACCTTCCATGCCAATGACCTACATGTGAAAGGTGAACAGGAAAACTCTGTAGTGATGCTAAGAGACTCTGAGTAAAACACCAGTCTAAAATAAAATCCATATTTAAAAGGCTCCAGTGGGATATTTCATGTAGCATTCAAAAAAAAAAGGCGGGGGGGGGATAAATAATTAGACTTGCTACTCAGTTTTTATGGAACGGCACCCTAAATCATCACTTCCTATGTTGTAACATCCAGATGTAGGCAAAGGACAAGTTAGCTGATTTTTTTTAAGAGACGTTGTTAACGGAAACGTGGTCCTTCTCGCAGCTGAGAAGGCTCATAAACACAGGAGCATTTGTCTATAAATAGAATCCTGATTAGCCTGAGTGGAAACAAAGCTAGCGAGGAAGATACAGCTCACTAGCCATTTTCGTGTCCCAGTATCTTCAGAACTTTCCCTGGCCTGCATGCCACTGACGGCCAAATGCTGGTTAATTCCTAAGTGAATTTTACAGACAGGACTATTCCAACAGTCTTTGCAGTCCCGTGACACTTAGCATTCACTTTGCTGTATCCTTCAACATGTCTTAACTAAGTGATAGCTATGATTAATGAAGGCAAAATTGCATTGGGTAGGATGGTCACCTTCAGTACAACTGAAAAAGAAATGTTTTGGTACGAAAGAAGGATCATGCTAATCCTGTTCTCCCAAGCTCTGCAACAAATATAGGCTGACAGGTTAATAAAAGCACTTCTAAACAGTTGTAAGGAATCAGCCATCTGATTCAAAAACTCTGTTCCTCAGATAACTTATTATTCAGCTACTGAAAACTTCATTTCCCCATCTGTGAGATGACAAAATCCAATGAAAATAGTAGTAATATTTATGTTCTAAATAGAAAAAGCTTTCAAAGCACGTTCATAAAGCAAAAAAAAAAAAGCCAAAGTTTATCCAAAACTTTCTGGCATTTTGTGTATTTAAAAATTTTCAGCATCGCTGCCAGGATTTGCTGGCTTAAGAGCAAGAGGTTATATTTTATAAAGGTTATAAATGTGGGTGAAGAGTGATTCAACTTCCATGTCATTTGAATGGCTAAATTCCTATCACATAGGTCAGCTAATTCTTATGTTACCAATACAAACTTGACAATCATTAGAAGTAGCTACGAGAAAATGAAGCATTTTTTGTTTGAAACTATTTTGTAAATCTTTATGTATGGAATACTTATCTCGTATTGCAGCCTATCAATACTTAGATAGGCTTTTCTAACTTTACTAACTAAATATACGCTCAAAAATGGTTACATCAATATGTCCAGCTGCTAAGACTACATGAAGCGTCACTCTAACAGTCTGGATTTGGCCAGGCAGAAGAGCAGCAACTTCTACATATATTTTCTTCACATTCTCGTAACAGCAACTGTCAGCACAGAAGACATTTATACTATTACATTAGTTTGCTGTTCAACAGAGAAAAATCATCTTTTAGGGAAGAAACACGGGCCCAATGTGGGAACCGATTTTCACTCAGCTCTCCAGGCCGTACAAGCGTTGCTGGCCCAAAATATTTGCGTCTTTCAATTCAAGCTTTCCTATCAACAGCAGCTCAAAAACAGCAACAGGTTTCTGTGTGAAGGTTAACATAATTTTTTTCTTTATGCATATTGGGAAAAAGCCACTACCACTGCACAAAGCCCAAGGCAGGAAAAAAGCCTAAAACTAAACCCTTTGTTTAGTTTACATGTGCAGAAGTGACTGCAGTTAAGAAAATTGAGGGTTGTTATGTTCTGAAAGTGATGAAATGATAACAAGGAAGAAGTTTTTTTCAGAAGACTAGTATAATTTCAAAGTTTAATTTTGATATTAAATTGGGGAGAGACAGTATAGTGGGGTGGGTGCATGTCTGAGAGAGAAAGAGAGTTGGGTCCATTTTTCACTACAGCTCTCAGTAGTGATGCTCTGCTACTTTATTGTAAAAAAAAAAGTACCTGCCATTGTTCTTTATCTGAATTATGAAAGCTATTCTAGTTTAACTTATATTATCACCATATAAGCCTAACAATGAAGATGAGGAGACCCTTTTGCATTTATGCCCCTAAAAAACCCCTGTGGCTGACCAGGGAGTTTGTCTCTGAAATATACACCCCTCTGATATTCATCAGCCTCTCTGGATTGCAGCCACAACTTTTGAGAAAGGGAACCGTGCAATGGACTACAACAAATTTATTGCTGAAATGGTGTATGTTGTTTACATAAGGCACTCATTTTCTGCTACTGTGACTTGGCACCATCATGTGGCCAATTTGAGTTTGCTCAGTTTAAGTAACGATTTACATAGAAGAATGTTTGCGACAAATTAATTAGAATTGTTTCAGTCTACTTTAGAAGGTGCATATCTTCAACATATGTTCACTAAATTCTGAACACATTGGCCTTTTTCTCCCTGCATCTGTGCTCATTTAATAAGTTTTCCTCATGATCTTTAAATCAGAAGTTGTTAGGCTACAAAAGTTAAAGATATTTTCTGTGGCTGGTCTTGGTTCAAACTTTACCAACAGCATACAAAAATTAGAATAATTATATAGATCAGCTTCCTCACTACAAGAGCCCTGAGAATGATCTGCAGGATTAAATGATCCATATTTTCTGTTTTACATCAGAAATCCAAGAGAATTCTAATAAATCTCACAAGCATACCGTTAGAACACAAGCGTATTGTTTAATACTGTTGATCCAAACGGGCAGTGTACCTATCGGGACAAATCGTGTTAGTCACATATTCCTTTTGTGAAGTTTTGGGGTCACAATGAGAAAGGAGATATCGTGCAAATAAAATTTTTATCCCATTTAGAAGTCTCCATACATTCAAATCACTTATACAGAGGCATAGCTTTATGCTCACCAGAGAAGGACTACTATCATTTACTCTAGAGCAGAATAATGAGAAACACCGATGTAATTTATAGGAATATATTTTCAGTATTTCTTTGAAAATATATACATCCAGAGTACTTTCAATAACAAAATACAGTTCATCTTTGAGAACAACAATGCTAAATTTGGTTCTGCCATTTTTGTGTTAAAATATATTATTTCAGCTAAAATACTGTACTGATATTCTTTAAAATATATACAATTTATATACAAATAAAAAATTGCATTACAAATCTTTTAATTGCAGTCAAAACCATCCTAAATATTTTGCAGTACTGTGTGCATCCAGACGAGTGCACTGTTTCTAAAAAGACTGCAATAAAAGCAAATGCAGTTTTTCAGATTCCTCAGGCTGAGGTACTGCCCACTTCTTCTTTACGTACTGGATGTCTATCTGTCCAGATTCTTTGGCAAGTGCAATGCCTAACAATCCACTTGATTTTTCTGTTTCTCCCAACAGAGCCATAGTTACAACACTGAAATCAAAAGAATGAGAGAGTGTTTTTCAATTGAGGCAAAATTCATAGAAGTTGATGTTTTTATATATGTTTTTGGCAGGTTATAGTTAAGTAAATGATTCCTTTTTCCTGCTAGTCACAGTGCAATATTCCTTACTATTTCAAATCCCGGCACGTTCTGTAGCTTTTCACCAGTTAGAAGCACCTAATGGAAATGTAACAGCTAATTCTTCCCCTGTTGACAGATTCCATCAGCAATTTCCAATCATGTTTTAAAAGTTATTTCAAGCTTGTAAAAATGAACTATGTTTTATGGTATTTTCCAGTACAGCATTAACAACTTTAAAAATTATATTATTTTCTCCCCAAAACAGAAACACTTTCTTACAGTTTACGAGGCTACAAGGCAAACTTTTAGTTAGAGAGATATTCACCAAGACTAAAGCCTAGAGGAGACAGAGCCTCCCAGCAGGGCTCACACCAGGAAGGAAGGAAAGAGAATCCTCAAGACTATAGTTCAGAAAGGTTAAATTAAACTCCTTTTCTGCATCAGTCTACGGGATACCCTGATCTCCAGACTGACTACAGGAACAGTATTGTGAGTCTTGGTGAACAAAATACTGTAGTCAATACTACAGTCAATGCTGTAGTATTAGGTAGTAAAAAATATTCTTGTTTTCTTTCTGACAATGAACACAGTATAATTCTTTATATTGGTAACCATACTATATATAGGCATTTTAAAATGTTGTCTAGTGCATCTTGAATATTTTAGGAGTTGATCCTGATCCAGTAATGCTATCTTTGAACACAAGCGGTCCAGTGATTTTAGTGGGAACAAAATGCTTCTCTTCATATAAACAGCAACTCTCCATGTACAGACATCTGTCCCTAGTGACAACACTGTAGCTAATTTTGATTAATACTAACATTATCTCTCCTTTATCAGACTGTATAAAATAATAAGTAAATAAAGACAAAATTTAGCCTGTTATAGTCTCTTTCCACACCTACAACAGTTTAAAAAATAGAGCTAGAAAAGCAAATCCTCATGAAGACTTAATGTCAAGCAAAAAAAATCCATCCAAACTTTAATGAAAATGTAGGTGACAATAATACCAATATTTGTTAAAAATAGATTGACATAATGTACTTACTTCTCTGATGGAATAGCCTGCTTTGCCACAGGCAACAAATCATTTTCCAGAAGATCCCAAATGTAAATATTAGATGACGCATCCAGGACAAAGAAGACTGCGGGTCTTGTTAAAGCCCACTGCAGGGCAATAATTGGCTGGCCATTTGTGCTGTCATTCCACTGCATGAGGGGATACTCCGATGTCATTTGGTGCAATCTAATACTTCCATCTGAACAACCAACCTAAAGCACAGTGAAGTAGAAAATACTTTCTGGGAACAAAACAAACTAAGCAGGATAAAAATTGCAAGTCAATTCTTCAGAATATCAGTCATATCAAAAAAACAAGTTAGCAGACTCAAGTGGTACAGATCTCTTATATCTCACTCTATGAACTATCCAGGTTTTAACTCTGAATGGAAATTTTAGTTCAGCAGCAGTAACTCTTTACTGAGCATACAAGAGTAATCTAATCCACTAATCCTGTGAAAAAATCCCAATTTCCTATTTTACAAAAATTCTTAAACTATCAACTTCGCTAATACCATGACCCTCCACAACCTGACAGTAGTCTGAACTGGGGTGAGGTCAGAGCCTGGAGACCAAGTCTAACAGCAACTTACTGACAAATATAATCTGTAAAACCAAGAATAGCCTTTAGCAGGACAGGCTGTGCTTAACAGTATAATGATATTAAACTGATCCATAATGAACAGCTAAATCTAAAGACAGGCAGATGTCACTACTTCCAGGCATTTTGTTATAACCTCTGTCTCGCCTAATATAACATTTATAAATTTGGTCTGATCCAGGTACAAAAGAAACTTATCTATGAAAACAGACAAGAACTTATTCTTACAACCCCAGGCCGTCTCTGTATCAGGAAGTCTCCCCAGAATTTTCCAAGTATGCTGACTTTTTACAGTGACTCTGCAAATTGTGCCTACATTCAAAAGGACTCTGCACATACACACTTCAGAAATCGGTATCACTCAAAATAAAGGGATTTGGAAAAAACATAAGAACATCCACACTAGTAAAAGAAAGTTCTGACTGCCCAATGGTGACACAAAATATATACATCATAGCCAAATGCACCGGTTGTTTATCTCAGGCGATCTCAATGAGATCATGTAAATCACAGCACATTTAGCATTTGATTAGCATATGATAAGAGTAAGAAACAGCCGAGGCTTCACTCACAGCAGAAGAACCACTAGCAATGTTGAATTTCAGTAAAACCAAAGAGTAACTTATAAAGGGAACGGCTGAAATGTGACCACCATTGTTTCTGTGAGCCAGAGGCTCCACCTTTCTCATACACAAAGTTCTAGCAATCCGGACACAGGATTTGTTGTCACCCTTCACAGCATATAAGAATTAGTGAGGTAAACCAAAGTTAAATACATCAAATTGTAAGTATTCCCTTAGAAAGAAACTAAAAAATGAAACTTGTATTGTATTAAAATGTCATCATACCAAAAACAGCGGCTTTCCAAAAGGGAAGAGATCAATTGCATTGATGCTTATTGATCTTAGACCACTCTCTTGGGGTCTGAATAGCTTTGGAAAAACTTTTATATCATGTCTTGTACCATGGCCTACAAGCCCCTACGAAAAATATAAAGAAAATTAATTAAACAAAAGAAAACAAAGTTTGCGTTATCATTATTATAAGAAAAAGTTAAATAATTCACAGAGCTGTTACCTTAAAAGATTTTTATAGCTAACAGATTTTAATAATAGTCTCCGGTCATAAATTTTAGATATAGTCTACTGGTAAAACTCCAAGTAAATGGGGCAGCTTCCAAAATTTTAAAAAAAAAAAAAATTTAATTATTATGTAATTATTAATTATTAGTTTATTTAGTTAATAATTTATAATTATAATAATAAAATTAATTTTACCATATTACTTACAATGTTTGTTCCAACAATGAAACAATTAGGATTAGAAGACAGAAATTTAATAGTCAGCATTTGGGGCATTCTCTGTCGTACATCCTTTGGGAGAAGGCTAGGAAAAACATACAGTTAACGATGACATAAATACAGGAAGTTGTCTCCTACGGCTATCCCAGTACATACAGAAAGCCTTGATCTAAAACATCCATGAAGAGCTCTAGGAAAAGCGTACTTAAAAAATTTCCCAAGCAACTAATGAAAATGTTGTTAAACATGTAATAGCAATAATAAATTATAGAAAAATTAGCTTTGTGAAATACATGTGTAAAACCTAAACATCTCTGTTTTCTTACCTGTTATTCAATTCCATAGTAGAACTATGCACTAACTTCACTTTCCCTCCAGGAATTAAACCTAAAATTATATAAAATAATTGTTTAAACTGCTTTAACCACCTTGCATTAAGAAAGCACTACCATAAAATTAAAACCTAAGCTAATAAATAAAAGCATACTTCATAATTAAATAGTTTATTAAAGATGCAGCTTTTAATGAGCAAGAATCTTACACCATTTAGAACATTTAGAACATTTAGAACTATTTATTTCAGAGTTCATATCTGATGGGTTGTAATCTCTGGCAGAAATCAAAGAAAGAGGACAGAGAGATGGAAACATGACTATATGTTTATGTTAGTTTTGCAGCATGCATATAACCCACGTAATACCACTCTACAAACCCCAACTCTGTCAATGGTGAAAATGTACATTTATCTTACTTGGACCTCTGACAATGAATTATAGTGCTGAGAAGCTGTAAAATGCTTCCATACAGTTGGTCTATGTCACTTGTCAGCAGAGAACTGCATAAATAATTTTTTTTGAAAATGAAACAACTGAATGCTGGCAACAGTAAAACTATGTTAGCACACATAGCTTTAAAATTTATATCTCCATAGACATAATATCCAGCTTTAGTAGCTTAATATAGCCAGACATTGCACATGAGCTTATAAATCATAGAACTGATCAAAAATTCTAGTTTGTTAACATTACTTCATTTTTTATAGATGTATTTTAAAACGTATCAGGATTTTAATCACAGCCTCTTCCAGTCAGATAAGTATGTAAGCCTACATTTGTTCAAAGAACAAAAAAATGTAATTTTTTTCATTCAGATAACTCATAAATGGCTGAATTGACTTTGTTCTTTACTTTTTTCATTGAAGTTTTTTTCTTACCCTAAAGTAAGTACCTTACACAAAAGATAACTCTCAGGACAACTATCAAAATGGAGATAGAGGCACCAATGAAAGCATTATAACAGTTTTGGTTAAAACTAAAGAAACAACAGGGCCACTGGGAAGGACATAAAATTGCATACTTTTTGAAAAAAAGCTGTTTAGGACACAGAGATCTGCTTTGACATTCTAGAAATGGGGTTGTCTGTGGCAGCAATTACCTATACAGAATTAGCAGAGGCGATTCAGGTAGCAGTGAAAAATAACTCTCGTGACACCTTATCAATAACCCCAAATATTAATACATGTCTTATTCAGAATGAATCTCTTCTTTGATAAGTTTGCCTTCTTCTAAACTATTTTTGTCATCACGGACTCATCCTCTTTCCTCCAACTTAATAATCTCAAAACTCAAGCACTTTACCTGCAATGTACAGTACTCACCTAAATCAGTTTGTGAACCCGCTAAGTCCACTTTTTGTAATTCAACAACTACCTGAAAAGTCAATATTTAAAATTAATAACCACTTTTTTTCACTAGTTGTAATAACGTATGACATAACTCTGAAGAGTATTTAGATAGGTAGGTCTAAAATTACAAACGGAGCGTGCCCCTATATTCTTCCCAGGATATCAGTCCTTGCTTCCCCTACCTGTGCATTTCCTTCTCGCCCTTTAGTTAGACCACCAGGTCTTGGTTCAGCCATGCTGGTCTCACCTCCCTTTCCTGATTTCTTATTCCTGGGGATTGAGAGCTACAGACCCAATACTTACTTGCCTGTCATATTTTAAGCAGGGTAATCTTATCCACAGCTTTTCACATTTTGTCTCTTGTACATTTATTTTATATAAATTATGAACACCATTTCTCACATATGTTTCATACAGCCTCTGAGAACAGTGGGACACAAATAAAACAAAACAGGTGGGTTAAAGAGGACCAAGGCCTATTATTCAATAAATAGAACTATGTGCACTTAATTCGTATGAAACAGAGCTACTGATTGCCTGTTTTCATGAATTCATGTACCTGTTAATAGTTTTGCCTAAGGATAACATCATGGCATTAGGGAGTCAGGTCAAACATTCTCAGGAGAATTCCAACAGAATGGCTAGTGTTGCTGTACTTTTCAGAGAGGAAATTCTCACCAGAAATCCTGGATTTGGGGTGCTATATTTGAAGAAGTGTTTTATTATTCCAACACGTGATGTTTTTTCTTTTCATAAAATTAATACTCACCCACATATTGAGGATTCCATTTTCATCCATTGAGGCTATCTGAAACGGAAGGCTTGACATTTCTAAAGGAGGAATAGTAACAGTTTATTTCATACACTGACTTTCATCCTGAACAATATCAAAGGATTCCTAGGTTAATACATTCTCTCAAACTTCTATGATCCTCTCAGCTGCATTAAAAAGGAAAATGCCCTAATTCTACCAAAAAAGAAGGCGGCGTGAAACTAATATGTGCAGTTTGTCCTCCTAGAAAAGCAAATGATCTCTGTCTGCATCTTTTAAAATGTCTGGATTCTGCACAGACTTTGGATCAGAACATGAAGTGCAATAGATGAACTCTTCTAAAACCTGCATTATGCAACACTTTTCATTGAACTACTATGGATTTCAAAGTGAAAATCTGCACTGGAAGTAATGATGTCTCCTCTAGTGCACTGCCTGAGAATCTGAAGGCACGAGGATTCAAGTTTCTTTGCAAAGTTTGGTCATTAAAAAAATAAGGCAAAAGGCACAGGAAGAACCAAGTCAAGTCACACAGTTCCAAGTGATTTCAGATACAAGCAAGCTGCTACAATAATTTCTATAGGGCTTTTCTGGACTTTCTTTTTTTAGACTTCTCTAAAGTCAGGCTTTGAGTGATAACTTGTTTTTTGGAAGAACAAAATATTGTTTTGAAAGCAGTCATCATAACAAACGTGCCCACATCTAATGTGAAACGACACTGAATGAACATTACATAAAAATGAGAACATAAAATAAACATGAACGTTGAATGCAATTGATACTACAAAAAACTTCTGAGCCAAAATGGATTTTGGCCATGATATATTTTTTTACTAGGTATGGAAAGAAAAACTCAAATGGGATGATGCTTCAAGAGCAGCTTACATACCTTCCTGATAAGAGAGGCCTGAGAGCCCATAATTCTGATCAGCGTAGAGAGATGTTGAGACAGGTTCCACTGCTAGTATAGGACAGGTGTGGTTTACTGAGTTTAAAATGCCATCTGTAATTAAAGATAATGAAAGGTGAACACTATATTGTTTTCACTGAAAACAACAAAATCTTAATCACTTTTCAGCTTATGGAAGAATGACAATTACAAACAAAACAGAATAATGAAATTCATAAGAAAGTACTTTGTAAAGTCTCAAATATAATACTGCAAACCATTGCCTAAATTAAAAAGTATTACTAGATGAATCAATGTTTCATTATTTGTATTTACTTCTCATTCTCCACAAGACTGCTCCACTATTTATGCCACTGTACTAGACATTTCATTACTATTTGCCATTTCAGGGTTACAATGAAGAGAGTTGTTAATTTCAAGCTTCATAAACAACAGAGGTAGAAATAAATTGCTGCTTACTATAGAAATGACAAAATTGAAAAAAATTACACTTACAAAGTATTATTTAATAGAAAGTAATTACCTTGAAACAAACAATTCACCACAAGAAAATATGTATTTACCCTTCAATAACATTTTGAAGTAAATTTATATTTAGAGCAATTTCAAAACGCACCCTTTGTCAGATACTCTCGATTCCTGTACTCGCAATGTGCACTGAACTTAATCTCACTTAAGACTAACAGCGTAAATCTTCCTAAATACACAGCATTAAAACCTGCTTGCTTACATAAGCAACCATATGAAACTGCATACATACATTTGACTACTGACCCACTGCACTATACAAGACCAAGCACCTTTGATCTACTAAAGAAATCAAAAATCTACCAACAACCAACTGATGTTTACTTTAATATGGCTACTGCAATTAGATACACTGGTGAACAAAAGAGGATTTTGTGCATGTGTGTGGTATTATTATTTTTCTAAACAGCCCCTCACTAGTTTAAGTTAAATGGTAGCACCTACCCACACAAAAAAAGGAAAAATGTATAGAGGACTTATTTCACCATAATAAAATAGTTTTTTAAAATATTACCATGTGTTATTTTTCTCTCTAGGGCTGAATAAAGTGCCAAGAAAAATGGCACCCATTTATAATTATGATTGAGACAAATCAAGGGTCATCAGAATGAGAAGAATAGTTCTCCAGATCCCACAGAGTAGCACTGCACTGATTCTAACAGGTTATGTATTTATACACTTGGATACATACATGCAACCTCACAGACACATCAAGCCCTATGTGACAGTTTGTACAGACTGCAACCTTTAAATGACACTTGAAAAACTCTGTTTTACAGTCTTAAATTACTGTTTTTTTTAAAAATATATCTTAATATGTGTGTTTAGATGTAGATAAAAAAAAATGTACATTATACTGAGGGAGATAAAATGATGTAAATGGATTTAATTATTTCAGATGAGATACTAGCCAAGTAGTCCATTTTAACATTAAAATGCTCCTTAAGTTCTAGATCCATTCCTATTCTCACTGCTTGATGCATATTCAGCTGGCTTACGTTTCTTTACAGCTATTACAGACTGTCAGTTTTTACTAGATTCAATATAACACCTGAACTGGCTAAACTAGGCTACTCAGAGTGTTCTTAGCACAATTAGTAGTGGAATTGTTTCACCATGTACAAAATGACTAATCAGAATGCATAGGTACTAACCAGTGGAAAAAGTTGGAACTCTAAATGTCCAGTCAGTTTCACCGATTGTCATATGAGGGTGCATCCTTGACTCTTCTTGAAGATCCCACACCAACAATGAACCATCTATTGTTCCAGCAAAAACTAATGTTGTTTTATTGGGACTAAAGCAGCAACATGTTATCTGTTAGGTAGAAAAAATATGCAGGTTGATATTATGAAAAAGACCAATGATGTCATAAGCCTGAAATACATCTGTTCTTCCTAGGTATGCAAATCCAGAAAAGACAGCTTATAGGTCTTTTCTTAAAAGGAAAGTAGGATACAAGAATTTCAGCAGGCCTTCCCTTTTTAAGACAATCGTTGTGTCATCTGCACCTACTACCACAAAGCTGAAGAGGGTGATTCAATTGTATGACACCAATAGTAGAGTCCTGACAACATATGAACCAGCTGTTTTACTTCCGTCCACTATTCAACCATTAAGCAGAGTAAAAATTAAAAAAAACCAAACCAAACCATCACCACTACATTCTAGTACTGGAGAACAAAATGGAATGAGGATAGTGTTTAACTACTAGGCTCAAATGCGTTTAACAATAGATGACATATAGTGCAGCAAGATAAGGAAACAAAATACACATAATGAAACCATTTACTAAATGGGCAACTACACAATGCTATTAACGCATACCTCTGAGTCACATATTAAAACCTTCTGAGGACTGGAGGGCTGCCAGATGTTCCAAACACATATGATGCTTTTTCTGTTCAGTATAACAACACCTGCCTTTTCAGGTAAACCATGAACAGAGAGTAGTGTCTGCCTCTGAACTTGAGAGACATATAGGCAGGATATTTTTCGGTCTAAACCATTAAAAATAAATTAAGAAAGAAAAGAAAGAAAGAAAAAAAGTAGTCACTGCAGATGAAAAAGCATATTTAGCTGCTATAACAATAACCAAAGAAGCTAAAGCGTAATTACAGAGAATATTTCTATTAACAGTGGGTTGCTTTTGATGCTACATAAGAAAAAAAGGAGGAACTAGAGAAGGAATAAAAAAAATTAGAAGTAGAAAGCGAAAAAGAAGAGAGCCAGGAAGTCGACAGAATAACTATTCTGGGCATAAGCAAGCCAATCTCATCAGACTTTCAGTATACACACTGAAAAAAAAACTATATCTCAAACAAGAAACAGCACAGGCCAGGTTTTTTCTCCTTCATCTCATGTGTTAATGCTAGGACATGTATGGGTTTGCGTTACAATAGGTATTCCTAACATGATTACAAACGTTTAATTTTTCATATTTCTTTTTATCTGAACTTTTACTGTTTGTATAGGGAAGATACAGCTGCAGTTCAAAAATATCAGGCCACATTGCCACTGTTCAATAACTTTGCTTTATATGCAATTCTGGCCCAACTCTCAGCATAAAGAGCCTAAACAAACTGACACCCCTTGGGATGGCTCTTCAGCAACAGTGGCGAGAACCTACATACAGGGCACCACTATATCATGCTAATCAGTGGCTGAATTTCTGGTTTCACAGCAGCTAAAGTGCTCTGATGTTCCATATGTGAAACATATCTGCAAAGTTACAGCAAAATAAGCACAATTAACAGTAAATTATCTTTATACCACCTCTATATCCTGATATGTGCTGTTTGCATTTCAGTCATGACAAAGGGCATGATATTTTGCTTAAGGAGTAAGAGCCCACACTGTATACTAAAAGGTGTAGAATAAAGTTCCCTTACCATGGAGGAATGGCTGGTTAGTATTTAACTGGAAACAGCTGTCACTAATAGACAGACTGGTTTGTCGAGATCTTAGATTCCAAGTGGGTTGTGTTGCAACTTGATCTTCCTCTAGCAAAACAGCAATCACCTTTCAAACATAATTACATTTATAGAAGTAAAAGGGTTCTCTTATCTTTCAGCTCTGCTACTTGTAGCTTTCTAAAGTATGTTGATTAATTTAATAAACTTTTATCAACTCTCTTGTTAATGTTGTATCTTTGCAAACACGTCTTTAGAGACATAAAAGTTGCACAGCTCTGGTTCCGTTCCTTTGCAGAGAGGTGAATCTCACTGAGTATAATTTAAGCAATTTATTTAAATTAGTCAGGACAAGTATTGTAATTGATCTACCACACTGTATACTCATGCACACAACTCATGAGGGATATTAAGTACATAAGTGTACCTGGCAAGCGGAGCGGAGAAAATTCGCTAATCTTTGTGAATCAATTTTAGGTGTTAGAGCTCCATTCACTGATGCATCCTGGCTATTTATAGGACCTAGGAAAAAACCAAAACCAAACTTGAAGCTCCAAAAGAGAAACAATTAAGAAAATATAAGAACAATGTAATTTTTAAGCAAGAGGAGAGTGGCAGGAATGAACTTCTCTTTGGGAGCAATAACAGTACTAAAGAATCATATTTGCTGTCAACAGAAACAGCAATCCAGGAGGAAGAAACTATTTCTGCTACTTGCTTTCTACCCCCACCACAAGTGGATTCAGAGTGCCTATAGCTGTTTGCTATCAATGCAGCCTGCCATGCTGAGAATTCCTACAATAGGTGGGTTCAAAACAGAAAGTTTACATGCTTATATAAATAAATGAGTTAGATTAAATGTTCTTCACCTCCAGATACAAGGGCACTTTCTCCTGGATGCTGTGTCCATTTCTCCAAAGTCTCAATTTCCTCAGTCTGAATTTCTCTCTCAAGATTGTCCTCGTTACACTGAACGTATGCCTAAAGCAGATAAAGTGATTGATATATGGATGACACAGCTAACAACAGCACGTAACTGAACTTCAAACTGTCACACGTGGCCAATCTCTTCTGTTTGTAAATTCAGATCTAAGCATACTGAGGCAGACAGTGTCACCTTTTTGTGCATGCACATTTCACCACATTTTGCACAGGAGAGCTACAGCTACTGCAAAAATGCAGAGTGTCTTACATTATGCACAAACACTAAACCCAGCATACCTGGGACAGCGAGCCACATTTACAAAGTCCTTTAGCAAATGGCGAAGGAACATGAGAGAGACCTCTTCCAACACAGAAAGGAAAGGCCTGTTTGGCCAAAAGGTTTTCATATAATTGCTTTATGGTAATTAAGGCTTAAAGGTGAAAAATATTATTACTTTAATGTCCTACTAGCTTTAGTAACTTCCTTTTGTAAGGAAAATTACTTTCCAGAACAAGAATCGGCACTTTCAGGATTTAAATACTATTACACATTTCTTACCCACCTGCTTAGTGTTCATTTTACCAAAATTCCTGATGTACATGTCATACTCATTTACAGGAGGCAAATCCAGTAAAGAAAAACTAACTGAGAAGTCCAGATCAATTAGTGGGAGGAGTTCTGAAAAACGTTTTCTTTAGAATGAATCACAAAAGAGGGAAAAAAAAAAAAAAAAAAGGTAAGATCAAGTATTTTGTATTCCAAAAGAAAATAAACCCGATTTTGCACAGTACCACTGACCTATACAAACTGAAACTGTACCAAAATTAACTGATAAAGATATATAAATAGCAGCACATATAATACTGTTATGAGTTCTCACTTAATATTACACTGAGATAATTACCATATTTGAAAATGCAATACTGATTGCAAGTGGCAAATATATGTAGTTAATTATAAAACAAACCCAAACTTTCAAAACCTAGCACCACCATCTTGCCTAAGTATTCAAAAGCTGTTCTGTGAGGCAACAGATGAATGTCACTTTCTTCCTATAGTTACGATGCTGGCTAATTCTATTTCTCACCACAAAACTATATTTCAATTTGTAATTGGAAAACAAGTCTATCTTCATATACCGTACCTTAATCTAACAAGATGCTCAAAACACTTATGTGATATTACTTATTATCATTAATTACAAAGAGATTCCTACTGTTCCACTTGTATGGATGTGTGGACAATGAAAAAACTGTCAGTCTCTGTCACAATTTACACAACTATCCATCTACTTTAATGTCATAAAACTGCTATGATATTGTTTTATTTTAAGTGTTAACAGCCTGAGTTACATACAGATGCCTGTTTACACGTTAAGTCCATGGTCTTGCTATCGCACAGATTTCTTGGCAACAAGAAAATTTTTGGCATCTTTCCTCTTTCTCCCTCTGATAGTTTCAGGGATTTTTCAACATGCTTAATATAAACACAACGCAGATACAATTAAGGCAGTAATTCCATATCTAAATAGTCTTCTAGGCACATAGTCTAGTTGCAATTTCTTCTAAGTTAGATAGTCTTTGAAAAGGGAAAAGACTAAAGCAACATGAGCTGGAATTGCTCCTCCAATATTTTAGGCTGGATTTTTTTTTAAGCATAAGGACAATTTCCACATCTCCTTTTTGCTACTTAATGACATCTATTGCATTTTCTTATCCACATTTTTAGTTTTACTTCTACTTCCTAATATACCACCTCTTCACAAACACCGTGGGCACAGATTGTTGACACCTATTTCAAATGCATGAAAGTTGCTTCCTGGTTACTAATCTTAATGATACACATAGACAAATCCTTAAAATAACCTCATAAGTCTCATACTAATACTTCCAACTCTAAAGTGCCACAGCTCGCTTATGGGAGACTTCCAGTCTGTTTACTAGTAGTAATGTATTATAACAGCATCACATTCCACAAAACATTTCTCCTTCCCTAAAAATGCTAGTTATCTTCATGGCTATATGTGTTGTTAGCATGTACACAAGGTTATACACATAGGCATAACCAGTTATAGCACATAATCAGCAGCAGCTGAGAAATATTTCACAAGGTAATACTTCAGAGAGATGACTTCCTGAGTTTCATTATCTGTCTCCACTCTCTAGAGAGGAAGCCTAGACAATGAACTCATGCAAAATTTGGGCATACATGTTTAGGCCAGGTGAATGAAGACAGTCTAGACAATAAAATCTACCTTCTGTGAAGATCAGTTACTGATGTGCAGCCACAAAGTAGTGGAATCCAGTTTTATCGATAAAATTCAATATGCTTGCTTTATGCATCCAATTGATGCGAGAGAAAACTGGAAAACACGGTGCTTCAGACAAATCCGAAGCTCCAGGCAAGTTCCACAAGACACAGTCATCAATTTGTTTCTTTAATAGAAAGCCGTCTTAGATGTCTCAAATCTAGATCAATTTTAGATCAGTAATAACACGTTTTTACCAGGTGGTGTTGTTCCTGAAAGGGAACATGCTATTTCAGCAACAGTACGTACCACATGGAGTCTTGACTATTTCAAGACATTACAGTTGTGCAGAGCCCTTAGAGCAGCTAGAAGGCTCACACTTTAGTGCTAGAAGTCAATACCCAATTAGCAAACTGAAGAATCAAATAAAGACATTACAATCCTGGCAACTCATTTTGTAATAAAATGATACACAAACTGATACACAGATAAATTCCTGTTACGAAATAACATCTAGCAAAGCCTGTACATGACATTTATTTAAGAATTAATTCCTGTTAGGTTGCAAAATAATACTTGACCCTAAAAGCCTCAAGTTTATACACTTGTATATATTTTAGATACAATAAAAAAATTACATCTCACATACTGTGTTGTCATTTTGTGTGTATTATTTAAAATACACTTACTTCTGCTTACTAGCCATACTTCGGCTACTTTGTCGTTGGTTTGCCATTTCAAAATCCATGAATATCCCACGAAAAGAGTTTCTGACAGGGCATTGCCTTTCTGTGATAGCATAAAACATTGTTAGTGTTATAACTCACACTATAAATTGCATTAGAACGTAAAGAAGTAAGTCTAAAAAGCAACAGATTTATTATAATACAGCTTTAAATTTACTGGTTTGCACACTGTGTAATGTCTCCTAGCACAGTTATCAGCACAATAAGGTGCTTTAGTAGAAGGGCAGAATTTTTCCCTTATTATGGTCCTTCACTAGTCAATTCAAGATAACTGACCATTGTAATTTTAGCTTAGATTATTATGATGCAGGAAGTGCCCTTTTCTTTCTCATGCCATTAGCAGGTCCCTTGTTTTCCTGTGTACAGTATGACCAATTCTAAAAATCATATTGAATTCACTTATACAACACAAGGTGAATGCTACACTTCTGAGTAACAACACATCAGTACAGCTAGTGGAGAACCTCGACAACAGAAGATGAACTGATGTCCATGGATGAATACGCAAAACACCAAAAACTTGCTTTAAAAGACATAGTTAATGGAACAACTACAATAGTTGATGTCATGTTAATTTTACTCTCTTTCCAAGCCAATTGACCTTAATATCCAACTTCCAGTCAAAACCAATGATGTTTCACCTCTTCAGAGACTACTTACTGTCTTTTTAGATAATATCGTGAAATGCTTTTAAACTTCTAAAAATCAGTACTAGAATGATCAACAAGAATTTTAACTAAACAAGATCAAAACTTCACGAAAAAAGTGTTGTGTAATTTACAATAAAGTACTAAGTGCTGTAACTTAGAATTTAAAAGTCTGATTCTAGATGAGAATTCTATTAATTAGACCTGTATGTAGCATTAATGGAATTATTTTATCAATTCCATATTGTTTATTAGAAAAAGAATAATAATTGCATAAATCTTCTGCAGGAAGACATTCAAATTTACTGGTTCTGACTTGCAGTGACCACCTAACTGGAAATCTGCTGATACTATAAGGACTTATGAAAACTCCATGCTACTCTTCCATGACTGTACCAACTTTGTATTCACTAGGTTAAAGTTTAAGATTCTTTTGCACAATGATTCTATCCCGTCACTCACAATGAGTGGAGGGTGCAAAGGAGAACCCCTGCTGCAGTGCACTCAAGGTATCAGAACAATTGCTTATAAGACAAAGATTTCATGGTCACATTTCAGAAAAAGACCCGCATTTTAAAAGTGATATAGAACGATACATATCTGTATTCCTCTTTCCTTCCCACGCAAAGCAGTGGTTTCAACCTTGCTTAAAAGGCAAATTAATGTCACCGGAAGCCCCAAACTGTTCTAGCACTCCTCCAGTTTTCAAAATCCAGACTGTCATATCCTCCTCTTACCCAAAATAAGACATACTAAATGTCAGTCTATACATTTTTACACTTCACATTTTAAATGATCAGTTATGTCTCCGAGTCATTCTTTAGCGATGTGAAAGTTACACTACTTACCCACAAATCTAAATGACTCATCCAGAGGACTAGATTTCTGCCTTTAGGCAGACTTCTAGAAAAGTGGCCTGCTTACTCATAAGTTCTGTGTGTTATTCATATATTTGATAAAAATAGACTGGTATCTCGTCACATACCTATGATTGGTTCCTTTTTTCCATTTTCAATTTTGTCTGTCAATGAAGTATAAATTCTCTCATTTTCTGCACTAATTGCTCTTTGAATTTCTTCAATTTCTGATGTTCTGGAAAATGGAATCTCTTTTAGGTTTTCTTCTGATTCTCTTTCTTCACCACTTTTGTCTTCATCATCCTCAAAATCATCTTCATATTCCTTTAAAAGCAAAAGTACTTTCAATAACAAACATGGATTATAGATTTATTTTTCAATATTCTTAAGAAATTATAAAATGCTGTCAAAATAAAAATTAAATTCTCATACAGATGGCTATAAATTCTCTGGCTGAAAAATAACTGTTTGATAGTAGGAAAATTGCATGTCTTGAATGTGTGGCAATTTTAATCAAGAGAAGACAATCCTACAGTGTTGTTTTTCAGTGCCCAAAATAGATTCCTTTTTCTTAAAAAAAAAATATCCTAAAGTAGAAACTATATGTTTAGCTGAATTGTGTTCCTTAAAGAAATAAAATTACAATGTTCAGGGCCATAAATGCTTCAAAGATGTACAAAGTTATTTACTTGATAGTTCTAATTGAAGCTGCCCTTCAATGGCAGGCTCTATTTTACCTCAATACCACACTGCCTGTTCGTATAAGGCTCATACTTCAATAATTCTCTTAACAAAGACAATTCCTCTCACGCTAAAATAATCACCTAACAGAAATGACATGAATAAGTCTCAAATGCTCATTTCTCTCCACTGAATGGCAAAGGGTTACTATAAGGAACAGCTCAACAGCAGATATCACTCCTAAGGTAAGTGGAGATGAATTCTAACTTGGCTGAACAAAGATGTAGCTGGTTCAGCTCACAATGAAAGCGCATTCACCACGCTCTTCCATTGTAATAACTTTGAAGTAAACAAGAGAGACCTACAAGTAAGAGAATTCAACTGAGCAAATCGGTGAAGGAACTGCTGCGAGTCAATACATTTTTCTATGATATTTTTGCAATGAAAAACAACACTGAAATTGATTATTTGCTCCCGTTATATAAAAAAAATGGCATTTTTCACAGAAAATCATTTAAATAATTGAAATCCAGGATGACAGAAAGAGTATCCTGTGAAGACTTCAATTCAAAAGCAAAAGTTGTTTCTCAACCCATGATGAAACTAAGTAAATATATAGCAGACAGTTTCTATGTAACATTTTATATTCTTATTATGTACTGTTAGCCAAGTTAAGGTCACTGTCACCAAATAAGAATAAATAAAAAACATGTAACATCCTGCAGTTTTTATTTCTGTGAATACAGTTAATCATTATTTTGATACTTGAGCATTACTTCAAAAGGACAATTGTATGTTTTTACTTACTTCAAAATCATCTTCGTAATTTGTTGAAAAGTTATCAAATCCTGCGTCTGAATTATAGATGTGTGTATCTTTCATTTCCTAAACGAGAAAATTAAATGGAACTGTTAGATCATCTTACCAAAAAAAGTCTTTACCTTCCAAATCATAGCAGAAAGATAGATGAATAGTTGTTCTTTTCAGATATTTCTACATTTTCAATCAAATACACAACAAATTCAGTTTAAAAATATAAATAAAAGTGTATTAACAAGTAGTAATTAGTGACTTAAAATAATAATACATGAAGACAAACCAGAACTCAAACTTATCTTGGGAAGACCAATGATTTTTCCACCAGTATTTTTATTGCAAAAGACAAAGATGCTCCATTGCCTATAATTTCAGCAGGATACAGCAGCTCTTCTGATGGTGTAACAATAAAACAAGACTTTTCTACTTGTTTGAGGATTAGACAGAATTATCCTTATACCTAAGTTATCCCAGAGGGCTCACCCGTTAATAAAATAGTGCCCATTTTGGAATCAGGAAAACAGAGAAATAGCTACAACAGGAAAATAAGATATTTTTATACATAAGTAATTTCGTTATCATTGAATCGTTTCCTGTATTTACATGGAATAAGACCTATGTACTTCCTGCAATAACTTCAAAGGAATTGCCTTTCTCTGCCTATTGAACTTGATTAAAATAATGCCACTTAATTACCCCAACACGTACCCCAAACAGACATAAAGCTTAAAATTACATACCCCAATCTACCCAATCTTTAGTCAGCCTTTTACTTCAATAGCCTCTTTGAAGTCCTATATTGTTACCCGCATGGAGGGGATTTCAAGAGATTTCAAACCAGAAATAAAGGAAGATAAAAATGTGAAGATTTTAGCTGATTCAGGATCACTGGGCACCACAGGTGTAAAGACCTGTGCAGACTAAATCCAAGAATATGTCAGAAAGCTACTTATTTCAGGAACAACCAAGTATTTATGTCATGTACAGTCTTATACAAGGCACTGATGAAAATTCACCATCAGTTACATGTTCAACTCTGACCACCCATATTCAAGATAAAGCAATGCCATTTGAAACAGTCAAAGAGATAGTGGCTAGAATGATGAAAGGAATGGAGAATTTGGCTTGTAAAGGTCATCGAAGTTAAGCCAGAGAAGAGACAAACATGCTTTCTATAAGCTCATTAGGGAAGAAAACTCTAAAAATGTATTTGAGCTAAATGCTAACAGTAAAGAAAGAATAATGGAAACGTACTGGAAGTTTCACATCAGTGAAACATAAGTATTCATGGACATAAAACCAGCCAAGTTTTAACAGCAGTTAGTATGTTTGTGAAAAATACGCAGCTGTAAGATTGCCCGTAATATCGTTGCCCGTAACATCAAAATACAGGAAAAGATGTCCTCGTTAGGTACTACTGCTTTTTCCTAGATAAGGACTATAATCCCACAACATTCCAAAACAGAATCTGGATATTTGGGGATGGTTAACTTAAAGTTGAAAATAGGACAAAACATTTTAGAACCTTTTTATGGTAAACAGACTCATTCAAATAAACCCTAGTCTATGCAGCTTACGCTCCAGACTTGCTCAAAACCTGGATCTGCCTGTATCTGTTCATTCAAATAAACAAAAATACTTTTCTCTTCCTTACAAAACTGTTTTAAGAGACATACACAAATTACATTGCTAGCTGCATGCTACTTACTTTACACTGCATATTATTTCCCTATGACAACTGTTTATACAAAAAAATAATATAGTATAGGCATAGATTATTTATATTACACAACTAAACTCTTCCCACCAATTGAGAATTATCTTTTCAAGCTTGTGATACTGAAATACAGCTGAATAGGTGGCTTCCTTCAATGCTTAGCAAATTTTTACAGAATAAATCCATTTTCTAATGTTGTATCCAGAAAGGGAAGTTAAGAGAGATCTAAAGACAAATACACGTAAATCTTATTTTAGAATAGCATTATATTGAAATGCATATTGCAATTGTTATTAATCCCAAGAAAAACACAACATTCTGAGATCCAAAATCAAAATTTTACCTCTTGTCTTGTGGTCCTTTCCTCTTTTTTAATGAGTTTTCCTGTATCTTTTATAGTCCTGTTGAAAAAGAGAACACCCATTTCATTCATTAATGAAGAAGAAAGCATTAATTTTTATTTGGGTGGGGGTTTTTTTGTTGTTTTCTTTGTTTGTTTTAGAAAAAAAGTATTTCTTCCTAAGAGGAAAAATAGTTGAATATTTCCAATAAACTGAAATATTTATCACAGAACAGAATCATAGAATCATTAAAGTTGGAAAAGACCTTCAAGATCATCATATCCAACTGAAAACCTTACACTGCCAAGTCCACCACTAAACCATGTCGCTAAGCACCACATCTACACGTCTTCCAAATACCTCCAAGGATGGTGACTCCACCACTTCCCTTTTCTCAGGGCAGCCTGTTCCAATGCTTGCCAAACCTTTTAGCAAAGAAATTCTTCCTAACCTTCAGTCCAAATCTCCCCTACTGCAACATGAACCCATTTCCTCTTGTCCTGCCACTTGCTATTTGGGAGAAGAGACCAACACTCACCTCACTACGGCCTCCTTTCAGGCAGCTGTTGAGAGTGATAAGGTCTCCCCTTGGCCTCCTTTTCTCCAGACTACACAGCCCAAATTCCCTCACCTGCTCCTCATAACACCTTTGTGCTCAAGAGAAATTTCTACATATACTTTTATAGATCTCTGTTTATTATATGAAATTATAATGAAACCACAAAGTGATTAATCAGCTAAGAACTGGAAAAAGCTTGTCCAAATTTAATATCTGCAGTCGCATCAAAATGGAAGAAAAAATAAGGAGGAAAGAAACTATTAAAATCATACATATATTAGCTGTATTAATATCTGCAGCAGCCTAGAGATCAAGATGAAGTTGGTGTAATGTGTCCCAAAGCTGTAAATTATGTAAATCACTGACATTCAAACCTGGTCTTTCATTCAGGAGTTTTATTTATGAGGACAACAGAATCAGGGTCAGAAAGCAAGACAAAATCAACAACCAGCTCTGTGCCTTAATAATGTATTTGATTACTTCACAAGCAGAGTATCACACTTCAAGAAAAGAATGTTCTGACTCCTTAAGTAAAAGGGTATTCATGTATACTGCTGCTGGGACTGAGGAACATAAGAAAAGGCAACAATAAAAACAAAATACTGTCTGGATCCCGTCATAACAGATCAGCGTGATTCAACGTTAAGAGTGTCTGAGGCTGAACCAGGGTTTGGTGATATCCTATACTGCCTTCCTTGACATTCAGAAATAGGAAAATCCTTTATCCCAGATACGCACAAGCAATGACAACGCTACATCAGCAACAGCTTCAAAACATAACCTGTATATTCAGCTCTGACTGCAACAGAAATTTTACTTATCCTGCTGATGACCTGGACCTTTCCCTTTCACAGGTAACAGTAAACTTGCTATACGTATCTGATGCTTCAGATACCATCCAGAGTAGTAGCTAAGTAGAGATATTAAAATAAACAATTTAACAGAGTCCTACGTAGTTTCATCATGAACCCTAGATGTGTTCACGTGACTGCATAGTGAACTTCCAGGTTGTGAAACACAGCATTTCTGTCTCCCAAACTAATTGTCCTGCTTAACATATATGAGTTAAAGTAGAGTAGAGTAAAAATATAGTATAGTAGAGTAAAAAAATAAAATGGAATAGAAATACATATATTTTTATATGAATCCTCTTAGAAGCAACACAGCCTTTTTTTTTTAATTGCTATAGTACTGTACAAAGGGCCTATGAAAAAAATTACATTCATTCTAGATACTTGAGATCAGGAATCCATGCTTATTGTTTTGTTAGTGACTGAATCTCAGTCATATCACACAGTATACATTTATTTTAAATATCTGAATTTACCTTACATGCTGATGGCTCATTTCTTCTTGAATCCCTTCCTCTTTTTTGTAATCGCTATTCTGTAAAAGAAGTCAAAATATTAATGTGTCACAAATGCTGAAATATGCATATGAACCTGCATTAGTATTAGTGATAAAACAGCTAGAAAGGTTCTAACGAATTATTTCAATTACATGGTACTTTTTGAGTTATGGCTTGTAAGGAGTTCTGTGTATGAACTAACATCAGAATAATCTCTTCCTCACAGATATGATAAGCAAAGAAAATAAACACATATAAAAGATATGCTATATGCATAATATGAGCTTGTCGTGAAAATATTAAATACTTGAGAATGAAGGTTGGATACATTCCTTTCTGCAATGCATTTCAGAATGGAAACAAAAAGGGATCTTGGGTCTTCTCTTTTGCTTATCAGAACCTTGCAATGCTTTACCAGAGTAAATTCTGGCTTTTTTTATAGGATACTTTCACATTAATATATTAGTAACAGTGGTTAACAGATGCTCTGAGCCCAGCGTGTACTGCTTAAGCTGTGAACCCAGAGCACTTTTCCTGATTAATACCTAGGCGTGGCTGAAAAACTGGTAGGGTCTAAGGACTGACATCAGCAGGCTGTGGCCAGCTTGTTTCAAAGAATGAGATTTTAACAGTATTGACTGCACTGCAACTATTCACACCAGCTGGAACCTGAGACAGAGAATAGACTTGGGCACTTTTAAATCCCAGTGAGGGACTTGACTACTAATTCTGTATTACAAATGTTTGCCTAAATTTGGAAATGTATTCAGAGGGTTCATAAGATAAAGGTGTTTTTTATCTATCCATGAACATCAGAAAAAGAAATCCAACTCTGACACAGAATCATCAGATTCAGTGCCTGTATTCTGTTACAGCTACTTGAGTAAATTTCCAAGGAAGTCAAACCTGCAGCAAGTTCCTGATAAACCTTTGAATTCTGCTGCAGAAAGTCAGTTACACGAATCAGTTGTGGTGGATCCCTACAGTGAAGATGCCCAGTATTTTCACTAGAAAATACATTCTCAAACTTTTCTTCAAGGAGCTTGTGCCTCTTCACCCTTGAGACAGCAGAAGAAATTGCCCTATACCATACAAATGCTGTTATGCTCTATAAAACTTATCTCAGATTTTGAGAGTCACCAATTACTATGCATTGCTTTTGTCATTCTTGTAGAAAGAGTGCTTGTATAATAAAAAACAGTAAAAATATCAAATTTCTTAAGCCTCTGGTATTAGAGGTCTAGTATCGTACTCTGTATTAGAAATAGAAAAGATATTCTATGGCTTCAGAAGTAGAGGCAAAACCTATAAATATAAGGGATCTATAGTCATGAGCCTACTTGAGATTTAAGATATCCATGCTCCTTTTACAGGCAACATTGAAAATAGCTTCTATTAAAAATATTTTCTTCTAAAAAAGTGTTGAATATATTTTAATGGACCTCTAGCCTAATCTCATCCCCACTTTGAACTGTCGGTAAAAAATTCAAAAGTCATAGCAATAAAGAATGCCAAGAATGAAATACTTCCCTAACACATAGACAAGCTTGTACTTTAAATTTCATGGAAGGAATTTGTGCTAGATTAGGATACTTAAATGCAGATGTAGTATTTTAATCTCCCACCTTAGCCTCAAATTTCAGAAAATGCTGACTTACAATCCAACTATTTTTATTATTCACCTTACCAATGATGACGTATCAGTAATTAAAGTAGGTTGTAAGGCAATATTTTAAAGACTTAACAAAACTAACCCTTAGATCATGCTTCTTTCTTTCATTTTCTCTACTTTTCACTCTATCATTAGCTTTTGCTGGCTGTTCTTCTCTGTCTCTATGGGAAGATCTCTCCTCAGATCTCTTTGATTTACGTTTTTCTTTCTCTTCCTTTTCATAATGTTTATGACTTCTCTCTTTCGAAAGTGTTTCTTTTCCTGGCCTAACAGAATGTTCTTTTTTTTCTCTGTGTCTTCGTTCTCGTTCTTTATCCAACTGCTCTTCTTTCTGTAACTTGTGTATATGTTCAGCTTCTTCAGCTTTGTAGGCTAAAAATTTGTCAATGCTCTGTCTGGTATCATTATTCTGGAAAGAGAAAAATAACATTAGAGTTAGAAAGTTGTCCAAGATCATTTTATTTTCAAAAATCTATCAAATCTATCAATTTTTTACTATTGGAGTGGTGGATTTGTAAGTACCTAATCTCTTCCCGTCACACGGATATTTCAACCACTTTTTTTCAGCCTCCTACAACATCAGGTTTCAGATTATTTATCACTTGAGATTCTGATATTTCTTCTGTGACACTGAATACTTTGCAACAGCAAATTATCTGGATTATATATTCTTCACACAGAAATGTAATTCTTTTTTGCCTAGTTGGTCCAAGACGTATACTTACCAATACCCTTGTAGTAACAGCATAAATAGCAGGTAAAAAATTTTCATGCAGCTGTCCAAAAATATAGCAATGCTTTGCTATGCAAATTTTATTTTATTTTTCCTTTAAAAGAAGAATGAAGTATGCCCTTAAAATAAAATGGCTCAGATATATTTTGTTGTTGTGTGTTTTATGCACTTGTAAGGACCCTGTGAGACTTGGGTCACTGCAATCTGATCCAGTTTCTCCATTATACTACAATTTTACCACCTTAAACATTTTGATCCTTTCCCTTTCTTTACCTTCTTTTCTGTACACCTTCTTTCTTCCTCTTCTTTTCTTGTTTTCTCCTCCTCTAGAAAATCTATATAGAAAAGAAATGAACAAATTTTATTGTACCTCAACTATCTACATAATTAACTCTAGCATGTAGAAAATAGTATTTCAGTGACATGGGTTTTCCAAAACGTAACAGCTTCCTAAAATAACTTAATATTCTGTCAAAATTCTCTCTCCAAAGCTGATTACTCCTTTTTTTGTCCTAAAGAATCCCTTTGTTCTCTACTGTCCTATGTAATGGCAAGAGTAATGACACGATACAGATTCAGCAATCACCCTGGAACTTGGGGATTCAAATGTATCACTCAGTAGAGAATGTTGAAGTCGGAAGGTACTTGTTTTCTTCAAGTCAACTGACCGACAGAACCAGTGACATTCACCCTCTCTTCAGAGACAGGGAAGTGAGCATCAAAATTTTTAAAAGCACTAAAATAGAACGAGGATACCACAAGATACCATAAAGATACACATTTCAGTAGGCACTCACACCTTCCTGTCTTTATCCTCTCTGTACAAATGGGGTGTGGCCTCAGAATATGCCTATCTAATTATCAAATATTTCAAAGTACAATAGCAACCCAAAGCAACTTACCCAAACGATGCCTGCTTTCTCTTCTTCTGTGATGTTCTTTATCTCTTCCCTCAAATGATTTCAGATTGTTTTGTATATCTATTTGCCTTATCTCGTGTCTTTTATGCTTCTTGTCTTGTTCTCTATTGCTCTCCCTGTCTTTGTCTTTTGGTATGCTGCGTCTTTCCTTCTCCAAACTTGACTCTCTATGCTTATCTTTGTATCTTGCTTGGTCTCCTTCTCTTTGGTGCTCTTTTCCTCTTTCTCTATCTCTTATTTTATCCCTGTCTCTTTCACCAGATCTTAATCTCTCTCTCTCGTTTGTTCTCTCCTTGCTCTTCCCTCTGTCTTTGTGTTCATGTTTATGAATATCTGTGTCATGAACAGATTTCTCTTTTTGCAGTGTCTTTTCTCTGTGCTTTTGGTATTCATTTTGACTATCAGGTTGTGCTGCCTGAAATTAAAAAAAAATGAGTTAAATGTCTGTTCTTATAATATATTTAAATATATTAATGTGAACAAAAAATAGTATATTGCTAACTATTATTTCCCAACATAAATTTAAATGTTTATACATTCCTAGGTTTACTTCATAAAATTTATAACATTATGTCTCTATTTATTGTAAAAAGAACTAAGAAATAAAATAAATCATAAGCTGCATTTTCAATGTATTTCAAAATAATTTGGTAATAAAAGAAAATTTACTGAGGAACTATGCGTTCTGTTTAAAGCTAAGCTGAAAAATTAACTAAGCATCTAAAATCTGTTATCTAATGCAGCTAGAAATTGTTCCATCTTGTAAAATATGTTACAGATAAACAATAATGATAGATAACTGGGCCTCCAGCAGCTGCCTTTAGAATAGAAGATTAGGTATTACTTGAACAGAAAGCAGCATACTAAAATTACGAAAGTTAATTATAGGCCTAGATCCCTTGAGGATGCAACTATTTTTATATTTTTCTGAAGTCATTAGAGATTATGTTTTAACCTTCCTGAATCAAGTAGCACAACTCCCACCAATTTCACTATATCCACAATGTCAGCTATTTACTTAATGCAGAACAAACAGAAATTGCTTTGATTATAGTCAATGAGTAAGGTGAATTAAACTTTATCCATCTGTTTCACAGAAATGAAAGTCCAAACAACATCACTAGTTGGAACTATAGCATTTCAAATCAAATTTGCTTGCATCAGCCTACACAGAAGTACTGGGAATGTTACCGAATGTCCAAACAATAAAAAATACTTTTACTGTAGCACTAGCACTGAAGTAATGGGGAGCTAGGTAATATATGAACAAGAAGGATGCTTTAGTTTATCAAAGGACTAATGAAGATCTGCACAAGAGGTGGAAAAGAAGATAAATGTTGGAAAACAGCTTTTAAAAAAATATAGTGCAAAACTAACATGAATATCAGTGGTGCTACTAACTGGAAACTGAATGCCTAATTGACCAGGGGATAAATAATTAACCAGTTTAAAAATGCATGACAAGCACGATTGATGATGTAAACAAATGCAATAGGCAATATACGTGTGGGAAACTGAATACGTATACACAAAGCAGAGCTATAGCTTGGATTTAGGTGCACAGTAAATCAGACTCCATTGTGTGCTGTGTGATTTTACCACAACAGTGGTATTTGTTCCATTTACCTAATCAAGGAACCTGCAGAGTAATTTTGTATGACTTGTGTAGCTAGAAACAGTTCAGTGCGCCAGTCTCTGGACAAGCTTGTAGTAGAAAGATTCTAAACCAGTCAGATAACAGCAAGAAAGTTAACAGCTACACAGTTAAGAACTGTAGTGTCTGTATTCAATGACGTGTATTTAAAGTGTCTGGTGTACCAAAACGCCTTGAAGAGCTATTATAGATCCACAGGGCAGACTGGCTTGTAGAACAATCAGTCAACCCTCTATATTTAGACCGTTAATAAATCCAATTGCTGTGAAGTTATTTAACATCAAAAATAATAGAAATAAAATAAAATTACCCTAAGATGTTTCCTAAGTTCTTCTGATTTCCAGGTATCCTCTTTGGTTCTTCTCTAGAGTAGAAGAAATAGCAAAAGACTGAGTAACCAGTTTGCAGTGAGAAGTAAATAAACTTACAGTTTTTACAAAGGAAATGTTCAAGGTGTGCATGGCAAGTACCACCGAATTGTGTTATGCAAACATGAATTTGATTTAGTCTTAATGTGTGTAGTTACAGTGTGCTGGATTTGAATGCAGCTGGAAGAAGCCCGAAGCTCAGAGTTCTGCTGGGTTATCCAACTCTGTATACACATGGTAACCACTTTTGAGGTCAGTGCCTCTGGTGGATGACAATGCAGCCCTTCAAGAAGGCTCATAATTGGCTTTCCAATGGTAGCCATTCAACTATGCTACAAACCAAATGTGTACACACAGTTAGGCTGCTGACATCAATGTATCAATGTTATTAAATCCTAGAATCATAGAATAACCAGGTTGGAAAAGACCCACTGGATCATCGAGTTCAACCATTCCTATCAAACACTAAACCATGCCTCTCAGCGCCTCATCCACCCATCCTTTAAACACCTCCAGGGACGGTGACTCAACCACCTCCCTGGGCAGCCTGTTCCAGTGCCCAATGACCCTTTCCGTGAAAAATTTTTTCCTAATGTTCAGCCTAAACCTCCCCTGGCGGAGCTTGAGGCCATTCCCAAAGTCACCCTCCTACTCTATTAGATCTAACTTCAAAGCAAGTCCTGGTCAGGGACTTATTCAGGTGAGGTTTTAGTATCTCTGAGGTTGGAGCTTGCCTGGGCAACCTGGTTTTCAGTTTGACCACTCTGGTTTGAAAATGTTTTCTTGCACTGAATCCTCATTTCCCTTGCCGATAGTTAGGGCCACTACCTTCTGTCTTCTCACTGTACATCCCAAAGAATTTGGCGTAATCTTTTCCACAGAACCTCTGTAGATAGCTGAAGAGAGCAGTCAGATCCCCTGCTATTTGTCTTTTCTCTAGCCTAAACAGCTCAGCTTCCTTCCCACGTACACCAGGGCTTCATCTCGGTGCCTGGCTCTGGAATCCCTTTAGTACCAGGGACCCAGAAACCAGACACAGGACTGCACGCAGGGCCTTACAAGTGCTGACCAGAGGAGAACAGTCACTTCTCTACCTCTGCTACTTATGTTTGCTCCTGATGACACACACAACCAGCGCGCAGTTAGCCATAACCACTAGAGAAGCCCACTGATGGCTTCTTCAAGCTCCTGTCCACCAGGAACCCCAAATCCTTTTTCTGCAGAACCATGCACAGAACCCATTCACATGGCAAACAGTAAATACAATATATTCCCCTTAGACATATCATTCCAACCACCCCAAACTCAGCCAAAAGAGCATTTCAGGGGATAACCAACGTGGGCAAGCAGTGAATCTAAAAATACCACGGCAAACATAACCTTTTTTTTTTCCCATCAGTAGGGATCTGACATTGCCAAGCCACATTTTTTTAGATTTTAAAATACTAGAAGCTAAAACCAGTTAGACTGCTGTGCATTTCAGGTGAACCAGGGAAGCTTCTGCTTTAATAACTGAATGCATCTCAAAAAAATGCTGCATTACTTTTCAGCCGTCCCTTAACATTTTAAAATGATTTAGACTGTGTATAAGGGGACTTCCATACAAAATATTTGCATGTAGCACTGAAGAAAACAGGAAAAAGATAATGAAAATAACCACAGCATACAGAGCCTCTTTCAGTAGACTTCTTCCTAGTTAAATAGGTTTTATTTTTTCTGTCCTTGTTTGCAGTTACTGCCTTGAACTGCTTGGCTGCTGCTAAACAGATTGAACAGAAAAAAAATTATATTGCTTGAAATTACTAACAAAATGAGGAATTTTAATCTATTGAATATCTTTAACTAGCTCACTGAAGGATGATGGCTATAGTCAAAGTGACATGATCAGGCTACACTTACTCTAAAATTTAGACTTGATAACAGTTAATAAAAATAGCAAAATAATCACTAATAAATATCTGAATGATGAGCTGCAATGGTAGAAGAAAATAAACACATGGTGCCCATTTTTTGCTAATTTATTATATGGAAGCTGCATTTTAGCAGTATATCTCAATTTTTTAATTATTCTACATGAAAACTGCTTGTCTTTTCAAACTTATTTGAATAAAAGATTTTACTGAACTGGTGAAGTTCATCCAAAGTTGATCAGAAGTACAAAGAAGACAACTTTTTTAACAAAAGCAAAGTGCTTTTCAAGTCTTAGTTTCTTCTGATCCTTAAAATGCAGAAATACAAATATTTAATACTGCAGTAATTTGGATGAGAAAGTAAAACCAAATATGATCTTTCTCTCAAGTTAAGTTTTAACAAAGCCTAAGAAACTGAACAGAACTTGTGTGAGGGTAAGCTGGAAGGAAGGATATGGATGGAAAGAGAACAGAGTGCTGTATTATAGCCTCCTAAACAGTAACCTATTTAAAATCCCTAATGTTGATGAGATTATGTTTTCGGTTTAGACAATACTTTGATATATATCAACAAAAAAAGAAAGGTCAATTATGTTTATAGCCTAAAACCAGCAAAATCAACAGACAATATGAGATAAAGTAGTTTGAGATTTATTTCAAAGCTGATGCAAGAAGCATGCAGCAAACATCTAGAGATGATTCTCTGGTGCCCAGAAAGGTGCATCTGCCAGTTTTCTGGGGTCTGTAGCTTTAACTTCACTACTGTTCCTAGAATCCATTGCCTTTATACACGATGACATTCCTCTTAATTCTCTGTTTTTGCAAGAGACCACAAACAAATATAAAAGTAAGATAAAGCTTAAAAAACCTTCATACCTTTGCGACCACTGTCCCTCTGTAGGTAGAAGAATCATGGTACACAGAAAATGCTAAAAAAAACTTTTAAAGAATTCATCAGAGCTTTTCACCTGTCGGCTAATTTAGAAGTCCTTATATACTCACTTGAATCCAGATTAAGATCAGTTACTTAACTCACAATGGGGTTTAATTTCATCCACCTGTGAGCACGTGGAGTTCATCAGCTCGCATAAAATGCCACAGATTTACTCAACTCAGAAAGTGCCGTGAGAATGTTCAATATTTAAGAAGCTGTCCTTGATTTAAATGTCAATTATCTTGCCTAATTAAGTTAGTGGGAAAAGTGAGCTAGCTACTTCAGATAAACTCTCCAGGAGAGATCAAGAGTCTGTCATATTCAGACACAGAAAGACTGGAGTTTTCAGAACTTAAATCCCCAGCTCCTAACTAAGTTAAGAACCAAGTTGATTTTGATTCTTACAAAAAACAGTAAGAGAAATTTCTGTAGTCCTTAAGCCAGAGAAAAAGACTTTATTTTTTACACATAAATATTTATCTTTCTAATTTCCAATATGAGTTGCCTACTTGAAAGCCCTCAAACAGGTATACAGCACACGCAAGAGACTTGACTTAATACAGCAGAAACAGCAAAAGGAGACTCTCGCATACAGCATGGCTGTCTGTACGACTGCATCTAACTTTGGCAGTCTCATAACAATTCATGTGAAAAATTTTAGATCTAAGTTTTACTTTCCACCACAACTCACTAACTCACCTCTTCAGTAAAAAGGTTATCAATGTACCACAGATAATGAAATTATATCCAAAAGGAAGTTTTTAGAGTGGTCCTGACATGCCAGGTCACATACCCTGCCCAGCCACTCTCTGTCCTACTCCATTCTCTATTCAGCATGATCAGAAATTAATTAGCTGTAAAATCCAGGTTCACAGAACAGTAATCCACAGCAGCTCGTGGCAAAGTGATTTGACAGTTCTGCTTTTTCAAGTGAAAATGCAACACGATAATTGATGTGAGCATGTCCACATGGGTTTGTCTCTTTTATTTCAGAGCTCTACAAACTCTTCATAATTTAACACCATCACACTTATTCACTGGTAAACACTTATTCACTGGTAAAATATTGAAAAGGACAAAGTCTTCGAAGCAAAGGCAATAATATTTTTATTTCACAATTCAGCACTGAACTGGATGCTCTTCTAAAAAAGGCATCCCATCTTACAAAAGCAGTAAGTATATATGCTAGCTTTAGACGAAGAACCCTGTAAGTCCCCAAAGAATGTTTATTTTTTTAGGTTCTCACACCATGTCAGGAGACTCCCTTCAGGTTATCTCTTGACCTAAGACAACTACATCTTACAAGACAACTAAGGATATCAATAAATCCTTGCAATTCTAAGAGCGTTTATTCTTTCAGGTTATTTATCCATGTCTGGATATTTTCTCTTGATACAAGACAGATTTGTATGACAAGATAATTACAAGTACAAACCAGCTGCAGCAAAACTTATGAAATAATTCTCACAATGTAAAAGTTATGCGAGTTTCTAAAGAACTAAAACTCAACAGCCAGCGGTTACAGAGGTATCAACTATTAAATATACTTTACCTACAATGTGAAATATTAACAGCTCTACATACTTTCACTAAACACCTATCCTCTTCTGCAGAAAGCTCTGCGGCTGACATGGTCTTGTCATTCACAGAATCATTTGGATTGGAAGGAACTTTAAAGATCACCCAATTCCAATGCTCCCTGGCAAGGAAAGGACACCTCCCACTGCATCAGGCTGCCCTTCCCCCAGAGGAATGTAAGGACCACCTCAAGAATTTTACCAGCATGGAGCAGAGAGAACCCAGTTGTCCAAGGAATACCACGGGGGTTCTCGGGGCCAGCAGAACAACCAGCCCCAGCGTTTCCCAACCTTAATCATAAAATCACAGAATCACCAGGTGGGAAAAGACCTATTGGATCATCCAACCATTCCTATCTGCCACTAAACCATGTCCCTGAGCACCTCGTCTACCTGTCTTTTAAATACCCCCAGGGAAGGTGACTCAACCACCTCCCTGGGCAGCCTGTTCCAATGCCCAATGACCCTTTCTGTAAAAATTTTTTTTCCTGAACTTCCCCTGGTGGAGCTTGAGGCCATTCCCTCTTGTCCTGTCCCCTGTGACTTAGGAGATGACGCCAGCACCCTCCTCTCCACAACCTCCTTTCAGGTAGTTGTAGAGAGCAATAAGGTCTCCCCTCAGCCTTCTTTTCTCTAGGATAAACAATCCCAGCTCTCTCAGCTGCTCCTTGTAAGACTTGTTCTCGCCCCATCAACAGTTTCATTGCTCTTCTCTGGACTCGCTCCAGAGTCTCAACATCCTTCTTGTGGTGAGGGGCCCAGAACTGAACACAGGATTCGAGAAGCGGTCTCACCAGTGCCGAGTACAGAGGGAGAATAACCTCCCTGGACCTGATGGTCACGCCGTTTCTGATACAAGCCAAGATGCCATTGGCCTTCTTGGCCACCTGGGCACACTGCTGGCTCATGTTCAGTCGCTGTCACCCAACACCCCCAGGTCCCTCTCCTCCAGGCAGCTTTCTAGACAGACTTCTCCTAGTCCGTAGCTGCATAGGGTTGTTGTGCCCCAAGTGCAGGACCCGGCACTTGGCCTTGTTAAACCTCATGCCATTGGTCTCGGCCAATTGGTCTCACTGGACTCCAACCGAGGCACAGACCGCCGGGCGAGGGCTTTGCAGGTGCCAAGGGATGAAACGCCGGGCGGCGGCCCCGGTGCCTCCTGAGGCCCCGGCGCCTCCTGAGGCCCCGGCGGGGCGGGGCGGGGTGGTCCCTGCGGCAGCCGGGCCCAGGCGCCCCGCGGCCCCCAGCGCGGCCGGCGGCCCCTCACCTTGTTCCCCTCCATGGCGGGGCCGCGCCTGGCGACAGGCGGCGAGGGGAGAGCAGCCGAGGCGCCGAGCGATGGATGGATGCGGGACGGATGAGGGACGGATGAGCGATAGGCCGAGCGATGGATGAGCGCGGGGACGGGCGCGGCGGCCGCGCAGCACTGTGGGAAGGTGGCAGCTGCCCGCCCGGGCAGCCTCCTTGGCGGGGAGCGACACCGAGAATGCCGGCAAATAAAGTCTTTAGGACTCGCTTTGGAGTCTGAGAAAGCAAGCGCCCTCTATCAGGGCCCGGCAACAAGAGGCGGTGATCTTCTGTCGTGTGCAGCGAGACCAGAGCTGGGACAGGGTGTATTTCACACTTCATAGAATCACGGAATGGTTTGGGTTGGAAGGGACATTAAAGATCCACTCCCCCTGCCATGGGCCGGACTCTTCTCGCTAGACCAGGCTGTCCAAGGCCCCATCCAGCCTGGCCTTGAACACCTCCAAGGATGGAGCAGCCACGACCTCCCTGGGCAGCCTGTGCCAGCGCCTCACCACCCTCATAGTGAAATTCTTCCTTATGTCTAGCCTAAATCTGCCTCTCTCCAGTTTATACCCATTCCCCCTCGTCCTGTCACTCAATGCCTTTGCGAACAGCCCCTCCCCAAATTTCTTGTGGCCCCTTCATGTACTGGAAGGTCCCTACAAGATTTCCTTGGAGTCTTCTCCAAGCTGAACAACCCCAACTTTCTCAGCCTGTCCTCGGATGGGAGGTGCTCCAGCCCTCCACTTACATGCACGTGTTTAAATTTTCCCAGAAATTTTATGCACATTCTGTTACTTTCCAGAGACTAATGTTATTATGAGCTTCACAACATCAAAACTCGTGCTAATTTGGAGCTGGTTCCAGCTCTCTGCCTGACCTTGCCTTTGAGATAGGGAGAGACTGCAAACAGAGGTGATCACAGAAGAAGACATCCGTTCAGCACTCACCATACCTCATACAAGATGTTATTATCTCTAAAGAATGAGCAGTGTCTGGAAAAAAACACTGTTTTAAAGATGCCATACTACCAGAGGGGCATTCTGTCTAACTTCCAAAAAATGCAATTACCTAGATGAAACTTTACCTTAGCTTAAATCCACTTTTTGTAATAGTATCATAGAATCATAGAATCATAGAATAACCAGGTTGGAAGAGACCCACCGGATCATCAAGTCCAACCATTCCTGTCACACACTAAACCATGCCCCTTAGCACCTCATCCACCTGTGCCTTAAACACCTCCAAGTACCTACAAGAAATACCTACTTCTTGTGTCAGGAGCAGCAGGTTGGGGCCCCTGCATGGTGGCAGGAAGGCTTTCCTCCTTGAGTGGGTGCCCAGCTGGGCTCCTGCAGATGGAGGGGACTGGGGGAGAGCTGCCATTCTCCTCACTGGTGACCTCTTCCAGGCCAAGTATGCCGTGAAACTACTCCAAGCCAGAGCTAATTCACTTCTAGTGAAGCCCTACTCCACTACTATGGAAAAAAACCCTTACGGATAAGGGTGGTGTGCTTAACTTAACCTGCCGTTTGCCCAGATGTTGGGTAGAGGTGGGTATGAAGAATGATGAAGGATCTGGAGTACAAGTTTTATGAGGAGAGGTTGAAGGAATTGGGGCTGTTGTGTCTGGAGAAGAGGAGGCTGAAAGGAGACCTTATGCCCTCTACAACTACCTGAAAGGAGGTTGTGCTTAGGTGGGTGTTGGTCTCTTTTCCAAAGTGGCAAGTGATAGAATGACAGTAAATGGCCTCAAGCTGCATCAGGGGAGGTTTAGATTGGATATTAGGAAACATTTCTTTACTGAAAGAGTGGCAAAACATTGGGAGTTTTCTCAGGGAAGTGGTGGAATCTCCATCTCCTGGAGAAAGCGTGTAGAAACGGCACTTTGTGACATGGTTTAGTACACATGGTGATGTTGGGCTCACAATTGGACTTGATGATCTTAGAGGTCTTTTCCAACCTTAATGATCCTATACCTGTAGAAATAAAAATGTTAATAATATTCCGACAGTAACAACTACTGTGGTTATTTTCTGCAACAAGAAACAAGTAGCAGCTTTCCAAGCAGAGGTGACACAGCCTTGACGTAAACGATGGTTGCCTGCAGGAAAGGTGTGTGTGATTTTCACAGCAAGTATTTACAACCTATTAAAGTGTGGTGTGGTTTAAAAGGCTAGGTGAAAATGACTCTAGGCACTTTTAACTTTGCTGCCTATTTTTTGGTTTTAAGTGTTAAAGAAAAAAAGAAGAAGCTAGTATGTAACTGTTACTGCTAATATTCATCATTAATGTTTGTAGAAAAGTGACTACTGAGGGGGGGGAAGCGAAGGAAAATGCTTTTTTTGCATGAGAAACATTTTTGCAGTTCAATAGGAGTTTGTTGCACTGACTTAAAAGAGGTAAAATTTAACTCAGCCTTAAATAGTCAGTTGACAAATACATACAAAGCCTTGATACAGTTACCTCCTATTCATGTATCTGGCTTGTATCAGAAACGGCGTGACCAGGAAGGTTATTCTCCCTCTGTACTCGGCACTGCTGAGACCACTCCTCGAATCCTGTGTTCAGTTCTGGGCCCCTCACCACAAGAAGGATGTTGAGGCTCTGGAACGAGTCCAGAGAAGAGCAACAAAGCTGGTGAGGGGGCTGGAGAGCAGGTCTTATGAGGAGCGGCTGAGAGAGCTGGGGTTGTTTAGCCTGGAGAAGAGGAGGCTGAGGGGAGACCTCATTGCTCTCTATAACTACCTGAAAGGAGGTTGTGGAGAGAAGGGAGCTGGCATCTTCTCCCAAGTGACAGGGGACAGGACAAGAGGGAATGGCCTCAAGCTCCACCAGGGGACATTTAGGCTGGACATTAGGAAAAAATTTTTCATGGAAAGGGTCATTGGGCACTGGCACAGGCTGCCCAGGGAGGTGGTTGAGTCACCTTCCCTGGAGGTGTTTAAGGCATAGGTGGACAAGGCACTGAGGGGCATGGTTCAGTGTTTGATAGGAATGGTTGGACTCAATGATCTGGTGGGTCTCTTCTAACCTGGTGATTCTATGATTCTATGTTTCCAGAATAAATTAAAGGTGTTGTAAAAGTTGCCTCACTGTCCAGACTATGAAGTATTTTCCTTATTGTGTAGCAGAAAAGCAAAGGCAAATAAAGAAAGCAATTAGGATGAAAAAACTGAAGGCCTTGATATTTTATTTTAAAAATAAACAAACAACAATTAACTCTACGTATGACCTTTAAGGGCTAAATTACATCCACTAAACATAAGCATCTATGGATACCAATCTATTTATAAAGATTCTTCTGAATTATTTAGTTGTCTTTGGTAGAGCAATAATAATCTGTACGCATTTTGTATCTTCTTCCCTGAACAAATGAAAATGCATTTGCAAGCCACGTTGGACTAAATCAAAGAGTTCTTTAGACAAAGTGGTGATGGTGTTACAAACACATGGAATTAGGCATCTGCTTAGTGAAGGATGATCTAGAGAAATGCTGCCCTATATGTGGAGGCTGCAGGACAAATACTACCTTCAAGTACTCTGAAGTTTGTGTTTAAGAATATAGAAAATACATAACTAAACAGTGATAGCAAAACCTTGACAGAAGAAAAGGGTTTTTTTTCAAGTTCTGGTCCTACCATCTACTCATTACACTATGCATATGTATTTGTTAGGAAAAAAATACAGTTTGGGCTGTCAATAGCTTCTTCTTACCCCTATCAGACTATAGCAGTCAAACAGCTTTATGGCAAGAGAAAAATTACAGATGTGGGAAGGCACCACTAGAGGGTTTGGAAAGAAATTTTCAAACCTTAAAACACCAGGATCAAACTGAAGTTTAATTGTTGCATGACAACACAAGCTGGAATAACAGAACTAAAACTTGAGCATTTTCAAGTGTTTCCCACGTATATTAATGTAAACTGCAGTTTCTCACCAGTGTCGTGGAAAAAATTAATACATCGGTAGTTTTCCTGGTTTTATAAAACTGGATGTCAGAATCATGTGAACACAGATAATAAAATGGCATATCTGTGGTGTATTACTAGACAGCATAAAAAGATGTCCTAGCTTTTCTTGGGAAGAAAAGTGTTGTAAAGCTAGGGTTTGGTACCCTGGGAATTTTAATGCAACCTCAGTTTTCATATGCTTTTCTCTTGTCTGTCTTGGTACACACTTCTTCTTCTTTGCCTGCGGTGTTAACTTAAAAACAGGAATATAAAATAACTCACTTTTTTACATTCTATAGTAACAAGCTAGTTTTTGGCATTTGATGTTCCTCTAATCCTATGAAGCAATATTGCTTTTTTTCCTCCACCTCTGTGTGGAATGACACACCACAGCATTGCACCAAAAAATTATTTGAAATATTAGCCCTCATAGGGACAACATTGCAACACTACACCATGATTAAAAATTATCATTCTGTTATTTAAAGGAACGACTTATTTTATATGAAAGAAGAGACGTTTTAGAATCTAGGTTTCATAGCTATATATTTTATTTTTCTTTAAACCAGCTTCTGCTGAGACCTTATGAAGATGAGAAGAAAACTCAAATATTACTACCAGTGTAGGTGCATAAATGACCTCTGGCCAAGTGTTGAAAATGCTTATGGTATTCAGTCCTCCAGGTTCATAAATGGGAACAGCAAAAAAGTGGATCTCTGAAGTAAACTTTGTGCCTTTAGTTCTGAACAGTCGAATTTGAAAAAGCAAAAAAAGGAATCCAATAAAAAGAAGGAGCAAACACATGTGGCTAAGAATGGGTATAAAGGAATACTGCAAGCAGAAAGTATTAATTCTAAGAAGGCAACAGACCTACAAAGGAGGATATGAGAAGAATAACTATTAGCTAAATTAGATAAATATAGTAATTTCTCTAGCTGATACAGTTCACTGTAGGATGCTCTCTGTGCCATGAGTATTTTTGAGAGTTCCTGATGCATCCAAGACTGCTATCATAAGTATAAAAATAAAGTCACAAAATACATGAATCAACAATTCCAAGATTCTGGAGCAGGATTATTAAACAATTTATCAGCACCAAAACAATTAGAATAAACAAATAACTTGTGTTTACCCAGGACATTTATCAAAAACTTTATAATAGAGTAACTGAGCCTAGAGTCTGTGTCTTGATTTTATCAAGGCTCTTTTGTCCCTACTATAATAGTGGCATGCTAATTTCATACCACCTGGCTTCTTCATCAAAATACTGTGTGGGCCAAGTCAGCTATCCACAGAAGTTCTAAGTCATCAGCACTAACCTCTTTATCAGAACTTTCTATTGATGTTACAGATAAATGCTATCAAATTAATGCTACAAGATCTTGCTTCTGTTTTCCTGTTTGATCAGCAGTGTTACCCACCTTTAGTTCCGATTAATCAGAATTCTGTAACAACTAATGAATTATTCTGCCCAAGATCAATGCCAGGCTGTCATCCTAAATGCTACAGCAAGATTAATTTTTTTTCAAATGTGCTTCTCCAGTGTATTAGTACTGACTGCACATGGTACTTCTCTACAAAACCTATATCCATCTCATTTGCAGAATACACACTGAGACATAAAGGAGAGCAGAACAAGATCCAGTGTATAATAAAGTGTTAGTTGGCAAATGACATCTTAATTCAATCATTTTTTTTCCTCATTTTGAGTTTTCATTTTGGTTTGTGGTACAGTTATATTCTGCTTCAGATACTGTAGAACCAAGTAGCGAAGTAAAATGAAGCAGTGGAGTCCAAGACTGAGAACCAAGGGCTTGAAGAAACTAGGAAATATTAACAGTCTTGGTTGTAATGGAGGGAGCCAACGTAGAATATGGCCACTTGTACTAGGTGATACTGACACTCAGCAGTGAGCAGTTCACGGGGAAGTCTATGTCAGCACACCAAGTAATGAGAAGAGGAATACAATAAATGCAAAATATCACCCACGTATTCTGTAGTTTGATATTACTGGTGTCCAAACAGGTCACAGAGTCATACCTGATACCCCCAGTTTACAGTAACCAGCTTTTATAGGGTCTTGTGCTGCCCTTCAGTCCCCTGTCACAGCCTGTAGGTGTTTTGATTCCCCAGAACACCCAAAGTAAGTAAATTGCCATTTCAAAGCTTGGACTGCCATAGAGTTGTAAATCGTGGATTTTGTTCCTGTTTTGTCTCATTTAGTCCCTACAAATTTTCATCCTGACTAACCTAGTTATTCAGGTGGACACCACAGACCATCAGTGAGAAAGAGGGAGTAAAAGAAAGCGACATGGGTCTATGGCCAGAAGTCATTTCTTTTGAGTGGTCCATGGTGTCTGATTGCAGGTGTGGAGGGAATTTGTAAAGATGGTACAACAGAACAGCACATTTATTTGTCAAGATCCTTTTCCCAATTCTGCTTTAAAGCACTGAGGAAACAGCTTTCCCTTTTGTGCTGTGGCCTTTCCGACTTTCCAGTTCTCTGGATAATTAAGATGAACTTGCCTTCGCTTATGAAGGAAATTACTTAGGCAGCTTTTCTGTTTGTCTGTTTCCATAACTTTTCCATTTCCCCTTCCCTGCCTGCAACACTACCCTCATAAATTCCTGCACATTTTGTGGAAATAGGCATCTGAGGAGAGGAGAAAGGACCCTCACTCTCACTAAGTGAAAGGCTGTCTATTTAAAGCCCAAAGAAAAAAAATCAACTGGTAAATGCTATTTCATCAGCAAGTGTGCACCAGCAAACCGACAGCACACAGCTAAGCAGAAACAGCAGCTGCCTCTTCCAGAATGGGAGGTTGCATAAAAAATACTGGCAAGATAAAGGAATGGTAGGAGCAATTATGTGGGAACCAGGTGTTACTGTGATAAAGGGATACAGGATACAAGTCTGTATAAAATCAGCTTTTTCAGTTCCACAGATCAGAGCTTGTGAAATCCCAAGATTGTGGGTGCCAGCTGCACATCGGAGAGATGATCAAGGAGCAGCTTTATCCAAAGATCACAGAATCACAGAGTGGTTTGAGTTGGAAGGGACTATGAAGGTCATCTGGTTCAACGATTCTGCAGTGAGAAGGGACATCTTCAACTTGATCAGATTGCTCAGAGCCCCATCCAGCCTGACTTTGAATGTTTCCAGGGACTGAGCATCTACCACCTCTCGGGACAGTGTTTCACCACCCTCAGCCTAAAAAGTTTTTTTCTAATATCTAGTCTGACTCTTCTTTTAATTTAAAACCATTATCCCCTTGCCATATTGCAACAGTCCCTGCTAAAAAGACTTCCCCCCATCTTTCTTATAAGCCCCCTTTAAGTACTGAAAGGCCACAATACAGTCTCCTCAGAGTCTTCTCCAAGATGAACAAACCCAGCTCTCTCAGTCTTTCTGCACAGGGGAGGTGTTAGAGGCATTTGATCATTTTTGCGGCCCTCCTCTGGATGAGCTCCAAGGATGTGTGGGCAAGGCTCCTGGAACACCAGCTGTAACTCAGGAGTGGAGTGAGCAGCCTCTGGGTGACCAGTCAGTCCTTCAACAGGAAACAAAGGCAAACTCAAGGCTCATGGGCAGCACCCGCTGAGAGATTCAGTCAGAGATTCGCCTTGGCTTGCGGGTTCTGCTTCTCCCAGCCGGCAGGAGCTTGTTCCCTTGTCCCAGCCAGCTCCCCTCGTCCCTGTGGCAGTGGGGAGAGCTCGGATCCCCTGGAGCGAAGCAGAGCTTCCTAGAGCAGCCCTGGAAAAGATTCATAGAATCGTTACACTGGAAAAGACCTTTGAGATAACTGAGTCCAACCATACCTTGTCCACTTCAAAATCATTTCCTTAAGCACCTCACCTACCCGTCTTTTAAACATCTCCAGGGATGGTGACTCAACCACCGCCTTGGGCAGCCTCTGCCAGTGCCCCATAACCCCTTCGGTGAAGGATTTTTTCCTAATGTCTAAGTTGAGCCTCTTGGCGCAACTTCAGGCCATTGCCTCTCGTCTTGTCGCCATCACTTGGGAGGAGAGACGAACACCTGCTTGGTACAACCTCCTTTCAGGTAGTTGTAGGGAGCAATAAGGTCTCCCCTCAGCCTCCTTTTCTAAACAAGCCTAAACAACCCCAGCTCCTTCAGCCGCTCCTCCTAAGACTCATTCTCCAGCCCCTTCACCAGCTTCGTGGTCCTTCTCTTGACACGCTCCGGCACCTCAACGCCCTTCCCGTAGTGAGGGGCCCAAACCGACCACGGGGTTGGAGGTGCGGCGAGCGCCGAGTGCGGGGTCGGGGCCGTTCCCGACGGAGGCCAAGCTCCGCCGCGCCCCGGGGCGCACAGGGAGGAGCGGGGGCGTGGGGAGCGGTGGGCGAGGCCGGGCGCCCCCTGGCGGACGCGCCCCCCCCCCCCCCCGGCGGCGATGGTTCGGGCCGGGCCGCCCCGAACCCGGAAGCGGGCGGCGGGCGGTGCCGGGCGCGGGCTGCGAGGAGCCGCCCTGCCCCCCCGCCCGCCCGCAGCCGGCGCCCCGGGAGGAGGAGGAGAAGCAGCGGGAGGAAGCGCCGCTGCGGTAGCATGAGCGGGGCCGCGGCTAAGCAGCCCCCCGGCGCGGGGGCCGCCGCGGAGAAGGCGCCGGCGGGGGACTCGGCACCGGAGCCGCCGCCGCCGCTGCTGAGCGTGGACGTGACGGGTTTGGTGTCGCAGTTCGCGAGGAGCTTCGTGCTGATCTTCCCCGTGTACGTGCTGGGCTACCTGGGGCTGAGCTTCAGCTGGGTCCTCATCGCGCTCTGCGGGCTCTTCTGGATCCGCAGGCACCGCGGCGGCAAAACCTCCCGGCTGGGCCGGGCTCTCGCTTTCCTGGAGGACGAGGAGGAGGCGGTGCGGCTCAGCGTCCCCTCCGCCGACCTGCCCGCCTGGGTGAGTGCCCCTCGCGGCCCCCTCGGCTGGGGGCGGTAACGGGGTCGTGGGTTCCGGGGGGACGAGGGGAAGGTGTAGCGGTGTCTCTGCCCGGTGCGGGACCGTGAGGCGAGGGCTGAGGCGGAGGGGGCTCTGGTGGCTGAGCTTGGGCGCGTGGGAAGGTTTTCTTCGACAGCGAGGTTTTCTTTGGGAAGTTTAAGGCTTTCTGATAAGTCCTTGGAAACTGCCGTTGTTATTATTTTGTTTTAGCTGAATCTTAGCTTCAGAGCTGAATATTTTTTTCTGTGATTTTTCCTTTGGAGTTTTTTAAACACGGCTGACACCGGTCCCCCAGCAGTGTCAGTGTTTATCCAGGCCTCCTCGCATCCTCCTCTGTCCCGATGAGCTGCTGTGCGGAGCCCGCTGGTCTCTTAGTCCCTCTGCCTGGCATCTTGAGTGTTTCTGCTACGTCTTCCCCTGTGATTTCTTTGCTGCCTGCTCTCTGCTCCTCAATCTCAGCCGTCCGCATCCCTGCTAGGCACTCTTTGCGGTGATTGTGCATCCAGCAGCTGTTCTCATGGGATTAAATTGGTGTACCTGATGTGACCTGTCCCAGCTCGGCTAAGGAAGTTATAGGAGTTCCAGACATTTAGAGAGAATAGCGTGTAGGTGTGAGATGGGTCTCTTTTTTTATTCCTACTTCTTCATATCCTTTGATCTAGTTTTAGTAGAAGATCATGGTAAAAATGGGGACGGTGTTTAAAAGAGATGAGGTGGTTTTACTGCTTGAAGCTGAAATGTGAGTCTTAGATAATGGGTTTAATAGCTCTTATGTTAGTTCTGTGTTAGCTTTTTTTCACCCCCCTGTAGTCATGCAGCCACGTAATGGAAGTGTTCTGCGTTGATGTATTTAAAACGAATTAATTCAATCTACATTCATTGTAGAGACTTGTTTATAGCAACTATCTGCTGGTAACTAAGCAATGGATACTCATGCTTAGTGCTGCGTCTAAATGTTTCAAATCACAATTTTTTACCTTGGATAAAATGGTAATTAATTCCTGTGTGAAACATCTAAGATTTAGAAAGGGGCCTCTTGAGTGAAGTCAGAGGCAAAAAGTCATAGAGAGGAGTGAGTGCTGGTTGCAAACACCTGCATGTCATATAGTGTTATGAGAAAGCAACTGATAATTATGCAGTGTTTTCTAGGAAATGTGGCTTTCTGATATGCCTGTTGGCAGATGTATTGTAAATCACGGTGTGGTTTTTTGTGTGTTTGTCTGTTTGTTCTTTCCCCTCTTTAATAATGTTCTTAAATTTTGAGGGTCTTAGATTTGTTTGTTATGCTAACATATATGGTATTTTCTGGAAGTATCATGCTTCCAAATAAATGTAGCTACCAGATGAAGTACAATCTGGAAATTCAGGTCTTCTGGGAACTGAAGGCACACTTAAATCAAAAGTGATCCTCACTGTCTGCTGTCATAGTCATTAGGCTTTATATGAGCCTTTTTGTTGCCTCTGTAATGTATATTGGAAAACTGTTATTCTGCTCTCTTCTGCTTTGTGTGTTGTCTTGGAGATTCATGGATTTCAGTCACATTCCAAATGAGGGGTAGTGGATGGTATATGGAGCCTGACATCTCTTTAATAGGTATCAATTTATCCATCTTGATGTGAACTCAAAATAGGGTACATTCCCTTGGTTTCTGGTCAGGAAAATAGACTTGAAATTACTTGAGTAGGACAGTGCTGTGTTTTAAACATAGGAAATGTTTTACTCTTCCTGGATGGAAAGGAAGATGTAATAAGCCATTTTTCAACTAACATCACATAACATCCCAAATATTTATTTGACACATGGTGTTTTTCTGAGCCTTGATTAGAAAAGAACTTTAGCTGAGTGGCACTATGTAAGGTGTGTATTGAAGGTGGGATTTCTTTCCTCCTCAGCTACTTTGGCATTGATACTGCTCTCGTGACAGATGTTTAAATATTTAGCAATACTACATTGAGTTATTTATTTTTAAGAAAGTGATTATTGCAGGAGTAATGAAGTAAGATTTTTTTTTCTGCTGGCAGTATGCTCAGTTACAATTTTAAAGTTATGCTTTTGTGCTATCACACTAGAGTTCATAATGTTAAGTATTAGTCTCCTAAATTAGATTTACTTCTTCCATAAGCAGGTGGTTATACAATAAGAATTTTGTGCACTGTCCATGTAAAATGGATTAATTCAGCATGAGTACAAGTTACGTTACTTAAAATATAAACACCGAATTGTTTAAAAGAAATAAGTATGTGATAAAAAATATTTCATTTACTGTATTAAAAGAATAAGATCTGTACTCACAGACTTGCCAACTTGTAGTTATAGCTCTTCTGCGTGTTGGGAAGATGGTTATATAGGGTGAGAGGGAGCAGAAGTGGGTGCTTTTCAAAGTCATTTAAAACTAGGCAGCAGAATGTACAATGAGAAAGGACTGGAGATCAAAAAGGTCTTTAAATAAAGTCAATATTTCTCCTTTTAGTCAGTATTTCTCCTTTCTTAGCAATGTTTTTCTAGAGTAGATTATTTTATGAATGAGTGTAATTAAGATGCAAACATACGTAAGGAAAAGTAGCAATTTAAGTGTCACTACTTAGAGGATAGATGGTAGGAAAACAGGACTCAGTTTTTAAAGGCTAAGTGTCACGGAGCCTGTTATTTTTAAAACAGTAATGGAATTTCATGATCTAAGTGGTGCAACAAATTTACTTTGTTCTTTCTCAGAACAACTGGAAAAGTTAATCCAATTTTGCCACTGTGGGGGTTTTTGCTTGCTTAACATAACTCTTATAACATGCCAACATACTATGTTGGACGTCTCTTTGGATAAGTGAAACTTTTTGCTCCTGTTTTCTGCAACATAGAGATAAAAAGCTACGTTGACTTTTTGCCTTCCCTGCCCCAGATTAATTGTAAATTTGGCCTGGTACCAGCAGCTGTCTGTGTGTGCGGTCTGTCAGCACTCAACAGGAGACCAAAATAGGAATAAATCTTAGTGTTTTTAAATAATCGATTCTGAAAACAGATTTAGAGAATTTTCTTTGTCTCCCTAAACTTGTGTTATACAGAAACTGAAATAATATACATCATTGTAGTAAAAGTAATGCCAGATTAAAATATTAAGTCTGCTGTAGCATTTTGGGTCCTACAGACTTGCTTAAGTTTCTGCTCTAGTTTGGAATGACTTTTAGTGGTTTGGGTTTGTTCTTTTGTGTTCTTACCTACTTAAGGTAAAAAGAAAAATCTGCCTAAACCTACAAATATTTCTTGTAATGTTTTTAGCTTAAATGGTTTATAGTCCTATTGTAAGGAAATACCTGGCAGCTTTTCTTTTTCTTAGAAAGGTGTATGAGATTCTTGCAGACTGGAAGTGTTGTGAGTTACCATTGAGCTGCTGTATGACTGCTGTACCTACAGGGGAGACTTAATGTCAGCATGTACCCTTTTTAATAGATGCTGATGTATAGCAACAATAATCAATGAAACAGTTATCAAACCATACTTAGTTGAGTGGTTTTGCAGTGATGGTGTTCAATAGAACATGACTTCAATGGCAGTTGGATATTTCTTGGTTGAGTGTTGTATTGAATATTGAACAGTCTGCTATTGAGGGATGACGAACCATTCTGAGTAAAAGCAGACTTCAGAACATCAGACTGCAGGGAAAACTGGGACTTATAGCTATGAAATTATTTGAATTTAGTCTTGTGTTAGAATAAAATTCACATACCTTTTTCCCCCAAAGCCCTTCCATGAGCAGCTTGTCAAATATGCCAGTTTAGTGGTTAGAGTGACGAAGACTTTGGCATTTACTGATATTAGGAAGACAGACTGGAAGAAGAGTGATTAGGTGGCTCTAACTGCAGGATCATATCCTGTACTGAGTGACACCTGCAGAAAAGGCTGAGGTCGTTATGCTCTTATGTGTATTTGATACGAAGATTTCTCAATGCTGTAGAATCAAGCTTGCTGACTGGATCATTGACAGTTCAGGACAGGAATCTCCAAAGAATCGCTGTTGATGAGTATTAGGTATGTGCTCAGTAAACCTGATAAAAGAAGTGAACTTCTGCGATACAGTGTGTGGTTTTAATTGTCATAGAACCAAAAGATTTTCCTTTTAAGTTTCTGCTATTCCTTTGGTTAATGCTGTTATTACTGTAGCTGTAGGAGTTGTAGGTGGATTTTTATACAACATTCTCAAAAATGAAAAGGAAGACTATGAGGCACTGTGTCACATTCTTCTGATCCTTTCTCCTAATGTTAGTTGAGCATGTTAGATTGAATTTACTGATGAGGAATTTATAAGAAAAATTACTTCCATGTCCGGCTGCTTAGTGCTAAGCTGTATCTAATCAGTTTGTATGGTCGGTACTGCAGATGGCCATATACTCTATGCTGCCAGCCTGCATCTTCAAAGCAGGAAGAGGTGTGAGTAAGAACAGAATAATAACTTGTGAGTAATTAACAACTGAAGTCCGTATCCTCCTTCTGCCTGATTATTTTCTTTGAAAAGTTATTTAATTTGGTTCACTGTTGTAGTTAAGAAGGTAATTAGGATGACTTTGTAAGAGTACCTCATGGTTCAGAGACACATCCGTGGTGGTTTTAGGAATGGAGAACTAGAGGAATGAAAAGGCATTTATGTTGGGTGATTGATTGTATCTTCCTGTTTCTCAAATAAAGCTTTCAAATCTATTGTGTTAAACCTGTGCTGAGATGTTGTCTGTCACATAACACGCTCTTTCACATAGTAATATGGTAGGCATCACTCTGATTCATATGCAAGATCCTTTTCCAGAATATTTTGGTAGAAAGCTGTGTAGTGAACTGATGTTTATGAACATAATATATTTCTTCAGCAGTTTGATACCAACCTGGAAGTATTAATATATTTTTTTAGGCTGATTTTAGGTACCACAGGCCTTCTAAACATGTACAAATAATACATTATTTTTTCATATGACAAATTGATATTATGTAACAGCGATTACTGACATTTGGGACCACTGCTAATGTGTTCTTCAAAGGTTCTGTTTCTCTGAATAGCTAAGGAAGATGTGGACAAGTCTTTTTAGTTTTGGTTTTGGGTTTTTTTTTTTTATTTTGCATTTTAGTCTGCTAGTGTCATTTCCATGCCTGAATAGTTTTGCATATAAGGATTGGCTCAGCTTTAGCCACGTTTGAGAATGTGGGAGTCGTAAGGATCTTGTCAGTAAAGACTGAGGTTTTATGGAAGAAAAGTGTCTAATGTAGCAGTTAGTCTTTTCTGCCTCTTCTACAAGATTCATCTCATTTTAAATTACTACTGCTGTATGAGATTGTTGGCACACCAGTGTGGTTGGACATGCATTCTAAGATTTTATTTTACTTTTTTTTCCTTTCACTTGAGTCTCCTGGGAAATGGGAAGATGATCAGGGTTATTGTCAAAATATTTTCATTTTAATTTTTTTTGTAATGAAAGCATGTTCTAGAAATGTTAAGTATTTGAAGCAGCTCTTTAGTGTCCTCTTTTTGGTTTTTAAAAGTGAAAGAAGAGGCAGTATTCTGTTTCTATTAAGATGAAAATCTTTGACTTAAATAATTTGATTTATATTGCAGTTTATCTCCCATTTATCAAATCATCACTAGTTACAGCACCGAAAAGGTTCTCTGTTTGCTGAAATTGCCTTTCAACCTGGTTATTCTATGATTCTATATGATTCTTTTGAGCTTTGCAAGAATTTTGTGCTGACTGTATGCCTGTACCAAATCTGAGGTGTGGGTTTGTAAAAGCTGTTTTTAAAACTTACTTTAAAATAATCTGAAGTTTTAAAAGAGCGTTGATTTTTAAATATCGTCTGTAGTATCTGAAAGCGGTTTGTCAGAGCCCTATAGTAGTAAATCAGATTCTGAAAGCAGCGGTCAATGATTATAAATGAACCTAATGCCATTGATTTGGTATGTTTCAACATGTGGATACAAGGGAATCAATAACAGTATGATCCTTCTGGAGGGTTTACAAAAATAAGGTATTTTGTATGAGACACTGCTGTTTAGATACAGAGTTTTTGACCTGTGAAGTTTCATTTTCCTTCTTGTTGGATAATATAAATTAAATCTGTTGCTGCCATTTTCTAAGGAATTTTAGAAGAGAGGCTCCACCAGCAGCTTCGGAGCTTTTCTGTGGCCTAGCAGGGGCCAGGTTCTAAGTTTTATGTACCAAACTTGACAGGCCAGCAGAATTTCAAATGTAGTGTATGTAAAGCTACTTTAGTGTATGTAAAGCTACTTTTGTGCATTCAGGGGAAATACTACACAGCTTCAGAGAAGAAAATTAAATCCTTATCTTTGGCTGGTGTTTGTGAACGCTTAATGAAAATAAAGGATATACAAAGATGGAGTATTCAAAATGGAATCATGTGAATAAGAGCACTGGGGAAACAGTATTTTAGTAAGAAGAGTTGAGAGTCATTTTATTTTAAACAACTGTTCGGAATGAGTAAGTTGCGAAACTGAACTGTTTAGGGATGTCTGGCTTTATATCATTTGTATAACTTGTGGATCATAGGGCACTTTGATATTTTGATATTTCTAGGTAAGATTTGTTTTGGTTGAATGAGGAGATATTTCTGTGAAGTTTAGAAAGAAAATGTTGGATGAGGAATAAGAATAAAATCAAGAATTTGCTAAAAGTGACCATGTATGAAATTGCTTCCCCCAAATTTCCCATGAACTGACCTAGGAACCCTTCTTCAGTCCCATCTGCCATGTACTTAACACTTTTATTACTTTGCAGGGAATGAAAGGGAACTGGGTAGCATTTGTGTTTCTTAGTTGTTATACATTTTTTTGATCCTCACTGGATGAGGCTAGAAGATGATAGTGTAAGCAGATGTGTGTGTATGTTTTGAAAATAAAGAGCCAACTTGTATTTGTTTTCTTTCTGGCACTTGACACCTGTGTTTTGATTTCACAGGTATTGTTCCTTTTATTATGCTTTTAATGCAAGTTTTATGACTTTTCTTAGCTGGCCATCCAAGAATAAGTTACAAAATGGATCGTTGTCGGGCTACGAAACTGAAACTTGCCACATCAGCTAGTGGAGTAACTGACAGCAGTAGTGGATTTCTTCTCCATTGATTAGGATTAGTCCAGATTAAATTTGTTTTAGAAGGAAGCTTCATTACAAAAGTGAAGTTTAAGAATCTTAAATCCTTTCCTGACTTTGGGGCCATGCCTTCAACAAGTATGCTGGCCTTGCTAAGTCTGTTCCATTTACCTCAGCTTCTCAAGATTATTTGTTTTGATCCTACGTTCCCTCACATAGTCTAGTATTTCCATTGAGTCTTTGCCTTTATGTTAGGGTTCAGGTGAGGAGCTGTGACCCATATCCTGTTGAATCCCATTGATATGACGCCTGGGAGTGTGGAAAAAAAGAGGCACTCCTCACCTTTCTTGCAGTCATTTGATCCCCATCCCCAACCTACTTCTAGTTTTTATTCCAAATAGCTTCTGTCAAGGTTCGTGTACCTGTCTTTATTGGACTGGTGGAATTGTTTTCTTTGCTGTTTAAATGGTGCAGCCTTGTTTTGATTTGTTTTTTTTTCCTATGTGCTTCCTGTGATATTGTTAAAAGTTAGAGGAACAGTGAGAATTTAAAAGTTTTTTCCTGCCAAAAGTTCCTTATTCATGAGAATATGTATAAAGAGCATCCCTAAATTTTATAGGGATAGGCTTTTCTCTGCATTCAGATGCACTTAGTGCAGAGAGAATCAGGGAGTTTAATAGTTAAGAGAATGATTCTGCAGTTTCAAAACAACATGAATATGTGCTCTTGACAAAAAGGTTTTTCTGCATCCCGTTGCATTTTCCCACTGCCTTCTTGTGCCAGCATTAGAATTTACTTGGCCACCTAACCATAGTTCTTTTGCCAGGCTTAGTGTTCAGCTGGATCGGTTCCCCGAGTTAGTTTACTGTGCAAGCACACGAGTGCTAGTGCCTGCAAGAAGGAGGTTATGGAAGCCTGTGGTCAGGCTTAAAGTGAAAAGGAACAATAGCCTGCATGAAGAGGACCTTCTTAGAAGGATATGGCAAATTTCACTGCTGAGGTGTCTTTGTGGGGAAGCAAGGTTTGAACCGGAACAGTTTATAATGTCAAATTGCACGTCCAAGTTCTTTAACATGTCAACAGACCTGTTAACATAATCATCAAACATATAAATTCTCAGTACTTTGATCCAGCTTAAAAGCTGGCCCTGATTTTACTGCGTGGTTGGATGGGCTCCAGAGGTCCCTTCCAACCTGAATTATTCTATGATTTTTGTTTTAAGCTGTGATTTAAATTAGCATTCAGTCTCCAATTGAGTCTTTCAAGTGATAGGAAACCTTTTCTGTATAAAATACCAGTATTTACTTAACTATTAAGTGTACTAGCAAATAATAAAAAAAAGAATGCTATCTTTAGAGAAGTGTTTTGTGGGAGGTAGTGAGACTTAAGTTGTTCAGATGCCTGTCAGCTGAATAGCTAGTATTAAAATTCTGTGCGGCAAATTGCTAAAACATATAGTTTTTCAAATGGAGCTCCTGTTATATAAATAACCTTTGGAAGAGGCATCTTCACGTGGAATGAGTCACTGCACAAAGTTTTGTCTGCTACAACCTAGTGTGACTACAGATTTCTCCTTAGGAGTTGAAAATTTGAAACAGGGCTAATGGTTTTCAGCTGAAGTAGTCTGGAATTAGGTTCCATGAAGTTGTTACTAGAAATATGAAACTAGTTTTACTTGGCTGAAAATAACTGTCACATGACAGACAAGCATTACATTGTCATTTGACTGTCCTTATCATATAGCAGCATGGGTCAAGTTTACATCAGTTCAGTTTCAAACGCTTGCACCTAAGTAATCTGTATTTGTGAGATATATTGCATGCTTTTTTTGCATCTGTTTTAATGAAGACATTAATTGAGAGGGTCCAGTACAGAGTCTAGCACTGCTGTTTTCATAACCTTTGTTTGCATTTCTTTGGTTGGATACAGACTTTTATGAGTTATCGAGATCTACTGAAACAGTTTCCTTTGGGAACATTTTGAATTATGTAACACCACGTGTGAAATTAAATGTATTGACAATCCAGTGTCTTGTATTCCTTCAATGTCTACCTTAAAGGGGGGATGGGAAAAAAGTGGGTTTACAACTAAAAATGCTGCATCTTCCTGTTTCAGTTTTAAAAGTAACCACAAGAAATTTTGAAGCATGAAGGCAGTTACAAAGACTTAATTATTCCAATTCAAATTGATTTTGCAGTATTGTGATCCACACTTCTGCTCTTATAGTTTACAAGTCTTCATTTTTTAAATAACTTACTAAAAAAAAAATGTGGGGAGAAACTCAAATGGAACTTACCAGCTCAGGCAGCTCGTAGTTTGCTTTATAATTGAGCATTATTACCGTTTCTTTGTAATACATGATTCTTCATACCTTACTCCAGATTTACACAGCTTGATATAAAAAATGTATCTGTGCTTTCTCAGATGCCCTTATTCACATAAAATGTTCTGTAGACAATTTTATCAGCTTTGAAAAACAATAGTGAAAAAGGTTTACAACTTTATATTCAAAGACACAACAACAACTCTAGTGTTCTTCAGGGAGAAGTATTGCAAGACATGCTCTGTGCTGAGTTTTTTGTGTGTGCTTACAGAGCAAACTCTCAGGACTTGTTGGTAGTGAGCTAGTTTGATCTGTCTGCGTGTTTGAAGCAGACAGTTAAAGTAATGAATGATACTTCAAATGAGGAAATGTCTTTTCTTAATTTGTTAATATTTCGTAGTACAGTAAGCTTGCTGGTCTAGAATTTTGAAAAAGTAATTTATGTAGAGGCAAGTCTCTTCCCTCCTCCCCCAGTGTACGGATTCATCTTGCTAATAGTTGAACTAGCATGCCAAATTCTCTTGCACGTGTGGCTAGGAAGATGACTTGGTCTAGTAATCAATTTTATCATGCAGGCTAAATTTATATTTTAAAATGTTGTGTTCCTTGCCCAATGACTTCCTCCTAAAATACTTATACTAGGAAAAGAACACTTTTCCACCTACCCACTCTCTGCCAGTTAAATGTCGAGTAGCAGCCAGGAAATGAGAAGAATGTGTTGGGCAGGGGGAAGAAAAAAACCTGCAGTGTTCAGTCATTTGACTTGTACACGTTATAAGAACATTTAGTAGTGACTGATTAAATTGTAGTATTTTCTTTTTCTCTATTTGTTAATGATAGTCGTTATTTTGGTTTTTATTTTAGGGAAAGCATTTGGGCTTTTGAAAATGTGTGAATGTGTGCTTTTTTTTCTTCTTAGGGTGTGTTAGGTATGAGTACTGTGTTGATGTTAATGTGCCTGGACTGCCCATATTCCTTAGAAACAAGAAAACTGATTTTATCAGTCTTGTTCAGAGAATGTTCAAATATTTACCTGGGAAATGGGTAATAGGAAAACTGTGGGATACCAAGGGACAGTCTGTGGTGGTTCTGGCTGAAGACATACTGGCTTCTATCTTCAAGTGAATTTGGAATGTAGAATATTTGATAGGTATTTTGTACAACAGTTTTTGGCGTAAAAAGTTGAGACATTTGTGCTTGAAGTGAAACTCTGCTAAAGGAATAGAAGTGATTATAACTTTTACTTACAGTAGCTTCAAGACATTTATCCTTGACTGTAATAACATTGATTCACATGCCGTGTCCTCAGGGTGCAAGCTGAAAAACTGAAGGATATCCTTTAAGCTTTGATTTATTGAGAAGCAATAGAAATGTATCCGTTTGTCAGAAAGAGGGGATTAGTTCATCAGTATTCCTAAAATTAATGGATTTTTAAGCACTGACGTATCACTTTGGAATTTCCTCTGCTGTAAAGTTATGATTCTTGATTCCCATGTAACATAAGCTTCCAGCTTAGATGTAATCTGTAAAAACTTAGAAGGTAATTTGCTGTCTTGCTTGAGACTTGCGGTTCTTGGGGAAGTTGTTTTTTCTTCTGTTAACTCGGTCATCTTAGGGGTTTTCATTTGTCCTAGTTTTTCTTCCAACAAAGTGATGAACACCAGCTCTACTTTCTCCTGCTGTGGTTGTTTGCATTGCTAGGCATGTGGAAATAACATTTCTATCGGTCATACTCTAGCGAAGAACACACTGCTTAAGTAAGGCTGTTAAATTGCAATCTCCCACTGACTAGGTGAAATGGAAAAACTCTCTGGTTTGGAGCAGCTCAGGTTAGTCAGTGACGTGGGTTTGTGATCTCACTATTTTAACTGAAAGTATGAGCTCCTGTGAAAACATTGAGAATGAAACATTGAAATACATATCCTGAGGACTGGTTTTTTTTTTTTTCCAACGTAATTTATAAGTTACTTTTAATGGCAGACATTTCCATAGGCAAATAGATCTTCAACTATTGACTTAAAACAAAACTCTTCCATTTGCTTAGTAAAGAAAACATGTCATAGATGAATGTTAAACCTTCTTAATATTGTATGTCCTAATGATTTTTGAAATGCATTGAGCAGAGTCAGGACTGCATCAGGTGCACCAAATAACACATGGCAACAAGAATGGTGGGTTTGCTTTCAACATCTCTTTGATGCTGAAAAGAAAGAAAACCTTCCTTTTTCTCTCAGAGGCTAGTTGTACATGGAAAAGCCTTTACCAATTCTTGAAAATACTTTTTTCAGATGGAATTATATAGTTGCAAATTAACTGCTATTTATGCAGATCTCTGAAAATAACTGTGGTATTTCACTCGAGGGGTTTTATTTCAATTTAACTGTCATCACTGCATTCTTCCAAACTCAAGTGATGTCTTTTGCAAGAAAGCTATTACATGTGATGAAGAGCTGTGTACAGATCGTAGATGGCTGAAAATCTGTTAGTTGTACTGGGCTGGGATTCAGACTCAAACCAACATCATCAACAGCAAAAGCCAAGAAAAATATTAAAATCTATTTACAATTAGCACACAGTGAAATTTGCTGTAACAAAGTGAAACGTAGATTTATCCTACTGAACTTGGGCACGTCATTTCAGAGCTATAAGTCTCTTTCTGCCATCTGTCTTTAGTCAGTGGGAAGGGATGAGCTGATTTTTTTTTTTTTTTTTTTTTTGCAGGAGGTCTCTTTTGTCTGTATAATGAGAACATAGAGTAATGAGGTCACAACTTATTGCTACTTTGTACGTGCCTAAATTTAGCAAGCGATAATGTGGGCTACAGCTGTTAGATTTTAATTAATACATGTAGTAAATATTCTGTTGTAGAACTTCTGAAAGAAATTGTTAGCACTGTGCAGCAGCACCTACTGTAAAATCTGCTGAGAGTTTAGGATCTTAGTGACTTGGCTGCATATTTTACTCCTTGGATGTGCGCAGACATTAACCTCTCCAAGATAAGTGCAGGCTAAGGAAGGTTCTGCTTAGGAGCAATCAAGTGAAGTGGTATAGTTACTTTGGCATAGCCATGGGCAAGATGTATTGAAGGTTGGGTTTAGGGAACTGATTGACTGGGTAGTTGTTTATTTGCAGTTCAGGTGGCTGTCTTTAATTGACAGGTGTTTCTCCCCACTTATGGAATTGATAGTCATTTTATTTCTAGACACAAGGTGTTTGGTTTCTACTTAGAGGTAGGATTTGTTGAACTTGAATTTAGACATATGAGTCTGAATTAATTTGAGATAGTCTTTGATCAATAGAGCCGTCTTTAGAGGAGAATGTTTCAAGATGGCAGATGTATTTCTCTCCAGAGGCCCTTATTTCTCTCTATCAATGATACAGTAGATATACAGTGACTAGATTATTCTTGGACACATGAAAGATAGAATTTTTGAAAATTTTGTTGATCACCAGTATTTGAATCTTCTAAAATGGAAGCCTTTGAAAGCCGTACATAGTTAAAAAGGATTGCTGAGATGGAAAAAGAGTCTTCCTGTTGTTGTGAACTGCAACCAGGATCTAGTAGGTATGATGTGTTCTAGCTATACGCTGTGCAAATATCCAGAGCGAGGCAGTAGGTGTGGATTAAAATGCAGAAATAGTGAGCTTAAGTATCAGTTATAAGCACCTCAGTCTTTAAAGAGTCTATTGTGTGCTTAATATTATATGGTTCAGTTATAGGCAGTATGTAAGTAGCTTGCTACTCCTGTCATAATTAAAGTAGTATTGATTTATGATGGCTATTTTTATTAAATTGGCAAGTGAAAGAGTATTAACTGAGTTTGGGTAAAGAATATTCAAGAGATCCCCAAATGCCTGCGTTATCTTCAACATTGATGATAATCAGTAACATGAGAGAAGTGACAGTTCTGCTGCCTTTATAAAAGGAAAAAATATATCCAACTCTCCTTTCTTCACTTTTGCTACCTCTCAGACCTGTGTTTCAAACACCCAGCGATTCCAGCTATATCATGCTAGAATGTTTCTCCTCTGCATCCTAGAAAATACATCACTCAGCTGCTTGCTACCCATCATTTGTTTGAAGGGCAGTAACGGCCTTTATACGAGGGCTGGTTTCAGTTGTGGGCAGGTGTCATCATGCAAACGCTTCCTGAGCATAAGCAGTGGTTGTGTGTACAGAAACAAGTTCTTGTGGTTCAGGTGCCTACTGGACTGGTTATGCTGCTTGAAATCAGTGGTGGTGTAGAAAATCTTTGGAATATACTGAAGATGGTAGTTTTTCCACTGTTTACTTTCCACTGAAGGGCTGGCTTTGTAACTGCTTATGTAAAAACTACAGTATATTCTTTCAAAAATGTAAGAACAACTCTCAATATGCAAAAAAATAACTGAATTGACATTAAAAACAGAGAAATGAAAATGGAGTTTTATTTAAGACATATATTGCCAAACATTAAACTTCCCAAACATCAGGGGAAGACAGATTCTTTACTTTCCAAGTGTTTTAAAAAATAGCCTAGCTTAGAAAGAGGTTCTATGTTTCTTAGAGTTTATGATCACTTTCCCTGTTTTTAAGATGGAAAAACTCTTTAACAGAGGCTGGATAATGTTTTGATGCAGAGCACTGTAAGACAGTGGTTTTGAAAGATGGTATCAGTGATGATTTGCGGTCACAACATGGTAGAAAATGTCTGCGGGAATCTCAGGGGATGTTTCCTGGAACCAGGTTCTGCAAGAGCTTTGGTGGGGTGGAGCGTTGCAAACTAACAGCTGGGCTTTTTATTTCTGTTTGGTCACTTGTATTTTCATGTTTACTAGTGTTGTATTAAAAGATGTCATTTTCCTGAAACCTGGTACTAAATAAAAAAACCCCCAAATATTGGTTTTATATTCCAGATTTCCTGCTAAGAGAACAGTATTTTTATCTTTTTTTCCCCTAACCGTGTACACAAGTCAAAGGATAAACAGGACCGTCAAATATGTAGGCGTGTTTTAACTAAAATATTGCAACATGTATTGGTATGTTGGAGAAAAGGTTCTGTATGACCTTCGGTACTCATTTACTCCTTTGCTTCAATTCCACCTGAAAGCCTGTCTTCCTTGTTAAGTGTAGTCTTTGTTAAGTTGCAAACTCGAGGGTGCCTACCAGGCAGTATTCATTTGTTTGTGGGCGATCACAAGTCCTGTAGAGCTGCCAGCAGTTTGTTTTGGTATTGAATTCACTTTCGGAAGAAAATGATTGTACAGTTTTAGAGAGGCACTGCAAGCACACTTTGTCCTCCTACTTCTTCCGTGTGTAGTCTAGAACATCAACTTCTTTAATGTGAAATTGTGTTTATTTCCATTTTTTTACTATTTTAAGTGAAAATTGAATTCATCAGCATCAATGTTAAGACTCGGTGCTGTGTTGTCAATGTTTTTAATGTTGTGTTTATCTTACACATTGTATTCACAATCCAGGACAAAATTGTATATGTTCTGTCCACCTGCTGAAGGATTCTTTGTCAAAGCATGTTGAATTAGTGGGAATTTGGCAGCTGACTTGGTTTGTACCAGGATTTTACTCAGATGTGCAATTCCAGAATAAAAACATAAAACTTTACATGTATGTATGAAAAGCTGCTGCTCTTGACCTTTCCAGAACATTTGTCTGATGGTGACTGTGTGGCTGACAAATTATGGGTCTTGCAGATGTGCAGCTTGCTGGATGTTGCACTGTTCAGATGCCATGCATGTCAGTCCGGGAGCATCAGCATGCACGTTTTCATTGGAGGAGGCAGTTACAGTAGTATCCTTTCCTGCTGCAGGTTTGATTTCAGTACACTTACTCTGCTTTTTCTGAAATAGCTTCTTGGATAAGAGGTGCTAAGTGCAGTCATGGGACAGGTATTCCAGCTGGAAGATAGGCTGTCAAAACAGATCCACGGTTTTTATGAGTACAGGGTTTGCAGGCTGTAGGAACAGATTGAAGACATGCTTGTAAGACCTTTTCAATATATTATGAAAATACCTTTTCTACTTCAAAACCAATTTATATTACTGGCTGGGGAGTTTTATTTGTGTTGAACATAATCTGACATTTGATGACGATTTTTTCCTCTAAAGTACCGTTTGTTGCTAATACATGGAATCAAAATAGTAGGGCAGATATTTAAGGATGAGGATAGTAGTTAATTTAGTTGGGAGGCAGTCTGGATTTTGGTTCCACCTTGTAGCTCAGGCATGTGATGTGGAATACCTAAGTATAGAAACTTGGTTTGGCAGGGAGTGCTTCAGCGTTATTCCTTAGCAACCCAGCCTACCAAAAACACAGAGCTGCCCTTCCTGGTGTGTTCTGAGAAATGGTAGCAAACTCCATGGTTTTAAGGTGGAGTTTATAAACAGAAATAGGATAGTGATGCCTAAAATTGCAGGGGATTGGAATTCAGTGGTCAGAGTGTTTTCTGGTTAAGTATTTTATTGGTCTTGTATTTTCAGCATGATCCTGCATAAGGATAAGGGCTGTCCTGGAAATCTAGAGCATCAGTTTTGCCTTAAACTTACCTGATACAAAGGAATTTATAAAATGGAAATAATATTTTCTTTCTGCCCCCTGCAAGGGCCTGAACATTTTTGGGATAGGAGGGTGACTAAGGGTTACAGGCACCCTTTGCTAAGAGGGTGTGCAGGGAAGGATAGCTCCATAGTACTGCTTTGTTTTTTATTATTCCTTCAATATCATTTCTGGTTCCTGTGTTCCAAAGCAGGATCTTTGATCTCTAGTATGAAGTTCCTCTGTTATGTGTTGTCAATGAAGTGTGTGCTATATTTTGAGTATCTGTTTCTAACAAATAACACTGTACTGTATTCATTGTGAAATAGAGTCGGGGGTAGGGGGGCAGAATTGCTTTAAAGAGAATAGAGAACATGATGTGAATATTAGAAATTTTAATATGCACAAGATTATTAGAAATATTGAGCTTTGTATAAGAATCTGGTTAAATGCTTGAATGGAAGAACTATAAAGAGTTACACATGTAGGTTGTCATCTGATGCCTGGTGCTATCAGATTAACTAGGGCTTTTCTCCCCACCATTTGTTATCACTATGTTAACTGAGACCCTGATTAAACATTGCCGCTCTTTTTGATTTCACATTATTAGAATGTTCTGGTTTCTGTTACTTTCTCAGCAGAGTTTTACAGTTTCAGAGGGAATTTTTCACTGAATGTTCACAGGTTCAACAAAACTGCCAGATAGACTGTACTCTTTATACTTTCTGTATTTTATATAGTAAGGTTCTACTGTTTCAGCTAGAAATGATACAGGAGGATTTTAAAATGCCTGTTATACCTTGAATAAGTTCTGATTATGCTTAAAAACTGTTTTAATACTAAATATAAACTCTGTCTGGGTAGTACTGGATGCAGTGCAGTACGTCGACGTTAATGTTCCTTAGATGGTATTAGGATTTGTCAGATTAGGATTCAGTCAAAACATGAATGTGCATATATTTTTTTTTTTAGTGCAAGAACTAAATAGTAAGCAGGTAGGAGCTAAATAATGAGCATATTCTATAGACTTGTTTGACTTCTTGGGCAGATTAATTTGCATGCTCTGACACTGTGTTTTAGCTTGAATACTACAAAAAAAAATATTCAAGTTCTCTCTTTTGTTCTTTTGTATTTTCAAACACAAATTTGCAGTTTGCTCACCCCTAAAGAATAAAAAGCAACTGAATTATATTTATATTGTCAGGGTTCACACAGAGTTGTTTCAAATGTATTGTGATTTACTGGTTACATTTATAGGTTAACCTTTTTCCTTTTTTTTTTTTTTTAAATTTGGGATTCATGCTAAAATGCATGTGTTGAGTCATAGGAGATCATTTACTTTTCAGTAATTAGCTACTGGTAAGCCAGTTAATGATAGGGAAGGAAATCTAATCTTCCTAAGGAAGAGGACAGGCAGTCCTGCAGAAGGTGGTCAGTACTTCTTGAAAGGTTGTCTGTCTTGAAAATTAATGTCCATTTTATCCTACCGAGAACGTCTGTATGATTCCCTTAGAGGGACAGGTTGTGTGGTCCAGCAAGTGTTAACAGGAATGAGACCTCCCTAATGAGGGAACCTCAGTCTGGGTGACTTTGAGGGTTAGTAAAGTGGGCAGTGGGTCAGTGGAGTGAAAGGAGAAGAAGCCTTCAGTGTTTAAGTCTAGACGGCAACAACAAGGATGGTTGACAGTTTGGTGCGGAGCCCAGCACTGCTTTTCATAGCTGTAGACAATTCAGAGGATAGTGAGCTGTGCTGCAACACTGGCTGTAAAAGCTATTTTGAAAGCTAATATTTAGCAGTCCAGAGGGGAAAATATTTCTTCTGTTGACTGTCAAGAGAGCAAGGCGCTCTGGCATACACTAGAGTGGGAACATGTCTGGATTCTCAAGGGAACTTGAAAAGGAATTTGTTATACAGACTTAAAAATACAAAGGATGTCACATTTTTGCAATGTGACAAATGGAAAATAAGGTGCTAATGCCTTTATAAAATTTTTAAGACCTGAAACCTTGAATTTCAAGGTGTTAAGACTTCATTTGTGAAAGGAGGAGATGGAATGGAATTACTTTTGAGAATAAAAGGGTGAAGTTGCTAACATTCCAAAAAGTAGTACTGTACAAGGTTTTTCAAGGGGTAAAATTCAGTGAATCCTTACAGCTGTGGTCCTTGCTGCACCTTTCAGCAGTTTAAACTTTTTACCATCTGGCTCTCTGCTTTCAGTAATGATTGTAATGCTTGTGGGAATTTGGAGATGTGCTAATGTGGGCTGTCATGAAATGTTTGATTTTGTAAATATTGTTTGCACTAGGTGTCTATAACCTGGTGTGACAGCAAGGCTTTAAGCAGTATGAATCCAGTTCTTGATATTTTGCTTGTACAGAGTGTTATGCTCTTCAGTTTTGTATGGTTTTTTGGTTTTTGTTTTTTTTTTAACTAGTCCTGGTCTTTAATTGGACATCAGCATGTGAAATACAATTGTTACTGCTATGAATGCCCACTGAAGGCGAGGCTGGGAAAGGGCATCCTGCTGTCATAACAGTTGATAATGAATTCTAGCCTTCTGGATAAGGAAGTAGTCTAGATAACGGCACTATTGTAAATGTGGGTATTAAGTGATCGAAATGTTAAACCTAGGCTCTTGTGTTGCTTCACTTCTGAGAAGTGCTCAACATCACTTCTGTTCCCGTTGACAATTCAAAAGAATGGTGAATGGTTAGATGAAGAATGCCTTGAAATATTTTTTTTTAGGAGTCTTCCACTCCCTGTAAATGTGAAGATTGCTGTCTTTTAGTGAGTCTTTATTCTTGATGGGCTCTGAATGATTGATAAGAATTTCAACAGTGTCAGTGACGAGTTGCCCTTTAGCAGGCCTGCCAGGCCAGACACCGGTAAGAAATAGGGGAAAAAGTATGTGTAGGTGACTTGTTAGGTCTGGATGGGCCTGCATGCTGAAACTAATGATGGTTTTAGTCCTTGCATTTCTCGTATGTGCAGTGATTTAATAACTGCTTTTAAAGGTAAATCTCTTTATATGAAATATAAAGGATTTTTTATTATTACATTTGTAATGCAGTGCTCAAACCACAACAATGTTAGACATTTTAAAAATTGAAGTAAAAAGCCTAGCAATCAAATTGCGAACGGTATTATTTCATTTCCTCAGTATTTATCATGATGAATTTTTTTCTTATAGAGAAAGACTAAGGCAAGGTGAATCTTTTTATTTGATGAAATCAAGTCTTAAAGGCTTTATTTCTTGTTTTCAATAACTTATTTTGAGTCCTAGGAACACCCTCTGTCAAATTGCCCATAATGTGCCAGATTGCTGAATTACTTATCAGAAATATTCCACCCTGGGAAGCAAAGATCTTGTTATAGACATGGTCCAGAGAAAAATACTACCTAGATGTGAAAAATGTCTTTTTCTATCTCAGGATGTCTCTCTGAGGTTCTGCATGTGGAGTCCTTGAAGGTTCCTGCAAGTTAATGCCCCCATATGAGTGATTGAGGAAAAATTATAAGATCTTCTAAAATGAGAATATTACAAGATCTTCTTCAGTGATAATAAAGCAGACTGTTTCCAGAGTTGATCTCTGTATTGAAGTCTGAGTTATGATACATAATATTAGCATACTAGTACTTGGAACTGGATGGTCTTTAAGGTCCCTTCCAACCCAAACCATTCTGCTTGAGGGTGATTGTGAAATAGGTCTGCACTAAGAACATGAATCTGCGGTAGAGGACTGAAGGCTTTACAGATTTCTGTTTCTTAGAAAGTGCAAACTTATGAGGAAAGGAAAGCTATTTGTTTCTCCCTAGGAAGCATAATATGCTGTGTTTCAGGTAGATTCTGCATCCAGATACCAAAGAAACTCATGGCAATGTATTTCCAGATGTTTGGAAGGAAATTGTGTAACAACTAGTGGCAAAGCAAGAAATTTTTTGTTTGTGTTCTTTAGGTGATTAAGCTAGGGTGCTGGAAGTTAATGATGCTCAGCTTTTAATTTCTAGGCTGAACGGCTTTCCTTGAGCTGGGGTTGCAAAGGCTGAGTGTCAAGCTAGAAGTAGGATTTCCCAGTTCCCCTATTTACTGGCAGCCTACTGTTCTGTCATTCTTCCAGAGCAGCTGCTTATAAAGCCTATCCTGGAGGATTTTGTTATGGCAAGCTGTGGCTAAGTAGGAGGTTTCCGAGTTAACCGTATTGCAGCGTGCTTGATCCATCTTTGCAAAAATAGCAGCACTTAGGCAAATTTTATCTGGGTTTTGTACTTGTAGGACAAGTCACTGAAAAGTAATAAAAAGTTCTTAACAAGCCCTGCTGTCAGTTTGAGTAAAGCGTATTTAATAGATGCCGAAGGGAAAGGTGTACACAGAGAAAATGAAGCTGCTGTGCTTTGTAATGTCTCAGCAACCTTCAGCTCTGAATTGCATGACTGGCTTGTGGGCTGCCATTTCAGTAACTTCGGAGCTCTGGAGCCTCTTTTAGTCAGGGCTTTTCTTTTGCACATACTGCATTATTTTGCATTGTGAAAGACATTTTCCATAGAAGTTAGAGGGAGTGTGCAAGTGAGAATGTTCTGGTGGTATTGCAGGGCTGCAGAGGGGTGGATTCTGAATCCACAGCTGCCACAACTTTGAGCTGATTGGATTTATGCTGGGCTGCTAGCAAAAACCAAAGTATTGTTAGTTTTCTAGATGCTGTTCCAGTGAATTTGGTAATGAGAAAGAAAACAGTGATGACATTCTGAAGTACAATCTTACATATGTATGTATATGTTTTTTTAAAGTGTAAGCAAAGTAGCATCTTTGTATTAATGGAATGAGAAAAACAGGTATGTTTATGGTCATTGATAATTTTTTTTTTAAAAAAATTGTTTTGTATTTAATTTTATGTTTCAATTCTACCACAGCAGAAAGGTTGGATGTGAGATCCCTCTGTGTAGTTTGGGCTTTAGTTAAATTCAGTAGCGTGTGTATGGGTAGTGGTGCCTTTTCTTACAGTGCTGCTACTGTTTGCAGCATTTGATGAAGACCTGTTTTATGCCATTTTAGCCTGACTTTACAAAAAACAGCATATGTGCTGCTGGTTGTTTTCCTTGCCTCCCAGATACGATATCTGCAAACGTATGTTAGGAAATATGTCCTTCAGGACATGTGAGGATGCTGAAGTATCCTGTGTATGTAAGTTACTATTTACTCCAGGTTTGAACTGGTCAGTAAATCAGACCTTTCTTTCAACCTCAAGAAGAAGGGGAGAGGAACAGCGGCAACAGAAGGCTGTGATTAAAACTTTCTGCACCATATAAACAACCTTAGTTTTGTTACTTAAGGTATATTAATTTTATTATGGCAGCTTTCTTGTGTTAGTATTGAAACCTGGAGGTATTGAAAAGTCATTCGTTCCAGACTTTCTGCAAGTGCCAACTTGTTTTGCGTTTAATTGCTGTGTTGTTGAAAGGATTGTTTTTCACTGGGATGCGCTTCCTGACTGAAAACACTGGAAAACTAGAGCTAAATGGCTGCCTGTAATTTGTTGTGGCTCTTGGGACTTGCTGAACTGATAGCAGCCGTTCATATGGCATGTTTTTGGAACATTTGGTGGGATACCAAGTACACCATACTTGTCTCATAGGTGCAGATCTCGCTCAGAGGGCATGTAATTCCTTTTCTTTTTTTTTCAAAAAAGGTTTATTTTATTTTCCTCTGTGTTGCCCAAATACTTAAATGGCTTATGTTCAATTTATAAATAAGTACAATCCTTAACCTTGCCTGGCATTACAACTGTTTCTTCCATTTAGATATGTGTCTACTTTTTCCAGTATTTACAGTTACCTCATTTACCTCTGTAACTTACGGTCTGTGGTGGTTGTGTTTTGGTTTTGTTTTTTTTCCATTTTATTTTGTAATGTTCTATTATTTTGCTGTTGTTGGTTCATCAGCAATTACTATCAAAACCTGTGCAGCTTATTTTATATAGTTTTCAGTTTTAGATTAGTTATACTGATATACTCAGGTCCTTCTAAGTATCGGCTTAGGAAATACCCTCTGGGCTTTGATAGTGTATTCAACACTGATTTTCTGTATTCAGCCTGGACATTACATATGCACTACACCCCTAATAATTCTCAGTGAAACTATTTCAAGAATCCTTGTTTAATCCCCATTCTGAAAACATACAGCGTCTGTAAGGCTGAATATGAATTTTGCTGTGCAAAGGCTAATCACTTTAATATATTAAAGACTGCAAACACAAAATCCATGCTAAAGCATGCTGAACAGAAACAGAATCGGATGACAAAAAAACCAAAAAAAACAAACGGAAATAACAGTTGTTTGTTAATTTACTAGTGAGTGTCTGTGATTAATTGCAGCATTTTTTAGGAACCTTAAGTATTAACAATTTAATTTTTGCTTTCAGGAATACTGAATCCTGCAGTTGTGCAACAGTAAATATTTAATGTGTTTTTCCTTCAAATTCAGAAGATATGGGAACTGCGGTATTTCTGGGGTTGAAGTTATGAAAATTGATAGGATAACCCTGGAGGTGGATTATTGGCATAACAGGAGAGCACTGTCTGCTCTGTCCTCCCATCCATCCCCTCTTCTTCACATCCTATTAGGAAGGTTGTCTTCCTGTCTGTGTCTGAGGATAAGCCTCTTAGTTGGTGTTGAGTAGCAGAGGACCCTGTGCTGATTCCTCTGTGGAAAGAAGCAAATACTTCACCTACTGATGATCCTCGTTTCTTCAGAAAAAGAGGGGGCTGCTGCCTGGAATACACAGGATTAAGCCATTAACCCTGCTTAGCTCTGTTTTACCTAGAATGTCCTTTGGCCAGCCTAGCCTGCTTTACGGACTGGAAAACCCTGTCAAGAGCAGCTGTTAAATTGAGCTTGAATATCACTGAGCAACTCTTCATTCTGTTCATTCTGGGATTCTTCTCGATGCTAAGTTTCTCTGGCCTTTTTGAGCTGCAAGTGCAGTAAATTTAGAGAAATTAATCTGACAGTTGTAATTCAAAGGTTTGTTTAATTTTGGTGTGTGTCTTTTCTGCCACACCACCTAGCTTTAGGCTTAGTAGTTAAAGAACTGCTCACAGTGTGCGTTTGGGAGGTGATTGAGAACACCTATGTTGGGCTTCTGTTCTGAATGTCCTGTGGGATGTTCTCCCTGTCCACTGAAGATGCATGAAGAGACTATGAAGACTTAGTGCAATACCATTTTCAGTCCTTGCATTTAAGCTAGACAGATGAGCTTCTGTTAGAGGAGGATTTGTGTGTGTCATTTTAGCTTTCCAAAGTAGGCAGAAGGGATGGATCTCTAATGTAAGAGGTATTTGTGAAATAACTAGAAAACTGGTCAAGGGTACTTAGTTACATCATAGCTGTATCAAGAAACTTGGTTATAACCCGTGACCTTCTAATTAAACAAAAAGTTACTGATACAGTTTCTTTAAGATTTTCATCTTGAGCAACAAGTAATTAAACTGTGCAAATGGAAGGACATAGACATAAGCTAAGTAAAGCTGACTCGTAAGTATCTGTTAAACATAACTATCATAACACATTATTTTTTGTGTACTCTGAAATAAAATTCTTACCTTTTATCCTTGGATGCGAATAGAAGGGGGAAAAAAGCCAGTATATGGTTGTTGGGGGGGTGTTGTTTTTTGTTTGTTGGGCTTTCTTTAAATCTGAACTGCTGTTATTGCTTCATTTTTTTACTTTGCTGAAATACGCAATTCACGAGGAAGTGATTGGTTTGTAGAAAAAAAGTTTTCACTTTATGGAATACTCTGGTCATTAGCAGTAGCTTTGTGCTTTCCATGTAGGTGCCATTTTTGTTGTTTCAGTTCATGTAAAAAATACTTAGGAACTATGTATTGGTTATGTTAATTAAAGTTAAATATAATAAGGGTTGACTGATAAATGTCTTTAAGGATGGAGAAGGCCACAAAGATAATTTTAAAAAGAAGTGTTTTACAGTGAAGGGATCAGTGAATAACAACAGCTACTCTGCAACTGGTATTTTTAAGTAGGTTATTAATATGTTATTCCTGAGAGTGGTTCACCATTACGCTTAGGAGTTTGTTGTAACTTCATTCTTTATGATTTTTCTTGTCGATGCTTACTTTTAGTGACATTTATGTAGATAATGTGAACCCCTCGCCCTCCATGTGAACAAATAATTGTATTTAAGGCAGCAAATTTGCACTCGAAACTGATTTGTTATAACTTACTGATTACTATTTGACTTTTCAAGATTTCCCACCAAGCCTTAGTGTTATTCATTAGTATTTGTTTTCTGACCATGTTTGCTTAGAAAGATGCAGAGGATAATCAGACTAGAAGAATGAGTTAATTTAGCCAATATGAAGAGCGTATATAGAGACATGGGTAATAGAAGAATTATGGGTAAGAAATGTTTCTGCTATTATTACAGAAATAGGAGCTTGTTAGTGGTTTTCTTTTGTCCCTCTTCTTATTATCGTTCTAGACAGAACAAAGAACTGCATTCCTTGGCTTCTTTCTGGTGTTTTATTGATCATTATGAAACCCAATGTGTTCTGAATTGAGTTTTTGACAGGGCAGGATATGGGTGCCTCAGAAATAGGAAATAAATGCGAGGGTTGTTTAGAGCTGAGCACAAACAGTGATGTGAGAAAGCTATGTCATGTATTTTTAATGTACAGAATCACATCTTTTGAGCACTTCCAATTATCTTGCAATATAACTTTCAATATCAGAACTTTCCTGGAACATGTAATTGTTTTGGTGTTGAACGTGGTTGTTAGGATATATCTTACTACAGTTCTCTCTAGTTATACTTTCCTTAGAATGATAAATAATACGTGAAGTAGCTGAAATGAGACATTGCTTATGAAACCTGCATGAGCAATTAAATAACAGAAACCAAGTCGAAAATGCTTTTTGTCTTTGCTGAAATCTTGACTGCTGTCTCCTTCCATCATGCTTGTCTAATAGATTTTATACAGGAGTTAACAGATTTCGCACATCAGTTAGTCTCATTTCTGTTTCTGGCCATAAAATAAAATGTTAGTGCAGTTGCCACAATGTTCTTCTGTCATTCCTAAGTGATCCAGAGTACTGGCTTCTGTCCCTCAGGTTTTCCTCGGTTGTCTTTGCTTAAGGTTGTGTTTGATATCAAAAACTCTTAAAGCAAAATACAATGTTGCCATTAATATTGCAGTCTCCTATATCAGGCTAAAAATTTATGGAAATAGATAGATTGATAAATGTTTATGCCTTATTTTCAGCCTACCTGGCAGTGAATTATCTAAAGATTAAATAAGGCTCAACTTTTGATTCAAGATTGGCTGGATTAAAAATTTCAGAATCTTGAAGATTGTCATCTTTTCTCTGTTTCTGATGTCAGAATAGAAACAATACGACTGAACTATGTTAAAAGAGGAATGAGTAGGAAAGCAAGGATGGAAAAGGGAGGAAAAACAGGAATGGAAGATGTAATTCATTGTATTATTTGTTTCCTATGGGCAACTGTAGAAGGAAACCCAGCTTTTATAGTTAAGGAGATGACGTAGTACTTACTCAAATAACAGTAGGAGCGCAATAGGTGTGGCACATTATAACAACAAATAATTATTAAATCTCTGGAAAAATTAAGAATCTTATCTTGTTAAGCAATTTCTTAAACACTGTACAATAGGTAAAGTTCAAAATTAATAAATTAGTGTATATGATTAGGTATTAGTGTATGTGGCCTCGTCTTTGTTCCTCAACATATCTGAAGTGATTCTGCATGGTTGAGGACTGAATGTGAAGGGTGCTTGGTGGATGCATGAGAAGGTAAAACAGGAGAACTTGTTTTAGTCTAGTCAGGTGTGTTTTATGGCATCCATGGGCCTGGTGCGGGGAAGCTGGTCTATGCCTTGGGGAGTTTCTGCCCTGAATGGGGGAAGCTGGATCGCTCTATGGAGGAAGATGAATTTCATCTGGGCTGAGATAATATTTAGGATGGGAAGTCATTCTCAGTCTAGTGTGGCTGTCCTGTTGATGTCAGCTGGATACTTGTGCAAAAGGTTAAAAATGAGTTGTGAACGTGGTAACTCTCACATACCTTGCATTACTTGCAGGAGACAGATTTGATTTTAGTATTTCCATGGATTTTCTTTTCCTTTCCTCATCTCTGTGTTTAATTTGTTCTTTCATTTTAATTTATTTTGTTGCTGTTCATTACAACAGTTGTAGTTCACGTTCTTCCTTATATGGAACAGCTCTTGAAATATTTGTGTTCATCAAATATCATGCTTAAGAGAGAAGTAATTAATTGAGATTTGGCACATATTCCATATGCAGATTCAGAAGGAAAATATTTTGGGAGAAAGATCAAAATGTTGCTTATTAGCATCAGGGTTAATATAGTGTTTGTTCTTTTTGTTCCTTTAACTTTTTGACCACTGAAAGCAAATTGAGAACCTTGAAAGACAAAAGCCAAGTATTAACTCTGTTCAGCTATAAATATATGCATACAGTAATTGCTTGTGTTGCGTATGCCAAAAAATTAAATATGTTTTTATTTTTAAGAAAGAAAAAAACCTCACACAACCCTCTAAATACTGACTTCTGACATTCTACTCACCATAATTTTCTTGGAAATCAATTCTTAATAAATAGAATATTATTATATAGTTCCAAAACTGCTCCATCCATTATTAATACTCTATTCTTTGAACTCACTATACAAAATAAATCCTATTGAATGTTACAGTCAAGCAGATCATCAGTCATTTTTGTGCCACTTAAAATGTTTTTGCTAGATACATACTGTACTTGAAACAAGCTATGGACCTGGGAATATTGAGAAAGGAACAGACCAGAGAAATAACTGACGATATTGATGATGATGTAGGTACCAATCCTCCAGCATAGCTAAACCATAGGTGTGTAGATGAAATTAAGGACAGCTCTGAAGGTAACTTGAGTATATTCAAGAACGTGTTAGTTTTTATTAAATTCTTGCATTAACAAAGCTAAACAAAGCAGTCTTCAAATGTAATTTGTTGAAAAAACAATTTAAAAGTATGTATTTAACTGACTGTTCACATTTGGGATATGTGCATAGTAAAAACCAGTAGGCACTGCTGTTGGAACCTGTGGTTCAATCTGTTACGCTGTGAAGAGATTAAGACTTCACAATTCAGTTGAGACAAAAAGTCAGTATATGTAGGTCACAGTTTTTTAGTGTGTTCAAAGGCTCTTTGTGTTTCAGATGTGTGATCTGCATTTTGTTGTAGAATCTGTTCCTTTCTAAAGAAATTTTTAACTCCGCTTCTGCTGAACTGCTTCAGGTTTTTATTCTGTGTGTGTTAAAGATGTAAAGCTACTTGCCACGGTCTCCTTTCTGGAAAACTGCATCTGTTCTTCCAGCATTTAGCTGGTATCCTGTTGTGATCTGTGCTTTCCATCCACGTATGTGCAGTCATACTTCTGTCTCCAACTGACTTCTGCAGTTGTTCAAGAAAACTTATTGCTAAAAATGTCTTTTGAAGGGCGTTTGGCAGAGCTTAAATGCATATTCTTGAGCTTCAGCTTCACTGATGAAATGTTTCTAGCCATGATTTATTGATACTGCAAAAGATCTGGCATGAATGAAAGGAAGTAGAAGTGCTGTCAGGACTCTTGACAGTCATGTGCATCATGTTTAAAGCCCCTGAAACCTAAGAGGTAAATTTGGTTGACATTAGCTGAGTCACCTATGCCTATTATTCTTTTAGTTCATTTATGGTGTTAAAGCGATTCTTTATTCCACATGCCACTAAGTACATGCTTTGACTTGTATCTGTGTAGCTTAGAAATGAGTTCACACTTTATTTGCTTAAATTCTGAAATTCTTGTTAAGAATGTTAACTGCTTAGTATGTTGGTCACTGTAAACACTGCTCATAGGGAGGTCTTTAAGCTTTCCATGTATTATAAATGACTGGACACGATTAACTAAAAAATATTTGATATGCATATTAATTTCTTTTTCTTGGTGTGATTTTTTTCAGGTCCATTTTCCAGACACAGAGAGGGCAGAATGGCTTAACAAGGTAAGAGTAATCATTAGCATCACTTCCAAATGGGAAGGAGGAAAAGGGAAATTTGAGATTAAAACAAAAACAGTGAGGCAAGAATCTGAGAACAGAGCAGTTTTAACTTTCTATGCACTCAAAGCTTCTGGTTGTTGATCTATTTAGTCACAAGAAAGATTAAATCTATTTTCATGGTCTTGAAATTGTGAGCTTTGGAGAATGACATTAAGTGGCATTAAGATAATGACAGCTTTAATTGTGTGTCAGTCATAGCAGCTGTAAACATAGTCTTTTATGTTCTACTTGGCTGGGATGCTTTCCAGATACTGTTGGTTTCTGACCTACAATCTAAAAATAAAGCAATTTTGCAGTTTTGATTTGTATGTGTGAAATCTAAGATGTAGATCCATGTAGCTCGGGCTTTAAGAAAGATTTTTTTTTTTTTTCATTCAAAGAGCATAGAATAACGTGAGTTAATTAGAAAATAGTGAGAAAAAATAAACAATACTGACTTTTTCAGTTATAACACTAACGGTATTGTATTTTTTTACATTTATAAACCTTATGCATGTATTTAAGAAATGCACTAGACCCATTTTCTGTTTTTCCTTTCTTTACATGCAAATAACATAACCCTTTTCACTCAACTCCACAACATTCGGCATCAGTGGTGAAGGCATGTGCATTTCTGGGATACGAGAAAAAAATTCTTAATACTGTTTTTATCTTCCTCCAGAGCGTCAGGTTTCTGCAAATGTATAAAAGACACTACTGAGAATTCCAGAAAACTTAAATGCATGTAAAAATGAACTAGTTCTTATATAGGTAAAGAACCATGTAGAAAATCTGCATGTTTAAAACTGTACTAAATTTCTTACCTATGGCTTAAAGAATATTTTAGTTATATGTGAAGTTGTGTTCTATGTAGATCCCTTATTATTATTTTTTTTTTTTCCTTAGACTGTAAAACAGATGTGGCCTTTTATTTGCCAATTTATTGAGAAGCTCTTCCGGGAGACCATAGAACCAGCAGTAAGAGGAGCAAACAACCACCTCAGTACCTTCAGTTTTACAAAGATTAATATTGGTCATCAGGTCAGTGTCTGGTGAAGGTTTTTTTAAGAGACTCTGGCTTACTGTTTTCATGTAGTCTGTTTACATTCACAAAAAAAATTTTCTTGGTAACACTTGCTAGTAAGCCTGATCCTGGTTTCTGTTGTAACACTAAAATAAAAATATGCGTGGCTTTTTTAGCAATGGCTTCATTTTCATTATTTGTTTTTTTTCCCGGCCTTAGAATTAGGAGAAGGCTGGAAGTATAGTAACTCCTAGTCAAGTAAAGAGCTCATAGCAACAAGATTTTAGTAATGTTCATGTGATGCTTCACATTAAGTAATCAGAGACTATTATCCTTTTGTTGCCAGATGGTCCATGTGCAATTACCTTTCTTGTAACAGATGAACTTTTAATCATGTAATGTACGGAGTCCAATGTCAAGGCTGCTGGCTCAGCCTTCCAAAGAACCGCACATAGTATAGTATCAAGGAGCAGATAGGTGTTTAACTTCTTTTTGACCCTGTGAAAGAAGGGGTCTTAATATGTACCTTTCGCATGCCTGCAGAAGAGCCTGCTTGACCAGTTCAAGCTAAGATATAAGTCACTTCTTGCAGTAAGTTGAGCACTAATTACTTTTACCTGTATCATCCCAAACTTTACTTCTATAGAGAAGTAGTTTAGCAGCTTTTTGTGAAGCTATCTTTTGTGTTCCTCTTGCTTGTCGTAAATGGGATTTTAAGTAAGGATTTTTTAAATATTTTTTTCTCCCCCCTTCCCCTGAGTGTTAGAAGAACTGAAATTAAGTTGCAGTTGCCGTGGAGGGAAATTATTTTTCTCTTTGTGACTCATGTATACTGCAGTTCACTATGCTTTACTGCATCTTTTATGTGATGGTACTTTTTGGTTTGGTTTAAGTTGTAACTCCTTTTACACAGGGTTTCTGTCCTATTCTAGATACAACTGTGTTACAGTAGAACAGCATTCCTTTTAAGCCCTACTAATTTTAAGTTGAGTTTAAATTAGCTTCCACGCCACTGTATGTTCCTGCAGCTGGACCTGAGTTATGTTGGACATGAGAAACAATTTTTCTTACTTTCTTTTGCAGCTTTGAGTTGCATCCTGTGAGCTGCACAGCCCCAAACACAGCGGAAATCCATTTTCCTTAAATTGCTAAAAAGATGTAAATAGAAGTGTGGCTTTTTTTCCAAAAGGAAAAACTCTAAATGTGCCAGGAGGTGGTTCTAAATAAGGTCATCCTCTCCCACCAGTATTTGATGAATGTTTGAGTCTTGAGAGTGTTTAATTGTTATCTCTTGTTTCTGTATGAAAGGGAAAGTGTGAGCACAGCAATCTGAGAAGAAAGCACAGAATTATTGGAACAACTTTTTGTGGGGATTATGGATAATTTTCCATTCATTCCGACTAAATTCCACTTACGGTAGCTACATTTTGGGGAATTAAATTTAGCTTGTTTTAGCTGCACAGAAAAGAATGCTTTGGGAGTGTTGAACACATACTATTACAGAGAAATGATATGTTTATTGGTGGAGGGGGAAGGTTGATGTTGAATCTTTGGTTAGTCTGGAAATCCAGTAGCCTAAGCCTAGGGTAATTGCTAGAAAGGTTGTTGTTGGGTGGACCTAGCAAAGTAATTTTTACCCTTGAAATACCAAGTTGGGCTAAAATGATAGCTTTTCTTCACACATTTGTTTATAGTAAATGTTTAACTTCAGGCATGAATATGCATTCACCTTTACATTGAAGTTAAGTGTGTAATGTGATTTAGTTCAGTAGAATGATCCAACTTCCACTTCCTTTGTTGTTTCAGCCTCTGCGGATAAATGGTGTAAAAGTGTACACTGAAAATGTGGACAAAAGGCAGATCATTTTGGATCTTCAGATCAGGTAAACTTTATCATAATTACAGTGGTGCCCATGTACACAAATGTAATTAGTTCTAATGTGTATGAATGGAAGAAGGAACTGCATGCTGTAAGTAGCATTTATCTGAGGGAAATACTATGTCAGCTCAGTGTACCTGCATCATTAAAGTAATTTTGGTTAATAAAAGATATTTTCCAAAGCTTAAGCACCGTCTTTGAATTTTTTTTCTAAGGTTCTAAAACTTTGCCATGAAATTTAGTCTAGGCTAAAATTTGGGATGCAACATGTATGGGTTTTTTACTTTTCTCAGTTACTTATTTTTTTTTCTAAGCGCAGTATTAGAAGAGGAGCACGATAGCTATGAAGTACCTTTGCTTGTATTGCTAACCGTAGTAAATTAATGTATTCTGTAATGCCAGAGCGACTGTGCTTCATTGCTTCAGGTTTCTTTGCCCTTTTATTATGACCCCTTTTATATAGGTTATAAATAGATCTCGCAATGTTTGCCAAAGTCTTTCTCAACACACTTTGCAGCTAGAGAGTTTTTTTGAAGTTCAGTCAGTGAACTCAGCAATATTGTTATATTTGGCCATCCTAGGTATGTTTAACAGTGACTATTTTTGCCAGATTGAAGCTTGGGGAAAGGCTAGATTTGTCAATCACTGATGATCCACAGCCTTTGGGCTTCTTGCTGCTTCCTTGGCAGTAACCAGGCCTCTCAGGTTTTATTTTTCAGAGTCACTTCCAAAGTTTGGATTTGGTTATTACTGATTTTGAGTTATTTATCTAAAACTCAGCTATGTTGCCATCTGTGCTCCTTTGTCAAAGCTGGGCCGAGCATGAGAAGATGCTGCTGCATCCTTTCCTAGTTTTCAGACGGGATTGAGGGCTGTGTCTGTGAGCAGGGTCTGTTCTTTATTGAATTGAATCACTTTATTTCTGTATGAAGAATATAGCTACTCAAATTGGGGATTGGTGTTGCTGGACAAAATACAGCAGTATTGTCTCTCAAGAATTTGTTTCACTGGATAGATACTGTTAGCTCTAATGAAGAAGTTTCCTCCAGTTTTCTCTTTGTTGCCATTTTTGATAGCAGCTGTGAGAACAGCCTCACCTCTCCAGACTTAAGCCCTCAGGAAAACAGTCTTGTCTGACTATCGTCGACACAGTGCAAATAAATTGGTTTTGAGAAACTATTTTTGAGACGTTTGAGGGGCCAAGTCTAACAAGACCACTTTTTCGCTTAAAAGCAGAATTATTCTCACAGCAAGAGAGGGCGAATCTAGTGCTTCTTTTTTTCTCTTGCTCATCTTCATGAAGTAGGTTGGGACAGAAACGCAAAAAGGATAACAGATTTGCACACAAATTTGAGGAACAAAAAGGATAATAGGTTTGCACACAAATTTGAGGAATAATGTCCTATTACTTAGACATGAAGGAAATTTTTACCCATATGTCTCACTGTGTTACTTTTCTGCCTTCTTAAATGACAAAAGCTGGATTAGAATCCAATCTAAAAGACTGAAATAACTTCCTTGAAGTGGTATAGATAATAATCCTGCTGAGTCAGCTACGTGCCCATTTATGCTTCCAGGAAGAAAATGGAAATAAGAGAGCTATGGAGTGACTATTATAGCTTCTAGCAATTAAGTCTTAGACAAAGCTACCATGATAGGAAGTCTTGTTTTTGTATTTAGGGCTTGTCCATGACACCTGCTCATTGGGAAAGGGCTCTTTTCCAAAGGCTTATACTTATGCAAGAATAAGACAAATGGCACCCTCGTATCAATTGATACGGTTTGATTTTTTTTTTCCCTTGTATATTCTCTAAGGGTCCGTCACTGGGATTGTTTCAGTAGTAATGGGAAGGAAGAACAAGAGTCTCTGGAATAAAGGTTCTTGGCATGTTTAGATACAGAATTATGTACAGATACCAATGCTAAACTATTTCTTAGGGAATCAGCTTTAGTTGAGTCTTGCAAGGTTATAAGCATTGGTCTTACCACAGGAGTGAAGTCTCTCCTCCAGAGTACGTATCCTGTGGATTTTAATCTCCAGTTAAATTAGTTTGTTCTAGTTTTAATTTATTTTTAAGTGTAAAGTTAGGAGCTTTCTATAAACCCTTAATTCCCTAAATACTTTCTAAGCATTTGTAGGAATAGCTGTACAAAGTCAAGTGCAGGGGATGGTGGCAGGAGGGAGGGGAAAGAAAGATGTCATTTTATTTATGTATTTAATTGTTATTAAGTTTAGTGATTCTTTTAACAATCTCTTTTTATCCTGCTCTTTCATCTTTGTAGCTTCCTTTAGCCCTTCCTGCTGTCAGTTGTTTGTGACAGGGTATATGCATTTGTTTCGGACCTTATATACAGTACATTCAAGTAGTTTGAACGTGTCTCCAAAACATTACTTCAGTATTTTTCCATCTTCCTTGACTTATTTTGGGTTTTGCTTTTAAGTTTAATTGCAAAAGGAATGTTTTTTTGGTTTAGTTTTTATTGTTTCTGCAAGGATATATGTTATGGTCATTGCTTCAGGGTAGTTTCCAGAACATTTTGAAACGGGTCTAATGCATCATGCAGGATCCAGTTAAGAACTTTCCTCTTCTAAGTTGCTTGACTAGCTGATCCACAAAGCAGTCATTTGAAAAGGTTTTTAAAGATTCAATTTCAGGACCATGTTTGCGAAGGGAATGCTTTACCTTTCTCTCACTGATGTTGAGCTTTGTTAAAATCATAAAAACTCATGTTGCAATTTAAATTTCCAGTTTCATGTGACAAAGATGTGCATGGGAAAATTTCTAGCTACTTGAGCAAATGGAAAGGAACTCTAAAACTGTTCACAAGTAGAAGTCTTATGTTTGTTAAAGTGCACAAGTGTAGTAAACAGGGAAAATTAAAGGTTATGGATCAGCAGAAAGAAAATGACTGTCAAATTAAATGTCAACTGTAGTAAAGAAAGCCAAAAAAGATTGAGAGATTGAGGAAATACCTATTAATAGCGTACAAATGAGGTTTTTTACCTCATGACACAAAAAATAGAGGTGCTAAAAGAAAGTTTTAGGCTGCAGATTTGAAGACATTGAAATGTTTGGTTTTTTCATGTGCCATGCTTGAATGGAGAAGCTTGCTACCATTGTGCTGGGAGAAAAGACATAAAAATGTGGTTAAAAGACCTTCTAAAAAAATGGTGTGAAGTACAGAATCACAGGTCATTGTTATCTGGCAAATATGGGTGTCCTGTTCTTTGCTTTTCTTCTCGATATCTTCTATGAGCTACAATGACCACATCCTGTGCTTCTCATCTGATTCAGTACTGCTGTTGTTATGTCCTCATTAAACTGTAATCTATCTTAATGATCTGTCTGTTACAGGGATCGTACATTTCTGGGATATTATGACCTGAATGTATGGAATTTGCTTACTAAATGAGCCTTCAAGTTGTATGTTATGTTACAGTGGAATTCTGTACGGCATTGACTGTTAATGGACCCAGCCAAATCTCTTAAGGGATAAAACCATGTTTAACTTTATTATAAAGCTATAAGTTGTTTGTAACTATTTTTACTTCAGTTTGTCATCATGTTGTTATGGATTTTCAGAAGAGCATGTTGCTTCCCAGTCTTGATAACACAAATAGTTTTGATGCTATAAAGTACCAGATTGAGGTTTAAGTTGCAGGTTTTAATTGACCTTGCTTCTGTGTCATGTTGTTATGCAATTATATATGTGAATGTGTATTTATATACATATATCTTTACTACTTTTATATATAGTTACATAGGTAAAAATAGAGATTACATTTTACATTGTGTGTTAAAAATTATATACCTATTTTTAAACTGTACAGTCACATTGCATTCTTTCCAGGGACAGCAATGGTCACCTTCCTTTCACATAGACCCCTGACATGTTGTTGTCTTTGTATTCCCCAAACTTGTCATCGTATCAAAATGATTCTGCGTAGTGCTATCTCTTGAGTAGTCCAAAATAAATCCAGTGTCAGATGTTTACAAGAATGTCTTAGTACTACTGTTTTATTTCTTTTTAAGGGATTGATAAGGCTTGCATTTGCTTGAAATCCAGGGGACAGCACCATCACACATGAGCATAGGAGGCTACTGATGATTTGAATAATTGATATCCTGAGTGCAGCAACCCTCACCATCCTTTACTTTTGATAGCACCTGGTGGCCATCAGTTGTTGTTGTGGGTAGGGGGGCGGGTGGCAGGTTCCTGCTGCTCTGCTCTTACTGTGAGAGTAATTTATTTTATCCTGACTTGATCCTAAAATGGCCCTGTGAGGAGAGCAACTCCATTTACTTCATAATTTCCCAGACGTTTCTGTAATAACACGCTATGAGACTCCTAAACACAGATGAACAGTTTTTCACTGTACAGGCTAGATCTGAGGAACTTCATGTGAGGAAGCCTGGGCTCTACTGCAGAATCTGGAATAGGATGCTGTGTAAAAGAAACAAATTTTCTGCACCTCTCAGCAGCGTCTGGCTTTATGCTGTCTTATCTCCTTGCTACTTAACTCCTTCTTCCATTTTCTTTAACTGGGTACTCTGCTCAGATTTCATTTGTCATTTTGTTGTAACCTATATCTTAGCCAGTCTCCTTGCCCAACCAGACTCTCTCTAGTTGTGGCTTGGTGTTCAGTCTGTTGGGCTTTGGTTTTAGCTCTGATTATGTAGAAGCACTGGCCAATTCCCTTGCTAAACCAGAGTCTTAAGCTTTCTTCCTAAATTCCTTGTTGAGTCTCAGAATTAGTTTGTTTACAGACTCCATGTGGCTTGCAGCAGCAGCAGTTCTTTGAAAAGATCTGCTCAACATGAATGGTACATGCTTAACCTGCTTGGAGCTTCAGAAAAAGCAGCTGCGGAAATCTGTGTCCAAGTTGTATGCAAATAATCTTCTAGCCTTGTAGCATGGGCCAAAAAGAAGATGGTAAAAAAAGCTCTATCTACAATCTATCCTGAGATACAGGGCAGCATATGCAGAATTTCAGGCCCTTGACCTTGCTTCTCCAAAATGGGATGGAAGAATTTTTCAGGGAAAAACTTGCGTTGTTTTTAGTGTATTGTTCTCTAACTTGCTTCCTACCTCCTCTCTCCCTTCAGAAAGGGGTAACTGTTCTTGACTTAAACCTTACTTAGAGGATCATCCAGCTCAGCTCACTCAGCTTATTGAGTTTCTAAACATGACTGTTTTTGCAAGTCTCTGAATATTTCTGATTTTTAGCAAAACAGCCCTCTCTGTGTAGCGCTTCTCATGATTAAATTAGATGAGAGTGGATTTGAGTACATGTACTGTCAATGAGACCTGTGTAGAGCTTTCCCGAAATGGATTCTGTCTGTTATTTCCCATAAGTAAGGCTACCTACATGTTTTCTCTTATGTGTGATGGAGATGATAATGTACCTCTGTATTAATTTGAGTGATTTTGATGAGAGTGATATTTGGAAGGGAAGGAAGTTTCATTAATTATCTTAACTTTGTTATGTGTTGAAATGTTTTAATGTGCGTTTTTTTGTGTATAGACTGAGATGCAAGATATTTTGTTGTGACGGTGCAAAACAACTAACAGTGTATTGCAACATAGTCCATAAAAATGAAATCTATGCTTTCTGTTTTATTTTAGTTTTGTTGGAAACTGTGAAATTGATTTGGAGATCAAGAGATACTTCTGCAGGGCTGGTGTGAAAAGTATACAGGTGAAATTAATTTTTTTCTTTTGAATTTGATATCAGAATATCGCTGAATCATTATTTTCTGATGAAATACTTTATAAGAAAGAACGAGTAATTGTGTAGTTTCATTGCTTGCTATTTTTTCTCAGTTGCATAATAATGATATTGCAGAATAATTTCAGGAACATGACTTAGCCAAAAGGGTGAATTCCTTTCACATCTAGATCTGTTATGTATTTAAAACATTTTCTGCTGGAAAAGATGGAGCTAATTTCACATCAAGCCAATGTTCATGTGATGTGTATGTTTGTAAAGGGAACACAAAGTTTAAAACTGGTTTTGTAATATTTCAGTGTTAGATACAATTATTTTTTTAGATACTGTTATTATAAGTAGCTTTGCTTTCTGATATTGATTCTCAGATTTCCTTAACTTTCTGATAAAATATCTCTCTCTAATGAGGAAAATCAATATACTTTTTTTTGTGTGTGTGTGTCTTGATAAATCTATAAGCACTTACCTACTTTTGCTCTGGTATCTGTGGATGCAATTATATTGCTTTCTGCCACATTTGTTTACATTGAAAATAATTTACTTATTATAATATATTTATAATTTACATTAAAATATTATAATTTACGTTATAAATAATCTGTGTTGTATTTTTAGCAAAATTACCACTTACGTGACATAGAATGATGTAGATGAATGTTATGAATTTGTAAGCCCAAGCCTGTGTTAAATTCTGGGAGGCTGAATGGCATGTAAAGCTGCATATATATATAAAATTCTGCCATAATAAGAAATGTAATTAATTGGAACTTTAAGCATTGCCAATGAAGAAATTTTATTTAAAACTTGAACTAAAGTCAATTCCGTTCACCTTTTTGCCTCCCTGTCCACAGATCCATGGCACTATGAGGGTTATCTTGGAACCACTGATTGGAGACATGCCCCTAATTGGAGCACTGTCACTGTTTTTCCTTAGGAAACCTGTAAGTAGTTCTATCTCAATTTTCTACTATTTAGAGTGCTGATGAAAGTACTCAGAAAATGATGGAAAGATAATTAAGCAGCAAAAGAATTCAGGAAATCACTACCGTTTGATTGAACTTTCTGAGAAAAATGGTAGGCAAATTTTATGAATACTACAAGAAACCAAAATGAAAAATAATTACCTTGGAATTAGGAAGTGTCTTTTTGTCAAAGCTGTGAGATTTTTCTTATAGATTTTTCTTCTGGATAAGGGAAGATCAATAGATCCCGTCTAGGTTGTTAGTAAAAAAGCTTTTGTTGCTGTTTCTCATGACAGTCTGCAAGTAAGCATAGTCAAAGTTAAAATTCCATAAGATCTGTGCAAGGTTGTTTTGAAAACTATGCTGATGTTAACATAAATGAAAATCAGATTTGGTTTATTTGAGATTACCCACTGCGATAGCTGAATTCTTTATCCTAGATAGCACGTGGGCAATTTCCATTACATTTACCAGTGACCCAAGTATGAGAATGAATGAAGTATGGAATGGGATGGAGTTGGAATTTAAAACAATCATGACAGTAGCAGAAGTTGGAGTGGGAGAGGGTGTCACGCAATTCAACTGACCTGTGCCAGGCCAAAGTGCAGATTTGGGCAGGAATAATAGCAAAACAAAGGTAAGCCAGCAAGGTCTTGCCAATACAAAAATTAAATAGCTAGACTGGCATGTATAAACAAGAGGATACCCCACAAGATGCTTTCAGTTTTAGGAAGAGCACTCCAACAAAGATAGTGGCCAGTTGGAGAGTGTCCAAAGTAGGGAGTTAAGAATAAACGCTCAAGAGTGGACCAAAAGAATGGGAATTGTTTAGTTTAGAGAAGACTGAGGCGAACATGTTCTTCAAAAATATGAAATGCTCTTACAGAAAAGAAACCCACCATCTGTTCTGCCTATTAAAGGCAGATAGGATAGCAAATAATCACAGCAAGGAAGCCGGGAACCTGGGTGCTGTAGTAATACAATTTCAGTTCAACACTTTCCTCTGCATTAGAATGATAGATATATGTCTCATTGAAGTTTTTGGTATATTAAGGCCCTGTAGATTGTTGCACCTTGGAGTGATAGTTTCACTTCAAAAGCTGTAGTCTGGATCTTGCAGGTGAGATTGGCTGACAGACACCTGTATGCTGGTAGCTTGTGCAATATTGGTAAAAGAACAGTGGTGGATAGCCAGTGTAATTTTCAGTGTCTGAAAATGAGTAACCTTATAAAATAAAGAGGTAGTTCTAGTCTAGGTTTTACTACTTCCAGGAAATTTCTTTCTTAATCTACAGATGCATCAAGAAACATTCACAGATGTTTTAAAATCCATACAACAATCTTATTTTAGAAAAATATAAAGGAGAACACAATACACATTCCACACTTGCTAGCAGAAAATTCTTTGACATTTTATGTGTGACTGTAAAGCAGTTGCAGTGTTTTGAAGTTTGATACTGCTTTAATCAGTAAGAGAGATTAATAGAAAATGTGAACATCGTGGAAATTCTTATGCTGCACAGACTTCTTGAAAGAAATTCTTTCCATCTCTTACTTAAAAATGTATTTCCTGTTGGAAGCTTTTATTGTTTAATTAGAACAAATCCATGCAACAACTTGTGATCTCAAGATTTAACAGCTTCGGACTATGCTAAGTCAGAAATTACAAGTACACAAGTTCAGGCACTTTGAAACAGCCTCAGATTGATCAGCTTGGTTTCCTCTGCAGTCTATAACTAAAAAAAAGTTGATCTAGTCCAAGGTTTTGGGAGTGGGAGTGAATTCTGTACTTCAACAGCTTTAGAAGTTATGTTATTTTCGTTGATGAAATTGCATTCTAATAACACAGTTCTTTTGAACATATATCTTATGATAAATTTTTGCTAACTTATTGAAAATGTAGGCTTGTATGGGTATTTATGTATGGCCTAGCAAGAACTTAGTGTCACTTGTCATTTATATGGCTTATGTCATCTGTCTAAAGAAACCATAAGAGTTTGGGTGGAGGCAATGTAGACTTAAATCTTACTAAAACATGCAAGAATTTGGAAATTATTCTAGATGTTTCAGTGAGGTTTTTTTGTAAAAGTGAAATAGTTCATGTGAAAGAGATAAAACATCATTGCTTTTATTTAGGAAGGGTTGGCGGAGTACACTGAGATGAAGCAAATTTGGATTTCCTCACATTTTGAAACGAGTCTAAACATTAGGAGATGTCTGCTTAAGTTTTGTCTCGCTTTTGCCCTCTGGCTGCGCAGTATTAGCATAGGGCATCTGTTAATGTGCATGTTTATACTAACGTACTAAGCAGGGCCATGACAAGAATTGAACACTGCCTTCTGATAGTCTACACTGTGTAATTGTTAGCATACTCTCTGATATTATTTTGCTCTTTGGCATTGCCCCACACAATTTCCAGACTCAGTACAGTGCTTAGCTCATTGAAATGGGACAATCCAATAAGCAAGTTACATGCAAATGCTCTTTTTTTTAGAGGAGCAGGGGGAAGATTATCTGTGTGGACACAGGCTTTACATTTTTTCTAAAGGAATTACCTTTCTTTGTTGTAGGTGTGGTTTGTGTTGTCTCTTAGTTCTGTTTTGTATTCACCGAGAAAGAAAACAGTGTACAGGCCTTCTGCAGAAACCATCCTGATGCACTGGGTGCTGGGGCCATGACCTGAGGCAGTATGTCTGGACTGCTTTTCTGGGATATCTCCTGCAGCTTCTGCTCTGTGTTGTTTTCTAGGGGAGAGGTAGGAAAGCTGGTAGAGGACAGGGAGGAGAGGAGAGAGAGATCAGCAACAGGCATGCTTGTAAGCAGTTCCAGACACCTCCACTGTTTCCCGGCATCGTGCTGCAGTATTCTTCTGAACCTTCCCTTTCTGATTCTCCTAGATAACTCTCCAGACAGCTTTTAGCTCCAGTACCTGTGCCCAGTCCGTTGTGTCCCTGATCCACTGGAAGTGCCATGCATTTGCAAAGTGCTTAACACATACAACTTGCCCCAGAGATAGTAAACTGAAAAAATACCAAATGAAACATGTCATTTGTGGTTAGTAGCTTTCTGAACTTCAGGAAAGACTTCATCCTGAGTAATTTTGTTTCACTCCTACTTCCGTGCCACTTTATTAGTGGTCTGGTTGACTTAGTGAGACAAAAAAGGATGGGGAGTAGATTGAAGCATGAAAATGAAAAAGTCAATCCCTCTCCAAAACTATTCAGTTGCAAAAATATGAGAAGTGTTTTTCACCCTCCTTTCATTTAAAAACAAAGTTAGTGGTTAAGATGTGGGTGAATTTAAGGGTGGATTGTTCAAAAAATGTATCTTTGAATCAAGTCATTCCATGATTTTGACAGTTATACATGGGTGTTCATTTTTTTTCTGAGCATGTGTCTCTTCTCACTGCAGTGTGTCTTCGTGGTGTTTATTTTTCTAACTTATATAGAAAAATGTAAAATAATGCTTATTATAGCAATAACCAAATTCTGTCCTCTTACTAGAGAGCAAGTGGCTGCAGCCAAGGAAAGCTTTTCTTCAATATTTTTGTTAGAAGAGGAGAGGAATTAGTTGGCAGCTAGCATTAGATTTTGTTCTCATATTTTCCAGTCTAAAGTAACTGGCAACGGTTCCTCTTGCTCTGTATCATCTGTTTGCTGGCCTTGATGACTATATAAGGCAACGCTGCCTAAGTCAATAGTTGCAAACATATTTGTTTAATGAATTTACCAGTCTCCTGTTTCTTAGTAATGCATGAAGGTTTTGATGCTGCAGGAGTTCTTACTTTACATGAAACTTTTTGAATACTGTATTTTATTATTATTGTGAAGTAGGTATTAAAATTTTCATCAGCTTATAAGGTATGTCCAAATATGTAACAGATTTCAAGAGAGAAATGTGTACATTCTAGTATTTTGAAGTAGTCCCTTAAATCTCAGAGCTTCAGTGCTAGAGGGCAGTTAGCACTGTGTAAATATCCTGGATTTGTAAGGTTATTTGCGTTACTTCTATTGCATTAACATTATGTATATTTACCATATATTTGGCTTCTCTAAATGTAGTTATCTTTTTACTTCTAGAACAAAAACTATTCTATGATTCTCTGAAAATATCACATGGTTAATTATTTTGATTTTTGTTCAGTAATAGAAGTGTATATGGCTTATAGCTGTACTGCAAATTGGTAATTTTCAAGCTTTAGTGACATACTTAATATTGAAAGCACATCCTAGCCCAACCCTTTTCTCTTTTTGTGAAAAAACCACAACAAGAGACACACATGAAAATACCAATGCTGGTGTTCAAAAATAACAATGGCTGGAAAACAGGATGCCTTCCAGGAAAAGTGGGCAACTCTTCCAAAGCTTATTTTTATATTCACGTTTTTCCCTCTACTTGCTGACTTGAGCACTGATCAGCTGCTCCCTTTACAGATAGGTTCTGTTTTGTAGTTTTGATTTTTTTAGTATTGATTTAATTTCATTTAATAGCGATGACCTTTGGAAAATTCTGTGCTGGATGTGACTTAGAAAATTATCAGTACTGATAAAAATTAGGCTCAAAAGGGCTGCTTTAACCAAGAATGAATCCTAGTGAAGTAGCTCTAAAAAAACGTAAAGTGGTTATGTAGGATGTAGAAGAATGTTGTTTTGGCTTGGTTTTTAGTTGGTAGAAAAAGCCTTTGGAAAATACGAGACTGTTGATATCTTTGCTTCAAAACTTTTAACTTCTTTTACGAGAGTTTATGAAATGCTTGGATAAATTCTGTAGTGTAGGTACTGTTATAATAATATTTGTTAACAATTAGTCTTGTTGCTTATAAAAGGAGTTATTTACACTGTTACTTTGTATACTTATTTGCTATAACTTACTTTTTTTAAAAATTTTTGATAGTTTATGGGATGTTTTAAGGGCCATTACAGTGGGTGCTTCCACAGTACCCTGTTCTTCTCTCCCTGTGTCCTCCCGTTCGGTGTTATTGTGTCTCATTCCAGTGCTGAAACTTCTGCTCCTGATGGAAGCTGGTTAAAGGGTGTAAGCTGGCAGAATATTAACCAGAACAGGAAGTGCCTAGTTTCCTGTCCTTAAGATGTATTTTAGCATCTTGAGCTGACTCACTAAGGAGTCAGGAGTTTGTCTGTATTAGTGTGAGGGTGTAAACCAAACTGCAGGACTGGTAGAGGGGCAGAAAGCAGTAGAAAGCACTGAGAATTGGCTTGAACTGTACCTTTGAGTAGTTGACGCTATGGAGAATAGCAAGGTGCACAAAAACTTGCCTACTCTATCTCCTACCCCCAAACACGTCTTATCTCAGCAATTGTCTCACTTAAATCTTTAAACATTTACCACTGAAGAACTCAGTACTGTTAAACAGAGTTCCTGTGCAGAGGTATGCTGTGTTTCCCATAGCAACGATGAAAACCAGTGTGATAGCTACTTTCTATAGTATTGTCTAGTCAAGCCTTATTTGAGAGGCTGAGTTTATTGTATGTTTACTGGGGAAATACAGTGGCTAATGTTATTTACTAAACTATTACTATAATGTTAGCACTTTAGCATTGTAGTGATAATGGGCTCTACTAACAGACAGATGGTACTGTGTTTCTGCGTGACAATTCACAAGTAAATGAAGAGGGCATGTTAGTCCTGTTCTCACAATAGATTTCTGAGAAGAAACACAATTTACACTACAGAATTGTATCGTTGTGCCCTGCAGCAGACCTTAAATTTATCCTGCAGAAATCTTACGCTTCCGTAACCTGATGAGCAGGAAGTTGTTGATCAGCATTTTAAAATACGTTGTGGCTTCTCTTCAGAGAATTAGGAGTGCTAATGGCAGCCAAATCAAGCCACAAAGCTGGCAGTGTTTAGAAGCTGCCTTCTGTGCTGCTGTGAAACTTCAGTAATGACCCTCTAAATTTTGCATTCCAGTACATTCTTTTCCCTTTTTAAAGTCATGTAGGGTATTGAAAACACCAAATGTGTAAACACACTCATTGATTTTTTTTTTTTTAGCCTACCTTTCCTTATAGGCTCCAGGGATATATTTGTTTTTTTAAAATCTTTCAATGTAACACAGAAGAAATCACAAAAGAATAAAATGTGAATATCATAAAAGAAATTTAATTTTGGTGCAGAACTGAAGGCAGCAGTCTGTCCTGCTTGCGTGCCATACAGCCAGTATAATTCCATGACTGAACAGAATAGAAAAAATGAATTGAGCTGTTACTGTCTCTATTCAGAAAAGCAAAAGCTCAGTAATATGATTAACTTGAAAAAAATGTCTCCCACTTGTCTGTTATCTTCAGTGAATGATGTGTTGTACCAGGAAGTTTTAAAGGATTACTGCTTTTCTTTTGAATATAATAAATGGATATGTAAGTCACATCTTTACAGTATTGTTTGTTGTATTCTAACGAGAGGTGAATAAAGCTCTCCTATCAATTCTAATTTGTATTCCTCCTCTTTCCTTTTAGTCCCAACTTCACGGGCTGTAGGTCTTCACAGAGTTTTAAGAATACTGTTTTATTACTGTTTAAACATTTATGAACATCAGAATTGTTCTGGTCTCTACTATTTATGCATCCTGACACATGTTCTGTGTTGCATTTAATTTATTCAGGGATCTATCAAACTCATGAGTATAGTAATAGATTGAAGTGGAGCTTTGTGTGCTTATTGTGACATCTGCATGGCTGTTTGCCCAACACTAAATTGGAATACTCTGTTTTTATTCTTTTGTATTATTTTGCCTTATCAACAATAAAATACACATCTTGCATGTTAGACGCTCTTGACCTTTTTCACAACCTCTTGAAATAGAAAAAGTAGCACAATAATTAGCAAATTCTTTTGTTTGGTTCTCCAGTTCTCTTTACCGTTAATTTCCAGATGACTAATAAGCATTGTGTGTAACCAACTGTCTCCATCTTTTACGTATGAAGAGTATATGGGGACTTCCCATTTCTGTTTGCTGCAAGCTGTCTCTGGAATAAGCTTTGGAAACCCTCCACTTCTCATGATGCTTCTGCCACTGTATTATGTAGGTGAATTCCAATGTTTGAAGGCTTTTCTTTTTTTTTAAGCATGCTTGAAAGTCTCAAAGACTGTGAATAAAAGATGTAAAGAAGAAAGGAAATAGCCAACACAGGAAAATTCAATAAATATTTATAAGTCATAGCTTATGCTGGAATTGCCACCATATAACACGATATACAATATGATTCTTCATGGTAACTATTCTTGGTTGAATGTTTCATAAACTCCAAAATTGCTTTACCCTGTTATAAGACCTTAAGTCAGCCAGGATTTCAAGGTACCCCAAAACACTTCATATCACTGGGTATCCTTAAAATGAAAAATAGATGGGGTAGGCTTTAAAACATCTCAGCTCTAATATTTACGTGGAAGTCAACTAGAAAAAAATTCAAAACTAGTTTTGAGTATTATTATATGAGGGGTCCTTGCCCCCTTGCAAGAAAGGCTTAGAGAAAGTGTTTGGTGCCCTTGCTGCATGGCTGCTAACACTGTTTCCCCTCTCACTCTGAAAGCTTCTCTGCTCAGAAGGTTTGGCTGCTCTTGGGAGAGATGTAACTTCTGGCTCTTAACTAGCCGGTGCCCCAGTTGCACATCCAGTAGCCCAGTATGGAGCAACTAGCAGCCTTTTTGACCTTCGTCTCCCCTGCCTACTACAGGCAGCTTCACTGTGAACTCGGCAGTATCAGTTAGTCCTTTGTGTGTGTTAGTAGTTCCAAACTTTATTTGATTGTGTGTCCAGGCTCCTGTGTCTAGTTTATCAGATCTCAGCTGTCTGCCTACCTTTACCACTAACTCAGGGCCTAAAGCAGTAAGCCCAGAACAGCCCGTGAGCACAACCTTTGGACCAAGTCCATGTTTATTGGAGATGTATTTTATTAATGGGATAGCGGGTGCAATAGCAGAGTCGCTGTACCCTGTGAGTACAATGATGTCTGATCAATGTGAGCCAGTTACTGGTTCCCCTGCATAAAGATTGTGTCTTTCCTTCCTCCCACTTGCATAACAAAATGTTTATAGTAGAGTAAGAAAGATTTGTGTCTTGGTATGAGTGCGCTGCAGCATGTGTTGCATTAGTTCTCAGTACAGAGCGTTGATAAGGCACAAGGAGGAAACATGATTTGTTTTCACTGCTCTGAGCAGAAGAACTGAAAGAGAAATGGCACACATAGTTCTTCATCGGAAAGCATTAACTTGTGTCTGAAATCCCACTCCAGGCCGGTGAGCTGGCTGTTAGCAGTTTCTGCAAGGCATATCACCTCTCTCAGTTGCAACGTGGTGTGGAAAGACATGACATCTTCTCTGGCTCCTGGCAGAGTTTCACTTGGTGACAAATCCTGAACACAGTCTTTCCAGTGCCCTGTTAGTTCTGCCTCAGAGAACCAGCTGGCATTCCCTGAATTTAGCTAAATTAAGAGAATTATGCGTTGGTCAAAGTGGTGACAGAGAAGGAAATGATCGTATTTTGGAGATCTTTAGGCCAAAGCTTTTTTTAAGTATGGAATTTTTTATATTCAGTTCTTCATAAAATGATTCATCAACTGGCAGTCTTTTGCTTGCTCCCTTTTTCTCCATAGGGCACTTCAGTTTGATAGGCTGGTGGCATTGCTTTAATTTACTGTCAGAATCACAAGTTAGGCGGGCTTTTTCTTCTCCAGCAAGTCATGTCATGGTAGTGCCCAAAATGTAGAATGAAAATCCTGTGATTCAGCTGGACAGTGGATGGAAGGGCTCCCTCTGGCCTGTCAAGCAATGTGGTAGATTTGACTGCTTTCTTCTCTCCTGCTGTGCATTTGTCTATTGTCAGTGCAATTTCCATTCTTCTTGCAGGTATAAGCTTTTTTTTGCCTGAACTCTGTGTTCTTTTTTTGGAAAACTCTTATTTTCTTGCATTACAAAATGTGTGTCTTATCCTGAAGCCTATTTCTGTTTGGAAGCCAAAAGTGCAGGCTTGAAACAACCTTATTCAGAGGAATGTGGGGGGAGAACACCAAAACCAAGAACCCCCCCTTGAAAATAAAAAGCATTTGTCGTTAGTGTCTATGGACTGAGATTAGAGTGTTACTGCAGTGATATCGGCGTGCTTCGTTAGTGCTGGGTTCTTCTGGTAGAAGTGGAAAGGAAGCGCTGTGGTGGACAAATGTACCAATTTTGCCTGCAAGGAGAACTTGCCTTCAAAGCCCTAGGAGTTGGAAGGCTTGTATTCCTTCCAAAACATTTTCATGGCTTAAGATTTATTTACAAAGCTCTTCTAATAATCCTATAAAGTGCTTAGGCTTAGTAATTTTTTTAAATTTCTTAGCTCTAACTTTGAATGGTAAGGATTTGTCATTAGCATTTCTGAAGTTGACCCCTGTCTTTGTATTTATTCCTGTACAATAAGTGGATGAATAGAAATTTCCCATATTATGTGTACTAATTGTATTTTTTGTCTAAATGGCCACTCTTGGAAGACTGGTTTTTTTTCAGTTTCTTTGTGTAATTATTTTTTACTTACTTCATGCTCTAAGGATGGATGACAGAATAAATCGGTAGCCTAATTAAAGTTTTGATAATGAGGATGTACCATAGTTACTGTATGTGTTTCATATGCTGTGTTGCAACCTTTTGAAATGCTTTTAGGTCATGTAAATTCAAAGTCTTTCAGTTCTGAGTGGTATCTTAGAGCTTGGTTTTTATTTTATTTTGGGTTGTGACAGTTAATACAGAAACCGCTGATATATATATTTCGGTCTAGTGTAGGAGATGTTTCTCAATGCTGCATTTCAACATGCATTATGTTGCTCAATTAATTTAATTTGGTTAACTCTGTTTAGGAGATAGGACAGGACTTTATTGCACATGGTAGTTAACTCAGCATACTAATCAAAGCATGGAAAAAGCTATAGGAAATGCAAATATTTTCTCATTTTCCATTTATTCTGAAAACACTGGTATGTAAAACTTAAATATGGGATACAGGTATGAACAGTTAAGTTAGAGACTACTTATTGAAGTATTTGTGTTGTGTATTTGCCTTCTAATTTGCTTATGACTAGTGAAAAAGGGAATAAATTATGTAATAATGCATAAGTTGTGTCATAAACTGTTTTCTTATAACAGTATAAAATTACTTCTTACAGAGTGTTGGTAGCCTACGTAGATTTTTAAAGTGCGATGTGATGTAATTTCAAAACTTGTGATATGAACATGAAAACCAGTCTGAAAACTCAAGCTGTGATTAGTCTTATCAGCTATTGTTTATGTTACATTACATAAAGCTTTGAGTCTAAAAATCAACTATTTTATCACAGAAGTTATTTTTGGAAAGGTATTTATTTCCACCTGTTCATGCAATTTGGCCACTAGAGCTACTATTGCGTTTGGAGATTATCTTTCCTTACAATGTTATTTCATTTACCTCCAATATGTGTGCATCTGGAAACATGAACTTGAAAATTCAGATTTATAATAAATAGTGGCTGATGCTATGTTTCGGTTCATCCTGCAAGGTAATTTGTTTTGGTTTGTCCTACAAGATAATTTTAATACACAGAATCAAGTAAATAAAAAGAGGATGACTTTGGAACACACAAATATCGTAATTGTGAAATGTAATTACCAGCAGACAAATATATTTTTTTAATTTTTCCAGTGGTGCGTTCCACCCAGTGATGTAAAGGTTGAAACAGAAGTGATACCAGCAGCTTATGCAAGAAGTATTTTATCTTTGTTTCTTTATCCCCTGAGGTGCAAAAAAGAATTCATTGCTATTTAGTAAAAAGTTCAAAATTCTGTTACTTTTTTTTTATCTTCCTTTGGTGTGTTATTTCCTGTGTGGCATATTGTGCTGAAAAGTAAATAAAAAGGAAAAAATAAACCTTATAATGAAGCTTGCAAAATAGAGTTTTAGAAATCTTATAAAATTCAATCTAATTTTTCACACTAGCATCAATTTTGCAGTAACTTATTAGAAAGCTCCTGTTATTTCTCAGGCCACAGAATTAAGCTTATAGGAAATATGCTACTCATGGTTCAGCGAAGTGTTTAAAGCTTTACGTTTCACTTCTTTGCACTGCTGCTGCTTTATTGTGGATACTTTGAGAAAGTGTTTTAAGAGTCAGAGGAGAAAAATAAAAATGTTTGGGTTTTTTTCTATTATAATAATTTCAACAGTATTCTATCTGTTGAGATATTGAACATAATTCCTGGGTAAAAATCAGTATGTGAAATAGATGGATAAAGGAAATACTCTGTAATTGGCAGGGAGAGAAGTGTGGAACAAAGGCATAATTAAATATAATGAAATACCCACATTTGCTAGAAATTTATTGTTTACTGCATTTTAACCCACACAACTTAAAATTATGCACAGCAAGAAAATGAATTGAATAGAACTAGACCATGAAGTTTAACTGTCATTCCAAGAGCTCTTTTCTTCTGTCTGATGGTGTAATGACACAATGAAAAACTGTTTGGACTGTTGTTCGTTGTTTCTGACTCTGGGAAACATGAATATCCTGAAGGGCTTAGAAAACTGCATTTAGAAGAAGCAAATAGATAAATTGTAGTGATACTTACACATTTATAATTCTTTTCTTGGTTTCTACATGTTTGTAATATCTCCACTGAACTCATTTTGGATGATTGAAGCAGAGAGAAAGCTTCTTTCAATCATCCACTGGAGTCTGTTAGATGCCTGTATCAGAGGAGTCTCTGTTTCTCTCCTGCCTATATAGAGACACAGGGGTGTAATACAGGAGGCAAAGAAAAACCTTGCAGTGTTTTTTGAATTGGTGTCAGCAGGGAAAAAACTAAATTTTGATCATTCTGTTCAACTCTGTAAGTTTATCCAGCCTTCTGAACAATATGGTTAGGAGGACGCTAATCTTATTCCCTGAGTGGCATTAAGCGCTTGTGTGCTGTTGAAATAAGTTCACAGACTCATAGAATAGATGAGGTGGGCAGGGTCCTTTGTAAGTCATATAGCCCAACTTCCTTCCTCAAGCATGTCTACCTAGAGCGGGTTGGCCAGGATCATGTGCAGAGGGCTTTTAAATATCTCCAAAGGTGGAGACAATACAACCTCTGTGAGCAACCTCTACCAGTGCTTGGTCACCCGCGTAGTAAAAAAAAGTTTCCTGATGTTCAGAAAGAACCTCCTGTGTTTCAGTTTGTGCCAGTTGCCTCGGGTCACTGGGCACCACTGAGAAGAGCCCAGCTCAGTCTTCTTTGCACCGTCCCTTCAGGTTTTTGTAGACATGAATAAGCTCTGTCTTGAGCCTTCTCTCCTCTGGGCTCAAACAGTCCCTGCTCTCTCAGCCTTTCCTCATAGGAGAGATGCTCCAGCCCATTAATCATCATCGTGGCGCTTTGTTGGACCTTCTCCAGTATGTCCATGTGCTGAGGAGCCCAGAATGGGACCAGGCACTTCAGGTATTGCCTCCTCAGTGCTGAGTAAAGGGGAAGGATCACCTCCCTCAGCCTGCTGGTAATGATTTTCCTAATGCAGCCCAGGATAGCATTAGCCACCCTTTTGGCAAGGGCGTGTTGCTGTCTCATGTAGATTCTTGCAGTACATCCCATGATCTATCTTGCATTTGTTTTGGAATAGTCAGTTATTAAGTCTTAGTATGTTTTCTGTTGAAAGGATAATGGGTTTTTTTCTGCTTAATTGTTTGTTGAAGGCAGGCTAGGTGCTTAATAGATAACATTGTTGAAATATTTTGCCATCATTACAGAACTATATTAAGTAACAGTGGTGCTTATGTAAGTAAATGTATCGTGTTATCTTTAGTCCAAGTATTCACAAAGGAAATCACTAATTAAGCTATTAATAGATCCTTTATAAAAGAATGGTATGTGCTGGGCTTTTTTTAAATAGAAGATGAATGTAGGGTGATTATTCTTGCCTGTTTGTGGAAAGATGCAAGACATTATTGTAGAGTTCTGTTGGTTTTTTTTCAGCATTTAACTGAACCACCCCAATTAGTTTCTTAACTGAGGAATCTCAAAAGCTTTTTAACTTTTTCATGCAGTTATTGTTACATTGGGTTAGTTGGATTTGGAAGTGTGGTGATATTTGAGTGGATTTGGATTTGTTTGTTGCTTATATTCAGTTAACTTCTATGCAGTTAATAGAAGGTTTTCATTGAGAAGGGGGATGAGGAAACTGGTTCTGTTAGTTTTGTTATCTAGAATTAGAAGATTTTAGGATTAAGGAGGACATCAGAAATCAGTTGTTAATGCCTGCAGCCCTGACACAGTATAAGTACCTGTATAGAATATGTATGTCTAATATTCTGATAAAAATTTTCGGTGAAGGATGCATGATCTAACAATGAGTTATCACTGTTAATTATTTCTAAGGAATTTTCTCACTTTTATGCTTAATCTTATTGATACTTTTCTTCACTGCATCAGTGGTAGAATTAATTTGCTTCTTTCTCATTGAAAACAGCCTCCTCTGCGTTTCTGCGCTGTTTTGTCCTCCTTCTGCTTTCTTAATCCCAGTCCTTCATTCTTTCCATTGGGCATGTATTCTGTATCTTATTTTCTGGTCTCAAATGCGATTCTTCATCAGCTTATACTTTAAATATTCATGTTGGTGACTGTTCACCTGTAACAGGTGTATGTTGATATGAAAATATTTCTCCAGAAAATAGGACCACATCTCATTATTTGATATTGGTTCTGTGTGGTTAGTACTATGTACATGTGTATGTTGGGGGCGCATATATGTTTTTGTGTGGAAGGGTGGATAAGAGGATAGTGAGTCGGTTTGTTTAACTCCATTGTAAAAGCTGTTGCTAAAACTTACTTAGAATAGAAGATTTGTTTTTCTGTTCAAGAAAATCCTGAGAACTATTATTAACTCTCCACTGAAGACTCTTCTATAGTGATTAGGCTTATTTCTTCAGTTTTGTGCATTCTAAGTTTCTTTTCTTCCCTCCATCTTTGTAATTCACAGCTTTTAGAAATTAACTGGACTGGACTGACCAATCTTCTAGATGTTCCAGGACTGAAGTGAGTATATGCTTATATAAAGCAGCGTTTGATGCTTCTGTACCTGAATTAAATCCCAGAAAATCTGAAGACTGTCAGTTAAAATATTTGAAGTTAAATTACCCTGAACAGTTATCTTTTCATTTAAAATTATATGCAGTTGCTCAATATGCAGAAGGTAGTGATTTCACTACATGGGAAGGTACATCAAAAGTATATCTTAGGTTTTGTTAAAAACATTTTGAAATGAGAAATTTTAATCTGCTTTTTAAAGTGTTCCCAGCCTTCCCAGATGTCCAGAATCTTGTGAATTTCTTATCTGCCATCTCCTACGACAGCGGGAAGACAGAGCGCCTTATTTTTCATGCTAGTGGGTTCACAACATCTTGGCTCATGGCTTTGTATGCTAATACATCGCTAGTTGCTTGTGTAAGAAATATCTTAAGACAGTTAAACTTTCTAATCTCTTTAAGTACATACTTTTTAAAGCTTTTAGTCTATTATGTGAAGTTCAAATGGAGTAGCAAAAATTGCCCATATATAGCTAGAAAAAATGCCTGACTTAATCAGAGCTTTTCAAAACAGTACATGATAAAACTCCAATAAAAAAAGCAGAAGCAGAAATGAAAAGCAAGCTGCTTTGAATCATAGCAATCCTGATAAGGTTAAATCCATTAATATATTCATAATTATCAAGTTGTAATAGTTAACCAGGGGCTTTTTAATATTGATACAATGGCTAAGGGGATAATGGCAGATCTGATATATGTTTGGATTTTGTGAATAGTCCTTTTATTGGATCCCATACTCTCAAGAGCTGGCTGACTCCAGGATTATTTTTATTGTTTAAAAACAAGACAGTGAATTTAGGTATTAATTTAATCCTTCAGTGCTGACTGGAATAGTTTTTGCTTTACTTAGACATGTGAAGCCATTACATGGAATCCCAGTTGAACTGTTTGAAATTAGAACTTGCGTTAAGTAGGTTAATGGCTGCAAGAGTTGGTTATATTTCAAGCCTATTTAAGACTGCCTGAGGAAAGAGATTTTCTTGATGAGTGAGAAAATGGCTCCAAAAACACAGCTACTGAGTAATAATTTGCTTGACATAAAGTACTAAACATAAATTTATTACTGTTAAGCTTACTAGGCTCTTTAGATTCATATCATGCTACATATTTGCCTCAATGCAAACACAAAAACCTAAGATGTAAACAAAGTCACACCAAGTATCTGAAGTTTATGGTTTCCAGAGCAACCAAACTTGGCCATGTATGCATATAATGGTGCCATCTAGATGTGGTATGGTTTCTATGGTAACTGTAACTGAGGTGTCTTATGCTCTGCCTTGCAAGCAGATTTCTTCAGTGCTGTATTTGTTTTGTTTATCTGTAGAGACAAGTTGTATATTTTGGTGTGGTAGCTTGACATATTGTAGTTGTGATAAACAATGATGAACAAGAGGTTGCTGCAACCACAGGTTTGGTTGTTTTTGTCCTGTGGCTCTTGGCTGCACTACTTGTTTGTACTCTGTTTGCAAATGACTTGAGCTAAGTGAATTTCTGCACTTGCTGCTTCCTTGTCAGCTGTTACCAACTTCCACTGCTCTTTGTAAATGACTCTGCAAGGAGAAGGACACCAAATTATTTCATATTCCCTCATTACTATAGCTTGCAGAGGAGTGGGGTTGAAAATCTCTGTGAGGAAGAGATAGGCTGTTAGAACAGGCAAGTGCTGTCAGGAGGGGATGTGAATGATGTGAAGATGAAGTCTCTTACGGTTGCTTGAGATTTAATAAAAGTACTCTATGCAGTCAGAGACATACCATCTCTGCAGTATGGATAAAGATGATGCAGGAAAAATACATAACTGATTATTCTGTTACTAAAAATTAAGTAGGCCTGAATGGAGAGCAATACAACAAAGTAGGGAACTGCCAATTATTTTTCTGCAATTAAATTGAGCTTTTGAAGACATTTACTGTAATAAACTATCATCTGAAGCATTTCACACTTAGATCATTGGTTTTTTTTAATGGAAAAGATAATTGTACTTAGAACCAGTGACTTAAAGTTGTATGATCTTAAGAAGCTGTTTATCAATGGTGCATCAACATAAGAGTTTAAATTGATACATTCTTCTCTGTTGGCACTGGAGCAGGTTGCCCGGAGAAGTCATGGAAGCTCCATCCCCGGAGGTGTTCAGGGCTCAGGTTGGATGGGGCTTTGAGCAGCCTGATCTAGTGGAAGGTGTCTCTGCTCATGGCAGGAGAGTTGGAACTGGTTGATCTTTAAGGTCCCTTCCAACCCAAACCATTCTGTGATTCTGTGAAAAAATATAATATTTTTGCCTTTTATTCATGAAGAATATTTTCCAGCTGGGAGCATCCCCATTGGCTAATATTTGGCTTGATAAGTTTTAGTCAACTTGGATGTGTCATGTTCTTTTAGAATTCATTTAGTTCATTACTTGGTTAGTCTTCAGTATTCTTTTTCAGCTCCCTATTTTTAAAGGTGGAATATCTACTACCTCCTATTTTTCTCTGTGTAAAATTCTGTGGCATGCAGGCTGTGCAGGTTGCAGATCTCTGGCATGAAAGATCAATGTGAAATTGAAATGGGACGGATTCTATTTGTTGAGTTCATTCTGATACCCATCTCTATGATAATGTGATTATTGCACACCATCAGAATGTACACCCAAGTGAAAATGTAATATATATTGCATTCCACTGTAGCTCTTTTGATCTATAAGTACAGTAGCTGCTGAGTCAGAGATACTCCCAACTGCAGATTGAGTCTTAGAAAAGCTTCACAAGGTGATTACAAGCAAGTGCTTCATCTGAAAAATGCTCTAAGTAATCAAACATTATCTGCATCTTGATTTCATAAAATATTTAGAAGGAGAATCTTAAAAGTGTATTTAGAAGGAGAAATCGTTCATGGCTGAAGCAGCTCCAACAGCTTCAGCAAGACTGCACCTGCAATCCGAAATATCTCAAGTATTTTTATAGTTTCCTCTCTGAACCTTTGTATATAGCCCTAGAGTCTTCCTGGATACTTGTTTTCTGTGGCAAATTGTACCATTCCACTTCTGCCTTTTTGCCAGTATACGCAGTGTGTGTAACCACTAATGTTGCTCTGACATCATACTGATTTGTAGTCAGTTCAGACACAAACAGGTCAGACTTGTAGCTTTGGAATCTTTTTCTTTTCTGTGTTTTAGGGGGTATGAGTTTTGGTTTTCTAAATGACTCACTACCAGAGTGATTGTACTGCCACTCCCTTTTTGCCCGAACAAAACCTGTTTTGCTCCCCTAGGCTCTATTTTACTCAGCCACAAAGGTGTTTTCTTTTGTGTTTCTGTTTTAAATGATGGTCCTCCCAGCTCCAGAGGATAGCTTGTTTCATAACAACACAGGAGTGGTTAGGCAAACCTTCAGGGACAGTTAAATCATTATTGAAATACAAAAGTAGATTAACAGTTAATATCTGCTTGGTTATAAGCAATGCTGGCAAGAAAATTTATGCAGTGGACTTTTACACTGGGTGGCTTTAAAAGGCAAGGGTGAGGAGGGACCATGGTGGTCCAGGGAAATGGGAACTTTATATTCCTCTCAGTGGTTTCTGCTATTCAGAGTCAGCTGCTTCCTCCTGGTGGCCGTTTCAGCAAGAATCCTTTATTTAAAAAAAAAAAAAAGTATTTAAAATACAGATGTCTGTTCTTCCCCCCTTAAAAAACAAATGCTTTCTCCATTTACGTTATTAAGCAGCAAAAGGAGTATATTTCTGTGACATAACTTGTTTAATTCTCATGAAGTAACTGAGGATTATTTTCTCCAACAGTGGCTTATCAGATACAATAATATTGGATATAATATCCAACTACCTGGTCCTTCCAAATAGAATTACAGTCCCTCTTGTTAGTGAAGTGCAAATTGCTCAGTTGCGGTTTCCTATACCAAAGGTAAGCCTGTTTTTGTTAATGCTAGTAATTTAGCATTTAGTTTTTCTGTAGTATTAACTGTTAAAAGGTATGCACATTTGTGTGAATTTCTACATATAGTTATTGCAGTAGGACAATTTATCATGAAGCCAATCACTTAAAAGAATTGATTTAATTTATAAATAATTTCTGTGGAGTTAATGTTTCATAATAATGCCAAGAAGGATTTTTTTGGTTTGCTAGAATCTTAAAACATATTACTTGCTAAAATATAGTTCAACTGCAGAGATTTAAAATTAAGTAGTATATGTTTTATATTATAACTGCAAGTTGTTGTCCATGTTCTGCACTTGAAAGTTGTTACTACTTGCTGCTGCTCACTTCCAGTAGCATGGCAATTCTTGATATAACCAACATGTTTCTGATTGTTGATCTCAGTTTTTCTTTTCAGGAATCTCTTCAAAATGATATCCCTCCACTTAGAGATTTATGTTAATGAAATCACAGTGGAAGTTGTTAAACATATATTGCATAAACTGTGATGGCAAAGTAGCTTTCAGGTTATTACATAAACTTTTTTTTCCCCTCTTTCAGGGTGTTGTAAGGATACACTTTATTGAAGCTCAGGACCTGGAAGGGAAAGATACTTACCTAAAAGGCATTGTCAAAGGGAAATCAGATCCTTATGGAATCATCCGTGTGGGCAACCAGATTTTCCAAAGCAAGGTCATCAAAGAAAATCTCAATCCAAAATGGAATGAAGTTTATGAGGTATAACCAATAAAATACCTCATTGTGAGTTCTATGAAGTTGTCTTCTAAAGTTTCTTTTGTTAAAAAAGGTGGTAATTCTTGAGACTTCCTCACTAGCTTCTTTGTCTCCCTCTAAAAGCCCAAGGTTCTGTGATGGCACAGAAGTGCTTTGTTGATGTATATATACTTTTTTTTGTCTGGGCTAACTAATTCTGACAAGCTATCTACTCTCCTAAAGCCAATATCAGCAAATCATATTGAAAAAGCTCTTATACTCGTTTTACTCACTAAATTACTTCTTTTTTAAAGCATTGGCTTTTTGATATGTTTTAATACACCTAGGCGCTGCAGTTCAATGTTTTACTACACCACTTAACAAAACTAGTTAGTTTTACCATTGACGCTGCCATCTTACTGTTCCAGGCCTTAGTGTATGAACATCCAGGACAGGAGCTGGAGATTGAGCTCTTTGATGAAGATCCAGATAAAGATGACTTCCTGGGAAGGTAAATATTATGGAGAATGTATTTGTAGACATAAAAAAGATGAAATATTTTCATGTAGGTTTTTTTTCTTTTTGCATTTTACTGCAGTCATAATTCTTTATTTATAAATCAATTATCTTTTCAAAATGATGGTAATAAGTTGTCCCTAATTACTTCATATGTATAAATATATGTATATAAAAATTTGCTTGTGTGTGTATATGCACATGTAAATGTTTACATATGTTTTAACAAAATAAGGTAAGTATTGGGGGCAGCCAGGGGTAAAAAATGGTGGTGGGTTTTTTTTAGGAATTATGCCCTAATGCTTTAATGTTCATAAGCTAGCACTGAGTCTTAATTATTTCTTCAGGTGAAGTTAATACAGCTTTATAACTGTGCATCTTCTTCATCTTCATAGTTTTTAAATGGCTAGCTCACAGTTTATTTTTCTTAAAAGCTGATCTTAAATATTTCATTAAAGAAAAAAATTTGCTGTAATGCTTTTGCAAACATTACTCACTCTTAGATTACGTAGGCCTACCTTTAGTGTTTACCCATAGAAGTTTCAGGGTTTTAGTCAGCTTCTTTCTCCAGTAATTTGTCACCTTTATTTCTTGCAGAGTTTTGGAGCTTCCCATTGTTGCTTTCCATACAGAGTAGAACTCCCTTATCTTTCCAGCTCCTTCTCTCTTAACAGGAGCAACAGTACCTACTTCTCTTCTCATAAAAATGAAGAAGTAGGTAGTACAAAGGCTTCTTTTCTTTGCACTTCCCTAATCTTACACTGAAGTGGTGGGGGGGAAAGTGGCATTATGTGTACATTAGTACTAATAAAACAAAAAGCCATGACAAGTGTTCGTGCCCTGGCGTGCAGTTGTCTGCCCTGTTTAATTTTTAGCAGATTCTCTCGTACGCTTTTAAATTGTGTGAACTAGCACTCTCCGAGACAATGCCAAAGCATGAATTTGGTCATAGCATATGTCCAGGGGCTATTTCTAGTGGGCAGGTTGGATGTGGTCACTGTTTTGAGAATTTGGTCATATGTATGCTGAGCATATTGTGCCAATTGCCCTTGTAGCTACAAAATGGGCTCTAGAATAGGCATATTTTCTGTTATCCTGCATTCATCTTTGTTCAGCCATTTCATTCCCTACTTCTTCCTCCCTCAGGGGCTAAAAGAATAGTATTCTGTTCTTTTGATCTCAGTGGAAGCCTGGATACTCAGCAAGCACAGGGTGGGGTTTGAGTTCTGTGTTAGATTTTTATTCTTCATGGTTACAATACCAATTCTTTCATTTTCCTTTTCTCTTTTTCTAGTTTGATGATAGATTTAATTGAAGTGGAAAAGGAGCGTCTTCTAGATGAGGTCAGTGTTCAGCGAATTTTCATTTAAAAAAACCCATATGTAGTGTAAGTAGCTGCTCTTGTATAGTTTTTTTTCCTGGAAATAGTTCTTGCATATACACTAATAAACTTAATGTGACAGAAATAGATTCCCTGTGTTCAGTACAGTGGGTTTAAGTGATATTTTGACTGGTGAAATTAAAAGAATAATGCCATTCTTTGTGTCTTGGGATTTTAAGATTAATAGTGGGTAAATTAAAAAAAGACTAACTTATGTACTTGGTGAGAGATTTTTCTTGTAGGAGAATAGTTATTTTCCTGATTTAATTACTATTAAGACTTAGCAGACTCATTTTTGTCCTCTACGTGAGAGGATTTTATAGTATGGTTTGCAGGGTTCGCGTTTCCAGAAGGTCTTTACAGAACATAAGTAATTCTCTTAATATTTTATAAATGCTTTTACCATATAACATAGTTTTGCATGGCTGTTTTTGTTATTGTATGTTGTAATATTTAGTTTGAAATAACACATTTTAAACAATGAATCAGATCTTTTCAGGTTATGCAGACTTCAGGTCTACAAGATTTCTAGTAGAGCTTAGAATTTCATAAATGTCTTGCAGAACTAATTGCAATCATGTATTTGTTTGGTGTCATATTATTTCATATTACTTCGCTTAACTTTTAGTGGTTTACTTTGGATGAAGTGTCCAAAGGAAAATTGCATTTAAAACTGGAATGGCTCACATTGATGCCAACTGCTGAAAATCTAGACAAGGTATTAAAGGAACACGTTACTTTTATCCTTATCTTAATTGTTGTGGGGTGTTTTTTGTTGTGTGCCTGGGGTTTTTTTGTTAAGTAATTTAATTCTCTGTCTGTGTGAACTTGGATAGACCTATACCTTTATTCCAAGCTACTTGTCTCTAGAAGTCCCAAACTAGTCATAACTGCCAATGTACTTCTGTGGTATGAGATTTTAAAATGCTTTTCTCATCTTCTTATCTCTTAATATTATGGTTTGAGAAAATCGGGTAACATTTCTTTAGCCTGGGTGATAAAGCTGGATATGATATTATTATTTGTCCACTCTAAAAATGGGGTGGAAGATTACATAAAAATGGGTTTGAATTATATATATATATGTATGAGTCTTGGAAAGTTACTTCTTGTGCTTCACAATGTGCTTTTGTGGATATTTGTGGCTTAGGAGAGGTTTTAAAAATATTTTTCAGGAATGGGACAGAAAAAATATTATTTGATTTTTCACAAAAGCTTACAGTATGTTTTTGGTTTAGGTGCTAACAAGCATTAGAGCTGATAAAGACCAAGCCAATGATGGGCTTTCTTCTGCATTGCTTATTCTCTATTTGGACTCAGCAAGAAACCTGCCTGTAAGTTACTTTCTGCTGGATACCCTTTTGTCATGGGTATCTCTTGTGAACTTCCAGCATGTCTTGCTTGGTAGTACAGCACACTGCTTTACTAACACACATTATGCCATGTTTTATATACTTTCTCTCTTTTCAAAACGTGTAATGTAAGGTCCGCATTTCTAGTAGCACAGTATTGCAGATGTATCTTTAATAAAACATTAATCAGTGTGATTTTTCTTTAAAGAATGCTCCTTTCCTGGACTTGAAAGACTGCATGTTTTTATTACACAGTGTTTTCCATAAATAGTGTGGGATCAGCATGGGGAATTTTAAGGAACTAACTGGGAAAAGGCCAACTTCCTTGAGTTCAAGTGAACTTGCTTGCTTTGGTTTAGGGTATCTGTTGTAGATATGATGATCCTGAAGTGCTCATAATGAAATCAATACTGTTCAATTGATGTTACAGTGGCAGAGCACTTCTATGAGACTTCACCAGGTTGCCCTTTGAAGTATTGTTTATTTGCTTGCGTAAAGCATAAAAACACACAAAGTAAGGTTCTGTCTTTATGTAGATTATACTATGGCACTGTGAAATAAGTTGTGTGTGACAAGCATGGGCTGTTTTGTAGTTTATTTCATGTTAGTAAAGTACTGCTTCTGGTTGTAAATGATAGCAGTAAAAAAGTAAACCCTACCATAAATAGATACGTGAAGGATAATACTGAGTTTTGCTGTTTTTCAGTATTGCTGTTAGATTAGTCATCATTTTCAGAATTCCTTAAATAGTAACCAGGAAAAAAAGTTTCCAAGCCTCTTGGTTTTTTTGACTGCATTTTTCGTATTTATCCACTCAAATTTAAATTAGAATACTGCAACAGAGTAGTAACAAGTGAAACTTTTATAGCCTAGTAGTCCTGTGGTATCTTTTTAACCTCACTGTAATGAATTCAAGGGAACTCTAACATAGGAGGAAGGGTAGAATTACCATAGTACAGAGTAATCAGAAATAGAATAGGATTATGATGTGCTTAACATCCGTTCGAAAATACTTGAACAAAAAGATACAAAAAGGCTTCTCAATTATGTGGGAAAATATCATGGGAAGACTTTCTTGGGGGAGAAGAAAAGACTGCTATAGGTTCTATAAAGACAATGCTTAGATACTGTCATGGACCTGCTAGAAGAACTGCAGTTAATTATAGTGAATGCAGCTTTTTTATGTCCATTTGATTCGAATGTGGAACAACATTTAAAACACTAAGCATGAAAATCTTCTGGCTTCTCATGTTGTGTTCGTATTCAGTGATAGGTGTTGTGTAGCATAATAGCAAAATTGGTCAGTCTTTTGGATTGCCTGTATTTATGGGAAACAAAGTTCAAAGAGAATGAAGTCTGTTAAAATGGCACTGACCCTTATCACAAAATCACAGAATCACCAGGTCGGAAAAGACCCACCGAATCACCGAGTCCAACCATTCCCACCAAACACCAAACCATGCCCCCCAGCACCTCGTCCACCCGTGCCCCAAACACCTCCAGGGAAGGTGACTCAACCACCTCCCTGGGCAGCCTGTTCCAGTGCCCAATGACCCTTTCTGTGGTGGTCCTCACCAGCACACCATCTCCGAGTCACTGGTGTCCCACTTCCCTTATGAATAATTCTGAAAAGTTTTGTCCACAACTTTGTTACAGTGGAAATATTTTCTAGATGAATAAGTACTTACTGCCTTAAAAATGGATTTTTTAATGTAATGCTGATCATTAGTACATTTTAGATGTTGCATCATCCTTGTTTTATTTGAATTATAGAAGATAATCCCCATAGGCATTTCTTTTGCACAGATGCATCATGGTTATGGGTTTCTGAAACACTGGGAAGATTTATCTGAAATATGTTTCAATTGAAACAGAAATGTTGTGGAAGACTGGTCTTTAAATTTACTTAGTTAGATCTGCCATATAAATCTGAACTACCAAGAGTAAATTTGGAAAGTGGGCTAATATGTTTGAATAATTAAGAAATCTAAAAACCCCAAAAAACTTCTGAACTTGTTGCACTACTCATATAGTCATATAATGGAAGAAACTATTTTGTAATGAGAAATGTTTACTTACTTTTTGTTAACTGCTGTTTTCTCTGGAATCCCTTGACTGTTTTCTTTAACTTTTTTGTGTAGTAAAGCTGCTTATGCATTCATTCTGCCACAATCCCATCACTCTGCTTTCTCCTTCCATTTCCATCTTCCTAAGAGTATCTACGAGGGAAACTTTGGGTGTGGATACTTAAAAGAGAGGAGAGCATCGGGACTAGTCTTTTGTGAAAACACTACCTCACTCTATAGAGCACTATTTGTGAGTTCTCTGGTATTATTTGTATTGTACCTTTTATCTGCCAGAGTGTGGATTAGTGCTACTAAAGCCACTCACTCTAGTGGAATGACAGCATGCAATTTGTTTTGCTGCATGGTTTCAACAAGTGTGCATTGTTTTTGTGCTATTTTTATTGCATTTTAAAGGCTACTTAAATTTCATTGATCAGCATATCATTGGGTAAGTAATTAACTTCATAATAAAAACCCAAGATAAGTTTGTTGTAAAAGCTCTTACATTAAACTTAAATTGCTGATTCATTGAGAAATGAAATGCATCCTCTACTGGCACACTGTGTGCTGGTGTATTGTTGGCTTTTATTGCAAAGAAATTAAACTAATAAATGTTACAACGAACATCCCTGCAGTTTCTTTAAAAGGTGATGCACTCAATGTTTTTAAGAACTTACAACCTGTCCACACTGGTTCAAGTATTGCATTAAAAGTGGGTGTGGTTCTTTGTGCTCCCCAAACTGTAAATTCCCTTGTAAATTCTATTTCACTCCATGATGCTCCTTGTTTTGCCAATTCCCAAACTCCTTTCCTCTCTTTTTTTTTTTTTTTTTTTCCAAATTAGCCTGTAGTCAGGAAAATCCAGGTTAGGGAGAACCAACAATTAATACTTTTTGCCTGAATTTAATGTTAAAAGATTATTATGAAGTAATGAGCCTCTGAATATCATAGATCTGTAAACGTAACTTTGGTGTCCTCAGAAAGGAGGAGAATTTGTTCAGAACAAGAACTCTTGTCAGAGAGAGGTGGATGTGCCATTGTAGGTTGTGCAAATCAATCTGTTGCTGGCTGGCTATTTTTGGCTCCTATCATAAATTTTGATTTAAAAATACCTTCCTACCACCACCTGAAATCCCAACAAAAACCTTTTCTGGGGACCTTTCCGTTAGTTTCTGTGTAGAAGTTCATTTTAAAGTATCAAAAATGTTACATCTGTTATCAAATATTATTAGTATTTCATTAATAAGAAATGCAGTTCATAAGCCATGGCTCCGTTATCTTGGTATTAAATCTGCTAAGTAGTTGCTAGTATATACTGTATCTAGTAGAAGTATACTAAGTGCATCCTAAAAATAATAATAATATTATAAAAAGCAAAATACTTGATAAAGAAAGTAGCTCTGGTGTTTTTGTTATCTTAAGGACTTTGCATTAGGATGGGTTGTCTACATGCAACAGCATCTTTTTAGACATGGGACAAAACTTCCCAAATCCCTGAAGCAATTTGTTAGCCAGAGCGGAACAGCAGCCATTTTAATACAAGCAGATCTGCATTTCCTTCAACAGGACTGTCATCTGCCTTGTTCTGCAGTAACGTAGGTGCTAGTCTTGCAGCTTGCAAGAGGAGGATATTTATGGCTGGAGGCCAGGAGAGAGAAGAGGGCTGTAGCAGTCCAGAGATTATAACAGCTTCAGCAGTCATAAAACTGCACCTTGTTTTCAGGGCATCTTTAAACAGGAGGCGTTATGCAAACGTTCACACCTACAAGCTCAGGTATCTAATTGACATGTAACATGAGTTACGTGGGACTTGTTAAAAAGGGGAGTCCTCTTGTATACGGAGAGGAAAATCGTGTTCCCCGAGTGCTGTCTTTCTAGTGTTTCTTTCTAGACAGTTTTATTGACTGCTGGGAACTTAGATTCATGACACCTAATTTAGGCATTTACTCATATATATCTGATTTATCTGAAGTTAAGGAGTAAGTGAATAACACTAATTCTGTGATACTTTATCATTGGCTTATAACAATTCTCGGTTTTGATTTGTTGTCTATAAACAACATTCATATTTTAAATCGGCTCCTACAGATCAGTGACTGTCTTCTGGTCATCAGTTAAGGATGCATTCACAGATTTAGGAATTTATGAAGCAGCTTTTTCACCCCAAGCAAGTCTTAGTGAGTCAACAGAAGTAATGAGTTGTTCTACAAAGCAGATTGGATTAGGAGCTGAATTAATACCAAACAAGCTTGTTAGTCGTGGTGTAGTTTATGGGTTTGTTCTTAGGATTTACTGCAAATGTTACAGAATGCTAGCCTGAAATTTGATTTAATGTACTGTGTCAGTTATCAGTACAGTTCTTCGATATCCATCCCCTTTTTGTATAACTGCAGAGACACTCAGAACCATGGTGAGACAGTCTTGTCACCCAAGGCAAGACCTTTTCTTGGCTTTCCTCCCTTTTGTTCTCATAGTCTCCTTCCGCCCCACCCTTCAGCCACCATCCTCTTCGACCCGCAGCACCTTCCCTTGAAACCCGAAGTCTGGCTTAAACATAATTACCTGAGCTGGTGTCCCTCTTGGCCCGTCCTTGCTATGATTCCAGAGGAATTGAGATGTGTTCAATATTCAGGAATCATTGGTTGCCTGCCTTTATAATTGATCACATAGGTTTGGGTTTTACTTTTAAAATTCTTAGAAATAATGATAAAGGTGGAAGAAAGATGTGTACTAAATATGCAGGTGCAAATATGGTGGCGGGATAGCCACTAAGTTGAGAGGCGGTTTAGGATTCAAAATAATCTTGATGAATTGCAGGTGTGAAAAATAAGGTACTTTTCCATGGAAGACAGTCATTGCACCCATATAAATGGGATGGAAATAGTTCTCTGACAGATAGCTCTGCAGAAACAGATCTATAGTGGTATATAGATATGTTGTATCATACTGTTGCAAAAGACAAACACCACACTATATATAGAAAGAGGAGAGTAGCCTGTAAGTTATGTGGACTAATCCTTCTGTTCTGCTTTGCCGTTACGAAGGCCCTGATTTTGGCTGCAGCAGTTTAAGAACTGGAGGAAAACGGTGATGACAATGAGAAAGCCAGTAAATGTGACTAGCAGAGGAAGGGTAACGAGGGTGAGTTGAGCCTTAGGCAGTGAAGATGGGGATGAAAATAATACAAGGCTGCCGTAAAGTGACTTTTTCATGTTTTTCAGAAAACACAGAACAGTGTTTAAACTCCAGCAATGAGTGTACCTGCCAGGCATTACAATTTTTTCTGATGAAAAGGATAGTTAAGCATTAGGGTTGATATGTTTATGGATATTTTGCAGTTTGGTCTTTGAAGGTCTTTAGGTACAACAGTAAGTCCTTAATGTATCAGATAAGTAGCTGTGAAAGATTCCTTAATTTTATTTTCGTTATTATTCCTTAATTTTATTTTTAAAATACCTTAATTTTATTTTTATAAGAATTATTTAAGAATACCACAAAATCAGCCAGAGTTTATTTCTGGTTTTCTCCAGTTTCCTAGTATTGAATGTTCATTCTGAAATAGAAATTTTAAAGCCAAATGCCAGGAATCTCATCATATATATCAGCCAACTTCAGGATATGGCATTCCAAAAGAAAATGTAAAAAAGTATTCCCGCACAAAGGCTAAATGTCTCTTCAAATTGAAGTAATTTTTGGATTTGAGTTTCAGGAAGGCATTTCTTTTGGCAGAACATTAATAATATTGGATCTTGTTCATAAACCAGCGTATTTTAAAAGCCCGTTATGCAATTTTTTATTTGCCATACACTACAGCTTTTAAAGCACAATTCTCCCTTGAAACGAAATGTTATACTTAAAGAAAAAGCCAGCCATAAGTATAGAAGCCTGAAGTCATATTTCCCAAAATTATTACTTGAGTTGAATGCAGGTTTTCTGTAACATTTTTGTACTTTACAAGTGTCACTTCAAGAACAGTGTATTCTTTTTAAAATAAAACTTTAGCATTTGCTTAATTAATGGAAAGTTGTCAGAGGTTTTGTCCTACTAAATCAGTTCAAAATCCTCTTGTTAGTATTTTTGTATGACTTCATTCAACTGAGTGAAGTAGTATACTTCATCCTAGTTAGCATGCAATGTGTATCATTCTATGATTCTTCTATTGAAGAGGCTCACATGACTTAGATTTTTATAATTATCTGAGTCCTGTCAATCCTTCCAGCATAGTAATTTCTCCTTCACATTATTATTTGATTTATCAGAAAAGTTTCTGTCGTGAAAATATACTTAACCTGATCTAAAGAGGTTCATTCAGAAGGCAGTCCCCAAAGTATCAGGCATTTTGTAAAACATATTTTGTGAAGCTCATTATAGTAAAAAAATTTATTTTTTTATTATTTATTATGGTAAAAAAAAGTGGTAAGGGAAGTGTAACTGGGCTGAAAATGACTGTTCTAAAGTGGAATATAAACATCGAGAGAGGACAAAAGGAAAAAAAAATGTTTTGTCAGGTGTTTTGTTGTTGTGGTTCCTTTGGTTTTTTTTTTTGTTTGAAAGACTTGATGTTTTTTAGTTTGATTTTTTTTTCCCTGCATTGTCCTATGTTGTCATGTTATAATTAATTAACCTAGTGAAATTGCTTCATTGCATGAGTTATTAACCCTTCCTATGTTCATTCTTTCCTGACTTAAAAGCATAATCCGTTAGAATTTAACCCCGATGGCTTGAAGAAGGCTGCTGTTCAGAAAGCCCTAAAGGTAAAACTAATATAGTTGTCCATTTAAGGTCACAAAAGTAATTGGAAATGCACAAATGCCTGCAACGCTTCTCTTCCGACACTGGATAGAATTTCTGTTGCCAGGTGTATCTTTAGTGCAATTCCATTTTACTTCAGTTTGGTTTCAAGAAATGGTCAAGACATTGGTAAAACACTATGGACTGTAGTAATTAGAATTTTAAATTAGTTGAGTGGACTTTAATCCACTTCACTTAGAGAATAAAAGTAGTCTTGAAAACTAATTTGAAGCAGTAACTCAAGAACAAAGCTGACATGAAAGCTAAAACATCTTTTACATACCGAGTGATACTTCATTGTTCAACTCTTAATGATGAGCCAATCAGTCTCTGCCATGTTTTGAAATAATCTTGTTTCTGCTTGATGTTTTATTTTTTAAGGCTTCTAAATAAATTTAGCTCAGCTTTTTGATATGGAAGATGCAAAGCTGGGAGGCAAACTTAGAAAGCATAAGCCAAGTTTCTCAGATGAAGGGACTTGGACAAGAGGCAGTCTCTAGTGGACTGTCAGCAGCAAATCTGTTTAGGGGCAGGTGTTAGAGGTGCGATATGTGTGTGTACATATTGCTGCCTTTTTGGCATGAATTACAGTTATTTATATTTGCATATTGGCATAAGAAACAGGGTCTTCCTGTCAACTTCTGTAGTTCCATCATTCTATGAAGAAAAGGGAGTTTCGGGTACCTTTTTATGAATAAAGAAAAAATGAAACAAAGGTTATCTACGATTTTTAAACACCGTCAGATAGAATGTGATCTGGCTTTCTGTTGCATAAGCATTTATATGCAGTTGTTTTTAAATGCTTAACATTTATGATTATAAATCATGAAAAAAATAAATGCGGCATTCATCCAAGAAAGGAGTGCTTTATTAAGTATCTTTTTTTTTCTAAAGGAAAGTATCGTCATAAGCAGTGTGTCACATTGAACTCAGGTAGTATTAGTGGACGCTTGTCCAAAAGTGTAAGTTCAGATCCAAAAATACCTAAAATTTGCACATTCTTAATTTAAAAGTACAAAATACTTTAATCACTTGATTGTAATTGTGACCTTACATGCATTAAGTAGGTTTTAACTAACTTTCTGTTTACATACCTGATCTGTATGTTTTCCTACGTGGTGGAATTCAAGGGATATTATTAACCATGTGTACTATATTTTCTAGGACTTTTAAACTGTATTAACAGCTGCTTGAGATGATTAACTTTCATGTCTAACTTTTCTTTCTAACTTAAATTTTAGGTAGGTTAGTTTAAAATTTGTGAAAGAAACATGTAGTTGAGAATGTTTCTTTCTGTATATAATTTGTTTCTAAACTGATGTTTATTTTCACAGCTTGATGTAGTGCTATACACTTGGTGAGCAAGTCAGATGATTGATTATCTAATAAAGAGTATTTGGTAAACTGTAGAAATATACATTAGATACATTATAGTACATCATCTTTCTCCCCAAAGTTAAGAGGGGAGTATCGCTATTCTGATTTTACATCCAACTTAATAATACTACTGCAGTGTAAATACAGTAAGCTTCCTGAGTTTATGCTTTGTCCATATCTCCCATCTGCATGCTATATTCATTTTGCAGTTTTAACTATGCTTCATTAGCTTTGGTGGTTATAGAGCTCATTAAAGGGTAAGAATTTGCACCTTATGAATTTCATTCAAAGTAAATGGAAAGGAGTCCTAAAACTCCTGCTTATTTGTAGTGTGTTTAGGGTAGGTGGATGTCTTCACATTAATGCGCTCACAAGTTACTAGCCAGTCTGCCATTCAAGCCTGTTGAATAAAATACTAAGAATAGATAAGCATATAGTAGAATGCATATGATATGTATTTTTAAGATGCGAACATATTAAGTTTTGGAGGTGAGAAGTTTTGCTTTATCCTGAAGGCAAAGTTTTTGCTTTTTCTTTACCAGTCAGGAAAGAAATTAAACAGCAATCCCAACCCACTTGTTTTGCTGTCAGTTGGACACAAGGCACAGGAAAGTAAGGTAAGTTCTTACTCTTCATACTTTGGTTTGTCTGCGTATATTTGGTGGCTCTGTGTGCTTGGCATTGGCTATCAAGCCATCAAGTGCATCCACTGCAATAAAAGTTAACCACTAGAACTGAAATTGCCAGCAAGAAGTCAAGGATTGAAAGGGTGCTTACTCAATTTAAACTGTCTGTGAGTAGAGACAAGAACTTTAACGGTTTGTAGATGTCCTTCCACAGTAGGTTCTGATCTGCAACTGGGATTCCTACAGTAGTAATGATATAAATAACAGTGTGGGCAAACAACAGGCCTCAAAATACTGATCGTGTCTGGAAAATCTACAGAATCGCAAAGCAGTAGAAATGTCCAGGTCAAAAGGGACCATTAAATATCATCTTTTTGAACCTCCTGCTAAAGCAGGAGCTTAGATTAGCCCAAGTGCTGTGTAGCTCTCAGGAGCTTGTAGTTTATCCAGGCTGATTTATTATGTCTGCTGCTTTTTCTGCTTTGAGGTATGGAGCACTTCAGTGCTTTGAGAAGGCTGTCCTCTAGCATTCTTGAGCTCCTTTGGCTTCCAAGGTAGACACTTAATGGAATCCCTTCTAACAGTTCCTAGAGCAAGTTGAAATCTGTTTTTCTGAAGTCCAAGGCTTTTATTCTGCTATTTGTTTTCCTCATGCTCATTACGTTCTTAAACTCTGTGATCGTAGGGTCACTGTAGCCAAGGCTGCTATTGATAGCTACATCTGCAAATCAGTATTCCTCACCTGTCATTAATAGGTTCAGAAGACACCACTCCTAGTCAACACATCCAAAGATCGAGAACAGCCGTAACACGACAGAGTGTATTCCAAGCACAAACTCTTAAATTGCCTGTGCACTTCTGTGCTGCTTTCCTAGAAAACTAATATTAGAGTTGTTGAAGCCGTCAGTGAGAACCTGGTTGTGCAGACGTGAGACAGCTTTGAGTCATCTTTCATAACTGGGTGGTCTTCAGCAGATGCCTGTCACGAACTCAATCTTGAAGGTGGTCCCTCTGATTTTGACCCAGGGCATTCAGACATACCTGTCATCTTGTCCATAACTTAATCTCTGTGTTGAAGCAGCTCTTTAAAACAGAAAGTAGATATATGCAATACTTTTTAAGGTTAAAGTGTCAGTGAGGTAAAAGGAGAGGATGTCCTTCATTGCTTGCCAAAATCTGTCACAAAGCCTAAAGCAGATCTTATACGCAGTCTTAATTTTGATACTTAGCAGATAATGGAGAGAGCAATTCAAGTCCTGTGTTCCTAGAGATAGCTTCTTATATGAGTGCTGTTTTCTCTTCATATACACCCACGCACGCACATTAATGGGTTGCTGAAAGTAGTGAAATTTGGCTCTTCTTCTACATGGCTACTTGGAGATTAGCAGGAAAAATACTAGATTCCAGGAGTTTCATTTAGTTAGTTCAGCCCTTATAGGAAAGTATGAGACAAAAGAGAACATGCCAGTCTGAAGACATTGCATTTCTTCTTAGACTGGAACATCTAAGTGAAATAAAGGTTCTTTACCATGAGTTTTACTTTACATACAGCAACTTTAATGCAAAACATATTCTATTACGTCATTTACAATTTTATGTGATATTATATATGCCTTGGGTAGATCCCACTTGGCCTTTGTTTAAATATGTCAGTTTTCAGACCTTAATTTTGCAAAGCCAAAATGAAAAATGTACTCAACTTATGACACTGGCTTTATTTGACAAAAATGTTTTGTAATTTGTATGTTTCCTGTTCTCCAACTAGATTAGATACAAGACCAATGAACCAGTCTGGGAGGAAAACTTTACTTTCTTTGTACACAATCCAAAAAGACAAGAACTTGAAGTTGAGGTATGTTATCTCACTCTCTTTTACATAGCTTTCTTTACTAACCTTTTCTAAGTAATAACATTCAGACATTACAAGCTATTATGAAGTGAGACTGAATATATTGTGAACACCATTAAAATTATAGCGTTTTTTTAGACTGGGATGTGAAATGTTTATTTGTATTTGCTACTACATGGAAGAAAGACTGTAACCAGAACAACATAGATTGTCTTCCTTGAAAGAAAACCCATAAAAACTGAAAAAAAAGAAAATGTTGATACCTGTTTCAAACTTTAACAGTCATTAACAACAATTTTTGCTAGCAGTTATGTGTGGCTGGCTTGTTTCCTCTGCCATCCGGGGAGATCTTCCCCTTATCCAGATTCCGTATACCTTTACACTGCTGACATGTCATTTACGTAGTTCAAAGAGACTGAAATATAGATGAATGCTGTCCTATTTACTAGTCTTCTAACAGCTTTGGGAATCCCCAGTTTCACACAGACCATGTGGAAGCTGTGTAATTATTTGATCAAGGGTCAGGTAGATGTAGCTGTGATGGTTAGTTTTCTGTCTTGCTTTTGCTGTAGAAGATAGGGATGAAGAGAGTAGGCATTGAGTATATTTGCTATTTCCTACTTCAGTGTAAAGTAATCTTATGGTCAAGGAAATTTGGTTTAAGAACAGATTAAATTCAATATTGTTTTGAGATTTTGTTTTTAAATAAAACTTTAATTTTCTTTTCTTTCTCTGATATTACAAAGCAGATGATACAAAATAACTTAGCCTCTTTTTTCCTTCAGGTGAGGGATGAACAGCACCAGTGTTCTTTGGGGAACCTCAAACTGCCTCTAAGCCAGTTGCTGGAGAGTGAAGATTTGACTATGCATCAGCGATTCCACCTGAGCAACTCTGGTCCAAACAGCACTATAAACATGAAGATTGCACTCAGGGTACTCTAAAACTTTTCCCATTGTAAATATCTGAAAGCATATCTAAGACCTGTCATTTCTGGTCATCTAGCTTTATGAAAAATATGCCACATTTTCTTGGGTGTCACAATGCCAGGTGTCCTTATTTGTGGCAGTGCTACCAAGTATACAGAGTTAACCTCTACTTTAAATACATTCTATTTCAAAACCAGAAAATTCTCCAAACAGAATAATAATTAGCTGCCTTAATTAAGACTGAGGTTCCCTTTGGCCTTAGGTTCAGAAATCATGTTTGAAATCTGAATTCCTTCAAGTCTCTTATGATTCAGTAGGCTACAAATCAGTGAAATCACCTTTATCTTATAGAAATGGAACCGAGGTCGTGATGGTTTAAAAAGAATAAAGTTTCTAGGGAAAGGAAGTACCTTCATAGTACTAGAAAAATTCAGACCAGCTTTCAAGCACACTGGAGTTTTGAAGATGAAACTTGCATACCTAAAAGTTGGTTTGTGTTTCTCCCCAGCTAAATTACTTTTTTTAATAAGGTAGTGAATCTCTCTGCAGACACTGTCAAACTTCACTTATTTTTATTATTTGTTCTTCTCACTGTCTTGCTTCCTAGTCACTAATAAATGACAGTAACCTGTAAAAGAGAAAGTAAGGACAATGACCAAGAATAACTGCTGATGTAGGATTAAATTTCAAAAGATGAGAAGAAAAAAATTCTAGAACAGCTTTCCAAGTGGCCAGAGCTGCAAAGAAAATTGTGCTTAAACCAGAACTGTATATAGTATGGAAAAGGACTAATGAGGAGAATAATTCTAAATGAATGGAGAATTTCACATTGCATTATGGTTATTGCCATTGCCACAAAGATGATGGAGTTATGTTTTGCCATGCAAAAGATTTCCTGTTGTACAGTGAATTAAGTGTGAATATTTTGGGTCCTGCATTACTGTCTGAACTTAACAACTTGTCACCAACCAGTATTCTTGTAGAAACAAATCTGTTCCTGTTTTCATACTGGAAAATAGTAACATTATATATATTTTTACTATATCTAGGTCCTTTCTCTTGAAAAGCAAGCAAGATCTCCAGATCATCAACACTCAGCCCAAGTAAAAAGGCCGTCTGTTTCCAAAGATGCAAGAAAATCATCTTTTAAGCCTCAGGTTCCTATCTCACCACCACCTGACTCAAACAAACCTGTTCCAGCTTCCCCAGTGACTGATAGTGATAAAAAGACTGATACAGCTGAAAAAAGTCAGCCTCCCAGTGCCAGCCCTCAGTGGCCGACAGATCTCAGCCGAAGTTCCTCCAGTCTTCATGCCTCTAACTTCTCTTATTCTCCCAGCCACCTCTCGGTCAAAGAACCTACTCCGAGCATAGCCTCAGACATATCTCTGCCTATCGCCACACAGGAGCTACGGCAAAGACTACGACAGCTTGAAAAGTATGGTGCTAATTACTTGGTTTTGCCATACGTCTAAGTTGTTTTATAAAAAATGTCATCAAATGTCAGCCAGAGTAAGAGTGCTCAGATTGTATTTCAGTAATATTTTTTCCTGTTGCAGTTTGAGCCTGGCATTTGAAAATCAGTCGTGATTTTGTGCTTCCTCCCAGTACTTCAGTTAGACAGATTCTTCAGTCAGAAGTTACATCACTATTGCAATGATTTGCAAGATGAAGTCCACCTTGTTCTCATAGCTACAGTGTGTACTGCTAGAAAGAGTGGGGTGGCAAGAGTGTTTCGATACAACATTAATCACTTCTATGACAATAGTTGCCTGTTTCACCACTGAATCCTATTGGCATTAATATTAAACTAATTAAAGTCAATACAGCTGGTGTTTTTAAATTACTCGGAGGGATAGGTGGCTGTAAGGTGTCCTTGTCCTTGTGAATATCTCTAAGGATGGAGATTGTATAAACCTTCTCAGCAGTTCCACTGTTTAGCCATTCTGCTGTGAAAATGCTTTTTCCTTATTTCCGATTGGAATTTTTCTTGCTCTAACTTGGCTATGGCCTTTTGGTTTTTTACTGTGCACAGCCATGGAGTCTGACTCAGTCTTCTCTATAACGTCTGTTCTAAGTAACAAAAGACTGCAATCTCCTGTTGGCCTTTTCTGGCATTCGTACAAACCCATTTCCTTCACAGTCTTCTCATGTGCCCCAGTACCCCATTTATCTTTATGGTCCTCTGCTGTCTTGTCTTCACTTTGTCAGTCTCTTTTCTGGCCCAGAGTTGGGTTAGACTTTGTTAATTATGATTAATGTTGAAATATTAGTTCTTAATTAATACAGAAATGTCATACTTTCTCATTTGATAATAGTAGTAATGCTGCAGCTAAGGAGGGCCTTTATTGAATGTTTTTAGGTACTCTGATTTTCGTTCTGTTTTATTTTGGCTAAGAAAATAATGAACTGAAATGCTTCATTCTACTTTATAAAGTGAATAACTTGGGAATTTTAATGGAACATACTGCAGCCACTTTGTAGTAGCAATTCACAGGGTTAAGATACGCCTCAGGTGGTTGAGAAATGCCAATCGTGCCATACACTGTCTTGTGTGAAATGGAAAATACTTGGGGTCACTTTACAGAAACTAACAAGCGTTTTATAGAGATGAGGGAACTGTCCAGATATTGGCCTCTATAGCAGAAATTCTTAGTCATGTGCTTGCTCTATTTTAAGTATGACCTGTATTTGTAAGTGTAAATTGATTCTAATCATATTTTCAGTGTGGCCTGAACTACAGAAAACTAAAATGGCTATGTTTATGCTGTGATTTGAGCTTTTAAGACAGCAAGTGGGTTTAAATATCACTATTTATTTTATTTATCCCTAGCCAAGAATACTTATATTTCTATATTAGAGAACATAGAAAAGAATGAACTGGTCTTCTAATTGGTTCCTAGCCAAGGGTAAGAGTGCCCCACCACTGAGGTTTCAATTGCAGTTTGCACCACTGTTCTTTCTCTAGATACTGGTTTAATGTTTGTTTTAAGATAAGCAAGTTCTTCACTGATCATGGTTTTCAAAGTACTGAAGAACAGCTGACCTCTAAACTGACAAGAATACTCCAAAATAGCTTGTTTTGGAGAGTAGAGCTGTTGGACGAGGAAATGAAGTACAAGAAACTGATGAAGATATGCTTGCATGCTGATGTGTGCTCTCTTCTTCCACTTTGTCTAGTGAAAAGTTAAATAGATAATGTAGGATTTCAGCATATATTTCAGTTGTGTTAAATACATGCTCTGCTTTCTCCTGCAGTGGAACAACGCTGGGGCAGTCTCCGTTAGGACAGATTCAGCTAACGATTCGTCATAGTTCACAGAGAAACAAACTGATTGTGGTAGTGCATTCCTGCAGGTGAGCGTGAAATATCACATCTCTTTTCTGTGCATATTTCTTTGTAAACTTTGTCATATCTCAACTTACCCCCTTAAACTGGTTGTCTGGATGATCTTTGTTATTTTTAAAAACACCATAATGATTGTATTTATACATAAATACAAAACCATAGAGATTCAGTAAAAAACTTGATTGAATCTTTTGCTGTGATTTTGTGTTTGTCTATAAATCCCCCTGTCAGATTTTAAATTAAAATGGCATGTAGATTTATATCAGTGATGTCTGAAAGCTATCTCTAAGAGCCTGAATTTTTCACAGAATGACAAAAACACACATGATTTTTGCCAAGTCAAATTTAAGAAATGTTATATTCCTACCTCTGCTGTCCGCTCTGCATTTATCTGATCTTGTAGAAGTCCCTGACTGGCATGTTTTAAGTATTTCTTTACCTCTGCTATTAGTGATGTGCACATCCTACTTTGTGCAGGATATCCCACAACTGTACTAAACTGAGTGGTAGTGGTGTAGAAGACACTTATATGCAGCATTATCTCATTTATTTGCTAAGTGTTTTTCCTTGTTTTTAACTGGTCACAGAAATCTAATAGCGTTTTCAGAAGAAGGATCGGATCCGTATGTGCGATTGTATTTATTGCCTGATAAGAGACGATCAGGAAGAAGAAAAACACATGTATCAAAGAAGACGTTAAACCCCGTGTTTGATCAAATGTATGTTCTAAACCACGTGTAGTAGTTTATATCATGTAATTGTGAAGCTGTCAAATCAAGGTTTCTCAGCTTACATGAATGGGTGTGCTGTTGAAACTCCTTGCTGTCTCCGCCAGACTTGGTGATACCTTTATCTTCTGCTATAATAGCTCTTCCCATCCTTGTGTTTCCTGTTATCACTATAGCCCTTCTTTCTCTATTACCAGCCACTTCTCTTATTTTCTGCCTTCTTCTCTGTCACTTACATCTCCTTTGTGCTGGTAGCTTAGCAGCAGCGTGCGCTCTTATGGCAGATGGCCAGAACACGTGCCTTTTCCCTAGGCAGTGCTGTTGGTGTCCCTTCTGCTAAGAGTTGATTCCAAATGGCCAGTTGCCTGGTTGATTGATGCTGCCTCCTCGGTAGGACTGGTCAGCCAGTACCTGTGCGTTATCACATTGCTCAGTCTACTTTGTGACACTACTCAGCATCTGCAGTGGTCAAGAAATTTCCTTGTAGGTTATAGCCTGGACCATAGGTTGGAAGTTGTGCAAGCTTGTGCAGCGTTCTGTTGCATAAAAATCCTCATCTTTTCACTCAGCTTTTTGATGGCAGTTTTGTACACCCGTGTACTCTTTCCCCCTCCCCATGACTTATCAATAGAGATACCTTTCTCTACAGACAGAGACTTAGTTTGGGAATAAAAACCCGACTTGAGCCCATTCTGTGCAAGGGAAATCATTACTTAGGGGATCTGGTAGGTTTTCCTGTTACTGCAGCATTCTCTTGTTTATTCCAGATAAGAGTTATTTTACTGGGCCTTTTGAAATAAAATGTATTGCAAAGCAATAAAGCTATTTAAGGGACAAATAGATATAAACTGTGGTATAAAAGTACCCTTTCAGAAAGTTTCAGATCTGGCAAACGTAATACATTCTTCCTTGGTAGGTTTCCTTGCTGTGTCAGGGAAGAAAAGGAACACCAGTTCTAGAGGACTGAGGATCAGTAAGACTGACCAAGTCTTTTCCTTTAGGAGAACAGTGATACTGAGCTGTCAAGATAATAGGATTCTTTATTCTTCTCTCTACAGAGTCAGCAGTTGACGTTTTCCTTGTTTTGTTTGGGGTTTGTTTGTTTTGGTTTTTTTTACCAATGGCTTCTAGAGACCACTTGTAACGGGATTCTCAAACATTTGATGTTAGCATTGATCATAGTGTTGAAGAAAAATATTAACTAAAACAATTGGGTTTTTTTCTTCATTTCTCTCAGATCTCATATTTTGTTTGGGGAGGGCGATGGTTTGGTTATGACTTGAACTGCTGTTTAGCTGTAGGAACAGAACAGCAACTTCTGGTACAAAATTCTCTCTAAAGCATCACTTTACCTGTCAGATTTGATTTCAGTGTTTCCCTCCCTGAAGTACAGAGAAGAACACTGGATGTAGCAGTGAAGAACAGTGGTGGTTTCTTGTCCAAAGATAAAGGGCTGCTTGGCAAAGTAAGTTGACAACAAGCAACTTCTGTTAATACAGAATGTAATTAGAAAAGACTAAAATCCTCTAGTGATACGAGCTTGCTGGTGTTGGCTGAAGCACCCGATTCAGGTACAAAGCTTTTAAAAATTATAGATGGCTTTGATGTTAAGCTTCAGTAAGGGAAGGAACAAACTGTAGAGACTGACATCAGAAGACTAGGCAGTAGCCTCTTCTAGACAATGGTAACTTCTGAGGCTCATGATAACAAAAGAAACCTACTTGTCAGACATCAATCACACAGAAAAAGAAAATAATGAGTAAAAAAACAGGTGCTATCTCAGAAAATGTTCAGGCAAAGCTGGAAAGACAAGCAAGTGTACTTAGAGAAGCACCCTGGAAAAAAATGTATGTTTACTAATTGAAATTTCAGGTTGTAAAATCCATGAGAAAAAAACTACGATTTGAGACATTCCCAGTGCCAAAACCAGCTACTGAGTTTACAGCTTCACTGTTCTGTAGACACTCATTAAATCACTCCATTTCCTACATGTGGGATTTGGAGCTTGCAAAAAGAAATAGTAAACTCCTACACCCTTGCAAATTGCTGTGTTCAAGTTCTGTAGTGAGGATGAGAGGTACCAGCATCATGATCAGTTCATGGTGAATGGGTTTTGTAGTTTTGCTGTTTACCAAGAAGTTGATTTCCATTGCCAAGGAATGCCATGTTCAGAATTTAAGCCTGTGAGGTGTTGTGTGACCATAGCACTAAAGTGTATAGATTTTTAGGTCAGGAACAGCAACTTGAAACTTTGCTACAAGTTGGGCAGATAAGCAGGATGACAAGGGTGTAACACACTTGTTTATTAATGGCATTACTTATACTGTAATTTATAGGCTGGTCAGATTTGATCTTTAAAAGACCTAGAATAAAAAGGTGCACACAATGCATTGATTGATAATTTAACTTTCCACAGGTATTAATACCTCTGGCATCTGAAGAACTTGCTAAAGGCTGGACCCAGTGGTAAGCAGAATATTTCTTTTATTAATAGTAATGCTAAGTACTAATAACTGGTGTCCTAATTATAGTTTTAGTAATACCTGCTACGTGTTTAAAAGAAGTGTTGTTTTTCTATTTCAGGTATGATTTAACAGAAGAAGGTACAAGGCCACATGCAGCAAGTTAAGTTCCATGGATGCTGGGAATTCCCCATGCATAATTTTGCCAAGCTCTATATATTTTTAAAGCGTTGTTCACACAGATGTACCAATATTATTTTTATAGCTTTACTGATTTAGTTCTTAGACACATCCCAAATAATTTTATAACGCGGTCATTTTATGTAGACATAGCCTTCCTCATGGTTAAACTTCGTATTTTAATTTGCTTAACAATTTTATGTGTTACTGTAATGTGCAATAGTACAGTAAAGTAACCTTTTGTGTTTAAATTGATCTTTGACAGCTGTACCTATTAGGAAGTGAAAAGATTGTGTTCTGCTCTTTTCCTGCCTTGTTTTATATCTCACCAAGTATACTGTACCATGTAAATATATACTATTTTTTTATAATTCTTTCATGCTGGTTTGAATTCAGAAGAAAATTGGATAAAGGATATAGATATTTTCTTCTTAAATGCATGCTAATTTCTTCAGATGAATCTCTTTTGTCTTCGCAGCACAATGGTCTTAATTATTTTGTGAAATTCTTCAAAAAGAAATTGCAGAAAACCATTTTTACTTTATTGTGTTTCTGGCCCAGCGTGGCTAGCTTGAAATGTACAAAACATTAACATTTTAATATTTATATATAAATGTATTATTGGAAAAATCACGCTATAGAGTATTATGAACAAAAATGAGAATTCTATTAATATTGTATAAATAGAGAATGAGGTCCATGAATCACAGTTGCTAAATCTGAGTTTTCATTTAATGGAGTAAACATTGCACACCGTGCAGTTTTATTATACAGGTTCACTTGGATTTCATTATTTATTCCTGTGCTCTATATTACCAGATGCAACCTTTTGAAGCTATGAGGACAGTTTTTTTTCCATATTACAAACAAAATCTCTAACCACTTAGAACTGTCCTTACTGCCATGTTTCACAGGGTATACAATCAGCTTGCAGTGTAAGTCCATTCAGTAGGCATACATACCATACGTATGTTGTTTTTCTTCTAGAATACTGTGCTAAATAGTCTATTATCTACCTTCTGTAATACTAAAATGGAACACCAGTACGTAAGAAAATGCAAAACTGAGTTGAAACTGCCTGTCTTTGCAGTTACTTCATTGCCACTTAGTGTGTTGGTGCATGGAAGAAATGCACTTTTGTGGTCCACATGAGTTTCTTGGGGACTAGCAGCCTTCTACTGAAGCGTTGCTGTAGTCGGCTGTACGACTACACTTAGCACAAACTGATCAAAGCAGGCAGTTGAGAGGTGAAGCCGGAGTTTCAGCCTAGACACCTGAGCTTATAACTCTAATTTTAAGCATTACGGGGAAGTTTTTAGTGTTCAGACTGATTTTTTTTTTTTCTGGTAAATTTTCTCAGACTGTTATAAAAATGTGCATTAAGAATCCAAGAGAACAGTTCAGCTCTTCCAGAGCCAGCACCCTCATTCTTGGATAAGTATGCAATTAGACAGACAAAGTATATTATTTAACTGAGATTGTAGAATGATCTCTCAGTCAAGAAAGAATTTTAAAGCAGAATAATAAACTCCTGAAATTAGCTTTATTTAAGATTACTGACAGAACCTTAATTCTAGATGTAGAATATGCCTACATTACTAGATGTACCAAAGTGCCTACCGTAGATGTAGCTTTTTGTCTTTTTCATGTTTAAGAATTGACTCATTTCAGTTTGTCGCAGTTCAGTTTACCGTGAACATCTGTCACAGATGTGTGACACGCACACATACACCTCTATACAGTGATGGCCTTCTTATTGCTACATTTTATACAGGACAATTATAGCAAACAACCTTACATTGTAAATTTTGCTGCTGTTATTTTCTGATAGATTAGGCAATCGAGGAGTTCTTTGTAAGAAAACATTTCCATTTGAAGGCTTCACTCTATATTGGAATGTATGAGTATAGATACACGCACTCTATTCATGTAAAATGTAATATATTATTAAATATGTATTTTCTTTGCTAGTTCTTCATTAAAATGTTAAGAATAAGAGGAGAGAATTACTGTTAGTGCAATGAAAATGCAGAAGGTGAAAACTGATGTAAGTAATGGTGGTGCAAGTGCAGCAGTTCAGCCTCATCGACTCTTGCCTTGGTTCAGGCCGAGGTAGAAGGACTTTTGCTTTACTTCTTGGCCAGTGACTCCCAGAGTTTGATCCATAGCCAACAAATGGGCTGTTAGACTGATTTGGCATTTCAAGTCTGGAGTGAAGTCTGAGGGTGGATGTTCAAAGCCTCTGCAATTAAACAAATAAAACTACACATTTTATTTTCTGATATCTTGACGGGGACAAAAAATGCTCTGTTTGGGTAAATGTGGGATGATAGCACTAGGTGAGTAACTGAATAAAGAATATAGGGCCATTTTCCAAAATAACTCACAACCTAAAATAAGGAATAAGTTCTTAAGAGAGCCCGGTTCCTATTTAGGAATCTAAAATTAAGAGATTGAATTGTCATTGTAATTCAGTACCAGTAATTCCCATCGATTGCAATCAGTCTTGGATGCTAAACTCTTTAGAAATGTTCTCTGGAGTGAATTTGGATCAGATTATGATGGCCTAGATGAGATTGATTCTTTTGATAGTGGAAAAAAGCTTCTGTATCACAGTTATCAGATTCTGATTGTTCTGTTTATATGGAAGTAGGAAGAATGAACATCAGTTTTCCTCTAGGCAAAAATTGCACCTCATTATTCCATATCAATATGTATTCAGTATCAGCTGACAGCTTTTCATGTAGTTCTTGTTTATCCTGTGCCTTAAAATATGAACATATGATGTTTAAGAAATGGCTAAAAATAGGCTTTGTTACCTGTATGTATCAACACATTCTCTACTACTGAAACTGTTTTTAGAATTACTCTGCTTCATTTACAAGAAAACCAGCTTTCTTCATTATAGCAGTGGTATAAACCGAACTCAAATCAGCATGTGTATCACTTGGACTTGGATTAAGAGAATTTTCATTTTCTGTCTTGAATCCTTTATCAGAGCTGCAGCAAATGGTGAGAGTTGAAATGAGAACAAAGGGTAATCAGTTTTGTACAGATTGCCTCTTTTGCTCATGTAATTCTACATTATGATGCATGTATTTATTCAATAAATGGTTCATATGGAAGTTGGTGTGGTGGTTCCCTCTTTTGCATATCCCTGTCCTAATCAGTAATATGTGAGGTGAATTTTTCAAGTAGTCCTGTATGCTGAGTGCTCAAACATAGGCAGCTTTGCTGTGAGGTGCATAGGCAAACTTTGGGCTTTGAGAGAAAGTGGAGTGAGAAGTACAGGGTCCTTCCTTGGCAAGTTCCTTGCTTGTTGGTCTGGAACAGATTGACCTGTAAGAATTAGTAAGTCCTTTTTTCAACTTAAGTGCCTAAAATATTTCCTCTTAAAATGATCGGTTGGACAAACTGTCACGATCCTAGCACTTGCTCATCAATCGTAATGAATTAGGCTTTCAGCAGGACGTGGAACTGTGTGTGATTGCCTTAGATTTAGAACCAGCAGATCTTTACATGTTGTAATTTCTCCTGTCCTTCCACCTGCTTGTTAAGGCAGATACTGATAGAAAATGCATCTACTGCATAAATAAGAAGAAGGGTATTGCATCTGTTACAGAAAAACAACCATAGAAATACTGCTGTTCGCATTAAACATTAATATTTAATCAATAATAATAGCATCATTAATTACAATACAGATACCTCTTCCCTTAAACAGAAACAACTTGTCTGAATTCCTAATAGTCAGTTTTCATCAGCCATAAATGAAAGCTGCAGCCCTTCATCACCCAGTCAGTCTCCATGTTTAGAGGAGAGACCCCCACTGGGTATCTTTGACACTAACCACAAAATTATGTTCACGTTCTTAGTATTTTTTTATCTGAGGGAGACACCCTTCTCTCTTTAGCAGAATGAAGAGCTGCTGCTGATCAATGGGAAGGGAGCTAAAGCCAAGGAAAAGCGTGCCCGTCTTCCTCACTCCCTCCTGGCACTGTGCTCCGGGCTGCACGCTGCCTGGCAGTGCCAGAACTGATGAGGTGTCTGCATTTTACAGATCTGGATCAAACCCAAACCTTCCGTTCCATCCCACAAGACAGGTGGTGACTGGATCAGCACCTGCGGAAGAATGCTGCCTATGTTGTCACAAGGTCTTGTTAGAGAGCAGAAATAATTGTACGAGACATTCCTCCAGATGGATTCAGGATTAATTTGATGGGCTCAGCCAAGCCTAGAATTTCTTTTAATATTTGCTGTACTTTTTAGAGTGCTTTGGACCATCATTTAGTTCATCCACTCTCCACCTAAAAGAGTGTTTGTTAGTACTGTTACCAATAAGGTTATTTTAAGTATTTTCTCAGCTGAGAGCTGAATACAAAATCAGTTTCCTATGTGGTTTCTGCTTTAATCAGTTATTTATATATTTTCCCAAACAAACACTGGATGTTGGATGGTACTTTTGCTATTTGGTAGAAAACCAAAACTTCAGATGGTCCCAGACATATTTGTGCCTGTAGGTGGTTGCTGGAGGGATCAGGCTATTTAATCACAAATCATTTGTGGTTTTATACATCATAACGAAGTGTTTGACTTTATATTGCATGTTCTTCTACTGATTCCCAAGGTTTGCTGTCAGGCTTTCAGTATTCTCGGCCACCTTCTGGAGTAAGTTATTTGAAAAATGCAAAGCAGCTAAAGTAAAAAAAAAAAATTTAAAAAATTCACTTTTTTTTCTTTCAATGTTGTGTGTTGAATTTGGCTGCCAGATGAGATGGCAGCTCTGGGAGGAATCAAATCTAATCTGTATTCAGGGGGTAGAGGTGATGCGCTCTGTTCTCACCATCTGCAGGGAGCGTTGCTTGCCAGTCACCTAGAGTGAAATCCAATTTGGGCAGACGACCGCAGGTCTTAGTCCTCAGATGCTACCGAAGTGAAGCCAGCCTGTCTGCCCCCGTGGTTTCTTTGAGTCCTCAGTAGCCACTAACTTAATTGCAAAGGAATTAAGGGCTAGTAGGGACCATTTTCCCCTTTAAGATCCCTATAGAAGCAGGTTCAGCTAGACAGACGTGGAACAGACAAAGCTAGACAGATTGAAGCCCTTCAGACCTGGGCTGTGGTAGGGGTGGTTCTTGGCTGGGGGGTGGTCAGTCCTTTCTTGCCAGGACTTGGTAACTCAACTGCCCTCAAAGCTGGACTTGCGGCACCTTGGCCTGAGTGCAAGAAATGACATACAGAAGAAAGCTGTCAAGTCCCAGGACGCCAGCTGCCCCTGTGATTTCATTCCTTAGGTACATACTAACAATCTGTTGTGTAACTGAGGCCCAATTGTATGTATTTATTTTCTAAGCACAGTAGTTCCTTTCAGCACGAGGCTGAGCTAATGACCTGCCGAGGTCCCCTCTAACCTGAATCATTCTATGACTCCCGAGTTAATCTTCTTTAAATGTTGAAACAAGACTAGTAGATGTACTGGAGCTCCTGTGCGATCTCAGGCCTGTGCAGTAGGTCTTCCCAGGCATTTTTCTGCCTGACCTCAAGGTCTCGGAGATGGGCGCATAGGAACTCTGGCTTTTTGAAGTCAGGATTCAAGAATTGTGTAGTAATTAAAAATACAGCTTGAGTTGCAACATAGATAACGCTAGCAAAATTATAATTGTCTTTAGGTACTGAATGAAGATGATTAAGTGTACTGGGTAGCTAGGAGGAGATTACTAAAACAAAAACCAGTGGATGCATTTAATGGTGATTGTTTCCAGCACAGAATTTCAAATAAAGCTTTTATTCTTCAGCTTTGCAAGCTGATATGTTATTCCACAAACTCTCAGAGACTGACAACTGGAGCTTACCAAGCATTTCACAAAGATTAATAATTTATTAAAGAATATTCTGCAAGACAGTTCCATGCAGACTCCAATGTGGGAGAAATCCTTCAACTGTGAAAGGCTGAAATCCCCTAAGTATTATGTGTGTTTTTTTCATCACTATCTGAAAGTTTAGTTGCAGTTATCACATTGAAACTTTTTTCAGCCTAGAATTGATCAGGGCTTTCACCTGTTCCTGCCTGAATCATGAGATGTTCTCTAAGTTATAGTAAATATGATAACTACTGACCAGGTGCTTTATTGTAACTGCCAGCTCAGAGCCCAGCTGGATAAATGTGATGAACTGTGACAACAGCATCTGAACAAAGAACTCTTGTCTCAAGACCTGTTCTTCACAGAGGTGATGAAAATGACATCAAAGGTGATGCACTAATGGAAATGGCTGGTCATGACTGGTAAAGAGGTATTTGTAACAATGCTGGTTCTCTGTTTTGTTAGGCATATAATTAATGGGCACGTAAACAAAACTGGAACTGAATGTCTAAAATACTAAGATGAGCTTTCTGAAAAGAAGTGTAAGTCTTAAGAGTTTTAGACAATTTTGTTCTACTTTTTTATTTAATATAAATATCACTTCCAGGTTCACATTACTGGAAATGTAAAAAATGCTCAATTTTTAACATTTTTTATGTTAAGGCATTTTAGTTCTACTTATCTGTCTTTCGCAATGAGACTTGAAAGTTTTTGGATTTATGCTCATTACTGCAGAATTTTTGTTTTGTGAAGACACTACTGTTTTCCACTAGATGGCAGTGCAGACTCTGTTCTAAAAAGCCTGTTTTGCCGCTTCTGCACTTAAAAGCTTTTATTATATTTCTTATAAGATAACGCAGTGTTCTGTGCTGGTTTTGGCTGAGGTGGAGTTAATATTCGTCACAGTAGCTGGTGTGGGGCTGTGTTTTGCGTTTGTTCTGGAAACTGTTGATAACAGAGGGATGTTTAATTATCGCTGAGCGGTGCTCGCAGAGTCGAGGCCTTTTCTGCTCCTCACCCCACTCCCCCCAGCGAGGAGCCCGGGGGTCCACAAGAAGCTGGGAGAGGACACAGCTGGGTCAGATACCCCCAAACGATCCAAGGGGTATCCCACACCATGTGATGTCATGCTCAGCACAAAAACCCGGGGGGAAGAAGGAGCAAGGGGGGAAATCTGAAGTTACGGGTTTTGTCTTCCAAGTCACCATTACATGTGGTGGAACTCTGCTTTCCTGGGGGTGGCTGAACACCTGCCCATGTTGGGAAGTAGTGAATGGATTCCTTGTTCTGCTTTGCTTGTGCACATGGCTTTTGCGTTACGTGTTGGAGTGTCTTTATCTCAACCCGTGGCTTTTCTCACTTTCACCCTTCTGATTCTCTTCCCCATCCGACCTCAGGGGGTGAGCAGGTGGCTGGGGGGTGCTTACCAGCAGGCTGGGGTTAAACCATGACACCATCTTCAGAAGAGAAGCCTGAAGTCAACCCATCTTAAAAGCACTGAAACCCAGGCACGGTCCCCACTGCACTCTGCTCTTCTCCTTTGCTCTGAGGCATAAATGATACTAAAAGAACAGACTTTCATAATGGGGGTTTATTTTACCTGGATTCAATTTGCTCAAATATTTTTCTAAAAGCACTTAGTCATGAGGCACTGGGAAATAAAACAGCTGGTTCATGATTTAAGGAAATGTGAAAATTCTGAAAGGTTAAGATTCTGAGTTCACCATGAATGCCTCTGTCGACAGCCTGAATGGGTGTTTTCGTGCCTCAGATACCTAGCCTAGACAATTAGAGTGGATTATAGACTCTCTCGAGGAGCTGATACAACTTTAATAAGATTAAGTGCAAAAACTTGAAATTAATCAGAGGCAGGGAGAGGTGAAATTACGTCTTAAGGCCCTGAGAAGGGCCTTGACCAGCACATGTGAAACGTCATCATTCTTTAAGTATTTATTTCTACTACTGGTTCAAGCATTAGGCTAGAAACTCAGGATATCTAACAACTGTGAAAAGCATCATGCAGCAGTACAATAAACACGGGGGGGGGGGGCAGAGATGAAATTCTACTAGAAAAAATACCTTACAAAACAATTTTCCATTGCTTAAGAACATGATCAGAAAATATTTACCAAATCACATTGTCACAAGGTCTTCCAATACTGAAACTGAGGCACAGGACAGGAGTGATAGATGAGTGTGTCTGAACTAGTGAATGTGTGAGCACTTCTAAGTGCGTGACTCCAAACCTATGCCCCCAGCCTGATACTGCACGGAGCCAGTACTACACTCACTCAGTTCCATGTTTATTAGTTTTACACAAAGGAAGCTGGATCTGCAGCCTCTAAGAATAGTATCATGAGATTTGACTGTGTTCCTGACTTGGATCGGGAGCATGGAAACACAAACATAACAAACACATACACATAAACTAATACGGATGAGCAATCCATGTCTTCTGATAGAGCATATTTTCACGTTTCATACTAGGCAGATGGAACAGAGATGGTGTCACATCTATATGATGCATGTCTCTCACAATGAAACTTCTAAGAGTGCTTGTAGAACTAATAACAGTATTTTTGTACTTTAGAAGCAATTATTCTCTATCCATAAAGCCTAGAATAGAATGAGAGCTGAAAGGAGGTGGAACGCTTACAAGAACTGTAGATCTGTAAAAATTCAGAATGTTAAATTTGATAGGGTTAAAGTAATCTAGATAGGGCAGATGAAACTAGAGTGTTTTATATCTGAAACAACTGGCAAACTAGTATTATCTGAAAGATGTTAATGACTTTATACTAGAAAATGTCTGCTGTAATTATGAAAAGCAATACTCTACTTTCAATGGGATGGATTTAGCTACGCAAATATTTATCATCAATTTTTTTGGTGAGCATTTCATAGCATTTCTGAAATCCTTCCATTTTCATGGTATTAATAGTGTGCAGAGTGAAATTACTGTGATTTGTAATGCTGCCCATAAAGGAAGAGGGGTAACAGTAAGAGAATAATAATAAAGCAAATAATAGTAAATAACTAGTTTATAATAAAGTAAATAAATAAAATTGCAGGTTTTCACACATTAACTTCACCTTGGTGGGAATGACCTGCAAGACACTCAGCAGTCCCAGCGGGTGGCAATTCCATCCTCCAGCGGCTCAGGGGAGCAGCTCTCCAGAAAAGCTGCTGCACTTCCCAGCACTGTTTATTGCCTTGTTTTGTTTCAAGTTAACAAGGATCGTTTTTTTCTTCTATAGTAAATGTTATTTTTCCTACTTAATCTCTTAACTCTAAAATTGTTTCATGTTAACATTAATAATTTAAGGAAAATAAGCAGTCTTGTGGTGTAATCACACCACCACGGAAAGCTGACAGTTGCTGCTGCATAACGGATGGCGTGATTGGCAGTATTACCTTCAGGCAAGGGGAGATCTGGGAAGTGGAATAGTGTGAAACTTCATCTCTCTCTCATGCTGTTCGGATTATTTATCAAAGTATGTGAAGATCAAAAAAAAATCAAGGGAAATAAGTGCATGTAAATTATTAACAGCCTGCCTCAGAGGATGAGCAGATTTCATGGATACTGTATTAACTAAAACAAATTTTATTATATATTCGAATGAAAAGAAAGAGGAGTAACAATTCTAACATGTTAGGGCATAATGTGTACAATAATCTCATCAGAAACTCTTATCTAGAAAATAACACTGTAAATATGGAAATAAAAAACAAATGTCAAGAAAGCATCTGACACTCTGAGTTTATTTTTCACAAGCATTTATAATGTTGGGTTGCATTGGTTAAAATAGAATATTTGCTGTAGTCCAAACACTCCCGTGAGAGACATTTGTGATTGAGATCTCTGATACCAGCCACCAACAAGAATAAAGACTGGTTTATGAAGCAGTAGCACAAAAGCAAATCTTTATTGCTGTTGCTCAGCAACCGTGTGTGGAAGGCCCATTTTTCATTTTTGCCTTAACTTGACTTGACAGGAAAATGATAATAAATATGAGATTATTATCACAGGGTATAGATTATTTGGAACAGATGAACAGATATGTCAAAAAGAAGCATATAATTTGGTACTCTTGAAATGGAGAACATCAGACACATTGAAAATAGAGTTGTAGCCTCATTACCAGCTCGCAGTTCATGCACAATTCTTGAAAAACCTACAAAACACTATTCTGCCTCTGGGATCTCTGTGTGGTCCTTAATCATTTGGTGTTATTCAGTCTGTTATTACCTGTGTCAACTTCTGGTTTCAATACAATGAAAAAAATCATTATGTGGTTGCTATGCAATACAAACTATAAGCTAAGATATGGTTTAGTTTGCTAAATGGATACGTGCCTGACTAAATAAACAGTAACCAGGTGACTAATGTAGCGTCTAATTAAAAGACTAATCTAGGTATTAATGAAGTATTCAGTCCACACAGACATGATGAATAAATGTGAGAACCTCATGGGGTTCAATAAAGCCAAGTGCAAGGTTCTACACCTGGGTCGGGACAATCCCCAGTTTCAGTACAGGGTGGGGGGTAATGTGGTTGAAAGCTGCCCTGCAGAGAAGGACTTGGGGGGGGCTGCTTGATGAAAAGCTCGACACGAGCTGGCAGTGCGCTCTCACAGCCTAGGAGGCCAACCGTGTCCTGGGCTGCATCAAAAGAAGAGTGGCCAGCAGGTCAAGGGAGGTGATTCTGCCTCTCTATTCCTCTCTTGTGAGACCTCACCTGGAGTATTGTGTCCAGTTCTGGAATCCTCAACATAAGAAAGACATGGAGCTGTTGGAACAGGTTCAGAGGAGGGCTACAAGGATGATCCGAGGGCTGGAGCACCTCCCATATGAGGACAGGCTGAGAGAGTTGGGCTTGTTCAGCCTGGAGAAGGGAAGGCTCTGAGGAGATCTTATAGCTACCTCCTAGTACCTGAAAGCTGGGGAGGAACAGTTTATAAAGGCTTGTAATGATAGGACTAGAGGCAATGGTTATAAACTGGAGCAGAGCAGTTTTAGACTAGACATAAGGAAGAATTTCTTCACCATGAGAGTGGTGAGACACTGGAACAGGTTGCCCAGGGAAGCGGTGGATGCCCCATCCCTGTAAATGTTTAAGAGCAGGTTGCATAGGCCTTGGGCAGCCTGATCTAGTGGGCTGTCCCTTCCCATGGCATGGGGGTCAGAACTAGATGGTCTTTAAGGTAACTTCCAAACCTAACTATTCTATGATTCTAAATCCACCAGTTTGGGCTTAGAATGGCATTTTTTTTTAAAATATATGCAGAAAAGGAAGATATTAGCACACTGTATAAATGTCAGGTTTCATACTTCTTAAATTTGGTTTTACTTTTCTACAAGTATGATGATTGCTCATACAACTTATTTCCAGCAACCTATTTCACAAGCTGCTTGCACTTAGATAAACCCCTAACTTAAGAAATACAGTCAGGACCTGAAACAACCCTGATTCTTCACCCTTCTTCACTGTAGCAGCAAAACACTCCATTCTTTTTCATAGTCTTCTGCTGGAAGTCAATGCCTGCCAGCTGTCACAGTGTGGGGATTATAATGGGTCGGAGGACAGATGCCATTTCCAGCGACTGTGCAGGGATCTGTCCCTCCTGGAACCTTCTTCTGATGTTGCCAGTGGGTAGATATTGATAATTTGCTGGATTGTCCTCTCTACACTTAAGTGGTGACAGGTCTTTGTCTAGATGGAAGTATGATGTAGGGAGGGAGGCGTGTGCATGTTTGGCTTTGGGTGGAGACAAACACAACCGCTGTGTCGTTATGCTGCTCAAGAAGATGAGCTTTTTGGCTGCAAACTCTTTCTGCCATACTGACTTCACCCTGGGTATGCAACCATCTCAATTACAACCTGCAAGTAATATAACCCATGCTCCTACACTACCTGCAGTGCCTTCTATCTGGAACATAGTTGGTTTAAAACCCAGTTATTTTAGAAGTTTCACATACACTCAGCTGACGATTCAGGAATCAAAATTTTTTTATCTTTGTTTCCAGTAACATTAGTCACATGTTATGTACATTTTTAAAGTAATGCAAACCAGCATTAATTATATGGGCTAAGTATATAAGGAACTATTTTTCATCTTCGAGTCTTCAAACTGTATGAAAAACAGGTAAATGGTTTACTCAAAAACTTTAAAAAATGCAACAGGACAAATCTGCAAGTCAAATGTCTATGGCAGGAAATGTGAACAAGTCCTTATTTTAAATACAAATTAATACTGAGAGACACAGGAAGATTAAGGAAGATTCTGTTAAAAATGAAAATATCAGCAAAAGACATACTGCTTTAAAAAGTAGCGAATTTTTACATATAACCTTAAATAAAATCTGAACTACATCATGCTTTTGAAAATTACAATCTAGAAAAGTCCAATCAGATGTGAGAACTTTTATGGAAATTTTGTTGGTCTTCTGTGTGTTTGGCCAGTAAAGCAGGATGCACTGAACTGCTATGACTGACTGAAAGGTAATGACTTCAAGTCAAGCACCTGCACCTTCTGAACAGCAAGCACTGAGAAATATTATGCTACTGCAAATGCAAAACTGAAAGATATAAATTAAGCCCTCCGTAAGTCATATTGACTGGTTTTGGTTTGCAGAGCTTAAACAAATGGAATATTACAGAATTTGAAAGCTGATTATACTTGCTTCAAGGAACCGAGTCCAACTATTTCTGAACACTGCAAAATAAGTCTGGCAAGAAAGAGAAAGCAGCCATTCCGCGATAGATTTAAAACCCGAATTAGATACCAAAGTGTAAATATAGTCCGGCCTGCATAATTTCCTACAAATTCTGATGACTAGCCCATTTAGTTTGTTGTCACTTTGTGTGTACTGCAATGTAACCTACAACTTATGTACTCTTCACCACGACTAAGATGAAATATGTAGCTGTTGACAATACCAGCAAAGACATTCTTGAAGAAGTCACCAATAAAATGAACTGCATGATGCTTCAGGAGCTAGCAGAAATGCTTTTGTAAAAATATCATGTCCACATTACACAAGATCCATGGAAGAAGGCACACTGTTTCTCAATGAATTTAACCAAACATTTCTTATCCCTGTTTGAAGGCTCTGAGACTTACAAGATAGCTACAGGAATTTAACAGTAAGCTGGTATGTAGATTTACTCCCTGTCAACACCTCTTGAGTAAATGATTGTGTGCTTCTCCAAGGAAAGCTGTGTAAGCAAGCCAACCTTATTTATAATAAGCAGGGAATTACAGAATGGTTTGGGTTGGACGGGACTTTAAAGCCATGGGCAGGGCCACCTCCTACTAGATCAGACTGCCCAAGTCCTATCCAACCAACCTGGCTTTCAACACTTCCAGGGAGGAAGCATCCACAACTGCCCTGGGCAACCTGTTCCAGTGCCTCACTACCCTCATTGTGATGAATTTCTTCCTAATGTCTAGTCTAAATCTTTCCCCTTCAAATTTAAAGCCATTCCCCCTCATCTTATCACTACAGGTCCTTGCACAAAGTCTCTCCCCAGCTTTCCTGCAGCCCCTTCAGGTACTGGAAAGTTGATCTAAGGTCTCCCCAGAGCGTTCTCTTCTCCAGGCTGAAAAATCCCAATTCTTTCAGCCTGTCCTCAGGCAGCAGCCACCTGTTCTTCAGCCCCCTCCTCCATAAAAGGTGGCCTGAGGAATGGGGAGAGTAGTGACCTTTGCTGAAGGCAGCAGTGAGGAGCTGAAAGTCACCAAGCATACAGGTGGTAACTGACTGAGAGCACCTCTCCCCTTTGCACAAAAACCAATGCCAACCTGAGTGAGTGCATAAAGGCAAAACCATGGGGTTTGGATCATAGAATCACAGGCTTACTCGGTTGGAAAAGACCTTTGAGATCATCGAGTCCAACCATACTTGTCCACTCCTAAATCATAAAATCACAGGAATAGTTTGGGTTGGAAGGGGCCTTAAAGCTCACCCAGTTCCACACCGCCCTGCCATGGGCAGGGACACCTCCCACCAGACCATGCTGTCCAAGGCCCATCCAACCTGGCCTTGAACACCTCCAGGGATGGGGCATCCACAATTTCATTGGGCAGCCTGTTCCAGTGTCTCACCACTCTCATAGTGAAGAAATTCTTCCTTATGTCTAGCCTAAATCTGCCCCTCTCCAGTCCATACCCTTTAAATCATATCCCTAAGCACTTCATCTACCCGTCTGTCAAACACCTCCAGGGATGGGGACCCAACACCTCCCTGGGCAGCCTCTGACAGCATCTGAGAACTCCTCGTAAAGAAATTTTTCCTAATGTCCAACCTGACCCTTCCTCTCGTCCTGTCGCCTGTCCCTTGGGAGAAGAGACCAACACCCACCTCCCTACAACCTCCTATCAGGAAGTTGCAGACCGCGATGAGGTCTCCTCTCAGCATCCTTTCCTCCAGGCTAAACAACCCCCGTTCCCTCAGCCGCTCCTCATTAGCCTCAGCCAATCCCTGCTCTCTTTCCTTGCTCTGCTTCGAAATCTTTCGGCTTTACGCCATTATTTAAACGCGCAGACGCTTCCCTTAAATGATCTTACACCATAGCTAGACTTCTCTCCAGCAGTCGCCCAGGATTCGTGCCCTTTAACCTCTGTCTGTCAGGGGAACGCGAGCCCCCACTGACAAACAGCCCGCCCGGCTGTTCCAGGGTATCGCCTACCCCCCCTCCGCCACCTCCGCTGAGGAACAGCCCGCCCGGCTGTTCCAGGGTATGGCCTTCCTCCCCCCCCCCCCCGCCCCCCCCGCCCAGAGTAACGGTCCCGCCAGGCTCTTCCAGCTTAACCCCACTCCTCCGGCTCTTCCAGGGTAATGCCTCCCCTCCCCACGCGCAGTGTAACAGCCCCCCCGGCTCTACCAACATAACCCCACTCCCTCCGCTGAGTAACAGCGGCGACCGGCTGTTCCAAGGAAACCTCCTCCCCCCCGCAGTGTAACAGCCAGCCCGGCTCTTCCAGCGTAAACCCCCCCCTCCCCGCGGTATAACAGCCCACCTGGCTCTTCCAGGATATCACCTCCCCCCCCACTTCCCCGTAGGGTAGCGCCCCCCCCGCCCTCTGTGCCAGGGTGACGCCCGTGCCCCCCTCGGGCCGGCTGGGCCGGGGGAGGCGGAAGGGGGGGCAGCCGAACTCTCGCGAGACGCGCTCTCGGCGGCGCGCGCCCTCCCCGCGCTCGGCGGGAGATTCGAACGCGCCTCGCTCGGGCCCCGCGCGGCGGCCGGGACCCCGCTCCGCGTCCCCGCTCCCCGGGCCGCCTCCTACTCCTCCTCCTCCTGCGGGCTTGCCCGCGGGCAGCGCTGGCGAGAGCGCCCTCCGCGCCGCTGGAAGCGGAACCCGCGGCTCCGCGAGGGTTTCTGCCCGAGGGAGCGCCGGGAAAGCGGCCGGTCTGCCCGCCTGCGGCCACACCGAGAACCCCGGCAGGTAAACCCTCTAGGGGTCCTTTGGGAGCGTGAGAAAGCAAGAGAGCAAGCGCCCTCTGTCAGGGCTGGGCCACACGGGGCGGGGATCTTTATCCGGGGTGTGCGGAGAGGCCAGGGCTGGGACAGTGTGTTTCCCGCTTGATAGAATCATAGAATAGTTTGGGTTGGAAGGGACCTGAAAAATCACAGAATCATAGAATCACCAGGTTGGAAAAGACCCACTGGAACATTGAGTCCAACCATTCCTATCAATGACTAAACCATGCCCCTTAGCACCTCGTCCACCCGTGCCTTAAACACCTCCAGGGAAGGTGAATCAACCACCTCCCTGGGCAGCCTCTGCCAGTGCCCAATGACCCTTTCTGTGAAAATTTTTTTCCTAATCTTGAGCCTAAACCTCCCCTGGTGGAGCTTGAGGCCATTCCCTCTTGTCCTTTCCCCTGTCACCTGGGAGAAGAGGCCAGCACCCTCCTCTCTACAACCTTCTTTCAAGTAGTTATAGAGAGCAATGAGGTCTCCCCTCAGCCTCCTCTTCTCCAGGCTAAACAACACCAGCTCTCTCAGCCATTCCTCATAAGGCCTGTTCTCCAGCCCCTTCACCAGTTTCATCGCTCTTCACTTGATCATCCAGTTCCACCCCACCCTGCCATGGGCAGGGACTAATTCAGGCTGCCAAAGGCTCCATCCAACCTGGCCTTGAACACCTCCAGGGATGGGGCATCCGCCTTCCCTGGGCAACCTGTGCCAGCGCCTCAGCATGAAAAAATTCTTCGTTATGTCTGGTCCAAGTCTGTCCCTTTGCAGTTTATACCCATTGCCCCTCATCCTATCGCTACAAGCCTATGTAAGCAGTTCCTCCCCAGATTTCCCGTAGGCCCACTTCAGGTACTGGAAGGTCACTGTGTATATGTATAAATTTTAACCATAGGTATGCATAAATTTTCCGAGAAATCTTATGCATGTGTTATTACTCTCCAAGGTTTAATTTTAATGCTATTATGAACTTAACTACAATCAAATCTCTTGCTGATTTGGAGCTTTGGAGACAGCTTTCTGCTTGACCTTGCCTTTGAAATAGCGAGAGGCTCCAAACAGAGGTGATCACAGAAGAAGAGACATCTGTTCAGCACACATCATCCTTCACACAGGACGTTATAGTTTCCAAAGAATGAATAGCGTCTGGAAGAGCACTGTTGGAAAGAAAATGTGCTGTCAGAGGAACATTCTGTCTGACTTTAAAAAAATGCAATTAGTTAGATGAAACTTAACTCTAATTTAGCTTAAATTGAAAATGTTTTACTTTTTGTAGTAGTAACAGCTTGTATCACCGACCAGCAGCCAACTCCCGGCTGCCCTGGGCCACTATCCAGCTGGTCCTGCGGTACAGTGTCATGTGGTTAGGGCTGTGTGAGGCAGCCTCCCCACTGCTGGGGATGGGAAAAGTGCATCAGGAATCACCGGAGGTGGAAGGAACGCCTGGTTGTGTGAATTAAGCTCTTGGTATCAGAAGGTGGCCTTGCCTGTTTCCCACAGGCTTCACTTGAGAGAAGAGGAGAGAATCTTTTTCTGCCTGTCAGTACTTTTTGTCTTAAGTCACTGCTGTCGTCAGGAATGATGTTTAGTCAAATAGGGGGTACATGCTGGATATGCTGTTCCATTTAAAAACAAAAGCATCCATTAAAAGTTTCTTCTGTTTTAATCCTATTCAGTAGAAAATGAACTAAAAAATAATACATGCAAATACTGTAGCCTCATGCCGTTATGATTCAGACAACTGTAAAGTATTTTGGAAGGGGAAACATCTTTTATTTATAACTATGGAGATGAAGAATGTAAGTTCAGACGTTGTTCACTGAGACCAAAAATCGTCTTATTTTGAGATTCAGTATTTCCTCTAACATGTTTGTTTTATTTTGTTATAGAGCAAGGATAAGCAAGACCACAATGAAACGTGAAGCATTTTTAAAAGTGGTGTCTAAAGACACAATTGAAGACTTCTTGCATTATACGCAGAATCATGTAAGTAAGCCATGATACACGTGGCTAATGAAATTGTAAATTTGTTATTAGTGCAGAAGTTTTGAGACTACTCTGCTACCTGCAGATATGTTAGAATAATTGCTGTACAGAATAAGTTCAAATGGCACTTTGGGTAATATAGCTGAAAAAGTTCTAAAATCTGAAATGCTGCTATTTGTAAATCAACTAATTTTTTTAACATATGGTTGTTGCATATACAGTTTATATTATTTAACAATAAAGGCCTAGTGCCATGGTAATACTAAAAAAATACTTACTTGATGTTGATTAATTTCAAGCTATGAAAGAATTTTTTGCTGTGTAGTGAATATGAGCTCATATGCAAACATAGCAGAGACCATTTCGCTACTGTTTGTTCATCAGAAATAATAATAATTTACAGTGTATCCTTTTCCACTAAGCTTTGGTCTGTCTGGTATCAAGATATACACAGTTTCTCTTGAACACCTTTTGCTAGCCTTAATAAGTGGTATTGTCACTTTAGTTCCTTAGGCTTTATAATTGGTATTCTCCTAATATTTAATGTATTAGATAAGGTAAGTGGATCAGTTGACCTCTATGCCCACAGAGGGACAAAGTAATTGCCTAATGTAGCAGATGTGTTAAACGGATTATTTCTGTAATAGGCATCACGTTCTTTGTAATAAGCTTAGGAATGTTTGTCTCCCAAACATAATTGAATTTCTCTTCCCAGAAATTTACTAGCTTTTTCATTTATATTCCTGTATGTAATAATAGATGATGACTTTATTAACAGGTTGTTGCTTAAAGTCTCCTTCCCTTTTTCCCCAAATCTAAACACTTTAACAAAAAACTGTTTTGCCGAGGGTAACTCACTGTACTTGCTGTATTTCCTTTTTGATTAATTTAGCTGTGTTGTTTCTGCCGTCTTCATCCATTAATCTCTATTAACAAATATTGGTCTATTGGGATTAAAAATTGTTTTTCTATCCTCTTATTTTTCATCACAAGTTCACAAGAGTTGTCTTATGAGGGCTTTCAGCTGTTGCAAATATTTCTGGAAACTGTATGTCATGGGCTATAATGAATATATCAATTAAAATTGTCTTCATGCCTTTATTGCATAAGGGAGCATGAATATCCAAATTACTTTTTGTTGTCTAAGAGGCCTGAGTTATTTTTTCCTTTAATTTTGAAACCTTCAGCGATGAAGTGTGTTTGACCATGTCTTATCTTGGCATAAGGATCCTGATTTTGGGATAACAATTCTTGACTGCTTTTCTGGAGGAGGCTGTGGTATTATATTGTCCTATAGAAATAGATCTATAAATGTAGAAAGAAAAGGAATGCATGGTTAGAACCTTACTACTTTCTGTAGTTTTCGTACTATATTTATGCCCTGCTTTTTTTCTGCCTACTTTGTGCTCTAGCCTCAGAATACGCCTTTTTCACTTAAAAAAAAAAAAATTCTGTTCTTAATATCACTACTTTTAATGTCTCTCATTTCTACACCCTCCCACACCCTTTTAATTTTCCTTTTCCCTCCTATCAATGTTTTGTTTCATTCACATCTTCTAAAATTCATGGAGTTTGGTGATTTTCCTTCAGTGTTTGCCTTGGGCTTTTCACTTCTCTTTCTTTGTAATCCTTTTGAAATATTACCATATTGTGGTTCATTGATGTCTTTATCAGGTGCCGTTAATTTATTTCTACTAAATACTGTTCTAATAGAAGAAAATATATTATTTCCTAGGAAAAGAGCAATCAAGGATTGCATTGTCATTCAATGAAATCCTTTTCCCTCATAGGTTTTGGAATAGTTCTATCTCATATCATTCTCAAAAGAGATCAGAAAGCTCTGGTCTTATAATGAGTTCATTCTTTTTGTTCAAAACAGTACAATCTTAATATCCTGTCTTCTGGTTTTGTTTGAACCACGGAGCTGCAGAATTCCCTGTGTTACCTTTGGTTTATTGTATTTGTTTCCAGCTGTAGAAGAGGATAGAAATTCTGCTATAAATACATAACAAGATCCTTCTTATACCCTTCTGGGAACCTTCTATTACTTACTGCTGCTTTCTTTCATGAGTTGGTGTTTTCTTTTTCCCCTTCAACTGTTTTTCTTTCTCGTTTTTGATTCCTGTTTTTCTAATGCATCTGCAAACTAAAAATATTTTTACTTCAAGATCACGGACATTCTCCCTCTTCCCTCAAAAGTGTTTATAATGCAGTAGTCCTTTACTTCCATATTGCAAATTACATCTCAAAAATTATCTGTACTCCCTCTTGGCTGTGTCTGTTTTTTCTTTGCATCTCTTACACTGCACATTGCTTTTAGCAGGTTGCCTCTCCATCCTTGATTCTAACAGGCGCATTGCATCTCTAAGTTAAATTCTTCTAGCTAGGTTCTTCTGAGGAAATTGTTCACATAGAGGCTAATATTGGCTTCCCATTCAGCAGAACATTAGATTAGGTTAATGTGCTCAGGAATTAGGTTTGATGGAGGGGCTTTAAAACAGGCTAGTCTAGAGAGCTCTGTTGTATGAGGTTGTACTTCAAAACTTGTGTGCTGTCCTTGTGGCTGTACTGACTGTTACTTTTCTAGTCCTTGCATAAGGAGTTTCGTTTAACAGCCAACATCTCTCTATATTTAACAGCAGAGATATGATCAGGGACTTCAATTCTGTGCAGTCGTGAGCTTCTTAGCTAAGGCGATGGAATTGTCTCCATTGGGAATGCAGTATTTAGAATACATGAAAGACAGAAGTTGATGTTAAGGTGATGTGATTTATGTTCAGTAGTGTTGCCAAAACCTCTGGCTTAGCAGGAAGCACTCTTGTTTCATGATAAAATTAAGCAGCAGGAATTTCTTGCGCAATTTTTCAGAGAACTACAACTTCTGAAAGGTTCTCTAAGTGCAGAGGAATGGAAATTAATCCTTAATTACTCCTTAATTCTTAATATAAAAGAAGTGATGATCAGATACAAACCACTTCACTGTTCTGGAATTGTGTGATATTTTCTGACTATTCACAGAAAAATGCATTTAATCCTTTTGACTTGAATGAACTACTTCAAGAACTGCCGAGAAAGCAAAAAGAATTACTATGGGAGAGACTGACACAGCTATTGACAGAGACTTTGATGGAGAATCCTGTGGAAACATGGCAGAGGACTGAAGATGATGAATGTAATGATAACATGGAAGTTGAGATAGTTCCAGAAATGGTAAAAATCTTGTAAATAATAATATGATGAGTACTTCGTATTTATCATAGCATCTGAAACCATGCAAAGGTTATCAAACAAGGTCAAACATCTTCCCTGCTCCATTCTTAACTGACTTCTTAACCGTCATGCTTGGGTTAAACTGAATTTATGGTTGGTTGATACTATAAGAGATTAGATCTGTGGATAATATAAATTATGAAAGATAAGACTTAGCTTTTCCACTAGACTTGAGTGGGCTTTCTGTATGTCTTATTTCAGTAAACAAATGTTGATCTCTCAGATGTTCCCTGAGTATCTGGCATATACTATAGTGAATTCACTACCTGTTTTATCATGTCTTTTTATTGAGTAAAGAGCATGAAATTTAGATTTGAATGCCCCTCCCACAAATTTATATAGAATTTCTCTGACTCCAGCCCCTTACATACTTTCTTCTGCACTGTATTCCATGTAGTGTTGAGAGTATTGGGGAAAGAAGTTATTCAATTTTTGGAAGAAAAAAAGAAGTGCCGGAATCATTAGGGAAAACTAGAGGCTTTTAGCAAGTCCATTATACATACAGAGGCCTGTAGAATTATGTACTTGGATCTGAAGTCACCAGATTTAAACTTTTGAGTTGCACAAGATCTGGCTAGTTAGGGTCTTTTTAGTTCTGAAATGGGTGTGTATTGTAGTGCTTTTCTTGCAAATTAAGTTTTTAATGGCAGAGCAGATACACACTTAACAGTTGCCGAATCATCTCCTAGCTGGAGCTGAAAGGCATTTTCAAACTTTTTGAACAGTATGCACTTGATGCTTTTGCCTGTCCTTATTTGATTAAATTTTGGCTTCAAATATACTATTTGTACAAAAAGGAACCATAATAACAATTCTTCTTTCCTCTCTGTGGCTGAGGTTTATTCCTTGCTGTAATTATCTTCTGAGTATAAAATAAACTGCGGAATTGTTTCCTCAATGTTGCTTTCTTTCAGAAACAAACTGTAGCTGTGATCCAAGGAGTGACAGCTGTAGTTACTGCTTCCATACCTGCAGTGGATGAAACTGTGAACTACAAAGCTCTTCTAGAATGTGTTTTTATATTAAATGGTGAGTGAATATAGCATTATACTTATTTTTTAGCAGATGAATATTCTAGGCTTTTTGTTTGACCTGACTGGCCCATGGAACAGAATTTACAGGAGAAAAATTGGTACTAATGCAAGCTCTTATTTATGAGACAAAATTAAGGGAGCATTTACTTAAAAGTTGAATTGTTTTCTTCCACTCAACTGTTCACTCAGTGACAGAAAACTTTCTTCATTCTGTGACTTAGAGCATTTTTAAGACAAACCTTAAGATCATTTTTAATGTTGGTTCACTGTTACTGATTAAAGAACTTGGCCAAAACCTGAAAAGTCAACAAAGCTGCCTAAATACAGTGAGAATAAGCCATCAGGATTTGTAAATGTGGCAAGAGCGGTTGACATTGTGAGGTATAGGTAGTGTATAAACAGGCTAATGTTTTACAGCAATAACTTGGCTAACTGCAGTAAATCATTATTACTGTTTCAGGTATTCTTCCGGCATTACCTGACTCTGAAACCCCCCTCCAGGGTGCTATCCAACGTGTGTGTGAAATGTGGTGGGAGAAAGGACTGGAAGGGAAGGAGCAGCTTGGGAAGACTCTGCTCATCATTCTGCTAAGAAAAAGCCTGAATAAAGCTTCAACGGTATGCTGAAGCTGTATTGACTTTTACATTACTACTGAATATTCCAAAAGAAATTCTCTTCAAAATATTCCAAGTTAACTTCTTTTCCATGTCCTAGCGCTTCTCAGTTAATGAAATGTAGGAAGTGTTGGTTACAAAGTGTCTTCTCTTTGGCTAAAATGTTGCCTCCTTTAGAACAAACTAAAAAATATATTGGCATCAATTTCACAAGGGAATTTTTTTTTTACATTCTTTCATTCTCTTTTCTTTGCATTTTTTTTTATTTTTTTATTTCTTCACCCTTTTTGAAGTCAGTGACTAAGATTTAAATAGCAATGAACTATTTTAGTTAATTCAGGTTTTAAGTATTGTCTTCAGTCAGTCATAGAGACTTCTTATATGGGAATCTTAATTTTTTTGTTACTCTATATGTCTATACAAATAATTTGGCTTATTTCTCGATTAATGGACTGAAATTATATTTTAAATGTGTGAGTTTCTTGAAATAGTAGCTTTCTTTCTGTACCTGATATCTTCAGTTGTTAGAAGTCAGTCTTTCTGCAGTTACATATATTTTTGTAATTTTTCCCAGTTATGTGAAAGTCAATTTTTGTAATTTTACAGTCTGAAAGTCTTCTATCTGTAACAATGCATTTCAAAGTAATTTAAAATCCTTTAAGTGCTTCTTCACATTAAAGTTCCATTTACTTCAATATAACGTGGGCAATTCTTTCCTGTCAGAGTGCAGATGTAGTTCGTCTATGGAATCTACATCAGACGCTACTTTGTTTTGATTATGATTCAGAGGAGTGTAATGAAGTCAAGGACTTGTTGCTTCAGTGTTTTATGACTGAAAAACACGTTAAAAGAGAAGAGGTAAGCAAACTTTTATCTTACTGTGACTTTATGTGAGTGGGCTTGGTTACTTTTAAGGAATTTGCATTAAGCCTTTTTTTTTTTTTTTGCAGTGCCAATAGTAGCAATACAAGACAAATAAACTCTGACTCCAAGCTATAAGTTGTTGTTATTTGTTTCATTTAGAAAAACCTTTATATCTCTAAATCACCACTAAAGTTTTTGTATCCTGAGTTATTAAGAATCAAGTGCTTTGCTTCCAGCAAATGTCCCTCAATACTTAAAACTATTCCCTGGTATAGTTATCTCTTTAACAACAGTTTCTCTTTTATTGGAGACAGAGAACTGTAGCAAAATAATTTCACTTCTAATTGATTCCATTTAGAAGATTGCATTGCCATAATCTGTTTTAAAAGTACCATAAAAAGAACCTCAGTTAACAGCAACATGAGAATTATTTTATTTGACTGCCTAAATTTCTCTCCATGAAGAACTGCTGGGTTGTAGTATTTAGTTTGTGCCTGTGCATGAAGATACACTTGCGCTGTAAAGATGCTGTGCTCCTGCTATGACAAAGTGACCCGCCTACTGGACAAGGGAAAGGCTGTGGATGTGGTCTTCCTGGACTTCAGCAAAGCCTTTGACACAGTTTCTCACAGCATTCTGCTTAGGAAACTGTCAGCCTCTGGCCTGGACAGGCGCACACTCTCCTGGGTGGAAAACTGGTTGGGTGGCCGGGCCCAGAGAGTGGTGGGAAATGGTGCAAAATCCAGCTGGAGGCCAGTGACAAGTGGGGTTCCCCAGGGCTCAGGGCTGGGTCCAGCCCTCTTCAATGTCTTTATCAACGACCTGGATGAAGGCATTGAGTGCACCCTTAGCAAGTTTGTGGATGACACTAAGCTGGGTGGAAGTGTCGATCTGCTGGAGGGTAGGGAGGCTCTGCAAAGGGATCTGAACAGGCTGGACCGCTGGGCAGAGTCCAGTGGCATGAGGTTTAACAAGGCCAAGTGCTGGGTCCTGCACTTGGGGCACAACAACCCTGTGCAGTGCTACAGACTAGGAGAAGTCTGTCTGGAAAGCTGCCTGGAGGAGAGGGACCTGGGGGTGTTGGTTGACAGCCAACTGAACATGAGCCAGCAGTGTGCCCAGGTGGTCAAGAAGGCCAATGGCATCTTGGCTTGTATCAGAAACGGCGTGACCAGCAGGTCCAGGGAGGTTATCCTCCCTCTGTACTCAGCACTGGTGAGACCGCTCCTCGAATCCTGTGTTCAGTTCTGGGCCCCTCACCACAAGAAGGATGTTGAGGCTCTGGAGCGAGTCCAGAGAAGAGCAATGAAGCTGGTGAAGGGGCAGGAGAACAAGTCTTATTGGGAACGGCTGAGGGAGCTGGGGTTGTTTAGCCTGGAGAAGAGGAGGCTGAGGGGAAACCTCATTGCTCTCTACAACTACCTGAAAGGAGGTTGTAGAGAGGAGGAAGCTGGCCTCTTCTCCCAAGTGACAGGGGACAGGACAAGAGGGAATGGCCTCAAGCTCTGACAAGGGAGGTTCAGGCTTGACATCAGGAAAAAATTCTTTACAGAAAGGGTCATTGGGCACTGGAACAGGCTGCCCAGGGAGGTGGTTGAATTACCTTCCCTGGAGATATTTAAAGGACAGGTGGATGAGGTGCTGAGGGGCGTGGTTTAGTGATTGATAGGAATGGTTGGACTCGATGATCCTGTGAGTCTTTTCCAACATAGTGATTCTGTGATACTGTTGTCCCAATAGTTTTTTTTTCTGGTTGGGTGACAAGACAACCTGACATTCTCTGAAGTTTTAACTCTTCCTTGCCTGTTTCATACACATATTCCCATATTCCCTTTGATGGAATATATAAACTTCTGTCATAAAAGGAGCGCCAAGATTGTGGCATGTTTTAAAAAATAGTGGTAGTGAATGAATTAGGTGAAATGTTTTGTATAGCTAACACTAAGATTTTATTCTTTGGGGTTTTTTTTGTTTATTTTTGGTTTTGGTTTTTTTTACTTCCACATCATAATTTAAAATTGGGATGTTTTAAGTCGATATGAGAGGTAGGAAAAGAAGAAGACATGGGTGCAAAGAGGGAAGACAGAATAAGACTTTGATTTTTCCATTAGATTTTATGTCCCTGTGTTTCATTTTAAGTAATTTTTCCTCCCCTTGAAAAAGTGTGTACCCATGTATGTTCTTTCTTACGCTGCTTAAAACACATTAGCTGTGTTTTGAGTCTATATTAATTATTTTCTTCTGTTTTACTTGAATTGGCTACATCAATTAAATATTACTTATTCATCTAGTCACAGTAAATAATTGGGAATTATATATATAAAATGAAACTGTCCGGGCCTCAGAAGGAACTTCTTGCAGTTATTTTTTTCTTCTACAACTTAGGAGATTCTTAATATAACACATGTTAATTACTTTGTGTAGATTTTTCTAAAGAGAGGTTGTACCTTGAATCTTTGAGTGAAACAGCCTCCAGTATTTAGCTGGGTTTTTGTTTTCTTTTTTTAATTTTGAGGAGAAAAAGCAGTACTAATCAGACTTGGTACTGAATCTTTCTCTTGGCATATCAAAATACTCTGCTTTGCAAGAATATGCAGGTTTGTTCATGCTTTGCACATTTACTTTTCTTACTAAGCTTTTTGTTTTCCCTCCTCCCTGTGATTTCTGGTCTCTTGACATTTTATCACGTTCCCTTTTTCATATGCCTGTCTCTTTCTAGGTAGATATAGAGCACTTTTTGCTCTGGCATGTGTTCATTGGTGATCTAAATCCTTAATCCTGATTTCTTAGCTTTATAGTTAGAAGGACTGACTGAAAGCAGCACCTCTCAGCTGAGAGTTGAATTCACATTTTGTTAGTCCATCCATTGCTTTCTGATAAAGGTGAAAGATGTAAACCACTGTTAACAAATATAAACGCTTATGATGTCCAATGAAAACATTCTTGTTCGAGGGGAGGTTCTAGTCGAACAGCTGGAGAACCCTGCAGAGTGTATATTATTGTGACATGTTCTACTGTCTTCTTCCTCACAAGTCTTCTGTGTGTATATAAAACTAACAAAGTCACGTGTACTCCATGCACAAGTACGAGATGCTCAACATGCTGTTGATGCATTAAGTCCAGAGATAAGATCACAGTCATACTCGCCTTTCACCAGTTAACTTTGCATGGTACTGGTAATGTTGATTACAGTAATAGTTTCAGATCCATCGATTAGAAGCAGCAGATTAAATTAGTGGCACTTACTGTCATTTTCAGGATCAGGGTCAATCTGTTGAAATCTACGGTAAAACAGAATTGGTTGAACTGCTGAAAGCAGTGCACCTTTTGAACTTCTGCCAATGTGCTTTTTACTGTTGCATCTCCTTATTAATCTTACTAATTTATTTTTGGCTAGAAAGTTGACAGGAGCAAAGGACCCTTACAACTGCCTAACTGACCCTTCTGTATGATGGAACTTTTCAGAGCATCAGAAGGTTAATGCCTTCAATTTCATCTGTAAGATGAGCTGGAGTGAGGCTATCTGTAGAGATACTGCATAAGGTTCCAATTCCATGGGTGGATCTTGCTCGTTCTGGAAGAGCAAGGGCTTATTCCCTCCATCCACAGCCTTCCACTGCCTTTTCTTGCAAAAATTCTGTGGCCATCAGATTTGTCATCACCATTTTTAACTTGATAAAATGGAAGAAAACTAATTCAGGAGAAAAATGGAATAGCGTTTTTCTGTTTTCATTAATTAAAGCAGCTCCAGGAGACTTACAATATTACCTTTCATGAGGCAATAGGAATGTAATTGTCTTTGCTAATCAGGACATTTATTTTTCTCAGGGGCCCTGTTGTTCTCTGTGGCTTTGTTAAAAAATGTTTCCATACCCAGTGCTGGCAAAGTTGTTGTGCTATTTCACTTGTACCCACTGTCATTCCAGTGTCATCCTGGAATGACACCGCACTTGATGGAGCTCTGATGATGTGGACTTATGAGGGTCCCGAGTTGCACAGTCTGTTATCATTATGGGGTACTATTTCAAGTGTCACCACATGGATATTGAAACAAATTCAGGCAGATGTAACCCATATGTTCATTTGTTTTGTGTTTTCTCTATAGTATAAATAACAGCAATGATCAAATTCTGTTTAAAAATTAAGAATCATGTTTTCTTTCTTCTGCAACAGTCTCATCTGTGCTTTTTACGGGTGTCATTTTGTTTGATCTTTAAGGTCTGTATCTACTGATTTTTGAGATGGCTTTTAAACTAGGTATTCCTCTGAGGTTTGACTTCTCTTTTTTTTGTTCCTCTTTTCCTCTCCCAACAGGGAAGAAGATTCTTGAGCTTTTTATTCAGCTGGAATGTAAACTTCATTAAAATGATACATGGAACTGTTAAAAACCAATTACAATTCTTTCCAAGGTATGCATCACAGTTAGAGTTCTTTGTGATTGTTAAGAGCTTGGCTAAAATCCTGCTAGTATATGCCTAGTATATTGGTAAAACATTGGAATCCAGATACCTTCAAATTTGCTGAATATAACTACTGTATTGTTTCAGCAACTTCATTTAATAGTTGCTCTGTACATGTCTCTGTCTACAATTACAAGTGTAGTAAAATGCTTATTTGTAATTAGCTAAAGCAAACTACTTTCATATGAACTGTACTACATGTGTGAGAATTTCATTTTGGTTCCTGCTTCTGTTGTTTTTATATTTCCATATGAGCAACCTCTAATTTAATTTGGTAAGATTCTGTGTAGAGACATTCTAATAAAAATGACTTGCAGGATCATTGCTTGAGAACTTTACTGAGGGATGAAAAATTTTTGATTATTCAGTGAAATATTAAAATCAGAGGCTTTCTAATCCTTTCAGTTAGAATAATACATACCTGTACATCTTTATAAAGAAGGCATTCATTTTGAGATAAGTGATAAAGTATCTGTGCTAATGATTAAACTTTCTTAACATAAAAATATTTCTTACGTTTTTTAATAGTGCTTGAGTTCATTAATTAACTTTGTTTTCCATAATTATCAGTGTAGACTTTCAAGATAATTTCATCTTCTAAAAATAACATTGATACACAGAATTAAGAATAATATTGGCATTTATCAAAAATGTTTTCATAGTTTTTACCTTTATGAATTGTGCCTGGATATGGTTAGGATGCTTGCTTGAATGTGTTTCCCGAATGTTAATACAGATCCTTGATGGAGTACATATCTGAAGTTTACTTCAGGGCCTGGAAGAAGGTGTCAGGAGAATTTTTAGAGGTAATTATGTGCTTGATATTTCATGTGGATGGTTTTGAATTTCAAGGTGGAGAAAAGACATGTGTCTTTTCAACTCCAGAAAGGTTGCTAAGCAAGCCTTACAGAATTATTTCCCTAAGGAAAGGGCCTCTTCAGCATTGTCAAGGAATTAACAGCATGTCATGCTTTGAATATTTGCCCAATGCCATCAGCTTAGTTGTATTTAAGCACCTTTAATTCTGCTGCTGAAATATTGGTTCGCAGAACTATGCATATCCATGGTGTTTTTCATAAACATACTAGGTATCTGAGATAGGGAAGCTTTTATTCAGTATGTGCAAGTCTATATATTTAGTAGCTTAAATATTTGTCTACTTTTAGTGGATTTCCACGGAGACAGTCAAAAGCATAATTACAGCATCACAGCAATACTATGACCAAATTTCAGCTGTTAAATAATTCTTATTTACCACGTGAGGTGCTTTTGAATTCCAAACTTGGTTCTGAGAATTGGATTAATTGTATATTCTGAAATTCTGAAAATCAGTTTAAACAAAGGCCAAAATTTGGGCCAATCAGAAGCCAAGTAAGAAATAATCTCAAAGACTGTTTTAAGTTGTTTGTTTTAGAGGAAAATATAAATTACTGCACCGCCTACAGTACTTAATATTGTTCTATCGTGTGTTAACAGTGGCATGTGTGTGTTTTTATTGTAGATACTTGAACATAACTGCATTCAGGATTTCATGCATCATGGAATTCATCTTCCCAGAAGTTCTCCTGTTCATTCTAAAGTGAGAGAGGTAAGTTCATGACACAAACAGGTAGCATCAAAACCAGATGAGGTACCATCAAGTAGAAAACTCCCATTTTGTACTCAAACAGTACTAGGTCTGGCTGAGATGGAATTGCTTTTCTTCACAGCAGCCTGTGTGGTGCTGTGTTTTGGATTTGTTGACCGGAACAGTGTTGACAACACACCGATGTTTTGGCTGTTGCTGATCAGTGCTTGCATAGTGTCAAGGCTTTCTCCTCCCCACTCTGTTTCCCTAGTGAGTTGGCTGGGTATGAGCAAGAAGTTGGGAGGGGGCCACAGCTGAGATGGGTGACCCAAACTGACCGAAGGGCTGGGCATTGGTAGGCTTGTGGGGAAGTAGCAAGCGATTGTGTTTGCATTGCTTGTTTTGGTTCACCCCCATGCTTTTCCCCAGATATATAGAAATTGGAGTGTATAGCATGTGCAGTAACAGCTTGAAATACCAGCATGCCGTCCTGTGTTGTTTTTTTGTTTGGGTTTTGGGTTTTGTTTTTAATTAAATATAAAAAAAGATTCTCATATCAATAGTGGATTCCCTTGTTCTCTGAGTCTTGATTGATGCAGCAAGCTTTTGAAAGAGCATTTCATGTTTTTCAGACTCGAAAGCTTATGTTCCTGAAAGAGGACAGTGATGTAATTAAATCTGTCTTTGAGTTGTGAAGGGAGTGGGTCTTGGAATAAATCTGAAGGATGTGTTCTTTTTCAGTATGCAAGAGTTGGATCTAAAATGGTGCTTTAGAATCCAGATGTTCCTTTAGCAATGAGGAGAGTAACCAACTACAGTCACTTGAGCTATTTTATTGAAAGAACGGGGGTGCAAGGGAAAGCAATATATACAACTCTCCTTTCTGAAGTCAAAGTTCTGTTTATAAAACCTGTGTCCATTTTTCAAATATGAGACTCACTGGTCTAATGAAATCTATTACAAAAAACTACCCGTTTGATATTAATCCTTGGTTAGATCCATCACTCTCATTTATAAATAAGAGATACACAGTCTCTTCTAAACTTCATCATGTCTTATGTATATTTCAAAATCAGAGAATGAGGATTCCTCTGCGATAGCATTATTTTTGTGAATGCCGTTCACAGGCTTCCTCATCGAGCTGTTGGTGTGATACCTGAAGTATTCCAAGTTGCCACTAGAGGGTCAACTTCTTTTCAAACAATCCCGAGTTTTGGGTGGAGCAATTACTTAATATCGAGTTACATGACGGCCTTTCTTATCTTCTGCTCTAGTCTTCTACTTTCCTTTTTCCTCTGTGTAATTCAGCTACAAAACCAAAAGGCTTTAGCTCTAGCAAAGAACAGTTCTGAGTCACACAGAGTGCTGATACTTGCTTTTCATCAATGTATACGTTATGTGTTTGTAGATTTGTTTGGATAATTCCAGTTACCAAATGATGTTCCCTTGTTCTTAACACAAAAAGGGCTTATTTATCTTTAGTTGATAGTTACATGGTTTCAAAGTATTTCTAGCAGTTACATTAAAAATAGGTTTTTACTGTAACAAAAAATGAGTTGTTGCAATGAAATTGACTCTCTAGCCATGTTTTTATTTCTCAGTTGTAGATCTTTATGTAGATTTATTGAATCTATAAAGTGATAAAATACGATATTTTTTCTTTTTTATGATTTTGGGGACTTTCAAATAAAATATAGGGTCAATTCATATCTTTAATTTTATCATTTTTCCATAGTGTGAAAAGCTCTTTGGTCTTATATAAATGATGAGATTGGACATCTTCTGCATGCTTCTTGAATGCAGAAAGTACTGTTAACAATGTTTTTTGATTGATTTGTCTGTTTTTCATAGATGCTGTGTTATTTTCATAAACAAAGTAAAGTTCGTCAAGGAGTCGAAGAAATGCTGTATAGGTTGTATCAGCCTATCCTTTGGAGAGCACTGAAGGTAATTTTCATTTTCAGAAAATAAGACTATCTTTATCCAACTACTAAGTTTTGGGTCCTTACAACATGTCCTGGTTTTAATTATTGCTTTTAAAATAAAATGGCTATGAAAATCAGTGTGTTTAGCATCTCAGCTGTAGCAGAGAAACTGTATAAGTCGTAATAGGCATGGTTTGCATAACTATGTTCTAATTTGTTAATATAATTTACTTCCATAATTCAGTTTTATTTACCAGTACACAGTGTGCTTTCCAGGACTGCATTAGGCAGTGGGACTGATGCTAAGTTTGATATTGTCATCTTCTCTGTTTGGGAATTTTGTGTAATCTTGTGTTCTGTTTTCTAAGTTTTTTTATGGATTGATCAGTGCTTACTGATCAAAGCCAGAAATGTTCAGAGGATGATTTAGTCTAGTCTTCTGATTATTTATGAGCCTTCGAATACAGCTCAATTAATTAATTTGAGTATTATTTTAGAAAAGCTTTTATTCCAGTTTGAACATATGTTCAGACATTCATGCTATGGATGTGTTTTTAATCAAGCATTCAGAATGAAATTCCTGACTTCTAGTACTTTTAAGGTAAGTGTGTATGTCTTCCTGTGGATTGTATTCACAGACTAAACAGTATGTATTCCAGTTTACCTACTCAGTTTCGCTCTAGGATTAAGATAAGCCAAGCTTCTCTCTTTGTGAACACTGTGTATTTTGACTGAGGTTATGGAATTCCTTCAGTGACAGCAGACACATACCATTTGTTACAGCCAGATTAAGTGTTTTTTAACATTTACTGAAGTTTAATTTACAAATTGGTCATATCTTCTCTAGCAGTGAGAGAAGTATTTGAAAACTCTTGAAGTTGTTTAAAATGGATTTTACAACTTACAGGAAGGATGAGAGAGCTATTTGTTTTCAATAGAACCCTATAGTAAAAGTGGGAAGATGGACAGGTTTATTCTATCTTGTTTGGGCTTGTATCTTGTTTTGATCTTATCCCTTTAAAATTAATATAAATAAGGATCCTTCTGGATGAAACAGATATTCTTGATTCAAGAGAATAATAATAGTTTCTTTAATTTCTACATTCCTGTCTCTAAAAAGAATAGGGCTTTTAATTGTTTTTAATAGCATAGCAAAATTCCTGACTAGTGTGTCAGAAACAATTTCAGAGTGGTTAGCAAGACATGGCATTCCATTCTTAAGGGAGTTGCTATCTGTAAATGCAGACTAGTAGTTCACTTTCTAAAGCCCAGGACTCAACTCAAATATAAAATTAGAGTGCGTTGGCAGAACATTCGGTCAAACCTTATTAAGTCTGCATAGATTTGTTTGGAGAAATGTAACAAAGTTCTGGTTTAAGGAAAAAAGGTTAATTATTGATTTGCAGCAAGACAGTAAGAGAAATTTCTGATTTCAAAAGTGATTCAAGTTTTTAACAGCTGCTGTTCATACTTTTCACATCACTAATTGTTCCAATACTCAAATAAATCTGAATTTTAGGAAGGTTTAAGGGATTTTGTTTGTTTAGTTGGTTAAGGTTTATTGTGGATTTTGGATTTGTTTTTTGGTTTTGTTTTTATCTTGAAGGCTTCTACATAGGTAGTTCAGCACTTTAAGCTTAGACATTAACAGGCATATCAAACCGATTATGAAGAATTTGTTTTAATACAGCAAAATAGTCCAACTGTTGTGAACATAGATTTCATGGAGGATAATAAGGGAGGATTGTAAAAAATTGAATGCAGCAATTATGACTCATGTAATGATTTCGTGCAAGGAAAGAGTCTGAGTTCCAAATGATTCAGTACCGTATTTCATAGAATCACAGAATACCAGGTTGGATGGGATTTCAAGGATTGTCTGGTCCAATCTTTCTTGGCAAAAAAAAAAATTGTGATTGGTGCAAGGAAATAATGTCACTGAATGTCAAAATTTGGCAATTTATTTTTTGGTAGACCACTGTCTTGCTGTGTGGCTTCTGTGTAGTAAATCTTTCTTTTTCCTATAGTACTGCTGCAGTATTTTACATATTTAAGGTAACTTACTGTGATTCAGAATCACCAGTGATTTAAGATACAGAACTAAGAAGGGAAGCTTATAATTATCCTTACTGGTGTGGATTCTGCTCCAGAGCCTGGCATGTCAGTTTAATTTTTGTTAAACAGTTTGATGCTCCTATTTTAGCTAGTGTACACTCCCTACTGTAGTACAGTGAAGAACAAATCTTTTTCTAGAACACCAGTTACAAAACAGGGAGGGAATTCGTAGAAGGACCTCTTTCCCCCTGCTTCTTGCAGAAAGGCAAGATACTTCAGCTGTAAGAACACAAAGGATTCTAGAACTGTCTGTGTTGGAACTACTTTTTCATCTCTGAAATCTCTAAAGTAAAAATACGTATTTGTAAAGTATAGTTCTCTGTTTCTTCTTAAATTGCTTGTTTTGTGAATACTGAGATGGCACAAGCTTCCTTTGTGGCTTTTTCCTACAAATATTTTATAAGCCTTTATGCAGCTTTAAGTTTTTATTATATAAGCCCTTATAGAACTTTTTCATCTTTTTTCACATCTTTATTATGAAAAGTAAGTCTCATGCAAGCATAGCAGACAGTTGTGCAGTGATTAATTATTAGGATAAGAAGCTATATAACTATAAAAATTTGGATATTTATTGTGAGAAGAGTAGTGATTAAGCTATTTCATATCAAGCTCAAAAAGTCAAGAACCACTCCTTCAGAAATTCAAGCTGTTGAAGGAAGTGATTCCTTTGAAGTGGTGTGTTTGATTGGGGTTTTTTAACATTCCACAATTTTAGACTAACCTTTACTGGGGAAAAACAGCATTTGAAATAATTGGACGTGAATTTCAGGACTTATAAGACCAAATGAAACTTAAAAGAAAACTCTGCATATAAACTGTACAAAAAAAATGTTCCAAAAGTTCCTCAGAATAGCACAGGCTAGAGCATAAAGAAGTATGAGTTATTTAAGTAACTGCAGGCTCCTTTTGCATGGAAAAATCAGTTTGGAATAAAATAGGATACACATTTAAAGTCCTAGGTTCTACCTCTGTGAAAGCATTTATTCTATTATGAATTTGAATATGCAAATACATTTGGGATAAATTCCAATTAATTAAAAGCAGGAATTTAACCTCTGGATACTTAGTTCAGAATTAAAGTGAGCTTAATGGAATTCAGTTCAATGCACTTAGGAATTTTATTAAAATTAGCTTTCTGAAATGGCCATGGTAGACAAGGTCTAGGTTATTGTACAAAAACATACTTGAATTAATTTTCACATGACATATTAGTGCAGAAGAGTTATTTCACCCTGAATTCACATATTAGCTTGTTACGCATTAATTTTTCAGTATAGACAAGCTCAAAGTTGAAGAATTTTCTACAGTTTATAGAATTAAGAGTTATAATCTTTTCACTTTTAGACTGTTGGTATTATCCACAATAAACAAAGTAAAACACAATTCCCTAACTAAAGTATGTATATATGGGCTTTATTTGCCTTTGTAGTATTAAATTTAGAATTGCTGTTCATGTTGTTAGCTTGAAGAATTTGCAGTTTTTCAGTTCTACCTGGAGATGTGATCCATCATGTGAGGATCAGTCCATAAGGGAAATACAAAATAATTTTTAAATGAAGTAATTGTTGCTCATGTCTTTTGTATTTTTCTGGTTTTAATTGCCATTAGTTTATTTAGTTCTAAATATTATATGTTTATCTTAATTTTTCTTTCCCTGCCTTTCATCTGAATGTCTCTTATGCCAAGGAAAGAAGAAAACTGGATGATCAGAATAACTAGGACTTTCCTTGAACTGTCTTTTATCTTGCTGTTAAAATTAAGTCTACCTTGCTTGTTTCATTTGACTGTATGTATAGCGTTTGTTTTAACTTGGACCAAAATTCATCTGTCCCTCTTCCTTCTAAGAGAAGTGAGCATAGGCTCTTATCACTGTGCTGCTGTCTTTAATAAATAAAATGAGATCTGACAGATTTCAGATTTCTCCCTGAGATACCTTGAATTACATCTTTTCTTTATTTCATTGCCTGCTGTCTTCCTGTCCTTTAATAAGAGTCCGCAGGACCAATTGTTTTTCACTGACTGTCTAAACACACATTTTCCATTTTTCTTTACATTTGGAGCTCTACACCCAGTGAAATGTATAGTGTAATGCACTGAAAACTCACAAATGGTAAAATGTCTGAGGGTTATGAGGCTTGTCTTAGATTTTTGATGAACTGTTTGGAGCTCAGAACATGGTCCTATTATTTAAGTGCATAGATGCAGAACTGAGAATGTTTTATGTTGTGTAAGCTACTCTCCAGGCTTGCTGGTACTTAGTTTCTTTGAAGAAACAGGTGTGAGCTTTTCAATTAAATCACCTGTATATTGGCAGGCAATTTAATTAATTTTATCTTCTTGAATTAAAAGATTCTTGTATGCTGAAGAGGAACTCTAAGGTGACCAAGAGAAATCTCAACTATTTCTAATTTACTCAGCATTACAGAGTAGAAGAGCTCTAGCTGTGACTCTTCAGGGTCACTGAAGTTGATATGTCTTGAAAGCTGATTGTGCCAATAACTGTGGTTTTACTGAATGGTAAAAAATGCAAGATGAAAACCATCATATGTTACCATAAGTTCTTCCATAAGTTTAAAAATTCATCTCTTCCATTTACTTAATTGAAATGCTAACTTGCTAGAAGTGTCTGGAGAGCAAGACTTTATAGGATATGCCTTTTGACAGTAGAAGTCTGTACTTACTGAAAAAAATACAATTTTCATTCATTGTAACAGGCCAGAAACTCAGAAGTTCGATCAAATGCAGCATTTTTGTTTGTTGATGCTTTTCCTGTGCGTGATCCCAGTTTTAGTACTGAAGAGATGGACAACGAAATTCAGAAACAGTTTGAAGAACTTTTTGTAAGTTTTGATTAATGAAACTAAAATGATAAAAATGAAATTTGCTTCAAAACTAATTCAAAATAAGCTATTGCGATAGTTAAAATTTATAAAATTTCAGGATGGTATTCAAGGAAATATAGGCCAGTGGTGTAGAAAATACAAAAAGAAATGAATATTTTAAATTTTGTAGAAAGTTGACAACAGATTACATGCACTACATTCAGCTCTGAAAAGGAAATATTTAGGGTATTAATCCGTGAATGAAAGATGCTTTTGAAAGACTAGAGGCATGAGTAATGGATCCTGATCCTTATTCAGCTTAGTATTGGTGAAGAGGACTCTACATTTAAAAAGTATTCAATGGAAGTTTAGCTCTGTATTGCTAAATACTTCTCAAATTAATTGTAATGAAGATAAGAACCTAAAAAACTCTTTACCAGTCTAGATAGTGAGAATGGACATACTGTTTTCACTAAGAAAATTTTTGGGAAATCCTGACCACGTTCTTTTAAAATGTAAACATAGATAATTGTGTGAATTTCAAAGTTTTTATATTGTTACACAGGAATAGTGGCTAGTGTAAATTCATATATAAATTGAAGTCTAAATATTCTTAAGTCACAGATACAAGGCTTAATGTGGGCTCTTTTTTAAAAAAAAAATTTCAAAAACCCTATTAAAAAAAAATTGGCTGGTATTTGTCTTAATTTTGCTTCTGATTTAAATTTCCTAGTTTGCTTCATAATAAAATGCCTCGAGGGAATATTAATATTGCATTTCTTTCATAGTATGACAATTTGAATAATGATTAAAAAGTAATGGAATGCTATTTGTTTGTCATAGGTTGATGTCACACAACAGTAGAGTCACAATAATGCATATACTCACCTTATTTTTCTTCTGTTTGTTTTAGAATCTCTTAGAAGATCCTCATCCAGTTGTCCGCTCTACAGGGATACTTGGAGTTACTCAGATAACATCCAAATACTGGGAGATGATTCCTCCACCAATTCTTACAGATCTGTTAAAAAAGCTAACAGGAGAGCTGGCATGTGACATAACGTCTGCTGATGTTCGATGCTCTGTTTTTAAAGTAATTTTTTTTTTCTAAATTTAAAACCATGACTGTTTCTTATTATTTACTGGATGCACAGGTTTCCAGTATAGGCCACTTTAAGTCAAGGAAGTTACTTATTCTTAAAAATGACTTAAAGTTTCTTAAAAAAAGTATTCTTAAAGTTCCCAACACATACAAGTTTTGCATGCTTTATAAAAGCCACACATTTTGAATGAACAAATGCCTTTTAAAATACTGACTGTTTGGCACTTCTAGTCTTATATACTTAGTTTTGACCTGATAATTTAGTTGCTTGAGCTATGAGATGTTACACTTAGGCTTAAATGTATGCAGAAATGTATGCAGGCGGGTTCCAGAATGTTTCTGTCTGACTGAATTTAACCCATCCCTAGACACGCACAATTATGTTATGATTTTGTACCTCACTTGGTGTTTCTGAGGTTTGGATGAATCTAAGTACTGTATCTCTGGGAATGCCAGCCTTCCATGCATTATTCAGTATGTTAGGATAGTTCATCTACATCTTTCTGTCATCTGGTAAATAACTAATAACTTGACAGAAAAATGAACTCCCTAAGTGGTATTTTCATTTAAAAATTTTGTGTATGTGTCAATTCAGCCTTGATTTGGCTGTCTTCATGTTAATCCTCACTTGCTCCATGGCTTCATGGTGGCCTATAGTGGATAAGCAGAAAGTGCTCATTTAAAATAACTTGTTAAAAAAAGACATATTTTTAATAAGAAATTAACTGAGTTTAAGAAGCTTGTATTGCTGCCACAAAAAGGACCTGACACTGTCCCATCAGGTAGAATGCAAGAGAGTGGCCTCAGTGTAAATCTGAGACTGCTTCATCTGAAATGAGTTCACTGGAAATTTGAAATAACCTTAGCAGTTTTTACTAGAGAACATTACAGAAAAAATACACATGCATAGTGTCTGTGTCTACTTAATCTGACCTTAGAAGTGTTCTGGAACAGTTCAACAATTTTTAGCTACATCTTTTTGCATCTACTCCTTACTTTTTTTTTTTTTTTTTTAGAATATTCTCTTTTTAATTGCAGTGTCTACCGATAATTTTGGATAACAAGCTAAGTCATCCATTACTGGAACAGCTCCTGCCAGCTGTCAAATACAGTCTTCATGACAATTCAGAGAAAGTGCGAGTGGCTTTTGTTGATATGCTGCTGAAAATCAAGGCTACCAGGGCTGCTAAGGTAGGCTAAGTGGCACTTCAATAAGTAGCAAGAAGGGTATAAAATCAAGGCATTTCTTTGAAAAAGAGTGATTTTTGAGAGTTCTGTAGTATTTCCAAAAGAAAAAAAAAATCATGATTAATGTAATATGCTTAATTTCAGTTTTCCCCCTCTTATATTTAAGCATCTATTTCTAAAACTTGTGGGTTCTGTGGCTGTTAGTCACTTCTGTCCATTTTAAATGTTTTGATGCGGATGTACGTAGTAGTATAGAAATGCTTCTTTCCAGTGATTTTTGTGAATTCTACTGAAATCATGGTGTCCATGGAAAATCTTTTATAATAAATGAATGAAGAAGTTGCAACTAGTACTGGTGAGATTTCAGCCTTTCCATAGCTGTTCTTCACAGAAAAAAATAACTATATGCCATGTCTGGATATTGCTAAGGCAGAGATTTTCATAGTCATGCTGGAAAGTTTTTAATTGAGTCAAGCACACTCTTTGTTTCCTCTTCCCTACACTTTTGGCTACTTTGGGGTGAATAATATGTCCAGTGGCATTTGTGTGCTTGCCAGGTTGTTTTTAGCAGCTGCTGGCATCACCAGCACTCCGCAGACCTTTTTCTCAGGATGTTCTGTCTTCCCTGCCCTCTCGTGGCCGTGCCAGGGCAGAGCAATCGCTACGGTCACACTTCCCTCCAGCTGACTAGTTAAAGTCAGGACTCTTTCTACTTCCAAATGCTCAATGCCTTTATCGAATTGCTTTTATACTCTTATTTACCTGTTTTTATGATTTCTGTTTGTTTGCAAGCATGTCCTTTGGGACTGTCCAGCCTTAGGCATTGTATTCTCCACTGTTAATGGTTTCCTAATTAAATTTTATATCTTATTAAAATAATGTTTTTTTTTCTCTTGCTAAGCCTGGTCATTAGGACATGCTTATCTTGTGCTATACACATAGGTAACTCTGACTTCATACAGTTTATCTCCGTTGTTCAGAAGACAATTAAATGCATGCTTGGTTTGTCAGATTTTTTTTAGGCTTCAGCGCTCAAGCATCGCACTTATCCCTAGCATGAGAATTACCTGCTTGCCAAATGTGTGCACTGCAGCTTTGATGAGAGGACCTCAAAGGCATGATATTGAGATAAGACCATCTCAATTACTCCCAAATTCCCCAAAATATGCTCAGAAGACATGATAAGTAGGAGATGATTTCAGAATTGAGAGCTTTCAGCTTTTGGCACACAGGTTCAGGATAAGGATTACAATAATGCAAGAGCAATTTTGATACTGCCATAATATGTATCTTAATGCATTGATTAGGCAAGTCCAGAGAAAAAGTGAAATGGAGAAAAACACTGCAAATACTATCATTCAGTCTGTCAGCATGAAAAGTTTCCAGCAGGGTCCTTAGGTTTGCAGAACTCCTGAGATTAACAATGTACAGCTGAACACTTATGTAAAACATCGGTTCTGGTTGTTAAGGTTATTGAAAATAACTGGAGAAGGCAATTCAGCATTATAAATAAGTGGTAGTACTCTTAAGAGACAGCATTTTTCCTGAAGCTTCTGCTTCATCAGGTTTTAAAGCCAGGCTTAACCAGGTAAATCTGAGGTAGAATCGCAGAAGTGTCACAGTCACACTGGATGTTTTAGGAGATGCATCACTTGGTTCCCAGAGTCGGTAAAAACAACAGATCACAAAACTGTTGTTCTGAAAGTGTCAGACTCTGAAATCTTAATCATGTTTTCTATAATATTCTTGTTATTAAAGAAGCTCAACAAGCATATTCCCCTAATCATCCGTTTATGTGTCTTTTTTATAGTCTTCTTATGTATTTTTTAATATTCATTTCTATGTCACTCTGTAACTTCACAGGCACTCAGCACTACATCTTGTACTGAGTTTTAACTCTTCATAAGATATGATATACAAGATGATTTAAAGGACTGGCACCTACAGTCATGGCTTAATCCAATAATATCAGTTATCTTTATAGTAAATAAGAAGATTTTTTTAACTTGTATTCAATATCAACGATGCTTTAAATAGATTTTTTTTTTTAATGTTGTTACTTTGTGTACGGTCTTTTAAAAGCAAAGTGTTCATGGTGCTGTTAAATGTATAAAAAAAATCTTGTTTGAAAGTTATTTGTCATTCAGCATGAAATTTCAAGCAAATAATCTATTTAGTTTTTCTGAACTCTTCTGAATTTTCTGCCATTAAAGACAGGAAAAAAATTCTCAACTTCAGGTTTTGGGGTTTTTTGAAGTATTAGTTTGTTCTTTAGGCACAACATCTCTTCCATCCACTCTGTGCTATATTTTTATGTAGTAAAAGATTCAGATCTTTTAAAGCAATGATCAGGTTTACGTAAACAAAAAAAAATCCTAGTATGTTAGATACTTTGTGAATAACTTCCTGTTTATTTAAAAACTGTAATGTGTATCTCTGATGAGTCTTGGGATTCCTGTAATGTTTAGTCCAAGGACCTTTTTTAGGGATAATTCTAGCAGAGATACCCATAGTCTGCAATCACAGGGGAATTTGCTGCTGCAAATATTTCTACTCAAGAATAACACTCATTTTTTCGATGCCAACATGTCCCCCTCCCTTTTTTTTAATCTGAAAGGTCTCAAGTGGTAAATGCTGCTTGTATTTTTGAGACATTTGATGTGGACCATACTTATTAAAGTTGGCTGAGTTTTGCTCTTTTTTTTAACTCTTTAATATCTTTTTCTCGCTCTGAAAAGTTCTGGAAAATCTGTCCCATGGATCATCTTCTGACTCGTCTTGAAGTCGATTCACGGCCTGTGTCACGACGCATAGTGAATCTCTTATTCAACTCTTTCTTTCCTATTAATCAACATGAGGATGTGTGGTGTGAGCGCTGTGTTACTCTAATCCAGATGAATTCAGCTGCAGCTAGAAAGTTCTATCAATATGCTCATGAGTATACTGCCCCCACCAATATCGGTAAAGTACAAAATTTTATGATTCTTTGCAAATACCAATATTGCACCATGTAATTGCTTTTTCATTTTTTTTCTCTAACAGTGGTACATTGCTGCTAGATCTTTTGTTTTTATTATAATATTAGTTTGTAATGTTTTAAGTCCTTGATGCCAGCAGTGAGCCCTGCTGACAAGAGTCATAAGCTTTTTCAACAATGAAGAGATGGAAGTTTTTCGTTTCTGCTCTTGGGTCCTGTACTATACTCTCTAGCTGTGGTACTAACTGGTCTCTTTTCCTTTCTCCTCACATGTACCTTAAATTTATTATAGTATATCCATATACCTCAATATTTATCATGCAGATATTTTGAAATAAAGTACACAGGTCTCGAGTGATTGGAGGTTTTTAAGTGGAAGATTATTTAGAAGGTGAAAAGTATTTGTCTGACAGTCTGATTATCTGGGATTTGTGGATCAGTAGTATTTTCAGGTTGCTAGGAGAAAATCTAGAAATCCCTCCTTCCTATTAAAAGCTTCAGATACTTTCAGTGAAAAGTGCATGTACTGCACAGAGTATAGCTGCTTTCTATAAAAGTGCTGTTGAACCAAGTAAAATTAGGAAAATTTTGTGTCAGACGAGATCTGATAGTATGAGAACAAAGTAGTCGGCACGGTGACTTGGGTGAAATGCCCAGGCTCTTGTCTCTGGACTGATTATGCTAACCTGCTAAGGTTGTTTTGAACTAACATGTAGTATATGCCAGTATACTTTTATTTCAGCTACTCATACTCTCACCAAAGTGGGCTTTGCACTTTTGCATTTTTTTTTAGAGATGAGCTCCTCATTAAGGAGTGCAATGATTAGACTACATCATTTATAAATAATTGGAATTAATATTGGAGGGGATGTGCTGTTGAACACAGGTCATTAAATTAATAGCTATGCCAGGTGAAAGTAGGAGTTGTGGGAGCTTCCTCTGATTCTGACCTGGTAAGATGGTAGTTGGGTTTGTGTTTTTTTTAGTAGACATTTTTAACAGTAAAATTACAGAACGTGATGATAAAGTTGCCATTTCTTCTTCATACTTGAGGTTATGTTTCGGGTTTTTTTCTATTTCTTTTTACCAAGAGATGTTATCTTTTTTCCCCTTGTTATTTCTGGTTCTGTTGTCTACTTTTCAGATGGGCTTTCCAGCATTACATTTAGAAGCATTCACTAGGAACTTTCTTAACAAATTGTAAATGTCTATTCATATTGTATTCAAATTTAGCTAAACTGATGCTTACTATTCGGCGCTGCTTGAATGCCTGCATCCAGAAAGCAAGGAAAGAGAGTCTTCACGATAGCGATGATGAGGATGATGATGGTGAAACTGAAAAGGAGAATACAAGTGTAAGGAGGTCCACTTTATGATAAGTTCTGGTAACTTTAATTTGAGACATAGACAGTTAAAGATATAACAGAAAACTGAAGGAAAGCGCTTCGGCATCTGTGGAATTAAAAAGAGAGAACTACCATTGTGGTCTTTTCCTGCCCTGCAATAGCAGAAACTTGGTGAAGTAACTAGAATAAGATAGTAAAGATATGAAGAATATTTTAAATTAATGCTTCCTGAATTCCAGTGCTAATTATAAATTGGCTTGATTCTGTAATTAAATTATTGAAAAAAATTAATATAGCAAGATGATTCAAGTTATATATAAATCTAAAGTAAGAATGAATTGTGGAGTTCATGCTTTGCAACAAACACAACGTCTTTGTGAAACTAATGGAAAGATTTTCAGGTTTTTTTTGTAACCTTATTTTAACATAAAATTATATTTCAGAAAATAAAAGGTAATATAATCTAATTGTTTATGTTTCAGGTGTTGAATAATGTGTTGTCAATAAATGATGTGGCCAGCATGGCAAGTTTATTGGAGATTACTGTAATTCTCTGGAGAAGTATTCACAAAGCACTAGATCACAATAAAGATGCCAAAGATTATGCTATCAGAAAATTTGCTTCTGTACTACCTGAATATTTTAAAGTATTTAAGGTAAAGAAAGCCTAGATTTTCCTGTAAGTGCTTAGTATTTTATTCAGATGCTCTCATGTATTACGTCTTTTATCTATTTCTGTGGCATTAAGTATTCTTTTTTATTGTTGCTATGAACCATAAACAACAGCAATTGTCTTGGAATTCCACGAAGGGGTAGAAGCTGTTCTTCAACTGCAGTATCTGAATGATGAACTATGATTTAAATCGTCAGCACAGAAATACTGACGCAATAAATGCTCCGCTTGTCATATTCTTATAGGGGTTTTTGAATGGGTTTGGAATCATTGGAAATCAGTAACTGAAATGCACTGTTGCAGAATAAATACTGTAGATGAGAGTCCATGTGTTCTGCCCACTCCCCCCACAAACCCTACCATTACTACTTAGGATCCAGCTGCTGCTACAGACAGCTGAAGCAGCTGAGGCTCCTTTTTCACTTTCTTGTATTTGGTTTCTGCTAATTTGATTCTGTTCGTTAACAATCTTTCGATGCGCTTATTTCTTGTTTGGGTTTTGTATAACCAATTAATTAAAATCAATCTCATATTTTCAGCCTCCTTGACCTTTTTAATTGTTCTAGTGTTATTCTTCAGGATGCTATCTTTTGATAGTGACTAACAGTTATCTGCTGCATCCTGTAGTGTATTTGTAAGGATTATCTACAGGATGTCTTTTTTCATAGTTTATATGCTGACATATACTGAGTTATGCTGACTGTTTTACTGAAGTGTTCGAGTTTCCTTTAGATAATCAGGGACTGGAAAGCAATTCAATGCTATATAGTATTCTGGAGCACAGACATACCAAATGCTGTGTCTACCCTGAAAGCATTTGGAAGTTGTCAAGGACATTTCAAATCTTTTTTGGTAGAGGATGAACATTTTCCCTGAGAGGCTCTGGTGAGCAGACAAGATATCCAGCTTTAGCAAGCCACCTCTTTGACTTTGATATTCTTACAGTGAGTAAGCAGCTTGGATCTAAAAAGACCTGTCATCAGAGGCTTAGTTTCTAAAAGACTACAGATTGAAGCAGCACATCTCTTTCTTGAATAGCTACAAGTATATTTTAAATGTTCTTTTAAAAATCATCTCTAAAAGGTTTTAGCTCTTCAAACTTCTAAATAGACATTGTATTTGTGAAACTTGGACATATAGATATGCTGGTTTTGAAGTCTTTTACATAGATTCATTTCTATATAATCTGAGTGAGACTGTGTCATTGTAATGACTTGTAGTGCATTTTATATTACCATCCTAAAATAGGCACCCTTTCACTCTTTCCTTTAGAGCTCTTTTTTTATAAATTTCTGAAGTGATTGAATATTGATTTAAGGCAGTAGTTAAGTTACTTGAGAGTTACACTTAGATGGTGTCATGATTGTGCAATTAAATATTAGCCTCTACTAAAAAGAAAAAAGTAAACTAAAGCCGTTGTTTCTTTTGCAGTGGTTATTTGAGCTGTAATTGTTCATCTAGTTGTACTGACAGTTTGTCAGAAAGCTGAATGCTAATTGATAATTGACCTCTGACTTGATTGACAATTGAATCAAAAGTTTCAGATCGCAAGCTGTATGTTGCCATCATCTTCTTTCAGTTCCTTTTCTTGGAAATCCTTAATGTGCAATAGTTTAGTCATACTTTTTCAGCACTATCTTTAGTTTTGTGTGTGTGCTTGTATCTGTCCATGTACATCATGTACATGTATAGTGTACTTTTTTTTTTTTAATCTTAGGATGAGCGTTGCACGATTCCATTGGTTATTCTGGCATCTTTTATGCCCCCTGCTGCTATTCCTACATTCAGGTACTATTTTTACATCCAATGTTTGAATGACAAGACATCCCTTCTTTTTAATAACTTGACATATCAATTGTCCATTTTGATAAATTATTCCACTAAACATATTCAATAAGTTAAATCTGTGAGGTGCAAATATGCCTTTGGTGAATCTTTTTTGCATTATAATGATTGATTTTTTTTTTTTTTTAATTAAGTCTGTGTTTATGGTTGCAAAGCTAATACATCTCCTTTTTGTTTGTTTTTCTTTGAAGCTGTGGTGTAATCTCCAGACTCAAAAATATTGACAATGGAGCTGACCAAAGCAAATATTCTATGCTGATAGACTGCATGTGTCGCTGGGGTCAAGTGGGACACGTTATGGAATTAGTCTGTGATTGGTTGTCTGACACGCTAACCCCAAGAGAGGTGTGCCAATGCATGTGTTAAAAAATTAAGGAATTGCTAGATTACATAAAGGCATTGTGGCTGTAAGCTTTTTTAATAGAAGAAGCTTCTTTATTGCCATATTATTCTACTTTGGAGTTAATTGTAAGGTAAGATACTAACAGTATTATACTGGTTTTGTGCTTTCTTCTCATCTATAGAGTATTAAAACATCTGAACGACGAGTACGTATCCATGTAACACAGGAATCCAAGCCAGAATTAGCAATTGATTACCTCGAATATTTATTGATTCATCCTGTTAATCGTGATTGTCTACTCTCTGTTCCTAAAAAGAAACTGAAGAAGCTTTTGAAAATTCTCAGTGCTGCAAAGGTAGTATTGTCCTTGCCAAAAACTGTGCTTATAAAAGAGTGCTTGAAATCTTATATTGCTCAAGTCAAGTTAAAGATCTGCAAGAATAAATAAATAGGATTCACAATCCCTCCTTTCCATGGATAAAATTTTCCTTTAAATTTGTAGTTGAAACAGATGTTCTAACCTAGAATTATATCAGTTCAGAATTATTCATAGGCAGCAAACTTTAACCAGCTTTTCATTCTTGGATGCCTCAAAATTTTTGTGACCTAGTGTTGAGCATTTTTGAGGGACCTGACTTTTTGAATATACACGTGAGAAGTAATCTGAAAATCAGTCATGACATTGCAAAATGAAAGTAATTGGGAGTATGCCTGTTGGTCTTTTGGGGTTTAGAGTGAGAGTTGTTTGTTTTTGTAAATCCCTTCTTTAAAGCTGTTGAGAGAAGAAACCTGTGAAAGGATTTTCTGAAAAATATAAATATATACCTTGATATTTCAGGAGGTTCTTGGCTCAATTCTTAAAGCAAATGATGCAGGTGCTGGTAGGTGCAATCAAGCAGCTGGCCTGAGAGCCTTCAGCCTCTTCTGCAGGTTGAATATTCATCTTCAGAACAAGGTATGGGTGTACCTTTTAAGTATAAGCTGGAATTACAGTTGACAGTGAGGAAATTCTAAAAGAATGGGAAAGACAATTGGTAAACTACTTCTGATTTTTTTTTTCCTAGTTTTCTGAAGAAGGAGAAGATTACCTTTCGCTTCTGAAGGAGACAGGTGCTTGGCTAGAAAGTCAAGTTGTACCTTTTATAGTAGAAAGTGATCAAGAGGGTGGCATTTCAAAACACAGTAACGTTTCTGAATTAATTATCCAGGTTAGAGGTTTCTTATAATATAAATCAAACTCTTGCCAATCTGAAAAGCTATATGTGTGACAATTGTGTAGTGACAAGCATAGTGCACTATAGTTTTTTGATCTCAGCAAATGAATGAGCTAATGAAATAGTCCTTATTGTTCTGAGGTTACAGTTTATGCTTGTGCTGTTCCTTTGATTGCTTAAAATCACACACTTTTTTTTTAATGGCTTTGAGTTTATATATAACCTTTGTATTTTACAAATATGAAATATAATTGTGCATGCTTTATCAACTAAATCAAGTAGCCGAAGTTAGCTGAAGTTAATGATACCTTATTCTTATCTGGACCATTTTTCACCTACCAGTGCATAATATATATTTTCATCATATCTGTTGAAGTGAGAAGAAACATGTTCTATGTTTCGTACTTGTAAAAATGCCCATTCAAGAATTGGTAATATAATGTCTAGGGGGCGGAAGAGTAGCTGGTTTTTACTTGTCTTCTGTTACATTCCCTTGATATCATCACTTAACCCAGAGGGGATTTTAGCACTGAGCCATGGGTCCTATATGGTTTTGGTTGAGGAAAAGACTTGGACTAACTTTAGTCATAGACAGTGTCCTTGAACAACTCAACTCATGTATATATAGACTGGTTAAAAATTCTCTACTCTGCCTATACATAAGTATTATAATACGTTTGGAACGTAACATTTGTCTCTGTAGGGAAAAGCTCTGTTTGTATGCTGGTTTAAGTTTTGCTATTTAAGGTAGGTAGATATGTCATATTCTGCCTTGGTAATATTGGGTGTTAATGCCTCTGATCTAAGATTGAGTTAAGAAAGGTAGAGCATTTACTGCCTTTTGAAAAACTAGACTTACTGTAGGAAAGGGCAATGGAAGCATCTGGAGAACTGTTTGGAACTCTTGTTTTTCAAAGGCTGCGAACTGACTAATAACAAGTAGATGCACCAGCTTTCAAGGCAACTTGGCTAAGATTTTGTGGTTTTATTATTTTTAGGTTTTACTGAATTGTTACTTTATACAAATTTTGTTTCTTATATATACTTTTCTTATTGTTATGTACTTTTTCATTGCCTTTCTAGGCCTACTTGTCAATATGTAAAGATGTCATAATGGTCGGCCTTGGAAATCTCACGTTTCAAGCACAGCTTTTAGATTTGGCTCTTTCAGTTATACAAACAGGTACAGTATTTTATACTAACATCCACATCTCCCTATATACTTACTTGACTTTTATTAGCAGAACTATTGCTTTTAGCATTTTGGAGTCTGTGTCTCAAAAAAATGGTCTTCGCATCTTATGCTACCTAGTACCAATGCTATGGTCAAAAGTCACAGCAGCTTTTCAGGACACTGAAAACAAGTAGAGAACCACCTGTTCAAGCAGAACTATGGCACTGTTGATAACTGATGTTTCTTCCTTGCTCTTGGATTCCGGTTAAGAATATATAGTTCAGGGGTGCATATATATATATATGTATGTATGTTTTAAATATAGAAAGAAAATTATATATGTATATATATGTATATATGTTTTAAATATAGGTAGAAAATTATATATCTATATTGATATATATATATCTCAGTATGCCTTAGGATACGACATTGTAGCACTACTTAAATTCAGCTCACATTCGGGAAGTTATGTCTACAGTACAGACAGAATTAGAAGAATTCCTGAAGAAATATGCAATTTTAATCCCTATACTTTAGGGATTGGGAGGAACACTGGATTTTTACTTAAAATATTGATTGAACTGTATGAAAATTTCAGCTAAGGATGCTCTGAAACTGAACGTATCACCTACACTTGTAAACTGTGGCTATATTCTGGTATATAATGGAGTTTTATTCTAAGCTTGTATTTGAAGAATATCTCATTACAATTTTTGTTGTGATATTTATCTCTTTTTCTAGAGAGAGGTGGCTTTTGTGCTCCAGTGTTACTGTATGCTTTAAAAGAAATTATTGAAGCTTCTTTAACCCAGAATACTGAGTCAGATGAAGTGGCAAGTCTTTTTCATGCTGTACAGACTGTGTTCCAGAAAGTTTTAGAATGTGTGGCACGTAGACTCAAGAAACAGCAGGAAGAAGGGATTCAGGTATTGCATTACTCTTGAAATTGTTACCTAACATGTAAATTAATCCGTAACTCGATTATATGTATTATGATCTTGGGAGGGAGGAGAAATTGTCATTATTATATCTTACTTATTTCAGCCTGAATTATATAAACTTCAAAATATGTCTGATGTCCTAAAGTTCTTCAAAACCTTGTATCTTCACAGAAAAGTTAGCTTCTTATATTTTATAGCAAAGACTAGATAGTAGTGAGGACTTTGAAAAACATTTCAGTTCTTTTTTGTTACAGTCGTTGTTTTGTTTGTTTCTCTCAAAAGTATGAGTTGAATTCCAAGTGCATTGCTGATTCCCCCTCTAATTCTAGGTGTATAGAATACCTCAATAGCTTTAAAGGTGTGATCTGCACTTCTTCACAGAGAAGCTTGCTGAACTATTTCAGTTAAACAATGTTAAAAATGACTCTGTTTTCCTTTGGGTTTAGTTGATTCACTCTATTCAAATGCCTCTTGGAGAATTCGTACATGCAGCCCAGTGCTGCCATTCATCTTGCCCAGCAGTTCACCGAGGTGTGCTCTCTACTCTCCTAGCTGCAATAGTTGCAGAGATAAATTATGTACTACAGAAGGTAAAGTTAATGCTGACCTTTTTTTCCATTTTTACGCTTACTGCTTTTAAACATTATGTTGGAACAATAGAGAGATGCTCAGAAAGTGTGATCTCTGAACTGCAGATCATGATTTTGTGTGTGTCGGCATGGAACAAACAGGAAATTTTATTTGCCATAATTTCATATTACAGCGCATCTCTCAGATTTATGAATACAACTGGGTAAAAACATAGTTGTCCTGAAACCTAGTTAATCACCTGCCTCTGACAGAAGAATTTAGAAATTAGGCACCATGGGAGGGTAGCGTCATGGTTTTTTTGAAGTTCTCTATTCGTATTCGTACAGAATCTGTCTGGGAAGGAGTTAACTTTCTTCACAGCAGTCCTTGTGGTGGTGTGGTTTGACTTTGTGATTAAAACAATGTAGAGGGCACACCAGTTAGCTTTGGCTGTTGCTGAGCAGCGCTTTTAGAAAGTCAAGGCTTTCTCTCCCCGTCACCCCCTGTCCTTAAAAAAAAGCAGGTGGCGGTTGGGCTAGAGGTTGAGAAGGGACACAGTCAAGGCAGCTGACCCAGAGGCATATTCCATGCCATACGATGTGCTCAGCAGTAAAAGCTCAGGAAACAGAGGAAGAAGGGAGGTTCTGCTAAACCTGCCTCATTTCATCTCACCCAGCGTTAGGAAACGTAAGAAGTGAACCACTGATCTCTGAAAGAGTCCAGTGCCTTATTCATTGAACTGTCCATGAGGTTCTGTAATCCTGTTCCAAAGACTGATGTCTTGTTTGGCACTGATCACTTATGTGCTCTCTGCTTCAATACAGATCCATTTCTTGCACTGCATGTTTTTTGAGTTCCTCTGTGTTTTGTCTAGAGGATTTCTAAATATCTGATTTGAATTTCTTTGGAAAGTAAAGAGCTCTAATAATGAAAAGAATAAATAGGCAGAGGTTGTTGTATGTGCTGAAAATATGAGGAACTATTGCTGTCCTTGAAGGAGAGGGTAACGTTCCCAATGCATGTTCCTAATGCATTTAGTTTTAGGAGAAATGGCTAGTAAGATTGGAAGCTTTGAGAACTAATGAGGGAGAGCAGAGGTTGTTTAGCAGAGGCTGTACTCTTACTCTGTTTGCTAAACATGTCAGAAACAGGGCAGTAAACGGTTGCTAGAAAGTACCGAGTACAGCAGAGAAGCTACTAAGATTCTGCATTGCAGAAGGAACTGAAACAATACCAGACATTTACCTGCAAATATTAGTATATCAGTTGAGGGGCTGTGGAATGAGAGCACGCTCTTTACAAATGCTGCAGAATAAAAGTTTATGGTCTTGAATGACGCTGCAGATTCATATCCATAGATTATGAATATTTGTTGCAGTCAGTAGTCTGAGCTGGGATTTTCCCTGCCCCCATGTTATTGCACTAGTACATCAAAATTCATTTCTAACTGAATACTTGCCATGCTACTCAGACCTTTATACAAAAACCAGCTGACACAGGTGATCAGGAAAACCCTGTCACCTGTTATTTTTAGTTATTATGTATGTATGCACACTTATACTTGGAGACACAAAGGATACTCATTTGTGTTTAGTAGGCTTTGCCTTTTAAAATAACCGTCAACAATGTAGTTCAACAAAACTTTTATTCAGAACAACTGGGGAGAATATTTACTTTGGTACAAATACTGTTCATTTGTTTTCGTTTTAGCCTTTCTAATTTATTGTTTATTTGGACACAACACAATTGGATTAAGGCTTTTCAAAGAACATGTGTGAATGTTTCTTCTAATTATTTAAGGATAGGTCTTGGTTAGTGTAATTATCAAAAACTTTTCGCTTCAATGTTTTCTGTGTTATATATATTTGTTGACTTTTTTTCTTTTTCAGGCTTCCAGTGAAACAGACTTTACTATACCAAAGACTATTTCAGACCTTCCTCCTCTTTCAAGCAGTTTAATGTCCATAATTATGAAGTCAGTTAATGTTGTCAGGTAAATGTTTCTATATTAATCTCTCCAAGGTTGTTGCTAATGTAGAACAGTTTGAATGTTGTCATTAAATTTTTAATTTTTAAATTCAAATAATTTTTGAGAAACCAAATTTACATCCAATACTTCATAATCCCTTTCTTTTAATATATTGCCTGAATGTATTTGACAGGGGGTTGGTTCCATTTTTGTAACTGCTCTTAAGATTTTCTTATTTACAAGACTGTTCATTTAAATGAGTTCTTTAATCGTACATCTTCACTGAATCAGTAGTGGAGGTTAGTTCTTTTCTTAACTGCATGCACCATTTTGATCTCTCAGCACAATAAAAGCCTGTAATACAATTAAAGTTGAAACTGGGTATTTATAGTGTTCAGTTTTGCTAACAGATGATAATATTCCTGAAGGTACTTTGAAGTTTTTTAGAGAAAGTTATGACATCTACTGTTCTCAGTTTCCCCTTTAGTTCTTCACAGAGCATTTAGTTTTGTGCTCTGAGGAGTACAAGGATTACAGATCTTGTCCATCTCCTGCTTTATCTTTTATTTTTCTCTTTTTTGAGAACTGCTTCTGCGTTAAATTTGTTATTTTTACCATAAGCGCTATAATGACCAATTAGTGGTTCCATTCTGTAGTATTGCCTTATTTCACGTTGCAGTTTAGTTTGGTAGCTAGATCTCTTCCATGACTTGTTTCATTTTTTGTTAACCTAATGTACATCCCAAAACACATCTGAAGTTTCTTGGTAATACTATCATCTTGCTAAAAGTGAATTTCTTAAGATAGTTAGTATTTATCTCAGACTTCATAGTTGTTTTGATTCTGTTAGTCCATTGGGGTCATAGAATGTATGTTCTTTTAAACTTCAGTAGAAATTGAAGTTAGAAATTTTAGTACAATTTACACGAGTTAAAATTCCATAGAACCAGTAGGTTTTTTTCAGATTGACTTTCCCAAAGCTGTCCACAAGCTCCTAATTTCTTTTAACAGCTACTTATTTATGTAACTTACTTTCTAAGTAACTTACTATTCTGCTAACTCAGATATTCTCAGGTCCAGAAGCAGCAACAGTCTTCAACTATGCAATAACCACTGCTTTGTCCTGCACGATATCTTTGAAGCTGCGGTAGCAGGGTAGCAAAATCACAAGCTTGTTGTGTTCAATTCTGTTTTGAAAGAAATGTGATTTATAGTGTATTTTTGTTTTATTTTTTCCTTAGGTCATTTTTAAATGAATTAATGGAACGTATTCTCTCTGAAGAAATAGAAGGGATTTTTAGTCTAACAGCTACTGTCTGCATTGTGATTATAATTAAAGGTCAGCCAAACCATTTTTGTCAGGTTTTTTTTCCTTCATGTGATACATTTTGAAAGCTGAATTCTTAAACACTTCGCCAGGCGCTTTTCCTCATCATGTTAAGTTACCAGTTTTCTACAAGATTTAAGGTTATATAATTTCCAAATTTTGTTATTAAGCTTTGTGTAGCCAGTTTAAAAATACATCTCTCTGCTACCTGTAGGGTCTGGCTCTGTATTTGGATTTTCAGAAATACACAGTAATCGATCCAGGACAGGGAAAATTTAGCTTAATATCTAATATTTCATTGAACTATGTTTTATATTAAAAAATATTTTATGAAAATATGCAGGGTCTATTTTTGGTCAATCATTATTTTTGTCAAACTTCTCAACATAATCTTATTTCAAATAGGTAAGCACAAAACTTCACTTCTGAGGGATTTTGCACCTGCCATTCAAAAGAAGCTGACGACGTGCAAGGATGCTGCCACAGAAGAATCTAGCAGCACTGAAAGGTAAATGTGCTGAGAGAAACGAATACTTAACTTCTCCTGTACCCTCTCTGCAATAACTAGCTGTTTTGTACTTACATAATACACTTAAGCATTCTGAATGATTGCAAGGTTTAAAATAGGTAAGAAATTTGTATTGAGCCCAGCACAGTGTTAAATTTCCTGCCCATGTTTGCTGTGATTGCAGTCTTTGGACATTTAGTTTTGGGTTTTGTACTTAAATATATTATGACTTGATCCTGTATATTGCAGGATTCAGTTCTGTTAGCAGCGGGTGTAGAAAGTAGTAGTCCATTTATTATTTCTTAGTAGAAGATTTTTCACCCACATTTTTGTCTTCTGCATAGATATGGATTCATATGCCTATGGTAAAAAAAATTACCCTACTATCACAATGACTATAAGACCTTTATTTTGTTCTTTTTGGATTTCAATATTACATCTTATTGAACTTCAGATTTTCTGGGATAAGTTTGTTGAAGTGATTTGCTACGTTGCATTTGCAGTCATTTCTTTCAGACCTGTCTATGGTTCACAGTTATGATGAATGCTTTAGCCTTAAGTGTTTCAAACTTGCTTAAGTCTAAAAATTTGCAATGTTTGGTTTCTGCCTAGTTATTAAACTGCCCATAGAATTAGACCGCAGGCAAAGTAGACATTATAAAGCACAAACATAGTCTGTTCTCTTTGTAGCCTGTGGTTATGGCCATTCATCCAAAAATACTGAAAAAGTTAGTAATGCACCACAGTGGCCTGGGCATGCAGAGGCCCTTGCAATCTTTAATTATTCAAACTGATGATCAAATGGGTTTTTAATTTAAAATAAAACACCTTCATTTTGCTCAGCATTTTCTTGCATGGCTCCTCAGATCTAAGCACACTTCCACAGCATGCACTTCTGGTGGATTATGAGCCTCAGGCATGTTGTTCTCTGGCACTGTAGTGACTTGACGTAGACCTTTGGCAGCTGTCCCGTGACTGAACTTAAAGCCAATGCTAAGGTTATGAGGTACTACTGTGTGAAAAGTAAGATTATAAATCTATCAAGGAGTCCGCATGGGCTATAGCCCTTTCCTGCTATGATACTTCAAATCCTTAGAGATTGCACTTGAGTCGTATGAAGGAGCTCAACAGCTGCACTAACTTTTTTGGAAGTGGTAGAACTTTTAGAGGGCTGTGCAGTAAATATCCATTTGGAGTACGTTCAGAAGTGCAGAAGGTAAATTGGATTTTTTCCAGAAAAAAAACCAGCTTGATTTTTAGGACAACATAATAGAGTAGCTGTGTTGTTGCTAACAAAATATGCGCTCGTTCATTTAAATCTGCTGTTATATCAGAGCCAAAGAGGTACTCTGTAACTCTTTAAAGAGATACATAATCTTAGGAAGTAGACCAGAAAGTTTTATGATATATATGAGCCATTTCAGTTATGTACCATCAAACCTGAAGTTTATTTTAAGAAAAATGGAAAGGAAAAATAATTCAAAACCAGTGTGCCCTTCACTTCCATTTCCTGTCTGGGATACATAAATACAGAACAGAAATTTTGCTGTCAAGACTTTAACTGGTTTCCACATAGGACACTGTGCTCATGTAACATGAAATTGATAATGAACCAAAAAATATCTTTTTAAAAAAAAAAAAAATCACTACATAATTAGACTTATAAAGCTCTGAGCAATTTTTCTTCCTGGGTAGATTGTTTTAATTAGTTGCTGAGCTGTGAATAGATATCTTTGGGTTGGGACCTAGATTAGAAACAAAATCAAACAAAAATACACAATCCCCAATTTTTGTCCCATTAAGTCATTTACTGTTGGATTGCCAAGTGTTCTACTAGTATATTTTTTAAAATAACAGTGATCTGGAAAAGAAAGGTGAGCAGCAGAGTATCATGATTCAGATGTGCACTTTTAATCAAGACAGTGGAAAAGGCTGAGAAATTAAAGCAAATTTTAACATGATTAAATAGGCACATTAAAATGAATAATTGCTGCCACTTGAGCGCACTACTGACTATAAATTTCATAAAGAACACAGATAATTGCTTTATGAATCTGTATGATCGTCTCTGCCCAGTGAAGAGGGACAAATCCACCCAGAATTCGGGGTAGATGAAGAGCATAAGATGCTACAGTATTTTATTATAATTTTGTGATATTCAAATGGCTACCCTTGTAGAATGCAAAACCAAGAGGTTATTGCAGGAAAAATTAAAAGATGAGGAATATGAACATGATGATGAGAAGTGTAATAAGAATCAGAATTGCAATTTGATAACAAAATTCAGAATCTCTCACACAGTTTTGCAGAATTTGAGGGGATTTGTATTTGTACAAGTATGGGTTTTTTGATCTGTCATGAGGGTAAAAGAATTCATGCTGAAAAAAGGTCCGGAGGAAGTTCTTCAATGACCACTTTTTGCTTGACTATTTGACAGCATGTTTTCACCTTCCCAGGCAGACAGAATGTTGTTGTGCTCATCACTAACACGTGATTCTATGCAGTCTGAAATGTGCCCTGTTGTTTGTGAACTACTTGATCATCCTACTCTGCTTACCAAACCCTAAAATTTTAATTATTATGCTGCAAGCTCAGTCTCTGATCATTACTTTGAGTACAGTCTTGGAACACAACAGTGCTGCACTGATGCATGCTAAAATATATTACTGCTTTTTAAACTCATGCTTAATAGTATTATTACTTTTTGCTTCTGAATGCATTGTCTCATAATAACTCCTTGAGGGATTATTTTATTTAATACCCAGGTATACCAGGAAATATTGACATTCTTTAATTTCCCAAGAGACTTGGCATCCTGTATCAGCATCTTAAATTTAGACTTTGAAATAACGTATTGTATATTAGCAAAAAAAGAAAAAAGGAAAAACGCTGTCTGGTGTAGTAATTAAAGTGCTGCCCTTAAACAAGGAATTGTTGCACTAATTCAGAAGTAAAACTTTTCATTGCAATTTATTCTTCCCTCTTCAGCTGAGTTAGCAGGTTAGGATGGCCCTGTGGGTCTATTATTTTTAAAATGCTCTTCAGTGCACTTTAAAATTCTGGACAACATATTGTATATTGAGAGAATTCCTCAAGAGTAATGGCACAGACATTAGTTTAGTTTATAAAATACAAATATTTAGCCTCCAAATCACTGCACTGACAGCTTTATTTGTATTGTTTTGCTAGGCATAGAGAAAAATGTTCCATGCTCTATAAAACCAAATGTGCTACAGAATAATACCTTTTAGTTATTATTTTGTATTTACTTTAATTAGCATTTTGATATATGGGTTCTAGAATTTAAATTTAACTAATGGCTCCGTTGAAAGATGTTCTTCAGTGTTGTCATTTAGCTTCCCAACTCTTATTGCTCTCTGGTTGTATCTGTAAATAATGATTCTTGAGTTATTTTGTAATATAACTTTGTGTCTGATTTGTCTGCCACCTACCTAAAAGTTCACTAGAAAGGTACCTGGTAAAACTAACTTACAGTTGTCTGGGAAGCGTACAGTTATTCTGAATGATGGCTAGTCGGCCAACGATCTGCAGGTACCTGGTCCAACATTACAGATCTATTGTTTTATTAGCTTTAAATGGTGAGTGACTGTGTCAGGGAATACAAGAAAGTAAAACAGGTCTGGCAAACAGAAATTTCAGAGCTGACCTTAGAGATGTTTTAGGGAACAATGTAAGACAAAAGAGAGTCAGAGAGGGACTGACTGGGGTGTATATGCAGCTGATGGAGGCAATGGCTAATAAGGATGAAATAGAAAGCTCAGGCTTGGAAAACAGATTGGCAGAGGTGACGAGAAAAATTATGAAGATTGAAGAATGAGGGAGAACAGAAGAAAGTAGAAGAATGAAAAATGGCCTTTACATGAATTACTGGTAAAGGATTTGACTATTTATGTTTAAAAAAGAGTAAAAATGCTGTGAAGAAAATGAGTGGGTTCTTTAAATAGATGATGAAATATTAGAAAATGCGGTTGAATTGACGTAGTAATTTAAACTGGCTTGCTGTAGACTACACCATAGCCAGAGATGATCAGCAGAAAAATGGAAAGAAAAAGACACAGCTATTTTATAAGTAATTTGTAAAGACATATTTCATATCAGTTTAAGTATTAAATAACTTGTCAACGAAATCATGTAGTAGCTAAACTCAAATAGTTAGAGAATAATAGAATAGTTAGAGAATCAAATAGTTGAGGATAAATTTAGCATTTAGGATATCTAATCCTGTTATGCGTTGTTTTATACCGTTTCAGAATCCTGTATGCATCATCTCTGAAAATTTTGGATGAATTTTTGAATCCTTGACCATGCAGAAGCTTTTGTCATGAAAATGAAGGGAAAGAAGACGTATTGCTTTTTGAAAAAAGTATTTTGTAAACTTCGTAACAGTTAAATTTTGGGTTTTGTTATTCTGTATATTTAAAGCAGGCAAAATGTATAAAAATATGTATAGAAATGATGTAATAGTAAAGGCTTTTTCAAACAGCTGTAAAGAGGTTATTCTCTATAAAAATGTCTTGTTTGGGGGTTTTAGTCAGTATTTTTGTAAAACAAATGAATTGTGTCTTATATACTTTGAGAGACTGAGGTAGCATGTAACCTCTGTCTTGTGAAGATATGAGCATATTCCTGGAAGTTATGGAAATGAATTTCATTTTGAGACACACGAAGGACAAAATGGTGATTGAGAATAGCTGACATGCATTCACCAGGGGCAAACTCTGCCTAATCAGCCTGATTACCCTCCCTTTTGTGGAGGGGGAAAAAAAGCAGAGTGTATCATCTTTCCTGTCCTTAGCGGCGACTTTTACACATACTCATATAGTATCCTTATAGCCAAGTTGGAGTGAGAGTTGGATTGGATGGGTGGACTTAGAAGTCGGGTAGGAACCTGGATCATCATCCTTGAGGGATAATGATGCTACACATTGAGATTGCAAGCTGGTTACTGTGACAGTCTGTGGGGCAGGTACTGTTGCCAATACTACATAACATTTTTAATAAAAACTTGTGTGATGGGGTGAAGAGCAACCTTAGTCTTTTGGCAGATGACTCCAACTTGGGATCAGTGGTTGATACATTGAGGAGCAGAGTGGTCCTGTTTAATGGGATCCTGACAAGCTGGACTTGAGGATCAACATATCTCATGATGTGCAACAAAGACACATGTAATGGAGTAATCCTGTGTTCCAGCCCAGGCAAGTGCAGAAGGGGAATTGTATGCTGTCTTCACCTGTCTGTATAAGGATTAAGAAAAGATTTTTCTCAGAGGTACCACTGAAAAGAATATGAGGCAACAGAAACAACTTGAAACAAGAGAAATTTATGTTGGACATGAGAAAAAAAAAATCCATCATGAGAGTGAATCGAAACTGGAAATGGAACTGGAACAGGTTCCTCAGGAAGGCTGTGGACTGTCCATGCTCAGAGATGTGCAGAACTTGACTAACCATTGTATCATAATTTTGAAGTTAACCCTGAGTGAGGAAGTGATTAGACCTGTTTATATTCTGAGCTTCTTCCCGGCTTGAATAATCATGTGATTCAGCCACCAAGTGTACAGGAGGGGAAATGCCCTAGCTATCAAACATACACTTTGTTGACACACAAGTAGATTGTTTTAACTATTTTTATAAATTAATACTAATGATGCAGATAATGCAGACGCATAAGTCACTTATTTAATTCTCTCAGTGCAACCAGATGCTCTCCTAAGACCAGTAATGGTGCTGACTGCAGAATGTTATTTTGCCTTAACTGAGATATCTGTGAATTCCATGTCTAAGCTCATAGTGTGGTTTAACCCCAGCTGGCAATGAAGCACCATACAGCTGCTCACTCATTCCTGTGTCCTTAGTGGGGTGGAGAAAGGATTGTAAGGGTAAAAGTGAGAAAGAAGCTTGTGGGTTGAGATAAAATAACCTTATAATTAAAAAGAAATAATTTTTAAAAATTTTAAGGAAAAGAGAAAAGTAAAAGAGAAATGAAAATGAAACTGACAAAGGACAAATGAAAACAACTGGCTGATGACCAGCTGCCTTGCCCCCAACCTCCTCCCCTGCTGTTTTTACTGAGCATCATGCCTGGGGTGTCCCTTTGGCCACGGGGGTCAGCTGGGACAGCTATGTCCCCTCCTAAATTCTTGTGCTTCCCCCAGCTTCCTCGCTGGTGGGGTGCAGTGAGGAGCAGAAAAGGCCTTGGTTCTGTGTAAGCACCACTCGGCACTAACTAAAACATCCTGATGTTATCAGCGCTGATTCCAGCACAAACCCATAACACCGCCCCCTACCAGTTATTAAGAAGAAAATTAATCCTGCCCCAGCCAAAATCAGCACAGCTGGTTGTATGCTGGTTTTGTCTATTTGAGAAGATCTAACGCATCCCCAGAAAATAACTCATCAACAGACTAACAGTAGCATACGGTGGCCAGCTTAGACCAGGATATCCAACACTTCATTACCTGCAGTGAAGTGAGATGATGACTCACCATGTGTCTATGGAAGTTGCTGACTGAGGTCTTCAGTGGTACAGAGTGGCACTGAAACCAAAATTAACAAATTTAGCTGGATTGAGACGTACTCTTCATTCCTGATTCAGACTTGTGCACAGTGCTGTGCCCCCATCTCTCTAAGGATGCATCTACTGTGCTGGTTGTCTTGTGGTAAAAGATTGTATGATTTTTTCTAGTATCTGCTCCATCAGGTGCCATAAATTACTTTTGTCCTGCTTTACATCAAATTCATACTTGACCTTAGCGCATGAAACTTCCCTACTGGATAGAAGTTTATTTATCTGGAACATTGATATTTAAAAGCAATCAAATTCTTAATAAACAACAGTCAGGGTTTGCAATGGGAAAGTCAGTACATGTCTAGATTCATGAATTCCAGATGATTTACCTTACCCACAGCAGCAGCCTGAGCCAAAAAGCCTAATGCTGCTGCAGCAGGTATCTGTAGATTTGCCAACTATTTATCTATCACCATCTCTATAAAAACTGTATTCTTTGGCCTTCGTTCTTCTACATCTGTTATCAGGCAGGTGTTCCAGTAATGACCTTTTAAATCTTCTGATTATACAAATTACTTAATGAATATGTAAATCACAATTTCTTTTTTTCTGCTTCTCAGTCTTTCAGTATTTGCTTTTGTTATTGGATTAGAAAAGAATCCAAATTTACTGCCTTGGTTTTCCTCCATGTATAGTATTGCTTTTTCAGCTTTTACTTGTCATGGAATACCTGTTACAGATCCAATACCCCTGGAGCCTGAAAGAAATCAAGGTAATACCAACATCAGAAATACACAGATTTCTTCTGAAGAACTCTGAGCTGATGCTGCTAGGAAGGGTAAGAAAATTTAAAGATAAATTTTTGTCCTGGTGGCAGAAATTCAAGAGTTCTCAAGATTGTTAAAATCGTTTTGCGTCAGTTGTGCAGCTGGTGTACAGATTTCAGCTCAAGTTCCAGCCCAGCTCTATCGTAACTGCTCTGACAGATGAAAAAACATTGGCTTTCTGCAACACAAGCAGAGATGTTCTTAGGATTCCTTGCTCCAAGGTCTGTCAGAGCTCTCTCCTTGGATCCTTGGCAAATTTCACAAAAATATCATAAGAGTTCTAGGTTTTACTTGCTGTTCTAGCTGCACGCTAATTCTTGCCAAGATGTTAAATCCTTACATTTTCCTCCTGTTTCAAAGGCATAAATAAATATTATGTTCCTTAAGCTGAGTTATACTTTGGAAACCTGTGAAACAGATTTGTTTCATCTTATTAATTTAAACTGCTGTCAAAGTGCTACTGGGGGAGAGGGTTTGGTCTCCCGTTTTTGTTATGGAACAACCGTGGTATTCAGCCAGCTGCATTCTCCAAAGTCTGAGAACTTCCCGTATTTTTCAGACAGAACCTTTGAGATCTGTTCAGCTTTTTCAAGAAGCTGAACTTAACTTTAATTAATAAAATTGCCTGAACTATGAACAAGATAACAACATTCTAAGATTCTCCTTTGAGCAATTTATGTTAGCAGTCACCGTTAGTGTGCCTGAAGAAAAAGTGTTCTACTCACAATTGGAGTGGCACAGCTACAGCACTCCCCTTCACACAAATATATTCAGTATTTATATACTGCTGAAGAAAGCAACAGCTTTAAATTATTTGCAGTAATCTTCTATGCTTTAACTTTATTTGTAGGGCCTTGGTCCCTTTTTTAATGACAGTGGTCCTTTGCTTTGTTGTCCACCTGGGAAACGACATCCAGCAGTCTTCCATCTACCACAACTTTAAATTATCATGGAATCACAGAACAGCATAGATTGGAACAGACCTTTAAGATCATTAAGTCCAATTATAAACCTAGTGCTGCAAAGTTCACCACTAAACCAATGTCCCCAAGTGCCACATCTACATGTTTATTAAATACGTCCAGGGAAGGAGACTCTGCCACTTCCCTGAGCAGCCTGTTCTAGTGCTTGACAACCTTTTCAGTGAAGTGATATTTTGTAATATCCAATCTAAACCTCCCCTGGCACAACTTGAGGCTGTTTCATCTTGTCTTATTGCTTGTTACTTGGGAGACCGACCCCTATGAATTAAAGAAAAACCAGAAGTTCTCAAGCTTCTTTCTTACCAAATAAATATCTTCAAGTATGGATCCAAGCACACAAACTTTCAGACTTGCCAAGGAAAAGAAAAAATCCACCTTGCACCTGCTGTTTACTCCCATGACGACTGCAACTCACTTTGCATTTAAACATGCATGTGCTGCTGCTGTGAAGTGCTTTGAGGTCTCTGAAATCGGAGACATGAATTTTGATATAATCTTTCACCTCACTTGATAAATGCTTAGTGAAGAACACTTATTATAATGACTGCAACGTGAACTCAGAAGACACACTAGCTACCTTGTGTTATTTCCTGATCTGCTCCAGTGTCTTGTGAACCAGGAGCACAGAATCGCAGAATAATTGAGGTTTGAAAAGACCTCTAAGATCATGAAGTCCAACTGTCAGCTCAATACCACCATGCCTACTAAACTATATTCCAAAGTGCCATGTCTACACTTTTTTTAACAGTTTCAGGGATGGTGACCCTACCACTTCCCTGAGCAGCCCGTTCCAATGCTTCACCACTCTTTCAGTAAAAAATTTTTTCCTAATATCCAATCTAAACTTCCTCTAGTGCAAATTTGAGGCTATTTCATCTTGTTCCAGTGCTTGTTACTTGGGAAAATAAATCAACACCCACCTCACTACAATCTCCTCCAGCAACGAAGCTGGTGAAGGGGATGGAGAACAAGTCTTATAAGGAATGGCTGAGAGAGCTGGGGTTGTTTAGCCTGGAGAAGAGGAGGCTGAGGGGAGACCTCATTGCTCTCTACAACTACCTGAAAGGAGGTTGTAGAGAGGAGGGTGCTGGGCTCTTCTCCCAAGTGACAGGGGACAGGACAAGAGGGAATGGCTTCAAGCTCTGCCAGGGGAGATTTAGGCTGGACATTAGGAAAAAATTTTTCACAGAAAGGGTCATTGGGCACTGGCAGAGGCTGCCCAGGGAGGTGGTTGATTCACCTTCCCTGGAGGTGTTTAAGGCACGGGTGGACGAGGTGCTAAGGGGCATGGTTTAGTGTTTGATAGGAGTGGTTGGACTCGATGATCTGGTGGGTCTCTTCCAACCTGGTTATTCTATGATTCTATGATTCCTTACATGTAGCTGTAAACCATGATAAGGTCTCCCCTCAGACCTTTTCTCCAGGCTGAACGATTCCAGTTCCCTCATTCGCTCCTTCTAAGACTTGTTCTCCAGACATGTCACCAGCTTCTTTTCCCTGTCCTGCCATGTATGTCTCTGATAGAAGGACCTAGAGTGGCAGCTGCCCGTTTCAGAAGGAAGAGCGTGGCTTAATATTCACCTCTCGACAATTAGCTGGTGAAGGGCAGCTTTCAGAAACAGCGGCAAAATTTTCCACGGGCAGCCAGCAGTTCTTTGCTTTCACTAAGCCATTGCAAATAAGCACAAATCTTACCCAATCTGCTTCAGATAAGACTTCTTAGTCCTGGGCTCTACGTAGCTGTATTGCCGCTTGTTCAAGCATGACCCTTGGCACAACCTTAGGCTTCAAAACTATTAATTTCACCTTCAATTTACTCAGTAATTACCGGAATATTTTTCACTGGATTAGGTTGTTCAGCATTGATGTGTCCTTACTCTTCTTTAACAACACCTCCATCTGGTTCCACGTCATGGTTCTAGAAAAGATGCAGAAAATATCTGCGTTGGTACTGAGGAAACTTTAGCAGTGGAAATGCCCTTTCTGTTCCTTCTGTTGGTGTTTTTTGAAAATACTATCAAGGTAGGAGTTCTGTTGCTATTATATCCTTACTGCTTGTGAGTCTAAGATGTAGAATCTGCTACCAGGCTTTTTCTCTTGGGTCATTTCTTTTTTTTTTAACCAGAGGACCACCCTGTTTTCAGCAAAATAACTTGGTTCTCAAACACATGACTTCACACTTAGTTATTTCATGGTGTTTACATTACTTCAGACTTCACATTACTAAATTCTTCCTGTGTGAATTTCTAGTCCTGTGTTTGATGTTGCTGTCAGCTTTGTCCCAGTTTCAAATATATGTTCAAATTTCATTAGTTTATGCTTATTTTTTTAGTCTTTAATGAAAATATTAAATAAGGTGCTGTTCCGAAACGTCATTAGTAATTCCTTTTCAGCCTAATCCATTTCCCTCTTCCGTTCAATTAGTTCCTTCCCCATCTTACTATTCCTATAATAATCCTTGTCTTGGGTTAATAATTTTTTTACATGCTGCAGTAACAGATGCTTTGCTGTAAAGCCTTACATTTTAAGTAGGTACATTTCAGCAGTTCTTGCTGGAAAGGTACGTGAATCCTGCACAGCCATATGCCTACATCAAAGAACGTACAGAATCGAGCCAGCCCAGCCTCCTTCTGGGTTCTTTCCAATGTGTGATGACACATGCTTCCTGCCTTTTTGGGTAATTATTAAACACTTACATAAACTGTCTGTGCCAGCTCAACTTTCATGTGAATAAAGAATATTGGTTTGGCTTTTTTCCCTCTTGTTTCTTAATGTCCTTACTTACCAGTTGCCTAAAATTGTACCTGAGTACCAGCTCACAGCAAGAAATGTAGGCTTCATGCACTGATCTTTCTGAAATCTTGCCTAGATTACTAGGAGAGTTCTTGAAAATACCAAGCCATACCAAAAAAAAAAAAAAGGTGAATCTAGTTCCTATTTTGGGCTATTTAATGACAGTGTGACTTAAGTTCTCCCACCACTCCACTGAAGGGAAAGCTTCTTTTTCTCAGAGAGCTTGTTACACCAATCATAATGGCAAAATCTGTGTCCTTTTGTACACCTTTCTGTACGACTGGACACTGCTAATACATGAACTAAACAGAGAAGTTTCACTCTCAGGATTTTCTGCATTCCACAATGAGAGAATTTCTAAGGCTCTTCCTTTATTTAAAAGTGGTTCTTTATTAAAAGTGACCATCCTTCATGACAAAAATAGAGTTGCCTTTCTCTCATCCTCTGTCCTCAGATTCCCTCTCACGGGCAAATGCTCTGATCTGCAGGATGGCTGTTTCCATGTGGCTCTCCACCCACTATGTCTAAAATACTTAAACTTTGACAGTGAAAGCTGTTTCTATCCAGAGCCTTATCCAGTCACTGATCTTAGCAGATGAAATTGCCCATGTACAAGAGCTGCCAGGGGAATGCACAGTCTGGTGACCACAACCGCCTGCCTTCCGATGTTTCAATCCACACTGGATTCCTACAACAATACGCAAACTCAAGGACAGCAGCAAAATATCTGAGTCTTAAACTGCCTGGTGCACTATATGTCTATGTCCCAAGAATCTGATTTTTGGAATGAAGAAAATTAAAGGTGATGTTACTATCTTCCAGTGTTTATCAGATTTTATTTTTTTTTTCTAGTTTTTCAGTTGTCTACTAGTCTCAGAATTTAAAAAGTTAAGGTTATGTTAAGACTGAAAAAGGAGGAACTTAAAACTAATCTATTTGCAAGGAAACTGAGAACACTTTGAGTCAAGGAAATGAGACAACTTATCACGGGATCTGATTACAGCTGCCTGATTCCCTCGTTCGATCTATGCTGGAACTGACAGCAATATTTGACCCCTGAACCATCCATCCCAGGTCAGCCAGCCGCTGGGGAATTCTTGTTTTCCCAGTTAAGATTACAGAGCCTTAAACTGTCTGAGCAGCACGCAGAGATCAGGGAATCTAGCTTGCAGTTTTTAATTTATCAGTGTGTCATGAGCCCTTGATTGGATGCTTAGAAGCAGACTTGTTTCAATGTGATCTAATACCAGAACACACTCTGTGCTACCTGGTGAAAGACCCTCCCGTGCAATTCACACATCTGAACAGCTGTGATGCTTTTGGCTCTGGAAACACACTGACTTTGTGGAAAAAATTAAATATGGAAACAGCTTTACTTTTTGGTTTTGAATTACGGTGAGAGGGAAGAGGGAAATTATATTTTCACAAACCTATTGTGAAGGCCACCTTCATCCCCTTAGCTCTCGACCTTCCTGTTGCAGCTCTGGTTTAGGATAGCTCTCTTGCCTCTAATTTTATTCACTACTAATGTTGTTCCTTCAGAAGGAACAACAGTGACAGGGGATGAGGAAAAGGCTGAGGTACTTAATGCCTTCTTTGCCTCAGTCTTTAATTGTAAAGAAAGTTGTTCGTCTGTGTACAAACCCAGGAGCTAGAGGAGCAAAATGAGGCTCCCATGATCCAAGAGGAGGTGGTCAGAGCCTTGCTAGCCCAACTAGACACCCACAAGTCTATGGGGCCGGATGGGATTCATCCAAGGGTATTGAAGGAGCTGGCGGATGTGCTGGCCAAACCCCTTTCCATCATCTTCCAACAGTCCTGGAAGACTGGGGAAGTCCCACTGGACTGGAGGCTGGCTGATGTTGTGCCCATCTACAAGAAGGGTTGCAGGGAGGACCCAGGGAACTACAGGCCTGTCAGTCTGACCTCAGTGCCAGGGAAAGTCATGGAGCAGGTGATCTTGAGTGCTATCATGAAGCACATGCAAGAGAACCGGGTGATCAGGCCCAGTCAACATGGGTTCACAAAAGGCAGGTCTTGCCAGACTAACCTGATCGCCTTCTATGACAAAGTGACTTGGCTGCTGGATGAGGGAAAGGCTGTGGATGTGGTCTTCCTGGACTTCAGCAAAGCCTTTGACACAGTTTCTCACAGCATTCTGCATCGGAAACTGTCAGCCTCTGGCCTGGACAGGCGCACACTCTCCTGGGTGGAAAACTGGTCGGCTGGCCGGGCCCAGAGAGTGGTGGGAAATGGTGTGAAATCCAGCTGGAGGCCAGTGACAAGTGGGGGTCCCCAGGGCTCAGTGCTGGGTCCAGCCCTGTTCAATGTCTTTATCAATGACCTGGATGAAGGCATCGAGTGCACCCTGAGCAAGTTTGCGGACGACACTAAGCTGGGTGGAAGTGTCGATCTGCTGGAGGGTCGGGAGGCTCTGCAAAGGGATCTGAACAGGCTGGACCGCTGGGCTGAGTCCAATGGCATGAGGTTTAACAAGGCCAAATGCCGGGTCCTGCACTTGGGGCACAACAACCCTGTGCAGTGCTACAGACTAGGAGAAGTCTGTCTAGAAAGCTGCATGGAGGAGAGGGACCTGGGGGTGTTGGTTGACAGCCAACTGAAGATGAGCCAGCAGTGTGCCCAGGTAGTCAAGAAGGCCAATGGCATCTTGGCTTGTATCAGAAACAGCATTACCAGCAGGTCCAGGGAGGTTATTCTCCCTCTGTACTCGGCACTGGTGAGACTGCTTCTCGAATACTGTGTTCAGTTCTGGGCCCCTCCCCACAAGAAGGATGCTGAGGCTCTGGAGCCAGGCCCATGCTCAAGATAGTTCCCAGTAAAGCATGTTGGGGACTGTGATGAAAGGAATATGAGTTGACAATCCCAGGTCAGACCACCCTCACTAGTCCTCGCTAGGCTACTTCTGAGCAGCTGCTATCCCTCAGCCACCCTAATCCCTTCAATGGGTGAAACGTCAGCACAGCATCTTTACTTTTCTTGCTTTCCCTTTTATTTATCATGGGCCAAGGGCTGCCAACCTCATCATAATTTTCTCACACTGAAGAGAGTAACTCTAGGTTAGGATGGCATAAAGAGATACGGATTTTTACATAGTAAGGTTTCTGTAATAGTGATCTGCTTTTTCGAAGCCGACAGTCACTCTTCAGCATTACCAAGAGCAGCATATCCACATTTATCAATACTATTGTATAAGAAAATAATTCTGTGTGACTGAACCCACTTAGTCATATAGAGTAGAAGCTTTATTATACAGAGTGGAAAAGTTCATGGAAAATGCTCAGCCTAGGAGGAAGATTCCCTTGAGAAGTCAAGTAAGTGGTTTTGTTTGGTCTTTGATGCTCTGTTGGAACACTCTGAACTACTACAGAGAGCAAAGGCTTTTTTGAGTGCTGATTCAGAACAGAGCATCCTGTACCTTCTATTATTTGACTTTTAATAGTTTCACCAAAACCTATGACTATTCTTAATGCAATTTTGTACTTATGAAGACACATAATATAATTTCAGTGTAGTGCAAACAATGTTCTTTTCCCTAGCTGTCATTACCATGAACTTTACCTACATTTTTTTACTCCCGAACACAGCATACCCTCAGTAACCTTCCTTAGAAGAAACATATCTAAAGCAGTGGTCAAAGCAATCTTGTTCTTGGAGATATCAGAATGCCTTGAGCAAGAGTTTCTGTTTTTTCCACTAGAAACTATGCACTTGATTTCTTTTATTTTGTTTTGTGCTATTCAAAATAACCCATGTCATTAAGCGTTGAGCTATAGAACTGAAATGAAAATTATCTGAGCTCAGTTGTTCTTTCTCCATTCTGAGTTGCTATCGAACATGTTGTTCAGTTTTAGATTTCCTCCCTGTACATTTCTCAAGGATGCTCCAATTTTGTAGCCATACAACAGCTATAGCAAATATTCCAGGCTCTAGGTCACCAGCAGGCTTGCTTATTACCGTAAACAGAACAATGATGTTTCCTGGACAGAACACAGAGAAGATGAGCTTAACCCCAAAGCATATTATGTCTTCAGCAATAAGCAGCCAAAGCGAGGGAAACATGCTGGAGAAAAACAAATCATAGAATCATAGAATGGTTTGGATTGGAAGGGAACTTAAAAATTATCCAGTTCCAACCCCCTTGCCATGGGCAGGAACCCTTTCCACTAGATCAGGCTGCTCAAATGGAGAGAAGCAGAAGTGGCTTCTTGACTGTTTGCTGTTCCGCACTGCCTCTCCCCACTGCTGCAACTGGCTGGAAAATGCAAGCATTTGCACTCTGAGCTTTGTGAAACCAGATCCTCCCTCACATGTAGCACATGGAAGCATGGTTTCAGAACAAGACTAGAGCTGCACAGTCAGTCATTCAGAAGTTAGGAGATATCAAAAGGAAGATGTGCACAGCTTTAGTGTCATCTTTGATTATGCATCGAGTGGCATGTTATCTCTAATTACATTAAGACAGGTTATTCCACACAAACTGTTCCCTACTCAGTACTCCATCTGTATGTGCTCTGTGGATGATTCAAACCCATTGCTGTTGATTACACACCAAATATTTAGCTCTTTTTCTCCACTCATTGTTCCACATACAGCTCTACAATTAACCTGCTGCACGCTATTCATACACAGCTCTAAGGACAAAACTGTTGACTTCCACGATAGCGTTACTATGGTACTGTTCATTGCAGCCCCAGAATTTCACAATGATTCATGTAGTTCCCCAACTCCCTGTAGGTTTACTTATCACCATTTCACATTAAGTTAAAAAAACTCTATGAATTTTGGGAACTCAGTAGGAGATGTCACATTGTGTAGCTCTTGTCACCTCCAAGCACCCATCTCCAGCTGCAGCTGTGGGTGCTTAGCTCTTGAGTCAGACTTCAGGTTCCCAAGTTAGACACAAAATGCAAGGGACATGTAACCAGAGCTCCCCAGTGGCTTTAATCAACTACAGGGCTATTCTTTCAGAATCTCATTCATCCTTTAATTTAGCACAAGAGGAGTGGATCTCTCAGGAGATTAGTTATTGGTAGTAAAAATCCATTCACCAAGTATCAAATCTTACAGATTAGCAAAGATGGATGAAACAAGATTTTTTTAACTGTTTCTGAACTCTCTGTCATTAAAAGCACCTAATTAATTTAAAAGTCTGGCCCCTTATTGACATTTCAAATCAACTTTGACCAATGGCAACCAATTCATTGCACATCCAGGACTTTCAACCTGATTTTTGAAGAACAAGAACCCATTTACAAAAAACATTTAGTAATGTCTAATGGTGTCATCTGGATTTAACATCTTGGTATGCTCAGATGGAAAGTTTCTCAGTTGTGCTTAGAACTCTAAGAACTCATGAAAATCTGTAGGAATTCAAGTGGTTTTGATTTTGAAATCTGCCTTCAGTGACTTCAAGATAGGCAAGTCACAGTTTAGCCTCTACATTGATCTGAGATGATGGTGGGCATTAGCAAGAAATCAAGCCTTTCTCAGTTAAAATGAGTGAGTTATAGCGCTTGTCAGTGACCTGTGTCATTCTTCTCTCAATGAAACCCAAAATCCCTTTCATAGCCTCACACTAGATATAAAGATGTCAGAAGTAGCCTCAGAGTTTGTATTCATCAGTGGCTGTAACTCTGTTTTGAGACACTAGAGGTCTGTTCTTCACAGGTTCTGAACATCTGCACATTGTTACTCACAGGTGACTTCATGCCCCCTTTTCCTTCTCTTCAAACCCGTTTGTACAACACTCAGCTTCGGCAGCCTGTTTAATGTGGACATCATCATCATAAGTGATATTTGAACAAGTCAGCTGGAATTTTAAATGAATGTCAAATGAATTTGGGTTCAATCCAGATCTGCAAATGCTTGGACCAGCAAAAGTCTACATTCACAGCAGCTGCTCTCTCCAGCATCCCCAGCAAACCAGTTGGAAAGATCATGGAAATTTTCCTCAAAGGTCAAACTACCATGCACGCTGAAGTAGCTGGTCTGCTACTAAGGGTTCTTACAGCCCTAGAAGTCATCTCAAAACATGCTGCCCTAAGCCCTCATAGACATAGATGTTTTGGTCTTTGCTTAATGTCAGTCACATTTATAGTCTGCAGTTAACGTAAGCCACATCTCTTGCTATTCTCACAGGTAATTTTCCCTAGCTGCATTTCATCTCCTAGCCCTGAACACTCTACTTTAGGCTCCTTTCCAACTGCTCTTTCCAGCAACATGTAAAAACCATTATCATTCATTCACAGCACAGGGAATAAAAGACCAGCTCACAGCCTACCAGTCATAACTAAAATCAACCTACTTTTTTCATTTCCTTTTTTAAAGTCTATCAGTTTTACAGTGCTCAAGGATTTTTACTTCTGGCTGTGCGTTGAACTCCTGTTCTTCAGTGATGCAGAAACATCTAGGGTAAAACTTCTAGTGTGCTCCAGAGTAAAGATATTTTTGAATATAATTTTGGAAACAAGAAGAAAACCTTTAAAATCACTGAAATCAACAGTACATTAAAACATTATTGCTGGATACAGCTGAATCACTGTGACAGTCATAAAGTGAATCCTACTACACTCTTCCATCAAGCAATTTGACATCTTCTAGACCCTGCAAATATTTATTTTCATGCTGAACTGAATTCAGTGTGAATTGATTTAAAAACCTCAAAGGCCCTGCTAGTTTTATAGATATGAAATAACTAACACCGAAAATCAGTAATTTCTGTATTGAACGCTAAAATCCTTTCAAGTAATTTTAATTATACCATGAAATATTCAATAGTTAAGAAAGTAAGACCACAACCGCTGCTGACATGACCTGGGGGCTACACCTTTTTACACCAGTTAAAGACTTCTCCCTTTAGGAAGTTTTTATTGCTTTAACAAACTTAGTCCCTGAATACAAAAACCAAATTGAAATTTAAGTGAGTATTTGCATTGCTATGGAGAAAGTTATATGACTTCAGCTCTCAGTAATCCAGGATTCTGTATAGCTTCTCATCCTCTAAACACTCTTAGTGTCTCAGGCATTGGAGCGCTTTTTAAACATATTGCTTATGACTATTGCAGGATAAAGTCCTTCATTCTTAGCTGGTTTAAAATATTAACTATTTTATTTTTACCTTTAAAAAAATGCATGCATGGAATAAGTGATATGTTTTCTTTTAATGGAAAAGTTGACTATCCAAAGCTATATAACCATGCACACACTTTTTCACAATACATAAAAAAGACACCACATGTAAGTGCACAGTGCAAAACTCCTGTTAACTTTTCTTGATAGTTATTAATCCCCAAAGCTATTACAGCCTGTACAATACAGTTGCAATACCCTTTCCCCTGTCACTTTAAACTTCACAATAGTGAATAAATATAACCAAAACATTCCAAGATATGAATGCATGAAGCTGTTCTGCAGCTGCTGTTCTAGGAGTGTCTTTACCAGATCATCCTGAAGAAAGGCCAGTGTTTGCCAGCAGCCTAAAAGAGTTTATGGCTGCTCAAACCAACAAAAAGCAAACCAGCAATTGGTGATTTTCCTCTTGTGACCATGGTACTCCAAGAGGTGGCTCTTGGATGTTTTTTTCTAGCCCTGTTTTTCACAGGTCCTGGTAGAATTCCTCAAATCATAAGCAAGGTTCAAGAGGATTGCTGCTGCTCAAACCATCTTTTTCTGCCCACAGAAATGTATGGTGAGAGTTATATGTGCAGCACTGGGCATCCAAAAGGCTCCTTTTCTGTCTCTATATGTGTCTGCAGGCTTTGAATAATTTATCTGTGTCTTCTTGAGCCATAAAATGTAAATAATACAATAGTCTAAATTCTTTCTTGTCTGGGCATGGATATAGCACAAACCTCTCTCCTCTTTTGCCCCTACCCCCCTCAGTATGTCTTAAAGCTCTGCCAAGATATCTAGGTTACTGAATCTTAGATAAACTGCCTGATAGATATTATCCCCTGGGGATTTTGGACCCATTAACAGGACAAATGATCTGCAATTAATGTGCTCAGAAGCCTTGATTTGGAGAGGGAGGGGGGCAGGAGGATGAGAGGAAGAAACAAAGGAAGAAGGTAATTGTGAAGAAGGTAAGTTTAATGCCTTTCTTTTTAAGGGCATGCTGGTCTATGCAGGTATTTAGCATAGCTGGTACTGACCTTTTGTTCAGGCTCTTCTTTATACTTGGACAAACTGACAAATAGCTCTGTGACCCTTAGATGAAACATGCAGTTCTGTCCTGTACAAATACACATATACAATTTCTACAGTCCTGCAGACATGCCTATGCTTGCATGTATAATTCCCATATGTAATTAAAAAAACAGACCTGCAAAGGGTTACAAACGTGACTTCAGTGACTAGGCACACAGCAAAACTCAGATTCTGCTTCTGTGTTTTACAGTTCTTATACTTAGCCTTTAACTATCATGTATTGGTTTGACCCTGTTTACAATACCACTTTGCTACTCGTAAGTATGTAACTATTGAGAGTATTTTCCCTTAAAAAAATGCACAAATAATTTTGTAGTAATGGTCTACTTTAACGGAGTCAGGCCTGCAGGAAAGCGGGGGAGGTTCTCTTTTTGAAAGAATACAGTGATAGGACAAGAGGTTTGAAGGTGAAAGAGGGGAGATTTAGATTAGATACTATGAAGAAATTTTTTACTGTGAAGGTGGTGAGGCACTGACACAGGTTGCCCAGAGAAGTCACGAATGCCCCCATCCCTGGAAGTGTTAAAGGATGTGGCTTTGAGCAACCTGATCTAGTTGGAGGCATCCCTGCCCATGGCAGGGGGTTTGGAACTGGATGATCTTTAACGTCCCTTCCAACCCAAACCATTCTATGATTAATCTTGTGTTTATTTATTTTTTTTTTAACCTCCTCTCAGTTTTTTTGTTTATGGAATTTTGGCACTTTTTCCTTACATGTCTAAAAATTCTATCATTAACTCAACTTCCAAAAATTATTAACACACTTCTCCTACTAATTAATTCTAAACAGTATTAAATATACAAAATAATCCTATACTCATCCTCTTGCCTCTTCCATGCAGCGCTATTTCTGCCTACCGATGACTTTTCTAGCAGGTCTGTTTGCTTTTAAGGTAATCTTGAATGGCCACTTGAAATTGAGAGAGTGCGAGACTGCCCTTATCCTCCAGTCATTAGGTCATATCTTTGAATCAACCATAGCAAAAATGTGAACCTTGAAAAATCTCAGCCGAGGCAAGCGTCCTGGCTGCTGGGTGATTAACCATTCTGGGATCATTCCTGGCCCTTTCTGGATCTTTTTTCTGACACTTACTAAGGTTTTTTTCTACTGAAACATGTATGTTTCTAATGAAAAACATTAGTCAGACAACACAGCATTTTCAAACAGAAGTGTTTCCTTCAAAAACTGTTCAGCTGTGGTTACCATGGATAAGGATGTAAATCTTCCATATATAAAAAACCCTATAGATTGCCCAGCCCTTCTTTCTCTTTGCCTAGCATTTTTGTCACATCTATATGGGTATTACATAAAGACACAGAAGGATATGCTAAACTTCAATATGCTTTTCACTGTGGAGAAATGTTCAGATTCTGTAATTTTCAATATCAGTCTTCCAAACAGCCTCCCATTCACCTCCAGACACTTTAGCAATGGAGAGCTGATATTCTACCTTCTCAGCCACCATTCGGTATCTGTACTAGCTTAGAATCCCTTACCAAAAAAATTTAAATATGCCCTCACAGGAATAACTTACTGATACTGTCTTCTACTCCTTTTTTCAAAGCAATCAAGTCCTGCATTTTTTTAGAGCCCCTCATCATCCCTGACTTCAGGAATGGAGTTTCCTTTTTCTAGTCTTTCTAGTAATTGTCACAAATAACTTCTACCCTTTAGGATTTCCTTTTCCACAGTTCAGAAACTTATTGAAAACATGATGATAAAACCCACAATCAAAAAAACCTCCCAAGGCTGTTAAACCTAAACATGAGTTCTTAATTTATTATACAAACTATTAAAAACCTTGGCACTGAGAAATGTCTGGAGGAAAAGATTGTGAACCAGCAAATAACCTGCATGTGTCATAACACGTTATTTACACTGTGATTCTGTTGTTCATCTAATTTGCACACAGATTCAAGGCTTGAAGTTTTTACATGGCATTAACAAAACTCATTATACCTACTACCGCTGGTTTCTACCAGTCTGTTCCTGAGGCTTTAGGACAGATCTGTGCACCTTTGCTAGGTGTAACCTACTATAAAACTGTAAAATACAACCAGGTAGGGAATAGCTTACACTTCCCAGTCCTGAGAATTGCTACTTGAGTTATTTCCAAATGCCCAATTCACCTACTGATTGACTTTTTACTCCTTCCTTGACACCTTACTCCTGTCTTTATTAGCCTTGTGTACTCAAGGACTTCTTTCCATCTTTGATGAATGCCCTTTCTCTCTTGATTTCTGGCATTGCTTCACACGCATTTGAACACATATCATTATTTTGCAAATCCTCTGCATGGAGTGGCTATGAGAATTTTAATTTCCTTTTAAAATCTCCATAGCATTTGATCATAAATTCACAGGAGCTTTGCAAATCATTCGTTGCTGAGCTGTGACGACTTCCAGTAATACTGCTGCTATTTTGTGTTCTGATGAACAACTTGTTCTCTCGCTGTGCAAGCCATTTGCTCCTTTCTTACCTTCAGTTGTTTTGCAGTTCTCTGCTAATTCAGATGACCTTTTTCCTTGTTCCTACTACTAGCTTTTAAAGCCAGATGGTTTGCATAACCCATGAGAATATACTAATTTATGTTTCAGCACTTTCATTTCTCATCTTGTCCTTTCCACAGAATGCTTTTCCCTCCTTTTTTTTTTTCCCTCCCCTTTCAGTGCTCAGATTTCTTTCAGAGCTGTCAAAATTGATTTTTCTTAGGTAAAGAAACCTTTTGAGTTAGTGAAACCACTCCCCTGCAAGATGTAAGCATCCATGTAACAGACCTCAAGGACAGAAATGCTTGAAAAGACCATCCAACTGTTTTGCAACCTCTTGGGTAGCAAGCACCATCCAGTATCAACATATTTTATTTTGAAATTTCTGTTTTATGAATCAAATATTGCCCTTCTTTGCATTTGAGTTACCCGCCTTAACCACAAAGGTAAGGAAATGACTTTGCACCAATTCTAGAAGCCATGACTCCTTTTTCTCAGTATAGATGCTCACACTTTTCCCCCAGTGCAAAGCTGAGAGTCTAAGAGAAGTCTGCAATGTCTGTCAGGGCACCAGGAGCTGTAAGTGCCACATTTTCCCCCCATGAGCTCCTACCCAGCCCTCCTAACCTCAGCCTGGAGCAAAGCTCTAACCTAGGCACTTAGGCTTGGCTGACCACTCCACAGCAGGCCTTGCAGGTCCCGATGTGGTGGCTGGACTCCGTCTGTCTACCCTGGTCTGGATATTTTGGTGTTGTATTCTCTGCCACCTTTGAGGTGAGCAAGGAGGAACAGCTGTGCTTTTCCAGGGTGAGTTTGCTCTGTGGGCTTGCCTTGTTTGTTTTTCTGGTCTATAGCAAAGCCACTCCATACATTACAAATTTAAATTCTTCTAAACATGATGACTGGAAAGACCACTGAGATCGAGTTCAAATGTAAACCTAGCATTGCCAAGTTCACGACTAAAACATGTCCCAAAGTGGCATGTCTACATACCTTTTAAATACCTCCAAGGATGGCAACTCAACCACTTCTCTGGGCAGTCTGTTCCAGTGCTTGACAACTCTTTCAATGAAGAAATTTTTACTAACGTCCAACCTAAACCTCCCCTGGCACAATTTGAGGCTGTTTCCTCTTGACTTTTCCAACCTAAGTGATACTGTGATTCTGTGACAGTACCTGACGAAAGCCAGGGATGATGCATGTCAGGGAGTACAGTTGGAGCTGTTTACCTCAAGTACAAAGATGATTGTGAGAATCTGAAACTTGAGGGAGGAATGAAGCAGATGTCAGGGTGAGGGAGGGGGCTGGGACCAGCCCTCCCTCACTGTGGCACAGAGCTGGCTGTTCCAGTCAAAAATACACACTCTGCCAGCAGGCATGGCAGCTGCTCTGTTTCACCTTGGTGACAGCGGCGTTAAAGGCTAAATGTTATTAAGCCAATATTATTTCTGGTGAGAAAAAGAGAGCTTATGAAGGAGGAGGGAGTCAGTGAGTCCATGCCGGAGACTCCTGCTCCCTCTGGGCAACCAGGCCCCACCCACATGGAGTGAACTGGGGATGGAAGGTGGAGGATGAACATAACACTCCTGCGCACGTCTCCCAGGCACACCCCCCACCTCAGCTGTGGGAGGGGTTTACCCAAGGGCTCATAAAATCCTTCAGGATGGCAAGTAGTTTTATGTGGAAAACTCGGGTGGCTGCAGGAAGAGTCATAGAATGCCAGGTCATAGAATGCCAGGTTGGAAGGGACCTCAAGGATCCCTCAAGGATCATCTGGTCCAACATTTTTAGGTTATATATATTTTAAATGAGATGGCCCAGCATCCTGTGCCCAGTGTAGAGGAACCTACCACTTCCCTGGGGATATCATGCCAATGTTAAACTGTTCTCATGGTGAAAAAATTTCTTCTGGAATCCAATCAGAACCTCCCCAGGAGCAACTTATATCCATTACCTGTTGTCTTTAACATGTGACTCCTCGTAAAAAGGGAACCTCCATCCTCTTGGCAGACACCCTTTATGTACTGGTGCAGGGCAATAAGGTCTCCCCTAAGCCTTCTCCTCTCAAGGCTGAACAAACCCATTTCTCTCAGCTTTACTTTGTTTCGTAGGTTTCCTAGTTCTCTGATGATAGAATCATAGAATAACAGAATCACAGAATCATAGAATAGTTTGAGTTGAAAAGCACCTTACAGATCATCTAGTTCCAACCCTCCTGTGATAGGCAGGGACATCCCACTAGATCAGGCTGCCCAAGGCCCCACCCAGTCTGTCCTTGAACACCTCCAGGGGATGGGGCATCTACAACTTCCCCGGGCAACCTGTTCCAGTGTCTCACCACTCTAATAGTGAAGAAATTCTTCCTTATTTCTAGCCTAAATCTGCCCCTCTCCAGTTTATACCCATTGTCCCTAGTCCTATCACTACAACCCTTTGTGAAGAGTCTATCCCCAGTTTTCTTGTAGCCCCTTTCATGTACTAGAAGGTCGCTATAAGATCTCCTTGGAGCCTTCTCTCTACAGGCTGAGAAAGCCCAACTCTCTCAGCCTGTCCTTGTATGGGAGGTGCTCCAGCTCTCGGATTATCTTTGTAGCCTCCTCTGGACCCGTTCCAAAAACTCCATATCCTTCTTATGTTGAGGATTCCAGTAGTGGACACAATACTCCAGGTGAGGTCTCACAAGAGAGGAATAGAGGGACAGAATCACCTCTCCTGACATGCTGGACATGCTTCTTTTGACGCAGCCCAGGACACGGTTGGCCTTCTGGGCTGTGAGCGCACGTTGCCGGCTCAGGTTGAGCTTGCACTTGGCCTTGTTGAACCCCATGAGGTCCTCACAGCCCCACTTCTCCAGCCTGTCCAGGTCCCTCCGGATGCCATCCGGCCCTTCTGGTGTGTGGCAGCCGCCCCACCATCTCGGTGTCCCCTCTCCAGCCTGTCCACACCCTTTTATTTCACAGCGGGGGGCAAACCCCACCGCGGTATCGCGGCGCTCCAGGCCGTGGCTGCCCTGATTTCGCGGGCAAAACTTCAGCAGGGACCGAACGGGTCGCAGACACAGGTGTGTGCGAATAATCCCCTCCCCATTCCCCCACCGGGGATCCAAGGAGCCGCCCCCCCCCCCCGCCTTTGGCCCCGCGGCGGCCGAGCCCCCCCCGCCCCCGACCCTCGCGGCCCCTCCCCTCCCCGCGGGCCGGGGCGGGGCGGGGCGGGGCCGGGCGGGCGGGGCCGGTCGCTGTCCCCGGTGCTGAATCCGCCGCGGCCGCCGGAGCCGGCGGGATGGAGTGAGGGCCGGCGGCGGCGGGGCCGGGGAGCGGGACGGCCGCCTGCGATGGGCCAGGCATGATGGGGGCGCTCGGCTCCGTCCTGCTGCCGCTGCTGCTGCTGCTGCCGCCGCCGCCGCTGCGGATCCTCGCCGCCGCCCCGCGCGGACAGCCGCCCGCCGCCGCCGGGGAGCGCGCCGGTGAGTGGGGCGGGGGCGGGGGGGGCAGCGCCGAGCGGCGCCGGGGGACGGTGCCTCCCGAGGGGCTCGGCGGGGACAGACAGGCTCCCTGTCCTCCAGCCCTCAGGACCAGCTCCTGCCGAGGATCCTTGTCCTCCAGACCTCAGGACCAGCTCCTGCCGAGGGTCCCTCTCCAGCCCCTCAGGACCGGCTCCTGACGAAGGTCCCTGTGTTCCAGCTCCCCAAGAGCAGCTCCTGCCGAGGGTCTCTGTCCTCCAGCCCCCAGGACCAGCTCCTGCCGAGGGTCTCTGTTCTCCAGCCCCTCAGGACCAGCTCCTGCTGAGGGTCCCTGTCCTCCAGCCCCTCAGGACCAGTTCCCACCGAGGGTCCCTGTCCTCCAGCAGTACAGGACCAGCTTCTGCTAAGGGTCCCTGTGTTCCAGCCCCTCAGGATCAGCTCCTGCTTTGGAGCTTGACAGCTGGGTCCTACTGAGGGGCCAAGTCCTTTGGTGCCTCCTGACCAGCTCCTCCTAAGGGGCTCCATCCTCGGGCTCCCTATGGCGTTGCTGCCCGCTGAGGGACCTGTCCTCTGTCCCCTTGTGACCGGGTCCCACTCGGGGGCACCGTCCTTTGGTGCCTCACAACCCACTCCCGCTGAGGGTCCCTGTCCTCCGGCCCCTGGCCCTTGCTGACTCTCCCTGCCCACCCTGAGGCTGGCCAGGGTCCCAGCTCCATATCCTGGCTGCGTGTCCTGGCAGGATCTCTGATGACACCTCCAAGGAGCCCATCTCACTGAATCTCCCTACGTGCTGACAAATTCAGCCAAGGCAATTGTGAGGCCCCTGAAGTTGAGGTACACCAGTGGGGAGGCACCAAAAATGCACACAGCCTCCACACACCTAACCCTCCTTCCACTTGAGAGGATTCAGCCCACTAACCTGCCCTCATATTTGGAAACCGCAAGAAATCCTCAAGCCACTGACCCTCAGATGCAGCCCAGCCTTCGCTAGTGTCCACTAGTAACTCATCCTGTGGGAGGTGGAAGTCGGCACTCGTTCCTGGTTACGGTTATTTTAGAGAGGTCTAAAAATACCCAGTGAAGACCATTAAACAACTTCCTTCTGTTGAGACATTCCCCAACCAACCCCCTCCTCTTTTAGGAGATACCATCTGCAATAAACATCCCAGGTGTTAAAACGACCCCCACGAACATTCAGGGATCCTGAAAAAGAACTCTGTGCATTTAAGATCGATGCTGTTCTGTGCCACCCTCTCTGGCAGTCCTCTCGCACTGAGACACTTGTGATTGTATGCTGACCAGAATTATCTCCAATCATATCTACTAATACAGCCAGCCTCATTTCACTTACAGTATCTTTCCAAAGCTCCCTGTAAGTCAAGGAGGTCATTACTTGGAGAATTTTGCAATTTTTTTCCCAGTTTAATTCCTACCTAGAGTGGTTATGGAGATCAGAAAGTGAAAGGTAAACTAGCTGTCCCTAAGAAAATTTTTTCTAAGACAAAAAATAAAATTTAAGAAACAAAGGAAGCTGTCTGCAGAAATATCAGTGCAGTCTTCCTCATGTACATTCTGTTTATTAGGAAGGAATTAAAATCAGCTGACCATGTTTTTAATGAAGCTTCAGTCAAGTGGCAATAAAAATGAGCTATTAAATGCTTGCTGTAGTGAAGGTAGTGATGCGAGGTTTTAAGGAGAAGTGGTTTGGAATGGCTAGATCCCTCCCTTCTCTCTCCTGGTTGCTATAGATATAGACTGTTTCTCCCAATCTGCCAAGGAGAAAGCTTGCAAAAAATATTGAAAGTAATAGCTGTAATTTTTACCTTTAATAATGCAATAGGCAAGACATTGTGCTTTCAAACCAGTCAGGTTTTGATTATCTCTCCCTATACATAAACTGCAAATCAGTCTGGGTCACAAAATATTTTTCAGCATGTTGTAGCTACAAAATAATGTGTGTATGCTTGCCACTTCCCTGTAGCTTCCCTGCGTTTCCGCCTCAGCAAGGATGCCTGCCTGCCTGCCTGCCTGTTCCTTGCATGGAAGGGAATGGGGGAAGAGCAGGCTCAACTTTACACAGTGAATCCAGTGTTCTGGGAGGTATAATTGAGAGGTATTTCAGTAGCAGTAAGGCAAGTTGAGCCTTTATACTTATACTTCTTGCTGGAATAGGGAACTAACTGATATCTCCTGGATATCTGTGAAAGATGGGAAAGGATTTATTGTGTTTGACAAGATGCAAGAAAATGTTTGACTTGCTGGAGGTGAAGCAGTTTTAGCTGTCTCTTCCTTTAGATTTCCTTTATTTCTTTTATTGACTTTTCTTCCTAAAAGCTGGTTCAGAAGCAGAAGTTCGTGACCTTTACCATTTCATAGGATGTTTTCATTCATTTCAATTATTTTCCTTTTTTTTTGGTCAGCTTTGGCCTATGCTTTCCAATATAGTAATAGTCTCCAAATGGTGACCTGTTTATTTTGTAACATACTGACAAACTTCTTGGAGGAATTGGAATTTTTAAAGTTACAGTTAAATATAATAAAAGATTTGGATTTGAGCTTCTTTTTCCTATATGATTCATAAGGCCTTGTAGATTGTTTCTGTGGGAATGTGTTTTTATAAGATGTTATTATAAGCAAAAGCTTGTACTCTTCCATTTCTTGATATTTCAAGTTGCATTTTAAATATGAACAAATAAGGTAAACTATAGCCCTTCCTCTCTTGCTGCGTTTTGCCCAGGTTTAGCCTAGGAGAGAGAGTCTTATCTGTTCCTCAGAAAAAAAAATCAGCTGAGTACATAGTTCATTTGTCATTGGCAAAACAGCGGGCCTGGTAGCTTAGTATTCTAAATAGATCTTTATTTTTTTTTATCAGACACAGTCCATTTAAGATTCTCTAACTTCATTGTAAAAGTGTTTTACTAAGTAACCATATCTGAACAATATATCCTGATCACGTTTGCTCAGTTCCCCAGGTCTGGGTTATTCTGATCCTGTAGTGATGGTTGTAAGGACTTTTTTCTCAATGAGACATACTTTTATTAGTAAAAAATTATGCTGAGGAAGCAGTTAAACTTAAAATGCCTTCCAATAAACTCTAAGCAATTATAATACTTAAGTAAAATTGCACCTCCAGCAACTGAAGTATTTTCAATCAGTTGCACAGTGTTTTAAGTAGACTCATCTAGTCAGAAAGTTGCAGTGGCATTTTGTTTTCATATTAGATTGCCTGGGTAAGGTGGAAAACTTTGGAACAAAGTAAACTGTGAGCATTGTTAATCACATTATTTCGTTAGTCCTAACATAATAATACATTCCAGCAGAAGTCATCCTTATATTTGTTGGAAAAGAGTATATGTGCTTGCTACAGTGCCTTCACAGTGACCTCTAATGTGTAAAATAATGCTTATAACCTTCAGAGAATACAAGTACAATTTTGCAATATAATTTGATTTTTTCTTGTGCTGTGTGCAATCCCATCTTCTGGTCTGCATTTTCTCCTTAAAAAGTATATTAATATGCTGCAGAAGTTTCTGAAAACAGCTATTCCATTCACCATGTAAGAAAAACTTCCTTCAAAGTTGTATACAAATAATCACATGCAAAATTTTCACAATCTGAAGACAGGTGAATTTAGTTTTTAAGTAACTAACAAAAGGACAAGTCAGACACATCTCATCTTATAAATATGAAAGATGCTACTAAACCTGTGTCTGTGAGCTCCTGGCACATACAGTGAGCAAAGACAATCTTACATTCTGCTAGGGCTTAAGTGTGGTTAATGATAGAAATTTTACTCAGAGTGTTTTAAAAAGTGTTGCATTTTAATTGTAGTAGCTTCACAGAGCATGGTGTGTATGTTTCACTGCTGAAGAAAGTATTTTAGATGTGTATTAGGAATTTCAAATGGTTAACTTTGAATAGAAGTAAGAAACTACAAGGTTAGGGACTTAGTGGAAACGGTTTCTCCAGTGTTGATTCTTAAATTACAGCAGGATGAAATAAATAGTGGGACAGGTGAAAAAACTAAAACATTTTTGGCTTTTCAGTCAATACTTCAAATACAATCTAAAGGAAGAAGTGATAGAGAGCTTTTACTTATGGCTCTTTCATGAGGAACAGTAAAAAAGTGGGTCTTGGTTTAGTTCTTTTTGGGTAGATGTTACCGTAACAAAACCAACAGAAATTGCTCTCAGCCGTAATTGTCACTTATCTTAGAGAGCCACGAGGACTGAAATTTTGCTTCTTGCAGCACCTGTGAGCTGAGCAGAAGCTCCACAAAGTCAATGCCTACCTTCCCAATTATTTCAGCAGCATTTGGATCAAGATGCTGGTTGAGGCTTGTAGCAGAGTGGCTGAGAAAGTAGGGAAATTATAGTGTTGCCATCTGTTCAGTAGATAAAATTGCCTGACTTTCCAGTTACATTACTTTTCATAAGCACTCAGGTACTTTGATATGTTGATTCGATGATAAAGTATCATTTTGATATAGCTCTAGCAAATAGAAGTATCAACAAAATAATTTAATTAGGACAATGCTTGTGCAACAGAGTTATATTTGCAAATGAAGAATAAACAGGTGAAGATGCAGATGAAGAAGGGCATGTTTGCAGATGATCAGTGAGATGCCAAGAAACAGAGGCATGTTGGGAACGTGGATGTTTAAAACAGGTAATGAGAAATGAAATGCTAAGTAGAAGTAAAATTATTGGAATCGAAGATCAGGAATGGAAATTAGTGAGGTGTATAGGATCTATAAAGATGGAAACTGGTGTCTAGGTGGAGTTACTTTTCCTTATGGAAGAGAAAATGCAGCAGCAAAACTGAGATGCTCAATGGACTGGTTTCGGGCAAGAGAAAATGAGTCAAGATGACAAGAAAGAAAAGGGATTCACATAACAGAAATATTAATTCATTCATTTAGGCAAAAGCTGTTGCAAAAAGGGAGTTAGGAAATGTGTGTAGTATATGAGAAACTGCTTTGGGGATAGAACAAAAGGATTTATTTCTCCTTATATAAGGTATTGGATTCATCTAACTAAATGTAATTATTTGAGCTAATCACTCTAGGCTCCTTTTAACCTATATCTAGTTTCTAAATTTCAATTAATTTTATCTAAATGTACATGTCAAACATAGGTCAGATAAATGTCTCCTTGAATGCAGCTATTGCTTTCCATTCAGTGCTGTCCCAATAAGTTTCTTAGATTAGGTTGAGTATGTGGCTGTAAATACCTACGTGATAGGTACTGCGCCTTAGGAATTCAAAAATCAGATGCTCACATTAAGCTCAGGGAGAGGTAAGCACATTTGTAGAGTGATTCACCTGTCTTTCCCCACTGAGGTGAGACTAATGAAGTAGCAGAAACTAATGTTGGGTTGGTTGAGGATCACCTACTACATCACTTCAAAACCACAGGCATGACTTTAAGATGTTAGTAGTCCTAGGAAAAAATGTCTCCGAGAAAATCACCCTCAGGTAATTACAAACAAATGAAGGTGACCTCTGAATGAGACAGAGAAGAAAAGGGCATGCTGGAATGAGCAAGCAAAGGGGAAAAAGCAGGAAAATGGACAGGAGGTCTGAGGGTATGATGGACAAATAGTAGGGGAGCCTGGTATTGGAGAGCTGAAGAAAGGGGATCATGAAGACTTACTAGTTTTGGATAGTCAAGAGAAAGCATGAAGGGCATGGGGGTTAATATGAAGGTAGAATTACTGAACTTACTTATGTGAGTTTCATGAGCTTTATTTCAGAAGGTAGTGGAAGGGTTGTATTTTTATCTGAGCCATTTCCCAGTGTCCATACACTATAGCATTCCCTATAACAGTATGCTATTCAGAACAGCTGTGCTCACCAAAAAACAAGGAACTTCTTTCTGAAAAGATTAGGGAGGCTTAGCTTTATAGAATTTATTCCTTTTGAGAAGGAATTTTTGAGAACTAAAGTAGCTTAGTAAATTACTGCATCTTACTGCATTTTTTCCTATAGTTTCTTTCAGTGGAGCGTACTTAAAATACTAAACATAGTGTGTTGATGCATGAATGGAGAGTTAGCACTTAACGTTGCTTACCTATTTTGCTTCAAATTAATATGTCTAAACCAAACCAAGCTATTTTAAGGTGTGAAAATCAGTAATGAGAAGTTTGGTGGGAAGTACAGCTGGTTGTAGTGGGTGTAAGGTCTTTTCTTTCAGTCATAGTTTAACAGATTGCAATGATGGTTACATAAGCTTGAAATCACAGGCAACAAGCATAAAGTAAAACACAGAGATACTTGTGCCTCTTGAAACGCAATGTACTTCCAGAGGCCCTCGTAGGAAAACAATAGAGACCAAACACACTCCACATACCATAATAAACTTGCAAGGTTCAACAAAATACCCAGATATGTGTAAAAAAATCCATTTTATCCCTTTCTCCCCAAGTAATCTTTTATCTCTCAGGTTTGAACCTCAATAAATTCTACAAAATAACTTACAAAAATCAATCTCGGATGCTGAAAAACTGACAGGTATTTTGGATTTCTGGCACACAGAAATCTCCTGCTCTCATTATTCTGCAGGAGATAATTACCTGTCTGTCTACTGCTGTCCTAAAAGGGCTGAGGATATTATAACCTCTTCTCTTGTTAATATTCTACTCTGCACCAGGCGGACTCTCTTTTCTCTACATCATTTTTAGTTGGTTAACACAATTCTGTTAAACTGAGAGCAGTTGTTTCAGACAACTGCTTTACTTCACCTGGAAGGCCGTGCCTCATCTTCAGACCTGAGGAAGAGTTTTTGTGTTAAGAAATTGTCTGTGTTTTTTTCAACTATTATCAGGCTGTAGCTTTGCAATACAGAATGTTTGGGACTGACAAAAGTTTATGGTATTCCAGCCAGTAACTGCTTGATCTTGTCTTTGTAAAGGGTAGTGGTTTGGCTGGAAAAACAACAACAAAACTATCTAAAACAGGGTGGGTATTAGTGCTGGTATCTATGAAATTGCAACAGGGAGACGGGTTTGGGGATAGGATTAGTTTATGCCATTATTGCCTCTGTGCTCTCCATGGCATGAAACTTTGACTTGTGTCTTTATGAAAGATTGTCTCCTATTAACCTCACCTCACTTACAGAATTGATTACTAAGTTAGACATTATTTTCAGTGCTGAATTAAAAATATGGCATCAAAGATTGTAACCCTTGATTAATGCAGATAAAGTGCCACTAAAGAATGTTAATGCTTATTCTGATTTTCAAAGAATGTATACATTGTGGTGCATTTCTCTTGGCAAAATGATTTGTTATAATTTTAGTTTAGATTGTGGAATATTTGCTGTTTATATTTCAGCTTTATTTGCTATCTGATATGATAGATGTTTGTTAGGTTATCAAATATCTTCAGTGAGCTATTACTCATAAAATCTTCCTTCCTTTTCTAGATTTTAGTACAGCTCAGTATTCTCAGTATGTAGCCAGTGTAATACTTTGCTTACACTAGCAAAATATTATACCCAACTACTTCTATGACATGTCCCCATACCTCAACCCAGCTCCTCAGCTAAACACAGTTTCTCACTGTCATAGAATCATAGAATCATAGAATGGTTTGGATTGGAAGGGACCATGAAGGCCATCTACTCCAACCCCGCTGCAGATAGCAGGGATGTCAACTCGATCAGGTTACTCGGAGCCCCATCCAACCTGACCTTGAATGTTTCCAGGGAGGGCACATCCACCACCTGTTTGGGTAACCTGTTCCAGTGTTTCACCACCCTCAGTGAAAAAAATTTCTACCTATTATTTAGTCTAAAATTCTCCTCTTTTAGTTTAAAATCATTACCCCTTGTCCTATTGATACAGGTCCTGCTAAAAAAGCTTTCCCCCATCTTTCTTATAAGCCTCCTTTAAGTATTGAAAAGCTACAAGGTCTCCATGTGTCTTCTCTTCTCCAAGCTGAACAACTCCAACTCTCCCAGCCTCTCTTCTGGAAGGTATTCCAGGCCTTTGACCATTTTAATGGCCCTCCTCTGGACGTGCTCGAACATGGTCATGTCTTTTCTGCACTGAGGGCTCTAGACCTGGACAGTATTCCAGGTGGAGGTCTCACCAGAGCAGAGTAGAGAGGCAGAATCACCTCCCTCAACCTGCTGGCCATGCTTCTTTTGATGCAGCCCAGGATACAGTTGGTGTGACCCTCTGGATTATAGCAACTCCTTCCATTTGTTGGAGAAGGCTATAGTCAACAGTGACTATCCCACTTCTTAGTCATGTCCTAAATGAAGGAAAAGAGGGGAAAAGAGAAATTTGGGAATTCTTCATCCATTATGACTTTCTGGAAATACCTGGATATTGATGGAGACAAGATACCAAGGTAAATATTATCAAGCATTTAGGTGGGTGAACACATGTTGGAGTTAGAGGCACAGCTGACAGAGATGCTGTCCTCCCTCCCTTCTCCTTTGTTATGGGGTATTTCTTTTAAATATTTCATTTTTGTTTGATCTGTGTTTAAAATATGTCTGGGCTCCTTGTTTCTGTTTTCGTTTTACCCTTGAAATCTGGAATCTCTGCAGCTTTCCTTTTTCTCCATTATGAAGTGAAATTTCAAATTCATTACAATATCCTTGTTAGCATTACCTGTATGGAGGTTTATTTTGGTTAACTAGGTCAGCTCTTAATTGCAGTTTATCCATGCACATTGTAAGCAGAGGATGATTTCCAAGTACAAAGGCCAGCTATAAAAATTGCATATTCAAAATAAATGCAGCGATAATAAAACTAGAAGGAAAACCCAAAGTTAACTGATGTGATCTGATGAATTTCCACCGGAGCTGCAGAAAAATAAAACAATCCTGTTCTTCAGGAGCGACTGCTCACACTTTTAGATCCTATGCTATAATCTAATAACATTCAAAAAGCAGAATTTGAAGGTTGCTTTAGTGCTATATGTGTTTGGTGTTATGCTGCCCAACAAGACAAAGATCTACGGTTCAGGGCTTTTTTTCCTGTCCACTGCTTTTCTTTCTGTGAGTAACTTCTGCTCTAATGAGTTTATAATCTGAAAGTAAATAACTGAGAAGGGAGGAGGAAATGGACACAGGGCAACGGCCTGAGAATTAACAGCTGTGAAACGGCTGGCTATTTAGAAAGTCGAACACACAGCTTTTATGAAGGATCTGATTCAGCTTGAATGAAGGAACTGATCACACCCAGTTGTCAAACATCCTTAATTAAAGAATTACTTGAGAGAATTTTAGAACAATGCTTTATAATCTTCAGATTATGGAATTATTTTCATAGTTTAGCAGATGGGACAGAGCTGGGAAATAATCAGCTACCCAGTGATGGGTGGGCTACACAGGGAGTTAAAGGAAGCATGGTTGTACTTCTTTCTCTTAACTTGCAGTTTAGGGAGATTCATGCCAGAGAGACTAAATTAAATAGTGGTACATGTAAAGGACAGGATGAGCTTCACCTAAACTTCTGCTTGGAGCTGCCAGAGTCTGAATTTGGGCGTATATGTGTTTGGGCACCTAACACTCTTTTAACAGGGTGGGCTCCTTGTAATTCATTATCTTTCTTTTGACTATCCAGTATTAGAATAATACTAACTTGTTTTCAGATGAAAGTTCATCACTTCACAAGGACACTCTGCTATAAATAGAAGTATATAAAACACAGCATTTCATGAATAGCTTCACTCGTTTTCCTGAGGCTGTTTTTGTGTTTGGTGTAAGTAAGAATAGTTGCAGGTTCAGATCCTTCTGATGTCACTGATATTATTCCAGAGTTCCTGGATTTAAGGTGATTTAAGGCATCAAATATTTGAATAGGGCTTGCCTAGAACTGGTTTTACAGAATACGTTTAGCTTTATTTAAGACAGAGTACTAGCAATTAAATATTTGAACATTTTCTTTCTAGTCAGTTTTCCACTGTCTTTGTTGCAGTCTGGAAGGTAGCCTTGGCCTGTCAGCTCTGATGCTACTTGACAGAGGTAATTTGCTCTTGCTGGGAGAATCCCTTTTGCTGGGATAGGTTTTGGTGGTTTACCATCTTGCAATCCCATTCCTGTAGAATGAAGTATGAGTGTTACTTTATTTGTGATTGTCACTGTCAGGAAAAGAGAGGGTGTATTGCTCTGTAGTTTGCCAGCCACCCTTAAGTCACTTTTCAGTGTTAGATAATGTTCATATACAGATGTAAAGAAAGCAAGTATTCTACTTTATGCGGAGTTCAATAAAAGGACTATTATGTGATAAAACAGGTGCAGGAAAAAAATCCCAACATTCTTATACCTGTAGTGCTGGCTTGGCTTCACCAGACTGTCTGATTAACCTAATTATCAGAATGCTTAATGAAATTTCCCAGAGACAGATTACTAGGTCTGTTTTCAGCCTCCAAAATGGGTACTAACTTGTAAAGAATCTACCTTTCTGCTGTGGTTTCTGTGAAGACTCATTCATACCTGGGATTTTTTTTCCACTTTCCAGTCCCTTCAGCTCTTGTCAGCTGTGCTAACAGAACTCTGTTTGACCAGCTTCACCATTGCCACGTAACCTGTGGAAAGTCCTTCCCCATTGAGCAGATATTGACCAAACACCAGTTTGTTATAAAATCCCAACAAACCATTTACAGACAGCACATACAGCACTTCCTGAATGTTTTAGATGCAATATGTAACTTTCTTGTAAAGCTTCTGAAATGAATTTTATAAATATCTAAAAATGAAAACAATGAATGCTGATAGAGACCCAATGTGTTGGCAAATATAAAAGCAGGGAAAAAAGTGTGTGTGTGTGACTGTTAGGAATAAATAGCCTTTAAATGTGGCAAGCTGGTCATTAGTGTACTATAATAATCTCTATTATGTTGGAGTCACCAGACATCTCTTTTTCCTAGTCTTTGTAAGTAAAAAAATCAGTGAACTGGCACCTCTGATGGAAATAGATTAATTTCATTATGTAGTTTTATTAACACTAGTTTATTCCACAGTATTTTATGTTATGTTAGTTCATAATCTATTTTTAGTCAGATTTTATTTTTGTGGAACATGTGTCAGATATTAGAATGATATTTTTTTCACATCATAAATCACAGGAGAGCTGTTTCTATAATTACCTGAAAATTTAAGTCTGTCTATTTATTTCTGATTACCAATGCAAATATGTAGGCATGTGCCTAACTATAGGTAAGTGCTATTGTCACATAGTAAATGGGACCGTTCACCCCTTCTGCTTTCAGCATGGGAAAAAATAGGTCACAGCAGTCTTTATTATACCGTGAATTTTTGTAGAATCTGGGCTTCTATTTCACTCATTTCTTTGGCAATTGTGCACCAATGACATGAAAATTTTATGCACTAGAAAAGTCTGTAATAACAAACTTCATAGTACTGTCACCTGTGTACCTTTTTAGGGTTACTAAAAGAATTTATGGCATTTCCAAATAAGATAATTAGAACAGGGTTTTTAAAATAAGACTAGATTGACATTTTTTAAATGACTTTGAAGCTGCTAATTGAAGTGCCTTCTGCAATGGCAATACTTTGTGTTTCATTTAATTCTTTAAAAATAATAAGGCACACAGCTTTAGAAGAAGTTAGATGATATGGTTTTCATTCTTCTTTGATGAGTAGGTATCTGGTGACATCTGGGAAGGACTGTAACAACCTACAGCTGAGAAGCTGCAAATCAACTGAATATTTCTCTGAGACCAGATTGATGCCAAAATTGCACTAACTGAATCTTTGCAACAGCATGAAAACTGAAAGATGTTGTTCCTCCTTTTCCAAAGGTGATCCACTGTATGCATATTGCCAACTCTCCCCCAGAAGAAAGAATTTAACTCTGGAGCAGTGAGAGAACCCTGGATATGATGTAGTTATATAGAAAATATATATATATTCCTGTTATAATCCCCAGGTGCCACATGGATGAATTTCTTATTCACTATGCAGTTTCTCAGTTCATATATTACCTATGTGTAGTTATTCTCGATATGTGAGAAATGTGAAGTAGCTTTTTATTCTTTGCCACATCTCTGGAGCTGCAAACTTATATCTGCAAATATATCTTTTCACAAATCTAAGATTTTTCTTTTTAATGAAGATGATATGTTGCTGTAGGTTAAAAAATTATTAGGAATTTTCCTTTAGGGGCAATTGAGAATTGCTTCCTCAGAAGAGAGACTACTGGGTGACTAAAGGGAAAAAAAGTAGGACAGACCACAGCAAGTGAGAAGTCATTACGGAAATACCTAAAAACTTTAGCTCACCTTTTCCATTACATTTCTGCCCACAGTGAATATAAACTTGATTCCTCTGAAGAGCTTTTCTGTACTTTTTTAACCTGACCTGGAACTCTCTTAAGACAGTGTTTAAATTTAAAGGACTTATTAGGAAGATGTTACTGTAGCAGCAGAAAAGTAATATTTTTCAGATCTGATAAAAAGCTTTCATGTCCTTTTGACTGAATCTTTTCCAGATTTTACAGTAAGATTTCTTTTCAATGCCGCATATGGTATTTCTGGAATGAATTATCAAAATATAGTCCAGTGGTGTGAAGAGGAAAAGCATGATTTCAGATAGTGACTTTTTTTGAGAATCTTACCTACAGCAATATTTTACCATTCCATTTTTGAGGCTTTAAAATATTAATAGATTGAATATTCCCTTCTTTCTGCACATCTCCTGAGGGGCTCCTCTCTGCTGGTGGATCAGCTCTCCAAGCTGCTATGAAAGTTGATAGATGTGAGGGTTGTCTGACAGTGGCAGATGGCTGGCAAATGGAAAGGACACACCAAGGTGAGTGTCATGGTGGGTTGCCCCATTCTTACCCTCATTCCCTCAGCAACTGTGGCTGATCACTGTCAGAGACAGATTTTGGTCTAAGCTGATATGGCATCATGAGATCCAACACAATAAAACTGAGACTAACCCTATAGCTCAGGAACCAGGAGTGGGAGGGGAGAGAAAAAGATGTGGTTATAGAACATGTTCTAACCTGTCACAGTGAGACAAAGTTCAACTCAATCGCTTCTTTCAGTACAAGTGGACATGTATCCAAATATGGACGATTTCTTACACTCAGACAGAAAATGTCGCTGTGCACCAGCCCACAACACTTTGTGGAGCAGTTTTTAGTTAAGAACCGTGTCACTGTACTTGATCACCCAACCTGTTTACTAGAGCTGGCTCCCTGTGATTTCTTCCTCTTCCCAAAGATCAAGTTGGTGCTCACAGGAACCTATCTTTTGTTGGTAGAAGATGGGAAAGCAAAAATGACTCAGAGCCTCAACAGCCTTTCAGAAAATGGTGCGTAGAACTGCTTTGAATGTTGGCAACATCATATGCAACTGTGTTGGCTCAGAAGGGAACTATTTTGAAGGTGACCATAATTGATTTTCATTATTTGTTAGATAAAGAGAGTTACAGGCACAGTCTTGGGGGTCTTTTTTTGTGTCGGACCTCATATGTTTGTTCCTAAGAAACTTTTGACTAGAGCTAACTGAATAAGCACAAATAGCATCTCTCCTGTGTTCTGCTATAGACTGATGGGGATAGGAGACTTGCAGCCCTGAGGGTGTTCTAGCAACAGAGCAATTCTGAAGCAGACAAATATTCCAGGTGTAGATATACACAAGCTTTCATCAAAAAAAAAATAGTTATCACACATGTGACTTAAAAGTTATGTGAGTATTCACTCATTAGGCCCTGAAAAAACATCATTTTATGAATGAAGTGGATTTTTGCTAGTAAACAAAACGATTTTTGCTAGTGGACAAAATGAAATGGATTTTTGCTAGTAAACTGCCAATGCAATGCTAAGTATTTCTTGCCACTGTGGTCGGAAAATACACTAGGTTAAATGTTTTGGTTTTAGAACTGTGTTCCAGTCAGAAGTCTCTAGTTTGTATTAAAGCGATCCTGCTGGGTTCCCTTAGCCATGGAAAGTATATAGCTTTGGTAGCTTGAAAAAACCCATGCCCTTGCACTATACTTTGAGTGCAGTAGAGGTGAGAAAGAGTGAATGGAAAGATATGACATCAAGACAGAAAGCACATTTTAAAGATCATGGGCTTTTGAGCTGGATCATTCTACCCACTGCAGCAATACCATCGCTTCAGCCCCCTGCCTGTTCCAGAAGACAGTGATTTAAGACTGCGTAGCAGTTCAGCGTGGTAACATGTGAAAGCTATTGAAATCAAGTTACATAGACTTTTGAGTAATGAATGTAAGTGGGGTTTGGGTATGCCCTTCATCTAATTTCTTTACTTTTGGCATTAGAAAGGAATAGGATAAAGATTTGTTTTATTTCTTGATTGTTTCTGGGGTTGTTAAGCCTAGAGAGGAGAAAGGTGTGGTGAGACTTCATCACAGTTTACAACGACCTTAAAGGAGGTTGTGGAGTGGTGGGTGTTGGTCTCTTTGTCTAAGTGATAGAATGAGAGGGAATGGCCTCAAGCTGTACCCAGAGAGGTTCAGATTGGACATAAGGAAAAATTTCTTCACTGAAAGGGTTATCAAGCGCTGGAATAAGCTGCCCAGGGAGGTGATTGAGTCACCATCCCTGGAGGTATTTAAAAGATGAGTAGGTGAAGTGGACAGGAATGTTTGAGCTTAATGATGTCAAAGGTCTTTCCCAACGTAGTGATTCTATGATTAAAGACTTGTTTTTCAATAGTCACCCTTCTGTCTCATTTTGGAACAATGGTCCAGTACTGCTCTGGCAGGATGCATGCCATTCACAGAATTACGGTTTCTGCAACACTTGGGTAGTGTGGACATTTAACGTGCGCACTAGTGAGATCCATCGCTATACAGTTTATAAGAATTTGTGAACTACTCATCTAGGGTAATGTATTTTGCACATAGAGAAATATGTATGTAATTAGCAGAAGAGAATGGATTCTTTTTTCCTTAAATGGCTGTGAAATAATGAAAGTGCGCTATTGTGCATAACATCTGTGTGAGAAGGAAGATTAAACTACAAACAAGCTGAATTTAAGGAGAAAATATCGCTATAATGCATTTGGAGAACATATAGTTGAATAAAGTAGAAAGAAAGGCAGTGGGTGTATGCTTTACTGATTTATCATGGTCTCATACCAGATTGGTGGATGGTGTAACCTCAGCTGAACCCTTTTTTTCATTGCCTTGGTTTACTTTTTACAAAAGAACAAAGCCTTAGAAATACTCAGGTGTGGAGACAAGCAAACAAAAGATGATAATATTGATAAGAACAGTAATTCAGGAAGATCTATTAATATTTTGTTACCTTGAAGTCACACATTGTAGCTTTTGAAGGGTTCTTTAAAGGTAGAAGGTGAGAGATTTTAACTAAAATGAAGCAATTTTGTTACTTTTAATGGTACTGCTTTTTCTCAGAAAAGGCAATTTAAAACAGAACAGTTCCTTAAATCTTCTAGCTATCATAACAGGTTTATTCTTCTAAAATAAGCCCATATATATATATCTATATCTCACTTTCTTTAAAATGAAGAAAATGCAAGAGAATAAATACATTTAACTCTTCACCAAAAATTACTACAGTGACAGAAAGTGGCTGTTATTTTTCTCATCTTTGGCTGTTGCATTATTTCAGCAATGATTGTGAGTTTTTACTTGAAGAGCAAGAGGTCTCAAATTGCTCCCATGTGTGATATGGCTATTGCACACTGCATAACTTTTATTTTAATTTCTTGAGCCACTAGTTTTATGTGATCATTGAATTAAAACTCTGAAGTACAGTACAAGTACTAAAGTTATGTTTAACAGGAGCCAACAGAACAAGGAAATAAATGATATTTTTGGATGGTTCTGCCACTATACTTGGCCTTGTCACTGGGTCAGGCTGCTTTGCTCAACTCATCCGTGAGGACTGCCATGTCGAAGTCCTGCCATTCATATCTGGCTCTGATGCACTGCAATATTAAATTGACCCCGAATTAAATATTTTGATTCAATTAACTGGAATACTTCTTTTACAGTTTATCCAGCTAAATGTGTCATCAGAAGTATCCCATAGCACCTTGATTTACTGAAAACTACATTTTTAATGGAAAGACCTGTTGGCTATCTCCAAACAGCTTTAGTTTCTATAAGGATCAGAATGTTCAGAGAAGAGAGTTGGTTTTGTCTTAAAAAACAATGTAAACCAATCTTTTATTTTTTCTTACATAAGAACAGAATATGAGTGGAATTGTCATGAATGTGATATTTCTAAGCTGTTACTTCACTTTTTGGAGGTATCAGCTGCCTCGTCTGTTTTTGGTTTTGTTTTGTAGCAGGAAAGAAAGCCTGTTTTCCAATTTTCTTCAAAGCACATGCTGTTTTCAATAAATTGGTGTGTTTTTATGTACTTTCAAAAGCTCCAGCTTTTTCAAAAAAACATAAACTGTGTCAGGTTTATGTTCTTCTCTGGAGTGTGTCCAGAGAAGAGTGACAAAGCTGGTGAAGGGGCTGGAGAACAAGTCTTACGAGGAGCAGCTGAGAGAGCTGAGGTTGTTCAGCCTGGCGACGAGGAGGCTGAGGGGAGACCTTATTGCTCTATACAACTACCTGAAGGGAGGTTGTGGAGAGGAGGGAGCTGGCCTCTTCTCCCAAGTGACAGGGGACAGGACAAGAGGGAATGGCCTCAAGCTCCACCAGGGGAAGTTCAGGCTCGACATAAGGAAAAAATTCTTCACTGAAAGGGTCATTAGGCAATGGAACGGTCTGCCCAGGGAGGTGGCTGACTCGCCTTCCCTGGAGGTGTTTAAGGTGTGGGTGGATGAGGTACTGAGGGACATGGTTTAGAGATTGGTGGGAATGGTTGGACTCAATGATCCGGTGGGTCTCTTCCAACCTGGTGATTCTATGAATACCTGTCCTCTAGAGGGAATCACAGCAAAAATAGGATTCTACTAAATTTTTCAATTATCTCCTAATCCCAGACACACTGGAAATTATACCTATTCAGAAACACTAAGAGAAAAAACAACATACAACACATTCTTTTTCACGTCTAGCAATTTAGTACTTTCTCAGATATTAAGCCGTACTGAACTAGATATTTAAAATCTGTCTATTTTCTTTGGTTTAAATATCCTTCTGGTAAGTAACATTTCAAGCTTATTATGTTGAGAAAACTTTTGCAGGGTAGTTAGTTATGGGGTGTGGGATTCACCTCACTGCAGATGGCTGTAGTTGATTCAGTTATTCTATGGCCCATTTATAGTAATTGAAGAGAAAGGGGCACTAACAGAACATAACTGATCTGACCTACATGTCTGGTTCAGGATGGGATGAATGGTACTCCAGTAGCATTTGACTAAATTGACTAGATTTCCATCAGCTGCAGAAGCAGCATGCTCTGAATAGAAGCTGCATGAGCGTAGAGGAGCATGAACTCACATGCCAACTTTCTAATACATCTCCATGAATTTCTTAAACTTGAGATCTCTATCTTCCCTTCAGGTGGGATAGTTTCCAAATCTTCTCTCCTAAGAGTGCTTTTTAATTCTAAAGTTTATCGTCTTTAGCAATGCCTCTGTTGAATCTAAAACCATATAACATAAAAGGCAAATATATTCTCTTGCAAAGTTTTTAAAATTTGAGAGAACTCCAGTAACAAGAACTATATAGAATGATAGTGTGGTCTTCCCTCTGTTGAAGTACAGTTTACCAATGGAACAGTGGAGTATATTATAGTTTGGGCTTAAATGATATTTTTGAAAAATCAAGTCTTTTGATTTTTTTAACTAATCTTCTTGATTTGTTTGTAGAATCATTTTTTGTTTGAAATAAGCAATTAAAATATAAGGATTTCCAAAGTAAGTTCTAAGTAATCATTAACTCTAAACCGAAAAGATATAGTTAAATCCCAGTTTGTTTCTAATCTCAAAAAACTGTTGGCCACAAAATAAAAACATGCAAATATGCCAGCACAGACACGCTTGACTGAAGATATATTCCTTCCTTATTGTTCTACAGTATAACAGAATTCATAATTTTTGTTGATTATTTGCTTCATGATACTTTGCTCATGTTCAGCATATTCTTTTATTTTCTCAGAATACTAATGTGTCTTGGTGTGGTGAAAAGTGCAGAGATACTTTGTAAGGGTTTTTCTTCCACCTGTGTTCATTAGAAAACAAATCTTGTCTTTACTTCTGATGTAGACTATTTTATATATAGAAATACCGCTGTTTTTTCAAGTTCCTATAATGAACTGTATAGTACTTATTTATGTTATCAACCAAGTGCGCTGGCAACTTGAAAGACCTTTGAAAAGCTGCATTTCCCGTCTGAAGGGTCTGAAGAATTAGGTAGATGATATATAAATGTACAATAAGTTGCATACATGAATAGTAGTATAAAGATGGTTAACAATAATTTTTAAATTAACTTATTTTGAAGTTATGACAGTAAATGTTTTTCTGTAATAGGAAGAAACATTTTTAGCTCATTGGAGTAATAGTGGTATGTAGTTATTTTGTGCTAGCAACCCAACTGTATTAAGCTAGAAGGGCTGAAAAGTTATGTATAGTGGTTGGTAAAGACTGAGAACTGGTTACACACAGGGACATCTTCTGTCATGGCCCATGACATTCATGAGGGACTGTGCCTTAAGCTGAGGATTAATAAATAAATGAGAATCTCTATCTTGATTCAGAAAGAGAAATCTAGATGCGTTAGAAGCATGAAAGGAAACAATGAACAAGAACTCGTGTTGTTTGAGTGTTGAAAAAGGAGGGAGTGACAGGAGAGGAGAGGACTGTTAGGAAGGAGATTATGAAGGGCTTTGAATGTCAAGTGGTCATAGAACAGGATTTGATTTCCGTTTGCTGCTATGTGACATTAGGCAAATCATGACATTTCTCTATTTTTTATGAGCAGAAAATGTGGATAATGCTTGCATGCCACGTAGATAACTGTGGCGACATCTCTGGTCTTGGTGCAATGTAAATGAGATATTTATACTAATTTTAACAATTCCTGAATGAACATGATGATGCAAAAGCATTAGATTTACAGTTTCCTTGGCCTTAGACTATATTTTTTGGCAGTACAAATTAACATATTTTGCTGCAATCAAGATTTCTGCAGAGCTTGATTTCTCTATAAAGATTTTATTTATGGAAAGCAAGTTTCTGCAAGGTGCGTTTCTCTCTAATCAGTAGCCATATTGAATAGTTAATGAAGAAGTGTGCTGCCTTTTGGACTTAATGATCCTAATTTTTTTCTTAAAACACATAGACAGGAGATTATGCTGCATCACTAACTGTTAAATTCAGTATCTCTATTCATTACATAAGAGAAACGTGAGATAATATAAGTGTCCTAGTCATGCTATAAAGGTTTTGTTTATTGTTTGTCATATTATTTTTCTAACACCTGAAAAACTCAGCCAGTGAATCGTATTCTTCTTACCTGTGTCTACTGCCATTTTGTAGTGCTTGTAGGTACATTTTGAGTTTATTTGGAAGATATGCTTACAGTTACATGAAATTCTAATTGTGCCACAGATAAGAGCCCATAAATTGTTCATAATAACATATAAAGGCAGGCAGACTGATGAGTGGAGCTCCCAGCCTCACCTGTTATGAGCAAGTTTAACAGCAAGAGATTGCTGTTGCTTTTGTTGAAGGTGAAAAATAAAAAAGAATGAAATCTGTTTGAAGTTCAAGAATGTTTGTGAAGTCTTTGGTGATTTCCCACAGTACTATATCTAAGCATTCCTAGATATTAGGAAGAAATTCTTCATGATGAGGGTGGTGAGACACTAGAACAGGTCGGCCAGGGAAGTTGTGGATGCCCCTTATCTAGAAGTATTGATGGCTAGGTTGGATGGGACCTTGGGCTGCCCGAAATAGTGGAAGTTGTCCCTGCCCATGGGTGGGTGACTGGAATTTGGTGATCTTTAATGTCCCTTCCAACCCAAACCATTCTATGATTCTGTTTGCTGTTTATGATGTCCAGCTGGCTGCAGTGCTATGTCTCATTCTGGTAGATGACGGCTAAACCAGGATTTTATACCCTTTTGCTGCCTCTCATCTGGATTTCAGTACGGTAATACACAGTGCATTAAAGTTATTTTTTCTTAATAAAGGGTAGGTAATACAAAACATAGCACTGTATGTGTTCAGCAGCACAGTCAGAGGTAAGTACATTTGAGTGATTTTGTGCTCTGAGCACTGGTCTGCCAGATATCAAGCTTAAAGCCTACTTTTCTGTTTACCAGACTCTCACTAGCCAGATTCCTAATCCTCTAATAGTCCAAGAAACCCAAAGGTTCCACCAGAGATTTAAGATGAAAAATGCTGATAAAAACTCTGCATCTCAAAGACAAATCTTGTCTGCACAGTGGAGAGAGGGGCTTTTGAGCAGTTTGAGACTTACACAAAAATCCTGAAGGAACATGAAGTACCATCTGAAACCTGTGTTACGTATGCTCATTATCTAGGATGAACTCTCTTATGTTCTGTCCATTAGTATAGCTACACAGTATGTATGCTTGTGAAAGACTAATAAGGAACCGTCCTCCAAAATGCACACCGCTGAAAGTGAATGAGCAAGACTGGGAGAAATTAATGAAGAATGAGAAATCAAGAGAAAACTATTTCCAAAAGTTACACTTCAACTGGAGCATCATTCTTATAAGGAAAGGCTGAATAACCTGGGTCTGTTTAGCCTGGAGAAGACTGAGAGGGGACTTTATCAATGCTTATAAATATCTAAAGGGCAGGTGTCAAGAGGATGGGCCCAGGCCCACTGACGGTGTTATCAGGCTCTGAACACTCTACCCAGGGAAGTGATTGATCCCTGGAGGTATTTAAAGACATGTAGACGGGGTGATCAGGGGTATGGTTTAGTAGTGGACAGGTATAGAAGGACTTGATGATCACAAAGGTCTTTTCCAACCAAAAAATTCTATTTTATGATTCTATGACTCTTCTCAGTAGTTTTCAGTGATAGGACAAGGGGCACTGGACACAAACTGGAACACAGGTCGTTCCTCCTCAACTTAAGGAAGAACTTTTTTACTGTGAGGGTGATGGAAACACGCCGCCCAGGGAGGTTGTGGAATCTCCTTCTCTGGAGATATTCAAAACCCATCTCGACTTGTTCCTGTGCAACCTGCTCTAGGCGACCCTGCTTTGGCAGAGGGGTTGGACTGGATGATCTCTAGAGGTCCCTTATAACCTCAGCCATCCTGTGATTCTGTTATTAGTGATGTTACTTGACATGCTCTAGAAAACAGGTGGACAAGACAGCAATCCAAAAGCACATAGTGATGCAAAGTTCTTCATAAAAATGAGATGGATCCCATGCTTGAAGATGGTAATAGTTTTATTGATATTTTAAAAGAACTTACTTCATCTTTTCTGAACACAACATTTTACACAGAATAAGTGAGAGAGCTGGGGAAAACCTATATCTGAATGATTCAGTTTGTGGGAGTGTTAGTGGCTTAGGGAGATTAAAATGAAAAGATATTTTTCTTTCTGTTCTTATTTTGTTTCTTATTTTTATTTCTGTTCTCACCTATAGTACCCTATTTGCTCTTAATATTCCTGGTAGTTTTATTAAAATTATACTGAATATTGATCATAACTGCAAACTTATTTATAAGATTCAATGCAATAAAAATCCTCTCTCTACTTGTGCAAAAAGTAGATTTTGAAACATGGAGGTTTGGACTGAGGAGAATTTGGAGAGTTTCCTTCATGGCAGCAGCTTTGGTGTTCTAGTAAAAGAAAGAAGTTGTTAAATTTATCAAGAAAATAAGACATAACAAGTGGTGGAAAATGAAAGCTGAAGCTGAATAAATATGTGCTAAAAAAAAGAGTATTTTTTAGTTCCTGGGATGATAAGCTAACTGATTCAAATGGAGCATATGAGGCAATACTTTTACTCAAACAGAAATTGTATACTGATTGCAGTGACCACCTGATGCTACTTGATGACGTTCTCTGATATTTTTAATGTAGAATGTGCCTACCATGGTCTTTTTCGACCTTGAAATTTATCAACGACACTTCTGTTTATCTCATAAGTTAGGGTGCATTACATTACTGTGAAATGTTTTCTGTATGAGTATTTCCTTCTTCACTCTTCATGTACTGTTCATGCAACGTGAATAGTGGTAACTATTAATTGTAAAAGGTAATGTAAAATTATTTTATATTGGTTTTATGATTAAAACAAAGAAATTTTTACTTATTCTAGATAGTGAGATCTAAGAGAATCTGGCCAGTATTACCAGCATATGAAGACAAAAATGCTTATCAGCTTCAGTGAAAATCATTTGATTGCAAAATATTGTTTTCTTTTAATGTAGCTTGTACAGTGTTGACATGTAGGAAGTTGGCAGGGATGATTATTTTGTATTCATAATTTTTATATTGACTGTAGTCCTATGATTAATCATATCTAAATGTTATTTACTATTTCTGTACAAATGTCAGAAGAAAGAGATGGAGGTCCTCATTCTATAATAATGAACACTAAACAGAAAATATTTTTTTCTCTTTTTTCCCTTTGCAGTATTTTTCAATTGATGTTTTAGGCCTTGCTCCTAAAACACACTAATCAATAGGACCAAATTTAGTCCTGAAGTAATAAAACAGAGAAATAATTTCTTAAATAAACTGCCTTCAGTCTTCTTCCCAGTTCTTGCTTTTAGTCCGTGCAACTCTTGAAGTGTAGTGGCTTCTTCCAAGGATATCTTTTCCCTTGAGGACAGTGATTTTCATCTCCACCAGAACTTTATACACTTTACTAAAATCTTGTTGTTCTGTCTTAGTAACAGAACAGCATTTCAAGCAGACTTTCAACACAATAATGCTAGCATGAGTTATTTACTACCAAGCACTAGCAGATGAGAGCATCTAGTTGTTTTATGTTGAAAAACAGAAGGAATGAGCATTACCTCATAGCACTCCTTTATATGTCACTGGTAGTGCTCATTTTAAGTTGTTTCATTTTGGGATAGACTGAGAAATCCTCAACATGTAAGAATTTCCTATATACGTCCATGTTTATATATGTATTTATATGTTATTAAGACTGAAGTCCAGTCCAGGGAGTTACAAACAGAAAAATCTGAGTAATCTGAATTTAATGTAAAACAATCATAACTTTTGACCTCAAGACACTGAATGATTTTTCACTCTTTTGATGGAAAAGGGATCATTATTCTTTTTGGTCTGGTATTTTGCTGCTGTGCAGCTTTCGATGCCTTCTTCTGCAGCTTTTTGTGGTGTGTTTCTCACTGAAGTAGAATGAGTCCTATGACTTCATGTCAATATGGGATTCACATCCCAGTATCCCTGTATCACTGGCTCATACAGACTTTACTCTTCTTATTTGTTGCTAAGATCTACACCAAAGAAAGGGAAGCCAGGCAGAGGCTGACATACAGCCCTCTTTCAAAAATGAACAGAAAGTTTATTCAGACACTACTTTATCCATTATCTTTCTACTATTTTTAACAATTAGACAACAGAGTTTCCTTATGTTTAGAAATGGGTCCTAATGGTTCACCCACTGCTGTTATGATTAAGTTTTATGCAAATGATGGAAATAATTGCTACACAGTATAATAATAGTAAAAATAATAGGCATGACCTTAGAAACATGAAAGGAACCCACTTGCTCTTTCTTTGTTTGAATTAGAATCCTATATGTAACTACAAAAGTATGTATAGAAAAAAAATATATGTTTTTTAATACATTTTTCTTGAAAATATCTGTGCTGTCAAGACAAATGGGATGTGAGTCTTTAAGAGGCATAGTCTGATTTACACATGGCTCATCTCATGTTTTGCAAGAACAGATTACATGCTTTTCAGTAGTACTAAACTTTTCTTGCTTACAGCAGGAGCAGTTGTGGTTTGCATAATAAAACAGGCAATATAAAATAATTTCATCATATTTTGCATCCATTTTACAGCGTGGAAATTTGTGTCCCTCAAAATATCAATAAGGAAATAAATCACTGGCTTTCAAAGTGAAAAAATAGTGTTGTGATTTTATCATGGAAAAGGATACAGCAGGTATCTGTTAAAAATTAAGACAAGAACAGCTATTTCTGAAACAACAGAAGTTTCTTTTATTCCGTATTCTTGCACATATTTTTTCTAGATATTGAAATGTTAATTTTTTTTCTAGCTATGGAAGTAATGAAGCTACTGAAATATTTCTGTCTTTTCGAAGTTATTAAGATATAGCTATGATAGGGAATGCTTCAAAATAATGTGCTATGCTAGTACTTTGTCCTACAGCAAGGCGTGTCCTTATGGATAGAAAATCTTAATGGATGGACAGCTTCAGCTCGTTTGAGATAACCAGGCAGAAGTGTCACAGCTGTTTTGTTAAATAACAAGAAATCTTGAAAGTGAGCCAGAAAATGTTTAGACAGTGAAAGCATCAAAAGAAAAGGAATATATTCGATGATCACAAAAGAAGGCTGCTAGCTGATATCTCTAAGTGCCTGACTGAAGCCACAGAGGATGCTATGATGCCTCTGGTGACATATAACATAGCTGCTAGTGGTGGCCCACTTTGTAACTGCCATCCAGATACCTCTGTTACTCTAGGTCAGACAACTTGCATGCTGGTTTCTGAGAGAGATTATTTATTTCAGCTAGTAAGACTGATTCTTTTATTTCTAAAATATTTCTTTTACTAAGTTTTGCCAGAAATACAAGGAATTTTAACGTTTATAAATGATTGTGTACCTTTTAGAAAGTCTTAATGTTTTAGAAACCTGATGGACACACCTTAGTGTGTCACACATCTCAAAGGACTTGTTGCAATACAGACTTACAAAGCCAGCTTCACTGGCAACCATGTGTAGGTTCTGGATCTGAGAGTTACTGAAATAGTGAGGGAATTCTTTTGCTAGAAGTGAAGTGATTTGAGAATTGGGAGATTCCCCCTCAGAATCACCAGGTAATTTTACTGAAAATTTTATCTGACATTTTATACTGTCACAGCTCAGCAAATGAAGGCTAGAAACATGAGATTGGCCAGCTATGTGTAAGAAAAAAGAAAAAATGAGAATGTTTTTAAAATCTGAATTATGAACACCTAAGTTACAGAGTGTACTTGTAAGACCTTATCTATGTAATTATGGACATTTGAAAACTTCTGCTGGTTCTAGCTAACACTAGTGAATTACATCCAAATTCCTACAAGATATGCTTACCTGTATCCAGAATGTAACTGCCCTGGTGATGGAAAGCTCATGATGGAAAGCTCATGTTCTTGACAGAGTGGCCACTCATTTCTACATGAAAGGTTTCTGTTTCTGGTGGTCAAGGTATTGAGTAACTTAACATTGTTCGAGGTAAGATCACCTTATATAGAATGCAAGATTAAAAGAGATGCAAGACTAAGATTTTAATGTGGGACATTGTTAGACTAGAAACCTCTACAGGTATTTGAGATATAAAACTGCTTTAACAGAAGCATCATAAAAGGCAGCGTGGCTGGAACGATACAAATTATTGGTGACTGAATTGCCACAAATTTATATCGACCTGAAATTAAATTGTTTGTATTTAAAAAATGCTTTTTTAGATTCAGTTTTAGGAACTGTTCCAGTGACCAATGACCCTTTCTGTGAAAAATTTTTTCCTAATGTCCAGCCTAAATCTCCCCTGGTGGAGCTTGAGGCCATTCCCTCTCATCCTGTCCCCTGTCACTTGGGAGAAGAGGCCAGCACCCTCCTCTCTACAACCTCCTTTCAGGTAGTTGTAGAGAGCAATGGGGTCTCCCCTCAGCCTCCTCTTCTCCAGGCTAAACAACCCCAGCTCTCTCAGCCGCTCCTCATAAGGCCTGTTCTCCAGCCCCTTCACCAGCTTTGTTGCTCTTCTCTGGACTCGCTCCAGAGCCTCAACATCCTTCTTGTGGTGAGGGGCCCAGAACTGAACACAGTATTTGAGGAGCGGTGTCACCAGTGCTGAGTACAGAGGGAGAATAACCTCCCTGCTTTGTTTTGGGTTTTTTTTCACTTTTCAGTTAAGTAAGAAATCCATACTTTTCACGGACAATGTTTTTGCCATGCAGCACTACGGGTATGGCCTAGGAGAACTATTCAGATAAGACAGTAAGGGTTCATTTTGTCCAGGAGAGAGAATTACAAGCAGCTGTCATTGCTATTTGTCACAGCAATAGTAACTATTTTTAATTGCTGACAGCTAACAATTCCCTGGAAAATGGAAACACCTATAGCCAGTAATTACAGCCTCTTCTCACCCTTCAGCCTTACAGGAGTCTGGCTTCTGCCAACAATTACACTGTCTGGCACTCCTGGACCATGCTGCATATTAGGTTAAACTTAAGTAGCTGTCAGGAAGGGGAGATCTCATGCCCAAGACAGACAAGCAAAGTAGGGTTACATTTCCAAAAAGTTTGAGAATTGCTGCTTTCTGCAGTCCTAGGGGCATAGATTGGAATGAGCTGTCAAATACAATTTTTCACAGAGTATTGTTGAGTTTATATAATGAGGTGGAAGCTACCCGCAGAACAGGATGAGGAATGAGAAGATTAAGAGAGACATTGAGCTCCACTGGCTGAACACTACGACAGCAACAAAAAAAGCTGAATGAGATTTTTTTGTAAACTTAGTTGAAAGTTCTGTATCTAGTTATGATACAGGCTGGAATTGTACTTTTTTTTTTCCTCTTTCCCCAAAACTTTATATGACAAAGTCAGAAACTGAGTAATGGATTATTTGAGGTGGATCTTACAGAAAAAATTGCATCTTCTTCAGATACATACATATAGTTTTTTGATCAGCTGGTAGCATGGACATATCAATTTGAGTGCAATGTCCAAACCTGATGTTTAAGTAGATTTGTTTTATATTAAAGAGCAGGAGTTTAATTGTAGGAAAGTAACATATGATTTTATTATTTTTTTCCACACTACATATGGCTCTTTTACCTTCTGAGCAAGATTTTGTTACTGCTACAGATCTACACACATGCTTAGTTGCAATGCTAATAGTGGTTTATCATCCCTCGGAAACAGATGCCAATTTTCCCAGTGTAAACAGTGCAGAAAGAGATAAAAATGAAGATGGCAAATAGATGTACAGTGCCTGGCTGGAGGAGTTACATCAGGCTGAATGAAACATGAACATCTACTGAAATAATTTAATATATGGCAGTCTGAATCAGTGATTTGTAAGACATGACAAATGTAGCCAGAAACACCTTGCTAGCTGAGGACTGAATATTGTGTTCCTGACCATCTGAAAGTGTTGTTATAAATGTCAGCTACAGGCTATGTTTTCCTTCTGCTGCATATCTCTGTTCAGACGTTATGTACTTGTCAATTATGCTTATTTGGGTAAAATTGCAAGTATCCATGTGCTATGTGGTTTCCTCATGCTCTTAATTCAAATATTTCTTGTCTTCTTGGAGTGAGGAACAGTGATTAGATGTAGAAAGTCATAATTAGCAGCTCAGACTATGTATCCTCTCTGTTTTGCTCAAGAAAGGACTTTCTTAGATGGATTTTGATACGGATTTATGTTGAGTTTTTTTTGGGCGGGGGAGTTACTTTTTTATTTTGTTTTAAAAAAATAGAAAAAAAAATGCAAAATGCAGTCTGTTAAGGTGTGAGACCTAATACAAAAGCAATGTGAGGCAGGCTGTTTTGCATAGATTTTAGATTCTTACTTGACTGGCTAAAATCCCCAGAAAGTCTCCTGTGATTTAGTTTTAACTAGTTGGCAGATGTTGAATGATCTCAGCAAGTCTCTTTGTTGCTGTTCCATAGTAAATATGTAGCAGACTGACTGTTTATAATCTCTGTAATAAGGGATTTGTCAGTCTTTCTTTATTACCTGTAAAATGGATTAGGAGAATAGTAAGATTGCACTGCTTCTCTTAGGAACCTAAGCTAGGCAGATGCCCATACTTATTGGGGATTTTCACGAAAAAAATTGTCTTCAGTGCTTATTTTAAAAACATCAGGTCTGCTGTCTCTGCTTCACCCTTCTCTATTCCTCCTCATCCAGCTAGTTTGTAAAGCCCTCTCGGTTTCCTCCATTTCTAAAATTACTGGGAAATTACATTCATCTTTGGACAGAAAATGCCAAGCGTCTTACTAGACTGGACTTAGGATTTAAAATCTGTTCTCAGTGATGCAGTAGTAATGAAGATGCAGATCTGGCTGGGCAGATAGAAAATGTTTATTTTCCCACAGATGTGTGTTTTTCCACCTCTTATCTGTACATGTTCTCTTTCTTTTCAGGCTTTATTAGAAATGGGTTGAAAAGATCAACATTGACACATGTGATGTTGCCTGTTATCCCAAACTAGAACCCATTTCTAGCTTCCTTGCTGTGGAAGCACGATACTGTTCGGCTGAAAAAAACTCTGTAAATATGTTAAGTCAAATATAAAGCAGTTGCATGAGAAAATATGCATTTAATGAATTAGTTTTAAAAGATCGCATAGCAACTTGGAAAACCCATACAATATAAAATGACAAAGGAAAACTAAACCACAAAGGTTAGTGGATTAGGCATATCTGATCAGTTAATATGTAGACATGTTGTGTTGGACCTAAAGTGTATGCAGTAAAAATAAACAACCTGATAGACCAGGCTGGATAAATCACATAGTTAACAATAAAAGAGACACTCAAGAGTCAGTTTTTAATTTCATTGATGTGAATGAGTCATCCTCTGTTTCTCCTTTGGAATCCAAATCAGTTTGTCTTTTTACCCACTTCTGCTAATATGAAAAAATTGTGTGTGAGTTCTTTTATGTGGTAGAGTAAGAGAACAGAGTACAGTTAGAATAATTTATTAGAATGACGATAGTCTATTTTGCTTAGGAAATAGATAGCTCACAATGAAACACCACAGAAAAAACAGTGAGAAGCCTGTCACGTGAGTAAGGATTAATTGTTTATCTGAAAAGAAATTCACAGTTTCAGCTTTTCCAATGTAGCAGCTAAATAGTATTGCTGATACATGGCTTCAGTGTTGTCTGGGAACACAGAAGATGGCTGACAGCCAACATGAAGTAGAAAGTAAAACTGTTTTATTTACTGAGGTTTTAAGCAAACTTCAGCAATCATTGTTAATGCTTTGGATGACATCCAAGGCAGAAGACAGGACTCCTGTTGGCCCAGGAGTATAAGGAAGCTTACTTGAAAACAGGAAGGTTAATGAATTACTTATATACCGGCACTTGAGCAAAAGGCTAGATCATCAGAGGGAAGTATTTTTCTGAGAAGTACTTTCTTTTTCTGAGAGGTTCTGACTTCTTTTGGAGGAACAGAGCATAGGATTAGGCCAATGACAATATTTATACCTTAAAAACAGCTGGGAACTTTTAAGTGCACTTGAATGGTTGTTTAAAAATCACTTTGAAATATACCTAAAAGGCAAATGCATCAAAGACATATTCCAGACAGGAACTGGAGCAGGTTGCCCAGAGAACTCATGGTTGCCATTCCCTGGAGGTATTTAAGCCCTGGCGGGCTGGGGCTTTGAGCAACCTGATCCAGTGGAAGGCATCCCTGTCTGTGGCAGGGGGATTGGAGCTGGATGATCTTTAGGGTCCCTTCCATCGCAAACCATTCTATGATTCTATGATCCTGTGATATCCCAAACATTTTTTTTTATAGTCCAAAGTGAATAAGACTTGAGGAAAGGCAGGTAAAGGTTATATCTGTAAGAAAATGCAGGTGGCTGGAAGTTTTTTTTCAGTAATTTTCCACTTATATACTTAAAAAAACCAGCAGCAAAAGTAATCAAGCTAGTGAACTAAACTGATGTAAAAATCTTGGGAATCCCATACCTTTTCTAGGCAGCCTGGAATACTTAGACACTTTGAGGGAAAATATAGGATGTATAGCTTTTATATGCCCTAAAGCTGCACAAGTCATTTAAATGATTTGTGCAGAATGTTTATGTGAGAATGCTGGATGGAAGGCAGCTCACAAAAACAATTTTGTTGCTACTTTTCTTGATGAATATGCCTGTGAAGTGCTTCTGTACCACAGAGAGGTCATATACCACTAATTTGACTTATAGATGGTTCAAGGCAGTTGTAATAAACCCCATTCCTCCAGTAAAACTGTACTGGTTTAAAGCTTCATTTGATTTTACCCAGCTGCCACAGAAATCTCTGAAATATATTTGTATTCTATTTAAATTAGTTGCTATTAATTTCAGTAAACAGAGCTCTGCAAAATTCCTTTGTTTTACAGAGCTCAAAAACCAATTAATGCTACCTGGTAAATTCTGAGAGCTTTACAAAATAAATTATGCTGTTAAGAACACAGAAACACCTACACTAAAAATTCCCAAAGGAACTTTCATCATACTCTTTTATTATTTAAAGAACATCTTTGCTTGCTTTCCAGATGCTGCCATTCCGATGTTCTTATTGTATTCACTTTTTTTTTTTCGCTTCAAGATTTTGGCAATTCTATCAGGTTTACATGGAGGGGTGAAGGAGTCTATACCCTCTACTACATCAATCCACTTCCATGTAATATTCATGTGCAGGTATGCAGCTTCCTTATTCAGATGGGCTGCATTAGTTCTGAAGCTGAAAGGAATATTGTGCTCGTATGTTGCTCTATTTCCTTTACACATTCAATTTACACTAAAGAAAAAAAAGATTTTAATTAATGTGGATATTTGCTGTGATTTAGAGTGTTCGCAATATTTAGCAATATTTGAAGGTTAACTGGCAACTTTCTGCTAAGTTGCAATATACAGTTGAACACTATTGGCAACTGGACTAGATGATTATGGATCAATTCCAACTGAAATATTCCATCCTCTCCTCTCCTCTCCTCTCCTCTCCTCTCCTCTCCTCTCCTCTCCTCTCCTCTCCTCTCCTCTCCTCTCCTCTCCTCTCCTCTCCTCTCCTCTCCTCTCCTCTCCTCTCCTCTCCTCTCCTCTCCTCTCCTCTCCTCTCCTCTCCTCTCCTCTCCTCTCCTCTCCTCTCCTCTCCTCTCCTCTCCTCTCCTCTCCTCTCCTCTCCTCTCCTCTCCTCTCCTCTCCTCTCCTCTCCTCTCCTCTCCTCTCCTCTCCTCTCCTCTCCTCTCCTCTCCTCTCCTCTCCTCTCCCCTCCTCTCCCCTCCCCTCCCCTCCCCTCCCCTCCCCTCCCCTCCCCTCCCCTCCCCTCCCCTCCCCTCCCCTCCCCTCCCCTCCCCTCCCCTCCCCTCCCCTCCCCTCCCTCTCCCTCTCCCTCTCCCTCTCCCTGCTGGAAAACTATAATCAGTTTTAAGTAATGCATGTTTTAGAAGGACTGGTCAGAAAATGACAAGAGGGGACAGTCTCAGAACACCAATAGTACAAAGAGGAGTGGGGAAAAAAGAAAAGATTGTAACAGTATTGGAAAACAGATAGAAAATTTACAAGCAGTTGAGAAGAGAAATGTAGGTGTATATTACCAAATCTCATTAAAATTAATAAGGAATATTTTTGCTTATGAGTTACTTCCTGAAAAAAGTTTTCTTTTTTCTTTTTTAACAGTAGCAGTATTACTGACGCATTTCCTTCGGCTACATGAGATGCTATTTATTCTTAGCTGGAGGGCATAGTCATTTATTATCTTCAACCACTACTTCACTATATGTAAGCTATCTCCTGAGCAAACCAGGCTATTCTCAAATCCACTGAAAATTAGAAAAGTATTTAATATTAAAACACTCATGGAAGTGAAGTAGGTGTCAAAAGCAGAATCTGCAATGAAAACAGAGGAGCAACATGAGAGAAAAGGGTTAGTGGTAATTATCTGCTAATGATGAAATGCTGTGCAAAACCTGCATGCGAATGGAGTTATAGAATCATCGATACATATGAGAGGCTTTCTGTAGCTCATTAAATAAAAAACTAAAATGGGACTGAGAAACTAGTTCTTGAATATGCAGCAAAACATAATGATTACAGTCTGCACTAATAAACCAAATGTCTGACCCATTGTCTGACCCACAGTGAGAGACTATAGGCAATTAAACCAGAATTTATTAACTTCTGTAATTCAGACGTACTGCCATTATAATTTTTAAAACAGCACAGATTGATCACTGCATTGTGGAACAAATCCAGAATTAAACAAACTCTGAATAATTTATGACAGTGCTTGTAAGCCTATATTAAAAAACTCTGCAAATATATAAGTCCTCTGAAGGCCACAGAAAAGTAATGAGTTTATATTTGTCTTATTTCTACAGCGCAGGCAGATTCTTCAGTGTTTGGTGAGAGGCTGTTCACAACTTGAAATCACAGAAAAAACTTTTTAAAATACAAAATTGTGAGATCTTCATCTTTTTTCAACATTCTTGTGATTTTTTCCCTGATTTTATCATGATGCTTGACTAAGGCCAGTGGCATTCCACATGATTTCCTTTTGTTATTGGCATATTGAAAAAGACTTTTAAAATGAAAATTTTATCACACTCTCTAAAAAAACCTCAGTATAAGCAGAAGTACTTCCTACTCCCACTAAATCTAGAGCGTCTAGATCATAGAATTACAGAATGGTTTGGGTTGGAAAGGACTTGAAAGATCATTCAGTTCCAACCCCTTTGCCATGGGCAGGGACACCTTCCACTAGGTCAGGTTGCTGAATGCTTCGTCCAAGCTAGCCTTGAACACCTCCAGGGATGGAACATCTCTGGGCAATCTATTCCAGTGACTTACCACCCTTACAGTAAAAAATTCTTTCTAATATCTAATCTAAATCTCCCCACTTTCATCTTAAAACCATTATCTGTCATCCTATCCCCTCCCTGATAAAGAGCCACTCCCCATCTTTCCTACAGGCCCCCTTTTACATACTGGAAGGATGCTATAAGGTCTCCCCGGAGCCTTCTCTTCTCTAGGCTAAATGAGCCCAACTCTTGTAGAATGGGGACTCTAGATATATAATATGTTTCTAGTTACCTTACTGCCCAAATACCATAATGAAAAAAGGACACAGTGCTGATTGTGCTGGTGAGATTAGCAGTACAGTTCTGGTTCAGAATATATTTCACCAGTCATGCTGCCAGAAACACACACCTGCTGTTAAGCTAATGAAATAAAACTATGTGAAGATGGCAGCATGAAACATGATTCTCTTCATAATTGTCACCTTAATGTTTGCAGGTGAGATCCATGGTTATTTATGAAAGCCTTATGGAAAAGTTGAACATTTTTAGCAATGGGTTTTATAAGTTTCTCCAGCTTTGGAAAAAAATACCTATTGTTCTGTGCTCTCCTCCACCCCACATCCAGAGTCAGAACTCTAAGAGGCTACTTCGTTGTAGTGATAAGGCCACTAGTTCTCATGATGAACTTGGCTCTGTGTTTTCCTGTGAATTATTGACAAAATTAGGGGAATTCAGGAATCCTGCCTAGTTCTGCCCTGCTGAATTCTCAAGAACAGAAAAAGCAATAGGAATATGAACAGTAACCCTGTTCCACTCCCCTGGGCCTGCTGCTGCTAATGAGACCCTAAACATTTTGCTGCTGCTCTATCCAATTTTCTTCCATTTCCTTCTTCCCTTATTGTATATGGAAAAGAATAATTAATTTCTGCTTAGAGCTGAGAAAGATGAGGTGGTGATTTCAAGGGTTGCCCTCCTTCACCTTCCTTTGGTCTGTATGCAATATGCAGAACCTGGCAGAAAGCTGAAATATCAAGAAGGAGAAAGAAGACGGGTAGAAGATGAAAAGAAGATAGTGCATCCTGTGTTACTTTTGCTTATCAAGAAAATCTCTAATTTATCACCAAGAATATTAATTTCTCTGAAAAACAGATTAAGGCTATCAATTAGTTAGGCTTTGAATGTAATAATAATTCTGGTAATAAACATTGGATTTCTGTGATCATGAGACTGACTTTTTCAAAACTGGATCCCAAATGACTTCAGAAACTCTCCCAAACCTTATATTGCTCATGTCATGTGTCACCCTGTTGTTGAGTTCTGGAAGTTTACTGCACTGTGCACATATATATTTAATGTCTATTTTATGGTAATACATTTTATGAGCCAAAATGTAATATAGGCTTCTTAAATCCATTATTCAAAACTTACATTTCTGTCATTGCAGGAGATTTGTGGTGAGTAATTCCAGTATTTTGGAAAGTAGCCATCAACTGAATGACTCAGAGTACAGGGTTTTACACAAATGCAGATCTTAACAGTATAAATTCTTTCATAAAAAGATTGACTCATTGACAGTAATTGTTCTCAATAAAGACATATACCAAGGGCTCAGTTAACAATTTTTTTATGCAACCTTTGTGTTGTGAAAGAAAGAAAGTATATTAAAAATAGTTACATGTACTTTCTAATTTAATCTAATTTTTTGTGTAAGTGTTCTGCTTTATCCATAATAACCTCATGGAGAAGAATAAATTATTACTGTACGTGAAAGGACAGGATGGGCTGTAAAGACTATTGACTCTTTCAGGTGAAGAAAACAATTAGATGCTTGCATGTAAAGTTTCCATTTTTATTTGTACTGTCTTTGATAAAAAAAAAATAAGAATAGAATTGTATGGCAATTAAACTGCTCTTGCAAGAAAACAAGTTGATGACTGCTCAGACTTTTGAAGGGGTGGTAAAAGGAAATAAGAGATGTTAAAATAGAACTGAAATGGTGAAAATATGGAAAAATGTTGAAAGTAAGTGACAAAACAGTATTTCTAAAAGTAGTAGAAGACTGTACAATTCTTACCAAGTGCAGATCTCGCAGTACATCTTCACATTTTAATTATAAGAGAATTGCAGGTGTATAGAAAATAACTTTTTAGTAGTAAAGATAGGTGACAACTGAAGCAAACTAGGATTTGCCTTGTTTATATTTGTATTCAATTATTTGTCTCCATGGTGTCAATAGAACTAAACAAAGAAGAACTAGTAAGGAAGCTGGAGGAAACATTGAAGGGCTTGTTTTCAATTTAAGACTTGAAATTGTAGCTTTGAAGAAGAAAGCCTTTTTTAGAAAAGGCATGGGAAAGAAGGAACGCACTAGAAAGTGCTAAGAAAGAAATTGCTAGACTGTTGGGAGATGCCTGTTAATAAAGGAAAGCAATTACAATCTCTGTATATCCTGAAAGATTGCTGAGAGAGAAAAAAATGTTTGATTGCGTGATTACAGAGCCCAAATCTGCTTCATAAAAGGTAAGATTGATACACGCCATCTAGATAAAGTAGTCAAGAACAATAATGAAAGAAGCAAGAATCCTTTGAATGTAATTGTCTCCCAGATGATAAGAGTCAATGCTATTTTAGCAGAAGTAAAATTCTGAATGAAAAATTGCTCAGAAAGAATCTGCCAGGGAACAGCAAACGCTGTCTGCTCCCTAAAGGGAAGTGAACCAGGAGCTGAGGATGGGAGCAAGGCTGGCAGAGGCACTAGTCTGACCAATAAGGTTCCAGTCCCACTGCACCTCAGCAAGGCAAGCAGGGCAGATCTAGTGACTTTAACCAGGTTTAGCTGAGAGCCCAGGCCACTGAGGAAGCCCATAGGGATGAGAAAGGCCTGAGATCAGGCTGGAATATTAAGTTGGAATGTCTGGGTCAGGGTCTGGATCAACAGAGTGCATGCCCGGTCATCGATGTGGTGGCAACACAACTGCAGTGCAGTTCAGGCTAAGCCCCAAGGTCTTGGCTTAACAGCAGCTCCCCGGAGCCAGCGTGGGAAGCCCTCAGCTCTGTTCTCATAACAGCTCCTATCAGGGAGCTGGCCCTGAGCTGCCTTACTTGTAGAAGGAGAGGAGAGACCTCAGGGCCTTGAGAGCATCACAGTAAAATGGTGGCTTGCATAAGGAAGAACTCATGTACAGAATACATGATTTGGGTAGCTAGAAGAGGATTGGGTGAAGGATAAAATCAGAATATAATAAAGCAAGAGGTGATTTTTTTAATATGTGACAGAAGTCAAATAACAGACACAAGAAAAGAATAAACTTTTCACCAGAAAATTACTAAAAAGAAAGAAAAGAGGTGAAAGGAGAGATCAAGAAACATGTTGTTCAAGGAACAACTGACGTGTTCAAAATAGAGAAGTAAAACTAGGGTGAGATGGAGAGACTGGGAATGACAATAGCATAGGAAAAGTGGAAATGATATCTGAATTCAGCAAGAAAAGGCAGCAAAAATTTTGAGAACCGGATCCAAAGAAGAATTTGGTCACTGTTAAGATCACCTGTGCCAGCAATGAATATAAATTAGGTGTTTGGCTAAGTAATTTTGATTTAGGCCACAGAGCCTTCTGAACAAACAAGAGGAAGAATCAAACACCTGATAGAAATGGGATTCATAACAGCATGCAAGACACCAAGCCTGGAAATACACAGCAGAAATTTGGAGGGAAGAAGAAGCAATTGTCTAAACTCCCTCTTGTCTGGATTTGGGCACCTGTCTCAAAGTTGTAGTTAAAATTCCTTGTAGTTGAGACTGTTGGTCTTCACCATTTTACTTTGATGCTTATAGTGTGAAGGTCACTTACATAGATACCTCTCAAAACATTTTTAAGGAGTTTGTAAAGCTGTCTTCTGCAACTTATATGGGCAAACCTCTGCAGACAAAGCTTGCCACAGCAAAAATATCACTAAGAGATTTTTCAGTGATATTTCCATTTTCAGAGAATGTCACTACATCTTCATACTAAGAAAGGACAGAGAAAGATACATCCCCAGGGAAGAAGAAATATAATTGCTGTGAGGGAAAAAAAAAATCTTCAGTGAAATGTGCCCATTAAGAGGTCTGCTTATCCTCACAGATACAGACTAAAAAAGTCCACTGCCAGCCAAACTGCATCATACTCTAGAAGCATGAGGTTATGTCTTTGTTAAGAAACTAATCACTGGCAGAATTTGGGCCTGAGCACAGATCCATCATCATCCATAGTGCAGAATTGCTAGCATGACCCATGGCAGAGTTTGGAGTGTTAAAAACCCCCACTTTTCCAGACAAGACCCAGTCAAGAACTGGGGATATATCATGGGACAAAGACCACTACAAAGAGGTAGGATGCAGCTGTTCTGATTTGGAGGGCAAGGAAATAGGATCAGAGTGAGAGGAGTCAGCCAAATGGATGTAAGCCATGCTGTGCTAATCAATACCAGGGTCAGAGAACTGCTGCTGGCCCGTTTCATTTATTTTTAGAAGCAGCCTGAAAGAACAAGTACCAGCATCCTATAATTATATTGACATTGGAAGCTATGTGCTAAGGAATTGTAAGACTGGCTAGAAAGCTTGTAATTGTATAGGCATCACCTTTGCTTGTGGTTAGGTAAGCAGCTCCTCGACTTAAAACCAGTCCTTTAAAACATACTTTGTGTCAGTGATTACCTGCTGTCTATGTTGAGACAGAGCTGCAGATGTAAGATCAGGAGTTTCAAAGAGTTAAAAGCCCAGTTCCCAGTGACTGCTAATGAGAACTGAGAAGTATAATCCTCTGGGTCTCTTTGAAACTCTTATCTGAAAATAAAAATCGGATGAAGTGTGGGATTTATTGGTTCTGACTAAAAAGATGAATAGTAGCAGCAAGTTTTCAGACAAGCTGCAGACTGGAATAACAGAAGGGAAGTGATATGAATTTTCTAACAAGACTTGTCAGTTTTCCTATCCTTATTAAGAACAGCAGAACATCTGCAAATGGAGCAGACATGGTCTTGAAAATAAGACCTGAATCAATTCAACAAAGAACAATCCGTACAAATGAATTTGGTTTTGGCAAATCATCAGACAGCTATTAACTGGAGAGATAAATGAGATCAGCAATCAAAGCCTGGCTGGAAGATAATAAAATCATAGAATCAGTATAATATACATTTCTTAAATATGAATAGTCAAGATACGTTTTAATTCTGTGTGACAGGATTCATCTGCAGATTAGGACACCTATGTTTAGATGTCTCTGTGTAGGTGACTATGCATGAATTAGTTATCTAAGATCACATTATAATCAATGTAATCTGTCAAGTCTAGAGAGCTCTTCAGCTGATCAAATGTGGGTAGTTAAAGAAAGAGCGAACTGAGTAGCTATTGGCTTTTGTGTCTGGTTACCTATCACTGCTGCTTCGTTCTTTGTGAAGAATATGCCTTTAGTTAAATTCATCACAGGAAACTTCTATAATGCTTGCATTAGAAACAAAGAATTTATGATTGTTTCTAAGATACCTTTGTCATGCTATTGATTATTTGTTCACGTTAACAGCAATATGACTTTGCGGCAATATCTGTATGCTACAGAAAAATAATACCTGGAACTGAATACGACATGGAACATCTTTATCTAGTTTTGGCTTGTATGTACTTCTGTGTAACCTTGGTCCTATTTTTAACTGTGGAACATCGCTAGCTGCCAGTGAACCTGATAAGAACTGTTCTAGGTCACATTCAGGATTCATGCAGCTCCATACACTCTCTTCGCCTGTTGCCTATAGCATTTGTCTAAAAGGGTAGAAAAGAATAGGGCGAGCATATAGTCACAGTTCTCTACAATACTTTGCTGACTTTCGGAAATTTTGAGCTCAAAGAGTCCTAGACTGAAGATTGCATCGCATTCTTGAGCACTAATTTCTAGTGGTTTTTAATGCAAAGTTTTTTTAAATAGTGTGCTCTTACTTTTTTGATGTCCTGTGGTTGTTGTGGTTGAAGGATGGTGAACTTAGTGAACCCTATTTACTTTTTCCATACTAGTATGAATTTTTAAGCCTTCTGGTTTACACCTCACTCAGCTGGGGAACAGGATGAATCTTCCCACTGTCTTTTGTCAATTTATTTATTTGAATATAACTGAGGACAATGATGACATTTTCACAGAACCTTGTATCATAAGTCTAAGATCTTGTTCCCTAGTAATAATTCTTAGAAGGCAAAATGAGTTCTTATTCATCTCAGCTCTGTGCTGGCAAAAACCATCTACATCCTAGGTGTAGTTAATTTAATCTTAGTTTGCACTAATGTCATAGAATAATAGAATCATGGAATGTGTTGGGTTTGAAAGGACCTGAAGGATCATTTAGTTCCAGCCCCCTTGCCATGGGCAGGGACACTCCTACTGATCTTGATCAGTTGCTCAAAGCCTCTTACCAGGCCTGGCATGAACATCCAGATCTCTGAGCAATCTGATCCATCTGACTCTCCAATGCCTCACCCCCTCATAGTACAAAAAAACCCAATCTGATCTAAATCCCCCCTTTTTCAGCTTAAAACCATTACCCTCCGTCCTATCACTGGACTCCCTGATAGAGTCCCTCCTCAGCTTTTTTGTAGACCTCCTTCAGGTACTGGAAGGCTGCTATAAGGTCTGCCCAGAGCCTTCTCTAGGCTGAACAAGCTGAACTCTCTCATCCAGTCATATTGGAGGTACTCAAGCCCTCTGATTGTCTTTGTGGCCCTCAAATAAACTTCGCAGGGGGCAGGTTAATTAAAGCAATTTTTCACAATAACTGTGGTTCTACCTTTTGGACTTTGCTAAAATCGAGAAATACTTTGTAATCATCCCTTTTCAAGGCAGGAGAAAATGAAGGATAACAAAGGTTTTGCAAATCAATTGCAAACAGATGTGGTTCCCTAGAAAATTCATGCATTCAGTCTGCTTTGCTGTTTTGTTCATAATGTTAAAGCTCTAAAATAAATACTGCTGTGGAGTAAAGGATGTCATTGAACTACCTGAGTCTGTAGGATAGTTTACAGACATCAAGAGAAGTGGAAGATGAGAATAAAAGATTGTTTAGAATATGCTAAACAATCTTTTTTAAATATAAAAGATCTGACATTTCTCACTCTATTCAGGCTGAAAACAAAATTTCAGCTTGTTTCAATAGTAGAAAGCAACCTGTGTCTTACTTTTCCTAGAGCACATATACTCCACTATGCAATTTAATTTTGAAGACTATTTATACAAAATAAGAATATTACTTTATTAGTTTTGAGTTTTGCTTAATTTCTATATTTGAGTAATAAGAAAAGAGTGGTTGTTTCTGAGAAGATTACGCATGGATAGTAATTCTAACTAAAAAGCAACAAATGGGATATACTTTGAAAAATTAAATCAGAAATTAATGAAATGAGAAGATATTGTTGCCTGAATTAGCATGGATTTAAACCTCCAAATTATGCTCATAATTGGAAAAATTAGGAAAGAGTAAGTGTGTGTTATTTGACTAGAATTATATTAATTGCTGTAGCTTTGGAAAGCCTGACACAAACAGAATTGTTGAGGTAAAAAAGATCATATAACTTGTGAGGCTTTTGGATGGAAGTGAGCAGGAAGATAGTTCTGGAAAAATTTTGACAATTTGTAAAGACACAATATCAGCATGGAAGGTACAATTGGAGATGCTAATTTTCTTTGTTTCATTAGGCTTATGATTATAGATATTAATATGGATAATAATTTGTCACAAACATTAATTGAAACTTGATTATAATTTTATGTCCATATTAAAAAATTCAACAAATTCTATAAAAATTAGACCAAGAATATTAATCCTTTCATTTTTGGACTGTTTTAACGGGTTTTTTCCCCCAGTATATTAGGCTTAATTTAACTAATTTTTAATTCTTTTTTCCCAGAAAGCAAGTTTTGCACATAACCTGGAGCAAGGCTGGTGGCTTTGAAAATAAAGCTTTTAACTATGATGATTGGTACCATTTGCTTCTGAAGTGAGGTCATCTGGGATTTTTTAGGTCTCACTTTGAACATATGGTGAAGTTTGATCTCCCCAGAGAGCATTGCTGTGGTTGGATAGCAGCTGCTCTTCTTTACCTGTCCCATCCAAAGGATTCAAGTTTCTGCCTCTGCACTGTTACCTTTCATCATCACAGGGCCCGAGTGACTACTTTGATTTTCTTTCTGAATAAAACATGTTGTGATACAATTTGGCCAATGATATTTGTTTCCACTGAGCTGCAAAGCTAACTCTATGCTGGAGCCTGAGGAAAAAACCCAACATTAATAATAAAGCATTGTAATTTTTATATTTAGGGATTTTTTTTCAACGTGGAGATACAGCTCAATGGCGAGTAAGAGCAGCTGAGATGCAGTGGTGTAGAATAATTGATTTCTTATTGGCAGACAAGGCAGTAATTTACTGGTGAGAAGAATTCCTCCTCTGTTCCTCTGACAGTCACCAATAAATTACTGTGTCTTTTCCCTAAGTTTAAGTATTTACAAGCAGCCCTGGAAAAAAATTTATTCTTTATTCTTCGTGCGTATTTTCTGTGTCTTGTATTATCACTTACTGAAGGTATCTCTCTCAGTATCTCTCAGAATCCACAGCTTTAAGACATCTCTGTCTTCGGTTCTGCTATGTCACAAATAAGATGACATGTTTCTGTTTCCTTTTAAAGATGTCCTGTGGATGTGTTAAATTTACTTGTTGAGTTTAATGAAAACCTAGAGATGAGTTAAACCACTGACCTCCTGCAGCCAGTGGTTATCATCATCCATCTGGCAGTTTTATGAATGTCACTTTTGGTCACTGAACTGCTTTTAACGTAAACTCCTCCTGAATCTAAACTGATACAAATCAGAGGGGGAAAAAAAAAGTGATTTCTCCTATATACACCCCAGAATTTTAGAGGTTTATAAATGTGCTAATACTGCCAGTCAAACTTGATTACTCAGGATTCTAGATCTGGAATGATATATAATTTTGACAGAAACTATGGGGCTATTTTAAAATTCATTTAGCATTTTAGTCAAATTTGAAATCTAGGTTGTAATTAATTCTGTTGTTCCACTTCACAAAATGCTTGTTCCTCTAATCCTGAATTCTTTTTATGTTGCTGTAGTTTATCCATGTCTGGTTACTTTTCCCATTGCTCATATGTGTTTTAGTCTTTACATTTTAGAATGCCCTTCAAATACAGTTTTTAAAACATTATCTAATTTTCTGCTGAATAATTCTTAACAAGAATTTGCAGGTAGAAATTGGGATAGGCACATGCCATAATATGTTAGGAATTTAGAAATTTCACTCTAATAAATATAAAAGTAGAAATGATGAAACATCCTAAAAGATTTGAATAGTCATGGCAACACAGTATTGCAAAAATTGGAAAAATTATAGAATCATAGAATCACCAGGTTGGAAAAGACCCATCAGATCATCGAGTCCAACCATTCCTATCAATCACTAACCCACATCCCTCAGCACCTCGTCCACCCATTATGAGACGCTTCCTAAAATCAATACCCCAAATGTATGTATTCTAGGTCATGTTTTACATGTTTTCCTTCCATAAACTCAAGCAGTGGAGGTATATTGTAAAAACCCTATTTTTATTTAATTTTAATTTTATATTTTTACTGCATTTTATTGTATTTTATTTTTTATTGCTTTCCATAAAACTTCATGGGTTGGTTTGCAGTAGTAATAATTTGTCCAAATTCAACCCAAACCCTCTTGGATAACAGTGATTTTTGCCCAATTTCTGCATTGTATAGAGGTGTTTCCAGAAACTAGAAGGTGGCATAGATCACTTTCTACAACTTAAGAACAAAGCAATTGGAGAGAAAACTTTTAATATTTTGGAACAGATGTCTGTTTTACATCAAATTGGTACAGGAAGCCTACACATTAGTGTAATTTAGAGTTTTATCTCTTAAACAGTTTTCAGCTGTGAAACTGTTGAGAAGTTAACTGGTTGAGCCAGGGTGTGTAGAGGGAGTGCTAGACAATCTTTTTAAGAAACTGGAATCCAGATTTGTTCTCAGTCATTGGAATCAGCAAATTTAGTATCACTTTACAAAGTGTATGTAGGTTGGCTTTTATGTGAATACCTATGTTATTTACATGTAGTATCAAACTTGACAAAACCACACAGAGTAATGAAAATGCTCAAGATTTGGAGGGTTTGATCATCCATTTGTACTGTCAGTGTCTTGAAATAGTAACAAAGGCAGCTAAATTTGTTCTAGACGAGTATATCTGCTGCAAAGGATAACCTTGTTTTGTAAATGACAAATCATTCAGCATTGCTTGCTAACAATAATTAACACAAGACCTGGTCTGGAATAAGGGATCTTTCCATGGGAGCTAAGATCAGCTTGTCACAAGCAGCAGGAAAGCACAGGGCTTTCAGTAGAGATAACATAATTTTGAAGGAATGCAGGTGCTGAGTTGGGCATCAGTTTAGATTTGGCCACAACCTCTAGTCAAGACCTTGGGGCAGTACAGCTGAATACTCTTCCTGCAGAATTCCAAGATTTCTATAGGAGAGGACTACAGAACAAAACTGTACATTTTTTATTGTTGTTGTTCTGGCAGCAATTTAATATGCATTTATAGTGGAATTCCATGCACATTTTAAGTTAGCACATTACCCCAAGCTGTCCTGCTCATCTTCCTTCTCCTGAGCTGGCAATTATCTCCTGCTCCCACCATGCTGCCCTCGCACTGCCCCTTTCCTCTGTGGGCTGGGAAAACTAATCACAGTTAGAACCAGCCAGAGGTGCAAGTGGCAGAAATTAGCAGTCAGGGCTGTGATAATGTCACTGTGCCAGTATTAAATGCTCATGGAATTGTTCTTTTCCAGAGTTTCTTTCCTTCTCTCTGTCTCTGCAGATAATTATGTCCTCTTCTTCCTGAGACAGGACCATGGTAAAATTTCCTCAAGGCTACTTTTCATCATCCAGCTAATATATCCCAGTGTCATAGAAATATTTGCTTCAGGACAGGTACTTTTTTCCTAAAAAATGAAAGCAGCTGGAGCTGGTAATGGGTTGCAAATGACTCAATTAACTTGTCAGGTGTTATAAGTCCAAGATGGTTATCAGATCTAGTTACAATGAAATTTCTACCTTCTATGAGGATTTTCTGCCAACAGTGTGTTATAAAAAATCCTTAATTACATTTTTCTTATTGTTTAAAACCATCAGAATTAATTTTATTTTGCCTTCTGTTCTTTCATCTCTTTTTACTGCTCTAACCTGGTCAGGTTGTTGTGGTTTCTCATGTCTACAAGGTTGTTTTCAGTTATTTGTTAGATCAACAAATTGTCAGGATTTGTTGAAATTAACTCATAAAATTCACAGACCTGATTAAAATGCTGCTTTTGACTACAAGAAGGCAGAATGGAAAGAACAATCTAGCAAGCAGCACTAAGATTCTAGCAGAGTCTTATTTTACTTTAGCTTGGTGCCTACACCTACAGGGCTTTAACAACAAACTGCTTGACTTCAGAAGCAGGAACGCAGGGAAAACGGAAATGCTACTCTGGCATGAGCAAAATAAGAATACCAGTATTAAAACAGCCTCTTAGTGAGAAACATTGAGTCAATGAACTTGGATATCTTCTAAAAGCATTTTTGTGTTGAAAGTGGAGCGTATACTCCTGATGAATCATGCTGCATCGGTAGTGTATCCACGTCCCAATGTGCCACATCAATAGAGGATTCAATGACAAGTAAAAGCAAGGAGCAACAGTGTGATGGAATGTAAGTAATGTCAGAGCATCTTTTTTTCCCCCTAGCATGCTATTTAAGAGGTCTTCGCTCTGATGTATAATACAAAAGGGCACTGGTGGAGTGAAATGTGAAGGATGGGTAGGTGTTAGTACGGTGCAAAATAGCAAGCTTGATTTTAAATGGTCTGGCAAAGACCTAGCTGTGAAAAATAAGGCACTGTTGACAACTTGGAATCCCCCAAAGTGTGATGTCCCTTCTCCTTGAGTAGTCTTAAAATTAAAATAGTGCAGGCTTTTAGTTATGTTCATTTGCCTTCTCATTATTGAAAATAATGTGGGAAAATTTTTATTAACTTATATAAGAAAAACCTGAAGGAATGCTTTCAACTTGAGAATTGTTTCCACTTTTAAATAATGAAGGTATTTTATTTACATGTATACTTATTTTAAATAAAAGAGGATACAAAACAAGGAGTATTTAATGTGATTTTGTTTTATTCTTGTTGCATCATTTTGTGACAAACCAGGTTAATGTCTTTGCTGATGATCCCTTGTGCTTCCTGGCACTTGTCTTTCATTTGCCTTGGCTTTAATTGTTGTAGGTACTTTATAACTTCAGGTAGAAAATGTTTTTAAGAAATACAGGTGCTACTCAGTAGTTTTAAAATGAAATTACTAAACTGCTCTGCTACTCCAATTTGTGCAATAATTTTTTTTGTTTTAGTTAGAGATCTGGTTCAACATTTAGATAGAAAGAAATGTTCTGTTATGTTTTGATCTGAAAGTTTTCTTCGTGCTTTTATCTCCAAAATGGAAAAATACAATGGACCACCCAAGCATAACTGCACATCACCTTTACAGAAATGACAGTCCTTTTAAAAGGAAAGCCTGACTTCTGTTGAAGTAGTGTGAGGGTAAAGAATGGACTCCTGGAAATGTATTCCCAGCTTGAGGTCAGCTTGATGCAGTTCCAGTCTCACAATCGTCTACTGCTTTTAGCGAAGGCTAAACTCCTATAGGGTAAGTGGCAAGGGCTTTCTCTACAGAGCAGACAGCTGCTGATGCACAGGATTTGCTACAGTTGCAGATAATTAGGGTCTTTTTTTTCTTTAAAACAAAAGAGTACAGAAAATGCATCCCCAGAATAAGACAATATTTCTTAGAGTTTTTCTGCAGGTGCACACATAAACAAGATATCTTGAGTTACTGAAAGTGTGAATAGAGGGAATTTATCGTGCAACATTTGTTACACGCCCACTCTGTGTGGGCACTCAGAAGTAAAGTGATTTTCTTTGAGTTCAGCTTAACTGGTGAGTTAATTTTTTTTCATAGAATCACAGAATGGTTGAAGATGGCAGGGACCTGTGGAGGTCATTATGGCCAACCCATGTACTCAGCAGGGCCATCTAGAGACCAGGACCGTGTCCAGATGGCTTTTGAGTACCTCTAAGAGAGGGAGATGCCACAACCTCTCTGGTCAATCTGTCTTCAGTCACCCTCACAGTAAAAAAATGTTTCCCGTGCTTCAGTTTGTGCCCACTGCTTCTGGTCCTGCCACTGGGCACCACTGAGAAGAGCTCAGCTCCATATTCTTTGCACACTCCTTTCAGGCATTTGTACACATAGATGAGAGCCCCCCTGAGCCTTCTCTTCTCCAGGCTGAACAGTCCCAGCTCTCTCAGCCTTTTCTTATATGAGAGATGCTCTAGTCTATTATCCTCACTAAGCTGGGTGGAAGTGTCAGTCTGCAAAGGGATCTGAAGAGGCTGGACCGCTGGGCAGAGTCCAGTGGCATGAGGTTTAACAAGGCCAAGTGCCGGGTCCTGCACTTGGAGCACAACAACCCTATGCAGTGCTACAGACTAGGAGAAGTCTGTCTAGAAAGCTGCCTGGAGGAGAGGAACCTGGGTTTGTTGGTTGACAGCCGACTGAACATGAGCCAGCAGTGGCCCAGGTGGCCAAGAAGGCCAATGGCATCTTGGCTTGTATCAGAAACGGCGTAACCAGCAGGTCCAGGGAGGTTATTCTCCCTCTGTACTCGGCACTGGTGACACCGCTCCTCAAATACTGTGTTCAGTTCTGGGCCCCTCACCACAAGAAGGATGTTGAGGCTCTGGAGCGAGTCCAGAGAAGAGCAACAAAGCTGGTGAAGGGGCTGGAGAACAGGCCTTATGAGGAGCGGCTGAGAGAGCTGGGGTTGTTTAGCCTGGAGAAGAGGAGGCTGAGGGGAGACCTCATTGCTCTCTACAACTACCTGAAAGGAGGTTGTAGAGAGGAGGGTGCTGGCCTCTTCTCCCAAGTGACAGAGGACAGGACAAGAGGAAATGGCCTCAAGCTCCACCAGGGGACGTTTAGGCTGGACATTAGGAAAAAATTCTTCACAGAAAGGGTCATTGGGCACTGGAACAGGCTGCCCAGGGAGGTGGCTGATTCACCCTCCCTGGAGGTGTTTAAGGCACGGGTGGACGAGGTGCTAAGGGGCATGGTTTAGTGTTTGATAGGAATGGTTGGACTCAATGATCCGGTGGGTCTCTTCCAATCTGGTTATTCTATGATTCTACGATTTTTCTGGGCTCTCTCCAGTATGTTCATATGCCAAGAAATGCAGTACAGGACCCAGTACTCCAGGTGTGGCCCCATCAATGCTGAATAAAGGGGAAGACTGGGAACACTGCTTGAATTTGTCCTGGGATACCATTAGCCTTCTTTGTGGCAAGGTTATTGCATGTGGCCAGGTCTTAGACTGTAGCACTTGGCACTTTAACTTTGGGGAACACATGGTTTAAATTGCTCCCTTTGCACACATACACTCTGATGTTTTTTTTAATTATGTACTCAGAGACCATTTCTCATATCTCTCTCTCTCAATCAATCTCTCTTCAGTGTATAAGTCTTAATTTAAGGTTATATGGTCACATCCACCAATTAGTTTTTAGAAGTTGTATCTAATGAATACCTGGAACTTAAATTTAGAGCAACATAAAGAAACATAAATTTACGAACAGGAATGTAAATTTACAGAAATTTTAATGTAGAATTAAGACATAGATTCTATGAGGCATGATTGGAAGGAGCTCACTCTTATTGTATTCTTATCTGTGTTGGAGATCCTGCATGTTACTTTAATGGAAATAATGATATGTTCTTTGGAAGGCTTCCTCGTTCTTTTCTGGATTTGGGATTAGCCATCTGGTCTTCAGTCAAGTGCTGACTTCAGACAGGCTGTGAGAACAGTAAGAGAATATGCCATTCATATCTGAACTGAAACAGTTGTGGTTACCTGCATTGCTGATAATTCAGTGCAATTTACCTCTCTGGCTTTCCCAGGTTGGTGTTCAGTAAAGTGATGCTGAGGGCAGGTGCTCATGCTTTGTGGGGCTTATGATGGTTGTTTGGGTTCGTCCTTTGAGGAAGCACCATTTCATGTACTTCAGTTTATCCCTGTAACCATGAACATCTGAAACTGCCCTTTTGTGCACTGCAGAGGAGCCCAACAGCATGAGCCTAAATGCATTTTCCTTGTTAGTGGAGCAGAGGAGGATATTTTTCAGAGCAATGGATGCTGTCTTAAAACTGCCCTGGCCCGAAGCCTGGTGGTTACACAATTGTGGCAGCTGACTAGAGACAGTGGTTTTTTTTTTTTTAATGGTTTAATTACTCTTCTCTTGTAAAAATATCACTAAAAACTGAGATGTGGTTTATGAGGTTTTTATTATTGCACGAAATTGTCCCTGGTGCTGACTTGTACATATTTGTGCAATGTCAATATTTTATCTCCTGAAAGAGGAGTGGATAGTCTTTGCAGAAGACCATTCATGTTATCATCCAAGAAATGCAAGTGCAGGAGATGCAGGCAATTGTTCTGGATATTTTGAGTAGTGCTGTGACAACTCGTGGACTTGCTGGTAGTCAAAATTTCCTCCCTAAGGCCATCAGATTGTCTGTAGTGTATTCAGTGCATACCTACCTCATTTACCCTGTGCTCTCTCTTTTTGGTAGTTCATCTCCTGTGATAATTTAAATATTTAAATATTGTTCTCCACTCTTTACAGTGAGCAGGGTGGGAACAGGAACAGTTTAAGTGTAGAGCTGCTGAGAACTCAGAAGGCCTCACATGCTCTTGGATGTCCTGTTACCTTTTTCAGCTGACCTTCCAATTCATAGGAAGCTGACCTTCCTATTCATGGATAGAGTGTGCTGTAATCAAATGCAGATATTATTGACCAGCTTGGGGTTTGGGAGCAGTACACATATGTGCTAATAAAGTACGTTGGTTGGGATAATTTATTTGGATTCCAGTACACAGTCTAGCACCAAAGAAACCTTAAAGATTCTCCTAACAAGTTAAGACACTGGTGTTACATGGCATACAGCAAATAAACCCTACACATCATCTTATCCTGGAGAAAAAGATGTATACAGCCAGACACATTGCCACTTGGCAATTTAAGAACTTACTAGGGTAACTGGTGAAAGTTCATTTAGGGTGTAAATATTTTAAACAGCCTTAGATTAATTAAGCATTTCTTAATTAAGAATTTCTAATTAAGCAGAGAACTTGAAAAGAGATTGAATCTGTGGCATCTAACATATTGCATACTATGAAACTATACAGATTAATCAAATCAAGGCATTTAGTTTACAAAAAATTCAACATTAGGAACCTTTTTCTTTCATGAGTCTCCGCTCATGCCCAGGCAACTGGAAAATATATAGTGCTGATTCAATTTAAACATAGAAGCCTACAATATGACTCTTTCTTACTTGTGCTCAAAGTCAGTGTATTATTTATCATCTTCAGTGTTTTGTTTCTGCTATTCTTAGCATGTGGCTTTGTTTCATTCAAGTAGTATGTTGTATGGGAGGGCTATTTAGGAGCGAACTACACATGATAGTGACAGACTCTTTAAATTTTTATTTTAGAAATCAACCTTTGCATAAGAAAAATTATAAGATGCCAGGAATGCCTAGTATAAAGTTGCTTGCATTTTGGTTATGCATTTATGAAGCAAAGAACTACTAGAAATATGAGTTCAGGTAAACGCTTCCATTTTTTTCTATTGTATAGATGATGTGTGCCATGAAATGCAACCTGTGTGCAGGAAAATTTGAAGGCAATATAGGTGTAGGATGGACACAAGACCTTCAATAAAGGTCTTTAACAGATAGTAAACTGAATTTGGGTTGGGTTATTTTTCATTCACCTAGAATTAAAAGAAAATTCATTTTTGTAAGCATTTCTTAAAAATCATAATCTGCCATAGAACTTGGACTCCTTACAAGCTGAGAGTTTGATTCTTGTTTTCATATTCCTGAGTGCTTATGCTTTCTTCCAAAGTGCTAAATGATAGACTTGCTTTAATCTATCACTCCTCCAGACTCCGTATTTTTTTTTTTATTTACTACTTTTTACTTTAGTATAATCTTTTATATTTTGGTTTCTAATTACCTGGACATAGTTATTACAAGTGTTATTAAAGATCAAAAGTTTGTGTTCTGTCCTTTCTGTAAAGCAAGGCTCTCTCATCGTCTGTTTTGTTTGCTGTATCATAGCTGTCACCTTTAGTTTGCTCACACTGTGTTTTCTGTTCCATTTCTTGTTTGCTGAGTGTCAGGAGCTTGGTCATGGGGATCAGTGCTGCTGCTTAATAGCACAAGCGGCTAAAAATAGGTGGGGTTCAAGCAGGCTGCACTGGCTGATAAAAACTTTTATGCCTTTTAAGCAGTGTTCTTAAACATAATTCAAATAAGGTGACAAAATGACCATTAATACTCACAAAATGAATGAACCATTATATAATTTTATATTTATATAAGTCATACTCTGCTGAATGAAAATTTATTGTGTGTGTAAAGAGGAAGGCACGAATATGTTAAACAGTTTAAATATTATGTACTGTTATTTCTTTGCCATCGATGAGAGCCTCCTGCTGAAGGAGGCTGTTGTGAGTGTTGTGAAAAGCATCAGTTGCCAACACCTTTTATTCCTTTCCAAAATGAGAGACTTGCTTGCTTGTCTAAGAAAATATGAGTTTTGGTTTCATTTGCAATTCTGAGTTCTATTGAGCAAAGCTACTTATAATGAAGTCACCAATCATTAACTTGTTGCTAAGCTGGAAATGTACATTCCTATAATTACGTATGTTTTTTTCCTAGATTCATATGCAAATTGTAATTATTCTTGCAATGAAGTTTACAGTTATGGTTGTCACTAACTATCATGGGAAAGGCCAAGTACAAGCAACTGCAGGCAACTAGCCTACCCCATGGCACTTCCCTTCAGTACTACTACAGTTGTGCACTGTGCTGTTTTGTAGGATAAATTCTCTTTCCAAAAAGTGATGGACCTCTATTGCACAATTATAAATATTACATGTTATGCTTCAGACATAAACTGTTGGTATTAATTAATCCTCCGATGTATTTAAAAGATTCTACTCACATAAAACTTGTAAAGCAACGCAGAAGAAAACTGAGCACTTTTATAGGAGAGCAGGTGGCTCAAGCTATGCAGCAAGTACAAGAAGTTTCTGTTCATGCTCCCTTTTATCACATGCTAATACATTTGCAAAAGTTTCATCTGTAGAGCTTAATCTTTGCAAGTTTTGTTCTTCCCAGAAGATTTCTGTGCTTGGAAAAACTGTGGCAAGCCCTTTTGAATGTTTTAGTTAGTTGTATGTGTTCATGTATTTGCCCACTGGAAAGGAAAAGTTAGAAAGTGTACAGTAGCTCTAAGAGCAGTGAACTCTAAGATATGAACCATAGATTTTAGTTTTTCTTTGGATACCCATTACTGGTTCTATACATGAAATAACCAAATTCTTTTTTTAAAAAATGCTCAAGTTGAAAATACTGTTTGGTGGATAAAGGAAGATATCTCATTATCATGAGAAACACTGTAGGATATAATCTGAGCATGATTGCCTAACTTTCCTTGTATGACCACAAAATCTCCTATCTTACCTAAGTCTCCTTGGCATTTAGATCCCGGAAGTCTATCACTGAATTTATTGAAAGTAAGAATTTCTGTTCAATGGTAGAAAGATGAGATGCACTGTGTAGCCTAATTTCTAGTATTTGAATCTTTTATATCTTAGAACTTATTTTATGACTGAAGAATAGGAAAATAATATTACCTCCACTTTAATGATGATCAAATTGGACTGTAATGAAGATGGTAATGCTTTCAGGCCTGTAAAGTAGTTTAACTTCTGCTGATGACAGAAAAAGAATTGTTTAACTATTATAAGTGGAAGGGTAATGTACTGAGAAAGCAAAAGAAAAACAGGGAAGCATTTTGGTCTACAAGTATTGAATACATTAAAATAGAAGAAGAAAAACCCTCTCCTATACTTAAAAGTAATGATAATAATAATAACAATAACTTTCACTGAGTGTCAGGCTAGACACTTCTGTTCTGCTGGAGTATTTTGTGTCATCTGTCTAGACTGTAAGTTCTTTAAGGCAAAAAGAGATACAAATGGCACACAGACCACTGCTAGGACTGTTAATTGCTTACTTTCATCTGGCACTCATTATGTAAACCATTTTCTTCTGCCTGTTTAAAAAAGACAATATTTATTTACCTGCTTGTCACTGGAGCCTTGAATAGTCTCATGGAAGCCAAAAGAATACATGAGCTCTGCTTCTCAGACATCATAGTAGAGATACAGCCTCTAACTCTGGGTGTTTCAAGTGCATTGCCTCCCTCTGGGAAAGTTTTCTAATGCTCTCTCCCTGAGCATCAGCTGATAGCCACTTTCAGAGCTGGAATCCAGGTCTGAGCAGAGCTCTCCTGATGCAAATGGCCAGCCTGATGTTCTTAAAATTTGCATGGTATTGTGTAGTGCATTAAGTTTCATGCTGGTGATTTTATTGTGCTATCAGTGCCACTTTGGTTAACCAAGAGCAATTGTCGTAAAAAGGGAAGAAAAACATTTCATATTCTGTTGCCTGTGTTTCCTTCTGCTCAGCTGAGGAAATAAAAAGAACATGTTGGAGTATGGAAATTGAAAAGGTCTTGACTGGAAATGGTCATCAGTACTTCCTTCTGCAGAGCAGAAAACCAAGAAACAAAATAGGAACAAAAAAATTCACTGTGCAGGAATAGCATATAGAGAGTTAAGTTTGCACCAGGTCACGTAGCAGGAATTTATTACTTTTTCCTTTCTCGTTATTTCTCTGACTTTGAACCATTTCCATTAAATATGAAATGTCTTCAGTTAGTTATCATAAATTAGTCATCCGCCAATGTTTGAGGTATTGGCCACAAGTGAACTAGACTACTGCAGTAAAATACAATTTGTATCCTGCGTAGCCTTTCTTTGCGAACTGGGAAAATGAGCTTGGATGCGGCCTCTGTTTTTTTCTGCTTGGATTCCAGCTGCTGTAACTAGTTATGGAGGGCTCATATGCTGCTGTTCTCTATACAGTTCTTACAGTGGTAAGTAACCTCCTGGTGCTGTTCCTTACATCTTTCTGACTGCATGAAACATCCAGATCCTATCTAGCCGTATTAATCTGCATGAAGCTGCAGAAGCTATAAAGCCATCCCACGTTTTTTTAAGCATATGTTGAAAAATGAAATACTGTCAAACTCCTACAGTACTTGCAATATGACTTGAAATAGCCTCACATTTTTCTCCTTCACACTTTTTCTGTAGAGATCATTCAGGGATTCAGATGTAGTGGGGCACATAAATAGAGAATGAATCTCTCACTTGTCGAATGAAAAATTAACCTTCTGAACTAAGATAGTTTTAGATAAGTATAATCTGCAGTTTCATGCCTACTTTCTGTGTTACACATTTTTAGAGCTTCTTTTTGTTCTGTGCAGAACTCATAATTCAACAAGTGACAGCCAAGTTTATGTTTTGAAAAGAGAATTGTCAAGAAATTTTGTTTGAATGAGATCTTATATTTTTTTAAGTTTGATTACTATCAGTGTAGGTGACGGTCTGAAAATACACTAGCTGTTATTCCATCATACCTATTCAGTGTGTCTGGCAATGAAGTTTTATGTTCTGGTCAGTAGTCTAAATCTGTAGAATAACATTCTCAGAACCACTTGCCATGAGTGGGAGTTTACCATTTATTTTAATTTTAAGGTGGCAACATTTCACTGCTATGTGTACAGTTGAAACAATCTTAGAGATAGGAAGAATACTGAATATCGGTGTCTTATTGTTAGCAATTACGAAAGCATCCATTCTTGTCTGAAGGAGGCATATGCTGTCCTACTTGAATTTTGTAGTTTAATTACTTTATCTTTTGTATGTGTATATATATGTGTGTGTCTAGTCACACTTTTCTCATCAGACTGGTTTATTACCCCATGATTTTACAGTGATTGGTAATTAAATAGTTGTAAAAGAAATATTGAAGTGTTAATGTACTTTACCCTACTGTTCTTTAAATAGCCAGCATAAAGCTGAAGTTTCTAAATCATTGCCTCACTTCCACGGATGAACATTTGTAAGTTGGCAGATAAACGCTTCTAGAATAAAAAAATTTTAGTGTTTCCAGAAGGGTTGTTTTGTTAGTTTTCTAAACTACATTTTAAATACTGTTTAGGTATACATAACACACACATACACAAAATAATCCGAAATATATAGGCTAGAGGCAGACCTATGTGGATTGTTCTGGGTTTTTCTTGTATGCAATGTTTATTTGAAACCATTCCTGGCTATGCTCTGTGGATGATTTTTGGGCTGCAGCTGTCTTGCTGGATGTTCGTTATGAAATGCATGTATTTAAAAATAAACCCATTAGATTTGTTTTCATCACACAATCTTGTCTTTCACTACGTGCCAGTGACCTGGCATGGTGACTACATTTCTAAGCCTTAGATCTCCATGGAAAATCTTCATGTTTTAGACTTCTTTTTCTAAGAATATTCAACAACATTTAAATAATTTCAAGTATTTTTTAGGATTGGATCCTAAAAATATAATGGAAAGTTATTTAGCTGTTTCTTTCCTTCTCCTTTAAAAGGAATGGGCCAACTTTCTCTTCTGCTAGACCTACATCTCTGCCATAATAGTTCCAGGCAGAACTGTGTGCTTTTCAGTGTGGAGTTATTTTTGATTCACAGAGTTGCCTATAAAAGAAGGGATTCTGTGTGACTAAAGCAAAATATAGGGAAGGAAAAGTATACTTCTTTTTCAAGTAGAATGCAAGTTAATTCACTTTTCTGTTCCTAGTTTATTTGAGGAACAGTATCTATTCTGTAACTTAGTAAGAGCATTTTCCAGTGTGCTTTAACTCCCATTTGGACTCCCATTAGGATCCAAATGCGTTATTTCAGAAATCAGTGAAGGCTTGTCAGTGCCTGTGCCAGATAATCCCCTGTTGACTGTTGCACTTTGTGTTGTGGAAATGTGACCACCTGCAACGCTGGAAAATGAGGCACCTAGGTTACAATGCCAACAGAACTAGTATCAAATAAGGACATTCAACAAACCTTAAAGCAGCGTGAAGAAGTTAAATACTACCTATAGTGGCTCTTCTTTAGTTCTTACTTCCTCTTGAGTCCTTGTATCCTCTGAACCTGTATTTTTCAGAAGTATTCAGATACTGAGTCTCAACAAAATTACCAGTTTTAAAAAAAGTGGAATTTGTGTTTTGATATTGCATGGTAGCGGGGTCTTGGGGCCTCATCTCAGGAAATTGTAGTGCTTAGAGAGTTGACATTTTCCTCTAAGATCACTGCAGAAAGCCTGCAGGACCAATTGACAGAAATAAGAATGTCATGGCGTGGTTCACTTAAATTATTTTAAAAATCAAGACTGGATTCAGTTGCCTAAAGAAGGTCACCATGTGTCGTTAGGTGCTGCAGGTGTTCTACCTGACCTCCTTGACACTGCAGAAAGGACCAAATCTTCCACAAGTCCTGTACCATATCTCTCAGTGCTGTGTGGGTATCTTAGCTTGTACTATCTCAGATGGCACTAGATGCCAATGTTTTGTACAAATTTAATCTGTATTTTACCATAGTAAGAACAACAACAAGAATTCCCTCATATATCATACGTATTTAATGTATGTACATTTGTCTATGTGTAATACAGTTATATATCTGTAGTTTTCGAAGACCAAAATTGATTCTGTCTTGTGAAGTGGATAGCACTGACTGGAAGTGGGAGAACTCACATGTAACAGTTCACAAGATTAGCAGTCATCTTTGATCTGTAATTGCAGTCATGGGGTTAGTAGTTTTTATCTGCCATGCCTCCTGCTGATACAGGTGGTACGTGTTCAGGAGCTTCCCAAGTGAAAACATAATGTACATTATTATTCTTAAAAAAAGGGAAGCTAAGCAGAAAATAACAAGAAACAAAAACAAAACACTTAGCTTCCCTTCATCAAAAAGAAAAAAGCAGACGGGGGAAAATATTTTCCATATTTTTAGGCATTTTTGTGTCACCTTAAATCTCTTAGGACTTTTTAGTAAAAATTACATTAAAAAGTCTTCCATGAAGTAATGAATTAGTAAGTTTTTCCTTCTGATATATTTCACTTACTTTTTTCTTTTTTAAAATTTCTTCAGGGTATAGAATCGTTTATTCACCTGGGAATACAAATGTTGTGAATTGAGCTGTGTGGGTTGTAAAAGGAAAGAAGACTTTGTAATTTTTTTTAAAGGCTTGCTGTTAGTATTCTATAGTCATTTACCAGTCTAGTACTAGCAATAAACATGTTCACACATCTGGAAACATCTTTGCTGGGGGGGGTGAATAATCCATGGCCTAGACTCACTGTCCTGCCCATAAGTCCTTATTGGCTTGTGGTACAGTCCATTTGATTAGGCACGATATGGAGATGTGGTGGTGATCTCAGAAGAGAACAGATTAGAGCAAAATCACACTGTTGTAAAAGAAAATGACAGTTCTGGAGTGATGAAAGGATCTAGTATCCAACTGTTGTTTTGAAGGTGTGCAGGCACTTTCATATCTCTTCATTAATAAAGCATTACAATGAAAATAAAGAGTAAATGTGTAATAATTACATTGTGTATGTGTGTTCTACCTATAGCTCAGAATTATATAAATTGCATTCTATTATATCCTCAGATGTCAATGTACAGAGCTACTGAGTATAGGGAAAGTAAGGATTTTCTGGGAAGTAGGGAGGATGCAGGTGTGTCCACATACTGTCAGGCATGAGCAGCCCCCTCCTGTTCCATCACAGTTTCACCCTGTCCTCATACTCTGTTTAAATCGGGAAGATGAAGAGCTGGAGTACTCTAGTGTAATAATCCAGCAGACTTGGGCCACTCTAAGGACTGTTTTTTTCATTGAACCTACACACATTATCTTCTTGTTTTTAGCTATGTAAAATTGTTAAAACTGTTTGTGATAATTGCACAGAAAGTGTCAGAAAGTACTTTTTGTTTCAGTTGTTCTGACATTACATTGATAGCTAAAGGGAAGTTAAATTGATAGGCACAACCTCTTAGCTGTAAAAGTCCTGAGGCTACCCTGAACCAAGTGCCAGTGCATGTTTTTCAACAGCAGAAGAGCAATACAGCTCATATTCTCTGAACTTCTTTTTTTCCCCCCACTCCCATTAGTGAAAACGTTCCAGAAAATTGTACAAAAGGAAGAGAACTGTAGACACAGTGATTGTTGTTCTGGTCCTTGACCTGGTACTCTTCAACTGTCTGCAGGATACTAAAGCCACATTCTCAACAAGGCTGGTACTTGATGTAGATTTGATAGTTCAGCTTTATTCTCAGCAAAGATAAATAAAGAAAAGTGGTTGTGTTTGTTTCCTTGCACAGACTAGTGTGTAACAACATATCATTCTTCCATGTTTTGCATTTTTTTTACAAACCTTTTATGAAACAATTTCAGAGCATTCAGCCATTCTTCTTGCAATCTCATGTTGGGTTGAAAGAACATTTCAAATGAAATAGTGCTGTAAAAAAACCCACTAATTAAATCATTTGGGCATAATTTTAATGTTCTTGTTCCTGTACATGGACTGCATGATGCATAGCTTGTAGAACAGAGGACAAAGGTCACAAAGCATTGCATTGTTTAGGTGATTTATTTGTTGCTTTTTCTATTTTTTTTAAAGAAGTCTTATAATTAGGATTTTCTTTGTAATCACTATATTGATGTACAAAACAGTGCATACACACTATTCTTTACTGTCTATAGAGTATTAAAGTCAGCAATAAAACAAGATTAAACTTGTAAGATATTAATCAAATAGAAAGTCTCCGAACATACTTTTAACGATTGTGGTTTAGTATTCTGGCTGAAGTTCAAATCCCGAAGGAAAGAAAATATTTTTTTGAATAATACAAGTTCATTAAAATAATTTCAGAATTCTTAAGAAGGCTCCCATATGAGGTGCCAGACTTGTTCTAAACCTCATTGAATATCATGTCTCACAGAATTATGCAAATACCAGTCAACTTACAATCAACTGTAGACTGAAGACTCATGTCTAGGACTTCATGAAATATTATCACCAAGCATTAACTAAAATCCAGTCTTGAATTAATGAACCTTTGGAATAGGCTTGCAAACAATCAATGGGATTATTGTGAAACAGCTTCTGTTCTCAGGATGCCTGCAAGAGATGAGAGAGAGCCCCTTTCAGCTAAACTGTCAGAGATCCCAAGGCAGCACTCCTGTAAAGTCAGCGTAACATACTGTTAGGAAAGATAGGGCTTGTGCTTATCTCTGCCACTGGGTTATCTTTGAACTGGTTACTTTGAACTTCTTACTTTTAACTGATTGTGCATCATAGACATTTCTGTAATGCATTTCCGAAGGTTATTCTCCTTCATTTCCTTTCTCAATCTCTTATTTTCTCCCAATTCCTCTTTTCTTAAACATTGTTTTTATTCACTTACTACACAGTGAAGTGTTTACCATTTCCTCGATAAAACCACGCTTCTGTCTCCAGTGTTTTCTTCTAAGTTTCTGCCTCTTACTGTTTCCAAGTTTCTAAGTTTCTTCATCGACCTTAATTCTCTATCTTTATAAAAAGAAAACAAACATATAAATGAAAGAAGCCTCTTCTGTTAAGACCTTTGTGACATTAGTATGCTCCATTCTTGTTTCTTTGTGTAGGCTCCAGGTTATTTAGTGTTATTAGTGAGAGGCTGGACTCGGGAGGCACAGCTGGCTCTGGAGCAGAGACCCGCGTTGTGGGGCAGTGGAGGAAGCCGGGATGTAGTTTCCCATTGGTGAATACTGATACAAAATTCCTATGCCCTTCTCTTTTCCAGTGTGTTCCTTCAACTTGAGAAACAAAGAACACAGAACATCCACAACAGGATAGGGAATGAACACAGAGGAGGTTGTAATGATGGGAATAAAGATTGCTGCATAAATACAAGCAGGAAAAGGTACTCAGCTTTTTATAAGATGATGTTACGATAAGATGTGTAGAAATTCAGTGAGGTACCTGCATATTCCATACACGTACATACCTAGTATGCCATCTGTATGGAATTTATTTTCAGCAAATATGCTTTGGAGACTTGGAGACTAAAAGACTAAAGAAATACAAATGACCTTGACTTCAGTCTTCAGCTTAAGTTTAGATGGGAATAGGAAAAATACGTAACACTAGCATTCAGTTCTTCTTAGAAGTGGATTGTTACCCCGAGTTGGATCATGACACTGTACAACCCCAGTGTACTACATATATCCTGCATACTCCAGGTCTTCCAAACCATAACTGCAATGCAATCACACTGACTGCAGTTCCTGCTCATCCAAAAGTGATGTGATAGAGGATGGACACAAGGTGCAGACTGAACTGTTAGTTAGATAAATCAAACTCACTGCTGAAAGAAGCAACCTGAGCAGAGACTTGAAGAACAGTCTACCACTTCATTAGAAGTATCTGCACAATAAATCAAAAAAGACTCACAGATAGTGCTTCTGAAGCCATGCAGAAGTTTGTACAACTGGTCTCTTGAAGGCCAGGTAGTCTCCTTGCCTGTCTGGTACTTGGCACTTCAGGGTCATACCTGGACTTCTTGTCCACTGTTATAGTTTTCTGTTCCCTTCTACCACCACCCCATCTTCTCACAGAATAAAAGATAGAAAACTCATGTACTGTCGAGTTCACTGGCAGGTGAGGAGCTGTTTCACATTTTCTGTTGAAACCCCTGCATTTTTTGAGAAGAGGCAGTGGGGATTGACTTTACTTTAATCACCATTAAAAAACATGGTCTTCAGGAAACACTTGTTTGCATTGTACTAAATGCTTCCCTGTCCCTCTTCTTTAAGGTTCAAAATATTTCTGAGAGATGTACAGAACTAAAATAAAGGTATATAAATGCTATTCCTTGCAATAAAATGATCATTAGCACTCCAAACTTGACCAGGTCTCTGTTTTGCCAGCCACTTATAAACATATAAAAACAACCAACAATTTTAGCATTGAACTGGACAAGACACACAAAATATAGAGAGAAAGTCTTATTGAAATGATTTGCCCAGGCAGGCAGCAAAACTGAGGACTGAGGCTAGAATTCCAGTCTGCTGGATTGTAGTCTGCTAACTTGCTAATAGGTCTGGCTTATGAGTAGCTTGACGTCTCCTTTTTATGATATTTCGATATTCAGAGGACATGCAACATCAGCTGTTTGCTCACATCTTTTTTTTTTTGGTCTGTTCTATAAAATCTCTGAAGTTTTTTTTTTCTTACTGCCTAAGTTTCACACAGACACTTGGGCATTATTGCTTACTGAGGGAAAATAACAAAGATAACAGACATGAACAAAAGAAATAGGAGGCATTTAGGTCCTTATTCACAAAACTGCTCTGACACTTAAATTGCATCAAAATCAATAGTTGTTAGATGCTAAGTTAATTAGAGCTAGTGACTATGGGGCTATAATATAGTAAGTTTTGGGTAATCTCATTGGTTGAAGGCATGCATACTGGTAGAAGGCATCCATATTTCAGGGTTTTTTTTCCCATTTAAATTAATTTTCTTGGGAGCAGTTTTTCCTTCTTGTTTGATGGTGTGTAACAGCCAGATGAACTTCTAAAACAAGGAGATTTAGTCTTCTAATGATCTTCTTTTCTGTACTTTTTAGGAAGGAACCAGAACATGAATTCTGGTATTACTCTGCATGCATTGTATTTGTCATGTTTCAGAATTATCTCTGATTTTCTTGTCTTCCTAACTAAATTGCTTTAATCATTAGCCTTTTTCTTCAACAGCTTATCTGATATGTGTCATTATAGTGCCTGTCTTTCAAAAGCTAGGCTGGGGAATAAAACATCTCACAGGATAGGCAGAGCTACTTCACAGAGACAATGGCATAATGTATTCTGGGACAGCTGGCTCCAATGCCAGCCTCACCCTCATCAGAGTGAGTCAGGAGTAATTAGAGTACAATTACTGGTCAAAATCAAGACCATTCACTCTCAGTTCTAGATTTGCTTTGAAATCGGTGTAATTTCACGAAAGTAAGGAGATGCAGATAATTTTAATCTATAATGAATTTAAGCTACTGTCTGGAATGAGTTTTGAATCAATGCAGGATAGATTTACTTTTTTTATCAGCACAACAAAGTATTGTCATAAGTCTGTCCCTTAATGTCAATCCTAGACAAGAAAGTGGTGCCTGTGTGTGTAGTTACATGAGCTACAGTTCCAGCAGGACTTGAACAAAGTCACGTACTGCTCCAGATTGACTCTATGTCAAGAGAAAATTTGTATAGATTGGAACAGCTGAGGTCTTGGTAGCTTTAGAAAAAATTCTAGTGCGTAAACATTTATAAGGTTCTTTCATTTTTCTGTGGAAAGGGAAAAGTCTTAGGCATCTTCACTAAGTAGTTAACTTGGATGCACTGCCAGTATCCTTATATGACCTGTTCCTCATAACTCTGTCCAATACTGCAGCTTCATTCGCAATTCAAATTCCCAGTGTAAATTATATAGATAAATCTTGGTGCAACAGTCCATTGAGTTTTACCTAATATTATTATTTTTCCTCCAAGAACTTTCAGAGGCTTTGACTTGCTGCATTGACTTTCATTATTTTTCTCCAACATATGAATAATTAATATGGAGACCTCTGGACTATTTAAACTCTTTATTAAAGAAATTACCAAGTATATGTTGTAGTTTCTCTTTCATGAGATGAGCTTAGGTGGCTTCAACACTCTAAATAAACATTATAATGTGATTTGAAATTGCATAATAAGGTATGAACATGTTTTTCCAAACACACTCCCAATAACTGCAATAGTAGCAATTTAAACTGTTTGCAACATGTAACAGATCTCAATATGGATATGTAGAAATAGATTTAGAGTACTGGTTGGGTCCTGTCTCCCTATTTGGAGCTCACGTGTTAACTGTAGCTCCTAAACCCATGTGTGCTCTTGTCCAGATTAGAGTTATTTTCCTGCAATAAATGACTCAACTACCCTCTTGCACTTGAGACTCAATTGATATATACAAATACCTTTTCCTTACAAAGCTGTTTTTGCCAAGCCCTCATCATAATTTACCCAACTCTAATTAACTGTGCAATAGAGATGGAATAAAAAGGAGGGTGATTTTCTAAGAAGAATGAGGCCAGGAAGGGATCATATGTGACAGGTACTGGCTGCACCACAGCTGTGGGCACAGGTGTTGTCGATTCCAAGCAGCTGCATTATTTTCTAAATAAAACAGGACAGAAATGTCAATCATTACAAAGATGTCTTCTGCAAAAAAATTGTTTCTCTTTTTGAAGTCTTCTCGACACAGTGTTGGGAGAGGGACATTACCCCTGAATATTGGGTAATTACTTACTTTTGGAGGCAATATAGCTGCATGAGAATTGCTGTGAACTCCAGTTATGATTTCTCAAGCACCAAGCAGATATTCATTAAGATTTTCTGACAAATAAAGAAAACAAAATTTTGTTGTCATTAGAAGAAAATAATAAACATACTTCTTTTCCTTTCTTTCACTGTATGAATAATGGGAGTATTCCCAAAACATGAGGCACAACTTTAAAGAACTACTTTTTGAAAAAACTATCACTGAATGTGCGTCTTTGAGAGTGATTAGCTTCAGACAGTGGGACGTAAGCTTCCTCATAATTTAATTGTTTTGGAAAATTCTATCTGAAAGAAGTGTCTTCCAAGGCATATAACTCCTAAACAGGTAGTTCCCATTTGCTCTGGCTACTAGTTCATTACTTATTTGACCCTGCTCATCCTAACCCTGACTGTGGAAGAAGACTAGAATTATGTTTTAATTAGGAGTTCACTCCATTCGGCAGTTTTGTAAAACAAGACTACCAAGACTGGCAGTTACTGATAGGTAAAATGAAGGTCACACCTATAATGGTGATGGGAGTTCTGCCGCAGAATAAATATGACAGAGGCCACTCAAGTGCAGTGCTTGCTGGCCTATGTGCAATCATACTGAGGATAGCTTTGCTGGTAACATCATACTCTCCTATATATAAGCCTCAGTGTTATCGTTTTAATATCTTATGGCTATGAATAGTTCTAGCAGGCTTTGCTGCCCACAGATTTTGTGGGAAAATTTCCAGTCTGCTTTTTGATGTTTTTAAACAGGAAAGTGAGATTTATTAATTTAGAGTCAATGGTGTTGAGCCCTCAAATTCTCTGCTAAGTGCAAAAAAGGTTTTGCTTAGGTCACAGCTGTTGGGTGTTGGGTAGTTTCAGTTTAGTGCCAGGTAAGGAAATTAACTTTAGCAGCTGGTGACCAGTAGAATATATTGAATTGAAGCTATTGAGGGCCTGCTCCAGGTCTTTATGATACTTTTTTATACAGCTTGTGAGAGCACTTCAGTTGACATTTTATAATTTTGAAGGAACAAATCACACATTTTATACTGTAATGATAAAAATTTTGTCACAATTTAGGCTACCCGCATCACCACATTTTCTTTTTTGGTGCTGAGTCACTGGAGCAAAATCACGTTTGGTCCCTCCCACCACAGTTAATGGGTATGGGTAAAAGAATTTGGTCTTGATCCTAAGAAATAGTCATTTTTGTGTTACTTTTTAAATTACCTTCTATTTGTTCTCAAATAATGAGTTTGTCTGCAAATTTCATATTTAAATGGAGAGTGTGATAGTTTTCAAAGTAACAGAATATTAGTGGGGCTACTTGTTTGCCAGAAGTATTATATCTGTATTCCCCATTTGTTAAAATTATCTGAGCTAGTGGTGGTATCTGCTAAAGAAACAGAGTTTGGAAAAGTAACACTGAGAGAATTGTAATTCTTCTGGGGGGATAATGTCAGTTCTTTTAATATTTACTGTGAAAAAAATGACAAAAAGGCACACCAAAACACAAGTTGCCTATATCAGCCTATGAAATATCATGATCTTTCTGAGCTCTGGGCAAATGCAAATGCTGTTCTGGAGCTCTCCCTGTGATGGCCTTTTCCTGTCTCTTCTCCTCATGAATGATTATTACTGCTCACATCTTCAATTATTCTTAGCATTGACCTTTTCTCAGTGTTCTGCAGTTGAAAAGTCCTACATCACTGCAATCATGGCATTAGTAATCAGATAAGTTAATAATATTTTCAGCACAAAGCTTACATAGTGAGAAATAGTGTCGCAGATTTTTGGACTGTTTTGCCTGTTAAGTGCATCAGTCCAGGCATGTTGAAGGGCATATAAAGAAGGTAATTGAAGCACTAATCAGCACTGTCATTGAGGCTTCAGGGGTAAATCTTGGTTATAAGTTTAGTACCGACATTTTCCCTTTTTGAATGAAAACTCTATTCCATGGTGAATTATTCTGGCTGGGGTCATATTTCAATATACAAAATCAATGTGGCTGAAAAGTGATTGAAGGAGGAGTAATTCTGAGATGAGGATGTATTAACACCATATGGTAACACGGGAATTCTTTCCTTACTTTACTTTGGAAGCTTTTCATGCAAGAGATTGCACAGTCTTCCAGTTAACCACTGCAGGGATTTCTTTTGCAATCTTTATGACTGTTAATTTGCTCTCGAAAGTTTACAGTATTACAAAACCAGGCACCTAATATAATACATTCAAAAAGCATAAAAGGTGGGGAATCAGTTAGTGAGAAACTGTTAAAGCAAGAAAGAGCTCCTTTAATATGTCCTCTTTTAATATTGTTTGTGATCAGATTGATTTTCTTTTCTTTCATAGTTAGACTACTTTCCATACAATTATAGACAAAAAATAACAGGCTCTGATGTCTCGATAAAATACCTTTCTCAGTGACGAATATTCTGGATAACCTGAGGACCTGGGGACAAAGAGAAAACATGACTAAACCTACTCCATTTCTTAAAAGCTCTGAAGAGTGTGAGAAAGATGGAGCAAATTTTTTACCTCTCTCCTATTCTACACACCAGAAGGGAGGTGGTTGAAGAACAATTGAGTGTGCTAGAAGAAAAGTGAAGGGCACTTCCACAAAAGGGTAAAACTGGATATACAGAAATTCCCAGCGATCAGTAATGATGAAAAGGTGACAGACACACTGTTTACCTGCATGAATGAAAGGAGTGGCTGTGGGTAGAAAGGGTAGTGCCCAAGTATGGCATGCGTATGCTTGGGAGGTACAGAAAGGGACAACTGCATTCTGTTGGTGGAACAAGGGTTTCTTGGAGAGTTGAAAGGAATAGGTATAAGTTACTAAAAGTACTTCTTGGAAACAGAATGCAGGAGTTTGGAGTTCATTTTTCACGCACAGCTGATAGGTTTTGAGGAATATTCAGGTTACACATGTATGTGCAGCTATGACATCTATGTAACCACAGAGTAGGGAACTCGGGAGGAATGCTGCGTAAAACCAATGATCAGCCTCTGAATTTTACTGTAGGAAAACAAACATGTTCTCTATTCAGAGTCATTCACAGGTGATATTAAAGACCTAATGAGGCCCCATTAGGCATGCCCAGTGTTGGCATACCCAGGCTTTCCTATTTTTGTTTCTCTCAATAGCAGTTTTAACAGTACTTGCCCTTCAAGTTTTTCTTACTAGGTAACAGCTAAATCTGAAAGAAGCAGATTAATGTAGAGTGAGCTTTTGTTCTAGACTGTTAAAAATGCTAATGATCATCAGTGTATGTTGATTAAAGAAACCCAAACTGTCTAAAAGCTTCTGATGAGTTGAGGTTATGGTCTGCAGTTGTGAAGAGTTGCTAGCTGCTTGCATGGTAGTTGAATGAAGAGTATGAAAAGAAGAGGTAGAGAACCTCCAACACCAGCAAGGATTTAGGAGGTTTGTATTTTCTGAATTTCTGATTTATGAGTATTAGAAAAACTTAGTTGTTCTTGTCTCTTGCTTGTTTTATTGGCCATAAGACAATTTTTGATAAAAAGGGGTTATGGCCTTTTTCTTCTTAGTGAATAAAAATTCTTACAGATTTTGGGTATTCCTAGAAGAAATGTTTAATGTAAAATCATTATGGGTTGGTTAACTAGGGGGAAGGACAGAAATAAGCAAAATACAATCTGTCTGATAAGTGGAGTTTTAAAAATTGTTTTGCTGGTAAGTGAATTACTACAGCTTTCTCTAGATGAAGTGTAAAGGATTTCAACTGATGCCTGACTGTTCTAACCTTCAGAAGCACCTCCTATAAATAAAAAGCCCCAAACATTCCAATGTCTTATTTTGTCATTAGGAAAGCAGAACTGCTGTATACAGGATGAGAGGAAGAAATTAATTGTTTTTTAAGTGTCTCATGAGAAGCATACCTTGACAAAGAAATGTAAATATTTAGGTCCTGTACCTGCAATAGTGTTTTGTGATTATGTTGTGCTGATTGCCTGAGGAACAGTATTGGAGATGTAGGGTAGAGGGAGAGCAAAGGGAAGTAGGACACTTTGGAAGGCCCTATGGAATCTCCTTGTCTGGCTAGCTCACAAAGAATGATCTATGTAGATGTATTCTAGTATGGAGTACAGATATCTGCCCTTGTTTTAAATAGTTAAAAAAAAATTAAAAAGTTAAAAAAAAATCTAAGAAAAGGTGTTTATAGATGAATGGATTCAATGCAAATGTCTCTCCTACCTGATACAACTAAGAAGAATTGCAGGATACTAAAGTCTGTATTTGGGATAAAGTTACGTATGTATGCATGCGTGTATCTATTTATAATTCTGACTTCTCCCTGAAAGACCTATTTACCTTATTGTGTGGAATTTTATTACATTATGTTGCGTTACACAGTTGGCCTAGGCTTTTCTGACCTCTAGTACATAAATTCTTCTGGAATTCACTGCGGTAGGTTCTAAGCACATGACTACGAGATACTGAATGTATATGTGGCAGGGAACTACTCTCCCTGTGTTATGAGATGTGTGCCTTGGTTACCTGGTGAGGGTTTGAAGGTATTGCATCATCAGTTTGTGTCTGGGGAGATGATATCTGATAGGGGAGCTGTTTGATGAAAAACTAAAATTAATTTTGATCCAATAGGACATGAACTGAATTAAGTGCTTTTGGGAGACAATGCCACTTCACTCTTCAGTGGTGACTTATTGCCACCATTACTATTAATAGGTAGATGATATTTAGAATGAAATATGTTGCTTCTTAATGTCACAGCAAATAACAGCAAAAGATAAATTAGTAGTTAAATTAGCATATTGACTGGTTGGATGAAATACGCAGAACAATCAACTCTAGCAATAAATAACTTGAAACAAAATATTTTCCAGGGAGTTTAGAGGTCCTTGTGTATTCTAGAGTAGTCATAGATGGATATAGATTGCCATGCATTGGTTTTATTAATTTTCTCTCCAAAACATGAGATGCCTTGCTGTAGTGAGTGCCAAATAACCAACTGTTATTAAAAGAGAAACTGAAACATGATAAAATCAGTTTTCTTTTGTGCTTTTCAGGGAAGTTATATTAGGTAATAAAGCAAAACATACCAAGCACAATCAGAGTGCATTTCAGTCAGAGTTCTCTACTGAGATAGCCTGGCTGTTTGTTTATTTGTACATGAACACAATAATTCTATTCATATTGTATCTCGATTCTTCTTCTTCCTGACTTCCTGCTCCTCTCTATTTAGCCTTGGGACGGAGCAGAATGCTATTGGTGCCCCAGAGCCCTCCATCATTTTCCCAATGGCCCTGAAGTTATTCTTGATGGTTTTGGTCTTTTTGTTTACTAGATCATCGTTACCAGTTTGGACTACTATCAGAGGATAGTAGTCTGTCTTGTGGACCAGGGAAGGAAGTTTTCTAGCTACCTCCTTTACTGATGCCCCCGGTAAGCAGCAGACCTCTCTGTGGAGTGGGTCCGGTCTGCAAATGGACTTTTCTGCTTCTGACAGTATTGCCATAGTATAGGATGACCTGTCTTTTGCAGGTGGCCACTGATAGCAAGTGGCTGTTGTCCTAGCTCCCAGGTGTTTCAAAATCAGCAGGTCCTGGATGGACCAGCTGCTGCTTCAGTGTGTGACTCCACTACAAACATTCCTGATTGAACCTTCTCATCTGACACCTTTTGGATCAGCAGCAGAGCCACTGTAGGATGGGAGGTGAACCTCAAAACTACCCATCTTCCATTTGTCACAGGACACCTTCTGCAGTCCTCCCTTGAACATAAATATTATATGCTTCTGGTTTCAACCATTTTGTGATCTCTCAGGAATACAAGGCAGAGAGATTTAACCAGAAATGCCTACTAACCCTAGAAACTTACTTGTCTAGCTTGTATTAGCACTTGAAGTCTTTTTTTTTTTTTTTTTAAATAAAAACAACCGTTGCTGGTATGTTTTGGTCACTGCCTGTCCTCATTCTAGCCTTGTGTTCTTTATGAGTCAATACATAGTTAAGGCATCCTTCTGCTTTGCTTCAGTGAGATATCTTCAGTGATTTTTCAGACACTATTTCAGGTCAAATGAATGTTACAGTAGACTTGGCTGGAGCAAAATTATATGCATCTCAAATATGCCATGAACCAGAGATTGTGCAGACATGTGTTGTCTCTGCTAGAAGAAGCGTTACCTGGTCTGAAACTTCCTCTACCTTTCAAAAGCTACCAAGTGTATATCCACAGTTTATTGGTGCATAGGCAAAATGACAAGAGAGCAATGTTACTGGCATATTGTAGTCTTACATTATCTGCTTAATGTTATGTATTTGTGGTCATTGTAGGCAGGTGTAGGGTAGATATAAGGAGCTCTGCCAGTGCTCCAGATGACTTCAATTCATATAGATTTGCTTGCACAGCTCAGACCTAGCACTGTGCTAATAAATCCTGCTGAGAGACATAGTGTATTAGTTCAGGCTTAATGATGTGCTAATAGAGTTACCTGCCAAAAGGCTGCGTGGGCATACATAAGTCACTCTGTCCCCCTGAAATTTTCTTTTAGGAGGGTTAGGACTTGGGTAATTCATAGGCAGAGGAAACTGTTGAGCCTTTCAGGCTGTGTTTTGGGGTTTTTTTTAATTAATAAGAATAGGGTACTTTTGGCTCTACCTTGAACAGATGCTTGTATTCTGTGCTTCTGCAGATATAGACATGACTGGGGAGAGAATTTGCTCCTATGCTTAAATGTCGTGAAGCTCCTGGCTGCTATTTGACGCATGGTGTGAAACTACCCAAGACTGTTTAATTTCTGTAACTCTCTGTGTGCATTTATAAAATTAAGGTATTTCCCAGTGATTCTTAATTGTGACAATGTGACAATTTCTGTATTCAAAGGAGTCTATTTCATTGGAGTTTATCCAGTCCTAGCTCTTTATCTTTTTCAGAAAACACAATTAACTAACGACTGTTTGGGTTAGCAGAGTGTATGCTCTTAAAAAAGCACAGTATTTCATGCTGCTTCTGTACTTGTCCTTGTCTCCATCCCTGAGCGTGGAGTAACCAGATCAGAGGGGTATCCTGCTCACTTCTCTCCTGCCCTCACAAATAACAGCAGGAGCTCGCTTTATTCAAAGATAAGGGGCACAGCAACTAGCGCCTCATTAGCTGGTTAGGCCATACTAGCCATAGGGGAACAACATAACTCGTGTGAAGATTTAAGTGGATGAGCTGGGATTGCTAACCTGGGTGCAGTTTTTAGGGTGAGGTGTGGGGCTGGCATAACCATAAAGCAACATGTTTTATAAAAAAATTTTTCTGCTTTAAATAGAAAAAACCCAACATATTTTTTGTAGACTTGTATAGATTTGTTAGCCTTCTGTGGAGGCATCAGTGTTGGAATGGATGGCTTGGATTTTAAGCATTTCTCCTAAGTATTGGGGATCCTGACAGGGAACTAGAATTGATCTATGGTTAGAGTTACTAAATCCAAGCCTGATCTGTGCTGTTTTTACCTGGTTTTTAGGCATATCTCATCATAGTAGGGAACTCCTACTTGCTTGGTGTGTCTTTTAATGTATTGCAGTATTACTGTGCTGTGTTGTAATAACGTAGTCAAAATTGAGAAAACATGAAGTTCCTTAAATTAGTAAATGGGAAAGACATGCACAGAGAAAAATGAATCCTCAGTAGAGGAATGAGGGGAAAAACATCCAAGGTTACTATGGCTATAGCAAGTTAGTAAGATGTGCTGTCTAATCAGACCTATTTCCATGTTCTTGACTTTTCTGTCCTGCCCATTTTAGCCTCCTAAGGCCAACCAAACGTCAGACTTACTGAGAAGTTAATAGCTTGAGAAGTCTTCAGTCTGCAGTAATTATCCATGATTTGGAACCTGTATTAATTTTTACCTTTCTATTGTTTTTATAGGCTGCCTGTTTGAGGATGATCTCTGTAAATCTTTTGAAATCTGCGTAAATGGTAAGTATATGATGTTTGGTTTGCCGAGTACTGTGTTCTGCTGAGTAATTGCTATGTGGTTGATTCAATAAGCCAAATCTATATAAGAATGAGAAGGATAGGAAAGAAAAAACCAGTACCAGGTATAGTTATTCTGGTCAGCAGTTAGGGGAAACTTAATAGTTTGAGAGAATAATTACCTAGTTCTCAAACCTTGAACATCTCCATTTATGAGAAATAGATTGTAATCCTGTTAAGCACATTTAAATATGCTATCATTTGATTTGTCTTAATACAGGGTATAGGTAGCTGTTTAGTTATTTTCAGGTTGCTTATCTTTTTAGAGGGTTATGTTGAGAAATTATTATTTCCTTCAAAGGGCTTTTATTCATTATAATAAGAAAGAATGCCTAAAAGGAAGACTTCTGTTCTTGATTAAGCTGCTTCCTTTTTTGGTGATTTTACTTGAACAATGCAGAAGTAATTTTCTTCTGCTCTCCTTCACAATTTCTTTTCAGTAGATAGAAAAAAAAATCCCGACAACATGCATGCATGAACGAGTCTAATGAAGCAGTAGGGAAGACTTTTTCTGACGATAGTCAAAGATGATGCAAGTAAAAGTGCACCATTCTTGAGAAAATTACTGAATCTTTGGAAGGTTATATTTTGAAGTACTAAAATACCATAAGAATTTATTTATTATACATAGCAGAAAAGAGCAGAGCCACTTGGTTTGGAGCAATCCTTCACATTTTTCCTATCCAAACTGCTTCTGGTTCAATTGCATCTCTGAAGTTTTTCAGAAATCCTGAGGTATTAATATCTGAGTGCTTTGCTAGATTGAAAGCTAAGGAACTGAAGTCTGTGGAGGTCACTACGCTCAAGAGCAAAGATCAGTTTGTGTATTACAAGGTCATGGAAAGTTTAGCCTCCTTTGTTGTCACACAAGCGCACGTTTCTGAAGTACAGTATGAATATGGGTAAGAAACAGCAGTTACTTTTGGGTAGCGTCTTTGAAGCATCTGTGATCTGCAGATCTGAGTCTGACTTCTGCAGGAAGGCTTATAACTTTGATCTTTCTCTCAGCCTCCATCAAAAGTAACAGGATTGACTACATTTTCAAAAATGAAGCTGGGTTTGCCTATTGAAAGTGTAAGTCACAATACTTGCTATGTCACATTGAGTCATCAGATGGAGACTTCAAGTACTTGACATGCGTCAGATTTGTAAAAGGATAACCTAAGTGCCAATAGCTGAGCTATTTCATAGCTTTAAAAAAATACTATCCCTTCCTTCTCATTTATTTTGAAGAAGAGATTAAGTAAAAGATTTTGATGAATGTTCATTTGTATAAATAAAAAAGGGATGTTAAAAGAAATTTTTTTTAATTGTTAAAAGCCATGTAACTCAGTTGTAAGATCTGATATAAACAGCATAACTATCAGTTGCAGATCTTACATCTGTTTAGGTCATACACCGTTTTTGCAGGGCAAAGAACCTGCTGTAATAATATTGTTGACTTTTCCACTGCTTTCCCTTGTCATATAAAGGTCTCTTGGCTTCAGTGATGGGTTCTCGCTTATGTTTGTTTAATAGTTCCAGCAGTATTCATGCAATATTAATTTGTTTCCATAAACCTTTTATCAGTTTCCTGAGCTGCACTGACTCATCAAGTGGTTAAAAAGGAACACACTGTTTCGTGTTTATCTTAATGGCATAAGGATAAGTCAGGCAAAAAAGACAGAGTTAGTTTTCCTAGACTCTTCCTTTGCAAAGCTAGAACTCTGTGGGGTAAAGTGGCTTAGCTGTCATTTATTTAATTTATAGTACACCATTACCTCTATTTTACAGTTGGAGGAACTTATATTTTCACACATCTAAAATGCCTGAAGCTTGAAAACATGCAGCTGAAAAACTTGACATGAAAGGTGGATATACTTACGAGCTGCAGATGCTAATAGAGGGCAATAAGGCATTTTATAAGCTTGGAAATACCTACAACCCAGTAATGGCTTATAAGCTGCTGCAGGAGGGAAATAAAGGAAGCAAATAAAGTCGTAATTAAAAAAGGTATATAGAAGGAGAAAGAATAATACAAGGAATACGATTTGCAGTGACGGTATGTGTAGTGATACAGCTGTGGGTAAAGAGGGATCTGGCATTAACACGTTCACATACATTTTGTCATCTGGGTTAGAAGTTTAAGCAAATGGGATTTCCTGTGTATTTTTATTTTCTTAACTGTTATGCCTAGAATGTGTTTATAAGGAAAGGAAAAAAAAAAAAAAGAAGCATCAATGAGGAATTTTTAGACAGCCTCTGAGACAGCCATCCTTCACTTATCCTTGAACGCTCCTTTTATTTATACGTTAAACCTAGTACAGTTGGGTAAGTGGGATATGTCTTGTTCTGTTTTGCATTTTAAGTGATAAGAAAAGCAGTTTGTGTAAAACATCAGCTCACACAGCTTCTTCGTTGGAAGGTTTAAACAGACTGGCTCCTGAAAGCAGCAAAGCAAAGCCTAGTTCTTATCCTTTCTTATGAAATCACGCTATTGAATTCTGGCAGTGCCACTAGGGAAGACACCATGTGGTATAGATAGAAGCATTAATTTAAAAATACCCATCCCTTATTGTCTCCTTTCCTGCCTTTATTAAACTGTTTGCTCACTTAGAAGGATGGCATTCTTTCCTTTAGGTTTAATCTCCAGACACTTTGCTTCAGAAAGAAGCTTTGTGCTGTGTTTTATCCAAGTGTGGATGCTATGATATCCTTGCTCTTTATCAACAGAGCCTTTATAAATCAGGGCAGTTTTATTTATGAAAGATGTTGTGGCTGCAAGCCGTCCTTCGCACATGAAATTGTAACAAGGTTCATGAAGAAATGATCAGACTCTAGAAAACAGCTCTGTGAGGCCAACCAAAAAAGTTAATTAAATACAGTCGTTGGCGCAATGTGCATCATTAAGTCAAGCCTCACTGACAGCCACTAAACCTCTCCTAGGAAGACATGGTCTAATGTCTGCAGGAGTGTCTGAAGATGCTGCACCTCCGAAAGGCTGTATAAACAGCTATGCACAGCTGAATCAATATTGCTTTATGTATGCACGCTGCGCTTGTTAGGAGGGACTTAGGTTAACATGGTGTGTCAAAGGCATCCAAGCATTGCAGTACAAAGTCATGAGCCTTTCCAAGTTTGAATGTCTCCAAGTAGTTCAGAATATTAATGTACTCTCTTCCTTAGCTACAGAGCTCTTTGAACTTTTGAAGTATAAGCATGTGCCTGTGATGAGTCATAGATGGTAAATGTGTGGTACAGGTGATAAGGGAGAGGAGTCAGGATCCCTGAAATGGTTTCTTGATCTTAATGTGTTATGCTTTGAGCTTTTCCAGATAATTGCCTAGTAGAATGGAATTACAGAAGGAGATGCACTTCAGCATTGTTTAGCTAACAGATGTCTGCAGCTACAACTGTTTGCAAGGCACGGCTCTTACAAAACCTGTCAAAATTTGTCAAATGACACTAAAAATCGTTCCTGAGCTCTCCAAAGATTTTCAGCAAGGATCAGTGCTTGTTATAACTAAATTCAGACTTCTGAGGAGTAATGCCAAGTGGAACCTCCCTATACAGTTGCTTTACTGTATGTACAGAGAATTTCTGTGCTTTTCAAGGATATAGGAATTCTTCACAAGCAACTGAAGTCCTAATACCTTGAGGTAAACCTGGTGTTGCAATGTCTAACTTGACTTCTGAGATAAATGAGGATATATGAATATTAGGAGTAAAAACCCCAACCAATTATTTAAATACAAAGATTTGCTTTCCGTGGCTCTTCCATACCAGTTCAAGGAGATCAATTTTTTGCCAGACTTTATTTTTAAAAAATATGCTTTGAATAAGTATGTCAGGCTCTGGCATGATACTCGAAAAGGAGAAACTTTTTAAATCTACAATTTATCATGGTATTACAAAACCCCAAACCTTCAGAAGTATTTGCACAGTTTGTTCAACTGAAATCCTAAATATTTTTGATGAGCTGTGGCTATTTGGATAGCTGCCTTAGTTAAGAAGACTTCATACACACCTTTTGAAATAATTCTGTGTTTGCATCTGTGGAAATAAACACCAAGATTAAAATTTGCACACTTTCTCCCCCTGCACTGGTATAAAGTGACATTAATTTATCTGATAGTCTTGTAACAGGAGCAAATTGGTGATATAGAGTTTGTTTGGGATGGAGTCTCTGGTTCCCCATAAACCTATGTGCTCCCTCTCCCCTAACATTAGGTCTCACTTCCCCTTGCCTTATGAAGCTCCAAACCCACCTGTATTAATGATAGTGTCAGGCATCCTCAGGATTCATAACTGGAAGAGAAGTAGTAACATGTAAGTAGACCTGTGAATGCTGATAACACAGTGAAGGGGAGCAGGTAGGAGAACATAGAATAGCCAGTCTGGAAGAGACCCACCGGATCGAGTCCAACCACTCCTATCAATCACCAAACCATGCCCCTTAGCACCCCATCCACCCGTGCCTTGAACACCTCCAGGGAAGGTGACTCAACCACCTCCCTGGGCAGCCTGTTCCAGTGCCCAATGACCCTTTCTGTGAAAAATTTTTTCCTAATGTCCAGCCTAAATCTCCCCTGGCGGAGCTTGAGGCCATTTCCTCTTGTCCTGTCACTTGGAAGAGGAGCCCAGCTCCCTCCGTTCTACAACCTCCTTTCAGGTAGTTGTAGAATCATAGAATAACCAGGTTGGAAGAAACCCACTGGATCATGGAGTCCAACCCTTCTTATCAAACGCTAAACCATGCCCCTTAGCACCTCATCCACCTGTGCCTTAAACACCTCCAGGGAAGGTGAATCAACCACCTCCGAGAGCAATAAGGTCTCCCCTCAGCCTCCTCTTCTCCAGGCTAAACAACCCCAGCTCTCTCAGCCGTTCCTCATAAGGCCTGTTCTCCAGCCCCTTTACCAGCTTTGTTGCTTTTCTCTGGACTCGCTCCAGAGCCTCAACATCCCTCTTGTGGTGAGGGGCCCAATGGTGACTGCACAAATTTTGGGATATCTCAGCTCTACTCCACCCAACTATGCCATGGTTTTTCAAATAAATTGTACTTTCTCAGTTTCTCAATGATGGGTGTCCGCTATGCTACTGAGTATGCTAAGCCAGTGTTCACAGATAAGAATGCTCTCAATATTGATGCTGAAAGGTTATGAGCTATTATATTTGAGGTAAAAACACTGTGAAAAAATTACCTTCTGGTTTTACCACAAGGTTAAAAGTACCAGGGCAGTGATGACTTCATCTGCTTTACCTTGCTGCAGAATGATGCTTTTTTCCTCCTTGAAGAAAATGTCTATCTTCCAAACTGTCTTATTTGTATCTTGTTTTTCTCCTAATGTGGTGCTAAAATAGCTACATGTGTGATAATGAGTTAGAATTGTCAAGTGTATGCGGCATTAAAACTGGAGTGGTGATAAAAGGTGAAGTCAGAATCGTCTCTCTAGGAAAAGTTACTTAGTGGGTTAACATAACTATGGTTATCCACCATTCTAGCTGTCACTGGAAGCTTTTTTGTGCTTTTTTTGTGTGGAGAATCTCTGGTTGTAGCTCCTGCAGGGTGCAAAACCATCATTCAGACTTCACTGACAGCCTGCTATCCAGCAGCAAGGAAGAGGCAAGTATATACAACTATAAATCTACCACCAGCTGTAGGTAATTCTTTATATTCCTGTGTCCTCTGCTAGTAAATAAGTCTTGGAGCTGCTGAGTGTTGCAGAGCGTTATTTCATGTTGACAGACCTCCTTTTTCTTCCAGCTTAGGCAAGAATGCTGCTGTGTTGTCAAATGGAAATGTAATTTCTGTCTTCGGGTTGTGACTTGTGGTAGTGTATTTTCTTGCTCTGAATATCAGCATTGTGTTTCACAGAACCAGGGCAAGCACTGCAAGTAAAATTGTTTAATCAGTGTATGTTTGAGTGATTTTGGTGGGATTTTTGGTGTTGAATTCAAGTTGTTTGACTACAAGACTGTACCTCCTCACTCATGGTTTTGGGAGGCACGGCAGTTAGGTCTTTAAAGAATACAATTCATCTAGTATCTCCTTCTGTCACCTCCATTATATATTTGCAGTGATAGCATGTATAAGTCTCCATAATGTAATAAAATGATCTGATTTTAAGGAGGATTGAAGATTTAGAATTTCAAGGTTTGCTGTTTTTTGAAGAAAATATTTGGCATTTCTCCACTGAATAGTTGAGTGGATAATAAGTCTTCACTCTTACAATATTTGTGTGTGTCTGTTCTTTTAAAAACCAGACAAATCCTATCCATGTGCTGCTTTTTGGATCTTGTACTAGTTGGGATACTTGCAAATTAGGGTAAGTTAGAAAATGCATGTTACATCAGCATGTTAAAATTTTCATGAAAATATATTTGGGTGTTTGAGATACTGTCTGTATCATGCATCATCTTACTGTGTGGTGGAATCATTAACTCTTTTTGGGTAAGCTACAAAGAAGCTGCTGGCACATCTGTTGGATGTGTTCAGAGATATTCCCCATTTCATTATCTTATTACACTAAAAAAAAAGTAACATTTGGAAGGCCATGGAAAAGTACAGCTTGTTTGGAGAAAAGGCATTAGGGAGTGTCAGTAAAATTTGTGCCTGATGACTTGTGAAAGGCCTGAAAAGGACAGCATGGTCAGTAGAGAAGACAGCGCTAAAAGATAATGTTCTGGCAATGAGGTAGAAAGAAAATGAGTCCTGGTTTGGAGTGATACTGCAGCAGTCTGCCTCTGCTGAAAGTCCGTCGTGCTTTCTAGTTTCCTTGTATCAAGGGGCATTCAAAAGTGTTATGGTTCACTTCATGATTTAGATGTTTTGATTGTAGCACTTTGAAAACAGAAAAGAATGTGGGATTATTCCTTTAAATTGTTCCCCCCACTAAAAAAACCCAAACCAACAAACAAACCGTCAAACCCAAACAACAACCACCCAAAAGAGTGAAAAACCTGCATAAACATATTTATGAACAAAAAATAGTAACACAAACTATCAAAAAAAGAAAACCACATGTAATTGGTGAGTTGGCAGACAGCTATACAGCCATATTGTGATTATTGGGCAACTCCAGATCTGAATGATATATACTTTTAACACGAGAAAAATACATTAACATCTTCTACATAGGATGTTGATTGCTCATGAATGTGTATTTCCAAAAATGAAGTGTTTAACTTTGGATCTCTTTGCTTAATTTTGGCTTCACATAATCCGTGTTAGAAGTGAAACTAGTATTTGCCTTTGTCACTCTGAATATCAGTAAGTGAATAATGCTTCAATGCCACAGTGGTTGACTGGGTCAATCAGATTAATTATTATCATTAATTATCAAGGTACTTCTGTACTTAATGGAGGCAGTGATGGGAGTCTCTGAAATGGGATAGACTAGAAAACTTTAACCACATTGCCTGCCTAAGAAAATTGTATCTTGCAAGACGTAGTGACTTTCTTTGTCTGAAGATAACTTGTATGTGGAAATGTATTCCATAATAAATAATGTCCATAATGTCATGTAGAAGATAAGGATGAGGGAATCTAATCCCTAATATTTTTAAATATTAGATATGATTTCATATGCATGTGAAAACCATAAAAATATATACATATACGAGGATAACTTTCAATGACTGTAATTGCTCTAAATAGCTGAACTAAAGAGATAAAAATCTGCTTTTAACCTTTTATTTCTAAATAAAGATGTAGAGGTTTTATCCCAAGTTGTGCAACCATTATTGGATGTCATTATTTGGACTTGAATATTTATCCAAAGAGAGCTACAAAATATATGCCTTCTCTTTATTCTAATGCTTAGAATAAATGTTTTATAATAAAGAACAGCGGCAGGCTGTTTTTGTTCCATGTCCTCATTTAATAAATAAGAACAGTCTGAAAGTGAACTAATTGCAGTAGTGTTGATTAACGGGTAAGCACTTGTTAATGAAAAGTCATTCTCTATTCTAAGGTATTTGAATTCTTTAATTTTAAGAGAGTTTTCTTCCCTGCCCTACAGCCTCCATGGCAGCAGCAACAAAAGTTCCTCTAGAGGTAGACAGAACAATAAATGTATTTTATGATCCAAATCCATGTATTGCAATTTAGTCCTTTACTTAAGTAACTTTGGCTGCTACTCGGCATAAGTTGAGAAATATTTGGTTGCTTTTGCTGTTGAGTCATCATGTTCTTCTGTCGCTTTTAAGATGGGATCAGCATGATTTAAGAAGGCTGGTAATAGCAGTGGATGTTAAAGGAGAACAAGGGAACACAGCATTTAATGTTTGGGCTCTAACTCTATAAAGGAAGATGTGTATCAAAAGGAAAATGCTTTGGCCTTTCATGTAATGCATGAAGCACTTGTGTTAATATTGAATTTGCAATAATATGATAAGGTTAAACGTGTACCTGATTTATTCTATTTAATCTTAGCTCTTTTAAGATTGCTTTTAGTCTTGCAGCTGTATCATATCACTGAGTCTTTCAGAGACTGGACTATACCATCAGAGTTGTTTCCCAGAAGGAGGGGGACAGGTGTGAGTAAGAACAGTGGCACAGTATGCAATTTTTCAATGGCAAGAATATCTTTTGTTAGCTTTCTCTGTCTGTTATTGAGCTGAAATTGATTTGTTCTCTATGGTGAACTCTATAATAGATAAAAAAGATGTGTATTATCCAACCAGAAACTATATAATGTGCTGGTGGGGAGGAAAAAAAATTGAAGACAGTTGAAAACTAATGAGGCCTTCCTTTGTATTTTTGAGTTTGTTTTGTAGTCCTCTCTTTTGACTCTACATCATGCTGCTGTATCTCTGTTCCTGTGAAACTTGGATAAAAAGGATATTGGGGTAGATTGACAGTTGGATGGATGCACAGTTGGTTGGTACGATTACCAATAGTTTCCTAGTATATTGGGCACTTATAGAAGCCAACCTGCAAGATCTAGTTGCTGAGGGAGTAGTTTAAATGTACTACAGTTCTTGAAAAGTAGAACTATTTGTTTCCTTTGGAGTGGCCCTCAGGAGGAGGGTGAGGTGGTGGCATATGTTTTGGTTTTAAACTATTTTAGTAGCTTTAAGTAATAAATGTGATTATTTCTTGTGTTTGCTGTGACACAAAAAACTCCAAACCCCTCCGAATTAAGGTAGTTTCCTACTAGTCTCTTGATTTCATCCCTCTTTGTAGGAGGATGTTTCAATTCCCTTCACTGTTTAACTTCCAAGTCTGAGATGTAAAGATTTACTAGACTTCAATAATTAAGAGTTCCTACTTCTCCTTACTGATAGCCTGCCTTTAATTTTAATGGAAATTTTCTGATGGCTTATGCTGGATAATTTAATGGAGCAAACTCCTTTCAATGACAGCAGCTGTTGGAAAAGTTCACTCTTGACTTTATACCTCTAATTTTGATTACTTTTGGTGAATGTGTTCTAAAAATTTGATTCTTAAATGTGGTAATATTGTTTTTCTTAAACCTTTGCACTAAATTTTTGAACTCAGGGAAAAAGTCTGTGACTAATGAAGGATAGAAATGAGCCAATATGTTCCACAAAACATAAAATAATATAATGCTGCTATGGAGTTAAGAAATATCTATCCTATTCAGGGTCTCAAATTCTTTTTATTCAACTTCAACTTTGTTATAGTAAATTTAATTTTAGATGCCACAGTTCCACTTAGTGTTTTTGTTAAGAGTTTGGAATAAAATCTAACATTAAGATTTCATTTTCCTATAGTAGATCTGTTGCTGTTTTAAATAGTCACTGCTTTTGCCTTGATAGCCCAATGCATAACCTTTCTGCACCTCCAATTTGAGTTCACCCATACAAACACTAAAGCCAGAAATGACCGAAGAAATGAAAACTTCTGAAATAAGTTTAGGCAGAAAAGAATCCTTGTTTCACTGGAAGGCATGGAGTGCTCAGTGGCAAAGGCTTGATGAGCATGTTTAACATTGCAGTACACATTACAAGTCCACGTTCACTAAAAAGATAATCTGCCAGTCAGTGCCTATTTCATGTCCTTAGATCTAATACGTTGCCAATTCGAAGTCACTCCTGCTTGCTGGACTTTATTTCAAATTATTTGAAGAGATTTATACTAGTCCCCCAGACTGTTTCTTTCTGAAAGAATTGGGTCATAGGACAAAATTATTCTATTTTGTGAAATATTATCCTCAGCAAATGATGGCAAGTAGTTTGCTGGCATGGTAGTTGAAAATGAGATATAACTAGAATAGAGGCTAGCAACATATTTTAGAATAGAAGACCGCTGCATCTTCAGAATGTTATAACACCTCAAAAATCTGTAAAGAGAATCATTCTACCACAAACAAGAAAAATCCTTTTTATACCTCCAGGCATCTCTTGGTCAACATACGCTAATTGAAGTTCTCAGTTATGGAAATGCCATACTTTCTTGAGGATGCAGTGGCTTATGAAGTTAATACAATGGTTCCTTCCTGCTTTGTTTAAACAAGTAACCTACAAATGCAGACCAGCTTGCTCAAATAATACCTGATTATTTCTCTTCGATTATGAGGTGGATGACTACATTATTTCACTGTAGACCAAATGAAGTGATAATTGATAATTCCTAGGGCTAAGTGACTTTCATCATACAATTAATTTGCATACAGTAGTACATGAGTAAATATTTCCCTTCTTTTAGTCTGAAAGTCTACACATTAGATAGAAATGGGAAATGAGCATTTGTTAATTAAGCAGCAGTAAGCACAAATTTCAGTGCAAGCTGCCTTTTTAGAAACCATGACAATGACATTAAGCATTTACTAAACAAAATATGCTCCTATATGTTTGCATCCTGTTTACTATTAAGAAGTTGCTGGCACAGGCAGAAGACATTTTGTTAAAGACAATAAACAAACAGAATTCTCTTGGTCTGAAATCAGCTGTTTTCAGAACTGTAGGTTTAGATGGGAAAAGAAAAGGAGGCATAAATAGTTTTCTTCCTACCTGTTTGTTTTTTTTCTTTTATGAGCTGGTGCTTGCACATCAGTCGTTAAGCTTTTATGGAGCTGCGCCTCACATTACATGAACCTGCATCTTCAAGCAGAGAAATACATTCTAATCACATAAAGATACAAATCTCTCCCATTCTCACAAGGAAGGCTAACTAGGAGCCATTTACAAAGGTCTCTAGCAGCACATGGGGGATCATGTTTTCAGGTCCCTGTCTGGCTCACACAAGTGGAAATGTTTGTTCTTGCTCTTGGAACAACAATCTGGGATTATTTCTGCCCTCTCCATAGTCGATGGTCATCTTGTTGTAACATGGGAAGAAATCACACAGTCCAGAGAAGACTGGCAGGGGATTTAATCTTGTTGCATGGAGTTTGGTGTGCTGCCTTAGATGTCAGTACGTTTACTACAAAGAAAGTTTTTTGGCTTATAAAAAGACAGACGACAACGATCTAGAGACATACCAATGTTCCCCCAAGACTGAAAATTGTATATAAGTGAATGTCTATTAACTGCCTTTTGTTTTCTAAGTGGTGCAAAACATAGTCTCATGCTCAGTAAATATACCCTAGACTGTTCTTATTTTATTCCGACTATGCAGGAATTGCTCTGCAGTCTGTTAACTCCAAGCTGACTTGTTTTCTGGGAAAAATAGCATGCTCTGGCTATATAATCAATGACATAGCCTAAACCCATGCCATTAAAGGAGAAAAAAATGCAAACAATGTGAGACAACTCATCTGTCTGATGTATAGAAAGATGATTATGGTGATAGAAGAAATTTACTTGGTGGAAAATACAAATTAAAACAGGTCATTGATTTTAAAAAGCATTATCCTTTGCTAGACAAGATGATTTTGTAGGCAGCCTAACATGCTTGCAGAGAAGCAGAGCTGTATGTCACTGCAGCAGAGTTGTCCTTTGGCTGGAATAAAATGAGAGTATGAAAGATTTTATTGCTTCGGGTGTTAATACTAGTTGTAATCAAGATGAAACAGAATTATCTGCAACATCATTGTGAGAGATACTGCAGTTCAAGAGGCAACAGTTTTATGGGAGAAACAATTGATTTATTTCTACTTGTTTACTGTCTGTGCCTGTGAGCCATGTTGACTGCACGGCTGAATCCGTGCTCTGCCGAGGTCTGCATGTGCTATGTGCTGAGTGGTTTCTTGGAAACATCTTACATAAGTGCACTAGAAAGAACTGTGAATAGCATTGATTAGCAGCTGTTTTTGCAGAAGGTGGAAGAGAATCAGAGCAGGGCTTTAACAATAATTTTTGTCTTTTTCTATTAAGAATGTCTGAATCAACATCAGACACAACTGAAGAAAGAAACCATTTCTAGTAAAGCTGAGGAGATGACTATGGTGAGGTATTCTGACTTCAGCTGCCCCTGCTTTGGTACTGGGGACATGGCCAACAAAAGTGGTAGTCTGCTGTTCTTTCAGCTGGGCTGCAGTGAGCTGCTCTGTTCTCCAGATCTTCCCAGCTCAGTGTTGTTTTTCCACTTCTGCCCACACTGTCCTCACCATATCAAATCAGTCTAACTCTTACCTGGCACTTCTGTTCCTTGCCATAGCCTGGGATACCCTACCTGAGCAGTATTTGTTGCTTGAGGGAGGGAAGCTGATTTTATAGCGAATTGAGTGTGGCGATACTGAAAGGATGCTGCATGGGGAGAGAGATGCCTTGGGACTGTAAATGGAGACTGGAGATGTATAAGAGAGGGAGGAAGAAGTGAGGGAATACCAAAGAATGGAGATGCCTTGGCTCTCCACAGCCCTTTTTCCCCAAAAGTGAAATGCAGTTTTGCCTCCATGGCTGAGGGATGCCCTAGGCAATAAAAGGAGCCTCAGAGTTGGATGAGGAGAAGACTTGACTCTTGGTGCCTTTCTGAAGGCACTTTTATTTTTGCTTTGTGAAGATGGGATTAAAGAACCTATTTCTGTTGGGCCAGGCTCTCAGTTTAACTTGCACATTGTCTTCTGCAGCAGCCATTTGGGTCAAAAGCACAGAGATTGTTCAGCCTATCAGATTGCTACAGAGAAACCTTGTACATTCTTTCCACTGGCACTCCCTTATACGTCCACTTCCACCCCCAAATTTGATACCAAACCAAATTATATTGTCAAATATTTGTTCTTTATATTCATAGGAGCCCTTCGCATCTCTTACTGTGCTAGGTCTTGACTTCAGGGTTGAGTATCGAGGTATATTAGCGGCTTAGGTGTTTCTAAAAGCTTATACAAACCCTAGACATGTGTATTGTTTTGGTGAAACCGTGCCTCACCAATAAATTCAAAGAGAAACCTGTAAAAAATAGTACTTACAAGATTGTTATATGTATTCAGAAATTACATTTAAATACTGTTTGCTGTACTTTTATATTATTTTATATTTGGACCTGACCATAGTTTAATCTAGTTAAAAAGATAGCAAATATTTTTTTATTTTCATGTTTGTAAGAGTATATGCACTTTTAAAATGGGAAACTTCCCTTTTTAATATGGAGAAGTGCAATCTCTTGGGAAAAACAATTTATAGAGTTGGTCCCTAATTTTATTCCATGAGTCAATGTTTACTGATTTGAATCAAGAATCCTTGTGTGAGGAAAAGGCTAAAAGGCTTGATTTAACTGAGGAGTGAGTTAGCTTTGTGCTCGAAGTCTGGAAGATCACATAGAAGATGGAGACACAGAAGGGGAAGAAAGTTTCTTTTTCTGATTATTTCATGTTCTTTTGAGGCCTGATAACCTTATTCTTAGAGAATATGAAGTATGAAAAAGTAGTAAATGAAATGCCTTGTCTGAAGTGAGAGCTTATGAAAAAGTGTGTCAGAAAAGGCTGTAAGACACTGCACTTGCACAGACATCCCTCTTGTTCTGGAGATAATGTGAGAGTTCTTCCCCCCTCTGCTGTCCCTCCTTTCAACAAGGCAAAAAAAGCAAACTTTCTGTGATGGGCTGATTTGCTTGTTTGTGTTTTAATATTTCTCACCTGGCATTTTTGAGCAGTTAAATGTCTCTTTGTCATCAGTCCAGAATAAAGCTAGTAGGCAGCCATAGCAGGTTAAGATGTCTGGCTATCTTTGTTAATCACTATGCCTGTTTTAACAGGTTTAACCTATTATTGTCTTGCCCTAACCAGCAGTGGGATGAATTAGCTAATCTCAAAATCCCATTACTATTTGTTCTGCCTGATATATTTGCTAGATTGCTAAGGTAGGACAAAAGGTGTTAGCAGTATAGAGCTGTGAGATGGACAGGCTTGATTGACAGCCTCAAGACGTCAGAGCCATGAGTGAAGCATAACTGGAGAAACATAATTCATGACTCTGGAAAAAAATGTTATTATTTAAGTAGCAATGTGATCTGTTGGGGGCTGGTGTCAATGTGATATGTGTGGAGCTGTGGATGGGTGCCATAATGCCAGCTCCATCAATATCATGGGAAATTCTGAATGAAAGGATGACCCCAGGTGTCAAATCCTACTCCAGAATAACCTGCTATACTCCTTTGTATGCCCACTGTTATTTCAGTGGCAGACAATGTGAAACTGGTAAGCAAGAACATTACAGAGGGACTATTTATTAATCTGACAAGTTTTGGTCAATTTAAAAGACTTCCTTACCATGAGGTGAGCTTGAGTAACAATAAGAAGGCTTAGAAAGTAGCTTTTACTTCTGGATTTCAAATATTTTGTATCTCACGGGAACAAAAAGAGAACATACAATTGAATTATCAGATGTAGCAGCATTATGTATGATAGAAAGGAAATCCATAGAAATTGTTTTGCCTGAGATTAGTCTGAGAGAGCTAGAAATATTAGTTAATTTGCCATGTATTCGGCCATGGAACTTCTCTCGTTAAAATTAATTGTCAGAGAATGGAAGAGAAGCAGTGAAATAGGCATGCAATAACAAGGAGTAATAACCTAATGGGGTGTGGAAGGCTGCTGGATTCAGGACTGATTTTGGTAATAGGTGATATAGGTAGAAAAAAGTTTCATAACTGCATAAGATTCAAAGAATTTATATACCAAAGAGAAGAAAGAACTAAAATATCAAGACTTAAAAAGCAATTGAAGAAGGCAAAGATTTGTAGTATTCATGCGAATGCCTGCAACTTTGCAAATCTTTGCTGTCTGGAATGATTCAGCATCAACTGGGAACAGCAGCAGTGACTGACAATTTATAGCTTGTTTAAACATACCAGGCTTCTCTTACTAAGGCCACTGCTAAGTCATGAAAAATTTTATAAGTTTTTCTCTTACTAAGGCCACTGTTAAGTCATGAAAAAGTTTATAAGTTTTCTAATGTAACTTGTTGAAATGCAATTATTTTTTCTTTGTGGCAACCATTTGTCTTACGATGTTCACATGTACTGTAAGCAACATGAACTTATTCAAACGTGATGTGCAAAAAGCCTTAAAAGAAAATTGGTATTTGAAGTGGTGTTCTGCTATTTTAAGGAAAAGCGAAACTTATGCTTTGTTATCCATAGCTGGGATATAGTTTCTACATGTTTTGAAAACTCACATGCTTAAAATAAGCTGTTATCTGAACAATAATAACACCTTGGGCATGGCCTCAGTCATTACAGCTCCCAAGTCCACCTCGTTTGTGCTGTTGTGGCCAGGATGCTCTTTCCAAATTCCAAGTGTAGTTTGAGAGTCTTGGCTGCCCTTTCCAGCTTCCAGATGTTCCTTTCTGACCCTCTTTGGTATCCTCCTGAGAAAAAACAGGCAGTCTGACTGTTCTCATGGGTCTTTGCCTTTTCCTTTCCCTTCTCTGGTCAGAAATATCCCCAACGTGAAAATAACACTTGCTCTTTTCTGTTCCCTGACTGTTGTGACTGGATCATCTGTCTCAGAGTGTCTGTGGCTGATGTGAGCAAGAGTGATGTGGGTTCCTCTTTCTACTTTGCATCCCACAAAGGTCAAGTCCTCTGTGGGCTGTGCAGCCCAGTGAGCTTTAGGATGGAGTGCGTTGCCTCTTGGGCTGCAGTTGGGCTGGATGCACATTCTGAAAACCTGTCTGGCCCCTGGCGTTTGCCTCTTGCCTTCAACCCAGCGATACCCTGGGTCCAGCTGATGTAAATTCTTGGTGCATTCAGGAAGACCTGAGTGTATGCCAGAAATGATGTCCCCTCTGCCATTCCAAACAGGTAAGAGGGAGCAAGATGTTCCCCCAGGCTTTCAGCCTTCGGTTTGCATGGAGAAATAGTGGAGTAATAAGATTGATTACTAAGCTGGGTTGTGTGTTCTGCTTGGGCAGAGGCATGTTAGTGTTGGCCAGACATAGTTTGCACAGGACCTTTGTGCAAAGAGAAAGTGGTCTGCCAGAGGCTATGTTGTAACATTTTGCCTAGATGCTAACCTTCTGTATATGCTCACCACAAAAACCTGTGAGCACAGAACTAAAGTGATACCGTGATTTAAATACAGCTCAAGGAGCGTCCTGTCCTTGAAACAGCTTGATACCCTGGTAAATATCTCCTCACTGGTGATCAGAAAAGCCATAAGCAGAAGCACAATCCCTATTTTTGCTGCTGCTGTTCCAGGGAAGGCCCTTCTCTCCTCCTGATCCAAGAGAGTCCCAGGCAGAGCTCGCAGCCTACCATGGGGAATGGGACTTTGATTGCCAGGTGGGTCAGAATAAGTGTTTGAGCTCTTGTGGCTATAGGTATGAAGCTGGGTAATGAAATTCCCTTGGGTTGTGAATGTGGCTCCACTGCTGGTCTGAAGCGCCTCCCAGCCATGGGTGATCCTTGCCAGGGTGGTGACTTGGCTTTGTGAAATCCTCAAGGGGCTGGAGTTGTGCTCCCATAGCATGAGGCTATTGTAGGTGCATGGATGTTTCCCCAGGTTCTTTCAGTTAAGAGCAGGGCATAAGTAGTAGTGGTATTTTTCATATATATATACTTGAAACCTGAAACTGCAAATCTCCAAAAAAGACCTTTTTACTGATTATGCTTTGGGATCATAATTTGGACCAACACTCTAACTACTGATAGTCAATCATTCTGTCCCTTTTGGCCAGTTCTGATCCTTATTCCCTTCTGCCATACTCACAAGTTTATTTTGCCACAATAATCACAGACGCAGAAATGAGGAAGGTTCCATTTTTAGACAGGTCAGGGGTTTGCAGTGCTCACATTTCAGAGTGTGGCTTTAAGAGAAATTATAGCAGTACTTGCTATCCAGAAAATGCACAGCTAAAATGACTTATTCTGCAATAAGCATATATGTAGCATAATGGTTATCTTGTATGGGATGAGAGTATTGTCTGGGGAGTAGCTGCAGCAGCAGAGCTACCCTGTTAGCTTTGCAGTTTTGCTGACCTGTTTATTAGATTTATTAAACAGATGAATTCATATGAGAGGTGTTTAGGGGGACTTTTTGTTATTAGGGGTCTGTCAGCACTTCTATTTTAAATGTTTTATGAATATGCGCAAACTGTATTCTAAGCCGCTGCTCATCCTTGGTCAGTAATAGATGGAATACAGCCTTATATGATCAAAATATTATGCTTTATTTGCAATTTTATATGAGAAATAGCTGTAAATAAAAGTATGGAAAACCTAACCATGCTAAAATACATCAATTTTATCCGTAATTAAGATTTTACAATTTATAATATTTTGCTGGGTAGTAGTAGTGGGAAAATGAAATGTTTCAGCAAAACACAATGTTTTGCATTATGACAATTACTTGGTGAGTTTTTATGTCATTTTTTATTATACTAGGACTATTTTCATTGAAAGGGAATTGGTATAACAGGACGGTTGCATTTGAAAAGATGTGTAATTATGAGAGAAAACTCTTAACTTCCAATGAAATTTAAAATAACGAACAGTCTGGTCCCTCCCCAGATGAATTTTTCTCTACTCCTGTTCCCTTTCATTAGTCCCTCTTTGCATTTTGACCTTTTCCTGCATTAATGCAAGTCTGCTTCTTGAGTCCCCATCAACCTCTTGTTCTTGTACCCTGCTGGGACTGGCATACCTTGGAAGCAAGTGCAAGAGCGGATCATACAGAAGCCACAGCTAAGGTTCCCAATACACCCTGTGAGCACCATTGAAGGATGTTGATAGAGCTGTTGAGGAAGCAGAATTCATAGTCTGGGTCACTGTCATAAATCCTGAAATTTCACAAGGAAAGGGAATTTTGAGACTTAAGTTTTAGAACCACAACCAACCAGCCCCCTCTCTCTGCAACTAAAACAGCATCTTGGTTTTGCTATTCAAGAGAAGACTGATAAGCTTTTTCATTTTCTGTTGGTTTCTTTTCTTTACTGGAAAAGTAACATACTAGAATAATGCGGTGCCTGGGTCTCAAAACTATGATTGCTACAGTACAACTAGCTTTAAGTGTTATACTTCTATGGTATCTGGAGCAAATGGAAGCTGGTAAATTCATTTATTATATGATGTAGTTGGCAGTTACACATGCAGTATAGCTAGGGAAGCCTCTCAGTAATGCTTGCACACCTTAGGAACTTTGTAGATAGTTTCAGCTCAGAACTGATGTGTTATTTATTGGTAAGTCAGCGTGAATAGGTGTAAATTACTTTGATGTAACATTGTGCTGACCCTACTTATATCATAGATGAGCAGATGGTATGAAAAACGTTTTGTACTGGTGCCAGGGAAAGGTTACGAGACTGAAAAATAAACCTTAGGCTGAAAGTCTTGAGCATGATGAGCTCACTGTTAACATCTCTGGACGAGCCGGCTGGAAAACAGCCCAGGCATTGCAACTGTGCAGCACCTTTTCTTAGGAGCAGCAAATCCTGCAGAAGGCAAGGGTTTATCGGCAAGGAACTGCCTTGTAAAATAGTTGGAAAACCTGACTGTGAGCTGTGACCGGTATGTAACTTTGTGAGAAGGCTGTTAATTACCTCCCTGCCACTCCGTCACAAATGCAAAAGGAGCAAATTCAGGAGGGTTAGATCTTTTTGTGCTTGCCCTTATTTGCCATTGTTTTGCTTTTCTTTGCATGCAGTTTGTATTGTGAAAGCCAGAGAATGTGCTGTTGAGTGAAGGAATTAGAGGGGAGGCTGTATGAAGAGTCACTAAAGTCACTTGGTCTGTTCAGCCTGGAGAAGAGGAGACTGAGAAGAGACCTCATTATGATTTACACCTTCCTTACAAGGGGAGGATGAGGAGAAACAGCAAGCACTGATCTTTTCTCTCTGGTGACCAAAGATAAGACACAAGAGAATGACAGGAAGATGTGACAGAGGAGGTTTAGGTTGGATGTTAGGAAAAGCTCCTTACTCAGAGGGTGATGAAGCACTGGAACAGGCTCCCCAGGGAAGTAGATGCGGTGCCAAGCCTGACAAGAAGCATTTATACAATGCCCCCAGACACACGACATGAATGTTGGGGTTGTCCTATGCAGGAACAGGAGTTGGACTCAATAATCCTTGTGGGTCCCTCCCAAGTGGGGAGGGTTTTTCATCTTGATACTCTGGTGTGATAATTGGATTTTCAGGTTTTCGAGTAAGGATTCCAGTTGGTGCTTTTTGTTAACAGCGTTCAGTATCACAGATAAAAATGTGATTCTCTGTCAGTTGCTAGGAGAGAACAAATATAATATAGAAATGGGTAATTTAATTTATACTGGAATAAATTTGTAATGGGACTGGTTTCTGGAGTGCCTGTATGAGTTTATCAAAAAATTGTTCAGGCATATGCTAGCACAGAGTTATACCAGGTATATATCATATAAATCAGCAGACAGATAGGATGTGTCATAATCATTAGAGGCCCAACTCAATCACGTGCAGAACTGCAGGAGAATATTTATTGTTCGGGCTATGTGAATGGTAACTTCTGCTTATTCGTGCTCATTTGTGGCTGTATCTTGCTCTTTACCTTAGATATATTGTGGAAATCCACAAGGAAGCAATACTTTTGAATTCACGGAAATCTTTTATTGAGCTAGAAATCAGTTCACACCCTGTACAGTCACAGATTGAGATGCCCAGTGATGAGTCTTCGACTATGTTCTGAATAGAGAATGAGTTCTATAGGCTAAAAAATATTCTGTATCATAACATATATGTACAAAGACTGGATTAGGGAGCATAATCTATATAAGTTTTCTTTTTTAGTTGCTTGGCTTTGCTGATAAAATTTTTAGGCTCGTTATTGTGTTTGAGTAATGCTTTGAAAAACAAAAGCAGTTATATTACCATCTACGTAGGAAATGATTAAATCTCCAGTGCTTGCTCTCTCAGCAGAATAACACTTTTGAAATAAATGCAAATGCTTTACAGGTATTGTTTCCATCATAGTTCCTGACTTGCTTCATAAATATCCATAGCTCTGTGGATTATAAATCAGCTAATCACCTAAGCATGTGGTTTCTGTTTACTGGAGAGGATGGAAAGGGGCATATTAATAAATGAAAACTGAGCTGTGCAGGTCTCAGTTTCATCAATTGCTGATGAAAACAGCACTTGGGAAGGCAATTGTCCCAATGTCACGGTGTGTCTAAAGTTGAAGATGTTTTAAATATTAGTTTGATTTGCAGCTGTTACTGGTTCAGAACCAAAAAACCGATACAGTAGGTGTTGAAATAAGCCTTTAGTGTTTATTATGTTGTAGAATTGTACTATCCAATGCCATCGAGTTCAAAAGATTTCTATGCAACTGTCTCTCGGGTGATCTCGCATAATGAAATAAAATGTCTCCAGATGCACAAAAATGTGACATGATCTGTTGGATATGGCACAGACTCTAATGGACAAACACAAATTTATGCACATTAAATGCTTTTCTCTTATTTGGACTTCTTGGTATTCGGTTAGCGTTTCATGTTTCAGAAAGGGAATTGCATCTCCTTGACAGCACAATGGCTGTTCTTATCTGGAACAAATATGCAGTAGTAATTGCAAAAATTACTCCTCTTCTGCAATGATTTGGCAACTTTTTCCTTCTCCTTATTCTCCTACCATTTAGACCTTAATAAGATGTACCGTACTCATGACTGCTGAATGCTTCTTCAAAAGTTCAGAGAAGCTCATAGAGTGAAGCAAAAAGGACTTCAAAGTCATGTTCTGTGTAAATTTTGAAGAAAAAGAGCGTGGAGTGTTAGCTGATGTGGCATGAGATCATTACATTGTACATGAAGAAAACTTAGAGCAGAAGTGACGGGGAAGTGGGTTGCAGTTTTTTATGTGAATAATAGACCTTTATAATGCCTATTAAATACCTTAACCAAAATAAATATATTGTGTCAATCCATCTGAATCTATCCTTCTTAAAAGGAAAAAATGAAGAATAAATTGTTGTTAAGAATACAGCTACTTTTATGACAAATTTAGATCCAGATTGTGGTTTGTTGTTCTTTTTTTTCTAGAAGGGAAAGTTGGAGTAATATGCCTTGTCCATTTTATTTTAGAAATGGCACAAAAATTGACCTGAGGAAATAATACGTAGTGCGTGTGTGAAGAGGAAAGCCTCTTGTGAAAGAAATTTCAGCAGAGGCTCAGATTAAGCACTTTTACAGAACTCTGTGAATACTGTGCTAGTGCCATTAATTTCAGGCTTTCCTTTAAATATTACTATTTACGTTTGCAAAGTTGATGCACCGAGCTGTGTCTGCATCACACAGCTTTTAAATTTGTTCTTTAGCAGAATGAAAGTGACTATACGTTGATCTTGAAACTGGAACTTGTGCAGCTGCATAGTGTCATGGTGTTGAACTTTACCTAAGTAGGTTTTCTTAGAAGTGAATTTTAGGATGCAGTTTGCTATGGTTAAGCCAAACAGATCACCATCATTGTGGCTCCTGACTCTTCGTCCTCCCAGTAGCTTTCACTTTTCCACATCTGGAGATTTCTCTGGTTTTAGAGTACTTGTTTCAGATCTGCTTTGAGTTGCAGTAGATCTTCCTTGTAGAGAAGTAATGTGCCTACACAATTGCAGGAGGGAGGAAGACAAGCATCCATGTAAACTGCTAGGGGAGAGGGAACTACTCTGTTAGCTGTTGGCAGTTTTGACTTGCCTATGATGCAAAGCAGCTTCCTTATTAGCTCCATTCCGGAACCAGAATACCTTTTTTCTGCAGTTTGTGGGCGTTTTGGTCTAGCCCTTATTGTAGGTCCTCTGTGCCATAGCCTCTGCTTCTAGGATTCTGCTACCTGTTTTAAAACAATAAAGTTTAATGAGCTTACTTGTCATCTGCACTGTGGTCTACATGTTGCTAGGGGAAGTGTGCATTTTGAAGTGGTCTATTTTTCCCCTTTAGAAACATAATAATATGAATGAATAGGGGGTCAAAATCAAGTTAATTTAATTCTGGCTTTTTCAGAGGGTATGTTTAGAAGAAATTTTAACAATATATCAAATTTTTACCATCTTTTATTAAATTGGTTTGAGTCAGTAACCTGGAACAGTTTTAGCTGGGAATATATGGAAGAGTGCACCCTTATCTGTAGTAATGGGGTATTATAACTGGAGTGCAGATTCTTCACAGAGTAAGCTTATCCTCTTAATGATAGCATTAGGGAGTAAATAGTAGTGCAATTAAACAAATCTGGCTATTTCTAATCAAATATGCTATTTTTTCCTAAAACTGTTTTTATAACTAGGCACAGAATGCATAAAAATAAGCTTTGTTAGGCAAGAGTTGGGCTTTTTATTTACAAACAAGGTGTTGGGTTAAACTATTGATTTAGAGAATGAGGTTATTTAAAATTTGCTGGTAATAGTTGCTTTTTTTTCCCCCCAGGGTTTAGATTTATGTACCCAAAATAGAAGATACTTGAAATTCTTTACCTTGTAAGCCTTTCCAGTCCTAGAAGACGACTAAGCAATGTGTACTGTCCATTTAAGAAGTATTAAATTCGTAGCACTCCTTTGAAGGCTTTATGTGGCTTTCAATATCTGAAAACATTCCAGATTTTAAAGAGATTATCCCAAAGTGTAATTAAATTGCATAACCGTTTTTGGCATGGTTGACTCATTATAAGTTGCACTGTGTAGGAGGCATGCAGCTACTTAGCTTGTAAAGGTTCAAGTTTGGAAATGTAGATTGTCTGGAGTTTGAACAGAGAAATGAACCTACAACTTTGTCCAAACTTCAAGTGAAACTTCAGTAGTTGGAATAGGTAATTATTTTTAAGCTGTATTTTAAGTTTTTGTTTGGATTCATAAGCAAGTTTCCGGGGCAGCTGATAGAAAGATTCCAGGCTACTTTGTAGAGTTGGGTTCGGTTAAGTATCTCCCTTCGGTTAAGTATCCTCCCCTGGCGGAGCTTGAGGCCATTCCCTCTTGTCCTGTCCCCTGTCACCTGGGAGAAGAGGCCAGCACCCTCCTCTCTACAACCTCCTTTCAGGTAGTTGTAGAGAGCAATGAGGTCTCCCCTCAGCCTCCTCTTCTCCAGGCTAAACAACCCCAGCTCTCTCAGCCGCTCCTCGTAAGACTTGTTCTCCATCCCCCTCACCAGCTTTGTTGCTCTTCTCTGGACTCGCTCCAGAGCCTCAACATCCTTCTTGTGGTGAGGGGCCCAGAACTGAACACAGGATTCAAGGAGTGGTCTCACCAGTGCCGAGTACAGAGGGAGAATAACCTCCCTGGACAAAGTGCTGGTTTCACTCTTGCCCACAACTGTATTCTAGCTGGGATTTTCATGTTGTATGTAGGGGTGACTGTCCTGTCCTTGAGGCATTGATACAGGGCTTATCAGATCACTTCATTGCTACTTCCGTTTTCTGGCAAATGTCTTTAAGCTCCAACACAAGCAAATGATGAAAAACTGAAAGTTCAGGTGCCCGGGTGTGGAAAATGTCCAGCTGAGCAATGTCTCAAACTCTTGATTCCTTCAGTAGAATCTGAATCTCTTCATAACAGCATAAGATACTATTGTCAAAAAATAAATGTTAAATCTTGATGAGTATTTACAGGCCTGTTGTCATTAGGCTTCTTTGGAATTGCTAGTGAATTTCTGAAATTAATCTTGTCATAATTTAATAAATAAATGAATAAAATTTTGATAGTAATGCAGGGAGTAGCAAAGCCAAGGCATAACTCTTCTAGAGTAAAGGGTCAGATTTTTCTCTTTTTTACTCTCCCTGACTTTTTTGTCATTTTTTTTTTAAATTTGTTCAGTTTTTTTTTTTTTTTTTGAGAGAGTGCCTCCTAACAGAAGGATGTGCAGGTGTACAATATCATGATTATATTTAGTGAGCTTGCATATTGAATAATAAATTGTGAGATATGAAAAAAACAAACACCCATTCCAAAAAAACCCCACCACCCAACAAATACATATATATGTGATAGGACTAGGGGGAATGGCTATAAATTGGAGACGGGCAGATTTAGACTAGACATAAGGAGGAATTTCTTCATGATGTGAGTGGTGAGGCTCTGGAAAAAGCTTGCCCAGGGAGGTTGTGGCTGCTCCATCCCTGGAGGTGTTCAAGGCCAGGTTGGATGGGGCTTTGAGCCTCTGATCTAGTGGGAGTTGTCCCTGCTTATTGCAGGGGGATTGGAACTATATGATCTTTAAGGTCCTTTCCAACCCAAACTATTCTGATTCCATACAAATAAGTATGTGTGTATAGATAAAAAAGAAGGCATTTCCATTAAGGTCTAGAAGCTCAGATTAAAAAAATCCTCCTTAACCTCTTGATTCATCCTTCTTTTTTCACTGAGTTAAGCTCCCATTTTGTTGCTTTTTTTCTTCCCAAACACACTAAAAAGCTCAGGTTTATGTGTAACTCATGAAGTTAGGGATGATACTGAGCCACAGCTTAGTTCTGCTTTATTGGTAGTAGAGCTGACAGTTCAGAACAAATCTACAGAATGTAACTGCAAATCTTTTTAGCTGAGCAGCACGCTGAACATCTGCAGTGGAATTGGCACCTAAATTAAAGTTAAGCCTTAGACTAAGTTCTCTGGAAGAAAAGTGGGAAGATAACTAGATCTGTAATTTCAACAGATTGTATTGAATACAAAGTTGGACTTGTGAATTATTTTTTTTAATTAAATAGTGAAAAATCGTAAACACGCTAATTTGTAAATATAATATGTGTTCATGTCAATGAATAATCCACATATTTTGCCCATCGTGCACACTTGGATGTTTTCATTATTTAAATAGCTACAGTAGCAAGGGGCTTCAGTCATGTAGTAGAAGTAATATGAACATAAGAGAAATGAGCTTCCTTGCCTGGTTCCAGTGGACATGCTAAAAAAGAGGAGGCAGGGAATGTGAGGATGAGGAAAGTATAGATGGAACTAAATAATAATAATACAATACACAGGATAATGAAAATATTGTTGTGAATATACAGTTGTTAAAAACATATGGGGCTATGCAGCTTTGGGTGATTTTTCTTAATTTCTGTGTCTTTAATATATTAAATACATTAATTAAATTAAAATACCAATTACATTATTTAAATATATTAATAAAGTTAAATATATTTTTCCAGTTGTGAAGAATGCAATTATCCTCTCTCACTCTGTGCTCTCTCTTGCCTTCCAAGATCTCTTGTGAATTAAAAAACCAAACCCGTTTGAAATGTTACTGTTATTAAGGGAATAAGAATTCCATAGGAAATTTAAGGCATGAATCCAGTATAACTGCTGGAGGAAAATGTAGCCATGGTGTAAGTTCATTTAACAGAAGGATCTGCAGATTTAAATAATGGCATAAAGGCAAAAGATTTTGAAGCAGAGCTAGAAGAGAAAGCAGTGATAAGGCTTGACTTAGTCTGATGAGGAGCGGCTGAGGGAACTGAGGTTGTTTAACCTGGAGAAAAGGAGGCTGAGGGGAGACCTTATCACTGTCTACTACTCCCTGAAAGGAGATTGTATCAAGGTGGATGTTGGTCTCTTCTCCCAAGTGACAAGTGATAGGACGAGAAGGAACGGCTCCAAGATGCACCAGGGGAGGTTCAGATTCAACATTAGGAAAAATTTCTCCACTGAAAAGTTTATCAGGCACTGGAACAGGCCGCCCAGGGAGGTGGTTGGGTCACCATCCCTGTACGTATTTGAAAGAAGGGTAGATGAGGTACTGTAGGGATATGATTTAGTAGTGGACAGGTACGGTTGGACTTGATGTCAAAGGTCTTTTCCAAACAAGCAGTTCTATGCTTTTGTGGCTCAATTTGTTCAGATTCTCACAGATTGCATGACTGCAGTATGATAGTATTGTAATACTCAGCACATTTCATGTACGAGGACCTCTTCAAAGCAAGATGACAGTTTTAATGTGAACCAGTGGGCAAAACCTGAAAGTAGGTAAATAGATTGTCACCTGTATTTGACTAAACCTGGTTTTATATATATACACACACACACACACACGTACGTATGTATGTATATGCATGTGTATACATAAATATGCATATACATATGTACATATATATATGTGCTTGTCTGCAGCTTTGGGTAGTTGATATGAACAGAGGAGCGAAGCTGAAGGCAGAACAGAGGTATGAACAGTTTGGCTTAAATGGCCAAATGATCTCTCCTGGCCCGAACTCTGGCTGTTCAATTTTTACAGAGCAATGGAGCAGTTTGGGTCACTTCTGTATCAGTGCATGGGAGCAGACAGACTGCAATTCAGAAATGGAAGTTTCTGTAAATGCACTAAAGAACACTTGGAGTACAATTTGGGAACTAGGCAAATAGTGCTCTGCACTGTTTCTAGCCTGTTTCTGAATTTCATGCTGTGGGGGCAGAGCTTGTCATGAAAGAGTTTGAACTGTTGCTAAATTTTTTAACATGGCCTTAATCAAGTCTGACCACCTTGGATCTAAAACCCCAATTCCTAGGACAGGTGCTGCTGTATTAATCACAGTCTTGCCGTTATTACCAGAGCTGTGCTTTTATAAAGGTACTGGTGGAGGTTTTTCATTAAAATCTCCTGAGCAGAGGAAGTTTGAGAAAGGCAGAGAATTTGGTCCTGGGTCACTTTCTAAATATATTCTTAGTTCACTGCTTGCTTTGTAAGGAACTTTTCTTTCATGGCCTACAGTCTGGTGCATCCCTTTTGGAGGCATATTTTTCTTCTGAGAATAATTTTTGGGGTTTTTTTGGCTTTCTTAGGCCTCCTACCATGTGTATGATCTATGATAGCTGCTCCTAGCCTTGTCTATCCAATTACAGTCTTTGAAAAGATATTGGCCCTGAAGAGAATGTTCTTCCAGGATATTGATGGTATCAGTGAGGTGCAATCTGACATTCGAATTTGAAAGACATATTTTCTAACAGTTAATAAAGTAGATGTCTGGGTGTTTAATTTCCTTTACAAAACTAGTCATTTGGCTTTTGAAATTTTTCATTAGATCCAGTGGGTGAACTGTGCTTTCTCTTTTTTCCTTTGGGTACTATATGTGAATTTAAGTTTATGGTTGTACTGCAGATTTGTGATAAGTACTTGGCCTGTTCTGATGATGACAGTTACTTCAATGTGCTCTTTAAATTAGTGAAAGTTGGGTAAAGAACGTACTACAGAAAGAGAAACTTGTTAAGATTTGATGTGGTGCTTATTGAAACTGAAACCTACCAAAATGACCTAGTGTATTTATGGGATTGGCTTGTCCCCTCCTTTGGCCCAAGGTAGAACTGTGGTTATTGTGGGTCATGTCAGCATGTGGGAGGCTAAAGGATGAAGTTGAAGAAAGTTCTGCTTCAGAGGCACATGGAGGGGAGATTCATCAGGCTTAAGCTTAGATTTTTGCAGTCTGGATGTCAGTCTCTCATCTGGTTGCCCAAGGTTTCCCATATAGCTGAGAGTAAAATTGGCACTTTTAGGTGAAAAATGATCTAACATCCTTTAGGTCTTTCCTGTAAGAGGAGATAAATTATTCCTTTGACCACATCTCTGCAAAAGAAGTGAATAGGGTGACTAGATCTACTCTGCATATGAGACCTACATTTAATCCTTCCATGCTGTCTTGGAAATGGCCAGTTTCTGGTACTGGTAGGAAAAGCAAAAGAACTGGCACGTACAAAGTACCTAGCATAGTTGATGTTCTTCACAATAACTACTGTCCCCTTTATTTGATTGGCCTAAAGTGAATCAAAAGCCTATCTGCCCAATGTGAAGGAAACTTTCTCTAATTAGGTGAAGAGAGTACCAGTCATGTCGGGCAGATCAAAACCAAAACGTAGTGCTGCCTTGGCCAAGGAATCTTATTGCTCATGAAGACAGTGAGGATAGACCTTTGCTGGCAATAGTTGCTGTTGCCTTGCTCCCTTCTCAAACAATGATTGGTTGAATATACCCTTCCCTTCTCAAGCAATGGTTAGTTGAATATACTAACAATTTAAAAATCGTCCACAGGATCACCCACAAGTGCAATCTAAGATCTTATTAACCCCTAGAGGCAGCACAATAATTACTAAGCAAGAGACTGCACTGAGTGAAGACAGGCTTTCACTTTTGCTAAAGCCATTGTATAGAAAAGACAAAGATTTGTAGAGCTGGAGAAAGAGGACAAGAGGGAACAGTTGTACCCTTGTGGTTATGATTTGATTGAGTTCTGTTCCCAAGATTTTGTCAAGTTTTCACTGAACAGCTACCTAACGTACAATGTATTAAAAGTTGGAAACAGCAGCTGAAAATGATACTTGCACTCACTCCAGCAGAATATCCCATAGGGTGCAAAGTCATACTTTTTATTCTGCTCTCTTTCTGGCTTCATGCAGCTTTTCTTTCACTGGCATGGCTTCAGCAAAAAGAAGAGTTGTCCAAGCCCCTTGTAAAGCCTAGTAGGTAGGGACTGTCCTGTGAACCCTCGTCAGACTGAAGAACCTGGACTTCTCATTTCCTAAGCAGAAGTGCTAGTCAGCAGGCTTTATATGTGTGTGTGTGTACATATACATATACACACACGTAAATGTAACTGTCGCAGGTCCCAGCAGCCAAGAACTGCTTTTTAGAAGGATATTGAGTATATGGTGACTTTGAGTGTTTGGATCCAGTTGGTGCTCTCACTATGGAGCATACTGTGCTCCTAGGTTGCTCAGAGGCAGTTCTGGTTTGCTACCAAGAACGATGGGAGTAGGGATCATATTTTTCAAAGCAGGAAAGCACACGGCTTGTACTGGTATTTTCAGGGCATTGGCTGGACTTTCAATTGCAGTCTGGCTCCAACTGACTTAGTATTTAGGATTTATGTTAGCAGACAGTGGAACTGTGAGTGCTTGCAGTGTCTTCAGATTAATCAGGGTGATACTTATCCTGCATGTACAAAGAATGAATGTTGCAGTTTTGATTATGTGGTTATTCCTGTTGGGGCAGGCTTTGATCCCTTCCATGACAAGATACAGAAAAGAAGTTTTACGCCTTTTTCCCAGTGTGCCCATGGGACGTGACTGGTTTGAGTGTTGCTGGTACACTACGAGTCACTGTTGAGTTTTGGGATCTTAAGTATTCTGCAGCCTTATGAAAGGTTTGTTCTCTATCCCCGATTAGGGCTGGAGTATATGATTTTGTTTCTATAGTAAGATCTCTGTAAATATAGTCTGATGTGTAGTAATGATTTTTGCAGGTTAAGAACTATTTAACGATTAAAATTGTCTCCCTAAGAAGGATTGACTTAAACTGTGTGGTGATAGGCATTATTTATCCTGAGATTATTTGCAATGCATTTTATGTTTTTCATAAATAACATTGGGGTTTTTTTTGGATTTTGTTGTTATGGGTTTTTTTTGTTTGTTTTTTTTTTTTTTTTTATCGGATCATATGCATTAAATGAACTGTGTAATGACACTGCTAGCCACTCCTCCCAGTTTGGTGTCATCAGCAAACTTGCTGGAGGTATACTCTGCCCTATGATACAGATCAGTAATGTTTTTTGTAACTTAGTGTAGAAGCATATAAGCTAGCTTTAGAGTAACTAGCTTGTCAGGATAGTAATAGGGTGAGAGGTGACCCTAGCAAAGCTTAAACTGTCCTTCTATATGGCAAGTTTTGCTGCTGATTGTTGATATTCCATAAATCATGTCTCTAGAGGTCACGCAAATGTAACTCATTGAAAGCAGTGAAATCAAAAATCGATCACTACTTAGAGCAATTGTTAGCAACAAGTACTTTTAAATGCAGAAACCTTTATTGCTTTTGACATAATTTGAAAACTGTCACTTTTAACTAAAGAAGGAAAAGGAGATTGCAAATCCCTGGGCTAGTACAAGGGCATATCTTGACTGATCTTCCTGGAAAATGGGAAATGAGAGGTCTAAGAGACTGGTGGACTTCCCTTCCTTACTGTTGAGTCCCTGTTTTTGCAGTGTAATGCTGTTTTCTGCATCTTTTCTTCTCCTTTAAAATGATTCTGCATAATAGAAAAACACATTGTCAGAAAAGCTTTCTTCTCTAGTTGAGGCAGCAACATTTCAGAGATCTAGTGCATACTAGAAGAATTCTTCATATTAGACACTTGTAATATTTACCCTTGGAATACATTATATGGAAAAGGTGTTAAAATTGACAGTTCTCTTTTTATGTCTGGTTTTCTTATCTGTCCTTTTTGTCTATTTCTAAGACCTGAAGATAGTGTTTGAAAGAGGAGAACATTATTTAGGGCAAAATTGCTGCTTTTATATTCCATTTCTTTGTACTTATCCTCTTATAGGAGTTGTACAAAAATAACATCAATTTTGGTAGAGTTAACTACAGGATAACAGGTAACTACAGTTAAAAATACTGCCTCCCCCCTCTCCCTCCACCCTTCCCCCTGATAATTTTCAAATGTAAGCTGTTATCTGTTAATGACTAAATAACATTTGTATTAGATTTGTTAACCTCTGTCATGCTTTTACCTAATCTTCTGTTTGATTAGGAGAATGCTTAGGGGCGTGGTTTAGCAGTGGACCTGGCAGTGTTAGGTTTACAGTTGGACTTGATGATCTTACAGGTCTTTTCAATCTTAACAATCCTGTGATTCTGTTACATTTTTATTTCAGTTTCAAGTCACAATGATTACATTATGAAGTTTTCATTTGTTTCCAGGTGACTTATCGACTTAAAGTGAGTAAGTCTGAGGATATTTGATGAGGGAGAAAGGAGCAGTGTTCCACATAGCATGTAAAGTTTGTTTCTGAGCTTTATTTTGGGATTGCTCTGTAGGCAGATCTGGATATTGGTGAATATACATAGCTGATTCAAAAGTCTTCTCTCAGTTTTAGTCAAAGGGCAGCAATTAAGACACCTAGTAGCACATTTGTTTATGAATCATAGGGCTTTATCATCAGTAAATACACTGGCATCAATATTATGGAACTGCAGCTACTTTAAAGTGGGCTTGTTGAAAATTTGTTGTGCAAATACTGACGTATTTAGTGGAAAGCTCTTCGATATTTCTGGCTAGCCCAAATAATTTTGAAAGTAGCTGGATTTAACCTTAAGTACAACAACAGTTATCTGTAGAACATGCTGTCATAACTTTCTGTAGGTGTTTACCACAGCATTAACCAAGACTACTGTTTATTTTTGGTATTTTCCTTCCCCTGACTATGATCTCCCACCCTTTTTTCAAAGGCTATAAAGTGCTATTTCTAGTATGGTTGCTACAGTTTATAACTACTTTATAAAGCACTTTCCTTTGCCTTAACAGCAGTAATTAATAGAACATCATAATCACATTAAGTTGAGTTTATTGATTTAAATGAACGACGTCTACTTTGTATTTTAATGTATTAAATTAGTTTCAGTTTGATTTTTTTCATAATACTTTGTGCATTACTGGTGGTTTTCCATCAGTATTCTAAAAGTAACTAAGAAATTGTTACATGGAGGTCCAGATCCTCGCTGACCACTCCCTGGAAGTTCAGCAAGCTTTCTGGGGTAAGTCCAAGCAGGAAAAAACAGAGCTCTGCCACTTGTCACCTTCTACCAAGAATCTGCTTCTCTGTGACATAAACACAAGAATTTTCTTGCCTGTGAAACAGAGAAGTAAAGCAAAACTAGTTTTCACTCAACTTTGTTACTGGAAGAGTTCCATTAAAACTTGGCACTGTACTGGGATCTGTTTAGAAACCTATGCCATATCACGTTGTTTTGTGGTTGTTTTTTTTTAAAAATCCCTTCCAGTGAATCTTTAGGCATTCTATTGCCTGCTTTGTTTGCTGTAGTTGATAACACTTTGGTTTCTAAACTGCCTGAGGATGTGGCTACTTTGAAGCTGTTGAACGCAACACCACAACTTTGCACTTTGGACTTGAGTGCAAGGCCAGGTGAGGCCACCAGAGCTGGGACCATACCGGTTTAAGACAGGGCCAGCTCTTACATCTTAGGGATTGCAGGTGACCAAGTCCCTACTTCTCACAGGAAGGTGAATGTAAATATTCACAAGTTATATTCATCTCCCTGTGGAAGACAAATGGAAGCTCAAGCACCAGGTGTTTGATGACAATTGTCATGTTAGGCAAAGCTAGAGCTGGGAGTTGGTTGTGTACCATCCTGTAGCTGGGACTGATGAGCCAGTGTGTGTGACTGGGTGTAATAAATTTGCATTCTTTTGAAGGTATTTTAAAGAAGAAATGAGGGAAATCTTTTAGTTTTCTAAATTATAGTAGGGAATTGGAGTACGTGCCCAGTAGCAGACAAAACACAGAGATCTGATATTGGACTCGATGATCTAAGAGGTCTTTTCCAATCTGGTGATTCTATGATTCTATGATACTGCACACCATGGCAATATCACTCTGGTCTTGAGCTATATTCATTTATTAATTCAATTTCTTGATCTTTAAGTACTTAAAAATTAATTGAAAATGTATCGCGAAGTTATATTAACGCACACTGGGGGTGGTTAAATTACAGGTTGAGTTCCTCTGGTTAAAGGTGATCATAACATCTTTTCTGCGTGTGGCTCCCCTCTCCCCATTTTTAATTCAATTGGTTATATTACAAAGAACCCATTTTCTACAGATGGGTTCTCCGTTTGAAAAACCAGCTGGACAGGTTGTTAGACAATGGAATAGAGTTCAGTTAAAAAACAAAACAAAGAAGTCCAGAAGTAGGATTTCAGTTTATAATGCTGCTGTTGATTGAAATGCTTGTGTTTGAAACAAGATACATAAGAATGTAGCACTTTTGATGGAAAAATGTAGCTAGGAGAAGTGGTTTTGTGTGGCCTGTTTATATTTGTGAGATATGTATGAGATAACTTTTATCCAGATAGCTGAAAAAAATGAAGATTGAGAAGAAAGAACAAAAAAAATTTTTAGGCCTACTGATGTATTCTCTCAGATGTGAGGCATTGTCAGAAAACATTTAATTAGGCATCGTTTGACTTTAGCATCTCTCAATCAGACTTTTCTCAGTTGGGCTGTTATTGGAACACTAAGGGACCACTGCAATTTTGATGCTTCCTGGCTGCAACAGTAGCAGCTTTGTTAAGAGCATTTTTTGCTAACATTCTTGTTGGCAAGCTGGGCTTTTCTGTTGGGATAATGTTTGTCATGCTCAGCACAGCCAGCACTTCTCATGAGGTAATCTCTTTCATCAGGAAATGGACATCTTGGGCATCGTAATTCAGGTACCAAATAGCAGTAACTTAAACATTTTTATTGTGTGCTTGTCAGATATCTTTAAAATGCTTTTGGACAGGAATACTTGTACGCTGTTAAATATTATATATGTTTTTCTGTTACGTGTCTCAACTTGAGAATGAATGGTCTTAAATATAGTTATGCAAACATTGCTGACCAAGATACTTCCCTCAGAAAGAAACCTAGTTACACAGCAGAGAATGTGAAGTACACTTTATCCAAAAAGCTTTTGTAACTCTGTATGCTTATTTGCAATTAGTTAAACAAGCTGATATCAGCCATCAACTAACTTGGCTTGAAATGGGTAAAGCAGAAATATATTTCAAGTACTGAATTTTTCTATGAGTATTTTTTTGCTTTTTATTCCTGTTTTAATGTAGGTTTTACTTTATCTTGTTTATCAAGCTTTCATTTTATATGTTTTAATTCTTCTTAAAAGTTTTTTCCACTCTTAATTTTTTTTCCCTTAGCTGGAATATGAATAAATGCCTAAATGAATTTTTACTTAGTATTACACTTAATATCCCAGAAAGCACATATATATCTTTTTTGATATTATCAACTTGTTAAACATGCAGAAAGTGCCTGATATTGTTTTCATTAATAACATTACTCATAATAGTTAATTGCATGGACAGATACACACAGTTTACAAAAGGGAACCATTTAAATTGACATTTGGCATCCAGTACTTCAGTTAGATGATGTATTTGCTGATAGTTGGTTTTTACATATTGATATTTATCTTTACCTGGAAATGTCAAGAGGCAAGTTCAGAGGAAACAGAAAAGAGTTTTTAATATTGTTCACAGTGGGACACTAGCATTGTTTCAGTTTCAAATTAGAGCAGTTTTCACTCAGGCGTGCACTGCTAATATAATATAATTAGACACTTGTAGAGCAAGGAAAAATTAATCGACAGCATCTTCAATAATGATGCTGTACTGCACTCCTGGGTTGCATTGCAGCAGAGGGAATTGGTATGGCCTCATAGTTCACTTGTCATTTGCCTTTGGTTTGGATGGCTCAGTGTGTGAGTGTTTGTGTGTTAATATATGTGTATGTGTGTGTATGATTAAAAGTCATCAAACAACAGAAATCATAAAAGATGTAGAGATTTTCCATATATGTATCATCATTAAATAATCAAAAATAGCTTTTAAAAGTCTAGATATATACCTGTATTTTATATTTTGCTGTAGTAGGAAATTTAGCACATTTATAAAGATTTTGTCATCTTACAGCCCTAGGTTTAATAATGGATTAAAATATGCCTTGCAAAAGCCTTACTGTCATAAAGATTCCTTTGCATTATAATTTTATAGGCAGACAGCTGAAAGGAATATTTGTTGTATAATCTATTAATACAGTTTTATCACTTTTGCCCTCCCCTTGATCTATCGTGAGTCAAAATCAAACTATTACTTCACAGGTATATATGAAAGATGGTAATCATTAGCTAGTTTAGAGAAATAATATAAAATTAGTTTACAGGAAAGTATAATTCAGGAAAGGAAAGTTTCATGCAAGTAGTAGAAAGGTATTTATAAACATGATAATTGTAAACAACCAGAGTGATCCACTTTGACTTGCTTGTCATACAAAAGATGAACTAAATATTTGATCTCTTGAGTTTTGTTCTAATTTTTAAACTAACAGTCAAACAACGGGTGAAAGCATTTCTTCTTGTTTAAAAAGCTTCCTGCAGGAAATATGCTCAAGTTCTCTTTGTATTGTGAGTCTGACGAGGGCATTGATGCTATGAAGGTGGGAAACTAAGTTTTGTATTTGGTTTGAGTTATCAACAGAGTATCTGATGTTGTGTCCAGATGGCTGGTAGCTCCCGCTCCATCTACTTGTGAAAAAAGATTGTCAGACCTTGTTTTGGTGATGATTCATCCCTGACTGATAGTTTTACATAATTATCTGATTCTCTGCCTAACGTAAACCTAATATTTTTGTGTTGTGGAATAAAAACATCTTTCATGAAATTAAAATTATTAATATAAACTTGCAGTTATATTTCCAACCCAGGATTTACAAAGATTTTGCAAACTTAAAAAGAGTAGGACTTGTAACAATGTCTCTTTTAAGGATAAAAAAATGCAGACATTAGGTAAGACATCTAAGGCTGGTAAGAGTCTGAATCAACCACACAAACTCAATTTTGAAAACTTGTTGATTCCTAATATTTGCTTGTACATTTCACAGGAAACTTAGCATTTAAAAATATACAAAGAAAAAAAAACCCAGAAAACCAGTGGACAAAATAAACTTGCTATGAAGCGAGTTTATAGAACTATCACTTTTAATGATCATTTTAATGTACATAAAAAGAGAGGGCTAAATATTTTTTTGGCTGGCATTAGAGACTATAATGAGGAATAGATTACTTCTCACATTAGTATAATATTAATCCTGTAAGTGGACTATCTGACTAGATTTAACTAAAGTGTCAGGACTGAAAGGCATCTTTTAACCTCTATGAAATAGTCTGAGAGATCCCAATTTAAGCAATGTCATTCATGCTGTTCAGTGTTCCTTGGTTGTTTTATGTGGTGGTGACATACAGTAAAATGGGAAAGGGGTGAGGGAACTTCTCTGGAAATAATACTTCTGTATAAAGTTTCCATTGCAATATCTCAAGTTCTCAGTTATTCTGAAAGTGTTCCCAGTGCTAAAACCATCCAGGTGTCTGTTGCAGACATTTACTGCTTCTCTTCCACCCCACCCGGCACAAAAGACATACCATGCTAAAGCTGCCTCTTAAGAACGTGTATTGTACAAAAGCAGTATTTTGGCAGTATGTACCAAATTTTAAATGTAGCACAGTAGCTCTAAACTGAAATCCTGAATTTGCTCAAACTGAAATGAACAGAACTTGTGCTTAGTATTGTACAATTCACATTTCTGTTGTGACAACTCAATAGTCTTCTGCAGTTTGAGGCTTCGCTCGAAGTGTTCAATCTTGCCTTGTAATTGGAACAAACTTTTTAATCCTACCAATTCTGACTTTCATATTTACCTCATTTATGTGTGTTCAGTGCCTGCATAAATGTGATGACATGGGGCCCATAGAAGATGTTTCTTCTGAGGATTTTGAGAAAGTATAGTGCAATAGCATTCCGTTCTTCAACAACTTTGTTTTTCCATGTACATATTAATTATTTTATTTAAAATGACTGTTTTGCGGTCAGACAATTAAAAGCTTGTTGTGGGACTTCAGTATTATAATGCCTATTATCTTTTTTCTAATGACAAGGTCTGATAATTTTGATGCAAAATTTGTTAAAATCACTCAAGTCTGTGGATGCTTATCTGTAAACATATTCTAGAGCCTCTGAAGATATTTAAATTCCTTACTTTGCTCTTAATGTGTTTTTCCCCATCATAAATCCAAATGAAATTGAATTCAACTTCATTTATTTGGCCTATCCCAGTGGCATGGCTGGCTTCGTGCCAGTTAGAAAGAGTAAAGTTGTTACTTTTCCCCAAAATTTCTCATCACGAAGTGTCATTCAACCCAACTATTCTAGATCTTGTACTGTACAGCCATTATTTTTACACAGGTATAGGTCTAGTATCACACACTTCTCCCTATTTAATTATGGCCTTTTTCCATGCCATTTTCCAATTTGTCAAGATTATTTTGGTTCTAATCTTATTCTCTAGGGGCTTGAAAGAAGCTGCAGGCCCTATGTTGCGTGTGGACATATGTCACATTTAATAGGCATTCAGTCTTTTCTGTCATATAAGTGACTAATGAAATTATTGAGTAAATTCAACTAGACTGAAGACAAACCCTCTGCAGAATCCTGTTTGATACATGCTTTTCTGACACGCTGTTTTGACAGTTACCCATTGCTAATTCTAAATGTGGTTTTCAAAACAGTTTTTAACCATTTTGGAAAGGGTGCATCTAGACTTGCTAATGAAAATATCATGTGAGACAGTACCAAAAGCTCTGCTAAGGTGAACATGAGATGACATCTGACTTCTCCCTTCACACACGGCTTTTATCCTGTCATGGAGAGAATCAACTTGATTGAGCAGTCTGTTCTTTAAAAATACATGTTGACAGTGCTTGTGTAATCTGTCCTATCTTCCACATGCTTTTTATTTGCTTTAATATATTTCTGGGCTTGCAATTTAAACTGAGTAGTCCACAGTTCCCAAACTTTTGAAGTTTCTCTCATTTGGAAGATAGGTATTTTGATTTATTTTTTCCAGCCTTCTCGAGCCACAATTCCTTCCCATTAGTCCTCTTGAATAAGTACTATTTCCTCTAGTGTGCTTTCTAAGAATGAGTTTCATCAGGTCTGTTATTTGAAAATGTAGAATTTGATTAAATGCTTGCTTACCTCATTCTAGCTTCTGTTATATTCTTTTTCCCAGTATGCTATGATTAAGTGTCTGATGACAGTTCACTTTCTAATGAAAAATGAAATTAAAGTAGTTTGGAAATTTTCTTATGGTCATCTCTTGATAATTCTCCTGAGTCACATGCAGGTCTTGTTTTCAATACACGTATTTTAGTATATGGGGAAAAAACCCAGAGAAATCCATGCATTGCCTAGTAATTTTAAAATAGTCCATGTTTCATGCGTAGATACGACGACTTTTATTTGTGAACCAATTCCAGGATTTTATTAACTTTTCTGTAGTCCATTTTTTCCCTGCTAAATCCTGCAGAATATTGTACAAATATTTTGAAAGTCGTCAGTCTCTTTTTTGTTGTAGAATTGTAGAATGTTTTGGGTTGGCAGAAACCTTTAAGGCCTGTCTGGTTCAACTTCTGTGCGGTGTGCAAGGACATCTTCAACTCTATCAGGTTACTCAGAGCCCCATCCAACCTGACCTTGAATGTTTCCAGGGATGGGACATCTACCACCTCTCTGGACGATATGTGGCCATTTATCACCGCCCTCATTGTTAAAAATTTCTTCGTTATGTCTAGCCTAAATCTACGCTCATTTATTTTAAAACCATTACCCCTTGTCACTTTTCTCATCTACTATAGATAAACCATGTTCTGAGGGGATCATAAGTGATCTACCAACCATAGACAGAGACATTGGGGAGGACTGAACCATCTATTTTCTGACTGTTTACTTACTATTTGTGTCTTTATAGCATGTCACTTTTGCTTATTCCTTTATGTTAAATGTTATATTTTGATCTTTCTGACTTTTGTCCCAATGTGCTCTTACTATTTTTATATTCCTTCTTACTAAATTCCAAAGTGATTTATTTTGCAGAGCTTGTGATTTATCTGCCTGCCAGATCTCTAGGCAGAGCAATATTGGACTTCCCAGAATCCAGTCTTCACGTCATCCTTTTTCTCTTATGAGGAGAGACTTATGAGACCTTTGCATTTTACCATCTTTTGCACCCCTAGCTCTTTTCACAGGTATTGAAAAGTCCTTTTCTACCAGAAAAAGCTGTCAAGTGTCTTCATCTGTTGCTTTTACATGCTTTTATATAAATAAATAGCCCAGAGTCCTGCTGCATTCTGCTTCCAGTGAGCATTTGGTAGTTCTCTTCTACTTTTTATTCAATGTTCCTGTCTTTTTTTTTTTTTGTGTAGTTGATGATAAAACATATCAGAAACCTACAAAGCAATATTCAGTAGTTTACATAAAAATAAAGTATACTCCTACAGGAATTTATGTGTTTACACAAAGTGCAAATGAACTGTAAAGAGAATGCTGATTTAAGTTTTCTTTCAGTCAGGACTGGCAAAAGCTAGTACGTGCTTGCAAGAGTAATGATCTTGAAGACTGTGTACTTTCATGATGTCTAGCCAAATTTTAAAATTTATAATGAATTTAAAGAGTTAAAAATTAAGTCAATTTATTTTTAGAAACTTTTTTTTCATAGAAGGTGTAAGCTGACATGTTGCCTTCCTCCAAGGAAGTGCAAACTTTGAGTTTTAACAGCACTAAAATAAAATATAAAAATAATAGTTTTCAGACAACTTCTTAATCTGGGAAGATTCACATAACAAATATTTTTTTATTAAAACCAGTAACTCATCCAGGTTACGTAGCACAGAAAATTTCACCTTTATATTGGAATCATCTTGTGCTTCTTCCTTGTTTCTGCCCCAACCAAGTACTGTAGCAACAATTTCTGCTATTTTGATGTCATCTGTCACTGTCTTTTGTGGCAAGAATAACAGAATTTCGGTCGTTGACTAGCACAAATAACTGGAAAAGAATTTAAAGCCATTTTTATTTTAAAAATACCATTTCTACAGGGAAATTGGATAGTTGTAGCTCTCTTGCAGGTATTATCAAGCCTCTAAGAACCGGTGAATTGAATATCAGATAAAAATGATGCTATGCAGAGAAGATTCCTAGCTGCCTTTTTCAAAATCTAAGCTTCCAGATGTATAGTCAATGTTTGAAATAATGAAGCATGTGTAAAGATAATGATCTTAAGAAAAGAGTTGTTTTTCCAGAAGTTGCATGACCTTCCACATATATACTCTTTATTTCTTTTGTGTCCTGAAGTGCATGCCCCAGCAGGGCAATCAGCAGTGGGCAAATCACTTGTGTGCATACAGGCTTTGTTAGCATTTAAAGAAATTAGAATTTACCATGTAAAAGTGGTGGAAAGCTCATCCTTAAGTTATTTGCCCATTTAGACAGATTTCTGCCAGTAGCTTCATGGCAAACACAGCTCAGTGCTTTTTTTCTCAGGCACCCTCCAGGCTGGAAAAAGAGAGAAGTTCAGGACTTTCCTGGAAGCTGTAAGAGGCCCTCTCCAATTTTATTTGTTCCTGTGATGTGATCGCCACCTTTCTCTACAGATAAATCTGTTTATCTGTAACTCTCTTAAGGCTTTTCCTCAAAGTGTAGTGACTCCTTCACTCTTCAGTACCACAGCTGTATAGTGTGCTAATGAGAAATTCCATCTACTATCTATGTTTCTCCCAAGACATGTAGCAAATGTTGTTGAGGAAGCTGAAGCTGCTAAACGTTACTGCACTTCTTGTTTTGTCTAGGTGAAAGGAAATGTCAAGTATTCAGTTTTCTTTCCACTCTTTTAGTGACATATGGAGGAGAAAATTAGAAAAAAAATCATTTAAATAAGGATGTCGGGGACAGAGATTTTATTCTACTTTCCATAGATGCTGCTCACCTATGGTATTTCTATTCACATAATCCCTGTGCATTAGCATTTGAATTTATGTGCATACCCACTGCAATGGGTGCGAATTGCCCTGTTTATATAGAATAACTACATTTTTTCTGCAGCAAAGCCTTTTTGGCTCTCTCATTTTACATTCTTGCTGCTTCAAAGCAGAACACGTTTCTAAGGTACCAGATGGCCAGGTATTAAATGCATAAAGTGCATTATTTCCTCCTCTCCCTTGCAGCAGTCTGTTTCTCTTTAGCTATGCAAATAGGAGTGGTTGAGATTAAAAGCAGGAGTTACAGCTGATATAAACCCCAAGAAAATCAGGTGGCATTGAATAAGTCTGAAAAGTAAGCAACTTTTAGCATTCTTAAGTTGCTTGGAATAATGTCAAATAAAATCGTTGGCTGAAGAGACTATATATTCATATTATGCTGACTGCTGAGAGATGGGCGTTTGGAGGAAGAGCTCTTTAGTTGGTAATAACATCTGTTACCAACAAGCTGGGGTGGTTCAAAGTCAATGTGATAGACTGTGTGATAGAAGTCATTCTCAACTGTTAATGAGTTGGGGTGAATTTTAGCACAGCAGTGAGGAACACGTAGAGCGTTCAAACAGTGAGCCATGCTATTGTGAACTTGACATGGTAAGGCTACAGAAAGAAACTGTTATTCTCATAAGCTGATTTAAAAACAGTGAGAAATGCATATAAAACTACTAACTCCTCTTTGCTCATCTTATCCAATACTCAGAGTTAAGTCTTATACGAATACGGTGTGTCTGAATGGCAGGTAGCTGTGGGTAACCTATGGGTTTCTGGTGTTTTATAACTTATTGAATAAAAAGTAGAGTGTTTTTGCAGACACACAGTAGGCAAAGTTGCATGACATTCCAGCTTTGCCATGTAGACTGTACCCTCAGACCTTCTTGATTCATTGGCATAAATTTGTAGATGGCCTTCTAACACTTAAGATTTTGCAAGGCGATGTACTGTAGAGAGAAAAAGGAGCATAATAACTTTATGATTTTTGAGGTATCTTGACCCTCCATAAGAAAATATGAGGAATAATATTGTAATGACTTCATGTATCCCAGTATCTGAGGTGGTTTTCACAGCTTCATGTATATTATTACTGTTTCCAAAGTATTTTGGTTCATCTCAGGGAAGTGCCCCTATGGTGTTTGCTGTATACAGCCTTTATGCAGGACTACTGAAATTACTTGTGACCTTGCCTGTCATTCGTTAGTGAATGCAGCAGCAGCAGCATTAATCAAAATGTACTCATTGGAGAATTTTCATCTATAGAGTACTGCTCCCATAACTCTTCCTGTGCTTTTCCTGGTGTCAGCAAGATCTGACGTTTTTAGAGCAGATGTGCAATTTCTGCAAATATTTGTAATTCACTTTACAGGGCATATATATCATGTAAGAGATGTTATGATATTCAGGCTTTAATGTGTACAATGTTTTATGGTTTTTATGGGTTTGACCTCAATTTGTTTGCAAAATGATTTTTTGAATACTAGCACAGAAGCTTTATAATACAAGGTATTTATGTCTCCTATACTATGTTGGGTTGGTGATCTGTCATAGAATAGCAAAATACATTTTAGCCCTTGAGAATTATTCTGTAGAAATGCTGAAGCAGAGCGCCTTAGAATCATAGAATAGAATCATTTGGACCTTAAAGATGGAAGGGACATTAAAGATCATCCAGTTTCAACTTCCCTCACATTCCACTGGATCAAGTTTCTACAGCCTCATCCAGCCTGGCCTTGAACATCTCCAGGGATGGGGCATCCATGATTTGTCTGGGCAACCTGTTCCAGTGCCTCACCACCCCCACAGTAAAAAACTTCTTCCTAATATCCAATCTAAATCTCCTCTTTTTCAGCTTATCCCTGTACTTCCTGAGAAAGAGCACCTCCTCAACTTTCCCGTGGGCCCCATTTAAGTACGGGAATGCTGCTGTAAGATATCCTTCTCTTCTCCAGGCTGAACAACCCCAACTCCCTTGACCTGTCCTCATAGGGGAGGTGCTCCAGCCCTCTGATCATCTTCATGGCTCTGAATAAAAAAAAGAAAATAAAAAAACCCCAAACCGAAACCAACAAAAGTTTGAGTCAAAGTGATGCATAAATCCTGATTTCAAAGAAGTCAAAATATCACCTGCTCTCTCTCTCTCCCTGGTGCCTGTCATGTTTTGCTGTGAGATCTCAAGCATCGCTGTCTTTTAGAATCCTTGTTCTGATGACAACGTGAGCCGGCTGAGGACTTATTGCTTCTCATCCTATGTGGTTGTTCCAACACCTCTTCTCTGTATTAAATTATGTGACACAATTTCATGCACCAATGGAAGAAAATCTCCTAGAATTCCTCTAATACCTTATTATTTTCACTTCCACTTCTTACTCTCTGTTTCTTTGCAAAGAATGAAATCTTAAATTTCTAACTCAGGGATGCGCTTAGCAGGAATCTTAAAATTTGTTTCTTTGGGAGCTTATTCGGGAAAATGGGTACACTTGTTAGTGTATGAGAAATCCTTGTAAGGATAGCCTTGTGCTAAGAAGGGTGGGAAATGTGAATGGAAAGCCATCTGGTCTGTGCCTCTACCCCTGAGGATATGTCTGTGCAGACTGGAGTGACTGTTGTGGAAACAGCATGTTTGTAACAGTCGTGCTGGTTTGTTCCTCAGTGTCTCTTTACCTGTAAGCCTGGGGTAAGCCAGTAATGCTTGGTATGAAACAGTACTGGGTACGTTACGTCTTAATGGTCATACTGCTAGTCAGCTCCTTTGAAATATGAATAAAGAAATTGCTAAAATATTTAGTTTATTGTTCTCTGCAGTCACCTATGTATTGCATATGCCTCAAATCATGCATTGAGTAAAAGGGCATTGGGTTCAAATACTATTTTGCACCCTCTTATATAGCTTCAGTCCTTCTCCCACAAAAGTGAGACACAAAATATGATCAAATCAAGGGATGAAAGCAACTTCTTTGAGGAGATCCTAATTAGCAAGCAACTTTACTATTCTGGAGGGAATGAAAATTGCAGAATGAGTAAATATCAATAGTGTGGGAACATTTGGTATGACAGAATGTTTTCTTCTAAAGGAGAGAGAGAAAGAGTCTGTGTAAATGGGATCATAGATTTTGAAGGAAGGCAAAATGTTTCTCGGCTAGATTCTGGCTGTGTTTATGTTCACACATAATGTGGTGCAATTGGAGCAGACCTACAAAGCAAAATACTTGATTTGCAAACCTGACACCCAGGCTTGCACAGATTGCAGAAGGTGCTTTCCCTTGGAAGACCTCTGGTCCATTCCCAGGACTTGAATGCCATTTCCTTCCAAAAGGTGAATGTGTGGGCTCCACTACACACATGAAAGTGTGTTCAATGAGGGTGAAGCAGAGATTTCCTGCAAAAATATGTGACTTGTGAAATAGAACACTACTGTACACCTTCCTCCTTCCATTTTTATAAGTCTTCATGCTGAAGATTGTTTGACATATGAAATTTCACATGGAAGCCCTATCCATACTTAGGTGTTGTCTGAAATGTGTTTTTCTAGTCAGAAATCCAAGGATTTTCCTAGAGACAAAAGCAATGAATGGCAGTGCTATACCAACATCATCTTCTATTAATGAAACGCTTACCAAAATCTGAAATATATAAATTAATATAAGACCATTTTGCAGAAAAGGAGGGCAGGCAGAAGAGTTTGGGTATTTTTTTAGTGATGCTTAAATATGGAGCAATGTTGACAACCACCCCTACAACAGAGCAGTCCTATCTACCCATTCATCTGCAGAGGGGCTGTCAAAACTAAGTTGTAATTGACAACGAGGCTGCTACATTCCTCAGTTCCTGTTTGTTTGTTGCCACTGCTATGTTTTTTCAGCAGAAGCCCTTCTCAGGATTATTGCTACAATCAGAGCTCTGCTGCTTTCTGCAACACTGTCTTCAGCTTCTGATTCTGGCTAGTTTTTTTTCTGTAGGTTTGTGCGAGAACAGCGTGGTGTCACTTAACCTCTATCTTCCTTTGTGAACAGCGTGTGCAGGTGCTGCAGTAGCAGGGACCTGAGATTATTAGGTCATCCAGAAATCTTTTTTTCCCCATCTTCTTCATAATTCCTCATTAAGAATAAAAAAAAAAAACCTAAGCAAAAACACCCCACCTTTCAATGCAATAAAATTGTGAATGATCTGAGAAAAATGGGATTAAATGAGTATATCTGCTTCCTTTTCTTATTCTATCCACTGCTGCACAGACTGATGACAAAGTTCTGCTACACAAAGGAAAGGTAACAACTGAAGATCAAAGTGTATCGTGTTTTGTTCTCCCTCCTTCAATAACTAATCTATGAAAAAGATTAGCTTAGTGTAGTTGACACAAGCAGGAGAGGAGCAACAACTCTGCTGGAACAGGGAAGAAGAAAAAGTCAGAAGCCATTTAGGTGAAGTGATTTGAGATTGCCTCACCCTATTTCCAGGAGCTTTGCAGTGAAATCTGTTCAATCCAGTATTAAGGCAGCAATTTTGGACAAGTCATAGAGAGGATCTGGTGTTCTGGCAAAAATAAAGTGTAACGTAGACCTGACTCAAAGCAGAAAGGAGGGTGCAAGACAGGGAGAGGACACATTCTCAGTTTAACTTAAATTTCTGGGGAAAGGCTGGAGTGCATATACTTCACCTGCCTATTTATAGGCCTCTACACTGTTTAAATAAATTAGTAAGTAACAAACAGAAGAGACAGGTTTGCCCTGCCACCTCCTCACTCCCCTGAAAAAAAAGAAAACCAACCCCAAACTAACCCCCCCTCAAAAGGATTTCATATGACCTAATTTTATCCTTTGGCAGGCTTACAAGCCACAGGGGTAATTATACACAGTAAACAGGCTTAAGTCATGACTTAAGGAGGTTTTTGACACATTCACACAAACAAGTTGTACAGATCCATATGGAAGTCCGTAACTTGGTGTGTGCGTTGCTAATGGAGCAAAACCAACTCTAGGATGGGACCTGGTCTTGCCTGCACTGAGTCGTTTCACTTTGTGACTCCAGTAAATGTCTCTGTGGGGGCAGTTACTGACCAGCAGCATCTCCTTGTTTGGAGATGCTTATCTGGTGATTTTCAGTGTTTTCGTTATGATTTAAAAGATACAGATGAGAGTGTACTTATGAAATCTGCTGGTGATACACAAGCCATGAGGGCCTGTCAACATGTTCAAGGACAGGCTTGAAACCCGTAATGACTTAGAAAAAAATTGGAGAGATGGCTTGAAATGTGCAATCCAGTGAAGTGTAAAGTACCAAACTTATCTGTAGTGCACCACAGGTGGAAGGCTAGCTAAGAAGCAGAAAAGACTCTGGGATATAAAGTGCATTGCAAGCTGTGCTTGAGTTGGTCCTATCATTGTCATATTGCACAAATATCAAGCATACTGCTGGTTTCCTTAAGGGGCAATGTTATGCCAGATATGTGGGAGAGAATACTTGTGCTCCCAAGAGCACTTTTGTGAAGCTTATTCTGGAGAAATGCCTAGTTTTGGTGTTGGAAGGTGTCCGTTCAGAGTGATGTAGGAGTGATATGAGAGAAGACCAATGAAGAACTCATGTTCTGAAAAAGGAAAGCCTAGGAGGCAAGAAAATATGTATCCCTGTACAGAGAACAAAACCTTGTTGTTTAAGCTACATTATGGGATATTGAGAGAGAAAAAATGAGGAAAAACATACAAACCTTGCAGACAATGACTACAGAAATAGATTCCTAGCAAGATATAACCTGTATGAAAGGTTTATAGGGATTTTTACTCTGGCCTGGCAGTGGGCTGTCTGATCTCATGACATCTGACTGAACATCCCATTTTTGCTGAGATACCAGCTTGCGTGTGTGGAGACCTTAGAGAATCGAGAGCCAGAGAAACTGTGTGGAAGAGACAAGAAATGGAATAAAAATATGTTCAGCTTCCCAGGACTTTAATCTTTGAGTAGAAAAAGGCACAGGTGCAACCAAATGATAGGCAGTAACTGAAATGTGCCAGAATACAAGGGTATGCTGTGCTCTACCATCTGTTATATTAGTTATGATTCTTATTGCAGCATCCTTCAGGCCTTGCTCTTGCAAAGGATTTTGCCTGCCTACACACTCGTCTTGTATGCCAGCCTCAAGCTTTAAATTGTCTTTAAACTTTGAGACATGAAAGTTTTTTGTCACTTTGATCTTCTGTATTGCAAATCATTTTGAGGTATCATATGGCCTGAGGAGAAGTGTTGGGGTGGAATAGAAACCTTCCAGATAAAATGGTTCTTGTCTGATACCTGTTGTTGTATAGTCTTCCTTGTCCATTCCAAACTGATGTCCCAAGTAAGTGCTGTAGATCTAAATTTCTAGCCACTGATGTTTTTGTTGACCATCGTCACTACAATTGAATGGTCTTGCTTTCAATATGGGATTAATTTTGCCTAATTTTAGCAACTTGGACTTTTAGGTATTTAGTCTAAACAAATCCAAGTCTCTTCCTCAGACTTTGGATGGCAATAGGTGCATTCAGACAACGACTTTAGTGGTTAACATTGAAGGAAAAGGTTGCATATTGAAAGAAGGGAGGAATTAAAAACTTGTATTACAAAAGAAGGGGAAAGTATACAATTTTTATTGACTAGCCCTCAGTGTAATAGATTCTGTGATGTATTGATTTGTTAGTTTGGGAATATGTTTTGCTTAAAAAGATGAAAAACAACCGAGGACTTTTTTAATATGAATTTGTTTTGGCTTAGTCATGCACATATTTTAAACATATTATGACTAAGTACAATACAGTTAAATCATCGTTACTGTGATGTGAATGCAAATGGAACTGCATTTAGTGGAGAACCTACTTGCATTTTGTTGTGGGATCATGTATGCAACCTATGAACCTATGATTGAGTCATTACTGTGGAAATGGAATAGAATCATAGAATATTTTGTGTTGGAAGATCATCCAGTTCCAACCCTCCCGCTGTGTCAGGGACACATCCCACTAGAAATAAACTGGATGGAGGTTAAAGCAGTACCAAAAAATAACTTTTTAGGTCCTCTTTCCACAAAATTTCCTTATGACATCTCTAGTTTAATCTTGTCTGCTGCATGTGAGTCTGGAAGGGCTTGTTTGAATTTTGTAGGTAGAAGCTACAGGAGATAAAGCCTGTCCATGGAATTATGTATCTATTTGCATGTGAACAGTTTGCATGTAAACAGTTTGCATGTCATTTAAGGAGGGAAGTAAACTGTGACAGACCTTTCCTTTGCACAGTGAACTTAGCACAGCCTCAGGTAATAAGCAACATCAGTAAAATTTATTTGGGGTTAGTATGATCCAGCTTTGTAACTGAAATACGGCTTTTAGCTGCAGTCCTATAAATGGTGATATAGCCAGCCGTGTATAAAATTTGTCTACATGTGGGAAGTAGTATTTATTTAATTTGTTTTTGCATGGCAAAATGTGAATAGCTCTTGGGTGATACATACATGTGTTAGTAAGTTTTACTTGTAAATTTTGGTTGTGGAATAGTAGTTTGCATTTTTGCTCTTGGAAGTAAAGCCGGTTGAGAAGTTATAAATTGAAATATGCAAAATATTTCCTGTAAGCTACTTTTAATATGTTTTTTTCTTAATTAAATCCATCTAGCTTCATGCCCCATGAGGGGCATGGTTTAGTATTTGATAGAAATGATTGGACTCGATGATCCGATGGGTCTTTTCCAACCTGGTGATTCTATGTTTACTTTGTTGTTTTTATGGATGATTTCTGTAATTAATCCATATGAAAAGGATAGTAAAGTTTGGACTCTTGCAATCTAAGACCTAATGTCACTATGAAAAGGTCCATAACTGTTGGAAGTGATTTGGGATGACATCCTATTCCTTTTTGGAGGCTGCCATCTTGTGTTCTGAAGTCAAAATTTCCATTACCATTATCCCTCTTGCCACTGTAGTTGTGAAAGTGGCTTTTAAATTGTGAATGGAGTGCTGCAGCATTTAGCCACATGTGTAGACAGACAGATATTCTCACATATAGACCTTGTCTGTCTAAAACTCATGTGATTCTAATAATTTTTAAAGGTTCTTTACTCTGAAACCCATTGCTGGTCATTGTGAAGGCAACTGATGTGAAGAGCTTTGCAGCAGACTGTTGGATTTGATACTGAAAGATCATTTTGTTGTAGATTTTACATGAGATGACTAGCAATGTTTTTCTTATAAAGTTCTTACTTGGAGTTAAGAGTGAGGTATACAGGATTTGATATTAAAGAACACAGTTTGGGCTACCTCTTCCAACTTACTCCCTGAAATTATCTTAAAAAATGTTTAAATTAAACACAAAAATTCAAAGGCAGATTCAAATTTCACTAAGGTTCTTCTGTCTTATTCTATTTCCTTTTTTTCGATTTACGTCTATATTTTAGGTTAATTTTGTCTTCTGCAATACATTCTTGTGTGGAAACTTGAATGAGCAAACACTAAGGTTATCTCACGTTTACTAATAGATTATCAAATTAGGAGATTTCAGAGCATTGGGTGTTGATGTGGATCTGTAATGAGACATGAAATGTAAGAATGCAGTAATTTTGTAACTCCTGTGTAATAGTAAAGGTGAAGAGGAGTTTTCTTTAATTTATACCATGATATGAGTTACATTCAGAAAAAATTTAACATCAGGGAAAATGTTTAGGGGAGATTTCAGTGTGTCATATACACAAATATGAAAGCTGGAGCTGAACTTTTGAAAGCTGATGTGAACAGAAAGTTTTTTTTTATTTTCTCAGACATTAGAATTACCTAGAATTGTGCTTTTTTATAAGTAGTACATTTTCCTAAGCTCTTTATACTATGAATTAAGCAGAACTTTGCCAAAGTATTTACTGCCTCTCTTTCTGAAATGAAATTCAAAGTGACATTTCAAAATTCACTTCAAAGTGATGTTTTCCCCACACATCAGGATGTAAAGATTCTGAATTATTTTTGATTCATATATGAGGAAAGAAGAAAGTGTATGTTAGACACTCAGCGAAGAGGTGTTACAATTGTTCTTGATTCATCCATGCTCACGATACAGTTATAATTTTAACATGGCTGATCCACTGTATCGTGTACTCTTATGATGCTTTGCTTACGTAAAGACTTACATGTTTATTTTTAGCACAAACGTACTCGGGGCTGAACATGAAAACATATTTAATACTACAGTCTGTGTTCACAATCGTTAAATAAGGCTGCTTGAAGCAATCAGTGGCAGGTATCAGAAAATCAAGGCATTTCAGTTCTGAAAACATTAGGAAGTACGTGAAAGTACTCGACTGCAAATTTAAACTGATGACTGAATTATCAATGAAGTATAACTAACTATAGTTTGAAAAGATACTCTTTCTAGGGCTATACTGGAAGATCTACAGACTCTATAGAATCTACTGTTGCTTTTAGGGTAATCTATGCAATTGTTAAAGTCACTGGAGTAAAATAAGAAGACAAGTTCACAGTCACAGTTTGTGTACTTCCATAATACAGTGAAGAAAACCAGCCTTTTTTGAGACAGTTAAGTAAAATGCAGGCACTTCTTAACAAAAAAATAAACAGAGGAATGGACAACCTGTAGGATTTGTGTTCTAGAAATTACTTTCCCATCTGTTCCTGTGCAGTTGCAGATCCCGAAGGGCCAGCTGAAATCCAGGATGCATTTGTTTCTGCAAAAATGGCAACCTTCAAGCTTAGCTAGATATGGAAACTAAGGCTCAAAATGCTGAAAAATCAGTACCTTGTCAATGGCATTGTATAAAATGAAGACGCAGTTGTAGATACAGACATGGAACAGGTTGAAAATGTGTACTTTCCTATCACTCTTTCAAATATTGCTGTATGCATTAAAGGTGCAAACCTGTTTTCATCCAAAATACCAGCAACAAGAACTCCCTGGGCTTGCTGTTATGCTAGCAGTCTTAGCAGATGGAAGAAAATTGCGATCATGTATCACTCTTAAAGACAAGGCTAAAGAAGAAGCTGTCACAAGGTGCCATCTTCAGGTGTTAGAGGAAGGGATGGATGACACTGTAATTAATTGAGCTGCTTCAAATTGGTTAAGTTGGTGCCTTATTAAAGCAGGGAGCAGTGTCTGGTGCTTTCCAAGGAAGAAACAAGAGGAAACAAGTAGTCTGGAAAAAATAAAAGGTGCTCTAGAGGCTATTGGCTCCCATTAATTCAGTTTGGATAAATGCAGAAATAGATTTTCCTCTAGGAAAAAGATTCTTACTATCAAATGAATGTATCTATCAAATCTGTCACTAAATGACTGGAAATATATTATGTTGCAAATACTGCAGAAATACTGGTCCAGGGGTATGGTTAATATTTTCCTCAAGTTCAGTAGTAGAAACAGCACTTTCATTTCTTTGAATTACATAAAATACAAGAACAGTTAAACTAACCAAATTCGCTGAATCCTTATCCTTGTCCAAAAACTAGAAAAAGGCTTTTTGTTCTGTATCATATTCTGAAACTAATATAAGTTCTTTCTTTCAGTGAGTAGCACCTTTTTCTCATCCAAAGCTGAGAGATCTTGTCTGCAATATCAGTTACTTCTTCATCTTTATTTCTTTCAGCGGGGAAGAGATATAGCAATTTTAATGTGAAAAGTCTTCAATTTCATAGGTAGAGAACAAGCAAAAAAGGCAGAAATTAAACCGAAGTCAGGCTATTACTTGATATAGGAAAGAAAGAAGTGTCTCTCAACTGTTGTTTCAGCAGACACGCTAAAATTACCTGGCCTAATAAAAAAAGTAGACTTCATGTTTTCAGAGAGGATCAAAACATTGAGACGAAATCTTGTAATAATCATTTCCTAAAGGAAAAAATGTGTGTAAAATTTCCCGTAGGGTCTGTGATGAATAGTTTTTCTCCTCAGCTTACTAGACCAAGAAGAATTAAGTATGACCCAGTAATCTCTGGTTAAAGAAGCAAAGTTGTGGTTACATTTTCTTAGAGGTTTCCCCTCAGACTTCTTTCATGATTTCCCCCTATGGAGCATCAAGTTGCAGTGGCAGGAGCAAAAGGAGAGGGATGGAGACACGAGCTGTAGTGTCCTGGAGTCTTCCCATCACCATGCTGTAAGCAAGAAGTGTGCTATAGGAAAGAAGTTGGGTAAGCTGGTGAGCTGCCATTTCTGCTGATTTCCAGGCTGTTACTGATCCTGTGACTACAAAAATAAAATACATGGGTGAGTCTGTGAGACCAAAGAAAGCAAATATCCCATGTAAGTGGGCTCTTCTTTCAGGGCACGTGTCACTTGAGTTCAATCATATATCAAATGACTGCCTCCAAAGTACTCTGGATCTCTTGAATACCTGCCAGTGGTGCTAAACTACTGGAAAAAAACAGAAAGGAAAAATAAAAGATCTCCTGGGATGACTTCCTGTCTGAGGGCAAGAAGCATGCTTTGATGCGAGTATGCTGCTGTTTTGTTCTTAGTTGCACCTGGCTTTTCCTTTGCATTGTGTACATAGAACAAGTTCCTTGAACAGGAGGCCTGAAGATTTGTCTGGTGGAGCTTTCCATCGGTGGGATTGTGCACTCGGAGGCACATCGCACTAATTCTGCCGTAAGACTGGCACAAGGTGATGCGTCACCTGCCATGAACTGACTTTAAGATGTCAGCTGATTCTTCTTTTCCAACAAGGTATAAACTACAACTATTTTTTTTTTTTTTTGCTCCTCAGCGATTATAATGTGGAAATGAGTAGCACTAAAACTACTTATTGTGTTTAAGGCTTTTCACAATGTTGTGTGAACTTCTGCTAATGAGACCCTGTGTATAATTGGCACTTGCTCTGCAAATGCCACAGAACATGGGCAGCAGAGGATTGAGCTGGTTATAGGCTTTCACCAGCATCTTGGGAATTTGCAAAGCCAGTGAAATTAGCAGGTGTTCTTTCTGCCATCCTGTGGCAGTACTGATACACTGCAAAGGGCTGATCTTGTCAAGCTTTGCTTAAACATGGGCTATAGCGTGATGCTGGGACTACAACAAATCATGCCCTGATCTCTGTTTTGAATGGAGTTGTTGTTATTCCTGGTGTATGTCCATATGGTTCATGTACTCAAAGGTGTGATATGAACAACAGGGATTCTTTTCCCCTGTATGTGCATTATAACATACACTGCAGCCAGCTGTGATTGTTAGTTCTTACTAGGCAAACATGATTTTTATTGCACTCCCTATGAAAAAGATGCAAAGGAAGTTCCTTCTGAATGCTGGTCTTTGGATTATTATATATTCTTGATGTGTTTCTGAAATAAAAAGAAGATATATTAACTATTGGTGTTAAATTAAAAAAAATTACTTAATACACTCAGAAGTAATTTGTCTTTAGCTTTTACTTTAAAAAGAATAATTTTAACGGAATTTCTAGGAAGAAGTACTCTTTGGTTTTGTATTCCCAGATAAACCAGCATTATTCTATTTTTACAGTGTTTTAATCTTTCTGCTCTGGAAAGACTGATTTCTGTAAACCATTTTCATGACAGCTAGATAAAATTTGAATTTTTAATGAAATTTAGTGCATAATATATAACAATATAACTTAAATTAGACCTCTGAACTTAAACTTCTTAGCGCCTCTGTGGAATAAGCTCAAAACATAAATAATAAAAACATGAGAGACAGATGATTATGTTTCTCAATTACTATGGTCTTAAACACGCTTCTATGAATTGAAATATTATGAGTGGAAGAGCCAGGAGTGGGGAGGAAGTGTTTACAACAGGCACTACTAATATAAACTGAAGTACTTTAGTGTACAATCTGAATGGGAAAATACTAATTTGATCTTTAAAACCTAATTTTAACTTTTTGAAAAGCTGAAAATTGTGCCTCTGTTTATGGATGGATGGTGGTATTTTCTTCTGTGGCTGTGCATGTACTTCAATGCTTTCCTAGGAGAAGCATTCAGGTTTCTGTGGGAGACACGGTACATGCTAAATATTAAAACAGATTGATGATATAAACTTCGAGAGGTCATTCCATGTTCGATGGCACGTGCTCCAGGAGTTCACATACTGCAGGTTGGTCTGGTTTTACGTGGCATGGTCAGGTCTTCATTCTGGTGTACTGGGCACAACTGTTTCAGCTTGTTCCAGGTGTGGTCTCCTGAATGCTTTTGGTTTTCCAAACCTTTTTATCTCATTTGGATTATCGGAAATATTTTTCTAGACGGTCAGAAATATTACGCTTCTCAGACTTGTCAATCACCTTACAATTTACTATAAAGGCAAGGTGAGAATATAGATACAGAGTGATTTGAATGAAGGCAAGTTCTGAGTGTATGCTAGAAGCACTAAAACACAAACAGAATGAAATCATAGCTGAATTCATTCCTTCATTCTATATTCCTTATCTTTAGATATCTATATGTTGACCTATCTGTGTCCTAAATGGTCATGTGAGCCTTTATTTTCTAATATTCACTACGAGACTAAATGAACTGGGAATGTTATAGTCTTTGAGGCATGGATATATGTTTATTCCTTGCTGTATTAATCCTGTTTGTTTGAACTAAGTCACAAGTAAATGTCTGTTTGACGGATGCAGCTCATATTTCTATTTTAAACAAGGCCATTCAGAAAAAATCAGGAAGAGTGAATTGTTTCTTTGGTTTATGAAAACTATCTATACTCATAACCTCTTCATAGTTTAATTATGTATGTATGTGAACTGGGCTTTATGTAACAGCAGAGGGAGTATTTTGTCAGGAATCGAGAAGGCTATTTGTCACTGAGTCTCTGAGTACTTGGCATATCCCCAGCTTTAGCAAGATAGAGTATATCTTTTTATCAGAAACAATCAGGCACTAGTGTGCTAGATGGTATACAAGTGCAGAGGTTGGACGGGGTAAGCTTTGAGTTACTAAAACCTTTCATTTTGTCTGCTTCTGCAGAATATTTCTGAAAATGGAGTGGAAAATGGATATGCATTTTAAAGATGAAATGTTTGGTTGCTATCAGTGTTTCTTTTTTCTCTACAGTCTACAATTTTTAAATGTTCTTTATGAATTAATTAGTTTTGAACAAAATTTCTGCTTGCTCCGTTCCCTAAATCATTATTTCTTAATGTGTAAGGTTTTTATGCTCTTTTTGTCTGTGTGTGTAAATTCACAATAGTCTTATACATAGTGGACTTCATAATATTTTCCATTGTTCTGCTATAGTTAAAATGGACATTGGTATGGGATCGAAACCGTGAAATGAGAGAAGAGGTGGGCAATCCTCTGAATGTTCTTTCATTCATGGTTTAAAAAAAAAGATTTACAATTCAGAGGTTGAACAGCAGGAAGGAGCATGATCAAATAAACCCTGATATTCTTCTGATTTATTTTATTACCATATCACACAGGTTTTCAAATTTTGGACCAGTGTCTTTTGTACAAGGCAGTTATTAAGCAAAATCTTCAAAGAACTCTTTGCTTATGCTGTTACAGATGAGGTGTTAATTTACAGCCTAGTAACCATAAAGGTAAATTGACTTTAAATTGATACTACCTTTCTTCCATGTCCCTGTACTCCCCTCATCAAAAATGATTGTTTAATTCTATTGGAATTGTAGGAAACAAGCTGTCATTGCAGTGCTCTCTCTTTTTTTCTCTTTTCTTTTTTTCTTTCTTTTTTTTTTTTTTCATTTTCATCAGAAGCTGTTATTTGTACATAGAAATCTTTATAGTGGTAACAACTGCCAGTGAGAAAAGAAAGTGGGTACAGTGTGCTAATGGCTTAAAATGTTAGCTCACATTTCTGTTTCACATTCCCTGTTAGGTTTTTCTTTGAAAACTAGATTTATTGTTATCTGGCATCACAAGAACTGGATAAAACCACTGTCCTTAACAGGAAGCTCTTGGCAGTTCAGTCTTATCACAGAAGTGTGATATGTGTCAGCAACACAGCACCGACATCCTTGCAGAGTTTATTAAGTCTTCATTCTTGTACGTTAGCCTGCTTGTTAGAGATGTGTCGGAACAAGGTGCATTCAGTTCTGTGGTGATGCAAGAGACCTCAACTAGCTTTTTTATCTCAAAGATTTTTCTTTCAGAAGAAGATAGCTGAATTAAAGGCACAAAGAGAACTTCTCCACTGAATAAATAGGAAGCTTCCTGGCTGCCTCGCGCATGGCAATTTTGTTGACTCCTCTATGTATATTTTATGTAAAAACACTGGGTTTGCTTTTATACTGGATGTCAAACAGTTTCTTTTCCCCTGTCCAGTGCAGACCACTCTACTATCTGGTTGAATCCACCTGGTGCATGAGGCTTGTCTACAACTGCACCCAGAGCGGGGACCTCACGTACTTCCAAAGCAGCAGACTCTGGTCCCAGCTCACTTGTAGTTTCTAGTCTCAGCTCTGTAAGGCCACTTGCTGACACAGATTTGTAATCAGCTTTTGCTTCTGAAATAATGAAGACAAATTCTCCTAAACCTTGAAATTTGTGCTAAGACATCCCAATGTTAACCAGGTAACCATGGCCGGTACTCCGTCATGGAACTCTGAGTTACACTTTAACTGTTTGGACCTGCCTTGCCAACAAGAAACCTTTTGCACTATTTTTTACTCAAAGCTGGTCTTTAAGAGAAACAGTAAAATCTTGACCTTCCCTCTAGGCTTTACATACCTTCTTATACTTGGGGCCTACTAAGTCTGGCATGTGCCCAGAGATAATTGTAACCACCCTTGACTCCAGCCCTGGGATATCAGTCCCCCTCAGCCCAACTTTTCTCTGTAGTACAACTGTTGGTCTAGTTCTGGAATTTCCCATTTAAAAGATGATCTCAGTGTGCAGTCACGTTAATCCTTCATTTTGATGTCCTTGATGGATGAAGCGAGACAGCACAGTGCATCATGCTGCTGTCTCAGAATAATACTTCCATTTCTCACAATTTTGTTTGCAATTTTGAATACAGTGTGAGGCAGAGATCCCTGAGCTACTGCTGAGTAATCTAGCTCCAGAACCCAGAAGCTGCAGAGCAATATCAGTATGGTGCTGTACTGGGAATAATTAGCCTTGCTTGAAAGGCAGGCCTGATTAGCCCATTCACATTGTTGCTCTAACGAGGTTATATTCTCTCCAAGACCTCAGCTTAATATCCCTGCATGGTGCTGTATAAATGTGCTAGTTTGACTAGCTGTGACATAGTGTTGCAGAGCACTGGGTAAACATGCATATGAAAGGGCAAATGGGTGTCCAGAAAGAAATTTTCCCTCCCTTTTTTTTTTTTTTAAATCATTGGCAAAGATATTGTGTTTCTGTCGTTGGGTTACTGTTCTGTCATCCTTGCTCACTAGGAGCAGCCTATGGAAATCAGTGGAGCCACTTGCTTGCAATTCATTCAGAAACGAGCTGTGTCGTTCAAGATCTTAGAGTTTTAGACTAATGAAAATGTTACTTCTCACAAATATATGTAAAAACCACTGGCTTATCATCATGCAGGTTATTAGATTTGTATTAACATGCCTTAGCAGTAGCAACAGACTTTACTTTTCTTTGCTAGTCCTGTCAAAATGCTAGGAAGATGTGGTTTAGCCAATTAAGAACCTTCCATTAATTTTTCTTCTGCCAAGTTGAAAAGTATTGCTGATGACCTCGTCTCAGTGAAGTCTGGCTTTCATAATTGTTTTTCAGTTTTTAGTCCTGTGGAGTCCTCCTGTTCTCTATAACTTTCTGGCACAAACTTGTAGAAAATATGTCTGCTTTAGTGCCTACTGATTATGGGATTAATTTGTTCTACTTTTTGAATGTTGTCAAGGCTGATTCTGTTTCAACTTTAGTTTTGTAAAGTTTTTCTCCTCTGTTGCTAGTACAGAAGTCCAAAATACTTAAAATGAGTCCCAAAGCATTTGACATGAAGTACCCTGAAAGGTGTGATAACCCAAGCAATCCTCAGGTATTCACCTTCTGAATTTCTAAAGCTGTAATTGGGCAAAGTGAGACATTTGGTACTGGAATGTTGTTATGTCCTAGGGGTGCAAACTTCCCACACCACAGCACCAGCCTGAGCACTGGGTACCGTCCAGGTTGTGGGTGCTTAGCTTCCCACCAATCTGTCCAGTGATTGCCTCTCAGATAATTAAGAGTAAGGCCAACATAATATTTTTCCATACATTTTTCAATTTCTGACTCCACTTTAAGGACAATATCATGAAACTTGTGACTTCCACACTGATGCTGATCGCACTGGGTGGTCCAGTCACGTTCTTTCACCAGTGTAGAAGTGATACCACTGCTGGTCACAGCCCTAGGGAGAACTGGCAGTCTTTTTAAACCCCAGTAAAATAGATCTCCTTTCACACACGTGCAGAGTAGTTGCATCCCTACAGAACTTGGTCTTGTATAAAGAATGAACTTGGATTTTATGTGGGAGAGCAGCTTAGGCCATTAAGGGGAGAGTGTGTCAATGCCTTCATATGACAACCTCTGAGATGTGGTGCTGATTTTTATGTTATATTAGACACTGTGGGTAGAATTCCACCGTGCTTGCAATGAAGAATTGGTGAACTATGGGGAAGTAAAGTGCAAAGTGGAAGTGGTCATGAAATAAGCCTTGTCCTGAATTTGTGGCTCAGCTTGGGAATTATCAGTTAGGAATGCAGTAGTTTGTCAAATGGAATAATTTTTTTCTGAATAATTTTTTGTAAGGTCATCTGAGATGAATTTTATAAACTAAAGTGTTAGTAAAATGGAAACTCACTGTATCTGCAAGTTCCATGACTGGGATACAAATACTTAAGGTGGACTTACAGTGGTAAGAATGATTTTTAAAGAATAGAATACTCCAATAGACCATACTACTTATGCTCAATGATGCAGTCTCTTTGGTAGTTTATGAAAATGATTATTTATTAAATTATTAGCAAGAAAAATTGATTTAATGTTTTTCACTGTAATTCTTGCATTAATGTTGAAGGAATTTATAAAATAACAACATAAATATATTATAATCCTCTATGTCTTGATATAATTAGAAGAAATACTTATAGTGAGCATAATTGTAATCTTTGGGTTTCTCCTATCATATTTATTGAGAATTTTGTGTTGCTCTTTCAGTGTGTATTTGTAGAAATTCTTACTGGTTTCACTGGGGATCAGTGAAAGAAAGACATGCAGACTCTGAAGCACAAAAATATTGCTCCTGGTCGACATTTCTCTATTCTTATTCAAGAGTGTTTCCCCCCACCCCACCCCCCCCACATCTAAAGTTGTTTTATGTGTCTTTTATCTCAAATACTTAAACCCTTCTGAGATTTTCTTTCATTCTTTTCTTGGTCTATTTGATTATGTTTTATGTCTGTTTTCAAGGATAATTTTCATCTAAAAAAGGCCTTGATGTCTTAGTATGAAACATGATTTATTTATTTTATTGTTGATAATATCGTTTGTGAATTCAGTCACACACTGAGTGCACCTTGCCAGAATATTAATTTCCTACAAATATTAGAGCAAATAGTGAGGCATACTGTACATTTTGATCATGAGGTTAAGTGGATTCAGCTCACTGCCGAATGGAATATTGTTCCACAATTGTAATTTTGTTTCTTGCTGTTTATTACCATATTTAGATCTAGAAGGAAGCTTTTTACAGGAAAAAAGCTTGAAGAAGTTATCAAAGAGAGATTTCAGGGTTGGGGAAAGAGAGGGATTGCACTGTAATTTTCTTACAGGGAAACTAAGCATGAAAAATATTTCAATATTCATTTTTAAAGCAAATTACATCAAACAAAATGCTGTACTTTTGATCTATTTCAAAGACTTCAGACATTTTTGTCATAGCATTTTAGTAATTTCTGGTGGCATTGATGTCTCAACACTTAACAGAAACAAAACAACCCGCAAACATTTCTATTTCTATGCAGAATATATAACCAAAGATGATGGCTGTACCGACACCTATGTGGTGAAAGAAACATTTCCATCTGAAATAAAAGCAACCTAACTGTTCGATAGTACCACTGCATCTGCACTGCTAGGTTAATGTGGACTCGTATTCACTGAGTTCCCCCAAATGCTAGTTGTCCAGGTATTAAAATCTCTAAATTGAGTTTAAAAATTTTTAAAATTTAGAGGTAATCTTGCTGGAAGGATACATGCTGGCTTTCACATGGGACATAAATGGATTTGGTTGTCATGTGCAATATATAGTGAGTCTGCACATGTCTACATTCCCAGTGTATCTCCTGGTACCTGGACGTAAATGTTATACTGCAAATTACTTTGATATCCTACCAGACAACGAAAGGTTTGATGCTGGGTTTCCATGAGCTCTCAATGTGAACAGTAACTGGGCATGACATGGGTGTGTATCAGTGAACTAGAAGAAGAAATTCACCCAGCAGAGCACCATACAAGGACCTGTATTTACTAAAACAAGGACATACTTATCTGTACAAATATGAGGTAGGTACATTCCAGATAAGAAGTATAATAGTAACAAACTGTGGATGACCTGATTGTGCTCATCTGTAATTCTGTCACCAAGATGCAGGGACGAACTACCAGTACACTTATTTGTAGGTCACTGCATACTCAGAAGTTCTCAGTCCACTGCTGGTAATACGTGTTTCGGTTGTACTCCAATATTTCAAGGCTGTACAGGACTTTCTTTTTTCCTACAGGTCTACTCCATCAAATCGACATGCATTATCCTTATCAGAATACACTGTCTCATTCTCAGAGAGGGAATGATGTTGAGTTGTGCTATTGCCATGCGCTCCTTGTGTCTCCAGCCATAGCGCAGCCTTCTCTTGAAGGGATGCTTGCAGTAACATAATTTTCTACAAAAGAACATAATTCTTGGTGACAAGATGAAATTCAGCCCAGAGAAACACGATAGCCAGAAACTGTTTCTAGACCATTTCATGGTTGAAGTTATTAACTGAACTCATGGGAAAAACTTTTCAGTGGTAGTAAAGAAGATGAAACAAGATTATCAGTAGTCAACTGACTTACATAGATGGTGCCAGTAGCCTCAGGATAGTTCAGGGGGAAACATTCCACATTGGACAGTTGGATGTAGAACTGGAGTGGACATGAGCTGAGCGTGGATGTTTTCACCAAGCTGAGACTGAACAGGTTGTAGCCCTGAGTTTAGCCCTACAATGAAAGCTCTCCTTAGAAAATCACATATGAATTTGATAATTGGAAGAGGACAGGGAACTAGCCGGAATGTTCCCCAGAACTTGCATCTTGCTAAACATATTAAACTTCTGTCTTGCACATAGTAATAAAAATTTAGAAAGCTAGGAAAAAAAAAAATACCACCCAAATCTTTTGAGTCTTGCCTGGTGGTTACCCTTTGGTTTTTGAACCGAGGTAATTTTTTTTCAATGTGTTTCTCTCTTCTTTTTACATGGGAAACCACTGTAAATAAGTAGCAAACACAGGAGAGTAATCATATGATGAAAGCATGTTCTTTGTGTCAGCTTACTTTGCAAGTTTTTAATAATGAAATCCTAAATGCTGATCTAAGTCAGTCTTTAGATCTTCAGTACTTTCTGTATCTAAGTCTTGAAGTTCTGATAAAGAAATTGAAGAAATCTAGCATAGGTTCTTTTAGGAACACTTTTAGCATTGAATATTCTTATTTTGCCTTGATCTACAGGAATATTACTATAAATGATGTCTGTATTATATAGATAGCTTTGTAAAGTATATAGCCAGAAGGGTGGTCTAGTGGTGGGATGAAAGAATATCTCATAATTCACCTCAAATTTGTGATCTGTCACATTACTTATTATCTTAAAAAATTTAAAAAGTTCCACAGTCTGGTGTTCTCCATTTTTCATCCAGAGAATTAATTGAACTGACAAGGTATGTGGAAAGTATTATAAATCTTTTTCTAATGAACCTACATGTCTGAAGCTTAGACCAAAAGCTATAGGCAGTTTTAATACAAGTTAGGTTTGACTTTATCTTAGCAATGAAGTCACTATTATTCTGCTGCAGCGCTACCTCTTCTAAAGTTGATATTTTGCATCTTGAACCTTATGAATGTATAGATCACAAGGATCATGGCTCCATACCAATCTTTGCGCTCTGCTGAGGAGTGTGTGAAAATAAAAAGCAATAGAGCAATCTTTGGCAGAATGGTTGGCTAGTAGAATTGCAACAAGAATTAATTTCCTCTTTTTTTTTTCTAATGATATTTTATATACATTAACAGCAAATATCCCGTCCTGTGGATTTTTTTCTTCTGTTTTTTCCTCAGAAAATGATGGTTCTATCATTTTTACCTAGAAAGAAGACACATTTTGAAATAATCCATCCCAGGCAGATGTGATCAGTGATTTTTTTTTTTTCTTCTTTCCTGTGAGTAGCAGATGTCATAAATTACTGGTCATAGTTAAGTCATCTGTCATCAGTTTGACTAATGCTATATTGTTACACAAAAATGTTTGCAGCTACAGAATGAAATCAGTGATTTTTCTTACCGTAAGTATTTAGAGGAAAACAGAAAGATAACTATCACTAGTGAGCTGTTGGCTTTGTATGGAATTACTGCTTTTTAAATATAAAATATGTCACTTTTATGTCGAAGTCCTTTTAACGCCAACAGCCAAAAAATTCTGTTTATGATTAAAAAAACCATGTTGTTTTACTGCTGATACCTTGAAATCAACTAGAATGCTTAACTCCATTTGAATTCAAGTAGTGAAACAGCAAATTAAAATTGTGTAAGAAAGAAAGTAGACACATTAGATTTTACACTTGTGTTCTCAACATTTTTTTTAATGTGAAATGAATAAAATTATGCTGTATGTAGTATTTTAAGAGGGATATAGGAGAATGAAATAAAAGTGCTGGAAATCTATTAAATATTCAGTAATGCTATTTAGGTGTATACTAAATTCTTGGTGAATTCTTGACAGTTGAAGTCCACAGATTTACAGCTATATTTCCTTTCAAAAAGCTAGGATTTTTCCTGAACATTTTATCAAGTGTCTATAAAGAAATAAGTTACAGCATTCTGATTTTCGTCCTGAATTGCAATACAGATTTAGAACATATCCTGCTTAGTCCTGCCCACGTTTCCTCTGCCTTCCCTCTGTGGAAATGCTCTACAAGTGAAGATTGCATAGAGGTGTCTCGACCACATCTGTTCTGAATGGCTGAACAAATGCAGATGTGTTATTCCACATGCTTCATGAAACCATTAACAGCTAAGAAGCCCCCAACCTGCATACACTTTCTAACAGCAATATAAGAAATAGTCAGTGGGTAGCAAAAGTATTAATTCAGGTGATCATTCATACCTAGTATTGCAGAAAGTACAGGATTATTTTCAGGGAAGAAAAAAAACAAACCAAAAACCTCAATAATATTGTACCACTTTACTATCAGTAAAGAAAAATCCATGGGCAAGAAAAGCCAAGGGCAAGAAAGGAAAGTCAAGGACAAAATGTAAAACTTGGGCTCAGATCTTTTCTCTTCCCACTTTAATATTCTTTCTTACTTTAAAAAGGTTTTCAGAACACTGAAGCTATTTCTTCTCTTTCATGACTCTGAGACGGCTTTTCTCATAGACTGGTGTGATGAGAAGTGCGGCTTCTGGTTGGAAATATTTAATTTCTTTTGTGCATATTAATCTTGCAGTGTCTGTGCATACAATTCCTTACTCTTTTATTTCTTGTTCCTTTTGTCTTCCCATTCCATATTCTTACATTCACTACCCGTTGGGGAAAAACAGCAACAACAAAAACCTGGACACTTGTTTATTTCCCAGTTTATGGAATTTCTTAATCATTGGCAATTAACAGTTGTTCAACATTGCCTCTTGGAAAGCGAAGTGATTCATTCACTGACAGTGTAATAAACCCTTTCTGAGCAAACTGAAGAATTCATGGGAAAATAAGTTTCTGTAGCATTTGGATTCATATCCACTTAGCTACAAGAATGACATTTATATTTTTCTCTTAGCTACTGTGCTTTTCATTAAGAGCAGTTCAAATTTAGGAGAATTTAGGAGAATTATTTTGATTGTCAGAGAGCTCTCTTAATTTATATAACATAATTCTGATAACGAAGGTTGAACAAATTAACAAAAAAACAAATGTAAAAAAAGAAAAATGCAACTCAATATTCTACTGCTTAAACTCCAAAATTCAGAATTCCCCAAATTCTTCTATTTGATACCCATATGCGGTGTCATGAAAGCTGATCACAGTTCCCCTTTGCTTACTCTCTGCGGATATAATTTTGGGTAAACAAAACAGTTTCTTTTTTAAACTGTCTAAAATGCTAGCCTCTATCAAAATGAGTTTTGTGCACTGTGCTGCTGTCACTGTTCAGTGTCAAGGCCAAAACCCAGAAGTGTTTCAGTGCTGAGTATTGTTAGACTCTAACTGGGATCCCACAGTCACGTCGAGCATGACTCTTTTGTGAGTCTGGTTTGAGGTCTGGTACTATAACTACTAGTTGTCAAGGTCTAAAATTCTCAGGAGAGGAAATTGTGATAAACAGTGTAAGGTCAAATAGATGCCCTGGGTGCTTTACTGTAACAAAATCCAAGAAGAAACATAGTCAAACAGTTCCCAAATCCACTTTATGCACTGATGACCTGCTTTTTTTCCTCAGAGATGTTTATTTACCGGGCATACACCACGGTCTGCATCCATTTCTGTGCCAACATAAACAAAGCTGTAAGGTCTATTTAAATCAAATTCAGTAGCAATAATCATATTTCTTTGTTTCAAAACAACAGTTTTAGAAATGGATTTTTTGTATTGCTGGCTTCCAAACCAGGTTGGTTAGTTCTACAGTCTTAAATTTAAAAACAAGTGTTTGGTTTTGTTTTGCTTTCAAACATTTGTGTATTGTTGATGAAACCAAGGCCTTTTGAAAGATGATCAGGTGTGTAAACCTAGTTACTCAACACAAATGTCAACAGATGTGTATGTTGATACTGGTTGGGCTGCAAGAAAATATCTTTCAGAGAGACAATTTCTCTGTTAATATTAGAGTTCTGGTTTTCATTTGAAGACATTTAGCATATTCCCATAGGTCATATTTGTCCTCCATGTCTATTCATATAAATATGTCTCGTCTTACCCTTTAGGATGATGTCACAAGTGATATTTATTTCTTGTATTCAGAAGTGACTTATTTTAAGCATAAGTGGGAGAAAGAATTGCAGTTTTCTGTCCTGTGGTTTCTTACCTGAAAAAGGTTGAGAATCAGTGGGCCCAGTCCTGCGTCCAGACCTGCGCTTATGCAAGTCCACATTTAAACAGCTACTTGAATGTGGGCGTCTGAGGGTGTCTCTTTGCGCTAAATGAATAGTACCTATTCCATATTTATTTTTTTTTCATCAGTCCATGCATACTGCACTTCATATCCACACTGTAGGCTGAATACTATTGATTTCTTTTTAAGTATTTCAGTGTCAGTCTCTAGAACTCTATTTACATTTTTCAACAAGATTAATGAGTTTATTCAATGGGGAAAAGTGATATGTCACCAACTGGGAAATTGGAGACCATGGAGAATGAGGTTGAAACTGTCAACACTGAGCAATTTTTTTTCAACTCCTCAGACTTATAGGGACAACACTTGTGAGTGAGTTTCCATAAAAACAACTCTTGGATTTGAGGATGATAATCTCCTATATTCTAATCTCTCACAAAATTGTAGAAATATTGTATTTCTTTTATTTTATGTTTTAAAAATATTTACAGATGAGGATGCACAGGCAACTGAACTGCTAAATCAGCAGCTTGCATGATGGTTACCCTATAACAGGCTGAAAGTGATCCTAGTGTGCTGCAGAAGATGCTATTGGACTTTATGGTGATGGCAGTGATGTGCAATGTGCTCCAGGGCATGTTACCCAGCTGGTCCAGCGGCTTTGTTACATCAAAACGGAGCTACAGATGGAGGATTTTTCTTTCCAGGTTTCAGATTATATAGACTGCCTGGTGCCTCTGCTAGGGCTGGCAGTGATATTGGCCTTCCCAGTGAGAGGTGTGGTCTGGCTAAGACGCTGAGCCACGTAGCCACCACGCAAAGAGCTGTAGGAGACAGGGTACAGATTATGGAGTTGGGAGGGGTTTTTGCAGAGTCCGTGCAGGGCAAAAGCCCAAACCCTACATTGCTGGGAAGGAGGGATGGCTGCACCTTAATAAGCAGAGTTTGGAGAATCCTAAGATGGGGGTGGGAGGTTGGAAATGTGATTTCCAGGAGGGGTGGGGCTTTCTATCTATCTACAGAGGTCCATTTACAGAGTAGATATAGGAGCATGGTAACAGGTGAAGGGAAACCAGGTCCTTCTGCGGAGATACCAGCTAAGCCTGAACCATTTAGAAATGCCGAGAGGAAATGAAGCCCTTCTAGTTATCTCTAGGACCCTCAGAGGGTGGTTTGGTGAGTGTGGTGCTTGGACACCCGCACAGGCTCTGCGTGGAGTTGGCAGGGGTCTGGTAATGTGCCGTCAGTGGAGTTCGAATCCTGGCCTGCTTGCTCCTGCCTTGCTGGTGAGGACATTGTTGTCAGAGGAGAAATGCTTATTTAGCAAACGGAAAATGTGCAGTGCAGATGTTCAGATGCTAGTGCAGTCACGAATCATCCTCAAACAGGTCGCTTGACAGCTATGCTTCATTCAGTGTCTCTGATCACTCCCTCTTTGTATATACACTTGGAACTGTATGTTATAGGAGATTTTAGAAAACAAATTTCATATTTCTTCCTGAATGTAGAACTTTCCAGTTTGAATAGTATATCCTCGTGACGCAAAACAGATACCAGAAAATTTGAAATGCCTGTAACTAGCCCTGTGACTGAGCTTTGTAATTTTTTGAGGTCCTTTCTTTGCCCTGTTGATTGCTTTTTGAGCTATCTTTGAAATATCACGAGTTTGTTTATCCATTTGTATCGATGTGCATCATCTTTCTCATTGTTCTTATCTTGATACTTATCTGAGATGTTTTCTGGTAAAACCCCCCAGGTTCCATGTCCTTTATCCTGAAGGACAGGCAATATTTTCTCCTAAGGCTGCATGTATTCATGAAAAATACTAACAACACAGAACTAAATGGCATTCTCTTAGAAAGTCATCTGTAGCAAGTGACTTTTATTTTTATTACACATGCACACTGTCTCAATTCCTTGATCCTGCAAACACTGGTTTTCCTTCTGTGTTGTTTTATACATCTGTATTTTGCTGGTTCTGACATCAGAGTTACTGCAAGCATTCCTTTGTCATTTTTTGTTGTTGAATAAAATGTCACTGGGTAGTCAATCCATGCTTAATTCATACATTGTTATAACTTAACAGCATTATTATGAACTAGTGTCCAACTACAAATGCTTTCTCATTGTAATAATAATTCTTATTAATTTGTTTTTGAGGGCTAACAATTGTATGTCTATCAATAAACATTGCTGCAATCCAGTTGAACTCAACTATTAAACTTCAGCTCATTTGTCACATCTTCCATCCAATATTCAGCAAAAATAGTTTCATTATGTATAATTGCAAAGTGATATCACTTACGGGAGAGTCAGCATGGCCTGGATAATCACAGAGAGGAGTGCATGAGTAAACAGCGTGTGAATAGAATATCCCAGACTGAGAGGATTTTTGCCCTAAAACTAGTAGTGCTAAAGCAGAAATTAGAAAGAACGAAGTTTGCTTGACTAGACTATCATCTGGCTTAAATGGTAACCAAGAATTTACCAAGAGAGTTTGGGGAGTTTAAAAAGAGAAAAGAGGTAGCTTAAAAAGAAATGTAAAAAAGGCATGAGAACTTGTTACAGTCGGGACATAGAAGCATCAAAATCAGTGCTGGAGCTTGCTGCTGGAGCTTGCTTCCGGATGGAGCATCCTCTCTGCTGGAGGCTGTAGGTATCCAGCACTTCTGAGACCCACCTTGGGTATTCATACCTGGCTCCGAGAGATCTTCTTTGCTGCTTGCAAATTATTCAAATGAAGAAAGCAGGAAAGGTATACAGAGAGCTGAAGCCTCCACATCTCCCAAAGGAGGTAGTTATAGATGGGAACCTACACCCCAGAAGAGGGAGATCCTTGTATATTGCCAGTGAGTAGGCTGTGCTAGTGCAGGCAGCTGTGTGAATCCGTGGGGGTTAGAGATTTTGGGTGTTAGCAGTAGAAGGGTGTTTAGAAAATTGTTAGGTATTTGATATAATTTTGTGCCTGGTATTGTGGTTTAGCTGTTCTTTTGTTGATATTGATCTTGAATGTATAGCTCACTGATTGCCAGTTAATTACATACCATTAATAAATCAATAAACCACTTCAACCCTCATTTCATTTAAACCATGTGACTTGGCCAAATTTTTCCTGTGACAAAACTGTATGTAAAATTGAGGTAAAGGAAGATAATACCTCCAGAAAATATGTAATGAATACCTACTTATTTAGCACACAATTCTAGGTAACATGTTTTTTTTAGCATGGTGGCTCAGGACTAGTGTTTTGTGAGAGCAGAGTGGACTTTGCTCCTCAAATGATCCTGTTGTTTTAATACGTGGGGCAGGCTCTGGTAACTCCCTCAGTATGGCTATTTTCATAAACCTAGTATAAAATAGCCATAATCTTTCTTCCAATTTAGAAGTTTTGGTCTATAATCAAAAGTATAATCTTTTGTATTATTTTAGCGTTTGTTGTCTTGTGCTTCAGATACATTCCCATTAAAACTTAAAGTGTCTGTGAATTGAAAAGCCCACCTCAGAACATGCTATTCTGTTTGTTCTATATTGACAGCCGTAATCACTTTCTGCAGCATCTCCGTCTAAGCCATAGCTCTGGCAATCACTTTCTATGTTTTTTTTCTAGAAGTGGCAGGTTTAAAAACAAAGAAAAGAAAATCCTATTGGTATTTATAGTGCCTCATGATTTTACAAAGTGAATTATAGTGCTCCTCACCCATCACATTTATCTCTGTATCTAGTTGCACATCGTAAGTTAATACAATTTATAAGTTTTTTTCAGTGAAGTCTATACATAAAGTAAAAAAAACCAAAACAAAACAGATAGGTATTCCAAAGGTATTTACTTTGTGAGTATATATGCTATTTTCAAATACCTAGAGATTAGAATAACAAGATTACTGCCTATTTCAAATTTTTACTGCTGTTAGTGGCACAATGTGCCACATTGTTTCAGCAATGCTACTCTCATTCATGCTGTGAACATGGTGGAGTGGTGCTGAAAGATCCCTGAGACAGTGTTGTGTAGGGAACTTCTTCAGTAAATTTGCCAGTTCTGATTCTAGATGAGTGTCTTGAAAATGGATTCCACTCTAGGATAAGAAAATGCTTTAATAAGGACTGTAGTCATGTATTTCACAAAGACTGTTTCTACGGATGAGTGAGGCTAAAGCCATTGACACACACATGTTTTGCTGTCTTTAGCTAATTACTTGTAAAGTATGCGGAGAATATGGGAATTCTAATGTTCATTTGTAGTGATAAGTTCTACCCATTAAATACTTTCAGCAAAGTGTATCAGCTTATGTAAAACCTTTCCCAGAAAACACCATACTTTTGATTGCAAAAATGCTTATGTTGCTCATATGCAGGCTGAGACTTCACATTGAAATAATGAATTAAAGGGTTAATATCTAGAAGGAAGAAAAGGGTTTGGTGCTTGTTCAAAGTATATATGGGGAAAAAAAAAAAAGATATGCAGGCCCTGGGATGGTTGTTGAAAAAGTTGTATAGAATAAAATATTTAGAGTTAAAATATTATTCAGAAATAAAATGGAGTTGTACCAACACAAGTACTGTCATTTTGCTTAACATTTGCATTTTAGACAGCGGAAGTTGTCTTCCTAAAAATGTTGCAGGTTGTTAGAAAATTGAGAACAGTACATGCAGGTCAAATATTTGTCAGCAGGGTGCTTTCCTACTGCAAAACTTCAGGCTTGATTTTGAAGCAGTTTTTCCAGAAATTCACCTTCACTCTGGATGGTTTAATGCTAGCACATGCTGCTGTGTTTACTTTTATGATCTGAATAATCTACTGCTTGTGCATCTGCAGAGTGATCCATAATCCATAATGGTTTAGTGGTTGATAGGAATGGGTGAACTCGATGATCCTTTTCCAACCTAGTGATTCTGTGATAATCTAGAGCACTTAGAAGTTCTTTCCATTACTGGTTGTCCTGTGACCACTGTGGTGACTGCTCTGTTCTTACACTCCACAGGACAAATCCAGGACAACCTTGTATGTTAATTGGCAAAAAGACCCAAACCTCACGGCTTATGAAAGCAGAAATGCCCTTCAGTGATGCCTGGAATAGATTCCAGCTCAAAACAGGCTGGTGGGTAGCTGTACAAAGACGTCTTTCTTTAGCTCTGTAGAAAGCTGGGAATTTGTAGTTGGGCCTCCTAGCAATTTCTGACACGTTTCACAAAGTTGCAGCTTGTGCACGCTGCCATGAAGCCTTGGAAGATGGTTTCTGGGGACTGCACAGGGAAGTGTGCGTGTTGATAGACGTTGTATTCAACTTGGCAGGAGCTATTCAAACTCAGTTATTTGTATAAACTATGAGCATTTTCTGTAAAGCTACTAAACGGCTGTTATAGCTCAATGCAGATGGCATCACTACCTGGTTTTGGGCTTATGAAATGCATGTGTTTGTGTGTGTGTGTATATATATATATATATATATGTTTCCATGGCTAACATTTTCTCAGAGTTTAACAAACTATTAGAAAGAGCATTATGGAAGATTTGTATGCAGTGTACATATTTCTGAGCCCTGAATTCTGCCGTTGGGGAATTGACACTGCTACTACTCAAAGGAGAAGCTATCAAGGGAAAAAATATTGAAAGTCCAAAAGTAAGCAAATAAGAGATGTTTTATTTCACCTTCCCCCTTTTCCATTTGCAAAATATTGGAAAATAGCTGATATCGCGAGTGTAGTGGCAAAAGCCACTGAGAAGAAAAAAGGATCTAAGGGAAAGTGAATAACATTAGTACTTTACTTTGTATTATATCTTCCTCCTAACCTGCTGGAATTACCATTGTATCATGGCTCTGATGATGGCAGGGTTGTTTTTTTGCTAGATTCATGTTATTTTCTTTCAGTTGTTGTTACAGGCTATAAATTGCACGTCTGCATATTTTCTATAAGGTTCTGCCAGAGCAACTGGAAATATATTTTTATATTGCATGTAATTGCTGTTATTTTGAATTTCCTCATCCTATAACCTGAGCAGATTCTAGATCCCATGTATTAACATTTCTTATATTTAGAAGTCCATTTTCACCATGTCCCTAGAATACAGGCAAAAACCACACAAAAGAAGAATCATTTACTCCACATTCAGTTAAGTGAGAAATCTGAATTTTCATGAGAATATTTCTCCATGTTTCGACCAATATATCAAAAGGCCTCAGTCCTGCACATTTGTCATTTGGTCAATACAGATTACTTCTCATTCTGAATTTTTGTGTATTGAGAACTCATGCACACGTATAACAAAATCCACAGATTGTTTTGATCATAATTGGTGGTTTGCAGTATCAGAAAAATGCAGTCGAAGTATGTGTTTTCCTGAGGTTCAGATGTTGCCACAAGAGATGCACAATAAATGGATTTCGTGGCATGACCTGGGCATTTCTCGCTGTATGTAGCAATATACTTTATTGTCAGCCCTTAGTTATGGTTCGTTGCTCACCAATTTGGAATTAGTCAGCGCCTCGTTGAAAGCCTTGATTCAGCAATCACAAGTGGAAGGCTGTGTATTATTTTGTTAGTTTTAAAGGGCTTTTGCACAAATGGTCGAGTTTATTGGCACAATCTGATTAAAATATTTAGGGCATAAGAAAAGCTGAATGTCTGATACGAAATACCCAAGAAAAGGAACTATGATTGAGGTAACTTTAAGTAGTAACTTTAACTTCGTGGTGGTGTAGTTACAGAAAAGAAAACTTTTTTGGCTGTCTACCTTCTCAGCTTCCACATTAAATAACTCTCCAGTACTCTCTACCTATTGCCTCCTGTAGACAGAAACAGTGTGAATAAATAAATGGAAAGTCAGATGGTATCTGTTTTAATTCTGGGTGCTGGAAATAGAGACATGACTTATAATGCAGGCACAAATGCAGTCCCTGGCCATCAAGACTATATCAACTCCTGGTGCTTTTTTTTTTTTTCTCCCCCTACCCTTCTTTCCCATGAATAGAATCGTGATGGAATTTGTGGCACAGCCACATCTTCACTTGGGTGATTTGTGCTCTTTTGGCTGCTACTGAATAATTCTAGAGTGCAGACAGAAAGCTCATCCCAAATGAATGTTGCTATCCTATGAGTTACGCCACATGCTCAGAAAATGTGTTACTAAATAATTCACTATCATTGTGGGCCTTAAAGTTATTAGAAATATATTGATAAATATTTAGTTACTGTATACATTATTGTTACAGGCTAAGAATCACTAAAATCTTCAAAAACATATCAAATCTATGTTTAAAAATATTATAACATGAAGATACATAATCTATCACCTATATAGCTCAATATCTCTTTTGGAAAGTAGATATCAGCAATGTTCAGCTTAGCAGGCCCACCAAGAAGCCAGTGTAAAAGCTTTTCATTTTAATATGTCGATAGTAGTTGCTGGTGCTGAACCAATATTTCTACAAGTGCTGTTATTTGGATGTTAGCCTGCGTTATGGCAAAGGTACACAGCATTTGTAACTGTGCTATTCTGTAGACATGCAACACATAATATATGTTTATATAGGCCATACCATATCTCGTTAATGCATATACAAAACATTGTATGTGAACATGACTATGGCAGATGCATTGGGAAGCTTTAAGCCTGCTTGTAAGGCTCATGTATAAATATTTTGATACTGAATCTATCACAGTGTAATAGTGGAGCATACAGAGTGAGGAACATGGCAGTATCTTTGCTGAAGTATAAAATTGCTTCTTGAGTTTTCTTGGAACTGAAATAACCAGCCAGAATTTCTGAATGCCAAAAAACTGCACAAGAAACATCGAGAAGGCCAAACATCAGAAAATCTCTTTTATCCAACAAAGCAACCTTCACATCTTATAAGCCTTTGCTCACTGATGTTGCAGCTACTGGAAGCAGAGACAGAGCAGGACCACTGCTGAAAAATGGATTTAAAGGATTCTAACCAGAAGAAAACAAAAAGTTTATCTTCCAGGGTGGTGATGGAATTTTTTTTTTCTTTTTATTCTGTTGCCTTTCCGTTTTGTTTGTAGATATGGAAATTGGGGAATAGGTGGGAGCCGAGGTGAGAATGTGTGTCCTGCTGTGCAAGGCACCGCATTCTTTGTTTGACTGTACTAGTGAGCTAGCTAGGAGTTATGGCTGGTTTTCTACAACCTTTCCTTTCCAAGGGCAACCAAATTTGAATTTTCCACAGCATTACCATTCTGCTTTTGCTGTCCCCTTGGCAGCAATGCTGTGCACATAATGAATTCAGGGTGAAATTAAGAACTGCTTATTAAATTAGACTACACTTGTTGCATTGCATTATGAGTAGTTAACTGGAGAAAAAAGTTTGTATGAACTTGTCCTTTAATGTTTTCCTTTCTTGGTATGAGGTCCCAGCCCTCACTTCAACCACCAGTTTTTGGGTCTGACTCTTTTTCTTCATTTTGGGATCTAAGTCTGAGCATCACACAGGGAAGTACATAAAGTATATTCACATATTTGATGAAAACAGGTTTTTAAGTTAATCAGCAGATGGCTTTTCAATTCCTCTTGAGTGCCTGATTGAGCAACTTTGCATTCATGCGAGTGGTCCCATGGACTTCAGTGTGAGTCTGTATGAAAGGCTGTGTGCTCAGGAGCCTTTTGCCAGCAGCTGGCAGAACTTAGAAGGGCATTTCCTCCAGTCTTTTCTGTAGATATGAGAATAAAAGATACCTGTATCCAAGAGGCAGCATGCTAGAAATCTCTATACCTTCCTAAGCTCAGTGTCTCTGTCAGCCTATTGTCTGCCATTAAGAATGAGGCTGCTGGCACCAGAGAAGCGCAAAAAAGAGCGTAAGGGCTGTGGGCTCTACCAGCAGTAGACCTGTGAATTAGGACAAGATGTTGACTTTTTCTTTTCCCACTTTAGAAGACTTGGGTTCCTTGCCTATGTGCTATTAAGCAGTAAAAGCATATGTTAATAGCATCTTACTTTTTGATCCTCAGAGTGATTGACAAGTTCCATCTGGCATATGCAAATGTGCTATAGTGTGGGAGAAACTGGAAAAAGAAAGGCAGAGGTAAAGGAATGACTTCTTTAGAGTTACAGTCCTTGCATACCAAGACCAGCCAAAGTGGCCATCTTGCTCTTTGTGGGCTCCTGCTGGAGGAGCATCTGCCCAAACCTACAGAATCTCTCCTTTCTTTCAACATCACAGGCACAATGCTGCCTGTGTCAGAGCCGGAGGCAAACTTAAATAGCTGTAGATATATAAAGGAACAAAGAGAAGGAGTCTTTTGAAGCCCAGAATCCACTTTGAATAATTTAGAGATCTTCCTTATCATCCTACTGTTTTTGTTGGCAGTTTAGATGTACGGATTCAGTGGCTTATTTTGTCAGAAAGAAGGCAGAGGTTAGGTAATTTAAGCAACTCAAGTTTGGTTTTGTCTATAGCTCTTCACACACAGTCTCTTCCCCCCCACCCCCACCCCCCCTGCTGGAAATAACCCTTTTTTTTTTCTAACAAAAAAAAAAATTATTTAAGTATTTATGAATTATGAAGCATTTGACATAAAGAGTGGTGTTTTGTTGGTTTGGTTTTTTTTGGTTTTTTTTGTTTTTGCCTGAATGTGTTTATTATAATGGTGCTGAGCTCTCAGGAAGTCAGTTTATGGTTATAGAATTGCATTTTGCAGTTTCATGCAAATGTATTATTTCTCACAGAATATCTTTACTTACAGGGTGCATTTTGTACTTAAAATTACTAATCTGTCTTCTACCAAATGAAATAAGAATGCTTTTGGAAAAAAGGTGCACAGAGGTTTGAAATATGCATGAGAGTCTAAAAATGAGTGATGACTTTTTTTTTTACTATAGATTGCATTGGCTTTCATGGAGATGAGAATTGGCTTTTAAAAGAGAAACCCAAATCCCCCTGAACACTTCGTTTTGGGAAGGAGAGGGAGAACTGATACTGTCTGATAATTTGTTTTCATGAGATGTCTGCATTAGCTCTCAAATTATACAGCTGATTCGATGGAAAATTGCAAGAGGCTGCTCATTTGTGACTGACCCTGCCATCTAACAAGAAGATAGACCCTAGGCATAATTGGGTTGATGCTGATTTGATCGCACACAGAAAAAAAGCTTAAAATAAGTCTTAGATCTGCAGAAGCAGGGCAGTGCTTCGTCCTTAAATTGTCCCTTCTGTTGGTTGTCACAGGCTTTTGCTGCACTTGATAGCTGCTTATTAGAAATCATATGCCTGGTTCAGTGGATTGAGGATAAAATTATTTTTAGTGATGCTTTCTGAACAATATTTTGTATATGTCTGGAGAAAGAAGTATTTACCCAACATCCTACCTCCCAAAACACCACATGCTTTACTCTATGTAATTGAAATAGAAACAATAAAAGTACTGAGATTAGGCTCTCTGAAACTTCTCACTGCAGTTTTTTTAAGTAGCCTTGCATTAAAAATAGGTAAAATATCAGATTTGGCTAAGGAAGGTAATACGAGTCTTGAATAGTTCACAGGGACTTGATACTATGGATTTGTTTCCTTCCTCACTGCAAATCCAAGAATGCGTGAAACCGCAAACAGGTAATTTGTCTGGGAAGGAAACACAGAGCTTATTTCACTGTGCATCTGTATACGTTTTGGAAGATACAACTGGATATCCTAAGGTTGCTGCACATATATGAAAGCAGGCAGCATAATCAAGGGTGTCTGGAAATCTTATGGGGGCAGGGCTGGTTTGATAAAGGAGAGAGAGAGTGGGAACTGGGAAGTGAGTGAGATGTGTTAATACAGCGCCTCTCTGAGCTAGTGTCCACTGCGCCTGTGGAGCGCAGCCAGACAAGTGAACTGCCTCTGCTCAGCCACCAAGTCTTGCTCGGATGCCCGTGTAAATGCAGAAGACTGCAATTTGCAACTGCCTATACAGGTGAAAATTTTATCCAAACACCCTGCTGTTTAAGGACCTCGATTTCATGCTTCCAAAAATGATTCTGAATTATCTGAAAGGCTCACAACTTGTGCTAATAATAGGCTTGTAGAAAGATATTTTGCATTAGGTTGAGAGTATTTTGTTGTATACAAACAAAACATTCCTCTAAATATAAACTGATACTTTAAACCGCTATTATTCTGAGGCCTTATATATGACAATGGAGAAAACATTTTAGGCTAATTCTAACAAAATCCCCAATGATGCTGCAAATAAAACTCAACTTTTTTTAGTATAGTTGCAGCCAGCATTGCTGTGCTTATGACAGACTCTTCCCTTTGATAAGGGAGTAAATTTGCATGGCTGAGTTCAGCCCTCTGAAAATAAGGGCTTACAATGAATAAAAAACCAATGTACTGTACCCCCTTAATTACCATAGTTCTAAGACAGCATAGTTATAACATGTAATTAAATGTCATTGCATAAATGGAGCATGGGCTGTGGTAGGCACATCTTTCATCTTTTGATGTATAATGACATTCAAAATATTCTCTAGTACTCAGTTGATAAACAACTTGAAGAGTCAGGGTCTACAGAGCAGTTTGTTTGATTTTAAATTTGTAAGATTGGCACGTGGTCTCTTTTAACGATACTGCATTCTGATGTGATCCATTTATCTAATGTCATTAACAGTACATGCTGAATGTACAATTAAGCTTAAAACTGTCAATGTCAGTGGCTGTTAAAAAAGGGTTGATAAAAATGAGAAGAGGAACTGCTGTTTTGTAATAAGCATCTGTGTTGCTTTTAAGTCAAGAAAAAAATTCAATGAATTTCAATATATTGCTGTCTTCATTGCCAGTGTAATTCAATAAATATGTTAATTTACTTTAGTGAACACTGAAGAGAGTTGAGGGCTTTTTGTGTAATTTATTTTTGTCAGTACTGTTTTTCATGGGGTTTTTTTTGTTTTAGTTAGACTTCCAGCTTAAGTGTTGTAATAAAAATGCTATTAAATTGAAGTAGAGAGGAAATATTCTATATCTCAGTTTTTTAACAAATTGGGATTTTTTTATTTACTTGTTATTTTTGAAATAACAAACCAGCAAAGAATTAATGTATGCTTTTACCATTAACGTTTCTCCTCCTGCTTGAACAAAAAAAAGAGCAATTTAAGGTTGAAGAAACAATACAGTTTTCAGTCCACATGCAGATTTCAGAGCAGAGATTTCTTCTGACCACATTGTTGGTCTTTGTTATGAAACATGATAGATAAACTTTGTATATTTTAATCTTATTTAGGCATTTACATGTTCTGTACTTGCATGAATCAAATACAGAACATTTTTTTTAAAAACTTCTTGACATAATACCATTATTTAGTAGGTAATCCTATAAAATGGTGTGAGAAATGCCTGTATTAATGTCTCTTTACAAATGTTCTCTTGTTTTCTAATAGCTTTATCTGTTTTCCATAGAAGGTATTAAAATACTGTTATGTGCAACCATAGAGGAAAGCCACAGAAATAATGGAAAGTACTGTAATAGTCTTTGATGTCGTGTTTTCCAGAAAAACTAGTAGGTGTGCAAATACTGGACAGGAGATGCCTAACTGTCAGCGTACAGATTTGCACACTCCTGTGTGCTTTACCATCAGCTCAGTTGCTGCATTTTGGAAAAGACCAAGAGGTAATTGCTGAGTGAGCAGAAATGAGTGCCTGTTTTAGAAGCACAATATTCTATTTGGGGCACCTGTGTATTAGACTCGTAGGATGTGAAATCTGTTGAGAGGCACTATCATTATTGCATCATATCTTTTCTGAGTGTTTTCTCTTAATAATTAATCTTCTTAATTAATCATCTTCTTCTGGATTAATCTTCTACATAAAAGCCAAGAAACAACATAATTATTAGAATATATGATGGAATTTTTTCTTTTGTCTAGATAATGGCTGTGGCTACTCAGACCATGTGTTAGAATATCCATCTGGAAATAGTTATTAAAAATGTGGCCTTGTAAATGGACAGGAGAGATACAAACAAAGCTTTGATTCATAAAGCTGCTCCTCACGAGTTAATATACCAGATAATAAAGTAATAACAGATTTGCCAGTCAAACTACTTTCACACTGATGAAGGTTTTCAAAGGAGACAATCCTGTGGCTCTGTCAGTTCTTTGCCTTGATTTTTGTAAGATTGATATTAACAGAGAGGAGTAATCATTCGCAAAAAAATGGAAATTACTGGAACTTAAGTAAAACCCTTTTAAGGGACTTGATGCTAGATAATCTTCATCACAGTTTTCTGAAAAAGACAGCATGCAAAATGGTGGATCTGGCAGTAAGCACTGTAAACACAGCAAGAGAGAGTGAAGATAATATTACTTATGTTTAAGAAGGCAGAGAGTCTGAGGCAGGCAAATGCATCTACCCAGGAAGTGTCATACAAGATTTTCCGGAAAAGGTTTGCTTTACTCTGTTTTGTTTTATTTTTGAAGGATAACTAACTTTCTAGACAAAGGACATAGAGGCAATGGCACCTACTGGTCTTCAGTAAAGCACTTGGTCCATATAAGAAACTTTCATTTAAATTTCAGAGTACACAGACTATAAAAGGAGTTGTAAAGTGAATACTATGTCTTAATAGAATATGACAATGAACAAAGTATTTGGACTGAGCTTACCAAAAGAATTTCTGAAAAGCTGATTTTCTAAAAGATCTTGCTTTATATCTTGTTAGTGACTTTAGGACAAATATTAAGAGAGTACAGAGAACCAAGATAACTTCTTGTTAAAAGAGAAGATGAATATTACACTGGAAATAACATGTGGCTCTAAGAAGTAGAATGCAAGTGTCATATGAATAGTACAAATTGAAAGGTCATACAGTTGAGGACTATAAACTTATTAGAATGTTCTCAGTTGGAAATGATAGAGGAAAGGAATAGTCTAAATGTTTTTTTTAACTGTGAGATGATTGGTTATATGTACGATGATGTTAGTGTGAAATATCATGGACAATTTTAGTATACAAATATCTAAGACATGGAGGAAGATATAAACACATAGCAGTGTATATGGCCTCAACAAGGCATCACTTGGGATGCTCATGGACGTTTTCTTTTAAATGTATTGAAGAAATTTTAGTTGAAACTGGAGTGTGTGCAGAAAAAAGGCTGAAAATTGGATCAGAGAATGAAGTCTCTTGTCAGTGAGGGAAGCTAGAAGAGAACATCTTCTTTGATTTTGCAGACTAAGCTAAAGGGTTGATACCCAATATGCAGGTGGTACCCGATGATGCAGCTGATGTCTCTAAGTATGTTATTGATTAAATACCAGGGGGAGAAAAGGGCTATTTAAGCTAACAGTCAGGGTTAGCATGACAACATATAGGTACTAATAGTCATAGGTATGTTCAGAATTCTATTTAGAGGTTCTTTCCGAGTCTTTTTGCTCTGGAGCTGCCTCCCAGGTAGGAATTTTGGAAGAAAGAGTGATTGATGTCTGAAGATGAAGACTGATATATTTTTTTCAAATGAATACTGTCATGTGCAATGTCTGCTAGAGGAAGCTCCTTTCATTCCTCTAATCCTGTACTTAGTTTTAAACTCAGTTGCTATGCTGTCCATTAAACAAAATTACACTTCTGTTAGTGGTCTCAGATGATTGTGAGAAACATAGGTGTTTCAAGAAAAAATATCTGAAGGGAATCAATATCTACTGCTGTTTATGCTGTGTGCTTAAAAGTATGTAGCTATATGAGCTACAAATATGGCAGGACCTGTTGTCTGGCCCTGCATCTCAGCAGCATAGAGTGGTCCATCTCTGACTGATAGGCGGACAGATATGCGCTGCCTTCTGTAAATGTGTCTTGAAATGTTGTAGCTCATGAACTATCCATATGGAATGTGGAAGAGGTTTAGGTGGGATAAAACCACAACAAAGACCTTTCTAACAAGTTATTGATGTAGGGCAAATGCTTGTGTCCAGAAGGATTCGGCAGAATGGTTTAGTTTACCAGCGCATTCAGAGCTGTTGTCTCTCTCTTAGACAGGGACTGTGGCTTGATGAGTACCTGAAATATCAATTGTATTACTTTGTTATCTCTGATGTGGAACAATAGATCAAATACTGCTTCTCTGCAGAATGAAACTTGGGTTTTTTTTTTAAAAAAAGCTTAGTAAGCTACTAATGGATAATATTTTCTTAGAAATCATGGATCTGTGGAAGGTTTTCACTGTGCTTCCTTTCACTTTACTAAACAAAAGAAAATTAATGTATTGAGCAGTAAGATTTTGTAAGAGGTTGCTAATTTGAAAAATATGTTTGTTTTTTTTAAAATCCAATTCAGTAAAATACATAGGAAACTTGGAATATCTGTGTTTAGACATGTGTTTTGAGATTTTTTCACATCTTGAATACAGGCTCAGAATGTATTAGGCTTTTTTCTTGCAAATAATATAGATTTTGATTCCTTTTTCTGTTTTACCAGTTACCTTAGGCTTTATCTTCTTTGTATTCATTTTCAAATAAGCACATTTGACCTTCTCCCTAATATCCCCCATGTTTGACAGAAGCTGTTTGTAACAGTTTATAAGCCAACTTAAATCTATCCTTCATATTCCTTCTTGAAATTCTTCTCCATGAAGCATACAAAATATATTCAGAGAACTGGACTGTGTTTAGTATTACTTGTCATTTTGTGTGGTATTGCCAAGATCTTACTTTGTGTATCCTTATCTGAAGGCCATAAATACTTATAAATGTAATCTTCTCAGGGCAGAGTTTTTAAAGGTATTTGATATGTACATATATCAATGTATATAGGCACATATGTTGTTATTTATAAATATATATACAGATGGGAGTTTTGTTGCATGTTTGCACTTCAAACATAATCTCTGTACAGTTATTGAGGATGCTAGGCACTAAAATTACTGGTATAAAAAATATGCTGGAAGACTTATGGATCTTACAGCACATGTACCTTTCTATTGGTTCTTGGTGCTATTTAATATATGCCTGCTACCTTGCAGGACAGTACTGTATGCAAATTTTTGACTTGGCATGTCTTATGTTACATCTGATTTCTGCTTTGTTTTGATTTATTACAATTCTGATTTTAACTGCTGTGTTATGACATTTGCCCATTTCTCTGAAATGGATGTGCTGATGGCCATTATTAAATAAGTCTCATGTTAAACAAAACTATGAAGCTCATAGTTTTAGCTGTTTTATTCTACAACAGACTATAATTTTTTACCATTGTTTGAAACCAATATGATTATTTGAAGGAATGTCTTCATGTTCTGCATTTCATGTTCACTTGTAGTATTAAATCTTGAGACCAATAGATTCCATTGAATCAAGAAGAAACACTTGATACGTAAGAATGGTTCATCCAACTGATTCAACTGTAGCAGATACTTCTCTCTGAAGTGATTTAAAAATTAACTGTTTGAAATTGACTATGATAAAAAGCACAGAAAACCTGTTCTGGTTTTCTAATAATAAAAATAAGGCTTGAAAATTTATTTGAAAACACTTTAAAAACTATATTTAAGAACATTCTGCTTAATGTTAGGAAATTAACAGTCATTTTATTCATTTGGAATAAAAATGCCTTCAACCTTTTAGGGAAAGCAAGAGCAAATTACAGCCAAATTTTCATTTCACTAGTCATCTTCATCCAGGATAAGCCAGGGCCCCAAGGTCAATTCTTCAATTTGGTATCCTATTTCCATAATGTTATTCTGCAGTGTACTTTCATTATTACTGGAGCAGTGCTCGCTTTCCTATTAGTTTTATAAATGGCTATGTTAATGCCTTTTTGCAGACAAAACCACCTTTTGTTAATATCCCAGTGGATTTCTTAAGGATTAAAATATATTTTTAAGCCGCTATTGGTTCTATTTACATTTTTTCATTGATGATTAGCCCTTGTCACCTACCCAAAAGTGGCATTGTTCAAACAGAGATCGAAGCAGTTTTTAAGATGCGTTGAGTGATTTTCTTGACTGACAGAAAGGAAATAATTAGAAGCTGAAATTTCTAAGAATCTTTGTCAAATTTGGTAATTTCTAAAGCAATGCAACAGTGGGGAGGAGGAGGGGATGTATTCTGGCCAGCAAATAGTCTTTTGTTAAGTCCTGGATTTCTGGAGATAAAACTGTATTCTTTGTCTTCCCTGTGCTGTTAGTAGCAATAAGGTACCAGCTCAGCTCAGTTGCAGTACAGCTGTTACCCCTGAAAACTTGCCACTTCTGGTTTAGATAGTTAGGTATTTACTTCTACACTTGTAATATAGATAAATTATTTTATTGTATATAATGTCTAAGACTCTAAGACAAAAAGGGATGCAAGATATCTGCAGTGTTCAATAGTGTACATCCTTGATAAGAGGATTTGTGTTTACTATGCAGCCAAGAATTGAGTAAGAAGTTCTCTTCACACCTAAGATACAACAGAAAATACCAGTACCTGGGAGTCATATTGATGGAATAATTTATTTTTTCTAGGATGTCTTTTGATAGGAGGATAAGTAATTTACATACATTAAATATAAATTTATTCAAAAATATGGCGAAAGAAGCTATTGATTTTCCTTAGCCTACATAGTTTGTCAACACTGTAGAAACATTTTAATAACTATGCAACAAAATCCTCTTGATAATAACACAGTAGTATTCTGTTTTGCTGTAAAAATCCACCTTAGATCAGACTATTTCCTTTGGAAGGGATCTGCAGTGATCATCTAGTCCAGCTGCCTGGCCACTCCAGGGCTGACCAAGTTAAAACATGGTTTTAAGGGCATTGTCCAAATACCTCTTAAACACTGACAGGCTTGGGACATTGACCAGCCCTCTAGGAAGACTCTTCCAGCATTTGACCACCCTCTTGGTAAAGAAATGCTTCCTAACGTCCAGTCTAAACATTCCCTGTTGCAGCTTTGAACCATTCGCCTGTGTCCAATCACTGCATGCCAGGGAGAAGAGATCCCCTCCTCAGGAAAATGTAGAGAGCTAGATAACCCCTCAGCCTCTTATTCTGGAGTAGACAAACCCAAAGCTCCCGCAGGATATTCCTTCCAGCCTTTTCACCAGCTTTATTTTGCTCTCTTTTGGATGCATTCAAGGACCTTCACATCCTTCTTAAATTGTGGGGCTCGGAACTGCATACAGTATTCAAAGTGAGGCCACACCAACACTGAATACGGTGGGATAATCGTCTCATCTGATCAGCTGGCTATACTGTGTTATGTCCAAGGTAAAATGTTTACTAAGTGGATTTTTGTAACAGAAGATACATCTTAAACAGGAACTTTATGTCCCTGGAAACAGCTACCCGAGACGACTCTGTGTTTAATGTCTGAAATGAATTTTAAATGTTTGATACCTGATCCTGACCTGCTGCAGCTGGAACCAAAGAATTGGCCTTAGTTCCACCAAACCAAGAGTGTTCCTTTGGCTTTGTGCAGCATAGCCCCCTCTTGTGTTTTAATCATGGCTTTTAAAAAAGCAAAACCTTTCTCAATGCCTTTTTTTTGTACATCCTGGCATATTTGTAGGTCTTGGGGACATATGGTCTAGTAATTTGTCATGGAGCTCACGCATATCTGACATATTGCCTCTAATGAAATTATTTAGGTTGAAGTTTTCAAGCATGAATACTTAAATATGACTATATAGGACAACTTAATGGTGATCCGCTTATTATAGTTTGCTGTTGTGTCAAAGGCAACTTGAAACAACAACAACAAAAAATAACAAAAACGTTTTTATTTAAATACATAATAGTAATCCAGATTTTCAAGGTATGCTGTCATAGAGCAAAGTTTAGAGGTCCTTGAAGTGATGGAGACTTGAACTAGCAGCCTATGCTGTACAGATGGAACAAGTGTAGACCCTAAGCATATGTGCATAGTCTCAGAAAGGCTTATTAACACATGTGAAGGAGAACGCTGTTGTTAAATTGCTTCTGTGCTTCCTCTGCATGTGTTCAACTAACTCCAGTGCACCGTTTTTTTGGGCTTTCCCCAAGTGTCCTATTCCTAATTAGGTGCTGGTGTGAGCATCTGTCGTTGGCGATACGCTCTAGGTTCACCTTGACCTCAGTTCAGGCACTCTGCTGTGAGTGAGTTAAGAACTAGCAGTCTCCCAAAGTCAATGCAGAGAGGCACTGTTGCAGAGTGTAATTCATCCTACCTAAAATTTGGAATATCTTCTAAATGTACTCTCGTCTCTCTTTCACTTTTGGAGAATCTTGTCTTGGAGAATTTCCCGGTAGCGTTCTTTATTTCTTCTGTAAGTCTCCATAGGCCTTGCGGCTCCCAGTGTATACATGCCGTCTATTAGTTAAGATACTTTATATTAAGAACTGTCAAAGAAAGCAAAGCAATTTCATACGGTTCCCAAATTAATGGCAGTCTGCTTGCACATTGGTTGCTTTCTGTTGGCATCTGGGTCCTAGTAGAGACTGCCATTCTTAATCATATTTTAATTTTCAAATAAATTGCTTTCATTATCCTTTCATTTACAATACCATGTGTGCATTACTGCTCATTAATGTTTGTCATCTACTTTGCTGAGACTGGGTTTTTAAATAGCCATGGTTGCAATGCAGTAATTAAAGGTGATCCATGTTGTTTCTGTAGAAATTATTCTGAAGCCTTCTTACTTCTTACAAGGAAGGAAAAAAAAAAAAAAAAGGAAACCAATCTGAGAGTGTTGTTGAATTCAGTTCCTTAGCATAAGAAGCAGCTTAGCATTAAGTGCTTTGCCTGTAGGTAAAAAAAGGGCACTTACAATGGTTCTACTAGAATGATGCCTAATGATGGATCTATATGGGAAATGTATTTCTCAATAATTACTGACAGGCCTGTTGTTTCTGAGTATAAGATTTTATATTAAATATAAAATAAGATTTGATTTTTATATTTCTTTTCAAACTTTCTATTCAAATGTCTGTTTATTGTAAGCTTCTATTCAGCCAGTTCCTTCCTCCCCTTTTTTCTCCCCAGATACCAAGAACAGGAAACAGCTTGACAAGGATTTTAATATTACAGCTTTGGAACAGAATCCCTGTGGAACAGAAGCCAAAAGAGTAGCAGTAACCTCTGCCCTGATCTTGGCCCAAACATCTTCCCTATTCTGCACATCATAATATGCTAATGCATTCAGTATCTGCAGTTGCATTTAGTCTTTGCTTGCTTATGACACAGCCTGTATAACTGATTTTTATGCACACTCAAATCTGTGGATCTCCATATGTGTGCCTATCTGATATTTTTATTCCTTTGCTCCTTAAGTGTATGTGCTCAGCTTTGAAAAGCTGGGCCTTGGGGATCCTAATATGAATGTTCAAAAGTAATGTCACTATTGATATGGCACAGGAGTAAAGGAACAATTGAACATTATTCCAAGAGAAATTTAAATGGATTTTTAAGATAGGGAACTCTTATGAACTACCAGAGAATAAGTTCTTTTTCTTGAAGTAATATTTTAAGAAGCTACCTCAGGTGATGTGTCCTAACACAACGGTGCTTGGCTCCACAAGTTGGTGCGGCCTTCCTGGTGGGACTTGAAACTTTCACGTTGCAATCATCTGCAGTGCTTCTACAACACACAATGTGGTCATGACTGAAAATGTGTCTCATTTATATCAGGCTGCATTTGCTTCTGAGATGAAAAGATGAAATACTTTTGGCCTGTTGCAGTCTATGCCATCATTTGCTTTTAATGAACAATTTCACCTCTCCATGACCAAAATCTTAATGCTCTTTCCTTGGCTCAGAGCAAAAAGCTAAAGGCTTACACACCAAAACTAAGGATGTTCCCATTTTTTTTCTATCATTTATATATATTTATGGGAATATAGTGAAGAAAATATGTTTGGAAGCACAAGGTGTTTTTTGGGTGTTGCCACATTGGTTAAAATAATGCTTCATAAATTATTCAAATAGTAATAATTTCAAATAGATTTGATTACTGATAAATCAACAGATTTAAATTAGTAATACATTTATAAATTTGCTTATTTGAGTGATAGAAGAAAAACCTTAGGCTGAACTTTTTAAAATTTTGTTATTGTACTCAAGCCAAGTGAAATAGATGTAACACCTCTTCTCACTGTTCTTTAGCTGAAAAGTCAAGCTGGGTGAAAGCATCTCAGCTAAGGTTGAATTGGCAGGTTTTTATATAGTTTGTTCTTTCATTATGTCTAATCCAATCATCAAAGCCTTGAGGCTTTATCCATATCAAGACATGTATCTGTTCAATTTAATGATTTAGATTTTAGTTTAGCCAAATTGCCTTCAGCATGTGCCCCCTCTCTCTTTGTTAGCTCTGGAGGAAGCCTGTAGCAAGTATGCTTCTAACTTACCTATCCAATCTCCTATGCAATGCTTGGTGGGCTGAATCAGATTTAAAACTCTTTTTTTTGCAAAAACTCGAGCCATTTAGTATGAAAAGAAATGTTACCTTTATTTGTTTTTAGAAATAATACTTTCTCTTATTTGAAATGTCTCTGTTCTCTTTAACCTTAAAAATGGAAGATGAATAGGTGAAGATATTGATTACCCTTCTCTGTGTCTTCTAAATACTTTGTCTAGATAAAACTGCAGGTGTACTAGTGAGAGTGGTGAGCTTTTGGGAGCATATCTCAGAAGTTATTTCTCACTGGGAGGCTTACAATAAATTTAAATTTAGACATGTGTTTAACAGTAACTGAATACATTGGAGTTTGTGCAGAAACAGACCGGGTAACATATCTTTCAGATGTACTTGCAACCTCACATGCTTATCAATATTCACCTTAAACCCAAAGCTGAACTTTGTGTGAAAGACAGAATTCCATGAGTGTAAAATTTGTTGCAGTATATTCCTTCCGTTTTCCCGGCATGGATATATATATCAAAGACAAAACTTTGTAAGGTTATAGCTCTCTGGTTATGATGGCTTAGGGATGGTCATTCTTTGGGATTGAACAAGCTGCGCAAATTTATTTTCTAATTTAGGCAATATTTTGTCAAGTTCTCTGATAAAAGGAATGTGTCTAAGCATATTTTCTTGCTTATTTACCACTTTTTCCTGCAGTTGGTAATGATATAATTCTGTATATGCTGATTATAACATGTAATACAAAGACAGTTACTATTCATCATAATTCTGGATAGCCCCAGATTCAAAATTTGGTAACCAGATATTCAGAAAAGATTATTATAATAAAAGAATCATAATAAGAAGAGATGGAATAAGGCTTTGCTATTCCCTTCTAGCAGAAGAATAGTATCAATATTCTAACAGAAAATCAGATTCTGTCTAGAGATGAAGGCAGGAGACAGTAGTAATACTGCTAAAGAAATGTAATGTTGTCGGTTTTATAATTTTCTTATTTTGGTCATGGTTATCCAGGTTTGAGGAACATCCTACCTGCTGTGAGAAGGCTTCTCTCATCACATTGAAGCTGCTGCAGTAGCTTTAGAATAAGCAACATGTTTGAATTGCTTTTCAGTAAAGTAATAGGGATCTGCACAGCCCTTGTCTCCCTGTATATGAAGTATCAGTAATGTCAGTGAATTGCTGAGGACCTGCCAACAACATTAAAAAAAAATCTTGTTTATGTTGATGTATTTTTCTGTTTGTTTTGTGATATTAAAATAAGCAGAGGAGAAAACGATCGATATTTTTGGTGTGGTTTTTTTTTTGGTGGTTTTTTTTGTTTTTTGATTTTTTTTTTGTTAACAATCACCATCCAGATAAGGTGAGGGCTAAAAGATTTCTCTTCTTCATACCACATAATATGTCATTTTCATTTTGTGCTGCTTATAACCCTGAGTGTCACAGCTTTCTATTCTAGTCTGAATAGTCAATGAAACATTATGAATCCGATAAGAAAAGCTGGTCCCTGTTACTTGGCAACGGCTGTTAAGCAGAGCTGAGTGCTGTTGATTGAGGAGATTAGCTGCCATAGATAAAACTCCTCTTTTTGCTGCCCTGCTGCTTATCTTTCCACCCATAACAAGTTGCACCAAATATGACAGCAGTCAGTGGTTTAGGAAGAATATGAACTTTGTAGCAAAAAATTCTGTGCAAAAGACTAAGGGTGCTGACTTTAAAATGTTGATTTTTTTTTAAATTTGAGGTTATTTTCTTGACTTCCCCTTCTTGACTTCAGGGTGAACATTTCTGTTTGCGAGGGTGATGCTCCAGATGTGAGAGACATGGAACGTCCTGTTCCTACATCCTCCATTCATAAACACCAAAAATAGAAGAAAATATTTTTAACAGTTGTGCTTGGCTCTTGTTCTTATTGACACTGAAGAAATACATAAAATATGCTGTGAAATTACTGCAGCTACTAGGTATGCAGAAGTTGGATTAAAACGTAAAAAGTGACAATTTTGGTAGATGACTTTTTTTGGGAGAAAATGCTCTTGTATATAAAAATAATTCTGAATGTATCAAAAACTGTTTATATCTGGATGTGGCTTGGAAATCTTTCTAGTTTCAGCATACCCAAATTACATTTCATCACAGAAGCATTTTATTCGCTGGAAAATTAGAGCAGAAATATGGCTAAGGATAGAAGCTGGTGCCTTTTCCTTTCTCAGGACTCATGTTTCATTTCCTTTTACTTTTTTAAAAATGTTGGCCTCTCTCTCTTTTCATTACTGAGCATGCAGTTCTGTTTACAGATTAGCCTTTGGAGAGATCTTCAGTGATGTCCATACCACCACCATGGAACTGCTCTCCCTTTGCAAACCTTTCTGCTGGCAAGAACAGGGGTGTAGACTTGGCTGGTTGAATAACCTGGGAATGGTAAAATCAGTGGCGAAACAGTGAAACTCTGAGGTGCCAAGCTTTAGAAAGGTAGTCTTTGTGCAGAAGTCCAGGTGAATAGTTGTCCACCTAATAAGTGTCATAAATTCAGCAATATTATTTAAATGTGTGTTACTATTTTCAGTAATCCAGGAGAAGTGTTAGAATAATAGATTTCGGGTACAGGCATTTTCCCTCACATAGGATTACAATCCCTTTTTGTTAGCACTATCAAGACATAATAAAAAATGATGGTTTCTGTCTGGAAAAGCATTCAGCTGTAGCATAAGAGGCAACAAACAGATATATTGTTCTCTGTGTAGGTTTTATCTCAAGCAAGAATCTAGCAGTTTATAAGCAATATTGTATAGGGAGAAATTTAGAAAGATACAGTATGGCGTTCATTAGTTAAGTATTATTTTGGCTGGTATTTTTGCTAATCCTGTAGTCTTGACTTTGAATTTTTTTTAGTTTTGCATCTTTGATGAACAGGTATTTCTTCCTTTTGTAGCACGAATACTTTGTTCAATATTATTCTGATTTATTCTGTCTTCTTTTAAGAAGACTATACGCTGAGGATACAACTTCTGTACTTATCCACTCAAATTGTAAAAGAATCTAAAGTGGTGAACAACTTAAATTCATTCTCTAAACTCCAGTTAAATTATGGCTTGTAGGTTGTAGAGAGGAGGGTGCTGGCCTCTTCTCCCAAGTGACGGGGGACAGGACAAGAGGGAATGGCCTCAAGCTCTGCCAGGGGAGATTTAGGCTGGACATCAGGAAAAAATTCTTCACAGAAAGGGTCATTGGGCACTGGAACAGGCTGCCCAGGGAGGTGGTTGAGTCACCTTCCCTGGAGGTGTTTAAGGCACGGGTGGACGAGGTGCTAAGGGACATGGTTTAGTGTTTGATAGGAATGGTTGGACTCAATGATATGGTGGGTCTCTTCCGACCTGGTTATTCTATGATTCTATGAATTGTAGATGTTATTTTAAAAGGAACATTACAACTTCATAATTATGATCAAATGTTAAATATTTACTTGAGCTGTATGTATTTGGTGAATAATTTAAGAAGAAATTTGGAGTTGCAGGTTTCACGTGATTGGAGGGTCTTCACACCTATTGCAAAAGCAGAAAGCCCTTGCTTTTCAGATCCATTCTTACCATAGTTTCAGATGTTGCAAGTCCTAGAAGTTGTTATGAACTGCAACACAAAACTGAGAATTAAATACTTCTGAAAGTGCCTCCAGTCCTATTCCAGATCTCTGTTTCCATATAATTTCATCTGTCTGTGGGCTTATTTACAGAGACGAAAGACCATCCTTTATTCTGAAGACTTCTGTGCTGGGAAAGGCATTTCACCTTAAGGCTTTTTCCAAACTGTAGATGATCTCTTTTGCTTCCCTCAAGGGCCTTTCCAAAATTTATCGCTCATTTTAAAATTTGGACACTATTCCCACACTGACCTCACCAGTGCTGCATACTGAATGACATAATTTCTTTATTCCAACTTATTGCTGTCATGTTCATATATCTACAAGCCTTATTAGTAATTTTGCCCTGGTATTGTCAGACTGACTGCTGCGGTCTGAAGGAGGAGGACAGTAACATTTTATGCCCTTCAGCGACTCCTACTAGCAAAGCAACAGGGCAGTGCTGAGGCTCTGTCACATGGTGGGGGGCAGACAGCTGTGCCTGGACCACTAGCTCATTCTAACAGGAAAAACTTTCCTGGCTGCAGATTCAGATAGGTGATCCTAGGTATGTAACATCATATTTAGCTATTTTAAAGTATAGTTTTCTGGAAAACTGTCAGTTTTCACTCTCTCCAGACTGTTAAGCAGAAAATGTCAGCATCCCTCTGTCAAAGATTAAGGTGAGATTCTCCGTGGTTCCAGTGCCCATGTGCAAGCTTCCAGAGGCAGCTTGATGTGCCAGGGTTTCTAGAAGTGTGCTGATATTTCATACTTGAACAAAGTGCAGAGATTTCTGAGATATCTCCAACCAATATTAATTAGTCCACAGGGTAAGACACCTTGTGAAGTTACCCTAGTGTATAAGGTTTCCCCCTCCTCTTCCTGAAGGAATGCATTTAAAATTTCTGCTGACGTATTCAGGTTGGGATATCATAATTTTCCATAAGTTTTGTAATACTTTGCAGCTAGGAAACAAGATGGAGAATTTTATTACTATAATTTCATGCACATAAGAAGTCAATTCTATTTAGGATTGAATTCAATATCTTAGATTACAAAAGTAATCTGCTGTCTCGGTAAATATTGTCCTGCAAAGATCTAGAAAGCTTCAAGTTTGGCAAAGGTCAGAAATATACCAAATTTGCTCTAATTGCTAGATACCGCATCTGATGAATGTGAATGGAATGGTCATTACTCACGTTTTCATGAGAACACTGTCTCCTGCAAACTCATAATAAATAACTCATAGTATGAGCTCTTGGCAGTTAGACAGCACAAGTTAAAGCTTCCGCTACTTTGTTTTAAATACTAAATGAAAATTAATGAAGAAATCCATTTTGCTGAACGTGTTTCCTTGCAGAATTATTTTTGCCTTGGGAATAAAGATGCAAGAGCAGCTATACTCTGGTCACACAGTGAAGATGTTGCCAGGACCAGAGAAGTTCTTGGCACCAGCCAAAACCGTAATGGGGATCCTTGAAGTGACTGAAGTACATCTCAGTGATACTTCGCAAATTAGTGCGCATAAACAAACATTAGTATATTTGCATCTCATTTCTTCCATAAATAAATTCTTAGTCCCTCCAGTAACCCCTGTTCGTAAATGCATATTGGGTAAAAGAGAATTTTTCATGTTTCATCATTCCCCATTGTTCTGGCTTAATTTTAAACAGTGCAAGCAACAGGAGTTCCATTACTCTTCCGAGAGGGATCTGAACAGCTTCAGAATAGTTTCCCTGCTTGAAACTTCTTCTGATTCAGTGCTCATTTTTTTTGTCTTTTTCACTCAATTTTTCCCAATAATGTCATAAATAATCAACTTTTAATGTTTTCCTATAAAGGATCAGATAATTCAGTGCTTAAGGATCCATGTGGCTACCTCCTTTGTTTCCTTTTTCTCTGAACTTCTCTTGTTTATTTATATATTTCTGGTAATGGTGTGGTCAATTTGGTGAAACATTCTGTCTTCTGGAAAAAAAATAGCCTTTTGTAGGTGGGGATAGTAGTACATGGTTCAGATTTCTCACTAATGAAGATGTAAAAATGTGAAGTATAAACCTAGGTGTTAATCTTGCAGCCCAGTGACTAAATATGCTGAAGAAAAAGAGAGTGCTCTATTGTAACCCTGCTAAATACTTGACTTACACTTGAGTTTAAAGTATTTTTCCTTTTGAAGAAGGATTTATATGTTTAAGTCTTTCTTCTCTTTACTCTTTAGTACCACTATTGCCAAAAAAAAAGGAGTTGCTGTTCAAATGATTTTAATTGCAAGCTCTTTTTTTTTCTTGGAGATGTCATAGCTCATAATAAATATGTAACTTTTCTTAGAAAAGTCCTCTTAATATATTACAATTAGAGCTTCTTGGGTTTTTGTCAAAGTTTTCTCAAGTTTGGATTGCCCTCTGTGATTAAAAAGAGAGGCAGATGGTTTCTGCGGCTTACAAACTCCAGCAGTCATTTGGATGTGGAAGATTCTGATTCAGTCACTGGTTTGTCATCTTTTCTTGTCCTCATCATGGAGCCAAAAAGTACAGCTTTCATTCCACATGGTTACCTAGGCTGTGGAAAATTCAAGGTTGATTCTCTATGAAGTATCAAGTTAGTCAAGAATTATTCAACTGGAATGTTAGCTCTACTGGCAAAAATTAAAGACTTGCTTTCTTTTCATCTCTACTTTTTCCTCTCCTTAAACTCCCTCCTGCCCCTTCCTCCCAAGGCACGGCCATTATTTCTGAGGCTGAGGGGCCTATGTACAACCTATTAAGACTGAGGTTCATTTCTGGTCTTTGAATCACAGAAAGTAGGCATTGAAATCTGGACCTCTCATTCTCTTAGCTTGAATAACTTAACTTAGGGGCTTTTTGGAAGCAAGCAGAACTTCTTTTCATGGCAAGCATGCTCTCTCCTTGCTTTGTTAAACTGCAGCTAGCTTTTTCATGCTCATTTCCTTCCCCCTTTTTGCTGTACTCAAGAGAGAAGGATTTTTTTAGCTGCTTTCTCTACAATTTACATATTTCTGTTTTAACTTAAAAACCCTCTCAAGTGCAAATGTGCATAATATTTTGGGACCCTACAATCCACTACTTAAATTAGCAGGTTAGCACAGAAACTGTTCCTGAAATGGCATTTCCCCTCTGTTGAATGTCATATATATTTTTTTTTTATTTTTGATGAAAGAAGAGAGTCCTCCAGAACTTGCTCTAAGAATTACTCCTTGAGACAAGGAGACTAAACCCCAGATGAGCTATTTGCTCTTGGACATGCTTTGGGATGATTTGGAGCTTTGCAAATCCCATCCCTATCACAGTGTGTACACAACAGCTAACTAATGCCGCTGTTAATGTGAACATTTATCTCTTAATATGAGTATTTTGATAATCATTAACATGCCATCCAATTCTTTCAATCAGCAGAAATATTCAAAGGTTTTAGGAATTCTGGGTTGAAAGCAGATCAGTCATCCACTATCTTTCCTTAAATATCTGTGTCCAAAGAGGTGAGAAAAGGCATTAAATCTTGTTAGAGTCCTTTAATAGGACTGGTAGGTGGTCTGGATTTCAGGAGAATTTACGAAGTTACCTTTACCTTCCAGGCATCAGATTATTTGGTAACTAAGGATGAGTGTATTTACTCCTCTCTTTGTAAGAGTATTCACTGCATGGTATTTTTTGTCAGATAAAAATCCTCAAGTTTAGAATGTCTTACATTGTTATTTTCTGCTCTTTAATGTGTTTCTGTTATATTTACAGTATAAATCTACAAAAAGTATGCATTGTGTTTTACTTACAGCTGAGGATTTACTTTTATTGCATAATATTTTGTACCCCCCACACTAGCCAAAGCAGAATACCGCAACATACTCCTTTTGATATAATCTGTATGTTCTTTGGTTACTTGTCATAATGCATTACTTCTACAAACAACTGTCTTAGCCTTTCTGCTCCCCTCCACCCCCATGTATTGTATTTTTAAATTTTAAATAACTGCCTTAAAAAATTCCACTTGCCTATCAGCCATTAGTGTAGGGAAGCCTAAGGGTAGCTGTATCTGCATGGCTATGTATTCAAGATGATGTCAAATGAATCTGAAAGCAATAAAAGTGGAAGGTAAATGATCCAGGACTGATCCCTAAGCACAAAAAGTGTCCACTAGATGCCACTATTACTGCTCCGAAATGGAAATAACAAAGGACTACTGAGGCTGCACAGAGATAAGCAGAATAAAATGGTGAAAAGGTTTTCAATGTTTAATACGGGGAGATTGTCTCCTAGGAAGGCTGCATTCTCTGTGGAGCACTGCAGGTTTGCAATGCTTAATGTTTGCAAAGTTAACCGTGATTGCAAGCAGCAGCTTTTCTGATGAACTGCTGCAGTGAGACTTGTAAGCATTTGCTGTTTGGAAGCGTTGGAGTAATATTTTCAAAAAGTTGCATGAGAAATTACTCTGTTGAAGCTGTCGTTGCTGTATCTGCAGGACATCTACCTCACTTGCACAGGGAATGTAGAAGTAGAGGTATAGATTATGAAGAATTCTTTTTTAATAAATAGAATATTAAAACTATGCTGTTTGCTGAAGAGCTTACTTGTAAATGGTGACTGTGGATTTGTAGACTGTGTCCTCCTGCTGTGGAACTTAATGTCCTCTTCAAGGAACTGTAACATTAATTTTTTTTTTTTTGGAAAGGGATTTTGAAAACACCTTACTGGAGAGAAATAGCAGGGAGATATGAGCATAATACTTTAACAATTTCCTTCATGCTTCCTAGAACATTTAACGTCTGTGACCTTGAAACTTTTGAGATGCAAATATTATGCTTCTCATTGGAAAATTATTTTATCTTTCCAGTAGGCAGCTCAGGCTCTAAGCTTGGATTAAAAGGAATCAAGCACTGGCCTTTCCATTAGTCCTGGACTACTCTTGCACTTTACAGCGCCTTAAGCCAGTAGCTTGCAGAAGGAGTGTGAAGTAGTGTCCATATTCAGTGAGAAGAATCCTTTTTCTCACAGAAGGTTAAGTTGCTGAAAAATAATCTGCAGTGAAAACTCTTCAGAAACATTAGAGGAAGTTCTCTTCTGAATGTGGGAGCACAAATGATTCTGTCAAAAGTGGCAACAGATACTGCTTGACACTCTGTTGGGTCTGTGGGTTTTCTTGTCTACGTTATGACACAGGAACAAAGCACAATGCCTGCAATATGCAAAACTTACCTTTTATACAGGAAGTTTTAAGATGTTAAAAGATTTAAATCTTTTAACAATTGTCAGGCTGCTAGACCATGGGAGCTAAAATGTTGATCAACCCATGTATGTGAATATTGTCATGGCCTGGAGAGCCACTTCCTCCCTAGCTGCTGCAGGAAGTTTGAAGAGCAGAAGAACTGGGTGTTTCAAAGCATCTGCTAAAAGGCTCCTTTGCAAAGGTCACTTGTCAGCACCATGTGAAAATTTCACTGCATGTATGTCTAAATAATTAATTGCTGCAGACCACAATCTTTTAATTTATGTCTATCAAACTTCTGTCAGCCTGCAGACAAAGTCCAGTGTCTGCACTAGTCCTCATAGCTCAGTGGCAAAATACACTTGACGATAACTCATTCTTTTTTTGCTGGTATTATTCAAAACTGCGCCAAGTCTTCTACACATCTTATTGCCAATTGTTAGCCATATTTTCTGGTTGCAGGATGGGATATTTTTCTCTAGCCATGGACAATTTATTATACATTAGGGATTTTTTTTTTTCTTTACAGGAAATGCTACTTTAAAATAATTGAATGAATCAACTGTCCACAAATGGTCTTGCCTTCAAGGTAAAGACGGTCACTCAATGTAAATTTCCAAAGACTTTTTAGTACCTGTTAAACATGTAATGCCTTTCTGCCTTACCAACTGAACATGCTGGTGCAATGAACTCCTTAAAACCACTTCAAACTATAGTTTTTTGATAGAATCATAGAATGATAGGATGGTTTGGGTTGGATGGGGCCTTAAAGATTTTCCAGTTCCAAACCCTCTGCCATGGGCAACCTCATCCAACCTGGTCTTGAAGAGCAATCTGCTCTTTTTGTGCTCTCCTTTTACATAACTCAATATCTAGATGTCAGTTATGAACGTAATGTGGTGCTTTCTTCCTCAGTAGGTAACAGAGGCCATAAACATCCATTAATTTGTGTCAAATAGGCAATAATGATGAATTTAGATAGAGTGTGTTCCATTTGCTTCTAAACCTCTCCCAAAAATCACCCTTCCAGAATTTGTGTTTTGGCTTTTTCACAGTTTAACCTATCAGTTGTAGCTTTTTCAGCAGAAGTTAATAAATATTCAGTGTAAATACATGGACCATGCCCCAGGGTGTTGTTTCTAATAAAAGGATCATCTGCCACTATGTGAGATCTTATTTGGGCACCTGGGATACATTAAATTTGTGTCCTTTAATCTTAACATCACACTTTGTAATATATATTTGTTTAAATTCAGTATTTTAAATAACAGCTTGTAAAAATTTACACTTGCGTTTTTTCTCAAATATTAAACCTATTAGCAAAGTAGCCAAATACATAAAGAAGCACCTCATCATCAACTTGGGTGTATTATTCTTCTGTTTTAGTCTCTTCTTTGGAAACAAATACAGAAGCTGTCTAAAAGTCAACATTACCATGCTGTTAACGCAGATGTTTCCAGGTCTAAGTATAACTTCTAAGATATTACTATGGAAATATCAGATAGTACTTTTTTGCTAATGGTTAGCAAATGACAGCACTTTAATAGCAACCATATGTATATATTGATTGGTTGTCTCAACCTTGCCTCAGTCTGCGCATGTGTAAAGAGCAGATGTCTTTTGTGTATTATGTTCCTTCTCAGAATACAATTTTAATGTAAGCTCAGTATGAACACACTTGTAACAGCCATAGGCATACAGGGCTCTTCCTTGAATGGTGGATATTAAAGCATCACTCATGCTTTGAACTTCTTCTGTCATATGACATTTACTGTAAAATCTGGGAGCTTTTCCATTTTCCTTTTGGATTCCTGACAGCTTTGGGCTATTTGCTCGTTGGAGAGTGTTAGAGGTCAACTGGATACATGATGGAGCTCAGACACCAATACACTGCAACAGCCCCACACTGGGGGTGGGTGCAGCTGATCTGGAAAGAGGAACCATGTATTTACTCACTGTAAACATCACAGTGGTTTGGGATAGTCCATGGTAGATTAGGCTAGGCAGGTTTTAAACATCAATTTAGTTTTAACCTATAATTTAATTTAAAATGAGTTTTGTGCTGTACCAAAGTAAATTCTGAATTTGGGTCACATTTGCCAAATAGATTTCTTGGAAAGAAAAAGGAGACAGGGAACTTTTACAAATACTTTTTTTGTAACATCGCTCTGCCCTGCATGCTCTTCCCCACAACATACGTACATTTAAGGAGATTTAATTATAAAGTACCTGAAAATCAAATCCTCAACCTCATTTTAATTTTTTAGGTTTTAAATCTTGCTACATAAACCTTGATATCAAATAAAAAAAGTAAAAAATAATAATAATAAAAGCCTAACCAAACCAACCAGAAAAAGAGAAAACCCTAAAAAAATAGATAAACCTAGGACATTTCTTACTTTTTTTTTAAAAAACCCTATGTAACTGGACTATGAAATCTACTATTTGCACAAATCCCATCCAACTGAAATCCCCGCTATGAAAACCCTTTGTATTTTAGAGATGGTATTTGCCAACTGCTCCTTGGGGCACACTATGCCTTTTCCACTCGCCTAGTACTGCATTTAGCAGAGCTGAGCGCTATTTGTGATTGCAGTTTCTTCAGTGCTTATTATGACCATATTTCAAGTACAAAAGCTAAAGTGACTTGCAGTTTCTCCCTAAGCAGTTCCAGTGTTTTTGGATAGATTATATATTGTGGTTCAGACTCATATGCTAATTGTTAATTTTAGAATTTAAATACGTTTTGTTCTATTCAAATACAGTCGGTTAAAGCTTTCTGGAAACTCTGGTTCTAGAAGAAAAAGCTTAAGTCTCTCTTAGATTATGTGAGTGAATTAGCTTTTGCATCTGTGGAGAGAACTTTGACACAAAAAAACTTGACACAAAAAACTAATTCACGCTGAATGTGTATGCTTTTATGGACTCTTAATTAAGAGTATAATTATTTTTAAGGTATATTGTCCTTAAAAAAGATAGAATTGTAATTGTTTATAAAAACATAGATTTTGTCCTAACTAATTGTAGCCAGCAATGGTGGTAATCGAAAATAAAGACAGCTATATCAAGTTATGTTTCATTTTGAACCATATTGTTCTTAAACACCAAAATGTTCTTCTATTCCTTTCTGAACCAGGACCTTATTTATTCCTATTATCCATTCATTTATAAGTGGCTGGTATTTATATTGATATACTTTTCTCATTTCCAACTGCAATGGGTTTTTAAAAGGAAATGAATATTTTAATCTGCTGTTGGACTGCTTTATATGTTATGTGGCAGAAAAAGAAACCAGATCTGAGTATGCAGTTTCTAAATTAAACACAGTTTCCAGTAGCAAAATTAGGCTCAGAGGTAAGTTTTTAATTTGAATTAACTTAATTTGGCAGTGGTAAGTGACAGGAGGATTGGAAAGGCAAAGAAAGAGAAAGTTGGCTAATTTCAATGAGGTATTTGTGTTTAACAATGAAGGCTAATAATGCCCTTTTTCAGCATCCTGGATTGTTTTATTTTCTTTTATGCCATTGTTTGTGTTTAGTGAACAGCTGGGCCAGTAGTTCCCATTTGTAGTCCTTTGGGTCTGTGAAGTAGCAGAGAAAGTACTGAACATTTGCAAATTAATACTTACTGTTATTTTCTGCTAATCTGATATAGCTATCCTTTTTGAGCAGAGATGCAGTATCAGAGCTGAAGTAATTACTGTGTTAAAACTAGTACTGCAGTAGAATATTTTGCTAATTAAACTTGTTGCATTTAAATTGCTTCCTTTGGATCACTATATAGAAGAGAACTGTTTTGAACAATAAATGAAGCCACTTTCTTTCTCAGAGGCCTAGAATTGCAGATGGTCAGATTGTATGTGAAGCACCTAGGCTCTGAATTAATCTTTTGTATGAAAGAGAGAAAGGTAATTTGAATGTTTGAACTCCCTGTTCCTCCCACACATACACAGGAAGCTTGTCTCAAAATGAACAGTTCTCTAAATAAAGACTAATAAGAAGCTAAATTAATTAGAAGGTGTGATTTGAAAAGACATTGATGAGAAGAGTCTGTCATTTTAGACAAATGGAATGGAGCTAAATAAATTAGGCCACATTAATATCTCATTGTTCTGTGAGCAGCTTTCTTTTATTGCATTCATTAGAGGGTACTTGAAATGAGCCTTTGCTAGCCATTATGGATTCAGTTCTCATTTACTATTGCCTAACGCACAGCTCCTGCATTAAAAATGTTTCAGCAAATCCTTATAGTTTCTGCAAATTAATATTTATATTTCTGGATGGGGCACTTTTCATCTGCAGCATAGTAGGTGCTGAACGTTAATTTTTTTCCCCCACTGAATTGTCAGTAAAGAACTCTTACATCAAAAGATTTGGGAAGCAAAACTCTGAAACTACTTTGTAAAATAAACCATATATATAATTTGTACAACAAAGTCTTCCTCCAACTAATATTTTTTCCAGAATTTATTTATTTTGATAGAAAATACCATGTCTTGTGACTTCAGGAGTCCTTTGATAGCTTTTAAAAGTGTCTTTTAAAAGGTTCCTTCAGTATATAATTAGGATACATTGGAAATGCGCATATCATCACACATTTCTTCCTCTCAGAAAATGAAATGTATATTTTTCCTTTTCTTTTTCTCTTTCCTGCAGACGGACTATTTGGGAGATGTCAGCGAGTGCCAGTAATAGACATGTACGAATACGACATTTCACCCTCAGTTCTTCAGCGCCTAAGGATCATCCTGGAGAAGCTCTCACAGAAAGGTAGAGTAAAAACTCTGGCATAGGGTTAGTTGTACTGGGGGTAACAGTTATTTTGTGCTCCCTCTGAGGAAATGTCTTCAGAAGTTTTTGAACATAGTTTGTTTCAGGCCTCGTAGTGCAGATGTATAAAAGTAAAAAGTCTTCTGTCTCACTGGATGTGCAACAAGGACTTGGTGAGGCAGTTTTGGGAGTTGTGCTTCCTCCCTAGATATTGCATATCCATGACTGACACCCTATTTGATGAAATGATACCAGCTATGAATGCTGGGATCGTAGAAATAAATTAATAGGAAAGAAAAATAGTTTTCCATGTATACTTTTGCATCACATCATATCTGAGGGTACCGGAGCAGAAAATACACAACTTGTAGCAAACTATAAACAGTTCTTAACTTTCTTATTAATTCAGGCAAGTAAAACTGCTCTGATTTCATTACAAGCTGTATCTGCTGTGTTCTTTTTAATTTTCATTTAGCTTTCTGAAGTTAATCTCTGTGTTCTTTCCAAAGCTGGAAATGGTGTTCTAACTTCTGAATGGTGTAACTTGAACTAGTGAATCAAAACTTGGATAAAGAGAAAGCTATAGATGAACTAACTTTTTAGGTGGTAATACATAAAATATACCTCTATTGTAGAGAGCCACAGGACCAAAAAAACCATCTTTGTAATCTATATTATTCCAAAAGTATTGTTAAAATGGTTAATTTTGCACTTACATCATGTGTGGGTGTTTGTTCCTAGCTGTTTTGGGTTTACAATCTCAATTACAAACTAGTAATATAATATAAGCATGGTGCTAGGTTAATTATGAGAAAGCACTGATTTCTTGGAAGCTTATGACTATACCTAGAGGCTGGAATTCTAGTTTGGAAACCACATATTTAGAGGATTCAGAAAATTTCCAGGGATTTATTTCCTTCCCATCACGAATGAAGCAAATGAAGCAAACTCAGCAAAACTTGATTGTAGTAACTTCTGGGTGATTAATGGTTACTTATGATTAGTACTTGTGGCTCTTTTACTTGTCATTTTCTAAAGGCTAAGTTATGCAAGCAAATTTATGAAAATACTATTTCATTAGGGCTACATTGTATGAGTGGAAAAGATGGTATTGGCTCTCTCTTTGAATATAGTGAAAAAGAGGGGAAAAATTCATGGCGCTAAGACACCTAAATCGGTATCTAAACTGACACAGACAGCAAACACTCACTTCCATTGCTTGAATATCCATGATGAGTCCTATGTAAATCTTTCCCCATGGCGGTGTCAGAGGAGAGAGACCTTCAGGAGACCCATGCTGCTCTTGACAGGGACATAGAGAGGCTTGTGGAATACCCCATGCCATCTCAAATTATGCTTACCTGTCTCTGTCTCCCTGACTACCTTAACATTTTGGTTAGTTCAGGTGAATTAACGTGATGTCTACTTACTAAGTGGTTCTCTGATCAATAAACCAACACTTCCTAGGAATTCTGTTATCAGCAACCCACCTCCCTGGATGTATCCCCTGCAGTAAACTGCAGTGAGCTTCTTTTTAGGGAAACTTGGGCATTGAAATTTGGACTTGTCTCATACTTTTTCATAGCAAGAGAATGATAAGGAACACACAGATTGAAATTGTGGTAGAGAATGAAAGTACTGTTGCTTTTATCTTTCCTTACTCATGACATTTAGAGGTGCATACACAAATGTGTATTTGCTTTGAACTGATATAAAACTTTTGCAGGCAGTGTTCATAGCCTGTGGGTATCCCAGTGATAAGAATCTTAAATATACCTGTAAAAAGATAATAGAATGCTAGAATGCCCTTGTTCAAATGATTGATGTGATAAAATAAGTTTTGTGGGTTTATTTTTTTTTTTTTTGACTCTCAGTATCCTTGGCAAATTCTGAAGTGTTTAGTGAGGACAGAAATATGGAAGGAGTAAAATCAATACAGGCTATCAGATTAATGGATTACTGACATCAAGTTGCTCAGAGAAGACTGCTGCTTGCTGTTGCTATCAGATGTAATACATCCAGCCCTTGGGTCATGTTCACTGGCTGTGATGGTCACTTGCATATTCAATACTGGTCTCCTGCAAATTGTATGCAAAACATTATACCCATTTCTGCATTACGAAGTTGGCAGACACTGTCAACTTCAGAAAAATGTTTCAGGTAGCCTCAAGAAAGGACTTCATTTTTTTCAGGGGCTTTATTTCCTTTATCTAAGTAATACACAGTTGTCTCCTTTCCAAAAGATTACTGGTAAGTTCCACTCACCTTTCTTGGAAGGGGTAGAAGGCAGCACCTGTTCTCTCCTTTCGGTAAAGAGCAATTCTCTCCTTTCGGTAAAGAGCAGAACAAATTTCTCTTGGAAGACTACAAAGTAGGCCCCGTGATAAGGAAAAATTTTAATACTGTCAGTATTGTATTTTTATTAGATCCAAATACATTTAAGGAACAGATATTTTGGAGATTATTAACTTTAGGTTCTTATTCATTTATTTTTCTAATTAGACTTGGACTTAATTTTGTTTCCTCCTCATGTCTTCTTACAGTATTACTAATCTTTTCTTTCTTGCAATAGTCTGTTGACATCTACTTCTACAGAGTTAAAAAAAAATCCATAGAAAGCCTTGTAAAATTCACATCCTCTTTCTTTCTTGTTTGCTGGTCACTTCTAAACAATGCCTATATTTGAATGATGGTCTACATGGAAGATCATATGATCATGTTCTATAAAACAAAGGACAACATGACACAAATAGCAAATATAATTTCTTATTCTGCCTGCTTGAAAAGTTTACTATAGTAGGGATGCATACAACAGAATCCTAGATGCGTGACGCACTTGATGGTAATCTGTTTAATAAAGGATTTTGACCTAAATAGAGTTCAGGTTTCATAATGATATAGTTTTTATGTCTTCTTTACACATTGAGTCTATATTTGTCTATGCTATCTACTACTAGATTGATAAGTAATGAATACCTTCTAATATTAATTTCCTACAAAGACATGATCTGTTAGCATTCGAATAACCTTGTTCATGGTGGTTTCATTCACCCTGTCTTTGAGTGAGTTAAATGTTTTGAAATACCATTCATGAAGAATATTTTCTGAAGATTTAGTTTTTATAAATGTGACTGTCTATATGGGAAAAGACCCTCTCACAGCTGCTGAAACATGATGAATCACATTCTGAAATTGGTAGTACTATAATTTATAATTTATGAGGACTTGAAACATTTCTCATTGTCTGATAAACAGAACAATCAAAAGGATTCTGTTTAGATAGCGCTAAATCATTGGGAAAAGGGAATAAAGGAAGTATCAGCATAGAGGAGTGAATGAGTAGTGCCTGAAGGAAATGGAAATACTTATCATTGTGGCTGATCTTCTGCACCTTCTTGTCCAACTTAGGAGAAGATACTTCTTGGAATACACCAGGAATGATAAATAATCTATATAGTTTGCTGTTTGAGCTAAAATGCGCCAAATGCTTTTTCTTGTACTTAAATAGATTAAATTGATTATAAGATGTTTTGTTTTCTTCTTGTCCCAACAATATTATTATGAAGGCAAAATGATCACGTCACTAAGATTTTTAGCAAGATTTTTTAGAGAAAACATGATTTCACGGCGATGTTTGACCTATAAGGCTAGAAGCATGGAAAATGAAATAGGAGACTAATCATGGTACATTATACTCTAAGCATGAATGAATAAATAGTACTTGAAATATCAGAATAAGCAATAATAAAAGAGAACAGTAGTATTTTTCAACTTGCTTATTCCAAGAGGGATTTACATTTGTTGGATAGTTTCTAACCAGTGATTTAGACTAGGTGATAACATGGTATTAACTTTGTGAAGATGTAACTGCCATAGCAATGAGCATTACTACAAAAAAGAGCTCAGGGCTGGTGCCTGGAGGATACAATTTCCCAAGGCATCAGAACAAGGGCATTTAGCCAGGGTCACAACCATCTGGCTTAGGATTTTGCCTCTGGGAGTTGTGACTGTATGTGTTTAGGGAAAAAAATGTGAGGGAAGTTCAAGCATACAGTATTTCACAGCATTCGTAACTAAGCATTATGTGCTTGGTGGCACGTGGTTCTGCTGAGCTAGAATTCATATTTTTGTGTTTTCCGTATGCCCAGTGGGCTCTGTTCCTAACACAGTTCAGCAGGACACTGTGTATTAGAAACAAAGCATGTTAAGACTAATAATCTGTAGTTTGGTTTCTGTCTTCAGTTTTACTTAAGTTTTAACAGCTGTTGTCCCTTTACTGCAGGAACCGTGCAGCATGCCTGTTCGGAAGATGAATTAGATAGATGTTTTTGGGTTTGTTTATGTAAGCTAGAGTCATTACTAAATGATTGCCAAGCATGCTTCTTGCCACTTGATTTTTGCTATAACAGGTTCTTGTTCTCAATGTTACTTCCAAGGAAAACAATTTCTTTTACGTTGTTATGAAGAAAGTCCTGCTTAGGATGTTCAAATATCAACAGTGTTAATAAGAGAACCAAAAAGAATAGGATACACTCTTAAATTCATTTAACTCAAGTCAGTAAAATATTCTTGAGAGGCTCATGGGCTGTCGAAATAGGCAACAGGTTTAAAGACTGTTTGAAAAAAATAGCACTTCCTTTTCCTCCTTTGTCTTCCTTGCAACTCAGAAAGTTCTTGACAGGGAGGAAAAAATATTTGTTCTAAATTAATTTTAACCAGTTAAGTGTAAGGTGATTAATATATCTTTGCTAGGAATAATTGTATACTCTTACAGCAGATTTGTTTTAAAAGCTAAATGATTTACAATCAGTTACATTGAAAATTGAAATGAATGTGACTTGTCACATGCAGCTTGTGAAGTAAGGAATGGTAGCTAAATATTTCAGTCAGGACAATTTTTCAAAGCAAAAATTTCATTTATGAATGCAACAAAGCAATGGACTTGAAAGTAAACCTGTAGAAGATCAGTTTTGAAATAACCTTAAAAGGAATAATGCAATTCTTGCACCTATTTGCAAGGCGATTATCACATCATTATGGAGGCATATGGAAAGCTGAAAACAAGAGAGGTAGGAGAAAATAGTTGTTTCTTTAAATTGGTACAAAGGAAGGCAAACTCTTCTTTTGGCCTTCAAGAAAAAAAAAAATAGTTTTACTTGCATAGTGCAATGCGATTACATCAAATTTCCCAGGCACCGGCTTGCTCTAGACATCTGTGTACTTAGCAAATCCTCCTAGATGGTTGCTGAAGCCAGGAATTGAAGCATAAACCTCATGACATGCTACACCGGAGGAACTCAGCTGGGACTCGACATATTTACCTTCTGCTGGTGTCACTGTCACGCTGCCTTAACTTTTTGGCTCAATGGACAACAACACACCGAAAAGGTTGCAAAAAATTCCTGCCTTTGTTAAGTGCTAAAGCACTACTGATATATTCTGATCTTCAAAAAATTAAATAGAAATACAGAAAACTAAGAATGAGTTTCAGAAAAAACAAGAAGTTTTAGTTTATAAAGCAGCAGAAAGAATATGGTTTGAAATCCCTTTGTGAACCCCTGGATTAGTTAACATATTGTTGGACAGCATAGAATAAAAAGAAACCAGATTATTTTCTGTTTAGTTCTTTGTATGGCTGCTCTGCTTACCAGACATAATCTGGTATAGCATTCAGTTGCTCTTCGCCATATAAGAGACTTATGAAAAATGTTCTTTCCAGGAAATTGATATTTACGAAGAATGTATTTGCATTACAAAAATTTATTATAGGAACAAAGCAGATTCTGTATATTAAGGGAAAGATATTTGAATGTACAGAAGAAAACAAACAGATATTTAGTTTTGCTTGAACTGGTTGCCCAGGGGAGTTGTGGATGCCCTGTCCCTGCAGGTGTTCATGGCCAGGTTGGATGAGGCTTTGAGCAACCTGACCTAGTGGAAGGTGTCCCTGCCCATGGCAGGAGGGGTGGAACTGGATGGACTTTAAGGTCTCTTCCAACCCAAAGCATTCTATGACTCTGTGATCTGAGTTCTTAATGGTGTTGTATAAAGCTTTTTGATTTTGCATCATTTGAACATTGTTTTTTGTTAGATAGGTATGTCAAACCAATAGCATCCTATTCATTTTGTTTAAAATGAATGATCAGTTACAGATTCTACTGTTGTTTTTGATAAAACAACACTAACTAATAGGTTTGATAGGAAGGAGAAAAGGTCTGCATGTCTCCTTTGTGTCATTTCTGTCAACTAATATTGGCAATTGCCAACTGGGATCAGAATATATGAGATTTTTAGTGACCCAGATAACTTTGAAGATCTTCTTCCAAATGAAACATAAAACGTAGTGGTAATATAATGCAAATATCAAGGTCTGTTGATCAGTTTATGACTTGCATCCTTTGTTTTGAAGATCTCTGTGGTACCTCATAGATTTTAATCACTGCATTAATGCTTAGTCTTTTCCATGAAGCTCTCTGTGCTGGCTCTTCCACAGTTTGTTGTCATTCAGATCTTGGAAATTTGGAGACTGTCTCTAGGTTTTTTTGTCCTGTGGAAGAAACTAAAGATGTTTCTTCTTGTTTCCATTGGAATTCATTGCACAAGCTCGCCAGGCCTCCTCTGGATGGCCTTGCTCTTAAGCTCAACAGCAGAAAGCCTTTGTATTTGGGTTATTCATTAACATGCTGTCTGTTAATGATGTTGCATGCAGCTCTGAACTTCATTCGTGTCCTCTTAGATCATTCTTTAAAAAAAACCCAGCACCTTCCAGAGCACATTTGCACTGAGCGTACACTGGACTTGAAGTGAAATGGGTACATGACATATTTTTAAAACACACTTGAACACAAAGCAGTCAAATTGCAGTTCTTTATCAGTTGTGCCCATACTTGAAATGTCAGCAAATATCAATTCTATCATAAGATTACTTCTTTAGCTACTGTATTCTCTAATAATGCTACTTTTAGAAACTGCGAATAACAATATAGCATATCCAAACTAATTATGCCATTTTGTATGATTAACTTATAATTATAGTGCATTTCATATTCAACTTAAGACCATGTTTTATCGTTGCACCACCAGTGTTTTCTTCCTCATTTGTTTTTGGGTTGTTTTTTTTTTCCTATGGAATTTGTTTTCCTTTGCTATTTCTATAATAATTGCATTGCTTTATCTGCAGATTTCATCTCTACCTCAAGTTCTTTTAAGATATCATGTCTTTATGATACCTGGTGATTATTTTTTTCAGTATGCCAGGAAAGCAAGCAAAGAGGTACTCCTTGGTCCATGTTACCTCTTTTGTAAACTATTCTTTGACTTTACGTTAAGTACTAAGTTAAGCAACATTATTTTTCTCCATTGTTCTGAGAATTGCTTATGCATTTGATACAGATGCTCTCTTCCCTCTGCTACCAATTCATAGCAGGAGAGCAAGCATGTGAAAAGTCCTTAGCACTCCAGTTCTGCTTTTTCAAATAGTTTGATGAGTTTCAGGTCTTTCCAGGTAAACTCTAACAGTACTGCACTCATTTCTGATAATATTACAGTTGGTGACATTCAGTATAGTATCAAATATCAAGACTTTAATTTAATTTATAGTTAGTAGGTTTTAGTAGGCTTTCAGCTAATAGTGACATTCAAGATGTTAGAGAGACTTCATATTAGCTAATACTGCAAAACAATGTCAAAAACACCTTCCTAAATCAAAACTCTACATGATCAAAAGGTCAGTTATTTGGTTCAGCCACATACATTTTCTCTTTGCAACTCCTTATGACATAGATCTGTTCTCTATAAAATTCTGATTTTCCCATTTGAACAGCAGTGAAAATATATAAGCAAGATACAATTCTGAAACAAAAAGACAATTTCTTTCATCTTCTACTTTTTCTGCCTTACAAATGTTAGTTGGAAGTGCAGCACTTCCCTGCTGTTAGTATCTCCCTTCGCCCCTAAACAGAAGCAGCACACAGACAGTTCTTGTGCAGAGATCTGAGCAAGTCTCTCCACATATGGAGACCTCCTGAATCTTTGCTTAACTTTTCTGTGAGGTAGTTGCTAGACAGCATTACCACTTTCAGACACACAGCTCCTCCATCTCCTCCAGGTTGCTTGCTGCTCCTACAAGCTCATTTTCCATACAGCACATTCATGAAATGTCAGCAACTTCTTCTCTAGGAGAAGGGTTGGTGCAATATGCTCATGCTAAGTGACTGCTTGAGCCTCTTCCCCTCAATATCCTCCTTGTACCTCCTGTAGATTTTCTTCTAAATAAAAAGGCAAAATTTTAAAGGTTTGGACTTTTCCTCTTTAAAGAATAATACTTCGACTCTTCAAATGATATTTGGTGTTCATCATCCATAAATTTTAAACCTGCTTTTTATGTTTATCTCCATTTCAGAAAGAACTCTGCATATACCTACTTTAATGATTATCACTATGTATTGCAAGTATTTCCTGAGGTCAGTTCTGTGTGTCTTGGGCCAGTCAGTGGAAAAAGAAACAGGATAAAAAATTACTTAAGTTTAAAATTGTTTACCAAAACACTTCATAAAATATATATGAATAATGAATACTTTCACAGAAATCAGAACTGAATTGGAAAAAAATTATAAATAGAAGAAGGTTTAAATTCACCACCTAATGAAATCATAAGTTGTCAATCAGACCTCCAACCTTCATTTGAAAATCTTTACAAGATTGGGCATTACCATTGTTTGCAAATATGTGGGAATTATGGTGATAAAATATTCTTCCCTTTCCTTCCATCAAAATGAACTTTGTTTGGACACTGCCTGTGGGTTGAGCAGAGGGCAGTGAAAGCTCAGAGAGGAATACACCACTTCAAAATTTAAAGTAAAAATGTTCATTGCCATTGAAAACTTCTTAGTACCATCTTTTTAACCTGTGAGGTAATTCTGCCAGTCAATGAATAAAAATGAAATGTAGCCTTGGTGTGAGTTGCTTAAAATGGGAGAATTTTCTATAAGCTGAGAATAACACTAGAAAGACTGGATACTAAATTCAATTCAGAAATGAGGAAAATACATCTAAGCCCATTTCAGTGGAACATAGCTTCTTTCCCTTGTGGGCAGTGCAAAACCTGTCTGCTTTTAAATTTTAATTAAAGCTTAGATTAGTTATGATCATCTAATCTTTCCTTTGCACTGCACTGTCTGATAGCTATGTAGGAATATCCAAAGTTTAATCTGCTTCTGGTCCTCCTAGATTTGACAGTCAAATTAAGTACTCAACTCTAGCACTTAGTATATAAGAAATCCTACTTCATGTTTTGGTAAGATTTTAGATAAAATTGGTCACTTACCTGTTCTGCTGAGATCTTTATGAATAATTTTATTGTTTTGTCTTTACTCCTGTGTTCATCTGCTTTAGGAACCAACAGATTTCCCTCCTGCATTATGCTAAAAAAATTATTTGAAGGCTCAGCCAAGCATTGATAGTAAAACAGTGCTGACATTGTGCTGGGTTGTGTTAAAGACATAATTTCAGTATCAAAATTAGTATAGAAAAAATATGTAAGCATACAAACAGTGGCTCTAAATGTAGTGGCTCATTGTTTATATAATCCACTCTATTTTTCTCCCTAAGGAGTGGTGACCTAACATGTGCAAATATCTTTGTTATTTCCCACATATGACATTGCCCTTGTCTGTGTTGACCTGTTCTTCACTTTTCTTCTGCAGGCCTCTACCTTTTATCTCATCCCAGCTTCCTTGCGACTAATTTTTCTCCTTTGAACTTTGGAAAGAGATGACATTCATCTCTTATTCTTACCTTAGCAGCTAATCATCACAGAAAGCTCTAGCCCAAGTCTACTATCTCTTCTCAAAGAAGCAGATCTTTTTTGGTATTCCTCTTGGCTCAATGTGTACAGAGGCAGGTGATCCACATTCTGGTAATACCAGCATATATTATAGGTTATGGAGATGTTATTTCAGTTGCTTTTAGCACTTCAGTTAATAGTAGGTTAAATCTCTTATACAGGAGTCCAGCTCAACTGTAAAAAAATTTTAAGGGATTGCAGAGTTGCAAAACTCTTAAACCTCCACCCCACTCATTTGCCACTCACACCATTCCATCTCATTCTTAATGACAGTGAATCCCTAGACAGTGCTTTAAACACTGCCACCCGGGGCTGACTCTGCTGTTGCTGAATTGAAAATGCATGCTCTAATTGTGTGCATGGCATCCATCTCGCACGGCCATGAGTCTACAGTCTCTTTCTCTACAAGGGATCTCTTTATAAACAGTAGAAAAATGGGTGCTTTCGGGGTGTGATTCACTTGTGTGGTGAAGTGAATGGCATCCTAGGTTTTGGGGACTGTATTGCTTAGCTCCCCATTGACTACTGAGTCCCCAGCTAATTATCTCTGGTGTTTCATTTAGTCAAGTGAATTTTGTCCTTTGTGTCTCGCCAAGTGCAGTATTTGAGGTCAGCCATGTTACAGGTCCTATGGAGTGGTGCTTAGTTGAAATTAAGTTCTAGTTTAAGGATAAGTAGCTCCTGGTACAGTTTTAATAGTCTTATGTGGACTGAACAGAATCTGAGAAACATTTTCAAATTCCCAGTGTCGCTGTGAAAAACACCAAACCCATCAAATTTGCAGCAGTTGGCCCTGGCCTGTACTCTTGCAACACTTTATTTTTTGTTCTGAAATCCTCTAGGTACTCATCAGTTATCCTTGTAGCAATATAAACTAATCAGTGCTCAATTTCTGCTTTTTATTGAATAGCAGGCAATTGCTAATCCTGCTGTTTTATTTTGGCATGAAATGTTTTGTGCAACTCATGCTACAATAGATCCTGGATTTGTCTTGAACTGTACTTTGACAGGTCGAGGTACAGGCCCTTACCTGACAGGTGATGGCTTTAACTTATCTTCACTGGAAGGAAGTTCAGGTTTCAGCCTTGAGAATATTCTTAAAATTTCTGTTATTTCTTACTTCACCACTCTTCTTTAAACCAGCGACAAGACAAACCAGTTTACCTTTTTATTTTCTAGCATATTTTCCATTCTCCTTGAAACCATGCTTTAAAGCTATGCAGTAAATCGACTTGGCTCTTCCAGAATGCGTGTCTTCTGAGAGGGAGGAAAAGAAACGCTGCTTTATCTTTATGAATTTCACAAATTCTGTGGTAACAAATCTGTTGGGATAGTCAGACTGCAATATTTTCCCTCCTATGAAGAAAGTAGGTCTGCAATGTCTTTATTTGATAGTATTTCAAAATCACAGAACCACAGAATTGTTTAGATTGGAAAATACCTTTAAAATCATCAAGTCCAACCATAAACCTAGCACTGCTAAGTTCCAAAATACAGCATCTGGCTCTTTTTCTATGTTAGCTGTTCTCTGCTATGGCTACTGAAAGCATCATGTTTTTATCATAAAACCTGCCATTTTAGAAGCTTTCATCTCCCTGCTGTTCTACTGAGTAAGTTGCAGCCAAGAGTGGATGATGCTGAGGAAGAAATGTCTTTGATTTGCTACATTTTGTCATGCAGGAGTGTTTAGGGATGTTTCTATTTATTTTCATTATTATTTTAAGGATTAAAAAAATTAGAACTAAAATACTCAGAAGTATGAATCTAGAACTGTGAAATCAAAGCATGCTTGAAAAAATCCCAAAAGTACTTGTTTCCTAGAGGATTTGTGCTGACACATTGAAAGGCTTAGGTGAACCAGCATTTTCGGACTGTGTTTTACAATAGTAAAACTGTCTAGGGTTTGAGAGATCAAAGGGCAAAAATTAGGACTCCCTTGGCTTCCCATACGGATGATTGAACAACAAGCCAACAAACTCTTTGTTTAAAATTAAATTCTTGAAGGATATTCATTCTGGGAAGCTCCAGGTTATTAAATCAATATGACTTTTTGTTACTATGCTGCCAATGACTAATGACATAGACTGTTTTTGAATTAAGAACAAGATATAAGTGTAATAGCTTTTCTTTATTTATTTTCAGTGATATTATTTTATATATTTTTATGATTTTTTAACCTGATTTCTCTTCTAAGTTTTCCACCTGTATAAATAGTTTCACAAATGTATCTACAAGAAGGTCTGATAAGCTAACTGTATATCCTCTGACAATGTATTTTGGGTGAGTTGGTGAGTTTCTTTTACAGGCTGTTCTAGGTATGAAAACCAGGCATGATGTCAGAAGCCAGGTGAAACCTTTTGTAAAAGTCAGAGCATTTATAATCTTTTATAAAAATCTCCAAATATCGAGCATCACCCAGTGCAGATGATGCAACTTTAGCAGTGCAATAAAAAAAGAAGCAGCAGGTGGTGCATGCATATTGATTTGTGCACTGCAGGACACTGAATCGCACAAAGAAAGATTTAAAGGAAATATGGGAACTTTGAGAGTAGTATCACCAGTCCTGAGATGGGAAAAAATGTCCTGAGGCTATTATCTCTGTTACAGATGATGGTAGGGACTCAAAATTTGCTTCTTGGTGGTGCTTGCTATATTACTCAGTACTTCGAATAATGAATCCTAGATTTTGCATGTGGTCTTTCAATTTTTGGAGGATTCATCATGTACCTGTGTCTACTTTTAGAAGAAATATTATCAATCTGGGGTTGAATCAGGGGTATATAGAGAAAAATCAACAATCAGTCTCCTCATCTGCTTTGCTAGGACTCTGATTAAATTTCAGTACTTCTATGTTTAGCTGTCGTGTTTAGCACAGTCCGTAGTTGGACAAGTGATGCTTACGTTCTTTGAGATTTGTGAAATGCATACTACATGTCCTATAAATAAGAGCCATAAGGAACTTTAGATCAAATTAAAGTGGGTCCTTTATCTCCAGACTGAGCACAATTGCTCAGCTTTCTTTTGCTGAGTTAGTTAAGCAATAAAATATCAGTCATTGCAGAGTGTGTATATGTTTCTAGGCTGTGGTGTTGGAAGTAAGCTAATTTTTATTACTGGGTTTACTGCAAGGCCACATACATTGAGTGAGCTATATGGATTCATTCCATCAGAACTGGTCTCATACTACACCAGTTAAGACTACGTGGCCCTTTGTGCCAGTAATTATTTTGTAATAATAGCTTGAGAATTGTGAGAATTACGTTATCAATGTCAGTAATAATTTTCGTTAACCTCTTTATCAGTTGGCTTTGTTTAGAAGTCAAACAAGAAGGGCCATTGGGACTTCGACTGTTTGCTTCAATTGTCTGCTGTTACCTCCAATGTTTCTATCACTGAGCTCTGTGAACTTGACCTGCTGAAAGAGTATTCAAAGAGAGTCTTTGAGCTGCTTGAATGACTCGTTTCTGTTTTGCTTCTCTACCTAACACAGGGCACAGAATAGAATACAACGTGTTTTTGTGTATTGGCATGGGGGCTGAAAAGTTTTTCAGAAGATACCTGGAAAGTGCAAAAAGCACAGCCCCATCATGTAGCTGGTGTTTTTGTTTATAGTTAAGCTTTATCTGAAACTGTTTTTCTTACCCTGAGGCAGCAAAATACCGTTTTGAAATTTTACATTTGTTTCTGCCCTCCTCTTTAAGTCGTTAGGTTTGCTAACAGATTTCTGTATACTGAAAGAACAAATCTAGGAGCACTTGTCTGTTTTAACCACCTAGCATGTCTGGATAAACATAAAACCCCATTGCTCTAGGCTGGTAAATGATGAAATGCAGTATTAGCTCACCCAGATGATTCATCTTGCGGAACATCCTCCTCTGACAGTGTTCGGTAGCAGATATTTAGGGAAAGAGTGTAAGGTACAGAGCAAGTAGAGAATCTGTTTTTCCCTTGTACGAACTCTGACACTCAGTTCTTGTGTATCGCTCAGGCAAAATTATTTGGAAATATGCAGAAGGAACTAATTTGCTAATGTTACAGCAAAGAAGCCATGACCTATGATGAAACAGAAGGAAAGATTGTCAATAATTGCAGCTAGTCAGCACAGACGGTGTCCTCTTAGAAGTCCTTTGCAGATCAGTGGCATTCATAGTCTCTCAAATTTACTCTATGAATAATAGAAACCTTTTTCTTTTCTCAAAATATCGTCTTTCCTCAAGAAAAAGTTCTTATTCATGATGACTCGAGTTCTCTGAAGAAAATGACATAGCATATTCCTGGGATAACTGTCCTGCTTTTCACTAAAATAACTTCTACAATAGTTAATGTTTTTTTCTTTTGGCCAGCGCTTCCAAATTTCTTCATGAACTATCCTTGGCATGCCTTGAAAGAGCCTGAGTTATTCTGAAGTAGAGCCACAGTTGGAAAAAGTTCTGCATTTTCAAGGACAAACATTGCACTGGTGCGCGAGCCCAGGGAGGGTGTGCTACTCCCCTGCCTGCTCCACCAAAGGACACTTTCTCCTTAATTCTAATTACTGTAGTACAGTGTAAAATAAACCTGGATGCAGTATTTTTATCCTAATGATTTTTGGCATGTCAGGAGCAAAGGTTGGTTTTTGTAATAAATTCAGCTAACTGATTGCTTGTAGTCAGATTTGTAACTGATGAAATACACTCCAGTGATATGTTTAATGGGAGCCTTGCATTAGATTTTTGCAATAACAGACCATTGGGCCACTGTCCCACCCTCACTTTTCATGATATCACATTTCACATTTCCATGGTATCTTCTGTTTTCTTACTTTGGCTGTATCACTGCTAATTCTCATGATGAATTTTTCATAGATCATGTGTTTGTGCTTTTAATGGAAAAGAAAAGCATCAGCACCTTCTGGTTTGGGTGGTGAAACAGATGGACTGATTTCACTGAAATGATGACGTTGTGGAAAAGTACAGGAAAGTTTAAGCGCAAAAATGAATCTGCCATGGATCCATTTCAAATCCTGTTTTGGCACTCCAATCTTAACTGTGATCCAGCTGTGGAAAAGACCCAATTATTTGCCCCTTAGTCTTTTGCAAACTGAGTTTCTGGAAGCTGCGCTCCATCTGCCTTAAAATCTGTGTGTTGGCTTATATTTCACCAAGAAATGTTACAGCCTCTAAAGATGGACAGCTTTGGGATTCAGAGTGACTATGCCATATGATACATCATTTGACTGTTAGACAAGCTGTTTCTTTATGGACAGTATACTTGGTCGATAATCTAATAGGTCCATTTACCCTTTAATTTCTTACATTGCTGTTAATTAGTATCAAATTCTGGCTGCATTGAAACACTGCTGTTGGCCTCATCTCCCATTGCTATGTCTAGGATCAGTTTTCATTTTCTGTGTTCTACAGTGAATTTTCATTACTAAAGAAAAAAATAGAATTTTTTACTATATCGAAGAAAAGATTGATTTTTTTTTTCTCTGCGTATAGTAGCCATGTCAAGGCTGGTTCTTATGGAGAAATTTGTTGGAAATCTAATAGCAGCAGAAAAGAGGTGCCAGATCCTGGCAGAAAAAGCATGACAGCATACTCTAGATGTTGCCCCAAAACAGTTCAGCAGGACCTGGACTTGCTATGCCTTCCTTGTCTATATTCTGTTTGCGATCATTGCTATTGGGGGTTATTTTGGACAAGATGCCTTTTTAAGATGCTTTTTGGTTATCCACTAACTCTCTAGAAAGTTGGCTGCCTGTGGTAAGCAAAGCTGAATTAGTTTTACTGCTTTGCTTCTGTGTTCCTGTTACGAAGCAGATTCATCTCAATGATGCAGCATAAACATGAAAGAAAGTGGTTTGGCTTAATGTTACAACTTATGTAAAAAATCATAACTGTCAGAGACTTAAAAGGTTCAGCATTTGCTGTATCATATACTTCTTTCTTCTGCAGAGTTTTTCAGGGCACCATATTCTAGAAAAGCAACAATAAGATAAAGGAACTATTGAAGTTAGAACTCTTACTTTGTATGTGAGAAGCTTTAAACTTAAGGCTCACACCTCACTGAGTCATTCTGTGTTTCCCTCCCTTCAGACACCCACTCTCCCTCTTCCCCCCCGAATTTAAAGGCCTTTTTTTTTCTATTACAGTGCAAACTAAGCACATTTTAATTTTTGATATTTGTCTTCTCTGTCTCTGATAGATAAAGAATTAATGTTATCCTCATTTTACAGATAGGACATAGAAGGACTAAAGGGTCAGGTTCACAGAGATATGTAAATGTTTGTATTTCCATTGATTTTAGTGGCAAGTCTCCTACCTATATAAGATGCTTAAATATGTTTTTGGTCATGGACCTTAGTGATTAGCTGAGATTTTACAGGAAATCAGTAGTGGCACAGGGATCTGAACCCTTTAGTGTTCTTTGAGTTCATCTTTTTTGTTGTGTGCTTGCTGGGATTATGTGAAGTCTAAGCTTTCCATTTTCACCAAGCTGGTTTTAGCATAATGGTAGAGAGATGGTGAAAGCTGCTTTGATAGCTGTTTGCCTTGGGCATTATAAAACAGAATTGATTTTAAAAAGGCATTTACAAGTGACCTAGTGCTTGCTGGGAGGTGGCCACTGCTGATGGATCAAAAGCTCGAGGAGATACAGCTTCAGGAGAGAGTTAAAATCTCTCTGTACTGTTGAAAAAAATCAGTATCAGAATAATTGGGAAGAAGGTGAGGAGAAAGCACAGAGTAGGTAAAAGTGATAATGTCTGAATATTTATAACTTCTTTTGTGCTATTGCACAACTGAAAAGAAAGGAGGTGGAGTCTGTGTTCATAATTAAACTCTAATTCTCCAGGTCAGAGGTTAAGGTGACCGGTTTGTGCTATCTGCTTCTCAGGACAACATATGGTGTGATTGATACTGGCTCTAAAGAGCAGTCCTCATAGTGCTGTAAAGATGGGGATGTGAATATGATATCAGTTCTCTAGGGGAAACTACAAATTCTACATTGAGGAGTAAAGTTAATACAGTATCAATAAAAAGTTATTGCTGCTATTTTTGTCACTTGTGTGCTGACACTCACTATATTGGCAATAACATACAGGTCAAAATACCTTCCAAAATGTGATGAAGAACTGTTACTCTATTCTCCAGTTTCACCAGCTGGGAATATAGATCTGATTTTAAATAAAATCTCTTACTTCCACTGTGATGTAAGGGCTTTTGATACAATAACAAAGGTTACTTGAATTAATTCCAGATAGGAATGTAAATACCAAAATGCAGGATAACCAGATGAGTATATTGATTGTTACAGTAAAGGTATTTTTTTCCGCTGCATGAAACAAAATAGTCTTTCTATGTTAAATATAAAAAGAAAGAATAAAGGCTGTTTTAAAAAAAAACCCTGTAGAAAAAAACAGTGGGGAAAAAAGATAGAAAAAGCTGCTTTCTATGAAGTATATTATCTCTGAGTTCAAGAAGGTAATACACGATGCAGGACTACTGATTTAGGTTGAGGTTGGCTTGCTCCTCAAAACGGCATTTTATTTTAGTCTTTCTTATCTTGAAGGATAAAGTTAGTCACTTATTCTGTACCTATGCTCTTACAGGACTTCCATTTTGTGGTGAATACAGTTGTGAAAAGCGAACGAGACTTTTCTTGTGTACATGCAGATTTTTTTAAGCATAAAATTAAATAAATATATTCTGAAACGTAGAATTATGATTCTTTTAAATAAACTCTACAGCAGTATCATAGTACTTAGAAGTTCTCGTGCACATTGCTTTGTTTACTACAGTACAGAATCAGTACAGACAGCTTCTAGAGAACCTACAAGCTGAGAGACAACAGATGGACCCTCAAAGACCACCAGCACAGCACAGGGAAGCTGTGAAACAATGTAGGTCAGTATATAGACACTAATTTTGCTATGACAGGAGCCCTACAGAGATGAGAAAAAGGTGGTACGCCTTTGCATCAGCAATTCACTCTCAAGACTTGAACATTTAGCTTTAGGCAAAAATATTAGATACCTCAAGTCTGATACATACAAAAACATTTTTTTTCCCCAGTTCACTCACTTCTGTACTTTGTAAATGATTGCTGAAAGGAAATCAGTAGGTTATACCTGGGTTTTCTGGTTGATTTTTCCTTCCATTGAAAGTCCAAGAGGAAACTGAGAAATTCTCTGGGGATTTTAATGGGGAAAATTGATCAATGCAGCCTTATTACCCTTGTGTTATGGATTCCCTTCATCCAATATCTTGGCATTACTTGACCACTTACAACAGTACCATTGTTTCAGTTTTTTAAACTAAGTGTTTAATAATATTTAGTTGGAGAAAATAAAAATTGCATGCTAATATCACTGTATTGACAACCCTTTTATCCTTATTGCTGAACTACCTGTGCTTATGTTACCATTCAACAGGAGGCTCTCTAAACGTTTCAGACTGAAGTGGTGTAGAAGACATTTTTGTCCAGTTGCTGCTGCTTAATTAGACAATGCTTCTTTCCACAGTTCTGCCCAATACCTGTAGTCTTTAAAGAAAAGACTTTACCAGTAACTTGTGTACATTATGACTTGTGGAACGTGGTATGCAGTCTGAGTATTAATAAAAATTCAGCATAGAAACTCAGCATAGAGGTATGCAGAATAATTTTAAAAGTCTCATTCTCAGTTGGAAATCTGCCAGTATGAAGCAGAGTTTTGATTTGCCTGATTTTGTAATGTGTTTGCACATATATTTTAGAAATAAAATTTAGTGTTGCTAACTAATTGACTGAGGCTTGATTGACAGACCAAAATATTTTAAAGTGCAAATCCTAAATCTAATTTCATCTGTTCTAAAGAAGCTTGACTGATTAAAGGCGTTTAATTTATTTGCCCTGCAATGGATGTTATCTTAGTGCCACCTTTTTTTACCTGGCTTTTCAAGGCCAACAATAGAAGTGAAGCCTGTAGTCCCGAAAGGAGAGAGTTAAATAGTTGCCTGAGTATAAAACTTGAGTATCTCATCGAAAAATAACAATAACAAAATATGAAGAATAAGAGAAGTTTCTGCTTGGTCTCCTTTAAGTATACACCTTGAAACTAACTAATTAAAAGTTATCATCATCATCATCATCAGTGCTAGTGTCAAGATAACAACTATCAGAAGAACAAATGATTTAGAGAGATAATGGTAAGAATGCAACTCTTATCTCCGGACTAACCAGCTTAGCTTTCCTGCAGGTAATCTGAAGTCACTTATTGTCATATGATTTGAGCAGTATGAAAGAAGTTAAAGTTACTATCAGTTTGAGTGATCTGTGCTTTGCAGGAAAAGATAATATGATTTTTGGATAAGTTCATGATATGTCAGCATTTCTTCTGAAGGATAAAGGGCAGATGTTAACAGGCATAAGAGCTGAACAGATGTGCCACCCTAGATGGAATCACATTGTCAAGACACATAAGGAATCATGCTTTGCTATTTCCCGCGCGCTAATTTTTTTGTGGGAGAGATTTCAGCCTCTAAAGTTGACATTCTTTTAGAAATCCCTTCAGTCTTTCTAGGGGAAAAAGAATGGCTCTGCATAAGTGTCAGGCATCAGTGAGTGTTTCAGATAAACACTGCAAAACTGAGGGCATTCAGACATTTTAACGTCTTAGGAATTGTAATAGCCTTTCTGTGCTCCTCAGAACTTTTTAATTGTCCACATTTGCACATTGAGAAGCTTTCCATTTATTTCCACCTCTAAACGAGCAGAATTAAGCTGGTTCCCAGCAAAGTACAGATACAAATTATTTTTTCCAGTGGACACAAATTTGCATTTTTTCAGCAGCTAGCTTTCTGTTTTCTCACATTTCCACACATTGTCAAGAACCTAATTCGAGACGTTCTCTGTTTTTCCTTAATCTAAGTATGTTTGTTAGTCTGTGAATGTATCTATACCACCTGTCACACCTCCTTTATAGACTGTTATTAAATAATCCAAAGAGCCTAAGGGACCTTATATGTAAGCAAGAACTCTGAAATATATATCATTTTAATTGCAGGAGGAAAAGAGAATTCTGCTTTCTGTTATTTTTAACTTCATTATCAACACATTATATAACACAAGTGAACAAAAAATGCATTGCTGGAAATATTTAAGATAAACGGTGAGGAGGAAATACTTGCGTGTGACTAAACATGATTATAATACATTTGGTCAATCACTTCTTGAATTTAGTCTCTGAAAATCAGTCATCACTACCATACAGTCCAAGGAAAAAGAGAGGTTGCAAGCATGTGGCAGGAATGGTAGGCACTCCTCCTCCCTAGTCTGCCACGTTCAACTTCTATTGCTTTTGCTAAGATTATCCTCTGCATGGAAACCTCATGGAAAAGGATATTGGTAGTAGTTTCCCAAGGAGTATGACTGTAGCAGAGATCCACTATGCCAGAGGGAGAGGAGAATTTAACTTGTATTCATATAGCTCCTTTCAATGAAGATGTGCTTTGAGAACTAGAATACATTTGACACTGTATTTACCATTCATGTCTACTATGAACAGAATTATCTTATAGACAGACACATTGTCCGCTCATGTATTAATTTTTTTAAATGCATTTCACTTCTGCTGACAAGCCATTAAAATTCAACACTTAAACGTCACACTTTGGCATGTAATTTACTGTCATGAAAACAACTATGGAATTATTTTCTGGTGAGATTCTTGTTAAGTATTGAGCAATATGTCAAAACCAAAAAGTGCTGTAATTTCTTAAAGGGGGAAAAAGGAGCAATCCCCAAGTGGTATGGAATATTAAACATTGCTTGAACCAACAGAAAGAGATTCAACAGCACTGGTTATTGTTTTTCAATATGGAAAAGGCAATAAAATTGTTCTGATGAGTTGGAATTTTCATGTAGTTCTGAATAGGTCCAACTAAATACATTAATTATTGAAGCTGAGTTCAGTTGATTCTTGAATGGGAGATAAACTGAAGATGCTATACAAAGCAGTTGGTTTGTTGCTGTTCCTTTTTATCTTTTTTTTCTTTTTTTTTTTTTCATATCTCTGAGTCTGTTTAATGACCAATAATCCAGCATGGTTCTAATGAGGAGTGTGCTATTCCAGGCATAGATGCCACTATGGAGTACAATGCCTTGATCTCCTCTGGATTTTAAAGATGATAGACAACTTTTGCAAGATGAATATAAATATCAGTGACTGACATAAACTCAATTTGGACAATTTTCTTTCCTAAATTTCTCTCACACCTGTATAAAATCCATTATACTTATTTAACCATTGTCCTTATCAGCTGTTCCGTTTTACTATGTACTACCAGACAGGCATTGTATTCCAACCCACGTAGGGAATTATATTCATCTCATCTGAAAAAAAAATGCTATAATTTTCCTGTGCTTTCATATTAAAAGTTGTTTGCAACAGTAATAAAAATTATTTTATGCTTAATAATTTCAGACTTAGTAGTATTTTGGAAATCCAGCTAACAGCTTATTTTTCATTTCCATATTACCCATAGAAACTGCTTTACTTTGTTCATTTTCTTAACACTAATGTATATATGAAGTGAAATCAAATAGCATATTTGTTATTTCAAAATAATTTCACTGCAAACTATTTTCTATGATGAGCAATAACAGATTAAATAATAGAGAATGTGATTACTTTGTTAGATATATGTTATATTATCTTCAAGGCTTCTGTAAACTTCCTCTCCGAGTGATTTCTCCTTTTTTCTTCTCTTGTTTTCATTTCTCCTGGAAGCTATAACAGTATGTGTAGATTCAGTGTTGCTACACAACTGATTTTCACATGCAAAGTACTTTGAAAGATTTTTAGTAACATATTCCTTCTGTCAGGTTACCCTTTCTTTCAAGCAGCCCTTTTAGAAATTCTGTTAAAATGGATGTCTAGCATCAAGAGCATCAGATACAGGCAGGGATCGGCAAGCGTTCAAAATGACCTGTCAGTGCAAGAGGGAAGTGGTAAAGAATGTTATGCTGCTTTGAAAGAAACCTCTCTGTGCTAAAGACTATGAGAGCTTCTGTACTGAATAATGTGTGTGTGGAGGGGAAGCAAGCCACACAGTTCTATAAATTTTTTTTAATGCAATTGTGAATTTTATTTTGGATAAAAAATAATTTTTAGAAACAGAATTTATACTATAGCAATGGTTGTTACAGAAAAATATTTACTTGGATTTTACTTTTAAAAGTCTTCCTACACTCTGTAACAGAAATCCAATATTAAACAGAGAACAAAACCTGCCTTGTATAGGGAAGGATGCCTGCATTACATACGCACATCATCTGTTGGTTGAGATGAGGTCCAGGAATTCTGCACCTGCTTACTGCAGAGTAGGAGGTAATCTCATAGCTCTACAAAGAAGTTATAATCGTTAAGGGAGTTAATGAACACAGCTTCTTCCCAAGGCCTCATTGGCATCCTGGTTGCTTTTACAACAAAATCATATTACAGTTCTAGCAAAGCTCACGTTCTTTCACAGCCAAGGCTCATACTGGCTGAATAGAGATAGAGATACGTGATGGGAAGAGGGTGTCATACTCTGCTTTTAACAAGGGAAGGCAAATGTGATAAACTGCAAATGAGAGCTGACAAGCATCCTATCCCCTCTTAACTGAACTTTAGGTCGAGGCAGGCTCACTTGGACTGGATGCCCTGCCTGGGGCAGTGACTATGAAGGGCCAGGTGAGAAGCAGTGGGGCTACGTGAAATGTCACTGCGATTGCGGTAGGCAACTGGGCTGCATTATTTATGGGACGAATTCTGATGTTGCACTTCCTCCTGGTTATCCTGCCCAAAGCAGATTAGGGCACTGGCTTAAACCTGGAGGACTTCCTGGTAAACCAACCTGCATGATGGCTTCCATTTTGAGCCTGTCAGAGATCAAACCATGCAAGAAGGAACAGCATAGTAAGAAATTACCTAATGGTATAAATAGCAAATAAGATAGCACAATAAAGTAAATAGCTGTCATTAAAAGTATTCCAATTTATCTTCCCTTTTTCATTGTTCCTGTTGAAGAAAGGCCCAGTTCAGAGTTTTAATCTATTTCTTTTCTCTTCTGCTGTTTATCTGGGTTTTGGAAAAGGTGAGATTAGTGAAAGGAGAAAATGCAGTGCCCTCTTTCCCTTGCTGGAAAGCTGTAAATACCATTTAAGCAAAAATGCTGTTCAGAGCACTCTAAATCAAGTCTCTATTCTCCTCTTGTGTCTGGTTTCTGATTTTCCTTCCCCATAATGCCACAGAGACGAATACACAAAGATATTTATTAACAGGTCACCAGGTTCAGCTTTCAGCGTGCTCTGACATGTCAAATGAGTGAATCCAGGTAGAAACTATAATATTAAAATAATTAGTTTAAATTTTTGAGAATTTTTATGTCATTGTTAGAGAAATAGAGTATGCTTTTACTTCTTTGCATCCTGGTTTGCACTGAACAAGAAAGCTTGGATAGGCATAGTGCTGTTTCTGGGTCAATTAGCCCTGCTAAGCTCTAGAGTGCTTTGTTTTGTACACATTATAGCTTTGCTGGTGTCAACTTAAGTATCTCTTCATGTTAGTCCATTTGCTGTGTAGCTATATTTATGGTCAATTTCAGAATTTCATTTTTTTATGGCATTAAAAATGCTAAACCCTTACCTTAAACTTCTATCATTTTTTTCATGCACCAGCCTTGTGCTTACCCTGTTCATTACATTTACTTAAATTTTTCTTAATTTTAGTGATTTAATCATGTTCATGGTTAGAATTAGAGTGGGTTGTATATGATTGCTTAAATAGGATCCATAATGAGTCTTATGTTTATGGACTTCCTGCTGTAAACTGTCTTGCAACATGAAAGGCTTATCAAACGCCCTGGTTTTCTTCTCTTTTCAGAAAGGAAATGTTTTGAGGTTATTGATAATTTACCATGGAAATCTAGATACTTATGGTAAAATTTAGTCTGTATGCACAAGAACACTTGCAAAAGACCAGCACCTTCAAACTCACCAGAAGCACCAGTTGTCTGGTACTTCTCCCTGAGGACTTTTTGTTTTGTTTTGTGTAATAGTAAGTTTACATGCAGGGGCTTTATTTGCCTTGTATTTACTAGCAGTTTTGTAGGCTTTAATGTTTGTGATCCAGTTCTATATGGACTGTCCAATTTACAAAAATCTGCCTACCAAAATCCCTGCCATTGCAGCTGGTTTGAGTAGAGAAACCAGTGCATGAACTGGCCTGAGACTGAATGATGATCAGCTGAATTCAGTGTTTTCCAAATTAGTGAATCAATGCTTTTGTATTTTGGCTGAAGTACAGAATCCTCCTCCTCCACCATCTTTGGTGAGTAGATAATTTAAGGTTTAGATGCCCTTTAAAACACCTCTTTTTGCTGCTCCCAGCTATAAGTGAATGGTCAGCATTGGCTGTTTCCCCATGAATACCCTTTAAATGGGAAATGAGGGGAAAATTAGCCTTATTATCGCCTGTGCACAAGGAGTAATTTTACCTAGTAAATTTGGGAAGAATTAAACTGTGAGGAAAAGATAAAGGTTGTGTGGTTTGGTTTTTTTTAAGAAGAGTGAAGAAAAAGAAGTTTTGCCACTGATAAGTGTTCTTCTGTCCATATCTCCAAGGATTATAATGTTATTACTAGATAATTGATACAAGCCTTTGCACTGCCCATGGTGGATCTCAAGTGCTCACCAGGGAGATGCTCTGATTAGAAGGATAGCCCTTTTACTTTCCACAGAACGTTCTGCATCCCAAAACACAACCTCTTTCTTCCCATTTACATGGCATAGACTGATAGTTAGTGCTGTCTAAATGCTGCAAATGAGCTTCTTGCTACACTAACTGTTTCTAGGAGTCATAGATATATTCCCAGGCCTAAAGCTGTTTATTGCATCCATCATCAATACCATTAAAAGGTAGTTCATCTAATCTGCCTTAAGGGACACAGGCAAATTTTGTTGAGGTAGTCTCAGACAAATGATTGTGCAATACACATTATTTCTCCATGGCTAGTTATAAATACATTTTAAGGGGAATAAACTACTGTGGGAAAACTGATTTGCTTCACAAGAAATAATAAATGAACTCACATTAGCTGCAAAATATCACATTCATTCAACAGCTGTGCAAGCAATCAGGCACTGCCAACATGTATGTCACGTTCAAATTTTACTTTGACACTCATTTGTGTCTAAATTCATGCATGATAATGTCTCTAACTGCATGGACACATAAAATCTTACCACTTCACAGCATTCATTCAGAACTAAACATTTATTTCCTTAGTTGAGAAGTTAGGGCCAATTCAGATGACTGGGTTGGAACAAAGACTTGTCATTTTGCAGGAGGGAGCCTCAATGCCATACACTGAATTACAGAAATCTGTACCAGGAAAAAAAATTCTCTTCTCCCATGGGCATGGTAATAAAGTAAATATATCTAAACAAGTTCTTAGAAACATTCCACAGACTTTTCTGCAAGATTATACATTATTAGATGAAAGAACTTCTCAATGCCAATTATTTTCCCCCAAAGATTTGCTAGTAAGATCAAATTCCCAAACAAATTGTTTTCAGTACAAGATAGTGTGATGGATAATTTTCTGGCTTATTTTGTATTTTCAGACCTCATTTTTTAAGTTTTAGTACTATTCCAAAGAGCAAAGCATGCATATAAAAGTAAATATGGAATTTTGACTTTCTTTTGAAATGCCCATTAGGGTACTGAAATTCTTTCTAAGAAAGAAAAGGAGACTAATCTCAGAATGCTGAACCTAGAAAACATTATTCCAAAAGGAATTGGTATCCCATTAAATGGAGATAGGGTAAAAGCCCAGAATAGAAATTATTATGTAAGAAAAATGAGTGTATGTCATTCTGTTTCCTACCGACTTGTTCTAACTGAGGCAAATTTTTGAGGGTTAAACAGATGAGAAGGAAGGGAAGAAATCCAGAGAAAGAGTTTGATTGGGATTTACGGTTCACGTTGGTCATTGTTTAAAATTGTTTTTCAAAGTGTTCTCCCTGAATGGATTGTTTGACTGCTATGTTTAAGTACCCTGCGCATTTACATTGTGATGCACTGGAAAGGCAGTTACAATTCCATTAATAACCTTGAGTGTTTTCTTAAATTTTGAGTATTGTGGCAAAACGAGCCACTTTTTCATCTTAACTCAGAATAAATTATTTAAAGAATATCATAACAGTGTTGAGCCAGAGCAAATTGGAGGACAACAGATTTAGAGTAGAAACAATCAAATACTGGAATTTCTCATCTGTGAGGAAGTCTAACATTTGAAAGACATTGTCTTGGAGGTATGGATTGATTTATGGAGACAAATTTTGATTATTACTAAATAAGTTGTATAAAACTCATTATTTTAGAGTTCCCAGAAGCTTGAGAAGCACTGTGTCCTTGAAGTCCACAGAATTCCAGCTCCCAATGGACTGAAAATTTGCCAGAACTGCCTGACCCTGTGCTGGCATGCTGGGGCTCCCAGGTCTTCTCGCAGATCTTTTCTTCTGAGGTGAATGAGTGGGAAAGTAGGGTGCTGCGAAATATTTTCCAGAATGTTTTCTGAACAGAGCTCATGTCCCTGAAATTATTCTAAGCTAACAGAAGATTCAAATCATGCCTCCTTTTAAGTAGTCACCGTTGTCTACTCCAAGCTAAAAACAGTATAATAAATCTATGGGTTTTATTTTTTGAACTTTTCCCCCCTCAGTATCTGGAATTATCCCATTAGGAATCATACAGACCTAAAGCTGAAATATCCTCCAGTAGCACTGAGGAATTATCCTAGGTATGTTATACCGCTCTGATAGGAAATCACTGCTTCAAATGAGACAGAAAGAGAAGTTGTTGATGGAGTGGGGAGATAAATTGTGTGAGGTAGCATTAAACTCTAAATTGTATTAATATTGGTTAAACTATTTTGTCTGGAAATCGAGTGAAACAGATAATGTCCTACATGGCTTGGAGATGTCATTAGAAAGATTGATCATGCTCTAGTATGGCCAGTGATCATCTGGTGATTACTTTGTGATTTTCTAGTGAATTTGATGCAATGCACTTAGATTTTCAGAGACATGGGTGGGGGTCATGACTCCATGTTCATTTGCATAGGCACTTACTCTTAGATGGCAGTATTTGACGACAGTTAAACTAGAGCTGTGAGCCACCGTGATTAATCTCTGTCTTTGATTAACAGTCTTCCTGTGAAAATATTCAGTTACCTACATGAAATTTAGCATGTTACGGTGATACTTTTCACCAGTAAAAATGTTTCACAATCCCTATTAAAACAATACTGATTCCAAAGTTCTTTTATTATCTAAGGTTCTTAGAAAGAAAAAATAAAAAATCAGCTGTCGTTATTTATTATGAAAAATGGTCATACAAACACATCAATGGAAAATGTGATGGTGAATTTGAGGTTTTGAAAGTCAAGGGAACTACAAGGCAACATAAGATTTAAATCTTCCCTTAACTTACCTTCATTCTGACCAGTCTTATTTATTTTCCTATTGATCTGGATAGGATGATGTTCATAACTTTACAAAGAATGAGATAAAATAAGCTTACTAGGCGATGAAGGAAGCAATATCTTCCTTTCCATCAGTGGTTTAGTTGTTACTGTGAACTGTGTTAGTTTTCTTATGAAGAAGGGCCCCCCTTGTGTTAAACATGGTACAAATACATAAGGAGAGATTGTTCCTCCCACATTGACTTAATCTAAAAAAACCATATAATAAATAATTATAGAAGTCATAACTGTGATGTTTCAAAAGCCCACAGATAGTGGTGCTATCAAATACACTACCCAGGTCACTAATATCTGTTTGGTGAACAGCAGCAAACATCTTGTAGTCTTTCTTGGAGATCTCAATCAGATGTTTCATGAAAAACAGCCTGATTACGACCCTGGTTTTATACTTTGTGCAAGGTTATGTTCCCAGCTAATAACAGGAAGTTCTTTTGATTCTCCAAGGATAATTATCGTAGAGTTCAAGTTGTCAAAACATATTATTAGGATTGTTGAAGGAAGACTGTAAAGCTTTGTATAGTCATTAGGTGAAGCTGGCAAAGATACATACATGGAGCCGCCTGTTTCAATGCAGAAGGTGAGAGATGGCGGAAGAGAACAGTAAGACAGGACACTTGAATAAGGTTATTTGCTGACTGCTCCTTTCTAAGAATACAACTAAAGACCTCTGATCTTGTAACTCCTCTCAGCTGTTGTTGTGTACTGTTGGTGACTTCAATGCAGTGGAGAGCCAGGCTGGATTACTATGAGCAACTGAGATAGAGAGGGAACTACGTGTTTGGGGTCAAGAATAATAAAAACGTAGGAAGACAAAACTTCTTACCTGCAAATGGGACTTGGAGAGAAACACAGATTTCGAATTGTTTAGTGGAAGGAATTAGGATTACAATGGGTTGAATTGCTGTGAGTTTAACATTTATGTGACTAAGGTGGATTGCTTTGTATCACCAATGTGCAGAAGATACTGCTGAACTTGAGGCTGGCTATGTGTTGTTGGATAGTTTACCTTTTTGTAATCACCCTGGAATAAACGGAATCTTCAAGTATAGCTGCATAGTTGAGTTTCAGTCAAAACATTGGTAATTATTACAGCTCCTCTTCCGATTATCAGTAGTTTTCTTCTGTTGTCTGTTTCCTTTTTGAATGAGCTTCTTTGTAGCCAATTGTACCAATCAATATTGCAGAGACTTAAAGAAAGGGAAGAGGAACTACTAGTAATCAGAAGGATTGTAGAATACAAAAGGGATGAAAAATGGGTCCTTTTCCATGATCTATGTGATCGAATGCTCCTTTGTGTTCCTCTGTTTTGATGTTACTAACGACAGTTGGAAAGTTGGAGGTGAGATGTTAAGTGACAAACATCCTGAGCTACCACACACTTTTCATTACCTAGGTGGAGGAAAAGAAAGCCAAAAAGGCTTTGACCCCAAACTGTAAGATACATTTTCAGACCTACTAGGCTTTTCTGTTATGTTGGAATCACATCCTACTGAGGCATACATAGCCAGAGAAAAGAACAAATGTTTTCAGATATGTTACACTGCCTTCATTGTTTCTTCTGTGCTTGGAGGACATTATTGATAACTTGAGAAACATTTACTAGACTTCTGCTGGGGCTCATAAGCTTCAGTTCCCCTGATCACTCTGGTTCATGGCAGTCAGGAAAATAATGCAAAAATACAGGGCCACTCAAAGTCACAGAGGGCTGACAACTTCAGAAAACTAGTTGAAGTAAAAAAGACTGTACTCTAAATTTCATAGTGAAAAGTACTTATAATATCCACAATTTATTGTGTGCATACTAGACCATTACATAAAGCCCTTAAGATTTACTCTGCAGGGTAAACACTTTATCAAGAGAAAAACTGAGCTACTTATCACAGAAAAGTCATTAATAATAAGGGAAACAGAGAATCAAAATGGGGTCTAGAAGTTGTACCACTAGGATTTGGAGCAGGAGGTCTCTTTCAAGCCAAGTCACATCATGATCAGAGAAGAAAGCAGGATCTGAGAACAGCACTCTCTTGCATATCTGTGGAAATGAATCTGCAAGATGCGGTGAGGAGAAGACAATAAAATTTCCTTTGAAATAGGAACAGTGATGGGTATTTTGGGATGAAGGTGTTGGGAAAGGGAGAGGACAGAATGTTATTCCTTGGAGAAATGCTCATTTAACTGCAAGTTAAATAAGAGCCTTATACAGAATCAACATCTCAACCAACCAAATTAAAGGCAGTCTGTACATTAAAGAAGTCAAGAATATAAACACGGGGGAAGGAGAGATAAGATGTTTCAAACCCTTTTAACAATTACCCTGAAACTAGATTAGAGTGGAATCCAAAGAGAGATATTTTATCCTCCGTGGAACACTATGAGTAATTCTTGTTTTCATTAAAAATTTTCATTTTTTTTAATGATGTTACATTTGCATTCTCCTCCCTCTGCTAAAAGATAAGGGTTGATTAACAGTGCAGTGAATTTTACTTCTGTATTCTTACCAAAGTTTGTTCTGGGAGTTTATGGTCTTGTCTCTTGTCTTTAACCACATTTGATTGGTTCAAGGGTCGGGTGCTGTGTTCAGTGGGGAGAAGAATAAAATGTTGAAAATAATTTTGTGTCCTTATATTTCTGCTGGCTGAGTATTTACATCTTCCCTTGCCTGGGATGTAGCTTAGAGGAGCCACAGAGCTCCCCGTATTTGTGTTCTTGAGATGCTATTTCCCAACCCAAGGGACTGGATGTCAGTGCTATCAGGGCACTCCCTACACTGGTTTTGTATCTTTTTTCTATAAGGTGTGCTATCTGAGAAATTTCTGCCAACTGAAAGGAGTCATAACCCAGAAGAGGATTTGTCATACCCTTAGGTAATTTTGCATCTGATTGGATGAACCATCCAATCTGTGCTTTTATTAACTTTTTCATCCACCATTAATTTACTATTCAGAACATAAAAGGTAGCACAAGCTGGAAAACAGAAATCAAAGACTTTTGATCTCCATCTTGCTTCCTTTCAACCTTTTCACCCAATAGAAACCATTTGGAGTTTGAGAACAGACTGAATAACCTTACTTACAGCATTAGCAAATATATCAGCAAGTTTCTGTGACAGTGTGTACTTTACTGTCCCTTCAGAAGTGCAGTTCAAGTGAAACAAATGTTGGAAAAAGACATATGGCTTATGGGGACAAGTTTACTCTCTTGTGAAAAGTAAAGTTATTAAATAAGCAGTGCCTGGCAATTGCAAAAACGTTGGCAGGGATATGTTGGCACTGTAATTTTTTATTTATTATGTAAGAAACCTAGTGCAGAACTTCTGAATATGGCTTTAAAATGCTAGACAATATACGAGCATACAGAGTCAATGCACAAAATACGTATTGTGTTACAAAAAGGAAGAATATGATATTGCAAAAACCCTCTCAGAAAAGTCTGTAGGTATGGTAATAAAAAGATCTGATCTTAATGGATTAGAAAACACTTTTTGAATAGTAAAACTGTGTAGAAGGAAAGACCTATTTGTCTAACCTTTTCTGAAGTCAAATCAGAAAGCATTCCTTATTCTTCATGGCAGTTATTGTATGAAGTTGGTTGATTAGCAGGAAAGAAACCCAAACAGGCAGCTGAAAATTTTTACTTTCTTAGGAACTGTTGTCTTAAAAATCCAGAATATTTGGGTTAATTTTGGCATAATCTGAAAAAAGTTAGATTGGTAAAGATATCCATCACGTTTCCAAAGTGTGATCTAGCTGCTAGTGTAAAGGAATCCTGACATACATGGTGGCAGGTACTTCAGTTAAGAATCCAGCTTATGGTTAACAAGACTAGGATGTATGTTTTTATCCCATAGAGCTCTTACTTACCAAGATCCAAAATGCTTTCGGAATAATACACTTAATTAATACTTGAATCTTCTGAAACTTTGGATAAAGCCAACAGAACAAGCCCAAATATTCCTTCTAAAATGTGAATGGTTCTGTAGAGATATTCTCCCTACAATATTAATGGTATAATATATTTAATATTTTTAACATAATAGTTCCCTGAAACTACCTGCAGTCACCTACAGTAGTCACCTACTGAGACATTCAGAATCACATTGTTGGCATCAGGCAAAAGGAGCAGAGGTGATTGAGTACAGTGGTCTGAATATGGCCCTCATGCTCTGAAAATGTTGCACTTTGTCTTCTATTCAATTTATTGAAAATACTGAATACTTCCCCCTTTCCATTCATCTCTATTTTAACCTAAGATAAGCAATTCCCTGATATTTTTTTACCTTGTAAAATATTTATTATACTTACTATATTTTTATACTAGAAGTTTTCTAGGTGTGGGAAGAATTCTAGTGCTGAGATTCTGTGTAAAAATAATGCTATCATCTGGTTTGTAGTTAACTTGTAAACGTGTTGGAAAGGATTTTTACAGGGGAAGCTTCTGCTCTTTTGCAAAGCCAGAGCCTTCACTTTCAGGAGAGCAAAATGTATCAACACTGGAAGAAACTGAGTCCTGTTTAAAGCTGAAAGCCTACTAGACGGCACAAACTCCCTGCATTTTTAAAGGGAGAAAGAGGGGGGAAAAAGCCATTCATGAGAAGTATAAAATGTAATTTTGTTTTAAAGCCCACTAAAAGCTATATAGGTCATGAAGACAATCAGTCTTTTATTCTTTGAAATAATTCACATTATAGCCCTATGTATTACCACCCTTATCACAGAAAAGCCTTTAGATTTGTGTTGGCAGATAATTACAAATTGATTTCTGGACCCTCATTTTGACAATGGTTTTGAAAACCTTTTCTTGCCTCCCTCGCCCCCCTCCCTTCCCCCCACTTTTAAAAGCCTCTTATGATTTCTCGTGCATCATACTGAAGAAGTACTGTCATGATGAACTGGCCAGGTGTACTAACCATTTATACAAAAAAGCCATAGTGTATAAGACCCAAAATATTCTGGAAATGAACGGCGAAATGCTGCAGGTAACTGCAGATGCTTAATTTACACCTATCTTCATCTTTCATATTGTTCAAACTTGAAATAATTTTACAAATAGATGGTAATTTAACAAATGGGTAATCTGAAATTTTACAGCCTGCAGCTTGCTTCTTTCACTCCCATACCAAAACGTAGTTTCCTTCTATTTTTGCAGATTTAACACTATTAAAGTATGTTCAGGAGCCAAAAGCCTTACCCATTGTTGCTCATATTTACCATTATGGGGTCAAGTCTGTCTCCAAAGATGCCATTAAGTGATTTCCAAAGTCTGGGCTAAAAGTTTCCTTTGCAATTTTAAGACATGTTCTACAGGTAATAACCAAATTTAGAGTGATAATTTCTACCTTTAGGAGTCTACAGTTTAAAACACAGCATGTCAACAGCTGAAAAAAATTAGAGTGATAATTTCTACTTTTAGGAGTCTACAGTTTAAAACACAGCATGTCAACAGCTGAAAAACACATTTAGTTAAAGTTGATGGGTAGGAACAGAGAAGATGAGTAACAAAAATAACTAGCTATCTTGGCATAGATTTGCTCTATGCACAATCCACAGTCAACCGGTGACAGCAAGCGCAGTAATGACTACTCACCACCTGCTTAGCTGTGCTATTTTTAGAGTATAACTGAATGACAGCAGTAGTGGGTTTTTTTAATTGTTTATTATTTCAGAGAATTAAATAGTGTTATCTCAGCATTTGGTGTACATCTAAAGGATTCACAGCTCTAAGAATATCCTAGGCACACAGGTATGAGAAGCAGCCTGTATGACATGCAGTAAACACTGATATAGTGTAACTGGAGGCTAAATTGAAATTTTTTTTAGTATTTCAGACTTTATTGATTTGGTTTTGAGTTGTTTTCCTTTCTTACTCAGACTTCATGTATTATTAAAATATTTGCAAAGCATCAAGTATAATACCATTTTTCTTAGGTTTATTTTTTTTTTATTTCAAGGGAAAAATAATAGTACTTCAGATACACAGAAATGGTGGCCATTAGCTTTAGCAGAAAACCCTTGTGCATGTCTCTAAAATGCAATTTTTTTCTACAACTCCCAGAAGGTTGTGATTTCTAAACAGTATTAAGAAAAGCATATGAAATTCTTCTGTCTTCAATAATCTGTAACCCTCAGGAGAGGATACCTTATGATTATGCTGCTTGTAGAGCTTCAATTGGAATTCTAAAAATTTACTTTTATTTTCTTGTTCTTCATTTTTTTGCCTATGTATTTATAAGTAATGTCTTCCATTAATCATTTCATCTTCCTTTTGCATTTCAACATTCTGTTTTTCTACTGTCCTCTGGATACAGAAAACATCCCACTTCAAAACAAAACAGAAAAAAAAATCAATTCTTTAAAATGACCAGTGGGATACATAAAATTATATGAAATAAAAATAATAGTCCTCCTAACTTTCTGTTTAATCTAACAAATTCAGGAAAGCAGGTTGCAAGAAGATTGAGAGGCAATTTTCATTTCCCAGTGACAGAACCTTAGCTGGAATTAATTATCAGAGTTCCATTTATTTCAATGGGCATTTAACAATTCACACAGCTTGGAATCTACCTCCTCATTTCCTCTGTTTTTTACGAGTATCTGTCAGTTTTATCTGTCCTCAGTTCTTTCCTGTACCAGACCATGTGTGAATGTTTATGTATGTATGAACGATACTTACTATAAGCAGAATTTATTTTTTCTAGACAAACAGTTCAGGATTCTTCTGGAATATCGCTAATTTGTCTCAATGAGAATGCTGTCGTCCTCTTGCTGACATGAACTGCTGCTTTAGACACGCTGGCAAGAAGCAGGAATTTATGCTGGCATTTAAAGTATTTAAAATCAGAGAAAGAAATATGAGACAATGATTGAGTAATGGAGGGAAAAGCAATTAGGAGTATGTTCTTTCCTTATCCTTCAAATGAGATCAGAAAAGAGATGTCATAAGTGACATGGGTTTTTTTTAATTAAAGAATACCATTTGAAATGAACAGGATTCACGTTTTCTGAATTCAATTGTGTGTGTTCTGCTGTAGGCATGAATCAATAGAGGAGGGATTGTATATAGTGCCTAATCCTGCTCAAGTCTCTCCATCCCTCAGTCAGAGGGAAAAGAAGAGTATAGCTCGGGCTGTGCATAGTCATATTCTTTTGGACCAGTTTCTATGCTCTGGTGATGCAAATGCAAAGATTCATTTCTTCCCTGTAAAGCTAATGCCCAGACAATATTGCAGAACAAACCTTTCCTTATACAAAGGTTATTTTCTCTCTAGAGCATTCCCTTTTTTACTGAAAGGCATTTTAGACTAGAAACTCTCTGAGAGTTCATGACACCCTGAGAGCCTTCCTTTCAGTGACAAGCTGTATAATAATAATGTGGTGACAGAAAAATCGAGGAGAGGTGGCTTTCTCTGATAGAGAATTTGCCTTTAATTCTACCCTGAAGAGATTGCAATGGAGCACCAACCTTTGTTCTTACTGTAGTGCTTCACTGCTATACCAACCATTTGTTAAATGGGAAGTAATTGATGTTGAAAAAGAACTGAATGAATAAAGCTTTTGGCAGGGAAGGGGAGGAGGCAAAGTATGGGTTAAAGGTTATTCCTTGTAGAAATTTCATAAAATGAGAGGTAATGTGGCTTTTGAGCTAGAATTGTTGGTGTCTGAAGCGGGGGCTTGCAGAAGAGAGGGAGGAGTGCAGGCTGAGGGAGGGAGACTGAACTTGCGGAAGCATGAGAATAGTAAACTAGCATCAAATATTCAGCTTTGTGGCATCTTATCCATTATATTACAAATTTCACCCTGAGGTGTGCAGCCTTTGCCATCTGTCTTGGTGAGTGGAGAGTAAAGAAGGAGGAACTGAGAAGGAATCAGAAGTAGTAATGCAGATGTTCCTTAGAAACTTTCTTATCCAAGAAATATTTTAGAATTGCTATAAGTCACATTTGCTACTTTCAGTGGAATGAATGGGCTGCACATTTTATTGCTTCCCTGAATTCTGGGGTTCTGGTGATTCGAAAAATAGTGAAGATGATTTTTTTTTCTGCTATGAACTTGAATCTGCTTTCAGAATTCCTCCTTCACAATGACAAAACATTTTCCTCTCTGCCTTCTTCCCTTCCCCAAAGGAAAGAAGTCTATCATGGAAGTGAATCTTGTGTTATTTTGGTCCTGGGGACTCTGGGGGTAGGCAGAAAGGATTTATATCCTTGACAGAGCCCATCTTGAATAAAATATTACCATTAATGCACTTCCATCTAGTGTGCTTTCCATACAGTATTGCAGTCATTTGAAATATTCTGTTAATTTAGTGTATGAACATATGCATTCTTTATTTTTCATAGTATTATTTTGTGTTCTTCTGATACACATAGACTTGTGCAAAACACGAGGTCTAAGAAACTTTGCTCAAAATAAGTTTATTTTTAAGGAACTCTGGTTTTGATTATGTGTTACTTTCATGCATGACCTCTATATTTCTTCACCATAAAGTCCATCATTTGCTATGCCTTGGAAAGACTCATTTTACTTATTCTATATGAATACCACTCCTTATTTGTATATAAGGATGCCTTCCACAGCCAAACTAATAATGAGACTTAAGTAAGGAGGTTTTTTTTAATGAAATTCCTTAGGGATAGATGTCAATTCAATTCACATCCACAACTTTGTGAATAAATTGGAGATACACATACACTAGCTGTCAGTAGAAAAAATTCCAAGATGACTTATAGACTATAGGAATTGTCAATGGTAATTAAGTCCTACCAGAAAATTCAGGATGGTTGCCAACATGGGCCATTCAAACAAACTGTATTAGTAGAATGCAGACTGGGGGTTGCAATGAGGATAATGGTTCTGCTGAGGGCTTCTACTTCAGAAAGCTGTTAGGGCTTTCTATGAAAGTTAGGACAAAGAGGGCTAATGTGGGTGTTGGATATATTAGAATAATGACTAAGGGAGAGGGAAGTGATTTTCTCTACCTATACTGCGTTGGTCAGGCACCTATTGGAATATCTTGTTCAGTTTTGTGTCGGCATTTGTTTAAATTATGTTGGCAAATTGAAGAAGGTGCATGAAAGGGCTGGAAAAACAATTTTGAGAGAATGCTTATAGTGAGAAACTTAGAGCTTCATCTGTTCTCCTTTTCTCAAAAAAAAGAGAGGTGATTTGTTTACAGTGCAGAAGGGTCTTAATGTGTTGAAAATATCGGTTAAGAAGAAGCCTCTATAATAAAGCATACAAAGACAAGATTTGGCTGAAATAGGCTGGAAGCTGGATCCAGATGAATTCAAATAGGAAAGCAGAAACAAATAAATAACAAAAGAAACAACCTTAATTGTGGAGTAATACTTCTTGAAAAATGAAAGTCAAGATACCATTTTTTTCCAGCTCAAATAAATCAGCCCTCAACACGGTGTCACTATTGCCCAACTCGCTAAATAAATGGAGAACAGTGCAAAGGATTACTCTGTGTTGACAGAATATCATCACCAGTACATCTTGAGGTCTAGAATCAAATTTTGAATCTAGCAGTAATCAAAGTACAAGACAAACAGTCTCTAGCACTCATAAATATGATGTTTAACTGTTTTGTACAAGCAGTATTGTAATGACCAGAGTGAACAGCTTTCTCCATACTAGTGGAGCTTTGCTCTTCCCTTGAAGGATATGGCCTTTGTTCCTCAGACTTGGGATTTTTTTGTTGTGAAGGCTTATATTTTCCAGGAAAGGTATCTGTATTCTTGCAACAGGGCTATTGCTCCAGCTTGTCCCCCACACTACAGCTTCATCCAGGTAAACAGGAAAGTAGTGGTTACTGCATTATCTTCAAGATACTGAACCAAAGATTACCTTAGTATATCTTTGTCTGCCAATTTTATAGAAATAATTTCTTAATATGCAATGTTCAGGAGTCCCTATATCACGTCACAGTCAGCAGATCATAAAGCAGAACGTAAACCTTTACATGACTCCAGAGAGCAGGTTATCTACCCGTTTGAAGATCTTCTGTGCAGGGGCTTAGCAGCCAAATCCTGTCATTGCTGCCTTCTACTTCTAGGAAGGCTGAACTCAGATGAACTGCTATTATTATAAAAAAGTCACAAATCATTAACAGCTGAAATAATTTTTAAAATTGGAGTTGGCAGATAGATATAAAAAGTGTTAATTCTGTTAGTAATGTGTTATAATTAGAAATCATCATTAATTAAAACCACTCATTTACAGAATGAGGTATTTGCTTTGTGGCATGTCTGGGTGTTCTCTTTACTTATATTTTTATTACTTGCAATTACAATTTATTAGTTTCCATAAAATGATAATTTTCAGGCATCCTAAGTTAAATAAATGATTCAATAATTTAAAACTGAGTATTTGTTATCTTTGAGGACTGTGAAAATGAATTGCACATTGCTGAATTTAAAATGCCAGTCTTGTGGATAAATCAGTCCCTGGGGAAGCTGTGAGCAGCACTGTCACAAAGAAAGAAGGGGAGAGGTTGCAGGGTACAGGTATTTATTTCTCTTATATTTATGGCCTGACAGTCAGAGAGGCTGAGCGTTTGAAGATTCAGCTGAAGTGAATTGAGTTGAAGATGCTTCCCAAAAATCAAATCTTCATATATATATTTGCAGTTGATTGGAGGGAAAGAAAAGTTAAAGCAAGGAAATATGGTCAGGGAAAAGACTCAGGCATGAGAGGAGTCTGAGATGTGTGAAGTTGAACGTGGGCTGCTCTTTTGTATCTTGAGAGATTCCCTTTTTGTCTGAGAGGAAAACTTCATGCAGGTTTCGGAGGGAGAGGACCTGCTGTCCTCGACCAAAGTCAGTGCCAGGGGTGTTCTTTGACAGCTTGGACTCCATGCTGTTTTTGTGACTTTTACTCCTTACACAGGAAGTTTAGGTGCTTCAGTACCCTCGGGGCTGACAGGCACCATATAAACGTAGGGTGCTGTGTTATTAGCAGCAGTATCACTTCAATTACTCATTTTCAGGGATTGACTCGCCATTCTTGACCATTTTGCTGACTATAGGAGGGGGTTGTAAAGAGAGTGTGCATGGCACATGCAGCAGTTTTGCTGAATCTGGTGGAAACAGGATCAGTTCCTGGGTAATTTCTACAAATTAATTTTCTGTAGTTGTTTCTCAAACCCTTGAGCTGAACCAAAATATTACAATTCAGATCTTTTGTCATTATGCTTCATGTAAAAATCAATAGTCGCGGATCATATAGGCAATCATGATGATGTTTTAGCATGATGGTACACAAGCTATTGATTTCTGGTGGTACAAACACACATGCTCATGCACACACACATATGTATTTAATCTCTGTTGTTTCTCAGTTCAGGATCACATATGCAGGATCTTTAGGAAAAAAGCAAAGGTAAGGCTTTTGGCAAGGGCTGGGAAGGTAGCAAAACTAATAATTGAGGAAAAAAACCCCAGCTTTGTGTCTCTACCTTTGTCTAGAAGAGGAAGTAAGAAGATTTTTATCATGTGGGGGTAGTGTCATCTGTTGAAAAGAGAATAAATATCCTGCCTAAATTATTTTTTAAAAAAACAACCCCAAAACATTACTTCAGCTTTATCTGAAAAATGTACTTTATTCTCTTTTCAAATTAGTCATTTCTGCTGCGCATGGCATCTCCTTAATTGAAACTGCAATAATTGATGCCACCTTTACATATTTATTTCCTGTAGAAATAGTTTACACAGATTTGGTAGATAAAAATAGCATTCTGGTCATGGGCTTCTCTCCTTGACTCACTGCAATGATAAAAGTGATTTCCTGTTAAGCAGGCAGCCCAGGACCGCAATTGCACGTGCATGAAGCTTCTGATTTACAGGGGTGCTCAGCACCCTGAACTCCAGTTTAATTCAGTGGGAGCTTTAGCACCAATAAATTACAGTCAAGCATGTGGTTGAACATATTTTATATACTGTGTGACAGGTTCTGATTACTTTTATTGTTGGATAAACTCAAGCCTGTCCTCCCTCCCACCCTCTCCAGCTTACTAAGTACTTTGTGGTGTTTCTTCTGATTATGTAAACTATTAGAATAAACCACAAAGATGTCCTCCTTCCCCCAGAGCTCCTTCCCTTATTTAGTGGTTTAGGGTTTGCTTTACCACAAACAACAGCATAAAGTACAGAGTATTACTGAAGCGGGTTCAACAATGTTTATCAGTGGTGCATCAGACTTGGTGAAGTGGTACAGGTTTACTGTGTTGTGACCAAGCTCAGAAATTGCTCAGAGAGTTGTATCTTTTTTCAGTAGTGCAGATCTTGAAGTCATAGAAAATTCGTGAGACATCAGTGTTTATGATTATAAGGTTAAATAAACAGTGTGTGTGAGGCAATGAAGCGGTCATATGCATAAATGAGTTGATGTACAGAAGGTATAATATCATTAACCACTGAAATATCTATGTCCAAGTAAGAAAAATACCAGTACCATTAATGAGCAGGAGCTGCACACAAGAGGTCTCATTATTGTTCAGTACTGTATCATATTCTCTGTGTGTATTTTGCACAATAGTTATGATTAATAAAAATAGCAATTAAAAAAAACCCTTCTGAGGACTGCAAATCGATCATTCATAAGGTAGACAAATGTAATTCTGACATTTTCTGCACTGCCTTAATTCAGCATCTTTGTGCTTGTGTGTTCTAATGCAGTGTCTGATTACATGATCGCATATCATTTTTTTCCACATAATCCCTGCATCATTTAGTGCATGAGGAGAACCTATTCTTTGGATCACCTGGGATCTGAAATAGTTCCATTTGCAAGCTGATAGTTTAAATTCCTAGCAATCCAGATATGCCTACATAACCACCAAGCTTATCTAAGGTCTTCTGTCCTAGGAAATAAATTAACCCATTCAATCCCAATGGCTAACAATGAAAAAGAAGAGAATTCATGTCATGTGATTTTTATTTAAAAGCACAGCAGTTATTTACTGTTTTTCTACAATCTGAAGGCTCATTAATCTCTTAAATATTTATTGGCAGGAGAGTGTGAGCATGAATGAGTAGGATGGGATGTCACCATAAACAGATTGCTGTCTATTTTGCTTCCTTTGAAAACTTTATATTTTATTGTTATGAAAAAGAAATAATTCCATGTCAGACTTGGACTGCTGTGTGGGATACAGGAGCAAAACTACCTTTCTGGAAACGTGTTATATCAAAGAGGGGTGTATTCCTGAATCGAGATTTTTAATAGGAAAGGTACATGGTTTTGAAACCCTAGTTACTATGAATGCTGGAGGGAAGGAATATGTTATTGTATCTGCTTCTGAGCTGTATTTTCAGAGAGAGTCTGCATGAGTTGTCAAAGGTGCCTGTGTGAGATGTGACCTTTTCAGTTCATATTTATTATGTCTTCCCAAATACACACCATAGCTGTGCAGTGCCTGTCAACATTACATCTGGTGAAACTGGTTCTCTGAGGGAAAGAGTTCTGTTTTAATCCTTAAATGCTCCCCTTCATAAGCGAGTCCCAAAAAAGAAAAAAACACTGTGAAGAGAATTGTGGGAAGAAGAGGAAGAAATGTGTTTAAACCTTCTTTTCCAAAATCCTTCCTCCTGCTATCTCATATTTTTTGTGATTTATTCTTTATCTCACTTTGTTCTTCTGAGGGCTTCTTTAATAACTGAAGTGCAAGTATCCCTTCTGTAATAAAACACAGTGCAGTTATGCGATGTATATACAGTGGGTAATGCACCTCCTTTCCATGAAGTGGCTCAGCCATAGCACGTGTTTGTTGCTGCCTGTGCTGGTCATAGTAGATTGTATCAAAGCATTTTCAGCCTTTCAATACTTATGGTGTCTCCTCCTAACTTACAAGGCTCTAATGACAGCCCTTAACATCTCACAGGATTTGGGTGTCTACAAGCAGGAATCAGAGGGATCAGAGCCATGGACGAGAAATAATGAAATGTGTATTAAACCCATTGAAAACATGGAAAATATTCTGTAGTATAACCCTAGCTACGTGGTCAGTGTGCCTCTCTATTTCAATATAATGGATAAAAACCATTGTGACATACGCTGGTCTGGTGGAGGCTTGTCAGAATTGAATTCAATCACTGTGTCCCTTCTGAATTAAATGGGGCATTCCCCACTTCCCCACTCTGTATGCAATAAAAAACCCCAACAAAACATTCAGTGTAAATCCAGGGTATTACATACTGTGAAGCAAGTAGTTAGGATGGATTGGTTTTGATTCTGAACAGGAACATTTTAGAAACTAGCTTTTAGAAAATGCTGGTCAGTAATTTGAAAACTCATTACATTTATCTTAAGGCCTGAAAGGGAATCATATCAGATGATCTGATATGTGTCATTGCAGTTTTGCAAATCTTTCAGCTACACTAGGCTATCAAAATCTTCAAGAACTGTCCAGCTGGTCTTTCTAGCAGTATGCCCTTCTGAAATCCCCACTGGGAAAATAGTTGTCCTTGAGTGGGCTGGACCTCATTTTGTCTAGAGCAACCTCATCTGTCTTACTGCTTAGCACAGCTGCAGACAGGATGGAACAGCTCTGAGCACAACTGGACTCTGATCAAGGCCTTTGGGCACTCTCATAATGTTTCAAATAAATCAAAATAAACTGCCCAGCTGCTCTTCCATGTCCTCTCATTGGGCTGTATGTCTTGTTTGAAATGGGAGAAAGTCTTTTATGGAGTATTTTGGCAGGGAAACAAAAATAGCCTCCAGACCCCTCAGGTAGCAAGTCTGGGTGATGGGAAAGCAGCTGGCAAGGACTAAGCTTGTGGATGACTGTGGGAGCTACAGGAGTACAGGGAGAAGAAGGAATTCTAGAGGAACGTGTTTGATCTTGTGACTGCACCACACATCCTCTATAGTATGGTGCCAACAGAAGGGCAAGAGCTATCTTTTATTTCAAGGAACTCTTTTTGCTTTCCATAAACATTGCTGGAGAATGGGGAGACAAATGTAGGGGCCGAGATTTATAACCTGAATGACTATGGTCTTTTTATTTATCTTTTATTCATCTCTGAATTGAGTGGTGACTGACCAGCTGAATCATCCTTCATATTCCTCATGGGCATGCTTCAAATAGGATATACATGCTGATAAGTAAGCAGCAGCTTCTGTACATTAAATTCTCTGTGGGCCTCATCGTCCTTTACATTGCAGAGGCTTCATACTGTTGTGGATGTTTGGGGTGGGAATTAGACTGGTCTTATTTTCTCATATATGAATCAGCAAATAGTCCTTTTTTTTGCTGTCATTGAAAAACTGGGAAAAAATAATTAAGATTTAAAGAAAACATTTCCAAACTTCTTTTGTGTTCTAACTTTCTGCAAAAATTTATGCAGGTCTAACAGCTGTATACTGTATAAATCATTACAAACAAGGCTTGAAAGGAACTTCTCTGTTTATACTATGGCTTCCCTGCCCATTAGCAGTGATAAAACTGAAAATACCAGTGCATCTTGAATTCAAAGGAGAAAAAAAAAATAGATCAGAGACCATAAAGGGGTAATACAGTTCAGCCAGACTCGGTGTTTGGAATATTAAGCAGATTTGACCCATGCTGAGAAGAGTCTGAAGAGCAAATTCTTCTCAGCACCATCTCTTGTGTCAGGACTCTGATTAACAAAGACATTTAAATAATGTCACTGCACTTCATACAATTTGAGCCTATTTTCTCTTTTGTATAGCTGCGAATATATTTTTTTTTCCTTGCCATATATGACTTCTGTCTCCTAATAGTGGCAGGCAATGATACTTTGAATTATTACACAGAATATAAATGTAAGCTGCAAAACTAACAAAGCTTTTGTTCCTTTCTTGATGAAAGCACAATTTTGCAGTTGCTTTAAATATTATAGTTCTAAGTCTGCTGTTGCTACTTCTGCTAAGGATTTCTCAGTGAATTCATTAGAAGTGTCTGTTTTCATAGCCTGGCTTGTACAAATAAGAAGGAGGGATTTGAAAGTTCAGAGTATATCTTGCTGTGCTTAAGCTGCAGCAGCGTTACATATGCTGAACCTGTTTTTATGTTACTATTGAAGAATAATGCAAGCTGAACTCTGAATTCCCTCATTAGAGGTTTAAGTCTCTAAGGCTAAAACTGAGTTTTGATATTTGTTAACAGAACCCTGTGTGAATTAATATTTTCCACAGAGCACACAGAGTTTTGCAAGAACAATTTTAGAAAGATAAAGGTAAGGAAAAGCCACATGTGTTTTCCAGGCATGTGAAAATAATTTCAAGGGTCAGTGGCTTCACAGCTGGAATTAACAACATGGTAACAGAAAAAGGAAGAGAAGGCAACTGCAGTTCCATTTTTTTTGTGCAATGCAGAGAACAGTGATGTTCAGAGAATGCCCCTAATGAAATGATAATGTTTCTAAAAGTACTGGTTTTTTCTCTTCATCAAATGGATGTCTTTTTTTGTTGTTGTTAAAATCTCCTTAATTAGATCTGTGTGTAGATGGAGAAGGGATAAAGGAGAAATGAATGAACTATAAACCTGTCAGGTTTATTTCAAGGTACATGGAGAGATTCACGGCACAACACACTTCCCATGATAATAATTTCAGCTTTCAAGTGGTTTTCTACCTTACTGTTTTTTTGAAGACTAGAAATGAAACTACTGTTCATTTGATTGATATATCTGAAATGGAAGTGATTTTAGTGAGAGCATGTTCCTCCCTTACCTAGTTTCTAAATCAGAGTTTTACCAAACCCTCTGTGCTATGCTTTGAGGTAGTCTGAACTGTAGTGAGTGACTGCCAACAGTCCAGATGGAAACTAAATCAGGCAGCAGATGAATGTGGGATTGCCTCTGCAAAAAATATTTTTTTCAATTGTTTTGCAGATTAGGAACTTGTCATCCTTCATCTCCATCGTACAACCTTCAACATTTTGCAGGGAGATACAAGGAGGAGAGTGAAGATGAGATAGCTAAAAACTTCCTTACATAACAGGAAAGTGTATCTTATCTAGATTTCATTGCAATCCATACCACAAACGTAGCATTTCTTCCCCCAACCCTTATTCTAACACCTTAATTCACTGCACTTAGAGAACATTAAAAATCTTCCCAGATTATTCCAAATCAATGCTATCAGTTAGAGTTGTATGGGTTTAGAGCCACGAAGACTGAGAATACAGAGAATTATTTTCTCCTTCCAACAGGTTCTCACTTCATTGTCTTGTAGCCAAGGAGAGTTAGTGAAAGGGCAGCTTTCCAACATCTTGATACCTAGCTTTGAGGAGTTTTCAAAGAGGAGGGCTGGAATCTTTCCTTTTATCAATTCAGATATCTACAATATTGGTGATGAAATGAAAGACTCAGGGTTGCACATTTGGAAATTCTGTAAAATGTGTGGTGCTTTTGCTGATATTTAGTGCCTGCCATGTAATCCACCTGTTCTGCAAAGATCCAAAATATGCTGTTATTGTTTCTTTAAAGTAAGTATTTAACAACATATATAAGAAAAAAGAAAAAGTAAGTGACATGTGCTTGGGCATTTTTTATAAGTTTTACAAACCAATGCGTGTTGACACAAACCCCAAATCTAAATTATTAGTGTAGTAGGTTTATCTTTTATTTAGAATAAAACAATGCAGCATATTTTCTACTCTCATGGAGCACAATAAACCTCTCTATACCAGCTGCAACATACTGTCCCCAGGGATGTTACTAAATAGAGTAAAATTGCTGACTGAGGTTATTCATCCTACCTGTGTGTATATCAAATGTTACTGTAAAGAATGGGAAAGGATTAGAACCACATTTTATTTTCTTTGATGAATGTGTTTTGTTTAACTTAGAAATAAAAATTAAGAAATTATCTCATAATCTTTTTGTTCTCTTTTTCCTTGGATGTGTGCTTGAGAAGTTATTTTGCTTATCATCACCATCTAGATGGTGGGGTTTTGTTTGCTTTTAAACTATTCTCATTTCAAAGCCAGTTTTCTATTTAAAGGCAATTAGCAGCCTGGCAGCTGTCAATAGATGGAGACTGGTTTGTTGTTTTTTTTTTCTTACTGTGATGACTTCTAGCAATAAGCAGAAGGTCTTGATTTGAATCAATGCGTTTTTTCCATTTCGTTTCATATTTTATCAGTGAATATTGCCCCAAGATTTCATCTACCATTAGAATGTCATTTCTCTGACAAGCTCTGCCAATTATTTTCTGTCTAATTAATGTCTTTAGCACCATTTGGAAGTGAAACAAGTGTAGGTTTTGCTAAAAAGAAAAGGAATGCTGGTTCTGGTTAGTGAGGCAGGTGCCCTAAAGATCATAGAATCATAGAATTGCTAGGTTGGGAAAGACCTTCGAGATCATTGTGTCCAACCATGCTTGTCCAATAGTAAATCATATCCCTAAGCACCTCATCTACCTGTCTTTCAAATACCTCCCAGGATGGTGACTCCACCACCTCCCTGGGCAGCCTGTTCTGGTGCCTAATAACCCTTTCAGTGAAGAAATGTTTTCTAATGTCTAACCCAAACCTCCCCTGGCAAAACCTTCTCATGCTGTTGCCTGTTACTTGGGAGAAGAGATCAACACTCACTTTGCTACAACCTCCTTTCAGGTAGCTGTGGACAGCGATAGGTCCTCCCTGAGCCTCCTTTTCTCTATGCTAAACAAACTCAATTTCCTCATCTGCTCCTCATAAGACTTGTTCTCCAACCCCTTCACCAGCTTCATTGCTCTTCTCTGGATGTACTCCAGCACCTCAATGTCTTTCTCCAGCTGTCACACCTTGCATAAGGACTTCTCTGTTCACAAACATCAGGTACAGCAGGCACCTTCCCTCATTGGTTTGCCATTTGTGTCAGGAAGTTGTCTTCTACCCATTCCAGAAGCCTCCTAGACTGTTTCCTTTCTGCTGTCTTATATTTCCAGCAGACATCTGGTAAGTTGAAGGGCTAGTGATTGTGAGACTTCTCCCAGTTCCTTGTAGAATATTTCATTAGGCTCTTCATCCTGACTGGGTGATCTATAGCAGATTCCCTCCATGGTATCTGCCTTATTGGGCATTCCACTGATTTTTACCCATGGACACTCAATCTTGTCATCACCATCACTGAGCTCAAGGGAATCAAAACACTCTCTAACATAGAGGGCTACCCCACTGCCTCTTCTTCCTTGCCTATCCTGCCTGAAGAGTTTATAGCCATCCATGGCAACACTCCAGTTATGCAAGTTGTCCCACCCCATTTCCATGATGGCAACTATATCATAGTTTTATTGCCGTACAATGACTTCTAGTTCTTCCTTTTTATGTGCCCATGCTGCATGCATTGGTGTAGGTGTGTTTCTGTTGGGCTATTGATCCCTCTACGCTCCTGAAAGGAATAGTCTTAGTTCCAAAGTGACTACTCACTGTAGTTTCTAACTTATCAACAAACTTTGCATCTTTGCTAGCACTTGGTGTGCTATCCCCCACTTGCTCTGAAGGGGCAGACCAAAGGGCCTCACTAGCACACCATCTCTCAGGCACTGGAGTGCCATTCCCAGGCTTTTTTCTATCAAGTGTGGTTATGATCCCCTCCCCCTTCATATCTAGTTTAAAGCTCTATTGAGGAGCCCTTGGTAAGCATCCTTTTGCCCCTTAGGGACAGGTGTACCCCATCCTTTTTCAGCAAGCCTGGTGTTCTGCAGGCTGACCCATGGTCAAAAAACCCAAAGTTTTGCTCCTCACACCAGGTTCAGAGCCAGGTATTTATCTCCTGGATCTTCCTACTCCTTCCCTCCTCATTCTCTGTAACAGGAATGACAGAGGAGAACACTACCTGTGCAACCTGATCTCTTCACCATTCATCCCAAGGCCCTAGGGTCCCTTTTAATTGCACTCAGATTTCTTGTTGGGTTTTCAGTACTGCCTACTTGGAATATCAATAGTCTTAACCTAGGGAATGTTTCTAGGATGTGAGACTCATCATCCTCATTGAGATTTGCTTCCACTTGTAGAACTTCACATCTATTGTGCAAGGGAACCTGGGAGGCTGAAGTTGACACAGGGGAGACATGCCTGCTGCACTGGGCAGGAACCTGCTGCCAATTCCCTCCATCTCCTAAATTTCTCTCTTCAACTGAATGGAGAGAGAATGGGGAGTCTTCTGCTGCCTGAAGCATGCCTGCCTGTTGGTCTGTGACAAGGAGCATAAGGTGTTGTTCCAGTGGTCAGTCTCCCTCTCACACTCCCTGACGGTCCTCAGACTGCTCACCTCCTCCCTGAGTTCTGTCACCAAGCAGAGGAATTCCTCCACCTGAGAATTGCTCCACTGCTCTCCAATATCAGTGCACGAGGGGGTCATGCCCCACAGCCTGGCATCTGGGTGGCAGCACGTATCCACTGGGGCTCTGTCTGGGAGGTCACAGCATTTATGGCCAGTACAGAGCTTGGAGAGGCCTTACTTTTAGAACAGGCATGGGCCAAGTCAGGGAAAACACTCTTCCAGTTTCTCTCCTGAAGATCCCTGTAAAAGAAATGAGCATCTCTGACTCTGTGTCTGGGAGGGTACAAGGTGCTGTGGGTATTTTCACTTTGAAGGAGAGGGACTCTCTGTTGCTGGATCCCCATGGACTGTCTTTTTCTGGTCTCTTTCCTTGCAGTATGCTGACAGTGTTTCCCCGCAAGGAAATTCCCCTAACACTATGAAATCCACCACAGGCAAAAAGATGATACAGCTGTAGCTCTGCCATAAACACATGCCAGTATAGTAAGCCAGCTGACATGCTCTTGAAGAATACTTTCTGCTGTAAAATTCAGGATCCCAAGTAGACTACCCCACACTATTTTAACCCATGGCTGTTACAAAAACAGCTGGGAAATGAGGACATTGCGACGCTTTCCTTGGAAAAGTATTTGGGTTGCACCATGTCAGGCATGGCAGCAAATCTGGACTGTGCTGTTTAGCAGAACAACTTAGCTCTTCGGAGACGGGCATCCTGCTGACACCAGGCAGACTGTTCCACAATTCACTGGTGACATGCAAAAGTTAGAGGGAGATTAAAATTTTTTACTCTACCGCTAAGTTTTTTTCTTTAGTTTCTCTCTGCCCTTGAAGATGTAATTAAAAAAAAATCTTAATTATCATTCAAAAAATGAAAGATACCTGCCTAGGAAATGCAAATAAATATACAGCACACAGTATTGCCTGATGTTATACCAGAGTAATGTCTAAATTCTGTTAGAATTAGGTATTATAATTCTGTATTTTGATTTTTCAATTTATTTTATAGTGATATTTCTTTCAAAAGGTGCCTAATGTGATATTAAAACCACATCAAAATCAACTGATTGCTTTTGGATAGTGTATGGAAGACCACTGCAAAATATTCCAAGGCAGAACAGAAATACATTAATGGACTTTGTAGTAGCGTATTTCACACAGTTTACAATGAAACTCTACAATAACAATAGGCAAGCTCTCCTGTTTCTATTTAGCTTTTGCATTTGGACTAACTTTTCCTTTATTTCCTTTGTGCTTGTGGTAAATTGCATGTGTGTTTACACTGCGTGTATTTTTGAACAGGTTTTTAGAATTTGGACTTGGATCCAAACATGTGAATTCTTCAAGGGCAAAGGCAGCATCACTTGTCATTGATTCTGCCAAGCATTTAAGAAGAAGTGACATTTACCAGGGCTTGTTTTGTAGATTTATAAATGCAATATAGATTTGGCAAGAATAGCCGCTTCATTAAATGTTGTGCTGTAGCATGTAAACACGGGCTTTACCACCAGTGGGTACACTAGCACTTTGTCATCCACATAAAAATAAATACTCAATAAACAATTTATTAGGGATGTGAGTTCACTTCTGCTTCATTCCACTTGGAAAGGCTTGACATCTGTTGCCTACATGGTGTTATTAAGGACACAATGAAATGAAGACAAATTAATTGTGGAATTGTCAAAACTATGTCAGGGAAACTTTCCCTTGCTAACAGAAATAATACGAAGGATTATAGAAGAAGGTTTATATCTAGGCTGTATAGAAGAGTGTGTTCGATATGATAGCTAGGGATAACTGAATCATGATACCTGACTAGAAATCATGATACCTGACTGTATGTTTTATTTCAATGTTATGTCATCATGACATGTTTTGAGGCTTTTTTTTAATGTTAAGAGTTTTCAGTTAATGATATTTAAACCTTGCATCCCTTGGTGGTTATCAACAAAAAAATTATGCAGTTTTTTGAATGAAACAATATATTATGATTGGATATCTGCTGAAGCTGTGCTTACAAGGACTCAAATTTTGGGGACTTCCAGTTTATATCTGATTGTTCCAGCTCTTCCAGTGTAAATATTTTAATTAATTGGCAACCTTGCTAAAAACCTAATTCAGGTTGTGATACATTGCGATAAAATCAAATCACAGCTCATAGCATGGCATACTTTAAGTATTCAGAGACATCAACCATCAATTCAGAGACAGTAAAAAAGCTGGAAAGAACTGGAAATCAGAGTGTGTGCAATTTAACAAAGCACCAACATGAATCTGTGAATCAGCATTACATGGATTGTGCAATAATGTTATGAAAGCTCAATGAGGTATCAACTTCATGAAACATGGGAGGGAAAACAAAGACCAAGTAGGAAATCATGTCAGTCTGGTCTTCTATCACTAAATCCTTTTCATTATTGGCTAAAATAAGTCACAAAATCTCATTTTTGCATATGGAAAGTGGCTAAATAGCTGGGCAGATGCTGTACCTTAGCTGACAAGTGGTACAAGAGTTTGCTAATCAGCTTGTGAATCAGACTGGATTCTAAATCAGACTGAAAATGCATAAATGAAAAAAAAGATCTGTCATGCAGAGTAAAGTGCATTGAATACTCTGTTGCAATTGTTGGAAGGTCAAAATCCCAAAAAGTTTAGGCTCATAGTAGGATTGAAAAGAAGGTAATTCAAATGCTCCTCCAGCTGAAAATGCTATGTTGCCTTTCAGGGTTGCACAAATTCACAGTGTGCATTTTCTGTATGTGGGATGAATTAAAAATGAAACCTGAAAAGAAAGAATCAGATTTTTTGGGGGACCAGTGTAACCTGCAGATTGTTCATCTTTGCTTCAGGCAAACGGACTTGACTTGCATGGAAAACTCCCAGCTTTCAGCCACTGAGATCTTTACAAGGTTCCTAAGGGAATCCTAACTTCTGCAACAGCTGTGCTTTTATTAATAATAATAACAACAATAACAATTACTGTAATTGTTGTTGTTATTTCTGTAGAAAGAGACTGTACAAATACATGCAATATATGGCCTCTGCCTGAAGGAATTTACAGTCCAAGAGAAGTGGCTTAAAATTGGAAAACGGAAGATATTGTTGCGGACTTCATGGCTAACATTTAAAATTAAAAAAAAAAGCTTTTTTTTTAATTTAAGTTGCATTAGTCCTGATACAGGACAAAACACAGTGAGTAGGAGCCCAAAGGCCCTTGCTAGAGAAGGTGATTCAAGTGTGTTGGGTTTCTATGTGTGATTCACTGTGAATATCCTGCAGAAGCCTTTCCTCTGACTTATTCTAACATTCTCTCCATACAGTTTGTATGATGGTCTGAACATCAATCTTAAGGACTTGTGTTCAGAACGAAATGTGGGGATGAATTTGCACCTGCAGTCTTTGCTGCACTACCTGCTTTGGCACTCCTGTGTATTGACTTTGCACATGCAATCGAAAGCACTCCTCTGAAATTGATTTTTCACAAACATCAATGAAAGTTCAGCGATTACATAAAATGGGAGTGAGAACCACTATGTGGAGCTGAAAGAACAGTTCTGCTTGTAGGCATTTAAAAATATATGAAGCATTATAGACCTGAAATAAATTTGCTAGAATATTTGTAACTTGTATATGCACTTAATTTTCTATACTTATTTAACTGCCAGGACATTTCTGACTGATTCTACCATGTTACAGGTGATGTTTTAATTCCAAGACTCAAGGCACTTCAAAAGCACTTTTCCAGGAACTACATTTTTCATGAAAAAAAGGCTGTCATCGTACAGTTAGCATGAATCAAAATGGATAAAATAAAATTAGAAGGATGACCTGCTGATTTTATATGCATTGTTAACTAATATTTGGACAGCATCTCTATTCTTAGCATTGTACAGTCCAGCATTACAGCCAATTTCTGCATACTAAATAAATCCTGCATTGAGAGACAAGTGAGTGTGTTGAGAGTGGTGTAAGACATCTCAGAAAGGAATAATAAGGTAGATAAAGAAGGGGATAGGGGGATGGGAAGAGAAAAATGAAAGATATTTTGACAGAAAATTAAACATTGCCACTTCTTATTCTAAAAAGTGATTGCAGAAGTTTAACATAGTAAAGTGAGCTGTTTTGCAGTGTAGAAGTAATGTCAGATTAAACCTGGAATAGTCACATGCACTTTGGTGTGATTCTCAGCTAACGCAGGTGGGTTCAAAGCTCCCTGAAACAAGCAAGGCAGTCTCATTTTTATTTTAGTCCCACTGTCTTGGCTGAATGTGAAAATTTTTTCGTGTTCATGAAACTTCCTTGGGCTGACAGCACAGAGGGCATGTCTGCGCGTAGCCCAGGAGCAGAAGGAGATGAAGGAACAGAAGGTGCACCTTTGCTCACCATATATCGGAATTGATTGATTTTTATAGATATGGCCCAGCCAAGATACTACACCCAGCCATTCAAGTTAAAGGTGTAACTGACCATGAGTTTCATTATGTTTGAACATTAATATAAACTTGTAACCATGCAAGAAGCTCACTTTTTGAGTATCTTTCTTCCTAAAAAGAATTTCTATGAATGGAACCGTCTGCTTTCAATGTTGAAATCAATTTGTGAAAAGAGTTATATGACACAGTGAATAGCATGTTATTTATCTGCAAGGATTTGGGAGGTCTTTTTCATGTATCCATTCTGTGCTAGACTTTGGAAAGTAGCCTGTTCTAGTTAGGACTTAGTTGATATATTTTACAACATCATATTATTCTTTTATAGCTGTCAGCTTCAGTGGCAGAAAAATCTGTAACACTTAGAAACTTCTCTTGTATAAACCAATTATTTGTAGCTGTCTACAAGAGCTGAAATAAAGGTAAGGAAACATTCCATACTGAGTCCTGTGAGAGCATTTTATAATCTCCTTGGCAAATGAAGCACTCATTTGTCTTTTTCAAATAATTGAAATTCCAAAAAACTGAAGAGAAAAGCCTTCCCTCCACCTTCTGGGATAGTTACTTACAGTAAATTAAAATCAGGGCTGTAAGGAGATCATGTTGGTAATTTAATTCTATGGAGATTATCATTTTTATGTATAATAAAACTACATATGAAAATTTGAAACCATAATCCTTAGGCAGCTCTTTCATTTGTTCATTCAAATGGATGCTCTTTGCCTGTGAGTGTGAGTGAACTGCTGCAGAATGCAGTGATGTAAATTCTTGCATATTACAGAGAAAATCTCATTAGAAGCTCCAAAAGAGGGCAACAAATTCAAGCGATGCAGATTTGGTACTTCGCACTGCTGCCATGGAATTCAACAGAAAAGGGAAAGAAACAACTGCAGCTCATGAGGACTTTGACAAGACCATTACCATAGTTCTTGTTGAAATGTACTAACCAAGACTGGTGATGACTGCTTGGAACTCCCAGTCATTTTGTCAAATGCAGTCTGTACCAGGGTTTCTTTTCAGCTAGAAGACAATACAGCGTTTGTCCAGAGCAAACAAATTTAACAAAAGTAACCATCATGGAGGTGTGGTGCAAAATTGTCCTGGCAGGTTTTCTTCCAGTTTTGTGGAAACTCTCTTTAGTAACAATTTTCAGAGCAAGTGAATATTCCAAGCCAAAGGTACAGGGGAAGTAAAATGTTGTGGTGCGACAACTTAAAGGAGAAGTTGTTAGTGAGCTTAACTGTGCAGAGGCGGGTTGAACTTCTCTGTTACTGTTTTTGCCATTAGCCTGCCATTGCAAGTTATATTGCAAAATATCTCAGTTGTTGTTCTGGGTTTCTCAGATTGTAACGGGAAACATCAGTATTTTATCTTTTGGCTGCATTCCTATGTAGAAAATACACCCACTGAAGGAATGAATTTTGTTATGTGAGCAGCAACCTCGGCATTGAAGCTGCAACTGTAATTTTGACTTATCTAGTATTGAAATATGTGAACATTACTGGGTATGTCCTTGAACTCTGAAAATAGAAGTTAGAGATGAGGACAAGTGCTGATCCTCTGGAGAATGTGGAAAGGTAGCCTGCAGGATGGCATATCTGTATGTTGACCTGTCTGTTGTTAAAACAGGGAAGAAAGCCAATCTTTCCCAATCATTCCCAATTCTGCAGACATTCTGACAGCTAAAGTAGGCATTAACAATTTGTATCACATGGCATGGAGGATGAAAGTCTGTGAGCTCTACAGCAGAGAGTTTCCTGGCTGAAATGAAGCATCTGTGGAAGGTAGCTCAGAAATAAACTATTTTATCATCCACTGTGTAGGGACAAATGGTCTTTACCATTTGGACATAACCAAAAACTGGGGAAAAAATAATGTCACAACTCAAAAGTAGTAACATGTTCTAGTCTCAAATCTGAATGCTTCTGACGTTTTTTTGCATTTATACAGGCCTTTTCCTGACAAAATATCAGATTTTAGTACATAGGTGTCTGCCTATGTATAATAATCTCCTGTCGCTTTGAATGGACTTGGCATGCAAAAATACTTTTGTGGCCAATGTATTGATGCAGAAATAGTAGGGTTTTATTTCAATTGGCACAAGATCTGGAGTAGTGTCATGGTGTTATCCTGTTAGATACAGGTTTCACTTGCCTTGCAGCCTCAGCCTGGCTAGTTGGAAAAAGGGTTGGGAATACGAGCAGGAAGATTTGCACGACCATATCTTCAGGTGGTGAGAACTGTTGCTTTGAAGGACTAAAGGCTGGCTCTACTGATTTACACCAGAACACCTCTGCAAAGTCAAAAAGCTGCTATTTTTCATGCCTAGTCCCTCTGGGGGGTGATGATGATTTGTATAAATTATTTTAAACTAGAATAAGTTCAGATGGAGAAGTAGCGGATTAATGTTTTCAACAGTACCTAATAGAATTTACATGAAGTAAAGATGTGGTCAGGCATATTTGTAGAGGTATCAAGTTTCTCTGAGATGAAAAACAGAGTCAAAACCACAGAAAAGAATGTAATTATTTAGAAAAATGGAACACCTGAGAGAAGAAAACGCATATTTGAATTTGTATTGTTTTTCACTAATTCCATGTAACTGGTACAGCAGCAAAGCAAGTTAAAGAGATTAAAAGTGAAATTGTATGATAAATGTTAAAGAACTTTGACTTTACTTTTGGTGACAGAATCTAATATTATCTCTGCCAGTGTAAATCTGTGAAAACTGGTTTTCTTTACTGTTTACACTGCTTGCTTTCAATTTGATTTCAATTACTAAAATAATTCTTGGGCATATACTCTCTGTTGCCATAGTTATTGCTAAGGAATTGTTGAACATACTGGCATTATTATTTTTCTAATTGTGAATAATAATAATAATGAATTTTGCTATGGAAAGAAAAGAACCGGGGAGATACTTAATGACAATAAGGAAAGACCAGGTCATATCTAGAACAGCTCCACTGTTATAGATGTGCAGACTGGGTTTACCAAAGGTATTAATGGCTTGTCTTCACTGTCTCTACACTGGTATTACCTTTTCACATACATTTAGGACAAGGAGTTTCACTTAAAAGAAAAAGAATTGAACTTTGGGCTCTGACACCAATCAAAAGTGCTACTCTATGGAGAAAACTTTTACACATAGCTTTCTTTCATGGGGACTCATAGCACTCTTCAGCTAGGAGCAGCTTTATATCTGCTGCTGCAGTTGTTGTTGTCATCATATTTGCGTCACTCTAATGTCTTCCAGACTCCTTCTCTCTTGGCATTGTCCTTCTGTGGGAATTCACAGTTGGGAGACAGAGGTCCTGGGCAGACCTACAGGGAGGATGATTAATCAGGGGCTGAGTGTCCCCCTGTACCGTTCCCTGTTAGTGACATGGAAGTAATGTGTGTACAAGAGCACGGCTGTGATCCTGCTCAGCCAGTGGAGATAAATTATTATAATTGGATGGTGAGGCAGGAGCTGGCACTAGGTGTGACGGCAGAGACAAAGGGAACAGGACATCGCCATGCGGCGTCATATGCTCCTTCTCAACCTTAATTTTGATTGCAGCTGTCAGTGTGGCATTATGGCTCTTGAATGTGCTGTTTTATTGAGCTCAGTGTGTGGGAGAGATTTTTTTGAAACTAGAACAATACTGGAAAATGATTGGCATAAGGCTAACTTTAGACATGTTGCAGTTCCTGAGATAGCTACATAAGGAACAACAAAATTAACTTATTGGTGAGGGGATTTTTGAATTAGTTAAAATTAGTATTTTTCATCCATAATTATTCTAACTCTTATTTGAGCTAGAAGTGCCGGGAGGTACAGGGCATATTCCCTTAATTCTAGTTTCTTAAGCTCTGTAACAAGTACTCTAGTTTTTTTTTTTCCATCTACTTACTCTCCTTTAATGCCACAGATGTATTCTTTTGCAGCATTAACAGTGGTATACTTGCATTGGTTTGACATGCATTAGGAGAAAATGTTAAAGTAGTGCTGCAGGAGAAAGAAAGTATACTGACGTTAACAAAAGATACCCTGTTACCATGACCAGTGAGTACTGGGATTGCAATGATTTCCTATGCTCTTTTACCAAAAACATTGTTTTGTGGAGGCATAAAAACATAATAGTTGACCCCTCTGTCTGCAGCCATTTATTTTACTCAGGACTGAGAGACATGATTTTTTCCTGCCAGGAGGCAGGTACCAGACGAACTGTTCTTGCTTTAATATGAATGGAACTCTTCAGAGTAATTCTATGTATTTTTCATCAAAGTTTATGCTATTTATTGTCTATTCTTTAGCCTTTAATAGGGATCATATTGGTTTAGATCACAAAGTAAAACTGTAGTCACTTTGGATGCATAGCTCATAAATCAGTAGTTTTATGGCTATGCTAATGATTTTAGTGCATAAATATTTTGTCTGAACTTCTTTGTTGCACATTCTTATAAATGTGAATGTATATTATTTTCTCATGTGCATGAATTTATAAAACAAACAGAAATATATAGTGCTAAGCAACAGAGGTAAACTCAAACATATATATGTATATAAACTTTATGTAATATAATTCTAATAATTACACCAAAACAATCATAGACCCATGATGACTCATTTTTGTGTATTCACATACGCATCTCAATCTAAGGCCCTGATCAGCCTTAGATTGAGATTTGTGAAATTATTTGAATCCGTCTACTTACATGGCACATTTGAAAAGGTGAGATTTGCATTTGAAAAGGATGAATCAGAACTAAAAGTAGATTAGATAGAGATAGAGATTCTTCCCTCTCCCAAGGGTATGGAGTAATTTACTGTAGCCATTAACTTCTAACATGATTTCAGGTGAAGTGTTTCCTCAAGAAACCTGAGTAACATTTTTATTTAAGAAAGGGAGAAAGAAGGAACAAAAGAAGAGTATCAGAGAACCTTTTCATCTGTAAAAGCCTTTATGCATAGTTACATTAGTTCTAGATTTTTTTATTATTATTATTTTCCTTAATAAAAAAAAAAATAAAGTTTGGTATGTTGTCCACTTAAATCTTGCCCAAATGGGAACTTTATTTCCTAAAACTTATCTAAATCCCACACAGCAGCACAGTTTGAATACTTCCTTGGCCTCTCTAATCTTACGCCAAACTAAGTATCTCCTCCTTAGACTGAAAATTTGATGTTAATGTGTTTTTTACCTCTGCATGCTCAAAACTGTCTGCTTTGGCAGAATGGACAAATCTCATGTTTAGACTTTTTTTTTTTTTTTTTTTAGTCCTGGCCTTAAGTAAACAGACAGTGAACTCCACCTCAATACAGTGCAAAAATCTGATAGCTCGCTAGATAAAGCACTTATCCAAGGAGTGAGGTGGCTATGTTCTGGGTTTGGCTGAGACTGATGGTGCTTTAGTTGAATCTAAAGAGACTGCACTGCCTTTACCAATAAATCTCATGTTGACTGCAAATGGTGATGAAGTTTATAACGTGTGTATGAAATAGGGACTAAACCAGAAATCCCACTGCTCAGGCTGATTCTAAGAACCACATATGTCCCCTTCTCCCTAATTCTAGGGAAGATTATTCTTTAGGCGGTTTCTTACAGGAAGGTATTAGCAGGATAACAATATCTGGAACTTTTATCAATATTCATTTGAGGATTTTGTGGTGTTTTACTGCATGTGGTAGAAAAGCAGAAATTCTCTTCAATTATGTGATATTCAGTTATTAGATAATTACAGATAATTGCATGGGCAAGTTCTATGGACTATAATGTTACTGTAACATCTAAAATCTTCAAATCAAGTAACAATTACATTTGGACTTCTATAATTATTTCACGTATAATTGCCATGAGACTGACAGTGTGTGTAATTATGAGTAATCACTGGAATTTGCCTTCATAGTTGCGATTCCCCTTTGTTGTAAACTTCTTTGTCATAACATTTAAGTGTAAAGATAACAGAAATTGACCTCCTCATGTGTGACACTAAAACTCAAAATACTTATATCTACTGTAGTACTAGCTCCTTAATGTTCTAAAGATATAGTTTCAAGGAGAAAACAGAGGGGACAATGTGCTGTGAATAGGGGAAAAGAAAAATAAGTTTTCAATGGATACCAGCAAGTGAGATTAACTCTTTTCCATAGCTTTCAGAAGTAAATCTTTCTTATCTATTAAACCTAGTTTGCAAGCATATATGTACTTCTATATATTTTTAGATATTTTTCTATATTATATATATATATAACTAAAATATTCCAAAATCTCACATCATCTTCTGTCTTCCTTCTGTTATAAGAAAAGTTTGATTAACAACTTTTCATACAGAAGAGAAGAATCTGTACTTCACTCTTATGTTCCAATTGAACAAAACTTCTTTGTTCTTTTGTTTAATATTTTTTATATAGGACACATTTTGCCAAACTTTCAATTTGTTAAATAGTGGTTTTCCTTCCTTTTTGTTTTTTTTTGTTTGCTTGTTTCATTATCTATCAGGTTTTACCTGGCAAGATGATTATACACAGCATGTTATTGGTCAGGAACTCTCAACTATTCACAAAATCCACAACAGACGCACTGATCTATTTGCATCTGAAGGATCTGACACAGGAAGGTAAGTCTTCAATGGTGTTTTTGCTGGTTTTTGGGAGGGTTTGCAAATGAGGAGAAATAAATTGACACTGAAAATGAAATAAACACATCGCCAAACTCACTGTCTACACGACAAAGGGAAACCAGTTGTGTACAACTGCATTGAAAATGCTAGTTGGAAACTAGCAGATAGAATCACAGAATGACCTGAGTTGGATGGGACCCACAAGGATCATCGAGTCCAACTCCTATCCCTGCATAGGACAACCTCAAAATTTACACTATGTGTCTGAGTATATTGTCCAAATGCTTCTTGGATATTGTTAGGCTTGGTGACATAACTACTTACCTGGGAAGATGGTTCCACTGTTCCACCACCCCCTGAGTGAAGAACATTTTCCTAGTATCCAGCCTAAATCTCCCCTGACAGATCTTCCTGCCATTCTCTTGGGTCCTATCATTGGTCACCAGAGAGAAGCAAAGAGATCAGCACATGCTCCTTCTCCTTCCCTTGTGAGGAAGCAGTAAACTGGCATGAGGCCCTCCCTCAGTCTCCTCTTCTCCAAGCTGAGCAGACCAAGTGATTTCAGCTGCTCCTCATATGACTTTCCCTCTAGACCCTTCACCAACTTTGTGGCCCTCCCCTCGACACGCTGTCCAGTAGCATGATATCCTTTTTATACAGTGGTGCCCGAAACCACACACAATACTCAAGGTGGAGCTGCACCAATGCGGAGTAGAACGGACAATATGGCTGGCAATATTGTGCTTGATGCACCCCAAGGCACAGTTCGCTCTCTTGGCTGCTAGGGCACACTGCTGGCTCATGTTCAACTTGCTGTTGACTAGAACCCCCAGATCCCTTTCTGCAGGGCTGCTCTCCAGCCTCTCACTCCCCAGTCTGTATGTATATTCAGGGCTGCTCTCTCCCAAGTGCAAAACCCAACGCTTGCCCTTGTTAACCTTCATGTGTTGGTGACTGCCCACCTCTCTAATTTGTCTTTATCCCTCTGCAGGGCTTCTTTGCTCTCAAGAGTGTCAACAGCTCCCCTCAGTCTCATGTCGTCAGCAAACTTGATTAGTAAACCTTTGAGTGCTGCATCCAGGTCATTTATCAAAATATTAAAGAGTAGTGGTCCTAAGATGGATTCCTGTGTAACTCCGCTAATGACTGATCACTTGCTCAATGTAACCCCATTGACTATAACCCTTTGAGCCCCACCCATCAGCCAATTGTTCACCCACAGCATTATGTGTTTATCCAGCTGTATGCTGGACATTTTGTTTAGGAGGATACTGTAAGAGACAGTATCAAAGGCCTTACTGAAACCCAGACAGATTACATGAACTGGTTTTCCTTGGTCAGCTAGGTGGGTAACCTTGTCATAGAAAGACATTAAGTTTGTCAGGCAGGACCTTCCTTTTATAAACCCATACTAGCTGGGACCAATGACTGTGTTGTCTTTCAGCTGCTTTTTAGTAGTTCCTAGAATACTATTTTCCATATTCTTACCAGGCACTGAAGTGAGACTGACAGGACTGTAGTTACTGCAGTCATCCCCAGTGCCCTTCTTGAAGACTGGGACAACGTTTACCAGTTTCCAGTCAGCTGGTGCCTCTCTATATTCCCAGAAACACTGAAAACTCATTGGGAGAGGTCTTGCTATGACATTAGCCAACTCTTTTAGCACCCGTGGATGAATTCCACCAGGCCCTATTGACTTATAGGGATCCAGATGGAGCGGCAAACCCTGCACAAGCTCAGGGCTGACTGGGAATTTATCATTTGCACAGCCTTGGTCCTCTAGCCTAGGGCTCTCAGGAGTGAGGGTGGGGGGAGCAAGCCCACCATCAGTATTAAAGGCAGAGGCAAAAACCTTTAAATGACTCTGATTTGTCTATATCCCTGTTTATGAGGTGTTCATGTTCATCAAGTAATGAGACAATGTTATATCTGGTCTGCCTTTTGTTATTAACATATTTTTTAAAAAGCCTTTTTTATTATCATTCACAGTGATGGCCAGCTTCAACTCTACTTGAGCTTTGGCTGCATGTATTTCTGCCCTCTAGTGGCAAACAGCATCCCTGTAGTCCTTCCATATCACCTGTCCTTTTTTCATGGGCCACACACAATCCTTTTATGCCTTAGTTTGAGTAGAAGATCCCTGCTCAGCCAGATTGGCCTTCTGCCTTGCCCGCCTAACTTCCAGTAATGAATGAAAACACTCAAGCCTGTTCTTCTGATTATCATCAAGTAAAGAAAATATACCTTCCACTGTTAATTTAGAATTCAAAACACCAGGTCTTTTCTCTAGTTTATGCAGTATCTAATGTCGGGTCATCCCGCTCTATGTATGACTGGCTTGAAAAGGCAGACTTACACAGTACCTCATCCATACGAAACATTTTACTCTGGAATAAGCCAACAAAAAGTAACAAAAAGAAGTATTGAATGACATCCTGAGCTAATTATCCTCTCAACTTGTGTTTTTCCAAAAGATGGTGATAACTGATTTGAAGTCCATAGTTTCTCAGCTCTAATTGCAAATTTTGTGCAGAAAGTAGAGGTTCATGCAAGTTCCCATGACAGAAAACAATGTTGTGTTATTTGCATTATAGCAGCAATTTTCCTCATGGCTTAATAGATGTTGAGGTGTAACATAATCGTTCTTAGTAATAAGAGACACAGCATCTGTAATTCTGTAGAGTGATGTGGATGTAGGACCTGCAATTATTTAATCTTCATAAACAGATACCATATAAAGATACTCATTTACAGAGTTTATTCTGTCCTGCAGCCTTTAAGTACAACCTAACCACACAAACCACAAAGAAATTTGAAAATGCATAAAATTTTTGAACGTTAAAACCAGTAAATTTTGCTTTCTCCTGATGATTATAAGAAATGCAATCTCAAAACTGGTGAAATTGAAATAAAGTACCTTTTGTTAAAAAACTTTCTTCATAGAGGGGCAAAGCTTGAGCTTCTAGCCTCGTTGGGCAAGACTTGAATGTTGGAATTGCGATCTCACATACAACAGTATCGAGATTGCTTCTACTGGAGAGAGCTACTTCTTTTCTAGATTGCTCTTCTAGGTTAATAAAAATTCTGATACCACCCAGTGGCTTCAGCTGTGTTTGCCTCAGTGTGCTTTGGTTTAATTCATAGAATTTGACCCCCTGTTTCACATATTTGCTGATTCAAAAGCACTCCTTAAAATCACAGCAACATATCAGGAGTGGACTAAGGTAGAAACTTAACTTCTAAAGAAAATACTGATCTATAGATTATCATAAAGGTGATAACAACATGTGAAGTTGTAAAGGCGATAAAAAACATAAATGTGTTTTCAGTGCTTAGATACACAAAATGCCATTACTGTATGGAATAAACTGTAGACAGTATCAAAAATTATTTTAGATATCTTCTGGGGGATTTATTTTTTTTACAGTGAGAGCAAGATAAACTTTTATTCATGATAGTAAGCTAAAACATATAAGAAGATAAAAGAAATAATTTAGGTTTTAGCCTGAGAACAGATAATCAATTTGGGGAGTTTCTGTTGTGATCAGGTTTGAGCTTTTTAGCATTTTCAACTATTAGCTGAAAAGAATAACCCATTTTGTATATTGACATTTTAGGAACATCAGAATTTCAAATGTGTTCCACTTATAGCAGTTCCTATTGTGGATAGATTTTCTGAAGTTAGCAAGCTGTGCTTCTGAAAGCATTATCTTATGTGCCAACAGTTTAAAGCATTAATTGATTTTTCTGGTTGTCTATTTGCAATATATTCTGTAGGTCAGAGAACAGTAGGAACTTTTTCTCTGGCATCTTGTAGATTGTGATCAAGTTTGCTGTATACTCAGTGTACTCAATACATTTGCTGAAATCTTATCAGAGAATAATTAAATAATTTTAAAAGCATCTTAGTGTAGGTATTTAATTATCAAAGACACATTATGGCAGGAGGATCTTTTATTAGGGTTAAGTGTGAAATAAGGCAATATGAAGTCATACTAATGAGTCATTAATCCCCACAGAGCTAGTGAGAGCAAGAAAATAAACTCAGACACTTGGACACTTGAAAAGTAAATTGACTTAGGTTAAATAAGTGCACACCAAATCTGATGGGACAGAAGGCATGGATTTCATCTTTAAAAAAATGCTGGAACTGGGAGCTTGATTTCAGCATGAAAGTTCTTTCTTTGGGGGCTAACTGAAGTGTACATGTTTTTTCCTGGGCTCTTATTAAATTTGGAAAAAAAACCCACTCTGCACACAGGGAATAAATGTCAGCTGTGTTCATTGGTGCAATTAGGCAAAACTACAAATGCTTCCAGCAAACTTCAATGTATGAAATAGAGTTTAGCATTATTTCTATAATAAAAACATCATTAAGGCATTAATAAGATTCTCAGGGTATTTAAAAGGGAGACACTTGGTTGTAAACAGTATGTTATCTAGTAATTGATAACATTCTAGAAATATCTGAAGTGCAGTGGTTTAGAGAGTTCCACACAAAAGCTTCTAAAGAGTTGCTTTTTGTAGGAAATATATAATTATTTCTGTGGTTAAATAATTATATATGTTAATGTCTTTATAGCCTAAAGTTCATTGTATGCAAAGTCTTTTTTTCAAAACAAATTAAAACTGAAATTTTTTCTCAATAAATGACAACAAGAAATCAGATGACAGGTATTTCTCCTGCTCACCAGGTGCTTTTATATATTTAACTTTCATTGATTTTCCAATATCACTTTGTCAAGTTTAAAAAAATACTTTAATTCCGTTGCAGTAACAGCTCATTTAATGCATTTTGCCTTCTATGTTAACAAGGTGAACACCAGTAATATACTGGTTAACTACAAACACTTTAAAAAATCTTTCAGATGTATTCATATGATTTTGTCATCAAATGAAATGTAATGCTTTGTTATACTTCTACATTTCAATTGTTTAAAATTTTATAGCAAAAAAATGTTACATCTAATGCGGAATTTAAGCACAATTGAGTGTAATTGCTGTCTCAGTAAGAAAAATGAGAAATCTTAGAGCCAAGGTTTTGCTTCTACCCCCAGTGTGAGTGGTTATATACTGTAAATAACGACTTGAAAAGCTAACCCAAATACTATCTTTTATCTGTGTATTCAGTTCCCATTAGCTCCAGCGGAAATCCTTGGAGCAGAATTTGGTCTGGTATTCCCATTTCCCCTTTCTTTTCAAAGTTACAGAAGAAGGAGAAGATAGGTGTTGGAATTAATTGATGAATGAAAGAGGAATGTTTGCAAGTGGGATGCTTTCTATGATGAGAGCCTCTTTGGATTAGTTCATCTCTATTGGAGCAGGAAGCATACTGCCCAGCTCTTTCTAAAACTGCAGAGCAATTTTACTCTAGCTTTAAGTTGAAAAGGAGGCAGATTATTTTACTTGCTTGTCCACCTTGCATCTTAAGGCAGAATTTAGAGTTCTGGAATAAGAGAAAATGACAACAGCATGAGGAGGAAGTAAGAAGTATGATGAATTATATCAAGATTTCTATAATGCTCTCTGTGGTAACCCTTCATTTTTCTAGAGCTTGTGTGCAGGACAAGTAGTTGATTGTGTTACACTGGGAAGAGGTGGGGGGGTTTTGTGATATTTCAAAGTGAGCAAACCTATAAGCACTATTGATTGAAATTCCACCACAGTAAATTAGATTAAGAATTACATTTATTTGTATTAACTTAGTCAGGACATCATCTGATACAACTCTGAGCATGGCAGGAAGTCTATTACTTTGTGCACAAAGTAATAGAATAAAATTAAACCCCAAATTTGGAAAATTACATAATGGTACTTTTTCAAGCTGTGGCCCTGTATGACATGAGCCAGTAGAATAAATTTTTTTTACAGTGACAAAGAGTTGCTGCAAGTCAAATGATACCTCAGCTCCCTGGGGTGGAAGACTCTTCCACCTGGCACTGTTCTTCACTGAAGTGTGTGGCCATGTGGGCAGGAAATGGTGACAACAAAAAGGTGATATTCCTCAAAATAATGTGTCACCTATATGGAAGGAAGCAGACTGAGAACCCTCTCTCTGTTTCCTTGCACAAGGAATTAAAAATTAAATAATTGCTGAAGTTGACATTTAAATTATCATCATCATTGACATCTTGTTGAGATAGATGAAGAGAGCTGGTAATAATTCAGATCATTGCACACAGCACTGAACCCAATACAAACAGCGCTACACTGCTATTGTTTAATCACATTTTTAGCTTTTCTTTGCAAACGTCACTAAGATCTGGCTAAATCATTCAGAACACACTGTGAATCCTAGGCCCTTGAGAAGACCAGAAGAGATACTTGTTCTATTTCACTATTCCATTTTTAAGCCAAGCTGGCTTCCTTAGTTATTTCTGCACATACAGTAGCCTTACAGTATTCTGTTAGTTGGTACAGGGCTGAATTGATGTTGAATCTCATCATCCAGCAAGTTTTAAAAATCTTAGATTCATCTGATATTTCGTCAGTGTGCTATTTAATCATACATATTTTCTTTTCACAAGCATTTTCTTCTTAATATGGCTTTGCCTTGATGTAGGCATTTTATTTGATTTACTGTTAGATCATTAACTTGGATTCATGCAGTAAATTGTTAATAGTGCAAGATTTTTTTTTGGTTTTTTTTTTCTGAGACTTTGAATTTTCTGCACTTTTGTGACTGCTAAACTTTTGAGTGACTTTTTTGTTAGGTATGAAACTAACTTCAGTGGTTTGCAGCGCCTTTTTAGTTGGGTACTTTGTACATTTTACAGGTTGGTAACTTTCTTTTTTTGCTGTGCAGGACTGTGGGCCAGAATGCAGATAATGAAAGAAATTACAATCTGGAAAATGATGTGAACTTGGCCAAGTCTCTTCAGCAATATCTTAAATATCTCAGTATTCTCTCTCAGTCTGCAGCCACAAATTTGTATCCAAGGAAGATGAATGACAAAGCTTCTGTCAAGGTAGTATTTTTAGTGTGATTCCTACATTGTGTGATTTTGGCTTCCTTCTCTGAATTCTCATTACTTTTCAATTTTCCCTTCTGTCTCAAGACCAGACACTGTTTCTTATTGGCACCTCCAATTGATTATAACTGCACTAACCAAATCCTCACCAAATGAGCTGAGTTAGCTTCAGCATTGTAAATTATAGAGCTCTTTTAATCTAAAGCAATTTACCTTAACTAGGGAAGGATTGTATATGAGGAAGGAAGAAGAGTGGAAGAAAGGTGGTAACATCTTTGCTGGCTGATCTAAAGCCCTTCTTACAGCATCTAACCTGCTCTTCTCCAAAGAGCTGGCTGAAATACTCTGTGAATTCTTATTGCTGTTTATGGTGCTTAGAGTAAAATTACTATAATCTTAAAGCAGTTTTTGACAATGGATCTGATGAATTGTTCCTCAATATTTCCTACTTGTTATTGATCATAAAGGAAGTCTATCATGACCAATTAAGGTTAATATGTAAACATTATAAATACATGGATAGCTGGGAAGATAAATCACAACCATTAAATCTTGAGTATTGCCTGTGTAAAAAAACTCATACAAATGTCTGTTTGAGAAATGAAATATGTTTTTTCTTTCCAGGAGAAAATCTGTCCTGTTCTATGATGGAGCTTGATAAATTTATTAAAATTATTGGATAGAAAGGTTGTATGTAACAGGCCCTTAGAGCCCTATATCTTTTGCACAATATATATGTTTATCCAAAGCAGCCTATTATTTGAAAGAAACAGGCTGCTATTCTAGTAATTCTTCTAAATAATTGGCATGTGCTATTTGCACTAATACAGTGTAAATGAAAAACTTTAGCTAAAAAAACATATTGAAGTTTTAAGAAAAAATCAGGCGAGGAAAATACAGTGTCAAACTCGAGCTGATATATATTCAAGGAAGTAACTCAGAGGCACGGAACTATTACAGTGAATCTGCAACAGCAATTCCCAACAACAGTATCAGTTGTATCAACTATTTAGTCATGGTATATCTGAAATGTTATTATTCTCATCAGAAGCCTTAAGTTTCCGATTTCGCTGATTGGCACATATAACAGTTATGATTTATGGCATATGTCATTAAGTGTTCACCTAGGGTAAAAGAAACTTGCACGCAGCTGAAAGGCAGCTTTAGGGATGGATGAATGACCATCTTCATGGTTCTTTTCCTCCACTCTCTACTTGTGGGCTCTGGCTACAGTGAGGATGCCGTGCTTTGAATCCCTGGCTTTCAGAGACGAGAAAACTTGCTCAAGAACTATTTCAGTGGGTCTGCTGCTGTCATGCAAGTTCATAAATAATCCATATGGCTGAGACCTTCTGTGGGGAAGCCTGCTGTGATAACACCACCCACCAACCTTATCGAGTGTTGCCATGGAGATGGATACTCTGAAGCCTGGGGGAGTGGGATAAAGAGAAGAAAATCTGGAAATGAAGCACGTATAGGAGAAAATTGTGCACTTCTATTTACTAAGGAGCATTTTGAAACAACAGACATTGAGTCAGACCTGTTACCTATAATTTAAAATTACAAAAACAGAAATAATCTTACAAATGAGTAATCAGTCATGAATTTTAAATGATCCTGGGGACATTTTCCTGCAAATCAAATACAACTGCTATTCTTCAAAAAGAGAGAAGAGGGACATTGTGTTTGTACTTTGATTCATTGGGTCATTAATGGAATAACATTTAAACAAAAGAGAAAGCAGGATTTTTGCTGTTGCAGGAAGCAGAAAAGAATGTAAAATTTAATTATTTGAAAAAAGTAACAAGGACAGTGACTGAAAGAGCTGTGTTTGATATAGTCATAGTACTCGAAATTGAAAATGACTATCTTATGCACTTTAATTACATGCTTCAAGAAAATCTTGATACCTTAGTTTTATATTTCATATATGGATAAATTATGAATTAAATAATTGCAGTGAGATCTTATCTTTGTAACATTTTTTGCCCTTTTCTGATTAAAAATAAGGGTAAGATAGAGGTACTTTACCCTACTTAAACTTAGAATGTCAGCTTTTGGGCCTTTGGCCTTCTTAAAAATAATTTTCTTTCAAGTATATATATTTACCTCTGTCACTTCCTTCTTGCTGTTGGGGAGCAGGAGATGTAACACTACTCTGGTTGCTTTGATACCTTATGTGCTATGAAGTATAGCTGAATCTTGCAGAAATTTAGTGCTTCTAGGCAGACTTCTAAGTGAATTCTCATTTGTTCCAAAACTGTCATCAGGAGACTCTGGCAAAGAGAAATGGAAAGGAAGAAAAAAGACAAGGATTTAAAATAAATTTAACACTCCAAGAGTGTTGTTTAGTATCTTGACTAAAATATTTTAATCAAACTGTTGTAAGTACTTTTGGTCCTTAGTTTTTCTGCTATATTCCACATGTATTATGAGACTAAAATTACAGAGCTTCAACATTACTAGGTAAAGAGCACGCATGCAGTTTGCACAAAGTTGTAAAATGAAACACGGCGAAAACTAAACGAGGTTACTCCTTTTCTGTTTTTCCCTATTCAAGCAACTGTCAGCTTGAGGCTTGATACAACAGTGGCAGAAATAACAAGAGCTTCTTTGAGTGATTTTTTGAAGCACTTGAAGTTCATTACCAACTTAGATTTTTTTTTTCAGTATTTGGACAGTGTCTGCTTCAGACTAGAATCTAGCCAGTTGATGATGACTCTGCTAGTGGATAAATAGCAGTAAAACAGAGGAATTGGTGGGTCTGTTTCCTGAGGATTAGGGTTGTAAAAATCATTTCACTTTAGTTCAGCTGAAAAGAGTTGTTCAGAAAATGGGCACTTGGTGGCATTTTTTACTTAAGCATCAGTCAGTGTTTTCAGGGTTTTGGAGTTTTTTCCTCCCACTTGGGCTTATTGAAGATTCTACCATTCACAAAATGTGGCATTATCAGTCTTTGTGATTCCTGTCTACCAAACCTGGACTTAGTGTTGAAAATAACGTACAGCCAGGCACTTATATGTAGTGAGAAAGCTTGGTTTACCTTGTCTACTGAGGCAAAAATGTAAAGGCTTCAAATCGCATATGAATTCCCCTGCTTTTCTCCCCTCTAGTTAGAGCAAGCCCCTCTCTTATAGGAAAAAAAATAAAACAAACCAAAACCCTGAATAAACCAGTACACTTTTGGCATTCCTACAGAAACTGAGAAGCAGAGTTTTGTTGGGTTCAAAGGGACAGCAGAGAGCTGATATTGCTAAAGCTAGTCAGCTGTAAAACGAAAGCTTCCTTGCTTGTCTACTGATGGCAGCCCTGCTGGTGAGCTCTGTGTAAGTGCTTGCATAGCAGGGCGCTTGGGAAGCCTTGAGGAAATCTTTAAATAAAGGAGAAGGGAAAAGAATAAATATCTATGTCCACAGCCACCGTTACAACACAACAAAAAAGAGAGGCAGCAAAAATGATCAGTATGGAAGCATATATTCCTCTTGTCTATTTTTCACCAAGGCAGTGAGGAATGATCTAACATTACAGTTTTGTTAAAAGTCTTAATACCTGCAGCCGAATAGTTACAGGAGATTTCAATTATACTGCTTTCATCTGACCAAGAATAATTTTTTCGTCATCACAGAGAGAAAAAAGATTTGAGATGTGATCCAAATATACTTAAAAGTCTCAAAATCAGAAAGAAAGTGAAAATAACTCAGCTGAAACTGCTTGTTTATTCTCTGAACTAGCTATGATTTTTACATATTCTCATACCTTCTGGTAGCCTGATTTCTGAATTTTTTTAATGCCTCAGGCTGGCAAAAGTGCAGTGGTCCACTCTGGGACTGGAAAGTCCACAGGCTCCTCTTGAAAAACGAGAAGGCTGTAGGAGTAGGGAAGTTCACTGCTACACTTATGCTACTGCCACATTTCTTATTGCAGGAGCCTCTGGTTTATGGTTTAGGTTTTTAGGGCTAGAAGGTGGATGTAATTTCTCTTATTCCTTCCCCTGGTTTGGCTTTGAGGTCTTCAGACATGGGTCCTATGTGCTGTTAAATTTTTCTTCAGGCTGGTGTGCCTTTCAGATCCTAGTACATAGTGTGGGGAAGAAGAGAAAATTACCTCAGAGTCCTCAGGGAATGTCATTCATTTTCTGCTGTCTCGGTTTCTTTGGGGTTTAAATACCTACGTTTATTTTCAAGGTAAATTTATGTATAAATATTGTGATTACAGAAATCTCAGAGACTCGCGTTTAAAGTAAAGACTTAGGGAAAAAAAATAACCAGAATCTTTACATCAAAAAGTCACTAAAAAACTAAAAGGTCTTTGCAGAATCATGAGGGGAAAACCAAATAGATAAATCAATTGGTTTGTAACAGAGGGGTACGGCTAGCTGTTAGACCAGCAGTACAATGGTGCTGAAAGGGGAGAAGTTGCAAATAAATCAGTTTGCTGGAGTTTTGAAGGGTACAAAGGTTAAACAAGACATTTAGTAAAGCTTATATTTTAGTTCTTGATATGAGAAGGAACCTTCCACCTATTTTCCCCTTTCACATTCAGGGAAGATTACTCACAGCTTGCTGGGTTAAAAATCAATTGATGCTTTGTAATTGATCTCTTGAAAGAAATAGAATGTGTAATAATTATTTAAAGGGATTATTATTTATTTTAGGAAATCTGAGAGCACTAGTGCTCAAAGCTGTACTTGGAACTTATCTGCAAATAATAATTACTGTGATTAACTAGTACGAAATTATGCAGTCATTTCTCATTTTAATCTGGAACTTTAATTCAAAAAAGTGGGACTTTTATTTATCTAACACTGATTAAAATACAGTTCTGAATGAAGATCATCAGAAATTGATTTGACAACTGACTGGTTCAAAGTCAAATTCCTTTCTGCAATATATACATTTAAACTCTGCTTATATAAATGTAAAATTTAATAATTCATATATGTGGGATTGTTTAAGTAAGAAAAATGTAATTCACCCTGTGCATAAACTCTTTTATAAAAATATCAGGAATAATTTGTAAAAAGTGTCTCCCTGAAGCTACGGAATAGCCGATCTATCGTCATAACTATAAAGCGTTAGAGTAAATCTGTATGTCTTACAAGCACTGATGTATTAGCTAAAGCCATTAAAAAATAGGGGATGACTAAGACCCTTGTTTCACAGACAGATCAAATCTAATTTTCCGAGGTTATGCAGGAAATTTTTGCTAGAGTCTAGACCAAAAATTAAGCCTCAAATCCAAGATATGTATTTAATTTTTTGAATCATTCTCTCCTCCATGGCTCTTTTCAGTTAAATGTTAAAATACGCTTAAAAAACAAACACACCTCCCCACACCCAACAACCCCTTCCCCAACCCACCCCACGTAAGCAAAGGAACAAAATTCATTTGGCCAAATACAGGGGTTTGTGTTGGTGCAAGTCAGCCAAAAGTCATTTTATGATCAGTGGTGAGAAAAAAGGAATTCCTAAATTGTGATCCATCCATTTGTAGTTACATATATAAAATTAGATGTGGTAAATTCTATCCTGTTTGCCATCCTGTGTGAATCTGGTCTGGGTAGCATTTTTTTTCTGGGAGGACTGGTAGTCATACATTTGAAGATCTAACAGAATCATGGCTACAAAGCCTAGAGCCTAGTGAAATTACAGTCAGGTTGTTAGCAGTATAAACACAGAGTTTGGCAATCTAATGTGATCTGTGATTTAATTTTTGAGCTTAATAATTTGGCAAGTGAAGATTCTAATGCCAGTGTTGTGTTCTTCAAGTCTCAGACCAAACATCTACCTTTACCAACAAACTGTCAGTTTATACACCATGTAGTGACAGAATTTCCACATCTTCATATACAAATCGTAATTTGCCCTATTACACACCTTGTAAAGATTTGTAAACTTGTAAAGATTAATTATTTGTGCAATGATTTGAAGATGCTAATGCTGTAGAAATGATATTACAAATGATGGCTGTAGGCCTGGAGGCTTATTCAGACCAGTTCATTAATTTATAGTAAATTCCAGATGAAACATAAGTTGACAATTTTTAATCTCAAATAGTGACTGGACAACAAGATTTGCTTCTTTTTCAGGTCACTTCCCACCCTTTCAAAATCAACTCCCTGTATTTGGAGGTTTTGTTTCTATCATTTCTTCTGTGTCATTTCTCATGCAAGCTTGTTATTTACATGCAAATACTTAGGCACTGTATTTCAGTACACTGGGCTTAATAAATAGAAGATTGTGGACCTGCTACAAATTTTAAAGTGTATTCCAAATTTTTTTAGAACATATTTATCAAATAAGAGGGTAGAGTTCACGAGAATTTAAACTATCTAACCTCTGTGTGAGTTTGCCAGTGTATACATTTCAGGACAGTGCATCAACCACTTTTTTTTATGAGGGGGATTAAAAACTCTCACCTTACCCTTAGCAGTTGTCCAGGAAATGGTTGATTGCTTTTAATGGGGTTGTAAAGCAATGTTACAGACGTGGATCCTGCAGATGTCTATTCACTTGCATTTCTTTGGATAAAAGTAGTCTCTAGATTCATATGTTAGAGTTATAAATATATTGAGTTGGTGCTAATATGCTCAACTTTTGGCAGATGAAGATCTTCATGTTTCTATGTAAATCATCTTTAGATAATGAGTTAGCTCAATATACCAGCATATGCCTACAGAAAATGTGTTTAAACATCATTCACTGAAACCTTAAGTAACAGACTTATTTAAATATGAGCAAACTATTCTCAGACAGGGGAAGTTGATAAACCCTGGTATATTGATCAGAACTGTTAGCTATGCAGCACAATTTCTCCCATCTGCTGGGGGCTGACTTTTTGGTTCCTGTTAGTAGCATCAGGGAGCTGCTAAATCTGGTAGCCTGGCAGAAGTGAAGCTGCCTCAGGTCAATATCCTCACATCTAGCCAGTCACCAGGTGGAGCAGGTACGGCCAATAGGCTCCACAGGACCCAGGGTCTGACCCTGGTTGTTGACACTCAGACCAGAAGATGCACACACATGTGCGCACTGAATAGAGGCCTCTTCACCCAGAAGAATAGTTAGAAACAGAATTTATTGAGAAGTCAGGACATCCTGAGTGGGTGCAGTGCTGGACCTGATGGTCGCCAGTGCAGATGAGCTCATCAGTGATGACAAGATTGGAGGCAGCCTGGGCTGCAGCAATCACACACTGGTGGAGTTCAAGGTCCCAAGGAATATGGGACAGGTGAGGAGTTTAGTCAGGACCCTAAATTTTAGGAAAGCAAAATTCCAGATCTTCAAGGAGTTACTCAGTAGGACCCCCTGGGAAACAGTCCTCAGGTACAAGGGAAAAGAACAGAGCTGGCAAATATTTAAGGATGCTTTTCATAAAGTGTTCAGTTCCCAGGTTTAGGAAATCAGGCAGGGAAGGGAAGAGACTGGTATGGCTGATTCAAGACCTACTGGTCAAACTGAAGACCAAGAGGGTACTTTACTGGCACTGCAAGCAGGGACAGGGATAGGGATGCTGCTCAGTTTTGTAGGGATGGGGTCAGGAAGGCCAAGGTACAGCTGGAGCTGAGCTTGGCAAGGGAAGCAAAGAATAACAAGAAGGACTTCTAGAGGTATGTCAGTCAGAAAAGGAAGGTTAAAGAAAGCGTACTCCGTCTAATGAATGAAAATAGTGACCTCGTATCAACAGATGAGGAGAAGGCTGAGGTACTAAACAATATTTTTGCCTCAGTCTTTACTGGCAACTTCTCTCCTCAACATAAGGAGGATATGAAGCTGTTGGAATGGATCCAGAAGAGGGCTACAAGGATGATCAGAGGGCTGGAGCACCTCCCATACGAGGACAGGCTGAGAAAGTTGGGGTTATTCAGTCTGGAGAACAGAAGGCTCCGAGAAGGCTTTACAGAGGCCTTCCAGTACCTGAAGGGCCTACAGAGAATCTGTGAAGGGACTTTTAACAAGGGCACGTAGTGACAGGACAAGGAAGAATGGTTTTAAATTGGAAGGGGGAAGATATAGATTAGAAATTACAAAGAAATTCTTCACAATGAGGGTGATGAGGCACTGGAACAGGTTGCCCAGGGAACTTGTGGATCACTAGCCATGTTCAAGGCCAGGTTGGATGGGGCCTTGAGCATCCTGGTCTGGTGGGAGGTGTCCTGGTCTGTGGCAGGGGGGATGGAACTGGATGATCTTTAAGGTACCTTCTGACCCAAACCGTTCTGTGATTCTATGACTGGTGATTAGATAGAAGGCATGGTCAGACAAGTATACTGGCCAGCCTGCTTACATGCTACTGGTACATTTTGCTCCCTTTTCCCTTTGTTTTACCACAGCTGGCCCCCCTCAATCACTCCCTCTCTGGTCCTTTTTCTAAACATCCCATAATATGCCTTGTATAATGAAACGATTCTCCACTTGTCATCACCTCTGTAGGCAGTATCCCCTACAATCTGCTGGATGATCGAGAGAGCTGCTCCCATTGACTCATCTGATGGATGACACTCCTGGGCAGCATGGCTGATGGCTCTCTGAGACAGCCTGGAGACAATCAGGGGCAGGAGAACCTCAGAACTGCTCAGTATACTGGGGTTTATCCTCCTGTCATTTTTCTCTGCTTTTACGTGTGGAGACAAGCCAGGTTATCACATAACCCTGCATGTAAAACTAACATTTCTGTTTGTGGTGAGCTAATGTTGAATGCCAGGGAAAGACACTCTGGCACTCTTTTTACACCAACGGAAATACTTTAGAAACTTTGTTTTTAACCATAGGATGGAGATTTGTCCAAAACAGAGAGAACAACCAGTAGTTCGTTACGAAGACTTAAGCTAGCTAGTTCCTCAGCGGTGCAAGAAAAAGCAGCTAATGATAAAAATTATTCATGCAGGAGAGTCTTTTGGAGAAGGTTGAAGGGTAAGCATGCAGCTAAGAGCATCCCAAAGGAGACCAAGAACAGACAGTAATATTTGAAACTTAAAAGTGAATTTCTTAAATAGTAACTTATGCATGAAAGAAACCAATGTATTTATCCTCTCTCTTTTTTCTTTTGTTTTGGAGGGGGATTTGTTTAAATGCCTCTCACAATCAAAATTCTGTCACCAGAAATTACAGCAATTTAGATTGTTGAATGATATATACATTGAGACCCCAGACAATCCTGATTCACTGCAGACTCACAACCAGAATAAGGAAGCAAAGTCATCACTGCTTTTGATCAAAGGCGACTCTGAGGATCCCTTTTGCTTGATCAGGCTTCTGACACTGCAAACTACAGGGTGTTAATTAAGAATCTTTGCCATCTTTACTTCTCTGATGTAGTTTTTAAATGGTTTCAAAGCCATTTTAATTCTCAGGAAGAAAATAGGAGATAGTTACAGAAAAGTATTAGTGAAACAGCAGGTCAGATGAGATGACTGTAATGGTGCCCATTGCCTTAAGCCTGTGAATCTGTCAAAGGATCATGGATTGATGTTATCCCATCACTACAGGAGGCACTGCAAGAGGTTTGGCCTCTTTATCAGTTTCTGAATTCTGAATTAATCTTCCAAGTCCTTGTATTTTCTGCAGTGATTTCTTGCATGGTGTAATATCTTTATCTATATTAAGTAAAGGTCATTATCAGTTGCTATAGAAGTCTTTTGCTCTTTTTTTTTCATTGGCTTTGCCTGTTATTTTCAGACAAATTTGAGAGTGAATTTGGTGCAGAGTGTGTAACATTGTGCCTACAGCACATACAGGTTTGTAAAGCAGAGGTCCCCCCTTTAGCTAGCTTGAAGCTAGCTGGAAGGCTGCTAAGATATCCTCCTGACAGAACATCAATGTATGGGAAAAGCAGCTCATCAGCTGAAAGAATAAGGCTTTCTTAACAGAGGTCTAGCTACTTGAGCTGCTGTGCTCTAAGAACACTTACTAAATACCACTTACTCAGTTCTATCCCAAAGACTTTTGCACTGTCATCCACTCTGTGAAATCCATTTGGCCCTCAGCTTTTATTGTTGGCTAGATTTCTCTCAAGGTAAATGTAAATCAAAGTGTACAAATTTACAGCCCACACTCCAGTCTGCAACTACTTGTGCTCCAGTGAGGCTCATGAGTGCATGTACTTCCCATGTAGTGAGTTTACATGAGGCAAGTCTGTGTGTCATTCACAAGGTTCCTACACTGTTTCTGGTAAGTTAAACTACTTTCATTCCACACAGACATTTAAAGAGTCAGATCATTAACTCTTTAGTAGCCTTTGGAAACCTTTATTTTATCTCATCATTGCTAAAGGAGGGCCTAGTTCCAGTGGTTTTTGTGTTTTCTAATTTTAGAGATCATACTGCTGCTATCTGAGATAGACACAATAAATAAAATATTGTAGGTGGTATAATGGTCCAACCAAATTTAGGTAGTAGCAAACGTGAAAATGCATCAAAAAGAAAAAGTTAAATAAAATTGAGGGAGGAAGATTTCTTTATGCATTCCTGAGCGACTTTTTCCTAGCTCTATATGCCTTTAAGATTTAGCAAATGTATCCTCACAAAAAGGAAGTATTTGTTGTAAATTTAATTCCATTCCTTCTGCACATTGGAAAAAAATCAGATCAATCTATCCCTTAGTGAATAAAATGAACAGTATTTCTCTGTGCCTTTGTTTGTTTATATCTAACCCTGCCCCCCTTTTTAAATTCTTTTTTTTTTATTTAAAAGAAAACATGTAGTCCATAGGCTATTGCAGAGTACATCTGCAGGGCGTAATTTAATGTGCCCTTCTATGAACTTTTATACAGAAAATGTCAGTTACTTGCATACCTAAACCACACAAGACATTGCCCTAACAATTCTATCTTCAGAAAGGTTAGTGTGTGGGGTTTTCTTGAAAATGTGTGAATTATTGAGATAGCTTTTTTGAAAGGTGGTGAAGAAGAGGAAAATCTTGTGCAGATGGAGAAATAAAATCTTTTTTAAACTGATTTTTTAGCAATTCTAAGTACTGTTTAAAGCTGCTGTATCAGTGGCATGAGGTAATTGAACAATATCTTATCTATTATGAAAAATATATTCCTGATAATAATAGGGACCTGCATTTTAACTCTATTCAGTATAAACCATCTATATGGTACCTAGTGTATTCTTTCTTAGCTCTGCACATTTAATTTAATATTTGTCTTTTTGTTGTTGTTGTTTCTGACAGTACTTTATATAATAGTTAAATCAGTGCAGAAATTAATTTTCTTTTAGAATATTCCTGCTCCCTCTTTCCCTCCACTTCCCCTTAATGCTAACAGTTTCTCCAAACCAACAAGGGAATTTACTGATTCTTCTTTTCATTGACCATGGGTTATGCCATTTAACTCTGAAGTAGTTCAGATTACCAATGTCCATGTTCAGGAGGTTAGATTGCAAAAACACTTCAAACAAGGCATCACAGTGCTCTGCAATTGTTATTAGTAACATTGTCAGTGTATTTGAAACTACATATAACAGGTATTTTTCTCCTATCTTTTCCTGTTAAAAATGTATGGGGTTTTTCCATGCCACTTAGCACAAACTCATAGCGTAGGGTTGTATTTATCTGTGCTGCAGTTTTACTTGGATTTCACCTTGCATATATTAGTTGGCTTGGTGCTGTATTTTGTTTGAGAATGGGGGTTGGGGGGCTGGTGAGGAAGAGGATTTTTTCCTCCTCTGAGTTGAGGATTGCCATAGAGCTGTGAGACCCCTTTAATTAAGTCAGACTAAGCTATATCAAATGGGTTCGTGTCTGAGCGCACCGTGAAGACAGCTGAGCTGTCGGTGCTGTACTATAATTAGAACTTTTAATATTTCATCCCTTACTACCCGAAGTGTGACCTGTCAAGCTGCTGAGAGGCTGCCCCTTCTTGATAGAGGTGCAGCTCTGAGACTAGGACTGGCACTTGCTTATATCCAATTTGTGTACAGTCACTTAGTGGTTTTGTTGTGTTTTCTTTCTAGATGTGCTTGTTGTCTGCAAGAGCAGGAAATCACAGATCTGTTAATGTTAAAGGCTATTTGGACTTGTAAAACAGCTCATCATAAGCTGGTCCACATCTTCTGACCCTAATCTTTCACAATGGGTTTGAGAATATCTAGCAGTTTTACTCCCACTAAGATGTGATTTATTAGTAAAGCTTTTGAAGCAAAAGAGGCAGCTGGATGTAGGATAGAGATCCAAATTAGGAAACAGTTAAACAAGATGGATTGAGTTGACTTAACATTTTTCAATGGCTGACCAGGGAATGTCCTCTTCCTCCATCATGTTTCTCCCTTTATCCAGCTTCCTGTTCTTTCCTTCTCCACAGGATGTTCTCCAAAAGATGGCAAAGTAGGAAGTACAGTGCTAGGAATTGGAGACAGCAGCTCATGGGAATTCTCTGTAAGCTACTTGATGTGTCTGGGACTGCTTTGAGTCATCCTCTGCAGTCCCTTCTAGGGAGTATCATTAAAGAGTTAATTACCCCACGTAAATACCCCATGAAATTGAGACATAAATACATACAACTAGTACTTTTTCACATCTAGGATTTGCTATTAAGAATGTAAGCAGCGTTCAACCTGTATTTTGAGCACTGACTCCCCTCCTGGGGTTGATCAGAGCAGTGCATACCCTGCAGCTGGTGCACTGAACCGGAGCTGCACTGCTGTTGTTTGATACAGTTCCCAGGGGACATTAAAATATTTCATACACAAAGCTGCTTGATCTCTAGCTTTATATTCTTTGACACCATCTTACTCTAGCCCAATTTCTTGACATTAACAAAACACGTTTCTATGCTAAAGACCACCTGCAGAAGTCAAAAGCCTTGCGCTGGTGGATCACAGGCCAAAAAAACCCTAAATGCCTTTTTTCCTGTAATAAAGTTGCATAAGCCATAAATGTACAAATCATGATATAGAATCACGGTTTAAACCTCTTCAATCATTTCTCAGGGGGAGGATAACTGTCTTGGAAAGCAAGGGTTATGAATACATATTATAAAATTGACTGCTATCAGAAGATATAAAATTGTACGGATAGAGAGAAAAATTATTGTTCATAAATAAAGAGCTAGGTAAAATCTAAAAGATTTTATTCATCTCTGGAATAGCTTGTCAGCCTTACTTATTTTGCCCTTACAAAGCCCATTAAGAAATATATAAATAATGGTTTTTTTCTGACGTAATTCTGCTAATTGCTCTCCTCTGAGGTGTATACTCTCTGCACTCTAGATGTATTTTGCAGCTCTTTCTGTCCTAAACCATTATGCTATCACTGCACAGGGACACCAGCGATCCACTGTAATTATAGCAGTGAGAACTAAAATAATTGCCATCCTAAGTTTCCCACAATGTAATGTAGTTTGTATGACCATTTAACCAAGAAACCACACCTGAGAAACATGACCCATTCTCTGACATCCATACAGCACATGATGCAACTTCAGCAGAGTCCTGAAGGGTTTATAAGCAAAGAACATAACAGGAATAATTCTGAATATAAATAAATCTCTAAGTTAAAATTGGCCTTTAGAAGGGAGTGAAGGAAAAGACATTCTGAAATTATTTAGGAAGGTGGAAATTATTTGTTAAAAACCGAAAACATCCTGCATCCAAGTTGTGATTATAACAAAAATTTCCCTAGGATTAAATGATAATAAATGTAGTACTAATTAATGAGTTTATCCTTTTATGTTCTGAAAAGAAATTTTAAGTACTTAAGGGGAATATAGAATTTGTCCTCAAAACTATCCTTATCATCAACAACATCAAAAGGTCAGTGAAAACAATAGATGTTGTCTTGCAAGGCTAGATTCTCAGTGCATCCCTGAAAATCTGAATCTGAAAATAGAAATCTCTCCTGCCAGCCCAGCATTTTCACTTTTTTTACTAGCATTTTTTTTGAATGAAAATGTGGTTTTAGCATGATTGAAACATTTCATACATTCTTGTTTAATTTGCTGAGTTGCTTTACTTAAAAATAATTAAGTTCAAAACCAATTTATTGTTTCTTTTTACATTTCTTTATACTTCCAAAGGACATATTGATTAGAGATTTAATTTAGTGGGGAAAAAATATAATCAAATATTTCATTTTAAATTGAGCAAAATCTTTTATATATACCAAAAATACGTTCAGTTTTCTCTATGCTCTCTAAAATAATGCTTTTTAGTTACTTGATAGTTTTTGGTAAGTAAACACGCCCCAAAAAATATTCTCAGAATCTTGTTCTAAAACAAAGGGAAAGTGGCTTTACTAAACTTTCTTTGTCTGACTGAATACAAATAGTGCATGCATAGTTTGCATCAAGTTTGAGTTATATCATTCTCTCTCTAATCTTCTCTTGCTTTTAAATAATTTAATAGACTATTTTAAAAAATCTGTACCAAAGTGTTTGTGACTCTTTAAAGCAAATTTGAAGTCTGCAATCTACCTACTCATTAAAGATTGCATTTATCGTTTTCCTGGTTGGTGAAACAGTAGGGTTTTGCCTGTGATTTCTGAATAATGAAAATTATTACAATGCAATAATGACGCAGTTCTTCTTTCCACCTTCTACTCTCTCTAGAGCTACATCTATAAAGACCCTATCAGGTACTACTTGATGCAAAAACCCAAAGAAAGAGCATCTCCTTTGGCCCCTGCATCAACATCACATCAACAGCATGCTGAAAATTTCCATGGGAGGACCTTCAATCAGCCTCAGCCAGACAAGTTCTCACCAGAGCCTGAAATGGGGCTGGACCAAAAATCTCTGATGGCTGCACTGCATACATACATCACTCAGAACTTGTCAGCACAAAGCTATGATAAAAGCTCTCACAGCAGGACTAAAGGGTCTCACATTTATGCTGATAAATTCTACTCTTCACAAGCTAGTCCTTTTGATGGAACATTTGCCAAGGGAAATTCAGAAGATTTTAAAATTAAGAAGCTGCACCAGCCAAGACCTGCATCTGGAGTGCTGAGACCAACTCCTGAGGTGCTGAATCATAAATCTGCTTCCCAGGATGATCCAAAGGACCCTCTGAGTGTAGTGGATGGTAAAGTTGATATTAACTTATTTTAACTTATCTGAAGTTTCCCTCATTTTCACTGAGCACTTTTGAGAAAAAAATAGACATTCTGATATATCTCCTACTATTGGCGTACTTATATTGGTTACAATGCTCGATAATGTTCACCACCCGGTACTCTTGCCCGGCAAACGTCTACCCACATTCTTCAACCCACCTTCCATATGCATGCAGAAATATATGGCAGTCAATAAGACATTTCATTTATGTAACTTGTTATATTTTCAAGGCATTTTACAAGCAGCACGTAATTATGGCTATATCTTTGCTGTCAAATCTGGTTTTATGCATGGATCCCACATTGTACGTAGGTAATATAGAAATGCTTCTGCTTTTTTCATTTCTATGTATTTAGCTAGGAATTCAAAGACTAAAGATAAAATTCAAATTTAGACATAGAAATTAACACTGAGATACGTTCTGACATGGAACACAGAGAGAGGAGGAGTCTGTCATTTATGTGGATAGGTGGACACAATAATACAAGAAGGTGGGGCTAGAGCTATTTTTAGCTGGGCATTCTATAACGAACTACACATTCTCACCATTTTCTTTTTTTTTTTGCTAATGTTAGTTAAGTGTGATCAGGTCATGATTTCTTTTGTAGGTAATAGTTTGACAAATATTTAAATGAAAGTGGAGTGTAACATCTCACAGAATACTGTGATTTTAAGTGCTGCTTTGTAAAACAAGATGGATCTTTACATCATGGCTGGCAATCAGACAGAGCTTAGAAAATAATTCTAATTCACTTTGTTACTTCTCTAAACTTACCTAATTATTGAGATTATTCAAGTGGTTCAGACGCCTGAAAAATGACAGAATTGATCCTCAGCCATTGCCAAGCAGTTAGTTACATCTGTTAACATTGTAGCCACCACTATCCCAAAGGATTTTGCTGCTATGCTGGAGGCTTTCTTCGACTCCCTCTGTAGTTATCCAAAAATTTTAACGTTCTTTGATTTATTTTTTTCTTTTTGGTGGTGGTGTGTTTTGTAAAAAAAAAACCACCAAACACCAGGAAACAGAGCACACAGAAATCTTAAAGTTTCAGTAGAAGAAAGAAAGCTCACAATCTAAAGGATGTTCAGAAGTTAAAGTATTCTTGATATAGTGCCCAGAGATAATAGGTTTCAAGGTAAGAACTATAACACAAAATCGAATCCAGGTGGCACTGTAAGTCTCTTGCACAGGTTAGACAATTTTGTTACTAGTCTCAAAACAAACCAGGCACATGCTGGTTTCATTATTCTCCAGCTGTTCCACTTCACCTTTCCTGGTAGGAGCCAACTGGGAAAAAATGCTTAACACTTAGAGAGAATAACATGTTTCACAATTCATAGCACTGAACTGCTTTGACTTCACATACATAATGTGCCCTGTAGGAACTTCTTCCATTGCATTAGCTTTTAAAAGTTGCATAGACATAAAATTGTGAATCATTTGAGTAGGAAATAATATGGTTTCCTTTGTATTTTTGAGAAACTAAATAGTCCCAGAAGGAAGTGGTGAGGACAGACCCCAGCATATTTATTGTTTAAAATTCTGTCCATTGGAGTGGTGGTGGTTTGGATTCAGATTTGCCAGGCTGACCACATTGTCTCTTTCTGCTTTTAACCTTTCCCCAAGCTCTCTGGAACTTGAAGACTTCTGTATGCTTGTGGGTTTTTTCTTTCTTGCACTGTCTAAACAACAAAACTGTTAAAAAACTGGAAAGCATGAGGTGCGGTCACATGAGCTCAGTTCTTGGCTGTATCTGACACAGGATTAGACAAAGGAACTCAACTGAGAGAACATTCCAGAAGGTACTGATCAGATTAGCACTGAGAATTGCTGCAAAACAGTGGCAGGTAAATTAGCTAATAAGGCACCCTGAGGGAGAAATACAAGAGAAGGAAATGTGGAGCTATTTTTCTATCAGATTTGGAAACTATTACTTTTAGGAGTAGCATGATGTGTGTGGTACTGCCTTTGTAGTCACTGTGCAGTAGTGGAATCATTAATCTGTCTTCTACACCAGCCAAATTTAGATTTTTGTCAGGTTTAAGTGATTTGTTCTAGTCTACTATTTTTTTGGTGCATTAAATATTGCAGAATATATCTCTCTGTTGCCTTGAAAAGGTCACAAAAATAGTAATTCAATGTCTATTCTTTTTCAAAAAGTAACAAACTTCCATGTTTATAGAGCAAAGATGTTTTTGTATGTCCTCTGTCTTCCAAAGCTGCGGTCATCAATCTGTATGGCACTCCATTGCTGAGGATGGCTAATATGGGTGCTAAGGAAGAAAAAGACAGTCCATCCCATGGGACTGCTGGTGAGGTTACTGTTGCCATACCATTCAGCTGTCAGACAAGCTGGTTTTGGCAGTTGTGTCAACAGAGTACGAAGCATGATTTACCTGCGGTAAAACAAAAAGCTCTTTTCTCTTGCAAATATGGTATTGCTACCTACTAGGGGAATTTTACTGGTGAAGCTGATATTGAAAATTGTGTCATTGAAGATATATGTGCCTTTTTAGTCATTGTGGTTCCAAGAAAACTACAAAAGGCAACCGGTCTTCTTCAGCTGAGAAGCAGGAGCTAAGGGAGAAATGTCTTTTGCCCTGTGAAACACAGCTGAGCATTGCTGATTCTATTATATTTAAAGGGGGTCATTGAGCGAGTATGAAGTATGTACATTCGTAGACTCATGCTCAAGTACACGTGCTGCTTAAATAATCTGCCATTGCAGTATCCATCTGCTTTTTGCTCTTTCTCCAATATTTTCTGATTTTAATAAATTCATAATAATTTCTCTAGATTAAGCAATTTTTTTTTGTAAATAGGTGCACTGATATTTATTTGCATATCAGACTTATCCAACAATATGCAAATGATATACAAACATGGAGAAATGCAATAATAAATGGAAACACCCATATTTATCATGGGCATGTATTACTACTGAATCAATAACCTCATGAAGCTAGTAAGACTCTTTATGTAGACCTCTATTTCACCAGGCCTTGTAGACATTTTGGTGACTTGTTGCTAGTATACTGAAAATATTGTGTTCCTTACAATTACCTGCTTTGGTTATTGCCTTTGGTCCTTGACATTTTGTGTCATACTTGTTCAGTAAAAGTAGTTTATAATGCCTAAGTTTTACTCATGTTGGCAGTAGCCTACATCTAGGAGTTTGGCTGATGGACTGTATCCAACTGGCATTGACCAAGGCAGGAATAGCAGCATCAGAAAATCACGAGGTTCCTGTTTAACGTGTGTATTTAATGAACCAGGGAGACCTGCTTGTTTGTGCTATCTGGAGTAAGCCCTTTGACCATTTTCTCCTGTGAATCCCCACACTGTTCCCACATTTGCACTTTGTTTGATATTGACATTGCTTTTTTATTGACCTGTGGAAGTAGACTGGAGAGACAAGACTTGGCTAAGATAATAGGTACAAAAAGAAGTTAGTTTAGAAAAAATGAGGTGGAACGGAAATTGCAAGCCTATATTACTGCGTATTGTTGAATAGCTCAGCAGTTGGTCTTGACAGCTGGCTGTGAAAGAACTGAAATAGTAAAAAAATCTAGTAGTGCTCTATTAATATAGTTCTTTTAATTATCTGTGTCCTGAAATATAATTATCTTTCAAGATTTGTCTTCCAGTATTTATATAATGGCCAGTGACTAGCTTAAAACTTAACAGGCAAATTATTTTCCTGAGGCTCAAAACTTGCTTTCAGCTTGGAATCCTCATGTTGCTGCTTTTTGATATCAGAATTTTGAGCTACTTTGGAAATGACTGTACTAATAAATTCCTATATTTTGAAATAGTTTTTTTATCTTAAATGAATGGACATAGTTTCTACCAGTTTTACCTAGTGCCAAAGTTGCTTTTACACTGTTGCCTTTACTGGAATTTGCTTTAACAGTCCTGCTCTGCATTTTGCTAAAGACTTCTGAGTGTTACAAATCACTTCTTTGTAATACTTTAAGAACCTTGGTGTCATTTTCAAAAAGCACATAAACTTTCAGGACTCTAAGTACCATTAACACTGAGTAAACTAGAAAATCTGAAAGGGTCTTTATTTTGAAAGAAAAGTGCTACTAGGCATATAAGGGGTTTTCAATTGTTTTCATAAATCCACTTACTTTATAAAATGTTTCCTAGTAACTTGAAATTCATGATAAATGAGTGATAGTCTTCTCAATGTGTTATAGCTAGAAATCAGGGGTTCTATGCAAAGGGAAAAGAAATTTGGTTCCTGTTCTGAAGCTGAACAAATTAAAAATTCTCAAAAATACTCTAGGAAGGTGAGTGAGTTACCCTAAAGCAGTCAGTATCATATAATAGTTAGGAAAACTCAAGTCGTGTTGAAGGCTGTAATCAGTTGAATATTTTGAGCATATTCTCATATTTTTGTCTAAAATTGAATGTTAATGAAGAGTGTTTGTGTGACTTAGAAACTTTATACTTAGCATAGAGTTTTTCTAAGATCCACATTTACAAGGGGTTTGCAGAGGTGGATTCTTCATCTGCACTAAAAATTATTATGAACATTTGTAAATATTATTCCAGATGACTGCAAAAACCTTCAAAATCTCATTCATAGATTGTTAGCTGCTCCACCTCATGGATTGTTCGTATCAATGGAAAAATGTTTAAAAAATCTTGAAAAAGAAAGTCACTGAAGTCATCATAGTTTTCATTCTTTTGTAGCTGCACCATGTGAGTAATCAGTGTTCCAAGAACAATTTTTCCTACTAGGATGTGCCTTGCAATGTGTCTTTATACATTTAGTTGAAAAGTTTTAGTTTTGATTTGGACTGACATATATTCTTTCTTGTCTTTGCCGGATTTATTAGCTCTGCTTCAATAATTTAGGATATTCTGTCAGGTTCTCGTCTGATAGTTCTATAGAACATAAGAACAGAAATGATTCCTAAGCAGACACAAGGCTTCTGTGTTAATCAGACTGTGCTGGTATTTCCTATGGCTTAATTTCCTGCTTTGCTACTATGTGCAACATCTTCTCCTAATGGCTGTCTTCCAGACAGCTGTTGTGCTTCTTGAAAAAGTTTCTGGAATTCAGTGTGATCAAGCCTAGTGGAAACTTTTTTTTGCAGTTTGGATCAGTTTTCTCTTATAGCTTACCCTCCTAAACAAAATTATTCACTCGTTATATTTTTACTGTATTATTAAATTCATAACAGAAGATGGAATGAACCGTGAAAAGGAATATGTTCAAAATTTTCTATGAAGTGTTACTCAGCTTCTGTCAAACTAATTTTGCTGCCTGCAAACATCTTAGCCCAGAATCTGTCATAGGTTGTGAGACTAAACGTTTGACTCTTGTTACTGAACACTTGCTCTCCTGTACAAAGCACTCTGCTATTTCCTTATGGTACTGTAATCTTTGTTGGCTAGCAGAGTTTGAAGCAGCTTCATAGATTTAGCCTATCTTTTTTTACTGATAGTCACACTTAAGTGTGTTTAAAACTATACTTTTGTAAGTAAATTTTAAAAGTTCACAGCATGCAACTTCAACTGAATTTTATAATGAAATCAGAATAATGTAATATCATCATGGTGGATTATTGGAAGGACATATCCTTTTAACCTGGCAAAGAAAGCACATCAAAGAACCACCTTCCCCATGTGTCCAACTCCTCTTTAACTCACAGTAAATCTACTAGTTGAGCTGCTTAATTTGTCTTGGTCTATATTGACTAGTTTAGGGAAAAGAACATTAGTTTAACTGGTGAATTATGGGGCAGACTGGAGGAAATTAATCTCTATCTTGAGATGGCATTGAGAAGCTAATTGTCAGCTGCAGGCTCTAACCTCTTCACCTAATACTGTGGAATCCAAAAAATGAGACATGTCCAACGTCTTGGCCTCTTTTCCCAATGACAAATAATCCTTGATTTTTGTCTCCCTGCAAAATCACAGATTCTGTTCTGTTCTGTTCTGCTGCCTCTTCCCTGGAGCAGAGGAGTCTCTAACTGCTTCTTCTTTCCTAGTCTCTAACTACTTCTTCCTCCTTTGCTATAAGTAGAAAAACCTTCTCTTTAGCCCTTTTTCTAGTAGTGTTTTCCCCTTTGCACATCTACTAATTAATTCACCTTTATGTAATCCTGAAAGCTGACATCATGGTCCCAAGGCCTTCTTTACAGATGATGATGAACATGTGTAATGACAGGGTTTAACAAGGAGAATGTTACTGTAAGAAAACCTTCTATGTACTTGTATATAAATCCATACATTCAACAGAACTTTAAAAACAGTCCATGTCTTCCACTTCTTTAAGAATACTACCAATGTGAAAGAGTTTTCTTGCTTGCATGCATCTGCTAAATTTCTGATCATCATGAATCAGCAGAACAGAGGCATGACTGATAATGGGTTTGGTATCCTAGGATAAGCTCTGCATTTATTGTGTCAGCTCCAAGGGTTCTTAGGCCGAACTATACAGAATGGTGCTGAAGGATATGCACAGTCAGAAAAGTATCTTCTCTGAAGATCTCTATGTTACATTTTATAACTCAGCTTTGATATCCATTGCCCTTGAATTTCCTCATCTTCACAACTATTTCACATCAAGATTTGGATTTGGTGTTTTGAGGGTGTTGTTTGTTTTTCTCCAAAAATATAAGTCCATTTGCTTTTCCCTGCCTGGAATGTCCTCTTAATATTTCTTTCCTCATTATGATGGTTTACTTTTGAGAAGTAAACAAGAGAAATCAATACAATTTAGAAGGTTTGTCCATTACACATCTATGCGTGTAATACACATATATTTATATTTACTTCTAATTACAGAGGATCTTTTAGACTGAAAGGCAGAATTATCTGGCAAAATACATAGAATTACCAGAACTCAAATCATCAAAAAAACTAATCTCTAATAAACAGTAGTCTTGTTAGCTTTATCTTAGTGCAGCTAAAAAAATGCAGTTAAGCTACCTTAACACTTGCCTTTATTTTTTTGAGTCAGTTTAGACTAGGAAAAAATACTCTTCTTATAAAGTGTCAATTTTATACCACTCTCTCTAAAAAAACTTGCTGGCTTCTAGTGGCACACATCCCCCAGTGCCTGACACATTTTCACCTTGTTGATACTCTAACATAGATTTATAATACTGTGTTTTCTGTGGAAGCATGACTGATGGAAGCATGACTGTGTATGCGTTCTTCTGGAAAACACTCTCCATGAAGTAAAAGATATCTTTGAGGAAAAATGAAAGATGCTTACTGATACAAACGTATGTGCTTCATATATGAAGCTAAATCTTGTACTTATGTTGTTTTGTGATCCAGAGACACTTATTAAAGATGTATTGAAGGACCTAGAGAAACACCAGGTGAATGTGGAGAATCTCAGCTCAACAGAACTGGATGAGATCGCTGAGACTATAGCCAATGCGATTCAAACAGTTGGCATTCAGGAAGAAATCAAAAAGGATGCTGAAAAAAATAAAGAAGACAAAATAGAAGCACAAATGAAGGAAGGAGGTACCCAAGAAAAGACAGAAATTCAAACTGGATTAATGGAAAACAGTGTTAACATACCAGGTACTAATTCTGAGATAACTAATAACTAATTCCAGGTACAGCAAAACATAGATACTCTAATTTTCCTTTATTGTTTCACAATAGGGCTAGACTTCATGAAATCAGTTTTAAAGAGGGCAGAGGGAAAGTTTCTGCTTTTTTCCCTGAAGGGTATAGAATTTTAGCTTTGTTGGTTTCTTTCTACAGCAAGTACTTAATCAAAAACATGCTTCTTTGGGAACCTTTGATCTTTAAGTTTCACAAACAAGATAAACCTACACACACAATTATGTTGAAATACAAATTGCTTTATGCTGTGATCTAATTTTCCATTCTTGAAAATGAGATGTTTAAGCAAAATAATAACAAAAAATTATTATATTCCAAGAATGTATTTTGAAATATGAGGGGGGGGAATTTTGTTTTCAGATAATAATTTTTTAATATACTGCAGTTACTTTCAGAAGAAAGTCATACAGGTAAGGGTATAAAGCTGTTTATTCCCTTTCCTCCTTATGGAAATAAGAGTAACTACAGTTATTTGCTTCTATCTGGACACATATTTTCCTGATGATGCAGATTCAGCAGCTACAGTTATTGCTATTAATGAGTCACCACCACAGTGGGACACAAGTTACCACTTACCCATACAGTGTTTTAGGAATGGACACCAAAACCACAAAGTATAACTATATAACAGTGATTTTAACTTACTGTATTTTTTCATGTTGATATATTGAAAATCTTTCTAGTTAGGGATATTTTTTTTTAATTGCCAGTTCTATGTGAAGATTAAAATGAGCAGATTTGAGAGTTTGTCCTGAATCATGCTGGGAGAGATGAATAAGGTTTAGTTCATAAACCAAAAAGCTGGCAATATTTGACTAGGGTTAATGATGTGACTGCATATCATCACTGTAGTTAAACTGTAACATGTTTTTGCTAGATAGCTATAAAACCAAGTCTTTTTCCTCTACCAAAATTAGTATGAGAGCTATGGATGTTTCCCTTTTCTTTAAGGTAGATGTCCATTCAGCCAGCTAGAACCATTTCTTTTTTTCTTTTCTTAGATATTGATAAATTGATATGAACATTGGACACTTAATTAGCAAAATAACACTATTACATTGGCTCTTGAAGTACTCTGTCTATCGATCTGGCATTAATTTGCTAACAAAGTGGGGATAGAATAACAATACTGAGTTATAAAGGACTCTTTACTCTGCCCTTTCAGCTTTGATGTTTAATGTTTAAATTGCATGAAAAGGCCACCACTACACAGCAGTCTATAAGCAGTGTTTGTTTCATATATAATGTTTTCCCTTCATAACTATGTATTTGTGCTTTTCATATCCTCCAGAAAATGAAGTGCGTGAAGCCAGTGCCAAAACTGATAAAGAGGTAGAGTACCAGCATTTTAACAAAACAAGTATTTCATGTCAGACTACCAGGCTTATATGTGGTGAAGGTCAAAAACACGCTTCTGAAACATAAGAATTGTATCTTGTGTGGATATAATTCAGTATCACAGCACAGGCATATTGTTGTTGATGCACTCTAATATTAAATGCCTCTTTCTCTAAAACTTAAATAAAATGGGCATTACAGTTGAAAAGAACAAAATTTAGTCCTGCCTCTCCCTCAGTCATAAATTGACAGAAGTCGTAAGAGATCCCAGATTTCACACAAATTCAGGATTTTCCTCTGGTTAGTAAATTCTGTGTATTGGGAAGTTCTGTTGTAAACACCCTTTTTTCACCTGCCCTTTGGCTCTTTCTTCTGGGGAATGTAAACATCCTTGCTCAGATATAATGTCTCTGGTTTTCAGAAGGAGATGAGTAAATATATTCCCTCTGATGGTGTGTGTTCAAGGCATGGTTTGAAATTCCCTCCCTTGTAGGTTCTGTACTCTTTACCATTAATTCTTCCATATTTCTGGCTATATTTCAAAAGCTCTAGGCATTGCACCTTGTACCCTACGTGGTCAAGGAATGAAGTGCTACCTTCACACTAGATATACAGTGTACCTCATGTACCAATTTCTTAGTGATAGTTCGAATATGAGATGTGGCAGAAAAGATTATATTGTGGCACAAAGTGTCCATTAGGCATCATCTCCTCCTGAACACTTGGCTATGATAAACTTATATAATGGAACTATACAATGAATTGTTCCAGGCATGTGTTTTGACTTTGCTAATTTGCCTATTATTCCAATTTATTAGACAAACTTTTTCTGTGATCGTATGTTTAGCTTAGTGGATTGCTAACACATAGTTTGTAACAATTATTAGAGGTGAATGAGTGAAATATAATTTGTCACATTATCTATTCACTTTCCTGTGTTATGATTTATGAGACCCAAGAGTTATGCATGTTTCCAGTCCTAAAACTTAAACACATTGGTGGATATTTCTATTATTTATCATTTTCATTAACTTATTTGATAACAAAGTTTTTTTTGTCACTAATGCTTAAACACATAGACACGTGAAAATGAACACTATGAAAACGCCATTAGCATTTCCTTCTAGCTCGTCAAGACAGAGAAAAGGCAAACTAGATTCTGTGATATTTGAAGAAGAAACTGTTAACCATAGAATTTCTTCTCCCTTATTAAAACGTTGCAAAATACTTGATGTTCTTGTATTACAGAATAAACACATATTCTTACATAGTCTTACACCATATAGAAATGAGGAAAGTGAGGAAAGAGACTATGCAGCATTTGAAGGAATAGACTCCAGTGTATCGAAAAATATTTGAAAGATTATATCCAAGTTTGGCTCAGTATAATATTCCTGTGTTTTGTTTTAAAAATAATAATATTTTTTAATACAGGAGAACACTGCAAAACTAATTAACTTCTTGAATGAGAATGCATTATCTGAATATATGCCTGGAGATCTTAGACCTGAAAAATCTACCAAGACAGAAACCAAGAAATCTGACTCTTCTTCCTCAGAAGAAATAAATGCTGGTGTGGAAAATGTAAAAAGTGAGACTTTCTCAAGAGAACTGATAGCTTCAGAGAACAGTGAATCTGACTCCAAAGACGCAAGTGAGACCCGCTACAGGATTAATAACCCTTTAATGCAGGATGGAAACTCCTATGTAGAGCCTCAGAAAAATATGGGACAAGGCTTACAGTTTGAAGTGAAGTCTTCAGAAGAGAAAGAATATGGCTATATTGTGACAGTGAAAGAGTAAGTACAGCAGCCAATTTGAATGGCAATTTTTAACAGGGGAATAGATAAAGCCATTGCACCTAATATTTCATGAACATACAAGAGGAAAATGCCACAGGTCTGATTTTTAATGCATCTGAAACTATTTGGAACCTGTTCAGTAATTTGATGAAAATATAAGAACTCAGTTCTATTTTCCTACAGTTGCTTTTCCTCCAATGTGGAAAATATTTAGTTTCTAGGTCTTTTGCTTAGACCTCTTGGTATCTTCTCATGTTCCAGTGACCTTCCAATATGTCAGTAAGTGTGCTTATGGTTAGGATGTGGGCTTTAAATATTTGACTTGAAAGTAACCTAAATATCAATGCCTAAGTCATTCTTTCAAAAAATGACACAGTAATAACGCACAATATTTTCTCTGTGGTTTCATTTTGATCTGAAAATAACACATATAGGAATACAAACATGGAGCTAGTTTAGAAAGAAAGACCTAATGATCTCAGGTCATGTCACTAATGAATTTGACATTTAATACTATACTTTTAAAAGACAGCTTTTTTCCCCCTAGTGATACATGGTTTATTAAAAGAACATTTGGGAGTTTAAAAAGATGTAGGCACTTGCCCCCCTTCCTCCCCCTTGTTATATTTGGTCAACAATCCTGACTCATCTTCTTTGAGAAATTAAGAATTTCTGGGATGGGCTTACAAATCTCTACTAAGTATTATACAGAAACTGAGACAGAAACTTCTATAGCGTGGATTAATTATTTGACTTTCTAAAATTTATTAATGGCTTCAAAGGCAACAGGATTTTGGAGAATCCTTGTTTGTATCACACTGTGTTGCTTTGGAATGCTTGTAGCTGGGTATCAGAGGACAGCTTCTTCTTTGGCTTCTCCAAGGGGCTACACTTGAGAAAGATGGGATCATGAAGAAAGGGTGCCATTTGGGAAGGGAAGAGATTCTATGTCAGTCTGAAATCACTCCTATTTGAGGGGTGATTGTAGTCTATATGTACCCAGGAAATTGATTTCATAAGTGATCTTTGATGTTTTGTGTTTTCATCTTTATGCTATTTTTTAAGTTCTCTACTTTAAATAGATTGGAAGCTGGAGGAAGGCACAAAATAATATCTTTCTAACACCTTGAATGTCAGTCACATTCATATGTGAAGTATCTTTCTAGCAGCAGTTGATAGATTTAAGGTTATAAATCTAAAAATATGTTTTAGGCACGGTTCTTCATTCCCTTTTAACTTGTGCACACAAAATGAAATGGCAAAATGCAACTTGGGGTACTTATTTATTTTCCAGTATTTCTGTCTTTTCATGTTTTTCTTCTTTGTTAAACAATAGCTCATATTTTCAATACATCATTTTTTATTGGCCGTGATTTTTTTGAGCAGTGAATCTTCATTTTCACAGCTGAAACAGAGGTCTTTTGGTAAGAAAGGGAAGTATTTCAACATATTTGTACACTAAGGATAATAGCTTGAGTTCTTTTCACCTTCTGATCTGAAAATGGAACTGAAAAGATTATACTCGGTGGTATAGTTGACAGATGTCAGGGGTGATCCATTCACTATTAGATTCTCAGGCTTCCATGGCTTTGCAAGTGTGACCCAAGGAGATATTAAGACTGCTTCAGTGAACTCTTAAGATGCCAGCTTTTAATTGTGCCACAAAGCAAAGATAAACATTTCCATGTAATACTTGAAGAAAAGATTTGTGGTAGTTTAAAGACTTGTCAAAACGGCAGTCTGATTGTCAATGGCAAGAACAATAGGTCACTCCTGCTGTGTTTGTCGAGTGACCTTTCAGATGGTTGGAGCAGTGCAATCCATACCAATCCATAATATCCATCAGCGCTAAGCTTTGGAATGAATTGACAGTTTCAGTGTAGAAAATTGTCCAGCAAATCCTCCACAGTGCTGCTTCAGCACTTTATTATGCTGGGAAACCAATCAAATTGGGTGATTTACTTTGTTTACTCTTTTCTCCTTCAAAAAATTGGTGTTCTACCACTGTAAGGTATGTGTGAAAGAGGTTTGCTTGGTTTTCGGTATAACTGCTTGGCATTGTTTCTATTGAATTTAGCTCTGAAATTTTAGAGTAATCTTATAATAAAAAGTTATCTACAGGATGTTATTTGACTACAGTTATAAGATACATTTCATTTATAGGAGGGATACATCAGTGTGTGTGCTCAAATAGGATAAGTCTTTTCCTTTGGACCAGAGAACTCTTTCTATTTTCTGAACTTCTAACTCTTCTAGTATGAAAAAAAAATAAAAAACTGGGGGTTGGAAAAAATGCCAACACTCCCATTTGTCTGGCAAGATATTCTTTAAGTTGAGGGCCCAGATTCCACAATCAAAACATTTAAACAGTGTTTATTCTCCTGGTTCCTCATGAGGAAACTCAAAGCCTGACTTTCCAGAACGTGTAGTTCTTGCCACCTCCAATAAAACCAAATGCAAGCTGCTGCATGCTCAGCAGCTTAAATAGTCAATATGGTGTGTAATTTCTTAAATATGAGATTGATCAGATAGACATAAACGCACTAAGAAAAATCCTAGTTTGAGAGTGGAAAGTTCATATCTTTTCACTGCTTATCAGTCTTTCACTCTTCAAAGTCATGTTTTTCTGAAGACATGCTTGGACATCCAGTACAGAGGAACCTGTCCGGTTCTGTGATTTATCAGAATGTATGTGCTTAAAGTTCGTTATATAAATTCAAGGTCACAGACAACTCGTGGCAGCTCTGTTAGCTTGTGAGTCAACTTCTGGTGTTGTATTAGTCAATTCCTGGATATTTCATGTTTTGTAACATGTTAATTCTCAATTCCAGACTGTATATGTGAAATTATACTGGCTGCAAATCTGTTCACAAAATGATGATTTAATTGGATCATGCATAAATTTTGATATGTTTAATTTGAGGTAGCTGGTATTCTGCTCAGATGCTGTGAAAAAGTTGAAAATAGATCTTGTGTTCATAGTACAAAATTACTATAGAATATGATTAGTCAAACCCATCAAATGTGCTGAAGGGTTTGGTTAATTCCAAATGCTTGATATTATTTCTTCACCTTTATAAAGGTGATAAGTGATACTGTTCTGCATATAATGATTACTTTCCATGGCATGACACTCAGGTTAGGACCCTGAAGCTGGATTGTACAGAACTCTTTGTTTATTCCCCAAGTTTTTTTGTTTTCCTTGGCAAGTCATTAAAAAATTGTGGTTTTATGATCTTCATTTTTTGTTTTCCTTGCCCGGTGAAAATGTTTCACAGATTTCACTGTAAAAAAGGGCTTATAGTTTTTATTGCTCTTTGCTACTGAAAGGTCTTGATGTTTCTTGGAAGCTGAGCTTTTGTATTCCAGGAGGATTTTCAGCTGTTTTTCAGAAAATAATAACAAAATGTTCTTGTCCTTTAATACATATATGCAAACAAGAACACCGGTTTGACCTTCTCTGCACATTTCAATGTCCTCTTTAAAACTGTTTTTCTAGCTGCACAAGCACTTTATCAAGGGAAAAAGATTTGTGCATATTCTTCACTTAACATCTACAACTTGCTTTAAAAGCTGAAAGAAATTATCAGCACATGTAATTTTTTATCCCTCACTTTTCAGCCTAGCAGACTCTACTGTTGTATAAGGAAGTTCCATAAATATCTATCATCAATTTTAAAGGAAAATGTTTTGCTTCTGATATCATATCTTGACCCCCTACCTAAATAATACAGGAGGAAAACACTTGCCTGCAAATTTATCCAGCAGAGACAATTCTGTTATTGTGTCTCAGCACCATAACTGGTGGAGAGGCGTAAATCTGGAATATTCCTTGTCTGACTCTTTCATATATAATTATTCACAGTCTCTAAAAATTTCTAGACATAAAATCATTTTTACCTCTTTAATCATCCAGTTTCCTTCTGATACTTAGAAAGTGACAGAGATCATATCCCCCACGTTACTGCTTCAGTGCCTTAATTCTGGTGTTATATATTCCCATAGGAAAATGATACTTCATGCTTCATATTCATGCACAAGAAGATAACAGAAAAACAGCAGTTCCTGTAGCTTTTCCATAGAGAGCAATAAATACTGGCTTTTTTTTTCTATATGAAAGCTCAACTTTGAATATTCTGAATTTATGTGCAGAGATGAGAAGATAGCCTGTTCTACTTCTGTTACCATTAGCTTTAGTGCTTCCAAAATATGTTGAAATATATTATCATGGACCATGATTCCCACCTGCTAATGTAGATGACCTTACAAGAGAAGAGTAGTCCTTTCAAGGGTCCATCTTTCCTTCCTCTTAGGGCTTTACTTCCCCTGTTGTTTTTCTCTGCTTTCTGTTGGGACCAGCTCTGCATTTTTACCTCCAGAGGGACATTCAAAGCAAAATTTTGAGTCAATGTAGCTGGTGCCCAGCTGATCGCTCACATTAGCAACAGAAATGGTAAGGAATGATCCTGGTCCCTTGAATTGATGATGGGTAAAGGTAAATGTAGGACTACACCCGGAGTTCCCAGTAATGCCAAGAGAACTAGGTCATGTTTGTATGTCTCCACTTAGCTAGACAGATATGTCTGTTGGCCAGTTTTCTTAAAACAGACATTCCCAGATACTCCCATTTCTGTCTTTCCATGCCTTCTGTGCCCTCTTATCATCCCTTTTTCATGTCTCACACACTGGTTCTTTCAGGAGAGCAGCTTGTACAGGCACTCTACAACCTCTCTGTAAGCAGGGTAAGGTTACTCTGCTGTCTCCAGGCTGCAGACCTTTAATTTCTGGGCTGCACGTTACATATCCGCAAACTAAGGATGGGGCTGTGGGCTGTGCTTTTCTTTATACACAGTGGTAGTCATTAAAATCCTGAGATGCTGCAATATTGCACAATACCATATGGTCAATACCATCACAGTGTTATTCAGGTAATTACCTTGTAGTTCATTATAAAAAAGTGATGAATTTTAAGCTTTTGAAATGCGAGAGAAGAAAAAAGCCAAAGATCAGGATTCCTGGGAATGAAGCAAACTGAATCATAACACAGCCTCTTATCTACCAATGTATTTTCATCAGTGCTGTTTTGTTCTATCCTAGGAAGCTCAGATGTAACAATGCTATCCTTCAGTTTCACACTTTAATATTTTTGGAAATTCTTGACCCAGATAATGTCTACACAATGTAAACACCTGACCACTAAAAATCAGAATTAACTAATTTTAATCTCAGTCTGAATCATTTTTATTTCATTAAATTAAATTTTGTAGTTTGGAAAGCAGTGAGGACTAATTCAGAACACAGAGAATAAGTAGGTACAGAGAAAATATTTTATTTTTTCTTTCAACAATATACACTGGCTTTCCACTGGCACTCATTTGAAGAAGGCGTGCCACAATTTAAAGACTAGCTTTATCTGCTGTGGAAATAAATCTAGAGATTTCTTAATAGTCTGGTGAGTGATTTTTGTAAGAAGTCAATTTTAAAACCTTTAAAGTTTGGATCTCTTACAGAAATGTTTGTGTTTCTTTAACTTATTTCCTTTAAGATTAGGTTATTTTATAGTCTTTGTCATATTAAATTTAAACTGTTTGCACTATAAATTTGTCTGGGCTTTAAGCTGCCTTGAAGGAAGAGGGTAGATATGAAGGAGGAGAAAGAATGCAAAGTTGGAAGTGCACTAAAATGTGTATCATCAGTTGTCCTAAATGTCATTTATTAATTACTTGTATGAAGGAGTATTTTGATACAGAAGAAAAATTTTGCATTTTCAAAGTTTGGGGTTTCTTTGCATTAGATACTCAGGATTTGTGACAAGTGGACTCCAGCACTGCTTCTAACATTCAGTTTAAAATGCATTAGGGAATAGTTTTGTCGGGTCCCTTTCAGTCTCAGAAAGGAAGGTATCACAATTATGGCACAGATTATTGTCATGATTTCCATGCTAGCGACAAAGCATCTGTATGAATTTGTTGCTATTAACACGGCTGGAGGTAGCACATGTTTGAAGTAATGCAAGTACAGGCTGGCACAGTGTCACACTTCCATTATAACTCTAGAGAGTTGATCCGTTTTGGCTGCTCTATCACTCTTGTGTTTCCATGATGCCGTTATCTCCTCTGACCTTCGTAGCCTGACCACTGCTATTGATTTTTACCAGGTGTCATCTGTGTTACAAAATCGTCTGGACTTGAATTTGTCTGTATTAAGAGGTTTAAATTCACACTTACTCTTGGTGGGAAATGAGGAAAAAAAATTACAGAAAGTGGGAATTTGCTGAGCTGTCAAAACAGAAGTAAGCTTAAAAAGGTTTTAAGGCTAATAAAGCCTTTGAGGAAACAAGCATAGAAAAATGAAACTGCAACCCAATGCAATAAAATTGCAGTGTCCTTAAAATGATAACGATAACAGTGCTGTGAAGTCAGCTGTCAAACAATCCCATGAGTAGCTCTGTGCTCAGAAGTTCTTTTGGTTGCTTTCATGAGTCCTGGATAAATGTGAACTATTTAAAACTTAACAATTATTTAAGTAAATTTAAGGCACAGGCTGTGTTCAACCAAATTAGATCCATTTAATGCTGAAATGCATTCCTTCTCTAAGTCTTTACTGGGGATATATGCTTCAAGATGTATGAAACTACACTGAAACGTGGACAAAAGACTCAAATTCAGACAAACAAGGCAGGCTGTTGTAACTCTATGGTGTTGAAGAATCAGTACCCAGGACTTTCATTAAATATTGTCATATGAGTTACTCTCAGGGGCATTTCCAGACAAGAGAAATAAATACAATTCTGGTGTCTAAGTGTGGGTTTTTTTCGTCTTGATAGGCTTAGAAAGAAATGTTATAAATTACTTTGACGTTAAAATGTTCACAGTAGTCCTTGCTTCCCACTTACCTCCTCTGTGACCTCGAGCAAACCACTCTAATGCCTCCTATTCTTCTCCATTGTATGGATAATATGCATTGTACTTGAATGAGTGAAACTTCCTTTGTGTCTAGAAAAAGAGAAGCAGGAGTTGAAGAACACTGGGTTCAATACCTTTATACTAGTGCTTGCCAACATGATGAGAATGGGAGAGTCATGTCATTGGATTGCTTTCTCTTTTCTGACATGCCATGTGCTGCCTAGAGCGGCAGGAGCATTGATTTCTTCCATGGGACATGTGTAGCTGATACCATACACCATTTAAACCCTTCTTGGGCAATGGCAATATCTTTCCCCTGGCTTGCAGGGCACATGGCTAGCACCAAAATCAGCCAGGTTTGGTGAGGGACCTTTCAAGTCAGAGAACAGTGGTGTTGGTATACTACAAAGTGCCATGATGGCAGTTCCTAGGAGACAGGGGTCAGTGGGAAGAGGGGAGTGAAAATCTCTTAAGAAACCTGCATCAGCAGCTCTTCCGTAGTTCAGTTACTACTGAAATTTGCACACAAAGAGGTTCATATCCTTCTATTTCATACTTCAGTAACTGAGTTTCCCATTATTTTGCTTGTTAAAATATTTACTAATCTTAGTAGAAAAAAAAAGATGAATAAAAGAGAAAGGAAATTTAACTATGTCCTTAAAATAAAAGCTTCACTAGTATTATTTTCAGCTTCAGCTTGAGCTGAAGTGCTGTGATCACTGATTCAGAGGCAAAATCAATGATAAACTACTATTCATATTTTAAATCTTGGCTATTTATAGCTGAAGAACAGAGTCTCAGCCTCTAGGAGGCAATGCCAGGGACCCTCTCTTCTCCTTCACCGCAGCACTATGCATGGAACACCTGCAAGAGTGAAGCACCTTCTGATGAGATACATCAGACTTTCTCAGGAGAAAAGCTGCTGCTGTAGCAAACCCACAAGTTGTATCTACCCTTCAAATCAATAGGAGATAAATGGGACGCTCTTCATACTGACTCTAAGGGGAATGAGTCACAGAGCAAGGGCCAGGGTGTCACTGCGGATTAAGAACTGGTTATGAGATAGGAGAGAAAGATTCGTCATGAACTGCTGCTTCTCAGCGTGTAGAGAGATTAGTGGTACCCCATGGGCAAATTGTCTCTGTTAGGAAGAACTATGGAGGATTTAGAAAAATTCCAGATGGATTTAAATACATTGAGGGATTAAGGAACACAATGGTAGATGAAATTCAGCTGGAATAAGTGTGACAGAATAATAGACATTAAAAAAAAAAAAGAAAAAAAGAAGGTATTCTTAAAACTCCACATAGTCTGAGCTCTGAAGCTATGGAAAATTTTGAAGAAAAAATTTCCCCTGTTTAGATACATGAATCCTATGCTTGATAGAGTCGCATATATTTTCAGGCTTCAAAATTTATAAGAAGGCATGCAAATCCTGAAATATGTGACCCATTACCCTATCATTTACTTCTAAGATACAAACTAGTCTAAGGTATATCACTGAGGTCAAGAGTGCAGCAGGAGATTTTTTTAAAAGAGATACATTTTTATAAATAATGAGCATATACATAGTCACATTAAGTAATTGTAGAATTAATTCATAATTTCAATGTTGTGTTTTGAGTGAAATTAAAAGTCAGTTTTCTGACTCTCAACTCAGTCACACTAAGTAACTTCATTTTCTGAAACCTAACTGCAAGCTTTTGAGACAGTATTCCTTTCTAGAATTGATAACACAGGGCATCAGTATGCAGGAAGGTCAATGCTTATACCTATCTCCATAGTAACCAAGACCATCCTCGAGCTGGTGGAAAAGGGCTGCACCTGCAAGGAGGGGCAAATAAGGCAGGTCACCCTAAAATGACCGATAGAGCATTCTATCTCATAGATATCATACTTGGTATAAAAACTGAGAGACCTCAAGGGTCAGTCTCTTCTGCGATACCTGGTGCCCAGTGAGGACCTCGTGTGTCTGATTGCTCCTTGTTCCCCAGTCTGTGCACTGCTGAATCCAGTTCCTGAGCTCAGCTCCCTCCTAGCAATGGACTTATTCCCTTGTGTCTGCTCTACATTATTTGTGGTGATGTATAGTCATCAAGGGGTGGGGGGCAATCTCATATGTTTGTGTATATTTTATTAATTTCTAATTATTTTCATTATTTTTATTATTATCATTTCATTAAAGCTGTAGTTTCAGTGCTTTTATTTCCCTCTCCCCTTTCCCTGTGGTAGAGGAGAAGGGATCTGGGAGTCCAACATCGCAGTTTTAGCTGCCAAAATTTAGCCAAGCTAGGGCTGAACCATGACTATGACACTTATATATTTATTTTGAGAAGGAATACTCCTGCTGCAGGGTATAAGGCAAGAGGGGCTGAGTTCTGATCTCTGCCTGTCCTTTGCCTAGGCAGCAGTGTGGTGGATGCAATGGAATTAGAATGCTCGGCTGAGATTATCATCCCAATCCGGAAAAGTGAAGTTCATGAGTTTCATGAGGTTCCTGTAATGATAAATGGCAACATTCTTATATCTGACCACTGAAGTCAGATACTGAATCACTTAGACTCTCATCTTTTCATGTATTTGGTTGGTCAGATGGCCGTACTACTCCTGGGATAAAGTATGGATGTTCTGCTACTTTTGACTGGGTTTTGGGCAGCTGCCTGAATATTGGCAATTTCATAGCAGCTCTTACACCAGTCTGGTAAAGACAATACTTAATTTGAACGACAGCACTAAAGGTGCATTTCGGAGTTCTGTAAGTGGGTTTCCAAAGACACTTGGCAACTGGGAGGAGGAAAAGCAAATGAGAGCAACTGCTTGTGAGACTGACATAACCCCAGCGTAGAATTGAGCTACATGTTGCTCTTCTTGGGCTGGGAGCAGGCTTGGCCAATGCCAGCAATCAAGACATCTGTATAACTGGATTGGATTTTTCTCTACGAAAATGGGTCAATTTATGGGATTGTTTTGACAGGAATGTTGGGAATACAGAACATATAGTTTTCATCATTGTTTACTTCTGTTTTTCCTCTTGTTCCAATTGACATTGCCCTCTGGCTTTTATTAGAGTTTGATCTGCATTTAGCTCAGCATGTAGACCTATCCATACTGCCAGTGTCGCTCCCCACAGAACTACTCCTGTTCATTCATTTACATGTATCCTTCTTGTTCTTTAACCAGAAGAGGAAGCTTTGAGCCGTGAATGCATAAATCATTAGGTTGAGGCTAAAATAGACAATCCATTATTCAAAGTGGTTGTTCTCAGTCATCAAATTTGTAGTTTATCTTGGGAATTTCTTGGAAACATAGCATTCTTCTGTAGCACTGTTTGGATAATTGCAGCATGAAGCTGAACTGGTCTTGAGATCAGAATCCAATATATGGCACTACTGTTTTGTTGGAGTGGTCATTCATGAGGTGTGTCTCTATCACAAGACTCTTGTGTTCTCCTCCATTTGCTCACAGCAGGCATTTAAAAAGGCTACTAACTCACCAGTGAGAGAGAGGTTGTCTTCACCTGGATCCAGGTGCTCTAAATATGCTCTAAAATCAGTCAGATCCTTTATGCTGCAAAAATTTTGAACACAATTTTTATTAGAGGAATGAGGTAAGGTTTTATTATAAGTAAAAGTTACTTTTTGCGTTACACAGTCTTTCCTACCACATTCTCTCTATATTTGGTAGGCAGAAATATAGCCTTTAAGGGCAACCAGTAGCACTGCTCTTTCTGATCACAGATCCAGAAGGGGTGCAATCAAATAATAATAATAATAGTCTTTTATATAACAATACTAACAATATTTGGCATCTGAGAAAGAAAGTTGGTATCGCTGTCTTCATTTCATGGAAGGCAAAATTGAGGGTCATGGTATGCCTCTTCCAGATGAATATATATTCTGTTCCTCATTCCTAATTGTCTCACTTACATATAAAACCACTGAATACAGTGGGATTATATAGACAGATTAAAAAAATAGCTAGCAAATTCCACATATTTTGTAGCAGTGACTGGGAAGAAAATCACTGAATGTGATTGTTCTAAGTTGTGCCAAGTTTCTGGAACAAGATTTTAAAAATAACGTTGTGCCAAGTTTCTGGAACAAGATTTTAAAAATAACTCTTCATTACTGTATTTTTCTTTTAAATTGAACACATGAAAAGTGAAATATTTAATAGGCAATAGCAGAGGAAGATTATAATCCAATGTTCTATTATTTAAATTACCTCTGTAAGTGGATTGTTCCCTAAAATATTTCTGTTCCCTGACTGGGAGGGATTTAGATACTGGGAAATACTGAATATTATTTTCACTAGGCAATCTAATTTTCCTGTATGCAATGTCCAGTACACTTTCTGGAAATGTTTTAACGATTATATATGTTGGGCTGCCAAATGTGCCCTATAGCATTTAAATGGATTACACTAATTTTCAGAAGTGCTCAGTAGCTCACATTACAGTTGAGATGCTTATTCCTGTACCTTCATTTCAATTTTTTCTCTAACTAAAATAGCTTTATAGCCTAGATCTGCCTTTTTACTTTGTTAGACAAAACTTCTGATGAAGCTATAGGGAGCTGATTGGCTCATGATTATTTTAGCTCAAGTAGGTATGGAATGGACTATTTATTTTTCACATGGTTAAAACAGATAGGGAAATTTTCATGGTTATGTCATGATGTTAAATCATGACATCAAAGTCATGCACTGAACTGGGGAGTCATTTCATCTGAAAGGATAATGTAATACTACTCTATAACCTTGAATACTTTTAGCAGGGATATAAGATACATATAAGGTAAAACTCTTCTAGTGCAAGACCCGTACCTTGATAAGTGAGATTAAACAAAAGCAGCAGTGAAATAACAGATGACACTCTGCCAGACTTTAAAACTACATTTATCTACACAAACCACAGAGATAATATTTATATTTCATTCCCTGATTATTTCTTCATTGTTGTTAACCTGTCAAACAAAGTATATTCTACAAATAATATAAGATAGAGTTTGGCATCTGAGCACGGCAGAGTTCTGCTACTGGTTCAGTAGGGTCTGAATTTGTAAACTGAAAAATAATATTTAAGTTACGACTCACAGATAGAGATGGCATTAGAAGAAAAGGCAATGGAAGAAAGTAAGTTATAAGTGAATTTTCTGTACTTCCTGACTCTCTTTTCATCTTCCAGGTTATAAAGAACTGGAGCTGGAAACCTACAAAGAACCTCAAAAGAATTATTTTAAATTTGAGATGTATCACATTTTGTTGGGGTTACTATTATCACATATTCGCATAGGTAACTTGAAGGAAGATGCAAAAGAGAAATGTACAGCAAGTGAAATAAGAATGAAATTAGGAAACCCAAAATAAGCACTATCTCAACACCTCAGCTGGCAACAATTATGTCATTTGCAAAAGGTTTCATGCCATTCAGTAGTCTATTTTTCCTAAGACCAAACTTTAGACCAAAGGTAGTTAGAAATCTTCAAAGGAATCATAAAATGGAGGGCTAAAATCAAGAAGGACTGGTGGAGACACTGCAGGAGCCATTAATTTAGCAGAAAATGTATTAGCTGGCCTCAACAGAACCCGCAAAGCATAAATAGCATCCATGGGCCTTTGTCACTTTTGTCACTTTTGGTTTCTTCCAGTATTTGTTTTGTATCTCTGAGGCCCATGTAAGTTGTGATTTCTCTTTTAAGGGTTCATTGCTACGGGTGGACTCAAATGTCTTAGCATACGCTCCTGAAAGAAAACACATGTGTGTTAGACCTGTGTTATAGCATGTCTGGAAAACGAGGGCCATAGCCCAGAGACTCACTCTGTGCTGTACTGCTCTGAGTGAACTGGAACCAGCCCCTTGTGTCATCAAAAAAGGAGGCCCCTCTCTTCTCTCCCACTGTAGGGAAATGAAATGACCATGTTCATAGTTCAAACAAAGTAGCGTGGACCCTACCTCCACCTTTAGCTTTTCTCCAAGCCTTGATAAAAGTTTCATCATCGGGGTTGACTAGAGACTTTTCTTCCTACCATTAATATTTCTAAGATATCTTACTGTTTATCTGAATAACTATTTCTTGTCTTTCTTGGTTTATGTAACACTTTCTTTTGAATTAATTCCATTGTTATTGAACCCTCACAATCATATTCATAAAAAACCCCAAAGAACAAACTCCATAATACAGAAACTTCTTCCCATGTAGGACTAACTTGAGCAAGCTGAAGACCAAGAACAGTACATGAAAGATCACAAATGGCTGTTCTTCCACAAGTACTGTGTGTTTGTACTGGGGACGTGTGAGAGGACCATGGGCAGAAGGATAGGTGATGTTTGCATGTTGTCTTCTGGTAACAGTCCTTGTATAAACCTGAAATCAGGTGTGGGATCGGGCTGTATGGTGCTGTTGCAACATAAGCTAGTTTGCTTGACACTGTGCTCATGGGAACAGTGTACTCTTCTATGTAAACAAAGCTAAAAGCAATCACTGAAAAAGTGCAAGCCATGCAATGCTGAGCAACACTAAAGAAAAGCAAAGCAGAAACAGAGTGTGAATAAAGACGTTCTGGCATTTTTAGAGAAAGGTTTTGAATATTCAACTCTCCTACAGTACAACTGTCACAGAACTGTAGTATAGAGTACCAGTATGTATCAATGTTAAGAATCTGGAAAACTTGTACTGGAAAATATCGTGATATAAATTAAGTGTTCTTAACATAAATCCTCAAGTGTGATAGTGTGACCAATATTAGTACTGGTACCAAAGAGTACTGATTCTGCTGCTTTCCCATGGTATTATAACTGACAGTTTCTTAGCCTAACAAACTGTATGTGAGTTTGTGAAGACTTGTATTGAACCTATGTATTTTAGTTTGGTATTGGGTGAGGGTTACTAAGACAGTTCCTAGATACTCAGACTTCCAAAAGAGTGGCCTTCCAGACCATTTCATCTCTTATTTTCTCTCTGTCATTCAAATGCTTTGATTATATTGCTGTTACTACGCAGGCCTGTAGCAGCACACCTTATTTTTGAAGTTGGAGAATGCTTTTTTAAGGGAGGATGGATAAGCAGGGGATAGGAGGTTATGATTTTACAAATAATACTGCTATGTTAAAAAAATGACACCAATGTATGCAGCAGACTTTGCCTGTGCCACTGCATAGACTTGCTATTATGGTAAAAGCCTGCATGCTGACACCAATCATTTCCATAAAATTTAAGCCAAGATCTTTGAGAGAAAAGATTTAATTAACATATAAGCCCCTGAGTCACTATGACATTCTGCTTTCATAGTGATGGGAATTATCACATTTCTACCCATTGTCAGTCCGTGAGATATAGGGGTTTTATGAATAATCTATAGTACATTTTTTTCCTTACAGAAACAATCTGATTCTTTTGTTACATTCACACATGAACACTTCTCCCTTAGACATCTAGAAAAACTCTACACGTATCTGGTGCCTTGAGGGGCTACCTCTGCTTGTGTGACAGGAGGTCTCTTGAGCATTTTGGGTTAGTAGCATGAAGGGAAGTTGAACAATTCCATCTTAACCAAGATCCACATGTGACATCCCATTATTTAAGGAAAGGTGCCCCAGGGCACTGTATGCAGAACACAGTGCAATAAATAATTAAATAAATAAACAGTGCTCATTGCAGACAATAAATAAAATTGTGGCAATGATTACCGTGATATGAAATTTGATTCAAAAACTTTCACTGTGAAGCAGAAATAATGATCTAACTAAAGAGCTTTAAAAAACCTGTTTCTCCCCCTTAGTCTAGTTGAAAAGATCATGTCTAATAGTACATACTTCTTTTGACACCTCCTTCTCCTACTTGTTACAAATTCTCAAAGGGAAAATACAGAACCTTTTTTCTCCAGGTCTAGTCTCATCAAAGTTGTTTCTAATTTACTGTGGCATAAGTTAGATGAGTATCAAGATTGTAAGGTTGAATTTTATGATCTTTGAGAATAATTCCATAATCACAATTTAGACAGAGAATATTGTATCTATTGTTCTCACTGGACAACGACATATTATTTCCTTATCTTTTTACTTTCTTAACACTTCTGCATTTGGTTCCACAGTACTGAACAACAACTAAGCAAGGTCTGATCTGTCTATTAAGGGCAGAATATTCTTAATGTATCTTTAGAGTTGAGACAGCTCTAATAACCTGGAATTTTTGTAAATATAAAGTTTACATCTAGATAAGTGCTTTTTTAGATGATAGCAGTCCTCTTGTGCTAGATTTGATTGCAACCTGTTTTCTAAATTAAAAAATGCAAATGTGGCATTGACAAAGGTTAAAAAGATTTAAAGTGGGTTCTGTCAGCAGTGCATGCACAAACCAAACTAAATCCTGTGTATTTAATCAGTGTCCTCTGGACTGTGTGCTTTGCTCCATTGTTTACTCTCAAATCCATAATAATTTTGTATCCTTTCACTGGGCAAAGATTCATTTTAAAAACTAATGAATTTAAAAATATGCTTTTCCCTTGTCCATTTGATACTGTGCCTGCAATTTGACTTTCATTGTTTGTTTCCCTCCTTGTCTCGTCAATCCTCTCTCTCTTTCTGTCCTTTTACTTTATTACATTTTTTATTGAGGACTGAGATGAACTGGTTGCTGCATCATGGGCCCATTACACTTCCTAACAATTCCATTTACACCTTATTGTTTGTCTTATTGCTGGAAAATTCAGGTGATTCATCATGCCCGAAGAAGCACCTGATCCCAATTCCCTTGATATCACGATCACTATGTGACAGAAATACAGTTAGTGGTGGCTTTCAGACTCTGAGAGGCCAGGGTGATAACTCTTTTGGGACTTTTAGCCTCTCAAGTATTGATGAGTTCCATTTTCGTAATGCTCTGTTTTCTTGCTCCCTTTCTACAGCCCCCTGAGTGTGGAAAAGGGCTTGGAGTTAATAAAGGAAGTGGCAGATCTCCTGAAGCTGCAGATGAGTGCCTTCGATGATGTCAAGTATGTATATGGAATTTGCCCCTTTTTATTTTATAGAATTTCTCATTATTTTTGAATAGTTTGTCTTACAAGGAAATATCTACTCTTTAATGCCAAAATTAGAATGAATGTGTGAGAGACATAAAAGAATATCATGATGATCTTTATAACATTCTCTACACACTGTTAAGAAGAAATTATATAAAAAAATACCCTATAAAGACTGAAATATTCCTATGCTTCCGGAGGGAAAAATAGTCTGTTCAAGGTGCTGTAAAAATATTGCCCACTTATTTAACAGTAAGGAGAGTCTTGCAAAGGGTCATTATACCGAGTGTTGCTGAGGAGGAAAATGACATCAGTGACGGATAAGAACTTGGTTCTTTGGCTTTGAATCTAGCACATGGCACACTAGGTCATGCTGCTTGGTCAACTACTCATTTAACTGAAGTCACAGTGAGTTCAGCTATGTCAAGCTACTGTTTTTCTTCATAGGATTCATGTTGATGAATGCTTTGCATGTTTGTCTCCTGAACTAGGAGGTTATGATGGACTCGATGATCTGGTGGGTCTCTTCCAACCTGGGTGGGTCTCTTCCAACCTGGTTATTCTATGATTCTATGATTCTATGTTTCTATGATTCTATGATTTGCCATGTCCAGTAAAACATTTTAGATTGAAGATTTTCTGAAATCATTTTGGTAGGAATATTTGCTTCACAAAACTTAATTCCTCCTCTATAAAACACAAAATAAAAATCATTTCAGAGGAAAGAAGTGGAAAAGAAGGGTCATCTGTGGGAGATTTTTGAGAGCTTGCTAGAAAGAAGTCACATCTTCAAGCACAGAAAATAGCTGATATATGGATGGTATCCAGTTCCTGACTATGTTTCAGGAGGCTTGGGGCTGCTTGTTTTGGCCTATGAGTCAGGTCGCTGAAGTGCAACATCTTTATCAGCGTTGTTTGTGGTGCTATCAGCTTTTGTTTAACCTTCAGTTCCAGTGAATGTAATTCATAGTTTAAAACTGTGTTTCGAGTACTAGTTGAAGATATTTTACCTTTTGTGGAAGAGCCTATTAGTATTATTTGGAAAAAAGTTCTACCCCTTCTATTATTGTACAAGTAAGGAGGAATAGACTACTAGTGAAAAAATCTGTTTAGAAATCTGAAAAATACCGGAAATATTGTCTTTAGTTGTTTAGAAGGAAAATATTCACATATTTTGTTTGCTAGAACAGTTCTTTGTATTGCTGAAAGTCTTTTGCTTGTATTTTATGAAATGTATTTTTTATGAAAACTGAGTTTTCAAATTACAGATAAATGACAATAGTATATGGTCTTTCCTGTAAAGAGAATTTGCAATCTGGACTTTGAATAGCAGCAAATAAAGTCTGCTGCATATTTAAAGGGGTAATCCCATGGAACAATCTCTCTGCTGGAATCAACGGGTTCTGCTTCATTAACTTCATTCATTTACAGTACAACAGCACTTTCACCTACCTTTCTAATTGTTAGCATAAAGCCTTTTGGTTATTATTTCATCTGATAAATCACAACAACATTGCAATTGGCAGGCTGCAGATTCATTCTCTAATGAAAAATATCCCTCCAGTGATATAGCTAGCTATGAACAACCTTTTTTATTTTTTAATGTGTGACATCAAGGAAGATAGATATTTTGCATCCATTAATATGCAGTCGTATGATTGTACTGAAAGTACTTGTATTGCATGGTCAGTGTATTAAAAATGTGTTTTGAATGATAGTAACTCCAAACAGGACCAAATATTCTGTCTATCAACACTTAAAGTCTTTGCCTTTTTCAAAGATCTATAAATCTGTGAAAGATTATCCCAAATCTCAAGTTAGTGAAGAATTCATCCATAAATTTTCTGTACTAAAGAAAATGTAATGGTTAAATCCATGTAATGCTAGAGGAACGTGGAGCTGGCCAGTAGGTGTGTCAGTAGTAGAAGCTGTAGAAAAAGACCTCACCAAGGAAAGAATTAATGCTTTTCTGATTTGTCATTTTGTCATCACTACATAGGCATGAGGGGAAAACTCTATGAGTTTGAAGTCTCTGGTTAGCTTCTGAGTGGCATCATGGAGAGCAGTTTCAGGAAAGACTTGATGTCATGGTTATTCCTAATCCTCCTTTGACATACCAAGGTGTGAGAATGAGGCCTAGTGGGAAATATGCTTTTTAATTGGCCTAAGACATCATGGATAATTTAATTTATTTTTTTTTTAATAGCTACTAAAAGTATTCATTTTCCTATGGGTTCAGGCTTTTTTAAGTCAACCTTAAACTCAAACACAGGTATTACCTGGGGATAAAATTCTCAATTCTCTCTTTTCCCTCCAAGAATTCTGAATGGTAAGAAAGTAACAGAAGACTATTTCACAGATTTCAGAGTAAAGGTATTAATTTGAGAGTATAAACAAAGCCATCACATTAAATAATAAATAGTGCAAAAAGAACTGAGGAGAGAGGATGAGTAGTGGGTCCTTCTAAAGTTCTGTGAATTTTCAATTATGAGTTTCTTGCTCTTTTCTCTGAAAAAATGCTGCTTCACTGTTTTTACCTTAAGTTAGTTTTGTCTGTAAATATCTTTTGTTCTTCCCTATATTTTTGTTTTTTTCCTGTGCTTTGAAGGTTGGTAACTGAAAAATTGCTTTTGCCATGGTTTCCTAGAGAGTCCTGTGTTAGTTCTTGGTTAGTTGATATATGGTGGTAATCAGTTTCTCTTCTCTTCTCTCTTTCACAATCCTGCCAACTTTAACCGATGGCCTTCAATTCACAGTATAGCCTCAGGCTCTGCTCCCAGAGCATTCAGCCCTCTTCTGCAGTTGGTTTGTTGTCAAGTTTACATTGACATAAACTTTGCTTGCCCTGTGAAGCAGATGAGTGGGAATAGATTTTGGGAATTCATAATTAGAAATATTGCAATGTTCAAGAAAAGATCCAACATGTTAGCTGTCACTTTTGGATACAGCCTGAATCTTTATGGAAGTAATAGTTGTGCTTAATATGTTTTGTTAATGGTAATGTAGCTGTCAAATAAATTCCATTATTTCTTATTACATCATTAGAGACCATTAAAAGGATATTAGCATGCTGATGTAATTATGCAAGCAGAAGTAAAATGACTATAGTTATGATTTTATAATCTAATTATGGGTGTCCAACGCCTCTGGTGATTGATTGTTGGACTTGTATAATGGATTGAAGTCAGATGGGTAATAGTGTTGGGAGGGCTTGTATTTGTTTTCTAAGAAATAATTTTGTACCTCTGTAATCTGCAACACTGACATTTTTCATGTAATTAAAGTTCTTCACACATTATAAAGTAAACTTACGAACACCAGATATTATCAAGAAACATCCGAATATAATAAAAATACTAAAATCTGTGAGCTAAACTGCAAGGATATAAGAGAGGACACTCAGAAGTATAATCAAAGATTTTGTTTCTGATGAGAATACAAATTATTTCTGAATTTATATTTGATGTTCCCATACTTGGGGTGTTTACTGAGAACCTTGATGCACTTAACTCACATGAGAAACTGAGTATTATTAGGAACATATGGAGCTGGAGTTATGTATGAAGAGATTAATGTCAAAGCGTTTGCTAATATGACGTGTCCAGTTTGATGTCTCAGACTATAACTTATTCAGTCTCCTCTGTGAAGAACTTCATCCCATTGGCTTCAGTTACCATTCAGAGTGTTCAGCAGTCTCGGGAGTCAGCTCTCAATTTAGACAGTGCTATTTGATCTGTAGAAAAAAATTGCCTGACATGATTTGGCTTCAGATGAATTGAGTCTGAATCTGAGACAGAACTGGATGGTACCTGCAGAATTCAAAGTAACAGTAGGACCTGTACATCTTTATAACTCCATACCTTATTTGCAACATACTTTCTAATAAAAATGAAGGGCCCTGAAAATATTGGTCTTCTCTACTATTTGACCACCATTCATCCTTGGATGTGAGGGATCCTATTGAAGAAAACAATTTGAAAAGCAAGACTGCATATCTAGATATGAAGTAAGTCAAGATTGTTGTTTGCTGTTATAGTGTAGCACGTCCTTAGCATCAGTTATGCTTTTTACATGTTTTTCTGTCAACAGTGATCTAACAAAGCTTGAATTTGGAATGCTTATTGTGAAGAGAGCTACGTGCACAGTCTTGCTGTACTTCAAATCTCTGTTTTCAAGTAGAGGGGTTAGAGACACTTTACACAGCCAAACAAGACCTGTCATTATCCTTTTCCTAGGAAGGGCTGAGATGGTTGGGCTGGAATAAATACAATTTGAAAAGCCAGCCAACCATCTCAGTGAAAAGAACTTGAAATGAGGAAGATGTCTGAAAATCAAACCAAGTGGTGAAAGTTTGAAGAGTTTTAAATGCGTTCAAATAGAAAGTGTTGGGTGGGTAGACTGATGAGCGGAGCTCTCAGCCTCACCTATTATGAACATGTGCATTGGCTCTAGTGTACTAATCATGCTATATAGGTTTTGTTCATTGTTTGTCATGTTATTTTTCTAACACTTGAACAACTCAATCAGCCAGTTAATCATATTCAGTCACCCAGAACCTAAACACTGGAACAGTACTTGGTATTTTCATTTCATCATGCTGATGGATTATGACATTTTGTATATCTATGGTCTAAATTTGAACATCTCAGGAAATTGTTGGTAGCTTGAGAGCCAGGACAGTGTGGAGGAGGATTATTTAACCACTGTGCAGTAGTGGGACAGGTATCACAGTGTCTTTTTTTTGTTTGTATCTGCAAATTTCCCTCTGCTGTACAGGCTCTGCATGATTCTCCTTGACTCAGTGTAATTAATATTTTCTTGTGTTGTATGGTGAACACCTATGGATTAGTATTCTTGACAAGTTTTTTTTCTAGATTGCTAGATTCTGGATTCTGCCATCTATGCCATTTAGATTTACTGAAAGAAATGTTCCAGTATTTTGATTATGTAAAAAAATACAGTCCATCCTACTCCCTTCTAAGGTGTTGTAGTATAAGCTAGCAATAGACCAAATGCCAAATGTTTATTTCCATTCAATTTATTGTCCAGAAATTAAGCCACATTTCTATTTCAATCTGAACTGAGCTGTGCTTGGTCTCAATAAAAAAATACACCTGTCAAAATGTTGAGCAATATATGTCATCTGTTCTTTGCTTTTAAATAGCAAACCACCTGACTAAGTTTTTTTGGCATTTTCTTGTTTAAACTGTTATAAAAGCATAATTCAGAAATAATGGAACTATGTTCATTCAAACTTGACTTCTTCCACACATTTAACGAGTCTGGAAAACAAATTGGCTGAGAAGTGTACTACTGTAACTCATTGCATGGAGGCTTGTATAAGAAATTACATTGTGTTTTCTGGTACACATCTTATATGACAACTAATTTATAACATAAATATACATCAGTTTTTTAAAGAATGATGATAAAGAAACAAAAATAAGGTGGAAGTTTCAAATATGCATTCTTTTACTTAAAAAATGAACGATTTCCCAACCTTAGCATTATGTTAGTCTTATGGCTTTTTCCCCTGAGGTACAATATATTTTGTATTCTTCTTTTTAATAAATGTGCATATAACCAAGATCGTTTTTCCTTCTCCACTGTAACTTTCCTGCTAGAAAAATATGAGAATACATTAAAATAACAAGAAGGATTTTGGCCTGTAGCATTTTATAAATTCTAGGTAATAAAACATAAAGACCATAAAAATCTAGGGAGACTCTTATAAATAAAAATGTACAAAGATTGGCTTTCCATTACAACATTTTACCTCATTGAATCAGAGGATTTGCACCTTTGTAATAAAAAGAATGAAATCCAGTGTTCTAGGTACATTTCCATGTACTCCTAGGTCCCTCCTCCAGAGAAAGATTTTACAGATAAGTGAGCATCTGAAAATTTTCTATCTTTTTTATCTTCATATTTTCCTACTACTCATCCATCTATGTGACCAAGAATATCATCATATTAATTTTTTAATGACATTAAAGTTCATAATATTGTAGGTTACGCAGGATATACTCCTTTGTTTCAAGCAAGTCATTGAATAGATGCCATTGCATTTAATTTATATAATATTTCATGTATTATTGTTTCCATTCCATAGATGGGTAAACTGGAGCTCAAGAGAGTTTGCTTGATTTTCCTGAAGATGATACAGAATGTGGTGACAGATATGAGAATAGAAACAGAGAACTGTGATTCTCACTCTTGAACTAAAGCTTGGTCCACAAATAGAATGACTAATTTTAGAAATGGAAAGAAAGTTTATCATATAGAGATTTGTTTAAAAGAATAGTTCCTTATAAGAGGTATGCAAAATTAATATAATGTCTATGTCTTTATCAGACCTCCTGCCCTTGGCTAACTGATTCTCCTACAGAGACCAACACAACTTTTTTCTCTGTCACCTAGAAGACTGCATGAGTGTTACAGACCTGCTGACCCCTCTGAGAAAGATAAATAATTCCTCTGAATATTTTTTTTTTACACCCTAGCTAGTAAATATTGTATATCTAGGCTCATGAGCTACACAAAATCTGCCTATGGAAGGGTTTGCATTCCTTAGGAGCTGTGAAGGCAATCAAAGCAAACATACATCTGTGAGTGCGGCTGAAAGAGCCAAATAAATTCTATTTGCAGTGGCTCCTGTGCAAAGCAAATGTCTCTAGCTCACACCTGGCAGGGAAGGCTCAAGAACAGATCTTCTAGTTGCTCTCTAGAGCTAAAGGAGATGCCAATAGGTTCTTAAGGGGGTAAGCAAGAGGGCTGTGGCTGAAGCACTCAGAGTTTTCATGCTTTTTTGAATAGAGGCTGTAGCCAAGTGTGGGTTCTTTGGTCTTTGATTGTGCTGCCATTCTCATCAAAGACATTTGTTTCCAGTCTGGCTCCTATCAAAGACATGAGCATGCTGAACCTTTAACTCTGTAAAAGTCCTAAAGCGAGTCATGGTCTTCATTAATTATTAGAAGTCACTTATGCAAACTGAGCATAAGGTGATTATCATCCAAGGAGACAAATTTTAGACTTAGTTTCAACAGACTTTACTAATGATACAGATGTGCAGCATGTAAGCAAACCTGGGGTCAGTAACATACTTTGAATTCTTACTGGCTAAAAAAACCCTCTGCTGTTTCTGTACCAGGTAGAATACTAAAATCTATAAAGAAGGATGGAAGTAGAAGTAGAATGTAATTATCTTTTTTTTTTTTTTAATTACCTTTTTTTTATCTTTTAGCTTAATCTTTGGGGAGTAGAAGAAAAATCATTGTACATTTAAGTGGCATTTTGAGATCACTTTTCCACTCTCACAGGGTCCAAACACCCTTTTGTTGTAAAAAATTGTAGCACGTCAAAGTTTTTCTTTCTATTAAATACTGTAATTAAGAACCTTATTTGCATGGCAGACAAAGCTGGCAACTTTCATGTACTCAGCATGGTGAAAATGTCAAGTTTCATGGCTTGTGACAGATTAATAGAAAAATTATTTTAAAACTCTGCAAATTATTCATAGACACTGAGTAATCATCAGAAGTTGCATTTTGTGAAGAATAAAAATAGGACAGAGTGCAGTATCAATCTCCAAATTAAGTGTCGCCTATTTTTTAAATCATTTAAATTGTAGGCTTAGGAAAATAATCTTCACCTGAGATGAATTGAGTTGTAAAATCTTTAAAATATTCCATAATTGCCTTTTGCATTGTAAATTAATATGACTGTACTAAAATCAATTTTGTTTCCTCTAGATCAAATGATTAATAGCAAAATAATAGTTAACGCAAAATTATTAATGTCCATCATTTAGTATTGGCTGGTATCAGAGACCCACAAGACATGGACTGCTGTTGTTGGAAAGCATACCTTTATGAACTATTCACCCCTTCTCTGTGACTTTACTCTTGAAATTATTCTAATGACAGTAGTGTGTCAGTCAGAATGCATTTAATTATTTGGACACCTTGTAATGCCCTCTTCTCTTCCCCTGAAATGATGCTGTGTGAAGCTCCATTGATCGTTTCAGGGAAGAGGGCAGTACAAGTTGTTCAAATAATTACCTGACTTACAAGGGCTGTAGACAGTGGTTGCAGAGGTAAGTCTGAGCTGCTGCCATCAAATCCAGACCTAAGTTCTGTTTCCATGTAGTTACATTTGCGAGATGGATCGCTCTGTAACTGTCAATCTATCTACTCTTTGTGGTCTATTTGTTACACCTCACCCAGCTGCATGATGTAAACCACTCTAATGAAATGCAAGTGGTGGTGTAAAATCACCCAGTAACTGGTGAGCACTGTAATTAATCTCTTTCCCTTAGAAGGAATTTTGCTTTTTCATCTTTAGTACTCAGCCATTTACAATGAATCTGCACTTATGTATTTAGTGCAGGTCTGTAGACAATGTTGGAAACAAAAGGTTTATACTTAATGTGCACAAAGTATATAAATACGAGTAGATAATGTATTTTTGGCCACATTGAGGCATGTTGTGAAATATTGTGTCATTGTGTAGTTAAGGAGCAAGTTAACAGCTTCTAGAGAAGGGCTCAAAATGTTTAATTTGCTAAAGCAAAAAAAGGCCTTTTAATTGATCACTGGCTCTAAGTCCATATATGTCAATAGAAATGTGAGAATACATGCAGCCTAACACTGACATTCGTTCAGTTCAGGTGCAAAATGAAGAAAAATCTTTGAACAGTAAAGATATTAAAGAGTGAAAGATGTGTGAATTTTTAGTGTTAAGTCTGGGTGATGATCAATATTCTCTACTCAACAGTTCAGAGAAGTTATTTTGTAGTAGGTCAGCATGATACATCCTTCACAGATTCCATGAATCTTTGAAGTTTAGTCAGGTACCCGTTTATATAGTACAAATAGTATGATGCAATTCTTCACAAAATAAATTTTGGTCAACATTTCTGGTCAAAAATGTTGGTAAAAATTGAATGAAGTAGTCAACAGATTTGCAATGGTCTGAGTAACAGAAGGAGAATAAAATAGCCGGTGTACACTTCTTAATCTATTTATATGTTATACAGCAATGATCAGGTGCAATTTTCTGCCTTTACTTTGCTTTGTAAATCATATATAAGCACACTGTATAGCAAAAATGCCTCTTTTAATCATGTGCTTTTACCCATTAATTTGATTTGACATAATTATGCTTGTATAACTATATTTGTAATATTTAAAGCATTTACAACAGGATGAGTGTTTAATTATTTCCGAAATTGAGAAGGTGAAAAGGAGGCTCCAGTGCAATATAAACAATGGACATAAGCTTCAAATTCCTAAACACAGTAAGCACAGAAATGTGTTCACATTGCAAGTCATTAGTTCAAGCCCACCAAACATTTCCTGAGACAATTACCTTCCCTGGTATAAAATTTACTTTGCACAATCCTCTGGAGCGTTACTAATTGCTTTTCTTAACCTCTAGAGATTAAAGGGTTTTGAAATGAACATATAGACAAGCAGTGACTCTAATTTCAAATCTAAGGTTTAGTAAGGCAAGCTCAGTTTTATGAAATAGGGTCATTAAGAGAATGTTTAATGTTGGAAATATCCAACCCTAATCCTCATTTTCCTCCAGTCTTGAGAAATTGCACTCTGCCTGTATGTTTATAAAAATGCAGTGCAACCTCTATTCATTTCCATCTGGCATCAGCTCTATGTCTCATCTTCAAGAATACACATAACCATGTTGGCACTTGTTTCAAATCCTTTTCCACTAGGGGGTATGATAGACTGTGACTGTATTTTGCAGCAAACCTTCTGTGTGATATTGTAATACTAAAGTATACACACATGAGGGAGAAGAACAGGCATGCAAAGCTTGGTACATAATTTATGGAGATTTAAATCCTGTCATTCATAAATATAATTATAAACTACAGCTTGAAAGTGATACGGACCTATCCATATTGATCATGCTCTAGCTTTGTTTATACTCATCATTCATTTATTGACAGGCAAAATATAATAAGAATGTTGTTAGTCAATAAAACAATTAATGAAATGAAATATTTCTATTTTACACAAAGAATATTGTTTGTTTCTGTGCAAGTTCTGCACTCTCCCACCTTTAGATAGGAAATATAAACCCAAGGGGAGGGGATATTATTAAATTAGCAATCAACCTTCAAGTAATTTTGGTATAAATGCTATAATTATTTCATCTCTAGTAAACAGAATATAGGACAACAGTACATAAAGGTGACAATTTCAATATGCTTTGAATGTCTTTGTTAAAAGAAAAGACTGTTATGGCTGAAGGCAACATTACTAAAATTATAAAAAAAGCAGAAGTTGTGACAGCCAACAGAGGGGGTAATTAGTCAGGAAATTTCAAGTAATAAATTTAACAGGTCATTACAACAGACATTACATTTTGTGGTGGGAGAAGGGACTGTTTATTAGCCTTGAGGCCAGACCTGCTTACCTTTATTAAAAAAAATAATAACAAAATATTAGAAAAAAATAAGTGCAATTATAATAATATAGTCGTGATGAGTTCTAAAACTCACAATCTTTCCTTATTTAGGTGGATCTAAATTCACTTATGTTGAGAGAGTTGGCTACAAATTTACAAAGGCCTAATTATAGTAGTGTACACTTTGGGGAGAAAAAAATGGACAAAAATTTTAATATACAATATTGTGTTTCTAGATTAAAAGTGCTACTACTTGACATTTTTGACCTCAGTTACAGCAGATGTATGTCGTGAATGTAGTTTAGGTTTCAGCGTGGGCATTGTGGTTCACATTTCTGATTGCTTTCCCCTCCTCAGCTGGGTGAGTGTTGGCGTGATGGAAACTGCCAGCCACGAGCGATGCCTCTGCTAAGCAGCAGCACCCTCTCTGCTCTGTGGGAAGGGTTTGTTTGCAATTCATCAGGTCATAAACAATTGGGTGCACTTCAGTGAGCCACTGTATTTAGAGTGATGTAAAGACAATTGCCATTAATATTAGCCAGGCTTCAGAGGGTTTGACGGCCACATGAAAAACCAGTCTCATCTATCTAATTTAGAGTTCCCGGTTAGAAAGTATCAGGGGGGCATTTTATACATCCTTGAACTTCTTCTCAGGCTGGTTGCCCTCATGTTAAAATGGCTTTTAAAAAATATTTTTTCAGTCAAATAATTACTGGATTTGTTTAACTATTCTCGTCCAACACATAATGAACAGTGACGAATTCTCCAAAGGGCATCAATTGTTATTGAAATATTTATTTATTGAGTGCTTTTGCCAGAAGCCCCCCATGAGAAAAATCTCATTTTATGAGCTCCTGAAGAAGTCAATTCCCAAAACATCTAGCAGAAATGTGATTTTGACCAAGTAATCTCAAGTTCTTTTGTTTGATTTTAAATAAACTCCAGAATACCAATGTCCAAAAATGTTGTGACAAGAGCTGCATTTTTTTTCCTGTATTTAGTAAATATTCCTAGGGAAGCTGTGCTTATGAGATGCACAGGTGATTTCTTATGTTCAAGCATTCAATTGCTACAGTAGAGAAAAACAATATTCCACAAAGCAATTTATGAATGGCTATTTTAAATTATTCTGAGATTTATTTTCCTGCAATACGATAGTGTTAAGCCAATACTATACCACTTGCATAAGGAATTTTCTCCCCACCCTTTTTTTTCCTGTTTATTTCTCTACATTTTCTCAGCAGCAGCAAGGAGAAAAGACAGTGTTTGTGGCAACGCATACAAAGGCACAACTCAGATCCTCTCGTGTTCCCGGGTTATCCAGGTGGAGTCACTAGAGAATAGTGAGACGGTCCCTGCCAGGCTTCAGCTCCTAGGAAATCCCTGTCTCACTGCCTTGGTTGGATCACTGAAAGGATCCTGTTCTAATCCACAGGATTTTAATGATGCTATTAAGTGCACAGCTGCAATGAGTGGGGAACAACTTGGGCAGCAGTGAGGTCTGGCCAGAGGCAGGAACAAAAAACACGGGCAGGGGAAGGAGGGAAGGAAAATTCCTAAGTCTTTGCCACTAAAGCCAAAGTATGATTACACTGTGTTTGAAAGTTTGCATTGGTTCTGCGTTCTTAGCTATAATGGAATACACAGTGTAGGTTTGGGGGGAATATCTAGAGTTGATTTTTCACCCGCTTTTTATCATGGGACAGTTGTGTACTGGTTTGGTGCCTACTTTTATTTAAAGTAAAATACCAATTACACTGTAAATATCTCAGCATCCAGAGAGGAATCATCATTTCTCTTAGGCTGGCAATGCAGGTAGAGGAATAGTGCATCATTAGTTGTGTTTAGTGTATGGTATGAAATTCCCAGGTGCCTTTTACACTAGATTATTTCAGCGTTAGTGACAGAATCAGGGAATGGCCTGAATTTTTGTAAAGCAATTGTCTCAAATAAACTATACTTTGCAAATGTTCAGTACTATAGCCTAAAATATTACTTAAATGTTGCTGATAAATGCTTTAACATTACGTAACATTTTAAAAATACATTTTTTTCACATTTATGACTTGGCATCTGGAGTGTCCTTTAGCAGTATCTCTCTGTTTTCTTTTTCTACCACTCCCCCACACACCCCAAGAGTATTTAGAGAGAAGTGATTGATTAATGACAGTTCCTATTAACTCCAGAATAAAATGTGCAGAGTGCATACTTTGCTAGTAAAAGACAGAAAAGATGCTTCTTAATCTTACTCTGGTTCCCTTTGTAACGTCAATGCAACGTCTTATGTTTAATAATTGTATTTTTCTTCCTGAATGGAAAAAGTTTGAGGGTATTTCTGACTAGGACACGTGATGCAATTAAGCACACTTCGTTAAGTGCTCTCCATTGTATAAATGCAAAATATTAACATGCTAGTAAAACAGTAATTTAATACTTCATTTCAAGCCCCTTAACAAAAGTATTTTTCAAGTTATTTCTTTTATGTAGTGATTTGTCAGACTTCAGTCTTTTATAATCTACAGCTCTAGGAGGTGAAAGCACATTACCTGTATGGTTTCAGCTAATGTACTTCACCTTTTAAACATGGTTCTTATTCATAGAATAAATGTAATTCCTTTCTGATTATATAAATAGTAAAAACTTAGGAACTCATACAAAACATAATATATAAGTAAACTTTTATAACAGTGTCAGTCTTTTTCTTTGTTGAGCCCATATGCTCTTCTCCTCTGTAAACTCTTAGATTATAGTTTCTATAGGCATCTACTATCTGGAAATTTTCCTTAAAAATACATTTAATCCATTTGTGTCTGTGTACTTTTTAATGTTTTTTGATATATATGTACCTCAGTATAGTTTTAAGGATATCGGAACGTTTTTATTCCTTTCTTCCTATGTGCATGTAAGCTAGATATTATCGGGATGGGTGGAGAATGAATGCAAGATCACCTATATGGATTTATTTTTCTTTAAAAATGCACAATGAATATTCTTTTGCAAAACACTGAACGGTTTACCCTACCGTTCTTCATCTAGGTGATCATAGAATCACAGAATTGCTTATGTTGGAAAAGACTAGGATCATGGAGTCCAACTAAGCTAACACTGCCAAGTCTACCACTACACCATGTTCCTAAGCACCACATCTACACATCTTCCAAACACCTCTGGGGATGGTGACTCCAGCACTTTCCTGGGCAGCCTGTTCCACTGCTTGACAAGACTGTCAGTGAAGTAATAATTCCTAGTATCTAGTTTAAAAAATGCCTGATAGTATTTAATGCTATAAGACTAGATCCAAAAGGTCACAACAGTGTCAAATCATTTCCCCTTGTAAATTATATAAGGAGGTGATTACCTCTGTTGTTAAAGATAAATACTTTGCAGTATCTCTCTCTGGTTAATATCAGCCATTGGATGAGATATGTCCAAAATCTTCTCCGTATAGGAACAGGCAGAACATGATCAAGCTAGATATTCTGAGTTTCTTTATTGTCCTTCTGACTTACAGGTGTGACAACAAAACTAAGCTTAGATTCATGCTAGGCACATAAAATTTGAAACTTCATGAACCTCCTTTGGATGCTGAATTCCAGTGATGATCTATGCTGTACTCAAGTGAATAACAATTTCAGTGCCTCCTTTTTGCCATCTTCATAATAAGAATAGTATTTACAGGAGTGTTCTGAAATTTAGTTAATGTCATTGGAATTCTTTCAGACAAGCACAAGATATACACAAGAAACCACAAGAGCTATAAAAATGTATGCAAATGTAACTAATGAACCAAAAGGAAGAGGGCTAAATGGTGTCTTAATAGGTTCTCTTTAAAAACCTATTTTGATAAGGAATATTATGCTACGTCGCTTGATTATGAATTTTACATTTTTTAATAATCTCTTCCAGCGTGCTGGGACCAGCTGTGACATTCAGAGTGCACTCAAATCTGCAAAACATTTCTACTGCAGATGTTGCCAAAGAAGCAGGTAAGTCCTTGCCCTCCATTCCCAATCTGTGATCTCCTACATGTCTGGTTAGTGGGCAGTAGCGCTACAAATGGCACAGAGATGTCCCATTCTCCCAGAAGACTGACATTTAAAGAGGGGGACAGTCAAGAGGTGAGTAGCATATGGAAAATTGAAGTGTAACCTTCTCATACCTGTATGGCATGAGAAAGGTCTGTCAAGTCCAAAGTTGCACAGTGAATGTGGACAGGGTTGTACAGTGGCTCTTATAATGCAAGAATGGATGAAACCGGCAGAAGGGAGGTTCAAAATAATTCACAAAGCAGTTTGTAACTTTGCCTATTGTAGATTCAAAAATTTACATGTAAACAAGTTCATCAACTCCACTGAAATTTAGCTAGTCCATCGAAAACTTGATGAATTCAGGAGGTTCCTGCTGCTGTTTTGCATGCCCCTGGAAAGCTACTCTGAAATGTATAAACACTTGGACTAGATTATTTCAGTAAAACTCAAGAAGTAATATTAATTTTTTTCCTACCACTGGGGTCAAAGTAGTAGTTTTCAACTTTGTTAAATTAAATATTGTTGATAAAGTAGGAAGATTCTGGGGACAAAAAATGTCACCCTAGAGGAAGTTCTACAGATTTAGCAGCTTAAGTCAGTCTTTTATATTGTAATTTTATCTACTGTATATATTCATATCCCAGGCATTTCCTAACTTCTGTTTGTTTAGTATGTTAAAATGTTTCAGCCTGTATGTCTGCAGAAACAGGTTTGTACAAGTTTTACATCAAGTTGTCTTGATATGTCTTAATTACAACTAAACATTTTATTTGCCTGTTTAAAAAAAAAACCAAAAATTCTCAAAATTCTACTTAGCCTTCAAATATTTGAAATTTAAAAAATAAAATCTCAGTTTTCATTTCTAACACATAAATATGGTTGCATCAGTTTGTCAATGTACTGCTAATCAGTTAATTTATTTTAATCAAACCTGCAGATTTCTAAATCCAAAAATAAATTCAATTAAAAGATCAACAGCAGTATATACTTATGTAAGAAGATTTTTCAAGATTTAGCTGTAATTAGAAATTTTAGAAGTCAACACTATCTTGAACAAAATAATTCAAAAAACTTAATTTACCAAAGGAAACCACAGCAGAATAAATCAATGCATACTTCCAGAGTAGGTAAAGTTAAATTCATTACTCAGTGCTGTACTGCTTTTAGGCAACTTGACATCCACCCAGGAAATGTCAAAGCAGATTTTGTTTACAGAAAATTAAAATTGACCATCACATCGTTAGGAATGAAAAGAATTTAGAAATTGAGGTAATCAGATACTATAGCAATTATGGGAATGTAAATGATCCGGATTTGCAAAAAGGGCTCTATTTGCACAGATCTCACTGTTATCCAGAAGAATAGTTTCTGTGTGGCAGTTTGATCTTATTATTTGAGTAGTATATATTTTTGTAACCAAAATGAAAAAGCTGCATACTTCCCTTGCTTTATTTAGGTTTAAATATAGAGACCTATATTTAAAGTTTCCATCTTCCCCTGTGAAATCTGACAAGTGCTCAGGTGAGGGAAGTCATGGGACCCTTAGCAACTATGCAAACAGATAAAAGTCTTTGAATATCTACTAAAAAACAGAGATATGGAAGTATGATGATAAAAATGGTTTCCCATATTTTCTTGGACTTTGAGATCTGTTCTCACTGGTGTACACAAGACTGAACTTGAGGAGAGATAAAGCTCTCTAAAATCCTTCAGCCATGTTCTCACTGATAAAACTTTTCTTCCAGTAATCCACAGTTCCAATGTTTTGATTACTTTTTTTTTGCAGTTTCTAGGGCTACATAATTATGTGGGAAAGCTGAAAACGGAGTAATATAAAATTGTGAATAGCTTGCTTTCTCACATTAACAATACCTTTCTTTGCTCTTCAACTAAAGATCAGAAGGGCAGCCAGTGTTTTGCTAGCGTCAGATACTTTGGCATTCATAATATAGTACATATCTTGCATCAAGTAGCTGTCCTCTGGTCTATTTCTGTTCAATAAGTGAGGATCAATGGTGTAGTGTAATTTTATGTCAACATTGCAAAGAAATAAACTTTCTCTAGACATAGATGATCTGCTCTAGAAGTAATTACACTTGGCACGTGACATCATTTAGACAAATGAATGTGGATTTCATTTCTCTTCAATTTAAAGGTTAGGAGGAATCTAGCAGAGAACAATTATCAGTAAGATAACTGTCTATAAAATTGCAATATAGTCAGTATAGTAATGAGCAATGAGTTTGCTTTATAGGTACTCCAGGATCCCACTGTTTATGCAAAGACATCTACCGTAACAGTGATAATTAGAAAAGAGGAATCTTCTGAAGTTTCCAAGCACAGAATTTTAACATCAGATGGCTGTAACCATCATATGTATGCTGCACACATGAAAAAGAGATGTAGGAGACAATTCTTGTATATAGACATTTAGCATTGCCAAAATTATAAAATTATAATTACAAAAGTACAAATGATTGGTTAAAGCTATAATGCTTAGGTGCATGTTTCAGCAGTTTGCAGGAATTGTTTGTATTATCCTTAAATATATTTCAGCTTTTAATAGAGGGAAGACTAAAATCTGGATTTATATGACTGTTCTCTTGTATTCATTCTGGTCATGAAATATAGTCCTCTGTTTATTGATCAAAAGCCATAATCTTTTCATTTTGCTGCGTAATGCAAATAAGTATAATAAAAAGCATGTCTATGGAATAGTTCTTGCATATCTCTTAAATCCATAGTCTGAAATTTAACAAAACAAGACAAAGAGGGAAGATAATTCACTCAACATTAGAAAGTAATTGATGAGGATCTGATATGCAACTTAAATTGACTGTTCATTTCTAGAAACGCTGCAGAAGCTCACTATACTCTCTAACCAATAAGTGTTGACCATTCTAGAGTTGTTGACAGAAACATGATAACTCCATATTATTAACCATTATTAGGGAGAAAAAATTGTTAAGAGGCTTTCAGGAGAAAAAAAGAAAGAGAAATATCTTCAGATATTCATTGACCAGACAGTGTCAGATTCATAATTTGGCTGTGATGAAGTTAATCTTTGAAGTGAACTGACAGGTTTTTTGTCAGAAACTTTGAACAACATAGCCTGGAAGATGTGAGGTCCACCTAATTTCATTTGTGGTTCTCCTAGTTTGAGGGGGATTACAGTTCTTTGGTCTAAAATGTGAAACTTAAAGGTTTGACACACTTTTTTCTACTGCTAGCTCTCTTAAGTCTTCTGGTGCAAATCCTGATTTCTCCTACTCAAACCTTGTTCAAATTGTCCTTTTTTACCTCTTGACTACTCTGTAGTGGACCAATTCTCTTTCACTTGCTGCATCGTCAAATCTATCTGAAGTATTTTCCTGAAATGCTTCCATTGCTGAATAAAGGATGCCACTATATTTTTGAAGTATTATTCAGAATCTAAATTTTCTCTTGCATGACCAAATGTCTGATACAATGATTAATGAGCTTTTAAGATGGCATTTCCTTCCCTCCTAGTCCTTATGTTGAGAAATGGAATGAGTTTTAGCAGTTGTGATGTGTGCTGCCATATGGTAAATAGCAAGTTTATTTGGTTATGACTCTTCTCTAGTGACTTCCTTATGATTATGATATTCATTGCTGTGATTTGGAAGGGCAGATTTTTTCTTAACATGCACTGCTCTCCTCTAAAAATAACTGTGAGGTATTAAATTTTAATAGGAAATATTTTACTTCTGGTTGTAACAGCAAACTTCAAAAATTCCTTCTGCTCACCTTATAAAGTGATTTAATCTATTATCCTGAAGTTGTCTGCGTTAAGCTTCTTCACTACTGGTAACTCTAAAACTATTTAATCATTTTGTAGTACTGGAGAGAAAAATAGCTAACTAGCATTATGTAGCAAATGTTCTACAATTAAAGCAATGATGGTTTATGTCATTACTTTCTTATGTATCCAATTAAACACTCATTCATAGAAAGCCATCAGATTGGTATTAAATTAAAACAAAGAGAAGCACATAATTGGTGTAGTATGCACATTTATATTTTGCAATACAATAGTTGATACCTGAACCAGACAGTTCTAACAAAGTTTCAATGGAATGAGCAGAAACAAATCTTAGAAAAATATACAGCTGCAAAGATTGATTTGAAGCTACTCATGCATTTCTGTCAGTTGCTTTTTCTCACATCTATAGGCAGGCCTATGAAAACAGGTAAAAATAAGTCCTCTATTAAAGTAATTTATGTCATGGTTCAAAGGTTAATAGTGATTTTAATGTTGACTTTTTTTAAAGAGCCCTCTGGTAATATAACTAAATGCATCATAATAGTAAGGGCAGAATTAATCTAACTTGGTTTCAGCTGCCTAAATGCTAGGAATTGATTGAAAAATAGTTGTCTGGATTGCCTCTGCATTCAGAGAAAAAAATAGATTGTATGAACTCGTACTCATCATAGGTGGCTAAAGGTAATGTACAGAAATGTATAGATATTGTTGATGATAGGACTGCTATACATAAATACTGCAGATAAATCCAGGGAGACTGACTTACAGTGGAAAACTTTCAGGATCTTCCTGTAGTTACTGCTTGGTATCATATTAAAAAATATTTTTTCTCTTGCTACGTATCTTAAAAATCTTCTGATGCAAATCCTGTTTTCTTCTACTTAAGCCTCCTTCACTCACATTGTACTCTGGTAACATATTCAAAGCTCTTTACGAATTCAAAATTAATTTTAGCTTGAGTAAATTTACAAAGAATTCAAGTTTTATGAATATTTCCATGTGTAACAACCAAATTCCTGCAGCCAGCTTGTTCACATCTACAACTTGTAATGCAAAATGTAAATGCTGTGTAGTTGAAGTGCAAAGTAGTTTTCTTTTGAGCCCATGAAATCTCCCAATACCTTTGTGGCTATGGAAGTGAAAAGTCTTTTTCCATATTAAACTTTTTATATATTTCCTTACATAGTTGATTTAAATTTACCTGCACATTTTTAAAAGACAATTTTCATGTGGTGTAAATCAACATATAACTGCACTGAAGTTCATACCATTGAGAATGTATGACTGAAACGAAAAGGTATTATGGTTTTGTATAGCAGCAGTGCTATAGGTTCCCACTGTGAAAAGGGTATAAAAAAGTCCCTATATTAAAATATTTGAGAACTAAATTTCATTCTAACTTCAAGCAAAGTGAACAGAAATCTCCAAACCCAAACCAACCTGCTTGATGTCATACTTCATCATAATTTTTTTAGCAAAATTCCTTCTACTTAGCAGTTTATGATGAACGACACATTTTCCAGGAAAACAGAAATATTTATTTAACATGCCATATACAACAATAATACAATTCTAGGCATCTTAAAATGTAATAGCCCTTTAATAAACTTTTATATATTTTGTGCAGTATACTTAAGAGATTATCTTTGTTTACAGCAGATCCTAAATGTAATAAAACAAATTATTTAGGAATGTTACCGTTAGAAGAAAGCTGGTAATGCAGGTAAATAAAAGGCAGCTTTTGTGTAGAGAATAGGTTAGCCAATATAACATTTTTCTGGTGAATATATATCTTTGTAGGTAGGCATATAAAAGGGAATTAAAGAAACCCTGATTTAGGTCAGAGACTATTGTAACCTAACCTTTACCTGGGAAAAAACAATCAGCAGTGTTGATTCTGCTTCTGATTATAGAACAAAACAGTCAGTACTGTTGATCATAACTTTTCAAAATGTGGAACAACAAGGTAAACTTAACAATTTTAAACTATGCATGCATATAAACACTAGGCACCAGGTGGAACAAGAGATGGTGTGCTGTTTTAGTTGTTAAAGACAGGAAAATTTTGTTTATCTTAGATAACTAAATGTACTATTTTTAATATATGAAGTTGGATGATTAGCAATCTTGTGATTACAAGTGATCACTTTTGTATCAGCCAAGTAATAAAAGATTATGAAGGAGAGCAGTGTTACTTCAGGGCTCTATGAAAAATAGTTGTTAAAGCACAATAAAAAAAATCAATTACACAAAAAATCATCTCAGAATCAGTCTATCATTCCTTTTTGCTGGAGAAAAATAATAACATGAAAAGACACTTCTCCAGAAGCATTGTGTTTTGGTAACAGTGTGCAGGGGTGGCTGACCCAAACCTGGTAACAATCTATTCTCTTGATAGAACACAATTTATAGGATGACCTCTTGGGAAGGAGGCAAAAAGATGACCTGGGATGAAAGGGCAGGTGGAGGGTTTCTGGCTGAAAAAGGCTTAGTTAGGAGGTCTAGGGGATTCACATATCATTCACCTTGAAAACAGCCACTTGCATGACCTTCTGCTGCTGATACCTCATGGAGGAATCTATCTGAGAGGAAAAATAATGAGGTTTTGACAGTGGGACAAGGAATTATTTGAGAGCTTTGGGATAGTTCTTGAAGATAAGAGAAGCTTGTTGGCTGTACTCACAAGGGCACACTTGTCAGCTGTATTCAGTCCTGTATTTGAACACTGCCTTCATTTTGAGCAGTCTTTCTCCTATGGTTTGAAGGCTACCTCAGCAGCTGCTGCTTGTACCTGATAAGCCACCCCATTTGTTAGGGAACGTTACGATTACAAGGCAAGTGATTTTATTTTCATCAATTGTTTGTTTTCTGTACTATCTATGGTCAACAAATGTTTTATTTTCCCTGAGCTTTCCCAAACTCGAAACATCCATTCTGACATGTAACATAAGATGGAGTCAGATTTGTAGACCCTTGACCTTGTTCTTATTTGACGATGATGTTTTCCATTGTCTGACAAAACCTGTATTCAGGATTTAGAGATTAATAGCCGTTGTACTAATCTGCATGTCACATGTTGAGAGGGACAACATGATTAACATCATGAGCAGGTAAATTTGAAAATATATACGAGAGACTTCAAGAGGAGAGTTTATCAATCTGTTTGACACTTTTTGCCTAACAGTATTGCAAGAATGGAAAATATCATCACTCAGCCTGCTAACCAGGCTTCCAAACTGACAGTGAAGCAAGGGTATGATGCCCAGATTGTCAGAACAGTAGCGGTGACACAAGGGCAGGTGATAATCACCCAGTTTGCTATGTATACAATAGGTAATGTAATAATCCCCCACTTCAGATGCTGATACATCCTTGATGAGTTCCTTCCATTGAAGGACCATGGCAAGGGGGGGTCGAGTCTAGAGAAGAGAGGTGGAAGCATCCAGTCCCATTTCTCCCCACATTCAGCCCCATTCACGTGCTTAGCTTTTATTCCCCCAATCCGCCTCATTTCCCACACTACAAATACTTAATCTTTCTAGTTATTTTCTAGTCTTCAGAAAAACAAGTTAACTCCCTTTGTTCTCTTTAGAAAATATTTTCTATAAATTTGAACATTCTGGATAGAGAGCTTTATGTCGGCTGAAGTCAAAAGACAAGCTAGATTTAATCTAGCCATAGATTTTCAAGAAGTACCTGTAAATTCCCTATGCCTTTCTTTTCTTAATTGTAACTCTGAAATGTGAATAGAAACAAGTTTGGGGTTTTGTTGGTTTTTTTTTAAAAGAAAGAAAAAGCTATAACATAGTGAGTTTATAAGATAATTTAGAGGATAGAGAGTATGGTCTTCTGTAGAATAATTAAGATAATTTGTTCCTGTGTTGCTTCTGCTGTTTTTTGGTTTTTGTGGGTTTTTTTGCTGATTGTACCAGTGTAACAAAATCAGGATGACAGCAATCATAAACTCATTTTGGTTGAAAGACCCATCTAGTGGGTTATTTATCCTATCCCCTAGAATTATGGTGGTATTGGCTGGCAGGATATCATATAGCTAATGCTTGATAGTCTGATAAAAAAAATAGAGAGACAGATGAGAAAAAAAGTGTATGCCAAAATCCAGAGGGTGCCTCTTGGCAAAGTTTTATAGATATTTTAGATCAGTAACAAGAAAAGGTAGGTAACTACACCCCATTACTCCTTCCTAAACTGCCAGGTAATTACTTTTGGCATTTTGACAAGTGTTTGCTGGAGTGAAGGTCAAAGCTGTCAGCAGAGAAGATCTATGCTAATCTGCTCAGCTGGAGAAGGCTCAGGTAGCTAATGTTTTGTAATGAGAAGTTGTGGAAACCAGTTTTCACTACAGTTTTTTGCTAAGCATAAGTGAACTAATAATATAGACAAATTTAATTTCTCATAGTTTACAAGGCTGGCTAAACAGATGTTTAGAAGTAAGTATACAATGTGGAACTAGAGAAACTTAAATGGAACTGGAGTATTGTGGTACAAATGAAATATATGTTTCTATGCAGGTATATGTATGTCTGGTATTGATCATATATACATATGTATATTATATATTTATTTGGCCATACATATGCAGAGATATATAATGCTAATAGTTTTAATTTACATTGCAAAGTAAAAATCATAAAAAGAAAATAAAAAGAAACAAAAAATATACTTACTGTACTTGATAATGCTGCAAAAGTTTGCTGTTAATTTCACATGTGAAAATTTAATGCATGCAAAAAACTCCTGTTTTTCTCATGGGAGTTATCAATATCACTTCATCCACAAATGTTTTATGAATGGGTTCCCAGAACTGATTTTAAACTGATAAAGTATTTCAGTGTAAGATAAGAAAAAAAGCAAAATAGCCCCAAATAGGTGTATTTAAATAATGACAAAATCAATGAAGATTTTTATAAGAAATATAATTTGTTTTAAAGTGTTGGCTGCCTTTTCATAGTGTTGCTTCCTGATTTTTCAGGTTAAACTAAAGATAATTTTTCAGCCTTATCTTGCTATTCTTTGTGCTACAGAAGTGTGTGCATATCTATATGTACAAGACAGAAAGAGATAAACTGGGAATTTTTCAGAGGAGCTCAAGCTGTTCAGCTATGCTCCTATACTTCAGCTGGGACCTCAAGTCCACAGTGATTTCACATGTATTTAACTGTTCTTTCCCTCTAATTTTTTTTTCTTGAAATTAAATATCTCATGCAGGTATATGGTGACTGTAAAATTCTTACTATGCATGGACAAAGAATGTAAACCTTAAAAAAATAATGGTTTTGGCTAGGCTGGTATGCACTGTGGAAATGCAGGTCAAGATTTGATGGCCTAATTCTAAGTCTAAACCTAAGAATATAAAGTTGCAGAATTTCAGTGGTTGCAGTTGGAGCTGGACTGGTAACTTGTAGTAGCAGCAGTTAAAAAGGTCCAGGATTTTTCTGAGTCACTTTTAACCTTGATCAGCTCTGCCAGACAAACTGTTGAAGTGCCACCAACAGAAAAAAACCCCACAGAGGTGCACACTAATGAACATAATCCTCTAATTCTTTTTGACTTGACATGGAATCCAGTGCATGTAGATAAATGGGGGGCAGGGGGACCACTAAATCTTTAAATCTAGGACTAAGAACAGTAGACTGACACATAGACTTCAGTTGAGAAGAAGAAGATTTTTCTTCTGGATTTCATAATTGGGCTTTTATAGGAGATGTTAAATCTTTTTCCATTGTTATATTATTGGAGGGAACCCAGAATACAAATGATTTTGGAAGGAGACCAGCAAGTTCTTCCTTTCCCCACCTCTCATCCTTCCTTTCCTGGATGGATTTTGTGTGTTATATTATTCTTTCTGACATTTCTTTCCTTGGCATTTTTCCTCTTCAGGGGAATCACCACATATTCATTCTCTTCTTTCATTGCCCTTTAACAAATACAGAGTATATTCTCTACCAATGTTCGGCGATACAGCTGTGAAACTCACATTAACATTAATAGGAAATGTGCAGCTAAAATCAACCACACTGGGTGTAGTTAACTGCCAAGGTTAGGCTGTAAAATGCTTTGGCATGTTCAAAGAGGAATTACTTCCAATTAAGAGTGGAGAAGTCAGTCAGACTATTACATTATTTGATGTTAAATTAAATGTATTTTAACATTAATTTCTTAATGTGATCCAAATCAAGAAATCCACCTGCTGTAGAACCTGTTATTTTTTGTTACAACATAATGTTTTCAAAGATAGGTGACATTTTAAGCAAGTAGTCTTTCACTTGGCAGCTCCTAGTATTCTGCTTTCTGTAAGCCCTAGGAAAGTATGTTAACAACTATTATTCAATGGTAAATTAGTATATTGTTAACTGTGAAGGATCAGATGCCTCCCTCATGTTTTCTGATTTAATCGGGGGTGAATTCAAGTGTTTGCAGTGGTTTTCTTAGTCCTCCTGCAATTCTGATTTTCATTCTGGTCCCTTTTCCTCTCGTATTCTATCTATAATTCTTTTTCTTACTGGCAGCAGACCTCTCATAGGATAATGAAACATCTGAAATCAGCAAAGTGGACAGAAAAGAGCTGAAAGCTGTAGATGTGGAAAATGTAGAATAACTGAGGTTCAGGTAGCTGTTTCCAGAAGTGACAGTATGGGTAAGGAAGCTGATCCTCTTCTATTATTATTAAACTGGTGATGAGGCAGTGTTTGCATATTTATCACATTTTTTTATATATCTTCTTTCCATTTCTCTTGATATTCTTTGCCAGTGTGAATAAGTAGAATCATAGAATCATAGAATCATAGAATCATAGAATCATAGAATGGTTTGGGGTGGAATGGACCATAAAGATCATCTAGTTCTGTACCTTCTCTCCATGGGCAGGGACACCTCCCACTAGACCAGGCTGCTCAAAGCCCCATTAAACCTGGCCTTGAACACTTCCAGGGAGGAGGCATCCACAGCTTCCCTGGGCAACCCATTCCAGTGCCTCACCATCCTTATCATGAAGAATTTCTTCCTAATGTCTAGTTTAATCTTCCCTCCTCCAACTTATAGCCATTCCCCCTCATCCTGTCGCTACATGCCCTTGTAAAAAGTCCCTCCCCAGCTTTCTTGCATGTCCCCTTCAGGTACTGGAAGGTCACTATAAGATCTGCTCAGAGCCTTCTCTTCTCCAGGCTGAACAAGCTCAACTCTCCCAGTCTGTTCTTATAGCAGAGGTGCTCCAGCCTTCTGATAATCCTTGTAGCCCTCCTCTGGACCCGTTCCAAAAGTGCATCCATCTTTCACATTATATTGTTTTCTTGGTGTGTTGCTTGTAGTTAGAGAGTATTAGAGAGTTTAAGAATTCTAATTTGATGTCTTCTGTCATACTGCTACATGTTGATATCTGTTATACTGCAAGCAATCATAAATGTTAGAACTGGCATATATTTATGTGTAGGGGCATTATGTATCAAAATGAATTATAACTTGCCCTTAAGAGTTTTAAACAAACTTAGTGGAATATTGCTGTGCAGTTAAATAAATCTTTACTTTAGACAGAAGGCAATAAGTATCTAAGGCTCCTTATTCCAAAAGATGTTTACATTTCAGATTTCTTCACTAAGGAAAAGAAAAAATTGTAAATGGAAGCTATCAAGACAGGATGGTTAGGAACAGAGCAGATAGTCCACAGCATGTTTTCACTATTATGTATATTCTTTAAAGTTCAAATTCCTGTACCCCTATGAATAAGTCCAGTTTGGTTCTTAGTGTATATCACTGAATGTACTATTACTTCTGGTGATTGTCTTTCAGCCCTCTAGTTCCTCTTCTGTATAAAAGCGTCTAATTCGCAAGTGTTTATTACACCACTTTAATGGCTGGTATCACAAGAAATAAAACTGAATTTTGAGTAGATACATGCAGGGATGTGAAAACAATTGCTGGTGAAGACCTACCCCATCCCAGCAATTACATGGGAGATGTTGTCTGTGTTGTTACTTACACATGCTGAAGTTAGATAGTACATTTATACCTTTTGCATTTAAAGATACTCTACACTGTTTTAACACTTCTGTCTCATTAAAGAGGTAATACCTAGAAGACAATGTACATATATTAAAAAAAAAGAAGTGAAATCAGTTATATCTTATTTCCATAGTCTTTTCCATTTGAACACTGCTGGAGATGGCTAAAGGAACCAGATATGGCTGTTCATGTAAACATCAACTCCAGGAAAATATCACTTTTTACAGTTTTCAGATGTACTATGTCTTTCTCTATATAGTTGTCAAATTCCTTTTTTTATGTCTGAACTTCAGTAATAAGAAAATACAAGAAATTCCATTAGATTTGCTTTATTCACTGTTTTAGTCAGAAATAGTTACTGAACCTGATAGAAATGCAAAAAAAAAAAAAAGTTACATAGAAATGGTTTGATCGTCGATGTTTTTATATTTATAGCAACTTCGTGCATTTTGCATTTTTCAGGCATCTTCTATTCATAGGTCCTAAATAGTTTTTGAACATGCTCCAAAACACGCAGGTGGGTTCTGCCCTTGTGCTAAGGGGAATGGAAGACGTAGGTCTCCACCAGTCTCCACTCGTGTGCCTTTGAGCAATTTTAGTGGCTCTTTCAGTATCATTTCTTAGAGTCTGGCATTTATCATGATAAATCCAAATGTCTGTGATCTGGAGTGAAATAGTTATTTTTAATTCTGAGAGTTATCCAAATTGTATAAAATATTGGCATACAGAACCCTTAACTGTAAATGTGATAGCACACAGAGGTGGATCATGCCTTCTTAAAATATCTTCCATGCTTTATTTCCAAGCATGTTTAACTTTCAAAATGCCATATGTTTAAGAGGCTGATGGTTGCCTTTTCTCAAGGAAGATATCTGAGAAGATATCTGGGAAGATTATCTGAACAAAAATTTTTAATATCTTAGATTTCTGGTGAATCTTGAGTGAGTATTACCCAGTTTGGATATGATATTTATTTTGATTGTTAGCTTAATTCTTATGACAGGATTTTTGTGCATAGAAATGAAAGAGTTTCACTATACTTGACATGTCATTAACCAAATCAAACTTTTCATAAGCATGCTTGACTAACCTAACCCTGGAATATTCTTTTGAAAACATTGCAAGTAAGAACATGACATTCTAATCTCCTTTTCATTAATGTTATTGCTATTTTAGTTTACGAACATTTTCGTTGCTTTCCAACATCCGTTCAATTTTTAATTTTTAGGGCATAATTTCTCACATTTTAATAGAAGATATTTCTTTTTATCTGTAATTAAATCTGTAACTTGTTATTCTCAGGTTATTATGTATTGTGACTTGACTGTTACAAAAAAATTAATGACTTAAGGAGGATCCTAATATCAATTTAGTGTAAGGATTTAATTTATTATTCATTAATTTTGTATTCATTGTAATAACAGTAATCTTTATGAACTCATTGGGTAAGTATGAGAACATCAGGCATGCTATATTTCCATATGAATTTAGTTTGTTAGTCTTCTTTAGCAAAACATAAAATGTCATTAATCCATTAATGCTGCCACTTTTTTCTCTTTATAATTCTATGTCTGTTATTTTACATAAATATCTTCATATGTATCAGCTGTACTGGAACTTAAAAGTCTCAGTGCCTCTATAAGCTACTTTGTGTGTATGGTGACAGAAAATTTTCTGGTTAAATCAAGATAGCTTCACTCAACTTAAGACAGTATGCAGGCAAATTTCATATTTTATTTTAAAGAAAACATTTTCAAAAATTGTCCATTTGTATTGGTGAAATGTGTCAATTTTCTAAATTCTTATAGCCCTTCTTTTAAAAAAAACCATTCAATTTAGAAATCCAGAATCCTAATTTTTATTTCAAAGCAAATTCATGTGTTCATCAGAACATACATAATTTCCCATTTTAAAATGGGAATTAATATTTTATGTCAATACTGTATATTTTAAGGTGTCCAGAATAGAATTGCAATGGATTTTTTTCCCTCAGAAATCCCTCGGGATCATTCTTAACTGTCCCATATTTCTAAGACTGCATCTTTTGACTGGTAAATGATTCTGCTCATGTTAAAAATGAGTTGATTGAATGCCTTAGAAAAAAACAAGTTGGGTTTAGCATAGTGTCAACTAATTACAGTAGCTGCCTTGCAGCTCAGTGGTGAATTGGAGTTGTCCTTCTGTGCACCGATCCAATCAGTCACGGTCAGTATTGTGTCAGCTAACTCAATTCTTTGTAATCAAATTTAAACATAAGAGTGGATTTCATCTTCTCTAACACAGGTGTCTGTCTTTTAGGTACTTTAAGTGTAAGCTAGTCAACCTCAGCTCCCTTTACAATCAGTTGAATGTAATAAGTGCTTCCAGAGGGTAATTCCTTTCATCCCATGAGAGGTGTCTGTCTCATCTGTATCTCCTGTAACTCATCTATCTCATACATGTCTATCACATTTACGATTGATGTCTAAGATAGGTTGAGTGTATGTCATTCCCTTGCGGATCCTGTTATTCTTGATTAACTACAGTGGGAGTCTTCCTTAAATTTACAGCCAACCAAGATCTCCCAATGAAAGCTAATCCTTTAGATCTCTTTCAAGCACCCTTAAAGCACACTTCATAATAAATATGGGCAAAAAAAATCTGTTCCTAAGGGATGGACAGCATTTTTGGAGCAAGATATTTCTGTCTTCCCTTGTGCAAAGAAGACAGAATTTAGCTCTCTAAACTGCATGGTCTTGTAGCACTTTGGGCACTGAGCAATAACTTGTGTGGCTGCCAAATGCTTATCCAAAAAAGTGCTGGTTTCTCATGGCCCTGTGTCACGTCTGCCCACTCCATGCTGATAGTGTATGTTCTTGGGTCAACTCAAAGGGCATGTCCTGGTGTATTTAGCCAACAGAATAAATAAGTGGGTGAAAAGGGGAAAGGGTAATGTTTTATTGGCTGTGGCTATTTAAAGTTATGCCCGCTTCACCTATACTTCTGTCTATGCACATGAAATAGTTTTGAGGATGACTGTGAGGCAGTGCAAATCTTTGTCAATAGCTGTGTGGCCCTATTTATGATGTCAGATTTTTTAACGTTTGAAAGGGCTTGATCTTAGCTTGCTTGAATCATAGGAGACTTCCAGCCCTACGTAGTTGAGCTGTGACTCCTTCCTTTCAACTAGGATGTTATTGAATTGTTAATGAAGTTCGTAATTGCAAATTCCCTGGAAGATGCTGACCTTCTATGCACCACAACTGTGACATATGTTTTGAATTTTAAACTTAGTTTTCTTTATGGAAACTTGCACTCTTTATCAAGGAAATGCAGGATTCTTCCAGTCCTTTAAAAATTACAGAAAACAGTCTGAGGGTAGAAATAACAGACATGAGTACATACTAGAAGATGATTATTGGTGGTTAGGTAGGTCATTGTGTTTACCTGCATACCTTTGCTTTTAAGTCACATCATTACAGTATTTCTTAGTTTTAGAGACTTTTTAATTCTGAGCACACTGGATGTTCACCAGGAGATGCAAGTACTTCTATAACATTTTGTTCTTCTTCAGTGTACATCTTAGCTTCTTAGGGCAAACTCCACTCACCTAAAAATAAGTAAATAGTACACACAATAACATTATTCCTTTCAAATTCTAAGGAAAACCCAAGCAAAAGCTGAGCTACCCCTACAGAAATTACTTTCGCAGTCTCAGTGCTTCTGTAGCTGTTGATGGTTTTGACTTTACTCCAAGGAGGCTGCCATTTTTTGGCAAGAAGCGACGTTATGTGATGAAAGTAAAGTCACCAGTTTGCACATCAATGCGTGAGAACAGCAGACCTTTTTGGAAGATGTTTTCTGGTAGGTTGCAATTGATATTGAAATTAATTTCTTCTAGAGGCTAGCTTGGTTCTAACATGAACTGTCACTTCTTTTTACTTTTCTGCCCCATCCTGTCTTCCTCTCCACTTCTGCAGTAGCTCGTTTCATTATTGTAGCCTGTAGCATCTCTAAGTATTTTTCCATGAGACACTGGTTTTATAAAATTGTCTAACAGATAAATAATGCTGTTTTCTACACAAAATGCATATGTATAACTAAATCTCTAATTTGCTGACAAGAACAGCAAATCACAACATTGAAACTTCAAACCCAAAACATATACATTCCTAAAATTCTCCTCAAAACTTGCTCCTAATTATTGGTAATTACTTTTGTGGTTTTGAAACAGAAATAATCCTTATTTTTTCATTTCCTGACAAAATTTATAGCAATTAGACAAGGACATCCTTTCAGAGATTAACTAGAGTGTAATTTAGATGTCTGTTCATCATCATACAATAGCCTTCCCACCATGTTTGTCCTTTTAGGAGAAACTTTGGTTTGCCTATTCCCTTTCCTGAATATTGAAGAAAATTTTGGCACAAGACATGCTGCCAAGAAAAACAGTTTTACTTCATTATGAACATGCTGGAGGAGTGTGTCTAGGCCAGCCTGGTTTAGGGAGACCTTCTGGAGGTCTCATGTAGGCACAGGATGTCTAAATGACCCTTGAGGGTAGCAACTTGAACATTTCCTGCACACATCCCAATCCATTTCACCTTGTATTGTTAAATATATAATCAATTGTGGTTTGGCACAAAATGTGAGGAAAGATTTGCTTAGGCAACAGGGAAAGTTCCAGCACATCCATTAAAAGATTTCTAGTCTTGCTATTGCTAGATACAGTCAGGATGCACAGCAGTGGAGCTGCTCGGAAAAGTCATCATCATTCCCTTGCAATTTATTAACTGATTACTAGATTCCTTCATTGGGAACCGTATGTCCTTCATATGTTCATCTCTGCTAGAGGATTACCAGGAAGTTTTGGCCTTGTCTTGTCTTTAACTGAAACCATTACCTCACTGCAGTCTGGATTTTGTAAAAATAAGAAAAAATAAGAAATCGTTAAATTTGGAGAGTGAGGGAAAGTGATGTTCTCCTTGTAAGAGAATATTTCAGCATACATAATCCTATCAGCCATTAGATTTACACCATTAGCCTCCTTAAACATGCAATCAATGTGTTCTTATTTGTAATAAAAACAACAGAAATAGGAATAACTTCCAAGTCAAATAATCTACATTGTTATTAAACAATCTTTTTTGTTATTTAAAGAATAATTTCTGTTATAGTTATGTTATGAATAAAATCTCGAAGAAATCCCACTTTGGACATATCTTAGTTAGCAGCTTTAAATGTCATTGACTTTAAAAAATAAGGGAAAAGCCATATGCTCCTAAATCACAGATATGTGTTTTGTCACTTCTACTCAATGTGATTTTCAATTTTTCAGTATTTTCTTTTGATTTTTGTCAGGTTTAATAGGGAGAAAATTACAAGCATTGTTGATTAAATTGTGACTGAATTGTTTCCCTATTACAGACAAACAGAGTGAAAAAATTATACATTCTCTGGAAAGTACACAGTAAGACTTTTATGACTGATTGTTAAGAGAAAAAAAATTTCAGCTTTATTAACAAGTGAAAGATGTTCTTCTTTAGTGAAGGGTTTTTTTTTTTTTTTGGACATACAGTAAGCTGAATCTTGATTGTAGATAAATTGAAATGGTATATTTTTAAGCCACAAGCTATGCAGTTTCATGCTGCTTTGAAAAAAATCCCCTTTAGAAAATTGTCTATATATACTTTTTTTTCACAGCGTACATGTGTATACTTTTGGTCCATATAATAGGTTTTTTCTCTCAATAAACCAAAGCAAAATCTTTTTCAATGAAGCATAACTACTGATATATTCTGCAAGTTTTGCAATAGCCGATGGTGCAATCTAAGAGAAGATCAAATACCAACTTTCTCCCAAACAACTTGCATGGGACAAGTTACTTTATTTTCTCAGAATCTCCCACGTACTCACATCTTCTCTGGTTTATAATGTACATGAATTTGGCTAGCTTTAGGTTAAGGAAGTGTATAGATGTAACAGGGTTTTTTTTGTTGCATGATATAATCTGACTGACGAGTTGTACTAAAAGCAATTGTCGATCAGAATTCTAATGGTATGAGAATGTTCTCCTGTCTTTGATCTTCTGTCTCTTCACGGACTGGTTCCTGAAGTATCTTATAGAAGGAGATGAGGGGGCATTTCATGCAGTGTTCACTCAGCAAATACATATTTAGATGTGGATGTGTACATAAAAGTGCCTATATTTGAGCTATATCTCTAAGCATTCATTATAGCAATGCTGAGATTTATTTTCCTTATGGAGACACCTGGGGAGGTGCTGTAGCTGTTTAAGATACTTGCCTCAGCTTCACTTATGGGGGGTCCCTGTCTTGGTGGAGGCCAGGCGGGATAACCAATAGGACTGACTAGGGCACTAGACACTTAGGTATCTAAGGCTTGCTCCACGTTTCTCATCAATTTGCAGTCAGCAGAGCTGAGACTCACCCAGCTGGACAAGAGAAGATGGCCAATTCAGGGACATCCGAATAATTCTCCTAATGGTATTAGCTTCAACCTTTATTAAATACATTGGGAGCTTAGGCAACCAACTGATATGTAGGCATATCTGTGCAGGCACTTGTGTTTAGATGTCTTAATTTGAGAGCTGAATTCTGCACATAGCTTCCTCTGAATTTGATGGCATGGAACTCTTAGCACTTCTCAGCTCTAAGCACTAAAATTGCTAGCAATGTTTATTAAGTGTAGGTCTTGCTTGACTTTGCTGCAGAAACAGTATGATGTGCCCTTCAGATTGCAAGTCTTACATGAAACCTGGAAAAATAATAATTTTTGTTAAAATAAGAACTTCTCTATAGTTTTCCATTAATAATTGAAACATTAGTAGTTGCTTGGTGTTACTAGTGATAAATTTTCTTGAAGGGATATGCTTAATTTTTAGGAAGTAAAAAAGAAGTTAAAAGTTTCCTGCAAGTGATTTTTTTCTGTAATTCTCCAGTAACGATATTTTTACTTTTACTAAGCATCTGTACCTGGCGTCCAGCAAAGATAAAATAAATGGGTAGGCATTCAATTTGAATTCACTAAAATAACAATTTCCTCATTGCTGTAGCATTTGAAAATTTTAAATCATTTTATCTGTCTGTATTATAACATCATTCCTTTGACAGAAATTAAAGCTAAACCAATCAATTTTTGTTTTCATTTTTTTAGCATGCTCACGGTTCAGATTGTTAACAATATAGGCTGAAGGTTGTGACGTAGACTCAAACTTCTTGAATTAATTTCATCAATTTGGGCATAAAAATTAAGCTCATTTTAATTCTGCCAATACTAAATCTGGCAAAGAGCCATTCTAAATTGATGATTTTAGATACTGTAAAATGCAGAAAACTGTTCTAAAAGTTTTGTATGTTAAATGAAATAACAGAACCTTTATATGGATTTAATAACAACCACTGATACATATCAATTACTTTAGATTGAATGAGACCTGTGCTTTTTTTAAATTACAATAACAAATTGTAATTTCATTGTTCTGATTTTTCTATTTCGTTATTTCAACATCCTAAATTTATTTTGAAATGCCCCTCAATCACATTTCTTATTTCAGACTCTTGTTTGAGTTTAGTAGTTCATCTGTTTGTACGAGAATACACAGGAGATCGAGTGACAGCAATGGTACTAAGTATATGCAATTTGATAGAACATCTCACTTTTAGGAGATCTCACTTTTTAGGAGACCCGTTGTTGCTCTGCAGAAAATACCTCCATGCTATTGTATTGTATTGTTCCTGCCATTGTTCTTCTGATTTGTGTGAAATAAGAAGCAGACAACACAGACCAAATTAACTACATGTTTATTTACATGTAGGACATCTTTAAAGCTGAAGCGGAGGCTGTATTTTTGCCTTGTTCAGTGGTAGCCTAATCCAGTTTTCCACTGAAGTCTTTGGAAAGGCTTGACTTCACCTAGAATTGTTTGCAACTGCCAAAAGTATCTAGCCAAGTACAGGAGTTTTGTCTTTTGCCCTACAACTACTTGCTACATTTGTGTGTTGATTCCTTCTAGCCTGTAGTGCAAACCACAATGTAAATCTGTATAATCAGGCTTCCTGATTAATTTCTGTAGATGGAATCTCAATCTCCTCTTGGAAATGCACTTGGTCAGGATGAAGATAAAAATTCACTGTTTTCCTCTGTGTTGGGGAGTTTGAACATATCTCCTTAATCACAATGCTAGTGAAGTATTGGGAGGAGATTCTCAGCCCTTCCTCTAGAAGCTGTTACACTTATGGAATCAATTGAATATTCACTGACCTTGAGTGCACAATAGCAAAGGGAACGCTGCACTGTAGCCTAGTATGTGGGCACTCCTCATGACTTTGATGTCTCATCTCCAAGTCCTCCCTTCATTGTATTTTTTATATATTGGAGAAAAAATTGAAACTGGAGTCATCCCTTTGCTGGTTAAGAACAGTAGCTACAATATCCACTTTGTGAGTCCCGTCCTTTATGACTGACCTCAATATTTTTTCCACTATTGGGGGATTAATTTGATCTATCTGAAAACAGTGTAATTTTCTTCTCCTGTTTCATAATGTGTGTTAGATTGAATGCATCTTTAGACATTTTGGTTGGAATCGTATCATCCCTGCTTCATAGGGGGTGCACTTTGCTTGTTTGCATTTCACTTGGAAAGAAGGTCAAAAAGTAATGAATAAATGTCAAGAAAGATCACTTATGAGAAATGGATGCTCTGCATAATAAACATGTTAGCACATGCTTAACAAAAAATTTCCTCCAGTAGAAGTCATTCCCATATTAATTTGATCCTGCTGTCTAAGATAATACAATCTCTTTTAAGCAGTCTTGATTCTTAGTGCATAGGGACTTTTTCTGGATCAGAGGCCAAATTTCCATTACCTGATGAGCTAATCTGACGTGACAGCCTCATATGCAGATGGGGAATCTCTTGTCAATAGTTTTCTTCAGAGACAAAGAGAGACAAATGTCTATATTCATTCTCTCACTTCATGCATGAGTAACGTTAACTTTCTGTCTCCTTTTCACTCTATCTTTATTCAGGTAGTCATTGAGAATTTAAATATAAGCTTTTGTGTTTCTGAGTTAGCTTATGCATGCAAAGCTGTTTACAGAAGACTGGCATCCTTGTCTGTTTGTTTAAGTACAGTATGTATTTTGACATGTAAATTTACGTGAGGCATATTTAATCAGTCACAATGATATGCTAATTGGATTCCTGTATGAACTGCAACAAAACAGCATTTGAAAAAGATTTATGAAGGCAACTTATTACCAGCTGAGACACTTTCTAATCAGTATTACGTGTCATCAAAATGCACAAAGATAAAACTGTTAGATTTTCAGGACTTCACTAACCAGTAAAGAAAATATGAACTGAAGCAAAAAAAAAAAAACAAACCCTTTCTCCAAAGGAGCAGCCTGAAACTTAGAAAACAGTAACTGAAATCCATATATTAGAATGCTGAAAATCTCTGAAATGCCTCTGCAGGTTTTGGATGTTGTTCACTGACATAATTTGTGTTCTGATAAGGTTATAGGTTGATCTTGTCTCCCAAAGAGCAGTGACATTTAGACTTCAGCTCTGTCTACCCTAGGGATTTGCTCAAGTATTTTGGATATAGTATTTTTTAATATATACTTCTATAAGCAAATCTTTAACTTGTTCAGGTCTAAGTGGTTCACTCTCGAGCAAAAGCAAACCATGCCAGTGTAAACCAGTTATTATATATTGGTATGTATAAACCTACAATAGTCTCCCATTCCTGTTCTGATCATTTAACACTGATATCTGAATTTCCCTGGTAACAAAAGTTTTTAAGAGGCTGGTCTTGTTTATCCCTTTTTTTTTTTTTTCCTTAAATGTACTCTGGGATCTGTTCTTTTGTGATCACATCAGGCTACTTCTAATTTCTACTCTGTGGATGACTCTAATTATGTATTTCCTAGAATTTGCGTATGAATAAGTTTACCACACTTACGTTCCTCAACTGGTTCACTACAGATTTCAGGGCTTTACTGAAAATAATCTTAGTTTCTAATATTTTGTTTAGGTTTTGACTGCACAAGAAACATAGGCCATAGTATCTCCAGACTAGGGGATTTACCTTTGAATGGACAGGCAAGTCCTTTTGCTAAATGTAGTCAAAGCAGGGAATGGGGAAGAAGTGAAAATGATGCAGAACGTTTAAATAATGAACTGGAAGCCACCTGTAGCTGACCAATGGGTAAAAATGGAATAGTAGAGTGTCAGTTTCATAAATCATAGAATGGTTTGGGTTGGAATGGGCCTTAAAGCTCATGTAGCTCCAACCCCCCTGCCACGGGCAGAAACACCTCCCACTCATCCAGGCTGCTCAAATCCTCATCCAGCCTGGACTTGTACACCTCCAGGGATGGGGCTGCCATGATTTCTTTGGGCCACATGTTCCAGTGCCTCACTACCTTCACCATCAAAAATTTCTTCCTAACATCTAATCTGAATCTCCCTTCTTTCAGCTTAAAATCACTACCCCTCTTTCTATCCCCTGCACTTGCTAATAAAAAGCAGCTCGCCACCTTTCCTGTAGGCTCCTTTTAATTACTGGAAGGCTGCTATAAGGTCTCCCTGGAGCCTTCTCTTCTCTATCTTAAACACCCCCAACTCTCTCCATGATATTTGAAAAGTCACGGCAGTCAGGGGAAGGCCCTGGTGGCTGGAAGAAGGGCAACATTGTGCCCATTTTAAAAATAGTGGAAAAGATCATGGAACAGATCCTCCTGGAAGCTATGCTAAAACACATGGAGGACGGAGAGGTGATTAATGACAGCAACAAGACTTCAGCAAAGACAGGTCCTGCCTGAACATCCTAGTGACTTTCTGTGATGGTGACCGCATCGATGGACGTGGGAAAAAACAGTGGATGTAAACTCACTGAACGTCTGTAAAGCATGGTCCCCCACAACATCCTTCTCTCTGTATTGGAGAGATATGGATTTGATGGGTGGACTGTTCGGTGGACAAGGAATTGTTTGGATGGTTGCACTCAGAAAGTAGTACTCAATGTCCTGATGTCCAGATGGAGATCCACGACAAATGGTGTCCCTCAGGGGTCCATAGTGGGACCAGTGCTGTTTAATATGCTCATGAATGATACAGACAGAGAGATCAAGTGCACCCTCAGCAAGTGTGCAGATGACACCAAGCTGAGTGGTGCAGTCATCACACTAGAAGGACAGGATGTTATCCAGAGGGACCTGGACAAACTGGAGAAGTGGGGCTGTGAGAACCTCATGAGGTACAACAAGGCCAAGTGCAAGGTCCTACACCTGGCTCAGGGCAATATGTGGTTTCAAACAGGATGGGGGACGATGTGATTGAGAGCAGCCCTGCGGAGAAGGACTTGGGTGTGCTGGTTGATGAGAAGCTTAACATGAGTCAGCAATGTGCACTCACAGCTCAGAAAGCAACTGTATCCTGGGCTGCATCAGAAGAAGCATGGCCAGCAGGGCCGGGGAGATGATTCTCCACTTCGATTCTGCCCTCGTGAGACCTTACCTGAAGTATTGTGTTCAGATCTGGAATCCTTAACATAAGAAGGTTATGGAACTGTTGGAACGGGTCCAGAAGAGAGCTATGAAGATGATCAGAGGGCTGGAGTATCTCTACTATGAGGACAGGCTGAGAGAGTTGGGCTTGTTCAGCCTGGTAAGAGAAGACTCCAAGGAAGCCTTCCAGTACCTGAAGGGGGGCCTACGAGAAAGCTGGGGAGGGACTTTTTACGAGGGCATGTAGTGATAAGATGAGGGGAAATGACTTTAAATTGGAAGGGGCCAATTCTTCATGATAAGGATGGTGAGGCACTGGAATAGGTTGCCCGGTGAAGCTGTGGATGCCCCATCCCTGGAAGTGTTCAAGGCCAGGTTTGATGGGGCCTTGAGCAGCCTGGTCTAGTGGGATGTCCCTGCACATGGCAGGGGGGATTGGAGTTAAGTGATCTTTAAGATCTATCATACTTCCTGGAGATTGGAAACCGCAATTTTCCCAGCCTTTAAGCTGACTCTAGGGAGCAGGCTAATGGGCATTTTCAGGTGAAAAGAAAGGAGAAGAAAAAGCTCCAGAAGTGATCAGCCTGATAGCAGCCAGAATCTATTCTGGTGTGTGAGGATCTGAGGGTAGAATAGGAAAGACTTTGGAATTTGGTCATTGTATGTCATATTTTTGTACCTTTCAATGATGACGGAGTGTAACAATATATAGAAACTCTTGGAAGAAGGGATCTATTTTTCTCCACTGTTAGGTGCCCTAAGTACTAAACTGGGAGGAAACATGAGATTTGAATGTACTTCTTCCCACAGAGAGTCTCACATTCATATTGCAAGTGATTTATGTGTGAATATGTTGGATCAGACTTTAATACGTATTTCAGTTCAGGTGAACATGTATGCAGCCTTTGTAGTAATGACCCAGTTACAATTAGCAGGATGTTAGGAATAACTTTTCATTTCATACCACTAAGAGAGAAGAATGAAGAGAGTTGCTACATCTGTATTTTTGTGGTTCAGGGAACCGCGCTTAGTGCTTTCTGGCAATAAAACTAATATCTTGTACTGACACAAGAATAAATGTTTATGTGTATGCTGTAATTGTTCACCATAAAATTTTAATTTTCCTGTTGTCTTAATTTACTCTTTACCTGCATAAGCATTAGGAAAGTAAAAGCCTAGTTGAAATACAAAATAGGGAAATAATCAATTTAATTGGTTAAGATGAAGAACTTTAAAATTACCTAGTTATGCTGATATGAATTTCACTGTAGATACGACTACTTTATTTACCATAAGTAGCTCACTTCTTGGGGTTTTTTTGTCTGAGGCCAAACCAACTGGGAGGACAATAAGTATATGGTGGTCTCATCACAATCTCCCACATATTAAACTCAATCAGTTTGAGACACACCTTTAATTTAACCAGAGCCATTTGTGTGACCTTACTGAAGACACTTAGATCTTCCTTTAACTGGAAAAAATAACAGGCCAGACACGGTGAGAAAGTTTTCTCAGCTTTGACAAAATTTGCAAAAATCTGTGTGATCCTCAGAAGAGAAGAGTTCTGAAACAGAAACTGTAACACATGCAGTGATGAAACATATCTGTGGCTGCATAGCTGCTTAATACCCACCAGTAATTGCCTTTCATTTCATATTCCTCACTGTCCGTGAGCAATGTTAGTAAATAGTTACATTTCTTTACTCACAGTAGACTGTGTGGTGCTCCTGTACCCTGTGTAACAGCCTTCCTAGAAGGCCAGAAATTATGTGCTTTTTCTGCACATCACAGATCATGGGGAACCTTTACAGTAATATCTTGTGGTGAAGATTCTGAACCTCCTTCAGCATCAGCAAAGGCAGAATGTGTGCACATTTTTTCTCTTGAGATGTGGGGATATTTAAGGTATAGAAAATGGCACACCATGTATGATGTATAACGTATGGAAAATATATTCTACTATTTTGATCTTACTGAGACTTTCACAATGTGGTAATCACCCAAAATTGCTCAGGCTTCTATGTATTCAACACATTTGCTTCACGTTCAACATATTTGTTGACTGCCTAAAGTCTTAATAAAATCTCTGTGTGTATCATCCTGTGGTTTTCTGAATTGTAAACAGTATTTTATTGTGTTTTCATTGGTGGATTGTGTCTAGATAAATAACACTGATATGTAACATAATCTTTTAATGATATTTGACATTCTTATTATTCTATAAACCAATTATTATGCTATCCATAAATGTTTCTCTGGTTTGCTATTTTGCAAACTAAGAAAAAAATTAAGGAAAAAACCTAAGCTTTGCAGTGTCCTCTTAGCAATATTAATGATTCCCAATAGCTACATCTCCATGCTAGGTAATAGAGTACATGTGGATTATTTTAATTTGCAGGCTGCTCCAAAAAGGCATCATCATTTCCCTTTCTATGCCCATAGGAAATCAGTAGTTGCCTGGTGAGCAGACCCCTTGCAAATCGTATTTGCCAAAATAAGAAGCTGTCCCTAACAGGAGGGGTTTGATTCTTCTAGTCTGGGCTGTCTGCAAGAGCAGAGGGGACAGATGGAACCCAAAGACTCATCCTCAGTTTAAGTGCATGCATGGTAACTAACTATTGACATAAGAAATATACGGCAAATGTGGAATGAAGGCTTTATCAGGATACAAACTGTGCAAGAGGCAGTGTGAGTTTCATCATGAATTTTGTGTATTTACTTCCAAGATTTTATATGTTAAATAAAGCAGATAATCCAATCAGATTAGCACATCATGCAAAGCCATGTTGGTGAGTTAAGATGGAAATGCAAGTTCTGCATAGTAAAAGGAATGCAGAATAAAAATAATAATAATAAAAAGACATAAACAAGTAATCAAATATGTGATGCAATAGAGGGAATAGGGTAGACTTACATTGGATATAGTGACATGCTAAGTGAGGTTAGGAAGGCTGTGTCCTGTCTGGATGAATTGCCACATCTATGGGTTTTGACCCCATTCACAGCAGTTTGGTGGAAGCAGGCAATCCGGGAACCTGTGAGAAGTAGCAGTTTGGTCCTGAGCACTGGTGAAAGACTTGATTGAAAATGGTTCTTTCCATGAACTCCTCTGTAACAGAAAACATGTTTTACTGTGATTCATTTTCCAACAAATGCACAAAACCCCACTACCACTACGCTTAATTTCAAACTCAGAAACTACATTAAAGGTGAAGAAATATGATTCAAAACATGCTAAAGGGGCTGTGAAAAGTGTTATAAATGTTCAAGTTCTATGGAGATTATTGAAAGACTTCCTATTAGGAACTTCAGCCAAAGTCATGCCATGTAGTAAATAATCTTGAGGAAGATCAAAATCAAGCCAACATGGTAAAACAGAATGAAAATGAAAGTTACTTGAAGCTATGACAAGGAATCTGAGGTATGTTCTAGAGAGGAAAATAGAAAGGATGGTAACAGATAGACAAAATTAAGAAAAAAAGTCACCATGGCCAGATAATACTTGCTTAGGATCATTCAAACAGCTCTCCAGAACAAAATAGCCGAAGCAATAGGTTGAATTTGAAATGGGCTGGAAGATGGTAACTATAATATTAGTTTGCAGCAAAAGCCACAGAGGAGACTGACAGAAATTCCAAATCACTGAATTTGATATCTATATTGGATAAATTGTTCTTAGTAGTAAATTAAATGGAGACATGAATGTGAAAGGCGCATTAGGAATGGCTCAATATTTGAAAAGGCGAGTCCCGCCTCCCAACTTCAGGTCCTTGAATTCAGTAAGAAGCGTGCATAGAAGAGAGATACTATTGATATGGTTTCCATGGAATTCCAAAAAGACTCTCAACAATATTTTTGAACAAAGCAGCTAAGTTGCTCTGGGATAATGGGGAGGTCTTCACGTGGATAAATAGTCAGTTAAAAGAGAGGCAGCAGAGAGTAAGAATAAATGTTCCATTTTCACAATGCAGAGATGTCACCAGTTGAATTCCACAGAGGTTTGTGTTCTTCAACAGATTCATAAATGATCTGTGAAAAGGACAGAATAGCTTGCTGAGATTTTGAGATATTCAAGATATTCAAGACACGGGTGACTGTGTAACATTGAAGAAGGACATATGAGTGACTGGGCAATAAATTAACAGATGAAATTCAATTTCATAAACGTTATGTGATACTTAGGGGTGAAAAAACCTCAGTCCTGGTGTTACATGTACAGTGATAGACATTGAGCTAACTATAAGTGCTTAGGAATGACAGTTGAGGTTAGAATATATCATTCTATGAAAATGCCAGTTCAGTGCTCAGTAACAGTAATGAAAGCAAATTAGATGTTAGGGAAGCAAAGGGAGGGGTAAAAAAAGAAAACGTCATTATGTCATTGTTGCAAAACCACGTTGTGCCCGTGTCCATAAATGCATGAAACTCAGATCCCCTCCTCCTCAAAAGGTATGTTTTTATGGGCAAAGATATAGAGAGACATGACAGGGAAGATCAAAGGCACGGAACACCTGGTGTACAGGGCAAGATTAAATAGAATAGAAGTCTGTTTAAAGTGATATGACTGATGGAAAGATATGATAGAGGTCTGTAAAATCATGACTGGCATGGAGAAGTTGTGTAGGATTTGAATATTTCTGCTGTCTTCATAACAGGAGCTAGGGGCCAACAATTTTGTGATGTTTTATATAAGAAATAATATTTCCAACATTGTACATACAATGTCCTCATTGCTGATTATTTGGAAATAAACTGACAGCAAGTGGAAAGAAGTGGCTTTGCAAACAATGCAGTATCAAGCTGGCAAAGTCAAGTTTGTTGTGAATACTAAAGTTTATGTGGATTAAAAAACACTAATGCACAAATTAGTGTTCAAATAAACCATTAATTGCTAAAACACAAACACCAGCTCTGGCTCAGAAATGCCCTGACTTATTTTGCAGTACTTTTCTGGAAAACATTCCTAGCAGTCTCCATTTCAGTGTAAGATTCCCTATGTATTTGGGATTAGTCATTATTACATTGTTACAGACAGTGTTTTTGACAAATTATTTGTGCCATCAGTTGTGTCATCCAGAGGCAGACTTGCTGTATTCTGCCTTTTTAAAGATTTTTACCACTGTATTATTTTAGTTGGGAATCAGTATTTAAGTAACATTTGCATTTACAGCTTGGAATCATAATAACAATTAAGACTGATTAGTAAGTCCTTAAGTGCTCCTAACAGAGTAGTGCTATCTTCAATGCTATTGGTCCAGATTTATTCCTACTTGAATTTATCTGAAATCAATGAAGTTACAATGGTAATAAAGTCAGCTTTAGGACAATTTTTTTTTCCTTCATTGGTTTCAAAGACTGAGATGTTACAGAAATGAGAATGTCAAAGCTACATCAAACAGAGTAGCCACAAGGCAGTTATATATTTCCTACTCATCTGACAAGAACGTATGATGGAGAAAGAGTATGTGCAGAGAACACACTGGAGGATAAACACCAGTGTGAGCTGGAAAGGAAGGAATTTTGGAACTTTTCATTTTGTGCTGGCAGATGAGGTGGAACAATTGTCTTAGGAGACATAATTAAAAAATGGACATTAATATTATGCAGCTTTTCCTTCTTAAGAAAAATCATACGCAACTTTTTTTTATTTTTTCCTAGGGATGTATCATGAGTTGAAGAAAAGTAAAATAAATTAGTCTTTGGATATATCGGGCTTTTTTAATAGATGTATTTCCTGGGTGTGAAAATTTCAGTTACTCTTCTTTAAAAGCGTGATAAAGATTCCTGAGACCAGCCTCACCCTTCTTATATAAAAACATCTTTTGGGCCATATGAAGTGTTTGATTTAATTGGACCATCATCATGGCTTTCAGAGAGAAAAGAGATGACAGCTGAAAGCAACTGGATCCTAGTCAAAGGAAGTAATAAAAAGCCCAAAAGTGTAGCTAGTGTTCTGTGACTTCAAACCTGTGAATATTAATTGCTGCAATTTTATTTAAAAGTAGTATTTAGATTTATGAATCTTTAAGATATAGTTTATAGTTTTGTTAATAACTCTTGATCTATTCTGCTGTAAAAGGGACAACCGTCTTGTTTGATCCTTATAGCTACTACAAAGGAGAGAGTATGGATGAAAAGCACTTTTTATAAGATCTTTCCTAATTTAAAAAGTGTAGAAAGACCACTGGAGGTGACTGGAAATAAAAGGTTTATCCTGAAGTCACTGGTGAAATACAGCTTCTTCTGGACTATACTGTGTTGTCTGAGTTGTGGACAAAGAAAAAATTCTGTTCTTTGGCACTGACAAGGGTGCAGAAAACGGTACACAGGCAGTAGGAAAGTTACCCTAAAGCTGCTGAAGAACAGCCGCAAGAGGCTTCAAAGTTGTGCAAAGTCACATCCTGTTTTAACTGAAAGATGTTACAAACACACAGAAAATCTCCTATAAAATCAAGAGTGCTGGAGCTCATGTCTTGGGACTTCCCCTAATGAAAACTGACTACCTCTTTAGACTCCAGAGATATGTGATTTGTGTTTGTGTGTGCATCAGTGTGCTAGATATAATTATTAATAATATTTAGTATTCAGGCCTGCTATGCAGCATACATGGATGTAAGAGAGATTTTAATTAAGTACGACAAATATTAACATTATGGAGAGAAGAAAATTGTGAGCATTCTCATATAGTAAATACTGTAATTTTTAGTTCACTTTCTGTTTTTAAATGTAGCACATTTGGTTTTTATTAACTTTCAGGTAGCTGATTTTATTTTTACTTATCTTAGGTGAAAGAAACAAAATACCCATTTTAGATGTCTAAAACCAGTAATCTGGGAAAAAAAACAGGGACAAGGCATCATCCCCTCACAATCACATCCATACAAGAAACAACGTCTCCCTGATGCTAACAAATGCAGAGGGCCATGCCCAGGCTCCCTTATTCTAAGAAGGGGCAAGTCAAGTCTTTCAGGCTTCGTTCTTGAGGCTTACCAGAAGCAGAACTGTCCTGTCTGACTTGGCCTTCATGTTGAATCCCTCTGTTGGTTAAGTTTGTATATTGTCTCCTGTCTGGACATGGATTAGTGGGCTCTTGGGAAGTTGTACAGGACCCCAGAAATGGCTAAATTAGGAGGATTAAATGGCTAAATTAGGAAAGATTCCTCAGAGGACAATGCAGGACATCTAACTTAAGATGTGTATCTGAATTACTCTGTGTAGGATGTTCTTTCTTTCCACTGTCTTGCAGAGGTCTTTGGAAAATTAGCCTCTTCATATAGTCACAGCAAGTTAGATGCCTGAAATTAATGAATTGTCCAGTGGTGAAATATAGACTGGTGATATATGAGACAGTCGTTACTTTCTGCTTCTAATTTTTTTTTTTTGCTAATAGACATTCAAAACTGGTAGCATATGTTGGCTAATATTATATAAGAAAATTTGAGGCCTTTATAATATTTCAAACAGATGCGTCCACATCCCTCCAACCATAAATACAATGCTGACACTGCCAGTAAAGTTAGAGCAGTTAACCTGAGTGCTCTTTCTAGCCCATACATGAGGGTTACAGGAACGCGTCAGCAGGGCAATACAGAATTTTGTGCTGCCCCTACCTGTACTTCAACTCTTTTGTGGTATTTTATTCTGAGGTCTTTGTAAAACAATTAAATGAATAAATTTGTAAAACTTTATTATTTCCCTTTTATGATAAAGCTACTCTGACCACATTAATGCAATATTTCCTAAGTGCTAAAACTGGAAGGCTGCATGTTCCCAGTGGTATTGTGCTGTGGCTGGGAACCTGACATTCTTTTCTTTCATTTACTTATAAATTAGAGGCAATGGGAGCCAGTATATGTAAAAATGTTTTAATTAACACAATGCAGGTGCAGCATCAGGAGTTCTAGTGGAATTTTAAAAAAATATACCTCAGATTTAGTCCTCTAAATAGTAAGTGGTGTAGATCTACCTAAATTCCTCTAGTGTAATGCAGGCTAGTCCTGTATTTGCTGCTTTTGTATATCTTCTTTTACAGTACGTTATGCTGGGCCCTGATAAAAGGGTGCTAGCATTTCAGTTTGAAACCATGGCAACTAGAAGTGGTGATTTGCATGTTTGCATGACAATGCGATCATGTTATCTCTGGAGATAATGCACATAATATACATAGTGGAACTGCTCTACCTAAAGCTATGAAGTGAAATGGCAGAGGGGAGGGGAGTCACCACTGTTGCTGCAGGAATCATGGGTAAGAAATGAAGTTATTTTTTCCCTGTGGGTGAATTGGAAGGTCAAGAAATCTATAAATGTGCTTGAGTTTACCTTTTGATTCAATATATTCAAATGCTGAACTGAACAGCAGTTTTCAGGGACATCATCAGCGAGTTAAAAACTCCTCAAACTTCCTTTTCTATGGATTCCTCTGGCCTCACACACAAAGAAAATACCACTAGAAAATGTTTCCTACCATTGATACAACTTTCTCCTGAAATGATTGCCAAAGGATAGCTGGAGAGGAATTCAAGTAATCAAACATGAAACTGAAATTTTTAGTTTCAGTTTTATGAGCAGGTTTGAAACCAGTCCTAGCTGTAGCATTGCTGCCCTTCTTCCATGGCATAATGTAAGCTGAACTAGGTGACTGCTTTGATTAATTTATGCTGAAGTCTGGCTTATATTTGGCACAACTAACTGCGGACTAACCTTCAATAGATTAAATCAGCCTTTCCAAGTAGGAACCAGAAACTCTCACAGCACCAGTGAATCTCTATGCCATGAATTCTAAAGACAAATAGCAAGAGCAGGGTATGATTTTTTTTTTCTTCTCATTAAAGGTGGAACAAACAGAAAAAGGTCTCTTGAAAGTTAGAGCTTAGCTACTGTGGAGTGTCCTCATGTATTATGAGTGAGAAACAAAGGAAACCGAGAAACTTCAAAGCTTCCTGTGGCATTCAGAGCTTTCCATCTTCAAAGCACCTCTCTCTTTTGTAGTTCTGCTCTGGGTTTAATTAATACATTCTAAATATTGTTACTGTAAACAGCATCATCTTTGTTTTCCACCCATTTCTTTTTCAGAGTAATTTAAATTATTTTATGAAGCTATCTGTCATCTTTATTTAGTACCTCTTAACCTCTTTTCTTTTACAAATGAGTAGTCACTTCCAGTTGAGATTAAAACTACATTGGAAGGGGGTGTATGTGCACGGGAAGCAATCCTGGGAAAAAAAAAATTCCTTTGCCTGCCTTTTATCTGTATTCTCTAAAGTAAAAATAGACATAAACCTCTCTGTTCATGCATTAGCAATATTTTAATATTTTAACACGGGAAAGAGAGATTTAGAAGTTATAATGCATCTTTTTTACTTTAGAAAGCTAATTCTAGACAACTGCATAGGAAAATTACACATCTACATACCTGGAGTCTTACTTTTGTCATTGAATTTTCTCACTTGTATTTTGGTGATTTGGAGATGAAGGAGAAAGAGAAAAGAGGTAGGCTGGAGAAAACATAACATTTTGTGTCTTATTAAGCTACTTTTGTCAGTGGAGACTTAAGAAGTTTTGCCTATTAAAATCATATATTTCTTCCCTCACTATATCTTTTTAGTTCTTTCTTTAAAATATTGATCAATGAGAAAAGGTAGAACGTAATATTGAGGAAACATCTTTTTGCCAGTTAGGCAGAATGCTGCCTTGTAATTAGCATTACATAGTTTTATAAGTCTGAGTGAACTGATTGTATTATACAAATATCACAATACTCAACATTTTAATATTGTTTCTACGTTCACTAGCAATAGAAACAAGAGGGAAAAATAGCTAGTGAGGTAACTAGAGGAAAAATATGAAAATATTTCTTAGTTCTGGCAAGTGATATGAATGCAATAATGCTCTCATGACCAGGAGTCTGCAATCTTATTCCTGCCCCTAGTCACACGATTGAGATCATGCCACACTTGAGGCAGAGAGGAGGCATTTTTAATGCCTACATAGCATGATTTCAATCTCTCAGCTTTCCAAAACATAATCCTTCCTGCCCTCCAGAATGTAAAAGAACTTGAGTCAGAGGGCACAGAAGCTAATGAAAGCTTTCCTTTTGACATCCTTGGCCCTCAGTTCAGGCTTAAAGCACACAATGATTGCTGCTACCTTTAATTCCTTTTTAAGCCCTCTTTTCAAATCATGACTCATCTCTCCTACCTGAATATTCCCCATTATGGATTAAACTTGCCCCAATGTGTGTAAATTGGAGGTTCCCCAGAGCCTGGAAAGGAGCAGGATCAAATTCTAAACACAGTTTAAACACAGCAGTCAGTAGTAGTGTCACTGCTGATACAGGCTCCCCTTTGCCTTCCCAAGGCAATAAGTTATATTAATAAAATATTAATATTATTTTTAAATTTGGGAGGAGGTGTTGTTCAAAAAAGCAAACATCTTGACTGTCTATGTTTGTACATGCATGTAGGCAGTAAATTCTAACTTTATGTCAACATTACTGCAAAGAGTGGAAAAAACACATACTGAAAATGTACTGTATAAATATACAAAAATCAATCATTGTTTACCAGGCTTGTGTCAGACAAGCTCTTATTAGTCCTACTGGCTCCTGCAGTGTCTTAGGGAAGATGCAAGTGGATACTACAAAATCAAGACAGGTTTCTATTACTAACGGAAAATAAAATAAGACACATCTTCTAAGCTGGGCTTGCATTGTGAATGACATGTATTCGCAATTTGATTATTTCGTCTTTCTAGTTGTACAACATCTGTTTTGTATTCATCTCTTGCATCTTACTGCAAGTTTCATGCAGGACTTATTCAGCTCTTCCATTTTAATTCTTCTAGGTTAAGAGTATTTTTCTTTCTTTTTCATGTTTTTTTTTTTTGTTTCAACACATTCTGCGTTTGTGATGGGTGTTCTATTTTTCTTTTCTTTTTACTTATCTTAAAAACTTCTTTCCTGTAAATTTTTTTCACTTCATTTTTACTTCTGTCTAATTTTATGGTTCCCCAACTCCCTATTTTTGCTGCTATTTTCTGATCCTTCCTTTTTCATAATCCATTTTCCCTTATCTTTCTTTCTACTTCCCTGTCTCTTTACGTCTCCTATCCCCACTCTTCTCGCTTTGGATCTTGTTCTTGTTTTTGCTGGCTGACTGTCATTCAAAATACTGCAGTAACATAACAAGAAGATCCCCTGAGACTCCATGAAAAATCCTGTGAAAGCAGCTCTTCTTGTGATGTTTTCAGCAGGAAAAGGGCACAGAAAAGACTGTCTGGACCTGGACCCCAAATAATGGTGCTGGTGAACTGCCCCTCAGTGTTGTTTCTACAAGGTTCAAGGGTGAGAAAGGGCGTTATTTGGGTCCTGGTTTGCCAATATCCCTAACTATTATTTAGAGCACTATGTTCAGGAGTTTGGGTTGCCATAAATAATATTTTTGCAAAGATCTGGTCTGGGGTTGTGTGTATGGTTTGTTTGCTATCTTTTCAGACAAAATGTGATTTAAATTATACTTAAATAATAAAATATAGCTTCTTCCAAATTTTGAATGCCATTTTTAAGTTTTGTTTGATATCAATTAATTGATTTAGCTAAGGCCTTCAAAGGATTTCTAAACTAAAGTGGATAATAGAAATGAAGTCACTGCAGCAAATTTTTTTTTGCATGCAATTCCACACCAAAATGCATGCAATTCCACACCAAAATACATGCACTTCCAAATTAAGTTTTAAATAAAAACATCTGTAATAAAGACAGGATCCTAACTTTAAAGATACAAATTTAAATATACCCAGAAGGATATAGTTTTTCTAAGGTATCATCAGCATTATAAAATGCAACGACTAATATTAATTATACCTGGAAATTTTTATTTGTTGTGAAATTTTGCTTATCCTTATGCCATGTTTAAATGGGGTACTGTGTCCAGCAGAAAATAATAATAAGTACAAATATTTACAAAGAAATAATAGGCAGTGAAAAAACACCTCCCCTTAAATCAATTTTTGGTAGAATTAATATTGGGCTTTTTTTTAACTATATAACCTTTACAGTTTTATATAGATGTATGTTACACAGATTGTGATGATGCTTGTGGCAGGTTTAATTGGGTTATTTTTCCTTAAAAGAAATTACTTGTCAGGTGAACCATAACCTAATTACTGAAGTCTACTAAATCCTCATCTAATGATTTGGTTGAAAGATGCAAGAGGAAGCATTTAATTTGTTTATTTGAAAACAGCTCACCGCTACAAGGTTTCAGTTCTACTAGGCTTGTGTGTAGGCATCACCTGCTTGTGTGTGCTTGATGAGAAGTTGATGTTTCTGCATTACTAAGTCAAATAAATGTTTCCATGTGAATACATATACTTGCCAGCTGGTTATCAGAGATTGCACAGTGTTTTGGTTTGGTCTGCGGGCTCTCATTCACAAAATAATCCTCTTGATACTAATATTATTAATTAAGAATGTTTCTGTACAAATTGCTGGTAGATCAGAACCAGAATGAATGGATGAATGTAGAGATAATGGCTATCTTCTGAAACTTCTGCATTTGTCAGTCAATTCCACGTTGCCCTATAATAGTACCCAAGCTTGGTAAGGATTGCAAAATGTGGTATTCTAAATAGCAGAATATATTCAAAATATTTTCAGTGACATCTGAGGGTTTCAGCTTTTTCTCATATTGATTACTTCATGTGTAAAGTCACTCATGAAATATTGCATAAATTATTGTGATTTCATTCTCAGGTACATGAACTGACCAAAAAAAAAGTACATTATCTTAATGATTTGTGGTAGTTTTCTAAGGAAATTGGGGTATATAGAATAAATATATTCATTTCATTTGTTGCCTTTTGAGTCTAGGAATTGCCCTTTGTCAATTTCAGTTACAGACATACTAGAAAAATGTGGAAATAGAGAGAAAACAGTGGGATTTTAATTCAAGCAACTAACTTAAATGTTATGATCTCTTGTGACCTTTCCATTCTTTCCCACATTAGTTAGTTGAATACATTTTTCTTGCATTCTTCTTATGCTTTTGTCTCGCTTACTCTATGAATTTTAGTATATTTCATTATCAGAGAAATTCCCAATTAGTTGTCTCAAATCAATTATTAGATATTCCTAGATATTACAGTTGGTGAAATTTGCATGATAGGTTTCTCTAGTGTACGCATTTGGGAACCAAGCTGGTAAGGCTATTTTTCTTTGTTTTTCACAATATGGTACTTTTTCCAGGTATATTTTTCAAGTAGAAGAAAAATAGATCATCACTAAAAGCTATTTTCTTGGTAGCTACAAGAACAAATAAGTCATATCCTCTGTATCTCTTTGCTTCAGAAGTAATTTGATGTACCTGTATTGAACGCAGTGATACCGATTCTATAATTTTATCTAAATAGGCACTAACTTCAGATGAAACTATGAAAGCTAAATAATGCATACGCATCAGAAAGCATACTGTGCCCTTTCTATCTTCCCCAGCCCTCTGGTTTCTATCTAAATCAATATCTGTGTACTGCTGTGATGGCTCACAGCACGAGGTGCATTTGGCATACTGAAAGTGTTACATGCTTTAAAGCAACATAGGATCTTTTGGAAAGGCATTTTTTTCTCTCAAAATGCTACTGCCAATGAAGCCCTATACAAATGGTCAATAACGACCAATTGCCTCCATTACGGAAGTCACTGAAATGGAAAAGTAACCCACACGAAGAAAAATAAACTGAAAGGAAATTGTTCTTCTGGACCATAGAAGGATTTCTGTTTCACTAATCCAGAAACCTTAGCTTTGGTAATATATGCCTCTCCTTATTTGCGTTTCTTTTTGGTCTTTATCTGTTATTATATTACACCTTTCTTACAACATAATGCATCCCTTCTAGAAATAAGTGGATTTACTTTGCTGAATTATTTTAATCTGTGGGTTTTGATTTTGGTTATTTTTTTTGTTTAGGTTTGGGTACTTTTGCCTTTTGGTTTTTTGGTAAGGTATTGGAGAAGTATACACACACACAGCAGCAATTACATTCTGAGCCATTATTAAAGCTACATTATATGCAATACTAGAAATAAAAACAGGGAAATAAAATGTAATGACTGGTGATGTGTTAAAAGATGCTGCAATAGAAATATTAGCCAGTGTCTTAAATTCAGGGATTGAAGTGGGCTTCCTAATTTATATGTGGTAACATTTATTTCAGCCAGGCCTGAAAATAGCCTCTGTAGCAACATATTATAGTTAAATCATATCCTTCAGAAGATGAAATGCTTCCTGGGCAACAGCTTTGTAAAAGGTGAAATAGGTTTGTTTCCTCCTTTTTAGTTTTCCTAGGGTAGATTAACAGGTAGCTATTAAATCTCAAGTAATGACTCAACTGTTATGATATCTGTCTATTTTTACTGGATGTGGTTTTTTTGTATGTAACTTCAGGTTCCAGGTACAAACTTGTGAACTAGAACAATTTTTCTATGATACAGGTTTTGAATAACCTGTCTTGGCTATTCAAAATGTATCCTGTTCTGACTGTGTCCCAAGGAGGACAAGTTTCATCTTTCAGCCTTGGCCACAGCTGATGTATAGCTCCAGTGCTCTGGAAACATACAATTTTCTTCTGCTGTAATTTCCCTGGGAAGGGCTGTGATCCCCATCTCTACCTGGCTTGAATATAGTGGAACTTGTGGGAGGTGATAACACTTTTGTGAGTATGTGTTTCTTTCTAAATTCTGGGAAGCCCTAGGAAACATCAAACTCCAACCAATTTGTGCTTACACTAGGCTAGTGGAACTGTAGGTTAGTCTTTATTATAGTCTTGAAAAGAAAATTAAGGTCTGTGAGTCCAAAGGTAGAAATGTTGCTTTAAAGTTTCTTCTTGTAATTTGTGCTTCACAAAGTGAAGGTATTTTTTTGTTGTATACAAAGGTCAATCAATACACTACATCTCTTTTGTTTCTACTTTCAAAATCTCAGGACTGTTGTTAGAAAATACATTTGCAACTCTTCAGCAGTCACTCTAGCAATCATGACTGTACACTGTGCCGCTATTTGAGAAGGTATCTTTAAAAAGAATGAGAAAAAGGAAAGAAAATGGTGAAAGAGAATTCTTTGTCTTTATGGCTTTCTTTTAAGTTTCTACTTCTCTTTTTAGAATGCTATTTAAACATTATTCATTTCCATTCTTTCATTCCAATGACTTTAGTAATATTTTGTTCACAGATGTGGGAAAACTAGAATGAAAAAATATTGTTTGTGTAATTAACTTTAAAGTTTGCTAACTAGGGTAGTTCTGAATCTGTACTAAGATTTCCCAGTTTATACATTGTATATTCCTCTCTTCTAAGTCCAGAAGGTCTTATGATTTATACATGTGCAGATTCAATAGATACTATTATATTTAACCAATTTTTTTAACTGAATCTATTCAAAATTAATTTTCTAATATTAAATATTCAGATTTTAGATTATTAGTTAAATAGATTTGTCTGAAGATACCTTCTAAAATTAGGTCAAAGCTTTTCAGTGCAAATGTAGATCTTTGATACTATCACCAGAACAAATATATTTCCAGCTTAACTATGGTCCCTGTTGCAAGGACTGGTTTATTTTGCCTTTGTTATCTTGCCTGACTGTTTCAGCCCACTGAATTCACATGGTCACACAGCCACATCATCAGGTTTGTCGCATGTGCTGGCAGACTCCTACTGTGCCCCTCAGGTTGTGCTTGGTGTGTCCTCGTCTGCTCAAAGTTTGTTTGCTCCTGAATCTTTATGTTCACAGGGATAACTAAGCTCGCTACCCTTCTCCACTCAATCTTCCCATAACTGCAGGTCAGTGCTGTGTATCTTTGTGTTCAGTTTTGTATACCTAGGATGGGAAATCAATATCACAAACTAAAATGTTTCTGACTTTGAGACTCATGATAAGTGGCATAGTCTTCATGCATCATGTGCATATCAGGTTACTTTTGATTTGATAACCACACCATTTGGTGTAATGAAAGGCGTAATAGTAATAAAGGTCACCTCTTTTCATTTACTCTTAATCCATCAGTGAAAATAATCTTTTTCTATGATTTCTAAGAGAAATAAAGATTTTCCTGTCTAGTCAGTGATTCTTAAAAAATTCTCCTTGTGGAAGCCTTGCAGGAATAAACCAGGGCTTTTTTTCATTGGTATAGATTATTTTGGAAATCTAAGGAATACTTTACTGCTTTGTACTGTAAATTATATCTTTCAGACTCATCCTGGACTTTGATTTTACTCTCTGTGGAGGTCTCAGTTAACTGTGGGGAAAAAAAAAAAAAGTTCTTTTTTCACACTAGTATTACAAAAACTTTTTAGAGATACAAGTAGTACATGCATACACAATAACATGGGTCAGACTAAGCATCCAAACACTTCCTGATTCCACAAGATATTTCTCAAGGTATGTAGTCTTCATCTCTTCTTTACAATTTGATGTCCAGTAGTTTTTTGAGGGAGATACAGAACTTCTCAAACGAGTTACTCTGACACATAGTGTACATAATTTTATAATTCAGAAACCACAAATTTTATATGATGTAAACTGGAATTCATGAGAAGCAGAAGGAGCATGGAAATAGCATTCATCTTGGGCCAAGAGGGTGTCTAGGTATTTTATTTACCAGGTTTATCTTCGTTATGTTGTGCTATATTTTGTAATCTTAAGAGATGACAACCCTTAGAGCTACCACAGCACCTGGACTTTCAGTCAAGAACAACTATGTTGTTGTGAAGAAGTCTATTCAAACTCTTTTGGTTAGTAGAAGGACAGGTAGCACGCTACTGTGTCATGCCAAGGTGGCTCCAGCTATGTGATACTTGATTACCAAACGCTTGTTGGCTAAAAGACAGTGAGTTTTCTTTCTGTATAATTTCCATCCAAATTTCAATTATTTTATTGGCTGTGACTTGCAGAATGCTACATTCACATCTTGATTCATCTCTCTGTAGACAGTATTTATTTTTAGTGCTACAGTCATCATGATGCTTGTATAATAATAACTTGGAGAAGTTCCCTGTTAACACAGTAAAGATTGTCATCTGTGATATCACATCTTAAAAGTAGCAACACTGAGTAGAAAATAATAGAAAATCAACAATCCATATTTCCAATATATACACAATGGATTTCTACTTCCAGATGTGTATAAAACCTACTTAACTACGGGGAGATTGCAAGCTCTGGAGCAAGACAAAGAAGTGTCAGTGTCCCAGCAGTAGAAAATAATAGTCTTATTTATCTATGCCTTAGGTATTATTGTAGCTACATCTTTATTAGTCTTCCTTACGAGGATAGGACATCTCTTCCCAAGTTAAGTCATTAAGGTGAATTATTTTCTGGTTTTGAATCCTTTCTATGACTCCTGTAAAAGCCCAGCTAACTCATATCAAGAACTAGGAGCAGTATATCCCCAGCCACCTGGAAAAGAAAAATGTGTTCAAGCATAATCAACTGTGTCAGAAAACCTTGCCCAGTTATGATTTTAATGATTTCAATGTTTTTTTTCTCACCTCCTTTCTTGTCTCTTGTCTTTTAATATCCAACAGTCTTCAAGGAAGAGATCATCCATCCTTCTATGTGTTTGTTGAGCAGAAGTGTATTCTCAATGTAGTGTCAACTGTTTATTTCTACATTATTATATTAAAGGGATGAATTACTGTGGGTCTTGTGTACCGTGAAAAACAGCATTTTCATATTTGCAAAATAAGAAAAAGCAAAAATTAACAAAAAACAAGCCTGAAAAAAAAATCTGTTAGAAAGATTCCAGTTTTAATATCAGTGATCTTCTGGCCTAATTTTTTTTCCTGAGTTTATTACTGTGAGCATATAAATTCTTCCCAGCTGGTTGATTAAGCCTTGGGAAATGTCTTGCCTCTCACCTATTATAACTGTAAACTAATAATCTGTAGTATTTGCTTTATGTTCTTACCCTCATAGTTGCCTTCAGTTGCCACACAGTCTGATTCAAAAATGGTGGTTTTCCTTACACCGTGACACTGGACTACTGTTCATGAAACAACTTTAAAGTGATATTTCTTTCTCAAGAACTAGACCATTTGTCGCGCTGCTGTTGCATCTTCAGGGATACAACGAAATAATAATTTTGTCTGTCATTGCAAAAATATCCTTTTTCCTAATAGCCTCCACACTTCTAACAATTTCCAGCAATCTGATAGTTTATTTGCAGAAATAATCAGTCAGATATTTCAGTGCTTTACAATCTTCAGTAACAATTGTGTTTTGTTATCCTTTGATCATTATCTCATTTACTTTAATTTTTCTTTTTCGCTTTAAGCCTAAGATCCAAGGTCTTCACATTTATACATTGCAACAATTGAAATTGAAATGATTTCTGGCCACTTTTGAATGGTTGCTAAGTGCCTACAAAACAAATTTTACAAACGTGTATCTTTTAGCATTATGGAAGTGAACAGGCCTGCAGTAAAGTCCTGATTAGAAGAAAACTCTGAAGAGAATTCAAATCTAGCTATCAGAGAAGTATATGCCAGTGGCATTGGATGTCTTCAGCGTCCTATGAATCAACCCAAGAATATGAAAAGCTCAACTAAATAAATACACAAAAGAACAGAGAGAAACATGTTGTTTAGATGCAATTCATTTCTGACATGACCCATCTGTCTTCCAAAGCGCATAAAAACTCATTCCTTCTAATAACCATTTTATCAAGTCTGACAGAGTTTCTCTTGCTGTCTTAATGCTGTACCGATCTGGGCTAAGCACACTCTGGCAGCAGTTGCGATTCAAATTTGTATTCTGTCTTTTGCTGGAAAATAGATGATTGATTGCCAGTGCAGTTCAGAAACACATGGGCCATTCATTCCCGGCTAGTTTTCTTCATGCACTTTCTACAATTGTCACTGTTTCCCTCAGTTCTTATTATAGAGCAAATCACTCCCTTGCCCCTCATCCTGCTGTGCATTCAAGGTTCCCAGCTGTCCTCATTTTCTCTATTCTTTTAGGAAAATCTCTTCAAGAATCTGCTCTTCAATGCCTTTTCCTAATTTTCTGTGGGTTTGGGATCTCTTGTAGTGCAAACCCACATGGGATATGGTCATTTGCATTATTCAAACCTATTATCTTGTTACTTTAAGCCACGCCACTTTCAATTGAAGTTGTCTAGTGTGCTACTCTAGTTGTGGTTATTCTTTGCAGCAGTTACTTTGATCCTCTTCTCTAAATGCAACATTTGAAAACTGTCTCTGCCTGATGCTTTCTTCTTTTTCAAACTGTTGTGTAGGTGTGATTGCTGACCACAAGATATATTAGTTTAGCAAATATTTATGCTCTCCAAATATTTGCCGTGCTTCATGCTTTGTCTACTAAAAGAGAAAAGTACAAGCATAAAGATATTTTTTTTATAAATTAATTGATGCAGGAGATTTCATATCTGTTTCTAATTCTACATGATTGACACAGTTAAGGAAAGAGGCACACAAATTGTCTACAGAATGAGTAAGATCATACTTCTTTTTGCCATAAAGATTCAATGAATAATTGATTAAAGTTTCTAGAGCATTGTAGAACTCCAAGTCCCAAAAGTACTACGGTCTTTATCACACCTGAAGACGACTGAACATACTTACTCAAATATCCTTAGGACCTGATTTTATTTGTCATCACTTTTAAATTTAATTTGAAACAGGAAACAAGTCTATGCTATGTACTTCAAATTTTCAAGTGGTTGAGATAATGGTAGTGTTAGTGGCAGTGTCTGTGGTTTAGAGGCACAGTTAGTGGCAATATTTTTCTGTGTTCTTTCTGTCTAAATATGCACCAGGTGCGTATCAGAAAGGTAATCTCAGTTTTATCTAATGCTTAAACTTCAGTGTCTCATGTGCAGAACAGAAAGGCATAAAATTAATTAATTTGGCTTTTTCTTATAATGAACAATTTTTTAGAAAAAAATGAAAGTCAAATAAAATTTCACTGTTTCTAGGTACTGCTGTATGATGAGAAACTTTATTGAAGGATTTAATTTAACTACTTTTTATAAATATTTCCCATTAAGTGTTCCCCCAACTGAGGTGAGTTTTACCCTTGGAGAAATAAGACTTAACTTATGGGGACGTCTGGATACAGAATCCCTTTCCCTTCCCTTTTCTATACTGAATTATAATAATTAAAAATAAATAGTGTCTTCATTCTGTTTTTTAAAAAGCTACTACACATTCGGACCAGTTAGACAAAAGATTCCCATCATAAGCCTCTCTTCAGGCTAAAATATTCCCAAATCCTGTCAGCAGTCTGGGGTCTTATATATTGGGCTCTCCTGCTGTTTGTAAAGTATCTAGTAAACCTCTCCATAGATATACTTTATCCTATTTTCTTTTGGACTTTTGATCCAAGCATTTTCCATCCTCATTCCCAATCTTCTTTTGGAGTGATTTCACTCAGTAAACTTCCGACTTGTTGACGTCTTTACCAATCTCTTTTACCAGGAGGATTTTCATTTGAGCTGAGTAGATTATACTTCTCTTTGTTTTGTACCAAACACACACCAACACCACATCACTGATTGGTATTTAGTTGCTTTCCTTGTTTCCTATATGTAATATCCTTGGTTCCTTATGTCCCCCGAAATTCAGAAGGGTGTACTAAGGTCTGCATTTTCTTCTGCTGTAAAAATTTATGGCTTATTTTAATACAGATTAGTGAAAGTGCAATACCAAAGCACTGTAGGTGGTAAAACCCAGTTATCATTTATATGATTAGTTTCATCTTGTAGCCGTGTCTCTGAAAAATGCAATTAACAGTTTCATATTCAGTATGGCTGGCTTTTATTCCTGCTGCATGGTGTGCAACATTTGCATCATAAAAAAAACCCTAATTGGTAAACACAGCCTTGCCAGATTCTCTGCAATTCACCCAATTCTCGTAACGTTAATTGGCTCAGCTTCAACACACACTGGATGGGTTTTCAAAGGCAGCCGCAGATTAGAGAGCTTGCAAGCACTTGTGTTTCACAGTACTGACTCCAAGGAGACTGAGGGAGGAAAAAAAAATATTTCAAATTAATGCTGAATGCAGGCAAGCTCTCTTGTCCAATGGTTTCCATGGAAACTGTTTTGTCTGCTAATCTGATAGCAGAGTGTATGTTTATTGGTACACATCTCTAATGACCTTCAGAGACTAAACTCAGCTGGAAAGTAGTATTCTACCACTGTGGTCAGAGACAACAGCTAAGTGATTACATCCTAAACTCTATTATTGTAGCTTATACTGTTGTGGGGGGTTTCCCCCTTCATTATTGTTGTTTCCTGCTATGCATTGCCCCAAAAATGACAATTTGCACTGCTTAGATGTCTATCTTTGGTAACAGATACAGTGTGTCAGACACTATATGTAAAGTTTTTATGGCGAGCTCCTTTAACTGCAAATTTTTGTATTGCTGACTGAGGGAATTTGTCGCTTTTTTGTCTCTCTTAATGGGTTAATTCAATATATCTGTGATCCTAAAAATCCAAGAAAAAAGAAGGAGAAATTGATGGTGACATGTTAAACTCAAAAACCAGGGAGAAGCCTGATGCTCCTCTTCTTGATGAACAAACTCATTTAGACAAATCTTTTAAACTTCAACAATGGTGTTTCTCATACAACTAAAAAAAGGAAACTCAACATACAGGTGTTATGCCTGTAAGTTGGAAATATTAATTACAGCTGCTTTGCTGGCAGTTTTAAATTTTGTAATAATAGTATAAAAACTTATTATTGGAACAGTTTCTAGTAGCATAAAAAAACAAATTGTACACTAATTAACCAAACAATCTTTCTTTAAATCTGGGGGTGTATGAGTGTCGACTCTGCCTTAATTACCAGCACTGCATGCATGGATGCCATATGATAGCCAATTAATACAGGAACTGTCAGACTCATAAAGAGAGGGATTGTGGGTTTGTTTTCAAATCTTACAGAACAAATGGCATGGTAGCTATGCACAGAGTGTTTATATCAACCTCTACCATGTATAGTTTCGGTGTTTACGAATTAAGCATCAAATAGTAAAAATCCTTGGGTTTGAGGTATAGCAAATGAGGAGGTGCCACACAGGCATCACCAATGTGGTGCATTTCCTGCCTCCTGGGCATGAGGGCTGCACAGTGCAGAGCATATGGGAGAGTACAAGATGCAGGAGAGGGACTGGCTGCTGCCTCATGTGATTCCTGGTCCCTGGGGTTTGCTGCTTTTTGCCTAGAGGAGAAGCAGGAAAGCTGCTGCTGCGCTTCTCCTCCTGCCCTGTGATCAGTTTGTGGGCAGGAGCTGCTCAGAGCAGCATCTTGCCGGTTCCTGAGCTTCCCATGGGGGAAGATGGAGGGTCCAAAATTAGAGAGACACAACAGAGAAACACCTGAGGAGTAAAGACACAATAAAGAGTGAGAGTTAAAGGACCAAACAGAAGATGAAAACAGGCAAGGGAAAGAAGATGGGCTAGGAAACAACAAATTACTCTGCAATAATTCAGAAGTGATTTAGTTAACTACACCTCTGCTATTTGAGTGTGTGTGAACAGTGAAGGCTACCGAAAAGAATGAACGAAAGATCTTGAAACAGAGGAAAAACTACAGTAAAGACTGTTAAATAAGGGAAGTTTCTAAATTATTCTGCCTACTAGGATGTTCAAATTTTGATTTCCTCAATTGAAATCTTTGATTTATGATGAAATACAATAATTAGTATAATGGGGTCTATGTCTTTTCTGTCATGAGATCCTCTGTTCTTTTATTATTGATGACAGAGCTTAGGACCCATTGGAAAAAAACAGGCAAAGTTTCCTACTGGTCAGGTCTTCGAATCTTCTGCACATCTTATCAAGTGGCTGAGTCTAAGCCTATGGTCCTGCAGATATTTGTCTCCTGCTGCACCTGTCCCATGGGGCTGCAACACCAGCTTCCTGGGGAAAGGGATGAAACCTGTCTCTGTACTAAGATTTCAAGTGTTTCACTAGCCAAGCTGCTGCAGACATGCTTGTGTCAGATCTTCAAACTGAATTAGTGCAGAGAATTTATTTTTAAACCTTTGCAGGAAAGAGCTTTCAGTCCCTCCTTGTCATTCTCCTATTCTTCCTTGCTAAAATTTGGTCATTCGATGTGGTATCAAATCAGCTTGTCCTCAGCATGTTTTTTTTCTGGGCTTGACCCTTTCCCTGTCCCAAGCTTCTTTCTTTAAAGTGAAATAAATTGGAGATCAATGTAAATCCTTCCTTTATTTTCATCTATATTAGCTGTTATTTTCTTTTGAAAATACCAGTCTCTGCATTTTATGAATTTGATTTAAACTATTGGCTGCAGCTGCTTCAGCCTAACAAGAGTGGTGTGCCAACTTAGCAGTGGATGCGATTCAAAGCTGTTTATTTGTGCAAGGGCTTCAGGAAGAGACCCTGCTATGCGTTATTGGAACAAACCAGGCATTTTCATGCAGGAGTTTGATTTCACTCTCAATGAGATAGAAAAATGCATAAAGTAAAAGCTAGACTGATTTTTTTTTTATCCTTTTGAAGTTCTGCTGACTTTCTTTACTACAGTTGACTTATGTTCACAAACCCAAAAATCTTCAAATCACTGTCAGATAATATTCTTTCACCAACTAAGGTATTTATCTTTATATATTTTTCAAAAAATAATGGCAATGCTTTCTGTCCTTCCATGTGAAGAGTACCTGAGACCCTTGTTTTATCCAGAAATTGATTTCCTCTCTTTTTTTCTTTTTTTTTTTCTTGTGTGTGTAATGGAGGAAAGCCAGTTGTAATTTTATTCTTCCCTTTCTGTCATTATTCCTTGAATGCAGTCCTCCAGTCTGGTTCTGAAGGTGCTTGAGAACCCTTATTTCTTCCCCTAAATTACCGGGTTATTAATGATCAGCTTTGTAGCTAAGTAAGGAGTGCAGATAGGTGTACTTATTTAGTAGGCTATTCAAAGCTAGTTTCTACAATTCCTTTATGGTCCCAATCCCAATGCAGGTAAAGTCAATTTAAAATCTTCAGTGAGGAAGAGTAAAGTTCTAAATTGTCCAGATTCTGTTAGTTATGGTCTGCTCTGAGAACGCTCATTTTTTTTAAAAAAAAGAACAATTCATTGGCTGTTTTCTGCTTGAAAAACAGGGTTAAAGGAAATGTATTATTTGCACTTTAAAAGAGATAAGGGAGCAGAAATGGAAAGCTGTATTTTTTTCCCCTGAACTAGAAAATGATATATGTATTAGTGCTTTTTACAGTTTGCAAAAGTGTATATTATGTCTCAGTAAAAAGAACTTTCCTTAATAGCCTTCTCCAAAATATATGTGTATCACGTCTGTATGGCTGAACATACTCTAGCTAATATTAATTGAACAGATCACAGTTGAACCACTTTTTAAGTATAAGGATACTTGCCTCAAAATGCACTGAAAACACATTGAAGTTTCAGCCTTATATTCTTATAGAAGATAAATAAATTAGATTGCAATGAAAGCATAATTAACTCTTTCATTTGATATAAAATACTTTAATAAAGTCTTTTTTACAGATCATTCCAAACATCTTTAGTTTTCAGGCTGTTTAGAAAAAAATATATCTATTTCAAATCTTGGAATTATTTTTTTTTCTTTTCTCATGTCTGATATACAAAAATAAAGATTTCTGTGGAAGAATTTAGGACAAATTTGGTTTTTGTTCTTATTCTTGTGAATGTAAGATGTAAGTGTTGACATAGCTGGTTTCACTTTTCCAGCAGTTCACTTTTTTAATAAGATTTCATGATATCTGGGGAGGGAAAGAAAAGTCTTTTTCTAGTCTATCTGATTGTCTGGATATTGCCTACCATCTTAAAGGTATATGAAGAATTTGATGTATTTTTGCTTATGTTTGTAAATTGATAGCAATCATTGAAACCGAGTCATCTGTTTGATTTATCATTTGCTTTGGTTCGTGATGGTAATTATTTCTAGAAATCTAATTAGTGTAACATTTCTATATCTAACATTCAGCCCAGTTTATTTATAGAGACAAAAAATGCTGTAGCAGAATGTTAGGTCTTTGTGAAATATCTTTTAATATATTTTTTTATATGCCCATATTGAGTAAAAAGACATTATGCCTGCCTTATTCCAGGAGTACTCGAGTAGTTTTTTTGTCCACCGCTACCTTGATAACTACTTCTGTGGTCGCTGTTGAGTCATTATCATCATCAGTTGTAGAGTGCTTTACTGATTTTGCCCAACTAAACTATGGATTTTCTCCTGCCTTCTGTGCGAGAGTGAGTTAGCTAATCATTACAACACCCTCAGAGTAGGTAAATACCACAGGTATCAACTTTGTAACCGTTTCAGGAAAAAATGAGATGTCCTGTAAGATTTTGAGAGAAAGAAGCAGATCTACCTTAAGAATGTGACTGACCTCCAGCTGTGTTCTAAAGTATCTGCCTAGTCTTCTACTTGCCCACATTTTTGCAAGTAGCTTGCCAAAAATAGTGACTCGTGAAATAATAAACAAATAAATTATGCTCATCTGATTCTGGTGCTTTAGAATCAGAATTACTAGTTCAGAAAAGACCTTAATAACATCAAGTTCAACCACACCTGTCCACTACTAAATCTGTTAGGATACTATTTAATGACTTGGAGGGCTAAAATTCCCCAAAATCTCATTCTTAAACATATGCTTGACTGCATATTATTGACATAAAAAATGCATATCCACTACTAAGTACACACAGACTTTTGGACAATCCTGTTACGGAAAAAAAGGACATATATTATCTTACTTCACTTTTCTCCTCAAGAAGCCCAACTATGATCAGTGCGTTCTCTATTAGTCTGTAACAGTTTATGTCAGACTGTGTCGTGTTCTCCAGTTTGTGCTGATTCACGTTTCTATACAAAGGAGGAGTTAAGGCTATAGAATCCTAGAATCATAGAATAACCAGGTTGGAAGAGACCCACCGGATCACCGAGTCCAACCATTCCTATCAAACACTAAACCATGCCCCTTAGCACCTCGTCCACCCGTGCCTTAAACACTTCCAGGGAAGGTGAATCAACCACCTCCCTGGGTAGCCTGTTCCAGTGCCCAATGACCCTTTCTGTGAAAAATTTTTTCCTAATGTCCAGCCTAAACGTCCCCTGGCGGAGCTTGAGGCCATTCCCTCTTGTCCTGTCCTCTGTCACTTGGGACAAGAGGCCAGCTCCCTCCTCTCTACAACCTCCTTTCAGGTAGTTATAGAGAGCAATGAGGTCACCCCTCAGCCTCCTCTTCTCCAGGCTAAACAACCCCAGCTCCCTCAGCCGCTCCTCGTAAGACTTGTTCTCCATCCCCCTCACCAGCTTTGTTGCTCTTCTCTGGACTCGCTCCAGAGCCTCAACATCCTTCTTGTGGTGAGGAGCCCAGAACCGAACACAGGATTCGAGGAGTGGTCTCACCAGTGCCGAGTACAGAGGGAGAATAACCTCCCTGGACCTGCTGGTCACACCGTTTCTGATACAAGCCAAGATGCCATTGGCCTTCTTGGCCACCTGGGCACACTGCTGGCTCATGTTCAGTCGGCTGTCAACCAACACGCCCAGGTCCCTCTCCTCCAGGCAGCTTTCTAGACAGACTTCTCCTAGTCTGTAGCACTGCACAGGGTTATTGTGGCCCAAGTGCAGGACCCGGCATCTGGCCTTGTTAAACCTCATCCCATTGGACTCAGCCCAGCGGTCCAGCCTGTTCAGATCCCTTTGCAGAGCCTCCCTACCCTCCAGCAGATCGACACTCCCACCCAGCTTAGTGTCCTCTGCAAACTTGCTAAGGTTGCACTCAATGCCTTCATCCAGGTCATTGATAAAGACATTGAACAGGGCTGGACCCAGCACTGAGCCCTGGGGAACCCCACTTGTCATTGATAAATCTTCCAACAATTAAAATGTATCTTCAGGACTCAAATTAAGTGCGATAGAGAATTTCAAAAGAAACTAATTTCCAAATGATTACACCTACATTTTCCTTGTCTTACAAAAAGTCTAAAAGTAAAAAAAAAAATCTTTGTGTTTCCCTGACCTTTATCTAAACAAGGCAAAGCATTTGACATATATACTGAAATGAAAATGCAGATGAAACCTGAAATTCCTTTCTCCTCACTACCCTCCATCTAGACATAACATCATGTGTGGTTTCTACATAAAGTTTGCTTGAGAAGAAAATTCAGACTGAAACTTTTTCCTATGTATATATACATACAAAAATGAATAAGCTCAGCATGAGAAAATGGTCCTACCATTTAAAAATTCTATTTAAATTGCCTTTTATTAAAGATGTCATTCTCTGTAATAGAAAGTGAATAAATTAGTGGTGCTTATTTCCAGTGCAATGTGGGTAATTATGTCCCTTAATTCTGTAATCTCTATTTTTAAAAATATGAACAAATGATCGCATAAGTCCAGCAGCACTAGCCATTACAGTGAAAACTTCCATTGCTTTATGACTTCAAAATTCCTAAAACAGATTAACCTGTCACCTAACAATGAAGGGGCTGTTTCATGGTAATAGTTGCATATTCTTATAGAATCATTAAGGTTAGGAAAGACCTCTAAGTTCATCAAGTCCAGCTGTCAGCCAGACATCACCGTGCCTATTAAACCATGTCCCGAACTGACATGGTTTTTGAACACTTCTGGGGATAGTGACTCCACCACTTCCCTAGGCAGCCTGTTCCAGTGCTTTGCCACTCTTTCAGTAAAGAAATGTTTCTTAATATCCAGTCTAGACCTCCCCTGATGCAACTTGAGGCCATTTCCTTGCATCCCATCACTTGTCACTTGGGAGAAGAGGTCAACACCTTGTCTGACTCCTAAAGTCTGAGGCAACGAAAGCATTAAGTACCTCAATCTTTTCCTCATTCTTGGTGGAAATGTTCCACCTCCCCATCCAATAAAAGATGGAGGCACTCCTTTGCTGTCTTTCGGTTGTTAATGTATTTGTAAAAATATTTTTTGTTATCTCTTACAACAGTGGGCAGTTTGAGTTTTAGCTGGACTTTTGCCTTTCTAATTTTCTCACTGCATGACCTAATGAGTTCACTGTAGGATCTCCCTGTAGGAGCTATGTGCCCCTTCTATCATTTTTTTCCTGAGTCCCAGCAAAATCTCCCTGTTCAGCCAGGATGGTCATCTTCCCCATTGGTTCATCTGACTATACATGGGTACAGCCTGCTTCTGTGACTTTAAGACTTTCTTCTTAAACAATGTCCAGCCTTTCCGGACCTATTTACCCTTCAGGACTGTCTCCCAAGGACTCTGTCAACCTGTGTCCTGAAAAGGCCAACATCTCCCCTCTGGAAGTCCATAGCTGTGGTTTTGATGATCCCTCTCCTTATTTCACCAAGAATCGAGAACTCCGTCATTTCATGGTTGCTAAGCCCAAGATGACCTCCAACCACCATATCTCCCACCAGTCCTTCTGTGTTTGTAAACAGCAGGTCAAGTGAGGCACTTCCGCTAGTAGGCTCACTTACCAGCTGCATAAGGAAGTTATCTTACACACACCACAGGAGCCTCCTAGACTCTTTCCTCTCTGCAGTCTTGTATTTCCAGCAGATGTCCAGTAAGTTGATGTCCCCCATGAGAACTAGGGCTAGCGACTGCAAGACATCTGCCAGCTGCTTGTGGAATACTTCATGTACCTCCTCATCCTGGCTGGGTAGTCTAAAAGGTCTCCCAGCAGGACATGTGCCTTGTTGGCCTTTCCCCTTATCCATAAGCACTCGACCTTACCATCACAATTGTTGAGCTCTATATGATCAAAACCATCCCTAACATACATTCTCTTTCATTCAGAAGTTATTCTACCAAACAGCTCAATTCAACGTCATTGTTTGCACAATTATCTTCAAAGCTGATCCTACACTCAAAAAAGAAGCCTATTTTGAATTCAAAGTGTAAAATATTCCCATTAAAATTCATGGAATTTGGCTTATCTGTATTATTCTGAACATTTGGCATTTTAAATAATATAGTAACCTCCACAACAGGCAAGCTAGATGAAGGGTAATGCCAAAATGTCAAGATGATGCTGCTTTTTCCACCCTGTCATCACACTACACAAATACTGTAGACAAGTTACTGCAAACCTAAAGGGTCACACATCATGAGAAAAACACAGAAATATGTGCGATAGTTCAGAATTTATGAAATGCATATTCTGTTGACATATGTATGGAAATATCCATATTGAAACACAATGAGTTTCTTATTTATTTTTCTTAGTAAAATCTTAAGTTTTATTTCAGATAGCCCCTGAAGTGCACCCCAGGGTGTGTTTTCTGCTCCCCAGCTCTGTGTGTTGAGTTGGAAATACAAGTTTATCCTTATCTCAGATGATCTCCTGACCCCATAGCTCCTACATATCACCAGGGATTTCCACCGTAGATCTGATTTATTTACAAATCCTCCACTTACAGACACCGGTAACAGCCAAATAATGAGTTAAAAGTAATTTATAATTTGTTTAGTGCAAAAACATGCCAGAGGAGAGGGACATATTCTTAAACTGAGACTGCATATAAGTTTTCCCCAACCTGGACCTAAGAATGAGCAGTGCCTTTGGACTTTGCAGAATCCCAGTCTCTTTGTCCCTGTGTGACCCAGCCAATCCAGATTGCTTTTGATAGGGCTTCTCATGTCATCACAGAGCTCCTCTAACTTAAACACTTCTCTATCCAAGCATGACAGTGCAAGTTTGTATCCTCCTTGGATATCTCTCAATTGGTAATTTAGTACTTCATGCTAGAGTCTCTTCTTGCCCTTGCATAGAGTCACCCTGCTAGCTTTTTCAATCACTTCCAGTACAGGCTTGGTCTACAAAACTCAATATACAGTAACATCTTTCACTGATCTGGACAAGTACTATTTTCATAAAATTGTTAGATCCAGCATTCATTACAGCGCTAGATGTCAGCTCCACTGTCACAGATGTATTCCTCAATAACGTGTTACGGTTCTCCAGCCTTGTACTTTAAAAAGCTTTATTTGGTTTGTAAATATTTATTTAGTGATCAAAGTCTGAAAGTAGCTTTCCTTTCTGATTTTGGGGTTATTTTTTCTCTGTCTAAAGAAGGTTTCACAGTTAAATGCCACTTTTAATCTGTTTTTCTGTGTCTAGAGTATATTTTATTAACCCTTTTTTATTTTCTTCAGAGATAGATTAATAAATTCCAAAGTAGCTTAAAAACATTGCTTAGTGACCTTTTTATTCTTTGTATTTTTTTGAGGAGAAAACAACAAAAGACAACAAAAGTAACCTTTCCATATTCATTACCATAAGCTGCATTGACCTTAAGAAGCAGACTTATGATTCCACATCTGTATACAAGGTACAGTTTCTGAGCTGATTTCAAGAACTTGACAACTTTTCTCTTCTTAGGGCTCTGATTAAAAAAGAAATTAGGTATATTATAATACATGTGCATTTGCACAGAGTGGAATGGCAGGTGAATCTCCCAAACTTAATATGGTAAGAGTAAACTTTTGTGACTTTCTCCTCCAAAAAATAACTTCTAGGTGATATAGAGTATAAAAGTATAAAGGTGTCTTAGAAATCTGGTAAGAACGGGCTTATTTTAATTATTGGGTTTTATTTATATGAAAATAAGCTTTATGTTATTTGTATTTATTTTTGAGATAATAACAATAATTTTTAAAAAATAAAATTTCTTTCCCTTCCCTGGAGAGGCTAATAGGCCAGATGAGAAGTATCGTTGTTCAAAGGGCAAAGGAATAATAGAACATATGTCTAAGCTCGGCATTGATGAACCTACATTATTGTATTAAGCTTGTTTCTGGAGATTCTTGATATTTGATCTTGATAGCTTAATTAGCATTGCTGCTAAACTCTACAGCTTTTCTTCTGGGACACTTTCTGAAAGAAAAAAGGAGAAAAGAAAAACAAAAAGTAAGTATTTGTAACTTGTAGGTTTATCTGGTGAAATCAAAATAATTTCTAGTTAATAAAGAATGAAGTGATGGTAAAGATACTACATTCTACATTGAGCAGCCCTGTGGTTTTAATAATGTGTTAGTTGGCAATAAATTAAGAAAAAACTTTAACACACACCCCCCCAACCTATATTCTGGCAAAACTCTGAGCTCACTGTCCTCTCTGTCCTGAAAATCCTGAAAAAAACCCTGTGCCTGTTTTGCTGCCTACCAACACATGATCCTTTTCTAGATTATTAATGAATCTATTAAATAGCCAGGGACCTAGAAAGGAACCATGAGATGCACTGTCATTAACCTTTTGCCACAATAAAAATGCACCATTTGATCATATCCTTTCTCTTTTCTCTTCTGGCCCTTTCTTGGTCTGGGGCAGTGTTTTTCTCTTTACTTCATAACTCTTTACCTGTACTCATCTCTTACAAGGGACCTTGAAAAATTGTTTTGGCAATCTGAATAAATTATCTCAAAACATCCTTCTTTATTCACTTCTTTATTGACATATCACAAGGTTTCTGAGATTGTAGCTCTGAGACAGGCTTTCTTCAGCAATAAAAAAAAATAAAGGAAGATTTTGCTTTCTTTTTCTGTTACGCCACTATCATTGCATCCTTTGTAGTAAGTACAGCTTTTTGTGGAGCTGGGTTATACAGTCTGGTTTTCAAAATATATAATACAATCTATTTTTTGTGATTTTTATTTTAGTTGTAATATGCTTTAGGGAATAATTCTCAAACAATGATAATGGTACAATTGCTCTAAGGGCATTATAAAATATATGAAGGGAGTGGAAATGGGGAGGGGAACATTGAAAATGGCTTTTCCAGAAAAGAATCATAGTGCTATAGTTTAAGAGACAAGCCATGATATTTCTTCCCATAAACATTGCTAACTATCCTCTTTATTATCACCATCTTCCAAGTTGTTTTTTTTCTGATTTGAACTGTCAGTTACACCCACTGGTCAGTCATTCCCTGGAGTGATTCTGTAGCTCTGGTTTGATTTGAAATACAGCTGCAGTGAGCTGCATGCAACAGAAGCAGCAGAGAGTGTGTGTTTTATAAACATTTCAGCTAACTTGTAGATGAGCATTTTCAGAAACCTTGGATGGCTTCTGTTTGTTCCTGGTCACCTGACACCTTTGTTTTGAAAGTATTTTGTCTTAATTACTGGAAAGTTTCAAGGATCTCCTGTTGCATTGAGGCAAAGGATCATTTGGCTTCTCAGATGGGCCTTTCTCTTCCATAACTGCTTTAGTAACCTTTTCCTGTCCTGAGAAAATTTTTCTCGTTTGCCTCATTCTGATGTCTGCAAAGTATCCCTTATTTGGTTTTCACTTCAAGTTCATTTTAGACTCTCAGATTTTCCTCTTATACTTCCATTAGGGCTCTACAAAACACTTTAGTTCTAAACATTGATTATTTTCCATCTAACTGAACTGGCCTCTTGGATCTGGCTATTAAAAATTTATTCTCATCTTTCTGCTTTCTTCATCATGCATTTTGATACTAATTTTTTCTCTGAGTAGCATCAATCCTTCCTAGAGATTTTATTTCATTTCTGTTTTTCAAATTCTTACTAGCTTTTGGGGTATAATTCCTCAAACACTTCTCCTTTGAAAGTTTAACAACACTTTCAGCACTGTTTTCATAAAAATACCCTACAGATTGTATCTAGAATGGGATTGTCTGTGCTAGGACCACAGGCGCAACAACAAAAACGCTATCATTGGAAGTACTACCTCTTTAATTTCTGAAATAAACTCTCCTCTGCGTTTTATGTTTTATGATGGGAGAAAAGGAAACAAAAATCTGTCAGAGATATAATGCTATTTTTAGAAGATTATTTTCAATTAAGAAGCAAAAGTGCAGAAAAATAACGCTAAGCGTTGGCTTCTGTTTGATTGAGGAAATATGCCCCCTACACCAATTCCATTAAAATGTGATCTCTTCCACATACTGGATCAATATAAACAGTTCCTCATCACCAGAGTGTACAATAATAATGTTATCCCTTAGGGTACAGTACATTTCAGTGAACACTAGTTAGAGAAATTAGTAGTCCCTCTGTAGTCAAAGCAATGGAAATGCCTCCAAAGAGAGATTCATATATTCTGCTTTAGAGATTTATTTTACACACCACTTCTGGAGCTGCCTGCCTGCCTCCAGCAACCACAGAAAGAGTCTAAATAACAGACACGTAGGTGGCAAAGTTAGATGTACTCTGTCCTGCCATTACTGTAATTTTAGAATTCAATAAAACCTGCGACTCCCAGTACCACCATCACCCCCTTGGGCAGTTCCTGCTGTGTCCATGGCTTCTGTGGCAGATGTGAAGAGGGGTAGGATTTTACCCTCAGATGTTTTATGATATGTATCTACAAAGGTCATAATGTTATATCTGTTTCTTAAATGCTTATTTGTACATATCTCTAAAGGTCAAGTTTCACCACAGCCTGAGGTGTCCTAACCAAGGAACTATTCCCAATCTGTCATAAAATACATACTAAAGCACAAATGGTGTTATATAAATATATATTCTGCTGTTCCAAAAACTTTAATGCCTCCAGTTGTTTCCAAAATGTTGATAGGTATTCTGCTTTCATGAAGTATGGTTGGTGGCTTTGACTATCTTGGATTTTCTCTATTAAAGTCTTATGGTTATGTAATAATTCCAGGGTTTTATTAGGAAATAGGAAAATGTCTCCAGTTATTGAGGCTTTTTTCAAGTAAACACTTGCAGAATTTTGCATTGCATAAATTTTAGATGCTGAAGCATCAGGTACGCGAAGATTTTTTTAAGATTCTTTGTTCAGGAAGGATAAAACTGGGGACTGGGTCTCAATTTTCTGCCCTTCATAAAAACATTTAAGGAATCCATGCTGATGGTACATTTGGAAAGGCATCTGTAAGGCCTTGTGGCTGCTTACATTCTGATTCCTGAGAGGTCATCTCATGATACATTTGCAGGATATGTGAGAAAACTACAGTTTTGTTGTTATCATTGCCATCACGGAGCATGTTGCCTTTTGCTACATAAGATTTCAAACTTTTCTTTCTTGGGGGTCTGTGTGCATGGTGGAAATGGGAATGTAACTGTAACTTCTCAGATATACAACCTAGCTTCAACATGAGAGGAACAAAATCATAATAATAACCACCCAGTAATATTTCTATGATATATTGTGGCATTGAGAATATACCAATGAACTCTCACTGTAAAAGGACAGTGCTAGAGTTCCACTAGCTGAATTTTATCAAATAGAAGGAGGAGCAGCAGCAAGCTCTAAGAGAATAATCGCGAACAGTAGAGCTTTCCCTTGACTTGGTATTATGGACTGGATAATTTTCCAAATCACTAATTCCTCAATCTAGCGTATGGCACAGGTGGCTGCTAATAACTCAAGCTTATAAAGAGTCCCAAATCTGAATTTTTGCGGCATTGCTGCTACTGCATATGTTGGTATGAAATACACTACAAGCTCCTAAGGAGGAGAAAGAATGAGAAATGATAACATTAAATCAATAATCTTTATTCGACTCCTTTTATCTTTGTTCAGCTCAGTAGCACAAGAAAATAAAAGCAATGGTTTTTGTGAGAAATTTGGATAGCAGAGAGTGCTCAGTCACCATGAAAGTAATTTCATATCCACAGATGAGCTGTGAAAGCAGCTTTTCTGTTTATTTGAAGGATAGAGCGAAGAGGCCAAATATGAGCAAGAGAAGTCTGAAAACAGCAGAAAGGTATAGCTGCATATTTCTCTCTAAGTGTCTTAAATCTTTTTCAGATTAGGAAACTGATCTCATGAGAAGGCATTAAATATGGTACACATCTTCAGCCTGCTAAATGGTGGTAGCGCTGCCATCATCAGCTACAAGTTTATTTTGGTAGCATGCAGAGATCAGATTGTATAATTAGTGCACTGGCTCTTGCAATATGTTATTGGCTCAAACCTTGGCAGACACTCAACAGCTGAGCAGACTGATGAGGTGCAGCCCTGAATAGTCTGGTTTTTTAGGATATGCAAGCCATATGACACGTAAAAAAATAAGAGTTTTAAAACTTTTTACCAATATCGGATACAATAGGAAAGATTGTTTTGTGCACTCTCGCCTGCCACAGCAACCTTTTCTCTTTGTTGTAGACCAAATACATGAGTATTATCCACCCGAGGAGCATATTTTTAAATAAAATTTAGAGCTCATGGTCCAGCCACGTTATTATCATTATCAATGTGTTTGTTCATCATTAAATGGATGACAGCAGTTAATATGTGGGATGGGGAAATATCTGCATGTGGATACAGAAGGCCTGTTGTACTTTTTTGACCACTACTTAAAACCTTCATATTGCAATATGGTCATGTATTAGTCTAAAGGGAAGTGGAAAAGGCCAAAGCAAAAAATCCTACCAGCTGAGGCTATTTAACCTACCATCTGTTTCTGAACTGCCAACTAGCTTCTAGTTACTGAGAAAGCTGCCGTCCAGTTAACTTTACTGACCAGAGTATTTCTGGACTTTGACTAATGGAGACAGAATAGGAAGAAATGCATAGATTTGAACTTCTGTGCTTCTTTTAATTGAGAGCTTATTGTTTGCATTACCTTTATGAAAGTAAAATCACAGCAGCAGTATTTCTGAGGCTTTCTTGTGCTGCTGTGTAATGTGGATTCTATGCAAGTATTAAATGTGCTATATTATAATGTCAAGCACATAGGAAGACTGTACATCTGAAGCAGGCTCATCCTAAACTGGTAGGATTATTTCTTGTAGCTGTAGTAATAGAAAATTTTTCAAACACCTCTTTTTTTGGCAGCTTTGTTTTTACATTACTTTGCTTTCCAGTTAATTTGTTGGCTTTGAGGGCGCTGCAGCTTGGAATTGATCTCTCCAGACTGTGCTAACTAAACATCATCATAGATGGTCTGCAAAAGGAAAGGGTACCTAATGTTTTGAAGTAAACATTCTTAGTAATTCTGTAGGTGGCAGTCTTTGCTCTGTATCAGTCTTCAATCCAGGCCCTTATATAGTGCTAGTTGTTTTCTGTACAAGGTACCAGGACTGGCATCTTTGTTTACAGATAACTTAAGTAAGCAGACTCGGCATGAGTGATACTTTTAGAGTTAAATATGTAATCTCTACTGACTGTCCTAGATAATCACGTTATATTGCTGTCTGATCCTAAACTCTTAATGGCTTGTTCTGGTGTGATATTAGTTCCTGTATTATTTTTTTCATGACACACAAACACATACACACTTTTGCTGTACATAAAAAATGGTTAGTCAATTATTACTGCTGTTATGATTATCAACTGGAGCTCTGGGTTGAGTTCTGCTCCTCTGGCTCTCACCATGTAGTACCTGTAGCTGAAATAATCCTGTTGACATTAGCGAGGTAGTTCAGAAAGGACGGTTCAGTTTGGTGGGAAGTGAGGATGGCTGACTCTGCTCCAGTGCTAGGAGTCTGTCAGCTCTGGGAAGTTAAATCTTGGACAGCTTTCACAGACTTTTCACAGCAGTTTCCCAGGCTGAACAAGGAGTGGGATATCTTTCCTCACAACTGAGCATTGTCAGACCACACACAACAGAGTAACAGCTGCATTGTGTTTGGTGTTCCCAAGAAAGAATAATCTTTAAAAGAAGTCTTATCTTTTCATCAACACCAGGTTCAGATTATGGGTAGAAAAAGACTGGAGGTGGCCTTCCCTTTATTAAAAAAAAATAAAATGTGAGTTGGAAATGAGACAATCTCTTGCTCTACTAGTGGCTCAGTCGTCCTTGCAACTCAGAAATCCTTATTTGTGAAGTTCCTGGGGAGGGAATTCTGACATTTCAGCCCACTTACCACATCTGAAATATAATACCTTAACTATCCAGTCTTAGTTGAAGGGAATGCCTGAAAGGAAAAACCATGGGTGCATGCCTTCTTGAACTAGTAACAATTTTACCAACTCACTGACATCAAGAGACATGAGACACTGATGCCACCTCAAAGGCTTCCAGCTTGTTAGCCTTTCACACTCCTATTAGGATGCTGCTAGTCTTGCTCATTGGGTAAATTCAATAATTGTCTTTAAGAGATATATAGAGATCTGAAAGGTGGCTGTCAGCAGAGCATTAGAAGCTGCAGGCTGGTTAGTAAAAGGAGCAGAGGAAAGCTGAACAAAGTGAAACCTTTACCTACAGCCACAAAGATTTTAAAACTCCTCCCCTGTTTTGGGCAGCTTTTAAAGCATTTACCATAACAGTTATGTATACATACTAATGTAAAAGAACTTTCAGAATAGCTGTTTCAGCCATAAATGCAACAGAGATCTTTAGGTAAATGTGATAACTAAAATTAGATTGTATATTTCTAAAGAGAGAGAGATGGAAAAATGTGTATGATATGCTGGCCCAAATTATGACTTCCAAATTATGGAATTGCACTATGCAGTGAAATATTCTTATCAAGAGCCTCTGACTCCTGAAGTGAAGTAGATTAATATAAAAGTAGAGGAATGAAGCATTTAACTGATTTGAAAATATAGAAATTAAGAACGGACATGTAGAAGGTACTCATACAGTTTTAATTGTGGAAAATGTGGTTTTTTAGTAGGTAGGAATTTCTTCTTTTTCTTGGCTGAGTAGCGTTTTCCTTCTGTTTTCTGTAAAGATGAAAATTTATTGAAGAATCTTATTTATGTTACATCTTCTAGTTTGCTGGTTTAAAGTTTTTCTGTAATTTGTACAGTCTTTTATAATATTTCAAATATAGCAAAAGCAGAAAAGTCAGATGAAATTTGCCTAATTAATTTTCCTTCTTAAATAAGGATAATAACTCTATGCACAAAGCTCTAAAATAAAGCACCTGTCATTTCGTAGATTTTGCCTAATAATACCAGCTGGCTTAATTCAGCCAGTTCCTTCCACTCTTGTTGACATTATGTGGTGTTTTGCTGCTTAAGAAATCATACTGAAATAGCCTCTACTTTTAGAACTTTTTCTGGAGAGGCAGGTTTTGGCCGACGGTGTTAAGTCTCAGCTGACCGAGGCTACAGACATGGATTACTGTCTATGTAACATCTTTTATTTAATTGCTGATCATAGGTCCACTTGTATGAGCCAAATTCAACTCCTTAAATGAGCCTGAATCAGAACCACTGAGTGAAGGCTCTTGAATACTCGCACTGAGATCATTGACGGTCCTATTCATCATAAATACGCATCTATTTTTCACATGGCACGGTCTTGCTTTTACAATAACATGAGATAGCTGTTTGTACTCACAGTGCTGAGAAAATAATACGTGAGTGTAGTGCTCACTGCTGCCACTGAGCATAGAGATAATTTTAGGGAATTCCTCCTAAGGGCCTGGAGAACCTAGACTATCTTTTAATCACAGGATCAAAGAAAACCGAGATTATAGTTAGGCCAAATAATAACTGATGCAAAACATTTGGCTTGATATTGCTGGGTGACCTTCTTATTCTCCATTTGCTCTGGACCCCTGCAGGAACAGTTTTGAAGTGGATTGTGGATGATCTTGTCCTCATCTGTCCCCAGACTCCGTGAGCTGGGCTTTGGAGGACAAGTAGTCAGGATGCTTTTCTTCCAGGAGATGATGGCCCTACGTAGGCTCTATTGTCAATTTTCACAGCCGAATCAATGACAGGCAACTTTTTTTCTCAGAGTGGCTTTCCTTTTCCCTCTCAAGTGCTCATGAACCCAGCTGTGTGCTAGCCAAGACCCTTCTACATGGGGTTTTGGCTCTGCTCTTTGCAACTCAGCTAAGCTGGTTAAAGTGAAGACTCAGAGCAAAAATTCATGCATTCTTCTTCATGTTGACTTCATACCATGGCCAGGCATAAAAACTGTTCCCTTGAGTCTGTAAGCTTATTCTGTAGATCTCATCAGCATCAGTCTTTCTGTCTCCACAATAAATCACAATATAATTACTAAAATTGTTTTGGGATTAATTGAGAGGCAGAACTTTGCTGGACTGTTTTGCCCTGGCCAAATAGGGGATTGGTGCAATACAGGCAATTAGTTTTTAAGAGGATCTTAAGAAAGACTTCTGAATCAAAAGAAAGACCTATTAAAACTTGGCTTACAACACTCATATTCTGATAGTATTCAAATCAGTTTGTTCATCTGGAGAAAGACATCTGTTAGGACTTGTGCACTGAGAGAGCTTTTCAGGCATGAAAAATAACATACAGTTGGAAGGAGAACCAGATTTGTGAAGCTGATAGGTTTTGTTTACCAAACTACCGTGTTATCTACAATGAAATTTTTTTAATTTGGTTCTGCATGCTGTGTAATATAATGTGACATTTCTGTATATGACAGCAGTAGATTCAGCACTCGAACTTCTCACAGCATGACTCAACACCTTCTGACAACTCAGCAAATAACAACAAAAAAATTATCTTTAATCATTCCTTTACCCAGTAGTCCTCAGCTGCTATCATATAGACTTAGCCATTAGTTTCAATTGGGATCACACGAAATCACTGCAAGTCTTTCATGACTTCATATTCAGCTTTTTCCACCAGAAAAAAAAATATATGCAGCTAATGAAAAGGTAAACTCCCTGTGTACACACTGACATAAATGTCAAATTTTAATGATTGCCCTCTTTGAACTTCGGACAACTCATACATACTGTGGGATCCTGCATAGGAAACAGTAAATGTCATCAAGAGAGTGCATGAGATGTAATATATTATAATAAAAGGCCAAGTGACTTGAAAGTCAGGTTTTCTTGCATTTTTTATGAAAGAAAAATTGACCCATTTTTGTGAAAGATGTCACTAAATCTTAGTATAATTTTTGTGGCAAAATTGAAGTCAGTGACCGAGACTTGTGTTCCGAGAGACAGCTAGACACTTTTGGAAATGCTTCTCCCAATTAAAAGATACTGGCTGATTCAACCAAGAATGCTGTCATCTTTCATCCTGTAGAAATTGGTATATGGCCATGAAAACTGACTTTTTTTTTTTCCTCTTCCTTTCTGAGCCTTTGCAGACTTTAGCTGTAGTATGGAAACAGACTATATTTTTGGCTGAGCAGAGTCCCTTCTGTTGAAAATAGCTTTGATGTCTAGGAAAGGATAGTGCATGCATCTCTGTGTTTGACATTTTCCTTGAAATTAAATCAAAGAAAATCTTTATTTCACTGCCCCTGATTTTTTTTCTATCTATGTATATAAAGGTATGTATGTATTTGGCAGACAATGAGGAATTGAAAGACAAAGAGAATTTGAATAACTTTTTCCTTCCTTTAATGATTATCATTAAGTCTGTCCTACCTCACTCTAAGAAAATACATGGTATTAATTAATGTAAGCCAAGAAGCTAATCTAACATGCTGACTTTTTTACATTACCAAAAAGATTGAGAAGTAAAACTGGGAATGAAACATAAATAAATCTAATCCCTTCATTAGCTCAATCCCTGGACATGACTAGACACATTATTTGGTGTTTCTATTGTAGCAGTATCAGTTATCCACCTAAAATTTTATGTTTTCTTCTTGAAGTCAGAGTTTTCATGAAGTCGGGGTTCATTTCATTTATGTAAAAGTGCATAAGTAGTAAGATTTAAGGATTTTAAAACTCTCCCCCCACTTTGTTTCACATACTGTGAGTACACAGATATTGGTGGGTACAAAGGAAAGAAAGAGCAGGGATCAAATGCAACATTAATACTTTCTGAATTCCTTCTCATGAAATTCACAGCAGAACACAGCAAATTGGCCATGAACATTGGAAAATTGTGTGCCGGATGCTCATTTTTTGAGTTTGCCCTCTGTTTTAGAATGTAATATATATGAAATTGCTGTGGAAGGAAAAGAAGAAAGAATGTGACACAGAACAGCAGGGAGCCTGTTTAAAAACACAGCTCAAGCCTCCCACGGTGGTACGGTTTAGCTGTGGAGGGAGAGGAAGCAGTCCTATAGCCTTTCCTGATGAATCCAAGCAACAAAAAGGGCATGACAGAACCACAGGCTTGATTTCAGTGCCAAGGGCTCAGCAGAAGCAGATCTCTTGGCTTGGCACCCTTCTTCTTGACAGGAGCAAATCGAGTTATCCTTACTTCCCTGCAGGGCAGACAAGCTCCAGGAGTGTACAGGCTGGTCTTGCAGCAGCAGCTGAGCACTCGGAGCCAATTAGGATGTCGAGTTGTACCAGTGACTTCCCATCATGCCGGCAGCCCCAGCGGGGAGAATGCCCAAAGGCAGGATGCTGGAAGAGGGAAGTGGGGATGGAGCTTTGAGGACCAAGCATGCAAGAAAGCAAAGCAGGCAAGCCAAGATCTCCTCAAGGATGTCTTGTGATTTTCTTCAGTTTCCTGCCCCATTCCTTAAACATCGGCCACTTTTTAATTGTTATTTACTGCTATTGGTAGCATATGTGGAACCAGTAGCATATGTAGGACTGGACACACCAGAGATAGCTGTGCAGCATATATAATTCTCATAGGTGTATACCGATACCTTGCATCATAGGCTATGCTAATGTGCAAGCCAAACTTCACACTAAATAATGGTAAATGATTTTGACAGGAGTGGGAAAACAGATGCTGCTTTCAGAATCAACCCCTATGACTCATTTCTTTATCAGTTCTGATTTGGTTTTTTTGCTGGAAACTTCACAACAGAATGAACTCCTGTGGAACGTAACGCTTGCAAGATTAAGAGAATTCTTCTAAATTTTTGTTCATTAAAGTTTTCTGGTAATAATTGCCTGTCCATATTATCTGGAAGCAAATTAGCTACCATCAGGCTTGACAAAGTGCTATGGATTATCTGTAGGTTCATTCTGTTCATGTTCCTGTTCAGGGTCAGCTCAGTTCAGATGGTCTGTACAGATGGTTCCATTTACTTTTTAAGAAACAGCCAGCACAAAAGGAGAATGTTAAACATATTCCAGAATTTAAAATCCTTGTGCACTTATTGTCATATGAGACTACTCTGTTCGTATTCAGTCTGATAGTCTCATAGTTCTTTTACTGAAATTATAGGCTTACATTTTGAATAGCTTTTTTTTTCAAAATAACCCTTCTTCCCCCAAATACATGGAATGTAGTTAATCAAACACAGAAATATAGGCAGAGGATTTCAGATTCCTACGATGGAGTGTAATAAGTATTTAGGAAGATGGAGTTAGCACATCAGAATAGTTTACCAGTTTAGGAGAGGAATTACGTGTGCAGAATGCAATTAAACCCGATTGGCTCAGCAGAAATTTAGGGGCCAATGTCTCCAGAATTAGCAAAAAATACCCAGGGTCACCCATGAGTAAACAGCAGTCACGAGTTCTCATACCTTGTATGAAAGATGGCAGTTCTATTGATGTATTCTTCATTAGCATCTTCCTGAGGGACAGTTATGTTATTTCTGGCAACATTTTATGCTTTCCTTTAAGATATACCACTCAAGTCCCACTTCAGCACCTCCTCATCTGAAAAACTCTATTTTCAGTCTCTCTATAGGGAAGTAAATTTTCATAGTTCTAAAAGTTATTGTACGATAAATTTCCAAGTAAATCATTCTGTGGTTGTATTAAAGTTCCATGGTAGGAATTGCTATTTTTTCTTAATATTTTACCACTTTAATTGCAGGTAAATGGTTTTGCCTAATGCATCTCAGTAAAGTATAGTCCTATTTTCAAACAGTTTGGTTAAATATTAATCATGAACCGTACACAAAAGCTATTACAAAATAGTGAATAAAAAAAATTCTTACTTCAACCCCATTTTGTAATACCAAGCTTTTAAAAATACTTCAATACTTTCACATTGTCCTCTAAATTAGGAATTGTTGCTTGATGTTACTATGTAAACGCCACATAGAAAAGGAAATCTGCTGTCATTTTGCACTGAATATCAACTTTAGTATTAAAAGATGTGAAGAGCTGAACTTCCTGATTGTCAGGCAAGCTTAATTCATGCATGAAATGACTGTACTTGCTTGTATTGTAGGACTATATGCATATTTAGATCCTTCTTAAGCTGTCTACACCTGCACCTGCACACACAGCACTGCGTTTTGTACTCCAGTGGACTCTCAGGGCCACAGCCACGATGGGGCCAAGAGGTGCATGCATATGGGATGATGGTAGACATTGAATTAGAATCCTAGAATCCTAGAATCATAGAATAACCAGGTTGGAAGAGACCCACCGGATCATCGAGTTCAACCATTCCTATCAAACACTAAACCATGCCCCCTAGCACCTCGTCCACCCGTCCCTTAAACATCTCCAGGGAAGGTGACTCAACCACCTCCCTGGGCAGCCTGTTCCAGTGCCCAATGACCCTTTCTGTGAAGAATTTTTTCCTAATGTCCAGCCTAATTCTCCCCTGGCGGAGCTTGAGGCCATTCCCTCTTGTTATATAACTACCTCCTTTCAGGTAGTTATAGAGAGCAATGAGGTCTCCCCTCAGCCTCCTCTTCTCAAGACTAAACAACCCCAGCTCACTCAGCCGTTCCTCATAAGGCCTGTTCTCCAGCCTCTTCTCCAGCTTCGTTGCTCAATTCAGGAGCTTCAGTGTCTAACTAGAAAGGAGAAACAAGAAGAGAGCAAACAAAAGAAAAAATGTCCTGTCTGTGCAGCTGGGAAGCAGAGTTATGCAGAGGCTGTGTCTAGACTTCGAAGCAGTGCAGGCTGCTCCCATACCCCAGTTTTTCAGATCTGAATTGTAGCCTGAATATGTGATAGTTTTCTGCAGTAGTTTGAGGGTTTCCTTCTCTCAGAAACCAAGGCATCCTTGTGGGCTGATGAATACTCATGGGTCGTTTTATCAAATGAAGTCAAATCTCCCCAGTGCAGCATTTTCTCATCTCATGTAACTAAAATAATGCGATGGCTTGTGTTAAGGAGCTTGGGCATTTGTACTTTCTATATATCTCTCCAGACATTTATCAGATTGTATCGCTATTCTAGGAAATATATCCTAAGGAATTGCTTTATTGAGAACAAAAAATTAATTTCTTTACTGAGATAGACTTACTGTGTCTGCGTATCCATCTATGGTTTCACTAATCAAGAAGTTGACTTAAGAAAAGGTTCACTGTATATATGTCTAAATACTGATATCCATATGCTGGAATTTTATATTTGCTTATTGCAAATACTAGCTTGTTCCTTGTTGACTGGAATGGAAGTTTCTCAAATGCTCTCTGTCCTGCTAGTGTTAAGAATGAAGTCAGAGGTAGGTGTGAGGGTCTTCAGCCTACTCAGCTGTGGGAAAACACAGTTTTCCCTCCTTGTTTAATACAAATAAGTAACTCTTGTTGAAAGCAGTGGTGAAAGCAGCAGCAAGAGTGAAGGCTTGGGAGCTCTGGCTCTGCCACTATTATCTATCTGTGCTGCAGTAATGCACAGGTGTCAGGGCTCTGCTGTGTGGTGCAATGCATAAATGTGGCTCTATGGAGTTGCACAGAAATGCTTTCTCCATTTCAAAACAAATTTAGAATGGGGGTGTGGCTCTCTCCTGCATTAAATGATAATATTGATCCTCAAAGCATTTGGTAGTAGAAGACAATGTTTTGTCATGCTATTTTTACCCACTATATAAGTGATGGACCCATACAAAACTATTCATCTGTATTAAAACTTCTCTTGCTGTTCATTTACAGCCACAAGTAATTGTATAACCTTCTGCTTTTTTTCCCATTGTCCCTCGCATTTTCTTAAAATCATCTTCTTCTGCCATGTATTTTGTAAGATGTTTGCCAAATAATCATCGTTATCATATACTCTATCATGTGTATCAGGAAGAATCCTGACAGTATTGTGCAATGAAATTTTGAGTTTTTCTTTATTCCTACAACTATCAAAATGTAAACATAATGCTTATTTGGGGGCTATAGACACAAACATGTAACAGCGAACAAACAGTTACTTAAATAAATAATATGGGTCTCTTTGGTCTTTGTTTCTTTCTATACCCAACCCGAATTTTTTGGATTAAAGAAGCTTCCTGGTGCTTATATCTAAAGCAAAAAATCTATTCAATCCATTCTTCGTCCAGCCTGTATTTGTTCTTGAGGTTGCCCCAACTCAAGTGCAGGACCTTGCCTTTATCTGGATCTAACTACATCAGTTAAATAGCTAGTTTGAATCCTGGAAGGAATTATACCTCTTGTTCATGGGAATTCATTGCTTGCAAGGTGGTCAGCCCAATTAAGAAAAATAGCCCTTGTATTTCTAATTTCCTGATAGTAAAATGGAATTGAGTGAGAAGGCTCTTTTAAATGTTTATTTGCAATAAAAATATTATTAGCCATGTAGTTGCTTTAGGGATTAACCTGTTGAATATTTAAAAATTGTTGTTTCTAAAGTATCTCTTTAAGGCTCTAAGATGAGAGGTTCCAAGTTGTGGTTCAGTTCCCTCGTTGTGTTTTGCTTTGCTCAAAGTTATGCACGTACGTTAGAAAGACCATCTACTTTTAATAAACAAATTAAACAAATAAATTAATAAAGTGTATTTTCTTCTTAAAATTAGTAAGATTCCAGATGAGACTCATCAATTGTTGAGATATGTAATTGGCTGGAGGATTTCAGTTGACTGTTCACCTTAGTTTGTTATCATACAACCTCAGTATTAAACTGCTGTTTTAATTAATGTATGAACATTAAAGGGCTTCGTTGACTTGGACACAGGTAGCAGAATACAGGCCCATTAAACTCCTTTTACTCTGAGAGTGGTGAGACACTGGCATAGGTTGCCCAGAGAAGTTGTGGATGCCCCGTTCCTGGATGTGTTCAAGGCCAGGTCATATGAGGCTTTGAGCAACCTGATCTCGTGGAAGGTGTCCCTGCCCATGGCAGAGGGCTTGGAGCTGGATGATCTTTAAGGTCTCTTACAACCCAAACCATTCTGTGAATCTGTTTGCTTGCTGCTTATTTAGTATAGATCTTTTGGTTTGATAAGATCCAGAATAGGTGTAGTCATAGACTACTACACTGAAGCAAGTAATGTGTGGGTGGTTCTTCACATAGTATACACCACAATTATTCACATGAGTTCAGTACGTCTTTGACAGTTTATGCCATCTGGAATTTGAATGAGCAATTTACACCCCTGTTTGGTCTTAAGGTCCAAGTTGCAATTTGTATTCTGCTCTGTTCAGGAAAGCTTAGAATGAAGATGTGAAAGATTAAGAATATTTACTATTCAACATGTAGACTAAGGATTGGTAGTTTTTATGAATAAATTTTTACATAATTTTTCCTCTTCTGACTAATCTTCTCTAGGCCAAACACTGGCAATCAGCAAGAAAATATACTTCTACACTTTCCCCTTTCCCTTTCCCTTTCCCTTTCCCCTTCCCTTTCCCTTTCCCCTTCTCTAAGTAAAAGTTACTTTTATTTCCCTTAGTGATTGAAATAATTTTCTTTGCTGTGGTAAATTGGTTTTGTACTTCATAATTTGCATGCAAACCTGGTGAAAATACTCTGACAAATTATAAACCTCATGAATTAAACTGCTTTAAGCTTTAGAAAGCAGGCATATTGTTCTGAAATTTTGAAGATAAATATTTTCATTCTCACAGGCAATCAAATTTAAAACATACCTTAAAGTCTGCCTTCTTTTCCAGTGTAAAACCTGAACTTCATGCTGAAAAGGACTGATTCAGTCCATTATAGGAAACTTTCATTTTAACTTGATGCCATTATTTGCTGATATATGATCTTCAATGTGGCCTGTAATTTATTTTGGGAAAGTGAGTGTCAGCTGTAACAGGTATCAGAAAATAAAAGGCTGCAAACCAGAGTGAACAGTAAAGCAAGGCCTTGAGCAGTAATCTTTCCCACAACTTAACATGCAGGTTTTATAAGCAAAGTCATGACCCCGTCACAATATTCACTTCCTTCATGGTTTTCATATAATAGGAAAGTTAGTAACGAGATAGGACATCCCTTCATTGTGATGAGGTGCTAAGGGGCATGGTTTAGTGTTTGATAGGAATGGTTGGACTTGATGATCTGGTGGGTCTCTTCCAACCTGGCTATTCTATGATTCTATATCTTTATGGTATCTCCAAGAAAATTGCTAGCTTCCCCAGTTATTCTTCCTCCAGCTTAATCTGTTTGTATTAATAGGAAAGGGCAGTTCTCCCCCTGGTTTTCAATCTGTGTAGAGGTGGGTGGCCTCAGTGTAGGTACGGGTCAGCCAGGTCATACCTCAGATCCACCTGGTCACACATCCTGTCTCAGATTTGATAGATGCGATGGTGGAACTGGCCAGGATAAGCAGTGAGGGAAAAGCCAACCTCCAGAGCAGACCTCAGCCTGACCAGACCATCTCACAGAATAGCTAAGATTTAACATATTCTGAGCTCAAGAACTAAGAAGTGGATGTCTACTGTTGGCCTCAGGTATTGGCTGCTCAGCTGTGGCCCCCCTTAATAAATCACCAAGACAATGGGATTCTGTGGGTATTTTCTCAATGCAGGAACATCTAGTTTTTATAGAGCTAGGTGAGGCAAGCATGTTTCTGAGGACAAGCCTTGGATACAGCCTTTCCAGATAATAAAGCCGCATCCATCTGGATGTTCATTCAAAGCCAGCATCAATCTGGATGTTCATGCCCAGATCCAAGATGTTCAGATTCCACCTCTTCTACACCTGTGTGAAACATAGGTTTAGATTCAAACTCCGTTTAATCTGTGACCTAAGTTTGAAATGGGAAAGGTTTCAAGGCCAGGTTGGATGGGGCCTTGGGCAGCCTGATTTAATGGGACATGTCCCTGCCCATGGCAAGGAGGTTGGAACTAGATGATCTTTAAGGTCCTTTCCAACCCAAACTATTCTATGATTCTATGATTCTATGATTCTATGATTCTATGATTCTATGATTCTATGATTCTATGATTCTATGATTCTAAGGCTGTAGGTGCCTGAATTCTTCTTTTCTTCACATAAACCCTACAATGTATATTCAAATGCTTCTTAGAAGCAGAAAATACAAATCCGAGTTTACATGAAAAGAACAAAATTAAGCCCTCATGGAATAATGGCAGGACTAGGGCTGCTTCTATGAAACGTAATTTGGCTCTTTTGAGTGTAGGCACACTGACATGCTTTTGAAAAGTAATACTTTTTTTTTCCACATGACTCTGCTTCATCAGCAGTTAGCTTGTGTTTCTTTCCATCCTCTTTATGTAGTATTTGGCCCCAGGGTTTTCCTTATCACACATCATTCAAAACCTGCACTGAATACAAAATTACTATTTGCTTCATTGTTCTGACAGCTATCATACCTGAATGCTTCACACACAGTAATGAAATTATGTGAATCATAACCTGGCCATTCACGGGTTTGTTATCCCTGCCTCACAGGTGGTAGACAGAGACACAGAGACAGGAAGAACAAAATAGTTGACATTTTATCAGATAATTTCTAAGTAATATTTTTTCATAGTTTCTATAATTTTAATCTTTATGTATATATAAATAGTTTTAATCTACATCTATTGCAGCTACAAGTGTTCAATAGCTCAGCTCAAATGTCCTGTATAGAGGCTAGAAAATGAGGAACATCAAATTAATGGTCATCTCTGGGAAATGCGAAGTGATTTGTCCAACATCATATAGAAACTCTGTGATGGAACCAGAAATGGAATTCAGTTCTTCAGTGGCAGCTGCTTTAACCATTAAATCTTATTTTCTCATTCTTTAGTCCCTTGCTGGTTAATTATACACCTTCCAGCTCCTGAAACAAACGAGGCAGAGAGAAATGAAACTTTCATTCACTACATAAACCTGATTCATTCCCAGAATACCATTTCTCAAAATACCATCCACAGTGCACACTAAAAGAGCTGCAGTCATGATGTGGAAAAATAGACTGTGATCACGTAATTGAGGATAGTTTCATAGCAGATACATTCAAGAGGCCCAAATTGACTTGCATAAGCGATTTTAATCTGACATTTCCTACCTTTTGAATAGCTGAATTTGAATGGGGTCCTTAGTAATTATTTCAGATACTTCGAAAGGAAAAAGTAAAACAGAATTTCTGCTCTGTTGAACAATACTGACCTTGAGCTTAGATGATCAGAATTTATATCTTCATCTTTACAGTAGAGGCAACTAGCACCTGAGCTCTTAAAGTAAACATTATTCATAGATGGCTATTTAACTTTTATGAGAATCAATCACTAGAGTGAAAACAAAGCACACCTTCTGTTCACAAAAAAAAACCCCATAAAGGACTAAATCTCTACCATCACTCTTTGGTGTATATAGGAAAGACCTATCAATTCCTGTATGTCTAGGCTCTCTTTCTCTCTTTGTGTACCTATTTGTCCTTTCGCCCTGCATGTGTTCTACTTCTTCACCCTTTTTTTGCCTTCACACACTTCAGAACCCATTTTTTTTTCTGTGCCTAAGTTTATTTATTGGTTAGCAGGTTGAAAAAAAATCAATAAAAGGAGAGACAGCAAAAGGAGAGCCTTATCCAAACACTACAAGTGATAACCATATTTGGAGAATGGGAAAAGCACTGAATTGAGCAGAAATGGTTTCAGGTTGTTGAGTTCCTTCAGAAGGCTGGAATACAGAGAAGAGTAGATGGAATTAGGCAATTAGGTGGGTTTCATGATATTATGTTTGCCAAAGGGATTCAGGATCTCTATTTTTATACCAGATAATCAGAGATGCTCACTGGCAAACATGCCAGGCTACCTCAGTGCATTTTGTTGCTCACCTCAAGGCAGTAGTTCCAGATGAAATACACAGCAGGATGCTGCAAGCCTCTGCTCCCCATGGCAGTGCTTCCTTCCATGCTTTGGGTCTAATGCTACGCACATCGACAATTTTCTACCAGAGGGACAGGAAATGCTGGTGGGTCAAATTTCTCTGTGAGTTTATTGTTCTTAAGTGAATCATAGCTGGGTGATGAAGCATAACCTTCAAGATGCAGATTTGTCTGCCATTTTCCACAGTTCTAATGCTGCAGTGCAGAGGCTAAAAGTCAATGAGGAGTCAGGCTTGGGCATGGATAAATCTATTACTTTCCTAAAGAATTTTGGCTTAGCTTTCTCACTTTTTTTTTGTAGTACATTTTTCAGTTTCTGGTTTCTTGATCAGGAGCCAATCTTTCCCCTCCTGTTACACGCTGCTGTAGGGAAAGGGCAATCCCTGTGGCACTGGCAGGTGCCGATAACTTCTGAAGGGAAGTAGCTTTTGCAAAGGCATATTGTGCCAGGGAGCGCAGCTCCATAATTCATTCCTATCCCATTTGCCTGTCATAATTCAGCTGTGCAGGACCAGCTCATTTGAAATAGCCTCTCGTTTGTTAGCTATTAGTGCATGTCAGATTGCAAAAGAAGCTATGGCTTGTTTACATACTATATATTTTCCCCTCAAACTTACACGGATTTCTCAGTATGACTGCTGCAACTGTAGCGCATGTGCAAAAAGGATTCCTTTTACTTTATGGGGTTGGTTTTAAAACAGTTTCTCTTGACTTATGCTACAAGACTAAAACCACCTCAGCCTCGATTTCTGCCATGCTTTCGACACCTATTTCTTTGGATTTAATCCACCCAAATAAATTTTGAGAATGTAAAATAAAATTAGCAAAAATTTATTTTAAACTTTACTTTAAATAAATACCATAGATTCAAGGCTCTTCAAGTGCCTAGTTCTGGTGTAACTAGATTTTTTAAATTTTTATTTCATCTTAGGCTATGTACTATAAATTGTTTATAAATCATGAGGAAAATGAATGGCTCAAATAGAAATTAATTCTGTCCCCAGGTAAGAAGTAACATGAATATGAGAATAAGTCTCTGGCACAGCCCCCAACACTTGTGTCCTCTCAAGTCCTGTTTTGATGATGCTGTGAAAGGAGAGAGTGATGTCCTGGGTAATGTTTCACAAATAAAATCTTATCTAGGAGTATGGTTTATCAATCTGAGGTACACAGACTGCAAAAAAAGAAGGAAAAGAAAACACGCTTTTTCTCACATGTAAGAAAATAAAGTTAGAATAACTAAAGAGTCATAGTTTTGTCTATTTTTTGTTTATAAATAAAAACTATTGTGATGGTTCTGTACAGGGTGAAGCAAGATACTTTCTTTAGAAATTGTTTGAATAATTTCTAAGGATGTTTAATTGTATTTTAATTTCACAAGACTAGGGACGCCAGTTGGCCTGACAGGTCATGCAAGCATGTTATCATTAGGTCTGCACGAGCCCGTGCAGCTTACAACAGAAGCCATACAGCCAGCCTGTTCCCTTGAGAGCAGAATCTGGCCCTGAAAGGTCAGCAACAGAAATTGCATTCATCAGCTCCAAAATAATGAATCTCCCCCGGTTTTTATTATTCTACCTTTGTCTGCCTGGTATTCATGGTAAAACCTTTCCATCCTTACGGCAATTGTGTCCTCACAGCCTGGTTCTTCCATAAATGTTGTGCTAGCTTACCATGCTGTTATTTATAAAACCTGTAATCCTTCTCATTGGATTATTGAAGGTTCTAGTCCTTGGTTCTCTGGAGGTTTGGTTAGTTCAGTCTGTCAGCACGTTCAAAACTGCGAGGAGCGTGCTGTTGTACAGAAGGTATATTGCTCAAGGCCAAATGCAAATATACTGGTTTGCCTATGCTCCCAAAGGTTTTAATTGCTGGAGCAAGGTCTTGCACCTACTAAACAAGTATTGGCGAAGCTCACATCTGGAATAACTAGTTATATTACTCTTTATGAAAAAAGAAGAGGTCTTTTTGATTTTATTTTCAAATTTTGGAAGAATTCTTTTGTTTGTTTGAAGCTATATTCCTGTTCATTTAGTCCCCAAAAGTAATCATAGCCACTCTGTTGCATGTCATGTATCCTGAAAAATTTTATATGATATTTTATATGCCATTAAAAAACTATGGGAAATATTTTTATAGACCAAGTTTTTGAAAAAGTTCAATATTAGTAATGAAGATGAGGGTAAGAAATATTTTAGTAAAATTAGTATTATGCTGGGCTCTCCAAGGCTCTATGCAAATCCAGGCTTGATGCCACTGCCACGTTTCTTGAGCTCGTGATCTCAAGAGACTAAGAATGGGAATAATTATTATTCAGCATTGCAGGCAGAGATACTGAGCTGTTAGCTCAAGGTTATGTGGTTCAGTCTGGGGCAGAGCAGAGAGTGAGACTCCTGAGAGCTTCTGAATCCAGGTCCATATTTTAACCAGCACAGCTCCTTCATAGGAAACTATGATTATCTGATACATTTTGTCTTGCAGCCAAAATGAAAGAATAATTATACACTTAGAGACTGTATCCTACAAGGATGAACTGAATTAAATCAAAAGGGAGACAGGCAAAAAAATTTAATCCTAGTCTTGGATTTAAGGAAATCTTTATTCAAGCCACAATGAGTTATGAAAATTAATCAGAAAGCTAATGAAAATTATCATTTTTATTTGCAATGAAAAGCCAGAAGAAAATTTTGAATGTTGCTTAGATGGAGAGTTCTCTTTGTAGCCCTGGAAATTTCTTGCCAATTAAAGGCGAGCCCAGAAATGCACAGAGAAACAAGACCTTCATTCTCAGCATTCCATTAGGTTGTTAATTAGCCATAATGTTTATGACCTTCTAAAACAAGTTGCTGGAACAGGCTTAGGGTAATGCTCATGTTCCTTTTTGACCTGGCAGTTTATAAATTGCAGATTACTATAAGTTATATCAAAGTGTAAGACTTCACAGGCGAATGTAATGGATATAATTTGTTAAGGAAAATTTGAGTGTATAATATATGTATTTCTTATGTTAAATGTACGTGCCAAATAAATTTTTCTGCTTGCAAATGAGTGGGAAAGGACATATTTCTCGATATATCTATGCAAGAGCAACTTCAACTTATTACTACTATTTATGAAATAGTTTTATTTTTTGTCTCAGCCAGCTCTGCATGTTGTGCTGTATTTTTTTAACTTCTCTTGTGACCTCTCCATATTTCTTAAACTACCCCCTTTTCTACATAAACAAATGCATGCAGGGAGCAAGAGGAATGTGTGATATTTTTTTATGAAGAGCAAAACAGTTCTTAGTCCTGATGTAATACAATTTAAAGTTTTGAAAGTAAATTTATTTTTCATAACATTGAAGTGGAATAGATTTTTTTATTTTCATGGTTTGCTAAAAAAATTAAAAAATTTTAAACGTTGTTAAAAATACTTGTTTTAGTTTTTGTAATGTAAGACTTGAAAAAAACCCATACAGCACAAATTTTATTTAATAAGTAAAGCCAGAGCTCCTAGAACAGCTATGTAACTATTTTTGGTGATGTTTAGTGAAAAGATGACAGCATTGACCTTTAGAATGTTTGTCAAGTAAGAGTGAAGTGCTTGAACCATTCACTCTAGTGATGTAAAGCTACCAAGACCATAACCTATAAGAATAGGTGCAAGTACAGCAATAATTCTTTATAGACCTAAGGTTTTGTTCTAGCAATTTTAGTACTATGTGTGCTTATCCTTTCTTTTCCTATTACATGTTTACTGATGGTCGAGTTCATGTGTGAGCTGCATTGTAGTATGCCAAAATAAAAGGCAAACTGCATTGCTGTACACTAATTTAAAGCACAACGTTGGGCTCATGTAATTTAAATTATGGCTAGAGGTAATAAAAATTCCCATTTCTAGTTTATAAGGGAACAACATGAACCCTAACAGATGTAGAACAGTTCACAAGAGACAATTTCCCCAGAGTTGTGCTGAGGCTGGTTTATAATGTATGATGTGCTATCACGGACTGGACTTCTCATTTTTAGATTGTCCTCTTTTTTTATTGGCAAAGTTAATAGTAGAATAGGACTGCCACTGCTCCAGATAAGACTAACAAATGTAGTAGATACCAATCTGAAAATATAAGGGTAAAAAGTATACGTCTTGAGTAAAAAATAACATCATTATTATGGTTAAATGTGTGGGTTTTGACATTCTGCAGTACTGTTAACTGTTAAGAATTTTACTGAAAGGAGAAATTTCTGAAATGTGAAAAGCTGAAGACAGATTATGTTTAGATTTGACTGGAAAACAAATAGTGGACCTTCTGAATGCAGTGATCAGTACTGTTACCTTAGAATTCAGAGAGAAGGGGTTAACCATAAGTGCATTTTTGTCAAGAAAACATGCATCCAGGACAGCAGTCCAAATGGCAAAAAGGAGAACTAAAATATTTTCAAGAGAGAATAAAGACTGGGTTGAAGAACTTGCTGATACGGATCTTGGTTCAGTTAAGCATTTTAACTACCGTAAAGAGATAGGTTACTCAAGAGTCACAGAGTCCTGCTTCAGCATAGAGTCAGCAACGCACATTGAAAAGAAATAGAGAATTCAACAGGACATAAATGGGCAACGTAACAGAAAATAATTAATTATAGATTTCAGACATGAAAGATCAAACTTTTAAAAGATTTTTATTTGACTAATTGAGATTTAAATTATTTTTTTGTTTCCTGATTGCTCTCATTTATGTTTTAAACATTTTACAAGATTCTTTTAAGATCCCCTCTTCCCCCTCCTAAATCTAGATCAGTATAAAATGAATAATTTTCAGCTGCAAACCAGCTGCAAAATCTTTAAAGAAAAAAAGAACAATAACTTATTGCTTTCACACAACACCTTGTATCCTATAGTCTTCCCAAGTCTTTTCATGTTAAGATAAACCATTCTGTCATTCTGAGATCTGTTTTGACTCATCAGCTATCAGGTGGAAAGCTACGATATTAAAGTGAATGGTAGCAACTGTCCAAAAGTCCAGGCCAGAAACTGAAAGCAAATCCACTTCATTTTGCTTAGCAGTGACAGTTTTGGTAAATAGAATGTAATTAGTCAAACTGGAATTTGGCCATAACATTTGGAATGTTGTCCAAAACTTTTGCTCTTATTCTGGGACATTGTTGCAAAAAAAAACCCCAAAAACAACAAACAAAACCAAAGGCCATCTTGAGATCTTTGATAATGATAAGTAGTGAGCACCTGGCTTTAAGGAACTTTTTCTTCAGTTGAGGTAAATAATCTAAAGCCTCAGCATCTGGCACTAAATCTCATTCAAATTTTTGTCCTCAGGAGGTGTGTCCTGAAACTACTGACGGTCTTCAGGGGACTCACAGCAGGAGAGTATTTATCAAGGATCATAGAATCATAGAATGGTTTGGTTTGGGCAGGAAATCCTAAAGGCTGGATTGACCCAGATCTTTGTTTATCAAGGTGGTGAAAACTGGGAATGGGATTTGGCAGTTGGTTGGACAGTTTAATTCCTCTCTCAATAAGATCATTGCCAACCACGCATTCATTGCTTTTGGTTAGGAAGATGCCACCTTCTGAATTGCTGATATTGTTCCTTGCAGCTTATGGACTTAAAGAAGATTAGGCAAAAACTTGTTCTGATCTAACCATAAATTCAGTTGTGAAGAATGAAGGCATGGGAGGCAATGACAACAGTCTGCACTCATAAATGCAAAAAAGCCATTTTCCCAGTTGCCCTGCTGCAACTGCAGTAAATATCTTTACACAACATGATGGCATCACTACCAAAAATGCAGCAATATGTTATGCAAAGTAGCCAGTGGGTATCGTCCTCTGAAATGTTCTTCAAGAAAAGGTGTAGTCCCTTGTGAAGGAGAATTAACAAATAGAGAAAGAATAAAGCCATAAATGCAGTAGTGACAGATCGGGGGTGGGGGGAGGGTGTGAATGAATCTTAAACACTATACATATTTCTCTCCCATCAAGGGATTCTTAAGGTGTAACAGTATTGTTCATCTCTAATCACTGGCGCTGCATGTCAGTATCTCTTATTCCTTTACCGATTTGAGTGACACAGTGTGATATGTCTAATGACAACTGGAACAAATTTCAGTAATGAGGTCACCTTGGGCCTGTATTACTGTCTGACTGCTGTTTTCCATAGAAATTATTTGTGAAAGCAGACCACATGCTCTGCATAACTTCCTCTGCTTTGCTGAGAGTGACGAAAGGGAGATATGTTAAAACTTGCAAGGTGCAGATGGTTTGCATTGATCTATTCCTGATTTTGAGCTGTAAATTGATATGTAATGAGAAAGCTGCCACTTTGGTCTCTAGAAAAAAAGTTTATGGGTTTGGTTGAATTGCTTAACTTTTCTTTATAAATGTAAAATCATGCAGAGTCTAACTGACGATGGGCAAACATATGTCAGCAAAGAAAATAATAAGTATTTGAAAGATGAGCCCAAATGAAAATCAAAAGTAAAAATCCCAACTTTGCCTCCAGCTGAAGATGAACTGAGATTTTGGAAAACCATGCAGGATAGTAACGATCCTGAGAGTCTGGGAAATAGCAAAAATGAAATCAGAACTTCTCTAATTATAGAAGAATTCCGCTGTTTGCTACAATACAATAGAAAGCTTATTAAAAAGATATGTAAGTATTTCTGCTTCTAGTACGTAACGGAGAAGTGGTTTAGAAATTTTGCAGTGTTCCCAACAGGGAGGAAAGATCTACTGATGAATCTGCAGAGGTGGTCTCAGGACATCCATGCAGAAGTAAATCAGGAATACTCGGACAGCAAAATCATCTTATTTATACTGCACTAATTCCAGAGGCTACAAGGGATTTGAATTACCATAATGTAAGGGAGCTCAGAATATATCTACTGGGTATGCTCTAGTTTTCATCCTATAAATATCCGCTGAGTATTCACCTCAAGAACAGTATTTCTGTGGGACTACTCATAAAGATACTCTCCACTATGTGAGATCAGGCCTCGATTAAGTTTTTTTAACTAGATTCAAGGGAATGTAAGGAATCATGAGTGGACAGGAATATGGATTCAGTGCTTCAAAACAACACTTACTGAGGGAAGGTCCAATGAAGGCAGAATATGTATTTGAAAATATTTTTTTTTTGCATTAGTAGAATATTGTGGTGTATACTTTAGTTCAGTGCAAAAGAATAATTTCAGCTCTTCTTTTGGCATTGACAGGAATCCCCTGCAACCACATTTGCTTCCAGAGGCAGTGATAAATAGCAAACTCCTGTCCTTTACAATGCCACTGTTCTCTCATTATTAAATAAGATGGTGCTGAAGCAACAGACTGTGTGAAGTTTGTGCAAGAATCCCCACCAGTAAACTAGGCATTTATCAAAAAAATCTGCACCATTTCTCAAGAATTGACTGATCATTGTTTTATTAGTTAATGGATTTCACTACACATTTGTGTGCATTTCAAATTCACAATGGACTTACAGAGCTACATAAAGATGATCACTAGACCAGGAATCAAATTATAACTAAATCAATACATTGATCAGAAAGAACTTTTCTAAATTAACTCAGTTAAGGTGTTTTTACTAGTACATGGTCTTATAAAAATCCATACAATGCTTACACTGACTGTTTAGTGCCTTCCACAGAGAGGTATAAAATATTCCCTGGATTGAAAGCTTTTGCTTGACAACTAATCCTGAGAGTTTTGCTGGCTCCTTTCAACACTCACAGTCCTTTAGGCTAATTGGTCCTGATTCTGTTCCAATTTATAGTTAGTCAGAAGGATAAATTAATTGAAATCAATGGTATGAGATATTCTGATCTCATATTAAATGCTATGAAGTTAAAAACAAGTCCAGTGTTTTCTCATCCGTAATTCCATTAGTTCAGAAAAATCAGTGTTTATTTGTAATTTGCTGCTGTGTTTACTAGTAATAAGACCCTTAAGGGAAAAGAGCTGCTTTTTTACATGCCATACATTGTCACTGTGCTCTTTAATTTTTTTGTTTTCTGAATCTTGTATTTTAATGTCAGTCACTGCTTTTGTTTAGAAAGATCTGTCAGATCTCTTAACTCAGAACCTCACTGGGTGTAAACAGACAGTGTCCTGCTGATAGCTGGTGTGGCCTCAAATTTCACTTGAACTATTTCATACACTTTCCCAGGGATTAATCCCCAATATTTGCTGGAAAAAAAACATGTTTCAGTTATTGTATTTAATTTATTCAAACTGTATCTCAGAGTTGAGTTAAAAATAGAAAAGCAAAATTAAAATCATAGTGAACTTCTTCTCTTGGATGTTGCCCTGAAACTTCTAGAGAGTAGAAGTATGTAACGGGGGCATATTGCTGATGACAGCAACATCTTCCCCATCAGCTTGTGTCATTTTTAGTTCTTTTCCCTTGGTTTTTTGTTTTTTTTTTTCTCACCTGTAGACTGTGCATAAATTTTGCTGACTCTCCAGCATTTTCTCTTTGCATCTTCTCTCAGTACTGGCCAACTCAAAACCAAACTCTGACACATACCAAGTGTAGCTGTTGGATTTATTATTTTGGTTTGTGATTTGACCATTTCAATCCTCTCCTTACATAGCTCTGCAGGTTTTCTTTGTTACATCATAGATTTATAATTTTTGATCTTGCCTTCCTTCCCTATTTATCTGATTGGATGGTTTTATTCTCTCATGTTTACAACCTTCCTGATCTGGCTTTCTCTGGTCTATAGGCAGTCATGCAGCTTCTTTATTTTAGTAATCTTCCAGCTAAGTTTTCTAGTGTTCTTACTGTAAAGCTAAATGTCCAAAATTAACCTACCCAACCCACATTTCCGTCCACAACCGAAAAAATCTTTTTCTTCTGAAGTACTTGTAGTACCGTACTTGTAGTGCCCAAGGAAATCAGGGATATAGAAGACAGGTTAACAAATTTATCTTGCTTCTTGCTAACTAGAAAGAAAACAAAATATTTCATTGTGGTAAAATTTACTTTCTTAAGGGTTAATTTTGCAGCATAAAGCTAGATTAACAATTATTGACAACATGACTTGTATTTTGTTCTTTGTATTTTGACTTTCTATTTGTGTTCTCAGAATCCTGAATGTGAAATGTTATATAATCTACATTATGATGATATAATCATTCTTTCCAGGCCTTATTTGTGCAAGAGTGTTGGTGCTAACTAAGAAATTTCAGTTAAAGCTATTACAACGTTGAAATAATCATCAGACTATCTTTAACTTCAGTGGCATTAGACTGGATTTCGGACTGCATACTTTTGTTCAGATATCTTCAGTTCTGTAATTATGTATTCAGCATACGTTTTGGAGAATCCTCCCCCTCCCCTTGAAGAAAGATGTGTGGAATGAAGTTCACATAAGAAGTTAATGTGGGTCATGTAGGCTCCTTATTTTGGGTTTCATGTCATCTTACACCTATCAAATATTAAACATCTGATTTAAATGCTCATTGTGCTCCCGTGATTGCAGGAAGGACTAAACTGCCCCGTAAAGGTACCTTCCTCACTGACAAGAGTCCAGAAGACTTACTTAATTCTTCTGCCCACCCACTGGTGTCTGATGCCTTTTAAAATGGTACTTGATACTTGCACATGAATTGTCAGGTGTGACACAGAACACAGGGGAGATCTGTGCCTTTCTTCAGTGACTGCAGGAGGCTGGATACAGTACTCAAGGGTATTGCAGATAACACTAGATATCATAGAGTAAGTGACCAAAACTATGGTTTAGATGGCAGATGTGGTTCACCCTAGACATGCCAACATAAGAGATTATTTGCATTCTTGCTACAGTCAACATAGTCACTTGTATTAGCTGAACTTTGCGTAGGCATCTACCTTATATAAATGCAATAGCTGTTTTGACACTCTTGGCCTTTTTGATTAAGTCAATGTGTAGCTCTCAGGCACCTATTTTTGGTGATATTCATCTTAGAACTGACTGCTATGCTGGAAATAGTCTTTTAGATTCCACCTTTAGTGTTTAGTTACCTGAAGACTTAAATATTTTATTATGAGTTTACTTAATCATAGAATCATAGAATAACCAGGTTGGAAGAGACCCACAGGATCATTGAGTCCAACCATTCCTATCAAACACTAAACCATGCCCCTTAGCACCTCGTCCACCCGTGCCTTAAACATCTCCAGGGAAGGTGACTCAACCACCTCCCTGGGCAGCCTCAGACAGGGACCAATGACCCTTTCTGTGAAGAATTTTTTCCTAATGTCCAGCCTAAATCTCCCCTGGTGGAGCTTGAGGCCATTCCCTCTTGTCCTTGTCTTGTTCTATAGATTATGTAATCTTCTAACTGCTTTAACCACACAGGAAACAAATATGTTCATCTGTGTTGCAAGGCACACATTTTTTATACTGCTAAATAAGACATGGACAGAGAGCAGTTTTGAGGAGTGGACCACTGACTGTTGGGGTCACTGTATTGTGTATCTGCCAACATGATCCAGAGCATAGTTCTGGCCCATCTCAACTGGGATTTTTTCCCCCATCCTTGAATATGGCTGAATGAGTGGTACACTCCAAGGCTCATTACCTGTAGGCAATAAGACTGCATCACATTTTGCTTTCTTTATAAATGTGAAGGTTTTATGGGACCAAATAACCTGCATATGCCTTCGCGGCGTACACCAAGGAAATCAGCATACATGGTTTTCAGGCAATGGAAATGTTTCTCTGGTAGGCTGCAACATCATGAACCCAGTCCTGCAAACATTAACCTGTTATACCTTTTGGTCACAGAGTAGCACAAGGGCCCAGAGGAAGCCTATGGCCAAATTCAGGGGTAGAGTAGAAGGAGCCTCAAGACTAGAGCTCCATCACTAATCATCTTTTATATTGGAGTATCCACAATTACAAGGAACAAAGGATTGGGACGGGGATTCTCAGGATTTGTAAGAGTTATTGTTTGAAAAGAGATTTGATGGACAAGAGGTGGTACATAGTAGGTTTGAGTTATAAGTAGTGCATAGATGTTAAAACAAATAGATGGTACTGGGGGTGGGGGGCTGGTAAAGCGAGCCACTTAAGACTGTGATAGCTTTATATCGTGAAGAAAAACATGGAAAGTTATCAACTGTTTTCCTGATACAGTGAGGCAGGTCGGAACAGTGGCAAATGTTGGCTGTTTTTGCATTATAGTCTTGATGAAAGTGAAAGAGTTGGGGTCTCAGGAGGTCCATATTAGTGCTGAACAGACCTGGTAAAAATCAAAAGGCTGAAGAACATTGCTGGTTCATTAAATCCCCAAAGTTGACTTCCTATAGTAAAGTTATAGTCACACAGCTGAAGTACTGAATGATTCTTATGTTTTTTCCTGGTCAGTGAATACAACCAAGGAACATAAGTGATATTTTCCTCTAAGTTAGTAAAAAAAGAAATTTTTTTCCTGTGTATTAAGAAAGCAAGCAGGCAAGCACAGATCCTTGTACTGGACTACAGTTCTTATTTTGAATACCTCATGAAAATTCAGCATCCTTAGTCCATTCCTAAACTATCAAAGAAAATTATATGATAAATTTATTGAGAAATTTGCTCATAGATACCAAAGCCATGAATGATTAAAATCAAATCTGAAGCAGAGGTAATGAACAAAACCCCCTCATTTTATCTCTTAGTGAGAAATAATGTTGTGGACAGTTTGAATGGCCATGAATGTTAAGAAATTATTTGAATATCAAAGAGAATTACAAACACTAACATATAATATTATACTATATTTCTAATGATCTTAAAACATACTTACTGCTCTTTGGCTCAACAGAAACAGGAGATTTACTTGCTACTGTGTTCACAGGGGCTTATATAGTTCTTAAATGATTGAATAATCTTTGCTTCAAATTCAGGATTGGTTTGAACTCTTTCTATTTTTCAGTGTGATTCAAAACATTTATTGAGTTTCTGACTGTTCCTGCATGCAGGGAATAACTGAGGCCACAATATCTGAGCCAGCAGCACTTGTAATATATATTGTTGGTTGTTTTACAATTCACTAATTAACAGTGAAAGTCTAAGCTCCTTAGCACACTGATCAGGAGCAGGGGCTGCGCGACATGTCCATATCTCATATCCTTCAAACATAAAAAGCAATGGTCAGGGAGATCTAATTAGAAATGTGTCATTCTGTATTTACTTTAAAAGAAAAGCTCATTGAAGGACTCTTAATGTAGATGACAAGTGAACAAACTGAAATGTATCCCAAGCTGATTGCTACCAGAGAGATTACAGGATTAAAAGGGCTGTGTTGCTTTTCTCATTGTCTCTTAAGAAAAAAATTCTTTAAGAAATCCACCACATAATATATTTCTTTAGAATTTCACATTGTATTTCTAATGATAGAAAGGTATTTAATATTTAAGGGAAGCATTATAGTTTGGGTTGATGAACACAGATAATGAAAATCATCCTCCTTTCCCCTACTATTTTTCCATTGTTGTATTGTTGGCATTATTCATATTGAGGGAAGCGTAACTAGATGCTAACTGCAGGATGTGTACTCCCTTACATAGTGCATCTCCCCTGAATAGTTCAGTTTGGTGTGAGGAAGTCATTTTTGTCCAGTTACTGTGCAATGCAGCTCTTTTTATTTTCTTAACACAGGTCCTGACTTTTTTCCCAGGAGGACAATTCTGATTTTTTTTTTTCCCATCCTTATTAGCGGTCTAAAACATTACTCTTCATTTCCCCTTCTGATTTAACCCTTTCACAAAAATTGAAAGACACCGTCTTCTTTTCAGCAACAGGCACTGGCTTGGATTGTCTCTGGAGCTAGGATATACTATTTCTGAGCTGGCTGAAAGAATCATTGTGGATGAACATGTGGCAATTGCTGCCTACTCCAAAGCTTTGCTGCTTTTTGTGCATCACACCCCTTCTGGAGGGTTAAATACACTGTAAAGTTTCCTTTGCCATTATTTCCTTCTTTCTATACTGCCCCTCTGCTACGCACCATACCTCTGGGAATAGTCAGCCCTGTTTATCTGCATTTTCATGTCCTTGAATACCGGTCAGCAATACAGCGTATAGCACATTGATTCTGGCTTTCATCTTTTGGAGTGTGGGTATTATTTGTTATATTTCAGGTGCCAGTATGAGTGATTGTCAACCATAGACAGATGTGCTTTTGAGGTAGAAAAAAAAAAAAAGATTGACATGACTTTTGACATGATTTTTGTCAAGACTTTAACATGCCATTTGCTGGAATACCTACTCTAATGAATACCTTTTACTCCTCCGAGATATGCAATCTAATGTTATCCTATCTTTTTTCCTCTTTGATATCTAAATGTCAATCATCAGTGGGAAAATTATGTTAGTGAATAGATAGCATGCAATTTATCCCACAGAAATTAAATATCTACCTGGGATAACAAAGAGCCTTTTCCATACCCAAATGTAATTTCTGCATATAATTTTGTGCTTGCCAAAATCTCATTTGTGCATATGGAACATTGTTTTTATAAGTCATCTTGGAGTGAGTGTTTAATACATGTGGTGTTATTTTAAAAATAATTTTGTACATGTGTTGTGAACAAAGGGAAAGCTACTGCCAGCAGTAGAATTAAGGCTTCTTGTTTCCCCAGGGAGTGATCTGACCATTGAGTTAAACTAGTAGCTTTTGTAGCCCGAGGCAAGAACAGTGCTGTTTCACCATAGAATTTCTTACAACAATTCAACACTCTTGTTTTTTAAATTCATTTGGGGGTTGTGCCTTAATGGAGATGTGAAATGTACCTTCTCTCAGCTGATGCTAGAAATTCTGATTAATGCTGAATTGTGGTGGAAATACCATGGAGGTACTACTAAGGAACTCTGTGTTTACCATAATTTCATCATGGCTAATGCTATCATTAGAAATTCCGGAGAGCTAGTAATGATTTTCCTACAATCAAAGCAATATGGAAAATAAGAAAGAAAACATTATTCCTTATTGTATGCGCTTTAAAATATATGCAAATTTTTGATCTGTTTTCTGCAGTCTTTTGTGCAAAAGACACAGTGAAGCTTTTCAAATGAAATTTCTGCTCGATTTGGAGAGTGTGAATGGCCACCAGCTTTATATGAGAAGTGTAAGAAAAATAAACTTTTTAAATTTGTGGCTAAAGACACGTTGGGGCTAAATGATATTTCCTTTTTTTTCTTTTTAATTTACTTTCTAAGGATAAGCAACATGAATTTTGGCTGAATAGGGCCAGAAAAAAATTTGCCTCTGAAAGATAGGATGGTTAGGCTTAATGTGTGTGGAGTTTCATGTTTCAAAGGTACGAAAAAGGAGGTGACAGTGCTGTCTGTGTTTATGTTGTGCCAACTGAGCCTGATGACTGGGTCACAGGATAGTCAGTGTCTGAACCTTGGAAAAATCATGTGTGAAACGTGGTTTTCTCCAAGAATCATCACTGTTTGTTACCCAAGATAAAACAAGAGATTGTTGAGGGATTTAGTACTTCCAGGCGAATGGTGAGGTCTCATCCATTCATCATCTTGCTTACTGGACAAATTTTCACCTCTTCTGACCAGGGAATCAATCACATTATAATTAGACAACTTGACACAGTTATTGCAATATAAGCAGTGCCTAAGACTATCATAAAATTGCATATGAATGCAGAAATCACAAAAGACAGACAACTTTCGTGATTCAGTAAAAGCAGCTGCTTTGGCTATAGCAGATCAATAATACTGGAAGAAATTTGACTTCAGCTTCTAAAATGCCATGCAAAAAGTAAAACTGGGAGACTTTCTATGGGGATTTACTTAAAGTTTTCTTAAGTCATCACAGTTCACAACTCATTAGGTGACCTAGTAAGGGTATAGTGAAAACCTCTTTCAACAATAGTGTCCAGGATGAGTGTGAATACATACACAGAGATGTACACAAATCAAATATTATGTTATAGCTTTAAATAATTTACTACAACCAGACACAAATAGTTTTGTTAAAAATTCCTTCTTTAAGCAAGAAAACCAATAATGTGTGTAGTTTGTGGGCAATTCATATCTGAACACGTGATGCAGAACTTGTCCATGTGTTGCATGCATTCCAAGGACATTGAAATACTTTTACCAAATGAAAGAGGAAAATTAAAAACTCACTATATATAAAACTATCTGCATGAACTTGCCTACTTACATAGTTATTAGATATTTGACCAAAAAATAAAATTGCATCTTCAGGGAAGTGCAAATATTTTAACTTCCTTTCAATCTGCATGAAATTAAAAAATTGCACCTTATAGAATAGATTCTAAAAGCAATATTGAATGAAATGTATTTCTAAACATCTAGACTACTGTTACTAGAAATTTCATTTCAGCAATGTCAAAACAGTTCAGGTTGACAATATCAGCACATTAGAATATAATATTGAATTATAGGAAACAATATTGCATTATTTAGAAATTAAGTTTTAAAATAAGTGCAAATTTAAATAGAACAAGATTGTACCATCAGGGCAAAATCAAGTAAGAAAGCTCAGTGTTCCATTTTTATTTGAAGCATCTAAATTTTTCTGTCAAATTCTATAAAAATGAGCATGTTCACTTAAAACTTTCAATTGTAATGAAACAGTATTTTCTGATGAAGGATGGTTCTTCGGAAAAATGTTATCAACTCTGTCGGATAAATGCTTTGAGATAGGCACTATTCCCTGAAAAGGACCATTAATTTTGAAGGTGACAATTTCTGCAGTAAAGGACTAAGGTAGACAAGGATTGACGTTACTTTGCCAAGAAACATCTAGATAACTTCTTCCTTTTAAAAGAGAAAGAGACCATACATTTGTTTGCTTTGATAGGTTGGCTGCAGCTTCATTTTGGGCTGGAGAGAAGAGAAAACTGGATCAAGTGAATGCATGTGAGAAATTGTGTGTGTGTATATGTGTGTGACTTTCAGCAGTCATAATATTGTTAGGGCAAGAGAAGGGTTGTGTGTTTTTCCACTACCATGCTATTGTCTTAATATAGAAACAAAAAGGGGAACAGGTTTTGAGTGACTCGTGCTTGGAGACACCACTGCCTGGCAAACACAGAAACCTAGTGACTACCAACTAAGTCCCTCTCTGAATGAAGATGACCTTTCACATTTAAGTTTTCCATTTCCTATCCCATCTTCATCATGTAATTTCAGTAAATTTTCCCTGAACTTATAAAAGAAAAATGCTCAACATATTTGTCAGTTACCTCAGTTACAAGAGGCAAAATTCCCACTATTCCTCCATTCATAAAGACTAGTACCCCTGTAGATGGACAAATCTTTTCATTCATGCACACATGGAAAAGGGAAAAATACTTTGAAAAGAAAAGTTGATATGCAGAAAAGTGGTCTCCAGAATATATTTTCAAAGAAGTGCTCAAATTCACACACAACTTTGGTTAATGGAATTTCTGCACTTATCCCCCCTGGAGGGCTTTCAAAATTTACTCTGTTTATGAGCAGCTAATTAAATGTGCTTTCTGGTATGCAGGTAATTAGTTGTTTTTAACAGTTATTCAGGTGTTGTAAGTTAAAGGCAACGATGAATTTTAATTTTCAAATGTTGATTCTTTTCCCACACTGAAATACATGTGCTGTAAACTAAAAGGCAGCTGCCATCCTCTTTCCAATTTGGCAGTCACATAGTCAAGAAAGAAAACTGCATTTCCACTTTTTTTAAGTGCCAACCTTGAGGTTGTGATCAATAATCCAGTGGATTTAGCAGACTTAGGTTTTGTATCAGAACTTGAGTTGCTATAATTGTAGAAAATCAATTAAAAAAATATACATCTATACATGTATACATGCATGTGCACATACTCTCTCTCAGTGTGAACTTAATCAAGAAAAATGTTCTTTGGTTTACGAGGTGAGATTAAATGATCATAGTGGTCCCATCTGGCTTTACAAACCATGAGGTTAATTTATTGATACAACTGAAAAATAATGTATAACTGTGCAAAATTAAATTTGATATATGAAGACTGATAGCTGCTAAATAGAAAAGGTAAATGAAATTTCATTAATAGTGACAGGAACCCAGAGTTATTTGTTCTCTCATATTTTATTTTCCATATTGCCAGAAAGAGAGTATTTTTGTGGTGATGGTTTGAGGCTTTATTTTTCTTTCTGTTTACTTCATTTTCATAATGTTGTAGGTTTTGTTACTTCAGTGAAGCAACTCTTCAGATTTTTCAATCTTTACGAGGTCAATATGTGCTCAATAATTGTGAGGAATTTTTGACTAATACAGAAAAATATTGTTTTGCCTAATTTGTGTTGTCATCTTATATATATCCAAAAATCTATTAATACCATCTATGCTGCATAAATTAACATTTATACAAAGTAAACATTTGTGTTTCTGTACAGGTTGCTGCACAATATTGTTCTGTAGAAGGCAAAGGCAAGCTTGGTTTACCTTGTGGCTTAAATGGCACCAATGGATGCTTTGCTTCATCCTCATAGTGCAAAGTAATCAGCATTTCTTGGTGATTCCATCCTATTATTCCAATTAGTGCTTTTTGTCCCATAATTACTCTCTATTTAAAATAATGTTACTTAAGCCTATTTGTGGTTGAATGCCTGTCTAATTCTCGAAGAGCAGTGTAGTATCTTTGCATTCATTTCAGACATAATAAATTAAAACTGTTGAGCCTAGACATGGCTAACATACATGGCTCATATATATGACTAGTACTTTGTCTAGGATGAAGCTACAATCCTTGAAGGCTACAAATGATTTTAAAATATATGTTTAATGCACTTGAAAGTTGCATTGTGGAGAATGATGAGGTAAGACCCAAAGTTTTGCACAGCCAGGGACACGGAAGGTCTGCCATCTGTGGGGCACAGAGACAAACACATCCTTAGCCCTTTAGAACTGCTCTGTCTTCAGAAACTGATTTTTTCGCTGGTTCACGTTGGCATTCTGGTATTATTATGGTGATAATGAAGAACAAAATTTACAACTGGCAGCAACTGCAGCTTGTTATTGACTGTATATCTTTCCTATGGTGAAACAGAAGGGGCAAAAGTATGGCTTCTTGAAGGGGAGGACTTTTGTTGAAGGAAAAGCAGTCCTGGAGAACTCTTTCAATTCTGGTAGAAAGGAACAATTGGAGCCACTGCAGCTTTGGGCCAATCACAGTTATGTGGTAAAGTATTTTGAATATAAACTTATCAAAGGCTTTATTAGGAGCACTGCTGTCTAACATGACATACTATTACAGTACCTCAATACCAGTGCTCATGAAAGGAAAGAGAAATACAATTTTGTTTTTCAGAATGAAAAGTAATTTTGTGCAGTAGCATCACACTACTGATGTATTCTAGTTTTTTATGTATTTTTTTGCTACACTAGTGACATGAAGCAAGGCTTCTCACTACACTCTCTCACAGATGCTCAAATTTGAAAGTATTTCATGACCAACAGTTGAAGATATCTACTATTTCTAAGCATGTTCTCTTTTTTTGTGATACTGCACTAAAAAGAGAAAAGCACATTTTTGTACATCCACAAATCCATTTATTTTATAGTGGAAGGCAATGAGGTTGGTCAGGCATATTTTACCTTTGCTGAATTAATCCTGACTGTTCCCGGTTACTTTCTTCTCCTCCATGTGTATAAAAATGTCTTCCAAAAGCACTATTGAAGTTACAGTATTATTTTTCATTTTGGTAGTCTAACACCTCTTTAGCTAATAGAAATATTTTGATTTTATTTTAATTTCAAAAGACTGTATAAATGTGTATAAACATGAGAAATAATGTCATAAACTGTAGAACATCTCTTTCCAACTTTTCTTCACTATTCTCGCCTTCATTCTGTTAGATCAGACGGTTGGACTCGATGATCCGGTGGGTCTCTTCCAACCTGGTTATTCTGTGATTCTGTGATTCTGTGATCACAAATATATGTCTTAATTGATCTGATTGCATAAAATTAAATAAAACCTGCTTCCACAGTTTAGGTTTCCAGATTTATTTGTTTTCTTCTTCTTTTGCATCGATAGCATTGCTGTAATGTTTGTTACTGCTGTTCTTGTGACATACTTTGCAGAGAGTCTGGGTCCTCTGATGATCAAATATTTTACAGAGCCACTTGCAAATAGCCAGAAGTTCCTATTCTCTGTTTGGACAGCTAAACTCAAGATCTGTGGGGAGGAGAGTATCCCTGGGAAGGCTCTTCAAGTTATTGTAGAAATGACATATCACGTTTAATCTGTGAGGTCAGATGAGCCTTGATGCTGCACACATTTTTAAAATTGATCCTAAGCACCTGTACATAGATCTGTAAACCTATACCTTTGAAGTATTGAAGTATTGCCCTGAGAAAGAGCTACATTTCTGTGACTTTGGGAATGCCTTTACTCCATCTGCAGTGCAAAGGATATCCACATGAATACCTAAGTGGGAGGTTGAAATTGGAATTGTATGGTTCACAGCATTTCACTTTAGAAAGACTAAAAAGCATCCTTCTCTCTGTATAGTTTTTTTAATTTTTTCTGCTGAGTATCACTTGGCCTTTAGTTAACTGAAGGCTTTTTAGGCTGCTGGAAAGAAAATATCAAATTAGGTTCAAATAGCTGCCTTTTTATCATGGCAGTTGCTTCTGGCTTCCTCTCACCTGGAACCTTTTTTTAACTTGACACTCTTCCCCCAGACCTCATATAATAACCTTTTACACATTTATCTGCTTTTGTGTTCTGTGGGGGATATCACCCTTAGGATGTGAGGTCAGGGGATAAAGCATGAAATTGATACCCCACCGGAGAGTGCAGAAAATGCTGCTCCTCCACACCACTCAGTGCAAGCCACTGGAAAAAAGCTATTAATGAATGGCAGCCAGGTGCTCTTGATAGCGGTACCCACATGCCCCCACCAACTGGCAGGGCACAGCCACCACTGCTACATGTGGAACCTGGAAGTGATTCCCTCGCTGTCACTGGGCACTGAAGGTCCAGGTTCGCTGACTTGGTTCCCTAGCTAGGAAATGCTGAAGACCATTTTTGCTGTTTTCTCCATTTTCCACAAACAGCTTTCTGTTCTCAAACAGATGAATTTATCCTCTATTTTTAATTTAATTTCCACTGGAAGCCATAAAAGCCCACAGCCCAGTATCTTCCATTTAGAGCAGGTTCAGAGAGTTTATTCTGAAAGCCACTGGTTTGGCGTTTTTGTGCTCCTATTTTTCTTACATATTAGATTTCTCACAAGTCCCAGCTGTTTTCTCTCATCCTTTCCCTATGGTTTTACAATAAAGAAGCTGCTGATGAGGCACGATCCTATCAGACATGTGGCAATCAGTGCACAAGAACTGAAATGCTGGTTCTCCAGTGTGCTTTACCGGCAAAGCCATTTCTTTCACTTTAATCAGTATTTTTATTGGCTTTTTCATTGGTGCTGAAGCTTATTGGACCCTGCAATTCTAACAAATGCAGGTTGTTACAGGGGCATGCAGGAGCGCATTGTTTTAGGCATTCCATAGGAAGAAATACAGTAGGGATTACTCAGTTGATTACAGAGATAGGGAAGTGGTGCATGACTATTCAGAGTGGATGTTATGATTTGTCTGGTTAACTCTGATGCCAACTGAGATTGCCATGATGACTAGAGGTGCAACTCCCAGAAGGTCAGCTCTCACTCGAGCCATTCCTGTAATGGACTTTCAATATATTTTTGTATTAAGACTTGGCTTAGATTGAACTCTGCACTGATTGAATTACATGATGAGGACCAGCAAAAGGAATGATTCCTCTCAGGAGTTTCTGTTTGATAGCACTCCAGTCTCTAATCTACAATATGAACGTGCTAGAATGCAAATCATCCTCACAGGGTTATGTAATCAGTGTTTATCCTGACCTATTATTTGAATAAGTACGTTATGTAATGACTCTGATTTTATAATCTTCTATTTTTTTAATAAAAATAATAGCTCTTTTCCTTAGCTAAATTAAGACTTAGGGCTCCTAGAACTAACTTAATAACCAATATTTTTTTCTTCAAATGACTTTTCAAAACCTATCTTTGTTATCGTACATCTTCTCTATATGGAAATATTCTTATAGTTCTGATTCTTAAGGTAGTGAGAGAAGGAAGGACTCTAATGCTAAAAAAGACTTTGTTTAGACCCACTGTTATAGCCGTAAAAAGAAAGTAGACTGCACAATCCATTGAATAGAAGTTATTGCCTCCTTTTAAAAATCTTGTCTCATAATATGTGTCAACATAAATCACTTACTAGTGGGTAGGTTGGGGACAAATGAATATAGATGGTGTTTACAAATCTTATTGTATAATAATAAAAAATAATGATGCATATATTTGATTGTACTTTGCTCCATCCTTCTAAGTCACTTTTTTCTTTCACAGTGTGGAGCACATTTATCTGATGTAACCTCAGCTTCAAAAGTTAGGCATATAAGTCTAGGTTAGACACTTCATATTCCCTTGTTGTCAGTACAAAGAGGTAGATACATCTGTTTGCCTTATTTTCAGATAGGTATCCAGGATATGTTAGAGATTTTCCTTCTAGACCTACCTATGTCTTTTTGCAGGTGATTAAGTGTGTGTTTGAACATCTAACATTTGAAAAAAAAAATTTATCATGAATCCATGATGTAGCTTTTCTTGTCAGAGAACTATATTTTTTAAATCTTTTTTTGGTCTTTGCATCACTTAGCACAACAAGGCATTGGCTCTAAATGAAATAGAAGTAGATAATAGTGGCAGTATCTTTTCTCGAAGAAAGAAACAATACGATCAGTAGAAAACATCCAAGTTTAAAATGTCAGCTAGGTAGTTATTAGTTAGGGACATTCTTTATATATAGTCTCTTTATTTTCTATGCCTTGGCATGAAAATTGTAATCTACACATAAGTGTCCTTGCCTTGATCACTGCTAGCTTTCTCCTTCTGCTACTATACACATCCCATGTTCAGCACCAGGGTTGTGTCAAACATAATTCATGCAAAAGCTTGGATCCATGGAAAGCAAAGAGACAGAGCCCTAAGCCCTGGTGATTCAAATTTTCCTTTGTGTCTTCTTCTGACTTTGGAAAGCATAATACATTGGTACTAATAATTGTGCACACATACTAATACTAAGTAAAAAGCATGCAAACTTATAATTTGAGTAAAACATGAATGATTTAGAAATCCATAGGATTTATACTATGATACTGGAATATTCCTTCAAGCAAAGAATTAAATACTATAGCAGATGCAGATTAAATACTGTTTCAAGCACTTCTGCACTCAAGTTTAAGTGGTAGCAGTAAATTACAGAAGCGTTTAGGAAGTGTCAGTTCATATCCGTGAAAGGTAAGTTTCATCCACATTACTGAAAAATGTCAACAAGTAAGCAGACTAGTGGAATGTCTAAAATCATGAACAGACACCAAAATAACTAATTAGAAATAAGGCCAAATGTTGTTATGCGGATAGTAACCTTTTTCTGACAAAGTGCTCAGCAGCCCATTGTTTTCACTTGATGATTTTCTATGACTGTCAAAGTAGTTAACATTAATTGAAATCATAGAACCTCTACAAGCTCCAACACTTTTTTGAAGGAATGAATAGTGATTATAGGAAATGCAAAAGGAAAGCAAAGAATTCCTGGGCTAATTTAATGTAAGACTAGAACAAGGCAGCTTTACAATTCATAGCTGTCTCCAAAAACTTATGTTTCTCTCCCAGCAGTACTGGACAGAATGCTTGCATTTTAGATAGCTTGTGTTATGTCCTGGAAACACACTCTTCATGCTTTTTGCATCTTTTGGCATTTTTAGAGCTAGAGATAGTGTTTTCTTTATTAACTGTATTTTTTTAAGTTTAAAGTGGAATTATTCAGAGCTAGTGATATTTTTCTCTTGCACATGTTCATCATCTATCTTACTGAGACTTCAAAATCATTTATGTTCTGCCTGTTAACCTGTAGTGCAGTTAAATGTCGTCACTAGAAGGTGCATTAGTTAAAAGATATTTGAGATTTTTATTCCATTTCTGCAATATTTTTTCTGCATTTGTTGTCCTGCTTTCTGTGTAAATTTGAAAAATGCAGCATCATAAGCCAAGAAAAACTAGCAATGGTGCTAAGTCCAGAGTCATGTACCTGAAAATATATGACCTATGGATATTTTTTAAAAAAAGCTTTAGTGATTTTCTGGGATAAATAATTTACATGCCCATGAAATATATTCATAGAGCTTCTTGCCTTCATATAACCCTGAGATTTGAAAAAAGGTTTGTCCTGTCAAGAGGTTCATCCTGGTTATCTGTTTCAGAGAATGATATTTTTGAGAAACTAAACACAACAGAAATCAATTTTTTTTTATTTCTTTCTTGCTTCCTTTGTTCCCTCATTTATATTTTCATTACTTGAGATATATCACTAAGTAATATTGCACAACTGCAGCACCCTGAACAGATACCTAGGATAGCATTTAGTGAGCTGACTCAGGTACAAGAAGCAGGTTGGTTACATTGAGGTGTTTTGAACTGATTTACCCATCTTCTCTGCAGGAATAACTAGCCCAGGCAAAGTTCCATGTTAAACGGTCCTGCTACCAATGTAGCCTTTTAAAAGATATCTAATGTTTCTCTGCTTGCTGCCAAATTTGCTATGAAAAGTCACCCGGGCTACCAACAAAGTCCTGCTGGGACCCTTGAGCAGCCATGGAGAGCTAGACTTGCAGAGCAAGCTGAGATGTGCTAAGATGCTTGGCTGTAGCACAATTACAGTTGACCAAAAGCCCCTCAGGTGCCTGAGGGTTGCATGCTGGGTAATCTTACATTCTCTGTTCAAACAGGTATGTCCTTTAAAATACCTACAGATTTTCAACTTAATTTTGTATGAAGTATCTTTTTATGTATGTATATAGACCTTCTCTCCCTCAGAAATTACGCTACTAAAGTGTAGACATTAGTAGGTAACAATGACAAATGTAATTTTTCCATATGTGTATGTTTATGGTGAATAAAAGTTGTGTGTATGGGATATCCATATGCTTAGTAAAGGATATAAAGTGTTTGAAGTACTAATACAGCAAAATGGCCATAGCAGGGCAAGACATGACAGTCAGTTTCTTATGGCAGATGTGTAATTTCTGTTGTTATTAGTGGCAGTTTCATGTCTGCCATAAGAAGAGAATAGTTCCTTGAGAAATATATTTCCTGCAATGCACCAAATTACACCTCAGAACTTCAGGTGTTCTTCCATTCAGAAGAAATAAAACATTCAAATTGCTGCAGTCAATTTAATTCTGATCTTTACTCTCTGAAGGCAGTAAAAAGCTTCCAAATCTCTATAATATTAAAAACCCTGCATTTTCCAATTCTTCTCTCTGTACAAAAAAAAAAAAAAAGGCAATTATTAAAGCAAAATAATAACAAGAAACATAGAATGGGTGATAAAGATAAAATTTGCTTTTGGTTTTCTAAACATAGACTGCTTAATACACATGTATAGCAGCACATTTTTTTTAAATCTAAGTTCTTACTCTTGACAGGGTAAATATACTTCCATGTGAAGCATTTGATTGATATAATCCAAACCATTCTTCCATCAGAAGACTGTTCTGTAATCTAATATATCTTACCTTTAGGATTTTTTTTCTTGAATTTACCTTGATGTTTCTTATCTGAATTCCACCCTAGTACTATGTAGAATTCTCCATGGACTTCCTGAGATAATTCCTCTTTTTTGTTATTTATAGCTTTCAAATCACTAACAGAGGTTCTCCTTTCCCAAACCTACCTCATGTTACATTTATTTGCTGCTTGTGATAGGACCTGTTGTTCTTCATCCTTTGCCTCATCCATTCAGGCACGCTGGGATTATTATGGGTTGGAGGCAAGGTCTGAAGCTGACTGGTGTTTACAAAGTGAAGGCAAAGCACAAGGTCATCATGAAACAAATTCCTGCTTGGGCCATAAAGAGGGCTTCCTGTTGTCTTACAAGTCATTTACCTGTCCTTTTTGAGCAGCTCCTTATACACAGTTCTCGAAGTGTTTAGTCCTGACTGCCTGATGAAAAGGCTACGGAAGCCCCTAGAACATCAGGAGTCAAATGCTGATAACTTTATTAACACATTCATTTCTCAGAAATTAATTAATGACCTCTTGGCAAACTTCAAGTAAATAAAGACCAAAGAAATGCTTTTGCAGTTATTTGATATCTTCAGAATTAAACATTAGTAGTTTTAATAAATAAATAAGCAGATAGAGTTATCTGAAAACAGAAGAAGTCATCTCACAATTCTGACCCTGCGTGTTCTAGTAATAAAGTCTATCAGCAGAGAAGGAGTTACCAAATCTAAAGCCTTTAAGATTAAGGAAATACTTAAAGAGTTGTGATCAAAAACCCTGGAGCTTTGGTTGTTGAAGACTGAAAGGTTTTTTAGATGTACTGAATACTTGTTTGAAGAATTTGAAATGCTATGAGATGAGTTAATGCTGTAAGACCACAAGAGCTTTGAGGCTTCAGACATTGTTGCCTTTACTTTTTTGGGTCATTTTCCCTGATTAATTTAGAGCATGCTGCACTTAAAAAAAAAATCAGTATCTTTAATTTAGGAAGAATAAAGTCCATGATGCTCAAAATGTGATGAAATACAAAGATTTATTTAAAGCTCTTCAGAAAGGCAAGACAGAGAAATTATGTGAAGCAGTGAAATCTAAGGTGCAGTTCTGGGTGGGCTCACCTTCTCTAGAATGAAACAGATATTCTAAAATTTAGACAACACAGGTCATGATAGCTTTGTGTTTTATTGATTTGATTCTTTCCTGCATCACATCTAATTTATAGCTGTGCAGCTGGTATGATTTAGAAGCAAATACCTTGCAGCATCTGTAAATGACACCATATGGTGTCAAGGTATAGACTATTGCAATTTATGAGCCACAACATTGAACCAAAGAGGGACTGCAATCAGAGTTAAGAAATATATTCACAAGGAGGGTGTGTTTAAAGCAAAATGAGACTATCCCAGGCCACTACCATTTTATAATGTAGATACGTGACATAGAGAACTCACCACTACAGTTCTTCCTAGACACAGAATTCTCTGAATGCAGTCTAAATGCACTTACTTTGAATCTGGAAGTAAAACTGGAAATAGAGTTAGAATGAGTTAAGTGATGTTTCTGTACACAGATCAACATGCATAATTACATTAAACATTTGATGATTAGTGACTATGAAATAGGGGAGTTCAAGATTTTGAGGAGAACAGGGAAGACATGTACCAGGCCCTGGACTTCAGGAGATGAGACTTTAGCTTTTCAGGAAACTGATAGGCAAAATGCAGTGAGAGAATACCCTAAAGAAAAAAAAAAACAGCTCAGGAGTGTTGGCAGGTCTCTAGGGACAGAAGGCACAAGAACACTCTTGCCTGGTACTCAGGAAAATTATATGTACCAGGACACTGTTTTGTTAAGTCAGGACTGAGTTTCAGTGCAAAAAGGGTGTATACAGGAAGGACAGGCTACAAAGGAAGAATATGGAAAACATACAGAACCCAGGATGGTGGAAGAAAAGCCAACATGCACTGGAGTTTAAATGGACAACAGATGCCAGGAGCAACAAGGAGAGCTTCTAGCACTGCATTAGGAGTAAAAGAAAGAAAAGAGGAAAACACGGGCCCTCTTCTGATTTAGTGACAGCAAATGCAGAGAGGCTGAATTGCTCAATATTTTCTTTGTGACCTGCAGTAAAATGGTCTCTCAAGCCTATATCTGTGGAGATAGTTTTCAAGTAGATAAACCACAATCTACAACAGTAGACAATTGACTCAAAAATCTTTTAAGATATTTTGACACAGTAAAGTCCATGGGTCAAGATGGATGTAGAAAAGGATGCTCAGAAATGTAGCTGATATCACAGAAAGGCCACTCTATCTTCTTCAAAAGTCATGAAATTTGAGGTCAAGGCTGGAGGAAAGCAGATGTTGCACCCATTTTCAGAAAGAGCAAGAAGAAATACTCCAGGAAACTAGAGGCTGGTCAGCTTCACTTTGATCTCTGAGAAAATTATGGAGTGTGTTCTCTTGGAAGCTATTACTGGGTACATGAAGGACAAGATGATGACTGGGACTAACCTGTATGGATTAATCATGGGCTAATCATGCCTGACCAACCTTATTGCCTTCTACAACGAAATGACAACCTCTGTGGATAAGCAGAGAACAGTGGTTGTTATCTACTTTGACCTAATCACAGTTTTTGACATGATCTCCTGTAGCATCCATGAATTCAAGTTCAGACATTTCAGACTCAATGAGTGGATTAGTACAAGGCTGAAAAGCTGCATGAATTGTTGGAATCAAAGGGAACTAATTAATGGTCTGTGCTGTGCCTGGAGGCCTGTTACGAGTGGAATAACATTGTGAAATTGGCAATATTTGCTGGAAAAGTAGAAAATGTGACAGCCAGGAGACAGTGTTGGAATTCATGACCAAGATATACCCCTGTGTCAGCACATTGTCTGGCTCTCTAGATGCTTGCTTATATTTGAGGTAACAGATTGCTTCTATTAAGAAAGAAAGAGGAAATGAAGGTGGGAGACAGTGCAATGTTGAATTCTTTGTGACAGTCAGAAGGAGAAGTAGAGTAGTCTCAAGCATGCAGCTGTATCTGAAGACACTGGGCATAATGACTCTGGCAGGTGTGTTCAATCCTGCCCTGCAAGGATTCCTTAGGGAGCATATTAGAGCGAGGATGATAAGGGAGCCATATCAGGGACAGAAGCAAAGTAGAAGGTGGTGTGGAAAATCCAGCTAGTGCTCCAAGACAGAGCCATCCTGGAGGGGGCTTGAGGCACAGGAAAGTCTGCAGACTGTGGGAGAGTTTCCTACTTTTTCATGGTTCCTTGAGGAATTTAAAAGGAAAAGATACAAAACCAATGCTGCACCATCCTATCTTCTCCTTTTGGCAAAGTGCTAAGGCTCACTTTAGAATGAGTCTTCCAAATACGTTTCATTTTCTTCTCAGAAATTAAAAATTTTCTCTCCCACCACTCAATTAATCATAATAACCTGTGATATGTAGGCTTTCATTATAGCATTATCATATTTCCTTCTCAGCAGAGCACAATTTGGAATTTGTTGTAATAAGTCCCATTTCAGATGGTGATTGGTCCACATCATTTATGCAAAAACTGTCTGTGCTTATAGGAAAGATGTTTCTGAAACACTCTTCCTATTGTCCAAGGGCCAAGAGTCACTTTTGTAAGTCACTTTCTCAGTCCTTAGCATGTCTTCCTCAAATTTAACATAAAAGAAAAAAACACAGTTAAGTTTTCATCTCAGTGACGTCCATGGCAAAATTTCTGCTCTGTGTAAAAATGACAAGGATTTTCCTTTCAGATCTAGAAATAAAATATCCAAAGTATGCCAACGTTTCAAAGGACCTAGTCAAATGAGAGTGCTGCTAGCAGTTTAGATGTGGCACCTTGGAGAAGAGCCTCAGGTTAACCTTAATGCTGTCGAAGTGACGTGGCAGAGCTGCCAAATTTCCTAGGTTACCTGGGCCTTGGATATTTTTGCACCACGCTCCAGTCCTTTACACTGTCTCTGAAATAAGCATACCCATAAGGGGATATGAATATTGCGTATGTAAGTTTTGTGCTTTCATGACAATCTGTATAGGATATAAATAGAATTAACAAAATAGGCAGAAAGATACATATAAGGAATGAGTATGAAGCCATTTCCTTGCTAAAAGAGTCTTACTTCTGCCTTGTGCTATGGCAGGGCAAGTTGAGAACCTGTAATTGTGCTTGCTGACAGGCTGTCTTGAGAAAAAAGCATTTCATTGTGATCATCCTTGACAAGGATATAGGGCACAATCACCCATGGACACCTAATTTATGGATCTTTATCTTGTTTCATAAACTGTCTGTAGAATTAAACTTCTGAACAGGAAATGCACAGTGAGCTGAGGACAAGGTATTTGAAAAGCAGAACTCAAGGAAGAGTAATAATAATGATAGACCAAGAAGATCACAAAGCTAAAAGACTAGTTGACCTAAATAAACAAGGAAGCCTCTGACCTCTCTGAAATTCAGCAAGCTGGTTACTAGTCTAGAAAATAATGTTGCTTTATGAGTTCATTTTTAAATAGACCCAAAAAGAAAGGTCTAGCTGATTTCTTTAGCTCTATAATTTTATTTTACTTTTACTTATTTATTTTCGTCCTGCATCCCGCCATGGTAGTATTTGATTACAAATTCCAGGCTGGGGAGAACACATCAAACTATCAGTACTTACAGAAATATTATATTTTTCACTGTTGAACCATGGGATAAAATGTAATGTCACTGAGTTTGGCTTTAGAACAGTGAAGTATTTCCATTTCTGGCAGTAGGCTGCTGGGTAACTCACAACAAATCATTTTTATCTCACTGTTTCCCATCTCATATGGCAAACAAACACTATAGGTACTACTGTATAAAGGGGATGTGTCTACATTATACAATCTCTTTCCAATCACAAAACAGAAGCAGCTTGATGTGACTTTTATGTCTAACTTAAATTGATGTACAGTAATTATATTTGGAGTGAATTGAACTGAATGCCTATGAAAATGTGACCCTATAAAACCAAGAGGATAAGGTTCTCATTTGACAGTGCTCATATGGAGCACGACAGTGAAATCAGTGAGGCACAAAACAGTTATGACCTCACACCAAGATTCAGCCCTGAACCAAATTCTGAATTATTACCTAACAATTACGCCCAGAAAACTATTCTTCAAATTAGGTCTAACAAAGCCAGAACACCAAGTTGCTTGGAGAGAACTTACAAAGGCATAAAATAATTTTGTATAAATTCATATTTGTAGTTGTATATTATTATTATTATTATAACCACAAATTATTCAGACACATTTGCTCTAATCAGACAGGTAACCAGTAGTGTGCCTAGTTAGCAAATACTCAAACAAAACTAAAAAACAGGAAAAAAAGAGAAGATCAGTAAGGAAAATATCCTTTTTTTCAGAGTAAAATTCTTAATAAAATGAGAATAATTGGATTGTATTTAGATGCAGGGATGCATGAGGATGACTTCAACTATGGGACTCAAGCAGGCATGCTCTGATAGCTTTCACTGTAAAATGTGAAATGCTATGTATGGCTCCTACTAATTTATTCTGCCAAGGGCTATCATTGGCATGGCAGATCAACGGATTTGGGCATATGCCCAGCCATCCCCTGTCACTGCCAGGCCCAGGGAGGTCAGAGCATGCCAAGATGCAGTGTTTCACCTTGGCAGCTCAGACAAAAACACATATTCTGCTCTACAGTGCTAATTTCTATGAAAGGAGTACCAGCTGCAACTATCATAAACGACATCTTAAGTTCTCCCATGTACATGTCCTAGACTTTGTCAGGGAGCTTGCCTGTCTGTAGAACAGGTGCTAATCATATGAACAACAGCAAGAATTGTATTAATTAGAAAAGGGTATCTTAAAATACCTTTGATGCAAAAGCTGATAATGGAAGAAAAAGACACTTGTCTGCTTATTTTCTTTTCCCTTTTCATAAAACCATTTTTTCTGGTTAGCCAAAAGAATTTGTTGAACATATACGAAACGTTCCCTCCCATACTGATGTATCTTCAATTCATGTGAAGGAAGAAAATTTTTTTTACAGTGTCTCAATTACAGGCATAGGCTGCTTCAAACAAATTCAGCAAAATCAACAAATCAAGTTCTATTGTCATTATTATAATCCTAAATGTACTTTGAAGTTTTGGAAAGATTTGGATGGAAAAGGGGGAGGGGACAGAGGCAAGAGGTACATTATATTTTGGTGGGTTTTTTGAACCAAATTTTAATTTGGTTTGCCTAAACACCAAAAGAATAATTTATTTTATTTCACATTTACCTATATTTCCTTGCATTATTTCTATTTAAACTAAGTATTTGGTTTCAAATGTGCTTTAGGCTTTGCACTGGCCTTTTCAGCAATCAGTTCTAGAAAAATTAAAAAGAGATGATAATCGAAGTAAAAATATAAAATGTTTTTCACATCGAACAGTGCATGTTGCTTTGGGGTTTTGGGGATGTTTTTTCATTATGTTTAACCAAAATTGCTAGCTGGACTTTATTTAGAAAACTTAACACTGATCTAATCTGGAAGAAGAAAGCTCATTGACTTTACTAATATTGGGCTTTTGTAGAAGTGTACGTCACAGCAGGATGGTAGTTTAGAAACTGTCCCAGTTGATCAACTCTCCTTCTTCTTTGGATCAGTTATTGAGAGTGTCCACAACTGAAAAATGACAAATTGTTAATGGAAAATATTTTAAAGTTTTTAGGTTACCAGATGTGTCTAACCCTGCTTCATTTTTCCAGGCTTCATGGTTTTAAGGTTGTTGACTCCTGCTTAGTTTTGTCTCAGCTAGATATAACATTTGAAATACATATTTATATAGAAAATACTGCCCTAATGGCCACATGTCCAGGTGTCACTTGGGGAAAGAAATCCAAATATCTCATACCACACTGAGAATATTCTTGGTTTTACTTTTTGACATCTTCACATTATTATCTAGCTCTTAGGTTTCAAATGGGATCAATATCTTGAATATGACAAGAAACTCTTCATTTTACTACATAAAATAATGAACATGGTACTTTTGAAAGTCAGTATTAATTAATAATTGAAGTAAAAGGTGAATAAAATTAAAAGCTACAAGTGTGAAAAGAAGACCTAACACCAAAGTTAAATCTAATAGCTAACTTAATTGCTTTGTGGCTCTTCTAAGGCTGGAAATGTGTTGTATAATACTAACTGGTAGAAAAAGTAGATTATTTAAGTATTTTAACTTAAATGATATTTTAAAAAACAACTTCTGCCTACTCGATCAAAGTAGTTTCTTTTTCTTAGTCTACTGAGCATTGTAAATACAAGCAATATTTGTATTTTTGTAATCTCTCTGGCCCAAAACCCAAACGTGTCATATATGTCTCTGAATTACTATCCTGTCTGCTGATAACAAGCACAATGGTAGTATAACCTGTATGTCCTTCTCAAATATTATATTTTAGTTAAAACAAGATTTAAACTCATTGGGGTCAGTTTAAACTTTCATTCGACCTGCTAAATATTCAAGGTAAAGGAAGCCTTTCAAAATATGAAATCAATACATGCATTTTGTGGCATCAGATGGTTGGTCCTCCTTTGATGATGCTCGGCTCTTCTATCCCAAGTACTTCATGTTCCACACCAAAGGCAACACTTCACTTTGAACAACTGGAGTTCAAACTGTGCATAGAAAACATATTTAGATACCCTGAGTGTTTTCCCCCTCAGATGTATTAAGCTCTATAAAAATGCTATTTTCCTTTAACTCTAACACTACTGTGGTCTAATGTATTTCAAGTACATAGTAAAATTGCTGAAGTAATAATATGTCAGTTAAAGGAATGAGGTAGATGCAATACTACGATGGATATGATAATGGAATTGTATTTATACAATAAGTGTGTATATTTTGATCCCTTTTAATGAATTGTCAACAGTACGTGAAATTTGATTTAGATAGGCTTGTGTCCTTAAAGCAGTCTAACTACTAACATTATTTCTACAGAGTAACACAGTGCTATATTTAAAAGTTAATTTTAAATTAATTATAATTTAAGTATTAATATCTTTGGATTTAATTTAAGGATTGTAATTGAATGCAAGATTACAATGCGTTATTAACGTCTATTATTTAATGTTATTTATAATACCAAACACCTTGATGATATATTAAGATAAGAAAATAGATAGGTAGATCATTGTGCAGTCTAAAATTAGGAAAATGAAAAGATGCACCTTCTCCCTGTTATCTCTGTTTCTTTCTTTATTACGTTTTGTTTCAGAAGATATTAAAGAACTAATGAATATTCAAATATATGCAAATAGTATTCCAGCACCATATATCATACACAGAAAACACATACACTTTACATATAATTATTTCCTACATGTATCTCTATTTTACAAGACCTTGGTTCTTTTATCTGCTACAGACGAGTTTTTGCAGGAATTGCATTCCTAATTTGACCTGAGAAATCATCCAGATACAAAATTGCAGAACAACTAAGTAAGTTGGCTATCAAAAACAATAGACCCAGCAACCTGTTAATTATCTTGCACTCCTCTTTTTACTCATCCTACACATGAAAAACAAGCTTTCTTTCTCCTTCTCTTCTTCACTTGCAAGACAATAGGACATTCAGACTCTTTCAACCTTTGGTGAAACTAATTGCTAAAAATTGCTCATTTTTTATGTTTGGCACAATGTTACCTGAAGGAGCATAAAGTCTTCCTGCTGTAGTGTATTACACAGAGCAGTGCTCTTCTCCTGGTACCTCCATTTATAAGAATTGTCACAACCAAATCCTTTCAGGATAACCCAGGAGGCTCTTGTTCCTCCTGACAAATTTTTCACTTTGTCTGCTCAGCAAATTTTTTTGGGGGAGGAAGCTTTTTGTAGATCTTATCAGAAATTAACCCAAATTGATTCTTATAATACCCAAAATTCTGTGCTTTTTTCAAATAAAAATATAAAACCTGTAACATGCCATTATTTTGAAAACAGACTGCTGAGTACCGAATGAAACAATTTATATATTAAATTAATTATTATAACATAATCGCTGCACAAAACCCCAATTTATTATTTGGGAAAGAAAAAGATACTTTAGTCTGTACTTGGTAAAGACTGTCTTTGATGTTTTAAAATGAATTATTTTTCAACTATCATTTTAACTCTTGTATTCTGTTGCTAGATTTAGTCAATCTTACCATTTTATATCAGTATTACTCGTTAGTACGTTACATCCTACATTATAAGGAATTATACAAATAAATAGGTGTAGAAAAAATACTGAATATTTTTAGGAGGAAACCCAAAATTAATTTTGAATTTGAAACTACAGTCTCAGGATTATGGGAAACACCATTGTAGAATTTTACCCTTCATGATACAGTCTGAGTGATGAAGACCACAGTTAGCAAAGTCATCCTCTTCTTTCCATCTTGGTATTTTACTCATTAATTTGGTTTTCCCCTACCTTGTGAGATCACTTATCTTCTTCTGTATCACATAAATCAGTTCCTCGTGGCAAACACCCAACTGCTTTTCTCTTATCATGGCTGTGCATTAAAAGGATGATGACATTTTATTTACACGTGAATGATGCCTTTCTGAGAGAGGAAGAAGTGTTCTCTGGAAATGCTGCTCTGTCTCTATCCAGTATAGGAAAAGTTAGCAAGAAACTTTTAATAAACACCTAATTTCAAGATGTCTAAAACTACATTATGAAACCACCTTTGGAGAATGTAAACTTCAGGGAGTAGCTTAACCTAATCTGAAGTCCTGGGTGATTTTTTCTTTACCCACATGCCTCTTTGCTTCTATGGGTCCATCTCTCTTCCTCTAATTTTTTATCTATTTGCCTGATGCTTTAGCAGCAGTAAAACTCAGTTGTGTCCTTTAATCCCCTGCCATTTATGCAGTGGCATTACACTGTTTCAGGAAAAGATCTTTCTTCATACTTGAACAACACGGTGTATTTTTCTCTTTCTTCTGTTTATTTTTTGCCTGCTCTTATATTATTATTTCCTCAAAAAAAATCTTTCTATTCTTTCATTATGCATATGTTTCATTTTTTAATCTTTTCAGTCTCTCCAGTTACACTGCCATAACGTAGTTCAGCTCTCCTGTGATGGCCATGCCAATTTGTGTGCCAAAAGAACTAAGTAATAAAGCCCATGTGTTACTTTGTGTAGAATTTTTCCAAATTTCTGTGTTTCTTTTCTTCATTCCACTCCAGTGCTTTTGGGCCACAATTCATCAACTAAGCATGCCTTAAAGTGCTTTGCTGTATTAGAACAAACTGAACCAAAACTAAAAGTGCTTTGCTGAGCCCAGGTCTGAGAGATGATGGTACTCTTGAGGGCAGCAGCCTTTCCTAATAAAAATATGTGGTACCTATTTCAAGGAAGGGTTTATTAGTATTTAAGTAGCATCGGGATGGAATTATACAGTCTCTTGTGAAGGATCACTGTCTCGAAATATGCTATCTGTGTATATATATATGTATATATGTGTATATATATATATGTATATTTACAAGCATCGAAAAAATTAAGTTGGAAAAAACCTCTGCAAGTCGTTGGGTCCGACAACCAGTGTAAAGCAGTGACAAATCTGAAATTTGGCTTCTTGAGACCCTACTCCATCTGAATTATGGAAATCTCAATGAATAAAAATCCTACAGCCTCTCAGTGCAGCCTGTCACAGCACTCAGTCATCACTTATTCACTAAGAAAATAGTTTTTTCCTTCTATCCAACCAGAATTGCCTTTGCAGCAATTCTCCTTGAGTCCTTTAGGTATGAGTTTCTTGAAAAGTCCGCCTCCATCTTTCTTATAATCCTCCCAAGTAGCAGCTGGCAGCAGTTCAATCACTCTTTAGAGTTCTCTTTCCCAGGCTGAACAAATGCAGCCTTTCCTTTAATTCATGATCTGGTCCCTTTGGTGGTCCTTCTCTGGTCTCTCTGGTTTGCTGATGTGTTTATTATGCTGGGGTCCCACAACTGGACATAAAGAACCTAAAATATTACATAAGTCAGCCACCCGGTAAAAAATCAGTAGCTGCAAAACATTACATGTGGCCAAATAAAGCAAAATCCTGGTAAATTTCTGCAAAGATGAAGACGAACAAGACAGAAATGCCTTCCATCCCCACAGTGTATGGCAAGGGCACTAGGGAAATTCAAATTATGAAACATTCTTGATGAAATATTAATAAAAACATACTATGGTCTTAATTGCTATAATTTAACACCCTGTATGGTATAAATATTTTAGAAACGTGGTAAAATGGAACATTAAGAAGGGGTCAAGGGATAATAATATACATTAATCTTGATTGGTGGAGATGTATACTTCATACTTAATTTATGTTTATACTACTGTTCTATATTCATTTCTGAAGAGCAGTGAGTGGAATAAGCTATATGTGTGTAACTTACTTTGAGACATACATATTATGTGTTTATGTGTAGATTGTTGTAGGTATTTATAAAGTAAAGGGCTCTGTTGTGAGACACACATAAATACATATAAAAGGAATTTATTTGATTTCACCAGGCTTCATCTCCTTTAGAAATCAGTCACGGATCCAGCAGTCTACAAAAGCAAGGGGGAGAGGAAATATGCAAACTACTCTCACAAAATTCTTTCCTGAGGAAGTCATTATCTGCACTGCCCTTGTAATAGCCACCTTTCCTTTTCAGTAGCAAATACTGCTTTTAAGGCTGGTTTCCATATATTTGCATCAAGGGGAAACTCTGGAAATGAGCCTGGGCTGTGACCACGCTGGCAAGGAGGGGAGAGTACTGCAAGGAGGTCTCCATGTGCAGCTTTAGGTTTACTTTACAGTCTGGCTTGGTAGGAGAAAGTCTGCCTGCCAAATGGAGCAGTCAGAGAGCAGTCAGAAAACATTTCACCAAGCTTTCAACTCTTCTACAGATTTTCACCCCATAAGGAAGATATTGTGCTAATTTTTGCAGAAAATAGCATGCAGAAATTGCTTGAAATTGCTGGCACTCTAATAGTGACCTATGCCCATGTATGCATAAAGCAGATAGGAATTTCATTTACATTTATCGTAAATTGTATGCAGTAATGATTTCTGCGTGTTAAATAGCATAATCCATACAAGTCTGACAGTCTCACAAAGGCTGTGGGCCAATGTCTCCTTTTGAATGCATCAGTGCCACTGAAAGAGGTTGTCATACCCTTGACAAAGGTTACTGCCGCCTTGTATCTGCTGGTAGAACTGCTCCTGGGATCACTCCCTAAACTGTGTCAGTCAAAATTTACCAGGTAAATCCAAATAGTTTAAATAGCAGGTTTTTTTTTGCTAATGATGTACATTTTGCCAAAGGAAAGGATAAGGGACTACCTACAAGAGCACATAGCTGGCATTTTCAGGGACAATCAAGCCTTTGACCAGCAGAACTTGCTTCTGATACACAGTATTAGTTCACAGCCTCACACTCTGTCATCTGCCTTCTTCAGTTGTAATATTTCTGCAGTTTCTTATGATTTCTTTGGAAAACCCCAGCATGATAGAAAAGCTTTTCTTTGTGAATGTATAATTCTCCCAAAACATGCACTGAGATCTGAGAAACGGGACAGTGTTTTGCCCAACGAGAGGTTTATAATCCGATTTCTAATCTGCTCAGATTGAACTGGAACTGCAGAGTGGGACAGTCCAGGTGAACTTTCTTACACTACGTAGGGATGTCTTAAAAGTTGTTTTGATAGCATTGACAGAGGAGAGATGGTGCCAGCAGAAACTCAAGCCACTAAGTACTGGGTCAAGCCTCACAGAAACGAGAGACCTCTAGGTCACACCAATTACAGAAAAGGAAAGTTTTGCTTTTGCTTCCAGAGCTTCTGGAAGAGCTGATCAGAATGCCCTTTCCTGTCATTTATCCTTATTTTAAACCTGACAATAAGTCTCTTCTGCTCCTTTAAATAGTGAAACTGTAAAAGTGCTGCAGGTTTTAAAGGATTCATAAGACTTAGCTAATCACATCAATGCCTGCACCAAAAAAATAAGAGAGAAGGTTGCATGGATAGATGTTGCTTTGATACTCTGCCATCTTGTAGCCTAATATCAATTCCTCACTATCTTTATTCCTATCTCTGTAGGCATTTACTGTCTCCAGTTGTTTGGTATCTATAAGCTCTTGCACAGGAACCACCTCTTAGTTGTGTGTTTGCACAGTGTCTTACCCATGAGGATCCTGGCCATGAGAAGAATTTGTAGGTGAAATAATAACAATAACTATACTTTGAGTATGATTTCAGCAGTCCTGCCTGCCTAAAGTAAAGAAGACGTGGGATAGGAGAAAAAACCTGTATAAGCACTCACGGAGGTTTTGAATTAGTGGTAGCTACTGAACAAACTCTGAAGAAAAGTCTTCAGAGTCTTATAATAGGGACTTTAAACTTTTCCTGTTAAGTTGTCTCCAGGATCTGCAAAGTAGACATTCTTCACACACTTAGAGTTTTCCCTTTATGTCCTTCTCCTCATTCCTGTGTAATATGCATGCCTGCGCACACACATGCAGATACAAATTCTGTAAATGCATTTAGGACCCAGTTACCTCTGTAGGCAATTACTTATCCTCCTTAATTTGTACTTCACCCATACAAGGAGAAACATAATACTTTTTTATTATATGATTTAAGTTTAAAAAGTTTCAAAATATTTGTCCTATATTTCTGAACTACAATCAGGCTTCACCAACTCTTCCAGTTCTGCTGATTTTAAAGACATTATTTTAAAGGTAGCAAAGTAGCCTTCAAAGTTTTCATTAAGGCAGAATCATGAAAAATTATTGTGTGAAAGGATGGGCAAGTTAACATTGTCCCTATTCACTCTCACCTGGAAGGTTTATTGAGTCTCCTGTTACTAGTGGCATCCTTGGTAATAAATATTTTCATTTTATTCCGAGAGCGCAGCAAATAGATTTTGTTAGTGAATGACCTTGTGCATTAGCTCTGTTATTCGTGATTTAGTGAGCCAGTCAGTTGAAATATTGCTAATGCTTTTCCAACTCAGTCTTGTTACATTTGTGCCATGAGGATGACATTAAGTGTAGTTGTAGATGAATAACAAATAACATGGCTTGTAGTTGTGTTTTGGATCATTAAAGAAATGAACCTACAGTGTACTGTTTTATTAACTGAGGAAATGACTGAAAACAAATGACAGTTCTTGGATGTGTATTTATTAAAAATAACAACTGTTTGGCATGCTGAGATTTAGTGGTAGTTCCCCTTAAATTTTTCATATACCATTGCAAATGCGCTACAGTGTCCATCCAAAGATTTTGACAGATTTTAAATAAGAGTAAGAATAATTCATACATTTCAGGCATTTTAGATGACAAGACTCAAAGTGGTGTAAGCACAAAAATGCTAAAAATGTACAGCATAGCAAGGTTGAGAATTAATAATTGGATGCCAATATATTTATTTTTAAATATTATAAATTATAATTTTAAAGAGGGTCAGTGTATTTTACAGGGAGACCCTCAGGAGGAGTGGAACACTTCTTTAAAAGTGCAACGACTGTGCTTGGTTTTGTTTTTCTGAGACCTTTGGGGCTATTTTATGTTAAAGCATAATGGAAGCTATAGAAAAAGTAGCTGGTAGGCTTTGGGAGAAGCCCCGATAACACATCTGTTCTAAAGAAAGCACACAAGGTCAGTTAAATTCCAGATAACTGGTTTTCCTGAATTTCTGCAAAGCCACAACCATAAGTATCAACCTCCGGATCACTGCAATGGTTCTTTCTGCTTCTAAACCGCCCACTTAACATTACTAGAGAAACGAGACCAGGGGAGAAAATTATATTTTAGATATTACTATTCCTGGACACAAGGTAGGCAAATATTTTTGCTATATGGAGAAGTCCATAGAAGCTCTTAACTTTTCTGCTTTTTCTGTAGCATTAAAGCGACAAGGAATGGATCTTACGCAAAAGTTTATGCTATAAAGGGCACAGATGTTTCTTACTTAAAAATAAATAAAAAAATATTCTTTATAAGGGCAATAAATATAATTGAGCAGCTATTTATTGAATAAGTAAAAATAAATCAATGCAAGCAGTCAGGCAGAAAGAGTGTGTTGGAATTATATACCTAACCTGTGCAAGCAGGCAGCTATGTGAGGTCCTGATGCATCAGATCTTCGCTACTCTGTCCCTGTATAGTATCTGACCATAGGATATTAGGGACATGGGAGGCAGATGATTTAGAGAGAGAAAAGTGATGTTGTTTTGGTGAATGAGTTTACAAACATAGACAGCTCTTGCCAGCTTCTCAAACATGGGCCAGTTTTTCTTTAGCTGCATCTTGCAGTGCTGCTATTTGCCTGACAAATGGATTTTGTTTATATTTTTTGAACAGAATTCATGACAAACAGAGATGGAAAATTCCTTGATTGTGTGCATGGAGATTTGACTGTCTTGTATTAAAAACTATGAGAATGCAAAAGTACAGTGGGGGTGCTGAGCATAGTCTGAGTTTCTATATACTGATTTTATTGGCTAGAGTAGATTGTAAAGGATGTGTGCCCTCAGAATTGCTGGAGATGCAAACAATATTTTAAATTACTCCAGGCAGCAAGGTACTGCATCTGAACAGATTGAAATCTGAAATGCTGGTATCAGAAATTAAATTAATGCATGTGAGATTGAAACAATATCTAATTAAAATAATTTGAAAAATGACTTGAAAATTGAATATGACATGATATTTGGCAGGCTGTCGCCAGTACAGCTATGTGGCTTTGACTTTTCTGCAACCGTTTTCATTACAGGCCCGGCTGCCAGTTAACTAGAAATGAGACATGAAGCAAGGATCTCATGCCATCAGGTGGAAAGACAAAATACCTCTTGTCTGCATCCTGTGTAGTTGTCCCTCACTAATTGAATTGTAAAATTTAGTAAAGGGACCCTTCTTCTCCTTGTAACTGACCACTTGAATTCATAATTTTTATTTTAAGCTGCAGCATTTTGAATGCTCATGTTGGTTTTTTTAATTATTTACTTGCAGCCTGCCCAGGGAGAGGAGTTACAGATTCACAGACTGTAGCCCCTGGGAGAAGTGCCCAGGGCTGGGCACAGGGTCTCCACACACTACCCTGTAGACGTACACCAAAGTCAGGGAGAGTGTATCTTATATTACAAAAAGTCTGTTCTTCTGAACATGGTCATACCTAAGTATCTAATTCAAAGTTCATTGAAGTACCTTTTAATTACTTCCAACAAAGGAAAGTGAATAAGCTGGGAAAAAAGCCTGTATATCATTGGGTTGTTCTGTAGGCAAAAGACCTGGAGAGTGCTGAAACAACAGTTTTTCCTCTGTCCCATTCTCATTTACTGGTGTGAATGCCTTGGCAGTTTCAGGATGTGCATTGACTGTGCAAAGGCAGGTTGACTCTCCGATTGTGCTCTTCTCAAAGGAGAGAGATCCCAAATATTATAGGAATCCATTGCCATTGATTGCAAGGGACAAAGTTGTATCCGCTAAGTATATGTGTGGTGTAGTGTGGGGGTCTGCCAAAAAGTAAAGGCAGTCTTTCTGGCTCACCTTATGAAGAAGCTTTCCATATAATTGAAGGTTCTTTGTAGGGAAGGAGAAAGCAAAGACTAACTTGGTGTGAATAAATGCCACATCTGTTTGTTTTAGATTTGGAAGACTTGTTAAAAAGTTTAAGCGTTAATAAACACCTTCTCTCTGGATTTCCCTTCTTCCTTTTCCCTTTCTTTTTCTCAAACAGGGGATATAAATTATTTTTTCTGAATGTGGCTCTATGAAAGCAACTTTGCAACAAGCTGCTGGGAAGACAGTTATTGTAGAATTCATCTGGCAGCCTACAATAAATGTGAATTAATTGCTCTCTATCTCTTCATTGACTGGAGGTCCAAGTAAACGTAGTTAGTGAGTCTGGGACATGAATTTGCTCATTCTAAAATGGGCATGTAATAGAGGTCAAGGGAATAATATGTCTGTTATTACTTTTCCTTTTCCTGTGTTTAATTAAACACAGAACACCCTCAAAATCAGATTCACAGCAGAAATATAAGGTTCCCTTGTGAGTGACACTGTCTTTCCACAAATACTTTGCATATTTAAGAATGGTTTCTTTTCTGAAGATGGTAAACCCTGCAGCAGCACAGGAGACAGACCGAGGAAACCTCCTGCAGAAATGCTTCCCTCATTCTGCTTGTGCCAGCGTGCACTCCTACGACTAAGCTGGAGGATGCAGGAAGGCTTAGCAACCTGCTTTATAGCAGACCTTCATAAACCACTTCCTTCTTCCAGAAGTGCTTCAATGAGGCTGGAGGTGTGCTCAGAGCCCTGTGTAACTTGCTTCTCCTAATAACTGCAAGACTCAAAGGTTAAATCTGCCAACTACAAAACTAGACACTCAAATTCCTGACTGTGCAACTGATGGATAACTTTTCTGAAGGAAATAAATGTTAGCCCTCGAGAACACACATCAGACTTCCATCAGGTTAGTGATGACTATGAACAGTAACAATCCCTTCCCTTAAACACTTAGTAACACCCGCATCGTGCTCTCTAATAGAGCAAAGCCATTAAGTTGTCCCCATTGTAATTTAGATCACAGAAGAGACTTCCACAGATTCTTTCAGGTTAAAATAACTGGTATATGGAGAGTAGGCAAAATTATTCCACTGTAGCTGCGTGCTTAATTATATGGAATACTGCATAAATTGTCAAGTGCAAAGAATTATTCTGATAAATTAAAATACTAATTAAATAAGCTATTGCAGAATTTTGAGAACATTATAGGGCTCCGCTTCTTCAGGTAATTTGCATATCCTTCATCTAGTGAATTTAATTTAAAGGCCTCCTGTTTTGTGTGTTTGGAAGCCCTTTTTGTTTCAGTAGAAGATTAAAAAAGGGATTTATATGTTGCTAACTGGGTTGGGATTAGGTTTTCTTTTTTTTTCCTTTTTTTTTTTTAATAACTGTTTTATTATGCCTCTTTGCTAATGAGTTTGAAAGTTCTCCATTAATATTTCAGGGCTTTAAACTGTGGCCATAAAAAGTCAACTTTCATGGAATGTGCAATATACTATGTTGCCCAGAATTATCATTTCCAGTTCATAAAATCTGCAACAGAAACATCATCTGCTCTATATTTATATTGGAATAAAAGCTAACACATAGTACACTAAAATTTTTTTTAAAAATTAGGCCAGTTTTCAAAGGATTAGCAGCTTGTTCTTAATATCTGAATTTATCTTCCCAACACTTCTTCCTTATATACCTGTAGGCTTCTGACGGTGTTTTGTTGCCTTAAATTCTCAATTGTTGCTATGCATAGAAAAAGTTAAGTAGTTATGTTCACCGTTCAGCAACTTCAAGTAGTTGCTTGATACATGGTTGATGCTTCAGCTTTAGCACCGCTGTTTTTGACAGAATTTATTGACCTTCCTGAGCTGCTTGTGGAGTTCAAGGTTAGCTAAAATATGTTCCTGTACACGTCTGGAGTGAACATGCCGGAAATTGTCTGCTGCATCTCTCTCTCCAGCCTGACAGTGCCTGAGCTTGACCGTTTTCAAGTTATGATTTAATCAATAGCATGTCGTGTCTTCATGTCTTCTAGCTTTGGCAGGGTTTATGTCAGCATGGCTGTCAGAGCCGTCCTTTGTGTTTTAGCCAATATCAGAGGGGAATAGGATGTGTTAAGTAAACTTTTTTTGGTTTTTAATATCAAAGCTTCAATAATTAAAGTCTGCAGGAAACCTATAAAAAGGAGGTCAAATATCACAGAATCACTCGGTTGGAAAAGACCCACAGGAACATGGGGTCCAACCATTCCTATCAATCTCTAAACCATGCTCCTCAGCACTACCTGTCTTTTAAACACCTCCAGGGAAGGAGACTCAACCACCTCCCTGGGTAGCCTGTTCCAGTGCCCAATGACCATTTCCATGAAAATTTTTTCCTGATGTCCAGCCTGAACTTCCCCTGGTGGAGCTTGAGGCCATTCCCTCTTGTCCTGTCCCCTGTCACCTGGGAGAAGAGGCCAGCTCTCTCCTCCCCACAACTTCCTTTTAGGTAGTTGTAGAGAGAACTGAGGTCTCCCCTCAGCCTCCTCTTCTCCAGGCTAAACAACCCCAGCTCTCTCAGCCGCTCGTCATAAGGCCTGTTCTCCAGCCCCTTCAGCAGCTTCGTTGCTCTTCTCTGGACTCGCTCCAGAGCCTCAACATCCTTCTTGTGGTGAGGGGCCCAGAACTGAACACAGCATTCGAGGAGCGGTCTCACCAGTGCCGAGTACAGAGGGAGAATAACCTCCCTGGACCTGCTGGTCACGCCGTTTCTGATACAAGTCAAGATGCCATTGGCCTTCTTGGCCACCTGGGCACACTGCTGGCTCATGTTCAGTCGCTATCAACCAACACCCCCAAGTCCTTCTCCAGGCAGCTTTCTAGACAGACTTCTCCTAGTCTGTAGCACTGCACAGGGTTGTTGTGCCCCAACTGCAGGACCCGGCATTTGGCCTTGTTAAACCTCATGCCATTGGACTCAGCCCAGCGGTCCAACCTGTTCAGATCCCTTTGCAGAGCCTCCCTACCCTCCAGCAGATCGACACTTCCACCCAGCTTAGTGTCATCTGCAAACTTGCTAAGGGTGCACTCAATGCCTTCATCCAGGTCATTGATGAAGACATTGAACAGGGCTGGACCCAGCACTGAGCCCTGGGGGACACCACCTATAACTGGCCTCCAGCTGGAAATGTGTAATAGTAGTTATAAAATTCAGTGATTCAGCAGACCCAATATTTTCTATTAACTGTTAGTGTGGTAGGAAATTACACACAGGGATTTAGGCCTTGTTCTTTATTTATACACATTATTTTGTAGCCACTCTGCTGTGTAGCATTTTCTATTCTGAGCTACAAAAGAGTCATTTCTTGGACCATTCAGTTTCTTTAGGAGATCCCATGCGGCTTTCTGGTTTTATATATCTAATTTTTTGCATCTGTTAGAAAACTGACTTTACAGCATACACTGTATGGAAGGCAGTTAGTGTGGTAACATAGCACACCTTTGCAAAAAAATGGCACATCTAAAAGGGAGAGAGTTGTTTTGTGACATGGCTGGTCGAACAAGCCTTATGAGGAGCGGCTGAGAGAGCTGGGGTTGTTTAGCGGGGAGACCTCATTGCTCTCTATAACTACCTGAAAGGAGGTTGTGGAGAGGAGGGAGCTGGCCTTTTCTCCCAAGTGACAGGGGACAGGACAAGAGGGAATGGCCTCAAGCTCCACCAGGGGAAGTTCAGGCTGGACATCAGGAAAAAATTTTCGTGGAAAGGGTCATTGGGCACTGGAACAGGCTGCCCAGGGACGTGGTTGAGTCACCTTCCCTGGAGGTGTTTAAGGGATGGGTGGACAAGGTGCTGAGGGGCATGGTTTAGTGATTGATAGGAATGGTTGGACTCAATGTTCCAGTGGGTCTTTTACAACCTGGTGATTCTATGATTCTATGATCAGTCATCAGTGCAGCAGTGTAGTACCAAGTCCATCTCAAGGCTGAAAACCTTACTTATTTTTTGGAAATTCATACTTCAAAACATATACAACAGGGAAAATATAGCCTCAAATTGTATGGTCCAGGTAACTCTAGTTCTCATGTGGTCCCTATGACTCTGGGTAGAATAAATATGTTTGTTAATTTGTAAAGCATGGCATAAATGTGAACTTAAGTGAGTATTGTATGCAGTCTTTAGGTTGTCATCCAGGAAAACATGCATTTAAGTTTTCTTATCTTGGGACTCCATGTTATTATCTGCTAAATCAGTAGCATATTAAAAAGAAGAAAAGTTAAAACTGTGTGAGTCTATAAGGTGCACAGAGCTTTTTTCTCCATTTAAATTGCAGACAATATTCATCCTTTGCTGAAGGCAGTCAGAAACGTTTCTCTGTATTAGAATTACCTGAGTTTTTACTTCTTAGTCTTGGTACACACAAACTCTTAGCAAAATCTTTCCACATTTTGGATATATGATGAGAGATTGAGTCCTAATGATGTGGCTTGCTTCTAAAATAAATGTGAGTCATTTGTGTTGCACTTTGGACAAACTAAAGTATCATTTGACAATAATACTGCTTGTGAGAATTGTCTGCTGCAGTCTGAACTGTTTTGAATGCTTCAAACAGCAAAAATTAAAGAGTATTTTTCACAAATCAAAGAGAAATATATGAATTCTTTTCAGTATTTTTATGTAAATTTACTATGTACAATATGTTCTTATCACACTTCTTGTCCTTTCTGGTAGGAATGTTTCCTTTAGACAACTTCAATTAAGAAGCTGAGTCTATCCAAATTCTTTCCATAATCAAAGGAAAGAGATAGGTGCCCTGCAGATGCGTGTAAGATATTTTGGATGACTCATTGCATTCAATGCTCATCTCTCTGCATTGACTGCAGAGAGAACCTAGATGACTCACTTGGATTAGACAGTCAATGACTAGATGGCTAAAGGGAAGGGAGTTTAATAAGGCTGCAAAGTTTCATTTCTGCTCATAAATAAATCAAGCCAGATGCTTGGGTTTTGGCCACGAGTTCAACTGATACAGTTTGCTTCTAGAAGGTTAAAGTCTTTGCATTGAAAACAGGATTACTATACTCATACCCCATCTGGGAATAACCTCACCCTTGTGCCATCCCCAGAACTGTGGTTGGGCATTGTTTCATGAGAATACTAGTGCGCAAAGGCCAAAATCATGTGAAGAACATAGAAATGATTTAAAGGTATGGGCAATGGTAAGACAGTGCTCAAGTTCATGCCCTGAGCACGTTTCAGTTGCAATTACAGCTGTAGTCTTAGTGATTACTGCCTCTGTTTACGATTTAACTGGTTTATTCTGTATTACTTCATTTTTATAGAACCATACAATCATAGTATAGTTTGGATTGGAAGGAACCTTAAAGATCATCTAGTTCCAACACCCCTGCCATGGGCAGGGACATCCCACTAGATCAGGCTGCCCAAGGCCCCATCCAACCTGGCCTTAAACACCTCCAGGCATGGGGCAGCCACAACTTCCCTTGGAAACCTCTTCCAGTGCCTCACCACTCTCATGGTGAAGAAATTCTTCTTAATATCTAGGATATGTCTGCCCTTCTCCAGTTTATATCTGTTTCCCCTTGTCCTGTCACCACAAGCCTTTATGAATAGTCCCTCTCCAGCTTTCTTGTATCCCCTTTCAGGTACTGGAAGGTCGCTATAAGTTCTCCTGGGAGCCTTCCCTTCCCCAGGCTGAACAAGCCCAACTCTCTCAGCCTGTCCTCATAGGGAACGTGCTCCAGCCCTCTGATCATCTTTGTAGCCCTCCTCTGGACCCATTCCAACAGCTCTATATCCTTCTTATGTTGAGGATTCCAGAACTGGACACAGTACTGCAGATGAGGTCTCACAAGAGAGGAATAGAGGGGCAGAATCACTTCCCTTGAACAGCTGGCCGCGCTTCTTTTGATGCAGCCCAGAATATAGTTGGCCTTCTGGACTGTTAGAGCACACTGCCAGCTCATGACAAGCTTCTCATCAACCAGCACCCCCAAGTCCTTCTCTGCAGGGCAGCTCTCAAGCACGTCATCCTCCATCGTGTACTGAAATCGGGGATTGCCCTGGCCCATGTGTAGGACCTTGCACTTGGCCTTGTTGAGCCTCATGAGGTTCTCATAGGCCCACTTCTCCAGCCTGTCCAGGTCCCTCTGGATGACATGTATGTTTTGAATGCTTTCACTGATACAGAATCTGATAATTAAGAAAAAATGCTAATTTTCTGAAAAAACAACACTGTGCAATGCATCCTTACATTGTGAAATAAACTATTTATCTTACCTGCTAGGTAAGACTGTATGTCTTGTGGCATTTCCTACACAATGACAGTGCTGTCGTAACAGTAATGCCCTGCTCCTCACTGCAAGGCAGACAGTGGGAAGTTTCCACTGAAGAGAACTGTCCAAACATATTGTGTATATGTGTTAAATGTGTGTGATACTATGTATACGAGGGAATTAGAATTAGTTTGGCTTTCTTTTTCACAAAATAGCGGGCAATTAATAGCATACCTATGTATTCAAAGAACCGATTAGCAGCATTACTATCAGGCAAAGTAATTCCATAGATGGCATAGGTAGAAGCTATCATGAATTTATTGATTTATTGAAGGCTGGTTATATTGTAATGCTGCAAAATCATGCTTTCTGTTCCAACTTTCGTGTAACTCTTTCAATCTTAATTTTGTTTACAGCCATAAACAAAGAGAAGCTTGAAAAAACAACTGGACTGAGAATTCTGCAGACTGGTGTGGGGGAGGTAAGTGGTTTGAGGGTCTTTTGCTCTCTCAGAAACATTTTAATTCTTTTTTTAAGAAATTTTGGAGCTCATGAACAATTGTGAGCTACCAGTCTGACAGTGCTAAGGGCCTTTTTATGATACAGTCACGTCTGTCAAAATACAATCTGCTGCACAAATAGCATTGTATCCCACAGAGAAAAAAAAATACCACCCTTATGAGAAAAGTGCAGCCAGCTTTAAGAAATGCAGTTTTTTTGCTTGTTGTATCACAAGAACAAAATCCCTAAAGATGAGCACAGCAACTGAAGTCGTGGTATTATTCCCTTTGGTTTTGATGGAGTGCTATCTCATCTAGATCAATGAAAGTTCAAATTTGGGGTAAAGAGTCTTCAGATGTTAAAGAGAATCTGACAGTGAATGACTTGCTTATTTTGGATGTAACCTGAAACATAAATAAGATGTGTCTGTTATGGTGATATCACTAAGCAAAGACTCCACTAAGCAGTTCATAATTTATTAATAAGCATGATGTTGTCTGATAAAAGCCTTGTATGAACCACAGTTGATTGCTAATTCTTGTGCTAATTTTGTGTACACAGTGATTTTTTTCTCCTTATAATTTAAGTAATTTTACTAGTGGTGAATGCTCACAAGGGTAGACAAATGCCTTTTTCCTGTGATTACATTATACTCAATATTAAGAATAATGAATTACTAACTGATAATCTACGGAAGATATTAACTTTTTTCCTTTTTTTTTACTGATTTTCATTTTTTATGTTTCTAATTTTTATCAGCTAATGCCTCACTTGCCAGGATTACTGAAGTTCTTTGTGTAAATTTAATCACACTATTAAAAGATTTGGTCCTGAAGAGTTACCAACAAAGAGACCTGCTGATATGCTCAGGGTCAAAGCTGTAGGAATTAGAACTTAGACACAAGCATAGATTAAATCATCAGAAAATGAAAGCAAGCGTCATTCCTTAACAGGAGCTGATTTAAGTATTTGAGGTTCTCAAGGGTGCATAACAACAGGAGCTGGGAAATGTATCCTGGAGCATAGCTTTGCACCTCAGGCTGTGCCCTGACTTCAAGCCAGAGTGAAGCTTACATTTGTGCTGTCCACCAGCCCTGTTTCTTTTCTAAACAACAAGAGAACCAGGACTGTGGCACAGACTATGGAAGCCACATTCAGTAAAATTTTACACAACAGGACTCCTCATGTTAATGAAATACCTCCATGTAGTTTATCTGATTCCAGTCATTGAAAGGATTCCAATTGGCTTCTAAGTCAGCTGGAAAATGAAAGCCCACTTCACTTCAGATACTTAAATGAGGTGTTATCTTATATGTCATAAATAGAGAAAGCAAGCATTTTTGGATATTTGAAATGCAAGAAGCTGTCACCTGTTAAAAACATCATTAATCCACATTGTAGTAATAGGGTTGCTGTAACCATGGTAGTTACAAATATATGGAGATGTAGCCTTAACCTATAAATAGACATATAGCCTTGTCTGCTGGAAGTATAATGCAGCAGAAAGGAAAAAGTCTAGGAGGTTCCTGGAGTGTATGGAAGACAACCTCTTGACACAGCTGGTGAGTGAACCAACTAGGGAAGGTGCCCCGTTGAACCTGTTGTTTGTGAACAGAGTAGGCCTTATGAGAGATGTGACAGCTGGAGGATGCCTGGGGCACAGCAATCATGAGATAACAGAATTCTCAGTTCTAGGAGATGTAAGGAGGGTGTCAGCAGGGCTGCCACCTTGGACTAATGGACGGCAGACTTTGGACTGTTCAGAAAGCTGGTTGGTGAAGTTCCTTGGGAGGCAATCCTAAAGGGCAAAGGAACCCAAGAGGGTTGGATGCCCTTTTAGAAGGATATCCTGGTGGCACAATAGCACACCATCCCTGTGTGCCGAAAGAATGAGCCAACAGGGAAGAAAATCAGCTTGGCTGAGCAGAGAGCATTGGATGGGTCTCAGAAAAAAAGAGGAAAGTATATGAGCTTTGGAAGTAGGGCCAGGCATCTCAGGAGGACTACAAGAACAGGCCCTATGAGGAACGGCTGAGAGAGCTGGGGTTGTTTAGCCTGGAGAAGAGGAGGCTGAGGGGAGACCTCAGTTCTCTCTACAACTACCTAAAAGGAAGTTGTGGGGAGGAGAGAGCTGGCCTCTTCTCCCAAGTGGCAAGGGACAGGATGAGAGGGAATGGCCTCAAGCTCCGCCAGAAGAGGTTTAGGCTGAACATTAGGAAAAAATTTTTCACAGAAAGGGTCATTGGGCACTGGAACAGGCTGCCCAGGGAGGTGGTTGAGTCATCATCCCTGGAGGTATTTAAAAGACAGGTAGATGAAGTGCTGAGGGGCATGATTTAGTGTTTGATAGGAATGGTTGGACTCGATGTTCCGGTGGTCTTTTCCAACCTGGTGATTCTATGACTCTATGATTCTAAACAAAGACTTGTGAGAGGTTGTTGACAGATAGCTGAATATGAGCCAGCAGTGTGCCCAGGTGGCCAAGAAGGCCAATAGCGTCTTGGCCTTTATCAGAAACAAGACAGCCAGCAGGACCAGGGAAGAGATTATGCCCTTGTACTCGGCATTGGTGAGGCCACACCTCAAATCTTGTGCTCAGTTTTGGGACCCTCAATACAAGAAGGACATCGAGGTGCTGGACCACGTCCAGAGAAGAGCAATGAAGCTGATGAAGGGAGCACAAGGTTCATTAGGAGTGGCTGAGGGAACTGGGGTCGTTTAGCCTGAAGAAAAGGAGGCTGAGGGGAGACCTTATCACTGTCAACAATTCCCTGAAAGGAGGTTGTAGTGAGGTGGGTGTTGATTTCTTCTCCCAAGTTTTTGGCAACAGGACAAGAGGGAATGGCCTCAAGCTGCACCAGGGAGGTTCAGTTTGAACATTAGGAAAAATTTATTCACCGAAAGGGTTATTGGGCACTGGCAGAGGCTGCCCAAGGACATGTTGAGTTACCACCCCCGGAGGTATTTAAAAGATGTGTAGATGAAGTGCTTAGGGATATGGTTTAGTAGTGGACAGGTTCAGTTGAACTCAATGAACTCAAAGGTCTTTTCCAACCTAGCAATTCTGTGATTTTTAGCCTTTTTGAAGACCAGCTAATAGAACTGGAAAATATTGACATGTTCTTAGGCTAGAGATCTCCCCAGTCTGCTTCTTGTGCTTGGTTTAGTAAAAGTTACTGCAGAACTCGCCTCTCATATATTTCGAGTATTATACCTATCAAAAAAACTAGTAATATTGCTTGAATTAATAAAGACTTTGACAAAAGGCTGTGCTTTACACTCTGCCAAATATGCATTTTTATAAGGAAAAAAGGAAAAAAATGAATTAACTAAAGGGAAGCGGACATTTTAGCCTAAATATATTCCAGGTTACATATGAGATATGGTGATCAGCAGCAAAAGAAAAGTGGTTTGGAGCGTTAAGGTGGTGGAAGAAATTTTTTCAGCTGCTTATACATTTTGTTGGATGTGAATACTCCCAGTTGTGTATATTCCCCTTTCTAAGTCTTATCAGATATGATTGTGTACATAATGAATACATTTCTTCAGTCTCACCTACATGAAAAATAATGGAGTGCTGTAACCAGTCTGGTTTTTTGTTGACAGCTTATCAGATTCAGGCTGTTTCAGGTCAAATCTTACTATGTTAATTCAGTTTTGCAGTTTGTTTTTGATTCACCCTGGTGTTTAACAGTGTTAAAATAATAGTATATATTTTAACATAGTGAAGGAGCCTTATGTTGAATAAGGATTTTCTTTTTCTTCACATCGTAGAAATAGAATTATATGTAATGGTAACTGTAAATCAAAGTCAAGATGCTGAAATCAAAAGTACCGAGAAAAAACTCTCTAGTTTCAGAATGGGACGTTAGCTTTTATTTGGACAGTAGGTCACATTCATGACAAAGGTAATGGATATATAATGTCCACTTGCAAGACTATGAAATAAGAAGGATTAATTTTGCGTGGCAAGTTTCATATCTGAAATACATCAAAAGAAATATAGCTGAGATACTAGTAGCAAATGGAACAGCTGTATAAACAAATGCAGGAACTGTTCTAAGCTCAGAGATAATTCATGTGTTGCTCTGGACAGTGGAATCTGTTTTAGGTGTTGACCTATGATAACAGTATTTGTGCGTCAATAAGAAATGTATGGACACCAATATCTACTCAGGCCTTGGAAGCAATGAAAGGAAACTCTATGCAGAAGGGAAACTCTTCTCAGAGCTCCTCAATGTCTTACTTTCTCTTTCTGTCTCAAGAAAAGCATTTCAAAAGCCATGACAGTTTATAAAATTCAGTCATTCAGTCAAGTCTGGGGAGGGCTGATGAATTGTTTTTATATTACTTTATAAACACATGCTATGCAGTCATTAACAACACAGGGCTGGAGTTTACCACAGCTACAATACAGTTCATCATCTTTATGTCACGTACAAGAGTTCCATTGCTTCAGTGAGTTTTTTGGTTACAGCTGAGGTTAGCTGTGTTGTGTCAACATAGGATAGTCTCTGCTTTAACAGAATTAAATGTGAGTTCCTCAGCTGTAACATCAGAGGCTTTTTGTGTGTTGGGATGTTGACTTAAAAGTTCTATAATTTCATGCAAAGGTTTTGATGATACAGTGCAAAGCATTGTCTGGACCGTGGGTAGTAGACCTTCATTCAGATCATTGAGGAGCAACAGACCCTTACTGGTACTCCCACAGCACATCCACCTCAACATCTAACATATTCAATGGTCCAAGGACCCAGAGAGTTGGACTGGAGTTTGATGTGCTGTGTATCACTTCTAAAGTGCTAATTATTCAGTATCTATCTTGTTTGTAAGGCTGTATACCAGAAAATCAGGAATAACTGCTGTACAGAAAAAAACAGTGCCAATATTGAAATCCTGAGGATGTGTGCATTGCTGCAGTGCTGACTATGTCTGGAACAATATTTCCTAAAAGATGTTTATTTTCTAATTTGGGTTTTCTAGCACCTATAGCAACTTTAAAACTCCTACACAGTAGCCCTCCAAGATTTGTTTGAGTCATTGTCCTGCATGATGCTTGTGCCACAAAAAAATCAGCATGAGCTTTCTGTTATTCAGAAACCATGAAGCTGCTGTTGACATTGAGATATTTTCTTTTGATCTCTCACACATAAAATAAATCTCTGAAGTCCTAAGGTCATGTGCAGAAGTTGAAGAACCTCATAGAGTTGAGTATGTGTGAGGGTATGAATGTAAGTGTTGTGTTATCTATGTGTTTACATGCTTCCAAAAGAGGTATAGTACTGATAAAAAGCATGAAGAGCTAAACAGCATTTAATCAGGATCCATAATTCCATTTTCCACTCTGCCATCTTGATGTGGACCACTGTGTTTTTCAGAAATAAGAGTTGAACTTGTTGCTCTGCATAGCTGAGCACCCCCGCAAGATCCTGGGGACAGCATTTGGTCTCATGGAGAGAAAGCCTCCTTAGAAGCAGCACAGCTCCACCTGACTCCTGCTGAGTTCAGGATTTAGCAAGGTCAGGAACACACAAATATTAGTCCAACTGTACTTGCTCTCCAGCCTAAGGGAGACCAGAAAGCATCATGACCCACAGCCCCATACAGAGATCACTGAGTAACCTGGAATTCCTTCCACATCCTTTATGAACTTAACCACTTCTTTCTCTTCATATAAGCAGTTTTGAATTATTATAAAAGTGCAACATTTTTCAGCTCAGGCTTTCAAGTGCCTCAAGAAAGTGCAATGATTCAAATCAGGTTTTGGAGACTGAGAGTCTGTGATTTGAATAATAAATCATCTGAATCAAGGCCTGAAACAAACCAAGGGAATGGCACTGTTTCTGTCTTGAACTGCTAAGACGGCATCCACCCCAGAATACATTATTTTATATTGACTCTTTCAATTTCCCAGTAGGGCTGCCCAAAATACACCCATCACTGGCATTCTAAATTTGTTTATAGGATCTGAATCATGGTTCTCATATGGCAGACATAAGTATTAGAGGAGTTTTCTAAACCAAAGGGAAATAAACCAAAATAGATGTGAAATGAACACTTTGCCTCACCTCTAGATGTTCTAAAATAGAGAAGTAATATTTTGACATGTTCAGTATATTCATGTTCATAGATATTTTGATAGGTGTAGAATTATGTTCATGTTGCATAAAGTAATGATACTACAATAAAGAAATATACATTTAAAAATTCTATTGAAACTAGAGGACATGGTAGGACAGACTTTCCAGGGATGTGCAAGCCTCTTCAAGGCAGCAGTGTGATTTCTAGCTTATTATCTTCCATAATGTTGCCAAATTTTGTCATTAATGTCTATGTATCCATATTTTACCGAGGATGGTATTGGAAATCCATGAAAAACTAGAGTGAGTGCAGAGCTTTACAGTCATTAGCAACTGCTAATAAGAAGAACAAGGTGTTGGCTTTTTTCTGACCTTCTTCGACTCCTAGGGAGAAGGCTAAGGGTTGGCTTTTGGCTTGTAAAGACCAGATGAGCCTGGGATCTACTCCAGATGCCTTTCTTACAGTGACATCTTGGCAACCAGCGAATGCTCCTGATCTGGGATCTACCCAAAGGTAGATTGAGACAGGAAGGGATGCTTTACACGAGATCACTTAGCTAAGGTAGCTTTGAATCTGACCATGGTGTAGCAACAGTAGCTATGCATGCATAGATAAGCTTTACACAGAGTAACATGTAAGATTTTCACCTTCAGTTAAAACCCACCCTCCTCTTACTAGAGCTAATCAGGCTGAAGCCAAGCATAGGTGCATACGAGGGAAAAACTCTCTGCATTACAGCATAAGCATTCGTAGACCAGGGGACATCAGGGAGGGCTTCTTCTACAAGCCTTTCAACATTGTTTCCTACAAAAACCATGGCTCAGAGATCAACAAATTAATTTTTTTTCCTGTTATATGAGATCTGGGATTGGAGATTCTGTAGGCAGCTTTTGCTGTTTGCTTTCGTTGATCACTGCGGCTGTGCTGATCAGCAGTTGAACAGATATTTCCAGGAGGACAGTGTCTTGGAGCAACACATATTGTTATGTGCAAGGCATGTATCAGGCCACAGAAGAGCTCTTTGCTTTATGGCATGTACTTTAAGGTTGTGTATACAAATAAGAAAAATAATCATTAAATGACAATATTTAAGGAGTACAATTCTAGAAATATTCTTGGGGAAGGCACAATGGGCAAAGTTTACTTTATGCTCCACACACAAATTATAGATTCTAAACCTGTGTAACCCTTGTAAATTCATAGATTATATTTTAAATAGAATACTACTTGGAATATTCTATTTTTATGGAGTTTTACTGACAGTGAATAATACCTCACTGTTACAGTCCTGTGAGCGTAGTAAAGTGATGCTATTATAAGTTAGTCATACAGTAGTGTTTGGAAGTAATGCTTCAAGAACTTTAAGGAATAAAGCTAAACAGAACATTAAATTTCTCCAAAGAGAATGATGGAGCTCTATGGCTCATTTGTTTAACATCTTGTATGTTTTTGCAAAATGCATTTTAGCTAATATTTAGAGATAATTTTAATGCTATTTATTAACTATTCATTATGGTACATGGCCCACTAGAGGGCTGCTTTTCAAATAAATTACATCCAGAGTGTTAATAAACAGCAAAACAAAACAAAAAAATATGCGGCATGAATATGTATATTATTTTACCACATTATTTTGTCATATGCTTTCTGTAACTGCATGTTACATACAGGACATACTAAAGCAATTATAAATCATGGCCCTAACAAATATTTATAATATGCTTAGCTTTAAGTATATAGTTAGACTCTCCTTTTAAGCTACTCATAAGATTAGAGTCAGCGAGATGCCTGGATGCTACTGAGGCTGTCTTCTGTCACATATCACACTGTCTCTGGTTGTGGAGGGGCAAAGTTCCAATGTTTATCCCCCGTATTTGATTTGAATATTGCATAGCAGAGGTATTTTGACATCTGAATGACAGGTCACAGCTTCAGTTTGGAAATCAGGTGTCAGTAGTAATTTCTTTTCTTGTGCTCTGATTGTGACAATGCCCTGCACCTTCTTTACAAATTTTTAAAGAGCATGACAAGGAAATGGGGAGATTATAATGTTAAGAAAAATACAACAAACCTGATTTTCAGAGGCAACTATCAGTGTATATTGATTTATGTTTTCCTTCTGTAAAAGTATAAAAAGCATGAGTATTCAAGTGTCATGTTGGTTCATGAATTCCTTTACAGTAGCACTGTGTGATTTAAAGGAGCAGAAGTGCCAAGTGATGTGGCAGTTGCCATGACAACTACAGCAATTCAATTTTTATTCAGTATCATGTAAAATGAAACAAGATATTCTTTGCCTTGTAGCTTCAGGAACTTATGCATCCTACTAGTGTTGTTCCTTTTTGTCTTTTTTAACACTGTTCTTTTTAAAAAGTAGCATACATTTGTTTTAATGATTTGTCTTGGTTTTAGGCCGTGTCATGCCATTGTTTTTAAAGCAGAGTTTCTCTTACAAACCATTATAGATCTATAGAGAAAAGAGATTTAGATACTAGCACTGGCTACATATAGCAAACTGCAGGGTAATTCTGCTTAAAAATCAATGTTATTATCTACCCTATGATTTGGCAGCCTGCATTTGATATATTCATAAAAATATATCGGATCTTCAAATAAGAGAACATAATTGTACTAGATACCTTCCTGATTTGTTAAATTCTGCGTTCTCCCTCTACTAGCAACCAGTTCTTTACGACTCAAAGGGACACAAAATCTTCAGTAGTGTAATGAGTTGGCTGAGGAAGCTGCAGGTTAAGATTAAATTTTGTTTAACTGTCTGAACTTTGGGCGATAATGTTATTCAGAAATTATGAGAAGGGAGATCCTTCCACCTCCAGAGGAAAAAGCTTGATCCTGGCAAAGAACATGTGGGTTTCAAGCAATCTCAAACATAGATTTAACTGTTTGAAGTGAGGAAGAGGTGGCAGCCCTCTCTCTATCAATCCCTGGGCAGCAAATTATCCCCTCCAGAATGATGTGGAAAGCCATTCTCCGGGACTCCTGCTCTTTTCCTGTATGCACAGGAGAGTAAGTGTCTTGGGCTAAGATTCAAGCCGTGAGACATACGACCTTTCTATATGAATCCCTGGCATCAGTGGCCTTACAGCTATGTCAACATTAGTGAAATAAACAAGAACAGGGCACAGAGCCTGTCATGGTCCCACATTTGGCTGTGCTGTTAAATTGTTGGCATAGTCCCTACATTGTGTCCTGTGCCAACTAGTACTTTTCTAGGCTGTTTTGTTTCAAAGTCTAAGCAAGATCCAGGCCAGGGACTATTCATAGCAGGTGGCTTCAATGTGGTCTGCTTTGGAGCACAGGTGTTAAGGCACGTGCTTTCCTTAGTATTAAAGTTTCAGCTGCAGGTAGTGACATTTTTTTCTGTCTAGTCACAAGAATTGCTGTGCCATTTATTGTAGGTTTTCTAGTATTAGGCTGTAAACTTTCAGATCTGATCTGCTTTTTGGGAAGACCAAGAGTTTGGTAGCACAATCCCATTCCTCCTGCCCAGATCAGTTTTTCACCTGTACATCACTAAGTTTCCTCCCTTACAAGTTTGCTGTAGAGCTGCTGCCGCATGTCCATCGCTTCAGCATCACTCAGAATGCAAGGTTCTATATGCTATACATATAAAACAATATTTTAGTCAGAATGTTCTTAACAAGGTTCTAAATTTAAGCATGAAGATTCAACAATTTTTATTGAAGCTCAGATTTCTTTTGTTTTTCCATGGATCAGCAAGACTTATTCTGATAAGACAGTTCTAGGACCTATGGAGATGTTTCAGTTCCTTCTACTAAGCATAGTTTTAGTTTTGTTTGCGCCTTGACTGGTATAAAAGTGAAGCATTGGGGTTCTTTTAAATAGAATTGCAAACCTGCTTAACTGAATTCGTAACTCAAAGCTTCAGCAGAAACAGCAATATAATGGCTCGTGAACTGCAGAATGTCACCAATAGGTCTCTATTTTCACTTTGGTATGTGTAGGTACCTCTGATACCCCACAAACATTGAGGAGATAACCGGTCCTATAACTGAGCTATATACTGCAGCTCGAGCCAAATACCCATTTCAGTGAAGAATTATATGTGTTCATGTATTGCACACCAAGACCTTGACAGGGCATGAGCACGGCACTTTGGCATGCATGGAAACAGCTCCTGGGTCAGTATGACTGCTTTTAGAGCTACAGATAGATCTGTCACAGAGTGATTTTTCAATGTGATCTGGGCATATGAAGTGTTTGAGTATCAGAACCTGTGACAAGGAAAAGGGACATAATTCTGTGCCTCGGAAAAATGACCTAGTCCATTAATGCCCAAGGACTATTGCAGCTGACAACAGTTCATTGTGCACTTTGCTCTTGCAAAGGGATGTCATTTTGCAAACTATTTATCTGTCTGGCTCTTTACCTTTAGCAGGTAGAGTAATGACTTCATTCTGCAAACATCAGTGCTGGTTTTATGATACAGATTTCACTTCATTGTTAAACTGTTAATTTACAGATCTTTACTAAGTGCATGCAAACAAATTCTGGTCCTCAAAGCTCTGCTAATGCACAATGTTTGAATTTTAATTTCCAGTCCATCTTAGATTATGGTGATGAAAAACAATATTTAATCCCTTGTTAACACATGAATAAGCGGAAACTGTCATTTCCCACCAAACAATAACGGGATTATCTCAAGAACTGTCAGTTTATGTGAAAACATTATGTTGCCCAAATTTTCATAAAAATTAGCAGTGGGTAATATTCAAGATCAGAGCAATGGAAAGAGGGAAATCTGCATTCATGGTAATAAATATTCATATTTGTCTGCTCAGGAGATGAAAATCTAATCAAGGGGCTATTGATGCACTGGCTTTTTTTTTCCTTTTTTTTAAACCAAGATGTTTCATCTAAATTGGGTTTGATATGGAAATTAGTCTCACTCTAAGTCCTCCAGGCCATGAGCATGCTGGGATAACACGGAGGTGTCCAGTATATCAGATGTTGCTGCTGGCATCTGCTTCTACAGACAACAAACAATGAAATGAAATAAAATAAAATAAAAAATTGACAACATCTCAAGTGTCGAGGTCCCAGTGGCTTAGGGTGTTGTGGGTTTTTTTCCCCCCTAAACATTTTAATTTTATCCCAGTTAAGCCCTCAGTACTGCAGGGTTAAAATTGTCGGCATTTTTTGCTTTTGTTGACAATTACCATAAATCAGAAGATACTCTGCATGAAGCTTAATAAAATATGTATGATCTAAAAATGGGAAGAAGATAAGTGCAGTATGTAGCTTTAGGGTTTTGTGTGTGTATCTATGTATCTGCGTGTGCATATGCACAATCTGAAGAGGTAACTTCTGTTTTGTGTGCTGTGCACTGAATGGGAAAGTCACGCAGTTACCAACTGGAGAACATAAAACATAAAAACTGCACCATGTAAATCAAATTTATCATAGTTTATACAAAAGGGAGAATAGTATTTTTGCTATGTTAGTTAATATGTTCAATTAATATACTCTGTTAAAATGCCCACTTAAAAATATTGCATGATACTTATTTTGACTGCACTATTATAAAAATTGGGTCCATCCTTAAGGCAGCATTTGCTTTGACATACATCATTATTAGTAGTATTATTATTATTATTATTATTAAACTCAGTAGTTGTACATGATCTGTTGTCCTTTCTTGTACTTCTTGGGGGGTTTGTGAATTTTTTAATATTAAATATATAATTAAGATCCTAATATTACAAATAACTGCATACATATACAAGCATATCCTTTCATAGAAGGGTGTTGTGTTTCCTGAGACCCTAGCAGAGTTGTGAGTTCTACCAGACAGCAGACGGTTTCATCTAGTGACTTATCACTATGTAGACATTAGCAATGGGTGACTCAGTCCTTTTAAAATTCAAAATACCAACAGTAAGTTTATTTAATTCCTGGAGAAATGGTCAAATAAAAAGTTTCTTTTTTAGATTTGGAACTGGGCAGAAGTCGTATCAGCAGCCTTCAGTTATATTGCCTGTAGCAGGAGAGAGTAGAAAAGAAAGATAAGCAGGGACTGCTCTGAAAGAAAGGATATTCTTGCTGGCCAAGAAAACAGAATAGGCAGAATACAAATGCAGCACGTTGTGGAGGTTGCATCCATTCATTATCAAATCTGTACTACATAGAAATATGGAGATATTGCTTGCATTATTTCAGAATTCCTGTAATTTGTGTAATAAATCACTGAAAGGCAAGTATAAGCAGCCTGCAGAGTGTGGTGTGCATGTTTTGGCAGACCTGATATCTTTTACTGTACAATCTGTGCTGGCATCTTTGTCCAAAATGTTTTTCAGAGACTTTATCTTTCTAATCAACTCCTTTGCCAAGCTTAAAAAAAAGAAATGCATGTAGCATATACAGCAGATGGGTGTTCAGGAGCATACAGGTGTCTGGTACACAGGTGCAAGATAATGTAAGGTAGTTAAGCATTTTCTGGGAAATGGCATTATTTATTCCTAAGAGAAGGAGTTTGTCACTTGTCTCACTAGCACATGTAGCTATACATACCCCAAGAATATTAATGACCCCTCTTAACTGTCACCCATTTGACCAGAGTGTTGCTTAGACAAGGGCAGTGTTTTTTACCCTTTGCCTTTTCCCGAGATGCTAAATTGACTCTGTGAGGTTCATCATATTCTGCATCAGAACAGCAGCAATCTGCAAGCTAGAAGCACTGCTTGATCCAAGTTCTTTATTCACTTCACCTTCTTATACATTTTGCTATTAATTTTAGTGTAAATAATAATTATTTTATTACGGAAAGAATTGAGGATTCTTCATATATAGCAGGTAATTTGGGCTGCAATAGATGAATATTTAGGGAAAAAAAGATCTAATTTTTTATAGTAGTTTCTACTATAGCTTCATGTAGTAGCTTCATGGTGTGAATTTTGGGGGTTTCCTGTGTGGGGACAGGTATTGGACTCGATGATCCTTGTGCGTTCCTTCCAACTCAGGACATTATATGATTCTATGATACTGAAATATTGATATGAGTTTTTTTTAAGTAGAGAGGATATGATGATGATCTGTTCATTAGAGAAGCATTAAGAAAGTAGCATCTACAGATAAGCAAAAGCAATATATCCAATACACCATGAGTACTCACACCACTAATTTCTGCAACCTATTTTAGCTGTTTCATACAATCATAGAATGTCCTGATTTGGAAGGGACCTTAAAGATCATCTAATTCCAACTCTCTTGCCATGGGCAGGGACACCTCCCACTAGAAGTTACTTTATGTTGAGTAATGTCATTGAGTTCTTGTCACAGGTAAGGAAGAGGCTTCAGGTGCTTCATGGCCCTCAGCTGTGGTCCTGGGCCCCATTTCCAGTCACCTTCTTGAAGGGAGCTTCTCCTTCACACTGATGAAGTATCACAAGCAACTTCAGGATGGGCGCTCTGATTTTCCCCACAAAAGCACCATGTATACACCTATCAGTGCTCGGCAGGATATGGTTCTGCATATTGCATCCCATTTGGATGATATCAAATCTTTTCCTAGTTTTTCCATAATAGAAGACCCAGAAAAGAATGGAGGTGTAAATCGAGATGCTGAAGGAGTGAAACTGATTTTCTGCACTGGTCTTCTATGTAGGCTAAATCTCATGAGTTACACTAGGTAGCAGCCTCCTGGAATTGTTTAATTTTATGTAGATATTTTAATATTCCAGATAGTTCATGAGAACCTAGGACAGGTAGGTGTTCAACATAGCTCCTGGTTCACACTAAGATCCTTGTTATGAGTCAAGCAGGTGAAGGCTTCAACTTTGGTTTCCCATAGGAGTGCTATGATGCTAAACTGTAGGTGGAGGTAAAGCTTTCTGTCACCTTAATGTTAACAAAAAAATCATGCCTTTGATATGAAAATAAAATCCCTATTCAAAGTTTCCCTAAAATTTGTGTGCATCTATGAAAAAAATCATTCAGGAGAAAATTGATGTTTCTTCGTACAAATCATTTAATTAAAAAAAAATCTGAGTATTTTTGATTAACAGAGGCATTACAGTAATGCTTTCTAGACGGTATTTGGATCTCACTGGGTACCTGCCGACACAGAGCATGATAGGAAAACTATGCCTTTGAGTGATTACAGATAATCATTCAAAAGACAAGATTAGAAAAGAAAGTGAATAAAAATTATCATTTGTCTTACTTTAGAAATAAAGATCAGAGTTATAAAGATATTAAATGAAATGTCCAAATTTGAAAACAAACCTGTATAAAATTTGGAACTGGATCCAAAGTCTAATCCAGTGCCTGAACCACACGCTTACCTTTCCTCTCCATTAGTATGCAATTCTAGGAGCATCAGGATGAAAGCTTATCTTCAGACTTGACTTAACAAAATATTTCAATAATCCTAGCTATGAAATGCTAGGAGCTGATCTTGGATTTTACAATAAGACACAAAGTGGCTGTGATACAGTATGGTATGTAAATTAGATGCAAAGTATATTGGCATGCAAATTCGAATGCTAAAAGGAAAATCATTCTTTTCTAGAACCAGAGAAGAGAGTTTTTTACCCGCTGAAGCTAGAATCCGCCAATAAAATTTTTTAAACAAACTGACAGGATTTCATTACATTTTAAAACATATTTGTCTTGTCATGCAAAATAATTTTATCTCTTTTCTAAACAAGCTCAACTTCTTTTCTTTCCTGATACCAAGTAGTCAAAAATGCTAATAGTCTGTCAGATAAATAAGAACTTATGAGGATGCCATAATATAAAAAAAAATTAATTATTAATGTGTGACATTTTGAATTGTCATTTGAGGACTTTGGTCTTTTGGATTCAATGGTTAAAGCTTGGAGCAGATCCAGTTGTTGTCAGTTACTTTGTTGGTCAGTAATATCCACAGTGGTTAATGCCATGTTATTCCTGTTTTGTAACCATTAGACAATGAAATTTTCTTCTGTCTATTGTCATGGTGAACTTTGGAAACACTAACGGGCGGATATTGAATATTTCAGGAACAGGTAATATTCATAGGGCATGACAAGATACACCTGGTTGTCTCTCTGGCTCACCAATAACAATGGTGTTATTAAGTATATTTTGTTTGACAAAAGAAAGCAGAGCAATAGTAGCTGTGTCTGCTGTCTTTTCTCTGTTTTATCTTTTTCATTTTGAGCTTGAGTTTTGTGCCAGACTAATAGCCGATGGCAATGGGCTGGGGAAATGAAACTTCCGCTAAGATTAGGGAATGTGCAGAAAACAATGTGTGAAATCCTGATTTGACAAGGATGAACAGACTGGTGAGGGCACAGAGACATTTTGTGAAGTGAAACCATATTTGTACCCAACACATCTAGAAAAAACCTGCAACAATTGAGGTGGCAAAAGATCCTACCCAAGAGACAATAGAATGACATCTTTATTATAGCAGTCAGAGAATAAAGGAGGTGTGGATTTTATTCTGCCATTTTTAATTACTGGTAGCTTACATTAATTTATGGTAGTGGAACATTGTGTGTTTTGTTGTGCTCTGGGGTGATTATCCTTGTGAGACTTTAAGTTCAACAGTTGTCATGCAATTTGGAGTTGCAGACTGGCAATTTTCGTAATTGAGTCTCAGGAAATAAACAAAATATGGCAACTTGATACATTTCAAGCAATTAACTTTCTGCTGAAATTTGTTCTTCATCCTGGGGACTCCCAGATTTGCTCAGCCAAATTTTGTGTCTGATTAGGGATGCAAATAAGCTCCAAGAAATGGAAGAAGGCAGTCATTTTTATTACATACAATGGCACAACAATATATTGTATTGGCACTTGTTCTTAATAAGAAACATGGTCTTAGAAACCTGCCATCAGTCCACAAGTCAGACTTTAAAAAATTGTATCAACTGTGTCTTTTCTGGCTCAGGAGAGGTGGAACCACAGAATTCCTCTGTCATAAAATGCCTTATTTGCAGAGTATGGATTCCATACTCCTACCCAGCCAATTCAAGTTTCCAGAGCAAGGTCTCTTCCTTGCTGGCATGCCCAACATCTGATACCTTAATTATTAATTATCATGATATAGCAGGCACAGGGAACCATGAGGCTGGGTTCCCTCATCCTAAATACCTGAGAGATTAGTGAATACTCAGAGGTTTGCTGGGTCATTTTCCTGAGAAGATGAATGATGTAAGTTATTTCTTTGGTGCTATCCTGTTCATTTACTGAAGTTGTATGCCAGCTATATTTCACGGGATACTGGAGGAACAGGCAACTGCCGGCACAGAGTTTCCAGGCTCCCAGTTCACAAGACTGGCTCTGGCATTTCACAGAGCCTTGAAAGACTGGTTCACAGGTTCCAAGACTTCCCTGAACCCTTACCTCCTCCAGTGAGATCAGAGCTCACTGATTAGAAAAGTCTATTCGTAGTTAATATTATCCATCCCTAACATACTTGTGCAGACACTTCACTGAATCATCTATGATAGTAGTGTGGTCAACTGAGCTCTATAATCAGCAGAGTCCAGCTATGATTGGAATTGCCTTCTATTTCCCATCACTGATTACCGAGAAAGCCAAAAGCTAGGCCTGCATAGTTAAATGGGATTCAGTTTAAAAGCTAAGATTGAATAGGTTGGATCTCCACTAGATCTGATGTGTCAAGAGGATTCTGTCATAGAAATAACTATGTAATTTTGGGATATCACTATCTATACATTATAAAATCTACACATCACAATCTGACATCTGCTGGAAAATCAGCACAGCAAGCCTTAGGCAATCCAGGAGACTCCTAGAATACATTGAAGATAATTTCTTAACCCAGGTAACAGACACCCCTACAAGGGCATGGATCTGATGGCCACCAATGCAAGTGAGCTCATTAATGATGTCAAGATCAGAGGTAGCCTGGCCTGCAGTGATCACACAGTGGTGGAGTTCAAGGTCCCAAGGAATATGGGACAGGTGAGGAGTATAGTCAGGACCCTAAATTTTAGGAAAGCAAAATTTCAGATCTTCAAGCAGTGAGTCAGTAGGAGCTCCTGGGAAACGATCCTCAGGGACAAGGAAGCAGAGCAGAGCTGGTAAATATTTAAGGATGCTTTCCATAAAGAGCAACAGTGCTCAATCCCCAAATATAGGAAACCAGACAGGGAAGAGAAGGGACCAGCGTGGCTGAGGCAAGACCTGCTGGTCAAATTGAAGACCAAGAGAGTACTGCACAGGCAGTGCAAGCAAGGAAAGAGGAAGTGAGACAGAGTGTGAGGGGCAATGAAAGTTTTTATGAGGCTGGACCATGTTATTCTGCACCAGGCTGGATCCTGATGAGCGAACGGTTAACCTACCTTCCAGAGCAACTCTTTGAGACCTCCTGGCCTATCCAATGAACAGTCTTTAGTAACATTAGTTTTGTAGTTGATCCCACTGGAGAAAAGGTCTCTTCTAGTGTACTAAAGCTCTCTCTTTACAGGTAGTGAATTCCCTAATATTAATTTCTGAAGACAGAAACAATGAAGATTTCATTCTTTTTCAGCTGGTGGTGTAAAGTGGCATGAAGGTGACCACACTGACAGGGCATTTTGCAAGGAAAGAGAAAGGTGTCTGCGGCAACTAAAGGATCTTTCTTTCTTTTCTTTTCCATTTTACTTTGTGTTAAAGATGTATGACTTCCTGTTTAACACATCTTGCAGCGTGCCTTTGTTTTCCAAATTAGAAAAACAAAACAAGCCTTTTCTCAATGTAGTTGTCAGGCAGTTTGTTGCTTCAAGCTGTGAGCAACAAACTGCCATGGAAAGAGCCCTGGCTGATGCCAGCAGAGGAGGTGTGTGACAGGGATACAAGAATAGTCATGCCACTTGGAGTTTTTGCAGGCAACTGTGTTTCTCTTCAGGTAGTGTAGAAATCCCTGTCCTCTAACCTCAAATCTAACACAGAAGAAAACTATAATGATGTTGTCATATTTTATTTTGTTCTTTCTTTCATCCTTGTCTCCCTTATCTGGACTATTATCAGATCTAGTGGAACACAGCTTTTGTAGGGAGAAGAATTCCCATTGTATAGGGCAGCAAGGTAGACCCTCAGCCTACCTGAAACTGCTGTAAGTGGGAAAAAACCTCCCTAGCTGTCTGAAGAAGGGACTCATAACCGGTCATCTCAACCAGTCATGCTGTGGAAAGAATGCCCATTGTTACAACGCTGCAATCCAGAGCACTTGGGTGTTCCCTTGGTGTTCTTGGGGTCCTGTGTTCCCAGGCAGAGGCCCTGCTGTTGTGTGAGAAATAGACTGACCAACAGTCCTGCCCCCCTAGCCACCTGATACCTGGGTCATGGCACAAGCAAGGTGGTCTGAAGCAACTAGTGGAAAATTCCACTAGTATGACATCTTCCAAACTGCAGCCAAAGAGAATATTAAAACATCAAAATGAATATTCAAATATCAGATGAAAGTCAGTTATCTCAAAACCCCATAAGTATGCGATTATGTAAGCTCTTTGAGCCCTTCTGGATTGCAGCATGCTGGTACCAGTAATGTCCCCTGGAGTTGGAATGCCACTCAGGTGTAACATGCGATCTCATTTGCTAAAGCAGCAAATGAGGCCTTAGGCAAGGTTATCTCCCCTTGAGAGCTGATCATCGCCTGTTGGGAATGCTGGTGTGTTGAATGTGATCATTCTCACCCATCTCAAGAAATCTTCTAGATTCCTTGAGATCTGACCATTTCCTGTGGGGAATGCTAGTGCACTATATGTGAGTATTCTTACCAAATCTCAAAAGGGAATTTTTCAGACTAGTCTCTCTGTCTCTTTCTCTACTTCTCCTATGCTTAAATACTGATATATTTCTGTATGCCTATATATCTCTGTATCTCAGTGCTTACATATATACTTATCACATCGTGTAGTAAATAGGAGTAAATCTTGTTACTTTTAAATCTGGTTAAGTTGCTGACCAATTTGATTTTAACACATCCATTGAATAAATTTTAATTACTTTGGTAATCAGTTTATAATTAAGTGTTAATATGAATTTTTCATCCTTATCATAATAAATTCTAAATTGCTGATAAACCAAAATTTTGTGAATTCTTATCCATGACAAATGTCCAGTTGCAAATCTGTAACTGTAGGTAGATGCTGCAGTCTCCATGTAAACTCACGCACATGAGAGAAGCTGACTGGGCTATGCCCAAACCACACCTGGAGCCTCATGGGTTTGAACAGTCGTAGGTCTCTTGAGTTGTCTACATCAACCAGAAGAGGGAGACAACTCGCACATGCTGTAAAAAAAATTGTAAGTACAGAAGGGTGAAATAGATTTGGATTTATCTTAATTCCTCTTAAATAATTCACTTTTCCAGGGCAAGAAATAATATTAAGACTCATTGTTAGAGATATAGCAAGTATTTTTGCTAAAATAGTTTGCTGAGTATGTATACTATACTGAATGCTAGACAGTTGGGTAAAAATAACAAAACCTATCATTTCTGCTAGCAGTTTCCATAGAGTTCTTCATATTGGGGTTGTCTTTTATTCTCTGTTTTGTATTTAGTCTTGGTTTTGGTTTTATTTTATTCAAAAGAAGTGAGTCAGTATAACATTTCTTTAAAAACTCTTTACTGAATTGGCTTAGCATTCTTTTTAATTTAATATTAACTCAGTGAACCAAAATAAAGAAAAAAATGCTTGAATAGTATTGAATTTTAGATTTCCATCAAACACGTTACTGTGATAGCATGAAATAGAGAATAAAAACTATAAAAAGTTGTAAAAGGGCAACACTGCTCATATTTGCCGGTAGGTGTCCGTTCCTCATTGATTTTCAGAGTCTGCTTCCAGCCATCTGACGCCACATCTTATGAAATATAATGCAGTATATAAAAACAAATCAGTTGGAGAACTCAGAATTCCAGCATGTAGCGTTATGATGTCAAGAGTAAATGAACCCATTGAAAAAACAACAAATGCACTTCAGTGATTGCAATTTTTTAGATTTTATCAACTAGCGTGCAGATTTCATCTGTCTAAACACAATGTAGTCAGCATTTATCTCCTATAAAATCAGTCAAAACAGAAAATCCTATGTAATCAGTTTGACTCAGAGATGGTTGTGGCAGTGGCAGTGGTGGCGGCAGAGGGAATCACTTTTCTCTAGTAATTCTTAGGCAACTAATGCACACATCTTATCAGGGGTTACCTAGCAACTGTATGCTGCCATTAGTTGAAGTATAGTGATTAGTTAATAGCCCGTGACTTCAGAGGTTACTCTTTTTCACAATTTTATACAAGTATTTAGCATTTGATTTCTTCTGAAAATCTCTTCTCATACAGAAATTAATATCAAGTCAGATCATGACTGGCGCTTATCTCTCCAGTATACAGTTAGTAGTAAGTGCTTCCTTTCCTCCACCTCCTCCATCATTTTTTTGTCTTCCAGGCAATTGCTGCAACTTAAGCACTTTACCAAGAGAAAAATTGTGAAGTATCAGAAGGAGATCAGTGCAATTTTCTGTAACTTTGCTTATATTTTAAATTTTACCCTGCATGAAGAACTGACTGTCCACATCTCTTACATCAGAGCAGGACCAAGAAAGAGGAAAGACCTTGCACATACAGCAGTGTCATAGGAGCCCATTCATGATCCACTATTCTACGTTTTATGACATGTTAGAAGTGGGTGGTGACTGCCTTACACTTCGCTCAAGTATGCAGCAGTGTTTTGAGTGTTTTGATGCAAGCCTTTACTTAGTATTTTTCTTTGGGCTATTTTTTTACTCTTTTTTTACCTTACAACTTTGTACTAAAAACATACCTTTTTCTCCTTTTTTTTTGACAATAAGCACTTCTGTTTGCAGAGATCTCTTAGCTTTGAGCATAAGATTTTCATCCAAACCTAGTAAATCCTCCCTCTCTTCTGTATGATGACTTTATGAAGTTTGGAAGTGTGCACTCCCTAGACTGGCAGGAAAAGCAGATGTTTATACTGCTGAGGCGAACCAGACATCCATCAGATGTGCAGCATTTGGTTCTTTATGAAACCTGGAGCCCAAAAGAGGAGACATGAGTGAACTGTCAGCTATGTCTTGCTCTTCCTGTGGCCCAAATAACCATGACTGTAATGCCCATCCCTACTGACCTGCATGATTGTTTCTGAGAAGCGTGGTCAAGATTCCTCGTATTGCTGTCATATTTCAAAGCCTGTTGGCTCCTGGAAGTATCTGGAGAATCAACCACAAAGAAAACGCTGACTGAAAAGACACTGGAGTCACTTTGTCCTATTTCCAGCTTGAAGCAGGGTGGTTGCCAACACTGTCAGGCAGATTTCCTTTCTATATAGGCAGTTCCAGCTTAAGTGTTAGAAAATATGGACCAGCTTTTGAAAGCAGAGGGAAAAGGGTGGAACCTCCCACTTTACCTGTAAGAAAATTTCATCCTTTGGATGCTCCCAGCACAAACTTGCTTGTGCTACTTGTTCTCTATGCTCTTAGTCTTTTGCTGACTGCTGGTGATCTTGGTGGTTCCCTAGGACAACCATCCTGATCGTGGCATTGCTGCCATTTCGCACATGATAAATAATAATGAGTTCTCTGTCTTCACCTGCTCAAAGCCATACATCAAAGGCTCTGCATGTAATAAATTTATCTGCCACAGATGGCTTTGGGATGAATATCACCAGTGATCATATAGAGCATCCTTTCTGTTCCTATAAGGACAGAGTGCTTGTGGCCTTGTACCCTTGTGCAGAGTGAGGAATGCCTTCATTTTCATGGCTTTCCCTCTACCTTGTGGACTGGCTGGTGTCAGATAGCTTGACAAACAAATTTAAAGTTCCCTCCAGCTATTTTGCCTCTGTGAATCACCAGGGGCTTTGGATGAGTGTTCTGTAGTCTTGTTTGGCCCTAGAGAAACTTTAGAATTGAGTAGTATTGTTCTGTGCCTGCTTCCAGCTGTGAAGAAGCTCAGGACTGTGTGCCAACAGCAGTTCAGATTCGAAATGGAACATTCAATGGAAGAATTGTTTTGATTTAGGTCTCACACAAATGCGCTAGGAACATTAGGATGCAAGATAGTAGAAAGTCTACTGCACCCAACTGTGCTTCCATAACAGGGAAAGACAAGGAAAAGTAGCAGCTCTTCTATAGTTTCCTCCTCCTTTGGGTTCGCTCTCGTGGCTTGATTCCAAGCCAAAACCACCACTGGGCAATTTTCCTAAAAGGAAAGCACAACCTTGCTTGCCATCACACTTCTCAGCAGCGCTGGCCCTGTTGGAAGGCAGTGGTGCAGCTGTCCAAGCTGTCCACTGTATTTCCATGATCTCTCCCTGGGATTTTTCTAGTGTGGACTCACATCTTAGTCTGACTTTTAAACACCCACCACATAGCCTTCAGTAGTCTTAAAAGCATGGACTATGTTTCAGATCCAGGACTTTCTGAAAGCTAGAGCAAGCTTTGTTCTGTTTGTATTTTTCAGTGGGACTTAATTTGCTATTAATAGCTATGAGGACAAAGTGAATTCATAAAGAGATAAAAGTGCAAAATAATTTATATCTACTGTGAACTCAGGATAAAAATATATTACAAGTTTTATAAAAACTTTATGGTCTTACTGTAATCCTATTCCATTCACTACATGTATCTATGCATCACATAAGCCAAATTCATATCAATACATATAAGTTAATTAAAAACCTCCATTTATAGTTTTGTAAAATTTGAAGTGCTTTGTGGATGCAAGGGTTGAATTTTGGTAATTGTAACAGGACAATAATTACCACTGACTAGTGCGTAGTCATCTTAAGCTTTGATCTCATTAATGGGGTCACATTTTGTTACTGTTGGGAAAGACACTTTAAAAGACAGCTGCTGGAATTTCTGAATAGAGATCATAGTGTTTGGATGAGAATGTCACAATGATTTATGTGACTTCTGAGATATTTCATCATGCAGTATTAAATATAAACTGCAGGTACAACAGATAGATTTTGCCATATGATCCATTTATGCCTCATTCTGTAATGTGTGGTTATCACTGCACGTATGCATGGTGTTTTCTCTTGCAGAAGAATTTTTTTCTAAAGGATTGCAGCAGGATTTGTGCTGTCATTTATTAAACAGCAGTCCTGGACCACAGAGTGGTGCTACACCATGACAGCTGCTGTTCTTCACAAAACCAGCATTTTTCATGTGGCTGAATCTTTCTCTCAGACAGCTCCACAGCAACTTTAAATCATTCATCTCTTTCTTGGTGTTTTGAGGGGGAAATGTAGCTGGAGATTGACTTGAGGACCATTTTATCATGCTTGGGTCTATCTTAAAGAAGTACTATGTTCATTTATAAAGCGGTTGATCAGTCCAGTGAAAGGAACTGTTGCTACATCCCTGCCTCATTAGCTTTTTAACTGACTGTACTGAATGTGAGCCCTGCTTGAAAGTACAGGGAGGTGGTTTGCTTTTGTTCTTATCAAAAGCAGCTTTCAAGCAGCAGCTAGAAGATATGGGAAGTTATTTGTTACATTAAGCTGATAAGAATGAGACTAAAGGTGTGACCAAAGAGTCCTGTCCCTCATTCCCATGTTCACATATCCCTTTTTATCCTTTCCTAATTGCTTTCAAATTCTAGCAGGCAGATTTGGAGTTCCTAATGACATTTTGTCATCCCCAGGAGAGCTCACACAACCCTTGGCCATGGGCAGGGGAGCACTGCCTTGTAAGTTAAGCGGCAACTTCCCATGCATGGCTCTTTTGGCACTGGTCATGTTTTTTTTCAATATGATGTAAGTGTACTATTTAACATTGACTACATCAGGGACTTTTAGCTCCCAGAAGGGTTTTTTATTACATGTCTGATTCTCTTTTAGTGCCACATTTCACAGTCAACAAAAGCTTTGAACTGAGAGGCTCTGTCACTGTTGGCATTGGGCAACAGTAGGTTCCATGCCCTTCTTTTTGACATCTGTTTTACCAGCCTGAGCACCTAAGTGGATAATTTTGAAAACAGAGCTTACATATCTAAATCCCTCCCAAAACCAAGCTACCCTAGATACAAATTACACATATTTATAATTAATTTTTAAATATAAGTAAATAAATATATAAACATATATAAGTATATAAATATTTATATATTTAAGTAATTAATGGTGTATCTGAAAACTGTGTCGTGCACTTGGACACAAATTCTTGTCTAGCAGACATGAGCAGCATCTGCCCCAGCATCTACATCTCACATTGACTGGTAAAATCTCTGTGGTCTCCCTCTTGAAAGCTGTATTCCCTGTGATAGGTCTTGTCTCAAGTTAAATTATCTGCAAGATCACTAACTTTGTCTCCACCCCAGTGTTAAATTCCTAATAATTCATGTCAACCCTCAGTATTGGCAATGATGTTTAATGAAAAATGTGGTGTTAGAACTACACCTTCTTCGCATGGGTGATGATGAGTCAGAAGGCAGCCCTATTCCAACCTTACTCTTAACTTATCAGATAAAGAATTCCTACTGGACACACCCCCTATTGTAGAGATTTTTTACTTTTGCTTTGTCTTTATTTTTAATCAAGAGGAATAAACATTGAGATTTGTCTGAACTGTTATTCCTACAGAAGTGAAAGATGAGCAAGTTTGTATCCAGGTTTGGAGTTTATTTCTTAAAGGGTTTTTATAGATCTTCCAATAAGGCATTTTAAAATAAGTAAATAATCTTATATTGCACGTTACAGTATAGAGATTTTTCCTCTTGTGGCCTTTATTATTCTCCTTAATAGTTTCATTTTGTTGTTGTATAACTAAATCCATCATTTAGCTATGTCCAATGCAAACGCTACCAGTATTTTAACAGAGGTCTTGTTTGTCTAAAGGGAAAATGAGTGAATACCCAGAAGGTCAAAATATGCAACAGATAATCAGGAAACTTCTATGAGTACATGGCCATTGTGATAAATTTACTATTATAATTTATGCAGATGTGACAGTGGTTTTTTATGGTATCTTTTAGGTATCTGCTCTCAGCCTTGCTTTGCAGTGTTTATTTAAATACTACAGTTTCACCATCAATGTGCAAAAACCTGTAAAATTGGCACATAGCTCAGCAAAAGAGAGTTTCCATTCTCAGCTCTGTGAATGTAACAGAGTGGAAGCTACTGGCTCACAACAGTAATTCTGCAGAAACTGAGATTGAATTCTGGTCTGTGGAGCAGGTAGGAGACAAACTTTTCAGTATTTCTGCCTGGAAGGAATGCTGAGCAGCTGGCAAACTATGCACAAGAGTTTTATAGTACAGGTCTGTGAGCATAAAAGATCAAAATAAAAACTTTAAAACAGAGTTAAACAAAGCTGCCTGCAGTCTCAGCAGTGACACATTTGAACTTCTAATGATAGGGCACTTCAGTGCTTGATACTGACTCCAGCTAATCCTCTGTTTTCATCCAACCTGCTAATGGAAAGTGCATGTTTGATTACTAACTCAGGGAGTAGATCTTTGCTCTGCTTCCTGCAGTTTGGTAGATAATGTTTAAGAACAGACTATTTTAATAATAATAGTTAAAAAAAAAAAAAGAAAAAATCCACTGGGAATAAACATTATCCCTTAATTTCTAAAAATAATTATAATATGTAACTTCTAATTCAGAAGAGTGTGGTTCATGAATAGAAATGTAATTTAATTGTTTAAATGCTGATGGTACAGCTAGAGAGCAACTGAAGTACATTATACAGCAACCTAAGATTCTCATATTTTTCTGTAATATTAATTTAGCATTAGCAATGCTAATCCACCTGCTCTTTCCTTAATAGAGTATGAGTTATTAAGACCAATGTTTTGAATTATGTTTATGCTTTACTAGAAGGGATCTGGTTTCTTAATTTAAGAGATGATCTAGTTTACTTGCTTTACTTGGCATATTAATTATTAAGTCACTCTCTGAGTGTCATTTAAGATCAAATCATGCTGAATTGCTTTGAAAAATGCAATCAGGAAAGGTGAGTTTAAGCAAAAACTCATACAAAAGAAGTTAGCATACACTAAAGCTGATATGGCTTAGAGGGGTCAGAGTAGTTTTGTGGTTATGCTTGAGCATTTGTAGTTATGGGACTCAGAAATTCTTTTGCAATGTGCTAAAAGCCTTATTTTAATCTCTTATCAAGGGTATTACAACTAGAGATTCAAAAGAACTTTTTCATTTTCAATAGTTTTGATTTGAGGCTTGGAGTTTCGCTTGTGTCATTCCCATTTGATTTTCAAGGCTAGTGAATGCTCAAAGCTACAATTTGAATCAGGTGAGACTTTGAAGTCAAGCATTTTTGAAAATATAGCTTTATTTTTTTTTAATTCATAGCATAAATTACTGGCTCTGATTTTCAGGATTTCCTTATACAGTGAGCTGTGTGTTTAGGGTTGAATTTTGGTAATCTATTTTTCCATCTCACACATTACCCCATCATATTAATTAAAACATTTATTTCCACATTTATAATTTAAAAATTAATTTACTTAAGTTAATTTTAATTTTGTTTTTAAAAAATTTAATTGGTTACTTTTCTGATTTTAAAATATCAAATTGCAAATTTTGATAATCTAATACTTTTCTGAAAAGGAAAATTTATTGAGTTTGCTATTTCTGAGTGTTGTCAATGGTTCTTATGCCTCAAAAATACTTTTGCTGACAAATTTCCTATTAGTTCTAGAAGTTGAATTTTCTTGATGTTGTTTGACAAGGCAAATTCATCAAGATAATGGAGTTAATTGTTATGGAATTTATAGATGATCAACACAAAGCATAACTCTGTTGAATCTCTTGGATACCCTTGTGTCACGTTGCAAGGTGTGGAGGAGACAGGCAGCCATTGCAGAACTGCAGGAACAATTGCTTTATTGGTTCAGCCTTTCCTTACATTACTTTCTCATCTCAAGGGAACACACAGTTGTTATGCTTGGGAATTAAATATTGTATCCAAGCTCCCCTTGAAAAACCATTGCAACCAAATCTCTATCCATACTGTGATTAAAAAATTTGTACCTTCCTGGCCCTTTTACGAGGCGAGATCACGGCAAAAGTATTACAATTTTCTTTATATCTTCTTCACATCTTTATCTTGAAAACAGTTAAGGTGGTTCTAACTAGACTAGAGATTCCCAAGGTTCAGTATACGAAGTACATTTAAATGAGGTGCCTCTACAGTGTCATGTGGAGTAATACACATCCTCCCTCCACTTGGAGGCCATGAACTCATGTCATGGGTTGCCAAAGCATGTTTCAGATCAGATAGTGTCCACAGAAGACCTCAAGGTCCTTCAGCCTCCAACCCAAATCCTGCCACGTTACAGAATGGAGACTGGGAGAGAGCATAACACGCTCTGTGTGAGGAAGTGTCATAACTTGCTACTCTTATACTCTTCTCCATGTACCCACTAGTGGCTGCTGCCATAAGCAGAATACTGAACTATGTGCATCTTTTGCCTAACACAGTATGGTCACTCCTATGTTTTTAAAGACTGAGAAATCCATGTCTCAAGTTTATCGGGTAATTAAGAAAAGAATAGTTTCCAGTGCTGATCAGATCCCATTATTGAACATAGATGCTTACATAACTTGTGTAAATGTAGGAAAACACAATTCCCCTGCAGAATGCAAAAGAGAAAACTGCCAGAGAGAGAGGCAGAAACTACTCAACAGAATTTCAGTGACAAGAGTATCTTTCCACAGGTCCTAATAATAGGATTCCCAGAGATGTTTCCATGAAAACCAGCTTATATGTGACCCTTACCATGTTGTTTATCATAGACAGTAACACAGCTATCACAGCAGGAGTACTCTTGGTTTTGATAATCCCAGTGCGCTACTTAGTAGTGCTCTTTTCCTGGATTTGTTCAATTTACAAGTGAATCTAAAAAATTTAATATTTCTTTCTGAAAGTTATCTATAAAAGATACAAAGATAATCTTCTAGTCTGAGCTTCCCCCTTTCCAACCAACCCTCCCCTGCAAACTGAAGCAGCACCCAGCATCTGCAGAACAGTGCCTCTATTTTGAACTGCTGATTTTGTTCTGGTTTCTGGAATAAAACTCAGACATGCTGTCTTCCAATGGCTAATCCCTCCAGTGCCCTGTTTCATAGACAGTTACTTCCACTTATGCAAAGCGAGAATAGAGAGTGGGAATATCCCAATAGTGGACAGAAATACTGAACAGAATTTTTCTTTTTTTTTTTTTACTGAATTTTTCATAGGTACTGACAATAGCAAATGGTGCAAGAAATCATATCTCTGTGTATGCTCCACTGCATCAGGTTTTCATTTTTAAGACAGCTGACTTGGACCTGTCCAGTCAAGTACTTTTATATCTTTTGTTCAACTGCACTCTTTTTTGCAAAGGGATAGCTGGTTTTGATAGAAATTGGAATGTTAGTTTTGCTTTTCCCACTCATTAGTGCAGCATAAAGCTATACACTTCTTTAAATTATGCAAAAACAATTTCTATATTGATACAATTAATTAGGGAATCTTTCCATTTGTAGCCTGTGACAATTTGATGCAGACCCTGCATCTTGGATATCTGAGCTGATTTTATGTCCTAAAAAGGGATTCAAAATATGTCTGTCTTCTCTCCAAGTATCACCTCTGCATCTAGCAAGGAGAGCAACAGTACTTATTTACATGGCCCAAACTCTTATTTCATAGGACTGCAGAAGCCCAACTCTATGCAAAATCAGACAAGCTCATGTGTTTGCTCTCCATGGAGAAGTTTAGTGAAGTCGTTACTATGCCAAATCAAAATATAACCCTGTCCGGCCCTCCCAGCAGCCTTGTGACACTGACTTCACTGGGATGACAAGGCAGTCATTGTCTCACACAATGGGTCACAGACCTCTCGCAACAGAAAAATAGAAAATAAGTGATCTAGAAATATACAAATACTCTAGCTTCCACCAAAACCAGTCCCAAACTCACTGAAGGGAGAAAATGCATTGCAAAAAATCACAGTTCTTCCTCTTCTGGAAGTGTTTTTACTCTCTCTGGGGCAAGTAGCAGTCTTTTGGGGCCTCAGCCACTGGATGTGATGGTCCCATTCACTCTGATGATGTCCTGTGAATAACTAGGAATGAGGCTGTGGCAACCAGTGGCTGAATCATGCTAGATTTAGGGAATTCGGATCTTATCATATGGAAGTAACTATTTAATACAAAGTGGCTACTGTCGCACAGCTTTGCTCCAATTCTTAACATACAAATATCTACAGACACAATTTTCTCATGTAATACTATCTCTGCCTGTCTTGTGGCCACCCTCAGTCACTTCCATGATGTAAAGGCTCCCAGCCATTAATGAAGGGATGCTGGGAACCCCTCTGAGGTGCAGCCAAGTATTATAATCACTCTTACAGCTGGGAGCTGGAGCGTAGAAATGAACTGTGAGCATCTAAGCCCACATGAAAAGTCAGCAACAGACTTGAGAATTGACTTAATTCCTTCACAGTCTCATTTCTGTACCTCCTTTTCTTTGTTCTGTCTTGCTTTTTTCCTTATTTTACTCCTTTCCCCAATGTAGAGAATTACCTGGTGGCTAAGGGAGGAGTTGCACTGACAGGTAAAGTACCTGTTAGCAGCCCAAGTCCCAGAACACCATGGCTCATAGGCCTTATGGGAACCTAGCCTCTGCCAAATTTCTCATAGAAAGGGCTTGCATTTCTAACAGTGGAACATTTTACAAGGACTCATTGATTTTTTAGTCTAAAATCTCTAATTTGCCAGCCATGTAATATTCAAAGCTTCCCCCTGTGCTAGTTAGCTGTCTGCTCTTCCTATATTATCCAGCTTCCTGGAAGTCTTGAAGGCATTAATTTTCTGAGAGTTCACCAAGGCAGGGACGCAACATGCATCCTTCACGTACAAATGGGGAATTGAGTCATGGAGAGGCTGAGTTAGTCCTGAGGAAGTGTCTGTTAGCCAAGGTTTCCCCAGCCCCAAGCCAGCTCCCTCACCACTGGGCCATCCTCTCAGCCATTCCTTGGAGGTTGTTGAATTACGGGACTCTTCTGTCATAAAAAAACTCAGTCCTTTCATCCACCCTACCATATAAGAATAAAAAGAGGAACAAAGACCAATGCTTACAATGGAATGGTTTGAAATCTTTGTAGTTGGCAACTAAATCAAAGGAATGCTTATGTTTTGATGTACAGCAGTCTTAAATAATTTGTAATGTTCTGTCACCTCCTTTTTATCAACAAATTAACATCTTGATATATAAGATCATCAGTAAATTAGCAATCAGCACCAGAACACAAATTTATTTTTAATGTGTGTACAAAACAATCGACAGTTGATAATATGTGGTGCAGCACTTTACATTTTAAAGAGAAAATACAAACGTTTATGTATGTTATCATATCGGTTAATTTATTCCAACATGTGCAATTGGTGGATTTCTGTATGCTTTGTTTCATATTGATGTATGTGCTGTACAAGCTCATTCTCTTGCAGAGTCTTGCATTTTCATGAACAAGAGGGGAGAATGGGGAGCTATATAAAGGAAAGGGAAGCACACCTGCATCTCTCTCTAGGCAAACAATTTAAACTTAAGGTTAAAACCTCACTAATTTCAAAGATAAATTTTGTGTGTAAAGTGAGGGCATTCCCTGTAACCAAAGCAAAGTAACAGTTTAACATGGATTTAAAGCTAACGTATAAAATTGTAGTTCAAATCCTCCTTTCCCCAACAATCATTAATTCATTAATCCTTGAAACCATCACTGCATTGTTTTCTGGTAATTATACACACCTCATATGCTGGCTTTTTAAGACATTAATTGCATGATTAGTTTTATGATTTCTTCTGATTACCAATTAAGTTACCTTTTTCTCTCTTTTTTGTATTTCATACATACCATTAGACTTTATAGTGCTTCTTTTTTAATTTCTCACCTAGCAGGGGTTCTCACACATTTGAAGACTGCATTATCCACTCAATAAACAGAGATAGAGTTTAATTTTCTGTGTAAAGTATTGGTGTGGACTTGGAAGGATGATGTTTCAGATATTATGCTATCAAGAGTGACGTTTAATTTTACAAGGAAAAAAATCTTGGTTTTCCCTGTCATAACAATGTTCACATAGCATGATTTTAAAGATGTGCAGAGACGAAATCAAATGATTCTGTCTGTTGGCTTAGCTGAAGTTGTCATATCTTCCTTTTTTTGCCCAACATGTATTGCCAGCTGGTCTTCGATCCTATTAGTGTAATTTCTGGTATAAAGTTCTCTGGGTCTGTACGTATATATAAAAGTAGCATCTCATATATCATAAATGAGATACATATGCACAATGCTCTCAAAAACTCAGGAAAAAAAATATTGATCAGTGTGACAACAAGTTTGACTAGAACTTATTTTCCAAATCCTCTGTATAACTGCATCCCAATTATCTTGTAACCTGTGTCCTGCAGATGCTGAGAAATCTCAAAATTTTTAATACACATTTGAGTTTCAGCAAACGACTCCTAAGAATTGCAATGGCAATATGTCAATGCCAATATACATTAGGTGAAGCTTAGGTGGGCATTTTTAGAGACTTGTAGATGTGAGTATTGCACGAAACACACAAACACAAAAACAGATGCAAAAGCTGTTTTTTACTCTCCATATTGCACGTACTTGGACAAAGGCTGTATATATCAGTATGCGTGTCTTTCTGCAAACATATTTCTGTGCTTGGTATATCAAATATTTGTGTGGGATTCACATGCATACTCTGCATCATCTTTGTAGCGTGAATGGAATTACATCTAATAATCAACACCAGAGAAGATGCCTATATGGAAATTAATTGAGAAAGGCCTTTATGTAAAGGAGACATGGAACAGGCTCATAGATCTTCCTGAAGAGAATAATACAATCCATAGTATATTGCATGTGCGTGTTTTTAAGACAATATGGTATCGATTTAACCGAGTAGCACTTCCAACTTCCTGACAGCTATGTCAGGTCAGAGAACAGAAATACTCTGGGAGTTGCAGGGTAACTCTAATTGGACTACCACAGAAAATAAACTCCCAAGTTTTCTGTTGATCCTTAAGATGCTTGCTTGCCAAAGCTGTGCTATGGTTCTCGAGTAGGAAAAAAAACGTCCTCAGTGCACCATATGCTGTTCTACAAGCACCCCACAGACAGCAAGTCAGCATGGAGAAATGTGCAAAATTGAAGGTGTTCCTGTAATAACAAGTAACAACACCTCCAGCTCCATGAAAGCTACAATTTTTTTTATAAATTATAGGAAAAAAATACCAGGTTCTCTGATTAACCTTTATTCTTCTGTCGTGGTTTTCCATTTTAAGGGATCTTTTAAATTTATTACAGTCAGTCCTGCTTTTTGTTGAATAATACATGAGGCAGCAGCAAAGTCTGTCAGTCCAGAAAACAGAAGACTGCAGGAGAATAGGCGCTGGCTGTCACTGTCCTGACAAGGTCAGGAATGGATTTGGAGCGCCCAGAGCTTGTCATTGCATTTAGTTGCAACTGATAGTAACTTCAATATTTCAGTAACCAGGTGCATTTTTCTTTGATGTTTTTAGAAATATGTTTTAGGCATAATCTGCATATTTCACTCATCCTTTATATTGAATAACCAATAGGAATTGTTTGAAATATTTTTCCAGCCCCTCAAAAGATGAATGTCTATTAGAGACACTTCTATCTGCCTTCTAGGCTGTGTCAAACTCAATACTTTAATCAAAGCAGAAATACTTCCTTCTAATAGCTGCAATTTTTTGTCATTGCACTCTTCTTCTTTCAGCCATTCATAAAAAGTTATACATAGAAGAGGTAATGAGGTAAGACCAAGTGTTGTGACTAACTTGAAAAAAAAGATGAAAAGAAGTAGCATAGACTTTCCTGTTTCTTTCACTTTGGCAAAAATTACTGAGCTACTGGTTTTGAGGAAAGAAAAATTGTGAGCAATTTGGAGGAGAGGCAGATGGGGGGAAAAAGACATAATTGTGTCTTGTTTTTGTATAAAGATTTTATTGGCAACAAGGCAAACAAGACTCTCTTCAAGATAAATTCAACATTTTCTCCAAAAGATATTTAGAATTTATATTTTTTTAAAATTCTTTTGCTTCTTTCCAGAAGCGTCCTTTCACAATATGGAGACAGAACCTATAGCCTATCCGTCTTTCATATTCGTGCCTTAAATAATAAATTAAAGTGCTTGGTAGCCATTAGATCTACTTTATTCATGGCATCTCATGGTTTTAATCAAATATTATAGCATCAAATGGTAGTCCCTCTTACAACTTTACAGCACTGTGGACAGATATGTTCCTAGGCATCAAGGACCATTTCTATTTTCAAAGGCTTGTAGGGATAGGACTAGGAGCAATGGGTAAAAACTGGAGAGGGGCAGATTTAGACTACACATAAAGAAGAATTTCTTCACTATGAGAGTGGTGAGGCACTGGCACAGGTTGCCAAGGGAAGTTGTGGATGCCCCATCCCTGGGGGTGTTCAAGGCAAGGTTGGATGGGCCTTGGGCAGCCTGGTCTGGTGGGAGGTGTCCCTGCCCATGGCAGAGGGTTTGGAACTAGATGATCTTTCAGGTCTCTTTCAACCCAAACTATTCTATGATTCTAAAAAAAAGAAAAAAATGCACTAAACATAAAAACCCAATAAATAAATAAATAAATAAATAGCGAGTTTGATTAATGTAGAGAAAGAATATACTAGGCATCCTTTCCTGTGATAAGCATTATCCTCAGTGATTTTCAAATCAGAGCAACAGTGTATTTCAGACAAAATGATTATTAAAAAGAGAAATTATTATGGATAGTAGAGATGTCAGCTGGGTGATGATGTGTACCAATGACCACCCAAAGTCCTGTAACCTGTGAATCATCTCTACCTGCACCCACACATTTCCTATTCTTATCATATACGAAGTGAAGATATTTGCAGCTTGGATCTAACGCAGAAGTACTGTCCCACAGAATGATTGAGATGCTGTGGCAACACAGGAATCTGCATTGCACTGCTGCTGCTCAGAGCCACTACAATCCCATCAGCCTCCCCTTTCTTCCTCACTCACTCCATTGCCCAGTTTAGATGTGTCTCCAAGCCTCCTGAGCAAATTCCTTGATTTTTATCAGTGACCTGATGTGTGCCCTTGTGTAGGTTGCCTAGTACCTTTTCTTCAGTAAACCAAGTGCATATGTAGGCAGTATCAGGAGGATGATATAGCTCAGCAATAATAATAGAACTGTGCTGGAAGTGTTTAGTGCTGAGAAAATTAGTTACTGTCCTCAGAGAATGCTACAGATTTTAGAAGTTTCACTGGTATATCAGAGAAGGTGATTTCAGAGCAATATAGTGCATCCTTGAAACTAGAAAGTACAGACAAGCAGTATGGAAATACTGTCAACACATTCTCTGATAGCCTTCCATAATCTTGCAGGCTGATGTAACCCAAAACTTTAACAGAAGTTTAATAGTATTCAAAGAATCATTTGAACAAAGTGTTTTCATCCTCTTGCACTTCCTGCATCTCTGGGTTTCATTTTCACTGAATACTTGGGGCGCTGAAAGTGTCATGAGAAGCTTTTCTTTTCCTAAGATCATTTGCAGTTGCATATTATGTAAGCCCAGGAGGACTGGGAAAGCAAATGTGAGTCCTTTTCAAACCGAATTGCACCTCCAGAATTTCACTTTACCCATCACTTATGTTCATTCAAATCCATGTTTAAATTGGGAACAAAACTATCTCCAATTTACAGAAGTGTAGCCATCCATAGCAGCCCAAATGGATTAGGATTGCTGCATCAGAGAAGTCCATTAGTGTAGTGTGAAGTACAGCTACAGTATAAGCCATTTCAAAAAGCACAGCTGCCTCCGATCAACCTAAAAAAAAAATCCTCTTACTTCTGAAAACACAACATAAAAATGCATGGCAGGCTATGGACCAGATATGCCAAGTACATCTTTTTTTAAAAGTGGAGTTTAACTCATAAGAAACATCATTCACTATTAAAATTCTGTTATTCTGCTGGTTTTGATACCAGCCCAATTTAAATGGATGATGAAGGCCACAATGGATGTTACCTCCACTTAATGCACCTGAGGAACTTCATGCAATTTTTCTGGCCTCATGTCTCATGTACTAACCTCCCATCAATGAACTCTATACAAACATGGCATGCAGCAGACCAAGTTCAGGCATCAAATGACAGGAACCAAAGAGCAGGCAATCCTAGAGTATAGGATACAATCGTTATAGTGAGGGATAGCAGAATTAGTATGAAATTTCTCATTTCTTTGATCATGAGAAGGGGCCAGCTAGCCAGACCGCTCACTCTTGCAACATACTCCCTCTTCTCTTGGCTGCAACATATTTTTGTTTCAAGGAATGGAACTCTGAGGAAGTCACCTGAGTAACATGGGTTTGCCTAGAAGAGCTGATTTTCCTCAATAGTTTTCATCTATTTTTCACACCTAACCAGCACTGGAAAACAGAGTGGTTGCTGTGTATCTAAGGTAGATATAGGTAATAGTAATAAATAAATTAATAAATAGATTTATATAATATATTTAATATATAAATATATATTTAATATATTTAATTTATTTAATTTATATTTAATACATAAATATATATTTAAAATAATAAATAAATAGCAATACCTGGCTTCTGTCTGTATTAACATCCAAACCTAAACGCACTGGTCCATGCCTGATTGTTCAAGCATAACTAAAGATAGGTTTTGCTGCTGGTGTCAATCAGAATGGAAGGAAAAAATGGCATGGCATAAACCACTTCATCCTATAGCCTCTGTGGAAGTTGTGAATCTAAGTACAGTTCCCATCACATACTGTGAAGCTGAAAGCAAAGTGGTTCCGTTTTGGAAAATATGGGGGCAAATTTCAAAATGCCACACTAAGCTGCTCTAGTCATGCATCTCATTTGAGATCCTTTGTCACCTACCTCCATTTTTCATACAGCAGTCTTCAAAACTTCTTTTTGAATACAAGATCCCTATTTACAGGGAAAGTTGTTGCTTTTTTTACATTTTGCAGCAGCAATCTTTCATATTGTGATTTGTTTGATATGGAAATATTTTATACTTGCTGCTTTTAAGCCCACCTACATGCACACTAAGTTTCTGAATTACCAGTAAAAAATCTATAGGCTTTTGTGCACAAACAAACTCAGCTTTTTAGTATGCACCTGCTCTAGCAACTTCTTTCAAAACAGCATACTTGGATTTTTGTTTTTTGCCTATAAATAGCCTTGCTTTGTAGAATGCAGTTTATTGCAGGCTCTTTTAAATACATTTCTAAGGGGAAATATGTAGTTGTCCTTATTAAAAATGAATTATATACATCAAGATTAAAGTTGTTTGCAATAACGCAACAGTCTTCTGTATCTTGTGCTAACATCAGCGCAATCAGTGGAAAACATAAAAGGAGATATCCCATAAACATTTGAAATTACAATTACCATGCCGGGGAGGAGCTTTTTTTAAGTCAGAAGTTTTGTTTCCTGAGAACAAGGCTGATTTTCTTGAGGACTTGTGTTTCTGACAGGCCCCTGGCTCCAATACATCCCTCTGAATCAATTTTAGAGCAGAAGGCTGCAGGAGGAGGAGGTTCTGCCTCAGACACTGGGAGATACCATGAGGCTGTCTAAAATTACAAGATTTACTACTTTTTTAAAAAAAAAAAAAACTGTTAATGAAAATTATATCCTTATCTTTGTATCACATACGAGATACAAAATACTTTTATCAACAGGCATTAGATTTTTTAGGTGTTTTTTTTTAAGTGTTTTGCAGATAAAACTGACTCGTGGGTCTATTAAAGTAACCCTGTGCATATAGTCTCTGTTTTGCTGCAGTCAGTCAGGAGTACATGTTCCAGGAGAATTTGATAGATCCATGCTACTTTTTTGAATTTCCCACAAAATAATATTTATAGACTGTTGCGTGGATAAGATCTGAAAAATTTAAGTAATGTGATAATTGGATTGTATCTTCATAATAACTAATTCTTTAGTAATCTATTAATCTTGTAGCAATGATCCAGAAATTTGGTCTATTAGTCATTCAGTTCACATCATTTTCATCATACAAATAGTAGTCAATTGATGGCAGATTAGTTAACAACACTGATGCTTAAGGTTCATATCTGTCTTTGAATGGGTGTTTGAGGTGTACATGGGCATCTCAGAAGGCTTTTATGTAATGTTATCTTATTGGGACCTTAGGTTTTTTTTTCCTTTTATGTTTTTTCTCATTTCTAGACTGTCATTAAAATATTTTAGCTTCCCGTCAGTACCGGATAAGTAAGCCTATGATCTAGTGTTGATAGATGCATCAAAGTTAATCACAGCCTTAATTTAAAAGAGATAACCCAGAAAGCGTAAGCACTAAATAGAAAGCAAGGTTTGCACCCATTTTGAAACAAAAATCATAAATCCATTATCATATCTATACTAAAGACCAGGTTGATATCATGAAGTTTGCATTTTTTTTTATTTTGGGACTGACATAAGTACAGATTGATTTTTACACATACTCTAGTTTTCCTTTGAGCTAGTTGCCTCTGCCAGTCCTGAGAGCTTAACAGAAAGTTATGACAACAGCACTTCCTAAAAGAAGTCACTTGAATATGAAACAATGCAGCATGTTAACTCAAAACTAGATTGTGCACTTACTTATACTGAGTATTTACTCATTTATTTCAAGTTGGGTTTTATGTTTTTATGCTTTTGGAAGCAGACAAGATATATTTGTATGGTCTATGGTTTCTCTTTGGAAGATAAAAGGCACTTTTGATGGAGGTACAGACTGTCTTCAGTCACGAGAACATTCAAATTATGGTGGAAAGATGTCCTATATGACACAATGAAATTTCTTTCTTAGGTAGATTGGTAGATTCTGCCTATAGGTAGATGAGAAAGCATTACCAATCGTTAAAGTTTCTTGGCATTTCCTCTTAGAAATTTCAGATGCAAATTTCAATTTCTGATTAAAAAAATGAAAATTTCTAGCACCTATTCTCTGCCTTTGGCTACAAACTTAGTAATTTCTGACTTTGCACTGGGGAAAATTCACCTCAAACCAGTGTTGAAGAGTTATGGTGCTTTGTTCTTTCAGCTGTCCAAGTGATCCATCTCTGCTACCTTTGCTCACTACTGACAGGCATTGGGAGCCGTGTGATAAGGATTTGCCTTTTGGTCTTTTTTTTTTATGGAAATTCAGGAATTTTTTTTCCAAAATAATTATAAATGTTTGTATATGTGTGGTTTGCATATGCTCTGAAGACACTTGCAGCATTTCAGCATCTCAGTTCTCCAGAGAATCCATCTTTTTCTAAGTAATTTAAGGAAATGTCTGTAACACAGACCTGGTTCACAGAGAGGACTTCAACCTCCTTGACATTTACCGCATCAGCAATGCCACAGGACACAAAGTGTGAAGAAAATTTTGGGAGGGTGTTAGGGATGACTTCTTGGTACAGCTACTGTCTCCATGATCAACCAGAGGTGATACATTCCTGAGTCTGCAGAAGTGGCTGGGGAAGGTACGCCCAAGACAACCATGGAGAGAAACTTCCTAGCAGAGAGTTCTGGGACTGAGTATTCAAAGAACAAGGTGCTGGAAGAAAGCTTGGTTCAAATTTGGTAGACAGTAGTCACAAAAGCTTTGCATAGAATGCCTTTCTTCATAATGTGGTCTAAGGATGCTGTTTTTGTCTCAGCATCCCCCTAAATCAGCACGGGGATGTGGAAACAATGGTAGTACTTCCTTTCTCTTTCACTATCCTTACTTTATCCCAGTAATTCAAATGGTAGAAGTCTGAATGATGGATGTTAAGTTCTGTGATGGTCTATTTTGGTGTCAATATGAAAAAAAATCATCAAATTACAGAAGGGAGGGTATTTTTTAATTAAAATCTTGTGGATGTTATTTTTTATTCTGAAAATAATAACTTCTTTGCAAAAAAAATATTGAAGGTAAGCCCTCAAAATTTAAAGACTTGCTCATATTTTTTGCACACCTTAATTCATCCCACCTTTATATGTGAATTAGGGTAGAATCTTTAATTACAAAATCCTGCTTCATTCATACGCAGAAAGGGTCAAGTCTGGCAATTAACTAGGACTTTATGGTAAAAAAAACTGATTAGGTGGCCCCTACCTCCATTTGTTAAGTAAGTAGAAAGCATAGAGTGAATCAGACCAGATAGTCTCTTGGTTAAAGCAGCACTTTTTTGTTTCTACGTGACAGTTTTTTTACATAATTGGGTTATTTTCTTACACCAGTTTTGTCAGATTATTATTTCTTTCTCGTTTTCTAGATATACAAGTCCTTTGTATAGGACTTGGCCCTTAGGTTTGATGAACACTTACACAACAAATTGATTAACATAGAACGCACAAAGAGAGGGGGAAGAATTATTAATAACACTAATGAAACACTGCTGGAATAAAATACCCCTGTTGCCCATAGCAATATCTTCCCTCCAACACTTATGTGCTGTTCACAACCACCACCCTAAAGGTGAAAGCTGTTTTTTTTAACCTGTTTGCACCCATTTCTAGGCTGATCTAATGGGATATGCCCCTTCCTGTGGCAGGGGGTTGTAACTAGATGATCTTTAAGGTCCCTTCCAACCCAAATTATTCTATGATTCTATGGTTCTATGATTCTATGATTATATGATTCTATGATTCTATGATTCTATGATTCTATGAACTGAAGAGTCCACATGAATATATGAAACAAAAAGAGAGTTCAGACTGGGTACCAAAAATAATGAGCACTTTTTGACATAATACTCTCTGTGCCTCAAATCTGCTTTTTACAGAAGGAACAATACTCACTCGTATCCCAAGCAGGATATTAAATTCATTAAACTTCTGGAGTGTTTGCATACTGGAATAATGAGTATCAAGGAAGGAAATAATAATAATGAAAAATTATTAATCTATCCATACAGCTGATGTCTGTCATCACAGAAGGCTTTATGTAATGTGAGGTAAATAAGGCCAATGGCCAAATGCAAATATGAGCACAAAAAACCACTGGTCACTCTGAGCCCAGAGTGAAGAGGAGCATTCTAGAAAAACACAAATCCGAAATACATATATGGGGAAAGACTGAGTTGAGTAGGAAGCCTTAATCCTGACTTTTCTTGACATATTAGTGCTAGGTTTCCCAGTCTTATTCCATTAGTCAAGAAAGACTTCCAGGAACACTTTGCTTCAGCGGCAGGTACGACCCACAAGACACTAAAAACCACTTCATTTGGAGCATACGAGTTGTCTCAACCTGCACCCCAGACACTGAATGCAAAGTCAAGTTCTTCCTCCCTATTGCAGCATTTGACCCACATGCATGGCCCTCCCAGGCTGTGCACTCAACTGAATGCTGTTGCCTCTTAGTTCCAGCAAATACTTCATAGAAAATACCTTAACATTCATCAGAGCAGAGATGGGAATCTCTCACTGGGGACTGCCATAACTACTAAGCTACAATGTGACATGCACTCTCTGGCACAATTAATATTTAACTGAGTCATGCAAAGAGGAATAGTTTAACAGAATGGGCAGAGAGGGGTCTCAGTGGGAAACCCCAGCTCTGATGGCTTCAGCCGTCCATCAGGAGGGATGAGTCTTGATCCCTTAGGTGGAGGAGCTTTTTGATCAAGGTAGGGGCCCACATGATATAGAGAACTGCTCTGATTATTGAGCTACTTGATGAGAAGTGGGACTATCATCTTGCCCTCATCCTTTGAAAAGCAGACTTCCTTTGCTTATCTAAAGAAAGGGTTTAGCTGTGTGAACCCTAAATGCAAATAAATGCCTCTGTGCAAATGAGTCCCTGAATGAGGCACGGCTGAAGCCATACCCAAACATATGACATCTGCTTCTTATGCTGGGCAGATCCAGTGAGAAGGTTGATGTTAACCCCTCAGTCTGGCCTTTTTTATACTCCAGAATGCCTGATCAGAGTTGGGCAAAGCCCTCAGTGGCAGAGTGCCTGAGAGACAGTTGAGGCAGTGACACTAAGAAACTCCTTGGGTTACTGTAGCCCAAGGCAAAAAAAAGAGGGATATTTAGGCATGACAAGATGTAGTCCACATGCTGTTAGGTAGCATCTGCAGGGAAATCTGCATAATCTCAGAGGAAAGTTTTTCATTAAGATGAAATGCAAGGTTGTTCCTGAGGAACCTTTTCTGAAGTGTGTTTAAACTATCCAATTCAAAGCATGGTTTTCCTGTGAGCCCTGCCTTCACAAGAAACTTCCCCATAGATGTAAAAGAGGAGAAAAATCTCCAAAGTAATATATGAAAATAAGAAGAAAGACTGCTCCATTTGCATGAACGCACCTGGCTTTAATACAAGAATGGAAACAGTAGACAGAAAAAGCTCAAAGCTCTCTGTTGCAGGAATAAGATAAGGGCTTTAGCCAAAACTGAACTTTCACCATCGATTCAGTCTGCTGTTTTCTTGCTCATGACCTGTCCAACTTGTATCCCAGAGCATCATATATGTCAGTGCTTTAAAATGCCATAGATGTACACTTCTCAGGATAACTGAGTGCCAACAGTAGGTGGAGATACAATCCAATTGTTCTGTAGTGTTTCCAACAATCTGAAGCCAGCCTGACATGCTATTAATTTTAATTAAGCTTGCAATAAAAATCAACAGAACAGTGAAAACCATGAACAAAAATAAATGTATAGGTCATGCCTTTAGTTCCCTGTATGCAGTAGTCTGATAGCTTGTTTTGGCATCACAGGTGAAATACACAGACATAAGTTTAATCTCTGCTTTTTGTTTTTCTCTCAAAAATCATGCCTTCTGCTTTTTGTTTACCTCAGAGAAAGACAATTTTAATGTAAGAAAGAGGAGTTCTGAGATCAGTTCAAACATCAAAATACAAGCTGAATGAAAAAATGTATCAGCTTCTTCAAGGTTCCTGGTTTGTGCATCTTATTTTTTAAAGAAAAAGTGATAGGAAATGCCGACATTCTTTTAATTAAACTTTAAACATAGCTGGATTTGAAAGGATGTCTATGATCTATGCTTCCTCAAAGCTGAAAGATAATGATTGTCTTTGTTTGTGGGTCTAAATTTTGGTGAATGAAGGGCACAACCATTTTTGTGTTCGTGCTGCTACACCCACTTTGACCCTTGGACAGGAGGCACTGAGTGTTGATGGGTGCTAGTAAGAACTTTTAATCATTTTTTTTAAAGTGTTTCCAGATGTAAATCTGTAGAAAGAGCAAAATTTCAGCCCTAGGAATGGTACCACTGAAGACTTTATGTCTGTCCATTTTGATTGCACCTACTGCCCAGGTTTTCAGATCTTTGCCAGCTAAAAATTCACCTTCTGGATGCATCCTTTTCACTTATAATGAGTCTAATCCAACTGGAACAATAATTTTCTTCTTTTCAAAATCAGAATTATACCCTATTTGTGGCATGACACTGCCTCTGCTTCTGGAATCCTCCAGACATACAAGACCAGGAAATCCAGCCAGCAACAGACTGAGGGGTGGCAGAAAGATTAATGTGGATTAAGGTGCAGCAAAGTGCTTTTCTAGGAATAATTCTCTTTTCTGAAGGTAACCACTGTTATGCTTTGTGCTTTTATGCAATTTATTGTACATTGTCTTTATCCTGTCCTCTTTTTCATGCTTATTAAATATCTGATGACAAATACTGCTTGGTTTATCCCTATATCTCTGGCAGTGTTATAAAGAATCCCTGTCTAGAGGTAAAGATATAAGGGAAATAAAGAGATGGAGTTACTAGGTTCACAGCAGTTTGGGGGATATCTTATGGGGATTCTTGTAGGTCCTAGAAACTATGTGCTCCTCTCAGTAGCCTCTCCCAATTTATGATGCTTTATTCCCATGGCAAAATGGTCAGATGTGTCACAAAAGGTTATACTAAGATGACAAAAATTATAGTTAATGGAAAGCTATTTAAAAAAAAGCACTGTCTTTCATATTGTTACTTTGATGAACTCAATTTTCAGAAGAAAACACCAGAACACCAGAAATTCACAGTGAACTTTAAGGAAGATGCAATTACCTCTCATGTGAAAAACAAGTCACATAGGCTTCACCGGTGTTTTCTAAATCTCACATCAGATAATTGCTATTACTGGAAAATATGTGTCTTTCAGTGCTGCTTATCACATTCATCCTACTTACAGGACTTCTTTCATTAATAATTGCATTAAAATATCACCCCACTCATGTTCTAAAGCAGCACTCAAAACTAAGTAATTACTGAGTTTTTAATTTCGTGATTTTGTAATTTCTTCACTGAATTTAAGTTCTTTGCTTATGCCTGTAAAACTGAGAGGGAAAAAAACAAGCGTTGAATGAAAGAGTACCTGGAGCTTGTGCTTGGATAGTTCTGTGTGTCTGCCTTTCATATAACAAGCTGAATCCTAAATAAACAAAAAGAAAATGTGAAGAGACAACCACATCTAGATAACCAGGCTTCTAGAAAATTATGGTGTGGTCCACCGTAATGCAAAATTGTTGAATCATAGACTCATAGAATAGTTTGGGTTGAAAGAGTCCTTACAGATCATCTAAATCCAACCCCCCTGCCATGGGCAGGGATACCTTCCACTAGATCAGGTTGCTCAAAGCCTTATCCAACCTGGCCTCAAACACCTCCAGCGATGGGACATCCATGACGTCTCTAGGTAACATGTTCCAGTGCACGACTACCCAACCCTGTGCAACACCACCCAACCTGCTCCAATGCACCACCGCCCAATCCTAATAATGAGATACATCACTTCCAGCAATTGTGCTTTGTCTATTGCATCATGTGGTAGCAGATTTTGACAGTAGAACTCTACACTTATGCAACATGTCAGAGGCCCTTAGCGCTCCCATAAAGCAGAAAGGAACCTGGTTTCAAGTGAATTCAGTTGATCCTTGCTGGTTTATGTGATTGCTCATTTACTAGCATTGTGTATGATGTAGCAAATGGTGATAATTCATAGTACTTCTCTCACCTCAATACAAATTCATCTTACCTTAGGCTTTGCCTCTATAGGAAAGTAGTTTTATAGTCACATTGATAATTTATATCCATATATTTGAAATAGCATGAGTCATTTCAGGACTCTTGATTTTAATTTTACAGTGTCTCAAGTTTATTTCAACTTCCATGCAGAAAAATTCAGCTAAACCAAAGAACTTTTAGAAGACCATAAGGGTGTTCCACATGCAGATTTCATTGGCTTGATTCCCTCAGTCTAGATCTGTGCAACAGACCTCAGAGGTTCAACTTTACTTTCTAGGTGATGTCTTATAAAGCAGAGGCTGTACCAGGGGTCTGATCCCGCAGTCCCATAATATCTGGTGCTGAGACCTAGAGAGCACCAAACCTTTGGTGACTTTTTTCCCTCCTTCATTTATTTTGCTGATAGCCCTCAGTAATAGTTTCAGTGCATGCTGCAATTGTGCATCTACTTGTGCCCTGGGCTGTGGATGTGTTTATAACCTGAAAGATTTCTGACCTGATAGACTGTATTTTAACGGTAATTAGAGCATATGGTGATGTTGAATCTTAATAGAAACAATTCTATAGCGAAGATTTCAGGCTGCCAGTAATGGAAATCTGACATTTATGCAGGCTTTGTGTTGTTTGAAGCTACTGGCCATTATAGCTGAATTGCCGTGCGGCTCCGCTCAGCCATTCTGTCTCCCAGAGGTGTTTCAAGATCATGAATCCATTTCTTTTACTCCTTTTCTTTGTTTGTTTGTAAAGGGCCTAGTGAGTTATGTAGCTTTCCCTAGGAAATGACAAGACTTGCAAACGTAACATTTATTCCTCCCTGACATTTCAAATTTATTTGTTGCTGGTTAAACATTTAGTTACATGGCTATTTTTTTAATGAACTACCTTACTTAAAAATGAACTCTAAAATGCCAGTCTGCCTTAACAGCTATATTATGGTCCGATTCCCTGGTGAAGCATGGGTAACTTGCTGACCTCAGCCAGAGCAGCATACATCTGAAGGCAAAATTTGTCTCATGGATTGATTGATTGATTGATTGTCAGGAGTTTGGTAATAAGTGTCAGATATTCAAAGGCTTTTAGCTCCCAGCAACTCCTGTAATGAGACCTCTGGCTGAATTTTCACAGTCTCTTTGCGAACCTCGTGTACAATGTGTAAATAAAAATAGACCTGAGTCTTTATGTTCAGTTTACTCTTAGGAGCAGTCCCAACGTGTATCTAGATCCTATTGAGATCATTAAGTACTTAACATAGGCAAGAGTTACAGATTACAGCATTCTATTCACTATTTAAAAAATCACAAGGCATGATTTATATTAAAATCAATGAGCAGAGACAGGAGAAGCAGGAAATATTTGTTAGAGACTTGGACTGCATCAGAGTCCCCAGGAGCCTGTGCTTGTTGAGCTTGAGGTGTGATTTTTAAATTGAATCTTTGGATTTGCGGGTGCTACTTTACACTTGCAAGAAATTGTGCACGACATTTTGAGGTGACAAGGTATCCCTCTTCCTTTCAGCTTTTCCTTGTGGGTGGTAAATCTCAATTGCAGAATTAGACTGCAATTTAGAATAAATTTAAGAGAGAATGTTGTTTTCCACGTAGATTCTGTTGTCCAAACTGATTTTCTCTCTGGATTATCCCACTCTCAGCAAGATATTTACATTTTCCTTCCTCAGGTTTATAGTCTGGGGAATGCAACCCAGGGTACTTGGTACTGGTTTCTAGCTGCCTTTCAGGGTCACGGTTTCTGTCATGTTTCACTAAGGGTTCTGAGGAGTGAGAGAACACATGGAAAGCAGGATTGTAATAACCCTCACCAAATGCTGGCGATGTTCTACAAGAATGGGCCCCAAGCCTGAGATGCCTGCTTCAGATTTAGCCTAAGAATGATATTCAGGCTATTAGGTGTGGGCTGTTTTGAAAATGTTTCCATATACATTGGACATCTTTAACAGTTGTATAGAGCAGAACTTTTAAATGATAGGCATCCATCTATCAGACCTACCACCAAAGTTGAATACCAGGGCATTTTTTACATTTTTTGTTTATGAATTAACTTGCTTACTTGATGGTGAACGTTCATCATTTTTTATTGATAGAAAATCAGCGCACATACATCGATCATCACTTATATGTTGGTTGATGGAGTCATGCAGATTTGCGAGCCAGAAAATCTTACACTGGAAGCGGTTTACACAGGAGCGAGGGTTTTTCCACAGTAGAAGTCATTCACACGCTATTTTGAACTATCTCATTCATAATCTAACATATAGTTCCTTACCTTGAATTAGCAATAATGCAATCAAAGCTTGCTTAACCTGAACATGTGTTCTTGTGTTCAGAAGGTTTGGATATATCTAAAGAGAATGTGTGTGTATGCACGCATAATTATACAAAGGTGCATTGACTCCCATGACTTTAAGCTAAATATCTTGGATTGAGAAGGCATATGACATTAGTGGATTTTTTTATCATGTCATATGTGTGTCTGTGTGTATATATATGTGTGTGTCTATGTATATATGTTGCAAAGAAATTCATAGACCTGCTAATCTCATGTCCCGTGATCTCAGACAACATATCAGCCCCTTGTGAATACGGTTCGGTTTATACTGGACATAAAGGCTAGGGTTTTTTAGAATCAAAATAGTATCATGTGGTTGTTAGAAGACTTATATTAGCCCATTCCAGACATACAGTCAGGGAGAAAGATGCATAGATCTGGGCAACAGCTGAGTATACTGGTTTAGAGTTTAAGCATAACAAAAGAGGCCACCATGAAACTGTAGAGATCTAACTTCAAAACAGAATTATTAATAGCCAAGAGGGTAAAAGCTTCAGTGGAATTTGGAATCCAGTTTTAAATAGGATCTCCACTTCAAGAATGAATAATAGATGGAGTCCAACTGTTCTGTGGTTGAGCACAAATTAGTGATTCATTGATTGTAATCAAAAGCAGCTGCTTGTAATCAAAGCATAGGTTTTGATAGGTCATTATCAAGTGATATGATAATTTTCTGTGTATATAAAGAGCAGAGATAGAGCTTGTCAAGAAGGATCTTGATGATGCAAGATGCAGATTTTGTAAGAAGTTTACCTCAGTGCTTTCTTTCTTGTGTGTCCTATTTTCCAGTCTCCATCATTAGTTTGTATTTTGTGGCAGCTTATTGGAAATGTCACCAGTGTCTGGGCTGGTGCAGCACAGCACAACAATGTATTTGTAGGAAGAAAGCAGGTCTTAGCCCTTCTTTTTAAGTGATCATTACTAACGCACAATGGATACCCTTCTCTATGAACATAAATTTGTGAGTCTGAATTTTACTAAGTGCTTAGGTAAGTATTTTCAAATTCACTTTTTTAAAGTTGAAAGACCTAAGTAAATGCCAATAGTTAGCCAGCAATAGCTAGTGAATGAGAATTACAGGTGTTCAGGAACTAGAAATCATATTACTATTTAAGTTCTTAAATTTATAGACATATGTGGAAGTCCCTTGCCTTTAGGTTTCATGCCCTCGAAGTTAGCTGGGACAAAACTCTACACAAAATTAATTCCTTTAGTGGCAGCAAAGATCCCATGTTTAATCACACAACATCTTTAAAGTCCAAAATCTCCTTGACATACTTCAATTCTTTGGGAAAAGAGGTTATTATTTGGCTGTACATTGCTAGGAAGGGATTGTTAGTGTCAACCATTGGTAGGAGGTATCTGACTATAACTCCTGGTTAACTCTGAAGCAGCCCTATGAGTCAGAATGTCATTCTCTGAGTTTGAGCTTAGGCTATGGAAGTGAAACAGAGGAGGTGGGAAGGCCAAAAAGGACAGTCTGACTTCACAACACAGTAGCCTGTTCAGTGGAAATTAGGCCAAGCTCATCATATTTCAAAAGGAGACTTTAACTATCCCTTTTTGCCATACTTTTCATGTGCCTTTGATTCTGATATTTGCAATCTGTAGTTATTGTTCACTGTAGCAGCTTCTAGGTGCTCAAGAGGATTTTTCCATATCAATAGAACAAGGATTTTTTTCCATTTAAATATAGGCAGGATACTAACTTCTTTTAGCCTCAAGCCTTGCTTCTGTAAACTACTCCCTACGTCATTGCTAGACAGACTTGCCATGGTTGCTGTTTAAACTGATTTGGAAACTAAAACAGTTACAAGAAAACTGTCAAGCTGACCTAGTGACTAGTGGATAAGTATTAGATAAGTATTAGAATAATATGAATATGGCAAACAGACAGCTCTCAGATGTGTGTTGCTTTTCAGTCCAGTTCATGCAGCATGTTGTTTTTCGAAGCACTGGTAACTTGGCACATTAAGTTGGATTTCTACTTCTGTGTCATGATCTTTTGTAACTGGTATGATTTTTCCTTTGGGGATGCTTTCATTTAAGTATTTCTGATATCAAGACATGGCTGCAATGGGATGTCTTCTGTAAAGAGGAAATCCCATCAGCCTCGCACTGACATGTAGCTACACGATGCACATCTGACATCTGAGACTAGATTTGCAGAATAAATGGTGGAAAGGCTTAAAAGGGAAGTTCTGCCTTTCTAGTTGCAGGACTTTTCATCAAGGGTGTTAAAAAACCTGTCCTGTAGTCACAAAGGGGACCAGTGACTTAGGCGTTGTTACTGTCACTTGAAGATCATACCAGCATCCCCCATCACCTCCAATAGCATATTACCCCTTTCCAGCCCCTCTGTGGAAGAATATGATCACAGCTGACCTTCCTAGTTGGTAAACACCTCTCTAGTTCTTTAACTAGTCCCAGTAGCATAACAAACATTTCTAGCTTATCCTCAGCTTCTCCCCTGAAAACATCCCAGGTCTTGGAACCATTCTCACCCATCAACATGTGCTTATAAAGCAAATACAGTTCAGATTATGACATAGCTTCTAATGGAAAACCACAGGAAAACAGAGAGTGTTTTTCTCACTAATCAAGGGTACTGTAAGTCAGAAAATGTGGACAAATTAGTGAAAACTGTTGCCATAGGCTAGGTGGGTAGTTGTGGTTTTTTTTCATTTTCACTTTTAGAGAACAGAGGATAGTTTTCTTCAGTAAGGAAATGTAAGATGACTCTTATTGCTAAATTATGAATGGATTTAAATATCCTTTCACTTATATTGTGTTTGAATTTGGCCCACGATATGTATAAATGTAGATGGACACCAACCAGTAATGTCAGAAAAATAAGTGAAATCTCAAAGAGCTATTTCTCTTTGCTTGTGGCTGAGCACACTCTCCGTCTTCATTAGAACTACGGCATGATCTAAAGGACAGTTAATTGTTTACAATGTTTTCAAGAACTTAGAGATATCAGTATGCAATTAATACTGTATTTTTAGAATGTCTGTTGTGTGAATTTTTCAGTTTTGAACAGGATGACTGGGAACAGTCTTGAGGTAATTAAGTATTTTATTTCCAAAGTGAATGAGTAAATACACAATTTTTTTTTCATTATGTTTTTCCAAAGTAGACACAAAAGTTTAATGTAGTTATTCTCTTTTCCCCACTATTTCTCACTTTTTACCCACTTATAGCAAGTTAGGGGTCTGATTGTCTAACTCTGAAAATAAGATTCTGGTTTCTTCCATCTTGAGGTTAATATGGAAAAACAAAATTATCATTCAGTCAAAATTTTAAATCATTAAATAAAAATATAAATGTTGCTGTTCCAGACTCCAGGAGACAGGCAAGGCAGAGGGATGTGGAGAGGGCATGAAGCCCTTCCTGCTGAGATGTGAGGAACAGGCATGGACACAGTGGCAAACGTGTACTCTAACCTTCACCCCAGCTTAAGTCACATCCTAAATTCTTCTCTTCTGTACAATGATGGTGGCAGCCAGCCTGGATGGTCAGTGTTTTGGCATAAAAATTGGGCAGATCAACTGAAGGACTTTTATTACCTCTAGCAGTGGTTATTGCTAGCTTTGCCTGTATGTAAGACAAAAATGTATACTCTCATAAAGAATAAATAAGAAATATAAATTCAATGTAAAAATAACATTAAATTTCTTTCTTGCAAAGGTTTTCTTTGAAAAAAGAGAAGAAGATAAATGATACCATCTCTGTTATTTTTCCAGTCTCAACCCTAAGCCATTATAATTGGTTGAGTGAAGGTGAACATTGACCCAAACCAAGCCATGAATTTTGGCTTCCCATTCTGCCAACTGATGTATTGTTATTTGAAGTATTGCATATCTCATTATGTGCAGTTAATAAGGTAGTATTGTGGGCAGATCTGCAGTGCCCTCAGATCTATGGAGCAGGTTAAAAAGTGGACCAGCACTTAAAGGTTGTGAGGCAGAGAAAATGATCTGCAAAATTCACAGTGAATAACAATGCATGCCTTCCGACACTCTGCTCTGTGTTGCCTTCCCCCCATCCTTTTTTTTCCTGCTCTTAACTACAGCCACAACAGCCTGTTTTCATTTTTTTTTCTCCATACATATTCACCTTGGTTCATTTCTTTGTCCATTTGTGAAATTGTAGTCAAATATTCACACTCTGACTGCAAGGCTATAACACTATTTTCATTTTCTAGTTGAAAAATGTCTTAGTAATAAATGGGGGAAGTTTAAATTTGCACCTAACTTCATAGACGGAGTAAAATATTTCTTATCAAACTGGAATTTCATAAGAAGTATACTGCATTTCTAGAACACGGCATTTCTTTAGTCATTAGGCTATGGATAGAGAAACAACAGAAATTTTAACATTTTTTGCACAAGACTTCAAATAAAGGGATTTCAAGTAAAGGTTGCAGCAGAAATTCAGAGCTCTCCACATCCTAAAAAGAAATGTTTTAAGTAAGTAGAACAAATAAATATGCCCAAGAGAATTTTAGTTAATTGGATCCCATGCTTACTGCTGACTTTACTTAGAATCATAGAATAGTTTGGGTTGGAAGGGACCTCAAAGATCATCTATTTCCAATCCCTCTGCCATGGGCAGGGACATCCCACTAGACCAGGCTGCTCATGGCCCCATCCAACCTGGCCTTGAACACCTCCAGGGATGGGGCTTCCACAGCTTCCCTTGGCAACCTGTGCCAGTGCCTCACCACTCTCATAGTGAAGAAATTCTTCTTTATGTGTAGTCTAAATCTGCCCCTCTCCAGTTTATACCTGTTCCCCCTCATCCTATCACTCCATGCCTTTGTGAACAGTCCCTCCCTAATATTCTTGTAGGCCCCCTTCAGGTACTTGAAGGTTGCTATAAGATCTCCTGTGAGCCTTCTCTTCTCCAGGCTGAACAAGCCCAACTCTCTCAGCCTGTGCTCATAGGGAAGGTGCACCAGCCCTCAGATTGTCTTTGTAGCCCTCCTCTGGACCCTTTCCAACAGCTCCATATCCTTCTTATGTTGAGGATTCCAGAAGTGGACACAATACTGCAGATGAGGTCTCACAAGAGAGGAATAGAGGGGCAGAATCATCTCCCTCGACCTGCTGGACACTCTTCTTTTGCCACAACCCAGGATACAGTTGGCTTTCTGGGCTGCAAGCACACATTGCTGGCTCATGTTGAGCTTCTCATCAACCAGCACCCCCAAGTCTTTCTCTGTAAGGCAGCTTTCAATCACATCATCCCCCCATCATGTACTGAAATCAGGAATTGCCCAGAAGCAGGTGCAGGACCTTGCACTTGGCCTTGTTGAACCTCATGAGGTTCTCACAGCCCCACTTCTGCAGCCTGTCCAGGTCCCTCTGGGTGACGACCCATCCTTCCAGTGTGGCAACTGCACCACTCAGTTTGGTGTCAACTGTGAACTTGCTGAGGGTGCACTCAATCTCTCTGTCAATATCATTGATGAAGATATTAAACATCACTGGTCCCAGTACGGACCCCAGAGGGACACCACTTCTCACAGATCTCCATCTGGACTTTGAGCCACTGACCACTACTCTCTGAATATGACCATCCAACCAGTTTCTTATCCACCTTACCATCTAACCATCAAATCCATCTCTCTCCAATTGAGAGAGAAGGATGTTGTGCGGGACCATGTCAAAGGATTTACAGAAGTCTAGATAGATCACATTCATCAGTTTACCTGTGTCCACTGCTGCAGTTACCCCATCACAGAAAGTCACTAAATTGGTCATACAGGATTTGCCCCTGGAGAAGCCATGCTGGCTGCCATTAATCACCTCCATCTCCTCCATGTGCTTTAGCATAGCTTCCAGGAGGATCTGTTCCATTATCTCCCCAGGCACAGAGGTGAGGCTGACAGGTCGGTAGTTCCCAGCGACATCTTTTCTACCCTTTTTAAAAATGGGCACAATGTTACCCTTCTTCCAGTAACCAGGGACTTCTCCTGATTGCCATGACTTTTCAAATATCACAGAGAGTGGCTTGGCAACCACATCAGCCAGTTCCCTCAGGACTCTGGAATGCATCTCATCAGGTCTCATAAGATTTATATGCGCTCAGGTTTCTTAGGTGTTCAAGAACCAGATCCTCCTCTGCTGTGTGAGGGGGTTTACACCCCTGGTCACCATCTTGCTGTCCCATGACCTTGGTTTTTCCTACAGGCTTCCTTTATGTAGAAAAAAGAAAATGGGTAAGGCATAGGCAATCTGTTAAACAGAACTAAATTAAAGTTGTTGACAAAAGATAATAATGTGCATTTGATTATTCAGCTTCAGTGAAACAAATATTTAGTGCAGCATTGAAGGTTTCATTGTTTTTATGACCAGTAAGTTTGCTGCCATGAACTCAATCATGGCACAATAGGAGGTGAGACTAAATGGTTTGACACATAACAAGTAATCATGATAAAAGAATTGACACTCTATGCAGTGCAGAGGCTGTAACATTTTTAAATGCAAAATTAATTTCAAGATTGATTGAAGTTTTCTCCCTTTCTTCTAGCAATGGAATTAGTGTATTATTGTGGGCCGTCTGCAGCTCTTTGTCTAGTATGTGGCATCTGCAGTGAGTTCAGCAGTGTTTAAAAATGCATTTAGATTTGAGCTTTAGAATAACCTTTGCGAATACTTTTCCTCCTTGAAACTTTGCAGTGAATTTGATATGGGAGATGAAGGAGGGAAAGGAGGAGGAGCTGGCATTAGAGCTTTAGAGGATACTGAAGGATTCTGTTTATCCAGAGCCCAGGTAAATTGCTGGAGATTTAGCACACAGCTCATGCCATTTGTCTGCACATGACCTTGAGAGGACACCTTTTTTCTGGTTTAAGGGGGGTAATTTTGTTTCATGCACTTGTCAATCTTGTGGCTGTTTCTCCAAAATCAAGCAAGCGTGCTGAAGGAGATGTGTGATAGTGCTGAGAGGTGGCCCACAGAAGTGTAAGGCTTGATTATTAATTAAGCTGAGCCTACATCCAAAGCTGCAATGCTACAGCACAAAAAACATTTCTGTTGTTTATTTCAGACTGTACGTTTTCTGGACTAGCCCAGTTCAGATCTTACACTCACCGTTATTCACAAATAAAAGCAGTCAGCTATATATGGCAGTCTACAATTTTTTTTGCAATTCTTGCTAATGGCAGCGATGAATCCACACTTGCTGGAGGGCCGTGTTAGAACAGATCTCTGTTAAACAAGATGATTTTTTTGTCTCTTGGGTATTCCTGTGGTCTGAACTAAATCAGACTTGTAGGGCATTCCTAATTGCTTCACTGGCTTCAATATGCAGCCACAAATGAAAATGGCCTGGCCTAATGCCTGTTTTCAGTATCAACAAGTTGTGGTGTGTTTTTATGTGAGAAAGCAAGCTGGTGTTATCTGGATGGTCAGTGCTGGCGGGAGACTGGCTTGAGGTTGCAGGGGAACAGAAACAAGGGAAGTTTATTCGTCATTGTCTATGGTTTGCTAGTGCTCTTGTTCATTACATTAACTCTAGCATTGCAATTAAGAATAATAAGATGAAAGAGAATAGCAGTAAATAGTGCAACATTTAAAATACGTCCTACATCTGATAAGCCTTGTCTTTGAACTCAGATTAGCCAAAATCTGCTTTTAGTCATGCCGGGAGAGCAAGTTCTCTGGATCTCTGCAGTTTTCCCAAACTGGATATATTTCTTTGTACTTCAGTTGGACTACAACAGGGCTACATGGATAACGAAGATCTTTCCACTTCATTGATCCAACCTACAGAAGTTAGTCTTTAAGGTATGTTCAGCTTAGTTTTACCCAGAGTCCCAAGACATGAGCACCATGAAGCTCTGGACAGCTTAGAAAACCCCTGGGTCCCTCTTGCCTCTTTCTGCCACAGGGTGCAACTCACCTACAGGGACTGGCAGGAGGAGACATTTGCTCACATCTCTCCAGTGCAAAGCCAGGAAGTTAATATGAACCACTGCTCCTGGGCATCAAAGCTTTGGGTTTATTACTGAAGCAGCTGAGTGCAGACACATTTCTTTCTGCCACTTCTGCCACAGCCAGGTGATCTTGGCATGAGGCCAGAGGACACCCTTAGGAACATTTACATCTTCACCCATTTTAGCCATGATAAAAATGACTGTCAGGAACAATATCCATGCTGCAAGGAGCACTTTTTTTTGTAATTAGGTTTCTTGTAGGGATAATGCACATCAGTCGTGTCTTCTTCAGATGAACCCATTTGCCAGGAAGAAGGACATGGACACAGAGATGCTTACTGCAGAAGCAGTCCACTGCTTCTAGGAGGCTTGCTTGGCTTCTGGGCACCAAATAACAGCCATAAGTGCCTTTATGTCTCTCCAGTAAGGAAGTCAGTCCATGGGGACTGTCCCTCCTTATGAAAGGTTAAGGGAAGAGGTTTGTGGGATTTTTTACTTGGTGATCCAACTCACAGACAACTGGTCACTTTCCACTTGCATGCAAGTTACCTTACAGATGTAAGTGATGTTAAGAATTCAGAAACTAGAATTGAAAAGGACTGTCTACAGCATTTCAAAACCAAATATAGGATGGCATTCATCAGATTTATTTTCATTTATAAGCTGAATAGCTTTAAATATGTAATAAAAGTCTTCTCAGATCTTAATCACTCCAACACCCTTCATTCAGGCTTGCATATTCTCTCCACAGTGGTTAGTTCACTTGTAGTAAAGGCAAAGTGCTAGAAACAGAAAACATGCAAATAAAATTCCTGCACGTCCTTCAGAAACTGCCTGTGCAGCCTGTAATTTCTAGGGCAAAGGTTTGATGTCTGATGGTTCAACTGAATTTTGAAACTGAAACAAACCCTGGCTCCTGTGGAGAAGAAAATGTGTCAAGGAAGTTTGTCCTTTTTAATCAAAGCACCTAAGAAAAAGTGTTAGATTTAAAACACTTAGATTTTGTCAGAACAAGCTTCTATAAAAATCCAAGCCAAAGAAATGATTCTGTGGGTTTTTTCCAATAAGATCTACATTGGCAAATAAGTTTTTAGAGGACTGTTTCTCAATGATACCAGTGCAGACAGAGCAGTAAGGAATCAGGAAGCTAAAATGGCTTAGATTTGACCAAGTAAAAAATGTGATAGATTGTCTCTTTAGCTGAGGATGAGAAATGCCGAAATGCAATATGTACTGAAATAATTATAGTTAAAACATTCTTATAAAAATATATTGTTATTAAACAGTTTCATTATATTTTACTTAGAAACAGAGGTTTCCCTAGTGATTTTTTTCTACACCTTTTTTTATGCCTCCATTCCTCTTTAAGACTATTTCTTCATGAAAAATTTTCATTAATTCCTAAAGGCAGATCTCTAAATGGAGCATCTGCCACCAAGTTCCTGCTATATCATTGGTTTGTTATGTTGAAATAAACATTGCCGGGGCTTTTTCAGTGGATTAAATATTTTTTAGCAAGGACAATTTATTGTATCATTTGTAAAATTTGGAACACATATGGCGTCATATAGAATTCTTACATGTGTGTGAATATTTGGTTTAAGTCTTTGAGCTTCCTTGAACTCACAGCAGCTGAAAGGTGGTAATTTTGTCAGCAGTTCCATTATTTGATGCCCAAAGGTAGGCAATCACGTTTTGTATTTGAGTTTCAAACATCCTCTGAAAATCAAGTGATATTTAAGTGTTTCACTGTAAACTTAGCCCAATTTCTGTTACTCATGCAGGAATATATTGGCTTGCATTCTTCAGAAGTTTGCCTCAGAATTTATAGGTGTATGGAAACATATATTTTGATCTGCTCCATTTTTGTGTTCTTGTTTCTTTTAATAGATATTCAAACATCACATTTAACCTTTTGTCCATCTCCTTTTCCAGAGGGCTATATTTATAAATCATTTCACCTTTAAGATGGCCCTGCTTTCCTCTTTCAGAGAACAGGAATAACTTATCAGCTTGGTAGCAGATCCTTATTTTGCCTGCCTCCCACAATCCATCAGGAGAGGGTTAAGAAAAGGACCAGTTATCTCATAGCAGTCAAATTCTTTGTACATCATTGAGTTTTACATTGAACATCTCTGTGTGCTGTCAGCTGCAGAAAAAGAAGATTACACTGTGTGTCTGCTACATGAATACCCTGTAAATACTGCTTCAATGCAAAAGGCTGATTTCTAATCAGCTATGAAATAAACAGAAACTGCTAGTTATTTTAGCATTCAAATAGACAAATTTGGTTGCTTTAATGCACAAGAGCAATTTAATTAATATATTAACAAATATCTGATAGTATAACAGCCAAAATATCCAAAAGAGTAAAAGGAACCCCACAAACGTGAGTATTTATGAAAATATTCAACAATAGCAGTCCTACATACTAGGCTGCTCACCAGCATGTACAGTGCAAACAATTCTTTTTCAGCCTATAAATGATTTTGGATCACTGATCCCCAAGTTGGTGAGAACTAATAAGGACAGTAGGGACTGGGAGATGCAAGGTTGTTTGGGGGTTTATGTTTGTTTTCTTCCAAGACTGTCTTAAACACTATCTTTCCAGGCACCGCTGAATAAAGTGGAAAAAATCCTTTTATCTAATTGGATAGGAAACAACAGCATAAGGGGGAAAGTGAAGGTATAGTTTTGGTCTCATTTTTTAAAGCATCAGGCTGCATCTTTGTAAACATGCATGTGTCTATGGAAAAGGCAATGGGGGATGCAACTGATAACCAGTCTTGAACGTGTCTTGTCACCTAAAGTATGTCTGTATACAAGAATATATAAGGGTCTAGTAAATTCTAAAGGAGAAAAAAAAGTGAATTAGAGCAGTGAAGGTTTCTTGTAGGATGCTCTCATATCTTTCAAGAAATGACAGGGAACTTTCTGAAGTGATGCAACACTTGCAAAATCGCAGCAAATGTGCAGATTGCTCAATCTGCTGCTGGTGGGGATCATAATAGTATAGTCTGCATGGGGCTTTGTTTTCACAGTCAGAAACAAAAACAAATCCAAACTTCATAATTAGGGCATAACCCAAATCCCAGGCTTTTAAAAGCCTCTATTTACCTCTGCTGTTCATCCCTAAGGACTCAGTACTGACCAATAGCCAAAATTTGAATGCTGGCCATAGGGGGCTTTTGCAAATAATGGCCCTTGTAATGTCCACAGTGCAATGAACAACATTGCTACTGCAGATTCACTGCTTCAGAGATTCCTACATTTAGAAGCTCCTTTCTTTTGGCACTTGTAAATACTATTGTTTAAAAATTAGTGGATACTCTTAATAAGATGCTATAAAGAGACTCTTTTAAACTTCACAGAGAAAACATCAGCTTCTATATTAAATAATCAGATTTTGCAAGTGATACAATACAGCAGGGAGACAGCTATCATGATTTCTCAGTTTAATAGAAAGAAAATTCTGCATATCAGTACCTATTCTTTGACTTTTTGGGGTTTTTTTCCATTTTCATTTCAATACAGGGGAGTTTTTTAGATATTTTCCTTGCCTCCATTACTTATGCAACACTGGAAGCATTAAAAGGGTTTGCTTACTAACAGGGATGCTGTCCTGCCTAATGAATGTGATGCTGTTGGGCACAGGGATTTTCACTCACTTCCCACCTTTGTTCTTGACCTGCTTATGACCACAGGTTAGCTGCATGGTGGCTGTATCCTTGGTGCAAACAATAGGTCCAGGTCAGCGTCCTCAAATTAAATGGGTGGAAAATGCCGCTTAGTTATTGTGGTTTAGTTCCTGATCCACATTCTCCTAAAAATGCAAACTTGCAAATGCCAAAGACTCTGAAAAAAAATGATGTTTTTCTTAGGTATGCAGCTTCTGTTGCCAATTTGAATTCTACATGTAATTTAAAAATTCTGCCTCTTCAAATCAAGTGTTTTATTCAAGCCTAGCCCATAAGGAAAAAAAGGGGCTTTGAACTCTTAACCAGGACACTTTTAGAAGGAGAGAGAGAAAATATTCTTTCATTCTTGAAATCTGGCATACTTTATCTTTTGTCTGAGCTTTGAATTATTGTTGGGTATTTTTTATTTCTCTTTTAATGAAAGTGTTGTGGAAAAAAAAAAAGAGATGCCTTTCTAGTATGTGACATAAAAGAAATAATAAGTGAAACTGAAAATAGCTAGAAGAAATAAAAATTCTTTTGGTCTTAGTTTTCTCTTTCTTCAGCTTTCTATCTAGCCTTGCCTGGGCAATGGCTACATTAGGATTAGTTTTCTTAAATGAATTTGTAGAAACACTTGTTTCTTCAGCCAGTACAGAATTAAACTACACTATTTTCTTCTACCTCTATTCATTTGTTTTCTTCTGGACCTATTTGTTAGAGATTGAGGTCCTAGATTTGCTAATCAAACTATCTCTCAGAAACAGATATGTACCGCCTGGATCCAATAAAGGTCAGAGGCTTCATGTGAAAGTAATTTATAATATAGACGCATTTAATTTTTAGTTAATTTCAGAGTAACAAAAAATTATACATATATAAATTTTTTTCTATATATATATTATATATCATCTGACTGACTTTGCAATGTATGCTGGCTCCAGGCACAGAGTCAATTGCAGATCTGGAACCTTGTTTTGTATTTTCAAAACAATAAGCATCCCATTTCCCACACTAGCATACAGGAACAATACTTTCTCAGATTTATTCCGTTCAACCACAGATAAGCAAATAATTCCAACTTTAAACTAATAAGAATTTGAATTTTTGCCAAAAGATGTGTTAAAAGTACAACAGCAAGTCTAAAAATCAAAATACATCATTCATTCCCTCTGGAATGGATTCCTGACGCTCAAGGGCTTCATTTCAATCCCAAAGTAAATACAAGTATCTTTGAATAGCTGTGTAACATCTTTTGAAGTTATTTTTATTTTTTAAAAAAACCACAAACTTTTCTTACTATGCTGTATCCTCAAATCTTATTAATCAATAAAGCCTTAAAGTGGCAAGTCAGTCACATCCTCCCGCTAGGGTAAATGATGGTTTAAACCCTTTCTAAAATTGCTTCTTTTTTTCCTCTCTTCTCCATCATAACATTTGTTTTGTTACAGGCTGCAAATGTGCTTTTCTTATTGCACTTTGTCACCCACAGATTCCACAGCACAGTGGGTGGAGAGCTGGGTATTTGTGTTCTGTTTTCATGCAGTGCTGTGCATTAAAAAGTGTGCTGGTGCTACATTGTGAGCACAACTTCTTACCAAAACAGATTAATGATAGTCTTTTCAATCTAAATAAAACTAAATAAGCCAACTTGATTACTTTCTATTCAGAAAATAAGAATAGAAGTAGTAAAGAAAAAAAAGAAAAGACAAAAAGCTTAAATCTATGATGATTCTTATGCATGTATATTTGGTTGTTGCTCCAGTTATAATAAACTAAAGCCTAGTCCTTTAATGAGGTGACAAAAGGCATCAATGTACCCCATGTTATTAGTTCAACTTTTCATTAAGAGTAATTCTGACCTGTATAATGAAATCAGATTATGTGTGAAAAATGGAGAAATGCTATACTGAAATGCAGTGTGAAGGTCAAATATGGATTTTGTAGCTATGGAAGAGTAAAACACAACTAATTTTTTTATTAGACTGAACAAAATATCTCTGATTCTGAAACACAATTCAAGAGGAAGACAAAAGGATCAAGAAAAGAGAGGTGTGGCTTGAACACCCAAAAAGAGAACAAGCAACTGGAAAATATCATTTTCTAAGACAGCCTCTGACATGGAGCATGATTCCAGTTACTAACTCTCCTTCTGTTTTGTTTTATGTACACAGGGAATTATGATACTCATTGAGGTTCTGGATCAGGACACTAGTGTTGTGAATGAAAACATATCCACTGCCTGTAGTAGTCACTCACCATCCAATACTTCCAGAAATTCATGCTCATTTATAAGCAGATTGCTCTTGAATTAGTTTTTTTTAAAAAGTGGTGAAAAATGTCATCCTGATGCTCAGGAAGTGAAATTATATGACAATATTGGCTCTGCATTTAAATGTTTAAATTCTGTGCAGTGCACATTAAGTGGAATGTAGACATATTGAGAATGATTACGACATTAATCAGATACCATCAATGTGACTGGGATGGATTTAATACACTTAAAACACAGCTTCGCATGTTTCCTTTTTCTTTCTTTTCCCAAATCTGAATTTTGCAAAAGTGCAAGAAGCAATGAAAAAACTCTAATTTTAATATTGTTGAATGTAGTTGAAAATAACAAAGTTGATAAAGAACAAAACATATTTCTAAATAATTATTCCAGAATGGAAATACTTAAAATGTTCAAGCGTTTTAGCACAAATTATCTACTTTGCTGTAGCAAATACTCTCCCTATGCTTCTACTAAAAAAACCAAAACCAAAACCAACAACAATCTAAATGCACTCACAATAAACTGTTCAGAAGATCTGTTTAAATTTAGAGAAATTAATTCCAAAAGGTTGGAAGAAGCAAGATATGAACGGGAAACTCTGAGTCTTGGAACCTGCAGCCTACAGACTGTGAGCAACAAGGCTACAGATACAAATCTATGTCCTCAACTGTCCTTTGTCTGTAAACTCCAGGAAAGGTCAATCCCCCATTTTGATCTTTGAAGGAGAAAAATGAGCCCTATCTCTCTGCCAGTTCAGGCTTTGCTTTGATTGACCCTCTCTGGCCACAGCTGTCTTCATTTTGGAGAGGTCTCTAGGGCTGCCACTCTTCTTCCAAATGCTGTTTGTTACAGGCATGTGTTGGGGTTTCTCATTCTCAGTGGAAGAATGCAGCCTTCATGTACATCCAACAAAAGGATGAAGTTTCATCTGTTTTCCATCTAAGTCTAAAGAATATGACTCTTGCAAGGGGATGTAAATTCTGGTAAGACATCAATGACTAGTTTATTTTATTTTTGCTGGAGTTAATATCTCAGTTTATTTCATATTTTTCAACAGACTCTCTTAAATGCTTGTTTTATACTCTAACACATTCATATTTTTCTATTCATTAATGGTTTATTACTTTTTGTAGAAGTATATATGAAATAATAAGATGGTTTCTTACTTAGTGTTGTGTGTTGTTAAACCAATGATGACTTTCAGAGAATGGTCTCTCTAGTTTGCAGATTAGTTTGTTTGTTTGTGAGGGACTTTATGAACTTTTAGATGACAGGAAATATATATAAGTGAGTTTTATTATGCAGATAAACAGAATAGATCCTAAATGTGCTTTCACACTACCTCACACAATTTCATGTGTTAATACGAAGAACTTGTAAATTGTCAGCACTAACAAAATAATTTGCTGAGCTGCGTCTTTAGGACAGCTATGTATTACTAGATATTAGTTTTCAGTCTATAAATACAAGTCTATGTAAAGAAACATCTATGTGCCTAGATACAACTGCAGCAGTGTCATTTCTCTATTCAAATTCTCAGTTAAAAAAAGGTGTTCCAGGTTATAATCTTAAATAAGATCAAAATTTAAAAAACGCAACAGAGAAATGACTACTACAGTTGATGGCGTTTCAGTCCCTAAAGTAAATAAAAACACAGTTTACAAGGGAAAGATTAATATCCTGGATTTGAGATATTAGGAGAGTTGCCAATTTTTTAATTAAAGTACAGGGAGTTGCACGTAAAGCGTCAGGAAACAGTGGGAGAAGAGGAGCGCAGGCCACTGTATTTCATGCAGATTGCACTCCTCCATGAGGGAATGCTGGCTTCCAGCAAAGACTTAGTTTATGCCAAAGCTTGCCTTCCTTTACCTGAGGTTGCCAGTTTGGTCTGAAATGGAAGGCTCTTTATAAGCATGTCTGGATAATTGTGCACCATAATGTCTGATTCAGCTGTTGGCTTCAGTTAGCTCTCACTTATCCAAGTTTATTCAAAACTGAATAACAACTTCTTGGGCAACTAATCCTTTATTATGTTATCCCAAAATGAAACACCGCTGAAGAAAGGATCTAAGGTTTATCTCACTCTGGCAAAGGTATAATTAGCCAACTGATTTGTTTGCAGGCTATACATGTTGTGTTGGGCACTTCACTAAAAAGAACAAAGTCTCAAGGTGAAGGGCTTCCTCTTGGCTTTAAGCTTTCCAAGAAAGGCAGCTATTTCCCTTTCCCCTGGCAGAACCGAGGATACCAGACCTCACAAAGCCCTTGGGTGAAGCATGCAGGGGTCAGGAACTGCAAACAGGAGGCTACACCTCAGTGGTAAAGAAGGAAAGATTCTGGGGGAGAGCAGGAATTGTGCTTGCCATAGAGGTGGCCAGAGTATGGCAACATTCTTATGTGTCCAGAAGTGAATGTCGGGGTTGTTTTGACCTAGAAAGGTACTGAAATTCACCTTTTCCTTTCCAAAAATCTTAGTTTCGCTGATGGTGGGCTTTCACTACATAATGAATAGTTATTGCAGTCAGGTTAAGTATTTTGTGCTGCCATGGAAATTAGGCTTGAAAAATGAGAACCTCTTGGTATATCTGCCCATGCCAGTGAAAAGGTGGTCTCTTTTCTCACAAGGCTCTGGCTGCCCAGGTGTCCCATCACGTTTACCTTCAGGGTGAAGTTGTTAGACAAAGCTACCTAGCTCAGAGGGACAAAAGTCTTCCTTTTGCTACAAAAGGGACCAAGCTAGCTCTGGGCAGCCTCATTCACGTATTGCCTCATTGACCTTACCTCTGGTTCCACGTCTCAAATTGGGCTGGTCAAGTGAATGGTTACGTGAGGGAGGCTCTGGTCTAGAAGGGCACAGCAATGTTATGGGGCTAGACTCAACTTTAGAATCAAGAGATACAACAGCAAGTTAAAGGTTGATGTCTTGTCTTTGAGAACCAAGTGGTCCACACTGGAGCTATCTCTGAACTTAACATTACACTAGGCTTTCACAAGTGTAATGGAGTGTACATGTATTTAGTGCTAGAATTACTTTTTTTACAAGAACAGACTGATAACCCCATGAAGACAAGTCCCATTTGTCCAGAAAGTAGCCCAGATTTCTCCATTTTATTGATTCATACTCAACAGTGCAAGGCCTACAGTTGCCAAGTCTTGGCAGTGCTTGGAACAGTTGAACTATATTATCATTTCCATAGCATTGACTATCCTAATGGGCAAGGTTTATATGGTACATCTAATCCTGTTTTTTTTGAGATTACTTAAATTCAGGACTATAGCTCTACGAAAGATTCTGGAACTGAAAATTGCTAATCTCGCGTGACATACTAGAGTATAACAGTCCTTTGTGAAGTCTTAATCTAGTCGGTTTTGTACAATTCTCATAATAGAGCAGGGCTGGAGAAGAAAGAGGTCTCTAGAGTGAAGGCTTTCTGCTACTGAATGCAAACTCCTTATCTCCCAGGATTCACCTGTTTGCCAAAATCGGAAACCAACAAAATGTTTCTTGGAGTTTTTATTAGGAATCAGCTAGTGTTTAAGTGATAATAAGCATGTTATGAAAATTGATCTGTGCTCAACTTGTTTTATAGCTGGAACTAAATCATCATTGATTTTATATTTTTTGACTAAATTATATATCACGGCTTTAAAATGCCAAATGCATGAATAAATAGAACCCATTTTTAAAGCAGGTTGTTACAAGTATTCTCCCAGAAGGTGGCAGCTGGGGAGCTGATACTACTATGTAGTACGCTCAGTCTACTACTGTGTGAAGACTTTATGTAGAGGAAATAAGATTATGACAAAGCAGAAAGGGGGGACTGCACCTCCACACATCGTTCACATCATTAAGCTTTTAAGTGGAAGCTGCATCAGAATGTTGTCCTTAGCACATTCAATAGTATGAACATCTTTTTTGAGAGGAAAATAAGATAAAACATTTAAGAAATATTTTTTTTTTATACACACAGGTAAAATAAATATCTATGAAAGAAGCAAAAAGTGTCTGCACAGGGAAGATATGAGAAGCCAAGGCGAAGTAGGCAGGGTAGGTCTAGGTCACTGAAATCCAAAGAAGTCACTGATGTGGCTGTTAGGTCTGGGTTGAGATGTTCCAGTGTAAGGTTGTAGAATTTGTTTCAGAGGGCAGCAAGATGCCTCATGATCCAAAATGATCAGAACAAACTGGTAAATAAATATGGGGACGACTGGAGTTTGTGATGGTGGTAGATGCAAATTCCTGCAGAATTTTTAGAATGAGAGGGGTTTTTGGACTGACTCTCAAAACTAAACGAAAGTTTGTTTGAAGTGATGACATGGTATGTGTGAGAAGGTGAGTGGCATCTCCCAGAAACCGAAAATCTGGGGCTCCTTAAGATTAGAAATAAGATTTTTGCAGCTGTTGAGGCTGCAGGCAACTTGGTGTCTATATAGCAGGGTAGTCTGGCTTTTCCTTCTTGTGCGCACGTTTTGAATCAGCCATGAAACACTTGCAGCTTTACAGGGGTGGCTGTTCTTTCCTGGAGTAACACTTGATCACACTTCAATACCTTTTAAAAAAATGAAATGTAATATTTCATTTTTTGTGGGGAATAAAAAAAATCTTAAACAAAATAATGGGTTATTTTTATTAAACATCAAACCAGAAGGAGTAAGCTACGTATTTAGCAATTTAAGTTAAACTTCCTGTACATTAGATCAGTTTCTTGAATGCTTAAAACTGTGAACCACTGAAAGTGTACCAGTTTCAGAAATAATTACAAAAGGTCCAGCAGGACAGTCTGTGCTTTGCATCTATATGAGAAAATACATTTCAACAGTTGTTTCGAGCCCCCTAACGCATGTGTCAGCTGGCAATATGAAATACCAAGTTTTTGACAGAAATTTTGTAGTTAAATGGACATGACATGCATTTATGTGCATTGGAAATCAGAAATTAATTTTGTTTGTTATGAGCAGTTTTGCTGTTGCTCGAATATTAGAATGAGAACATTTTTTATAAAAAAAGCTTTATTAAAAGATCTGCTAGATCAGCAGCAATAGTTTCAAATTCCAGTTTCATTTGTGCTCCCTCTTTATAAAGAACAATTATAATTAACAGTTTCTGCTGGAGACTCTCAATTTTAGCTTTAAACCTTCACAGGAATCTCCAGAAGAGCACAACTGTTCTCTGTACTATGAAATTTAATTGGCTTTAACACGGTTTCTGCTAATAAAATAGAAAAGCAATATATCAGTAGGTGTCCTCCCTTGTTGCTTTCTCCTATTACAGCAATCCCACATCAGACTGCAAGTGCAATTTGAGTTGCAAGTAAATCAGGAACAGTTTCTTAAAGGGCGATTTGTGAGGCACACCGTTGCTGCAGAATGCAGCTTTGATTAGTGAGTAGTTTTCCGTGGAAAACCTAATGTTAGAGGGAGCATTTTGCAGTACTTCAGGTGAGAAAATTAAAAGGCTATTGATCTCTTATTCGTTAACAATCTTATTACGCTTTTGCTAGACTGGCTGCCTAATGCCCTGTCAAAATTCACGCTTGGCTGCCTGTCATACATCTGCATGCTTTACAGCATCAGCCTTGTAGATTAATATGACATTTTTTACTCTCTCTCTCAAACTGTTCTGCAAGCTTGTCCTGTGTTATTTACACTTATGCAGAAGCAGTTACATATCAGCACTTAGTGAGAGACTCCCTAGACACACTTGAGTTATACAAATGTTAAGGCCCCACACTTACAATAAATATTCTAACACTCATACACTATTAATAATACAAATTCATAATATTTATAATACATCCCAGGGGAGAGGAAGGGAGATTCACTTGAGTGTATTACACACCATTTCAAAAAGATTTGGAAACAGCTGCTTTCTTTCCTTTCTCGTGCCAGCTGATGGATGCTGCTGCCATTGGAGACGGTGCTGTCTGACATCAGGTAATATATGTGCTGCCGAGGAGCTACAGCATCCCTCGGGACACAGGGAGCCTTGTGGTACAGTCATTCAGTGTGATCCAATGTAAGTGCAAGTCATTAGTGTTGTAAGAATAGCAGTTGTAGGAAAGCCAGTACACCCATTGCCAAATGTGATGATAATTCTGCTTCTAAAAGTTCATTGGCAAGAAAATACTTAGTAAATCTCACCTCTGGGAAAATACTGTGTCATTCTTATTTCCCCAAGGAAGACAAATTGCAGTTCAATAAATGACAAATCAGACTCATCAGTTACTTTTGAGAGTAAAATCTTTGTGACTGGATGCCATATTTTTATTAAGTTCTATTAGATGAACCCAAACCTCACCTCTGCTGCCTTTATATTTTAAAGACAGTAAAGATACAATAACTAGTGAAGTGTCCCATCAAGAAATAAGGACCAGAATTTATGAAAAAGATCCTAAACGGAGTTAGGACTTCAATCCTTTGAAAATCCTACCCTAAGTCTACAGGAGGTGGCAGCTTCTAAAGGATAATATGATCATAAGCATTCAGAGCATCTGTCAGATGATACAAAGGAAGACAGTGGTCTATATTATCACAAATACAGAAAAAAATCAAGTCTTTTACCATTTCAAAATACGTGCCCCTTTCAGTTCATATGAAGGGTTTGTGATCAGGATAGCAATAATCTTTACAGCTACCTTTTGAGTAAACAATCTAATTAAAATTGCTTTGTCAGATTCAAAAAGTATTTTAAAATAGAAGTTGTTCTGCTAACTATATTCCAACTGGACATGTTCTAGTTCTATTTAGGTTGGGCCATTGCTCAGGGATGCCTTATTAAGTCCACCTGCAGGCAGTTTTAGACCTGTTAGCTTTTTTATGTTGAGTAGCTCCTGTTCTCCTAGTCCCCCCATTATGCATTACTGTGGGCTTTCTAAGTTGGAAGACCTGATGCTGTGTTATTTTTAGCTGAACTAACAGGGTCCAGGTTAGGGTTTTATTTGATAACAGTTAGAATGTAGCAGCTGAGTGACTTTGTCAAAGTAGTATTTTAAAAACCACCAAAATGCAGGTGTATAATAACTTGAAAAAAATTCTAAACTGCAGGACACTCAGCAAAAGTAGGAGTAACTCTTTGATTATAAATGGAATTATAACCTAATTAATACATTTTTGCTTATAAGCATCACAGGTAAGAATTTAACCAGTGTCTTTCTAAAATCTTGTGATTATGCTCATGTAAGTTGCTCATAGAATCATAGAATCATAGAATAACCAGGTTGGAAGAGATCCACCGGATCATGGAGTCCAACCATTCCTATCAAACACTAAACCCTGCCCCTACCAAACACTAAACCCTTGTGCCTTAAACAGGCACAGGTAGCCACTTCCCTGGGTAGCCTGTTCCAGTGCCCAATGACCCTTCCTGTGAAGAATTTTTTCCTAATGTCCAGCCTAAACCTCCCCTGGCGGAGCTTGAGGCCATTCCCTCTTGTCCTGTCCCCTGTCACCTGGGAGAAGAGGCCAGCACCCTCCTCTCTACAACCTCCTTTCAGGTAGTTACAGAGAGCAATGAGGTCTCCCCTCAGCCTCCTCTTCTCCAGGCTAAACAACCCCAGCTCTCTCAGCTGCTCCTCATAAGGCCTGTTCTCCAGCCCCTTCACCAGCTTTGTTGCTCTTCTCTGGACTCTCTCCAGAGCCTCAACATCCTTCTTGTGGTGAGGGGCCCAGAACTGAACACAGGATTCCAGGAGCGGTCTCACCAGTGCCGAGTACAGAGGGAGAATAACCTCCCTGGACCTGCTGGTCACGCTGTTTCTGATACAAGCCAAGATGCCATTGGCCTTCTTGGCCACCTGGGCACACTGCTGGCTCACGAGTTGCATGACAGAATTGCAGAGGCTCAGTCTTCTGCATTAAAACTGTAGTTTCATTGTGGTAGGGATTTAACATGTATATAACTGGATAGTGTCTAACTATTTGTCAGTAACCATCAGCTAGCTATAAAGCAAAGTAGATCAATTTAGCTGTTGCTACTTGTGGAGAAATTTCTTTGGGAGTCACAATATGCAATGATCTTCCCAAAAATATCAGTGAATTTGCATCTAATGAAGTTGAGCAGAGGGGTTACATCCGTTTGAGTTTGGTGCAAGCATTCTACAAAGTTCTATTTGCCATCCCTCCTAAAAGAGTATAAAAGTGTCTAAATGTTTATAAATTATGTAGAAATCTTTAAAAAGAGGATAAAGCATATAGAAGTTACTTTTTTACATTTTGCTGTAAAGGGGCAAGGGCTGAGTCACTCGTCCAGTTATTTTTCAGGGAGATTTTGGACAGTGAGAAGGAAATGGCGATAGTAGTTTCCACTGGTGAATAAGAGAATGTTGATGCTGCTTTTGCTGTTTTCACTATATTGCCAAATAGGAGTTACTTACTTAGCTGGAAATAAACAGATAGCAAGATAATATTCCTCCTCCCCCCCAAAAAAATGCATTTAAAAGCCCCATTTCTGCTGTGTTTGAAGGGCAGATTTCAGAGAAGAGATCTGAGCCTTCTTTTTACCCAAACCTTCATGACATAGTGGTCCACCGCTGTGGAGACTGGGAACATCCCACACAAATCCACTGCCCAGACCCCAGGAGCAGGAGTGCAGCAGATGCTACTCCTGCAAGCAGTAACTTGGTTATTCTCTTTTTTCCATGTGCTGGTGGGGGATGAGAAGATAAATGTCATGAGCTCATTTGGGAAAAAAAGAATAACAAATTTTCCAAACTGAACAAATTTAGAAAGGAGAGATTATTTGTAGCACCTACCATATGCACGTGTGTGTGTGTGTGTGTGTGCCACCACAGGCCAACAAAAGGATTACTTAACCAGACAGTTGAAAAGGGAAGACCTGTATCCGGTTTTCATCATAGTGATGGTCCTGGAAATGCCTTTATATCTCCTTGGTTTTATCACTGGGAAAGTCCCTTTGCTCTCATTTTGTGCTAGTCTGAGGGCTCAGTTCTTAATGCAGCCCTATAAAAACACAAACCTGTAATACATGCCTGATTTCAGCTGTAAAAGGCTTTTGTTCCTACAGTGGCCTCCCTTTGCTGAAAATCTGCTCTGTGTGAGCTTTCTCAGTGTGTAATTACTTGAGGATCTATAGGCGAGACTTTTCAGTACTTAAATAACTAGTATATGAAAACTCCATGGTGAGGCCTTTCATAAATCAGAGGAGGCTTTGGTGCAATTGATTTGATGATGCAGTTCACTCTAGGGGCTGGGGATAGTGAAGTCTAATGAAGAATATTGAAAAGGTTACAGAACTTTCTGTTGCTTTATGTGCTTTTTGTCTTGAGGCTGATGCCTGAATCATAGAAAGAGTCAAATAATTAAAACCCACATCTTTCAGTTCTATTTAAAATAAAAATCTCTTTGTTTCAAAACACATATTTGTCTACAGGGGGTTTTTGGCAGAGCAAAAATTACTATTTCTGGCTAACCATTACTGGTTTCTGTTTCTTAGACTAACTAATATCTTCTTCTCATGCACATACTGTAAAATTATGCAAAAAAATCCAATTTAGACCTGTGTTGTACTAAAGGTGTTTGTAAAAGAACATACTTCTCAGAAATACTTTGGCTGCTGTTACTTACTCATAACATTTTCCTTCCACCTTCCCTCCCTTGAAAGGAGTTATCATGGTTTCCACGGGTTCTGCATTGCATTGTAAGGGCAACATTTAAGCTCTGTCAAGGATGCATTGCAGTGAAATGGCTAACAGTGAACAATTTTCAATATGGCATTTTAGCATAAAATTCTCTGAAGGCCTGTTATTTCTCTGTTAAGAGAGAACAAGCACAGAGTTATTCAAGATCAGGCTAGTGTTTCTCCAAAATATCAGTGAAGCCCTTTCTGTGGAGGACAGAGCCTGAAGCTTGGCAAGCCTGCAAGCAGCAAAGCTTTCCTCTAGTGCATGTATTTCGGCGGGGGGGGGGGGTCTGTATGTGAGTCGTTCCGAATTAGATGTTTGGAATTAAGTAAAATAAGTAGTAATATTAACTTGGATTTCTTGATTTAGTCAAAGAGACTCGTATTTCTTTCAATCTTTCCTTTGTTATTTTTGGATTTGGGGTTTTTTTCAGCATACCAGAAAAGACTAAGGCTGTCTTATTCTGATGTGGGTAAAGAAATCTTTAGATAGCAGTGCTAAGCCTATGGCACAAAGGCAAATGCCATTGCACTCATACTGCTTTTACATAGCAATCACGTTGTACCAGAAATAATAATCTCTTGGTAAGCTAATTTCAAAATGATGATAATGACATTGATCTCCTTTTTAAAGTACTTTGAGATTTACTGATGAATGTCTCAATGCAAGAAATAGATATAAATTATCATCAAAAGCATTCATGTACAAAAATTCCAGAGAAAATTATCAGAAAATTTAAGTTCCAAAGCTTAGTACTGCTATGGAAGTTCTCTGTTCTGCCATTACCATCAGTAAAAAGTGAAAAGGAACAGGAAAATACACAAGGCCAACAAAGTAACCCTATGTGTGAGCCCCCCCTGCTGCCTGTGACTGCCATTATCTAGCAAGCCTGTTCCCAAGACCACAACAGAGCTTATTTTGAGGTTCAAGGAGATGCAAAGAACTTGTGGGAGATGTAGTGGTTGGGATGAGGATTAAATATTCACTCAAGAGAGATATTAAACTGGAAAGGGATAATTTTTTCACCCAAAGCTCTAAAATATGTTTCTAAGAAAGGAAACATTTGACAAACTTCATTAAAGCTAATAACGTTCTTTGCTTTCAAAGGTCTAACTATTGTTTTCAGAATTTCATCAAACATAAAATAATATTCAAAATATAAATGGTCTTTCGCATTTATGCAAATTCGGCCGAAAATTTTAATGTCACTGTCTTTTGAAATAATCTCTTCTCTTCTAAGATTTTAAATGATATCTTTCCAATAGAAAAGATTTGATAATGAAAGTGCAGGTGTAAGAATTTATACACTGCAGCCTTGAGACTTCTTTGCTCATTTTCACCTGCTCAGCATGAGAGGAGAGTGGGAGTGAGCGCTACAACAAGAACTATGGCACATTATACCTTTTCTGCAAAAGTATTGGTATCTAGGCAAGGCAGTGAAGGATCAGGTCCACTGGGAGGCACCTGGAAAACAAACTGCACCAAACGTTGTGCTCCTTCAGCTGAAATGGGAAGTGAGTTGCTCATGAAAATTACCTGTCAGATTAGGTTTAAAATTTAGCATCTATGGCTAGAAATGAGAACATTGCACATTTTGCTGTTCTTGGATGTGTTGTTTTACAACTGATATCAATATGAGCTATAGTAAGAGTGTAGTAAGAGATAGCGATGGCAGATTTGGGGTAGGAAGATGAATCTGAGAAGACCACAGGAACTGAAGTAAACAATGTTGCTGAATACCAGGAGACTGAAAGTGCTGTCTTTCGTGGGAAGCCTGTACTGAACTGCTGTGTCACTCCCTGAAGGCTAGACAACTTGGAGTTTAGAGACTTTGGGATTCACTGAGAGAGCTGTGGGAGAACACAGTTAATCTTGTTCAGGGATCAGATTTAAAATAATTTAAAAAATAGTTCAGACAAGGTTGCGTTCTCAGAGGGGCTATGTAGAGACTACAGGCAAAGCAGATGCTGTTATATTGTACCCACCTGAACTAACTACCTGTATAACCCCGGAAATGCTATTTTAAAGTCAACTTTACTTTTTCTTCTGAAGAATTATATAGATTTGCTCTGAATTGTTAAGTAGTTGCTCTCTATCCATTTGAAAGCTGCTGAACTTCAATAGTATATGAATCTGTGGAATGCTTACTTAGCCTTCAAGATGAAAAGTTCACAATGGGTTTTATCTGAAAGTCAGTGGTAGTATTTGTAAAGACTTCTGTGGGCTTTGGCTTACACTAAGCTGCTGTTTACAAGTAGTTGAAATAAGGAAATGAGTGTCACTGCTTGGCAAAATTTAGCACCTCCCTATGTCTTGGAAACCCCTCATGGCTTAACAAACATATGCAACAAACTTGAGGTCAAGGTTCTATAATCTCCTTCAGATGTATCTGCTCTTAGCTGAAAGCCCTGAATTTTTTAAGCTGTGAAACTTGTGGCAATAAAGTGTCAAACTGTCTTACATAAAACTTTCAGCAAACTTTTCAGGGAACCCATCACAACTGCTTAAGAAAACTCTTTGAAGGCTACTGTTGACCTTGGAGTTTTAACTGTCATGTTTTTGACATTCCTTTTCTTATTTCAGGTGGATAGTCACTTTGCACTGTCTTCATCACAAATACAAGCTGAGATTGATGAGACCCATCCATTAATTCCAGCTTTTTTTTCATGACATGCCTTATGCATCTCCTGTCCTATCTCCAGCTTGTGCTTTTCATATTAAGTAATAGCTTGAACTTGACTTACAGACATACAAGAGGAACTTGGTCTTTCTAGATAATACAGCTTAACCTCTCGATTTTAATATGTGATTCCTTTCAGGGATGCAGAGTGGTGATATTTACTTGCTGAAAGTCACTGAAATTTGTGCTAAATTCAAGGCAGCACCTAACCCCTTTCAAGGGGTGGAATTGGGGTCCTTATTGCCTTGCCAGATTAGGTCTCCAGTAATCTGTGATGTGCCCCCCATCCTGTTTTTCACCTACATAATAGCATTGAGTTCAGCATTGTTATTCGTCTTCTAAACTTGATTCAAGCATTCATGCCAAAGTCTCAATAATTAGATAAGATAGGTGGCCTGAGACAAGAGACCTTATTTTGTGGAATCTGCTGCCAGAGGCATTGTAGTGCATGCCCGTAAGGAAAATCTGGCTGCTCCTGAATCTGGAAACAACACAAGCAAGTCAGACAATGCAAAGACCATAAAGAAAATAATGTAATAGTCAAAAACACAAGGTATCTTGCTTAATTTAGCCAAATTCTGAAATGAAAACATCATTTGCTCACACCCTCATCCTAATCACACTGCAGAATCTGAAGGACACTTCTGGGATGAGTTTAATAAAGGATTTCAGGTACAGCTGCTCTAGTGCAGGGAATCTGCCACTTTTGCCTTCTGACCTCTTGATAAATACTTTTTTGTAAAAGCTGATGGGAAACAACCATTGTGCTGTTAGTGAGCTAGACGTGCTAATAATGGCACAGCCTGCTAGGCTGCTGGACAAATAAAATACTAATTTTAGGAAAGTGTTCTTCACCTTTCCCTTAGGTGAAATAAGGAAATCCTGGCCGACCAGAGCACAAAGAAGGTGAGTATAGGGAAATTGCTTTTTTGTCACCTCAGTTCACCTATTTGGTATTTTTCTGCAAAATGTTAAGCAAGGCCCTTAAAGGAGAGAAAGGGGAAATGGAACAAGGAAAATCAAGCATGAAGAGGTCACTTGTGATAACAGGGTTTGTGTTAATTGGTGAGGCCCTCTAAACCTAGCTCTATCTAGCCTGGCAAATTGTAATCTTTCCAGTCCGAACCTATAATCACATAAGCAGTAAACCACGTAAATGTCTGGGTAATGGCATAAGGCTGGGGGAGCTACCAGAAGAGGCCAGTTCTAAGTGAAAGAGATCCTGAGCGTGTGTTGCAGTTTTGCATCTTGCACATAGAAAACAGTATGGAGGGTTAGATTTGCATATAGACCTTTCTTGTATTTACCCCATTGACATGCTGTGCACTGCTGGTAAGTAAATAGTGCATCTTTATTGATCAGATACTTTGAAAGTGCCAAGTAGAGTGGTGACCCATACTAATATAATGTTGGGTGCTGATAGCTGCTGCTTTGACACCCAGACTAGCCACTTATTGTGGAAACCAGACTGGTAAAAGAGGACAAGCAAAAGAAGAATTATTCTATTAGGACCATTTAGGTGGGTGTTTTTTACCTAGGCATTTTCTTCTGGACAGTTAAGTTATATTTAATTTTACAGAATCTCCTTTTTTAGATCAAAAATGGGTATTGTCCTCCCTCTTGCTATGTAAACAGAACAAAGGAGTTTTACTTGTAAATAAGTGACTTTATAGATGCAATTAGTTTTTCTTTCTTAAAATACATTTTCCAGAGGTTTTAGACATCCTTAGGCAGTTTAAAAGGAAGGAAAGGAGGTGGGCGGTGCAGTAAAGGGAGAATTAAAAGTAAAGCATATATCCACTAAGCACATAATACCATAGTGCTAATCCTGCCATTGGATATTTGTGCAGGACCCAGAGTTTGTGTCTGTTCAGAACCACAGGATAATGGTCAAGAAATATTGTGGTTTGTTGCGTTTGTAGACTGCACCTGAGAGATTGGGGTTTTATTCCTCCCCCTAATTTGGACTCTTTATCTCGGGGCTGTTGGCTTTGGTGAGCCAGCCAAGCACTCTTTGAGCTGAATGCTGGGTGTTGCATGTGTGCATAAGAACGCAGCAAAAGCTTAGTTATTGTCTATATTATCTCTGTGCACTGGGCTGTGATTTTTCATTTCGTAGCTCTGTCACAAATTGGTGTGTTTGAACTGGTGACACAAAGGAAAGGATTTGGACCCATGTTGGCACGGGTTTCATTAGCCACAGCACTGCCCTGGTCTGAGCTGCTTTTACAGATAAAACCTGTATTCTTACCCCAGAAGTAAGCAACAGAATAATTCTTTAGGGATGTATTTTGTGTAATCTCCATATGGGAACAGTCACATCTTATTCGATTTTACAACAGGAATTTTCTTCTGCTAAATATTTTCCTTCCCAGGGAGCTGGGAAGGGTTAAAATAGCTTTTCTTTGGTTTTAAACCTGTGCTACCTGTCTCTGTCAAGTTACAGAATCATTAAACACATTTGCAACCCACAAACCTTACTTTGGTTTAGCTGCAACTTCACTGGCCGTTGTTTTGACACTCTTCAGCTTCCATAATTTTGATGGAATTTTGGAGGATGGGCTAACTGAAGGGTCAGTGTCAAGAAAGGAGGTCTTTCAGCATAGGGCAGGTCAGGGAAGCTGAACACCCTGATAGAAGGAGAAGAACATAGAAAAAGTATAACGAAATTATTGAGCTGCCTGCCCAGAATCTGAAGTGCTTTGTATGTTTGTCACATCTTACCCCTCAGCTATTTTTATTCTCTCTGGTCATTATTATTTTTTTTTTCTTAGTGCAAAGGCCATATTTACAGTGTTTGTGCAGATATTAACACACTTCCAGAGACAGAATAAACTGAGAGCTCTGAGGCTGCATTTCTGCGGACGCCGCTCTTGGCATCAAAGGCAGCATGAGCTGTTCCCACTCTTCTCCTCTTCAACTCCATCTGTTTATTACATTTATCTCCAACTGTTCACTCCAGGGGTGGCTCCTCAGTGGTGCCATTGCCACTTTTTGCAGAGCTAGAGATGAACTGGTTGACCTCCGCTGAATTAAAAATATTCTCAGTCCTTTTTTTAAACAGGATTAGTTGTGAGTTGAGTTTCTGATTCTAGTTCACTGCAAGGCCATATAGACAACCAGATCAGCAGGAATGAGGGATGAAAGCAGGAAAAAAGAACCATCTTGGCCTGTTTTGCTTTTCAGAAATGTGTCCTGAAACTGTGAACTGAAGCACAGTCAAGAGGCAAAACCAAGAGAGTCACTATGAGCCTTGTGCCAGAGACCTTCTCCTCCCATATCAGGATGATTAGAAAATAAATATGGGACCAAACTGTGCTTTCCAATGCATTCTTAACACCTTCTAAGAGCTGTGGAGAAGGTGAATGGGTACTTAAGGATAGTGCTTGGCTTATTGTTAGGTTCAGCTTTTAAACTGTCTTCTTCCCTTCTGGGCAATATATTCTATTTCCTCTTTATTTATATCCCATATTTTGCCAGGTTGCCTTTATCATCTGATTGTTATCCCTCTCCCAGCCATGCAGGAACAAATTTTTGCTTTCTTTGCTTGCTCACCTTTTAACTTCTCTTGTTCCTGTGCTGTTTATCTTTTTCACACTGAATGCTGATGAGGTACTATTTGGTATGTCTTCAGCAGTCATTTTCTGGGTAATTTCTTTAAGCAGCAAACACTAATTCCTCCCACTCTTTAAAGCGCCATATGGGATCAGATTACCAGATTAAATATGAATCGATTTTTGGACGGCATTTCTGTCCCATGCTAATTCTATTAAAATTATTGACTCTCTGGCCGAAATTACTGCCTTTTAAAGACTGACATGCAGCTATTTTCCAGACAGAATAAGAAGGGCAAAGGGCCATTTTCAAATGTTGTTTCTAACATCTTTATCACAAAGTTTGCACTTATGTGAACATATTGCCAACTAGATTCCATTTGTTCATGTTAGCAGGCACTGCTACAAATGCAAAAATATGTTTTTAGCAGTTATCCTTATAAGATGTATTTCCAATCCCAGCTGACGCATGCAATAATTTTGAAAGATCTTGGTGGGGGGCCTCAGCAAGAGAATGTGGCCCTAGCGATTATTATCATCATTCAGACAGTAAAGCTGCACACATTTTTAGGAGCAGATAATAGTTCACAGGCTGAAATTTGATAGCTTGAACAGAGTTAGATGTTTGTTAAAAGAACTGGTATAAGGAATATTTTTAAAGCAATAATGCTATTCTCATGTGTGAATGTTTCTGGTGCATTAACACATAGTGGGGTTTGATAGTCAGGGAGGAGCAGCCTGGTAGTAAATGGGTACCAGGTAGTAAATGTTATTATCTCTTGCTAGTTTTATGATTATTTGGTGAGGCTGAGTAATGCATGGCTCAGTGGCATGGTTCCTCTTCTGAAAAAGAAGAACGACGTACTATATGTAGTCTGTGGTTGAAAGGTAGCTGCCCTATTTCCAAACCCAACCCACTGGCCCTTCTCTCCCCTTCCCAATAGGTGCTATGGTGTAGTGTATGGGAATTCCCTCACACTAGAGGCTTCTGGGGAATGAGGGACTTCTCCATCAGCCAAAAATTGTATAAATGAGATTTAAAATCATTAGGATGGCTTCTGCCATTATGCTCTCAGCAGATATTGTAAACTTGCAGGATTTGATTCATCATTTGCATTGGTGCAAAATTGGCCGTGACTGCCAAAAAACAATTGACTGTTCCTTCACAGCTGTTTTCTAATTACATTAGAATACTGCAGTGTCTAATGCAGCCACTCAGCCATGGTGTGGACCTGCTTTCTCCCAGAGGGACCTTTGTAGAACAGCAACACTTGCTTTGAGGTGAAATCTATAGCAGGGGTGGCTTGTACACAGGTAGCAGTGACTCTTCAGTCATGGCCAATTTGTTTCTTTCCTGGGAAGCTATCCTGAAGGACAGCCAACGGCGGAGAAGTCAGGGTTTAGAAAAATAGCGTTGAAAACATCAAGTCATCTCACATCATGCTGGCACGCAGCCCAGAAGCTTTTAAAAATGCAACTTCATCAAACAAAAAGGAGTTACTGGGAAAGGAATGTAACAGAAGAGAAAATGCCTTCCCACCTCTAACTTGTGACACTCTGTGTTTTGTATGCTACATGCAGCTCTTTTTACCCTGTCTTAAATAAAATGTGATGGAACTGGAAGGGCTGCAGAGAAGATGACAGCCTGAGCAAAGGAACTGAAACAGTTTCTGTACAAGAAGAGTCCAAATGCACGAATCTCTTCACCCTGGGGAGAAAGGAGTCTCACAGTGTGCAAAATACTGTGAACAACAAAGTGCAAAAAGGTGTACAAAATTATAAATTATCCAGAGGATGCAGAGAGGAGATGATCATCCCGTTACCACAGAGCAAGAAGTAGGGACATCCTGAAATTGGTAGGCAACAAGAAAACACTTTTTCTTCATAATGAAAAATAAATTGAGGATTTCGTTGCTGCAAGATGTTTTGAATAACACATGTTTAAAGAGGCTTAAGAAATGATTACACAAATTCAAGAGAAAGATGGATCAAAGATTATTGAATGTGTGGTCTGGATACAACTTCCAGTTCAGGAAAACACAAAGCCTTCAACTGACAGAAGCTAGAAGATTATGGTGGGGAAATATCATTTTATAGCTTTGAGCTAAATGAGGACAGATTAGTAAAAAGATCATGTTTTTTGGCTTTCTTCAGTTGTCTGGTTATTTTACATGCTTTCTTTCCTGAGAAAGGACCAGTGACACTCAAGCCTGCAAAATTATATTATTATTATTTTAGCACCTTTCCCAGCTTTTTGAAGAAATTCCTCCTACCCACACCCAGCTTCAGTGTGTGCTCTGCTGATAAACCTCAGTAAACACAAATTGGTTTTCCCTCTCCCCATCTTTCTGGCTTTCCAAACAGCTGGTTTGGGTTTTCTTCCTATTACAATCCCTTTGACTCTTTCTGTTAGGCTGAAGCTTCTAGGAAGGTGACTTAGGCAGGAATAGGCGTGTTCTCAGGCAGGATATGAAAAGCAGTTAAACCAGCTCAAGTAGCAAACACCAAGGGGCACAACTCTAGAAAAGCAGAGGGCAGAGTTAAGCCTGTTTAGAAGCCTGATTGACAGAGTCCCCTGGGAGGCAACCCTGCAGGGCAAAGGAGTCCAGGAAGACTGGACATTCTTCAAGGAGGAAATCTGAAAGGCATAGGAGAGCACCGTCCCCACTTGCCAGATGAACTGGCAAGGAAGAAATCTGGACCCACTGAACAGAGAGCTTTGTCTGGAAGTCATGAAAAAAAAGCAGATTGTGACCTTTGGAAGAAGGGGCAGGCAACTCAGGAGGACTACGAAGATGTTGTGAGGGAGAAAGCTAGAGGGGCCAAAGCCCAATTGGAACTTACTCTGACTGCTGCAGTAAAGAACAATAAAAAATATTTCTATAATTATATCAGCAGCAAAAGGAGGGCTAAGGGCTCCATCCCTCATTGGATATGGGGGAGAAATATAGTGACAAAGGATGAGGAAAAGACTGTGGTACTTAATGCCTTTTTTGCTTCAGTCTGTAGTAGTAAGACCAATTGTGTGCCCAGCACCTTGAGCTGGAAGACGGGGATGAGGAGCAGAATGGAGCTCCCACAATCCAAGAGGAAATATTTAGTGACCTGCTACACCACTTAGAGACACACAAGTCTATGGGGCTGGAAGAGATCCACCCAAGAGTACTGAAGAAACTGGCAGAAGTGCTCACCAAGACACTTACCGTAATTTATCAGCATCCTGGCAAGCTAGGGAGGTCCCACATGGCTGGAGATTAGCAAATGTGACACTTGTCTGCAGGAAAGCCCAGAAGGAGGATTCAGAGGACTACAGGCATGTCAGCCTGACCTCAGCATTGGGGAAGGTTATGGAGCAGATCCTATTGAGTGCCATCATGAGGCACACACAGGATAAGCAGGTGATTAGGCCTAGTCAGCATGGGTTTAGGAAAGCCAGGTCCTGCTTGACTGACCTGTTCTCCTTCTATGACAAGGTGACCTGCTTAGTGGATGAGGGAAAGGGGTGTTGTCTACATAGACTTTACTTAAGCATTTAACACTGTTTCTCATAGAGTTCTCCTGGAAAACCTGGCTGCTCACGTCAGTAAGACATGTAGATGTGATGCTTAGGGACATGGTTTGTTTGTGAACTTGGCAGTGTCAGGTTTACAGTTGGACTTGATGATCTTAAATGACTTTTCCAACCTAAGCAATCCTGTAATTCTGTGACCTATAAGGGACAACTTACTTGTTCAGCAGCCCAGGTGCCTTTGCCCTAGGGCAAAGGAGAACCATGCTTACTGTGGGGTCTGGCTTTTTCTTTCCTTTTTTCCCAGGCAAAGGACAGACTAAAAATATCTTAACCTATAGATTCTTTTTGCCTGTGGGGATTGTTTGGTTATGTCCTGAGTTTCTAGTCAAGTAAAAAAGAAGTTAAAGCTTTTTATGCTTGAAAAGATAATGAGGAGGCAAATTAAGTGTAAACTAACAAGCTTAGACTGTATGAGTCAGAAGATAGTCTAAAACAAGTGCCTTCATCACAGCGATGAGTTTACTCAGTGTCCATTTAGTAAATGTCCATGATATTGCCTCTGTTCCTGCTGAGGAAGACTTTAGAGGAGAGAGGTAGATAATATTAATACATAATATTCTATACATGTATTATAACACATACGACGCAACTGCCTGCTATTATCCACTGGTGTTGTTTTCGCATAGCTGGGAAAGAATAAAGCACAACAATCCATACAAAAGTCTTTTTCCCTGGTATCACAAATGCTGTTTTTAAAACATACATGTTACATCTCTTGCCATTTACTGAATTTTATGGATATTCCAAAGAGGAAGCCTAAAGATTCTTTGCGCATTTCTTCTTTTTCTTGTCTGTAAATCACATATATAAGAAAAATCTTCGTATTTGAGGAACATGGGTGAGAAGCTTAACAACTTTTTCCCCAATAAAAGCATTTGTCAAGGCATGATTTAAAGAATTCTCGACATGCTTAATGATGTAATAGAAAGAGTAACCTGAGTTAGTTTTCTAAAGGCTTTCAATGTCCTCTGGGTTATGTTGACAAAGATGATTCATATACCATACTAAAAATAGCTTGAAAAGGAAGGTGGGTACTTGTTTCTCTTCCCATCGTACAGAGATTATCGTAGGAGATAGTGCAGTAGCTGTCATGTGAGAGAACTAGAGGCAGGTAAAATGGCTTGACTTAGTCTTATCATTTCAACTGAAGTGATTAAAATCTTTAGAATTAGGGATTATCTTTTTTCACCTTCCGCTATCCTACAGTCCCTACTTAGAAAAGTGTCTCAGTGTTTTTGTAATGGTTTCAGGAGAGAGGATTCCTGCTCTTTGTCATTCCCATAACTGGCTAAACATGGTGATCTGATGAATTTGGGGGCTGCAGGCTGGAAGGCTCACCAGTGCTTACAAGAAGTGAAAGTCTTATGCCAGCCTAAATTTTGGGACCATGCAAACAGAGACAGCTGCAGCTACTGATATCCCAAAAAGTGTGAATACTGAATACTGCTACAGGGATAGAAGGAAGATTGCCGGCATCCTTTTAAAGAATCGCTGTTTGGTACAGAAAGGTTAAAAAGAAGTACTATGCACAAGGGCTTTGGATAATACAAAACAATTTGCATCTGGGCTTCTTAGTGCTGTATTTCCAACTCTGCAGAGGTTCTGTACATCCATCTTGATCTGTTATCACTGCTAATGATGAAGATGACTATTTCTCTCCAGCAATAGAAGGTCCTTTGATGTTTCTCCTCATTGATGAAAAGCAAAGTGAGGTCCTGGCTCTGGAATTTTGCGTGGTGAGGTAGAACAGGGTAACAGACACTTACAGCAGCTACAACAGGATCCCAAGAGGACACACAGTCCAGTGGGATATAAATATCTAAACTGATAGCTAAAGATGCTTTCACTTATGTAAGTGGGCTAGTAAAATGTGCTAGCCCTTCAAATAAATAAAACTATAATTTCCAGAGAAGAAAATGGCAAGATTTGGCATTTTTTGCCACGTTTAAATTTTTATATAATTTTCAGACCAATGGGTTTTTACCCACTGTACACATGAATTACATCTGAAATTTCCAGCCCTGACATTTTACTTCATTAAAATGAGACTTGAACCTGACTGGTAAATTCATACTACGTTTTGGTTTGGTTTTTTTTTTATTATTTTTCTGCTCTAAAGATCTGTGAATGTGAGTAGGGTGATCCTGCCTTCTGGACAAGGTATTCAGTGGAAACAGCAGGTGTATAGCTAACATTTTTCTAAAATTACTTAAACTATCAAACAGGAGAAAATAAAAATTCAGATATGTTTCTCGTGTTGTTTTAGAGATAAATAGTAGATTTGTGTTGCTTGTAATTTCATCAGGATAAGAGAAAATTTAAAAGCAATTTTTGGGTTTTAATTATTATTTTATAGGACTTCAAGATATCATATCTCTTGTAAGACAGGACAAAATCTAGTCACTCACTCAGGTAACAGCTAAATAAGAACAACACATAAACTGGGACTCTGAGAGGATATTAAAAGGAAGATACACAAGAAGGATATATCCAGATGACTGTGACATTTTTAAGCATCTATGCTTTCTATTGTTTCTTGCAGATGAGATAGACAGTGTCATCCTTTGGAAAAAATTGCTATAATAAGGAAAGTGTCTGGGAGCAGAAGTAGGATGTTATGCAGATGCCATGTAAGGAACTTGTGAGAAAACGCGGTGAGAGCAAAGAAGCTGTTTTCAGCAGCCGAGTAGGGAGGATAGGAGCAGTCACAAAGCAGTCAAAGGTTGACAATGTGATCAAGCACTGATGAAATTCATTTCACCACATTGTGATTCAGAGTCATCTTTTTCAGCAGTAAAATTCTGGGAGTTAGGTGGAGGGCAGTGGTTCTCTGGATCTGGACGATTATTCTCTGAAAAGTTCCTGTGTTGAAATTTCCCTGTTATCCTGTGTGCACTTTATAATTTTACAGACAACATGAGACATATTAGCAGCTTGATCCCTAGGTTTACTGAATAGCAACAAATAAAAGTTGTGATGTTAAACCTCATACAATACAGGAAAACCAAAACAGGCAATTAGAAAATCATAATTTTTAAGTAGTAGTGTTATTATCCTAAAAGTGGAACCATGTTACAAAAAAAGAAGAAAAGTTTTTGTCCTTTTTAAATCCTGGATTGAAAATGTAGGTGTTAAGTCTGAGAAGCAATTATTTACAGAATTCATGGTTTGAGTTTTAAGTGAATGATTAATGCTTTGCCCCTAACTATGCTCCTGTTCACTTAAGTAATGGGTAGAATTCCCACTGACACCCAGACCTCTTATAAAGAGATACCTTTCAGGCCTCTTTGTAGTGTTTGGATGGTAGTAGCTATTAAACTGTTTTCCATTAGCAGTGAATATGCTCATCTTCCAGGATTGTCTAAAAAATTTAGATTTCTATTCGCTACTAGGGATATTCAAATGTGCAAATCAATCAGCAACACATCATCATCTAAAGAGACTCCTGGGGTACATATGACTTTCCACCCTCAAATGACACACCATGAAGGGCACTTGTTTATAGCCTTAAAATATGAAAATCAGTACCATTAGTAGTATCTTTTCATAATTTTTTTCTTTTTGAGAACAGAGTAGTAATTAATCTGAGAAACAGATTAAAACTAGGATAAAAGATTATCCCTTGAATATTAAAGCAATTGTTTGCTGTAGTAAGTTTTCAGCTTACTAGTGAAACTGTATGAATACCGAATTCTTCCATTTATGTTCATGGCTGCTAAAAGTATATCTGGCTCTACAGAACAATATTTGGTATCAATATTGTATGCCTTTTCACTTTCTGTTAGAAAATGGATAATTTAGGTCTAACTTGAAAGAGCACTTGGCTCCAATGATTCTGATAATTGAAATGTATGAGAATTCTGTTTAAATACAAATCTAATCAGGATATTGCTGGTTGCCCAAGTGGAATTCAGAGTGCTATAATACTTTGATCTATGAACATCTTTTCTAGTAGGAAGGGGAATTAGTCTTGGCTGCTAAACAAACCAAGTTTGCTTCCTTTTATTTTCCTTTGCCTCTGACGTTTGTTTCTGTTTGAATATCTCTCTGATTTTATTCATTTTGGTTTTCTGTCTTTGTGTTCACTTCAAATGCCCTCCCTTTTGATTCTTCTGTGTGATTCCTCAGATTCCATCTTTCCACAGCAGTAACCTGCTACTGGTGTCTCACTCCTATATTGCAAAAAACTCATCAGCAACATTATTTTAGAATAATAGAAGGCAGTTTCTTTATTATAACTTTAAAGTTGAGCCAGTTCAAACTGTGCAAGGAGTACAGCCTCAGCAACACTGAGTCTGGCCACTTGGTAGATTATTACCTGAGAATTTCCTTTTTTGGGGGGAGAGTATCAGAATACCAGAACCACAGCTAGCCAGAATTGATGACCTCCAAACTGGCAATATCCAGAAGGATATCAACCTGGATTTCTTGACAGTATGTTCTCTGGTTTGCACCAGCTTCATATGACTGATGTGTCTCTGCATTATATTGTAGAAGTCTTTGTCATCAATGTGTTTCTTTTGTCACAGAGTCCATCACACCACACTTCAATAAAATACCCTACACCTGCTAATGACATCTCTTACTTGATGCCTGTATCACTTCAGTGACAAAAAGGCTTTATACTTGTGTTTGCAATTCCTGTTTATGAGAAGAGAAAGACAACTCAATGGCTGTGATAGTTTCCATTATTCAGAGTGACCTAAAATTTGTTCCCGGTTCTGCTGCAGCTTTTTAGTGCAACCTGCTCTCTTTGACTCAAATTTCTGAGGCCTCAGTTTTGCCAGAGTTCCTGTGTCTGCTACTTACTCTTAACTGACAAGTTTTTATCTACATAGACCTTCTGATGGATATTCAATAGAAGGAGAGAACTGAGTCAGAACTACAAATGAGAGTGGATATTTCCTTGCCTTCTATGTTGGAGCACATTTATACGGACAACCCACTGCTATGTTGGTTATAATGAGTTTAGCTCAGATTGAGACAATATAGGGGCTTAAGTGGAATTCAGCTCATTTTTTTCTCATCTTCCAGTTGTGTAGACACTCTTTTATTTTTATTGTTATTATTCTTAGAACAGTGTAAATAAGTACTGTACCGCTTTCCTTCCTTCTCTTCCATGTGCTGTACTAATAATGTTTGAGATGCTTTAAAGTGAACCAAATCAAAGAATTTAGCTGTATACAGAAATGCCAGTTTCATTTACAGGGCTTCAGATCTTCCAGGTATGTATACCATATCAGTTTGGTGGCATGAGATTACATTCTTCCCATATAGATACATTCTAAGATGGAAGATAAGAGAATCATAACTCTTTCAGAGACAGTTTGAATTTTACAGTTCCCTATTGTATGTATTTTTTTCACTATACACTAAGATTTCCCACTTCCTCAGTGAGCTAAGGGAAGTGACTACAAAGGAGGTGTATCAATGGAGACAAGTGAGATTTTAAAACTAGATGTTTTCTTCTTTTCCTTCTGCCTCATAGTTATACAATATTACTGTCATTATTGTCAGACTTCTACATCAGATTACCTGAGCTGTTGTGGATGGTGGGGTTTTATGTAAGCTTTATGGCATAGTTTGACTAGTACCATTTTAATGTCTGTCTCAACAGGGTCTTAATCACAGTGAAATCTCTGGATCTCTTAGATTTATCAGGAGTTCTCCAAGGAAATCAGAATTGCAAAGGCTGCAGGAAGCCCCAGAGGCTTTCCAACTTAATTAGGAGTGAACTCCTTCTCTGTAAATGAAGTGGTTCTTTACCATGACTTGGAGTCTCCATTGGCATCTTCTGACAGCGCTATGATCAAGTACAAAATATTATTAGAATGACATTCCCCTCTTCTGACACTCTCTCTCTCATATATCCTAAGGAAATAGCCATATTTTGAGAGTACATTATTTTTTCCTGCACCGGGAGTGGAAACAAATAGGTAAAATATGTTTTAAAGCACTGCAAAATAACAGATCTCTGTAGCATTACAGTCTGGACCTTTCTATTTTTAAATACAACATTGTGAATGTGAAACAATCATTGACAGAACAACTCTTTAATGAATGGATGAGATAAAATTATTTATAATAGACTTAAACATATAAAGTCTCACTGTCTTGTTATATTACGCATTTAAATGAGACAGCCATGAAAAGCAAATGGTACATTCTAATATTTACTGGTTTATTAAACAATTTTATCTGCAAAGAAGACATGATTTTCCACTCTGGTCAGGTATTCCTAAGTGCCCACAAAATTCTCTTTTCCTTCAGGGTAACTGTAAAACACCAAATTTGAAGTAATGACAGATAAACATGAGACAAACACAAGTCAAGCAGTTCTCATTCTTCAGAATTTGCTCTAAAACCTCTTATTTATGGTTGATTCCTCTATCATTTTTCCTCCCGTGTCATTTAACAAGCAAAATATTGCCTAACCTGCTATTTATATACCATAAATCACACACAGTAGCACTGAAACATAGTTTTTCTGCTTAATTCAAAATGGGCCAGAGTCTGCTTACGGCTCACCAGAGTAAATACGAAATCACTGTATGAAGGTTCCTGAAATGTCTAGGGGCTGGTGTAGGGGCTCTTGCTTCTAATAAGTCACCTTCTGTTTGGAGAATCACTTAGGTATAAAAGGTTTTGTACATTAATCAAATCATCACAGTTAAGTTTAGTAAATATTTCAAATAGAGGTTCTGCTCTGAGGAAGAAAAAGACCAACAAATATTTATCTGAAAGAACTCGTAATACATCCAATGGTTATATGGAAAAGCAAGTATGGGGCCCAATTCTTTTTTACTTTCCTGGAGATACAGCGGGTGTTTGGGCTGATGTGACTGAGAGAAATCAGTCCTGATTTTTTTTCTCTACTTTTCTTCATCTATTTCAAAAATATGAAAGAAGCATGAGAAAAGGGAGGATGTGCAAGTCAGTGGGTGGTATTAACTGAGGACACTGGTAGTTTTGCAGGGTGGATTGCTATCCAGCTTTATAACTAATTCCTTTTACAATAAAGCCATTTCTGGATATCATACGTTCTCTTTCACAGTACTGTCATAGATATTTTGATTCACTACATAATTTGGTGATGCCCAGTTGCAAAAATCAAAGAGGCCTGCATCCCAAATTTGGCCCCGGTGTGCCACCAGGGATGTTCTGTGGCCGAGTCAGTGATACACTAATGAGTCTTTCCTTGTTATTGATTATTTTCTTTAATCAAAACTGTTTGTAAACTAACATTAAAAGGGGCTTAAGTGCAAAAATAAAGGAATCTTTTAGTCTGCTTCTCAAATAACATGGAATTGTACCTGAGGCTCTTCTGTTCTCTCAATGCAGTTGTGCAGAAAGGAGAAATTATTTATTTTGGGGCAGGGGTGTTTTAATAAAAAGAGAAGAATGAAACAGGGTGAATTTAGCCATTATTGCTTTGATTGCTGCTGGCTCATTAGCATTGGCCACGCTCCTTCAGATTAGCAGTAATTAAACTGTGAAATCAGACCGATTGCCTTAAGCTGAGACACCATACCAGGCTGTCAAGAGAAATCACAGGGGATAAATCAAGGGCCCCGTGCATCTCGGATCACCCTTGGCATGGGTGAGAGTGTGAGAAGCGGAATAATGAGGACATTCAGTTTTTTGTATCTGGTGAACTCTCAGCAGACAAGCTTTAGAAGCGTTGTCATGACAATGACAACAGCAAGGATAAACTCTTACTCCCACTAGCTGTGGTTAATGAAGATGATAATGAAAAATTATGCCAACATTACTGCAATTTTTTTATTCCGACTGGCACTTGTAACCTTATGCTTAATGACACAACACAATAGTGACAGTAATTGTGCATTGATAAATGGGGTAAAGATGCTGAAAAAATGTCTGACTCAAAGATATACAAGTTTAGTTAGCTGAGTAATTTCTTCCAATAAGCATTTGCTTTGTTCTTTGAACTCTCACTAGGTGGTTTTGGGCTGTGCATGCCAAAAAACATCTCTAATCACTTTTTATTCTTTACTGAAGAATAGGCCCAGCAATTAAAGCAAAAAGCGCCTGTGTTTTATTTCTTCTAAGCAGAACAAATGCGATCAAGATAAATAACAGTAATAAAAAGTATTGTTCTACAAATTCTGAATGGGTTTACAAATTCACTGTTTGTTTAACTGCTGGTTTCTGGGACATCTAGTTTGTCCCACTCAAAATGTAAACCTATGGTGGATAAATCTCCAATTACATTATGTAATGACTGTCTCACCCGCCCATTGCCCTTGCCTAAATGCCGCCATTTATTCAGATTGCATTAGCACTTACGTAAGTGTCTTTTCCAACTACAGCTCCTAAAGCATTACACATGTGGAAGGATTTATTTATAGACAGATAGACAGATAGATAAACTAAGAGTGTGGTTTAACGATATAGAGAAACCACTGTAAAAACTTTCTTCTGTCCTAACTCAACCCCGTGCCTCTATTTCCTTTCCTACGTTAAGCCTGTGATCACTCATGGTGAACCAGTCCAGGGTGCTATACAGGCAAAAATCTGTTCACTTCATATTTTTTAGTAGTCTTGTACCAGCTTCCTGATCAGATGAGGGCTGGTGATAGGGCAAGAGAAGCAGCAAGAGCACATAGGCAGAAATGCTAGTGAAAGCCAGCCTAACCAAAACTCAAGTACAAAGGGTGCACGTGACTTTGGGGAGAGATCTGCACTTGAAATTCTCACTGTCTTCCAGTTAAGCACTATGGGACCATAATCCTGAAGAGGCTTATGGAAGCTGTTCAGAAAGTGCTCACTGTGAGAACAGTGGCAGCCACCGGTGCTTTTGTAAACACATCTCTCAGTGATTCCCAAAGGGCAATACGGCATGTGAGGAATCCCTCCTGCTCGCCAGGCACGTGATACAGACAATGCAGAATGGCAAACTCTTTCAATTTATGTAGTGGATTTCCATCTCTGCTGAAATCCAGCATCCACGCTTCCACTTTAGAAGCCACACCACTTGGCTTTAAAGAATAGCCCAATTGAATATGTGAGTATGCTGCAGCACAATAACCTCTCTGGTTAGACAAATAAATGCAAATGAATCATTTAATGCAAACAAATCACTTAAAGGAGTAAGTGTTGTTTTATTTACTCCAAAACTACCTAAAAGAATAGCTCTTTTGATAGCTTTAGTAAAGTGTTTGGGGTTTTTTCTATGTAAAGTTCTACTGTTGCACGCCAATGGCCTCATTCCATCAAAGCTTTAGAAATCTAGATTGTCGGATGTGGGATTTTTTTTTTGTTGAATCACTGTTTGTTTTGTTTTGTTTGTTTTTAAGAAAGAAGATTAATCACAGAGCATTTGGAGGTGTATCAGATATATGAGGGTTTCTCCTTGTCTAAGTGGTATTTGTCTCTTCAGTTCTTGAAAGGCAGTATTAAGACAGCAAAGTAGTGTTTGTGATTCATGGTTGCAATTCTCTTTTTATTGCTGATCACCAGCAGTGAATAGGAGCTGCAGAAGGACACATTTCCAATTACTCTATCTCAGAGTTTTCCATTGCTTCTTAACAGAGACTTCTCTATCTCCGAAACTGAGTGTAATGCAAAAGTTTATTAAAAAAACCCCACACATATACACCAAAGAAAGTTTTCTTAACTTTTTCAGCTACATTCTCTTTAGAATTGAGTCAGTCTCCACCACCTTGTTGCCACTCCTCACTAGATGAATAAAGACAGCTTAACCATTACAGAAAGGCAACATGCCAAAAACATGAAGCGGTTTCTGAAGAATAGTAAATATTGTTTGGGAAGAGTGGTGATCTCCTTGCACAGCATGACAGAAATGGCTTATCAAAGCAAGATCATGATTCCCTCAGCATGCAATATGAGGGATGAGGGTGGTCCAACTAGGAAATGGAGAGACTGATTTCTCTGACTGAAGAGAACATTTTCTTGAACTCTGGTCATTAATCCTTGGTGAGTTTGGGTCCTTATTCAGTAGTAGGATGGACCTGTGCAGGTGCAGAACTTAATGCAACTCAAATGGAATTTCTGGGCAATCAACAGTTACTTGACTATTTTTTCACATAATAGTGTGAAGGTGGAGAGGAACAACAAAAACCTCAATTATATTTTCCTTGAGCATCTTTAACCTTTATCAGCACCAATTTTAAGAGAGAGATTTTCTGAAAGTGAGACAAGAAAAACATCAAAATACACCATCTAAACATTAACACAGAGCACAGCTCCTAAATTGACAGAGGAATCAGTGCTGGGGAGAAGTCTGGAATAAAGGATCAAAAGCAGGCACACTCTCTGAAGAAAGAAGGATAACAGTACAGAGCCATGCACTGAGCGTTTTTGATTTGAAGCGTTTTAAAAGAAAACTCCATTTACTTTAGAGACTGACAAAAGTTTATACATTCATGAATGAGTTCTTTATGTATTTAAGAGGGATGACAACAGACAAAGGGAATATTTGATGAATGTTAGGCAAGATTCTGAAAGTCAGAGATCATTGAGAGAGGACAGAAGGTTTTGGCTTTTTTCTCACAAATAGCTGCATCTGTTTGGCACTTTGTGTTTCCATTCTGTGTGCTGGAATTGTGATAGAACCAGAAAAGGTATTTGGGAGCTGACTGAAAAATTTAAAAAATATAAAAGGTTTAGGAAAGCTATGGCTCTCATCCTTTCATAACTTCCCTTTCATCTTGCCCTGTAATGGAAGACCCTGGCTAAAATTAGCAGCTAGCAGAGACAGGAAAGTTGTAGACATATAAGGCTGTGACTTGAATTCATTGAGAGAACAAGTGAGAGAGAAAACTGAGGCAGTTTTAATACAATTTTGTTTTACCATATTTTGTTTTTAAGGATTTTGATGGAGATATTTCTTTCAATTTTTCCCTGTGTCAAGGTCAACAGGAAAAGACTGGGCACTGGTGCTTCAAGGATGTCACTTCACAGACTATCTCAGTGGTTTGAAGGGTCTGTGTGAGATATGGGCCCACATTTTAGTTTGCTCTTCTGTCCATAGGCAGTAACTTCAGTAGAAGCATAGGAAAAATAAGTGAGAGCTTAACATCTAAATCTGTTTGTTTGTTACAACTCATCTTTTCTGTTAAATTGGCAAATTTTGAGGTTTCAGATACAGTTCTTAATTCTTTGTGATGGAGTTTAGCTTGGAGGAGAATAAAAGACCATATGAGAAATATGTTGGTTCTGCAGTGATCTATCTTAGGACCAGTACTCCTTAGTGCCTTCATAAATGACCTGGATGCAGGACTCAAAGGTTTACTAACCAAGTTCATTGATGACATCAAAAGTGGGGGAGCTGTTGACACTCTTGAGGGCAAAGAGGTCCTGCAGAGGGATCTAGACAAACTGGAGAGCTGTGCAATCACCAACCACATGAAGCCTGGAAGATGTGCCAGGGGACCTTTAGGTGGGATATTAAGAAAATGTTCTTCACTTGGGGGGGAGCTTCTTCGCTTGGAACAGGCACCTCAGGGAAGCAGTCATGGTGCCGAGCCTAACAATATTCAATGAACACTTGGACAATGCACGTGGTGTAAAGTTTGCCCTATGCAGAGATAGGAGTTGCACTCGATGACCCTTCCAACTCAGGTCATTCCGTGATTCTGTGAAATACTGCAGGTAGATTTTTGACATGACGGCCAGTATTCTAAAGTATTCAGACCCTCTTTTGCTAGGCAAAGTGATTATTTCATATTTTAAAACATTCCTTATGACTTCAAATGTAGAGAAGGCAGAGCTGCTGGCGAATGGATTATGTTAATGAAGCATCATGAGATGTAGGTTGCAAGTCTTTAAGTAACAGGTGTAGAGACCTCTACAGTAGCCTAAGAAACAAGGCTGTAGCTTAGCAGTAGCAAAGAGGGCTCTCCATGCTTTGTTAAAAAAGGAGCAATCAGGTGACACAAATCAGTGATTACCATTTACCTCACAGCATCAGTTCAGAATCAGCAACAAGTAAATAGATAATACTCATGGCTGAACTGATGTCAGCTGACCCTACGCAACATTAAGTAATGTTTGTCCATACCAGCGTTTCACTGCATCTGTCACTATTTCCACACAGGCCTTTTCTCCTCATCCACTTTCTGTTCTCAAAATGTAAACACTGGAGTCACTGCACAAGGATGTTCTTGCCCCTTTTTCAATGCAAGTTCAATGCAAGTCACTTCACATAGTGCTACAGCATCCCCTGGGTGTCACACTATCTTTTTCAGTAATCTGAACAGGTGGATTTTTTACCCAGTGCAGCAAAGTGCCAGTCTTTCTTTGGCTTTTTCTGTCTTGGTCTGGCAAGAGTAGTTGCACATCAACATATGGGAAACTTCTGAAACGAGCTCTGTGTGATTACCACAGCCTTCTACTTCTGCTTCTACTTTCCATGGTGTGGACCTGTACCTCTTGATGGGACAGATGGTAGTCCTTGTCTCCCTCCACGAGGCGTGGCAGCAGAGGGTAGGCAGAAGTCTCAGTGCAGGAAGGGCAGTGAGCTTGTAAAAGGGTTCACACTAGCTACATATGGAAGAGGATCCACATCAGCAAGCTCCTACCAGTAGCCAAACTGGAAATCAGGAATACACCAACATCCTGCACCTCAGGCCTCAGTTGAGGGTATGAAATAACCCTAAGCCCCTCTGTGCTCATCTGTAGTGTGTCAAAGGGAGGGATGGCAGCAGAGGAGGTATGTCTTGTACACTTTGTGCTAGGGCTTGAAAAAACACTCTGATCCTCACTGTCTTTATCAGTCAGAGATCACAGGAGTGAGGAACCTCCCCCATGGCCTCTCTAACCTCCCCAGCTACAAAGAGTGACTGTTGCTCTGGCAAATGAAGACCTGTGCTCCTGCTGCTGCAAATGAGGTAGTCCAGGGCTGCTCTGATGTTGCTGAGATGCTGCTGCCAACATGGCAACACATCATCTCAGTCACAGTGGGCAGGAGCTGGGAGCCACTCAAACTAGCTCATGGCTGGCACCCGATGATCCACAGGGAAGGCAAGTGGTGGCCAAGCTGGCAGGCAGTCTAGGATGTCAGCAGCATGCCTGGGGCTGGTGCCACTGTGTAAAACCCTCCTGAAAATTTGCACATTTGGCAATGGCCATGCAGAGTGTGGCTGTTACACTCATCCTATGCGTGCGGTCTCGTCCCCTGTCAGGCTGCTTACGCACTGCCAGTGCCAACCTTGGATATAGGAGAACAAGCAAAACAGTAATTTTCAATGAGACTTAAGCCTTGCTTATGTTTCAAAGTTTTTCATTTTAAAGTAACAAGGCAGCTCCATATGGCTTAGCTGCATCTGTTTTGGTAGGAAGGTTTGGACAGGAATTGTTTACTCCTTTCCTTGTGATTCCAGACTTCGTACCCTCCCTCTCTTCCATACATATCACTCACTCCGTATTATACATATCATTTAGAAATCTAACTCAATGGTTTTCTGTTTATATAGTGATCTGTACTATTTAAGGTATATATAATGTTCAGAATTCTCTGTTACTTTAACTTTTCAATACTGTCCATCATGTGACTAACATGATCGATGTGACTGACACGACTCTTGTGGACTTTTATATCGAAACTTCTGTATCAGTGGATTTGCCCCAATGAACACGGCAGGTTCCTGTCACCCCACAGAAATAGGCCAGCTGTGTTACATTTCTGAAATGTAACTTTGAAGACAAAAAAGGAATCATGATGAAAATCATAGTTTACTTGTTTTATATTCATTGACCCCAGTGATATTGCCTTTATAAAACTGATTTCTTGTTTTCTCTCACTTAAAATCTTTTTCTCCTTTTTCTAGCAGAAATAGTTGTACAGAGACATTGCAATGACATATTGTTATTTCATATTCTGAAAACCACCTCAGATTTGTAGTTGTTATAAATGCTGAAGGATTGAAGTTGTGAATCAATTGAAGTCAGTGATAGCTTTGCCATTAACTTCACACATATCAGGATTTTGTCTAGCTGTTCCTAATGCATTTGGGTCAGATTTTCTGTATTATTTATGCTGTTACATATTTAGGGATTCCTTGAGAAGAAAGTATGCCAATATAAAAAGCATGTCTTGTCCTCTCTGTTTTGTTTTTTCCCTGTTGAAACCACCCCTTTCTTCAAGTAGAACTAGGCTGATTTAGTGGAATGTTGCAGCCAGTCCATTGTACCACAGCATAAAGACTTTTGCCCACTGGTACCCAACAACTCACTATATTTAAAAAGTCACGTGGAACTGCCCTATAGGACTACTTGTATGGCTAGAATTAAGCAGGTGTGAAAATGCATGAAGGGTTAGTCTTGCTGGGACAGTTTCTCTCAGTTTTAGCTGTTTTGATTGTTGTAGTGTCTTTCCAGTGTTCAGCTCCAGAGCTAAAATCTCAGACTTGGAGTTTCTTTTGGCAAGGATTTCATTACTTTCTAAAGTTGGCATGTGGCATAAGACAGCCATTCTCTTACACTAATAGCAGCTACCTATCAGATGTCAGTTAAAAAATATAAAAATATAATTGCAGTTGATCCTATTGGCAGAAAACTATCAAAACTACATTTTTGCCTTGTAGCTTTCCACCTCTGCATTAATCACTCCTGGCTTCCTTTACAGTCAGTGGAGAGAAAAAGTCACTTTTCAGATGTGATTCTTCTGGCCTATTTTAGATATCTAGTTTAGGACAAGATGAACTGCAGCCTAGAAGTGTCCATTTCTCATTGCTGATTATAAAAGGAGTCTAGACATCTCCCAGAGAAGTAGGCAGCCAGATTTCAGATGTTTTTATTTGGCATTGTGTGTCTTCATGTGGCATGGGTGACTAAAAAGGCTTTTAAGCTCTATTTTGTTAGAATTATTCCAGTACAGTAGATTTAAGCCTAACTACTGAAAATGAGAGATCTTTTTATAGGTTATTATTTTGTGGATAGCAATTAACCACTCAGAAGAGCTGCTAGTTTTGACACGCACATGCTCAGCCACTTCATGCTTTAATGTTAAATTATATTTGACATTTAATTTAAGCTCATATTGCCTTCATTCAAAAATAAACCCTACTGCATTAGTAGTGAGAAGGTGGAGGGATAATTTTTCTCCCCAGATTCACACTCGGTGAAATCTAAACTAATTCTTCATGCTTAGTTTTTCAGTATCTTGTGTGCATTCTTCTGAATATAAGTCTGTGCAATTACTTCTCAGATGTAAGGGAAAGAAATCAATGCATCTATCTTAGTAAGCAATTATAACATAAAAATATATTTTTAATATGTGCTTTAAAGGTTACACATATTGTAAGGTTTGTTGCCCCCTTGAACCAATTTTAATTAGAAGTGACATATACAATTATTTGTTGGCCAAATCAGCACTGATTTTGTGGCTTTACTGGCATGCAATGTGATCTCTTTAGCTCTTATAAATTAAGCAGGATGAAGACTTAGCTGACTAACACACACTTAATAGCAGGAGGTTCTGCCTGATGTCCTGCCTGTGATGTTTATCCTGCCTGAGTGAGAATAGATCTGTCCCACTAGGTCTCTTCTACAAGGCTGGACTTTTAAGGAGGCTAACGGGAGATTGCTTCTTCCTTGGTATGGTCTGGCTTGTGTAAGCCATACTTGGGGCTTTACTTTGCAGCCTCTGTTTTAGCCCTTGGCAGCATCCTTCTTGCTTTTAAAAGAGCCAGGCCACAATTTACATCTGTCTACCTTTTACTTCATATCTATGCATGCCACAAAAAAACGTTGCCATTCCAAGGAAAGAAGTAATATCCCTCTCCTCTGGAGCACTGCAACACTGCTGAGTGAAGTTTGAAATTGGTATCCTGGATGCTGCTTTCTGTGAGAGACCGCATGGGACACCTTGGAGCACACTGTATTGAGCCAAATTATTACTAGAACTAGGCCATCTATATTCTCTTCATCATTTAAGCTTTCAGCCAATCTTGGTTACTTAGGGCTTTCTGTGCACATGGTGAAGACCTGCTGGGGAAACCGAAGTTTTGGCAATGGTGGAACTATTACCACTGAGATTTGCAGTCACTGGAAGTGGTTGGTAATTATTTGAGGGAGCTGGTCCCCCCTGTGTATGGTTTTCCTGAAACATTTTCAGTTACCACAGGTCTCTGGGTCTTCTAGACAGAAACAAAACACAAAAAAAATCCCCCCACCAAAATTAGAACCTCCTAACATCAAATAAGACCGTGCAACTACAGTTCCTCTGCAAATTTGTCTTTTCTGTTAAATTGACTGATTTATCCACCTTGCAAAAGACATTAGCATTAAGGGACATAGTCTTTCTCAGATGTAATTCATTATTAATCTTAATGGGATTATGCTTCAAAGACCACTAAATGCACATCTTCAAAGTACTTAAATTACTCCCTATTATTACTTCTGACAATAAAATAAATAAAGCTTAGTTAAATTCTACATGCTAAACCCAAATTGCTTTATTCCTTTCACTGTGCCAACCAAAGCAAAACAGATCATTCAAAACAAAACAAGACAAAACAAAAAAGCAAACCCTCCACTCAAAATCTTAAGGTTTTAATGGATTGTGGTTAAGAAATAATGATAAAACCAGGTTGAAGACATTTGAAAATGCATTTTTTCATTGTAAATGTCTGCAGCATCAAAAGTATGATTACAGTGAGAGAAGAATAAATATTTAACATTAAACAAATTTCTTTGTTAATATAATCATATAGTACAAAATGCATTTCTTAAAATTACTTTAAAATAAATTTTAAAAATTCATATTATGAAACTAGCGTTATCGACAACAGAATCCAGCTAATAGGTAAATAGCTCTTTGGGTGACATTTGCTATAAAACAGCAGTGAAAGCCAACATTTCCATTTGTCTATGTTTTCTAATGCAAATTCTTGGTAAGCTTTGCACAGAATAAACATGTTCAAGCTGTGCCCTGGTTATATGGAGTTACGTGACATGGAGACATTTTCTGATGTTAGCGCTAATTGCATTGGAGCTGGACTTTTCCTAGGGGTCCACTAGGTTGCGGCACAGAGTCGCATGGAGGGGAAAGAGAATATCTTGGAGTAATGGTGTAGAACATTGCTGCAGACAGACTCCAGATGCTTGGATTATCCTCAGAGAGCTCCAGCCTGGAGTATGTGTCAGTCACCCATGCCATGGTGCCTCCTCACCTGCAGCCAGCACCTCCTGCCCATCCATCTGTGTCCCCTGGCACACTCCCATCCTTGGTACCTGGGGCTTGAAGTGAGTAGCAAGCACCTTAAGGGAAGAAAAGATGCACATCTGTTTTCAGAAACAACAGGATTAATACTCAAGTTTTGTCCTACCCAGCCTAAACGCCGTTAGATCTTACCCTTCTTTGCTGCAAGCTGAAACAGGCTTCACTACTCCATCTGTGCAGTTCAGCTCTGTATTTCACAGGTTGTTCAGAAATGGAGTGATCTTCTTTAGCTCTTCAGCAAGTCTCCCCAACATGCTATTTAATTCTGCACTCCCCATTAGAAGGGCTTTAAGGCGTGACATCTCCTAACACTGGGGAGATATATTATCTGTCAGGAGGTTCATCTCTGTTGGGGCATCTGTCATCCAAGCTCATGGCTTGGACTGTTCTTTCAGGCCTTCTCTGCTTATGGATGCTGTAAAACTTCAGGGGCACTGCTTGCTCTGTGGTGTGTCTAACCCATGCAAAAGACCTGCTTTTGGTTGGAGTGGGGGCATTATTTTGCTCTAGCCCTTTTCTCCTTCCTTCAGTTACTCCAGTGACCTCTGTTGCCTTCCTCTCACTGAGTGCTTGGGCTGACATCCCTCTACCCTCTGACATCATCTTTCCACTGTGAAGGAGACAGGTCATTTGGAAAGGCACCACCTTAAACTTAATGGGCAAACATTCCTACAGGGATATTGCTGTTCTGGAAGATGTGCATTGGTGCCATCAGTCAGTTCTTTGGCATTCAGGCAATCACAATGGTACTTGAAGCAGCGGCTCCACTAAGCAGATGGCAGGAGTTCCGCCCTCAACTTTCCAGATATCCCCCCTATAGATACATTTGATTATAAATGTTAATAATAACTTTCCCCTGGCTGTCTGAGAACATAAAAATGTCTTTCTTGGACTGTGTAAGTCTGTGACCAACTGCAGGCAATAGCCGGCCAGAGTAAGGCGTTGTTTAGCAAGACTTTGCTGATGCATTTCCTCAGTTTCTGGCGATTTGCAGTCCAGGGACTTCCTGAACCACAGATGGTATCTTTGTATTTAATAGCCTTTGATATGTTTTTCTTCCTTCAGCTTGTCTCCAACATTCCCCTTGAAATTGTGTAGGAGAGCAGATGTGCCATCCCCAAAATTCATCATGTTACATTCAATTAAAAAAAAAAATGACACTGAGCAGAGTGTAGAGACTCCCAGTCTCAACAAGTTTCTTTTATCATATGTTCACAGTAATCTGAGTTCTCAAACTTGGTAGAAGCAGATGCAGCAAGCTGTAGCCTGATTCAGTTTGTCATGACTGGGACTCGGGTGGTTCTGCCTGTTGGTTAAACTCAGTTGAATCAGTGTGAAAGAAGTCAAGACAAATCTTGGCAGGACCAAGAACTGGAGAAGTCATGAAAGAGTTAAACCAAGGAGCAGGGCAGGAGCCTGGTATGAGGTGAGAGTTTCAGATACCAGCAAGATAGAATGGAGTCTGGGGAAAAAATGCAGGCAGTGCAGGAACAAGCATGAGGATGATGGCACAGAAGAGAGGACTCAGCACAAGAAGGACATCCAGTTACTGAAGTGTGTCCAGAGGAAGACAACGAAGCTAGGGAAGGGTCTGGAGCACAAATCTTATGAGGAGCAACTGAGGGAACTGGGACTGATTAGGCTGGAGAAAAGAAAACTGAGGGAGACCTTATTGCTTTCTACAGCTACCTGAAAGGAGGTTGTAGCAAGGTGGATGCTGGTCTCTTTTCCCAAGTAACAAGTGACAGGACGAGAGGAAATGGCCTCGAGTTGCACCAGATGAGGTTTAGATTAGATATTAGAAATAACTTCTTTAGTGGAAGAGTGGTCAAGCATTGGAACAGCCTGCCCAGGGAAGTGGTGGAGTCTCCATCTATGCATGTGTTCAAAAAGCATGTAGACATGGCTGTTCAGGATATGGTTTAGTAGGCGCAGTGGTGGTGGGCTGACAGTTGGACTTCGATGATCTTAGAGGTCTTTTCCAACTTTAATGATTCTAAGGTTCTAAGATGTTAAATCTAAGATGAAGACAGGGCAAGATGTAAAATCCAGGGACAGATGAACAGGGCTACCCGCAAGAGGCAATATCAGAGTCTGAAGCTAGCAGTCAAGGCATCATTAGGTTTCAAAGCAAGACACAAATTCCTAGGGTGTTTATCACACAGATACTTGTTTCATGTTTATCTAATAGTTTAACACTGTCTTTGGGTGACATCCACTCTGCCTAACTTTGTAGAGAACGACTAGCCACCTGAAAAGATGTGTCAGCTAGGCAATAGGCTGTTGCCCACCATCCTTACACACAGCCTTTACACTTAAGAAAATCCCCACTGATTTGGAGTGCAGATTTGTCTTTAGGGCTGTGGCTTCAATGGGTTTTCCAGCTTCAAGCCCGTATTTGTAACTGTTGCAGTTGAGTTAAACAGCAGGGCTTGTATTTAAGTGTTAAAATACATACAATTCTCCAAGTAATCATCACCCCATGTCTCAACTTAGGATGAGTTGCATGTGCCTAACCAGCTCTTTAAATCAGGGTAGTCAGGCATGTTTGGTGCTTAGAGCAGATTGCTGAAATTGAACAGTTTAAGTATGGCACATACTTGTCTCTGTTTGCACAGATTTTATCCAAACCAAGTGACTTTAAATGTTTGAGTAAATGGATTAAACCATCCAAATGCATCTATTAGGAGCTGCTGTAGCAAGGCTGAATGGAAGTATTTAAATGCTTTATGGATGCCTGTGCTGACTTAGGAACACAGTTGTGGAGGCTGAAGTCAATGCAAAACAGAATTTGTCAAAATGTGCCCAGTACAGAGGACATTTGTTTCTCTAAAAACACCTTATATTTTTGTATTGTAAAATTCAAGAAAATTTATTTTTATTGCACATTTATTTTTTATTTTACAATGTTTTAGCTGCCGTATGAAAAAAGAATTTTGGTCTGCCGTACCAGCTTTGGCTTTATATTATAAGTGATTCCTAGGAGACAAGCAAGTCCCCATACAAACATAATAACTAGGCTCTTTCATGTCAGGTCAACTAAGAATTTTCATTTTACAACATAGAAAGAATATAACCAAAGTGTCAAAATCACAGAGGGGAAAATTGCTGTTAAAGAGAAAAATTTTGCATTTATTTTAGGCAAATGGAAATGCGCACAATGACTGCATAGAGCTGAACAGCTTTGGAACAGAGAATTGTTAAGAAGTTTGAAAAAAATGCATCATTAGGAAGACAAGAACTAGGAAAGCAGAATCTAGCTTTCTTCTTTCTGGATATTTATGACTTCTAGAAATAAACTGACTTTCATTGCTAACAGACTGAACTGTGTCACGATGTGTATATGTAGTTGTTAGGGCAATATATCAGCAAGATGCCACAGCAGGTCAGACCTGGTTATATAGGTTATAATGGGGTCATATGCAGGCTCAAGATTTCACTTTGGATAGGGCCCTTTGTGTCCTTTGCTTATAAAACATTTATATGTATATAGTTCCTGCTACAATGAGTAACCGTAAAGCATCTAATCCAGCAAGACACAGCGTTGTCACTGTCAATGTAATCACTATTCAGCCAACAGAAACTGAAAAAGCAACTTTTCTCCTACAAAAATTTTCTTTTCTGATACGTGCCTTATCTATAGCACATAGTAAGCCAACAATGCAAGAATTTTACGCAACATAGTTAAAATCATGCCATAGTGTGGTCTATGCTGTAGTTTTGCTGTTATTTCAAGGGAGTGGACGATTAAGATTGCTCACCTCTGTGTTTAAAGATTGCTCCTCTCGACTGTTAGAAACAGCCTAGTCCAGTAAAGCCATTCAGATGCTGAGGTTTTTCTTGACCAACTCTTTCCATATTAATATTTTCAGTACATACTTAAACATTTCTTATGAATAAAGGGCACATATACCTCTTAATTCTTCCAAATCTATGGTTCTGGTGTAGTTATTAGTATTTTAGCGCCACATAACATGTTTGATTTTTTACTTCTAAGATCTTCCACTGCCTAATGCCAGGGAGCCTTACCCACTGGAACCTGCTATCTTTTCTTAGAATGCTTTATGAAACATGAACTTTCTCTTTGTACCTTAGTGTTTCATACTTTGGCCTTATAGAACCTGAATACTTTCATTTTAAAAGTGCCAAGGTCTAAATGAGCAAGCTTTCAGGTAAAATCAGTATAGAAAGCTACATGATCAGAAACTAGATTTTTACAGTATCTAGTGAAGCAAAAGAAATTTCACAGATACATGAGAAGTGAGGGATGGCAGTGCATCAGATCTACATGTATGGTCACGAGTAATTGATGTAACTTTTGCATTTAAAGTTCCATACCACATCTTATGCAGGAAGGAAGGCTGAGAGAAAAGACTAGAAGCTATTAAAGGAGGAGAATTCCTCCATTTCTGTTTGTCTCGATAGCTATATAACTGAGGTTAGATTCAGCAGACCCAGTTGATAGATGATTGTACCTGAACGAGTTTGAGAAGCAAGTCATTTCAACGAAATATTTTGTCTCCAATGATAAACCACACTCAACACAACTGTCAGTTTTAAGGAAAATTTTACAGCTCCTAATCTAGAGCAATCTAGGCTTCTCATTTCTAATTATATATTTCTAAGTACATTGTATCTATACAGTTTAAAATTAAGATAGATTTTAAATCTAAAAATAAAAATAAGGTTTTGAATAGTCTTAGAAAAGAACAAGTTATTTCCAGAGCTCATTCAACTTTTATGGTCACTTCCATGTAATAAATGAAAGTTCTCCTAAAAATACTGATGTACCATTACCTAATTAAACTATTCCATGCAGTACAACCTCAGAAGCCTGGATGCTTCTAGATTTAATCTCTAGTAAATGTACCTTCAAACAGATAGAACAAGGAGTTAGGAAAATACCTGATTTTAAAAAGATCTGCAACTGAAATTACACTATTTCTCATTCTAGTATAGATCAGTCAGTATGGATGAAAACAGAAAAGGTCAACTCAAAAAAGAGGGAATTTTTTTTTCTTGCCACAGGCCTTAATTTGCATTCCAGTTGAACCTCTTCTGTATGGACCTGTGTAGAGGTCTGAATTTTCAGAAATGTCTAGAGTCATTGGAATGAGAACACCTTTCCCGGGCTCAGGATTCAACTTTTCTCAAGGGCTAAACAGAGGAGACTTGGTATCTGGTTATGTGTCACAAATCCCCATGTTTAACTTGTGCTCTGAATCAGGTTTCCTCTATGATCCTATAGGCTGTTAACAGCAAGGATGGTAATGGGGCAAGAATTCTCCCAGAAAATAATGAGCTGCACCGTGATGTAAGGTTTACCTGGCTGATTTTTGCTGAACTTTGCCCTCCCTGAGCCACAGACTCTTGAAAGGAGGTATGAAGCCATCTGGGGAAGGCATCATTGTTTCCACAAACCTGGCAATGTTCTCACCAGCTCACTTGCAGGTGACAGAGCACAGTCGTGTGCCCCAGGTGACCCACCATGTCCAGCCACGCCATGTGGTCCCTCCAGCCTCTCATACACTGATCAGGAGAGAGCAGGTCTCACCTTTGACACCTGCACACCTGAAAGAGAGAGTGTATGCCTCCTAATCACAACCTGCAAGGATAGTGCTATGCTTCCTTTAATTTTAATTTATATTGTGTTTATAAGTAGTCAATGGCAGGCAAGGATTAACATTCAACATACCATATGCTGGTTGATTGTTAGGAGTAATGCTATTAAAAAGTGATAGTGCTAAAGCTATAAATGGATGCAATTTAATGGATGGTATTAGTAGCAGAGCTGTTCAGCTGAAGCCATGGCTAAAGGGACTCTAGTTTAATAACTTTCTAATTACATCTATATAAGCTGGGTCACTTAGCAGTAAACTGACAGGTTTACGTTTCCTTATATACTAGGTATTGCTCTGTGTATTAGCCCTACTCTAGAATTGCAAATAGAAAATAATTGGGCAGCTTTTTAGCCTCCCCAAATGGTTTAAATTAATGGCAGTGCAGATCAACGCAATGCCTTGGTGTGTGCGATTTTAGCCTTCATTGATTTTCTCAGTTCCAGGGCAGCATGACATTGGCTAGAAAGCCATGCTGATGTGATGGCTGTAAAGCCAAGTGTTTAAAGGAGGTTCACACAATATTAGATTAGTTCTTGGTATTTGAGAGCACACATTATAGAACACTGAAGCCTCCATTCTCCAACTTATAAATGTTTGGTATTATTCTTTAGGGCAGGGAAGTTTAGTGTTCTGTTTATAAATGAACGTCAGTGGCTTTGCACAAAGGTTTGAATCCTCTGAAGAAAATCTGATGCCTGGCTGAGGTGCATCAGGTGAATTTTCAGAGAGGAAAATCAGGCAGGCAGGAGTGGCTTTAAACAAACAAGATCATGGAGGTTTCTACCTAACATCTTCCACATAAAACACACTTTATTAATTGCAGTCGTGCCGGTTACCATGACAGCTAGATGCTGCTATTACCTCACACCTCTGGGAATTTCACGCCTAATACAGCATTCAGAGTCTACTTCCTCATATATTTGCAACTGGTTTGTACTTCGTACTTTCGGGAAGTCTTGTAGGGAGCAGAGATGTGCCGTGAGAAAAAACTGCATCTATATAGTCCCAAGGCACCACAAGCCCTATTCAGCCATGGCCTGAGGAAACAGTAAAATGTAATGATCTCTGTGGGGATCAAATGCAATGACTACGGCTGTTTTTTTTCCATTACAACTATCCAAGAATGGCCAGGACTCTCACAGAATTGCTCCTCAGTGAGAAGAACATGCAGGACTGCAAAATGATTTTGACAACAAGCCTTTCCAGGTGAAAGCCACAACACTCTCATCCAGAGGGATTAGCCTGGGGTCTATGCTTCTGCATAATCTAGGCATTGAAGCCACAGCAAGGGAAAAGAACTACTATATTTGTAAAGAATATCCGTTTCCATTGGCATGCCTCTGGAGAGCTGGGTGCCATTACCAGATGTGCCAGGCACAGGGGTATCAGAGCAGGGCAGGGAACAGAGTGTTGAAAATCCTGAGAGAGAAATGAAGGAGAAGGAAGGAGGCTCACACACAGCACTTGAGAAAATACATCTGTTAATCCCTTCTTTAAGGTGTTAAGCAGGCACAGCTGACATGCAAGCCTTGTGCTGGTGATCCACTACAGCACACTTTTTTAGAAGTAGCTGATGTGAAACTCACTTAATGTATGATATTACTTTGAAGAGTATTGTCAACAAAGTGATATAGTCTGGGCAACATCCCCTGGGCAACTTGAACCCTTCAGGCTGAAACTATGGATTCAGACATTTACAGTCAACCAGTTCAACTGGATCATTTACAGATCCAGTTTATGGATCAAGTTTCCCACGTGATGTAGCAGCAGTGCCATTTTATTTGAGTCTGTCAGCACTTTCACATCATAAACCTCAACTTTGCAGTATATCTTAGCTGTTTCTAATCCCCGGGAGGGGAATCTTGGCATATAAATTGCTAACCTATATATTAATTTGAATAGAAGAGGATAAAGCTATGTCTAAGTTATGCAACAAATTCTATTGATTTTTATATCATTACAGAGGTGCTCACCAAAGTCCTGTAAAATATGTCTTTCGCTGCAAGGAATTGCACATTCATTATGTGCAATTTTACATTTTACATTAATTGGTATCTTTTACATTGTTTTTAACTACTTTTGAAACATCTATTATGTTTATATCAAAAAAGCTTTAGCTAATATTCTTTTTTGTACATTGTTACTCCCTAATATTAGAATAATATTTGTGAACCAAATGCAGGTCCTTTGGCTTTGGTCTCATTTTTAATTTATGTAAAGGTTTGGTAGAACTTTATCTTGAATCTTAAACCCATGTATTACTGTATTTGCTGACAAAAATGCACATCTTGGTGAGAAGCAGAAAGATTATTGTTGTTCAAATGTCACAGCATTCAAATGTTGGAGAGATTTCTAACAGCATTAATAAAAGTGCATTTATTTTAATCTTGCGTATTTACAGAAGAATGTCATTATATTTTTGACCTTAATCCCGTTGCTGGTAGAAATTTATTTACCTGTGTGCTGGGAGGGGACTCAATTGATTCTTTCTTGAAAAGGGGGGGAGGAGGTAGGAGGGAATCCCTAGCAGATAGGAAATACCCTCCAGCAAACAGAAATGATGTATCTAGGATATGCAAAACAGCAGTGCTCTCCATTCTCTGTGTAATGCTGCACTCACATGATAGCTTGACAAAATCAAATTTACTTCACCTGCCTTCTAATGAATTTTGAACTTTCTATAGAGCTACTTCTATTGTAGCTGCAGTGAATAAGGTTTGGCATATTACTATATACTGATCCAGAAGCCAATGAGTTTTCTCATGACTAGGGAGTTTTTACTGTGGTATTAATTCAAACTTCAAAATTGTGAGACAAATCAGATTCTCCACTGATATAAATCAACTCATTGCTTTCTCTCTCCGCCTCAACCCCCACTACTCAAATAGACTATCAAGAAATAGTGATGGTCAGCCAATAGAACACAAGTCAAAGTCTTTGGAGATGAGCTGTCAAGTAATTAGTGATCCTGAGCTCAGGGTACTATTACTTAGCAACTTCTGAGAATGGATAAGCCTTCTGCAGGCATCCCTTGTGCTGTACATACAACAAGAATGCTTCTTATGTTCATTCATATGGTCAGGTATAAGTGTCCTACAGATCAATCAGAGATTTCCCTGAAAGAAATACATGCATTGTGTTGCATTGCAGGTGCAGTGAGCTGAGTGCATTTGAGAGAAACTGAGCAGCAATATCAGTACCACACAGTTGATCTGCCTATATGCAATAACACAGACTTACATTAAATACTTTTGTCATGGATAGCCATAATACTGTGCATAAGCCAGGGTTTCACTATTATAATAATTCATAGTTTAATGTGGTAATATATATGTGGTATATATGTGGTAATATATTTGTTATAACACATACAATAGAACAGGCTGGCACACCTGCACCGATGTTTTCTCTGAGATTTCCAGGCAATGCATTGGTCAATATTGAAATAAACCAAAGTCTCCTGCACAAAAGAATGCAAACTTCGGAAGGTTTGAGTACTTGGGAAACCTTGTTAGACAATAGAGTGCAGTGTGGAGACTCCTTTTGAAACGAGACTCACCTGTTTTGAAACAAGACTCACCTGTTTTGAAACAAGACTCACCTGTTGGTGTTGTCTATTTTGTGAACTATTCTTCTGATGTAAATATAAAACCCCCAAGAATATTAACAGTAGTTTCTGTAAATTGTCTGAACAGAATGAACAAACACTATAAAAAACAATTGATTTGATATGACTGGTAGAAGACTTTATGCTGTACTAAATAGTCAGAACCACTCTTTATCCCTCTGAACAAAATTGCTCCTTTCACAATTGCTATACTTTTTACTATCTCTCGTATAAATTATTACATTCACTGTGTTAAATTTCATACTTAGCATTATATAGGATAACTGAAATGGTGACTGGAAGGGACATAAGCAGGTCTAGGCCAGCCTCCAGCGCAAACTGCACTTATCTGAAATACTCTCAGGTCACTCATCATATGATCCTCCTAAGTCTTGAAAACCACAAATGGTGGAGATTCCACAGCCTCTTTGGACTATCTTAATCTCCTAGGTCACGGCTGATGACCATTTTCCTTGGTATGTCATCAAACACTGCTGCAAAGAGTGTGACTTTGCCACCCCTGTTAGCTAACGCTTAGGTAGCTGTAGACTGCTATTGATTGCCCTTTCAACTCCACTTTACCAGATGTACAATTAAGTTAGAGTATAAACATTTGCTTAATATGCTTTTTGTTCATGTGTTACTTCTAGACTGTCCCATTGCTGTGTGTTCTCTACTCGAACCAGTAAGGGGTAATTTTCTTTTAGTACAGCTTCTTCCCACCGTTTCCTGTATTATACCTTTTCTGGTGCGCATGGGGAGCAGAAGACTAAAAGCATCTGTATAATAAAAACGTTCCTCCACTCTCTAATGACTGATTTCAGCAGGTGGAGATAAAGATTTCAGTGATAGCAAAGAGCAAGACTGGGCCCAGGTTGTAAATGATCTGCAAGTTAAGAAGACAGCCACAACAATATTTTGTTCATCTGTTTTGGCACAGAAACAGTCAAGAAAGATTGCGTTCAAAGCCTTCATACATTTATTTTTCTCCCCCACTTTCATTAACCTGGGATGGCCAGCAGATGATAACAATTTATGCAAATCCTTCTCTCTATAAGACATTTTACCTTTTGACAATAGCCAACCAAGCAGATGACACAGTTACAGACAAGAGGGTTTTGAAGACCCAATTTAAAATCTGAGCTACCATATTTTTTTCAGAAGCTTTTCTAAGGATAAGATAAGAGTGTAATCCCTTAGTTTGGTGCAAATGTTTTAAGACTTTGTGTTTCTAAAATCCAATTTGAATTAGCCTTGAACTTTAAAGCTGTTTATGTCTACTGAACCAAAAGACACCATGTGATGCATATAATAGAAAGTATTGTATAGTCTCTCTTCTTCTCCTCCCTTTCTGACACTGGTCTATAGTATTTGCCAAGAAAATCATCCAAAGGCAAAATGTCATAACTTTAGAAAAAGAAAATGCTAGTCCCTTTGCAGCAAAGGACTTACAAAGCCTCCTTTTCCTCAGAGATCTCTAGCCTTATAACTTATTAGGGTCTCTTGCCACCAAATATGCTTAGAATGAATTTGACATTGTGTGTGAAATTATTTCCTACAGCATGTTGTATTAAATGTTCCCTGATACTCATAACAGCTTGGACAAGTCTGCTGCATCTTTGGGAATCAGCACTTTGGGAATCTGCACTCTGATGTGACTTGAGAGGAGTGTACATCAGATACTGAAATGTTGACTTGGTCTCATTTCAAATCATGCATTATTTAAGAAATGAGAGGAAGAGGTTGGGCAAACTGTAATGAATTCCTATGCTCCCAACACCAGACAGCCTATGCTTTTACGCAAAATAGTTGTCTTTATCAATGGTTGCATACTTCCAGAATTTATCATCAGTTCCTCTCAAAGCAGTCTGTTTTCCAAGCTAAACAAATCAAACTATCTTAGCCTTTCTTCATAGGAAAGGTGTTCCAGCCTCCTGATCTCTGTGTGGCCATTTCTAAAGAATTATACAAAGGACTAGACCAGTATAAGGTACAAGAATACTGGCAGCAGTGCCTTTGGCAGCCTCAGTAATGGGATCTACCTGAGTATTAAGGTTGTTTGAAAGCAAATTTAATTTATTTTATCATTAATGACAACGTAGAGCCTATCCTAGGTTGCACCAAATCCCTTTTAAAAGGTGCGAAGATCCTCACAGCAAAGTACAATGAACACACCTGCTGTCTGCTTCATGCATCTGTAGGTGATGCTTATATTCAAGGGCTAGAACCTGTTTCAGCTATTTTGGATTAAACTGCAGAGATGACCTAAAAAACGGTGGCTTAACAAAGGAGACACTTAGAGCAAATGGATAATTGACAAAGCTTTATTTACAAGGTATCAGGCCATTATATTAATGTTTTAAATATCTGGCTTTCTGTCTCATTCATCTATGCCTGAGTGGGAAAAAATCCATAATAAATGTAGCTTCCTAATGAAAATAATATGAACAAGAAAAACCTTCTTAGCTTTAAAAGTAAATGTCACAGTCTATGTAGAAGTTAGTCTTTTGATAGTGTTTGTGAGACCAACATCTTATTGAACTACCTTTGTGCTACTTTTCCACTCCCTAAACCCATTCTTCAAAGCTTTATGGCTGCACATTACTGTGTGAATAGGCTTATGGATGCTATGAACTCTTAACAAAAAATCCATTATAATGATACTTTGCTGTTTCAGGGATATTCACTGTATAACAATCCTAATGGTTCTGGTGAAGTAATAGGTATGGAAATGCTGGGTAGCAGATAGCTTCTCCCTACTTGAGTTGCTATATGAAAGGTTCTTGCTCCAGTTATCGACGATCTAACCACCTGCAGCACTTAAACTTGCTTTTTATTATTGTCCCCACCACTAGTCCCATTGCATTCAGTAGGACTGCATACATGATTAATCTGATCAAGGTCTAATTAGTGAAAGAAGTGCAGCATTTAAACCCAGATATAAACTAGTTTCATATTTTGAGTCCTCTGGAGAACCAGACTAATACTATCCTTTTTTATTCTAGACTATTTCAGAGGCTTAATAGGGAACATTTGGCAAATGTAGAGATCCCTTTCAAGGGGAAAAGTAGAAAATGAATATTTATTTGTCCTGCTTTTGAAACAACAGGAACACCTTCAGTCAGTAGTTAAGGGCTTGAGTTCTCCATTAAGTGATTAAAGAGCAAAGCTGCTCTGGCCCTATGTGTACTCACTAGAGAAAGAGCAAGAACTGCCTCCTTGAAACATTTCAGCCCACAGCCAGAATTGCCCTGTAAAGCAGACTTGTTACTTTCTGTAGCCTAAATAGCCTACAGAAATTAATTACCTTAATTAATGCCTCAGGTTGGATAATCTCAGTCTTTCAGGTCTTTTGCTGCTAAGCTCCATTAGAAATGCACACTGATAGTAATGATTATTTGCAATACCTAGCGATATATGCTTTGAAGAATAAAAAGCAGTGATTGGGCTTTGGTGTCTTTGTTTGTTAAGACAGCCACATTCTGATATGTCAAAGATGCCTTTGTTACATTTTCTAATGTAACAGGGTTATAAAAGGCATTTAAGTTCTTGGGGAATTATTGAATCACTACTTTAAACATATTTTTCTGTAAATACTGTTTGTGTTTAAAAATTTTCCCACCCCAATTCTGATCATCAAGCTTCAAATCATCATTCAGATACTAATTGTTTGAAGTTGGTTGGTAAGCACTGAGAGTAAAATGGAGAACAAGCTAATGGAGCAACGGGAAGTAGGCAAGTTGGCAGATGAAGTCAAATAGTACGAGTGCATGTAACATGAATAAGTGCACTGAGATTGACTCTACAAATCATGCTATTTGTGAACATGCTGGTGAGTCCTCAAAGAATTGTGATATTTTTGGGGCACTGAAAAGTCACACTAAGTGAATATTTCTGATCCATCGTTGACAGTGACTTTCTTTCCAATATTTGAATAATTCCACTCATTGAGTCAGGATAAAGAAAATAATACTGTGTTAATTAAATGCCAAATTAAAAGACACAAATAGTGTAATAATTAAAAGGAAAAGTTCACATATTAGTTCAGGTAAAATTTTTCAGATTTTGAATATTTGGCAAATATTTATGAATTATAAATGAACAGCTAGAAAATTAATTATTGACTTGTGAATTATTTACTAACCAGAACAGATGTTAAATTCTGCATTATTTATTATGATGCATTTATTTCAGTGCTGAACATAATCTATGAAGATAATAGCGATATTATAACTGTATTATTTAAACAGGTTGATCAGTTGTAATTATTATCCCTATTTAAGAGGGAAGTCAACTAAAAAATGCAGTAAGGGAGATTTTCAAAGGACCCAAGGGGTGGAGTTTCACAAGTCTAATGAGACTTGCGTTTCTAAATCCCCCTGGTGCTTATGAAAAATCTCTCATAGGGAGGTAAAATTGCATGCGCAGGGGAAGCTAAGTGCCAGCAATAGAGCCTGGGAGTTCTGATCCCTGTTTAAATTTACTGGTGACTGCATGAAACATCTCCCCTGTTTTGGGGATAGTTTTTTTCATGATCCTGGCATGTACGATTGTCATTAGGTACCACGCATTCTTAGCAAAGGCAAGTAGTTCATCCCTCTAACCACCCTGCAGGTAACAAATCTATTGTCTGGTTATTCTTATGTTTGGGGTTCGACAACAAATTCACATCTTTCTTTTTTCCTTCTCACCAAGACTACATTGAAACAAGAGGTAGTTCTTGTTGTTGTTTAATGAAATTACTTATCTCTTACAAGCTATGTCATTAACCTCCATATTTTTCATGTCTTAGGGTGGAGCTGAGATAGACTGTCTGACTCGTCATATGTATGGCATATTATAAAATCCTAGAAAGACAATGAAATTGCAGTGTTGGTACTACAAGGATATGAATGAACTTTGAGTCATTATTAAGTCCAGTTAGAGTTTTTATTTCTTTATTTTTAACATTGTGCTCCTCTTGCTTATTTTTAAGCCAGGGTAAAAATACTTGGATGACTTCTTTAATTTAATTTTAATTTTTTTCAGTGCCTGATCTAATTTTCAGCTTCTTGTTAGCAGTATTGTATCAAAGTCTTGCAGTGAGCTCGGAGATCTGACCTCATAATCAGTGAGGTCATACTACTATTAGCTAGAAATCCACACAGTCTGGAGGCAGCTCTCTTGACACTTGTGAATACCTACCTTTAACTTTTCAGCTTGGCAATAAAGAAAAATATAGAAAATGGCTATGGTAGGACAAGGAAACCTGTATACATGATTTTGATTTTTATTTTGTTTATCTTCTGGTTTGTATTTAGCTGTGTAGGGAAACAGATGTCACAAGCTTTGCAATTCATACAGCAACTTTTGGCTAAAACTTGAATGCATCTTATAAATTTTAATGAATTGGAATGTACAACAGCCTTGTGAGGGACTGAAATTGTTATACCCATTTTACAAACAAGAAAACTCAAATCAATAAATGTAAACACTCAAAAAAGGTTATAGCAAGCATCATGGACAGACATGGAAAGAAAACTAGAAAGTCAATGCCTACTTATTGCTTTACCTTCCCAAGTTCCAAAAATGCATGGAAATACCCAGATTAAAACACTTTGCTAACATCGCTAGCTCTGGAAGGTTTTGCTTGCTGCTCTGATGAGTTCTAGCATGAGTCTAAAGATGGAGATCACCCTGTCCTCCTCCCACCCATCCTCTTATCTCTGTCTGCCCCTTTATGTACCCTAAAAAGTACTGTAGTTTGAAAAACAGAACATTATATATTGCAATTACATTGCTTAATTAGGGGATGGGCACCTTGGAGGATTCAGAGAGGGCTGATAAACCCTGTAGGTAGCATTCGGAATCTGCTGTTAAGGAAGGTTTTGTCACCCTTCTCACCTGGAGTAGGTGCACTGATGCCAACCCAAATTATGGATTTATTGGTCCAGCTTGGGAGATGGTTTTATGCTGATATAATTTTCCTTGTCTTACCAGGCCATAAGAGGATGGACAGGGCATTCCACGGTCCTAGTGGCCCAATCAGCCCATAAAACCCACAGTCCCCCTCCCATCTGCCCAAATCCTTCCTGCTAGCAGCTCTTGCCTAGATCTACCACTAAAAGCCTGTGATGCCAACTGTGTCAAAAATCTTCAAGGCTTTAAAATAACCCTTTTCCTGTTGTTGTTGCACTTATTAGGCAAATGTAATGAAATAAATCAAATGTTTGCATCTTATATAATATTTTTTCCAGAGGTCTCTAATCCTCTTTTACTTAATTTTTTTTTAAAGCATCTCACCTTTCCTTTAAAATCAAATTGAGGCCTATTATTATTAAAATGAGATTCTTATTAAACTGAGATTTAAATGGAGATGTTCGAGGCCAGGTTGGATGGGGCCTTGGTCAGCCTGATGTAGTGGGATGTCCCTGCCCATGGCAGGGGGGTTGGAACTAGATAATCTTTATGGTCCCTTCCAACCCAAACTATTGTAGGATTCTATGATTCTATATATCATTCTGCCAGGACAAGTTGTTCAGATCTGATTAATAATAATAATAATCTCCTATACAGAAATCAGTATGAGCGCACATTTTCTACTGTAAGGGGCAAAAACTGATCCATAACAAGAAAAAATACTCTGTTGGGATCCTTTCTAATAAAGAAAAGCAGCAAGCCACTGGAGAGGTGTTAAAGTCAAAGCACATCTTAGTCACAGTTTATAGCTGAATTTCAACAGACTAGATGTTAAGGTATGCTTTGGTGTTCCTGTAAGTAAAATCTGCTGCACCACACATACTTGATAACCATTTAGAGTTTTTCTAACAAATAGATTCATTTTAATATTTTAAATTAATATATAAGTAAGAGTGCTTGATTTTCTTTAATGATAAATAATCCAGCAGTTCTGTAGATGATGAATGTCCCTGCTCTCAGAAGCCTGAGAGCTGACACTGAGGAAAAACGCATAACGCAGCTGCTGCCCCTGAAATCTGGGGCTAAATTCAGTGCAGGATTTAGAAGACTGCAATGAGAAGTGCCTACACCCAAAACTGTGATCCAGCTGCCCTCACTTCTCTCTCCTTTGGCTACTGCCTCTCATTAAACACATATCTGTGTCATTATGAAGGTCTTGAAGCATTTAGGCTTGATTTCTTCAGTGGTCATGTGCAGCTGTAGCCTGGTAGAGTAGCCAGCTGCCTGTGTCCAGCAAGCACCTGGGGACCTGGAATTTGATCCAGGAGACAATGTGCTTTAGGAAAGGTTGTCTGCAGCACCCAAGAGCACAGCACCCACTCTGAATCTGAGCATTTATATAAAATTATCAACTTCTATAACTCCATCAGTTGCAAGTATTTGTGCCATCCACTTCAGGTCTCTCTGCAGGTAAGCCTAGCTGGCCTGCTTGCCCCATGACGTTCATGCAATGTTTTGGTAAAGAGGTAGTGATGGGCTCTACTGCTCAGGCATGGCCATTTCTGTGTTTAAGAGCTGTGCTAAGGCACAGACTGGCTACTAGCAAGGTCCAAACTGTCCCCACTCCACCCTTACACAGTTTTGCAGTGCATGAACCTTAGCATTTGACAAAAAGTCAATTCTAGGTCTGAGCGTGCACTGACAGCATCTTTTACAGGCATGGATGATGCTGCTGAGGTAATCCTTTGCTTCTTTGTGCCAAGTGCTTCAATATGCAGGAAGAAGTTGCAGGCTGGAGGCTACAGACCCTGCCTTCAGCCCTGCTGCCTCCCATGTTCAGCAGCATCTTAATCTGAGGTGTATGAGTTCCTGGAAGTCATGACCCCCTCCCACCAAGTAGCATCACATCCACTTCCAGCAATCTTCTCTCTCTCCTGCAAAAAGGCACAGTTTGAATATCTAAGGAGCCCTCCCCCATCCAAACACTATATGAGAGCAGAAAGGAAGGAAGGAAGGATTGCCACCCAGCTCTGAGCACTAAGGAGGGGAGGAACAGCATCGCTCTTACGACCTGCAACTAGCAGTGATCTGCTGATGCTGGGGAGCAACAGCAGCTGATGTACTGACACTGTCAGTCCAGGCATGTTTCCTTAGCATGCAGCCAAGGGACATGGTCACTCAGTCTATTTTCCCCATTCAAGGGGTCCACCTTTGAAAATTATGATTTGTATAGTAATTGTAGCCCTAAACTACACAGCTGTAACTGTGAAATAGTACAGTTGCCTGATTTCTTCTCCCATAAAAAGGACTTTGCATCTATTCCCTTTCTCAGCCACTAGAAAGCAATTCACAGCACTCTTGTTCTCTAGCTCTTGATTACAATGAGGTCCAGCTCTCTGGCCAAATGTGGAGCTTATTTTGTTTAACATCCGTTTTGTTAAATGTGTTAAAAAATTGCAATCACAGATGTATTTTGTTAATACACTCTTAAAAAATCCTCTCACCCTCCTTACCAGATGTCATCAGTGACACTTATACAGCCAGGACTAAAGCTAGACTTCTGGATATCTTCATTTAGTGTTGTAATAGGATACAAAGCAACAGAGCTTTCTGAGCTGCAGATCCATGGTCTTCTTCTCAAACTCTGTTCTGCACAGAAATAGAGAGCACAAGTCATAGCTCTGTGGGAAACCTATAGAAAGGAAGCAGATCAAAAATAAATAATGATCTTGATGATCTGTTTGTTTGGCTTTCTGCTCATTATCCTTTAGGTAAATGAGTTGCCCTTGAAGATCCTAAGTTGTATGGAGACGTTGTTTCAAAGATGTACGTGGTGAAGCAGAACTGAGAGTGCAAAGAGAAATTAGAAACTAGTCTGATATGAGGACAAAGACATCGAGCTTGTTCCTAAGCATCTTCCCTCTGCTGCTCCATCAGCTGAAGGAACCTGGGCTATGGAGGAAATACTTTGGCAGAACCAATGTGCTACCAAGCAAACTGGAAAAATATGCTACGTTTTAGCCCAACTATGCATTTATTTGCAGGCAGCCAAGTGAAATGGGAAATTTCTTGTAAAAGAGCCCAATTTTAATGAGGAGTCTTATTGAAAAAAGTAACATATCAAATGGCTAGGATGAAAATTAATTTGCAGCTTTATTCCATCTCTTGTTTCCATGCGGATTGGCGCTCAAAATTGTGAAGAGTGTGTAGGATTTATAGGTCATCCTACATGGATAAGACAGGAAAGCTTTGGTCATCATTGTGAGACATTTCCCCTTTTTAGGGACCACTCACCTAGCATAACCCTAATTAAAAGTGAAAGAGGGCTTTCTAAAAGGAAGCTTGATGTTCTTGTTGTAATATTGTATTCCTGTCCTGAAGGAGTGGCCTTTCTGTAAAGGCTGGGAGGAATCAATACAGAACCACTCTTCTGCCTCTCTGGTGAGGGAGCGTGCTTGGGGACCTGCCTACCCCAGCCCTGCAGTCACATAAGGACTGAAGAGTATCATGAAGCAACTGGAGTGGGCCAAGATCCAACCCTCTTCTATGTATGAGATAAACTGATATAGAATATCATTTTTCTTTGTCATATGTATGATAGTCATGTTTCCAAACCCTGCAATTTCAAAATTGTTTAATTTTCATATAATGTTAATCATAGTTATTACGCTACTCTATGTTATGTCTAGGAGGGAAAATGAGTGGGAAATTTGTTCTGCATGAAACTACCAGACAGAAGTATAGAACAGACACATAAGCTTCTGTCTACATTGATTTACCCACTGACTGAGTCTTAAATTTCATATCTGCTCTATCATACTCTTAATTAAGCCGTAAGTAATTTAAAGCTTTGAAGTGGACTACTGGTTTATTTCTAGCTATAGAGCATGGAAGTGTGATTCATAAGTGTGAATAAAAATAGATGAGGACAGACCTTTTCCAGTGTAAACAATGACAGCACCAGTGACTTGTCTTATGGAGAAAAGATCGGAGAAAGGGCATTGAGATTTTTGTCATGATTTTAGGGCAAGCTGTGCTACTCATACATGGCAAAGCTACAGGACAGAGCAGAAGGGGCTTCAAGGGTGAGCCTCAGGTCTTTGCATTGGTCGCATTTCATTTTTTTCCCTATCTAACGGCAGATGAATGATGAGCTGAACATGGAGAAATTCTCACAATAGATAACGTAAAAACATCCTACTGAAGAAACTAGCACCTCCCTTCAGCAAATCTCACACTTCACATAAAAATAGCTCACGCTCAGATGTGTGGACAGCAGGGAGCTCTTTGCCAGGGCAGCTTCAGCACATTAATTGTCCACATCTGATATCCAGATGCAAAATCCAGCTCTCATAGGCACCGTGTGATCTTATGGCACTGAGTCCAAATACCATTAAATGTGTTTTGCTGATCCAGACAATGTTGAACAACCCAGTTTTAAAATAATCTGACCTGTTTCTGTGTGAAACTTCTTCTGAGGCACTGAATATAAACATTATTACCAAAGACTTAAAATCCACTTCCAGCCGAAAACTTGCCATGATATGCCCATGTTTCATACCTAAACATTTCCCTGCACTCCTTGCTGGCAATAATCCACTTCTGCCTCTTGCCAGGCTTCTTTGCCTACTGAGCAAAGTCTTTTATTGGTGTGGCTGGGGCACAATTTGAGGTCAGTGTGGGAATATGACTCTTCATGGGATCAGTGCTAGTGAAAAAAAGATGTCTAAATGTTTCCAAAACCTGCTTTTTCTTTTTAGAAATAATAAGAAATTAAATCAGAAGCAAGATATGAAGTAAATCTCAGTTATAGCTGTACTATGCACTGCCCTTCCCAGTTTTAGGAAGAAAAATAGTATCATTGCTTATCTTTCTGGCTGGCAAACAAATTACAATAAAATCTAAAATTTAATTTAAAATTTGATATCACTTCCAAAATACGTTTTTCTGTTGGTGTCGTCTATATAAATCTGTCCTGATACCACACTTCTTCTCAGCATCACATAATCTGTTTCATTCCTTGGCTTTTTTCTTCTCCTCCCATGTCATTTAGCTAAAGTGAGAACAGAAAACTCAAATCTGACAGCATAAACTAAAGGTACATTGTAACTATCAGAGTACGATGACTATATAAATTAAGAAGTGGCTAAAAAAATATTTATTTGACATCTATCTTTAATACGGGAAATGTTTGCAGCATTTTTGATAAATTTAAATACTCAGCAGAAACTGAGTATTGGAAGAAAGAAAAATAATTTAGTTTAGCTTTTTTTTTTAAACAGGTTTTATTGTTTTTCTTTCATCTGTCCTTCAGTGTTCATTTCTTTCTCTGAGTAAGTGACAAATAGGAGGGTAAAACAGAGGAAGAATTATAAGAAAGGTGAAAATAGGACTAAGCAGGAATGTGAGGACTTCTATCACTAAAAATTCAGAAACAAATTTTGAAGACTCCTTGCATTAAGAAAATGAAATAAAACATTTCTATAAGAGCCTGCAGAACAAAAATTAGTTCAATTTTGTTGGCTTTCCTCATTTTCAGGTTGGCTCTACTACAAAGAAAATGAGAGAACTGTCTTTATTATCATTAATCTGGTTCCATTCAGCCATGCTGTTTATCTACAGCAGAGCCAGTAATACAAAGAGAAGGCACAATGCCTTTATGTTATCTCCTCTAAATATGCAAGGATTTATGAATAAACTATGGGTTTTCTTTGGGACCAATTCCAAATTTTCTTTAAATTCACATCATTATTACTTGTGGAGCCCCTTCCACTCTGACTCCAGCATATTTTCTTTTGCTTCCTTCTGATCAAAGTGTCCTATGCAGATGGACCACCTTCTACTGTGCCAAAATCTGTCAGAGTTTGCCAAGGATCCCACAGAAGAAGTATAGCATAGAAAAGTGTGTGATACTGATGCTATACCACAGAATGGCACAGACAAATGGAAATTAACTGTCACATCTCAGTACCCTAGCTTCAATTAGTATAAATTAGGACATTTCTCAATTTAAAAAATTCTTATTTTAAGCTACAATATTAAAATTCTCTCTGTGTGCAGAGAATGTCAGGCATTTTTCTTTCCATTCATCATATCTACTACCATGAAAATGTGTACTCAAAGTTGTTCTTCCTCTCTGACTAGCTTTTGCTGGAATTTCTCACATTCTGTGCATTTTGTCACTCTTGATTTTTGTTCTCTCCTTCCTCAAACAGTTGTTTGAACAGGAGACAACAGTGTTCAAGTTTTCTCTGGGAATGTAAAATAAAACAACATAAAATCAAAAGTGGGTCCTGTCATGATACACATTTGCTGAGACAAAAAACATCTCTGTCTTTGAAAGCGTATATATTTATGGATATATTTTTAGACTAATGACTCACTGAATATGTTGCAGTTTTTAATGGTGCGTGAGTAATGCCTGGGAGTCTGTATTTAAATGGGGGGGAAATCTGGACATTTTTAAAGGGAATTCTCTGATGATGTTTCTATGGTAACTTTTCTAAAGAGATTATATTTGTTTCAGCTGATTTTTAATTGTGATCAACAGTGGAGTAATGAATATACTGAACATAAAAGAAAAGGAATTATATTTGTTATGAGCCCTTTCAGAGCGGCAGGAGATGAAGAGACCAGTTGCACCTCACTTAAACACTTAACTGGAGGTCTAAAGCATGTTCTGAGGTACATGGATTTAATTTGGGTTTTTGGAAGCAAGAAAGCGGGGTGAAAGGCACAAACGTACATCAGAGGACATAGTTAGTGGGGTTACAGCAAAGTAGTCCCCAGTAGTGCCAGGTGAAATATTTGGCTTAGTGAGACAGAAGACATGATAATCAATCCCAAGGTGTAATTTATCTAAAGGAACAAAACTATTAAAAACAGTGAATTTGAGGTAATAAAGTAGGAAAACAAAGACCTTAAAGGATGCCTTCACACGTCCTTTTCTCAACAGTATCTTCTCCATTTGCTGGAAAAGCTGAACAGCAGAATGTTTCTATTAATCGGAGTTGCAACTCTTAAAAAATTTCGGTACCTTTATGTTTTAAACAATGCAGTATTTTAAGGTGTAGTTTCCTATTCCCTGCAAAAACAGGTCCTAGAGTGCTTTTGTTCTACAAACACAGCTAGATAGTAGGAAAAGGGGTAAGCTTTGATTGTGGCACTTATTTCCTGGCCTCTAAAGTGCTTTGGGGAGGGTTACACTTTCACAAAGTGATTGATCCAAGCACCAAACCTGCAGCTCTTCCCTGGGTATGCTTAAAGTCCATTCTGAGATCTCCATGGTGCCTTCAGCAGCTCTGAGGACAGAATCAGAGGCAGGCTAGAAGGACCCTCCAAAGGAACTTTGTTCATAAGTACTGTTTCTCATTAGTTTCCTTGAATTCACAAGGAAATATAAGTCATTAAACTTAGGAGCAGCTATGCTGGAGAGTACCTAGTTCACTGTGGAAAACTAAATTCTATATGTAGTTTGGGACAGTGAACTCCTAAATTTTCCTGAGCTCTGTGTTTACAAGGTTTGCATCCTTAGTGTTACTGACAATTTAAAATTTGATATTGAATTAAGAGAAATCTTTGAGATTTATTAGAAAATTTTTTTGTACACTCATACACAGCATGACTAAAAGGTGGGAAGAGTCAAGAGAGTCTTTTCTTTCAAAAGTCTCAGCAAATCACAAAAAATGTGTTAAAAGATTTTTTCAGAAGCTCTAACTTTCCCTCTGCAATTAGCTTTGCATGAGAGGCTTGTCAGTGCATGTCTTATCAAGCTCTGGCTTGACCCCTTCATTCTTTGCCCTTACAAAACTCTGACAGTTATGGGAATCCAGTGATAGGCATGTGGATGTCACTCTCAGTGCCACATCCAAGATGACTGTTTAAGGGTGAAAGCTTCTGCATGTATGAATCAGCACTGTTGCTCTTCTACTTCCCTTTCAATAAAAAAAACCAAACCACTTGAGTGCTAATTGCTTCAAACACCAACTGTCTGAGCACAGGTAAAAGCTTACAGACCATACCTACACTTAGTCTAAGTTGGCATACCTGTGTCAGTAAAACAGTGACTCTAAAACCTTCTAAACTTTCTTACATAATTAATTGAAAAAAAAAAAATCTAATGAGTGTTTATCCACATGCTTCATTACATGCAAAATGCAAGCCATAGGATAAGTATTTTTTCAACAATCTTTCTGATTTCATATGTAACCTGAAGGCATAAATATAAAGCAAGTATTTTTTAAAATGTGCGATACATTCATTTTAGCTTGCTGTCACATGTAATTATTTATCTAGTTTTTAGAGCTTATGGTTGCATAAAAGAATGTAGTCACCTTCCTAAGTCAGAAAAGGCAAAATGTTCTTGAATGCTTGTATGACTCCAAGAAGAAAGGGGACTTTCTGGAAGTTGTTGCATCTCTCTCCTCCTTCCTATAGTTGTCAGAGTCTTCTTTCTCTTTTTAGTAAGGGTGCATACTTTAAGAAATCTAGTTATATTAAAAATGCCATGTACATAGTGCCTACTTGCTTTACTGACCAAGGGCCTGCTTCAAATCTAGAGTACTTTGTTGTTTCTTCCATAGGAAGAGAAAAAAGAGGTAAAACCGCCTTCTGAAATTAAGAACTGGGGGGAGTGGGTGTGTTGTCTTTATCGGATATAGTGAAAGTATAAGAAGGATTTTACTGGGTGTCTTGAATCTTTGCCAAATTATCAGTTAAAGCCCAGCTGCAGGACGAGCACTACTGGTGATATCGTTAACGGTGTTCAGACTTCACCATTTCTGTGTGTCACAACATAAAAGCAAGACCTTTATCATGAGCCCTAAAACAACGGCAGCAGTAACTACAAATTTTAAATAAGGTGGAGTACTACTGGTGCATGAACTTAGGTGGTCTAAAAGCACTCTTTAATTCTGACAATTGTTAAAACTTCATATACGGATTAAAGTGCCGTCTTAATAAGGGGCTTTTCATAAGAGACACTGCTGTGTTTTCCACAAAGATGGTCTTTCTCTGCAGTCAGAAATGGATGATCAGTTTAAGAAGAAACTTAGGGGGACTGTATGAAGCTTGTAAGAACTTTGCAAAACATCTGCTTTAGAACTTTAAATGATTTATATAAAAACGTTTTGTTATTTTAAATTTATAATGCAAACAATTTAAAACTAATAAAAATATTCTAACATGAGATTCAGGCAGGCTGGAAATGAATTTCGATCAATATAATGAAGGACAATTTTCTAACGTAATTTATGTTTGTCCTGAGGCTACCAGTATTAGAAGATAAGATAGAAAGAGCAATGTTTGTGTCAAAGGCAGAAAAAACACATCTTGATTTCAAATCTCATTTGGATTTGCAGCACTGGCTACTACTTTTTCACAAATAAACTGTACTAGCTTGTTTCCATCTCAGGAAAGAAGAATTAAATAGTCTTTTCACGACGATATTAAAATAACACTTTAACAAAACTAATCTGCTGATATTACAGTAGAGAAAATCGATACCTAACCATTCTCTGAATTCTTGGCACATACAGTACTGATGTGTAAAGTAAGTTTAGCATTTCAATGATAGCTACATTTTGTTATAACAAAATCACAGTGTAAAGTCATACATTTCTCATCATGTTTTGCTGTTAAACAGGTTTTGAGTTGGCATTTTTATGGAAGCTTCTTAATAAGGCTTTCATGACAACATGAAAAAAAACCCTGAATAATTTTACCTATATTCTGTGAATATAAACTATTCACAATGCAATTAAAGTTTCAATATTGCAGGTATTTTTTGTGAAATATTGATTTACATAAAGTTTGATGCCGAAAACATTTACTATTGTGTTCTGGTTGCTATTCTGATTAGTTCCATTCATTTATAATTAATTTCTCAGATAGAGGTGGCCAGGATTGGGCCCTAAATTACAAAGAGGCTCAAATTGTTCTGAAATGTTTAAAGGACATGTTTCAAAAGACCTGCTATGACTCCCAAGGTATTTTGAAACTTTTTCTTTGATATTTAGTTTTTCTTCAGCTGATGCTGCTGCTCAAATATTTGAAGGATAGAATTATACTGAACTAAGTGGAGTGACGCTTTTTCTGCAGTAACCAGTAGCAAGACTGTCTCTGTCTTGTCCTGTGGTTTATCTCAAAAAAGACCTTCACCTGCAAATGCAGAACGTATTAGCTTTAATTAAATTGAATACTAAAAACACAATTCATCCCATTTTCTTGTAATATTTTGTCTGCATCTTAGTAAGCATCACAGACAAGTGAATCAGAGAGCTCAAAGAGGTTTGTTGAATTTACCTGGGGAAACATAACAAATTAAAATCTTCATTTGCTTAAAAATATCTATAAAGGCATCCAGTTTTCTGTCACTGATTACCTTTAAAAGCAATACATTACCAGAATGCCAGTTTTACAGGGCTGTATCAGCCTCATAGAAGGCTGAGCTGACCTTTTCAGACAGTTGCACCTCTTTTCATTAATGGGAACCCCCAAACATTTCTGCATCTCTTTCCTGTTTAAAAATAAAACAATCTAAAGGGCCAATGTGAACAGAGAATTAATCAATAGAAAAATTTGCATTCAAGTTTGTTTGATTTGATGAAGCATAGAACTATTTTATTTACTGAAACTGTATTAATGTAATTAAAATAAATGGTAAATGCACTCTTTACTTAATTAATATTTTAAGCTGTCTCCGAAGAACAGTATGCATCTTGAATGTAGTTATCATTTTTAAAATGCAAGACAGATTAATTAGATTCAAATCTTAGCCAGAATGAAGTCATTTTCTTAATAAAGCTAAGAGTGCTAGAATTTACTTGGAAGTAGAAAGTGTCTGGTGTTGATCTTCACAGACAAGCATGAAAAGGTGATACATAAAACTCAGCACAGTCTAGTGGTTAAGATACTGCTAAGTCCTTTTTCAAATTATGGTCATAGGTTTTGGTTTTATTTCTAAGAAAGGTATGGCGGTTTCAAGAAACAGAGGCTCTGTCTCTTTCTTAATACACATATTCCCGAAGTTAAGGCAGTTAGGAAAAAATGTATATAGGAAATTAATATTTGAAGAAGACTTTTTGTTCATAGGAGTGGAGGAAATCCAACTTTGATCTTAAGATCCTCACGGACAGAAAATCTGTGATAAAACCTCTGCCACATACTTGGTTTTGTATTTAAGAAGCAAGGGTCCAAAGGATGTTAGATAAAACTTTTGAAAAAACAATGAATGACACTAAATGGTGTTTTAACTTTACCGTACATCCTCTGAAAGAATGAAAATCTATTTCATGCTATACATTGCACATTCATTTGCGGAAAGAAGGGACTAACCTTCAAATTGCAGAGAGCACCGTAGTCAAAAATCAGGGTAAAAAGGCCAGCGTGGTTTTCAGCACTCCATTAGGAAGAAGAGGTTTTTAGGGAGTCCTGACAAACATTGCTGGTTCTCAGACAGGAGTTTTGTTCTGTGCAAACTGGAAATATGTTTCAGCATCATTCTCATTGAAACTGCAAGATTCAGAATACTTCGAGTTTAGGCAAAGTTCAAATGCATCTCTTGAATTTGGATGAATGCTAATATGAACCTTCAAACTACCAGTATTTTAAATGTGCAAAAACCAGAGAAACAGTCTCAAAGTCATTTTTACTTTCTGCATCAAATGTTTCCCAAGGAAAAGACATGAAACTTTCCAGAAATTCTATAATGAAATGGTGCTGATGTCAGAGTTTTTTTTGTTTTCCCATTTACAAATGCATTAAATCATGTGAGAAAACGCATTTACATTACCTACACGTAGTTATTCAATTGAAAATGAGGTTTTATCAAGAATGAGTAATGAAATTCACAAATAGAGGCTGTAAGAGTACTACAAAAACTTGTGAAACAGTTTTTAAGTTTTAAATTAGTAAACTATTGAAAAGTTTTTCTTCTATCTGGCAACACATCCTATGTTTTTAATGAATAGCACCTTAAGCAATATGTGTTTAAACAATTACTTCCCTGGGACATAACCAGGTATCTGCCATCCCTTCAAAGATTGTATTTAGCATGTGACAGAAGTAATGAAAACTGGTGTTTTAAATTTCACTAGAGATTTCTCTAAATTTCATTGTATTAAAAAATAAGTATTTTAAATAGTATTTTGCTGTTAATTTCACATTCAACCCGTTCAGTATCTGACAGTTCTGAAAAGATGCAGTATTTGTCCAGGAAATGATAATTAATATATTTGTAAATAAGAAATACAAACTCCAAACCTAATGGAAGTATTTATCAGTTTCAGACAGCTCATTAGAAGGATCAATATGCAAACACATGTGTCCTTTTAATGAAATCTCTTGGCGGGTTCATTTATCTTCTAACTTAAGCAATATAAGTTAGTGAGCAAATTATGTATCCTATGGCTTTTACTGGGGTGGGATAATATTAGATGAAGAAATGTGCCATCAGGCTGACAGACTGACAAAGTACTAAGTAGATACTGTGCCCTAAAAATGTAGGTGATTAAAAATTTGGAGAAGCCAAGTGCGTTCTTCTGTGGGAACACGAAGGATGTTCCGTAAGCAGGAGCCAGGTGGGAGCATGGGGAGAACCTCTTCTCCCTAGAAACCTTATTGTCAGCCCTGGTGTGGATGCGCAGAGCATCCCCCTCGCTCCGAGGCGGGGGGTGTCGGGGGTGGGTGTCGGGGGGGAGCTCATGGCACAGCCTCTCTGCCCTTTCTGACCGCAGCACGGCCCAGGGCAGGGTGGGGGTGAGGCTTTCGGTGCTGTGTCGCTCTAGGCAGGAGGATTCTGCGGGGATGGAGCCTGCCCTCGACTACCTTTGGCTTCCCGGACCGGCCTGTGTGCTCACCCGGGCGTCTGGCGGGGAGGCGGGGATGGGGGGGAAGGAAAAAAAGCGGGGAGAAAAAGCTCCGGGAGGGTTGCTGCCACTCGCGGGGAGCCCCAGCGGGATGTAGCGGGCCGTGCCCCCGACGGCTGCGGGCGGGGATGCGGGAAAGGGGCAGCCCGTCCCGTCCATCCCACCCCACCCCATCCCCCGTCGCACCGTCCCCCTCGGGGCGGGGGCAGCGAGCAGCTCCCCCTCCCTGATTTTCGGCTCTCTCGCCCGGAGACGGAGGGGGGAGAAGGGCCGGCCGGAGGGGAGAGGGAAAGGGAAGAGGGACTTCTCCCCCCATCCAGAGGACAGAGGAGGGCCAGCTCTGCCCTGCCTGCCATCCCCAGCTGTGGTGGGAACGGGAAACAATGGGGAGAGGCGGGGTGGAGGGCGCCCCGTCGGGGAGGAGGGTCCCCCGAGGAGCCGCCACCCGTCCCGCCGCCGGAGGTGCCTCCGCAGCCCGTTTGCCGGCTCATTCCGGGGAGACGGGGAAGAACGCGGGGTCCGTGGGGCTGCAAGGGTGGGTGCTGCCCCGGGCACCTTCCCGAAAAGCGGCTTTGACCGGGACACAGCTCGGGGCCGCACCGACCCGCATCCCCCCCGGGATCCCAGCACCGCCCCGGCGCTGGTCGCTGCGCACTTTTTCCTAATTCTGCGTGTTATTCGGAGAACCGGGACGGGAGAGGAAAAAAGTTTGGACCTCCTTTGCTTGTCACTGTGCGATGGGTTGTTAGGTTTGTTGTTTGTTTACGGAGGAAAGTCTTTCAGGAAGAAACGTTGCAGGTTTCTGTGCGGTATTGTCATGCAAATGATCTTTACGTTTTCCTTGCTGTTCTTGTTTGATTTTATTTGGGGCTTTCCGCGACTGCTCCGCGCTCCGCTTCCATCTTGCAAGAGTGGCATCAAAAATAATAAAAAAAAAAATTAAAAAAAAAGAAAGAAAGGGGGGGGGAAGGGGGGGGAGGAGGTTAAAGAAAGAAATATCAACCACAACCCCCCCACACGCACACATCCACACCAGAAACCCCAAACAGCGTTTTCCGAGTGAGTGACACAGCCCGTGTCCACTCCCCGCCGCTCTCCGGCGAGGGGTTTCTGCACAGCCCAGCCCTCCTTAGCCAATTGCTGCCAGCAACATGTGGAGGGGAAGGCATCGCTATAGCAACCGGTGGCTGGGCCATGTGCGGCGGCCGGCAGGGGCTGCCAGCGCCCCGATATAAGGAGGGCAGCGCCGGGGCGCGCCGGCAGCCTCCGCCCGCGCCCCGCGGGGACCGCCCGGGGCCGCCGCTCCCCCCGCGCCGCCGCCGCCGCCGCCGCCTTTGTCTCCGCCGAGGAGGGGACTGGGGAGCGGGAGGGGGAAGTTCTGGCACCGGAGGAGGATTGCTAACGCCCGCCGAGCCCTGGCGGGGAGGAGGAGCCCGTCCCGCCGCCGCGGCAGCAGGTAAACGCGGCGGAGAGCCGGGAGGGGTGCGGGGAGAGGGAGCGCCGCGGCTCGGGGCGGCCGCCCCGTCGGGCCGGGTCCCCGCGGCGCCCGCTCCCGAAGCGGCGCCCCCGGGAGCGCCCCGGACTCGGGGCCGTCGGCGGGTCCTCCCCGCTGCCCCCGGCCCCGGCGGCTGCTCGGGGGCCCGGCTGCTCGGCGCTCCGGTGTACGGGCGCTTTATCTAATCCCTAAATTATGTGCCTTCAGCAGCAGCATTAGATCAGCGCTGGCACCGCGGCTCGTGTTTCTCTTGCTTGCTGAAGATACTTGATTAAGCCGGGCTGGCGTTGACCGTCTTCTTGGCGCGGGCTCGGACGCTTTGTGACTTGGACCTGCCGAGTCCCTCTGTTTGTTTGACTCTGGCTCACAAAGCCTGGGCCGAGGAGGAAACCTGCTTCCCGGTGCTCCCATTCTGCTGCTTTCCCCTAGCTGCTCCTGAGACCTTAGAGATGGGAATCGAAGCTTCTTCACCGTGGTTCCTCCTCTTCGTGCTGCCATCCCAGAGGCGCACTGGGCAGCTCTGGGCGGGACGGGCGAGCTTCTCCGGCTCACCGACCTCCTCCACAGGCATGGATGTGGCTGTCTGGATTCCCGATTCCTGTGTTATCCCTACAGCATCCCAGTGATGCTGTAGGCTTTTGTGTTCTACTCTTTAACTAAATGCAGACTTTAAAAAAATGCAGGAAAATCTTGAAGCTCCTTAAATTTCCTCTTCTGCAACCTTATTCCTTCCACGCCATAAACTTCTTTGGGGTTCTTGGACATTTTGGCATTTCAACGTCACCTTGTAGTGGAACTCAGGATAATAGCTGTAATTTCTTGTAACTCTAACCAGAAACTTCACTTCTGTTTGCCTTTAGGAAGCCAGGCGAAAATATCTACCATTGATCAAGGGATCTTTGAACTCACTGAATTCTTGATTGTATTCAGTCGTTCACGGTATTAATCCTACTAAAAGGTATAGAGACGCTCCAGAGTGCTTTGTGGTGTTGAAGGTTGCAGAAAGATCATTGTACCCCTGCAGATGAATAGATCTGTGGCTCTCGCAGTGACCTTTCTCAGTGATTTGAATAAGCTGCAGTTCTCAGAAATCCATCTGCCTTTTGTGTTTGTCGATTTGTCTAATCTTTCCGACCCCTAAAAGAAGCAAAAGGCACCTTCCCATCCGATTTCATCCTCCCGAGTAAAAGCGTTAAATTGACCTCATTTCAGGTGATGAACTGACATCTGCTGAAAGTGATCCTGGCATCGGGCGAGCTTTCTGGGAGGGAGTGAAGAGGGAGGCAGAGGACAGCGGCTCCAGAAGTCTCTTAGTAACTCTAAAGATAGTACCTTAAAACACCAACAAGTAGGCTGGACTGTACAGCTCTGGAGTGCAGTACTGAACTCAACAAACATTAAGCGCACTGAGGTTGAACATCCCCAGGCCCTGCCGCCCCGCTCTGACCTGACTGGGAGTGCAAAGCAGGGCAAGAGAAGCTTGAACCAAAACAGAGGGAGATGCTGCTTTCCCTTCTGTTTGCTTTCTATTTTACTAAAGGGAAAAAAAAATTACCTGTAGGCTTCCTGGGGACAGATTAGGGTAGCCAGGCTCCTCCTGATGTGAAGTATTTCTCTGGTTTCCTAGTAACCTATCAAAACCTAACCCACACAAGTGTATCCCAACCTATGTCCCAACCTGTGTCTCAGATAACCTTACAGAGGAAAATTACTAGAAATGAATTGAAGTTTAGATTTATTTAAACAAGCAGACGTGCACACGTGTGTGTGTGTGTGTGTATATATCTGAATACATATTATATATATGTACATATATATACACCCCCATTCACACCCCTTTCTTCATGCTTTCTGTATTAAGGAACTAATACGCATATCCTTTATGGTTTGTTTTAATGTCAGTGGCTGGAACTATTAGCAGAGGATCCCCTTTTAAAAAAAAACCTGATGAACTAAAACTTATTTTAGTGAAGTTTGTGTTTAAGAATAATGATTTTCTTGTAGAATTCTTTTCTTCTGCCCAGGCACTTTTTTCTCCTTGAATGGCAGATTTGCAAGTACAATTTCATCTGCACAGAGGAACAATAGCTTTCAGTTGCACAAAGGATTTCTCCCACCCTGAATCCAAACCACAATGCCTCTTGCTCTGATAATAGCTTCTGAAAAGATTTTGTAATGCACAGAATTAATACATGATTATTTCCACCTCACTTCTCTCATTTATTAGATTCTATAGTGAATTCCAAATTAAAAATAGCACCTCTTGAGTTTTTTAACATTCTAATATTTTGAAACAAATCATACTCTGAAGTTCATCTTTTTGCCCGTGTTTACTAAGGAATCTGCAAATTTTTAATTATTTCTTGGAAACAAAACTGTCTAATATAAATGTAAAAATCAAGGCATCTAAAAAGTGCAAAAAAATATAATGTCAACCTGTTTTAAAATGAATTGCAGTGATTTTTCCTTTGGCAACTGGAAGAGAGGTCGGGTGCAGTAATTGACAAACTGGGTTTCAAATCAGGAATGTCTTTTTGGATTTATGAAGCAAAACATAACCTCAACTTCAGTTAAGAGTTTTGCTTCAGCAAGGACCAGAATCATTCCCTGTGTCTTGGAGGAAATAATGAGGTGTAATTGTGCTGAGACGTCTGGAAGGTGAGCTTTCATATCACTGCATGGGAGCTCCTCTCTGCTCTTACAAAGACTTTCTCCCACACTTCCAACATAGGTGCGAGAACTTATTTATGTGAAAGCCTACATTAAATATTTACTGACATTTGCCTGGAATTCGTTTGAAATGTCGGCTGTTCTGCTGCATCATGGGATGACGCCGCAGAATGGGACGCTGCTCTTTGATTAGAACAGTGATTTGTGACTCCGGTGTTATGGCTGCTCTGGTTACTGACTCACTTTTGGGTGTATACGAAATGTGTTCTGTCGAGGGACCGGGAAAGCCTGCATGAGATCAGATCCTAAGCAGTTTTTCTTCCCTCTTAAAAAAAACCCCAACAACCACAAACCCTCACAGAAGCAGTGTACTTCAGGAAAACACTGTTGAGTGTAAGTGGTAGGTGTAATGTTGTTCTAATATGGTTCTGAGACAGGGTAAAACCTTGGCCTTCTAGCATTTATGGCCAGGAAGATTCAAAGCAAGGAAAGACTGAACGTTCCCAAATCCTCTGCGTTTAGAGTCACTTCCTAAGCCATCCATTTAGGAACTAGGTGGTTTTCCTTCGTGGGGCACTGTGTGACACAACACAATTTTCCAAGGAGGAAATCATTCAGAGGAATGTCAATATATTCCATTATATAAAGTTTTAAAAATGCATAGTTACATGTAGCTGAGTTTAATATTTAATTATATGTAATTTATGTGGTCTATTTATTTGTTAAGCCTCAGGGGAGGGAAAAAAAAAAAGGTGATTTGTTTTTCTTGTTATGCAACAGCTATTGTTTCCCTTCCACCCCAGGCACAGGCATCATGGCAGCCCCAACCAACACCGGGAGAGGTGTTCTGCTTTAAAAGACATCCGACTGTAAATGTCAAATTCATAAATATTTAAACATTTTTTCTTTCAATTTCAAGTCAAGTCTGACAGGACGCCTCTAATTAACCCTGGGCTCCGTTTCAGGCTGGGGCCTTTCCTGCAAGGAAGATTCAGGGGTTTAGGTGAGGGGGGAGAATCGGTGCCTGTGGCTGGAGACGGTGGGGAAGGAGGGAGGGAGCTGGCAACTCGCTCCGGATTAATTTTTGCCCGTTTCATAATTTGATGTTTGGTCAGGCATCCCGCAGGATGAGAGGGCAGCGGGGTCTGTTCCCTGGCGGGATGCGCCGGGAGCGCTCCCGGAGCTCGAGTCGGAGCCGGGCGGCGGGTTCGCCGTCGGTTTTCCGCGGAGTCGGTCCCTAAGCACCAGCCCCCCGGCCCCGACGGAGGCAAGGAGAGGAGAGGGGAACCCGCCGGGCTTCCCCGGGGATGGTCCCTAAGCACCAGCCCCCGCGGAGGCCGGGAGGGGACAGGAGAGGGGAACCCGCCGGGCCCCGACGGCGGCGGCTCCGCGGGGGCTCCCGGCGAGGCGGGAGGGAGGGAGCCCCACGGCGGGCGGTGGCGATGTCCCCTCGCCCCTTCGTGCCCGCTGCGGGGCCGCCGTCCCCTCCGCGGCCCGGAGGATCAGACGTTTAGGGGGTTTGCAAGCCCTCTCCTGCCTGAAGCCCATCAGCAGGGACACGGCTACCCTGGCCTCTCCCGAGGCGCGAACAGCGTTAACCACCCCGCTCAGGGGTTCGGGCTCTGCTGCTGCCGTGCGCCGGGGACCCGCGGGCTGTCTCGGAGAGCCCTTTTTTTGTTGTTGTTAAGGGCAGCCAACCCCGGGCACGGCAGCCTCAGCGCCGCTGGGAAAACCGCCTGGCGAAGTTGGAAGCAACATCTGAAAATCACTATAACTACCGGGAGAGAAAGGCAGGCGCGCTGCCTCTCTCCCCCGCGTTTACTCGGGGCGTTTGGCAGCACTTGGTTCATCGTTTTAATTCTCTCGTGCCGCTCTCTCGCTCGGCAGCCGGAGAAGGTTTGGAGAAGGAAAATCGTTTGGAACCGTTGTTTCCAAAGCGGAGAAGGGAGGGATTCAGGGCCAGTGCCCGAAGCTGCCCGGCTGCCCCTCCGCAGCAGCGGAGTCGCCCCCTTCTCGCCGAGGGATTAACGGGGAGGGGGCGCCGGCACTTTCGGCGGAGCCGCCTATTTAGATGCAGATTGCGGCCTCGGTCCCGGCGGGGCCGGCGGCCTTTCAGGGAGATGCTAATGGCGAGAGCGCGGCGGCCCCTCGCTCCCCCCGAGGCGGCGGAGGGCGCGCTCCCCGCGGGCTGCAGCAGCGCGGAGGCGGCCCCGCAGCCCCCCGGGACCGCGGAGAAAGGAAGCGGGGAGGCGGGGGGGGGACGGGGACACACGGCGTCCTCCTGGTGGCTGTCGGGATTTGGAGGAGGGGCGGGAGGCGGGGAGGGGACAGGCCCGGCCGCGGCGAGCCCTGCGCCCGCCCCCCGCCGCCCGGGGTTTACAAACCCGGCGATGCGCTCGGAGCGTCCGCGCGGGAGGAGCCGGGAGTCCCCGCGCTGAACCCGCGTTTCCATTAACTCAGCCTCGGCCCCGGCTAATCCGCGGCGCTGAAGGCAAGGAGGCTAATTAATGACAAGCTTTTACAGTCAAGACCGGCGATAATTGCTTTGGTGGCCTTTATGATTACAAGATAAAAATGGACCGGGCCTGACATAAGAGCCACTGTGTACACTGCGAGACAGGAGGAAATTAAGAGCTGGCCAGCTGAATACGGAGCAGAAAATTACTAATAGAGGAGAGATAATGAATAGGCCGGCTAGGCATTCATGGGGAAAAATCCATTTTGTTACCACGCGAAATTAGGTGGTGGAAAGGAGTTTGCTAATTGTTCTCATCTTGTAGCAACCAGGACTGAGGCAGGGGCGTGCTTTTCAATTCATTTCCCTGGTAATTGTGGAAGGGGGAATGCGGGCCAAATGAGTCTTGCTGCAATTTGCGCGCCTGGTCTTTTCATTTTCATGTTGCGTTTTTAATTGTTGCTAATATAGCTTATAATGAAGCTAATGAGGGGAAATTATTGTACAACTTTTTAGCACATGGAGACGAGTGAAATGCACTATAAGGATTCTCTCCTATTGCTGCAAAAATAATAGTAATCCGGAGGAGTTTGGAACTATCGGGCTTTTTTTTTTTATCATTTTCCTCCTACAACAGACAAAAGGAAGGACTGCCACCTACTTTTTTTTTTTATTATTTTTTTTCCCCTCTGTTGTCCCGTGTTTTATTTTTCGCTCCAAGAAAAATAATAATAAAAAAATAAGAATAAGAAGGCTTTTCGCTCGCTGCCCCCGCCGCAGCCCCGCAGATGGGGTCTGCGGGCCGGCAGAGGGGGCGCGGAGGTTGCGCGCCTGCTTTTCGGTGGTTAAATGGCATCCGCCGGGAGGTTCGGGGACGGAGGGGGACACGGCGGCGGCGCTGCCCCTGCCCCCCCCCGGTTTGCCTCCATCCTCGGCTGAAAGTTAGCGCTGCTCTTCCCTCCCCCCGACGGGGTCCCCCCCTCTCCTCCTCCTCCGCTCCGCGACCGCGCAACTCAGGCGCTGCCTCTCTCTCCTCCCCTGCAGAAAAGCGACGTCCCGCCGCTCCCGCAGCGCGGGGAAGAGGCAGAGTCCGCCAAATTCCTCCTCCTCACCCTCCTCTCCCTCGCCTGCATCGCCGGGGTCCTGGTGGCGTCGGGGGTCGCCTACTGTCTCCGCCACCGCGCCCGGCACCGCCTGAAGGAGAAGCTCTCGGCGCTGGGGGCCGACGCCAGCTCCGACGCCCCCGCGGCTTATCAGGTAAGGACCGAGCTCTCCTCCTGCGGGGAGCCCCGCGGGGACCCTGCGCGGACTGGGGGGCTGGAGGCGGGGGGTTGGATCCAGCGCTGCCTTCCCCCCTCTCTGGCTTCGTTCGGATTCCCGCGGATTCACTGTGGCAGCTTTTTATTGCCGGGTATCAGCCTTGGCTGGGCTGGGAGTTACTGTAAATTCGTGCCTAATTAGAAATATTAAAAAAAAAAAAAAAGGAAAAAGAAGCCCTTGCCATTGAAGTTCTCTGAAAAATAACATTAATATCCATAATCTGTCACCCCTGCCACTATTAATAACGAAAAATCTTTAACATTTATGAGGAATGGATTGCACAGTTATCTGAAGATGTCTCTCTTTTTGAGTAATCGACTTCTTCAGGGTCTGATATGAAAAGAGCCTTTGACCCGATCTGTTGCCACCTTCTGCCATTATTCAGATAAAATGAAATCTAATGCTGATAGATGGGCAGCTAAAACCAGCACTGGTTCTGGCCGAACAATGGTAGCAGATGTGTACCCAGTAATATGGGAGGACTCTACTCATCTTTGCTGGAATAAATCAGAAACCTCAGGCTTTCTCTTTCAGTTTCAAAAAGTGTTGGGTGAAGACACGTTCTGCATCTTCCTGAAGTTTGTTTTAGATCATGGCACTTATTTCTTGGTGTATTATTGGTGTGGTAATGCAAGTGTTCTGAGCCACACAGCCCTGACCTGCTATCCCGAAATATTTGGAGTATGGTCAGGAAAAAGAACTCAAGAATGCGTAAACTTTGTTGCTGTGGTGTCTGTGTCTGCTGTGCACCCGTAGTGTCTCACTAATGGCACATTTCTGTCAAGTTTTATTTTACCTTCTTGCTCTGCTTAGGATCGGGCATTATGGCCTTTTTGTATTCTGGAGCTGAGATAGATTCAGATTGGCAGCTGGGAGTCATACAGGAATAAACTAATATTTCCTCCCAAAGTTTGGGTCTGCCTGTACCTCTTATATGTTAAAGATGTGATGTATGAAGTACGTCTCCACAGGCTGGGTCCAGGGAGATTTTAGTACAGAATGATAAATACAAATGTTTCTGTAACAATTAGTGAATATCTTCAGGATTGGCTTTCAGTTTAAATTGAATGTTTGCTGAAAAAAAAACCCCAACTTTTAAATGACTTTACATCTTTAAATTTAATGACTTCCAAAGCAAGAGAGAGAGAGCATTTCCAGTGGAAAAAAGGAGTGTCCTCCAAGATAAAGTGTGAGCAAAACTGCAGTTTGTCAGATCAGTTTTGTTTGTGAAAGAGACGATGACAGTAAATATTTTTTGTTTGGTTTTAGCAGGAAACTTACTGTTGACTTATTTAAACCGCAGACGCTATAGGTAGACTTTTTTTCCAGATAAACATGAATACAAGAATTCTTAATTTTTTTTAAAAAGCCCCCCAGGTTCCAAAACCACACTTGAAACTGAATTTGTGATAATTAACAGGACAATCTTCCTACTGACAGCTCTAATTAATAGTATCTGTAATTAAAATCGTGCCCTTCCAGCAGGAAAATTGTTTGAATTTCTTGGAGTGACCTTTTTTGCCATTTCTCCTGGGAGTATGGTGGTTAAGTTGATATTGATTTTATAATGAGCTCTGGTTTGTTTAATGAGAATCTGTAATCCAGACACTAAATGAAATGTGTGCTTCATTTCTTTTTCCCAGATTTATATATATTTTAAAATCTTCCAAGTTAGATCGGGGAGTGACATTTTCTGTTTTAAAAACAACAACAATGCTTTGAGGATGCTGCTCAGTTTTTCAATAACAAGACTGCATTAATACTCATTGTTCCTGACCTTTGGGCCCAGTCCTAACCACCTGACTTCTTAAACATTTCCATTGGTTTTTCAGGGGAACTGTAGTCATGAGTGGGAGGAAAAATGTTTTTCCTTAAATACAGAGATTTCTAAGGGCTTGGCTCTCCTCCCGTGGAAGTAAATGGGAGTTTTGCCATTTGTTTCAATGACAGCAGTGGGAGGCCCCAGTACAGGCAGACAAAATACTCAGGCAGTTTTGATGCTGCTAAGTAGCGTTTTATCAAAATGAATCACTGAGCCTGGTTCTGTATTTAATAAACTATTCACATGGTTTTGGAGAGAAATAGGATTGAGCCCTATTCGTATCATCAGCATCGCCGTATGTTGAGCTGTATTAAATGTAATGGATATCTGGTGTGATGCATGTTTTGGATAGCATCACTTAGGTCTCAGAAAAGCATTAATTATCTTTTTCTTCATCTTCTCTGGTATTCGCAGGGGAATAATGTAAAGCGTATTGATGCAGGGGAAGAAACAAGCAGATACCTTTGAAAATTTGTACCTGCTTTTTTCTATTCTATTAAATGTTTCCTCAGTATCTACTCTGTTAACTCAGTGTATATTAAAATTATGAAATATTTCAGCAGCTGCTGCCACTAGACTTTAAAGCACAGTATGTTGCTGCTTGCAGCTTAAGTGACAATTCAGATTTACTTTTTTTTAATTTGTAGGGGGGGAAATTGGTTGATATAAAAAAAAAAAAAGAAAGAGCTTGGTGGCCTAATGTGATTCAGAGAGAGCACTGAAATATCACTTCGACTCACATGGTTCTCAAAATGTCAGTGGTTTATATCTTCACATAAACAACACTGACCTAAATTTTCAAGATTTAGCAGAGGCATTTTTCATCCTAACCCAGTTCAGCCGGGAGAGTTCATTCAGGGTTTTACTCCATCCTTACTCACCCTGTGAACTTTAAAGAATTTTTTCCCACAGCTGCTTTTGTTTGTCTGTTTGTTTGTTTTCTCCCCACTTCCTAGTTTGCACAGTGAAACACTAGGTTAAGAAAGGGAAATCAGACTAACCATGTTTTCAGGGAAGAAGCAGTCTGGCTGCTAAATTTTCCCCTGTACCGGAGGCGTAACGCCTGTTGTGCAGCATCACTCGGGTGCTCACCTGCTAGCAGGAGCGATTCTAGCGTGAGCACTAGCCCAAGTATGTGTTGTGCAAGTGCAGGTAGGAGCGACCAGTGTTAGGTAGTTTGCTGTTTAAAAGTTGAAGCAGTCAAGGAAAATCTCTGCGGTGCCTTTGATAAGCCACCAAATGGCCGGATACTGCTTGAAGAGCCTGTGGTGGGAGTCAGGTTCTTCAGAGGTTTGGTAAGACAAGCAGCTGGCCTTCAGAGTGTTAAAGTAGCCTCTGGGAGACTAAAGGCTGTTAAGTAACATTAGGAAGGGTAGATACACAATTGGAACTTCATTCATCTCTGAATCACTGAAGGACAAAATTATAGGCTGGTTTAATTAGTAGCCAAGGAGCTTTTCAAAATTAATGGAAGAAGTGTATCTCAGAAAGTGTTGCACATGCATAAAATGCATTTTATACATAAAGGCAGAGGATTTTTGTGTATCTTTTAAAGACATCTCCCTCCTTTCAAATCACACATGTAATGATTAGATAAGTCAACGTTAGCATTCAGGGACGACTAAAAAGAGGTTCTTACTGCCTCCACAGCGTCCCTGCGCATGCGTACACCTGCACCCGTGCTTTTAATTGTCGCTCGTGTTGCTTTGATCTTCTTTGAAAAGCAAGTTTAGCATTCTGCAAGCCCACTCTCTGGTCCAGGAGATTAGGGTAGAAGCATTTTAGGAATTTTCAGCAGACACTCTTTGATTTATTTCACAACACTGAGCAGATTTTCTTCGTGCACTTTGAAGGCTTTAGAATATAACCCAGAGAAAAACGTGCATTCAGACATCAGGGGTGGGCTGCGAACAGGGCCACTAAGTGCACATCTTACTTGTCACTGCTCCCATTAGTGAGCGATTTATTAACGTAATGAGTGTATGTTAGTGACTGCTACTATTTAGGGATGCTCTGTTTGATTCAGGGTGATGTATTTGTGAGTCCAGCTGAACCCTGGCTTTTGACCTCCGTATGGGGAATGCTGGGTTGTGCGAGATGTTAAATCATCAGCATATTTTATACTCTGCACTGCAGAACTTCCCTATGAGCATGGTCTTCTGCATCACTGATAATGCTCTGCAAAATGTTGCCATAATGGAATTTAAAGGCAAAAGTTAAAATGCGCTGAAGCTGGCTTCAGAAAGCCTGCCTTTTAATATTTTATGTCAGTAATGTTCTTTTTAATTTTCCTTCATCTCAGCCAAAAAAACTTCCTTTAAAAAGCAAAGAGGCAAAGACCAAACAGTTTACAATGAAGTTCTTTCTTAAACTGCTTGAAGTATTAAAGGTTACATGAGCTGTGCATTGTCAGTGCAGCTGGATTACATCATCAGCTGTTTTAAAAACTGGTTCAAATAACTTGATTTGGCAGGCATATAATTGTAAATTATATGTTAAATTCTACATTATTACACGTGTTATATATAAATTATATATTCCTTTGTCAAATACAGTCTTATTAATTACATGATCCTTCTCAATTCAAAGCTACTAAGGACTTATCTGTGCTTTTAAAGATTTGGTCCTGCTGGTATTTTTTATTAGAGATCTTAAGAACACACTATTTACAGCCATTACAATAAATATTTTTCTGCAAATATTTTAAAGGGCTCCAGCTGAAAGAAACCACTGGAAACGTGCTCTTTACTTAACCTCGTGCCTGGTTTGTATGTTTAAATACAGATAATTCATTACCTCTAATATTGCTTCATATTTTACCCTCTAGACTGACTTTCATAAGCAAACAAGTTATTATAGTATTACACTTTAAAGTTATAGCAATACTTACACCACCTCATTAGAAAATGGAATTGTGTGAACTAAGGGAAATGCTAAAAAAAAGGAAAAAAATTATCAAGTTCTCGGTAATGTTCCAGTTAGCATCAGGATTGGGACCAAAGAAAGCTGATAAACTGGGGATAATCAGTACCATAAAGTATTATTTTGTATCTATGTAAAATTTCATTTTCATTTTCAATTTCATATTCATTTTCTCTACTCTTAAGCAAAAAAGATACCACCGAGTATAACGTGCATTCAGTACATGAGTATTTAATAGACATTTCAGTAAGGAATACATGTAGTAAGGATTTTGGATAGAGGAAAATTTTGCCTTAAAGCTGAATGCTTATGTTTTCTTCTGGGAAAAAAAAAAAAAAGAACGCATTTTTCATCTTTTCTTCTCCTGTGTTCTTATTAAAAGAGAAAAAAAAGAGATCATCTCACGTGACTATGTAAAGCAACAGGACAAGCTGTAATTGTTCCGAATAAAACATGCATGGGGAGATTTATGCACTAGAAGAGTTGTTCTTGTCCATTTAAGTCTGTTTATTGTATATTATGTGAACAATTTTATCTTTAATTAGAATTTTGTATTATCAGGAACCTGCAAATGTATTGCAAATAATGTTATTATGTAAACTACTGTATTTAAGGTAAGACAGTTTTCAGAATGTATAAAATACATTCCACACTGTAGTCATGCATAGCAATAATGGGAGAGGAAAAAAGAAGTGTGGAAAGTTTTGAGGTGGTAGAAAGAGAGTCCACCTTACGTTTAAACACTTCATTAAAGTCAGACAGTGGATGGCCAAAGCATAACGAGGCAAAAAAGGAGGTGTACAAATATGGATTTTACTTTTAATCTGGTTTTTATCTGATTAGTATTCAGAACAAACCACAATTCCTGTGGTGCAGTGGACTATGTAATTCTCTAACCTTGCTTCCTGTGGTAGCCATAAAATTGAGTTAAATGGTAGTAATGTTCAAAGTAAAATTTCAAAATATTGTATTAATTCATAAATCAGCAGAAATTTATCAAACGTGCCCATTTGATAAATAGGATACAAATAAATTGATAGGTATGTTTGCTAACATGCCAGTGGCATTATAATCAACTTCAAAATACTGTTTAACGAGAAATGCCCATCTTAAGTGCTGAAGCTTGATGGCACAGATTTCACTGGGAACTTCAGGAAATCTGAATGTGAACTTGAAGTGTCTGTCCACGAGGAGCTGCGCTCTTCCATCGCCTCCTCCTCTGCTCTGCCCAGTGCTCCAGCATGTACAGCCCCAGCAGCAGGGCAGCCCCAGGGGAGCAGGGCTGGTGCTGGAGAGAGGTTCATTTGGCTTGTTACAAATAGCTCTCCTCCAAGCTTTTCTTAAATAAGAAAACATCTCTTGTAAATTACTCAGTATTGGAGAAATGGACTTGCCCTAAGGAAGATTTTACCTTGGAAGCCCAAGTTTTGGGCTGCTGCGGCGGTGGTAGTACAACGCTTCTGAGTAAAGTACTCCTTACATGACAGTAGGCAAGTGGAGAGTGAGGTTTTTTGCAGGCGTGGAAGGAAAATGAGTATATATGGAACTCCCAGAGTGCTTGGATGAGAAGGTGCCATGTGGGTTTAGGCTTGAGTAATATAAGCCATCTTTTTCAAGTAGCTGGCTGTTTATCTGCGTAGGACTAGTGCAAAGTGGCAGAAAGAAGGTGATGTCAACCTTCTCCCATTATCTGACTTGTTTTTATTTTTCCCTATCTAAAGAATATGATGTTTGAGCTTGGTGTTTTGTGGAACAAGGGCAAACATGCTCCAAGCATTCTGCAGTATAATTTCTGTGTATTTAGGATGTAAGAAAAAAATAGTAGGAAGGGAAATCGAGTTAGTGACTCATTTTTAATTACTGGGAAATCCAGAGTTGTTATACAAACAGGCATTTCTTAGAAAATGTGCTGGAGGTGCTCTAGGTTTGCAGGCTTCATCTTGCTTGGTAAATTAAACTAGTAAATTGTTCAAATGGCCCTGGCACAGTTTCAGGCCAAGCCACTCAAATTTCTCCCAAACGGTTTCTCAGCACAGTTAGCAGAGGCCAAGAAAAAGACATAAATTCATTCACTGGGCAGTTTTCTTAATAGTTTGGCTGTGACCACCCTGTTTTAGAGGGTGAGAGTTACCATTTTAGAGGGTGAGAGTTACCATTGCTTTATTTGCTGTAACACCCCATCCTAGACTACTGAGGTCCAGGCTCTTGCTCCTGAGCATCCCGCTCCTGCTTCAGAGCCCCTTCCACCCATCCCTGCCATGCCCTGGGCTGTTTGCCAGCTGAGCATGGGCTGGTTCTGGATAAATGCAGTGGATTGTCTCCCTCTGGTAAATGGATGATGTCTCAGTGCCTGTACATTATAAAGAAGCCAAAGATAACCATGGTATTGCCTAATGGGCTGGAGAGTATTTGATCTGCAGTCCCAAGCACTGCATCATCTCAAGTGTCCCGATTTCTTTCTGGAATAACTTGCTGTCTTCACTGGCACTTTTTCTGATGTAATGTAAAGGATAATCAGGCCTGTCTTTCCTATGCACTTTTGCCCTTTTTTCTGTTTTAGGATCTTTCTTTTTCTTTAGGAGCAACACTGTTACCATGTTTCAAGTTTGACACATTCTTCTAGGGTGTATTCTCTGAATGCTCAGTAACTAGCACTGCGATCTGTCTTGCTGAGCCTTTCATGTTCTTTCAGACTGCTTCACTAGAAGAAAAAAACATATTTTTAGAAGTTTTTGTCCAAGATGTTTTTTACTTGCAGAATGAGTCTTGTACCAGGGTTCTGTTCCCTGTTGTAGCTGATACTTGTTGGTATGTGTAGAACCAGGTTGCCTGTGAGCAGGAGTAGGTTGTAGTTTATTCTCTCAAGTCTGTAAGGTACGTAAAAAGCATTTTTCTAACTGCTTTCTTCTAGGTAGTCTGTTCATCCTGCACACGAGTTTCAGACAGTGGGCAATGAAGGGGAAGAGGAGTGACGCATGCAATTGTGCTTCCTTTCTCCTTTTCCATGTGGGCAGGGAAGATGTACTCTGCCCAGCAGCATGGTGGCAGAGCAAGCCCATGAGCTGCCCAAAGCCAGCAAGACCTCAGCCTGAGGGATCTCTTGTCCTTCCTGCAGTGTGTGTTTGTGCTTAGCCTTTGTGAAGGATTTGAGGCTGACCACAGCCATCTAAGGTTTTACCTTGGTAAACCCATACAGGCTTGGCTGTTTTGTGGGACAGATGAACAAAAGTAAGTTTCAAATACTCTGCTTTTCTCTGCCTGAAGCCCTGTTGTGCCGCTTTTGCAGGGAAGCAGATATTGCAAAGTTGAATATTCTGGGGGACAGTGATATTTTTTCTCACTTTGTTGTGGTGTAAGCTGTGAGAGAAGAATTTTGGGTAGAGCAGCTGGAGATTTCCTGGGGTCATGTTGCTCAGCTGCTCCAGAAATAAAGCTACAGCTCCAGGGATGAGTACCTCCTGTCCAAGATACTTGCAGGCACAACAGAGGTCTAAATGCTTTCTAGGAGTTTAAAGAACTGTAAGAGAAAATTTGAGTGATTCCATGCATGCCAGCAAGGTACAGTAAAGGACTGAGATGATTCAGCTGATTTCTTTGTGCTGTGAATTTTGCTATTGCAGGTTCTAAGTACCTGTGTATGTCACTGCAGCGTAAGTCAGCAGGGGCGTTCCTGCAGCTCTTTGTTTTCCAGTTCAAGTTCTCAGCTTTCAGGATGCAGACACAGTTTTTGTCACTTGTATTCTTACCAAACCACCAAACTAAGACTGAAGAAGGGAGTCTGTAAAAGACGCTCCAAGGAGTTAAATCCTTCAAAGGACCAATATTAATTTGGAGGGGAATGGTAGGGAACAGCTTTTGATTTGGAGAAAATCAAATTTACTGTAGATGGCTTGTCTAAAGGAGAAAATGCATGAGATTTTTCTCTAAACTTTGCTGACCACTTTCTAGACTTTTTGCCAAAGACAGATGAGTGATGTTTTATTGATGTTTGCTTGGGATGACGGCATTCTGAACAAGCACAGATTTTGATCAGGGAAATATTTTGTTAAACATTTCATGTTTCAGACTGATAAGATCTTATTCATTTTTGGTGCAGTCTCTGTTTTTCTGTTTTCCGGTCTCGCTAGCGTAGTTGTAGGCTTCTTGATGATTCCTGCTTTTTCCTTTTACATAGGAAAAGCAGCATGGCTGCTGCTTTGCACAACCATGTCCTGGCAGCGTCTCAAAGATCTCAGAACTGGCTGATCTTGCCCTCCATAGTGGGAATGGCTCATCCTTATCGTGATAAAACTCACTTTTGGTATTTGGTTTATGTGCTTATATTGTCTGATTAAATTCACTCCCTTCATTGAATGTCACCTAATTTAGAGATACATGCATTTCGTGCTGGTGGGAGGCCTTTTCCTTGGCTGTGCTGCCTGACAACAGCGGAGATACGTGGTTTGAAAGTAGAGCCATAAGTACCACCCCTACCCATTTTCTAGTACTGTTGGTCTGAACCTTCCCCTAATCTTCAAAAATGTATTGGGCAGAATATTCATTCACATCAGAGAAATATTGATCTTTCCCACTAACTATGAATAGAAGAATGGCTGAAAGATGAAAAGGAAAAATTCAGTATGCTGTTGCTTTTCTGACAGCATGGGGAAAAGAAACTTGGATTTTATCTTTTTCCAACTTCTTAACTTGGGTTCATTCTGGCTTCCTGTCGGAAAAAAATGCCTCATGGGGAGTGAAGTGCTGTGATCAGCTGGAAGAGATTTTGCTGCAGTGGATCACAGTGAACTGTGCCAGTGGTTGGCTGCCCATGTGAGATAGGAGAAGAAATGTGATGGACGTGAATGTAGTTCAGGGAGCAAGAACAGTTTATATATGTAAATTCATATTATGTAGTGAAATTATGTCATGCAGCATCTCCCTCTCTACACTGGGGAAATAATATGTACAGTAAAATGGCAATGTGAATGTCTAAATTCCATACTGTCACCCAGAAGAGTGAAATAAAGACCTGCAATTCCTATTTAACCTTACTGGAAAGCTCTTGGGTGTGAAGTTAATACACATAGAAGGGCTGCCTAGCATGCTGTTCCAAATTTCAGCTTGTATTTGAAGGTCTGGGTCAACCCAATGGCTCTCCAGGCATTGTTGACTAATAATTCTGCTTGCTTGTTTGAGGGCCTGAAAAGTTAATTAAGTATAAATCAATGCTTGAGGCTTCTGTGAATGCTGGTAACTCCATTGCCGAAGGAACACTGCAGAAATGAAGGAAGTGAGGAAAAGGTGACAAGAATGATTAAGGGCATGGTAAATTCATGTGAAGAGAGTTTGAAAAGACAGATTATTTCTTCTGAAACAGTAACAAGTGGCAGTGTAGAAAAGAAACGAAGTATATAAAATGAGGAATTGAAGAAAGAGTGAAACTCTTTGTTCTCTCTTCTGCCTAGCATCAAGGAAAAGACATTTCAGTTATATTAGATACATAAAATGAAAGACTAATAGAGAAAAAGCTATCTGTGTAACTCAACTGCAACATGGAACACTTGTTTCTGCAGAATGTTGTTGATGCACAAGTTGTTAGTTGAATGTGTAGAAATACTGAGCACCATTTTTAATCTTTGGAGGCTTTCGTATGTGTGTCTGCTCTGAGAGAGACACTGGTACTCTTACATACTATTTTTTCCGTAGTTTGGGAGAGTTTCTCTGTATTGTTTTTTTCTCTTAATAGCGCAATCTGACTTACTAGCAACTCTGTTCTGTATAGATTTTTTTTTTTTTAACACTGTTTCCTCATTCACAAAATCTGCATCTGTTCTTCCTTGCAAAGTTAAAAGAGTGATTTCAATTTTATTTTCGGTGGGGAATGGGTGGAGAACAATGACTTAAGTTTTCAAATCAGGAGAGGGTAATGACTGACAATTTCAACTGTCATGATGGATGATGTTGTGGAAAAAAAAAATGTCGCTGATGACCATCCTAGATAAATTCTTCTTTATCGTAGCATCACATCTTTGGTATATAGTCGCCTTCTATTAAAAAAAAAAAGTATTTTATGTTTTTAGACGTTTTTAGGACTTTTTTTGATTTCTCTGCCTGTGATTTTAGTACGTCTGTTGCCATGAATTCAGTTACACAGACTTAAGGAGAAGAAATAATAATCTTTGAAATGAGGTAAAACAACATTTTTAGACATAAACTTGTGGCTATATGTTTGATTCTTTCTGAGCTAGAAGTGCATGCTGAGTCCTGGTGGTGAGCTGGGAATTCTTATTGCTAGGAGAAATTATCTCCAATTTTTAGTTCTTCAGGGCAATAAAATAGTGGACTACACTTTCTTTCCTGAGAAGCTACAGCTGCCTTGGGACTGCATTTTTTGCCTGCTTTGGGCCCCAGGTGACTATAAATGCTCAGAGTGGAAAAGGAAACATTTATGGCAGTTATTTTTTAGAGCCCTAGCGTCTGATGGAAGCTGATTGAGCTTTGGGTGGGTTAGCCAAAATCACAGAATCGCTAGGTTGGAAAGGACCCACTGGATCATCGAGTCCAACCATTCCTATCAATCACTAAACCGTGCCCCTCAGCACCTCATCCACCCATCTTCTTAACACCTCCAGGGAAGGTGACTCAACCGCCTCCCTGGGCAGCCTGTTCCAGTGCCCAAAATCAAAATACATGATGAATTTGCACATGGTTCTGCATGGCCTTTCAGGTTAATTCAATCGTTACTACAGTGTATTCATAACTCAGACTTTTCTGTATGGCTCTCACTGTGCTAGGGGTGAATTTACTGTGCAAATTCATATTAAATTCATATTCATTTGAATTAGTATGAGCAAAATATAGAAAAGTTGAAGTTTGTTTTGCAAATATTTTTTTCTCTGTCCTAGTTACTCCTTAAGAAATCTTTCATGTCTTGTCTTCATACTTCCATATACTTGTCAAATGCTATATGCAACCACAGCTGAAATGTGGGAAGCGCAGTTCAGAAACCTGCTTTGGTTGTTACCGGAGTTACAGCTGTTTAAATTGCAGGACCACTAATACTGTCAGGGACATCCAGAGGAAAATTTGGGTGCTTCTACAGCAGTAGGTCTCAGGTGACTTCAGGTCTATGGTTTGCAGATCTTTCCTATTAGACAGTTGCAGGTTTCCTAGCAAGTGTCCAGAAAGTCTCTTTAAATCCTGAGAGAAAGCACCATCATGTCATTATGACCATGTTGACATAATGCAAGGAAAATATCAGTTCAAATCAGTTGAAAGGAGCATGAACTTTTTTTTCTTATGTGTTCTATCTGTGAAGTCTAGGGTACTGCAGTCAGGTGAGGTTTGTTTCATAAATCTTTCCATTTTTTAGAAATCAAGGATATGAACTGCTGTACTCACTCAGAGTCCCGTTTAGAGCGCTCTCTTTTATTTTCATTTAGGAAAGAATCTCCAGTAGAGTAATCTAAACATGGTCTTCAAATGCCATCGATCCTCTGGAAGGTGGCGTTATCCCCTAAGCTGCCTGGGCTTTCCTGGAACAGATAGCAGGAAAAACGAACTGGTATTATTTCAAGGAAAGATCGTTAGACCTGTGCTGTCATGTCTTCCTTGGTGACATGAGCCATGTAAAAGACCTTTCCCTCCTTCAGGAGCTTCTGGGCTATTTAGATGTCTACTTTGGTGATGAGATGTTACTGAAAGAATTACAGTAATATTTCCTTAAGCTGTATTGCATAGTCAGTGTCATTGGTTAAATGAAAGCCAGAAATTTTCACATCTGCTGGACTTTGGAGATGTGTACAAGCCCATGATGGTTTTTTGTGTGTTTGATATGGTAGGATAAGGCTGTGCAAATGCTTGAATTTAAGGAGGGGGAATAAAGCAAACAATCCAAATAAAAGAAGGATAATTTTCCATGTAAAATAGCCATGTTTTCTTTGCCTTTCCCCTCCTGCATGGTCTGTACTTTCTTTGTATACATGAAGAAAGGGGAATCACAGTTACATGAGTCGCCACCAGGAAACACTCACAGTACTAAAATAATTAAAATTTTAATTTCACAGACCATAACCAAAGTTGGAGTTTTGTTGGGAGGATGCATCTCAAGCCTGTGTTTGCTCTCAAAGCAAAACAGCAGCCCTGCCTTTTAAGTCATTTAAAAGCCAAACAAAGCAGAACCCCTACACTGAGACTCAGATATATATCCAGATACACAGAGAGGGTGGTGCAGTACGAGAGAGCAGATAGTAAACTGAACTTAACAGACTAGGGGTATATTGACAATCAAATAAATATATTTTGCTTTATGCCCTCCCACCCCCGATCTACCACAAATAAGTCTAGGTAAATATGACTCGTACAGAGTATGGATGTGTAATGATAACGTTTGATGCTGTGGCAGAGATGAGGTCTCTCAAAATATTTTTCTCAAACATTTTTCTAATATTCTTCTTTGTTCCTTTTCTGAAGGCACATTTATCTTTGTTGTTAGCGTTTCTGGCAAGGATAGAAAATATATGTGCGAATATACCACTCCTGGACAAAAAGTGTGTTAAAATGAAACTAAAGGTTGAAAGTATGTGTCAGTAGCTCAAAAATAAATGGTAATAAAGCTGTAATTATCTCCAAAGCTACAAACACAGTAAATAAGTTAAAGCTAAATTTATAACACCTGCAAGCATATTAAGTATGCAAAAGCAAAACAAAGGCAGCCAAATGACTTTCACTTCACCCTGTAGTAACGCTAAGCAAATTTAGTTAGAGAATAATGATGTTTGTAGTCCTAGATTCATTTGTTTTAAAAAAATGATCTTGCCTTATTTTTTCATTTTTCAAATCTCACTGTGTTATGGTTGCATCTGTAGCAGAAAGGTTAAATCTGTGCTGTACGTGCAGACCTCAGCCAATCCAGTGAATAATGTCTTCTTAATTTAAAGGAAAGTAAAGCAACTATTTAATTAAATATATTAAGGCTGAGAAGAAAATAATTTTTAAAGACATTATTTTTCCATACCTTACATATATTCTTAGTTATCATTATCTATTTTGTTATAAAGTATAGCCTTGAATACTTTAGAATTAATAGTCAGCATTTTGAATTTAAAATTTACAAAACTATTCTGATTCACATGTAAAATGAACACGGTACTATTGTGATGTCTACTTTAGCAGGTTTGTTTCTGGCAGAATATTAAGGAGGTCAGATTGAAAGAGGTTGGTTTGCATGCAGCTATCACTTTAATAAATAGTGTGTTATGTCGCTGCATTTTCTTAATAATTATATCATGGAAATGTTTATTCTCTCTTATATTTTGTTAATTCTGAAAATAACCGTGCCATGCTTGTTTCTGGACTAGCTCAGGTGATTTACATTTTAATTTGTTAAGCAAAAGTTTTTTAAAAGTGTGAAAATGTCAAGCCTATTTCCTGGATTTTATTTTTGTAATTATGTACATTTGGGAATCAGTTACAAAAATAGATTATTTTCATTAATATATAGCGATGAAATTTTCTTTTTTCCTAAATAAACTGGAGAGCTGGAATTTCCCTCAGTTCCCAGGTCCTATTAAGCAGATTGGAGGTGAATGGGACTGGGGAAGAAAAACATTATTTTAGATAGGGAGCTGTTTTCATTTACTTTGGACCAAACTACGTTGTTTCTAATGTGCCTGGTACCAGCTAGTTGAGAACAATTCATGTTCTGTGGTCAGTGGCTGGACTTGGACCACCTAAAGATATTATATATTGCATTCATATTATGTAAGTATATTTTAAATAGCAGCAGCGTCCTCACTGGAGACAGCTTTGAGGTGAAGTGGCTCATCTTTGAGAGTAATGAGTGGAAAGCTGAGGTACATGCTGGCCATTTCTAAAGTGACCATCTCTTAACGAGGACGGTCACATCAGATCTCCTGCCTGCAATGTGCCACCCTGAGGTTTTCAAATTTAATTTTCGCAAATAAAACAAGGGGAAAGGTTCGTTATTGACCTTTCAAGCCTCAGTTCCAGCTGGCGTTAGTTCCATGTTTGCCAAAATTCTTAGACCTTACCATATACTTCTCTGCAAACCCAAACGTTTCAGGAAACTCTGTGGTCTTAATGGATTTTCTGAATACCTACTATATAAGTTGAATTTGATGGAAGATAAAAATTTCTCCAAATTATTGTTTACTGTCTTGCCCTTCTGTAGTGCCAGTGGCCACTGTGCATCACAAAGCCAAAGGGCAGCAAACGGCAGTGCTGTTACTCACTGGGAATGTCCGGAAGAGATGGCCTAACGCTTACTGTGGTAAGCAGGTGGCGTCTCAAAAGCAGACCTAGACAAGTATCTGTGGGATTCATTTCTGAAGAGCCTCAATGTCTCTTTGGTTGAGAAGAGAGTTTCTTATTCACCTCTTCAAGTTCAGAGACCCATCTAGCCAAAGAGCGTAAGGCTGGCCCTCCATCCATTGGTTGTTCTCCATTAGGTCTTTTAAAGCCCTTCTTTAAATTTGGATAAACTAAATTCCTGCTGGGATGTGACTCATTCACAAGTGGACTGTATGGGTCTGAAAATCCATTTGTTGTACCTGAGGAAGTAATTGTTGCTTCATGCTTCTCCTTGTCTCTGTGAGGACACTTTAAAACCTCATTGGAAGAGGTGCAGGGGTTTTCTGAGAATACTGTTTATGGTTTGTTTAAGGTTATCAATTATGTCTCAAATAAAAAGCTCTCTACAGATGATCATTGTGCTGTACTTCGAACTCATTTAAGTGGACATTATTTACAGAATATTTATCTTGGTTATGGCAGTTTTTGTCACACAGCGATATTACTTTTCCATTATATATTGCATGTGACCACCACATAAGTTTGATAATAAATGCTGGGAAATAAAAAACAGAGTAAGTGCCTCAGTATGATAGCAATTCTCATGTGATGGGAAATAATGTCATAAACTTCAAATTACCTTTTAAATAAATGTTTACGTCCAACCCATCCATTAGATCATAGCCCGAAGGGTCAGAAGGATCATTTCTTCATATTTCACTGTATGCATTATGATTGCTTTTTTAGGTGTAAATGATGTTTTTAAATGAAGAATGGCACTCGAACTATACACAAACAAGGGCTAGACATTACCAAGTCGCAGTACAGCAGAAATAGCCTCAGCCACTCAGCTAAATTTAGAAGTGCAGCAGTAAATTGCATTCATTCTTAGAAAATACCTTTAGTGTTGTATGTGCTGAGACAATATAGAAATACAGATTCTGTCATTCTCATAATTTACAGCTTTGACATTTTAGTCAAGTTTAGCTTCTAATTGTAGTTTGGTAGATGGCCGGTTTGCTAAACACTTATGAGAGTAAAGATTTTGGAGAGTGGGGAGGGGGATACCTGCATGTGGAGAGAAGTGTACAGGTGACAGTTATTATATTAATGAGGGTCTTAACAATCTAGGACATGCACTTTTGTGTAATAATGCCACTTCTGTGAGTGTTCCCCTTAGAGCATCTAGTATGAAACATCCCACACATGGATCCCCCACTATTCCTTGTGTCTTTGATAGGAATGGGACATAGCTGCCCATCTCAAGGATGAAGCAAACCCATGTGCCGCATTTAGACATTTCCCTGCTCTGAGCTGAACCTACCCAGTTCATATGTCCCAGAGGAACTCATTTGACTCCCTAAAATGCCTCATATGTGAAAACTTTTATACGTGGTGGTGTTAAAAGTGTTGTCCCTGCAGTGCTGGGCTAAAAACCTGATAAGGAGTTGAAATAGTTGCGCTAACGGAGAGGTGGCTTTGAAGAAGCAGAACTGTAGGTGTCCTGAGAGTGCTGATATGCATGTGGGGATGGGGCAGGTTCCTCAGCTTGCACTGGGCTGACTGGGAGTCAGGGAAGGAAGAGCTGTCAAGGGCTGTTAGACTGATCTGGAAAAAATAAAAAAAAAATAAAAAAACCCCTCACACACCCTTCTGTTTACAGGCAGAGGAAAAAACATTGACTTGGAGATTTAAAACACCAGTCATGAAATTCAAGAGTGTTTTTGCTGCAACTATGATTTGACCTTCCTGTTTACATTAAACATTTTTTATGGTGTTGTGCCATGACGTAGCTGCTTTGTTCAAGGTATTTGACGGTTGCAGCAGTTCTGGGAATAATTGTTTTGGTTCTCTATATGTCAGGAAAGAAATACGTTAATATTTGAGATCAGGTTACTATTTTTAAAAAACTTATTTATATTTTTTTGAGTTTCTCTACCTTAGCTTCTTTTATAGGGACCAGGAACACATTAAATTTAGTTTTAAAACAACAATTCTTAAAGCAACATATTAAATACTTTATATCCAAAACATTATTTTTAGTTGGAGGTTAATCTACTGTAGAAGTTGTTGTCTATAATATTGCTTCCTTTATCATTATAATTTGCGTAAAAATGGTATATTAATTTCTTAGAGTTCACTTGATCCTGATTCTTTTTTGTTAGCAGAGGTCTATAATCCTTTCCACAGCAACCACTTGTAAAAGCAGAGGATTATGACTTGAGGCAGGATATGAGCAGCAGGAACAGATCAACTTAAAAACAAAGATCCTGTTTGAGTACAAATGCTATTGTTAGCACAGAGTTGGAGTGAGTCAAGTGGCAGGATGTCTATTAGAATATAATAAATTCTTATCTATGCCACATGGCATGATAGCCAGAAGACACATCCTTTTAGCAGTTATGTGATAGACTACATATTTTTATACCCTTACTTATTATACTTTTGCCTAGTCCAGTAAACCATTTCCTCTGAGAATGGTTGATGTCTAAACATCTGAACAGCTTTTTGGTTTTCTGTAGATTTATTTTTGTGTCTAGAAAGTTTCCGCACTGTTATACTTTTCCCTAAATCAGCTAAAAGCAGGGATTTGAAATTACACTACCACAAGGTCATTTCAAGGTTAGTAATGGCCATCTTTGGCTGCTGCTGTCTTTTCTTATGACGTATGTGATCCTTCAGAGAAAAGGAGGAGGCAGTGTTTTTATTCTTTGTCCCTATATTTAGAAAAAATAAACACAGTAACATTTTTCCTTTATTAAAAACTCATGGGTTTAGTACTGATAGTTTAGCTGACCTATCTAACACTAATATATATGTCTCCATTTCAAAGTATTTTTGAAGTTGATTTTTTTTTTCCCAGTAGTTTTCCTGTTCAATTCATTAAGAAGTAATGATGGTACAAAGTGACAGAAAACATTCTAGTCAAGTGTGGGAAAAAAACTACTTTTGTAATAATTAAAAAAATCTTACATTGCAAGGATGACGTTAATAAATATACAAAATGCAGTGATGGAGTCAGGTAGCAGTTTCATTTGGGACAGTGTGTACAGTTACTTCAGCAACTGAAACCACATACAAGGAGTAAGCTGTGGTTCCCAAACTTCTGGTGACTGTATTTTTGTAATAGACCACAAAATATATCCTTTTATATATACGATAAAATTTTTGTCTCAGTGTTATCTTAATTTGTACATGCATATACACATGTATACAATGTATTTTGCGCCATAAAAATAGTAAAACTCCACATAAACATTTCTGATGGCAAGTCAAAGAGAAGCTTTCAGAGAAGAAAATATTTGGAGGGATCTTTAATCATTGCTATGTGGTGGCAAGAGAAGACTGAATGTCATTGTTTCAGTGGGTTTGTTTCAGTGCTTGCTACTGGATGGGTTAGCATCCCTCTTCAGTGTCCTAAAGTTTATGAAGTTTAAAAAACACCCTCATAGTTTTGAAGTTACGTTTCTAACTCTTGTCTGAAAAGAAGATTTTATTGCACTTAATGTATGAAGGTTTTCAGATCATCCCTCTGATGGTGCTCAGGCTGCAACTATGTTATCAATGAATAAGAAAACAGAAGCCATGGTATTTCAACAGTATGAATTCTTCAGACTGTATTATTTTGTTAGCCTGAGGCAAGAGATTACTCTTAGTACTTGTCTGTGCAGAATGAGTAATCTTAAGACAAATGTGTAGCCACACTGTGTGTGCAATATGTCCAGATACTACGGAGTAGCCAGTCTTGCTGTGAGCCACAGGCAGCCAAGTGTCTCTCATGGACGATAGGCATATGTAAAAAACGATAATTTTATATTACTGTCTGGATTTCACCACACATAACTGATTCTACAACCATTATAACAACGATGGTGTAACTGTGGGTCTGTTTATCCCATTAGAGCGAGAATTTTGTACTGTAAGGAGTAGATTTTACCAGCAGGATTTTCTGTAACCTAACCAGAATTCTGTGGTATTGTGTGAATTTGGTGTATGGGAGCAATATAGTCCCAGTGCGATCTATTTCACTGTTTTAACATGGATTGCATTAGCGTGTACAATAACTTGAATTTTCTTTGCTGAAGCAGCTTAAGCAATACAATGACAGATCTCTGCTTTTATTCTTCATTAATGTCATTCTTCATCCTCTCTGCCCCACATCAGGGAGGAAGTGTTGTGAGTTTGCTATTTTAATGAAGAGAAATGAGGCATCTATCAACTAGGATTTATACCGGAGAGCACATCAATTCAGTTGCCTTGAGCTTGCTGAGTTTGCATATCCAGGGCCAAGCAGTGCTCTCAATTACTCCCGTGCAACCCCATTAACTTCGGGAGGTTGCACAGTTCAAAAGTGTCTTCACAGAATGTGGGGCAATATTAGGGGGAAAAAGGATATCTTTTAGAGAAGTCAAGCTCCAAAATACTATTTTCGGTTATCTCAAAGGAGATGTGCATACAGTCATAATTAGGCTTTTGAAAGGTTGGGGTACTCATCCTATCATAAGTTCATTAAATATTTCCTTTTAGATGTGCCTAACAGAACAGACAGCCTTCCAAAAATCACTGCTGTGAGGGGGAAAACACTTCCAGTCCTGGAAACATATTGAAAATCATGTATCTTTAGTACACTGTATCCTGTAATTACTCTCAACTGTAGGTTGTTTCTTCCTCTTTCTCTCTCTAGGAGCTATGCCGTCAGCGTATGGCAGTGAAAACATCTGATCGCCCGGAGCCTCTGCATGCTTCTCGAATAAATAGCGTTTCTTCACAATTTAGTGATGGGCCCATTCCCAGCCCTTCAGCCCGGAGCAGCACATCATCCTGGTGTGAGGAGCCAGTCCAGTCCAACATGGACATCTCCACCGGTCACATGATTTTGGTAAGGCTTTTTTTGTCTTTGCAGCATGAGAAATGTTGTCAGAATTTAAGGTACCTGTTCAGCCTTTGGGAAGATTTAACTTTTAAAGAAAGAGATGCTGTCTTTTCACTAGTAATATATTCTTGAGCTTTGTATAATTAAACATAAAAGGATTTTTATTTCCATTCCTTTTTCATTATATTAGGCTTTTTTTCCGCTGTGGGGAACATTACTTTATCTTGGACATACGAATTTTGCATGTTTGCTTTAAAAAAGACAAGCCCCAGGTTGTCCTTACGTCTTGTTAATTTATGTTTACCTCAGCTTGGACAAATGACTAAATTTCCGACCAGCTTGCTGCTTTTCCTCATGTATCGTTGGTGTGTGGAGGTGTCTGAGCTGAGAAGGCAACAGGATCTTAGGGATACGGAGCAATATATTTTTCATTATTCTTAAAAGAAAAGTGGTCTGAATTTTGAGCCTCACCTGAATCTTATTGCCCTTGGCTGGATTTCTTCCAAGCTGAATCTCTTTTATGTTTGAAATTATCCAAATACACTATATTAATGGTGTCTGCATTGGAAAACTTGGGTTGCTTCCAAATACGACTTGCAACCAGTAACAGAGTAGAAGACAAACACTTCAAGATCTATGATAGAAATTGCTTTGGCAGCCCAAGACTGAGTCCAGTGGTTGGGGCTGGCTGCATTTTGTTTCTGTCTCTCTCTGTTAGTGTCTTGCTGGAAGAACTGCTGAGTAATGCCCCATTTTTTTGTGCTTAATTTCCCTCCTCCTTTAAATATTTGCTGTCTTTGTAGAGTGCATTGAAATTAGCTGAGAATTATTAAGGTGATGAGTAGTTAGAAGATGATTCAGGTGTTATTTTGCTTTGTATATTTGTTTTCTGCTATTTATTAGTTTAGTTGATCTAAAGTAAACACCCTTTCCAGTTGGTAGTATTGCCATGCTTTTAAAAACTTCCCTGTTGATTTCTTTATGCATTGCTGAGAAGACTGAAGAGTGGGATTTCAGAGCATAAAACTCTCCATCATGCTGTACTTTTTAGATCATAATGTTTCAACTGCTTTCTCTCTTTTTCTGGACTTAAATTTGAAAGTACTGTCTTCTCAACTGTTTGTCAAGTTCTTGTAAGCCACTTCACCTAATGGAGAAAGGAATGAAGGCAGAAGAAACCCAAAGAGCTAATTTGACCTCAGCCAAGTTACTGACCTCCTTAAGCCTTGATCAGGTCAGCTATAAAACTGAGCAAAAGCAGGGTAGGTTTGTAAACCAGATGCTTCATCAGAGTATGTCATCCTAAGTAAATACTTCTTCCCCTGCCCCTGCTTATTACCCCCGAAGAAGGAGTTAATTAAGTATTATGTTAAAATCTAGTATGCAAGTGCAGTTTGGAAGGGTTGCTCTCATGAGAGAAAATCTTTTGTTACAGTTTTTATTGTTCCACTTTTGCCTTATCAGAATTAAAATTCACTCAATTTCCTTTTGTAGTTAGCTGAAATACTTGGGGGAAAAAAGAATGACTTCAATTGCCCAAGCTCAAAATAAGTACGAATTCCTGTCATAAGGTTCTAAGGCAATATATTTGCATGGAAATAACAGCAAAATTTCCTATGTAGTTGGAAATACGCATTTAATATTTGTAAATAGTTTCATCTACTTTAAATTGAGCAAAGTTGTTTTCAATTATATTATTGGGAAAAATTAAAAATCATGAAATCAAGCTTAGAGGAGGGAAACTTACATATGGGAGCCAGTTATTATGGATCTGGGAATTTCTGCAAAATTCTAGGAAAGAATTGTTATCATACAGTGATAAATAAACTTTAAAAGATTGACAGATTGATCGAGATCACTGTTATGGTGTTCAGTGTCCATAATTCAGTAAGTTGTGTTTAACCCTGAATGAACTCATACACGTTAGCTATCTAACCGCATATGTTATACCTTAGGTGGTGAGGGTTCAAAGAAGGGTAAAGAAATGCTCTACTGTCTCGAGAGTACCAACCACACAGAGAGAACAAAAATAGTTCATTTGTTTAGTCTAAAATGAACTAACAAAAATCAGTGATTCAAGAGAGTCTGCATATGTGCTTTGAAATACAGGATGGGGAAAAATTGTTCGTAATGGACGTAGATGATACAATTAGATGGAAAATACAGGTTAGAATCTAAAGGATGCGTTTAGCCTGGATATAAGGGCAAGCCTAATCGGAGGGTCAGGCAGGCGGTGGGATGTTTACTTAAGGGAAGTAGTTAAACTGTAAATTCAACATTTGCTGAAGGCAAAGCTAGGTTATATTTACATGGGAAGATCAGCATCACTCAACTACAGCATTGGCACAGATGATTGGACTTGATCAGAAATGCTCGTCTTTTGTGTCACCGTGGGTCACGCTGAAAGCAGAGAGCTGACCCACTTTATGTTTTGCTCAAAAATAAATGCACCTATCTGTAATACCTTATTTGCCTGAATTTCTCTCCCTTTGGAGATGGTAAGGCTTGTTGAACTTCAGCAACAGAAAGGGCTCACCAGAGGCAAGGTTTTCCTCTCCTTGCCCTGCAGCTGTGGAGGGGAAGGAGGGGCCACTTCACAACTTTTATACCATTGGATACAAGTTTCCGAGTTCTTCCTATTTCCAGCTGCCACAATCCTCTTATCTTTTGAATTTTGTAGATATTTTTGGAGAAAAATATCTCAGTGCCTAAAAAAGCAATGAAAATATTAGCAAGAGACCTAGTAAGAGCAACAAATACCATCTGCTCTGCAGGGTAAATGTACTCACAACTCTGTACACATGTATTTCAGCTCCACACCGTGCAGTGAAGAGCAGGTCGCTGAGCTAGGGCTCTTCAGTTCATAGATGTCAGGACCTCCCCAAAGAAAATAAAACAATATCTTACTGTATAAAGTGGCAGCAGAAAATATTTTATTTTCATTTATAAACAGAATAAATCTTCAATGAAAGTAGCTTAGAAGAAATATATCTGTAACTGCTGAATGACTCTGTGTAGTCTTGCTCTGAGGTAGCGTTGGTCAGAAACATTTCTGGAAAGCCATTTCATTTGCTGGAAAATGCTAGCAGGTCATACCTGAAGTGGTATCCAAGCTGCCTTGTCTTTGGTTTTAGTGGAGTTTGTGGTTGGCCACATGTACGGCTTTCTTGGAGGGCCTGCTACTTGTGGTTAGCCTGTTGTTTATAGTACTCAAGGTCTGAAGAAGCCATGAGTCTTCTAAACTCATGCGTCTGTGGGGCAGTCTCCTCACTTAGACTGAAAGGAGTCTTTCCAAGAGAAAAATGTGTGGTTTTGCCACTTTCCTGTAGAGCCAAGACAATGTCTGTGTACTGCTGACAGCAGCATGAGGTAGTTTGTGCTATTGGCAGGAGGAAGCAGGGAGGACTCAGGAGGCCCAGAAGGACAGCGATAACAACATTCAGAGCTTTTTTTTTTTCCTTTTTCACATTCTTTTTCTTCACATTTATAGCAGGAGGATGGCCCATATGGCACTTTTTGATTCTGTCTTTCTGAAAAATCCAAGCACTTTGGAAAGTGTAATTAGAGGAGCATGTTTTATGCAGTAATGTTTGTGGCACTTGTTGGCTGGTTTCAGCATGAGAAACAACAGAGTGCCCTCATTTAGGTCACTGATGGTTTTGCAAGAAAACAGCTGGTTTTTGGAAGGTCACAACAAGGAAGAAAATAGGAAATTGGAAGTAGATTTCCATCCACTTCATTCGCGTAGGTACATCTAAATGCCAAGAGTAGTCTTCATAAAGTGCAACATATCTCTGCAGTATAGCAAGAGAGCCAGAGAGGTTTGAAGGTGTCCAGGACAGACTTAGTCTCCCTGTCTTGGCCTCCTAACCTATACCTATGTTTTAGGCACTTAATGAAGTAGTGTTGTTTGTTTGAGTCCATAAACTTCCCTTTTAGTCGGTGAAGTGAGTGGGTGGCTATGATGGTCTCAGGAATATTAGACAGAGATTTTCTCTTGGGAGGCCTCTTGATGTGCCTGCACCATCCCATTGACATCTGCAGCTTAGATGAAGAAGTCTCTTTTGTTTGTGCTGAAGCAAAAATTCAGCAAATAAGTTAGGTAGATTGGATCCCACATATGCTTCGTATGTTGCTACGCTCGTTTGGTTAAAATAATCATAATCTTTTATGATTTTTTGAAATCAAGAACAATATTGCAAGAAGGGAGCGTATGCTTTTGATGATAACTTTTTGAGGTTGTTATCTGAATACCATATACAAGAGGGAATTTGCAGAAGGAGAAGTGATCTTCTGTAGTTTGGTGTTTTTTTTTCTTTTGTAAAGACAGATGTGCAAAATCTGGAGCATTATACATAAGTTATAATTTCAGAAAGTGTGAATTTCCAAAAGGTCCTCTTCAGGTCTTGTTTAGGTTGCATGTCTAAAGATTATTCTCCCTGAGGGTGTGAAACTGGTTTATGTATTGGAAATAATAATAGTCTAAGATAGTTTGTGTGTACTGTACTTTTCAGAAGGAGAAGAAAATTTTGTAACTTGGCTAAACAAGACAGTGGGAGCAAATGAACTAGAGACTGAAATCTAGGACTTCGCATGTAGGAGCTGTAAATCCACTTGATCCCCTTGTTTTTGGCAATTTGCCTGTAAAACCAAAAGGACTTTCCCCATTGAGAAGTGAGGGATGGCCTCATGTGAGATGTGTCAAAAGACAGTTCTGGGACACAGCCTGAACTGGGAGCACGTGGGACAGAGACCTCCTGCTGGGAAATCAGTCAAACTCAAGATGTTGAATTTTGCATCCAGTTTAGCTTTGATGCTGAATGAGTGGCAGGGTTGGTGTGGGACTGAGAAGGGTTACAAACAGGGAATAGCTTCCAAGGTGGAACCTGTTTGGTTTTGTAATACTGGTTTTCTGTAGTCTCTGCAGAGTAACTTTTTCATGGTTTCTAAGAAATTTTCCATCACTCTCAGTTTTTTAAAATATACTGTGTTTGAAATGAACTCTATGAGGTAGTTGCTACAGATTTTCTTTTAATTGAACATGGAAGAGTGGGGGATTGTTTGACAGAAGACACTTTCCAACAAGAAAAAAAATATTTGTTAAATCCTGTGCTACATTCTTCTGAAATCTTTTGGTTTTATTCTCAAAGATGCAATAAAAGCTTGAGCAAAAGGCATCTAAATACTCTTTTCTAAATAAGTAGAGAAACTCCAGCATGTAAGGATGGATAGCACTATGCTAGATGCAGGTGTATTTTCCACCTTGAGCTTAATCCATATACACACAGAACATATCCTGAGCAAAGGAGTGTGATGCACAATCTGTGAATGCAGTGCACTGCCTAGGGACACACGGTGCTGAAGTGATTAATGCTAGCAGGGACAAAGGTGAGGGCTGCAGGTATGGTAAACAAGGTCTTTGTCACAATTATAGTGTGTTTGATTATTTAGTAGTTGGGGTTTTTTTCTTTTTCCACCATTTCCTTCTACAACCATTAATATCTCTTTCACTATGAATTTCAAAAACAGAAATACTCTGTTTATAAAAAAAGCTTACAACTGAGAAAAAGAAAAAAAAATATCCTCCCTCACATGAGAAGGGAAACAAGTCAGTGGCAAAGTTTAGCTAAAAGCATAAACTCTTTACACTTGTGCTAAGTAAATCCCAACTCATCTTCCAGCTGTGCCAGTGTAAGTAGTTGTAGGAGTCTCATGACAGGTAAGTCCCAAGAAGGCTTTGGCCCTAAAGGCCAAAGGCTGATTTCATTATGAACAGTCAGATGAGAGGAGTCGCAAGGGAAAAGGCTGTTGTGTATTGCATTACTCAGTGACAAGGTAGTCCATATTCCAGAAAGACATAAATACTGTGGATGGGAAAATCTTTACCCCTCTCTCTCTGAGTTGTCATGCTTTTAATCACAAGTGGAGCTGGCTGCCTCCTGAAGGCTGATGAAATGGCATTTATCCCTTCAATTTAGTCCCGTCCCCCCCAGATTTTTAAGTTCTTCTGAAACATTTGGCTCCATTTAAAGTTATGACTTGAAATATAGGAACAAAGAAAAGCTGCAAAGAAAAATGAAAAAATCTCATTGCATATAAAAGCAGCTGTACTGATAGAGCCGTAAATGTAATAAATGGACATATGTACTCCATAGATTTCATTAATAAAACTTAGAAAAAATACTCATGAGCAGGTTACCCTTTGAGTCTTCCATTTTGATTTGCGTCATGTTCAGTTGCCTCCCTTTTTCTGTATTAATCTTATTGAATGGGCCTTCAGAAATAATGACAATTATAGAGTCGGTATTAAATCATGCAAATTATTGTTCTTGAACACGGTATTGAATTAATTTCAAAGTAATTTTTTTCCCCTAAATTCTTCCCTTTCAGTTCTTTTCCCCAAATGCATTCATGATTAGAAATAACTGGCCAAATTTCTGTGACTACGCTTTGGTCTGTTGTTTGACTGTTAGGTGTTTATTCCAGCTTTGTTTAAGCTGCTTTGGTTGAATACTTTTAGCCACCTTACATAATTTCCTAAGGCATTTAGTAGGAAGATGAAGAAAACTTTTCTATTAATATTTTAGAGTACTGATTTTAAAAGGATTGCATTGGGAGAAATATATGACACAAAACTCACTTGTGCACCTGTGTGCACAAAGTAAAAAGAAAGGATCATCACCATGGCTGAAGCAAAACTTGGTGGCTATCTGAGCTTTTTTTCCTGTTTCACCCAGCTTTATTCCATTTCTGGAGAACATACAGGTAATGTTAAGGCAAGATAAATACCAGTTGTAGAAAGTAGCAAGAGATGCTAGGAAGTCATATAATTAAAAAGGTCTGGGTTTTGATACTTCACATTGAAGATATGGGATGTTACTGGGTCCTCAGCTGCTTCTGAGCTTCTCATTAGTGGCAGAAGCCAGAGGTGAACGCTTGTCCAGGCAGCTACTGGTCTTGTCTTTTGGCTCTAAATGCATGCTTCGTAATGAGGTGCTCTTTGCTGTATTTGTCCTGTCGTACATGCTCACATCATGCATTAAGTCATCAATAGGTCATTGCAGCAGATGTAGCAGTAAATCATATTTTGGATCTAACAGGTGAAATGCCTGTTTAGAAGAAAGATACTAGAAAGAGGGTGGTTTAGGAAGACTTCTCAGGCAGGAGTCCCAAGATAATAATACATGTCATAGAGTATTTCTGAGTTGGTAGCAAAGTTTAGAATTGAGAAGAACATGGGTTTTGACTGGGATAAAGAAATGACTCACACAGGTTGCAAGACATTGTGCACTGCTAAGATCAAATGATGTGGTAAATGGGACTGCAACTCCAGAGCTTCTGAAAACACGTAACAGTTCAAGATGAAACTTGGACTCGCTTCATGGTACTTGCAAAGAGAGGATGTCATACTGGCACTGTGTTTTTGCACTGTTACACCAGCTGCAGCTCAAGATACCCAGGAGAACTCTGGCATTTTTGATTGCTCCTTCTCTTCTTGTGGGCCATACTAGCAGAAGTTATTGAAAGCGCTCTGGTTAAGATGCTGCTCACAATGAAGGCAGTTTGATCCCTCCATTGATTCAACAATATCTGTTTATTCTCATCTTCAGGGCAAGACAGAAAGAAATATACTTTGCTTTCTGAAATTCTTTTTGGGATTAGGTCTTAACTTGGCAGTATTTTGTGCGTAAAGTATCAGAATTCAGATGATATTTGAAAAATTCAGTGTGTAGGACACGGACAAAATGCTCCTGTGATGATCAAGTTTTTGCATGTGCACCCACGACACAGCTGTGGAAACATTTTTAAATAAGGAGGTAAACATTAAAATCTGTGAAGTTCACTTATAGATGACAGTATTTGCTGTTCCATGAAGGAGGGCTATGTTACTTTTTGTTCAAAATCAGTTAAAGACTACTACCGTCAAATATTACATCCCTCCCCCGGTATGTCTTTATGAAATGAATAATTTTACTATGAATTTGTCTCCTTTTTGTAACTCTTCTTTTGTTTCAGACTACAGTAATATCTCTTCATTTTTATGGTTGCTGGTCTCCCTCAAGGCTGTCATGCCTCCCTCATGCTCTTGCCCTAAACTCATGTGCTAATGCTGGTATAGGTTGCCCTGCTGGCCAAGAAAACCCTGTTCATAGCAGGGAAGAATTACGAGTTGCTTCTTGTTTCTGGCTGCTTGCCGTACTGTTACATTGAACAAAGAATAGAAGGGAAGGGTGACAAACTGCTCACAAGCATCACCTCCTCCAAGCATGACCTGTTATTGCTCTGGGAATTACTCCCTGCCCTTTTCTTTCTGGAATGACTGTGACGGCTGGTGTCCACGTCCTAAATTTTTTCTGTCCGCAGTCTGGTTAGTAGTAAATCCATTAATGTCTGTTGAAGATGGTTGGTTTCTGGATTTGACCCGTCTTTAAAAAATATTTCTCTGAGTCTGTATAACAATTGTGTTTATTTAAGATGACTTATGTGAAGGTTTGCCTCCTTCTGACTGGGCTGTTTCTGCTATGTAAGATGTTCCCCTGGACATCCAATAAACCTACTGCACATAGCAACTAAGCTGCCAGAGTGTAGTGTAGTGAATTGAAGCACATTTCTATACTTCTTTAATTAAGTATGTGCACATGCAACATATTTCTTTAAAGAAAATAAACAAAAAATAGCAATGTCTCCTTATTGGTTATGTTATATTTATACTCTGAGCATGGAAGAGAGTCTGATACTTAAAAAGTTGTTTAAACATTTTTGGTTTAAAGTTTAAATGATACCAAACTTGGGAAAATAAATACAGTCAGTTATTTAGTACTGACTAGTTCTTACATTCTTTGCATATTTCATTTAAGTGGACTTTAGCTGATTGCAAATAAAAATACTAAGGGGACTAGCAATGCACACTGTGATTTGTGTTCTTACTGTCATCCAAATTCACAGAAAGAAGGAAACATATTAAAGAAATTTGATAAGACCAGGTGGTCTGAGTGAATAATTTCCCTTTCATTAACATATTCCCCTTATTAACTCTGTAATTAATTGTACATAGCTAAGAAAGCTATGGAAATTGCATTTTGAGATGTATCAAAGCTGACTTTATGCTTCAGACTTCCATGCAATTTACTATTAATGAAGCAAGAGATGGAGGCCCCAAATCTATAATTATTACTTATTATTTGAATGACAAGCAAAGAATTTTATCAGCACAGTTTCAAATGAAAGGGGATTAACAGCTAATGTTCAAATTGTTAATCTTTCTTATTAAAATAATTTTGACGAGAGTGTTTAGCCTGAAAGAGGTTTCTGGAACATCATTTACTATTAAAACAGCTATTTTCTGAAGCTCAGTATGAATTTGTCTAAGTTTGACAGCAGGGTGCAAATATTTTTTAAATGAATGAATATTTTATGGAAGCTAAGGCTGTTCATGTGTGAGCTGATGCCGAGTTGCTTGCTGTGTGCATATTCCTGGAATGTGTCGCAGGATGGTAGCTCAGTATCCATCTTACCAAAGTGAAGTTGTCTACTGAGCTGACAATGGAAGAAAAGCTGCAGCAGAAAAATCCGAGAACTGACTTTGTACCCAAGGCTGTATCTGCACATGATGGATTATCAGGTGGGAGCCCAGTCAGAATCAGGCCCTAGATCTTGGTGGTATTTTTATGACAGAAAATCCTAGAATTATGCTACATAACAATGTTTCTTCATTTTCTTTGCAATATTTGCTGTTCTCATCTCTTACAAGAGTGTACAAATGAAGCTGACAAGGCTGTTTTCACTCCTCAGGAGGAGGAAATTGTGAATATACAGTGACATAAATGGTGAAAAGCAAAGCAGTGATGATTTACAAGATTTAATTTGCAGTACTCTCACCCACATAAGTACTGGAGGAGACGTATGTTAAAAAACACTATTAATTTGCCTGTATCCCTTTATAGAAAAAAGCTAGTGTGAGAGGTGTCACATGTCTTTGCCAGTGACAAATCTTACCAGCAGAATAGACAGAGATCATTTATATGCATTGATTAAGACATTATTTATGTGAGTAGGTGGAATTCATATTAAGATACCATCAACACAACAATGTCCCATGTCCCTCCTCTACTATGAAATTACTCCAAGCTTTACCTCTGTGTGAACCATGCTGGAACTTGGGTTCACTTATAAAATTACAGGTTCAGAACTGTGGTAGTTTTGAGCCCCTCAGCTGGCAACAAAGAGCCATGTGACTACTGGACACAGCAGGCAACAAAGAACCACGGAGACACTTGCTCACTCTTCCCTCTCCTGAGTCCCTTTGGGGAGAAGAATTAAAAGAAACAAAGGCAAAACTTGTGGGTTGAGATAAGGATGGGGAGGGATCATTCCCCAATTAGGGTCACCTGCAAAACAGACTCTACATAGGGGACAAAAAACCCCAGTCTAATTTATTACCCATTAAACTAGAGCAAGATACTGAGAAACGAAACCAAAACCCAAAAAGAACACCTTTCTCTGACTCCTCCCTGTTTCCCAAGCTTAACTTCTACTCCTGATTTCTCTCCCTCCCCCTAGTAGGGTATGGAACTTCTGGTCAGTTCATCATGTATTGTCTCTGCTGCTCCTTCTTCCTCAGCAGGAAGATGCCTCCCATGGGAGGCAATCCTCCATAAACTTCTCCAGTGTGAGCCCTTCCAGTGGCTGCAGTCCTCCATGACCTGCTCCAGCATGGGTTTCCATGGGGTCAAGGCCTCCATAGGGCACCTCCACCTCCTCTGGCGTGGGATCCTCCATGGTCTGCAGGTACATATGTGCTCTACCATTAACCTTTATGACATGCAGATGGACATCCACCAGGACTCCTCATGGGCTGCGGGGGGACAGCCTTCTTGACCATGTCTCCTCCATGGGCTTCAGGGAATCTCAGCTCAGGCATCTGGAGTACTTCCTCCAGCTCCTTCTTCACTGACCTTAGTGTTTTCTGCCGTGCTCTTTTCTTCACCCCTGGTGTTCCTCTCAGATCTGGTGCCTGCAGGACCGTTTCTCCCACATCTCACTTATACTATCATACAATCATACAATCCCTAGGTTGGAAAAGACTTTTAAGATCAAGTCCAACCATACCCCGAGCACTTCATCTACCCATCTTTTAAATACCTCTAGGAATGGTGAATCAACTTCTCTCTTTCTCTGCCACCATGTCAGGCTGGGCTGGTGTGATGGGTCCAGCCAGCCCTGGCAGCCCAGCCGCCAGTGTCTCTGCGAAGCCAGCACCATGCTCTCCGCATTCCTCTCTCTCTCCCTTGATGCTCCTGCTCCTCCTTGCCAGGTTTTGGGTTTGGGTTTGTTTGGGTTTTTTTCCCCTTGTTAAATATGTTATCACAGAGGTGTTACCTCCATCGCTGGTTGGCCTGGCCTTGGCTAGAGGTGGATCTGCCCCAGCTTCCAACAGCCTCCAGCAGAAGCCGCCCCTGTAGCCACCCTGCTATCAAAACCTTGCCAGGCAAGTCCAGCACAAGACCTACCCTTTTACCTGTAATCCTACAAATGTTCCTTTGCAACAGTCTTGCAGACAGAGTGGTATTGGAGCAAAGTGCTGTAGACTCTATGTTTGCGTCATTCATCAGACAGAATCAAAGGGGTTTAGTTTAAACATAGCAGTTACTAAGTAGCGTGCAGTAACAATATCTGAAAAAGCACTTTAACTGTAAAATCATGTTTCGTATGTATCATGTGTTAGGTCAAGGGTTTATCCTAATCTGTAAGAATCATAGCAAATCACATAGACCACGACAGTAAGGGACAGTCCCCATGCCAGTGTGGTAGGCTGCTCTAGTTAAGAGGTGGGATTTGTCAAGGATGAAGCTAATGCAGAATGGAAAACCAAAGCTTTCCTAAATGCAGGAATATTTCTGGTGCCAATATTTATCTACTGCTTTAGCAGGAAGGCACCCAGAAGTGTTGGTTTGTTAGGCAACCCTACAGAAGAAGCAACCAAAAATGCCCAGGGCAGTGCTGGCTCACAGTGGGAGAGGTTTCCTGCTACTGCCCAGGTGGGCATGTGTGATACTTGCCTGAGAAAAGTGCTACCTGCTTTCCTTATTGCCTCTTTTCAGCTCTTGCTCTTTGTTTGCATTAGCCCATTTTGACTGAAAATATTATAATAGTGTATAATTACTATTAACGTAGTGAATATTCTAATGGTGCCTAATGTGTTAGAAATAATTGGAAGTCCAGAAATTACTTTTTTATCATTTAAAGTTCTCCTGGAGTCCAAAAAAACTGTGCAGTATCTGAGGATATGTACCAGCTTTTGACTGTATGTGTATCCTCACAGTGGAATTTTGAAAAACTTTGTCCTTCAGGTAGTATTCTGGGGCCTGATACAAGAAATTTTGATTAAAGTCACCAGAAGCCTTTCAAGTCACTTCAGTAACCAAAATAATAATAAGCCAACTCTTATGTAACACTTTTGATCAGTAGGTTCAAAGCTCTTCTTAAAGGTCAATATCATTATCCTGTCTTTTTAGTTGAGGAAGCTGCAGCTCAGACAAGGGACCGCCATGACCAAGACTAACCTTAAGGTCAGAAGCAGAGGCAGGAGTAGACTTCCATTCTCTGGTGTCCCAGTGCTCTGCTTTCACAACAACTTCTATTTGGTTTAGTAGAAAAAGGACCATACTGAAGGGTAATATTTTGCCCTTTTTTGTCCCTCATTAGTCTTTTTTAAGACATGAAAGTATGACATGCTATATAAAGGAGTGTTGCACTTGGTTTTGTCAGGTTTGATTCTGTGTGTTTAGTTTTGGCCTCATTATCTAAGAGAAATCTATTCCTATATTAGGAAAGCTGGCTGAAAGATATTAAATATGAGTTGGAAAAGCTTGTGAAAACTTAACTAAGGATTTGCAGTCTATAGTTAGCTATTTCTATGATGGAAAAGAATGCCATTTCTTGAGTCTCTTTTGAATTGGCAATAGTTTTCTTCAATAATATATTCCCAGTCTGCTACTTCCTTAGCCATTGCACACAGGCGCGTGTACGCACACAGTGATTTTTAGGTTCTTTATTTTGCTTTACCCTTCTGTTTATCAGTAAACAGTACTTGTACTGTCTCCTCAAAACTACTGCTGTCACTTTCAACATTTTCTCCTTGGTTCAGCATGTGAAAGGAAGTATTGCAAGGAAAAGGAACAGCACATGAGGAAATGTTAACAGTTATCAGTTATGACCGAAACATGCTTCTTCCCATAGCACTTTCTTCATTTGCTGTGTTTTGGTTTTTGTTTTTCTGATTTTCTTTCTTTGCAGTACAATGTCTTCTTTCATCATGTCACTTTTGTTGACATCCACAGCCTGTTCTTGGGCTCTTTTCTGCCCTGTTTCACATTGTCTTTCCCTTGTTCTTCTTTTGCCCTCTGTCACTTCAAATATTCTCATCTGTGGATGAGGCTAGTGTTCTTCAAACTTTTTAAAGTGTTATCCCTTTCTGGCTTCCAAGGAGATGCAAAACTCCCAAGAGTAGGTAGGATGTTTTCAGCTTATGCACTTCTGAAGTTTCTCTACCATCACTTCACAATCACTTTTGAATGCTGTTATGAGAAAAATATTTGAGAATTTGAGAATCACTGAGCTAGACCAACCTCAGCTGAAAATCCTCTGGAGCACAGGTAAAACATTACCTAAAACAATGGGACACCTTTTGTAGATTTGGGAGCTGGGTAGATGGCAGCTGCATCTTTCTCCTCGCCAGCATTCCTCCATCTCCTGCTGCATGTTGGTTCAGCTGTGGCTGTGGCATGGAAGGAATAGGGCAGAAGTCAGGCATGTCTTCTCCCACAGTTATCTCTGTTAGTCCAGAAGTTAATTCTGTGGAAAAGGTGTTTCTTCACTGCTTACTGTTCTCGCTGACAGATACTCTAATTGACTTGCTTCTCTGTGTTTCCAAAACAGTCTTCAGTGTGAGGATTTGACCATTGAAGGTGTTCGTGGAATTTGAAGTATCCTGTCTTTGGCTGTTACAGGACTTTTCTAAGGAAAAGTTGATTGTCTAGCTTGTGCTTTCCCTGCTTTTTCTCACAGGTGACCGTATGGTCATTTGTGCTTACGTATATTCTGCTGCTAGGCTGCGCATATGGCAAGGATTGCAAAAGTTGTTGGGTTTCACATTGCTTTTTCTCGATTTTTACAGAAACCTGTGTGTGTTTGTGTAGACTAACACTATCGATTTTGATACCTTTTTTATTTAATTTTTTTTAACAAAAATGTCTGAAGAGCAGAGTGGGGGGGTTCCTTTGTAAGTCGTTGTTTGCTTCTGGAGAAATACACTTCTATTCACGTATTTAGGAAGAGTAGTAAGATGATTAATGCCTATCCCTTTGCTCTAGCAGGTATGTTACGTCTGTAGAACTAATATTTTCCTTTCTACTGTCAAGATGGCCACTGTCTACCTGTAAATCATATCATGTGCTGTATCACTTTGATGTACTTGGTCATGATTCCTTGGGTTTTCCTAGTCTCATTATCCCTGAAGAACTTGACCGTGCTTGAAGAGAAGTTTATTTTTAAACATGACATTTTCAAAATTTTATATTTATCTCTTGGTAGTTTTTTATATATAGTAAATTAAGGTGACTGTACAAGTGCTCTGAAAAGAAACACATATTTTCATTAAAATCTGAATTTTCAAATTGAGTACCCAATCGGGAACCTGAATTTAGATGCTCAATTGAGTTAGCAGGGCTTGGAGAGGAAGAAAGCAGGGATTTGGCATTTGTGTTTTCACCTAGGTAATTAGATTGTAGTAACATATTTTTGAAGTTTTGGTTTCAGACACACAATATCACTAGCAAGCATGTAAATGAGTCACAAATATGTCTTGGATTGTGGCATGATATTCAATCCATTAATAAAAAATAAAATGAGAAGAAGAGACCATCTAAAAAATAGGTTTAATGTGTAAGAATAAAATTGGGGTTTCCTGTGAGAATGGAATTGGGTGTCCATACTTATTACAGTCAAAGAACTTAAATTTTTTTTTGAGTTTTTCTGCTACTCTTTTATTCAACTGCGTAGCTTGTGCCTTTGCTTTTTAACAAAACTAACAGAAGCATTTCTCCAAATGTCTTAGTTGACAAATGCAACTTACACTATCTTTGGCATTAGTTCCTATACTGCAGAGTTGTCTTTCATGAGGAGGATTGTGATTTCTTTTGTTTGGATTTGTTTTTGGTTTTCAGAAGCTACATATCCCATGCTGTGAAATAGCAGTATTTGGCTAGGAGGTCTAGCCCTACAATTTTTTGAAAGAACACACTTCCTTTATTTAAAGACTATTTAAGATTTTATTGTGAAATCTACCATAAGAAGTAAAGAAAACCTAGAAACTGATTTTGGCTAGTTAATCTTTTAAATCTTTATTATTTAGTTTGGTATGGAATCTAAATTCCCCTACTCATCAACCACTTAAGCCTTGTACTCTTAAACAAAATTCCCAAACTGAAACCTGTTCTAATTCCATTGTAGTCAGAACATTTGATATGCTCTAATTACAAAAATTTTATCAGATACAGATTCATGAAGGCACAACCTCTCTCCCTTTCTATAAACATAATCGTGGGAAAAGGAAAACAGTGGTCAAGAAGACTGAGTTCGGAATTTCCCTGAAAAATAAGTGTTTTAGGAGCATATTCTGTGACTCCAGGAAATTTGCTTTGATGTTTCTGCCCTTTTATTTCCCATCTGTGAAACAGCAACGATTCTTACTTCCCCTGTAGAAGTAATGTGAGTACTTGCAGACAGTCGGACAGAAGGAGCTATAGAAATACGGAGATTGTAAGGGAGCAAATTATATTCCTGTTATGGTAATCATCTTCTCCTTTTTGTTGAGGTTTATTTAAAGCAACGTAATTGCAGGGGTGAAACTTCATAGGCATAATTTAGATTTCAGGAAAGGGGTAATGAGGAGGAGATGGAGGTGGTTGTATTTTAAGACCTGGAAGACACCATTAAGTGGCTGATAATCCTTGAGAAGAGATTCTTTGTGGATCAAATTTCTTTATCTTCTGCTATATTTAGAGAGCCAGGTAATGTAAATATTTCATAATTAAGCATTCTAATTTGTTAATGTTTAATTTCTTAGCTACCTTTCCTTTCAAAAGCATACCTGCCTCCGTCACTGCTGATTCAAACAATTCTCAGCATCACGTGTGTTTTCCAAGGTTTCCTCCAGAACTGAAAATGTGCGTCAGTCCACACCAGGTTGTATCCAGCCATTTCACTGGGATTTCATTGAGCACCTTTGCCAGCTGGGAGCTGTAAGAAAAGGGATTAGTGAGTGTTTGTCTGACACACACTGATCCCAGCACCTGCTGATTGGATTGTGGTAATCCTTTTACAAGTTACAAAACTCTATTATCAGAGCATTAAGTGGGGGGGAGGCAGTGATATAAATCAAGGGTGTATTAATTTAGATAAACAGAATATAGGTTGCCATTTAATGTACATTATAAATAAATAATGACTGAATTGCAGTCATTATTCCAGAAGTTGCTTCATCGTCCAGTCTGGTACATAATGCCATACACTGCTTCTGCAAAGATGATACATCTCTAGACATGCAAGGACGACAATTTAAAATTATTTTAGATGGTAGGATTAAAGCATGGCTGTGCTCTATGTATATATGCTTCATTGTTTACAATAATCTTTACATCTAAAAATATGAAATTGAAGCTATTGAATGTAATTTTTTATTGTTGGCTGATGTCACAATGGAAGTTAATTTATTTCCTAATAATGCAACTGATTTGAAACAATCTAGGGATATTATTCTTAACCAGGTCGAATAGTTGCTTTGTCAGAGAATTGCCTCATGGATTTTTTGTTTTGCTTCATCATCTACAATATTATGTATGATATTAGTAGTGTTTCATGCCAAATTGCTAGTAAAGCTTCATAGTAGTTTTTCAATACTTAATTGAAAAGGCTTCAAATCTGTTCTTTTCACTGGTGTAATAAAGTGCTGATAATTAGGAAAAAAATAGATCAAAGCACATTGCGGCAGTAATATGGTTCCAAACACTCAGGAGGAAGTATGATATCTCAGTACATTTCCCATGTGTTTATATTCTAGAATTTTTCCTTTGTGGTAACCTTAGTCAGTTCTCACTGGTAAGATCAGGGTATCTAGGATGGCACAGGAAAAGTTAGAAACAAGAAAGGACCCTCCAGCTGGAAATAACTGACCAATCAGGTGGTGAAATCCTGGCTCCAGTAAAGTCAGGACTGTTGTCATTTCCAGTAGTGGATGCAGAACAATACACAGGATTGCAGGTATGGGAAACTTTATAGCCAGATGTTAATTTACTGGGATTTCTTCTAGATAAGAGTTCTGTGAGGTACTGACAATGACTTGCTACAACAAAATATATATATACATGTACGGACACACATATTTTAATTTATATATAGATATGTAAATACTCAATGTAACCAGCCCCATAAAGTCATGCTTCTCTACATTTAACGTTGAAAACTTGATTTGCGTGTTAGGAATAAAGCTAGTGCTTTTAACAACAGTTACAAAGTGACATTTCAGAAATGGATCTGGTTTTGGTAACAGCTATAGACTCTGCCGTATTGCGGGGCGGGTGGGCCTGAGCATCAGAAACATCTGTGGTACTTCAACAGTGCTGGAACTATTGGAGAAAATAGATTTTATTAATGTGTTAGTTGATTGAAAGACTTAAACCGGTTCAGGTAGTGCATCCTGTCTCTATTTAAGGTCTGCTTTGTTAAGAAAGAAAGGCAGGAAAGGTATGGGCGTAGTTCGGCTGTGCTCCTGTATTTTCTTCTGCATGGGGCACCACTGAGAGTATTCTTTGAAACGTGGTGAGCTCCCAGCCCTCAGCCTCTGCAAGAACACTATGGCAGCTCAGAGAAAAAGACTGACCTTCATAAACAAGGAAAAGCCCAAAGTAACTTCAGTATTGCTATAAAACTGTGTTAGGTGGTGTGAGAAATGCTTAGAAAATGTGAAGAAATATTGTGGTGCTCTGCATGGTCTGAATATGACTCAGGATTCTAATAGTGACATCTCAGGGAGCTTTATTTGAGCAAATTTGGACCAGTGTGGGTGAACCAAAAATAGAGGAATAAACTAATCGTCATTTTATAAGAGAGGAGTGGGGAGAAGGAAAGAGGAGAAGAGAAATGAACCTTTCTATTGCTATTCCCTGAGTCTAGACTCCAGCCCTAGAAAATAATGGAACACATATTGAAAAAGAAATTGCTGATTATCTAGCAAGAGATTTTTCAAGGGCATAAAAGGGAGATAAGTGTGAGGATCTCATCTGAGAGAATACAGAAGGCTGGAGTCTTTCCTTTGTGCTTTGCTAATCCTTTCCATTGGATAGCTGTACAATGAGTACGAATGTGCATAATTTTATAAAGAATAAATCTTGCCTGTACAAACTTGATTGCTTTTTATTTAACTAAAATTGCAAAATCAGTAGAAGAAGTGAAAACAACAGATATAATATATCCAAGTTGTAATAAAGCCCTGAAACTGTCCCATGAATAGTTAATTGAAAAATTAATGTCATTTTTTTTAAAGACAATTATGGGGATTGAAATGTGGCTAAAGGATGATATACAAAGAGTAATAATCAAAAGCTGTGTATGGGAGTGTCTGGTGGAATACAGGAATTACTGTTATATCCAATTATATGTAACTTTTTAAATAATGATCTGGAAGTGAGTGGAAGTCACTTAGGGACTTTTAAAAGTGGTGGTATTAAGTTCTGCACAGAAGTGGTGATAGAGGAATGATTCGGAAGTTTTAAAACCTTAGACCTGAAAACACACAACAAAAATAAAGTCGAATTATCTTTGGAGAAAAGAATCACAAGGAGAGATGCCTACAGTTTGTATAGATTTATTAATTCACGATATATGAAGACACAAAAAGATTTACAACTGAAATTCTACAGAACAGCAGTATTCCTGTAAGCAAACCAGGGTTGAAATAAATGTATTGGTGACAATGGGTAGCAAATTAAGTTTGTGATAGAAAAGTAATATTATTTGCATTCCTATGAAAAAGCTATCTCAAATGAGGGCTACTATTTCTTATTGAAAATATTTGACGTCTTCTGAGAGTACAGTGTATAGCTCAGAAGAGTTTGTGTCCAGAGGAATAGTAATGCACTGTGTTTTAGGCTTCTACTTCACATACGGGGCACCTAAATGTTAGCAAAGTTTATTAGTGAAGTACAAGAAACAAGGCATTATTTGAAGGCCTGGAAATGGGTAATCAGATAGGCTTCTTCTGTCTCTATTTTCTAATGCACTGCAACTTATATGAGTGGGAACTGAGAAATTTACTGTGAAACCACTAATGATAAGGTATTAAGCCAGAAAAAAAGACAGGAGAAAACCATGTGCTGTGTTGAAAACAAATGGGATTTATGCGGATAAGTTTTTTATCTTACCTATGGTCAACGTAATTTGTAATGAAGAAGACTAGTTTAAGCAGAATAGCAAAAATACTGAGGCGTCCTGCGCCAGAGCAGTGTAGTCTACAAGTTGGCAAGGAACAAAGGCAAAAATATCCTTTACTTAAGTCAATTGGAGAGAACAACAGAACAATTTTTTTTTTCAAGTACAGTCATTTAGTGCTCAATTTGCTATGTAACAGCTAAGTCCAATTCTTTCCTATCCAAATTGTCTCAGAGGAGCGCAGTGAAGCACCAAAGCCCTACCTGTCCCTCTGCATCCCTGCAAAATGCAACAGCAGTTTGAAAGCAGTGGCTCTCACACTGTTAGGTGAAAGGTGTGAATTCAAGTGGTTACCATTCAGAAGGATTAAGATAATGTCCTATCCACTTCTTCAGCTGACATTTGAGATTCGATTAGACTTGTCAAGGTCTGTCAATTTAATGGTTGCCCATCTTTTCATTGAAAGAGACATCCTCAGTCATGAAAAGAATGTCTAATCAAGTGCCATATTGGAAGTAAGTTCTTAAAAGTAATTGCTTTTCGTAATAGCTGAACATCAGCTGATAAAAAACAAATTTTTAAAACAAATATCTTGACAGATGCAAACCGTACTATCTGAAGAAGGTATTTAGAGACTGACCAGGCAATAAGAATTTAATTGTTATATTTGTTAACCTTAATTTAGTCACAGAGCACACACTGGATGCCACTCCTTGAGTAAAGAAAAAACAAAAGAGTTTGGCATCATATTACAACACCAACTGAGTGCTGAGGAAGTTTTACCAAAGCCAAGCCAGGCTGTTGTGCTCTGGCTTTGTGCCCGTGTTCAGGCATGCTGAATCTGTCTTAATATTTGCCACTGGCACTGGTTCTCTTGGCCAGAGGTTTATTGTCTCTGGGACAGTTTTTCATCCTCTAGCTGAAAGCTTATCTTTTGCCTGATGACTGGCATGTCTCACACAATAATAACAGATGTTGCAACACATTTCCCCCTCTCCACATAACATCAGTGCATCCTCCTTATCCCCATAACATGTTTGGCATAAAGAGTATCTCATCTGTAAACAAGAGAAGGTATGAACTGGGCTACCAATTGTCCTTGCAGGTGAGGCGTTGTAGAAAGAAAATTAAGACTTAATGGAATTTATGGTACATCGGGAGATCTGTCCAAGCAGACAGTGTTTGTTTAAATAATAGCATATACTTGGGATTACAGGATTTGTCTTGATGTGGATGTATTGGTGAGACCAGACCTCTACCTTTTTCAGCATGCTTTGAGGAACATTACAATAACAGTGGTGACAACCTCTATTTATTTTACCTGCTGCTCTGGGACAAAGAAAATCATGTGCATGTTTGACATGTTGGTAATGAATTTCTTTTGTACCAGGCAAACACTGCAGAATGTCTCATGAAAACATCCTAATTAAGGAGTGGATTTGAGTAGACATACAATCTCTAGAATATCAGAAGTTCCACTCAATTTAATGTACATCCAGCAGCTCTCGAGGGAGTGTTTCAAAATCACTAAGCTTCTGTTTAGCAAAATGGGGATGAGTATAGGGGCTCTGAAGGACGGTGAATGGAAGATTACTTAACTCTGAGGGAATTGTCTGACTCCTGAATGTTTTAAAGCAAGCTTCTTTCTCAGTAGCTTTTTTAAACACGTGTAAAGCAGATGTTCATATTGTGCAGGACCTTTCACAGGTCCATTGAAAGAGTTAAGCACCTTTTCAAGATCTCTCAGGAAGTGCCCTGAGAATCTGATCTGTGTGATGCAGGTGTTGAAACTACACAAAAAGTGGTTGGTTAAAGTAAAGACTTTGGTGTGCTTTCATTTGAATATTCATTTCTCTTTACACTCAGGATTCCCAGAAAAAAGAAAGGTAGAAATAAAAACAGTATTCCTTTTTAAAGAGACATGAGTTATTATGTGCACTAGAAGCAATTGTATTACCTTAGCTGTGTCACGTTTGATGATATAAAAAGAAACCAAAATTTCTATTTAAAATATAATCCTTGAAATCATCAAATAGGTAAGTTGGAGCCAACAGGAAGCTCCTTGCTATCTCAGAGGAATCTAATGTTCATGGCCCTTTTCCTGCAGCTTCAAGGATCTCACAGTAGTTTGGAGAGATTCAGTGTTGGCAGATCTGTATATCTGCATAAAATGTCCCTGAAGTCTATGGGACATCAGGGATGGGCATGTCAAAATGAATCAGATTATAAAACTGTGGTTTAAAATGAGAATATGCTACGGGCTGGTCCTTGACTGCCTGATCTCTGTCTGCTGCATGCTAAACAGCATCACTGAAGCCAGGAGTCTTGGCTCAGTGGTATTTTAAGACTTTGCTTTTTTTTCCATTTCCCTCATAAAAATTCTTATATACCAACTAGTTCTGCTCAGGAGGGATTATATATACATATACTTTATGTTTAGTATACATATCCATGCACAGATTTATTAGGAGAAAAGAATAGGATCTTTAATCTCCCTCCTTTTCCAGTAGCAACAGCCTTTGACAAGGACAAGCAGCCCATCAGAGGATGGTTTCCTCCTGTTAATTTGGAGGTTAAAGCTGGGAATGTGTTAGCTGACCCATACCCATAACACACGACAGGACTGCAAAACTCTCCTAGCTCCCCATCCATCAGGTCACAGCTCTGTCCACTGCGATGTTTCTTCGTTCATTATAGAAAAGAAGCAATCACACAATAGTGTTTTTCTGGTATCTAGGCCATCGCTATTTTTCACCTTCTTTAGAAACCTTTCTTCTGACACAATATATTTCTATGTCTTTAAAGAAATCCTTTCTGGAAGCGTCATGTCTTGAATTGCTTTTCAATAGCAGATTTGATTTACAAAATCTCATGTAAAGACATACACACCAACAAACCCTGCACAAAACAAAGCTGTGTGGCAGGGGCTCTTTTGTAACCGAAATAACATTCAAGCTGCAGTAGAGAGCAGGATCCTGCTTCGCCAGTCGGGTGGGAAGCGTGGCAGAGCAACAGCTTTAGCAGAGCTCCCATTTGGCAGAAGACAAGCTGCAAGCTTTTTGCACCTTCTGTTAAACCTGCTGAGAGGGCATGAAGCCTTTCTTCTTGAAATCATGTTTGGGGAGCGCTATTTGACATAACAGAGATTGTCTATGGAAAAGGTTTTGTAAGCAATTAAACTGCTTCTTGTGCTTTTCAGTGAATCCTTTCCAGGAGCTTTTTCTAGACAAATGTTGCTGCAGATTGGGCTGTATCAGTAAGTGCTCCAGCAGGAATTGCTTTGGCCACTGTTTGGGTCCAAAGCACCCACAGCTCTGCTCCTAAAACCCCATGCAGACCCTGAGTCTGTCCCCTAAACAGTCTGTCCCTTTTTTAATCAGTTTAAGGATGTTGATGTCAACCTACCTTGTAAAGGTAATATGGAGTTTAATTTACAAATATGAACTGGGTATAACGTGAGATTATTCTGTTGCTCACTGTTGGAGAAGGTGACAGGCTCTGAAAGGTAATTTGGCTGTATAAGCTTACAGTACCAGGGTGATCACTTTCTTAATTTTCATGTTAAAGGGAGAGGAAGATTTCCATTCCTTCTTTCTACTCTCTTCCCTTCGCTTCTTGGATGATTTTCAGCTCCATGGGGTAGAGGAATAGGATTTTAGTTCACTTTTGGTAAACCTTTGAAACTGAATTCCTGATCCACTGTTTTCCTGAATCTCTAGCCTTGGGAGTTCTTAAAAGCTTATGACCTGCACCAATGTATCCTGATGGGCCATCATTCCTACCACACCCAGTTAGTTTTTCTTTGGTGATGCTTCTTCCAGTACTGTTGACTTTACTGAATTCCAGGTCCAATCTTTAACAGCATCTATTAATATTAATTAACAACACCATCTCAGTTCAAGGCCCTCTCTGTGCCAGTCCATGTGCAGGATGAGTTCCTAATGACCCGGTACTTGAGTCATGACACTTCAGCCTAGCAATTTTTTAATTCTTCTCAAATTTTTAATTCTTCTCAACAAATATATCATTGTGGCTTGCGTATGTGCTTGAAATTCAGTTTTGAAAGCCTTTGTTTTGACTTGAGCTGTTGTTGTAGTCAGCATTTTTTTTCAATGGATGACTTTTTCTTTTTCATTGCCTGATATTAAGACATTTGGTTGTACATTTTCTAGGTACTGAAGAAGAGTTTTCTCCTGGAGCTCATCAGCTGGGGATTTCAAGCATTTCTTCTTTGTTAGCACTGGTACATGTTAGCATTCTTATTTTGCGTAGCACAAATAAGCTTGAAGATAACTCTCTTAAGTGAATGAATTAGCCATAAGACTGAGTGTGTTTTGTCCCCAAAGCTCAGGATTCCCAGGCTTTCTATCCTGAGATAAATCCTTTTAGCTTAGCTTCTAGTCTAGCTAAGTCAATGCTTAATATGATATTCTTTTAATTCCAGTCCTACATGGAAGATCATCTGAAAAACAAGAATCGTCTGGAGAAAGAGTGGGAAGCTCTATGTGCTTATCAGGCAGAACCCAGTGCCACCGTCGCTGCACAGCAGGAGGAAAATGTCCAGAAGAATCGCTCACAAGCTGTAGTGCCATGTAAGTACACTTTAATTTGGATTACTGTATTTTAAGTTCTTGATACTTTTCTCAGTATCCTTTGCGCAGTAGTTTGAAAGCTGCAGATGACAGGCAAACAGAATTCAGAGTAACTTGTATGTATACTAGGAAACTGTAGCTACAGTTATGGTTGGGTGCGTGTCCTGTTGTCGTATCAGACACTGTTTATCTCCTTATAAGTTGCATATAAGTTACAAAAATGCACAACTATGTCACACAGCTCTGCAGCAGCAGCTGTGCTGTCTCATGAAATTCAATAGCCAGAGTGCTTTTCAATGCTGGAATATACTTTCTGTACAAGAGAGGCATCTGTAGCCATTCAACAGAAAGAAGTTTGGCTTGTGTTTAGACAAGTTGGTATCATGTCCATCCAACAGTAATACCAGCAGTCTATAATCAGAGCTAGATGATCTGTTTTTCAGATACTCAGCTGTACTGAATGAGCTCCTTTAGGCTTCAGTGGATAAGCTTGCAAACTGGCTTCTCTCTCTGCTAGGCTTAGGATAAAAAGAGAAAAAATAAAGGCAGCCAGTGTTTATATTCCTAGAATCTGCTTTTTCCTGTAAGCAGCCACCTTTCTGAGTCTGAAATAAAAGCAACATATTTTTCCTATGCAAATACATGTATCTTATAGATTAGATTGGTAATCCATGGCCACACATTTTATTAAGCAACCAGTGAAACTGAAACTGAGAATATATGCACAGTCCACATCAACAAAAATGCTCTCAATCAATGTGCCCACAATCCAGCTGGGTAGCTTGGCAAACATATATAGCTATTTTAATTTTTAAAGTGCCCTGAAAACATTAATTTTCTTTATGAGAGCCTTGAGTACGTATTATTCCTCCTTTGAAAATGGAGGAAGTGACAGGTTAACACGTTAAGTAAATGTCAGAGACAAATTTAGAGTGAAGATCTGTGGAAGTACATAATAAGTTAACTGAGCCCATCAGTCCTTGCGTATCTGCTTCAGCAGGATTTGTCTCTCTTGTTTATGTAGTGCATCTTTTTGCAATACTTTGCTACTTCTGAGAGGAGTTTGGCAACGTGCATTCTCCTGAATTAATATATATGGTGCTGGGTGAAAGGCTTTTTGGGCAACAACAACAACAGTTTGCAGACTTCCACATGTTCTGGGATCAAGTCTGTTGAAAAGTTCTAAAGAAGGCACTGTGAAAGTTAAAGAAGGGCAAGATTTATGTGTTCTTTTCCATCCTGAAAAAACAGCAGTTAACCAGCATGATAGGAAGTGACAATTGCTCCGTGATAATGTGTATTGATCCAAGTTAATCTTCCTGCTTAAAGTGTTCTTTTCAATGTAGACTTAGTCAGACCATCTTAAGCTATTACAAGTCCCCGCTCATAAATTAAGCTTGATTGTTTCTGGTTGCTGCCTTGGATGTGGCATGGGATCTACAAGTGTTGCCAGAAAATGATGCTGGTTATTCAGTCACTGCAGGAAATGTGTCTGCGTAATACAAGGAGCAATACGACAAGGACGCTGAGACTGGACCATCCTCGCTCTGAATCCAAAAGTAACATAACTGCAGCAGTGCTGAAAAACAGAGATTTTTAGCTTGGGTGTCATGCCACACTAGAGAACTGAACTATTTTCAGAGCTAAGATAGTCTGTTTCTTTTTATCATATATACCAAGTGGATGAATCAGCCTGCAGAGATCAGCTTTCAGTTGACAAGTCTCTGCCCATTGCTTCTTCCATGCCATATTATTATGTCTGTCCTTCCCATCACTGAGTTTAGACTGAATCAATACTACCTGGGAAGATATTTGGACACAGACAGAGTGGCTTCAATTTGTCTGAAGCTTTAATTAGAAGTATTTTAGCTCATTTAAAATCCTTTAGTACTACTTCAAGAGTAAAAGCTATTTTTTGGCTTTGATACAATGTGGAAACTTCTGTTCTAGTTTTTGGTGCACAGAGAACATTCCTTTTTGCCTGAATTGCACAAAATTATCTGCCCTCACTTTCTGAAGTTGCTGTGAACTGATAAACAGTATCATGTTATACCTTTAAAGCTACTTTGATGATGGGTGGAAAGTGTGGCATAGAGTTTAAATAATATTAAATTTTTATAAGGTGATGGTTTATTGTAGGCTCTACACTTAGAATGAGATGAGAAAGAGCCCAGTTTGCCCACTTGTTTTTTTGCTGTGCTTGACGCTAAAACTGTAGCAAAAAGTCACAGATTTGCTTTGTAATAAATTAAGAAGCAAAGCAGATATACATTTGATATGCCATGAATTTGTTATGCTACATTCAAAGTATTCTCACAAGTAATGCCTTGTTAGCATTTTCTTGCCTCTTTCATATTCATAAACACCTTGACAAGGTAGAACAAGATTGCCAATTCATGTAACAGATTTCATCTTGAGAAGGCTTCAAAGAAGCTTCAATATCATATTGTATTTACTTTGCATTTTCCTTTCTTAACTAGTATATTATTTTTTACTGAGTATGTAAGTGATGTGATTTCTAGATGAACGTTACCTTTAATCTCACATTTTTATTATATCTTATACGTATCTTCTCTATTTACAAACAGCTTTTAAAATACTTGGTAGCAGAACACCTTGACACTTCACTTAATTACTAGTTAGGATATTCTAACAACCTAAGTAACTTAGATGTTATAGATTAACAAAACTACATCTCTTTATCCAACCAACAAACAGGTTGCTATAACTTAGAGCAATGGGATACCTCCTTTTCTGTGTGAACACGTGAGCAGCTCAATTTATTGATACCCAAAACAAAGCATTCCAAGTTTTATTTTCTCTTCTTACATCTCTGCAAAATAAAACCATCCCAATACTATATGTTGTTATTTACGTATACCATAGATAGGGATAGGTATTGTAAATGTTTGGCAAACAACTTTTTGCAGTGAACATCTGTCAAAAGCTGTCTACCATAGCTGTGTCCATGGTTCATGGAATATATTAAAGTGACCTGCTTACCTCTGTGCTTTGATTTTTCTCCAAAGGAAAGGAAAGCATTTGGGAACAGAGTGTGCACCCAGCTCTGAGACTTGTTTGCAGTCAGAGCACAGCCAGGGGATGTGCACCAAGGATGGGAACACCTGAGTAGAGGGTACTTTTTCGGGCTGTGTGCATTTTCCATATCAGTAATGCATATACAGATATTGCTCTGGGATAAATGAACTTGATTTCGGTTCAGACCTAAGAAGAATTCTACTTTGTGCAAGTAGCCTATGGGCAAAGTAATGATAATCAACAAATTATGATTCATCACAGTCTTCAAGCTGCTTCACTTTTGCTTCTCAGTAGTTCGTCACTTTCTTACTTCAGTGTAATTCTGTAGTGCTTTGTGTGGAAAAAAATACAGAAGGAAGAGAACTATGATCAGGGCAGAATGTGACAGGCTCTGTGATGCCTTGATTCAGACAACCCAAAGTCACCCATACTCCTTGTATCCAGCCTTTGTTTGTTGGTTCTGTTCTTTCAGAGGTATTTGAGTAAAAGCAAACAACAGGTGGAGGGAATTGGGTAAGATGTCTTGTTTTTCCAAGTTTCCAATCTCCCCTGAGAAAATAAAAATGTAATAATCTTTATTAAGTCACAGGGCCACTGTGAGATAAATAGAAGACTGATAGATGGTATCATACTGTAGTCTTGGTTACTGTTTAAATAATACAGATAGATATGAATGTTTGTGCCCAACTCAGTTGTGGAAACACAGGAATCTAGTGCCGTTTGAGGTGCCTGAGGTATTCAAAGTACCCATGCAGAGCTAGTAGGTATATATGGGCTGTATGGGAGACTTGACCCTCCTAGCTGTTATTTTGAGTGTCCTTAGGGCATCTCAGATATCACTAGAAACCTACACTGAGCCATTGAAGAAATTTCTCTGGGCATGACTCTGTGAAATTGTACATTAAGATGCCAAAATTTAAGTGTGTCCATTTTACTGCTTTAGCGTGAGCCAGGTATAAAATCACCCATTGCATCCAGTGAAGAGCTGGTCAGTGCACTGGCATCAAGAGAGCTGTGCAATAGCCAAAATCAGGTTTCTGATTTACAGTTAAATGAATAGCTGTAGGATGCCCTTGGATATCCCATGTGAACTTCAGATGCTGGGCCAATAGGACTAAAGTCTTAAGGTCTTGTGTCGTAAAAGATATCCTAATGCAATGTCTCATTTACATTTTTGCAAAACAGTATTGCATGTTCATGTTTAGCCAACTGAATAAAGTCTCATTAACTGTAACCTGGTGCATGTGAAGTTACCTGTAAGTAGACTCCAAAATTTAGGTTTCTCAGTCTATAAATTTTTATCTACTGAAAACTCAGGTGTGTTTGTTCTACTTTTTATCCTTTATTCTCTATCATTTGTACTTCATATTTTATGTGTATATAAAATACAATGTTGTGCTATATTTCTCCTAACCTATAGGTTAGTATTACGCCTTTTGTTTAGGAAGCCTCTCTCTGCCACACATATCCATCCATTTTGCTATTGTTTGGAGCAATATTGACTGGAGCAGTAGGAAGTGCAAAGTAGTTCAGCATTCAGCTGTAGCTACCGGAGATATTTGAAATGATGGCTAGTTGTAGCTTGGCCATATTGCAGTAGCTAGTAACAGCATTTATCTTTCCTCTCACTTCCTTATCACCATCCCTCTCTTCCTCTATTTCTGCATTCATCTTTCTGTCTCACTTTTGAGATTCATCTTATACCCTCCTTTTCTGTCATCCTCTTCCTTCCTTTTATTTCCTGCTTTCCCTGCTTTTCTTTCCTTTCTTCTAATGTAATCAATATGCAAGTTACAAAAAAAAATAAATCTTTTACATTCAACATTTTCCCTATAGTTGCTTATAGTTAACATAGCAAACTGGTGTGCATGGTATTTTTTTTTTCTTTCTTTTTCTGCCTGTTTCTGAAGAGCTATTATGCTAGTTCCTAGGAGCTTTGAGGTGATAACAGGCATAGACAAGCACAATCTGTTCATTGTCAATATGAATGCTTAATGCTGCAACTGAAGCACACATGGGTGCAAACTCTTGATATATGCAGAAAACACATGTGCAACCTTTTTTCACACTTTTTTTTTTTTTGGGTGTAAATACAAAGTTTCACCACCTTTTCACTACCAAAGCCTTAAGATGTCTCACCCTCTGATAAATCCTCCAAGACAGCAGGGTGATGATATGGTACACTATATCACAGGGTCTGGAGAGAACATAGTGCTTTAAAAAAAAAGATCCTGAAGTTACTGATCTGACACTTGACTTTTATTGGAGAGTCACACTGACATCTGTTTGCTAAATACTGATGAATCACTGTCTGCCTTCTCTCCCTTAGCCATTAGAAAACATTTCACACATTTTCTGTGGTGATTAGTTCAAACACTTTAACTATCCAATGAATAGATCTTATCCTGAATGCTCACTTGGCTTAAGATACATGAGATACCACATTTAACATATGTAACTTGCATATCCCCTACATAGCCAGAAGGTTTCCGAGCTGTAGTTCTTCAAGCACTCTGTGACAATGCTCATTGTAAAGCTTTCTATACAAAATCTTGGGTATCCCCAAGATCTCAGATTTCAAGAGTTCATTTTTAAGTAAGGTGGAAGTGAATTAATGTGCATGAATGCGTTCCCTTTCTTGTCTTTTTCATCCTCCGAAAGTGTTGAAACCTTACCAGGGTAAATAATTTTATGTGAGTATTAAAAAAAGGCTCTTCACTTATTTGACTTGACTTGTTCACCTCTAATCTTACTCCAGGAGAAGGTTGCTCACACAGATGGGTTAAATTTTGCTGATGAGGTTGAGTGACTATAGAAAATGCTCACACAGGCACACCTTTGTCTTTCCCACATATTGAACTGCCATGACATTGCTGGTGAATAAACCTAAGCAGCGCCCAACCCCTCTGTCTCTGCTTTCCTGTGCGATACTTACAATGCTTGAGATCTCATTTATTATGCCTCATTACTAAAACAATGATTGGTACTTGATAATTTAAAAAGCCAACTTGTAGTTCTGTTGTTAATAACGGTGTCACGGGCCACTAAACAAGATACAAAGGTGGACAGAGTCCACATAATCTACTCTGATTTTGTCTATTTGAATTATTGATAGAAAGATCCTCTCAGCATCTGTGTTCAGCTGTGGATGATTATACAGAGGGTAGCTCCACAACCTTTCACCACGATATACTGTGCAATATCAGTTTACTGAGAAGTATAAATTATGCCAGGTATGTATCAGGTACAAGTTGTTTGAGATTTGTGTGTAAAGACTTGGACATCCCCTGGCATAAGTTATCTTCATGTGCTCTAGTCTTTCTTTCTTTACTCCATGGAAAAAATGAAGCACTTCTCGAGTGCAGCTTGGCCTGTTTGAGACAGCAGCATCACTATGAGATGATTCATGATGTAGAAATATTTCTTTTCTCTTAGCAGAAAGTGAGCCTAGATGACTGGAACAGAGGCAGACACGTGCATTGTCACTGTCTGAATACAGACAAGTAGGAAAAAAAAAATTACTAGAGTTTGGAGTGTACCAGCTTGAAACATAAGTGAACTAGTACCAGTAAAAAAATACAAGTTAAAAAATTTTGACAATGGGCAAACGACATAAGTAGGTCTCCCATGTTTGGAGATTATTAGTGGTGTCTGAACCAGCTCCTTTACCAACAGTGTAAGGTGACTATATGTGCTCCACTTGTACTTTCAGATGCAGTTGTTTGTGTTTTCTCTCTCCCACAATGCTCTCCAAGTTATATCACCTCCCCACGTCACTCGTGTAGCTCCACATAACACTGGTCTTTAATCAAGACAGATTAATTTACTGTTCAGCTCTAAATAGTACTTTGGTGTTTCTGCTGTTCATTTTATAGAGAATCTAGATGGACAAAGTCTATCAACTTACTTCTTCCATGACATTGCAAACACAGGATTGCTTTCTATAATACTGTTTTTTCTCTACTGATTTGCCCATTTGGAATTGTAAACAACCTGAGCAGTAGATATTCCCCTTCTTTCTACAAGAAATCCTAACACATTATGAGGCATCTCATGAGGATATGATACCTGATATTCAACCTCTGAAATCTTAGTGCTTCGTTCGTGAGGCAGACTGTTGTGCTGTGGCTGCATCAAGGCTATGCTAGGGTGGGAGTGAAAAGGAAATATACTTTCTCATATTTAGCATTTGCCTGTCTTGAAATACATATTAATCTGACTTTGAATTGTTTAACTTAAAATGGGTTAGAACACTTGTATAGAAACTTACTTCTCTTGTTTTTTCCTTTGCAGATGATCATTCCAGGATATGTCTTAAAGCTGAAAATAGCCATGACAATTCAGACTACATCAATGCTAGCCCAATTGTAAGTACAGTGGCCTATGAGAAATAATCCAAATAGTCAGTTTCTGTCTTTCCTTGTTGCTAAAATACGATAACTTGAGGCACTTCAGTGCTCAGGTTGTGAACACCTCACAATGCTGATGTCTTTGCCTGCCCTTTCAAACTGAAGAGAACAAAATCTTTTACCTGTGCATACAATACCCTTGATGTTTATGTACTAAGAAAATGAAGTAACTCGATAATCGTTGATCTACCTTGTAATACTGTCAGGTTTTTCTGTACTTGATATTATTAATTTATGGATTATAAAATTTAATTATACACTCTGAGTGAAGCTTATCCTTTGCTGTGGAGGTAAAACTTGCTTGGTTTTTGGTTTTTTTTTTTTGCTTTACCTTACTAACTACAGCTGTAGGAGGAATGGTTTCTGTAGGTGTGGGGAGCACTGAACTTCATAGGTTTCTGAACATCTGCGGTAGGATTCCTCTTACTTGTCTTCCTCTGTTGCCATACAGAACATAGCTTGGTGTGTCTGTAGCTCTTCCAGTTCTTCTCTGAGCTTGCTGTTTTGAAAGCAAGAACCAGATCATTTACCATTTGTGTATTCATTCAAACTACAAAGCAGGTCAATGCAATTTTTGCCTCTGAGTAATCCAGTGTGGCCCAGCAGCCTTTTCTCACCCTACACAAGCAGAATCTTCTCTGTGGAAGGTTATAGAGAGAAAAGATCTCTATTTTCAGACACAAAACAGGTATGATCAAGCCAGTAGCATTGCTCTGTCATAGCTTCTCTATGGTAGCGTCACGATATCCATTCGAAGGGGAAGAAAGGCACTGTGTTCTTGACCTCTGTGAGACTACTAGAATTGGAGTTACTTTTGCTCGTGGTTCTTATTCACATTAATTAGGCACTAAAAAGTTATTATAGGGAAACTTTACAGGAAAGAAGTTAAGATGGAGAACTAGATTTCACTGCAGTGGGCTGTGTATGCCATTACTGCCTCATTTTCCTGGAGAGTATCACTCTCCCAGTTAAATCACTTTGTGGGGGCAAGGCAGCTGACAATTTGCAACAGCATGAAATTACAGGCTGCTTCCTTCCAATGTTATTGACAATACTTATTTTCTTTAAAAAAAACCCACAAGTACATAGAAACTGTTCTCTAAGCTTTGTTCTAGTTACTTTCAGCAGAGTTCAAAAGCTTCATTTCCTTGAAAAAATTGTTTTATTCAAAAAGTTAAAAAAACCCAACAAACATTTTCAGGTTGCTTTTGTCTTTGGCTTAGGGTGGAAGCTAGACCAAAGCACCTGCACGCTTCGGGAACTGCCAGCTGACATTTTGGAAGACAGTGTAGATGTGCACAGATCAGGGCAAGTTTTGGAACACTTTCAAGTATATCTCTGACAAGAACAATTTTTAGCTGGCCCCAGAATCAGCGGTTCATCACAGTAACTTAGTACTCCAAAGAATGTGTATCCTGCTTATAAAGTCATCTACAGTAGCTCCGCTTCAGGACCACTTTTTGCCTGTCTTCAGGGCACATTCAGTGAGTTATACTTGGTCAAGCCATATTTTGATAGTAGAAACTGAGAGGTTTTGTAGCAAGCACAAGAGTGGGAGGTGTTCACTGGAAGTGAGATATTGTATTCTTGTAAGAGCTTGATTGCAATTCACATGACTACAACGTGGTGCAGAAGTGGAATTACAGCATCTGTAGACAAGGCTAAGTCATGTTCAGCTTTGGCAGCAATACAGACGCTGTGTTTTTACTGAATAACTAATACAGGCTTCTGCAACCTGCCCTAAAATCTTTTTAGACACGACTTAACTGGTTTTATTACAGAAATTTGTTTGGGGGAGGGATAAATTCTTGCATGTGTGCATATGCCTGTTGCAATTGTAATTCTGATAATTATTTACACTAATGAGAGAAGTATTAGATTAAGTAGTGTTGGGGCTGGAGAGGTAGGAGCAAGATATCCCATTGGCATAACTGGGAAGAGATTTCCTTTGTCAGGATGCTCAAAGCTAATGCAGGTAGAGGGGCTCTGCTTCCATAGTTTAACTGTCATGATTTTACATGGGTTTGCAATCTGGACTTTCCATCTAGCACTTAAGGGTGTTTTCTTTTGGAAGCTGGAAGGTGTTCTTTTTTGTAGCTTTTCCAGACTCAAGAGTTTTGTCTGATGAAAGAAGTCACACTAATGAAGCAAAATTTTTACGGCTGTCTTTATATATCTTTCAGAAATTTTACTGGGCTTGGAGGTAAGTGGGTGCACAAGCGTTTCATTGGGTTGGGACAAGCACCCACTATCTTGCACAGCCATGAAAAGCTGCCAAGAGAAACTCTTGAGTTCCTGTTCTTCATGGTAAGATAGGGACACAGAGTGCCACAGCCCACATTTGTGTGGACGACCTGTTATTCCAAGGAAAGAGGTGCTCCAGATGGTTTTGTAAGTTTGTTTCACTAAGCCAATAGTCATTTTCTATTTTGAAAGCAGTAGAAAAAAAATGTATGTTTCCTTGAAGGTGATGCTGTGGGAAGTTGGTAGGAGGGAGATCACTACTTTGCAAGCCTGTAGTTTGGAAAGATTCTCTGCAAATTATCTTACTTCAAGACAGATTAATATCTTCAGATTAGCGTAAACATACTTGTTAATCTGCTATTGCTTTTGTACAGTGTGATAGAATACAGAAATAACAGAGACTTTCAGTCCTGCTCCTGGACTGGAATATTACATTGGGCACTTGATTCTGCAATATTTACTGTGGCTGTGCAGTCATTGCAGCCTGAGCTGGACACACATGCTCTTATTACTGCTGTTTATTTGAGATATTTTCAGTTTCAGACACACGTTGAATCAACATCTTTTTAAGTGTACAGTGGATGTGGAGTGCCAATAAATCTGCCTTTATTCACTCTTACAAAAATCCTACCACTTCTTTCCTTCAGACTACTGTCTTTTAACTTAAATAACCTCAGTAATTACCATGTCAATATAGTGATGTTTCTGGTGCATTTGCACCTTGCAGTGCTTGGGTTAGGAGTGAGCATTACAGTGAGCTGCAAGATGGGCATTAATAGCATGGAATAAGTACAGTCTGAACTGACTGGAGGAGGATTTTTTCTCTCTGCGCGTGTGAGATTTCTGGTGAGGAAAGAGTGTAAAATAAAGTAATTATATTTGAGCTTCAGGAAGGGAGACCTCCAGTCATGTACATGTCGCTGGGTATCTCCAGCTTCTGGGTCAGTGGTCCAGTCTCCAGCTGGGGCTCACTCAACCTTAACTTAAGTCTAAATGAGTGCAGCAGTGCACTGTAAAAAAAAAAAATCTCTGTGCTAGACAATGAGGTGGCCACCTGCCCACATGTTTCTTCCTTTTAAAAAATGCTACTCCCTCATGATCTCCTTTCCTTCAATACATTGTGAAAACCGAGGTTAGATTGATGGCCTCACCATGGCTGGGAGTGGGTGAGAAGAATAAGCAGAGACTTAGTCCAAGTGCTTCCCTTAGGTCTTTAATTTCACTGTAGCATGAGGCCAGGCAAAAAGAGTCCTTAGGAGAATTTGCAGGGTAAAAGTGGGGTAGAAATCTGTTTCCCGCCTCTCTGAAATAGCATAAAGTACTATGATAATAACTCTGCTATTGGCAGCTGAATGAAAGGCTTGCAATTACAGCACAAGGAGACCCTGACTGTGCAGAATAAAACTGTGATAATTACATCTGTCATATTTGTACTTAGTCCTCATTAAATTTCAGGAAAATCATCCAGTAGTAAATAATGTGCAATCTTTGCTTTTAAATCAGAGGTCATGAAAGTAAATGGGAATTCTGTTTTTCCTCATAGGGTGTCTGAGAGAGAAAAAAATCCCATCAACAACATTTAAAAACTCAGTTTGCTTATTATTGAAGACACCAGACTGAGGAATGTCATTAGCATGACAGTTTGTTCAAACACAGCGTACAAATTTCATCATCAGGAACAGACTCTGAAATTCATAATGGCATTCACAATCAGATTTACTTCTTTCATTCCATTAGGGGTTTTAAAGGAAGGATTTAAAAATTGTTTTAAATTTTAATTCAAACATGAAGATGAGGACTAGTCTACCTTTTTCATTTTAATTGTGAGATGAATGTGATTACAAAGTTCATCTACATTTGCTGGATATGCTTTCTTTTACAAAAACAAATATTCTTTTTTACTTTTAGAGACTGTCTGTACTCTGTGTAATAAATGCATGCATAAAAGTAGATTTTATTGGAATTACAAACACAGTAAACCTGGAAACTACACGGTAGCATGAATCCATACAAATTCTAAGGTGTTAATCAGAGTTCAACATCATATTTGCATCATATTTACATCAGTTTACATCATCTTTAGTCTACACTCGATCTAGTTCTGATCTCATATGGTTTCAGGAATATTACAGCTGGACTCGAGTATTTAGATCAAGGTAAAAATGGTGCGACTGAGATCACATCTCACCCATCTTCTTTCTGTGTGGATAGTAAGAATCTGACAAGCTCGGGGGAAACCTGAAGGGCAAGAATATATTGGTGTATCATTTACATGAGATTTCAAAATGGTCATTGATGCCTATTGACATTTTACTACCATGTGCAGTTTTAGAAGACTATTAAAAAAGAATCCATACGTACCACTTTTAAGTTCAAATACAATAAATTTGAGGATTTTCTCCCAGAATGTATTGATTTAGCTGTATTTCATCAGCATTATCAGTGAAATCATGCAGCAGTGCAATCTCTATCTAAAAATTCAACAAAATTCAGAGTTCTTCAGGGAAACCTTACAAAGTTCTAGGATAAGGTAGTATAGCTTTTGCAGGAAAAACTAAAAGAATAGCTTTTATTTTCCAGCAAAGCAAAGACGGAATTGTCTGATATTAAATTAACAAAGATGCACCTGATTGTGATGCTGTGTTCATTATATACTTTCCTACTTTAAGATAGTGTACGTCAACTTCTTTTACAAAGCCCTGTAGAAACACATGTCATGTCACTGAAGTTTTCTGCAGTATTTGGAACAGGCTGCCCAGGGAAGTGGTTGAGTCGTCCTCCCTGGAGGAATTTAAAAGACATGTAGACATGGCACTTGGGGACATGGTTTAGCAGTGGACTCGAAAGTGTTAGGTTTATGGTTGGACTCGATGTTCTTAAAGGTCTTTTCCAACCTAAACAGTTCTGTGATTCTGTGATTTCTTTTCTAACGGTAAATCTGAATGCTCCTCCTCTTCATTTCCATTTGCTTTTGACAGTGGTAGTGACAAAAATCACCACAGTCAATTGAATGGTCAGTTATAGTAATCCTTGATCCCCTTCTTTCTCTAATACAAAATCATGGAAAACAAAATTGAAACTTTATCACCAGACTTGCCTTTGTTGTACTGCAGCAGAAAATTAGAATTCCACCATAGCAGGACAGTTGTGATAATTGCAGCTTTTTCTTTTCAAAAGTGGCTGTTCGATCCAGTTCTGATGTAAGCCTTGTAAACTTCGTGCTTTGATGGGGATATAGAGTGAAAAATCTTGTTCTTTTTGAACAATTACTATTAGGGTGATTTCTGAAGGTTGTTCCAATGTAAAATGTTAGCAAACAGTCAATTTTTGTTTAAATACTTAGTACAGAGCCTGCTGTTCTGTAGTCTTCTCTGGAGAATACGCTCTCTGTTTTATTTTTGTGAAGTAAGGAATCTGAGGGATCCTTGAAAGAAGATAATGACTAGTGACATAAAAAAAAAACCAAACTTCTACTTTAATCCTTGATTAGTTAGTTTAAAAACCACTACTGACTTTCTTTCTTTATTCAAACTTTTGTTAAGTTTGATAGATTAAGATGCTCTTGGTGTTCTTGGTGACCTTGAGAGAATAAAAACAAGAACATAACAAAAACATTCAAGAACTGTCCCTTGCAGTCACCTACTCACGTTAAATCAAGTGTGACCAGAATAGTGATTTTTTACACTTTTCTTGAAATATGGGGCCTTTATAACAGTACGTATAATAGAAAATTGCTGAAAATAGGAATTGCATTTAATTAGTTTAGTCCTTGCTCTTACTTTTGTTCGGTTAAAGATCATTTAATAGTATGATAGGGCTTTCCACCATCTCCTATTTATTCCAAGCAAGAAGAGTTTCTGCTCATAATTGTTTCTGTGCAACACAATGTGCTTGGAATGTAATAATTGTAATTGTCTTTTGAATTATTGTTAAACTGCTGATACACTTCACTACTCTGTGCTTATTGTAATGTTTGCCACGTTCCAACAGCACCTTTGTGACAGTGGTTGATTAATGCTGAAATGCCAAGACTGGCCTATTCCTGATTTATCATCTGAATGCTGAGAAGTATTTCCCCCATGACAGCGCTATTTGCATCATCCTTGATTTCTTCTGCCTTTGTTTTCTGGCATGTCTACATACAAAAGAATTTAGCTTAAGAAGAAATTTAAAGTAAATTATTGTTTTTCTAAAGTTTGGTGCATTCACTGTCGGTTACATTTCCAAGTCAGGCTCTGGGCTGTTAGACAAGTGACATCATTTTCAAGTAGATGCAGCCTACAACAGTTTCTGCTGGGAGTAGCAAGTCCTCCACAGTGCAGATCAGATTTTCTAAGCTACGATTTTTAGTTTGCAGCATAGGAAAGCATCTAAGCACATAATTAAATCCCATAGATCTCTGTGAGATTCAAAATAAAACAACAGAAATTATTTCAATCATAATGGAAAAAAAAACCAAAACCAACTTTTTGTGTGACTTTGCTTGGTCCCATTTGCTGTTGTTTTCAACTCGTTTTAGTTCAGTGTCTGAATTCTTAGAAAAACAATTTTAACATGGTTCATAACATTTTTTTTTGCTACTGCTGCTTTCTGAAGAAAGCTAGTTTTTCCCTGATCTCAAAATACCCACAGTAGTAATGTCCTGCTATCAGAATTGCTTTTGTCAAAAGGCAGAGAAAGGGAGGTTGAAATTTGTTGTGAGCAATTTTATTTTGCGAAGAGATATTTGCTGATAAGAGAAGCATCTCAATGAAGCTCAGAATGAAGTTAAGGTATTATAAACATACTGGTCAGGGATTTTAGAACTATAGGTGGTGAATTAGAAGTTACCTTTTAGTCTAAATGGATTCATAAACTTCATTCTACCTGTGTTGTGTTGTCATGGAGAATTTTAATATTAATTCCAGCTTAATTATACATCCGAAAATTAAAAACATGAAAGAGATCTCTTCTGTTTTGCAACACTCATCATATTGTTGTTCTTTTAGAATAACTTACATCTGTTCTTCTATGGTTGTTCCTTCTTTTATGTTGCACATAATTATGAGGTGCCTTCTTTTACGCTGACATGTACCATCATGGAAATTTTTGATAGGCTATGAATAAATTCAGTAGATGCCTGTTAATATAAATGTGACTCACATTCAGTCTTATACAGATGTTTACTTATAGAACAGAATTGTGCATCAAGACAAATTGTGCCATCAGCTACATGGGTATAAGTTAACTCTCACTGACTTCAGTGTGACTGAGTCACACCCATACATCTGAGAGCTGAACGGGGTCTCTTTTCTTTATGTTCAAAGTTTTGTCTGGCCCAGTCCAGGGTTAGAATGAGTTTGTTTGTTTTTTAATCCCATCAGCAGATCTACTTTTTCAGCAGAATAGGTCCTAAGATTTAGAACCAAGGAAGCCACCCATCAGTTCAAAAACATTCATTGTAACACACTAATCCTATTTACTCTTGATGGCTTTGTTTCTTAGATTCTTTATTTTTTCTGCTCAGTGAATTTTCTGCTCCTTGAATTAAATGTAATAATTAAGGTCTTTAAGCAGAACTTTCTCCATTGAGGCCAAATCCATGCATTTAGATAAATCAGCTAACCAGAAAAAGCCAGAAACTGAGTTTGTTCCCTATTTTTGCTGGTTTTTAGTTGCATTTGCCCTTGTGGAAATGGAGAACATTTTTAGATTCATGGAGCATTCTTAAAACTCTGTGTAGAAAAACGTTTCAAATGACTCCTAGGTTGCTATGAAGCCATGAATACTAATCTCAAATAAATGCTTTTGTCAACCACCACAAATGATCTTAGGCTGCATATTGGGGACACAGTACATTGCTTATCATGTGTGCCAATATTCATCTGGTAGCATCGGTCTTTTGTGGAAAAAGTTCTCCTCTGAGCTTATAAATAGAAATAAAATTCTGTGCTTACCAATAAAGGATAAAGGGACATGACAGTCCTTTGGGAAGTCCCTTGTGTCTGCCCTCGTGTACTTTCTCTCTCTAAAACATCAAGGGATTTGCTTTTAAATAAAAACAGACTGTATTCTCTCTCCTTATTCCAGATGGACCATGATCCCCGAAACCCAGCATATATTGCCACCCAGGGCCCTCTCCCTGCTACTGTTGCTGACTTCTGGCAGGTACGTTAAGCTTGGTTTCCAAAATGAATTTATGTTACAGATCACATGTTTTCACATGCTTCTAGAAATGTAAGGTGTATAAAAATCTCTTCTGCTTGAGTTACAATAGATGGAAAGACCTTAGTTCAATCATCTTTAAAGATCTAGTGTGTGGATATTAAGAACATTTATGTATATGGCAAACCCTGCTTAGAAATAGTTGATCTGGATATTACATTGAAAAACTCAGGTGAAAGTGTTCACATTTTAGAGGCAAACTTCAACCCAGGTCTCCATAATTAAACTGCTGCCAAGGACTGGATGATTTTCAGAGGTCTTGACCTTCTTAAGAGTGTAGCCAGAATTCATTGTGATTCTTCAGAACAAAAAGGACCTAAAAGTAAGTGCTGTGAATTTTTCCATTAGAACCTACTTCATTCATGCCCCAGTTCCCCAAAATGCTTATTCTTATGCATTTTCCCCATTGCATATGGTTGAGTTAAGACCTGCTGCATAAAGTTACACAGGTGCATAATCTTTTGCGGGACTGGGGCTAGAGGCAGTAGTTATTAATGCACAAACACAAGCATGCAGGTTTTTTTATGTGCTCATGTGGCTCTCAGATTTGGACATACACACACTGTCAGGCTAGGTGTGTGCGATTGTGTGATGGATGTGCTGCATTGCATATTCCTTTGTAAGTGTAAAAGTGTGCCTGAAAGCTTACTGGAGCTGTTTGGGGAAGAGGTCGACTGGGACTCATTGTCAACACAAACATATGTTCTTATTTTTTGGTTTGCATTATGAATTTAGAAGCTTTTGTTCTGAAGATAAAGAATGTCTACATTAAAATTTCAGAAGTGCCATTATGTTTTAGCAGTTTGCACCAGTTGAAATCATCTTCTATCTTCATCTGCATCACTTGTCTGTGATTAGAAAGCATAAACTGATCCCTATTAAAGACACTTCTCATGTCACAATTTCCTGCTGTCTCTGATGAGTAACTAAGATCCAGTTTTCAAAAAGTTTGATTTTGGGTGCCTGGTGCTCAGTTTCAGATATTTTGGGTCTAGTTTTTAGAAGTCCAGAGTAAATTCTTTATGCTTGATGTCAGCTGAGCTGCTCAAATTTTCAAGTAACTTGTGATATTTTGTCTTCAGCATCTTTTTTCCTTTGGTGAGTGGATTTCTTATATCAGGCATGATACTTGAAAATGTGTCTCTTAAGTTAAACATGCATAATCAAATACCTTGCTAGCTATTCTGTAGTAATATTTTATTATTCCCAAGGCCCAGGGTTTTTAATTGCATATTTTTGCATATTTGTTTGTTTGTATTTTATATATTTTTACTTGCAAGAACACCTTTACATATTGAAAAAAATATATATTCTCATTTTTAAAGGAGGCGTTTAAAGAAAAAACTTTGTGTAAGCACAGCTGCTGACACAGAAATCAGAATTAGTCATACCAACATAGTATGAACAATATATTTTGTTCTTCTACCTTTCTAATTTGAGCAGTTAGGCAAAGTGTTTGCACAGACATAGAGTGACTAGAACTGAAATGCTATTTCATTGTTCTGTGATCCATTCTTCTTCATTCCAACTTTGTATTCAAAAGGTCGCTTCCTTGACTTTATTTCTTCATCCTGTTTGTGAGTGAAGAGTCCTCAATTTCCTTCACTTTCCTTCTACTCTTTTTAGCTATTTCTCCTTCCAATCACCTGTCAGTGAAAGTTCACTCCCATCTCCCCACCAGACTTGTTGCATACATCTCCATGGAAACCATTTGGCAGCTGTGGTTCAGCTCTGGTCAAGTGTGCCATGTGTCTATTTTTTATTTTATATTCTTTTATTATTTCTTCTATTAGAAAAGTTTGTTTCTTACATTTATTTTGATGATGTCTGTCACTTCAGCAGAGCAATCTACCTTTGTCTGATGGTCCATCACCTGCTTTTCTTACACCTAAACTTCCTACGTGTCAATGTAGACCACATGTCAATGTACCAGTTCCTGTCTCAGGCTTTTTATGTCACCCAGGGTGTCAACTAGGTGTAATAAATAAGCCAGGAGAGATTAACTTAAAGAACACTGTGTCCATTGCTGCTGAAATGTAGTAGGTACACTGTACAAGTCAAAAGACATGGCTTGAGCCTCTTGTGGTTAATGTCCAGATACAGGAGCAAAGTTTGCATCAGTTTTTTGCCTTGTAGTACCTATTTTAATTCAATGCAGGGAAACCTGAACTTGTTATAGAAAATGGACTGTTAACTCCAGTCAGGACAGAGTTCTTGATGTTTCAGGAATATAGTTTTCTGTAGTTTATACAAACCATGGTGCTGCCACCAGGGGTTATTTAAAGATTCAGTTATTTATTCCTGATACATTTTCTCAGTGGTTCTCCTCCCTCTCCCTCCTGCACTTAATACCAGCTGCTGCTGAGCGGTATTGCTTTTTTCCCCTTTTGTGTGCTCAGTGAAGCAGTTTTCTGACATAGAGAGAAGAGTGACTGACTCCAGAGAGACCTGGGACTGTTCTGCTCTTCCTTGTCTAAATGCACAATGTCATGCTTTAGCAAGTCCAACAGAAACTCTTGGAGCTTGGCATCACCGACTATGGCAATTTACTAGATGTATTGCTTCCTGCTTTCGCAAAGACTTAGCTGCTAAGATTCCCAAAAGCCTAGTTGCATGGTGGGCATCAGCCACTCTGTTTTATCTTGGTTGAAAAGCTACCCCAGCAAGAAATTGTTAATTTTTTTTCTGCCCCTGTGGGCATTTCAAGCTGATTTCTAAAAAACACTTGTATACAAGTCATTTGTTTTACTTGAAAGGGTAAGACAGCTTTCTTGGCATTTACAACACAGCTGATACCCATAATGAAATCCAAACTGCTCCTGATTTTTCCTGACTGTCTAGATTTCATGCTCAAATTCCAGAGATACAGTTTCTAAACTTAATTTCCCTTAAACTTGCTTTAGATTCTTCTACCCATCAGTGACTATATAGAGTCATAGAATAGTTTCGGTTGTAAGCGACCTTAAAGATCATCTAGTTCCAACCCTCCTGCCATGGGCAGGGACACCTCCCACTAGATCTGGCTGCCCAAGGCCCCATCCACTCTGACCTTGAACACCTCCGGGGATGAGGCATCCACAACTTCCCTGGGCAACCTATCTACATTATCAAGCAGTGTGGTCCACTAGGAATGGATTTGTAGAGTGTCACAGTACTTACTTAGTAATTTTTAATTTAGACCAGCTTTTCAATGATCCAATGGATTGAATGCCTGTTGTTGAGAGAGAAAGCTACAGATGCATTTGAAGGAAGTTTCTTCCAAAAGGAACCCAGTTCTTGAGCTCTAACAGTGCTCTTTAGTGTCTGTTGCTCTTCATGTCTGTTACCCACATGATGATGTGGTCACATGCATTATCTCTTATTTAAGACCAAACAGATGATTTAGATTTGGATAATCATTTTTCCTAGTTTTATTGGCAGGCCCCTCTAAGACCTGTTGTCTTGATCCAGTGCCCAGTAGATTTGTGCAGGTGCTATTAAGATACTTAGCAATTAAATCCTCGTTTACTGTTGTCAGTTTGCCTAGATCTGAACAAAGATCACAGTCAGCTCAGTGTCTTCTCTTTCCCAAACCAGACAAAGCTTTGATGATGCTTTGTCCAGGCTCATCTTGTTTTGCATTCTTACTACTAGTGAGCAGATCCGTGTCTAGTACCCCTATGGAACTGGAGAGGGAGCAGTTTCAGTCGTCTCGCTAGTGACTACTTCTTGGAAGATTATGTCCCTTTGGTAAGGTGAGGAAGAAGAGTGTGTTTTGTTCTTCAGTACCATCTAACTCAAGCCACTAGAGTTGGCCATTAGGCTCAGCATTTTCTGTACATCTTTCTATTCATTTGGGTTTTCATGTTGACCTGAGAGAAGTGGAATTTTTTCTTCCAAGGATGCAGTCTTTGAGCTGGGTATAGTCCTAACTCCTGATGTTGATCATTTTCAAATGTGTATATGTTGTAAAAATAATTATGATTTAAAAGGCAAGAGTCTTAATTTGGATTTTCTAATGGCATGGGACCACTTCTTGGCATCAGACTTCTAAAGTTGTCTGTGTCCCTTTGGTTTACTTGTCCAGCTCTTTATGTTCTTGGCATAGCTCCTCTAAATCAGCATGTACCAACTTAGTTCCAACTTTCCTGGTTTACCCTTTTCTTTGAAAACTTTCTAGCCTGCAGGAGTTGTGTTGTCAGTCACGTCATTGATCTGTTTTGCCACAGGGCTTCCTAATCTGCCTGGATACTCAGTGTTTGCAGCTCAAGCAGAGATTTCATCTTTGCCTGCATGTCATCTCTTAGACTGCTCTGGAAATTTTCCAGCTACTACTTTAATTAATTTTGAAAAGCCTCCAGCTGATTTAAATCTTCTTTTAATTTCATCTGGTCTTGTTTTCATCTCTTTTTACCAATTACTATTTCCGAGAGATATCTCCTTCATTGATTCTATTTTGATTCAGTGGGAATTCCACCTCATGATTCCATTTCTTGAAAACTGGATGCCTCTCCTCACATGGTACTAATCCATTTTTACCTGACTAGTTAAACAATTTGCCAGGTCTGTGGGTTGTTTTCTTCTCAGCTGGAAAAAGAATTCATCCTCAGGATAAGGGTTTGCTTTGAAATAGTTCTATTTTATTTATGAAGAAAGTACAGATTTTTATTTCCTTGAACAAGGGCAGAATCAAATAACAGGCAATAACTTCTTTTTTCTAAACCTCATTCACCCGGTGTTTTACCCCCAACCTTTCTTTCAGCTTTTGTTCTACCACAGTCACGCTACTTTGTCAAGCTGTGCTTGAGGTTTCTTTATTACTTTTACATATTTTTGCTGCTTATCTGGATTAATCATCTTGCCTTGATTAATGCTCCTCTCCCTGCATTAAGCATACCAGTTTCTAGAGAAACTCATGGGTCCATATGTTTCACATTTCTCTTGTTTTTGATGATAACTTCTGTAATTTCGGTTATCAGGCTCCATAAAAGAGCTTGCTTGTTTCTTACATTTATCATGTATGAAAGGTGATGATTTTGTCCAGCAGCTTCAGTGAGATTTCACTCAGCTCTTTCACATAATGCTATTAAAATTCAACATCTCTTTGAACATAATTCAAAAGAAAAAGGATGTAGAACATTTCTGATCTATAACAAGTTTTCGCAGCAGGAGTTCCATGTTGCGAATAATTCTGGAGGCATAAAATTTTATTATTTTCTGTATGTGCTGGGTTATAATTCCATGAAGCGTTTGACATGAAGTACATGTCTCAACTTGCAAAGCATTCTAAGAAGCAAGGGATGATAATATGCAAGAAACTTTTCTAGGAGTTAGGATATTTAGAACTAGCTGTCCTTGCAGTGAAAAACTGTTCCTAATTATGCCAGTTTTATAAATTGCATTTCTGCTAAGGTTTGTCATCTCCAAATGGAGATTTCTGTAGGAGGCTATAATTTTTCCCTCTGGAAAACACCCCTCATTATGCCTTCCTTTCATAAATCTACCCACATTTGCCCTTATTTCCCCTCCCCTCTTCTTCGAGGGAAGGACACTTTCTGGGGTTTTGGATTTTTTTTTATTTTACCATATTAGGTAAAATAGAGGGAAGGATCGGACAACTGTTGTCAAGTGGCTTGAGCCAATATACCAATATGCTTCTTAATTGTCTTAGAAAATCAAATCATATGTGATGTATTTTTATGTAAGTATTTGTTTTCTTTCTTTGATGTCCTTTCTCCATGACCAACATAATTAATAAGTGTACAAATGTTATGTAACTTCTGTGGAAGGAGTAGAGAAATATTATTTTCCTCATTTCGCAGACATTCAATTAAGTTCAGAGCACCTACAGCAGTAAGTCATAAGATTAAATACAGTCGACATTGGTACTCTGGACCAGAAAATTTCCTGGGTTTTGCCTGAATAGATCTGTAGCTTAGGCTAGATGCCTTAGTCCCTAGAGGACTCTAGTCTGGCAGGGATGACAGAGCAGAGACCACTCATGAGCGGCACTGAGTCAGACACAGGATGAGGAACTGGCAGACTATCACCAGCTTCAGTTCAAGAACTGACTGTTGTTTCCCTCTCAGATCATACCAGCATGTTAAGAACCCAACTCCTGAATTGTGGTCTTGAGAACATGTTGAATATTTGTGTATCTGCTTGGCAATACTTGCTTTTATCTTACAGTTTTGGGATTCGACAAAAGAAATATAAATACTGTCAGTTGATTGCTTCCTGTGTAAAAAGCATTAGCCATCGGTGATCTCCAAGGGCAAATCCCTGTGGGCAGGAGACCATGTCCCTGTAGCTCAATGAGTCTCCCTGAAAAATTGGTGTTGCAAGCCCATGGGCTGTTTAGGAACAACAGTACCAAACTGTTCTCTGCTCTAACTGCTGGTTTCTGTGCTCCTGGTTTGGCATGTTTTGTGGGTGCTGAAATTAATTTACAGACTAAATTATTTTTCTGCAGTTGGTTCTGTGTAGAACACAGTGCTTTCAAGCAAATTTGATTCCCAAGTTTTATTTTCCTTTCCTGGAATGGGACTTCCTGCATGTCTAATCAGTTCTCACCTTCAGAAAGAAGAGCAGATGAAAAGCGACACAAAGCAATTCAATGTGTAAAATATGCATATTTTAATTTAATAAAAGAAAAACAGCGAGGGAGAGATAGGCACAGAACAGTAGCCCCTAGAGCTCCAGTAACTTGTGAAGCAATGTGAAATAAATATAGCATTAGGAATTCCACAGGCGTTCAGGAAAGAGGTGTGCGTTTAGAATCATAGAATCATAGAATAACCAGGTTGGAAGAGACCCACCAGATCTGCGAGTCCAACTGTTCCTATCAAACACTAAACCATGCCCCTTAGCACCTCGTCCACCTGTGCCTTAAACACCTCCAGGGAAGGTGACTCAACCACCTCCCTGGGCAGCCTCAGACAGGGACCAATGACCCTTTCTGTGAAGAATTTTTTCCTAATGTCCAGCCTAAACCTCCCCTGGTGGAGCTTGAGGCCATTCCCTCTTGTCCTGTCCCCTGTCACTTGGGAGAAGAGGCCAGCACCCTCCTCTCTACAACGTCCTTTCAGGTAGTTGTAGAGAGCAATGAGGTCTCCCCTCAACCTCCTCTTCTCCAGGCTAAACAACCCCAGCTCTCTCAGCCGCTCCTCATAAGGCCTGTTCTCCAGCCCCTTCACCAGCTTCGTTGCTCTTCTCTGGACTCGCTCCAGAGCCTCAACATCCTTCTTGCGGTGAGGGGCCCAGAACTGAACACAGGATTCGAGGAGCGGTCTCACCAGTGCCGAGTACAGAGGGAGAATAACCTCCCTGGACCTGCTGGTCACGCTGTTTCTGATACAAGCCAAGATGTCATTGGCCTTCTTGGCCACCTGGGCACACTGCTGGCTCATGTTCAGTCGTCTCATGTTCAGTTTACTATGCTCACTTCTAATTATGTCTCCTGCTGGAGAAGGTATTTGAAGTAGTCCTTTTAAAATGTCTGTTTATTTATTTTTTAGGTTCCACCTTTCCAATACTAAAGTGAAAAGCTAATTACTGACTATTTTGGTGGACTTCCCCATCTTAACGTGGCTTTGTCAGCACTGCAATGCTAAATAACACTCATTTAAATTATTTAATAATAAGATTTTAGTTAGGAGTGTATTGAGTCATCTTCACTTTGCCTTTCCCATTGACTTTCAAACAAGTGCTGCCGTAATAGCAGGGACATAGCACACAGAGCCAGCCAGATGACCACATATTTATATATGGTCCTCTCTGAAGCCATGTTTTCAACTGCAAGGGTCAAATATTTTTTTAATTCATTAAAGATTGCTGATTGTTAAGTTTTCAACCTGCAGATTTGCTTAGCTGTCTGGCACAGCTATGACTTTGGAAATGGCAATTCTGACTTTGCCAGATTTGACCCATTTCATGTAAAATGGTAGTTGTTTTGGTTGTTTTCAACCAAAATGTTTCACAAAAAAAGGTTGCTTTTTGACTGGTGTATATTATGAAGTTCTAGTTGACAACAAAAATGTAGATTTCCAAATTAGAGTTGGTTTTTTTTTCCTAGTTAAAAGATCAACCCTTTTTTTAAACCATTAAAACACTGGAGTTTGATTTTAAAATATTCCAGAAAATACCATTTTTAGACTGTCTCCATTCAGTACAGTGTTTCCTATTTCCAGTGGAGAACTTGAAAGAAGACACATTTGCATTAATTACTTTCGAGATATGTAATGAGATGACTATTATGTTATAGAGGAAGGCTTACTACCTTGCTTTGTTGTTGCTTTTAGGAGTTGTGTTTATTCATGCTGAGTTCTGCTTATCATGAGAAATTATTTGGGCTTCGTTTGCTTGTTTGTCTACTTTTCCAAACAGTTGCATTTATGAACTATTTGGGAAATCTAAAACACTGAAGAGCTGAATTCTTTAGTTTGCTGGAGATCTCTTCCAGAAAACAGCTGGTGTGATTAGCCTGTTATTTTTAGTGAACAGGCTGAATTTAAGTAATTAACCCATCTATTTTCTACTTCTAAATCGTCACATTTTAGAAACTTCTCCACCAGTCCCTGTCAAAAGAAGAGTGTCTGGTTGGACCACATACCTTGTCATGTCTCAGTCACTAAAATAAAGAAGAAAATGGGTGAAGAAGGGGGATGGAGTGGTTCATTAATTATAAAAAGAAGCTTCAAAATGATGAAGGGTCTGAAAAAAAGGAAGGAGTTCGTATTAACCATTTTACTTACAAGCTAGTGAAAAAGGAAATTTTAAAGTACAAGTTTTCAAAAAGTGGCTCTTTATCAGATTTGTGGCAATGTTGTGGCACCGTTTCTCCTACTTGTGACTTGATTTTTCTCCTTGTTTGAATCTGTGCTCCTTTGCAAGTAATTCATATTAAATATAATTCATTGCAATGAGGAAGCCCTTTGTATGGGACTGGCATGCCAGATAACCACAGCATGAAGTCTCTACACGTGGTAGATTTCATCAACAGGGCATCCTGTGGATGTCAAACAGGCTGCTCATCTCTGGGTTGCAGGATTCAGCCTTTAATTTGCAATAAATTGAAAGGAATTTTTTTTCTTGTCTAAGAAATGTTTTGAGAATGATGCATACAGCAGAACCTCATTAAGGATCATTAACATGTTACTCTCTAGACATAAAGACTGAAGGTAGACATGTCACAGAAAATTATACAGTGCTTTCCCTTTTCAGTAAAATGTGTGTTGTAGAGTTCTGTACTATGCTCCTATATGGAACTCAGACTTTATCACTTCTATTTAGAAGACTCCGTTCAGTATTTCTTTTTCTCCTGGAAGTGTCACCTTAAATTACAAATGTGAAACTACCTATGCTAGGAGACCTGATTAAGTTCCATTTAATATGGTTATTTCCACAACAGTAGTTAACACTTGGAGTCTAAGGCTTAATTTTGCTGGGCTCAACCTAAAGCCAAAAACCTCTGTCCTTAGGACCTTATATTCTCTTTATTCTCATATCACTGCACTGAGATACTTTCTGTTGTGCAAGCATGCAAAGTTCAGAATTGTGTAAATTACTGTGAATTTGCACCTGAACCTCCTCCTATATTCTCCAAGCCTTAGTGAAATGTCTCTTTGGTAATCAGAGGTGCTTCTCCAGTGGCTAAACTGGGACTGTGTAGATCGGGTCTGTGATACCTCCTCCTTCACTAATCATAAAGACACACTTTTGGGGGGCACTTTCTAACATGTGGCCATGTCTGGACACTCAGAGCACAGCAAAGTGTTATGTGTTGGAAGGTGTGGCTTACAAAAAATCTATCACCACGTTAAACGTGGGATGGTGAACAGGAGACAGTGTAAAACTCTGTAAACTGCCTTTGAATCATCCCACTTCTGCATTATTTGGAAAGAAATCCAGACAACAGCCTGGTGCTCTAACATTTAAGTTATCAATGAAAGAAAGAAAATGCTGTAGTCCTCTACTCACAGGCTGTGAGTCTTAGTGAAAATCCCTTCTCAGTGGTAAGCACAGGAGATGCTGTGACAATTGCTTGTAACAGGGATCATGGCACTAGATTGCATTGCCTTCTCGATTTAGTAGATTTGACTTCTACATTTTCACACAATGACCTAAAAGAAATATTATACCCAGGAGTAACTTTGAAATTGTTTGTTTAAATGAACTTTCATTTGGATTTATGCTTAATGAAATCTTCAGAGATGCAGGCAGCCCTTCTCTAATGAAATGCTGTATCTTTGAACCAATGAACAGGGTTGTCAAACCGTAAGGATTCCACTCTAAACGAGTGGGCTTTTATAATGTTACACTTGGGTGGCACAAGCAGAGTGCTAGATGATTAGTTTATGGTCTAGATCATTGTATTTTTATTACACTCATAAAAACTGTGTTTCTCCTCATTTTCGTAATAGCTTCAATGAGCTTCTATACCTTCTAGAGGGACATTAAATCGTTATGTGATGAAAATACTGATTTAGTGGGGCTAGTTTTAAAGTAAGATACATGTTTGGAATTCTTATCTTAGTAGGTGATACTATGTTAGAATGAATGAAATCTGTGTCATCTTTCTTACATACAAAGAAGATTCCCGGCTGTGGCCTAAAACAAATGCAAAACAAAAAAGATACAAATGATAAATCTGTATCTGTCTATAAAATAAATCATCTATCAACTTAATGTATTTTTGCTGTGTTTGTGGCATTGTTAGTTTTTAACAGGGGAATGAATCAATTACAGATACTTTTAGTTAACAAAGTCTTTCAAGGAGAAAATAAAGAAGATAAGAAAGATTATTTTTATTCATTTCATTCAGTTGTAATTTTTTTCCCCACTTCTGTTTAAAATTATAAATAACCTTATTCTGTGCAAACCCTAGATTAATTTATCTAAATAATTCTAAGCTAGTTTTAAAAGTTGTTTTAATTATGTTGCAAAATAAAAAAAAAAGGAAGAAAACTGTTGTTTGTTTCTCTGTGTGCAAGCTATTCTTAAAAGAGAAGACAACATCATTATCCATGAATGGGAAACCTTTTTATTTGATATGTAATTAAAAAAAATAATCCTTGAATTGAATGTATCATCTCATCTTTGCACAGTTTAGACAAAGGCCTTTTTTGTTTACAGAATTTACATGTCAATGCAGTTGCTTATAAATATTTCTGTGAAATAAACATAACCCTTCACAAAAAGAGCAGTTTACTCTTCATTCAGTAATTTTATATGCTAGCAAAAAGACAATGAAAGTTGTATGCAAATATAACATCAATGTACAGCATTATAATAACAGTTTTTAGTGATTATGCTACTTGGTATTATTTCATAGGAGCCTTTTTGTTTAGCCGTGGGCTGTGTTTGGAACAGAGATATGCCAGACCAGAGCGTCTCTGCTTGTTCTGCTCTTTGTGGGAGACATCCACAAATCCTTTAGTTGTGAAAGTGCAGAATTCCTGGACCCTACTCTGTAGCCGGTCTAAATTATTAGCAATAGCACTGACAGTGAATATACATTGTTTCCTCTGTTCCTGCTGTCCCTGTGCTTGGTGGGTGCATCGTCTGCAGCAGGAGCTGGGGTTCCCTTCTAAATCCCTAAAAGAAAGGGAACAGAGAGATGTGAGAGAGGGAAGAATGGAAAACATAGGGAAAAAAAAATAGAAGGGAGAGGAGAGGGAGAGGAGAGGGAGAGGAGAGGGAGAGGAGAGGAGAGGAGAGAGGAGAGGAGAGGAGAGGAGAGGAGAGGAGAGGAGAGGAGAGGAGAGGAGAGGAGAGGAGAGGAGAGGAGAGGAGAGGAGAGGAGAGGAGAGGAGAGGAGAGGAGAGGAGAGGAGAGGAGAGGAGAGGAGAGGAGAGGAGAGGAGAGGAGAGGAGAGGAGAGGAGAGGAGAGGAGAGGAGAGGAGAGGAGAGGAGAGGAGAGGAGAGGAGAGGAGAGGAGAGGAGAATGTAATGCACATTTGCAAGAAATCTTTTTTTGGAAAAACAAATTTAGTTTGGGATTTTCCTGCTTTTTCATCATTACTGTTGTTTGGGTGCAACTTTTGTGATTGTTTCAGCAATGGAGCACTTTAATAGCTTTTGTTACATGGCAAACTGTAAAACAACACAGGGATGAGGACACAAACAGGTTTTAGTACATGTGACCAGAGTAGCTCCATGCTGTTTAGTGTTAAATATCAAATCTCCAATAGCAGTTTGCTCTGCAAGCATTGTTTATTGCTCCCTTTGTGTATCTACAAGTTTGATAGAAAAGAAGCTGAACACAATACCAGGAGCGAGGAGAGATTTTGTGGAAGACCCAAACTGAAATCGCTAGAAATTCTTTAATATTTCATGGACGCCTGCAAAATATGGTGCCAGTTTATTCAGGGATTTGAAAGCAGCTGCAGAGTAAAAGTGCCTAATGAAAATGAAATAAATTTCCTGTGAATGGAATAAATTTTGATTGTGTGTCTGAGTGCAGTAATTATACATGTCACGCAGTAATTAGGCAGTCACAATGTGGCCACGGTGTCTTTTCTTTGTCTGCAGATGGTCTGGGAGAACGGCTGTGTTGTTATTGTCATGCTGACACCCCTCACGGAAAACGGAGTCAAACAGTGCTACCACTACTGGCCAGACGAAGGGTCAAATCTCTACCACATCTATGAGGTACCTAAACAAAACATCTGGTTGTAAATGTGACAGTAAGTGTACAGGCTGATTTCATACAGGCAAAATGGTGTTTAAGCTGATCTGTCTTGGACGTTGAGCTGAGGGCTCTTAAGATTTGCAAAAAATACAAGCACAGTTAGTGAAACAGCAAGGTAGTTTACGATGAATAAAACCTACTAAATAATGAGCCAAGTATAACAATAAATAAAGGACAATGGTTTTGTTTCTCAAATGATTTTCCAAGTGGTTGAAATGTGAAACCAAGTATTTATATTTTATAGAAAATTGTATTTTTAGGATTAGTAAATTTTGCCTTAGGAAAGCCATATGTATATCTTCACAGAAAAGCCTATATATAGCTCTAGTAATTAACACTATCTATTTTTACCTCTTGCCTCAGTCAGAAGAACAAATATAAATTTTCTTTCCCGCTTTACATATCTAGCCCAAAATATCATATCACTAGTTCTGCTGCAATGTAATGTGGAAAATCGCTATCAGATTTTTCTAGTTGTCTGGCTGAGTAGAGGAAGAAAACAATACCACAATGCCATGTAGGAAGAATAGGAAAATGTGAAGAAATATTGTTATTTAAATTAAAATATTAGCAAATTTATTTTCTGGAAATATTAACTCTGCAAACAAACTGGGTTTTATGCTTATTTTTCTTCATAGCAGAAGAAACTGACTTTTTACTTTTCATGTGAATTCAACTCCGATACTTAAGACCACTGAGAGCAGCCTGGGCAATGCATTGTGGACATTTCAGAGCAGAAAGCGACTGGCAGTCTAGCATATTTTCAAGCAGTGCCTTTTGCGTTCACATAATGATGTAAAGTTTCAATTTAATGATTTTTTTCTGTTGCATTAAAGCTGTCAAGATTTTTTTTCTGTTTTCAATAAATAGCAGTAGCAGCTAACCCCTTCCTGACAACTGCACTGATTGCTAAATAAAAACAAATTATTTTCCCCACACTAGCCAATTTGCTAATAAAAATAAAACTTTCCTGCAATTCCTTCATCCCAGACATCTTACACCCTGAAGATGTGGCTTGCAGCTGAAATTGCTGATCTTCTTTTGTTCCTTCTTGTGGGGTGTAGGTAAACCTTGTCTCTGAGCACATCTGGTGTGAGGATTTCCTTGTGAGGAGCTTCTATCTGAAGAACCTGCAGACGAACGAGACCCGCACAGTGACACAGTTCCACTTCCTCAGCTGGAACGATCAGAGGGTTCCTGCTTCCACAAGATCACTTCTGGATTTCCGCAGGTAAAGCACAAAATATGACAGTTCATTTAAGACAATACAGCTTTAAGTAGTTAAACTAGTCCTTTTAATTGTCCTTTAAATCCTTCTGGTTTGAAAGAGGGGGGAGGTTGGTGTCCTCAGCCTATGATGTTACAATGCTAAACTAACACAAAAATCTGCAGTAGGTTGATGTTTAGTGTTGTCTTACACATAGATGTTGCCTGGTCTAAAATATACTCATTTCCCGTTTAGAGACCGACACCTTTCTTCCCTTTATACAGCTCTTAAGTGCTTCTGTATTTCTTTGTTTTCCAAGTATTTATCCATTCTTCAACTTCCAGGCTTATTGTATGTCTCCCCTATGATCCTTATTGCAGAAATTTCACAAATAAATTACGTAGTGGAGTCACATGGCAATAACAGCATTCCCATGGGAGCATTTGCTCATAAGAATCGAACACTGAGGTCTCTAGACCTTCTTTGGCTGCAGGAAGGTGGCAATTTAAGAAAGCAGAAGAAAATGTTGACAAAGCATACACTCTGGAATTTTAAAGAAAGTCGAAGTGGTTTTAAAATACAAATATACAGAGGCAAAACCTGTGAAAGTCCTTGCCACTTTCTCAAATGTTTGCTGTGTCTAAATTTTAATTTGGAAATTAAAGCCATGCGTGATAAATACTGGAGTGAAATAATCTTCATTTGATTGCAAACCGTGCCCAGTGCATCGTGTGTAGGTGTTAGCATGTATCAGCTAATCCACAGCAATGCGCTTATGACTAATGAAAAGAATCTCCAAGAGGTTTGGGGAGTTGGCTCTCGATACACAAGCAGCCTGTGGGATCGCGTGTTTTCCTCTCTGTACTACAATATTATCTGCAACCCCCCAAAGTGATTATAAGGGCTCAGTGCTCAAAAGGTCCAAACTTGTTTCTTTCAATAAGTGCTGGGAGCTCTGACTGATGCCAGTCAGAGTTACACAGCTGCACCTGGGGCGAGAAACTGGCGCATATCCAATGGAAGCTGGTTGCACAGTTGTTGCCTGTTGGCAAAATCTTACCCTTAAAAATTTAGGATTGATTGATTGCCACCCTTCATCCATCAGCATTCTTGTACATGTGGCTGTTCAAAGCAGAGCACCATCTCACATGGTGCAGGTCAAATAACACAGTACAGCTGTACGGAGTCACTGGGAGCTATGGCTAGGTAAAACTATAAAGATATGCTACAGAGTCACAATAGAAATGCAGTAGTGGAAGAAGGAAGCAAAGCCATAAGATGGAGTAGAAACCGTAATTGAATTTTCAAGGTTTTCTTGTCTGGGTCCAAACTTTAACATGATTTTTATAGGCTGATTTCCCTTTGCTTGTGGCACCATAGAAGTTGCCTGTAGTAAATTTCTGTAGTGTAAATTCTGAAGTGGTTCCATTAAGTTGTGTGAGGCTGCAGCATGGAACCGACACAGTGTCCAATTTTCCTTTTTGAAGTTAGTGGAAAACTTGCTAGCAATTGTAACTAGACTATAAATTAACCTGTATAGCCAGGATGCCTGAAGTTTGGAGCAACTAGATTCTGACTTGCTCCAGTAAGAACTGAGGTCCCTGCATGAACTGCAGGATTAGATCTACAGTAAAATGTAGTTTGCATCACCAAGAAAGTACTGCTTAGAGTGACATTGTGTAAGGGTTAAATAGCCATGTTGGAGAAGTGCTATGCAACACTTTGAAAAAAGAAAAATTATAAATAGATGAGAAAAGTAGTGGAGCTTCTATTCTTTGTATTTAGAGCCTGTATGGGAACGAACTTGTCAAGATTTAATTGAATTCTGAGTATTCATTTAATATGTATTCACAGTCCAGTGTAGGGTACTGTAATCATTTGCTTCGTGCACATTTTGTACAATGAACTCATAATACTGAATGCATAGTAAAATTCTGCCTGAAAAGGAATTTTGGCATGCACAATAGCTGGTCTGTGAATCTCAGTTTTCTTGGTCATCTGATGCTGCTGTTTTTTAATGACAAAAAAAACTTAATTCACTATTGCTAAAATAATGTATTTTGAATTAATTTATACAATACATGTTTTGCATCCAAAGCTTCCTATTTGAAGTATAAACTCTATTGAATTACAACAGCTGAGTCATAAAGCCCCCAAAATAAATGTCTGACAGTGCTACCGTACTTGTAGTAGGGTAGTGCTGGGAAGGGGCTGTTCTCATCTCTTTTAATCTGTGTTTTTATGTGCATTCAGTGTGTTTGTATATATATATGGATATGTGTGTATATTTATATATTCACATACATATATGAAGTTAAGCATATACATAACCAACCCTCTATTTTTTATAATTCATCACCAAGAAAAATTGGATTCCCAAAATTACCTTGCCCAGAGTCTGTGGAAATATGGACCTTAAAATTTTTATTGAAGTAAATTTTGCTACTCTCTTTGAAAGCTGAAAGCATACATTTCTCTTACTATGTATCAGATTGTTTTAGATGATTTTGCATTTAGCAGATACATTAAACTTTGCAGAATAATCTACCATGCTTTCACAATGTAGGTATAAATTGCCAAAAAAAGATTATTCTATATATTTTTTAAAATCTGTGCAAATGACAGTCCCTGAGAGGTGAGGCTACTACAGAAACCACTGGTCAGTTTTAAATGCTTCTGGAGTCCTAATTTCATTTTGAACAATAGACCAATCATTATTGCTCTGGACTAGCTTGTTAGTCATGCACTGATATGTGTAATTAAATATTTCTTGAGCCCAGAGGGAGCACATTTACACTTTAAAGAGGGACTGCTAAGCTAAAAGATAATTAGCATCACATATGAGGGCTTTGCTTAAAATATATATCTATTATGCTATCACTTCTCGCTGTGTGCAATGGCATTTACTAACACTGCTCACTTTAAAAATGGACAAATTCTTATTTTGCCAGCTAATTAGCGGTTGCCAGTGTCATTTTTGTGATGTTGCAGCTAGTAATATGAGCCCAGTTGCATAGTCACAAAAGTGATCATTGGAAACTGTGACTCTGCTGCAGGGACAATGTGGGAAACCCCTTTTCTGAGCCTCTAACGACCTCTGACCTTTGCTTGCTGATGGTTTGCATGATGATTTCTTTTTCACTCAATGAGCCAAGGGTTGGTTTGTATTACTAATCATTCTTTCTAAGTTAATTCTTCCTGTATATGTATATATATATATATAAAAAATATATATTTTCTTCAACATTCAAGAACTTGCTTACTGATGAATTTCCAGCTCACTCTCATTAGCCAGAACTAAGAATGAAATGAGACGTTGTTGCGCTTCTAAATATTTTCATAAACTATATGTAGACAAAGCTATGAACCAGCTGGATTGAAACTCTGTTTTAATGTGTTTTCTGAAATGTGTGATAATGAAAATGTTTTAAACGCATTCAATAAAACTGACAAACATAAGGTGTCTTTCTCTGACGTGTGTCTCTGGCTGTCTGATTTACTGAGAGGTCTGATTTACTGATAGGTTTAGATCAAAATTGTCATTGAAATTATATTAGGGCTTTGGTAGATGACTAGTCACATCATGCAAATACCATATTAGTGGTGCCATGCGAGGAACAAAGAAAACTCACAAGCAGAAAAAGAAATAGTAAATACCCCTCTGTAGTTATTAGCTTTTATTTAGTACTTTAATTGCAGAAACGAGTCTTTACTAATGCACATTACGGGGGTTGGGGGGAGGATGACCAGCTGCACTTAGGGCAACCCAGACTAACTGTATCAGATATTATAATACTGATACTGTTGTTACAGACACTTCAAATATAATTTACTGTACAAATAAAAAAATAGGCTTTATATTGTATAGAAAATTGTTGATTCTTAAATATGACCATCAAGAACTGAATAATTAATTCCTGTGAAAGCTACTGCAGCTTCAGTCATTGAAGTTTTGATTGGTAGTGCCTCTGTATATATGCATTTATGGACATATGAGTGGTCCATTTAACTTCTAAAGTCAGGTGCTTCTCAGGGGCTTGCCATGTATTTAGTAGAACATTGTTCTACTGCATTACTTACATTCAAGGAATATAACTAGAGACAGAATCCCTCTGCAAGTATGATTTACATCAGTATGCAAAAAAATAACAATTGTGAAAAATTCCTGAATACTAATGTTTAAAGGGAATCGTCACAAGACCTTAATATTGTTATCAAGTTTGGTTAGAATCTTAAATAATAAAAAGCAGAATGTGAAGACACAGTTTCATGGGACATCACCAACATATTCATAGCCTGTTTGGGTTGAGTTCCAGGTATCCTGACTCCCTTGTCAGATTTAGAAGTTTAGGCATCTTCAGGCTATCCTGTAAGCAATGTTTAAAGATATATGCATGTTTTCACAGCACAGATGTTAGTGAATAGATGAAGAGCCAAGAACTAAATGATTCAGTAGATTTGCTGTGTTTTAAAATTCATAATAACATTCTACCACAGTTGCCAAAATCCAGCATCTCACTTAAGTTTATCAGTCCACATCCTGTGTAACACTTGAACAGAGCTGGGGACTGTTACATCGCCTGGACACCCCTTGAAAGCTGCCCTGTGAAATAGTTTTGTAGGAGACCTTTCTAGCTCTAGTAAACTCAAACATCTCATCAAGGAAACTGAATGAATGGTTTTGATTTGTTGAAGCAATGCTTTTCTGTTTTAGACTTTATTCAGCTTGCCTTGTTAACATATGTGTGCATATTTTATGGATTTGGGCCTCTAGCATACTTGTCATGCAAAATATATCCTAGATCAGAAGAGAGGTTTTGGAACTTTGGGGGTTGTAAGGCAATTTAAATAGATTTAGACCAAGTCTATGCATTCTATTCTTAGACTGTGTATCTTGCTTTGCTTCAGCACTTAATTCCTTTACTGAGTTTATATATCATCAGACCAGTTCTATATCTCTACTTTTATTGATTGACTTCACATATATCCTTTTGCCACTGAGAATGTTTAACTAAAAAGTTGTAGATGATAATAATGTGTAAATATTAAAAACACAATATAACACAAGACGTCTGCACTAGAGCCAAAGCGGTAAAGCTTGCTGATGGTCTTAGTTATTTTTACCAAAATAGATATACATTTTAGAATTTTGTGAGAAGATTTTCAGGAATTTTGGTATTTTCCTTCCTGGGGAGGACTGGCTTTAAAAGTCAACACACCTTGTACAAAGCATGTTGGAGTAGCTATTTTTAGTTCTGGGTTCAGTTTGGTGTCCCTTGGTACTTCTTAAAGCAAGCTCATGTACTCAAAGTTGGCTTTAAAATTAAAGCATCTCAGGATAATCTTAGTTTTGGACCTAAGGCATGTGACATTTGAGAAAACAGATAATTTATTTTGCCTAGCCAACAGTGATAATGGGATGTTGTCTGGGTTTTCTACAGCAGCAGAGCAGAAACAAACTTTCAGCAAGACTATGTATATCATAACTACTTGTTCTATTAGGAAATTATCAACCTGATTATTTCTTCAAATATAAAATATTTGCTTTTTCTTATTGCTTATTTTTACAGTTGGCTAAAGAAACAGTCTACAATATGCTCAATTAATTTTTTGTGTCTGTTTTGTTTCAGAAAAGTAAACAAGTGCTACAGGGGTCGCTCTTGTCCAGTAGTTGTGCACTGCAGGCAAGTACAATTTCTAAAATAGCATTAGAGAGATTTGTATGTATAAGAATTCAATGTAGATATAAACAAAATGGGCAAATTAAAGCCTTAGGTAAATCTCTGAACAGATAGCTAGGTAGGCCAAAGGTTTTATATATAATTAATCTGGTTTTTAATGCCAATTAATGTTTAGGATCCATTTTCATAATAAAATTATCATCTCCTGTGTTTTCTTAGATGTTATGCCATGCCTTAACAATGTATGGCCACACTTTCAGGTATAAGTAGAAGTTGAATTTCATAAACCTCCTTGAAAACGATAGTGGTTCCTTGCATCCCCTCCCAGTGCAGTCTTCTAAACTTCTTATTAACACTCTATTATGTTTTATTTTCTTTTATTTGCTTGCTTTTAGCAATCATGGTAAGAAGAGGGTGAAGTCAAGGGAAAACTTTGCCATAACAATGTTAATGTCTGAGTTTGCCATTGGAGGTTCTGCATCATAAGGAGAATGTTGCACTTATTTATTGATAAGGAAGATAGAAAACCAGCCCTGCTAAGAGGCAGGTTGTTTGACCTGTAGAACTCCACTTTGGGTGGAGTGAGGAGGGAGGGGATGTGTTTCTCACCTGTGGCACAGCAGACTCCCCCTTCCACAGGATGCAAGGAGGGTCTTCTGCAGAAGTGAACACTCTGGGGCAGGCTTGCACATCTTGCTTCAGGATGCCTGAGAGAAGAAATATTTCATGCAGAATGAAGAGCCCTCAAGTTTCTTGCTCTTTCATTACTGTGATGGATGGAAATGTCTGCAGTTGGCTCAGTAGTTTTTGCTTTTATTGGGCCTGATCACTGCCTTGTCTCTCGTTATTCAGCTTAACTAATAAGATTATGTCTTTGTTCCATTCATAGACATAGAAAAAAAAATTATTACTATTACTTCCCTTTCTCTAAGCAGTGATATAGTAACTGAAACAAAAAACCCTCTGTCTACAGAGACTTAACAAAAATTAAGTTTCATAGCCTGCCTGTAAATAGAATGTAATAATGCACTTCATGCTGTTCCATTATTTTTCCTTTCATTAATTCTTGTACACAAATTGGGCTATCAATAAAAATAATGGCTTAATTAATAAAACTACATGCCAGTCTAATTGGTCACACATGCACCTTTGTGAAAATTTCAGGGAGGGAAAGAAAAAACGCTTTTACTTAAAATCTTAATTATGTTTGCTAACAACAGCTCTAAAAGAGCATCATGCTGGCGATTACACGTTGTTGTCTGAAAGGGACACAAGCTGCATTCACATTAGGGAGCTTTGCCCCTCCCAAAGCTTAGTCTCGCATCTCTGAAGAATGACTGATGATAAACAAAAGTTAAAGCTGTTTCTTAAGAATTACAAGATAGTATTTTTTTCTGGTCATTGCAATTAAGGAAGGATTAAAGGAAACAGTAAAAAGAAAAACAAATCGTGCTTGATGTATAGCAAAGAAAGATTGCTGACCCTTGGTAATCAAATATTTTGATTTTCAGACAGGTCTCTGTATACATTCCCTCTGACTACTGTTTAAATGCAACCTGCAACATTTGGGGACCATTCTGGATAATGCTCTGGTTTAGTTTCTTCTGTGGTTCTTGGTCTCATACATAAGTGACTATAAGCTCATTCTGTGTACACGTTTTGAACAGAAATTATATCCTGTTACTAACTGTTATTTAAAATGCTTTTATTGCATAAACACAGTTTTATTTTAAAAGTAAAACTAAGGCCTGTTATCCATGCAGGCTAATGGTTAATCTTCCACAAATAGCTTGTGTTAATTCAGTGTAAGCTTTCTCTCCTCCTTTCAGTACCCTGCTTTAGCCCCTTGTTCTGTCCTCTTCACCCATGTGCTACAGTATAACATTAAGGGCAGGTACCTTCACATTGAGTCTGCATGCACATTGATAGGCTTTATTTTTTCTTTTTCCCTTTCTGTTGTCAGCGATGGTGCAGGAAGAAGTGGAACCTACATTCTAATTGACATGGTTCTCAATAAAATGGCCAAAGGTGAGAATCGAAAGGCTTGTTACTTCCTCGGTGCTGAAAGATGTGCTTGTGTTGCCATGACAACGTAAGGAGCAATATTCACAGAAAATCTGAGAGTAAATTAGAGGCAAATTGTACTCTTTCCTGAACATTCTTGAGTTTTATTTTCATAGCAATTTCAAACAACAAACCTGAATGCAAATGCTTCATGAATGAGCAGGTGTTTTCATACTGTTGAAAAGTATTTGAGTTTTTAAGCTTATAAGTTAGAATAGTTATTACAAGTTTTAGAAGAAGATACCTTGGGGCTGCCCAATCCTTATTTAGTAGATAAGTGGTTTAGGTCCTGGGCTGCTTCGTGACTGTTGCCCTGTATGCCCAGCCACAATGGTCAAACATGGTTACTTTTCTTTTCGTAGCTGCCTATTGCCAGCAAAGTGCCTAGAAGAGCTGGTACCAGATGTGGCCTCATGTGCTGCCCAAATTTATCTCTTAGGAGGAAAAAGACTGTAGCGAACAGGACAGAGAACTGAAAATAAATCAGCTAATGCTCTGTTCCTAGCTCTGCCACTGTTTGTTCAATATTGAACAATTTATTTAACTTTCCTGTTCCTTCATTTTCTTATCTGTGACATGCAGTTTTATGAAGTGGGAAATTATCTGTCAACATAAATAGTCTTGTTTGTTTAAAATGAAGTCTATAAATTCTCCAGAGATTGGGACCACTCCTTTACTTTTTGCTGATTAATAAATGGTTCATAGTGGGAAGTACTTGATATAATGTTCGCATTTTAGAACTAAACTGAATTTTTAATACTGTTACTGTCTTCAGAAGGAAAGAGGGTAAAAGTAGGCATGCAAGCCCGACTGTATGTTAAAAACATGTAATAGTCAACTTTATTTATATACTGTACTCCTACCCCATGCCTTTGGCCACGTTTGTATCACAGTTTCATAGAACTGCATTTTAAGGTGAAAAGAAATCTTGAGAAGTTGAAAATAAACAAAAAGGTAGTTATTTGCCTTTCTCAAGCTGACTACTTAAGCTACCTTGGTCTGGCATTATGTACATAGACGTATCTAAAGAAAAATGATTCATTGTAAAAAATGTATTAATTTATATTAAAATACTATATTTATGTCATTGAGTTCTAATCAATATAGAGTTGTTTAAAATCTTCTGACGTTAACATATTTTTGTCTGTAGTTTAAAAATACACTCCATGTTCTGCAGTCATCTATTGCATCCTGTGTATCCCAGTTCTGTGGGATGTAGTGGTGTCCTGTCCCTTTAGAAAGACGAGTTTAGCATTTTTTCCTCTCCCAATTCTGACTGTTAACATGTCTCGTCAAACACGAACTTAATTTTCTGCCCACAAGCATCCTGTGGAACTTTCTGCTGATGTTAAAAGAAATTATGTGTTTGCCTTCTTGTTAGCACTGTACTGAAAATAAATTTTTTAAGTGGGATGAGATTAGTTTTTCACGCTCACTGGAAAACAGGTTTTGATTCTGTGAAGGAATAGGGAGATATCCAATGCTTGTTCTGTGCCACAGGACAGCCTAGTCTTTAAAAACAGAAGCAATGATATGTCATAAAATTAATGTAGAACTTCGTTAGGTATTTGTTTGGCTCATTTCAGCCATCAGCAACGAGAAGCCGTAATGAAAACTAGATTTAAAGCATATGCAATTTACTCGCATAAAGAAGTAAATGAGAAGTATTTTGTGGCTTGGGGCTTTCAGCCACTTAAGGGAGGGTTGACTTTGTTGTAAAAGCACTGAAGAATGTCATTTATTGACTCCATTGTACCATGTAATGTCAAATTCCATTTTAAGTGTGGGCTTAGCACTTCACAATACCAGACAAGTCATGTGAAACTGGCCAGAGAAAGGCGTCACAGGGCTTTTTGCAGATCGGTCACCCCCATTTTGTTCTTGACCTGCTCCCCTCTGCCCGTGGGGGTGTGCGACGCGAAATCCCCTGACCTGGTGCTTTGGCTGGGGTTTAAATGAAAGATCAAAGGGCAGAGCGGGCATCTCAGCCCTGCTGAGGTGGGCCTTTCCCAGGCTGTCACACTGTGCGGCCGCCAAAGGTTTTGTTCGGGCGGGAACCGAAGCCCAGCCTGTGCGGCCGGGACCCTCTTTGTCTGCCCTGAGAAGCTGGAGGCCCAAGTTGAGGATCCAACGTTCATCAAATGATCAAAGGCCTTGAAGCCCTGGACATGAAATCTTTCTTTCCATTTCCTTTTCTTAGAGAATGAATTGCACGAGTGGCAAAGAATGCCCTTTCCAAAGCTTTTATGTGGAGTGCGAGGGCTAACTTCAGAGTCCTTCAGCGCTAAACATAAAAATCTAAGTGCACTTTCAATCTGCGCCCAGCTGCCAGGCCAGCATCTAGTAACATTTCTTTCAAAAAGGCTTTTAAGGATTAAGGCCTTCAGTCTTACAAAAAAAAAAAAAAAAGCAAAAAAAAACCTGGACTTTTAAGAATAAAGTTAGAATAATTTGAGTTTCTTGTTCCGCTGTCTGGTTTATTAGAAAGTAGACAATAATGCATTTTTAAATCAAAGTAAATAGAGGAGTACTTAGTTTCAGCAGTGGGAAAGTAGAAAGCAATCAATAAATGCCTTGGCTCTTTAGTAGGGTTTTTAATAGGGTGGATTGAGAAAAGGAGCTCCTTTTTCGTGTAATGATTTACTTCCCTGCATTCTCTTAGACAGTTAACTGTAAATGCCGTTGTCATTTACAATTTCTTCTCATACTGCTCATTGAATTAGTGCTAATACTTAGTCTATTAAACATGTTATAAATTCATATCCTCTACTGCCTTGCCTGTTGCCATTCCTCGTACTGTTTTAGATGCTGAAAACCACCAGTGAGGGACTTGTTCCTAGAGCCTAAAGCAAGGGAAGAGAAACCAAGCTGGGGAGGATTTTGTGTTTGAGAGACACTACGTCAGTCTGACAGCCCCAGCACCTTCAGGAAAGCAGGAATTAAATTTTTAAAAAGCAAAGCATCCTATTTCAGTGCACTTCTCCAGGGCGGGAAGAGTTGGTACTGAGGGTAGGAATGCCCCCCCTTGGTGTTCTGGGGGCGGTTGAGCAGGCAACAGCTCACCCAGAGCTCGCAGGAGCCCTCGCTCCCCAAACACCCTCCTGGCCCCCCACTGCCTCCGAGAGCCACGCAGCGCTGGCCTGCAGGATTCCCTCCGGCTCTGCACAGCACCAGGAAGGATCTCCTGTTGGTTTGAGTTTTTAATGAATTTCACTATCCTCTGTGCAGTGACTGTAATGACTGCATCTGTGCATTCACTCCAGACAGCCACGTTAAATAATCTTATTAGATACTGGAACAGTCAGAGAACAACAGTCTCCATTCAGCACTATCATTCCTGTGTCATGTTATTGGAAAGTTTTAAATGCAAGTGTATCCTTTTGTTCAGTTGTTCAGTAACTTAGTGCTGCTATTTATCTGGTAGTTTATTGCTATAATTATTTTTCTTGCTAGATTCATGCGCAGAGTAGTTGGAAGACCCTAATCCTATACCCATCAAAGTAATAATAAAAAGGAAACAGTGTTGAATTGAGCCCTACAGTAGCACACTTAAATACTCTTTAACGTGATTTAACTATGATAACTAGTTAACTCCAATATTATTTTTCCATGGGTGTAACAATTTTAAGACAGTTACCACGACACCTCTTGTTTTCCCAAAAGACAGCTCAGGACAAGCTTTAGTTTTCAATGAGAATTTGAGAAGTAACCTATTTCAACCCTATGTGCACTTCCATAATCTAAATAAATACAGAAAATTATAATGGATTGCTTTAGTAGATAACAATGCTTGCTGAATTTTCGACATAGATTGATTTTCTGAGCCTGATTTCTGCTGAGAATTTCAACGTTCCTTATGTATTTACAAGCTTTATCCTTTGTTACGAGGGAAGATAAACTGATTTAGATTTAGTCTATTTGGTATTCCTTCATCACACCAAACTCATAGTAGCTCTGAGCTGATCATTTTTTAGTGTGTGTGTTTGATCTAGAGAAAAGTTGAGAATTTTCTTATGTCTTGTCTTTCTTGCAGGTTTATTGTAGTGACTTAGAGTTTGATATATTGCAAGACATTTTTATTGAGTGTGTCTGGCACGAAAAAGGAAAAAAATGAGATTATGTGTCTTCCCACTTTCATTTTTCTGAACTGAGAGGCTTGGATAGTGTAGATAATAGTTTGATTTTTAGATATTAGTCCAGCTAGCAGCTGCTTGGTGTTTGCTGACTGTCCATTTTCTTGTGTTTGAACTAGCTGGAATGAGATGAGTCAAAGGGAAGGCAAATATGAATTTTAAAATCCTTTTAAGGTATTGATTTCCGAATTCTAAACCCCAGCAAAAGATTCAATTTAGCAAAGCCAAAACAACAGTTTATTCTCTTGCATTCAAAAGCTTGGATTATAATTGATGAGCGCACACGCTCTGGCCTGGACTGGCTGCGGAGGTTATCTCCTCAAGTCCTTTCCTTGCCCAAGCTACTCTATTGTCTGAGGGTCTTGTGAGTCAGCTCCTGAGCAGATGCAGTTTATACCGTGACATTTTAAGGCAAAACAAGATTTCTTAATTTGCTTTTTGACTCATCGTGATCAAATGATTTTGGCTAATCTGAACCCTTGCTGAGGTTTTGCTTATCTGCTGTGTGGATTTAACAATCATAATGAATTTGTGGGGTTAGCTCCTCTCTGAAAGGATTTTATGAAAGAAAATGCTTGTCCATATTCGTGTTAAAATGGATTCATTCTGTTTATTTTTGAGTCCTTATGCAAAGTCTGAGAAAAATCTATTGTTCAGTTGTGCTCATACAAGTCTAGAGCAGACTATTGCTGACATGCTCTTGGTGGTGAATGACAGTATATTTCTTTAGTTGAGGATCCAGCTTCTTCCACGAAAATGAAGCTTAACGTGTTTTTCATACAGGGGCTGAGAGAATATATAGGGTAAAAGAGATAGTACTTTTTTAAAGATGATATTTAATGGTAAAAGGGCAAGAACTAGGATTAGAAATAGGTATTTTGGAGAGTAATTTACAGCAGAAAAATTAAGGACTAAAAATTTAATTGTTTTCATGTTCTAAATTTAAATCAACCACATTGCTGGTCTTTGAGATTTGGGTGAGATAGATTGTTAACTCTAGGAAAAAAAATCAGGCCAGTAAAGCCAAAAAATTCTGTCCACAAGACTGCCTCAGTTCTCAAGCAGCAATAATGCTAACCATGTAAATCTGAAATGTTGCTATTTCAATTTCTGAAGAAAGTTCTTAGTGTCCATGTAAACATACCATGTTATAAGGCTGTTTTTTCAAATGAGCTGCATTTATGTATTGTAACTTTTATGTAATGAGTTACCCTGGAAACACAATTAGGCAAATAGTGCTCATTCTTGCAGCCTTTCCCAGCAGATAATTAATCACAATGAGAGCTGGGCCCCCCAGCTACACGCCAAAGTGTATAGGGAATGTATAGGACAGTTTTTTACGGTCCAGCCTGTGATGCTCGGGGAACTCTCACTATTTAAAACAAGCTATTTAAAACAGTATTTGTTTTCTTTGCAAAATACATTTTGACACATAAAGCTTTAAAGGTTTTGAGACGTTATTGATGCTGTAGAATCATCAATTCATAGTTCATAATATGAATATTAAACAGTAGAATGTTCTGCAAACATCTGTTGTTAAATGAATTTGTGACCACCGGCAGGATGATGTTGCTTGATATTTCCTGGTATATGTTGTATGGTCTGCATTTTCAGGTGATTTCCTTTATGGTATATAGAAATTTCAAACAAAAAGCAAACTTTATTGATGTAACTCTTTTTTTTTCCCAATTTTAAATAGTTTAGTGTTCAGAAATTTCTCTAACAGAGCCGTATTTCTTGAGCTCTTTGCTGTTCTGGGGATTTTATTGGAAAAGAATTTGGACTAGGAAAGCATGATAGAAAGCAATCCTAATTATTCAGGGGTTGGGGCAAATGAATTCTGAAGAAAGACTGATCAGACATGGGCTACTCCTTGGGAAAGGGAGCATGAAGGGGGGTCCCCATAGAGGATCAGAAGACCCTGAAAGGAATGTATTGATGTCAGTAAGCAGCTTGAGATAGTGACTAATTTGAAAACAAGAGGTCATTGACTGAAACTAAGGAGGAGACAAGCAGATAAGGAATTTGGGCAGCATTTTTTTACACAATTGGTAGGTTAGAATATGGAAAAAGGGGAAAAGCTGGTTGTAGAAGCACTGTGTGATTGGTTCAAGAAGCAGCTGGGCAAATGTTTGGAAAAGGAAGTTGATATACAGAGTGAAGAACTACTTTTTTTGTAGCTAATCTCATGCAGCAGTCCATAGCAGGATTTGAAGAGAAGTGTTTAATTGACCAGATGGTAGTCTTCTGGCTGTAAAGGGTACATGTATATTACCTAACTAAAGTGTAATTATTCCACAGCTTCTATAGCTAGATCAGTTTAGTCACTTTTACGGGTAAACATCATTGAAGAATGAATCTTTTACTCAAGTCATTCCATGTACTATCTTGTGAAAGCATTGCCACTTGCATACAATGTAAAATGAAAGTAACGTAAAAGGTACTTCTTACAATTTAATAGTTTCATTTGGGTGAGCTACCTCTGTGTCCCCTCTAGATAAAATTCCCGTTTTCCAAATAGGACTCCAAGATTTTTTAGGGCAAATTGAGCTGATTTTCAGAAATATCATATTTGCAATCAGCATCTTAACCTTGTTCATGTTTGATTCAGCATGTGGAGATGAGCTGCCTTTCAGGTAATTCAACAGCAATTTCTGGAAGAGGTACTAAAAGAAGCAAATATTATAGAAATATTATAGAAAAGAAGCAAATATTATCAGCTCTGTTGGAGCTGATACTGGGCAACGCCTATAAGTAAGCAGTAGCAGCACATCCACAATTCTTGCTATTGTTACTTTTTGCATGTGTGTGCAAGTTAAATTTAGATGCATGCACCTGTATTTTCTAGAGTGACCATAGGTTATGGTTATCTTACCATGTATGAAACGCAACCCATTAACTTCTATTTCTTCCATGCAGTAATTTAGGCATTTTCCTATTACTTTTAACTCCAGGGAGGCTGGGGGGAATCTAGATGTAAAAGAGAAGCAATTCCTATATGGTATAGAATGTGATGTGACATATTCTCATGCACAGTAGAAGTAAGGAAGGATTTGGCCTCAAATTAGCATCCATTTGCATCCAGTTACAGTGAATGGTTTCTGAATGTTTTTTCTGCATTGATAAGGGATATTTGCTTAGAAGCTGAATTCTGAATACATTTATCTTTTTTGTTATCTTTAAAAGTGTGTCCCTCACTAGCTTTTTGCTTCCATGAAAAGCATCATATGATCCTGCTGGCCAATAAGAGAACTCCAGCAGCTACAGCAGCAGACATCTGGGTAACTATAAACGAAAATTGCTTTTATTTTTGTAGTTTATAGCTGTTATTCGGCTCCCTTTTTTAACTCTAATATTTACAAGAGTTTTTTATTTAATGGGCATTCAGACAATGGAAGCTGAAAGAAGAAAATACTCTTGTTTCTTTACTGCAGAGCATTGTACAAACAGCAGATGCTCTTACAACAGGTTTTTCACTTCTATAGTCTTCCCTACGCTGCTGCAACTGATTTATCTTTTCATACTTTTTCCATGTTGCTTTTTCTTTTGTTATTTCCATCAAAATTGCCTTACTTGGGTTGCATGGTGGGGGGTGAAGGAAGAGGGCAAGGCTACAGACACAAAACAGATCTCAAACATTGCTAGATTTGGCACATTCTAGGATTCATGAGCCCAAAACTGCAGAGCAGAAACTCAGGTCTTTTCAATCCAGGTTCATTTAAGCTAACTTTAGCTGTATAATGCACCAAGCATTAAGTGTCTCACCTAACCTAGTTGTCTAGGTCTCCTCAGTCATCAATGGAGAAAGATAGTCAGCTCTGGAGGGTAATTCTCAGGCAAATGAATGGCACATCAGAGCTTCCCCTCTCTCTCTTAGCTGTTGGGAGAGGAGATGACTAACTCCATTTCAGATTTCAGGGATGGCTGGAGTAGATGAGATGAGTCTGGGCCTTTGAGACTAAGCTAGTTAGTAAATATTACCGATATGCCATTAAAACTAATGGTCAGTGAAGAAGTGCTGTTACACACCCCCTAGTTATGACCCTTTCTTCTTTAATCGTATTGAGTTTGCCCCTCATATGGTGTGATTAAATGTTTCACTACAACATTAAGTACTCAATGGGGCAAACACTCGCTGGAGCAGCTAAGCAAGCCGTCCTTTAGAAGTTGTCAGTGGGAAGCTGGAGGCATCTAGAGCTTTGGGGACATTGCAAATCTACAGTATATCTGCACTACGTCCAGTTAGCTTGGATATTAGGAACTGCATAACTGTGACAGTGTAATAGTCTGTGAGTGCTGATTTAGCCTGCTGCCTCCCCAGAGAGCCTGCTTCTGTTCTTATACACTGTCACAGCCAACAGTATAGATGGGCCCTTTTTGTGCGTTAGGTTCCTAGCAGACCTGTATCTGGTTATTATCTGTCCTTCTTAAGGAGGTTTCTATCCTCGGGTCTCCACAGTTCACTATCTGCCTCCTTGCTAAGTCAAGGCTGAATGCAGAAAATGTAGTAAACCCAAGAAAGCTATTTTTCAGAGTCGTCACACAGGGAGGGAAGGAAAGTAGCATAAAGCTGCTGTGCACAAGTCTGCTTTGACCATGAAGCATCTCTTTTAAGCATGAGTCATGCAGTCATCACCCAAACATGAAAACCACTTCTATTCTTCCTAAGCACAGACATGCTGTGATGAGGCAGCTGATTGTCCTTGCCCTTATTTTCTTTCTCAAGTGTATTTTTGCTATTTCATAGCATTACAAGTGATTCTTCCACAGCAGTCCCAACTGCCTGTGAAGACTGCCTCGTGCACAGCTGAGGCTAAAAGGCTGCTGATCAGCAGTGTCTTGCAAATATTAATTGGATCTTTTTCAGCTTCTAGCAACAGCAGTGGAAAGAACAGTATTAGGGACTCTTCCTTTGAGATTTAACAAGACAGTTTTTAATCTGACCTAACAAGTCCTTTTGCCCTTCAAGGCCTAATTCAAAATCTATATAATATAATAAATATAAAAAGATGCATTAGGCAGGTAATATCTGGCTAGAATGAAGCTCTGTTTTTTTTCTGTTGGGATAAATGCTTATACCCACACAGATCATCATCATCCCCTTAAGGAGAAATGCTAACAGTGCTAATAATCCCACATTTACAACCACTCAGTATGACTCCCACACCATATATGCAGCTTTGTGATTACTTTATGATCAAGGGGAACAGAAAGAAGGCTGAGAAAGGTGCAAAGGGTAGTGGAAAAAAATATAGAGTATCTGTCTAGGTCCTCACCTCTTTAGTGTCCAAGTAGATAGTAATCATTAATGCCTTCATGACAACTTATTAGGTGGGAAAAAGGTGACTCATTTTATTAATGATAGTGTGAAACAAAGGGAGAATTTAATAATTTAACCATAGTTGTGCAGGAAGTCGGAGTCTTAGTCTGGAAGAAAATTCAAATGTATCTAAACATAGCAACCTAATGACCAAGCCATCCTTTAAGACTCACAGTAACAAATTTATAGCCATTCTGCAAAGTTCTAATCATATCTTTTTGAGGATATATGCCAGCAGATCTGAAAGTTGTTCCCAGCTAGAAAAATCCTTTTTAATTTAATATTTATGAGTGCTATGTGTTTGTGAAACATCACAAAGAAAACTCTTCAGTTTGGGTTATTTAAAAAGAACACCCCCCCAAATAACTGCTTTGATGAAGTATTTAAGGATCATTTTATTTTTATAAATACACAGAAAATTCAGAGCATCTAGAATCTAAAATATTCCTTTTAATGCAGTCCTTTAATATAAAATTCTATTAGTCTCATAGATTCTACACTGCACTTTTCATTAGTAATGAATAAAATAGAACTTTTGACTTTGCTTTCAGTGCAAGTATGTTCAAGCTTATTACATAAAAATAAAATCTCAAAGCTTGCCGTAATTAAGCCAAAATTTTCATACATCTATGTCACAAATGTTGATGGCTCTTACAACTGAAAAAAAAAAAAACCCAGCACATTTTGAGGTGCACAAGCTCTGTAGTGTGCTGAACTTGAAAACCACTTTTTAATTATATACCTTCATTTTTTTTCTTCCGTGATGATATATTAGAAGATGTCAGTCCTTTCAACAAACTTTGTCATTTTCCTGTGCCAGGAAAACAGCAATGCAGCTACAACGTGGAAGGGATTATGAGTGTTTCTCATGTGTCTTGTGCTTATCAAAATGGGCCCCTTCCCATATTTAGGGGGAGGAGGAGAGAGGGAAGATTTCATTACTGTAGTCATAAAACTAACATTAGGTAATTTGTGATGATTTTAAATATTGCGTGCTGTTGCTAGTCACCTGATGGAGCATATTGCAGCAGAATCTGCCTAGCTCATTATTCATTGCAGGAGGAAAAGGTAATTCAACTTTTATTCATGTTTTTATGGCATGCTGGATACTCCACTTATATGAATATCTAAGGGCAAACACTTTAACCCCTTGAGATCTGCTAATCAGGAGCACCAGCTGTTAAGTGCCAATGTGCATCGCATTGGTGCCTGTGGGGAAAGAGAGGGTTGCAAAGGATGTGACCCTAAACTTCAGAAACTGCTTCTCTCCTTGGGGGCAAAATATCATTCAGCTTGCTTCTTCTCTTGTTTTCTTTTAGTTTATCCAGTTAATGGTCCTGATGTAGGTTGTTGTGCACTCACTGTGAATGCTTCAAGCCTTTAGGAAGATGATAGTTAATTCCTGAAGTTAAATTCTGGCTTGCAGTGGTGTGGAAGTGCTTTCAAAGGTATTTACTCAACTAGCTTGCTCAGCTGCTAAGGGCAAGGGGAAGGCTGGTAGTATCTGGTTCACAGTGAATTACTGCAAATGCATTTTCTGGTTAAAAACAATAACGTTGCACATTGCACATTCATTTTTCACATTTTTGCTGGTGCAACATTAGTTCAGTCTCACACTGTTACATTCGTATGTTCATTTAAAGTGAGCAATGAAAGCCGTTGTGAAAAAGGAACCTGTCATAAATGCAAACCAAAGTTATTCCCTGCAGAGTAAAATACAGTCAAAAGGTGTAGGGGCAGTTCTTTATACTTTAAATGCTTCCTCTTTTATCCCTATCTTTATTTTCTTAAATCAGTAGCAATGTTAACGAGACACATATGGATTGGTAGGGAGAAAAAAATGGAAAAATATTACCTTTTGACACAGTTTGTGTCCTCTTTTCCAATTGTCAGTGCTCTCCAGCCTAGTATTTTTAACTCTTCCTCTAGATTATTTGTTGTATGACAATAAATTAACATCATCCATTATTGGACTTCATAGTTTAGTAGTCTGAGCAAAACAGTTTCAATAACAAGATATCCTTGGAATGAGAGGGTTAAATTCTTCCAGCTTGTACTTTAAGCCACTGCATCAAATTTAGTCTGTATGTGGGCTTTCCAGATAAGCAATGTTTAAAATACCTTAACAGAGTGTGAATATTTCAAGGCCATCTCAATGAGAGCATGATTTGACCCTAATGTCCTTAGATGCAATATCCCTGTCTCCCAATGTCATGTAACATATGCTGTATTTTTTGTTACCTGAAATGGCTCAAAAGCATAAATAAAGTGCTATTAGGTACTATAGAATGTTATGGCATAATGTTGTACACTCAGATTAAAGAGAAAACCTCACCGTGGTGAAGGTGATGTTGAATTTCAGTCAGATATCAACAAAATAATTCCAAAGGTGTTTGAAAGCTCTGACTGCACTTAAACACTGAGCTTCTCTTACCTGTGAATGCAGGCTGGGTTCAGACCTCCTTTTGTGCCTTGAAAATCTCTCCCTTTGTCCGTCTCTCTCATCAGAGAACTTTCTACAGACTGTCATCACACACATCGGTGGAAGTGAGCTGAATTTACATAATATAACGGCAATCTAGCGGAAGTTTGAATAGAAAGAAAGCTCTCATCACAAAATGAGATTTAATAGTGTACTAGCAATATATATTTAAACTCATTTGTTTTAGGCACAATAAGAGAATAGATGCAGAACGTGTAGTGGTGGATGTGGGGGAGGAAGAGTGGTTTGCTCACGTAGAAAGAAAACAAGTCATGCTGGCTTTATCCTATGCCATTGATTTCATCCTTATTCCTGTGACTTTTCTTCCAAAATATTATTCTTCTAAAGCAGCTGCCCATCTTTGCAACACTAAGTTTTGTTGATCAGCCTCTCTAGGTGCTTCGGCAATTCCCATCACCATAGTATCAGAGGCATTCAGATGTAGAAACACCTTGCCTCTCACCCCCTGGCCTCTGAGTACGACACGTGCTTCGGGCAAAATCATACTTCCCTTACTTCCCTTTTAATTACCTATGGCTGAGGACATCAGAAGTGCTTGTGGGTGATGTGCTGATCACAATCTATGCTCTGGGAGACACTGATCAGTATAAACTGATGTTTCAGGGAGTGAACTTAAAAACAAGCTTCCCGTTAAGAACACTGGCTCCGTAGTACAATTCTTATGTTCCAGTGCAAGTACATCAGGGTTTTATAATCAGGTGTTGTTCATACTATTAGGCTTGTCATTCAGTTAATGATGATAAAAAAGCAAGCATCAATTCAGTAGTAAATGCCAGCAATCTGCATCACAGAAATGAAGAAATTAACTCTTTCAAATGTAGTTTCAGAAGCCCATCTGGCCATTAAAAAATGTAATAAGGTCTTGTCGTGAAGTTTTTCCCTGCACCTGATATGTTGCTGTGTTGGCCTGAGGCTAGAATATTTTCAAATGAAGAACAGCCCTTACTGGAGGGGCAACATAAATGTTTGCAGCTATGGGGAAGCCCATGTGTCACTTGAGTCTGCCAGCTCCACTGGGAGGATCTCCAGGTTCATCCTTGCAGCACACCTCCATGACTGGCTCAGGACTGCAGCTAACCTTGTCCATGGATGTTATGTCTTAAATTTTTCTCATATCTTGATTTCTGAAAGAGACTATTCCACTTCTGTTGAGCCAAGATGCTACTGGACATTTTAATTCCTGGTAGACTAATGAGGCCATAAGCAAGGCTGTAAAGCATGTGTAGTACTCACACAACTCTGCTCCCATGGAAGTCAGTGGTGGAACAGGAAATTCCCACATAACTGCATGTGGATGTGTGAGACTAAACACTGAAACGAGCTACCATGTTACGCCACTGCTAAGGTCTACAAAGAATGAACCTTTACTGATTCTTTCCAGATGAATTGCCACTACAAAACCTGCAACAGACTTAAGATATAATTACTGTCACTCTTATCAGACTTTACAGCATATGTGAGCATCTACTACTCTGCTCCATTGTAAAGAGATTTTGAAGGGTTTTTTTTTTATTTTAAAATAAAACTTTCTATTTTTTCCAAAGCTCATCCCTGTAAATTCCTGTACAATGTGGGGTTGGGGGGGAGGCTGAAGAAGGGCATGGGTAGGGGAAGCAAAAGCCATACAATGCCCCAGCTCATGGCAATTAGTGTAAATATCTGTCAGATACCTTTTCTAAATTGCCACTGTTGTGTTTATGGAACAAATTCATTCCATTTCTGATACGTCTGGAGAGCATATTTTCATCAATAAGAGGAATGTATTGCAAATCAATTATTATTCTAGAGCTGATGGTATTTTTAAATATTTTCTCATATTTTATGGAATGAAACAAATTATTTAGTATTAGTTTCTTTTCTGAATTATTTAAAAGATAGTGCAGAGTTATAAAGTTGAGTTAGGTAAATGAGGAGGTGTATGATGTTTGCATTTACATGAACCTACTTAGAGTTAGATTTAAGCTCTTAAATTACAAGAGCTGTAGAAAGTGTGATTAGTGTTGGGTCCAGTCTTGCAAATCCAGTCCTGTGAACTAACCAAGTGTATGTTTTAGATATATACAAGTGAGCTATTACAGCAGCAGTGCTTTAGGTGTGCGGCCCCCAACACAGGCACTGAGTCCCCTGTGAATAGTTGGCGAGTTTTAAATGCCTCCAGAAGGAGGTCCCAAATTGACACAGGCTGTTCCAGGAGATTCCTAGGACCAGGCAATAGGAAACAGTTGTCCAATTGCACATCAATGGTTGATAGTCTTCTTCAGAACATACCACTGAGTGTCCTGCCAAATGGATTTCAGAATATAGCTGTTCCCTGTCCTTGATAAAACATGCAATTATGAAAGTATATGTGCTGAAGAGGGGAGACCTGAGGTCAGCATCTTCTTCAGCTGCAGAGGATATAGACCCACATGTGCCCTAGACGAGTCTGTGAGCATCCAGGGCAGTAGGAGATAGGGAAGCAGAGATGGAAAAGTCACACTTGGTCCAGCGTAACCTTTAGCCCATCTGCCTGCTGCTTTGGTGCTGTGTGATTTTCCTGCAGGATGCAAAAGGGGTAGATGCAGGAGAGACACACTGTAGCACAAACTTCTTAGCACAAAGGGTGTTCAGCTGGACTTCTATTCTTGGTGGTCATACAGGAAATTACCGGAGGGACCAAAATCCCAATTTCCTCTTAACGCCTTCACAAGCACGTATCTGGTTAGGCAGTGAAGGCAGTTGAGGTGGAAATCAGCATCTCCTTGTCCATTCAGTTTTCTAAGCTCTGGATTATTATAAGAAAGGCGAGAGACACAAGGACGTGCTTTGCTCTCCACAGATCATGTCTGAAAAGAAAGCACTTCCATTTACGTGGAGGAAGGGAGCCAGTCCACACAGCAGTTAGGCTCCATGTGCCTGCTTTCTGCATCCTAGTGCTGCCAGACACTACAAAGCAGTGGTGTTCAGGTACCCAAAGTGTAACCTAAAGAGAATGCTGTAGATTTACCAGCTGAAACAGTGATCGTGGCAGTGAGGTGGTCTGGTAGGTCCTAAACTAGGAAGACACAGACAGGTTTTCTGGATCTCAGCTGCAGATGAGAGGAGTTCACCTAAGTCTTGTTTTAACAGTGTAAATTTTGGGGTGATTCAATGCTCTTTATTCAGTACATACTCTTAGAAGTGACAAAGGGGCACTTGGTGGCATGGCACTATGGACCTTTAGGTTCTGCAAAATATATTCTGCCCTAGGTGCAGAAGTATTCTTAAGAATTGGTTTTTCTCTAGCTTTTCTTGAATTAATGTTAATAAAAGCTGCCCCAGCCTCTTATTTTTCTATATGAACACAAAAATTGCAGCTGCCTGCCAAGTCTGCTGAGAGATGGATGTAATAATTTTCAATTGGACTTTTAGCCCAAAGGGAACCCGATAGCAAGAGATTGACAGATGCAGCATGGATTATCTTGTGCTCTGAACTCTGCCCAATTTGTGGTTTGTTGCAGGTGCTAAAGAGATTGATATTGCTGCTACCCTGGAGCACTTGAGGGACCAGAGACCAGGCATGGTCCAGACAAAGGTACTGTCAATAAATCCACTGGGATTTTAAATACATTAAAGGTCTTTCACAGTAGTTGTTTTCATGACAGAAGAGAGAGGCTATGACCTAATTTAATGCAGGTCGCTTGCTGATTACTCTGTTTGGCTCCCTACCAACTGAGGTTTATTTATGCTGAAGATTTATCTAGGCTACTTTCTTTGGTGTTTACTGTTCTTTCTTGTAACATCTCCAACATCTATCTTGATTACCATATATAAGGGCAGTCAAGACAACAATCTATAGCCTACTAAACAAAACGTTCATTTGAAAGAATGTTCTTGCTTTCATCCTGAAATATGGATTATTTTCTTAGAGTATCTGTGCTTAACTGTGTATGTAATATATTTTTAAAGCTTGAACTCATTAAAGAGGATGTATTTCTGCATTTGATTTTTTTCTGAAAAAAAAGTTTTTGAATTAAAGGAAACATAATTTTCTATGAATCAAGTCAATTTTAGTATCTTAGAACAGAAGAGCTTGCATCATGCCTAAAGGCTTGTCCTTTATGTATGTAGCATGGTGACTATATTTGTACCCTTTGGTGAGGTGAACGTCTTATTCTATAACTCTTGTCAGTTGTAATAGTTTTGACATTTTTCCACAGTGTAAAACTTTTAAAGATAGCTGATGATGTGATTGTAGTGCCTTAAATTAGAAATGAAACTTTCTATTATTAACAATTTCAGTGATGTATGGAATGATATTTTGGGGTATTTGCTGCAAGTTTAAATGCTGCAAATGTCACAGTAAAGAATCTTGTTCATGGCATGGAGACCAAATAAATCTGTATATGACATTGTACAATATCGAATGAGAGTTATAGCACCGAAATGAGTAACAAGAGCAACGTGATATCATTCTGTCTTGGTCAGGCAGGAACTGACAGGAAAGTCTGCAGCATTGAGGATGGTGAAATTGCTGAGGAACAAAAGTGAAATAAATGTGTTTTGGAGGAGTCATAACTTTTCTTGGCTCTCTTCCTAGTCATTATATCTTCCCACTAAAACAAGGAGAAGTGGTGCTACTGAACAGTTGGGGGGGATGTTAATTATTATTTACCAGTTAAGTAAGTGCATGAAAAATAAAGATGAGCCAGTCAAAGCCAACTTTGTTTGCAGGTAAGACATAAAACTGCACAAATCCTTCTTCTGCTTTGATTATTCAGACTGGAAGAAGAATGCATATAGCACACAGTATCCAATGTCACATATATTTACTCTAAGGGAAGGTGCAAGTTCAGAGCTACTCTGCAAATGCATCTAAAATACATGGCAGCTCTGTAGAAATATAGAGTTGAGACCCATTTTCCCTCTCAGTGCAGAGAAATGACAGCTTGTTGTCTTCAACAAAAGAAGAAACGTAACTCCAGAATCAAAGAATGAGGTTGTGCGAACAAATTCTCTTAGTGAGCTCAGAAGTAGTTACCCGAGTCCAATGAAAATCTCACTCAAGATGTGCTTTTCCCCTCCAAACATTTATCTGGAAGAGCTTCAGAAAAGAAATGTATCACGTGTTTTCATCCAGGATGAGAAAATTTCTCAGGATATTGCTTATCTCTCCTCTTGCTCCTTCTTCAATCATTGTCATTTTCTCAAAGCCACCCAAATCACATATTCAAGCTAATGTCTTGCAAATTATAAATATCTGGTTACATGCTAGCAAGGCATGATCCCCAGAGAATTTTTCTGATGGATTTAAATAAACCCCTGTGCTTTCCCAACTGAATACAAATGAGGAATATTAGACTCTTGGAGTAATTTAAAACAATGGATTAAAAGTCAGGTTAGAAATGCCAATTACAGCATATCCCTAGGCAAAATAAACACCAACTTACTTCAGCAATGTTATTGTGTTTCCAGCAGGCAGCGCTCCACATTTTCAATAAGCATGAGAAAGATTTATTTCCAACATTTTGTCTTCTGGAAGGGATCTTTAATTCAAAAGCACTGTATATAATAAATGGTAATGAAATTATCATAACAACATTCTGCATTTCTGAGAAGCATAATAGAGCATTTGTGGTTTTGTTATTTTTTTTGCAGTGGAATCATAAAATAGAATTGATATGCCACATATGAGAGGAAAAAGTAATGAAGGAGAAAGCATATTCTCTATGACGGGAAAAATACGTATTTCCTTTTTTTCTCCTGTATTATCATTCCTCTTGCAATCTGTAATATTTGGCTAAAGTTCTTTATTGTGTCAAATATGCTACATGTACTGTTTGTTTTTTCTGAGAATTTTATTTGTAGGTTTAATGAAACATAGCTTATTATTTTTTTTCTAAATATATTCATGTCACCTCTGCATTATAGCGAACTGACACCACCAGATGCCTGTCTGGCTCTGTTTTCTACATGTATAAGATCATATCCAGTCAACCTTGTATATACAAATAGCATATGTTAATGACAGTGTAGCTGTACAGAACAACAAACTGAGCTCCTTTAAAAATTACTGAAATTAATTTGATCTAATTGTGGTTTTTCTCGTGGAAAGGTGAGGGATGTGTGTAAAGGCTTTTCTTTGGAGGGTGGTGGTTCACATCAACGGAAGCTGCATTATCTGCATTTTGCCTGCACATATTATGCAGAAGGAAAGAAGGAGAAGAGCTCAGCTGTGCCACCCCAGAAAGACCACATCCTCACACATCTCATGTGTCTGCTCTACTGTCTGCTTTACTGCAGTGTTTCACAGTCAGTTTTGAGCTCTGCCTGTAAATATTATGCTTTGTAAATTGTTTTGCATCAGTGATTTAGGGTCACACCTAAATGGAACTGGTGGTCTCCACTAAACTTGTCTGCAAAATCCATATCTGAACTCTAGAGTTGATATTGATCAGTCCGCAGTCCTCAGGTGCGACAGACACTTTTCCTCAGGTGATGCAATAATTCCCTCTGCTCATGTAAGAGGGGAGGTACCTCCATGAGAGGTAAAGGCACACTCAGGTCATATGGTCTCTAGCCTGACAGCTCTTCACAATAACATGAGCACTTCTTGGACCAACAAGTTTAAAGGGTAGATCCACTTAATTTAGAGTAATATAAGATATTTTCAGCAATAGGACTAATATTATTGTGGTCCCCAATCTCATGAGCTTTTCCTGACTGTAAAATACTCAGTTGAAGAGTACATTAGGTAGCCATGAGCAGATTCCTTTCTTCCAAATTGACACAGGTATCTTGGAAGAGCCATTTGCACATCTCTGAAATTTGGCTACATCACTGTGTTAACCCACTATGCTCAGAAGAGCCTCTTCTGTTGTGTGCTCCCCATACTCTGAGGACTGGCAGCGATGGGGACCAGCTGTCCTCCTCACATCTGAGCGTTGGCATCCTGGGAGCACCCACTTCGCCCCTCTCCTGCCGGCTCTGGCACAAGGGTCTCGCACCCTGCCCAGGCTGCTCTGCAGGTCTCTCCTCTCACAGGGCTGCATAGATCCAGTCCAGTGGCTGTCAGCTATTCCTGCCAAGGCTCTTTTTCCTGGAGGCAAGCACTTCTTGTACATCAGCCCAAATTTCCTGAAGCTGTCTGAGCCAGTACAGGCACCAGGTTTGGTTCTGGCGTGGTGTTTGCACATGAATGCTTTCTCTGCTGCCTTCCTGCTCTTCCCACACATTCAGTATGCTCCAGTTAAAATATAACTGCTGCTTCTGAGTGGCCACCAGTGTTTACAGTCTTTTCTTTAATTGCAGAGGCCTTGGGAAGTGCAAGGAGGCACAAGGAAGCATATGTACCATTTTTGTGCCTAGTGAGGATAAGTCCTACTCTTCAGGGTGAATTGATGTCTGATTAAAAACTATTGGCTGCAGTCCAGTAGAAGTACAAGGATGCCAGTGACAGCACCAAGCAGGCAGAAAAATTCTTGAGTGTTGGTGTCTCTGAGAAATTATTCTGAGTTTTGTTCTTCTTTTTCTGCTCAGGAACTGTACCCATCATTGCATTTGAGGCATCTCCATGTGGGAGATGACTGCAGCGGAGTAAGACAAGGCAGAGAAGGCTGGCATTGAATTACAGTAATTAAAAGTCAGCTGTCTTTCTGAACCAAGTTGTACATCTGTAGTTTGTTCTTTCATTCTTCCTGCAGACTTGCACAGTAAAGTGGAAAATAAATGCTGTTAGTCCAGGAATCACCTTTCAAGGCTGGCTGTGTTCCGCCTCCATCTGTCACTACTGTGTTCATACCTGCAGCCATCCCACACAGCCCCTGCCAGCAAAAACTGTGGGGCTGGAGCTACCTTCCAGAACATAAGTTTCCTGGTTGTGTATTATCCTAGCAGTGGTCTCAGGATACTTTGCAGACCTCCATTCTCAAAGCTGGTTCTTCAGTGCCTCTTGACCCTGGCTGGCTTAAACCACTGGAGTATTCTAGAGAATCCAGAAACTTCTACAGAGTCCTTGTCTGGTGTTCTTGATTTGCCTGTATTCTGAGTAAACTACTCTTATTTCTTTTTTCATCTGAAAAGTTGCAAACACCAAATCATCCTGTCAGGTATTTCTAGATTTCTGAGAAAAATTGCTTGGTTAGAAAACTTAACACCTGTTAACCGTGAGGAAATAAAGCCCCTTTGTCCTTCTGTAGGACTAGACAGTTTAGGAGTGCACTTGGATGAGGTGTCATTCATGGCTATGTCCTTCACACTTCTGCCAACCCAGCGCAGAAGCCTATTAGTAATTTTGATTTTATGCTTACAGTAAATTAATAGCAGAGGAAAACCTTCCGAAATACTTCTTAAATAGGAGTGTTCAACACATCATTAGGTGAGAGTAAAAAGGCCATTACAACAGGAGGCTGAAAAAGAACAATAATGGGTAAACCAAAATGTAGATTTTTTTTTACATAACAGGTAACAAGGTGAGGAGATATCTATTTTAGCTGACTTCAACTAGAAACAGTCCTGAGAAAAGCCAAAGGCTTTACTTTGCAGCATCTCTCTGTGTCATATCTCAATTATGTTAACCAGTTTCCATCTGTGTGTCAGAAGGAAATGGCTGGTGATCAGCTACTCCCAAGCCCTTCTGACCATGCAATAGCAATACATCATTGTGTCCCAACAGCTTAGTTCCTGCTACCAACATTTTTCTCAATTATTATGACTCTGGCTTCAAGATGCTGTCAAATATGTTATATGGCATCAATAATCCCTGAACATTTTGTTCCTTCCCATTGCAGTGTACAATTCATTCTGCATATTCATATTTTTAACTATGTCTTGAGGATGCTCGGCTGCAGAATAGTGCACCAGGCTTTTGGGAGATGTTTTGTTTTATTATTCAGAGTATCTGTTTGTTCTCTCTGCAGGAGCAGTTTGAGTTTGCTTTGACAGCAGTTGCAGAGGAAGTGAATGCAATACTCAAGGCACTTCCCCAGTGAGCAGCTCAGTCTCCTGAAGGTTCTTGCAGGATCCATTCCTCGTTTTCCTCATCCTCAGTCCCTGTGAATGTTCTTGGAAACCGTGACTTGAACTTAACTGTGTATCTTCTGTTGTAACCACATAGTGATAGGGTCCTTATAAACTCCTTTAGCTGGTAAAAGTTCAACAGTTAAAACGTGTGTTCTGTTTTTTGGAGTTTTAAACAAATTTTTAAAAATACATTGAAGCCTCGGATTAAGTGACAGAGCAATCCATCTGATTCCTTTCACATCCTCAAAGCCCTGAATGTCACACTTTGAAAGCACACATTCATGTTCTTAATAGCAAATATACAGTATCGTGGGTAATTAGTGCAGTCAATATAGTCTCAGAAAACAGTGTTCTGTTATATTTTGTAACTTTTCAAAGGCTGAATAAGAGTGGGGGGCATAAAGAGGATGGTGATTGTTCCTATACAATGCTGAGCAAAAGCATGGAACAGTGCTGAGGGTGTGAGTAAACACAGGTCCAGGCTTTAGCAAAGAGAGCTTGCACCTCCTCACGCTGGGCTTTGGCAATCAAATGTTCTCTTAACTGTTGTTTACTTTTCAGCTTTGTGCCATGAATGGAAGAAAATCTGAACTGTAAGTAAATAGGCCTGCACAGTCGTTGCAACAGGGGAGAACAAGTTGGTCACATTAATGGGAACCAGAGGGATAACGAGCACCATGTGCTCTGACAACAACTCTGACCATGTACCTGCCACTGACAGCAGGGAAAAGGAGAGGGTAGACTCACCTCAGGTCATGGGGAAAGGCCCTGTCGGCAGTCAGGTAAATGTCCAGAGCTGTTATGGAAACGGGTTGTTGATTTTATGGGATTACCAAGGAAGAAAATGGGACTCTCCTCTTTATATTTTTGCATTTCCCTATGTAAAACTGTGCTGTGCCATTCTTTTTAGCCAGGAAAATATATTTCTGTAAAAGCCTGGCTGAAGGAGAAATCTCTAATCTGCATTTTATGGTTCTCATCGAGTTTGTATTATCCAGACATTCGTTGCATCTTTCTGCAGAGGCTCTGCTCGCTCCTTATTCTGAATGATACCTATTTTAACTAACCATTAAGGGATACAGAAGCACACGGGTTGAATTTCAGAGATTCTTGTGTTCTCAAAATCCTAATGCCTACTGTTGCAAAGTAATGCTAAAATATGTCTGTAAATTGTTTAGTTATGCAGTCTTGCTTGTGTGAATTCACAGGTTTAGTTGTGGTACTCTTCTAAAGGATGAAATGACTGATAAAAAGAACTCAGATAGGTTTGAATAAAGGGCCGGAGAGTGAAATTATCAAAGGTACCTAAGTGATCTAGGCTCTTGATTTCATTTTCAAAAGCAAATACTTGGATGCATTTTCATATTTTATACTACATCTCTGTGATTTAAGAATTTGGGATGCTTTTTTTTTTCTGAAATCCTAACAGTATTGTGTGCTTGAAACCTTATTAGGCTAATCATATGACTTCAGTGCTGGAAAATATATCATTGAATTTAATTTGGGAAGGGGAAGCTTTTATAAACTTCTAATCAGTGAAATGTTAAAGATACAATATTGCAGAGTTTCACTGGCACAGAGGTAACAGGCACCTATCAAAATCAACCATGTTGCAGTTTTGTGTTGTAGGTGTGGATATTGGTGATTTCTTATTTTTAGCAATTAAAGAGTTACTTAAAAAAAAAAAAGGCTTGTTACTTTTTGCCATACATTTTTGTATGCTTTACTTGGTATGTGTTGTTGCTTAATTTGTGTGTCCCATTACTATAGCACTACAGAGCAGTTACTGCAGATGCCATCATCCTCTTAAGTACACATACTGTACATTAAGCCACATGTTTATTTTATGGCCTAAGCATTTTAGAGCTTTCCTAGCAATAACTAAAAAAACTAATGGAGTATGAATGAGAAAATTGCCTTTTTCATTTTATAATTTAGGTTTAACAGGATTCTTTTATTACTTTAGCTAACACAAAATTGCAGATCAGGGCAGATGAGATCAGTTTGAGCAGTATCAGCAAGTGTTTGAAGTAGATTTACTGCGAGCTATGTACTGCAGCTTTCTGAAAATATAGGTATTTATATCCAAACAAACTGTCCAAAGAAGTGAAATTAGAGCATCCTAAGCCAAGCCCTCCAGTTATTGTGTTGAAATATTTCCCATTGCAAGATGCAACGACATTAACTACTGCCAATGGGATAATGCTTTTTTAGCAGAGATTTCTGCCCTGGGATTCATTAGGGTTTGCATTCTGACTGTCCCTGTGCATACCACAACCATGGCTGACAACACTTTTGTTTGCACTTCAGGAATATTTTTTAATTGTTCCTTTGCAAATATTTGCATTTCATAATAGCAATTTCAGGGTGATCCCTATTAATTCATAGGCAGCTGAGTGTAGGACTTAAATATTGGTCTTCATGCTTTGGAGTTTATTTAGCATAGATTAGAGGGCATTAATCTTCCCCAAGGCTAATGGGGCAAGGATGTATTGTTTTATTCGTACTTGTAGACCAGTTTACACAATAGAGAGATGCGGTCTTACTCAGAGGGCTGGAGTATCTCCCACTGAATGTCATTGACAATCGTGCTATTTCAGCTGTTGTGTACAGTTCTTCCACAACGAGGTGCCAGGCTTATTCTGTTAACTGTAAACTATCACGCAGAGTATTTCATCTGTGCTGGTGGTGTACTGCTCACACCTCTCAATAAATGCCTGCTTCTGGGGGTGATAATCTACTGCAGGGTCTATTAGTGAAATGCAGGTTTCACTGCACCAGAGTGATCCAGAAGGGTCTGGCAGTCCATTTCCCAGGAAGATGCCAAAGCCACGGAAGAAGCCACAGAGATGGCTTTCTTTACCCTTTTCACTGCACTTAGCTTAATCCTCGTGATTTGGTGATGGCTGTTGTTCAGGCCACTACCTGGCCACTTGCGCTAGATGTGGGATCTGCCTCACGTTCGCTGGCAGGCAGGGTTGAGCTTCTTCCTGGAATCTCTGATCATCTTGAGAGCCCGGAGTCAAATAAGTTCTTCCCTATTCAATTTTCTGCTTGATCTTTAGTAAACTGATTGCAATTGAAGCTTGGGCTGATGCCTGACATGTAGCCATAAACAGCATATGTTTAATACTGACCATCCTCATGTTCTCGTTAAAGACAAATTGAATCTACAGGTGCTGTTTGTGAGGTTGAAACTTTAAATGACATTTAAGGGACAGAGCCGCAGGAGGGCAATTTAACCCTGGTGCTCACAATTTCATTCCTCAGCGGCCAAAGCATGTGGCAGAGCAAGAAAACAGGCAGTGTTGAGCATAGGTGCTGGTCTCAAGCAAGGCATCAGTGAGAAAACCAGACTCCACACTTATGCTGTCCCAGTGGATGCAGACATGAGAGATGAAGAGGTGGTTGTCACCAGCTTTGATAGCTCATAGGAGTAACAGCACAGTCACCCTTCCCATGACATGGGCCAGGATTTAGAGGGATGAAGGGACAGGACAGCACTGATCCCCAAAGCCCTGGTAGTTCAACCCTAGCTACTGGGAAAATAGTGTGGGGGTTTTGCTGTTGACTTCATATTTATCATGTGGGAGCTCCAACCATTATTTTTGATACATCTGTGGGACCCAGTGCAGCCCAGATAACATCCAGTGGAAGTCTTTGGCAATTGTGAGGGCCAAGAAAGAATTTCAGTAGAAAATTCCATATCCAAATCTCAACCCAGTAGCAAAACAAGCAAGATTATTTTTATAGGCTCTACTAAATATTTAAAACATTTTAAAATATTTTTTTAAATCTACACCAGTGACTAAACCTTGTTCCCTTCTCTAGCTTGCATGCAGAAGCAATCTCCATCCATCCCCAGAGGAATGACAGCTATAGTACCTGTAAGGAGTTCACGCTTTATTAGCCAAGTGGAACATTAATAAAACCCAGCCCATTTTGTAATTTCCAGAATAGTCATTAATTTAAAAAACTGTTTATTGGAATAGAAAACAAGTATTTGATTAGCTTTGTTACAGAACAATAGCTCTCCTAATTTTTATTCTGCATATTTTATTCTTTGTTCAGAAAATTCTCTTAAGAAGCCGTTGAGATAATTCGCTTTTTAAAACTGTACAGTTTCTATGGTTTTGCTTTTTAAATGAGAGTACACTTTGTAGATTTGATTATTATATTTTTCTGTTAAGATTACGTTGGGCATTACAAAAGCATTCCCCACCATAGTGAAAAGAAAGCTATCCTGTTGGCTTATTGTAAAAGAGAAAAAAATAATTAAAACAAAATTGCAGAGCTGTGGCATACTCAATCCAATTAGAGCATGACTCTTTACTACTCTTCATTTACCACATTAGAAATAAAATAAAGTTACACCAGCAAGATTTCATTTGAAGCTGTTCTTGCATGCTGTTTGTACTGTATTTGATGGCATAATATTGTTTTGTTTACAACCTTTTCTTTCTTGTCATTCTATTATATTCTATATGTATATAGTTTAACAAAAAAAAAATATATAAAGTATTTTGTTCTACCTCTGTAAAAATCATATTTGTGAATAAAGTCACATTGTCTGTGGAGTGTGATATTGTGAATACAGTATTACCAGCTGGTGCTTTGCTTTTATTTGAGGGGTGGGAGTGGTACCTCCATCCACAGCTGGAGAGATGGATTCTGAATATCTGAGGTGGGCATGCAGGTCTGACAGGGCCACAAGTGACCTGATGATGGCTTAGAGGTCCACACTTACTCTGCTCTGAGCAGAAGACATTGCAGCCGCCTCTGGGTTGGGTATGTGGCCTGTAATATTGCAGATTCCAACGCTTTGGTCAAGGCAGACTCCTGTGTTCAGACCAGAAGGTGGAGCTGGGAAAAAGTGACTAAATTATGGTGCCCATCATTGTACAACTGAGAAGTGAAAAAAATTGGTCTTTAGTATGTGTCACAGAGTGCAGAAGTTAACAAACAGAATAAATACTACCCTTTTTCAGGAAAATTAAAGGCAGGAGAATGTTTTGGGGGAGGGAAGGCTCAGAGCATCACATAATGGGTGGTACAGACCAAGGATTTATAGTTTTAAAATAGTAGCAGGATTCACAGAAGGATTTGACCAGGTAATGGAAAATGCTCACTTTTATATTAAATAAGGTTAAGAGGAACGAAGTCTAAGGTTCCCACATAAGCACAGCATAAAATAACTAGTCTGTTCTCCAGGGGATGGGAAGTAATTTTCCCATAAGCACTGTCCATTATATGAAGGTTCGAATCCTTACACGAAATATCTGTTGTTAGCTGTTATCAAAGGCAGTCTTGAGGATTAGACAGCCCTGGTATAGCAATTTTCATGGTCCTGTATTGTGTGTTAAAATTTCACTTGTGTTTTGAAGAAGACTTAAAATAGTTTGCCGCTTAACTGGAAATAACTAGAAAAAAATATAAATAGAAAGGTAGAAACTGTCCTGGTCCAGCTCACTCCTTTCCCATCAGGATTACATTTTACATTCTTTAGCCTTGTTTATGTAGTTGTATGTTTTAATATCTATGCCTTGGTCAGTGTAAGAAGGTGACTTTCATCTTGGAAGCAAAATATATGCAGCATTATGGCTATTTGCCTGGTGGTGTTATTTAGGAGAACTTTCATCTCCAAGATAGCTTTCTGAAGCCTCTGGTAACATTGCATGGAGGACAAAAAGAGAAAAAAGTTTTAACTACATAACTACTGGAGCATTATGTGTCTCCTAGGCAAACATGAAAGCCATCAGTTGTGCATATATTGATTCACACAGCCAGCACTTGCTTTTGCTTCATGCTCCACATATAGACACAGTCTCATGGCCTCGCCCCCTTTGGTGCTCTGACTGTAGGATAGTATCCCAGTTGCTGCCAAGGGGCATTACTTTGTTGCTGTTTTCCTTAAGTTTTGTGTTTATGGCTTTAGCTCATTAACAGTATATTAGACTGAGTATTGACTTCTGGTGGGGCTCAGGGAGGAGCTGGGATTGAGTATCAGCCTGGAACATCCCCAGTGCACCTGAGTACACAGTCCATGCTGTCATAACACACTTCCTCAGAGTCTAAGATGCTCATGCTTTTGTGGAAGCCAGAGTGCACAGTGCTCAGCAGACTGTGGGAGAGGAGGAAACAGCTGCCCATGTGCTGCCCTGCTTAGTGCCAGTGCAAAAGAGAGAGGTTTGCTTCTGCACCCAGCTGAACTGCAGGCCCTCATAAGTATAGTCACCTGGAACGTTTTAAATTGCCTGAAGTTTCTCAGGATTTTATTTTTAGAATTTCTAAAATGTCAAGTGCTAGTGGGATGTGTATTTCTGTTTTGCATGCTGAACAAATACAAAGAACTACAAACCCAAAGGGTAACAGGTAGACTGAGTTTATTCTTGATCTAGTGATAGGATTGGCACATTCTATGTCTAAAAAAAAAACCAAACCCTGAATCCTTGGGGAAATTCTTCTTACTAGACTGGAATTAAGCCAGAAATTAATTTCTCCCCTCGAGAATGCACCAGTTATCCCACACACACAGATAAATCAGCAGCACAGAAAAAAGACTCTACATGGATGACCATCCTGAGAGGTACAGACTTAAATTAACTTTTGTTCTATATGACTATTTGCCCTGCACCAGATATTTCCCTGTGGGAGCTCTCACCACAGTTCTCAAAGCTGCAGGAATGTGTTACTCCATCATTTCCAGCAGAGGTTAGAGATGAGATTCATCTTAACCAACCTCTGTGTAGCTTTCTTATGGATGTATGCAGACGAGTGACTCAACATAAGCTTCCTTTGTAGTTAATGAAGGAAAATAAGTATTTTTAGGGTGTGATTTATCTGATCTGGTTTGGTTGTCTGCTTCCCCATAAGGTGAATCATCCTATTAGCCCAACACCCTGAAGCAGAGGGCTCTGAAGTTTATCTATGTGTTAGGTAGAAAAGCACTTCCTTTTGATATAGTAAACCTTTTTCCTCATAACCACATTGGTTCACTTGTGAGAAAAACAGAAATGATTTCTGTTTTTGTAGACTACGAATTCATAAACGTACTATTCCTCCTCAGTTTTTCCTGTTCTACACTGAAAACTCATTTCTCCTCTTATAGAAGCTGTCCAGTGCCTTTGATCACCTTTACTACCCCTCACCTTACCTTGTCCACTTCTGTTTCTGCCTGCTCGGTGGGGTACAGGGCCCAGGCTGTGCTCCACTATCATGTAGTGATGGCTTTCTGTTATTTTGTTCTTTTCTTTTGAATTTCTAACACTCAGTTATCCTCTCCACTGCTGAGCACTGAGCTGGGGCTCAAAGATCACCTTCATTCACAGCAATACCAGATTTTGGGTTTTTTTCAAGGCAATATCTCACCCCTGGGGCATTATTATGTCTTTATTGTTAGGGATGTGTATTCCATGATGTGCATTACTTTGTGTTTATTATCAGTGATTTCATCTGCCATCTTCACGGTCCTGCATTATCACAAGATCTCTCCAAGACACTTCACAGTTTTTGTACAACCCTAGATAATATGTGTCATTCACACTGTCCCCTTACTATCACCTCCTCCTTTTTCACATTGTTTATGTTGGGGAATCATTACGGCTGCAAAAACTTCCTTTCTTCACAGCCTGTTTCTTATCTTTATTCACTCATTAATCCACAAAAAAAAACTTCCCCCTAATCAGTTTCTGTAAAAAACCTTTCATGAGATAGCCTTTGCTAAATGTTTTTAGGAAAGCCAAATACACAATATGAAATAAATCATTCTCATCAGTGTGCTTGCTGATTCTTTCAAAGCCTCTCAGTAGGCTTCTGAGACTAGACTTCCCATGCAAAAACTAAGTCACTTCTTCCTCTTTACACAATCAGTTATATAAGATCTAGACCAGAGAGGGTAGATGCAGCTTATAGAGCAAGACACCTACTAAAAAAGCTTTGGTATCCTTTTGGAGTCAGTAGAGAGCAACTGAATGAACTTTAAAACAGAGCTCTGAACCTCAGCATAATGCAACCTCCCCAACTCAAAGCAGCACTTGGACCACATTTCTCAGGGTCATTACTAGACAAGTTTTGAGTGTCTCCAGAGATGCAGATTTTTCTGGGTCCTCTTTGTGAAATATATCTTTTCAAGACCTAATTGAAATTTCATTAGATGCAGATTGGTTGCTAATCATCTTCTCAAAAGAAGACGTCTGCACCGGGGCAGCCAAATCCCTCTCTGGGCTCCACCAACAAGGTTGTCATTTACTACAGTAGACACTCAGGCATGTAGCACACATGGAAGCATTTATATTTAAGTGTCTTAATCCATGAGCTGAATCCCATCCTCTGGGCAGGATTCAGTGCTTGTTTGTAAGTGTTCGATGTCACTGCAGATGCTGTGGGTGCCCTGCTTATCCTCAAGTGCTCATACCAAATGGCTGAGGGTCTGAAGTCGTGTGTTTTGTTTGCTGTCCCTGTGCTGGTGGCTTAAATCTCCTGAGGTGCCTCAAATGACATTGGATGCCTACATTCAGGGAACTGAATCCTGTTTCTACCAGCTGGATTCTGTAGTTTCCACTGAAATTCAGGGTATGGGAGGGAATTTCACAGGGCAGTAGTTTCCCAGATATAACCCACCACTCGCAAACTGGCAGGATCTTTTAAAAACCCTTTTTATGCCTGAATATCCATCAGTGCTGGACTCAAGGCAGGGCTATGACTGCAGCAGCAGACAGCATTGCTTGAGAATACACCAAGCCTGGGCACTTGGTGCTATGATGACTGCAGCCGAGCACAACCTGAGTGTAGCCTTTGTGCCAGGTAATGCTTAATGGCTTTGTGTACCTCACAGCCAGTGCCAGTGTTGGGTGGGAGCATAAGCACTGTTGCTTTCCAGCACATGGGGGGGGGGGGGGGGAGGGAAAAGTGGCCAAAAACATGGTATTTAGACTTTTGAGTTCATGTAAAAAAAAAAAAAATAGTGCACAGCAGTGTGCTAGTAGTACTTGTTTCTAAATGTGGCATCCATTTCCTTCACACAGGAAATCTGCTCCATTTTCCAGCAGATTTCATTTGTGTTGTCCAAGTCAAAAATGTTTGTTCCTGCATACGGATATTATGATAGAAGGTGTGCATGAGCAAGACCAGTTCTTGCAGTGTTACTGATGCTGCACCTGATCTGTTGGGCAGAAGCCAAAGTGGACCCACAGCTTTGTGATCCTGATAAAAGCATCACGAAGGCTGAGAGGAAACCAGTGCTCTCATGAGTGGCAGAAGGGGAAAAACAAACCACCACTTTTTCCAGAATTATCTTTTGATTATTTATAATTTTCCCATGAGCAGGAATACACATGTCTCTTTGAAAAAGGAGATTAATTTAACATCTGGTGTGTCTACCCATGCATGGTTGAAGGAGCTGGCTAAGTGACCTGACTCAACAAGACATTCCTTACAGAACAGAAGGTCTTTACCATTGACTTTTTTATCTGTTCTACCATTCATTCTTAGTAGACTCCAATTTTTATTTGTTTTTTTTTATTGGTTGTTTTTTGTTTGTTTTTTTTTAAAATAAGGTATTATAGAAGCTGAAGTAACGTATTGAAATCTATGAGGATACATCTGAAATCAATTACGGTTCTGCCCATCCCTTACCCTTTCATTGCAAAGACCAACAAGACAGGACACCACACCAAACTATTCCTACAGAGTTGAGTAGGACTTTTCTTTCCTCACAGTTTTAGTACTAAACACTAAGCCTGAATACAGTAGGTATTCAACCTGGGAGACCTTCACAGCTCTTCCTTTTCTGCATCCACCAAAATTTACTTTTCTGTAAGTTGCTAACATATCTAACACGAACAAAACTACATAAAGGTCCACAAATCTCCTTTTCAGCAGAATGCTGGCTTGTAAAAGCTTTTGTAATTCTCCTCAGTGAATTTCAGTCCTCTAAAAGCAGAACATATGTAAATGGCAGTCACAAAGTGTCCTGCTGTACGTAACCAATGCTATTCTCCCCATCCTAAAGCAGACTCCTGCTGCTATATATACAAGTCTAACTGGGTCTGACCAGCATGACCCACTAAAACCATCACATTTTAAAGGTTTGTTCTGAATAGATGGCTGATGCTGCATTTGTAACACTTTTTCTAATGTATGTCAATTAATTAAAAATTTCATGTTGGTGGAAAATGCCATTATAGATTTTGCTTCTGAAATCTGTGAAAGCTCATTTAATATTATTAAGGTTTTTATGTCAGGGAAAAGTAATTTAATTAGTTGTCTGAGTTCCCCTTTAATGTACGATGAGATATGGAACATTGGGCAAGAGGGAAAGGAAGCATCAGGATCTTGATAAACTCTTCCTGTGCGTACCTACTACTGGAAAATGCCTGGTGCCTCAGTGCAGGTTAGACCTTCCAGGAGACAACAGATAACAGCACAGCAGTACCACTAAATTATTTTTATAAATCCCCTAGAAAGTGTTCACTTACATACACACTTTGTCTCTCCATCCCACCCTTTAGTCTGTAATGTAGGCATAGAGGGTGGGATCTGCTTCCCTCCATGCAGCCAGCTAAAAATTAAGTGGTAGTCTCAGTTAATCCTTTCTGCTTCCTCCCAAATCACCAAAGAGAGATAAGCACTGGTGAGTTATTTAGCCTAGAATCATTTAGGGGCTGAAACTGGACAAATACTCTTCCCAGTGGAAAATTTTGAGGAGCAGTTGAGGGAACTGGGTTTGTTTAATCTGAAGGAGAGAAGGCTGAGGAGAGACCTTATCACTCTCTACAACTGTCTGAGGGGAGGCTGTAGAGAGGTGGGTATTGGTCTCTTCTCACAAGTAACTCTTGGTAGGACGAGAGGAAATGGCCTCAAGTTGCACCAGGGGAGGTTTAGATTGGATATTATGAAAAAATTCTTTACTGAAAGACTGGTAAAGCATCTGAACAGGCTGCCCAGGAGTCACCATCCCTGGGGGCGTTCAAACAAGCATAGATGCAGCACTTCGGGACATGGTTTAGTAGGCACGATGGTGGTGGTGAGTTGACGATTGGACTTGATGATCTTAGAGGTCTTTTCCAACCTTAGTGATTCTCTGATTGTATACAGACCAGGTATTAAGTAGGCAGGACATTACTAAAATAGCCTTTCTCACAGAAGGAAAACATCTTAAGAAGTGAATGGATTCCCACTTGGCTAAAGGGTTTATGTTTCCCCTCAAAGTTAGTGTTCCCCAGCATACCCAGGGCTCTGGTCAGGGGAAATGCATCTCTTTTGGAAGTGTTGCACTGCCAACAGGCAACTACTAGATCCAGCTCTCCCTAATGTGCCAGGAGGACTGCAGTACCGTGCTGCGAGTGGGGATTGCCCACGTATAGGCTAATTTTGTGTGAGGATTATGAATACACATTTTGTAGTTACATAGAAAAAAAGATACCTTTTTAGCCAAAGACTGTAAAAATAATACCAAAGAGTGTTCCAGCTCTTAAGGTTGTCCCATCTGCTATGACACAGATTTACTCTTCTGCTGTCTTCAAACTTACATTTACTAGATGATAGAATCATAGAATCACCAGGTTGGAAGAGACCCACCAGATCATCGAGTCCAACCATTCCTATCAAACACTAAACCATGCCCCTTAGCACCTCGTCCACCTGTGCCTTAAACATCTCCAGGGAAGGTGAATCAACCACCTCCCTGGGCAGCCTCTGCCAGTGCCCAATGACCCTTTCTGTGAAGAATTTTTTCCTAATGTCCAGCCTAAATCTCCCCTGGCGGAGCTTGAGGCCATTCATTCTTGTCCTGTCCCCTGTCACTTGGGAGAAGAGGCCAGCACCCTCCTCTCCACAACCTCCTTTCAGGTAGTTATAGAGAGCAATGAGGTCTCCCCTCAGCCTCCTCTTCTCCAGGCTAAACAACCCCAACTCTCTCAGCCACTCCTCGTAAGACTTGTTCTCCAGCCCCCTATTGATGGTGGGAGTGCAGATGATCAGCAGTACCTCTAGGGTCCTGAACCAGGGTTGAGAAGCGGCCCTGCATGGTGTCAAATAGCTCAGAAAGAGATGGAGATGGAAGATATCCTGTCTTTAACGAAGTTCAAAGCCACCTGAGTGACGTTGTGGCCATACAGGTTAGTACTCTGTCCACACCAGAGATACAGAATCACCTCTTGGCCCAAGTCGACCAAAGTTCAGACTTCTTTTGACAACATTTTGGCCAAAATTTCACCCTTGTTCAATCTTTGTGGGCAGGATAGAGGAGCCTATTCCACTTGGCATGCACTGGGCAAGCTGAATCAGGGAAGGGGCTTTTTGGACCGTAACAGGGTAAGCAGATCCTGATCTGAGAAAGGACAAAGGTTTGGGGGTTTTCCATAGCAAAGTATGTTCCATCCTGACCTCAAAGACTCTGAAACAGGACAGCAACATTGAGCAGAACAGCATCAGAGCTAAACAATATCCTGCCCCCTCACAGCACTCAGCACAGGAGGAAGGAGAGACCAGCATCAATGATGCTGAGCAGGGACTTCTTTCCCTGCCTCAGCTTGGTGTGAGATATGTTGATAATGGCATCATTTTGTAAATGACAAGATCTTCTGCCCCTAGAGAGAGGGGGTGTAAATTCATTAGCCACATGAAGGGCTAGGAGGTGAATCATGACAGGCTTGGTAATCTGATAAAAAGGAATGTTTCCTTATTAAAATACAAATAAAAACTTTATTACTGTTACTTAAAAACCCTGTCTTTCCTGGTGGAAGGCCAGCAGATAAAGAATGTGGTGCAGAGCACATTCATTGGCTCTGGGAAAAATGTCAGCTATGGAAAGGAGGAAGCAAGACAAGTTTGCACTTTTCACCTGACTGGTCTGGAGAATTTACTGCTCTGTTTCCTTGTGTCTTTTCTCCTTCCCATCCACCAAGCTACTGTAATCTGGTCTACTTTCCTTCCATATTTGACTTAACATAAATAGACCCACTGTCTCTGAACACCTTCTGGCACTGAAGGGAAACAAAAGGAGTTTGTAGTGCCTTGTCAACATTCTTCCTGATATTTTATTTTTGAAAAATCATTTTGCGGAGAGTTGCAACTAATAGGATTATGCTTGTGACTTTTGACTGCAAATTCTCTGCTAACACAGTGGGTTTTTCCCACTGTGGACCATACCTTGTCTACAGATGTTTATCTGTGCAGCTGTCTCTGGAGCTGCGAGATATGTGTATCACAGATCTATATGTACTTAAACAACAACAGAACAAAAAAAAAATGAAAAAGAAGGGGACAGCTATTTGGATAGCCAACAGATGGATAAGTGTACCTCCAGGCATTTGTGCTGGATAAAATAGCGTCACAGCACTCCTACCATGCACATGTTCACTTACTCATTGGGCACCTATAGATTTTGGTGTAGGAGACGTCCACCCCTTTGCTACCATCTTGGCTCTGCAAGGATCTGGGAGTCATTTTGCCTATAATAGTGTCTCTAAACCTGGTTGGCAGCAGTGCCTCTGCCACCAGTTCCCTCCACTGATTCCACCAACACAAGGTGGTTCTAACTGGTAGGGAAACTGCAAATCTGATAGGCTCCCAGTAAGCTCTCTGTCATTGTAGCTGTGACTTTTGATGTGTTTAAATTAATAAAAGGGAGGTCATGAGGGAGAAAGTTCTAAAGAGGAAGTGAGTAAATTTGGTTTCCTAATGGAACTTCAAAATAAACAAGCCCTTTTGTTGTGCTACTGATAAAATAAGGGTGGTGGTGTTCATTTTTGCTGAGTCCCAAAATGTGCATACAGATAGTGGCACAAGCTGTGGCTGATTTTTCTGTCTCCCTTGTGTGGCTATATAGATTGGGTCAGGGTGCAAAATACAAAGATACCTGAGTTGTTGTATGGATTTCTGAAGCTAGTTTAAGAAACAGTTGGATTAATTTACATTGGATTAAAAAAAAATATCCACTTTCCAACTGGCTTGAGAGTGAGCTGTAAAACCAATGGATTTCTAGTGAAAAAAATCCAGTATTTGGCAAAAAAAATTATAGAAAATATTTCACTGCAAATTGGCTTTTCAGAAACCTCTGGTTCAAAGGACACTTTCCTGAGTCTTGTCTACCCTGGACTGAGACTTTACTTCAGTCCCCACAGCTTCTGGTTTGAGTAAGAAGAATTGCAAAAAAATTCAGACTGATTTCTGTGCACTTCACCACCTGCTGAGTTCTGAGGAAAAAAAATTACCACTTACCATGTCCAGGAACATTTAATCACCAAGTCACCTCTTCCTTTGAGGAGCTTCATGGGTGCAGAGATAGTCACAAATACTTTGCCTTAATACCATTAGCCTTAAACTCAAAAAATAGAAGATAATTCAGAACCCAATGGATGTCTGAAAGGCAGTAATAGATGTCATTATAAGCATCTTTGTCCTTGGGGCTTCAGTCCTAATGGTTCCATGCCTGAGGGCTGATATATGTCCCTTGGTTTCTTGTCCCATATCTGAGAATCTTGTATGACTTGCCACGTCCCAGGAGCACAGGCCAGCAGTGGGCATTAAAAACACCAACAAAGTGTTCACATCTGTGGCTGCCTGCTGGAAGGACCATACCCCAAGCAAGACCTATATGAGTTTTTCTCATCGCACTCTTCCCAGGAAGGTCCTGGCATTGTTTGCCCTGCCAACAGACACAACAGGGCAGATGCAACCCTGCCAGATGTCCCTCTGAAGGGACTTGTGCGCCCAGTGGTACTGGTGTGCTAGTGCTTCACCGTGAATGCAACAGGCTGTGGGATATACTCTTTACACCATCCTCCATTTAACAAATTGCCTGTTAGATGCATTCCCTGTTTATTTCCTTCTTCTTCTGAGTCTTTAAAGAAGGCTTAGGATTCACTATGGCACTTGCTGCCTTCAGAGCAGGTAGGATGAAGAGCTTCATTATCCAACATAAAATCTGATACCACCTAGTCCCACAAAAGATTCCTTAAGAGTTCTAATCCCACCTAACGTACTGCACAAGAGGGTTGGCTTCTGACCCCACGCAGGTTTGGGATATTAGGTTCTTTTGTCACATCAGCTTCTACTTGACCTGTGTACCTGCCTGCATGCTCAAACCCTTCCTGTGTTTATGTAGGGTGATCCTTCCTTTCCCTCACCAGCACATCTTGTGCTTCCACATGCTAATTCTTTTGCAGTCAACACTTGGAAAGTTGCCTCTGCTGGCTTCAGGGGTTGAAGTCCTTCATCTGCAGCACCAGGAGCACCTTTAATAAGGCTAGAAGGAGACTACCCTGCTTCTGAAGGCAATTCACTCTCATTCAGCCCTCACCCCAGCGTTGCTGATGGCTAATACTCCAGGCACTGTGGGAGGTATTCACACCAGCCTCTTCACGTGTCTAAATTACAGGCCTAAATTAACAGCCTGAAGTTATTAGCTCATCAGTGGTTTGAGGTAAATGCTGTGGCTGGATACCGCATTTAGGCAAACTGACTCCCATTGCCACAGAGGGACCTGAGATCTCACCTGTGGCATTTAACAGAGAGACAGAATTTGATGTGAATGGCATTCCTCTCTGAGAGGCAGGCGAGCCTTGGCACGTCCCTGCCAGTCTCCTGACCAGGTCACTTTGGCTTCGCTGGCCTCAGTCCCTCCCCAGGGAGCGCAGGAGCAAGGCAAGCTGCACCGCTGTGTTATTAGAGAGGGAGAATGAATAATTTTCACAGACTCAGTTAGGAGCTTTCAGACAATTTACTAAGACAAAGCGAAAGTATGTGACGAAAGACTAAAAGGTGAAACTCTGAAAATGTAAAATTATTCTTGCTCTTAGCTCCCTTGGGCCTTATACAGCAAATGCTTGACTTGTTTTTTCCATATACCGCTGCTGGTTTCAGGAATAATGCTCACAGCATGTTGTATAGAATTGGGTCCTTATTTTATCCATTTGCATTTCTCCTCTAATTTATTGACTTCTCCAGTTCTGATGATTAGGTCAGGCAGTGTAACATGCTTCAAGTACTGAGGCCAATTAACACTCTTTCTGGGTGACCAGGATTGCTGATCGATTAAGCTACCCCATCCCACTGAGATTCCTTGCTGTTGCAAAGGCAGGCATAGAGTCATATAAAACACATTGAAATAGAATTAATGAAAAGGCAGGCCTGAAGGACAGCCGAAATGTTTTTTAATTCTGGAAAGAACCCAAGGAGGGGTTTATTGGACACCTCCTGGAAAGAAATAACAGCTGTTATTAAAGAGAAAGAATGTGGGGGTGGGGGGGAAGGGGGGAGGCATGAGGAATTAGGTTCAGCTCGATGGATAGAATCAGTTAAAATAACTTCTGAACCAAATATCCCTCTCCCTTCCAAGAAATGTTGAAAGAGGAAAATCACAACAATAATAAAAGTGAGGCTTATTCTAAAAGATACCGATATTTTACACATCCAGGAAAGATGCATTTTCCACTGCTATACAGCTCATGCTCCTGAGTTTTCCAACACCCAAATTAAAATGAAGTTAACTAGGTATAAGCCCAAACATGACCCTGAAGAGCTGCACTTGCAATAGTTCTTTCTGGAAATCCAGTCCACATTCCAGCTTGCACGATGTTACAAGAGACAAGAGTCTGGTGGATACTCTCGTAGTATGTAACAGGGGCAGTGGAGAAATGGAAAGACGGTTTTACCTACTGGAGAAGGTAACTCTCAGCCCACGCGGTGTTGTCACTTTCTAGGAGTGGATCAGACCAGCATAACCTAGCACCAGAGACATCCCTTGGGCGTCAATCCAGTTTTTTCCCACTCCCAGCTGGAATAGCTAAAAAGCAACCCACGTTATTGCATAATAAGCAATCCACATTACTGCATAAAAAGCAAACTCACAGTATTTTGCAAACTAGATGCATCTTCAAAAGAGCACTGCACAGTTGAATAATCAACAAACACTTCAACACAAATGAAACTTGGGTGAACAGCCCCTCTAATTTCTAGTCTGCATCAGAAACAGAGTTCATACGTTCTGAGTTGCCCACGCAGAGTGGGGCCAGAGCCATAGTAGAGCTTGGAGCTGAATCGCTGGATGATGGCAGCTTTTATTAGCTTTTTCAGGTACCTGGAGCCTCGGGCCTCTCAGAGAAGCTCAGCCTAGGCACTCCACCACATTTCACATTAAATAATGCTTGAGTTTCCATTTTTCCATTTCCTGTTTTGTAAACTGCCAATAGACACTTCTCTGACACTAACACGACCTGAGCTGACACTGAGGATTACAGTCTCTGAAAAAAAACCCAAAACAAAACAGTGAGAGTGCAGTCCTAAATGAGGTTAGGGAAAGGCAGAGCAGAGCTGGAGTGAAAGTCAGGTAGAGGATCCTTCCTTCAATGCAGGGGTCTTGGAGCACCAAGGTGGGAGAAATGACACTCAAGACATTTGAGTTTTCCTTTCAGTTGAGAACTGTGGTTTACCAAAGGGCAACTATAACTTCCCAAGCTCAGATTAGCACCCTCTGTAGTGGCACAAATCCACCACAAGGGCCTGCTTCAAATGTTGAAGCCTAACTGCAGGAGGCAGATGAAAGTTAAGGACAGAAGGAACTAAATGATTGATTTAGCAGAAGATAAAGGAGAAAATCTCCTTCTTGTGCCAGGAAAAGTCATGGAACATGTGATCTTGAGTTCTATCCTGAAGCACGTGCAAGAGAACTGGGCGATCAGGCCCAGTCAACACGGGTTCACAAAAGGCAGGTCTTGCCAAACTAACCTGATCGCCTTCTATGACAAAGTGACCCATCTACTGGACGAGGGAAAGGCTGTGGATGTAGCCTTGTTGGACTTCAACAATGCCTTTAACAGAGTTTCTCACAGCATTCTGCTTTGGAAACTGTCAGCCTCTGGCCTGGACAGGCGCACACTCTCCTGGGTGGAAAACTGGTTGGATGGCCGGGCCCAGAGAGTGGTGGTAAATGGTGTGAAATCCAGCTGGAGGCCAGTGACAAGTGGGGTTCCCCAGGGCTCAGTGCTGGGTCCAGCCCTCTTCAATGTCTTCATCAATGACCTGGATGAAGGTATCGAGTGCACCCTTAGCAAGTTTGCGGACGACACTAAGCTGGGTGGAAGTGTCGATCTGCTGGAGGGTCGGGAGGCTCTGCAAAGGGATCTGAACAGGCTGGACTGCTGGGCTGAGTCCAATAGCATGAGGTTTAACAAGACCAAATGCCGGGTCCTGCACTTGGGCCACAATAACCCTGTGCAGTGCTACAGACTAGGAGAAGTCTGGCTAGAAAGCTGCCTGGAGGAGAGGGACCTGGGCGTGTTGGTTGACAGCCGACTGAACATGAGCCAGCAGTGGCCCAGGTAGTCAAGAAGGCCAATGGCATCTTGGCTTGTATCAGAAATGGCGTGACCAGCAGGTCCAGGGAGGTTATTCTCCCTCTGTACTCGGCACTGGTGAGACCGCTCCTTGAATCCTGTGTTCAGTTCTGGGCCTCTCACCACAAGAAGGATGTTGAGGCTCTGGAGCGAGTCCAGAGAAGAGCAACAAAGCTGGTGAAGGGGCTGGAGAACAAATCTTATGAGGAGCAGCTGAGAGAGCTGGGGTTGTTTAGCCTGGAGAAGAGGAGGCTGAGGGGAGACCTCATTGCTCTCTATAACTACCTGTAAGGAGGTTGTAGAAAGGAAAGAGCTGGCTTCTTCTTCCAAGTGACAGGGGACAGGACAAGAGGGAACGGCCTCAAGCTCCACCAGGGGAGGGTCAGGCTGGACATCAGAAAAAAAGTTTTCATGGAACGGGTCATTGGGCACTGGAACAGGCTGCCCAGGGAGGTGGTTGAGTCTCCATCCTTGGAGGTGTTCAAAAGATGGGTGGATGAGGTGCTGAGGGGCATGGTTTAGTGTTTGATAGGAATGGTTGACCTTAATGATCCTGTGGGTCTTTTCCAACCTAGTGATTCTGTGATTCTGTGAAAATCTGAAGAGGTTCCCAGTCAGATAGGTTAGGCTTGTTTGGCATATCTTTTTTCTGTGGGACAACATCCTGTTCCTAGTTTTGAGTTCTCACTCTGGGATTTGCATGTAACACAAATCCAGTCTTGACCTGGCTGAAGATCTAACAGGTCTGTGTCTATGCAAAGGATGCTGTTAGCAAAATGTGTTAGCACCACTGGAGATTTAACTGCAACAGCTCTACACAGGGCACTGTGAAACCAGGATTGTGCTGTCTCCAAACCTTCTCTTGGGTGTGCAGATGATTTCCCTTGCGATCTGTATTTTCTGGCTTCTTGGCTTGGATGGTCTCTAATGGCAGTCAATTCATCAGCTCTCTGCAAAAAGAGAGTAATTTTGGAAAGCTGAAACATAGTCTTAATTAACATGCTATTGTGGTTAATCTGTTTTACCAATCCCTTAATACAGAGAATCAATAGTTACAGACATCAAAGTTGATGAGTTCCCTCATAGGAAAAGAAAAATCTATAAAACATAGATGGTTACACTTCTTAAAGCTGCAAATTAAAAACAATGAGTTCCATTAAACCTTACCCCGAAGTGGTGTTTTGCCCCAGCATACAGGTGGATCCTGGGCCAAAATTGTTACGCAGCCCTTTGAGCAATAGGAGGATTGTGACAACTGTCTTAATAAGCATCCCATCTTGAATAGTACTTCAGTGCATAACATGGATTTGCAAAAGTAATAACATTTTTCTTAGTACAGACTACATCCAACTGTATGTCACTGTAGCAGTTATCTAAATATAATTGTAGAAACCTTTAGCCTTGCAGTCTTGTTGAGAAAATTTACCAGGCATATTATTAACCAGCCTTACCTGACTTTCACTGTGATTGATCAAAGTCAAATGTGAATCATGAGGTACTCACCTGTCAAAAAATTCTCTGTCACGAAATATATTGGTTTTTTAGTTTCAAAGTATGCAAGAAAGATTCATCCCTGCAATAATTTGGTGAACTCCTTAAAGTTCTACAGTCTGAAAAAAGCAAAGATCTGATCAACTTTGACCTGCATTGGTGGAGTGGAAACCCAGCCACCAGAGGTATGAGCTTCATCCATCTTTGCAGGTGGTTGTTCTGGTCTAACTAAGATAAGTAGCTCTTGAGTTGATCATTTGTATAGTGGTTGCTCCTTTGCCTCTGATAGACGGATGACAGGGAATGGCCAGATCATACAGTAAAATGTTTTTAAATGGTTTCTCATAGCAGATTATATGCATGACTATTCCTTTTGTTGCTAGCGAGTAGAGTATCTTCAGGAGATCTAACTCACATGCCACACTGATAGGACCCATAGAAATGGAATGGCTAACCCATTAGAGGAGTTCCTTTCAGATATGATGTCTAAAACAAATCTCAGCTTATACCTCCTTAGATGTTCTTGCAAGAGGTTTACATTAGCTTCAAAATAGCACTCAAATAAAAACTCATGTTTTTGTCAGAGCAACCAGCTGACTTTGCATCAGAGGAAGGACTACCTTGTTCTTGCGTGGAGGGTACTGTAATGAGACACACACACATGGAGACAATCTGAACTGCCAAAACATGTGAGCTCAAGCTGTGAGTCCTTCAGCTGTTCCAAAGACTATGCGTTGAACGTGGGTCAGTGAGGCACAAAGCTGGACACAGCCAATAGGACACCTTTAGGATGTAAGGGAGAAAAAGGACTAATGCCCATTCTGCAGGAAATATGCAGGAATTGAGGGTTGCTTCCTGTGTCTAATTGTATTTAATTGTACACTTACAATTTATTTTACAAGTATTTTCTCTACGAGTCTGCTACAGAAGGCTAACAAACTACTCATACTTCTCAGACAATCTGAACATTGGAGCATTTACCATGGGGGAGAGATGTAATTCTGACTCTGGGAAGACAAACAACCATTGACCGGCAACTAGCAGTTTCAGTGCCAAAGTCTTATTTCAATCTTTGTAGTCCCATTCTGCTTAAAAGCCATTTCCATTAGATACTTATAGCTCCCAGAAAAGAGGAGGCAAGTTCATTTATGGGGCATCCAATGGAACACAAAGACTCTTTTTTGTTGTCTCACCTTTCTTTGGACATTGGCATTGGCATGATCCCTCTGGGTGTGAAATGACCAGACCAGGGCAGTTTACCATAAAGGTCTAAGCTGTAACAAGCACAGGTTCTCCCTTACTCTTGGTACTTCTCATATAGGAATATTGCAGTTTTCTAGCCTTTAAAGTTTTTATATTTTCCTTGCAGAATAAATTTTACAGAGGTGCCCAAAAGCCAACCTAGAATAGAGTAAGGAACATTGGGTCAGTGTAGTAGTCAGTCCCTGCTCAGAAGAACTTTTATAATCTCAAATACCATTGATAAAACTTTTATTTATAGCTATAGGTGTCTGAGCACGGTTTTCAGTTAGAAAGCTGAGCAAACAAGTACATCCTCTGTAAAGGAAAAGCAGTCTTTGAGGTCTCAGGGCATCTGAGCAAATAGGTTAGTTCATAGTTGAGATTCTTGCTGCTGCACATGGGGTATTTGAGTAATGTAGCTTTTGCTGTGTCTGCCTGCCGGTCTCAAGGGGACATGCAGCATGAGTAAGATGCACCACCATGAATCCTGATACCGAAGTAGACCCTTCGCTGTACATCTGCTATCACAGCTTCTGTGTCAGAAACATTCTCTTCCAATTTTCTGATAAACCCTAACTGCTGCCAGCCTGAGTTACTGATGTGACTTTCACCCCTGAGTTGGCCCTCCCCAAAGTCATCTGCTTCACTGGACTTGTACGAAGACTCTGGATTTAGTGAAATTTCCTAACAGTGTGCCTTGATCCACAGTGTTGTTTCTGATGCTCCTACAAAGACTGATGTCATCATGGCAAGGTCTGAAGAGGGAGTCCCAAATGATCTGGCTCACAGGACTGAGTTGTCACTGGGGGAATCATAGATGTCCAAAGTGAAAAAAAGGAAATAAAAAAAAGTTAAGTACCAGTCAACCTGGCACTAAGCAACCAAATTCCCAAAGGAGTTTTGTAAAGCATCCCCTATAATATCTGTTTCTCCATCTGATTAAAATCTCTTCTTTGTTTAAAAATGTCTCCCATTCTTGCAGTTTTCTAAAAATATTCACACTTCTAGCTGAGCTGCTGCTAATTGGTAACGTCTTTGTATTCTGAATCTTACTCATTCCTCATCAAATAGAAGAGTCAGGCTTCACTGATTCTTTGTGTTGGTGTTAAAAGCTTTATGCACTGGACGTACCTTCCCCGTCTTATGAAAAAAAACAGCTTGTATTTTTTTTCTCTTAACGTGCATGAGATTTTGAAGGTCATTTGCTGCTAGGGCTCCTGACCTGCCTTATTACCGTTTTCATGTTTCTCTTTTCTTTCAATGGCATCGTCTTTGTAACCATTGAAAGAAGAAGCTGCATATTTTAAAGGTCTGCTGCTGAAACAAAGTCACATCCATGAATAACTGGGCACCAATCCAGTGCTGTAATCTATGTGGGCAGGATGCAGATCCATTAATTGCATTAGGAGTTTGTGTTTAGGACAAACCTGTGAACAAACCTAAGGAAATCAATGACTTCTAGTGGGTTAAACCCATCGGCAATAACAAGACTTGCATATGGGATAGGAGTGACAGCAAATAAAAGGTGAAATCCTATCCATGCCAGGGATAGGAGTTCTAAGTCACTAGTTTAGATTCCACTCATGGTTTGTTGCTCTCCTCCCACCAAGTTTTAAAGACATGCAATTATTTGCACAAGCGGGACAGGACTGGCAAATTCAATAAGGCAAGTTTTTGATAAAGGTCTTTTGCTAATTTAGTACCAGAATTGGAAAAAAATATGTAGCCTTAGGTTGTTGAGATTAATGAAGTGCACTTTGGAGGTGTCCTGAACTGGATGCTTTAGCAGATGTATCTAAGCCAAGAAAGCACCAGCAGACAGATCAAGCAAGATGCTTGACTTAGGCACTTTCCAGCCACTTGACAGCACACTGAGGAGATAGAAGTAAATAAAGTCATAATGCAACAGGGAGGCAATGGGCTACTAATTGTTGTGAGTTGAGCAGATACAGATCATCCTCTATGGAAAGAGAAAGAAAATGGGGAATCCCTCCAGCAGGTGCATTGCTCCTGTACAGTAGAGCATGGACAAGCAAGCCACCTCTCATTATCACTTCCTTCTCTCATGCTGGGTTTCGTAGTGTGATAAAGAATTAGATTTAGCAAATTAGGTAAGGGAAAGGGAATTTGGAAATGACACCCCTGATGATTGATGATACTAATAAGTATTGTGCCAAGGAGATCCTCTTCCCCGATCAAACAGGGCACATGCATGCACAGCCTTACACCCTGTCTGAATGTAAAACATCACTGTACACAACATACACTGAAGTATTTAGAGAGGAGAAATAAAGTATGTACACAACCTTTATTCATGCAATATCTGTACAATGCTGCTAAATATATGCAAACTATTCTTCTAAGTAGAAGCATGCAAAGAAGTACAGAAATTATACATGCACACACAAAAAAAAAAAAGAAAAAAATCCCCCTGCACACATATCTCCCTTTGCCAAAAGATGACAGAACTAAACCATGACAGATGATTGTTAATCTTGTCCTGCAGGAAACTCTAGTTCCCTGGTTTTGTGCTTCATTTGAGGCAAAATTCAAACCTTTTGCCTGGGGGGAAGGAGTTCTGCAGAGGAAATCTTTTTGCTTCAGCCTGTTCATTCAAACAGGGAGAACTGGAAGTAGGGTTATGGTAGGATGTGGGAGAAGGAGCTATGCTTCTCTGCTTCAAATGATTCAGAGTAAAATTTGAATCTGTCTGTCACACATCAGTGCTTTAACCACTAAGCTGTATGGGGTTGACAGGATGGCAAGACTAGCAGGTATAGAAATGAATATATAGCTATACTTGTCCAGAGGCTGTCCACCGTGTGAGCCACAGCTCATTTAGTCATCTTCCCAGGGTGTTTCCAAAGCACTGGAGAGTTAAGTGGGGAAATCCTCACTTTGAGGATCTGTCTTCAAGTTTTGTTTTGGCTTGAGCCCTTGGCAGCTTCTCAGCTATGGACAGCGTCTGTATTCAAGCACCTTGGAAACATACAGGAGTGTATGAAAGCTTAATAGTATTTCTTTGACTGCAGTAGCACCCAGCTGGCAGATTTGGGTGCTGAAGGATACCTAAATATCCTTTGAAGAGCTGGACCCCTGTTGCTATGGTGATGAGAACTGTATAAAAAGCTACATGGAACAGAATAAAATATTGTATTTAAATAGATCCACGTAGATCTACAACTTTATTTCTTTTTTAGGTTTCATACCCAGGCACACTGATGTGTGCCTGCCATAGTTTCAGTCTGCTTCTTTGGTTTGATATGCAGCATTAGGTGAAATGGCAGTGCGCTATTTGGTCTCTGTGCAGCAGCCAGCTCATACAGTCAAAGACTTGTTGTACAGTGAAAACTGGAAATGCTACTTTTGCCCACTCATCAGAAATGTGTTAGTGACATGGGAAGTAATTGGCGAAGAGTGCTAGAAGGTATTTCAATGATGGGGTAGATGTGTGTATGTGTTGACAGCAGACTCCTTTGTTGCAGACTAAGTTGTGGGCTATTGCTACATGGATGACTGAAGCATTACTCCCAGACCCCAGTAACAGTAAAATTAATGCCAACTTCTTTCCTCAGGGTATTTCCTTCTCTCTTTCTAACATTTTAATCCAGAGCACTACCACTGTCAAGATCTGGATGGAGCTCCCCACACACAATAGCTCCTTGGTCTCTGCAAGGATCATTTTAGAGTATAAAAAGACATTGTTCAGCTGTCAGCTCAGAGGTAGCTTTTCACCACTTTAGCATACCAAGTCTCCTTCCAACAGGTTGTTTCTGAAGTTGTCCCCAGCTCTTTGTACCATGGCAGGAGACTCACGGTGAGTCCAACCACATGCAATGGCAAACATGCCGCTTTTCCATCTGATACCCGCATACGGATAAAATCATCCCAGTCTTCTGGTGCATTGTGTTTTAGGGCAAAACTTTTGCTTTCACTCTTTTTTGTACTGGTCACCTGGTCTGACTCAATCTCATTTCAGAAACCTAGAACTGCATTTGTGCTACAGATAACAACTACAAAAATACCCAGAATTGCCTACATCACATAATCATAGAAAAGTTTTTTGGAATGGATAAATGGAGGTCTCTAGTCTCCGTTTTCCTACTCAGCTGGACTATAACTCACAAGGGACTAGGTCCATGGCTTTGTGTAGCTAAGACTTGTAAACCTCAAAAGATGGAGGTTGCACAGCCTTGCCAGTGAACTCCTCCACTGCCATGCCCTCCTACCGAAACATGTTTTTTCCATGTCCAAACTGAAATCCCAAATAACATTTTGCCGTCTTTGCCCTTCCTATAGTGACTGGCACTACCAAGATGAATTTGAGTTTTCCATCTTCGTAGCTGCTCATCAAGCCATTTTAGTTATAAGCTTACCCCTCAGCCTCCTCTCCACAAAGGATGAACAAGCGCAGCTCCCTCAGGCTTTCCTTGTGACCCATGTGTTCCCAGTCTTAGGCCAATTTGGTAGCCCTCCGCTAGACCCATTGCAGTTTCTTCCTATCTTTCAGCCAGGAACCCAAACCAGACACAATATCTTGGATTGGTTCTCACCAGAGACCAATATTCTGCTCATTACTGGCCACCAGCTGGACATCAAGTCATTGATTACTCCTATTTAAGAAGTGTCAATAATACTGTTTTCCTGAACTGCAATGCAGATCTTGTGAAACTCTGCTACTCTCATGCCTGAGTCCTCCTACTCTAACTGGTGAGATCTTCAGGACAGACAGCATTAACACTGTGGTTAGCTTTATTATAGAAGAACATGAGGGTGGGATTAGGAAAGGGTTTGTGCATGATCACTGAACAAATGATGAGTACATAGACTGTTGTGGCCACTTTGGAATCACTTTTGTGTCAGCTGAAGGGTAATGTGTTTATGCTTTCCTTCACTGAAAGCAGGTAAAGAACTTGGCCTCAGTGTGTCACTGGTGCAGCCTTGCATCCACCCAGAGGAATGGACATCTTGGCTCCCCACACAACACACAGGAACAGCAGGAGCCTGGGTGCCATATCCCTGTAACTCACCACCCACCCCAGCCAGGGAGCCAGCAGAACTGCAGAGCTGGCAAGGCAGAAGCGATTCCCTGTGAGTCACACAGAAATATGAGGGACTTACAGGCTCACACCACAACTAAATCTTTCTTAGGCTTAAGCTCTGAAAAGATGGTACCTGCAAACCAAGTCTTCTCTAAACCTGATGGTATCTAAAACTCTGCAGGCATCACAGCCTCAAACACCAGTGTTCCTGAGGCAACAAATGTTACAGTTTTAGACATGTTCAGAGTTTTCTCAGTTTTAACAGGTCTCTGCAGTTCAACATCTATTTTGGACATGACTCCTGTTGGTATCCACAAATTAGGCATCTGTCTTGCATGCAGGGAAGCCTAAGCTAGTAATTCAGGGGCAAAAGACCAGATGATACACAGAGAGAAACACAGTGAATAACCAGCAAAGGCTACTGTGACAACTCGCTGCCAGTCCCCTGTCAGTGCCCCTGCAGATCTTCTCTTCTTCAGGATATTGGCTGCCTGTGACAGTTTTTCTTCATCCAACATTCAAATCACAGTGATCAGAGGCTGACCTGCAGAGTCTAGTTCATCAGGATTTTTTTCCTACTGATTACAGAAATAATCACAGGAAGGAAGGTGCCTTTTACATTAACACACAATTGCACAAGCTTTTGTAAGGACATAAGAAATATGTTGAGTGGTAAAGCTATGGTTGAATTGGTTTATTTATCTTGCAAGTCTAAAGGCCTGTCATCTAGAAAGTGACAAAGCTGTCTGTTTAACCTAAATGCATCTCCATATTGTAACCTATTAACGCATTTGGAGTGCATGGGTAAACAATAGTACTTAGCACTGATGTGCCTCATGATACTTGTTTCTTTGGATTTGGGGAGAGTCTGTACATTTTCTATCCTTTATTTTTTGAGATGCATTAATGGCAGAATCATTGACAAATTCAAGGGATTAGGATGGAATTCTTTGTTAAACAAAAGAGATGTGCAAAAGCAAAGTAACAGGCAACCTGTCAAGCAAATCAAAACTGCAGGGTCAAGTGGTGAATAGACTTGGAATTGCCCAGAGGAACATGATGAACAGAGGCCTGGATCTGTGAAAACATGGCAAGAGTAAGGTTATTAGCTTACTGCATTCAAGAAAGTATGAGGACTGTGTTGTAAGGTCAGAGCAATTTAAGACTGAAAAAACTGCCTTTTGGGAGAACCACCTCATCTTTGGTCTTCAAAGAAAGAGGAGCAAATGGAGCACAGAAGCTTCTTCATCCTAGTTACCAGAATTTCTGAAAGAAACTCTCCCAATTTCATCTTGATAAAGTGACTTTCCAACAGATGACTGAAGGTCATAGGAAACAAGATTGTAGCTTCTGAATTTGGTTGTGTAGTTGGAGTAGCAAACAGAGAAAATTAGTCACAAGCTCTAATATTAAGCATAGATGACTTTTTATTTCCCAGAAATTAGTCTCTATGCCTAGGCTCTGCAGCCATTCAGCCAGCTGGCACAAGAGCCCAAGACACCTTTCGAGCACTCTTTCATGTCAACGTTGCAGAAGATTCCTCTGTTCTCTTCTCTTCTGGCACAGTTATGGAGCCTGCTTGTGGCTCACCAGAGTCTCTTCAAGCTTCAGATCTGTATTCAGCATCACAGCTGGGTCCTGCTTTTACCAGAGCTAATTAGAGTCCTGCAGGTCACTGCCTTCACGAAGTTGGTTTTGTTGCTCTGGTACTCAGTAGCCTCTTCCTTTGCTACTGGCACTTATTCTTGCTTTCGGCACAGCGCCCTAAAACTCCAAGACACCAGTGAAGACAGGCTCTTGGTACAATAATTAGGTTCAAATACAGAAGGAAAGCAATCCGTTTTCTCCTGCCACAGCTAGCATCTCTTCTTAAGCCTTTTCTCTCCCTCATCCAAGACCGCTTTATGGTAGCACACTCTAATTAAGGTATTTGGCTCTAGTTTTTTTCATCCATGATAGATAGGGGTTCACACAGAGGAATGGCATCTATTCAGCTCTAAGGGTGAAGTTACACTGGCAAATGGGGCAAGCTCACAGCTCACTGCTCTGGGAGAAGCCTCCATCCCTGCTCATGCCCCACTGCTGGCAGCACTGCCCCATCGTCTCTCTCACATTGGCTCAGCTAGTAACATGTTGAGCTAGGTCAGGTCATTAATATAAACTTCCACTTCTTCCATTTCCCCACATTGGTCTCTTGCCTCTTTAACGATACAGACTTGTTGCTAAGAGGTCCAAAGAGCAAGGGGAACAGTTAGTTAGACCACAGGATCCACACAGAGGAGACTGTGCTTTTGCAGACTGTGGGCTGTAAGGCTGAGGTGTCTCATGAGACCTTATCCTAAGAAGCACCTGGGATCTCACCGCCTGGAGTGGCTCACACAGAAAAATGAATTCTGGTCTTAAAATCTTCTTGAGAACATTTAACCTTAAAAACTCACACTCAATGAGCAAAGATCCAGCCCAAAAGGGAAATGTTGTACCCTTCCATGAAGTATTTGTGTTATTCTGTTAAGATTGTTGTACTTATCTTCTGTATCATACACCAAGAGAATCAACACTGACTACTGCATCCTAAACGCAAGTAAAATCAACTGAAAACTAGTAAGGAAAGAGAAGCTTTCTATTTTCTGTGTAAATTGTGGGGCCTTTAGATATGCAGTAAATGTCCAAACATGAGATACTGTCTTCTGCAGGTGTATGGATTAGTCTGATGACAACACTATTATCTGCTTAGGTAAGGAACAAATCCCTTTCTCAAAGAGGCAAATGTGAAACATTGTTTTGCTGATCAGTTTCACCCATACTCATCAAGGGCCATATCACTGCAGCATCTAGAATTATGCCCTTTGTGCTTAATTTTCAGGGAAGGTAAAAACCTTTTTGAATAATCAAAGCACATGAATATGGACTGCGTATTGTGCTGGAGCCTCTGGAAGTAGATGCACTGGGGTGCTAGTGGTATATAACTGCTGTTCTGTGTGCTAGCTTCCAAAACAGCTATCCTCCAGACCTTCTTGGTGCCTAAATTACATAGATACCAGGGCTCTTCTCTTCTTTACAGCAATGCCTGTCGTACCTGAATTTCAGCTACTGCTGTTCCCTATCTCAGGTTCACAAATCAAACATTCCCCTGCTTGCTGTGCTAATGGGACCTGAGCTATTCTGTGCTGCAATAAAGATATAAATATTCATTAAGACACAGGGAACAAGAAGCTTTAAAAAGTTGATTCTGCAGCCTTGGGGGGTCATAGCCTTACTTGCACCAGGGGAGAGGCAGGGCTGGGGCCCTTTGTCTGTGAATACTGAATAGCAAATAAAAAGGAAATTGGAAATAGCTGTTATGGGATTGGCAGAGACAACTGTATCCTAGTTCTCTCAGTACCCCACTGGGAAGAAAGTCTTCAGGAAGAGGGGAGGCCTGGCTGTGAGTTTATGTCCAAAACCAGGTAGAGCTGGGATTTGATCTCAGGGATTATCAGAAGACCCAGCAGAAGGGTAGGTAGCAGGGAGGAGTGCTTGGCTATGTTTTGTGAGAAGATGCAGGGAGGTGTGGGGGGGAATCATGCCCCAAGCGTGGCTGCAGGATTCTCTCCTCCGGGAAAGAGCAACAATTTGTCAATGAAACAGATGTCAAGCAACACAGAGTCATCAAATTGCAGGTGAAGGTCTATCTGTGCAAGCCCAGTGCCTTGACACTCTGCAGACTTTACCAGTGGAAACTTTGGTATTTAGGGAATTAAATGTTTCCTGTGAGGGAGGAGGACAGAGTTAGACACTTTATATTAGGACTTACAATACAAAACGGCTGTTAGTTTCCTGAGTTGTCTTTGTGAAACCAACCCCAAGTCTGTTGCTCATTTTTTTATTCTCAGCTGTTGTTTCTAACCACTTGCTCCTTTTCCCAGGATTTTCTAAAAATAGTAAGGATAATAATACAGGGCAAAAGAAACATAAGATCCAAATGCCATATGGGGCAGAGCCAGCAGCACACAAATGATCACCCTCTCCTCTGACTGTACAGCAGGCAGTTATCAATGTCAGTCCAATTCCCCATCTCTGCTTTTGTGATATCAGCTAAACAAAAGGGGCCAAGTGGATCCTTGGTGTCACTCCAAGGAAGTTGATTGAGCTTAGGCATGGATTTGCCCAGTGCATTTACCAGTGCAGCATGTGAGAATGTAAAGGCATTTCCCTGGGTGAATCTGCACCTGGTCTGTGCTAGAGACCCAGTATCTGTCTGTCACAGTATTTCTCTTCTTGTCTTTTAGTTTCCTCTGAAATACATTCTTGCCTATTTTGTCTAACCTTTGTCTTCCAGTTTTTGTCTGCCTTGTGAATTCTGCCTAATTAGGAACCTTTCAAATTCCCTTGTGGCCTCGAGTTTTCTCATGCAGAATTTGGAATTAGTGCATTTTTGTGGCTAGTTTTCAGGGACAGGTTTTTAAAGTGCTAAAATAACAATTAACAATACTTTGCACTTCCTTTTTTTTTTTTTTTCCCCTCTAGGGATCTCAAAGCACCTTACAAGTGGCATTTAATTAAAATTCGACATTGTGAGGGGAGAAATGCATAGCAAAACATTTCTTTCCCACTGTACGAATGCAGCTATCTCTAGGGTAGACAGTAATAAATGGTTTAGGAGAGTTACTACAACATATTGGATACCAGACGGCAGTTTTCAGGTTGCAAAGTAAAAAGCAATGCAATACCCAGTTGAATGTGCAAAAGAGATTTATAGAATCAGAATGAAATTACACAAACGAATTTTAACTATGATGCCAAGGTCAGCCTTTTTCCCACCCGAGGCTAGAACCGCAGCATCACCTCTTGCACACAGCTAGGCAGCCCCAATACCGGGATGGCACAGGGACCTTCAGCTGCCCTGCTCCCCGCACACTCTGCTGGGATGCGGGTTTGCTCTTAACTCAAGAGGAAATAGTGCCACCTACTGAAACATCAGCCCCATCAGCGACAAGTGCTCCCCGGTGATCTCCCAGCCAGAGGTGGAACTCGTGCCCAGCATGTAAAATCCAGCTTGTTTTCTAAGTTATGTATTTGCAACACGTATGCAGAGAGAACAGCAAATCTGGGCTTGCTAAATGATACCACTGTTTTTCTACGGTGATGAGAAAAGTCCTGAGCAAGGACGAAAACTCCAGCTGTAATTCAAGGCCCCACAGTAGCTAGCAGTCGTGTCTTGCCTTTGCTCTGATAGTCCTCAGAATATTAATGAAGGAAAGAGTGTTTATTATTTTCAACACTCCCTCTCCCTACAAGGATAATAATAATGATGTAAGGAAGTAAACAATTCACTGAGCCACAGAGCTCTAACAGTTATTAATTTCTGAAGAACTATCCTCACACCAATCTAGGAACTGGAACATTGGAGAATGGTGTGAATAAATATGAACACAGACACATTCTTGTTTACAAATATCAGACAGTGGTCCAGTTTGTCAAAACTGCTCCTTTTTAACACTCACGTATTTGGACATTGACAGCTAAATCCATGCAGGTTTAAACTGAAAGTTCCCAGGCTCTTTCCTGCAATTGCTGCTGCAGGTGGCATGGTTGGGGCTACCTATCCCAAAGCAACCCAAACAGAGGCAAACAGGCACCTACACCTTTCCTTAGCTTCCAGGAGATCAGCCAGGACTTCTTCTGATGCCATCAATGTGGTGCACTCATTTCCTAGTTACAGCTGCAGCACGCCAGGACATCTCTGCTGTTTCGGTTCAGCATCACTGGATAAAAAAACAGGAGAAAGCCATGGCAAAAGGCAGCACTGCTCTTGCATGTCTGATGAGTACCTGGCTGCTGGCTGCTGCCCGGTTCCCTCCTGCTTGTTCCCTCTTCCATGGGACTCCTGAGAGTCTGGCTTTACCATGGCTTGGCTTGAAAAGAAGAGTTGGCAACTGCTCTTGTCCAGGATACAGGGTGGTCAGGGCACTCCGGAGATCTGGGAAATGGCTGAACTTTTCTACCTCCACTGGGAGAAAGCTGAACGCTAGATAACCACCATCCTAGGTCAGTGATCTAATTACTGCCACATAGTTCAGACATAAGAAGTGGCACAATCCGGTACTAGATTCCTGTCTTTAGGAAAGAGTGATGAAGCAGATTCCAAAGGCATGAAGCCAACTAACATTTCCAGTGGTTCCTCTCTATTTTACTTACACCTCACAAATGAGGGAGAGAGGAGCAACCTATGCAGGTCTTTATAGCTGCTTATGCCTTTGCATTGACTGGCAAACAAATCTAGGTAGCTGTATCTCTTTTTCCTTCTTCTGACGTCCCTAAAATTTCAACCATGCATGCAAAATAGACCAACTGAGTTCAGGCCTCTGGAAGCAGATCTCGTTACTCCTTTGTGGTAACCCATTAGATCTTTTTGTGCAGTGCCAGGAGGGTCAGACCTCAGAGAGCTCTACAAAATCCAGATAGAAAGATGCATTTGGGGATCAGGTCTCAGCAGAGCTCAAGACCAGCTCAAAGGTGATCCTTACTACAGGTAAAATTCAATTCTCTCAAGAGAAGATTTAGAGGAATGTGTAGGAACAGCTTTCCCCAGTTTTCCCCAAACTGAGAGAATATTGCTGTTCTAAGTCCCCTCCGGGGTACAGGACTGTCTGGCCAAACCTTTCATGAAATGTGGGAAATGGGGGATACTGGATCAGGTGAGAGAGGGAAGGGACAGGCCTTGGAAGGAGAGCTGGACTTGCTACTTCAGTTGTTTTTGAGGAAGAGGAGGGAGTGAGCTGACCCCCAGCATAGTAATCATTGTATTCTACAGTCTCTGTCAGCAGCTGTGCAGATAGACACTGGTGAGACCGGGGACCTGGGCAGTGCTGTGCCACAGACCTTGTCCAAGTGAGGCTGTCTGCCAGCCCCTGCTACTGCAGGGAACCACCAGCTGTGCCTGCCTGTAGAGACAGCCCTGGAGGAATGAAGGCAGAAGGGTAAACTTCTATCTTGGAGCATGATATTTTCCCCAAATCTCTGCATTGGTGCAGAGCTGCATCTTGCTGGAGCCTTCTGGAGGTATGTGACCTTCCTAAGGAGGCTCCACTGCACAGCTGTAGCTATCCTTTTCAACCGCCACTGTCTGATCTTGCATTATTGACCTGTTGGGAAGGGAGTTCAATTTTTCTGAAAGGGAATGGCTGGTTTCATTTTCTTGTGTATGAATCCACTTTCGATTGCAAGCTGTTTGTACATGGTACTGAGCACAGAGGCCCTAATCCTCATCAAAGCCCCTGGGTGTGCCTTCGCTACAGGAACAAATAAAGATAGTGATTGCGTTAGGCATCCATTCATCAAACCCAGGTGCCATCTTAGGATGTTGCTTCTTACTGTCCCTCTGAAGTGCATTATCTTCCAAAACAAAAATAATATCAAATTATAATGATTTAAATTTCAGCTTGCTCAAAGCCAGGTAATCGTAAGGGCAGGCTGTCAGCTTCCTAGCACCAATTAATGTATTGATAAAGCTTCTGGAATAGAGACATTAACAGCATCTTTTTACAAAGATACCTGGAGGTAATATGAACCCAATTACTATTGAATCTAAGGGGAGGGAACTGGTGAGCCTGCCTTAACAGAATTACCAAGATACATTGAATTATTTCTACCAACATGAAAACTTATATAAGAGCAAAGCACTGAGTGAGACATATTTGTCCTTGTTGAGCAAAGCTGAAGCATAGATGTTCCCCAGGCCATTCTGGCCCATGTCGGTGATGTATTCAGAGCTCTGGAGGTTTCCAGTAAATTCATCTTTAGCAACACTCCCTCTGCCATCCATACTGATTTTGATTAAAGGAACAGAACCTTAAAGCAGAGATACACACTAACAGAAAAGTTCTTTATATCTGAAACACCACAGCCAAGGAGGACACTTAGCACCAAGGTGGGACATAAAAAGAAGATGCTTTGACCAAGGGATGAATTTGCACAAACCATTCATTCATTCTCACTCCTATAGCAAAACCCAGTGGCCAAATCAGTGTTAAACGTACTTTGGACTTACTCCAGTCAATTCAGAGATGTCAGCTTCAGGGTGAGGAGAATGGGGAATGTGATCAGACAGGAACAGTTGCAGGGCATTTCAGTGTAAACAAAAGGAAAGGGTGCTGAATGAGAGACATTTGGGATATGTCCATCTTAGCCTTATGTGGCAAATGCTTCTACTCTCAAAATTTGTGTGTACCCTTCAAATAGAGCTTTTAAAATCCTAATGTGCCCCAATCATGGTTTATCACTAGTTCACTTAATCCCTACTTATATATACACACATGTGTATGCATATATGCACATATATAAATATATATTTTTATTATTATTAAGTGACCCATAAAAAAACAAAGGAGCAAACACACAGGGTGAACAATCCTACTTAGAGACGTTGCTTTCACTGCTTCTCTTCCTTTGGTAGATTGTTATGTTGAGCAGTGATATCTTCTCACTGTTTTGTCTTAATTATCCTTAATTCTATTAAACAGACAAACATCAACTGCAAATAATGCATGCTTAATTATGCAGTGCTGGTGGTTGATACTGTATCAGCATCAGCTTTTCTTTTAATATTTTGGCAGCACACAAATGGAACTGCTACAACATGTTCAAAAAGCCTCTATCCATGGTCGTGAAACCATCACATGCAGATGCCTCACTTCCATCCATAGAAGGCCAGTAGGGATGTGAAAGGGAGCAGCTCACATCCCAAATGAGCTCCCAGATGCCCTTGCTCGATATGGATCTGATGGCAGGAGGCTAGCAAATGTGTTGCCACGTGACCCCGGAGATGGGTGGGAAGCGCCCTCGTGCAACACAAAATAATCATTTTTAAAATAAAGCAAAAATTCTCTGGGTTTTGTCATCATGATTATTTGTAATCACTTCGGAGTATGGAGAAGGCTTGTCAGACCAGATGGGACCAGCAGATATAATAAATGACATAGTACGTTGCACAGGAACCAGAGGTAGCTGAGAGGCCCCAAGACTATCACTGCTGCATCAGTGACAAACAGATCCACAAGGAAGTCAGTGAAAGATACAACCATTTTCACAGAGGCATTGCAAGAATGCCATGGAGTGCACAGTATTTTTCACCTGTGAACACAAAAAAATCTAGTAGAGCAATCACTGGAGCCACTCTTTACCTGTGCCATGGTAGACTTGGTCTGATCTTCCAAGGGTCTAGGACATTCTTGAGTCTGGCTTTGTGTGACATATATGCTTCATGGTCTGTAATTAAAACCAGAATCTTGTTTTATGTTGAACATTTCCTGGAACAAATCCACCAGGATAGATGTAGGTGTAAAAACTGTGAGATGGGATGTATTTTGCTAGGTGCTTTACTTTGCTTTATTATCTTTTTTCATCTGCATACTGCCTGCACAGAAGTGGTACATATTAGTGCCGTGAATGAGCTATGTCCCCATTTCAGAGACCACAAAGCTCCTCAGAATGGCCCTGTGCATCAGCCTTGCCCCTGACAACCTCCCTTCATTTACCAGCATCCAGGCAATAGGAAACACTAAACTGATTCCTAGGCTGGAAGGCAGTGAGCCCAAAGGATGATTGGGAAGTATTATAGCTAGATAGGGCAAGCCTTTTAAAATGAATTGGTCAAACTATGCCAAGCAGATTTGTCCTCACGCTAACCTAAAAGACTAAATACTACTTGAAGATGTTGCATTTACTCAGAATGTAACTATGAATAGAATTTGGCCCTTAAGCCATGAGTATATACCCTACCAAAGAAAACATGACAGATGCAGTTCTCCTTCCAGACCCATCCAAAATACTTTAAATGGGTTGGGCAAGACAGGTCTCAAGACAATGCTGGCTCTGCTTGGACTTGGGGTTTAGAGGAGGTGGTGTCCCAAGGCCCTTTGCAGTGTCAATTATTCTGGGACACTACAGTGATGAGAAAGAAATTGGGCACTGTGAAGCCTGTTCAGAGGCTCTGGAGCATCCTCAAGCTCATATTGTCAAAAGAGCCAGGGGGAGACAAAATCTTCTTCACCATCGTCATACAGTGGCCACCAACCAAATCAGTTAAGAGCTTAAAACAGCTTCACAGTGCTGAAGCCACTCCCTTCATTAACGTGACTGAGTCACACAAGCCAGAGACAGCCTTGCACTAACACAGCCACAAAAGCTGAATAATGAAGAGAAGCTTACACTGCTGCTGCCGACTTTACTCTAGGACTCGTTTTATTCTTGCAAGCTCTCAGGCAGTCACCATTCATCCACAGGTGCAACCATAAAGGGGCCAAATGTGGAAGGCAGAGTGTGACTAAGCCCAAAAATGAGCGACACAAATGCATTATTCATGCAGAAAGCTTACAATGCTCCATGATTCCTTTCTTCAGAGCAGATCACTCCGCTATCAACATCAGCTACACAGCCCTTTATTTCTGACACCTGCTTTTGTTTCTTTTCTACCTCAGAAGCAAGGTGACCTGGGTTTTGCATGAAATGTTTGCTCAGGGCGCATTTCCCAGCAATGTCAGGTAACAACCTGGGACAGTGAGGGAGTAGTGGCAATGAGGTCCAGCCATCTTATGCCATCTATTACTCTGACCCCAGAAGTCAATGTGTTGTCAGGAACTTTGCTAAAAAAATGTATTAGAGGAAATTAAAAGTGAAAAAACAGAGAGGAAGAGGAGACCAGAAAAAGCAAAAAGGGAAAATGAGGATGGGAAGAGACAGGAACTTCCAATCAACATAAAAAAGCTGGAAGCTTGACTTCATTGTTGAAAATAATAGGGTTTTTAACAGTTAAAAGGTTTTAAAAGGTCATTATGCATTTAGCAGCAAAAGAGCAATATGAATTTCTAAGCAGCAACATCTGGAAGATCAAAAGAAATCATACTTCAATCAACATGAAAATCTCTGCTCATTACACGCAATCATATTTAGTTATTAATAGACACCGGCTAGACACTGACATTTTACACATTTCATCCTGTGATGCGCCAGGGACACTTCTGGCATTTAGTTTATCATTTTCATCAGTGTCATGGAAAGAGTGACCAATATGACCCCAAAAAATCTCACACTGTCAGTCATCGTAAGTGAATTTATCAACACATATGAAATCATAATCCACATGAGAGCTTTAACTGTTTGCATACTAAATTACTTCATTCTTCACGCTTCAAAAAAACCTCAGTTTTGCATAATAAATAATGATAAGGGCCAGCAGACAATTATATAGGTGGAAACAGTATGCAAAATACTTAGCATTCAAATTTGTTGTGTGAATATATCCAGAAGTTGCTTAAGTAATCAGCTCAGCGGCTGTATTACCCATTGTCAGAGCTTAATACAAAACCTCTTCAGCTTATATTAAAAGCAGCCCAACTTAAACTGCAGTTGGCACATGTCCTATTAGTATTTTCCTTTTATTAGATAGCTTCCAACTGATTCAGATGCGCAATTAGGTCAATATTAAAATTAAATGGTCTGTTGTTTTAAAAGAGAAAATGAAGAGGTCTTTGGGAGGAATTAGTCAGTCCAAAAACAGTGTTGACTGCAACGTGAGCACAATAAGAGTGTTAGCACTCGCCTAAACCTCTACATTGCAATCTGAGAGGGAAGGCTCTCAGTTGAGAATGCTTTGCTAAACTGGCACATTCGATTTCATGACTGATTTTTGTGTGTAATAATTGCATTAAAAAGATAATGAGAGTGGGTTTCTTTCTACTTTTACCAATCACTGTGGCAAACATGCTGAGACGCTTCAGACAGAAATGTGATTTTACTTCTAATGACAATTATTTTTGGACTGAATTGTAATTTAGTTCGTTAATTAGATCTGTCAGTACATTTTCTAACTTGGTTATTGCATCCTTTGATGATTTTACCAGAATTATACGTCTATTTCTGCCACTTTGCATTCTATGCTTTAATAATTCTTCAGACAAATATGCTAGGCAGTTGATTATATTTCGTGGCAGCAGTAATGTAAGCCCTCTCCTGTGTTACATTGATTCAAGAATCATGCTGATCACTGAACCAACAAGCTAGGCCAATACTGCTCTGAACGAGTGAGCTATTCAGAGGAATTCAGCCAGGGACAGACAGCGGACATGCTTTTTTAGTTGTTAAATGTATATAAACAGTTACAAGTAATCATAAATGAAAACAAGATAAAAAAAAACACAAATGCCTTGAACATTCTAAAATTCATTTAATTATTAGCAAAATGAGATCTTATCTAGTAAATGATTTCAAGGCAACTTGGCATGGGGTTATTATATATTAATGAGTTGACAGATTTTTTAAAGATCTTGTCATTTTGACAACTTCAAAAATTAGATTGTTTTTATGTGAGTCTGACTTTTTGCTGATCTGGAACAGTGGAGGTAGTTAGAAATTCACTTTTGGAATATAGAAAATATGATCAAAATAGTCACATCAAAAATATGTCCAGCACTTCCAAGCTACCAGTTCATCCAAGCCTCACTATGTATGCAGACATATGCTGGTTAGGTGCTGTGTAACACAGATTACAACAAAAAAATCCTGATTCTGAAAATACCCACCACTAAATATGTCTGTTATGGCAGTGTGCAAGCCAACTAGTCTGTGCTGGATTGTAATTTATCTGTCTGCCCTGAACAGGCAATGGCTCCTAGCAGCCCTGCAGCACGGGCAGAACAGGGAATGATCACAGCTTCCCTCCTTTCTTTGCTTGCTCAAAGCAGAAACTTTTGCTGTGCTTCTTTTCCCAAAATTAAAATGCTTCTTTTCTCCCTCTCGCTCCTATTAGAGATGGATCACAGAGCCAGAACTCCACAAAGTACCTAATATCTGCCTGTCTTCTTCTCGTCCTACTCAGTCCCATCCCTGAGAAAGTGTATGTGATGTATGATTAACCATATTCAGTAAGATTTTTTATTAACCATACTAAGCGAGATTTTTAATGCCAGTTTAAGACCATTTTCACATTCATCATAGTATTGGATATTTTTGAAGTAACTATGCAGTATCCAAGGAAGATATCCTGTGATCCAGCATTCGGCCATTTGGCTCTAGGGATGCTATGAATTTCCTAGTAGTGCACTGAAGGACTCTGAAGACAAAGGGACCAGCTAATCACTTCCCAATAATCTTTCTTCTGCATTTCATTTAATTCATCCAAGTGGGCTCAATTTTCAAACCATTAACCAACAGCACAGGGTAAAAAGATTTGTAATTATAATAGTTTTACTCAGATTTGTAATTATTTCTTAACCTCCATGGTTTACCATTCTGTAAGTAGATGCTTTCTTGAAAAACTGGGCTGTAAAACAGGAATGGCCAGTGCTATAAAATCCTCAAAAAGACCCAGAAATGAAGTAATGATGAGGTACTAGGTTAGTGCTTGGAAAGGCCTTGCTGGGGTAGGAAGGAAATGCTGAATGAGCACAGCCCCATGAGGAGGTCTCATCCAGGCTCTAGAACTAAGCACTAACTCTCTTTCTTTAAATCCTCACCCATATGTTTTTCAATCATAAAAGTGTACTTCAAAAAATCTAGACTTGATAATAATAGATTTGAATCTGAATTGTTAAAAATTCCAAGGATCTTACTAAAAATAGCCCAGAATTCCTCATACTGGTGCTTTCCAGACTGAGGCAGGCACATCAGTCAGGAAATGCTGGTTGGGATGAGCTCATGGTCTTGGAAGAGGAGTTGCAAGAGAAGGTGTCTGGGAATTTCTGTCTTATCATCTCCACAGATTTTTGTAAACTTGTCATGGTTTAATTTTGGCAATTTAACTCATCTACTATAAATGTAGTTAAAAATCTAAGAGCATATTCACTCATGTGGGTTTTTTTTTCTGAAGGAGGGGGTTTCTACCCTGGTAAACATGCTGTGCAAAGCACTGACACTTTAATGTCCACCGTGCTCAGTGGAGAGGGAAGACAGGGAAAAAGGAGAGTGGTTAAAAAGGCACAACAAAGTTAAAGTATATGGACATGTGGAAAAGGTGGGACATTTGTCCAATTACTGCAAAATTAGACACTTTGTAAAAAAAAACAAAACTTAAAAATATAAGGCTGTAGGAGCACTATAAGATTAGGGCAGGACAGGGGTGGGTTTGAAGGGAAACAGCGAAATACAGAATCACTAACCTTATAATGACTACTATTTATACCCACATATATCTTCACAAAAACAGGTGCAGAACTTTAGGTAGAGGGAGCAGTAAGAGAGCACCTTTGTATTGTAGCAATGCTCCCAGTGTTCCTCAAACGTAGTTAAGTGGTGGCTGCTGGCCCCACGATTGCTTTACTCTTGCATGCTTTGCCCCAACTACTGGTGGGTCACGGCAAAATATTGACTAATTCAGTGAAGACTGGACATGCTCTTCTCCTGGGAGAGAAAAAAACCCTGAGAAATTCTGGGGCATGGCATCCTCACTGGGTCAGTAATTAAGTGGCAGAAAGAAGAAGTGGGAAAGGAGCATGATGGGTGCCAGGCAAGCAGGAAAGGAAAGGAGCAAAAGCAATTGCCTCTCAGCATGTAAACTGCCCTGTGACACCTGTTTAGGATGCTTGTAGCGCAGTAGGGTTCATGCAGGTAAAAAATAACCAGGCTGATGGGGCCTTAAGCAAGGCAAGCTGGGCTAACCGTAGGAGGACTGTCAGAAGGGATGTAGTCACTCTGAGACAGAGATGCCTCCGCACAATACTTGTACCAGTCCAACTCATTCCAAAACAGAGTCATGCTGCTTCTAAAGTAGTTTAATTAAAGCAGAATCAAAATGTCAGCTTAAAAAAGCAAAAGAAAAGAAAAGAACTTTTATACAAGGACACAAGGCAGCTGATGCCAAAAAATAAAAGTTACAGGGGAAGAAAAAAAAAAAATGCCAATATTTCCGTGTTGCCAAAGACTTTTCTCACTGGAGGGAATTTCAGTTGAATAGTTGCCACTGCCAGCAGCTGGAATTGCAAATTGAGCAGGGAAGCAGCAGGGTTCTCATTCTTTCTCCTTGCTGACGGTGGACTCTGACAATCCAGCTCATTATTTTCAAAAGTGCGTCTCAAAGCAATAGGCCCAGAGCTTGCTGGGCCCACATTAGTCCATTTACAGCATTTGTACCAGCCAGTGATCGGGATTCTGGAAGGGACCGAGATAAAAACCATCTCAGAAAGGAGGCCTGGCAAACGGCATCACTAAAAAGCACTTCTGTTTTCACCATGCAGGGGGAGTTCAACAAGAAATACAGCACAAGGCTGCACTCAGCTGTGGTTGCAGAATGACAGGTGTGGACAGAGATAGTTTTACCTTGAGATGAGAAGCCATAGGTGATCTTCTTCCAGTGAACGTTAGCAGGAGATTTATGGACATCCACATGCACTTTGGAAGGGGAATTGAAGAAACCAGACTTGTGGTTGCTGCTTTTGCCCCAGACTGGCTTGGGCATCTGAATAGTTCCTTAATTGCAAAGCAGCATCTTGCTGCTTATGTACTTGCCCTTATGTACATCACAGACAGAAGTCCAGGTAGCAGCTCACAGCTGATTTTGGAAACTGTACCTCAATGACAGACTAGTCCAAGTCAGCTCATGACAAGAAGTAACTGAGAAAACCTGCAACAAAGGCAGTTATTATTATTAGGCACTGTTACAGCTTTTCTAGTCTAAAACCAACAGTAAATAAAATCTAGCAAAATTTCCTGTAACTGAGGAATTTCACCATAGAAGAAATTTTCATTCCTGAGTTATAACCAAATCAATTAAAAGTGCTACAATGGAAATGATTGTAAAATCCATACTACAATAGTGCTATTGGGAATGTCTAATTCTGGTAGATGTTCTTCCCTTTGTCTTGTTACAATTCCTTTCTTCACAAGCTAAAAATAAATATATAAGTTAAATGGAATAAAAATGCCCACCTAATTGTGCAGATGCGTAGTTAATTAATCACTTAATTTAACTTGCTTAGCTTCAACAGGAAAGAAATATAATCTGACAGTCAAGACAGCAATATTTTCCCAGTCACTCTAGTGTTTGAAAACATCTACATTTTTTAAATAGCACCTGCATTCAATGGATTGATGCTAATGTTTGTGCTTAATTTGGTTTTAGAAAGGCTGCATAACATTTAATAAGTAAAGCATGCACCCTGGGTAAAAATTACAGTGCCATTATGTTTCTGGTAATATTAACAAATTTTATTAAAAACAAATATATATATTTGTGGGCAGTTAGAGAGCTACTTACCTGAGAAAATTTGCTTTGGGATGAAACCTGATAAAAGAAAAAATGTGTTTATGACTCCAGAGTACACACTGCTACAAAATATTGAATTGTGTGGTTTGTTATATTTTAAATCTAAGATTCCCTTGTTAATGGCTCTTCGGTAAGCATTAACATAATGCAGCATTAAACAAGCTATGCTACACTGCCTGCACAATGCATTCCTGTCCATCAGTAGGGAACTGGGCACCAGGGACCTGGTCTATAGCTCTGAGCAGCCAAAGGTTGATCTACTACCTACAAAATGAGGTGGCACCTGCGCCCCAGTGGAGCACTCACTTTAGGCACCACTGAGCAGGTTGTGCTGGTCTTGCCGCACATCTTGCTTGACACGCACTGTCCATATAAAAAGGCAAAAGCAACTCATTCTGACTCAGGGGGCAGGCAAACCTGGGATTTGTCCTTAACGATGAAGGATCAGGTCCTGCTTGCTGGATACATGCCCAGCGGACAAGACTCAGAGCTGTATTTATCAATCCTGGTATTGCCAGAGATGGCAGCAAGCACACCTTCACCAAGTGCTATCTCTCTCTTAACCCAAAGAATATCTACAACCCTCAGTACCTTATGCACTGTCAGCAGCAATGGCAGGTCTGCCCTCCAAGTCATCGGGACTGTGACTCTTCTACAACATGCTACACTCCACTTCTTTTGTCTGCTCTTAGAAATGGCCTCTTTGAGGGAATCAAAGAAAAGTTGGGGTTCAAATACTTAGCACATACCACCTGCAAGTCTAAGCTCCAATACACACACATCACATCTTAGAAAATGAGGGATATTAGGGACTATTAAAAATGTTAGTAACAAAATCTCTCACCGTATATTCAAGGAACAATTTTGGAAACTTTCAAGCAAAGTTCACTGCAATTACTGATACACGTGAACAAAAGTATGTGCTGAAATCTTGCACTGTGTCCAAAGTGGTAATGAAATAATATCCATAATAATGCAGACTGCATGTCTCTCCATATTGAGCTACTATGTGTGAAGACAAATTGTCTGTGCTGCAATGTACTTGTTGTTTACAGATATGCACTTACACGGTCATAGTATATGTATATAAACACATAAGTGTGTGTGTGTGTGTGTATATATACACATACTATAAATATGTAAGCCCACAACATCTATCCTCTAAAGATCCTAAGATGCTTTCAGCATAACATTCATGACATAGACTGTCTACTCTGAGCTTTACAGATAATGGATCTCTATCTCACAAGTAGCTCTGGAAAAATGTAATTGAAATAACTGTGTCTCATTCCAAAATAGCTTTTTAGTTGTCAGCAAACAGAGAAATATTTTTTAAATCATGGTATCAGGGTAACCAAAATGTTTCATGTATGAAAACAATTTATTTTCTTTCTGATGTTAAGAATTTAAAACTTTTTTAAAACACATATTCATGCCATTTCTAGCTGAAATGTACTTTTCAATTAAAAAAATAGAATATACCCCAAAGACAGTATTAAAAAGAAGCATACTTTCTACAAAATTTGAAAAAAAATAGTGAGATAAAATTTGTTCTGAAATAAATATTTAGTATCATGAAATCTTCCTGGTTCACCAGAAATTTTTCATAAAGTAGTTCAGCCAGTTCTGTCTCTTGAGGTCCAGCATCTTGTTCCAGTTGGAATTTTTAAGTTGCAGACAGGTTGGAGAAAGTTTAAGATACATCCCTTGTCTGCCAAAGTTTTTTGTCAATTTATATATTTTTTATTCTAGGGGTAGGAGACATATAGGGGTACAGAATACTTATGTAATAAAAGGTACTTGGGCTGCATTAGTACTGGGAAGTGAAATATTCACTTCAGTAATTAATGTATAAATGACAGGAAAGAGGTGAAAGGAGAATCGTTATTTGTCCAGAGTGTGGGAAAGTATTTTGTGAAATGTGTTTCTGACACACATGACAGCCAAGTCCCTGCAGATTTTCTCCACCCAGCTTCACCTTCATCCAGAAGGCAACTCGGCAAACCCGGCAGGGGTGCACACCCTCCCACTTCCATCCACGACCATGGAAAAGAGGGTGTTACCTGCACATTGCCACATCAGTACAGGGTGGGGAGGGATAACCAGATGTGGGCCAGGTCTCCCTGAGATGCTGCCCCTGCATATGGCACTTCACTGCCCACCTTCACTGGGCAGCAAGGGAAAAGGGAAGGATAGAAAAGGAAGAAGCTCAAAGCTAAGATCCACTGCTGCAGCTACCATGATCTGCAAAAAGCTGTTTTTCTCCTGCCTCACATATAACGATGTAATGTTTGTCAGAGGCATCCTTCTCCCAGCAGAAAATTGGGGTCCGTGGTTAATCCTGGCATTGCTGGGTTCTCCAGCTGCCTGCAGGCAATGAAATCTGACAGTCCCATGTTCAGGGAGTGTAGTAGGAAACCAGCCTTCAGGAGATGGAGACGGTTGGAGGAAAGAAAGACTAAAAACTGTTATTGCCTAAATGCATAGCAACTGAATTTAATGAATATCCAGCTGAAAAGATAAGCACAGGCATGTGGAAGAAAGCCTGAGCAGTAAATAACAGGAGCAGAAAGGCCAGGCTATGCTATGATTTGTTTAATCAGAAATACAATGGCTGATGGTGAAGGAAAAGGTCTTGCCAGTAATGCAATCTGGATCCTTAGTGAGGCATAAGCTTTACTCTCAGAAAGTTTTCCTTGAAAAATAAATCCATATTGGCTTGGATGCAGGCATTGTCACAGACAGTGACAACTGGCTGAGTGGCTGTAAACAAAAGGTAATGATAAATGACACTGTGTCAGGTCAGTGTGTCTGCATGGAAGTGACAGCCAACAAGATACCATTGAGAAGAGGCTGGAGCTGTCACAGAGCTAGCCTGGTTTTATTTAACATCTTTGCTAATGATCTGGAAAAGGAAGGAGAAATGCACAATATTTACTTTATTTGATTTTCAAGAAAAGAGGCAAGACTCTCACCTGGTCCTGGGAGACCCCTAATATCAAAGCACTGTTATCCTACTGTCTGCAGAGAGATGGATTGCTCTGAGGCAGAGCAGGCAATTGTTTGAGAAAGCGCCCGATGGTGGAGGTGGTGGCAGCAACACAAAGAATATGTAGCAATTATCTGCCTGGCGAGGGGGCTGTACAGGAGCAATCCAGCTCTTGACGTAAGCAAAATGCAGTAAAGCATATATATAAATCTATCTGTGTCGGGGGGCAGGGGAGATATTTTCTATAAACCTGCAGGGATTTTTTTCCTCCAAATTGTTTTAAGTTTCTGTGATATTTCTGGAGGAGGGGTTCTTATCTCCTCCTTCTATTGTCAGCAGGTTCATTCATCTCTCAGAAACGCGAGTAACGAGAAAGTGGTGAGATGGCATTCGCTACCTGGATGTTGAGGTTTTACATGAAAAAGGAGGAAAGAGTAGCAAGAGGAACATTTGAGTTGGCAGACCAAAAAAGGAGCAGAGATGGAGAAATGGAATGGGGCGCGTCAGGCTGAGATCCCACAAAATGCACTAAAGCCAAAGGGAAAAGGATTGTTTTCTTTCTGTCTTTTAAATGAACACAGGCCTGGTTCTGCTCTGTCCTACATACCTTGAGGCCAAAAACAGAGCAACACTGTTTAAATGAAAGAGGGAAGACCTCAAGACAGGGAAAATAGAATAAATGACAGACAAGAAGTCACAAATAACCCTTCATACTGGAGAAAGGGATAATCCCTCCACACGACTGGCCCAAGGGATTGAAATTGCTTCAGTCCACTCCTGTAACTGGAGGAAAAGGTGGGGGGGGGGGGCGGAAAGCAAGCAAGCTCTGTTGGATTTCTTCTATAATGCATCTGACTTCTTTCATTCATACTGAAGATGGGTCTTAGCAGGCTGCTCAAGAAGCAGATCATCTAACCACTCCCTTTATTTCTTGATCATTTTTGCTGTATTGCGTAGGTGGTGCTGTTGTCAGATGCTGAAAGGCGTCAGGATTTGAGGAAGAAAAAAATAGAGCAAGACAAGGAAAATGAAAACGAAAACAAATTACTAGCAATATTTCAGGAATTCAGCAAGTGAGTCTAGAAACTAATTCAGCCCTGTGCTTCTGTCCAGGTTTTGGCAGGCTGAGTATAGTGTACAGTTGCTTTTTCTCAATTTTGTCTTATTTTTGTAAAGGTATTTTGAAGTGTGTTTTCATTTACTGTTGCACTATAAAGCAGAGAATAATGCCCCCATACACAGGTATGGGGTATTATCCTGTCGTTTCATTGTGGTGTTCAGGGGAAAACATGTTGTTGCTGAAGTGCCTTGAATGTTGAAGCTGAGAGGCAGAGGGATGGTCCAAATAGCCTGAGTCATGTCTTCAGGTTGTACAAGTAGAGAAATGATAAAATGACACAGTTTCATCAAGGTCAGCCTTGTTGTTCTCACACCTGCCCTGAAAGTTTGAAATGAATTACTTTCAAGTAATGTCACTCTATGTGTTTGGACAAGACACATAAATTCATAGGTGTTGTTGGAGCACAAATAATAAAGATGACCAAGAGAGTGTCTAATAACTGCTTCAGCCATGGAACAGACATCAGTATGCAATGGCCTCTTAAACAATTTTTTCACTATTCCATCATAAAATAAAATTGGCCCTTGACTCTTTAAAAGGTTATTTCCCTTAGCTCAGAGTGGTATAAATACAACATGGTTTCACAACTTTAGACATGTGGTACTGTCCACAGTGGGCTGTTCTGTATCACTGAGATGCCAAAATTTGGCTAGCAGAGGTGGAACTGCAGCAGGTAACAACCAGCAGAGGCAGGCGGATGAAACTGTTTTATTCTGTGCTGTGCTGTGATCCATGTTACAACAGAAAAATAGACCAGGTTGTTGTTCTCCCCTTACAAGCCAAAGAGAAGGGGGAGTTGTCATGCCTCCCTGAGGCACAGTCAAGACCCCAGGTCAAGAATTACTGACATGATGGTCTAATGAAACTCTTTTCTTAGACTACAGCAATCAGATCATGCTGGGGAACTTCCACTTCTCTTGACATAAGAGATTCAACAGTCAGAATTCAATCCTATTCAAGGGCAAAGATGACACTGGCATCAATAGGAGCAGCACTGGTATGAAAGAGTCCAAATGTCAAGTGTGTATTTGCAGAAACTGATTCTGCTGAAGACTACGCAGGTATTATTATGTTCCTCTCTTCCCCATTGCTCTGCTTTTATGTTATCTAAGGCAGAGTGCCCATGGAGGACACAGATGCACTCTATTAGATGTAGAATGAGTATTGTTAAAAATATCCTCTTTAATACCAACGACATATTTACTCCTTTGTAACCTCATCAGCTGTGACACTATGTAATTACAGATTGTTCAAGAGTCTTGTCTGCCCACTCGGTGCTAGAATGAAAAACAACTACAGAAAACATAAAGAGCAAAACAGTCAACTGAGCATGAGCCCTATACCATGTTCCCAAGAGGCTCATCAGCCAAGGTAGATAATCATCTCAAGGTAGATGATGTCCATCTACAGCATTCCCTTCCTCAGCGAGATGCTTTTACTACACCAAAGTTGCTAACAAAAAAACAGCGACATGTGGGAATGTAAAGGTTAGGCAGAATCACCATGGATGAGTCACTTCTAATTTTTTATTTCTGCTGCATAAGCTTTCAAAAAAAACTTGTGTTTTTTCTGGGTAGTGATCTCTCATGTTGTGTTGGTGCAGCCACTGCTATGCCTAAATGTCTCAAGAAAGTGCTGTCCCTGTTGCACAAACCTTAGCCCTTGTCCTGTAATCAGCCCCTCATTGGTAGAGCATCAGTATGTGCAGAGCTCTGCTGAGTTTTGGTAGCTCTGCATGGATGAGACAATCTGGATAAGACCAAGGATTGGGAGTGGGGCTTAAGAGAGAAAATAACAATCGAAAAGATAAAACCAGCTGTGAAATAGTGAGTAGAATTTTAAAATATAATTTAGCAGGTGTTTAGCTATTACGCTGAAAATAAGGCATGAATATTTTCATTACTCATATTTGTGCTTTAGTTAAATTCTCTCTTACATGCTATAGCTGTAATTTAATACATGTGCTTCATCCTGAGAGAAAAAAAATGCAGATGTGTAAAATAAATCACTGCTGCAGAACTTAGCCCTGTAGGGTACACACAGAAACGACACCACAGGCAAATGTTGAATTATGATCATCATTCCTCCTTGGGGAAAAGTTGTACTCACCTTCTTATTTTGGAACCCTCATTCCTTCTATACTAAATGCTTTGATCTAGTCAGCTATAAATAGCTTATGTTACAGTCCCACAACTTTGCAGGGATGGGTACTGCACTATATTTTTGTCCTAATCTAGTGGAGTGCTAATTAAATATATGAATAACCAGATGGGCAGGGTAAGAAAACAGGCTTCTCATGGAAGATTGGTAGTGAAATTTCTACCATTCCTTTATGTTTAATGTAGACTTAGTAAGTTAAGTGGTTGAGGTTTTCTGTGATTTCACTGTAACTCTACTCCCTACCCGTGGTTTGGAAGGCCCTATATTTTTACTGAAGCTAGGAGAATTAAGGACACAACGCATTGTGCAGGATGCTACAGGTTATCATTGCTGTAGTCAATGTTCCTTAACACTCACATGCCTCTTTGAAAAGCACTTCCTACCTCCTCAATTGATACAAAGCACAATAATACCCCTGGCAGGAACTGATCTCACTGGAGGGTGGCTGATTGATGTCAAGTGTGGTCCAGGACAAGGGTGTTGCTTTGCAAACCTTTAGTATCAGTATTGAAGAAATGAGCTGACAGCCTGTTTGGCAGTGGGTTGGGAATGTTTAGCAGAGATTTGCTTTTCAAGAGAAAATGCCTCTTCAAAATACAATAACAGTGATCAATCATCAAGCAATACCTTTTGAACCTTTCCTCTTTCTTTCTTAGATAATTTCTTTCTCTTTCCTCATCATTTCCTAGAAGACGCTGTTGGTTTCTGATCATGCAGCACATACAAAAAAGTAAGCTCTGACAGGAAGATGTGGGGAGAGTAAGAGCCAGGAAGTGCTTTTTAGAGGCAGAACTTCAGGTAAGTCACAGAATGACTCTATCAGTTTATGTAGGTATTTACTGGTGGAAAAGATACCTAATAAAGGGTTTTCAATCTTGTTGACAAAAGCTTGAACAAGATTGAATGGCTGAAAGCTGAAGTTAGAAAAATTCAGCCTTGAAACAAGATGTAATTTTCTTGCAGACAAGGGAATTAAACACTAAAAGATTATCAGTGAAGGTGAGGGTCTCACAATTGACTGGAGGTATCAAGGTGATACTGCACACCTTCCTAAAAATTGTTTACTACAACATCGGAGAAGGCCAGGTAGGAAGGATTCCCTCTCCCTCCCATGCACAACTGGCCAGAAGAGGATCACTGTGGGTCTGGAGAGAGATTTTTTGTTTATTTCCCTGTTTGGAGAGGGCGATGTTTCAAAATTACAGAGTCACTCTAACTGACAAGAAAGCAACAAACAAGCTAGATCTGTGTTCTGAAAATATAGAGAAAAATGTTCCTAGACTCTACATTTGCATTTCTGTCTTACATGCACAGAGTCATATTGATTGACAGATTTAAGATAGGAAAGAATTTCTTAGGTCAAATTGGAAAGTAGTTAGTTAAAAGATGGGAGAATATATTACTTTCAGTAATTGTGATCAATTAGGCATGTCCTATTTAATAAGCTTTCCATCATCACTGGAGTCTCACATACACTTAGTGTTATAACTTGCTCTTTCTGTTCTGTGCTTGTGTCATGTAACTGTTTACCCAGAAGATATAAATACTTTAATCTAAGTAAAATCATCATGCTGAAAATATACATGAACTGTGTGAAGCTGTGTAGACTGTGTTATACAGGAGATCAAACTAGATGATGTTATTGTGGTTTCTTACCTTAAATGAAATTAATCTTAAGAAGCTGACCACAGTACTGGTTTTGATACCATTGTCAACAAAATTCCTGTAAATTCAAAGCTAATGTAGGCATGATTCAAACATGCCAACTTTGCTAACAGCTGTCAGTTCAAAACCTTCTTGAAAAGCTCAAACAATGCAAAACACAGCAGCCCACTGCATTACACAGGGTTTGCTGATGGGAATTGGTGCTTTTGCTTGCAAGTAGGCTGAGTAACTTTAAGTATTACAAGCTAATTATCTGTGCTACTTTTAGTCACACAATCAGGTACCATATCCGTTTTTCTGCAACATGGGCACTTACTCCTTATGAAGCGTCCATAATTCTGGTATTACAGTCCTTTCTCCAGAAAGATCCTGCCCACCATGGTACCATTTCTTCCCAGTCCATACATAATAGGAGCTATTCGCAAGCCAGTTGAATTACTGTATATGGAATCCACATCCAAAGTCCCAGTATTCCTCCTATGCCATTGTTTTATCCCAGTTTTGGGTAAATGGCAACATTTTGACCTATATTATTTGACCACAGAACACGGACAAAACAGTGTGCTGTGTCACTATGATAATCACTGTAAATACACTGGTTTCTGGAGATGTATTAGACATCTCACTGCTGGCTGGCTTCAGCTTCCCAAGTCAGCTGCCAGCTGACTTGGAAAGCTGAAGCAGCTACCAAGCTGCTTTTAAAGCAATTTCTGTGGCTACACTTGCAGTGATCCTACCGACAGCTGCTGCATGAGGAGGGGGAAGGGAAGGCCAATAACCAGTTGCTTTGGAGTTCTTGGCTCATTCAGAAAACGGCTCTTTTCAGGCTCAGCAACAATGTTGTGTGTGGAAGAGCATCATGCAGCAGACAGAAAAGACCAGCATGGCTGAGATATTTCAACATGATGCAGAGCTTTTTTGAAGGAGATATTAATTGAGCTCCCTGATGAGCCTGGATCACCACAACCCATTGTTTTGGACCTTGTGATCTGAACACACATACTTTCAAGCTATGTTTGTTGCAGCGTAAGGAACATGGTAGTAAACAGGTCAAATTAATTACATGCAAAAAGGGCCTGTTTATCTCCAATACCTGGGCTCACTAGTTCTGCTGTAAATGTATCTTCTGTAAATGGCTAACACATGATAAATTCCCTCTCCGTGAAGATGACGGTTTGGATCCCTGGCTGTACAGATGGCTGTTCTTTCTTCATTTTGAAGGACGGTTACTCTGCAAACAGGACCAAATAGAAAATACGACCTTGCTCTAAGGAGCAGAAAGCTCTATGCCACCAGCAGCTTCTGAGTCACTTAGCCCTCTTCCCAGTCTATAGCTCCAATACCCACTATTTGAACAAAAAAATTCTTACAACATACTTGTAAATTATGACAACCAATGCCTTGCCTGAGCTTACAGACTCTGCACTAAAGAATTGTGTTTCCTAGTGCTGTATGGTAAAAATGTATAAGGCATATCCCACTGCATGTTACCAGCGTGCATGCTAGGAAGGACACTGCACACTGGTATAATAGGATTTTTCCTCTGGTACAAAACACAGCATTCAAGGACTAACTACGCACTTAGGGGACCCCTGAAAATTCATAGAGATGGTAAAAATAGTAGTAAGAAAAGAGTCAAACCATGCTGTTAACCTGCAAAATTCTGAACAATTATTGCAAAAATCTTAACAACTATTGCAAAATTCCTTGTATTTCACAGCAGATTTTGTGTACCTCTACAGAACACCTACAGGAAATTCAGGGACAGAAAGCACCTATTTTAGCTGTAAAGTTACAGGGTCAAGTTTCTTTGCTGTTCATTCCAGAATATATGTCAACACTTCTAATTTTACAGCACCTTGCTGGGGATATTTTGTCAAGCGGTATCGGAACATATCATGTTAGTTGTCCCAAACCAGATTCTCCGCTCCCTAGTCACAAGAAACTGTTCCCCATCCCCCATGAAAGATCTAGGTATAGAAAAGTTCATTAAGCTATTAACTGTCCACACTATAGTCCTGTTTCTTCAAAAGTTTCACCTGCCAATTTAGTGTTGCAGCAAGAGATACAACTCCTTTAATTAGTGATAAACAAGGTAGACTCACCACCCACCATCCAAATGCTCCAGAACAACACAAAGCATTCAAAGGCAAAAAATGGGTTTGACACAGGTACTATTAAATGTTGTGGCAGAAAAACAAAGGGCGAAGAAAGATACTTGCTGTCATGGAAAGTTAAAAAAATAGCAGCTGTCCACTCTTTTCTGCACCTTCAAGGCTGACGCTAAGCCCACATTTCTCCTGGGATCACAATTTTCACTGGAATTCCAGCCTTTAGTGAACCTGATGGGGAATGTTAGGAAGACCAAAGGCGTTATGTTTTGAAAAAGTCCCAGCAATCCCACACAGGTGAGCCCAAATGGGAAGCTTCCCATGTCTGGGAAGCTAGAAGGAGGAACAAGGATAGATTAAAAAGGACCCACCATATCCTTGTTCATACTAATAACGAGAGCTGCCTGTCTTAGGATTTACTAACAGAGTGTTCCCAGTGCCCTTGACCTGAAATTCACTTTACTTTTGACATTTCCAGAGCAGCTGGCATTAAACAGTAGGTTTCTTTATCTGGGCTGTGATGCTCTACTTTATCCTTTGTTGATTCTCATCAGCTTCATCACACTATACAATGTTTGTGGATTAATGTAAACCCTATGAAGATTTCTGATAGCATAAACGGGTTGAAATTACTTCAGCAGAAAATGTATTAAATTATAGAAGGATCTTTGTGAAGAATATGTTTGTGCTAAAGCACTATTTTAAAGGTATTATTGTTAAAAATGCAAAGCTCTTTAATTTATACAGTCCTTAATAGAAAAGCAGCCTTGGAAAGTTTTCATTCTTTTTAAGTAAATTGAAAGAAGCCCTTTGTTTCTAAAATAAACTTCTACTGAAATAATAACACCAAAAATTTGGGAAGAGAAAAATATAACTTTGATATTTTCCATGGAAGTAGATCTGATTTTTTTTTTTCAATCAGATGCCACAGATATATACTTCCTTTCTTTCCTTTCTTAAAACAACTCTTGCTTTCCAAAGATTGCCTCCCTCTCCCCCCTGGCCACACACCAACCTCACACTCATCATGCTCCAAAAAGTTATCTCTCCTCATTCAGCTCTTTCTTTAAGAGCTGCTTCTTTTGTGAAAAGTTCCTGCATCACTTTTCTCCCTGTTGATGCCTCCAGACCTTCTTGTACTTGAACTATTGCCCAGTGTATATTGTATCTGTCTGAGTCAGGTTGTTTCATTCATTCTATAAAGGTCCCCAGGCCCTCTTTCTCCCCTAAGCACACAAACACCACAAAGGGAATTATAAATTCTTAATCAGGAAAACTCAAAAGTTCCTCCTGAGGATCTGCCTACCAAAATGTCCTAGGGGGAGATGCATGGCTCACTGGAGCTGCCCTACAAGTTCAAGCACTCCTTCAGTGAAGTTAGGACCAACGCATGAAGGCAAGAGCTATGCTGCAGATATCTTTATGATGCCCAGCACTTCTAAGGCTTTTTCAAAACTTAACAGCGTAGCTACAGAAAAAGCTTGGCTGGCACTGTTTCACTTTTTTGTGCCTCCTCAAAAGAAAGCACAGAGAGATACTAAGGCCATATATAGCACTGGAAATATGTATTTGTTTAAATTGCATGTATGCTTAAGAAGTAATTTTCTGCTTCTTTGCTGACTGTTTAAGCTATTCTAAATCTTATGGTGCATGCTGTATTTATATAGGTGTGGGAATAATCATCTTCCAATGGATTTGACATAGAGTATTACATACAAAAATAAACATCACTAGATGGAAAGTATAAACCACTATCATTTGCTTCACAAAAACACGACCTACATTTCCTGCAAGTTCAAAGTCTTAAGATAGTTCTCATTTTAATGTATGTTGCATAAAAAAAACCCAACAAATTCAACACATCCATATACAGAAATGTTGACACTATGTTTCAGCAAACTGCATCTCAGACATTTCTGAGCTTTAAGCATCACTGGTTCTCTAATGACACATCTATGGCTTGGATTTTTTTTTAAATGGAGTATGATGAATGCTCTGTCAGGAATGGGTGGAGTAGGCAATACAGTTTTGCCTAGACTATTTTCTTCAAAAGAAAACATTTTAATAATAGAAAATAACAAAACATAAGAGCCATTGCTGCTGAAGCTCTTAGGGACTGTCTGATGGCCAGAGTTGAATGTAAGTGTTTTCTACTCATGCATGCACTGTTTAACAGACTTTCTTAATTTTTTTTCCAGTGCTCATTGGCTTTCACACAACAGAAGAGTTTGTTTAATAATGCTAGGAATAAGGTATCGTTCTACACTAAATCACAGGAGAGTCAGATACATTTCATCTTTATCTCAGAGCTCTTGCTCAAGTCATTTACTTCTCCTTGAGGAAAAGCCTTGAACCAATCAGGATTTGAAGTGTAAAAAGCATAAATGCTATGAAATAATATCTGTAGAAATTTGTCAAACTGGTCAGTCATTTCCTTGTTGAGTAAATTACTTAGTGTGCAGCTGCCGTAAGACGAGGATTTGAGGAGGAGCGGTGCTGCCTCATCCCTCACAGTGGTCGTGAACCTTCAAGGTACCAGAAGACCTTCGCTGCAGCCAGTATTTGAGCAGATGAAGATGCCCACACTTGGCTGAATCTGTCCAAAATTACACAAGCTTATATATGACTCAAAATATGGGACAGACACTCTAAAATTAATAATTTTTCAATTCACATTTGTCCACAGAGGGCTTGACACAGAAAGGATTGTAAGAATTTGTCACTAGTATAAAAAAAACAAAACTAAACCCTACATGAGAACAAGAGAGACGTCTCTCCTGACATCAGCAGTGATTAGGTTTAGGAAAATATTATAATTTCTGTAGCCTATCATCCACCATACTTCTCAACAGATGAAGATCAGAGAAATTAAATTAATTGTAGCAACCTGTGTATCCAGGTATGAAGCATAAGAGGCTTTGCTGATGCAGTAAGTTCCAGAGAGGGAGTTATCTGTGGGTAAAAACATCCAGTTTTGCACTTGTGTGAAGTGGGCACGTTATAGAGGTTGCTGTCAGAGGGAACCCCTCTTCAGCCAGAGGCTATTGAAACCATTAATGAAGGCCTGAGCTGCACAAACTATGCTGATGGAAGGTCTTAGGTCGTATTTGGGCAAAGACATCTTTTATGAGGCAAGAAAAGCCGGCCTGGCTGCTGGATTCTTCCAGCTCCGTCATACTCCAAGGGAACAATTTCCTCTCCAACTGTTAGAAAATACCACTTCTGGTGTTTGTATCCTATTTTGTCTCTGAACCAAAGAGGGGGAAAAAAATAATACCCCAACAGGTCACAGAGTTCAGTGAAAATCCTACAAGCTTTTCCTGAACAAATAACAGATAGTGACCTCTGGCCCTGTCTTTGCATAAGAATTAACATCAGTATTCAAGAGTCACTGCTGTGGCTGGGGACGACACAAATGCCAGATTCTGATTTAAAACTCAGATTTTTTTTTTCCTTTTTTTTTAATTTTTTTTTTTTGAGAACCCAGAAGAAAAGGGGAGCCTTGCAGCTCATCTGCATTACAGATCAGGCTTCTTTGAGAAAATCAACCATCCATAATTCATTACGTGTTTCCTGCAGGGCTTGGAGACGGACGAGGCCTTAGCAACAGAGACATGGCAACAGCAGCCAGCCCCAGCCAATCATCGGACAACTTTTTGACTCCCCTTAGCCAATCTGGTTGGGCAGCGGAGGCAGAGGCGCCGTCGCCCAAGGAGGACGCGTGAGGCAGAGCCATTAATGGCCAAGAGGGCGATAGGAGAGGGGGGAGGCGGAGCCGGCTTTGGGGGAATTCTATGATTCTATTCTATGAATTCTGGAGTTTTGAAACTCTGTCCAGCCAAACCTTAAAAAGATGCTAAAAGATGTGGCAGGTTTTGACCTTGGAAGTGGAATAACGATTTATCTAATTTTTGTGGCAGACAAGTGTGTATATATATATATTCTAAAATATCTGTGTCTTAGGAGGACTTTCATGAGAAAAAAAAGTAGGCTTCTGTCTGCCTTGCACAAATCCTATGTAAATCTCTTTTTTTTCCCCTAATAAAGATTTGTAACTGCAAGTAGCTGCATAATTCAAAAAATAGTGTTGTATTCTCTTGATCTCCGTGAAGTAGAAATACTCTGCTACAACCCACTGTAGTGCTCTATAACGGAGAGATGACTTTTGAACAAATTTGCTTTAATTTTTTTTTTTTCCTCAGTTGCACCGTACAACAATAATTACTGGTTTTTGACATTGCCCTTCCATGTCATAGGATGTCTTACCTCATACAACACAGTTATTGTTCTCTAATGACATAGAGGAGAACAAAGCATGAATGCAGGAAGTGTAGAAACAAAACAGTTGCGAAAACAACAAAAAAAAATGGTGTAGTAGAAGCCATACTTGGAAACAGAAGTGCAGAAGGCATTGCCGCATGCAATTCTTTTGTGAAGTTAACTGGTGTAAAGTAATAATACTGCTGCTCACACAAAAAAATGTCTAATTTCCTTTTTTTGATGGGGAGGAAAGGCAGTGAGCTTTGTTAGACTAAATAAGAGTAGTGTAACCAGAAAAGCTTTGTGATCACTAAAGGCACATTATGGTGGCTTATTGCAACCATCATATGTTGCAAAATAATATTTTTCACAATGGCATAAGAAAATACTTGCTTTTGCAAAATTTTTATTTAACATACATTTTAACAGAAATACTTGATGTCCATGTGTGTGCAGATACAGAGGTCTATAAATCCTGGTATAAAATTCTATCTTTTATCACTTATCTTTGGGGAAAATGAAAAGCAGTCATTAATCCAAACCTGAACATTACACTTGAAGGTTATCTAAGTAAGCATTTCACCCCTCGAACTAAGAGCCAATCCCAAATTCCACTCTAATGCATATGTTCCTCAGATAGTGAAAGTGGAGATTAGAAGATTTGCTATGGATGCTTCAAAGTAAGTTTTGGGACCTGGTGCCCTGCATTGAACTTCAACCGATGATGCATAAATTGACTAAAGCCGTGAAGGCTGCCAGGGGAAGATTGAAAAATACCTTCCAATCCCCCCTCATATAATTTATAAAATGTTGCAAACATCCTGCTTTGTCAAGGCCATGCCTTCTGAGATTCCACAGATGAAAAGATACCATATCGTTAAATTTCTTGATCTGACAAAAAAAAAAAAAAAAGCCCAAAAGCCCACACCAGCAACATTTGGTCAAAATGGGTCTGAAAACGTAATTACTGGCTGTAAATTGTAAATTTGGGGGTTTTTTTCTTGGCAAGAAGGATCAATTAAACAATTTTGTATTTTGCTTGCAATTAGACACAAATGAAGATTTGTACATCAGGCCGATGACTCTTCATTAAAAATCATTTAATGAATCCTGTGGTCTGCATAGTTTAAAATAAGAAATTGCCTTCCATGATGGTTAAGTTGTCCCAGATCTTTATACTTAAATTTGACAGGTGCCATGTAGGGCTGGAGGCTTGCTTACTCTGAAAGGTATAGTGCTCTCTAATGAGCTGTTAGAATCACACAACTTAAACTAATGGATTTCTTATTCTTTTATGTGGATAAAAGTTTCTGTTAGAAGTCAAAAATATCTCTTTTTAAGCGACTTTGTACGTGCATTTGTGGAGGGGGGAAGGAACACTGCAATGTCTGAAATTGATTATGTTCTTCTGAATAAGCAGCACTGTCTGGTGATAACAAAATCACGACAAATAATTAATAATCCTCACATGCTTGGTTTGAAGTATGGAACACTCCAAGACAGAGCCACGGATCCACGGGCATGAGTAGAAATCAGAGCTCATATTTGAATAAATCCATCGAGTCTGTGCAGATGAATAGATCCTGTTCCCCCTCAGATTCTTGAATAACTCTGAGTATGGGCAGAAAAGCTCAGTGCTGTGTTGAGGACCAACATCCCGTCTATGTGCAACTCAGCATGTAGAATAATATCACGTCCATTTGCAAAGGCTAAAAATCCCTTATTTTGAAGGGGGGTCATCTGAAGCACTGATGAACAGCATTAGTCCTGAGCTCCACAGGAGTGAGATGCTGTAGAATAACAATATTGCACACTTACACAGGAACCTCAGAGCATTTTGTAAGCCATTTGCAGCCCAAGCCCTACAGCCTCACAGAGGTATATTTCACCTAGGGCATAAAACAACTGTGTTGTTGCACATCTAAGTGCTACTGCTACTATAGAAATAATGCATTATCTCAAGAGCTGCTTGGGAAAGTCCTGAATTATTTCAATGCACTGAAATGTGCAGACTGCAATCACAGTACCAAGGGTCAACATCTGCCTTAAGAGAATTCAAACTTTGCAGAGGAAGTGGGGAGGAGGAGAAAACAAAGGAAGAAGTCTTAACTACAATTTGTTCTCTTGAAAATGGTCTTGAAGTATGTCAAAAGGAGCTTTGAATCTCGCGGAGCAGTTCATGTGGAGGTTCTGGGCACAGGTTAATTTATGCTGCCAAGTTAGTTTCTCTACTAAGCCAGCCTTGAGAGTATGTAGAAAGCATGTGCAACTGTTTTGAGCAGCTTGCTGTTCCTGCCATCTAAAATAATGAAGGCTGAAATCGTAGGATGTCCTTTACAATGTAAAAGTGTCTTTTTTACTTTAATCTTAGGGACAAACTCTTTTTCCAAGTTAGGCAACTCCACAATACTTATTTCCCTTGGCTCTGCTTTGGAGGTGGCAGAGATTAACTCGTTGGCTTCAAAGGGAACTGCAAATCCCTATCTCTGAACGAAATTTGGCCCTGAGACTGGAAAGAATCAGAAGATCATCTGTGAAAAGATTGCTCTTGACAACAGCCCTTAATTCCACATTAGCTCCACCCAAAGCACATGAAATTTAGCTATAAAACTTGCATTATTTCATAGAATTCAGATCAGTCCCTAAAGGAGTCACGTGCAACTGTTCAAATCCCAAACAACAAGCAGGATAGGTGTTTTTATTTATTGCTTCCCGTCTGATAACACAGAACTTGAATTTTCCAGTGTATGTCACATTATTCATGTGTATTTGCAGTGCTTCACAGGAGCATAGTGTTTTCCCCAAGTTTAGGGCTGGTGTGTAGCTCCCCAGAGCTCAGTAGAAATTTTGCCATGGATTTGCCGCTGTGCTGGGCAGCTTCACCAAAACCTTCAAGTGATTCAAAACCCATACTTTGGCATTTCACTTTTATTTGGATTTTAAGCTTTTCTCAGCTAATTCTACCACGACCCAGTAGCCTGAAAAATCCTAGGGAAAAAAAAAAAATCCTCAGAAGAAAACCCTAGGAGCTGCCCTTTTGTTATTGTCGCTTTCTGAAAGGGGCCCAGGTAGTAACTTGTGAGTTCCTTTTACACAAAGCACAGAGAGAGAAAAAGAAGTAATCTCCCCTGCCCCCCATGTGCGAGAGAAAGCAAGCACACAGGAGAGCGTGTGCATCCACAGTGAGAGCAGGGCTGGGGCAGGCGATGACCTCCAGCTGCCTATCCACCACAAAAGGGACCGTGGCATTGACACAGCCTAACTGCTCTCCTTTGGAGGGGACAGATTGAGAGGAAGTGACCCTTGGTGCCCCCCTTCTGCAGGGGTCCTTGTGAAATAACTGTTGCTCTTCTCTTCCTTCCTTCCTCAGGCAGGTCAAAGAAATTAATGATGAGAAATCTCTCTGTTTTACTTCGTCATTGGGAGAGCAAGAAAAAAGAGACATTTTCCTTGTGAAGGATAAGGAGGAAGCGTAGAGGTGCTAACCTTGACTATTTGCTTCTGTCTTGGGAAATGCAGTGGTTCCAAAACTGGTCCATAGAGTTCATGGGTGACAGCACAGCAGCACCTCTGGGTGAAGCTGTGTGAGTCTATCTGGGTTTGTTATCTAAGGGGACTCATAAAATCATCCCTGCTGTTCAGTTCCTAAGAACCAGGACCATCAGGGAGGTTCAGAGCTGTTCAACACCACTCCCTAATGGCATCTGGGTAATTCCTAGTGAAACCCAGATCTGGGAGGGAAAGGAGGATTCCAGAGATTGTGGGAAGAAGGCAGATTTGGGGAATAGAAAAGGAAGCAGAAACAGTTGGACCCACTTCTCTGCTGTGTGAGAAATCTCTGCCTATCCCTGCTGAAATTTACAGGGTGTCAAACCTTGAACCCAAGGCCAGGCCTGAGCAGGTTTGTGCTTCAAGGTAAACGTTGCATGCATGGTCGTGGTTCACATCTGCTGGCTGCTGAGGGGCAGTAGGTAAAGCACATGGACTCGGTCTCTCCCCTCTCTCTTCAAAGGAGTTTTATGCATCTTTCAGATGCACTTGGGGTGAGTTGGGGAGGGAGGGAATGACCTTTGGATTCTCCCTCCAGAGGGAACCTGAGAAAATGACCTTTTGGCCCTTAGCTCCACAGGGGCTCGGGAGAGGTCGGGAGGAATGACTCTTGGTCCAGTCTGGCTCTCCACAGGGGCTAGGGGGAGAAAATAGAGAAAGAACTTTAGGAATACGTGATCACAGGAATTTTTGTCTTCTTCTGAAAAAAGGGCATGTTTCCTTCATAGCCCCTGTAAGAAAAATAACCTGCCACTGAGAAACAAGCAAGTCCATTTAAAGAAAGAAAAAGGCTCAACTCAGTGACCTAGAAATCAAAGCAGAAAGTAAAAGCTAATAAATAAATAAATAAGTAAATAAAATAATCAGGGATGTCGCGCAAAATCAAGGGGTGCCCTCTGAAGAGGTGTAATCAAGGCTCTGAGCCATCACATATAATGGTTTTGATTAAAGAAAGCTGTGCAGAAGTAATCTATTTTATTTTTAAATGGCCTGATTTTCCCTCAGTACGCTCTTGGAGGCTGAACCTAGAACAACTTGAAGAAGGACATGAAATGTTCAGTGAAAAAAGGCAAGTGAAAAGGTATACATTTAATTGAAAAAATCAAAACCCACATCTATTTAACTTATGTTCTGGTTTTGATAGCACACATTAATATTGGCTGAAAATATCAACACTTCAGTGAAATAAAAACATGCAAGGCCTTCCAGACCCTGACTGATCAAGCCACACAGTTATGCACTTCTTCCACAAAAATTACAGGAGCAGTTGTCACACTAGCTGGGAATGGGGCTCATCATACCAAGAAGCCAAAGAGGTTTTAATTTGTTCTGTGTATTCTTCACAGAGCAAAATAACTTAAATTTAAAAATTCCTTCCTGAAAACTTCATATTTATTCAATATTTTGAATCTCTACACTTGTTTCCACTGTATTTGAAAGCTACTTTAAGTTTAAAAGTCTTCTGCTCTTATATAGGGTCAAACATATTGTCTTTGCCTGATAAATAAAGACAAATGGTAGAAAAGAACCTCAAAAGAATCACAGCTGGGGTGGGAGGAGAGAGAGGTTTACATTTTCTTCATCAGGAAGGTCAGATGTTTATTGAAGCCTATCAAAGCCTTTTGAACAGAGCATAGGCTATGCTGGAAATCCCATGGAACAGTGTTTCCTGGAGAATGGAAGGAATATCTATTTTCAGAACAACTGTCCACAGAGTGCTCTGTTGGTTTTAGAGTCTGACAGTGCCAAAGGTGCATAGAAATACAAGGTGCAGAAATGTAGCCTATTTCCAAAATGCTTTTTTTCAATAAAGGATGTTAAGTTCTTGTAATAAACTATATTGCAGCAATGAGAATAAATTCTGCCTTATTTCCTGCCAGTTATGCTCTACCCAGCACTGAGAGTTCCTCCAAATTACTTGCATATTGGTAAAAGGATGTGCTGTGCCCTTACCTAGGGTTTATAGGTCAACGTTTTTAGTTGCTGATGTTTTTAGGAGAACTTGGAAACAATATCAATGTTGATCCCTTCCCCATCTGGAAAAGCAAAGGGAGGGCAAAATTTCTAAGTGCGCAACTTTGGTTTGGTAAGCTAGATGTTTCAGTGGGTCTGGTTGCTGCTGAAAATCAGACCTCATCTTCACTTGTCACTGGTCAAATTTTTGTGAGGATAAAGCAACTGTTTTCGATAGGTTTTATTTTGACAGCTCTTGATGCTTCCGGCTCATGACTGTGTTAGTTTCACATTCCAAGCCTGACGTACAGACTAACATACACAGAAAGAGGCATGTTTTCAGGGGGAAAAAATAGCAAACATTCTGTAGTTTGGCCTACAGAAGCATCAACAGCACATTTACAACATAGCAGAGCTATTTAAACATGAATATCTTAACATTGACTCATGGAGGATGGCTGTGAACATGAATACAGGCAAGACATTGACGTCCTCTTCATGAAGGTACGTGATGGCATTAGACAATGCCTGCAGCTACAGCTTTCTCTGCAAGGATCAGGAGCTGGAAATACTGCTGTCCTGATAAAACATAAGAATTCAAACAGACCTGCAACATACAATTTTTGTAGAGGCTGGGAAATTGTCTTTGACCACAATGAATGGGCAAAAGCTTATTGTGTCCTCCAATCCCAACTCATAATTAACGTTTGATTTCTAAAAGCGTGGCAATCTTGTATGTTCTTTTCAGTAACAGCATGTATTCTCTATTCATAGGAAATCAAATCTGTAGGATGTTTACATTTAAGTAGTGTGCTTGAGAGAACAAATCTAGCCATTCAAAGCAGAGTTAATTTTAAAGGATATTAAGATAACAAAAAAACTCATAGAACAGAGGACTAAGCGAAGTTACATTTCTTACCTGCTAAAATTACTTTTTTAATATGCCATCTGTTGCCTTGGCTTCTCAGGTCCGGAGGTAGAAGAAGCAATGGTCTAAAATAAAGCTGCTCAACCCATCTGCAAGGAGTAACGTAATGGCTGTTGCTTGTATCTGGAACATCCCTTTCTCAAAGTAAGACTCACCCTCCCCAAATATCTGAAAGCCTCTCACCCAACAGCCAGGTGGTACTTCTTCTGCTGGGACAAAATTTTAGATCCTTTCAAAAAAATTTTTACAAGATACTTATGCATTGATATGCTGCCCGTTCTGAGTGACAGTTATTGTAAAACACCCCAGGCATCATTTATAAGGCCTGTGGTACCCTAAGGTACCTTGGTTATCTCTGCAAAATGCTGAACCATGTTGTGTAGGTACACCTTTGTGTTGCTCTTCAGCAGAAAATCTACTCCTTTAACCATGAGAAGCAGCTGGATGAAATTGAATTTGTTCAGAAATAATGTCTTTTTTATCCTCTTCAGGTAGCAGTTGTTTAGGTCTCTTGCTATTGCAAGAAACTTCTTTTTCAAGCTGTGCAAAGAAAAAAAAATAATCAGCTCTGAGATACACAGTCACTTTAAACAAATGGAATTCACCACCTAATTTCTCACATAAACATGGTGTACAAATGCACTGGACAAATTCCCAGAGGTTGCACAATGTGTCACCTACAAAGCTAAGACCTGACTTCAGCTGATTGTTCTCTTGGTTCGAGTCCCAGCCTTGGTCAGTTTGTGTAAAGTCTTTAGAAGTTCTGCAGTGAAATAAAGGAAAATAATCAGAAAGATGACTGGAATTGCAGTAGTGTAGTGATACAAATGCAACAACAACTATTGGACAAGGACTGGCTGCCATGCTCTTGGCATGGTTTTTTTTGTCAAAACACCACTGAACAATGCACGTTTGTTGAGTATATTTACAGCACATACTAATAGGAGAAGGAGAGGGGGCATTCAGTGACACATTCTGATTAATTGGTTAACAGGAGCTTCCTCGTACTCATTACAGCTATTCAGCCATATCACTTTCTGAATCTGAAGACACAATTTTATCTGTGAGTCCATATGGCTTATCAGGAAACTGTGCATATAGAAAACTACCAGAATCCTGAACCAAGATAGTATTTATCTAATAGACCGTAACAGCTTGGAAAGAGTCAATATGGTCTCTAATTTGAGCATGCATTTTGATATGCATTCTACCTATCCAAACATAAGTCATTTACATTGCAAGCTATCTGCCTAGTAAATCCATGTTTAGGTAATTCTTGTAACAGTGATTTTTTTTTACAAGAGAGATTATAAAGATCACTTGAATGTATTGTAGTCCATGGACTAATTTGGAAATTACTGAGTATTTGCCTGGTAGATGGTAATGGACTCAGATGGAACTGTTGGCTTTTATCAGCTAAACCCGTATTTTGATATGTAAGCAAATTTGAAAAAGCTAAATATTTGCAGAATGATCAACTAGGCTGCTCTGTCTGGCTTGCAGCATCCTGTCTGCTTTGAGTCACCAGGTTGATGAAAAGAGTGGACTGTCTGTTACCAGGGCCCAGATCTGGCAGAAATTAGTCATAACCGTAAATTGTCTCTTATCCCTTCAACTCAGAGAAGCCCAGGAGTGTGAACAGCAGATTGCTGAAGGTTAATGGCTGGGTAGAAAGTGGAGATGTAACACTGCTCACCTAATCCCATACAACTCTGCAAGGAATATCTTATGTTGAAGCCATACTCACACTGAGAGTCTTGAGTGGTTTCCTAGCTGTGTCTTCAGAGAGTCTTTAACAGTGTCAGTAAATAGGCTTAATCTTCCACTCTCTGTGTTTTCTGTTCTGCTTTCCTTCTGATGGAAAAACAAAAGAAAATAAAGAGAAAAATATAGATAAAGGAGGAAGCATAGAAATATGAAAAAGGGAAATTAGCAACATGACATTGTTTGAATTTAATTTCAGAACATTTTCAGAGAACACAGGTTTTCATGAAAAAGTCATTTAAAGAAAATCTTTTTCTCAGGAATTTTTTTTGGCAACATTTTTTGCAAACCACAGACAGGAAAAGTAAGTCTTCCTGGGGAGGGACTGCCCAAAATCACAGAGTGGCCCCTCAACATGAACTCTGAGAGCCCACAGTGAGAGGGATGAAGGTGTCTCTCCCCTTCACTGAATGTAGAGGGACACCACGTGGCTGGTATAGACCATGTGCCCTCTTCCTAAATGAAACCTCAGGGGAAATAAAACCTCCTCAAATTCTTCTTTTTCACCAAATCCTCTCATTGAAGGAAAGAGGAAAAGTAGGCAGGCAATATTAGCCATTCCAGAAATTTTCTGTGAGTCATCAAAGCAAATTTCCCTATATATCAACATTCACAATCCTTTTAAGTAAATTTATTTCACTGGTGTGTTTATACTATCGCCAAGTCATTTGGTGGCATTTCCAGAAGAGGCAGGAGGTGCTAACGATGCATGGAATAACTACACTGTGTTGGAACCACACAGAGAGCAAGTGACCTTGTGTGCTAGAGTTTCGGTAGGTCTTAATGCAATTGTGCACAGTTTTTTAGTTATTACCATTATGAGACTTTTATTAAGTCAGCCACAGAATACTAAAATTAAAATTCTGATAAATAATGTAAATGAAATGCAAATTTTTATAAGATCTCACTTTTCTGGAGGAGTATCAGTAAAAAAATGGCAGTTGAAACGGTGCAAATAAGACAGTATAATGAAAGGTAGTATTTAATTTCCTGGAAAATGCATTTAGATTTGATTATTGATGGTCTGTCATCAGCTGTTAAGCCACTAGAACAGGCATCAAGACCTACTAGAATGATTACATTACCCAAAAGCTTCCTAGCAGTCAAATAAACAGACATAATCCGTATTCCATTGAAGTACTGAAGAAGTAAGTTGCTGCGTGGAAGAAATGAAGATTCTAACCATAGAGGTTGCACTAATCACTGCAGCTTTGCCTTGGGTTTTAAAAACAAGATTAGAAAGGAATATACAGAAAATAAATGGACCTATTTCTGCCCTGCCATGTCTTACTCGTCTTGCAAAGTGAATGAGAAGAGAAAATGATCCTCTCCCTAGTATCCCTCCACATGATATAATATAAGAGTATCTAGAAAGCCCAGAGCTTGTTACTACGTATTCTGCATAGTAAGTAAGCATGCCACATCTAATTTCCATTGAAATAGTAACAGGGATCCAACAGTGCATCTCTCTGAGGCTTCCAACATACCCTCATATCTTGTCCGTCGCCTACCAGCCTCAGTCTTGCCATCAGATGAGCGACTGCTGTGTCTGATATTCTCAACAGTACTCCTAGACCAAGCTCATCTCTGATCGTCTTATGTTGTGGTCATCAGCTATACACATAGCTTTTGTCTCAGCAAAGTAAACATAAGCGTATTTCTAATTATGGAACAATTCTAAGTGTAGCCATCGCATTATCCCTGTCTCAAGGAGGAGCAATTTGAGACAAACAGTTGCTAAGTTCAGAAAAGCAGGGTTTGCCACCAGTGAGAATGGTCCACGCTTGAAGCATGTATTTAAGTGTCTTTCAGAATCACCAGTGTGCCTCAGTTTCCCCATTATCACTGGGGGGCATACCATTTACTCACATGGTTGTATGGTGAGCTCCCACTGACATTGGAAATGATCATGTGCTTGGAAAAATACCATTAGCTTTTCCAAAGGTCTCAATTGCCTGTCTTTTAACCAGTTTCATTGATAACCTCCAATGTTCTTTCCCATAGAGTGTTTCTGTATGTGATTTCTTTATATGTAAGATTAAAATGCACCAGGAAAGTCTCTGAATAACAAAATGCAGCACTCCAGCTTCCTGGAGTTTAATTATATGCCCACTCCTGCTTCAGTGACTCTTTCAGAGGTTCCCACTCACAGCTGCAGCTAAGTGGGCACATCTTAAGGTGACAGATTGAAAATACGTGTTCAAGTATATATAGAAGTCTATATATTGTTTTCCATTCCTCCTTTGTTTCTCCCTCCTGCTCGTTGAAATTAAAATAACACACTTGTAATTTAAACCCCAATACACATTGTTATTTGAAAAAAATAAAAGTATTGTTCACCTTCATCCCTCACCTCTAATAGAATTTCACACTTTATTTGCCTGCTTGCTCACCCTCATTCCTGGTTTGACAAGAGGCTCTCACAAAGCTAGTGATCCTTTTCTTTGACCATCTCCTTGTCATCCCAGCAGAAGTGTTTCTGCACCACAGCATCGCCATGGAGGCCTAAGCTGACAGTTGACTATAAAAGCTTCAGATCCAAATCAAACTTTATGACACAACTGATACGTTCCTCTTAAGACTCTGTGGGTTCTCATGGCTTATATCCCATTATATTTACCCGAAAAATTGAAAGTCTGGTCAATACGGCAAAGCTCTGAAAGTTTAAAGCACTCACACTGGATGGCAAAGGGGAGCCATGATTAGGGCTCATATGTTTAAATCTGCTTGCTCCAACACTTGTGCTGCTTCTGTGTTCACTTTATTTGACTATTCATGTGATTGAATTCTGTGCCCATTGACATTCACAGAAAGTGAACCTCAGAGCTGCACATATATTTGCAGAAGCAGTGGTTTACATTTGCACGCTTAGGTATTCATAGCTAAAAGCACTTGCTCAAGGAACAAAGTCACTACCATTTAGCCCATCAGTCCCATGCAAAACTCTTTACCACAAAGAAGTGACTTTTGATCCTGCTATAGAAATCTTTTTGCTTGCCTACTGGAAAAAAAAATATGTATTTTACTTTGTCCAGGTAGCTTAGACAGACTACATATTATAAAGTATTTGTTCAGAATTTGGATCCTCCTGCTGCAAAAGCGTGACCTCTTGTCGACGTTAGCAGTGTAAAAACTATGACATGCAGCTGAGCAGATACAGGCTTTTCAGCAGAGATGTTACACATCCACCTGACACAGTTAATTAAAATGTCACTTCTATAGGAGTAAGGGAGATGAATGTGAGCCAAACAGCTGAGCAGAGAATTTTGTTTTGCCTTTGAGCAATTCACTGTAATTTTGTTTAAACACAGGGTGGGTTTTTTCTCATTGTATTGATCAAGATAAAGCTATGAAATTTACCCTAAAAAACACTGGCATATTCAAACCATTCTGTTCACAACTTACATTTATTAATCTTAAACTTTTCAGCCTTTTCAGGGTGGTGGCCTGCAATATTAAGATCAGTGCAAAGACCCTTTTTGATTTCAGTGGGTGTTAGAACAATCGTGCTGGGAGGGTGTTTAACATCAGATGCTATATTAAGTGACGACGTGGGGTTAAGTCATCCTCCAAAAGGGTGCATGAAGTATCAAGTGGTCTGTTGAAAAATATAGCCTAAATGCAAATGCTAAATTGGCACAAATGTCAGGACCATGTTGCTGGCACAAAGACAGGAGGTGTTCCCAAACAGAGAAGAATTGGTATGTTGGGCAGAAGAGATAACATGACACTTTGGAATGGAATAACGGAAATAGGGTGAAATTCATTCAAGGTATAAAATACTGATATGCATGGAACTAACAACCGAAACACCTCCTGTAAGACGGGAGCTCATCATTGGGAAATGACTGAAAGGTCATGAGTTGATCATAGGGCAACAGTGAGCACTAAGCTGAGGCACATTTGTGAAGGTTGTCTTTAGTTCCATCAGGAATAATATTTCTAGGAGACTTAAGGATGTATTAAGCTAAGTGTCATGATCTGGTGGGCTGATCTAATGGCTCACTACTGCTTTAGAAAGGGAGACATAAGTCTTGTGTCCTTTCCCTTCTCTCAGACACACATTCTGACTCCTGTGCACCATCTCTAACTTTCCTCAGAGTCTTCTTATGGTCTGGTGCTGCCTGTCAGTCTAGTCTCCTGAAATTTTTGGTAACTAAGGAAAAAATGTTTTTATTGGGTAAATGAGCTGCATCTATTTGCAGAGGGATCCAGAAAGGCCCAGATCTGCCATGTGGTAAATGACAAGAATGCATAGCAGGGAACAGAGGTGGGGGAAAGGGAAAGGAGTGGTCCTTCTACCGGGAAGTAGCTGTTAGGTCAGTGCATCCCATTTTGGGAAAACTGTTGCCGTTGTGTCTTTGAGTAAGGCTGTGTATGGGTAGGAGTTCATCTGAACCATCGCATACACTGATGGTCACACAGAGTTGGATCTTTTGGTGATATCTTTGCAGAGCAGCCAAAGAAAGAATATTCAGACCACCTTGCTGCCCTCCAGAGATGCTCCTGGAAAAGTCAGAGGCTGAGAGTTGTTTTCAAGTTGAAAAATCTATACTGCCAAGTGTCAGCCTCTGTGAGAGACTTATTCCTAGATCTCTAGTCTGTGATAACAATTAGTCAACAAAAAGCAGGCAGTGCCCTGCCTCCAAGGAAGTCTTGGATTTCCTAGAGTCTGGCACGGCAGCACACACGCCAGCACCAAACACAATTATATGGCCCTTTTTGTAAACCTATTAGTGGGGTTTTTCCCCCTTTACTGAAAATCTAGTCTAGAACCTGATTCCTCTAATCAGTAAAAATCCGCTGATTTTCAGCTAAGTGTTTTTAAGACCAGTGTACGCAGAGGATCAAGTAAACTCAATGGCAAAACAAGAGAGGAGGCAATTAGCAAGATATATGGCCAGGCTCTTAGTTACCACATTGAAAGCAAATAGTCTTAAGGAAACAAATACAAAAGTCAAATCTACTTAGGGATGGCAACAAACCTCCAGGACCTAGACTCCCCAAGAGCCTTTACAGATGCAGTATTTGGGAATCAAGAACTCCTGGAGACACCCTACCTTCCAAATGACTCCCACGTTTCCACTTCTGCTCATATTCCTGATGTTGTAGCAGCTTCAGAAACTGATGACCTGGTTTTCATTCAATAACCTCTCCCTGTGTATCCTTTCAGCATCAGGATCTTCCACTCTACAGCCAATTTCCCATCTTTGTCAGAGGGCCTTTGGCAGATGTTACACAAATGTAAGCAACCTTGATGACTCTCTCAGGACCCAAATCTGGAGTAGTGACAGGGATCCTTTTTTTCCTTTCCCATGTAACAACTTTGCAGTAGCCATGCCATGCAGCACTCTCTCCCCCTGTAGATACTCGCTCACTGCTGTGCTCAAGTCTGTAAGTGATGCCTGAAGGGATACAGCACAGTGGCAAGGTGGCCGGGGACCAGGTCTGACCAGCACAGAGCTCAGGAGAGCAGCAGCATGAGGAGGCTGGGAAAAAAGATGAAGGACAAGGTGGTTTCTGCCTTTCAGAAAGAGCAGAGGAAACAGGTCTGGAAAACAGCTGGAGGTGTAAGAGGAGGGTGTGTGAGAACCACATGATTAATGTGTATGTACACATGAGAGAATGAGAAGCAAAGTTGCAAACTGGTAATTGGTTTGGGTTTTTTATTGATTATAAATTGAAACTCCAAGCTATAATTAATAACCTGAGCCTGGACCATGCCTGTTATAAAGAGTTGCTAACACATGTCTATAAAATGCCTTGCTAGGCAGTAACTAGACATAAATTCTGTGAAGCTTATGATTTCCAGCAAGTTATCAACTTTCTATGAAGACGATTTGTTGTTACGTTACATAGCAGCAGACATGGCCATGAAATGCTGCTTGGTAACATCTTTTCTAAAGACTGTTTTCAGTTTTTGTGTAACCTTTTTAATGTTCCTGTGGCCCACTTCCCCCTTCATTCCCCTTTGATCTTGAATAAAACAAATTGAATAGTCATATGTGAAAGAATATTCAAAGACCATCAATGCTGTTTTAATTTCTGTGTTTATGTCATAATTCACTATTCCTCTGAATTATGGCAGTGATTTATATCCATGTCTGAAAATTCAGATTTTGGCTTGGGGCTGTGTGCTTTGAATCATAGAATAATATAGTGGTTTAGGTTGGAAGGGACCTTAAAGGTCACCTAGTTCTATCCCGCCTGTCATGGGCAGTGTGGGCTGTGTTGGCATCACCATGGTTTGACTTTATGGATGGATGGGTTTTTAAACAAAATTCTTTTGACTTGACAGGCCTAAAAAGGGGGCAAAAGCACCCAAATGCATTTATGTCTTCTCTTACACATGATTCAAAAATAATACAATAATTTTCATTTTAAAGTGCAGTAATGACATTTTAATCATTTCCTAAGCAACTAACATAACATAAAGAGAAGGATGAAATGGCATATTTGTGGCTGTAGAGACAGATATCATTATTCAAGGGAAGAAGCATGTGAAAGGGTAAAGGGGGTTTAAAGAGATACTCTTTTGTTGTACTTAACACTGATAAATGACATACAAGTCAGGATAACAGGGCAGAGCTCCTGCCAGGGAGACAATGATAAATGTGGAAACTGGGACAGAAAGGTCCACTAAACAGAAATCTGTATATGACACGTTGTACATTTGATAGACTTGTCAGCGTGGTCTGACTAAGCCACAAAGCGTTCCTCTTGGCTCGAACTATGGCCCTTGAGCACATCTTATACAATCACTGAGCTCATGTTTGTTTTCTCATTTTTGTGTGGCAGCAAAGATCAATTCCCCTTAATCAGTGGAACACGCAGGGCTAAAAACAGTGAGGAAAAATGTTCTTATACGAATTTAATTGATATCGCTTTAAGCCTAATCATTATATAATAAGAAACAAAAAGCAGACAGACCCTTTTATTAATCCTACTGTCTAAAAAAAAATACTCCTTTTAAAAAAGTGCCCAGTATCACAAAATCAAAAGACTTGTTTAAAAGAAAATAGAATCCCCAATTATTTATTCTTTCTGAATAAAACAGAATGTCTGTGATTCATGCATTAAGCTTCCTACATCCCATGCTCCTGTTCAACATGACCTGTACTTCTCAAATGTCCTCAGCGTCAAAGACAAAGACGAAGGAGTAAAGACAGCCAGGAAAGGCATTCATGTCCTCAAGAAGCAATTTTAGCAGTTCACCAAAAAAAAAAATAATAATCCTAGAATACACTGATGTAACATTCACTGTACCCTCTGACTAAGGCTTGAGCTTTCAATAGGAGGAATGTGCATGAAAGGATAAGTGTGATATCAGGTAAGAACACAAAGGAAGATTGAATGAAAGGAATTCAGCAAGACTGATGGAAGATTAGAGCCTGATGGTCAGTCCCTTTTGGATTCTTTTAAGCACACAGACATTTTTACTGGCATATACTGCCAATCTGTCTGTGCATTAGGTCTGGCAGCATAGTAGAGAATTCCCAAGTTCTAGGTGGAAATACTATTCTCTGTTACAGCAGGTTATTAACATTGAGAGTATCATCTCATACTTCAGGGGAAGCTACTGTACATATGCCTGTGGGTACCAGTTTGTGCTGACACAGCATATAAAGGTGAGTCACAAGGCTAGCATTGAAATCTGAATTGCAAAGCTATCCAGATCCATATCTACAAGTGCTGATGCCTGAGCATCAGTTCAGAGTCACCTGTGATACACTGGACATCGCATCCCTTCCCATCTCTGGTACAGTCCCAGGGCCTTCCCATCTCTGGTACAGTCCCAGGGAGGGATTTGCGTCCACCGATTGCAGAGGCACGTCTGCTCTCCCAGCCACAATCGCTTCTCTCAGTGAATTTAGGACTGGGAAAGCAGATGTGGCAGATCCTAACTCCCCTCTCCAGTACTATGCAAAGGAGAAAAAGACAACAGCACAGGAATGTATGTTCCTTTCCTCCTGAAAACTCCCCTCTTCCAAAGCCTGCTGGGATTGTCGGAGGAACCAGCAATGGGGCTGTCAAAAATATTCATAAGGAAAATAGGCTGGAGGCCTTCCATATAGGCGGCTCCACTTTCCAAGCACTTACTGAGTTCAAGAGTGGGTTCTCCAGTCTGTTCTGCAGAGCAGAGGGGTTAGAGACCATCTATACCACCACATAAGTGAGGAGAAACCCAAGGGAACGGTCCCTGCAAGGGTGGCCAAAGCCAAGCTCCTCTTTTCAGATATTGGTGCAGGAAGTGTGAGACCCATAAATTTTAACACAATGAGGTCAGGTAGCTGGATGGACACAGGAAAGCTGCAGACATAGAGGGAATCTAAAAAGGAAATAAGCCTCTTAATTAAATTCTGATACATTTGAGACCCCTGCTTTATAGAAGCTCTGTTTAATATTAATATAATACAACCTCCACACTGCACAGACATACTAACTGCTTTTGCTACTATCTGCTTCTGTCCTTTACCTCTGGATCTGTACATCCTCCATGCACTAGAAGCAGTGGGAGGAAGACTGTACTTGTTTTTAAAGTGACTTTCCCCCCCAGTAATGTCAGCTCTTGCAGAAAGAAGAGCTTGCTTACCCACCTGTGTTTGCATGTGTACCCAGGCATGTTCCGCATCGTGTCAGTCCTGCAAAATCACTAAGAAACAAGGGCCTGTACATCCCCAAAATGGCCTGTAAAATGCTCTGGGAAATGGATGGGAGCCCATTCAAAGCACCTCTTTTCATAATGTGTTGCCTTGACACGGCAGCTGCAACTCTGTCAATCTAAACAGATTGATTTGGGAGTAAAGGAGGATAAGGGAGAAAAAGCATATGCTACCCTACACAGTCTGATTTCTGTCTTGTTTGTTACCTCTTGTGATGTGGGTAAGAGTTAGCATCTTGACACAGAAATCTTCTGCAACTCCCTGGCATCAAATAATGCGTTAGAATTTGACCTCGCATTCATGATTTTAAAACTATATCACAAGCCTTTCTCCAACTAAAATGCATTTCTGCTACTGAGTCTAAATATTGATTTCAGGCTAGAAAACTTGGCACTTTAGAATAGAAAGTTAGAAATATACTACTTTTTCCTTTTTTTCCTGTACTACAGTACATTCTTCTAGTATTAAAATAGTAAAAAAGAATTTATTAAATGTTAGTTGTTTGTTATGTATATCTTGTTTTTTCCATTTTATTCCTGTAAATTTTTTACAAGAAAATATCTGAAATAAACTCCAGGGGGATTTTTTTTTAAGAAGGAATGTCTATTCAACAGTAATGTAAAATGCAAATAAATATTTGTGCAGTGTTTCATCATTCCTCAGAGACTAAAAGAAATTCTTCATTACAACCTCTATGCTGACCTTCACGTCAAATTAGAAAGTTTTAGTGTTTACATGGAACTATATACATTGTACCTATAAGCAACTGTAAAGAAGAAATTAATATTTTACAGCTATTTCAATTTGTTTCAAGGATCATTTTGAACAATATCTGCTTGCTGAGGACTACAATTTACCTTTTTACAATTTCGTTTAATGATCTGACATTTGAGACACTTCCTAATTAATTCCGTCTCTGCCTAAGCCAGCTGTGATAAATATAACTTGTGCATACAGGATTACATTGTCGCTTTTAGAAAATATATCCAATAAGAAAAAGTGAAGCTTTCATGATAGGTCATGCGTATCAACCATATCTCAAACAATGAAACTCTTATTGTTAATCTGGAGCTACTGTACTAAATACCTAGTGTGAAAGGCTCCACCAAGTAGAGGTGAGAAAATAGGCTGTTTAACTTTTTACATAATATTTTTCATGGTAAAAGAGTTTTTTAGTACACAAAAACAATTATTTCAGAGTTTGACACTTGTAAGATGCTTCTATTAAAACAAAATTGCTAACCAAAATGATATTGAACACACCTGCACGACAGCAGTCAACACAAAGCAATCCAGCAGGAATTGTAATCCCCTTCATAAACCAGGGAAAGCGTCCTAGGCAGGGACAGAGCATGGGCTGCTGGTCGTCTTCGGGACCAGGGGTTGCTGTGGTTAAAGAAGTCCCCTACAAAAATTATCTTCTGTAAAATAGTGATGGCTCATTTTTAATATGGCTTCATAAGCAGAAACTGTGACAACTATTGACACAATTTAGAGACTACTGGACCATTAGGTAACTGTGTCAAGCTGGCTGTGGATCTTGCTTATTAATCAATGAATGAAAAAGCATTTTTAAGTTTGAAAAACATGCTGCCCTAAAATTATGCACCGCAAGCTCTGACTTTGTCCTTGCATTTTTACATCCGGGTAAATATTCCAAGTTTGTTGGTTTTTTTTTTTGTTTCGTAAACTAATGCAGGGTTGTGAAAGCTCTGCTTTACATGCCACAAAAGTTGGGGATTTTCCATCAAAGAGCAAAAATCTCTAGAATAAGATTATGACAGATCTTTAGGTGATTATTTGCTATGTAACAGATCATGGTATGGAAGAAATAGTAAATTTAACAATGGGAATAAGTCTAATACTTCTAAATTTCTATTTTTATGGTGACTTTAATAAATACTTTTTTCAAAATAAATTTAGAAATTCAGGAACATAAATGTTTCCTGCCTTCTGTTTCAGACAAAAATAGCATCGTATTTGCACAAAGATATATTTTAAACATATTTGGCATGTCTTCCCCAGATTACCGCTTTTTCAGTGACTATTTTTTATGGAAAACCAGTGGATAGCCATAAATAATGTAGCTTAGGAAAACTGTGGTTTGGCAAGAATTAGCTTGCATAACAGGAGTAGAGTTAATGTGGAAAAGGAAAATCCTGCAGTATGAGGCTTCCCTATGGCAGTCAGTCCCAAAAACCTGCAGCAGCAAGAGGAACATCGTGGCCATCAGGGATGACTTTGTTGCCTAAACGTGTCCGGTGGCTGCAGACTGTACTGCGGGTGTTTGTGGTCTGGTCTTGCAGCCTTTGCTTGTGTGAGCTGGCCTCACATCAGCACAGGGCACCCTGCAAACTGGGCTGTGCAGGAACAGGCCTTCTGGTGTGCCCTAATGACATTTTTGAGCTTTAATGTTAGTCCAAAGTGACCCAAGAGAAATTTTTCCTTTCTTTCTTTCTTTTCCTCCTATGTCTATGTAACTAATAACTTCAGGTGATGTTAGGTCTTTGATTTTTAACCAAAAATAATTTTTAACCAGCAAAATAAATTTTAACCAGGAAAATAAAGTCTCTGCTTGGAGTCTTTAATTGAAGACAGAGCAGAGCCTTCAAGTTCTGGATTTAGTTTTGTAGTGGAGGTGTCCCTCCAGTGGCTTCTCAGAAAAATGCAGCATTGAAGAAGCTGGTGTTTTATGCTGATGACTGAAATTGGATGCTACCACGTTTCACAAAGATAACAACCCTCATTACCTCAGAAAAAAACAGCAATGATTTAGGCAAACTGATGTCAACACTCATAGCTCCTAACAGAGTTCACAACATCCAACTAATAAGAAATTTAGGCATGTCCTTCTCTTTAATGAAAATGTTACCCTCTTCTATTTATCCTTATGACATATTAACATATTCTCAGTTCTTGTAGTCCTGATAACAAAACCCTGTATGTGATGCTTATCCAAAAGAGTTTACAATCAAATCGTAAGAAAAAATATACAGGAAATATGGGAAATCATGAAAAAATACATTATTTAATATAATATACTTTCACAGCCTATGTAAAGTCAAAAGTGTTTTCTTTCTGAAGCCTTATGTCAAAAGATAGTTTAAGTAAGATCTATGAAGACAGGTAATGATGTAGCTTTGTGGCCATTCACAAGATGTCTCTCCCAAGCCCAATGGCCTGATGGAAGAGGGTGTATATGGGTGCTTGCTGGAAAATTTAACAAGAGGATGATGGCATCCTGGCAGGCAGTAAACATCTTGATAGGCAACAAAAGCTGATGCAGAAGTTACAGAACTGGTCAAGCTGCACCCAGAGAGCCAAGGCAACAAGCTTCTCTTCAATGTATTTGAGAAAAAAAGGTGTCAGTGTGGAAAAAGAAAGGTGATGTGATCAAGGCTAGAGAATGACTTTTGATAGTCCATGGGTAGGAGCAGGATAGGACTGAATTTCTCAAGGGTGATTGAAAAGAACCTAGGTACGAAACTGGGTGTCTGGAGGGTAGATTTACCTGCATGCGTTGCTGGAATTGGCTTTTAGAGAAGGCAGAAATAAAGAACAACCAAGATTTCAGTAATTATAACTCAGCTAAATCTCAGCTAATATGATGGCCAGGCTGGGAATGAGTCACAGGCAGAATAGGGTTATCAGCTGCCATGATTAGAAAAGGATGTGGAAAAGGGCAAAGGTTAAAAACTGAACCAAAACCAAGCAGACATTCACAAAGACATATCAGGATATTAGTCCAATTTTTAGACTAATTTCATGGTTAAATATTTGGTTCTAGGTCAACAAAGCTTTGGCTATCAGAGGTATTGAATATTTGCTTAGTTTTATAATTTTACGTAGCCTGAGTGAAGAATTTTGGAGTTGTTGTTGGAAGATAGCTTCTTTCTTTCTTTATCTCTATATTAGATTAAAAGCAGACACTTTAAGCCAGAGACACTGTGCTCTCATCACAGCATGACCCGTCACTGGCCAGGTGAAATTTCATCCACAGTTTAGTAAAGCACATTGTAAGTAATTTAAAGGTTAATCCATCCCAAAGCTGGCAAGTGCTTCACACACTTAAATGCATCTAAACTCTTTAACCAGAATCACAGAAAATTATTCATTCAAATAGCACCAGGAATCGTGTCATTCCCCAGTCTCATTGACTTTAACAGCACTAGTATATTTAGCATTTAATATTAAAATATAGGCATTATCATTTTTTTAATGCATTTTTTGCTATATGGCTGCTTAATTCTGTGCCATATCTGGAATTACATTTCATATGGATGTCAGCCACTAAGTTGGTGAAAGTTTTTCTGGTTCCCTGGAAACCTTCCCTAACATCCCACCCTGCCCAAAGTTTAGACAATGATACATCTCAGCGTTACATACTTCCCATGCCACAGTTCTGAAAAGATTTTTCCCCTTAGCATATGAAGAAGAGCTGACATAGCCTAGATCAGCTTTTCAGACATTCTTGGAATAGTCGAGACGCTTCATGTTTAAGAGAAATATTTATTTTACAGTTCACAGCCAAGGGCAGCTGCCCTGGCTCAGAACCCATTGACTCCATTGGGAATTGGCTCAGGCTGATAGGAGCTGCTCTCAGCCAGCCAGCACATACATGAACAACCAAAATCATAAACCTGAGAACTGGAGGAATAGTAGTACTAGCTAATAAAAAAAAAAAAAAAAGGGCTTATATAGATAAGACAAAACAAATTATGTTTGGTCTGTAATTTTAAGAGGATTTACCTTCACCCAAGCCTTAAATGGTTTAGAGAGCCACTGAAATGCAAATCTGGGCCCCAGTCCAGTGCTCCCTGGGAACAGAAGAAGAGACAGATATCAGTAGCATTGAGTACTAGTCTTCAAACTAAGAGACCTAAACGGAAGATAAACAGCCCCTGCAGCAACACGTCCGAAGGGAGAACACTCAAAACAAAAGGAACTGGGGAAAAAAAAAAAACAGCCCACAGTACAACTACCTCATAATATATTCTTCAGGTTCTTTCCCCACATGAACAAGTCCTCTACTGCTTCACAGAATCACGGAATCACTAGGTTGGAAAAGACCCACAGGATCATCGAGTCCGACCATTCCTATGAAAATGCTATGGTTCCTCAGGCTGTCAGAGAGATTTCCAGTAGATTTCCCAATTTCCAGGCTTTTTGCACTGTCTCCTGTTTGCAGAGCATCTGTTTTTTCCAAAATAAGCAGGACTTACTCTTGCTGGTGTTTTCCCTTTTGCACATAAAATAACATGGGTAGAACAATAACAAGCAGATGTGATATATGGTATATCATAAACTATAACAGCAACATTTCTCTCCAGCCCAGGAAGGTTATTTAATTCATCAGGTTTAATGAGTCTTCAAGCAGTTTATGGCACGTACTGATTCCATGCAATCTAAATGCAACTATGTCATTAATATCAGATAAATCTTTCTAAGCAAGAATCTATGCTTTCACAACAACAACAAAAAAAATAGTATATCTGTGCTACACCAAGGGCCTATGTTTCAGCAAATAAATTCAATTGGGGTTTAGGCTGTTGATTTTAAATAAAATCATCCTACACTAAATGCAAGTTTAATTCTTTCTAATATTAGTTTTGTTCCTGTGCTGTGTCAGTAGGAAGGTGCTGAGATGGTGCAAAGAGTAACTAGTTCCCATGAGAAACCTAACAGGCAGATTGGTATATGGGAGCGTCATACTAACAGTGTGATTTTATTCCAAGTTTGTAATAAAGGCTACACAGAACACATATTACAAGTAAAGAAAAGAGACAAAATGAGACTTGAATTAATAATATAGTGGTTTCCAGCCACGGGTGAAGGTCAAAGAGCATACTGATAGCAAAATCAGCAGCTGTTATTTTCATGTGCTTATGTCTTTTTAAAATAGTAATGGATTTTCCAGGGGGTGAGCAAGGAGCAACTGAAATATTTCCCTGGTATTAGTTATTCATCTGAAATAATCCAAGGAAGGCAATACTTCAAAATCACAGTTAGAAGAATTTTTAAAACAGGAAAACTAGTCAGAGTAAGGATTATGGTCACTTTACAAACAATATGGAACAATACAGGTATGTTTATTTTGAAAGCTTATCATTAGTGCCAGTCATAACAAAACATCTGAAGCTAAATGTATGGACTTGTAAAGATATGGAATCTATTTTAACCACATATTGAGCAATGAATTTTTTACTACAGCTGGCCTTAATACGGCCATATGTAGATTGGCAGCATCCTTGAATACTGTTTGATAACATATGTCATGGTTTAGCCCCAGCCCAGCCTGAATTGGCAGCTAAACACAAGCAGTTTTGAGTGGTCCCAATTCCCTCTCTCCCACCCCCAGTTCCAGGGGAAGGGAAAAGGGAAATGAGAGGAAAAAGGCTTATGGGTTGGAAACTAAAACCAAAACAGCTTTAATGAAACAAAAACAATAATATGGAAAATGCTATTAATAAGAAAAATAGTAAAATATGTACAAATATACAAAACTACGTTAACACAGATGCTGCAGAGCAGGCAGAGGGAAAAGGTCCTGGACTGGATTCAGTGGCAGGAGGGAGCTGGACTCAGGAGCTGGACTCAGGAATGCACGGATCTGGAATCAGATGAGGTCGTCACTGGACATCAGCCATCAAAGATGAAACCATGAGCCAGGCGATCCCCGAGTTTTATATTGAGTGTGGCACATATGGAATGGAATACTCTGTTGGTCAGTTTTAGATCACCTGTCCTGTCCAGCTCTCTCTGCAGGTGCAACTGTTTTTTTGCCTCTTTGACTTACAGCATTCCATCAGCTCAGGATGGCCTTGTCTTCTGTAGGAATAAGTATAAGAAACGGCCCTTCTGCATACCAATTCCCTGTGTTATCACTGCTAGAGAGAAACACTGCCTGAAAAACATGCAGTTAACTTTCAAAAAATGAAGTTATTTAGACAAGACTTGGTTGAAAATTAGAAAACTGATTCTATTTTAGCTTGAACCAGAACAATATAATATCAATATACTGAAACAATTGTATTTGGAAGTCTTGAGGTTAAAAAGGGACAAATTCAAACTGGATTAATATTTTAGTTTCAGGTTAAATAATCTCTTTTAACTTGACTGAGTTACTTAAAATTAGATATATAAACATGAACTTAGGCACTCAAATACCTGAAAAGAGCACTGTTGCAAGTTAGACACCTTAGGGAACGGCATTGAGATTAGGTAAACTGACCTTGCAAAGTCTTGCAGGAGAGGGGGCTAAGAAAACCCAGTTCCATGTGAAGCTCCCCTATGGAGAGGACTCTACTAATGATAGACATTCAGGTCAAGTCTATCATATTTTATAAAATGTGACATCTCAGAGGCAAGGTTACTGCTGCGGATTATGAAGCCCCTTATATGATGCTCACAGTCCTCATGGGCTGTAGGAGCCTTGCTCACCAAGTCTGGCATTGGGTGTACGCTTTTGCTGAATGAAAACCTTGAATAACTGTTTTGAGGATGCCTATTTATTCTTGTCCCTTCAAGAGAGAAGCCTTGTGGGCACAAGATAACGCTGTGAAGTCTTCAAGCAGCTGAGAGCTGTGAACCTGCAACTAGTCTGTCCCAGCAGAAGATTTCATCTGCTGAGCGTAAATTGAAACCATCTTTAGCCACACGGACCTTTTCAGGGTAGGCTCTGAAGGTGAAAATGGGCACAAGTACCTTGTTGGCAACTACCAGCAGGAATGCAGGTTGCTGCATGAACTTGGTGGTTGTGTGCCTATGAGTGCAGAACATGTAGGGATGTCTAGGGAATCTCCAAGGAGAACCTGAGAAAGCTCCAGGCTTAGGACACTGTCAAGAAGAGTCATTGCTGAAGGCTGAGCAGGTAGACTTTGAGCTTTGGCATCATAATTGCATTTTTATATCTTAACGCCCTGCCCATAGGAAGGAGATAACAGCTTTTCTCCTGTTGGTGATAGAGGGGCAAGGAAAATTAAAAAAAAAAAATAGAAAAAGAAAGGAGGGGGCAGTTATACAGTGACAAAGGCTTTATAACTAACAGCTAGACAGGCAGAGACACATTAACTCTACAGCAACAGAGTCTGAGGCTGAAAAAGAGAGAAAAAAATGTGTCTGTCTGGGAATTAATAACTTTTAGAAGAGTGAGCTGGAAGCCCAGAAGACGACTCCAAATTAAAACTATATCTATTCTCTCTTTAGGGGAAAACTGGTTAAAGACACAAAGCAGATTGTGGGAGCAGGGCTGAATCACAGTGTGATGGTGAAGGACCAGTCACTGAACACAGTGCACCAGCGGGTCTGAAGAAGATGCCCTGTTATGCTGCCCTGTCATTGTTTTGCTATAGAATGATTGCAGGAGCCATATAATAGGAAAGGCAAGGGACACATGAAAGGGAGGTGAGCTTGTCTGTGCCCACTGAAAGCTGCCGTCAGGCTAACCTGAGAAGCTGCAGGAATGAAGAAGAGAGGGCTGGGGCTGTACTGAACTTAGAAAAAAGGGTACCTGGAAGGACCTTGTAAAGAAAAGAAGGACCAGGGCAATGAAGTGACTTGTGCCAGAACTGAGGACTACACAGTAGTGATGTGCCTGGAGAAGAGGAAGCTGAGGGGAGACCTTATTGCTCTCTACAACTACCTGAAAGGAGGTTGTGGAGAGGAGGGAGCTGGGCTCTTTTCCCAAGTGACAGGGGACAGGACAAGAGGGAATGACCTCAAGCTCCACCAGTGGAGGTTCAGGCTTCACATCAGGAAAAAATTCTTCACGGAAAGGGTCATTGGGCACTGGAACAGGCTGCCCAGGGAGGTTGTTGAGTCACCTTCCCTGGAGGTGTTGACGGGTCAAGACGGGTGCATGAGGTGCTGAGGGGCATGGTTTAGAGATTGATAGGAATAGTTGGACTCAATGATCCAGAGGGTCTTTTCCAACCTAGTGATTCTATGATGTAATCAATCTCTTCCCCTCAATGTTTAGTCAGATACACACTTGAGCCAAGGCACAGTCTTAAAAGCTGAAGGCTCAGTGAAAAAAAAAAATGAGTTTTAATAAGGAATCCTTTATTCACATTCCAGTAATACCTTGCCCAATTTCTGCTACTTATTAATACAGTCAGACTGTCTTGCAGCAGCAGGGAGGTGGCACGGCAGGCGAGTGCTGTGCTCCTAGCACTGAGCAAACAAGCTTGTGGCACATTGTCACAGTGGCGGCTGTGCTAATGTGAGTATGCTCAGAGCACGCCTGGTATTTTTGGAAGCCTGCGTGTATTCCAAATAGCTGAGTGTTGATGTGTCCGGGATCAGGAGCCCAGGTCTAGGGGGATTAGGAGGCAGTAGTCACGGTAGCATAGCAGCTTCCAACTCTCCTGCATCAGGCAGCATTCAGGGCCCTTAGTCACCACATCCTCTCCTTCTCACAGCCAGACCAGCCTATTTTCATGTCCAGCACTGTGAAACATGAGTCTTCATAGATTTAACCAAAGGTATAAATGTTTCACGTTGCCTTTGGGGTTACTTTGCAAAACAGAGCAGGTTTATAATTGTTAAAGCTGATGAACCTGGAGGGAGAGAGAGGGATGTAGGCATTGGTCCCACTGGAAAGACATTACCTTAGGGACAGTATCATATATATTTTTATTTCCATCCATTGCCACAACCAGAAATGGGAGAAAAAAAAAAAAAAACCAAAACACAAACCTCAAACCCCACCACTTTCTGTTTAAGTTGCTGTAAAAATCCAGTCTTTGCGTGCTTTGATAGGAGAGATAGGAGATAGCCTAATTCTCTTCTTGCTTGAGTGGTCTCTCCAATTTCTACCGACAGCTGACAAATCCCTTGGGATTTATGGTGAGGGATTTTTTTTTTCCTTTTGCTCCACTGATTTTACCTCAGGGGAAATCACTGCAAAATTTTCCACAAGCAATAGCTTCTTATTTATTTAGCTAAGCTATCTAATTCCATTAAAAGTAGCAAGTTCAGGGGCCTTTTCAAATGTTCCTCATTTTCTTCTGGATTCTTGAGATCTTACAGCATCTTTTTATCACACTAGTTGGCTTGGATAGCTAGGGTTACCTCAGGTTTGTCTAATGAGCAGGAAAACGTATTTAAACCCCTCACAGAGGACAGTTACAGGGTCTGTTCCACTCCAGTGGGACTCATGCCCAGTGTGCTGGGGACAGAGCTGAAGGAATGCCAAAGAAAACCAGTTACATTGCTTCTGCACTAACCTATGCCCTGAAAATGCAAGTTCCTACAAAAGGGCAAGTTACAAATGCAGACAATAAATAATTGAAGGAGTTTAATAACTTTTCCTGTGATGGATGTGCTAAATTTTCCTCTAAATCAAGATGATGTCTTCCTATAACCCTGCTCTGTGTCACATCTCGAAGTGGTGGATATCATAGCACAGGAACAGCTGGATAAAGAGGTATACGCTGAATTACGTGAAGGGGCAGGAATGAGTTGCTCCTCCAAATACCATTTAAGCTGTTCAGTTTTGTTTTCTCTTGGCAAACATGGGATAAACTAATTACATTATTTTGTGGATAGACTGGATGGAAGTGAAATAAACCCCCTTATCTCTGGGAAAGCCCGTGGATATGTAGTTGTACAAATACTTGCACTGCAAATATAATTAGGCAGAATAAAAGGGGTTGCAACGAGAGCCACCAGCAGAAGGGTGGAGCAGGGCGCGTAGCAGACCTCACCCATCTCCACCTCTGGTGTTTCTAGATTTCAGAGAGAGGGAGAAAAATGTTGACTTGATGTTAGTAATAAGACAGAATACTCTGTAGGACTGAATTTCCTTTTTAGAAGCACAGGACTGTTTAATCTGTACTGCTTCATATTATTTCTCCATCTGTTTGCCTTGTGAAACAACATGATTGAGTTCCAGGCCTGGAGAATTAATGAGAGAAATTGAAAGAATTAAGTGCAAGAGAAAAGAATTAAATTACCTTATTTTATTCACGGGGAACAGAGACATAGGCTGATTGGTAACTACTTTAAGATTGACTTGAGAAGGCAGAAGCAGAGTCAAGAACTGCATGTAAATCCTCTAAGTCCCAAGCTACTCTCTTAACCATGAAAGCTGCCTTCTCAAGTACTGAGTTATGTCTGTAATGTGGACATGCATCATACATCAAACCACTTTCTGCCTACAGCCCACCCTTACTCCAGCAAATTCCCAACTTTGAACTTCATATCTGCAAAGGCTGATTCTTCCAGCAAAAATTGAGCTTCCAGTTTAATACGCTTCACAGCACCAAATGCTCAGGAACTGCAGAGTACCAGGAGGACTTTAAAGAAGAAATCATAACAGATTTTTTACAAAGCTTATAAATATTAGCTTAATGTGCTATGAAATTCAGCTGTGTAAAGAATGATGCTGAGGTAGCTTGCAAAGTAGAAAGCTCTTGACTGATGCCAAAAAGCTGTTTTAGTAACAGTCAAGAACACAACAACCTCTTCCTAGGGAGAGCAGAGCACTGCTTTATTTATGAAGTCAGGAACCTGACAGGAGTACATAAATCTTTGTGGAGTAAAGCTCCTTCTAGGCTCATAAGTGATTTGGATTTGGAGGTTTACTATGTAAGTGCTGGAGTTAACTCATCGCTGTAAAGGGCTCCACATTTGGAGCAATACAAATTAGTTGGTGAAGGCTGCTTTAAGGTAATGTGAGTTGATGGGATTTCTTCACCACTGCACTTGGAAGGAAGCATCATGATTTAATTCAGTGAATATCAGTACATATTAGTGTAAACAGCACAGCAACTGCCAGGGCTAAATTAAGGAATGGTTACTTCCATTCAGAAAAGCATTGTGCACTCCACAAGGTTTAATTTAAACAGGAAAACCTTTCCAGGACCTTTTATAGAGGACACATCATGAAGATGTTATCAGATTATGTCCAGATTCTAAGGTAGCAATGCAGTACTTGTCACTTGGCTAGTCTGTTTCCTGATCAAAATAAAACATCCTTTAAGAGTTAGATTCAGTGCAATGATACGCACAGCAATAGCTTATTTATGTTGCATAAGTGAAGGCTTAAATAAGTCCAGAATTTTACCTCAGACTGTTTGTGTTGGTATACTTAATGTATAATACCTCGTCAAGTTCATTTGGTGTTATCCCAATAAGGGTACTTATAACTAGAAATAAAGTGCTAAAACACACAGTGCTGAATCCTGAACCAACAGCAAGGTAAACAGGCACAAATACATCCTCTCTGAAGTGGGACAATAGGAAAAGCTGCACCTGCAATAAGCACATCCATGTGACAAAAAAAAAAAACAAGCAGAAGGAAAGAGTCTGGTATAAAAAGTATGGTATTTATTTTAAATTAATCCTCAAAGTACGAGAATACAGCTGTGTCCTGGGGCTCTAATTTCAGATAAGGAAATAAAACTGTGGAGTCCCTTTGACAGCTCTCTATCTCTATCCAAGTCTTGTAAATTGAAGAAATAATCTACAGCAGAGTCCCTTTAACAACAGTGTAATTATATTTATCAAAGTCTGTGTAATTATAGCCACCCTGGCAGCTGTATTTATGCTATTTTACCCACTGAAGCTCATTCCACGTAGCTAACCAGCATAAACCCTACGTTTAGTCCTGGCCAGAAACAGTCCTGCCTGTGTAAAGACACTGCAACCAGACAGGCAGTGGCTTGGAAGAAGCTGCTTTTTGAGGAACTGAGTAAACTGAGGTAACTTCTGTAAGAGACGGTGCCTAAAAGACACAATTATTCCAGTTGTGGAGGGTGTTTCTCTATGAGATACGCTCTGGGTCTGACATGAGATTAATGCAGTAAGAGAAATTACATGGCCCCATGTTACATAGCAGATCAGATTTTCATAATATTCCCCCCTTGACCATGAAACAAAGGAGTTCCACGGAGGAGACCCAAATCAGGCTTAGATCAGTGGTTGACAGTATCTGAAAATACACTTGGAGGCCTGAAAAATAAAGGCACTGCATAAAGATACGCAGAAAACTGCTGACTCCACTCTTTAAGTCTGATAAAGGCAATTCCAGTTTGTTTCATCCTCCTAGCTGCTAGTAGAGGTATTTCTTGGCCTAAGAAGAATAGTTGAAAATATCCAGAAGGGTGCTTAAAGTACGTATACCTACGCATAGCATGTAGGCATGTGCATTTATTTCTATAGAGAAAGAAACAACTTGCAGGTGTTCACTTCAGTTTAATGAGAAATCCGCCCCAAAGCAGAGCAAGAAGTCTAGCAGAAAGGGATAGTAAAACACCTCCAAAATAAAACTTTACCTGACAGAAAATTGACTTTTTAAAATTAATGATCCAACTTTTCCCATCTGATGTACTTTCTTCCTAAGGGAATATTCATCTTTGTCCAAATACCTTAACAAAAATCTCTTGATAAACTATTTTTGTGAGCAGCTCAGTTCTATAAAGAGAAATAGTTTGAGCCCTGTGTCTTTGGCTCTTCGTGCAGCAGTAATAGGTGCATATTCAGTGTTCATCCTTCCTGAGCAAACATGCAGATGTACCTTTTTGGACACAGGGCTTCTTTCACCAGTAATTCTGCAGAAATGTGGTCTCTTATGCAGAGCATTGTAGGACAGAGTCATTTGCAGATAAATTTGATTTCTAGGATAGGCAATAAACCCATAAAAAGACAACAGGTATTTTCTTTATCATCATATTTAAAAAAAAAATGTTAATTGCAATTTAAATTTTATATTATAATTGCTCTGCAGCACTAGACAAACAGCCTTCATGCTCCAGAAGTAAAAGCCTTATTTCAAAAAAGCAAGCACTCTGACAGAAAGACACAGACCACTATCGATTGCTGCTCCCATAAATCACATTTATTTCCTAAATAATAGGAAGATTCACTGCTTTCTGCCAAGCAGTGTCTCTTGGTAATAGGAGCCAGTCAAAGCAACAGTAATTTTTGCACCATAAAAACAATATCAACCCTATTCACTGAGTAGGATGAACGCTATTGATCAGGGTGTGGCAGGAGGGGAAGCCCATAAAAGCAGGAGACTAAAGCAAAGAAGTTAAGTAATGACGTGTCGGGCATGTAATGAAAGGTCTATTAACATTTCCGTTATTCAGCTTTCCCTCCACAGATGCCTCCTCTGAAGCATTTACAGCCCTGCTAAGAAATCTTGTCCCCAAATGAGGGCTGTGAGACCAACACCTGGAGGATGGGAATACCAACCATAGTAAGAAAATGAAAGGAAAGGTCCTACTCTTCTCTCTGACACAATGAAAGCTACAGAGCATTTCACTGAATTGGCTTTTTGTGCTGCAGAGAGATGCAGGTCTAAAGGGGCAGGAACACAGTCAGGAGAGGCCAGAGCTGTGGGAGAGATGACACATATAGCTGCCCTGAATCTACCTCCAGTGAGAGGGACTAGAAACTACAGCCTCCCTGCTACTGAGACCACACATACTCAAAATAAGTAGCTCAGCAACAAAAGCTGAACATGTAAATGATGATTCTCAAAATTTACCCAGACTTTTGCAAAAAATGACCCTCACCCACCATCACCACAGAGATCTCACACACCAGACACTTCCAGACTTCCCAGCTGAGTGGCTGTTTGCTTGTGTAGCCTTGGCAAATCCATGCACACTTCAGCAGGAGGCAAAGCGGTTGGCTGAAGATCTCATCAGACTAGTGGTGGAGAGGGACTAAGATCCACTGGCCTCTGCCAATGCTATCACTTACTTGCCACGGACACAATTTCATACCCAGGGCTGGTGTGACATCCTGAAGGGTCCTCTGTGCTTCTTCTTAATGACCACCAGCAGCACAGGCATCAGTAATGGAAATTACAAACCTACCTGGAAAATCCTTTGAATTTTTTCTGTCCACGTCTGGGTATCTGTCACTCTCTAGATTAAATTCAGCAAGTACAGGGCCAGTCCCTGTTCTCCTGACTTTTCAAATCATGCCTTCATAATCTCAGTTCTACAGCAACCACAAGTGATGTTATCATCACCTTCTTCTACCCAATCCCAGCAGAAAGCAGGCCTAAAATAAAGGCAATCTCGCAACCTTTCCCCTCTGTCAAGACAGTCAGTCTTCTCCCAATGACTTGAGTTTTTGAACAGGGTTAACCCTTGCTAACAAGAGACTGATGACTTTTCTTGGTCGAAAACAGATTCTGAGGCAGGTCATTATTGGCAACTGAAACAAAACATCACTAAGCCACAGACCTAAACCTATCTGCTAACTAGCCTAGGAAAAACTTAGTAATCTCTGCATGAACCAGCGGTTGCTTCATAATTGGGTTGGTAGCTCTCTAGCTTTCTCAGCTGACACATCATAATAAAACATATGAGGTGACTCATTATCATCGTGTTCTATCACATCCCATCCCCTAATGCAACCTGAGACCTGCATTACGCATGAGCTGAATAATATTTTCCTAAGTATTCATGATAGAAAAATCTGTGGTTCCAAGGAAAGTAATTTTGTTGATTCCACCCGCCATCACCAAACCTGAATCCTGCTGAGAAAGAAGAGGCCACAGGCTCAGGTGTACCCCAGAAAGGTGGACATCCTACAAACCACAGCAAGACTATCTGCTGGAGCAGAGGCACAGCGAGCAGAGGCAGAGCAAGCAGAGGTTAGTGTCACTCAAGCCTGTGTCTCCACTCAGATCAAAAACCTATTGGGAAAAATCATATTTAAAGTGATGCTAGATCTGAACCAGAACTGCAGAGATAGACACATTCTTCAGTTTTGACACATGCTGACACAACCTCTTGGCAGGTCAGATCAATGAGCCAGTTTTGACTTTGCACTTTAAGACTCAGTGTTTTATGTCAGGCACCCTCTCATCTCTCTGGGTCCTCTCTACCACCACTGATGTTTCCCCTCAACTAGCTCCATGGCTGCTTAAGATTTCCCAAATGGCATTGGTGGCCCTAAAACACAGTAAGTGAACACTTGCACACAGTGGTCTCTGCACAAAAGATGTTGAGAGGAATAGAGGAAATCACAGCCCAGAATGCTACAGATGAGAAATATCATGTCTATAATCAGAGAAAAAAAAAAAGGAATTGGAAGTTGAAAAGCTGTTGTGCTGCCACAGGAGGTGCTGCAGAAATTAGGGATGCATGGAGTCACACTGCTCACACCTCCAGGCACTGCCTGCAGGGATGTATCATACCAGGAGCAAGGTGTCTTCCCAGAGTTACCAAACTCATCTCTCTGGTTGGCAGGGATCAAACAGTCAATGCCAGTTTTCCATGGGAGCAGGAAAACTGGCATTAGGAACACCAAGTGTTTCTTATAATAAAACACTTACTCCACAGTCCATGTGCTGCCATCCTGTCAACCAAGCAGTTATAGACAGTTAATTTTTGCAGCCTGAGTGGCAGCAACAAGTGGTGGCAGGAGCTGCACCTGAGTCAGGAGGTCTACGTCCCATCAGCTGCCAAGGAATGCCCCATGACGAGATTTTGGCTGAGGGAGTGGGAAGAAGGGTGAAGGTGTGTGGGACCACACTCTGTAGATACCATCGCTGCCATGAGCTCATGCGTTCTCATTCCAGAGCCTGTGAAAGCCTAGCAAGACTAAGGGCATGAGAGCAGGGTTTCAAGCATGAGGTTGCTCTTCCTGCATCCTGGGCTTTGTTTGGTCTTTTTCTCTTTTTGTCAGATGATGATAACAAGGTATTAGCAAGTTTCTAAAATCCTAGTCATTCTCTTCCAAGCGGTCATCACAATTTATGGAGCTGAGCAACAGCTGCTGTTTAATGAGCTTTCCTATCATAACTGAGAGGGTGAGCAAAGGTAGGAAATGGCATTGCTGTGAGGAGGGGTTCAATGTGCTGGATGTCTTGAGCCATAAAAAAATTAACCAAAGGCTGACATGAGCAAAATGTATAAGATCATGAGTGGCATGGGAAAGGTGAATGAGGATGTAGCGTTGACTGCCTGTTCAAATGTAAGGAGGGAGGAAGGGAGAAAACCAAAAGAAGCTTGTAGGAGAGAGGTTTAAAGATATCTCTTTACCCGACAGTTAGGTGAGGAATCCTGAGCCATAGGACATGGAGACTTGAGTAGTTTTCAAGGTAAAGAGTCAATTGAACAAATCAATGGAAAAAAATACTGGGTAACAGAAAGACCGTTTCTAGATCCAGGAGCCTCTGACCCACAGAATGCTGCAGCTGGGAAAACATTTTGGTTAGGTATAATTACATGCTTAGCCTGTTCCCGTGCTCTTCCCTAAGCATCCACCATTAGTCACTATCAAAGACAGGACAGTTGGCCAGGTAGCTGACAGATCATTTTTATGGGTATGACGCATGACTCACAACACTGGGAAGGCTCTAGCTCTGGTTACCTCCTCACCTGGAATCCTGAAGCAGTAAAACATATGTTGTCACAACACTACCAGTATGGCAGGTTGTGGCTTGCATCTGCTGCCAGGATCAAGTCAGGCACCTTTGGTGAGCATCCCTTCCAGGCACCGTGGGAAATGTCAGCTTAACTCTCCTTAACATCTCCTTTAGAGCTCCTTCCCTTCCTCAGCTTTGAGTGTGCAGTCTTTTAAAGGAGCTCAAACCTGTCTCTTGGTCTCATGTAGCCATATGCTTAGCTTAACATAATAAAGCATCCAAAGACGTCACACATCGGGACTCCAAAAATCATACAGAAACATATATTTTCTAAGTTTTAACCTAATACATTTAAGAGGTGTATTTTCCTACTGGCTTTGAAATGGACTAATATTTTGCACTGTTAGCTTTCATCTTAAAAATCTGGAACTAATTTTAACTTAAAAAGCAAAAGAAATTTTCCCAAATGTAATTCTTAATACTGAGATAATGTGAAAATAATGCCTGCCATAACATAAGACGTGATTAAATTGCAAGCACCACCAGCCTAAAGAACAAGCAAGCCACTCTGCATTGACTAAAGGATGAGCGCTTCCCAAACAAGGCATGGAAAAAATTATCTATGCTGTTTAAGTAAAAAGGTGTATGTGCATGCCAATGGAAACAGGCATTGAAGAGATGCAATTAAACATCCAGCCAGTGCAGTGAGGTTCTGTTCCCTCCCTGAAGACATCCTAGAAAATCTGTGATCACTTCCAGTCAGACACAGAGGCATTTCCCTGAAATCAAAGCATTTAAGACTCACAATGACAGCATGTGTTTTGACCTTCCTCTTGTACTCACTTCATGCTTTTCGGGCCTGCCTTGCAGTGACAACACGAAGTCTTCTGGAAGAGGCAGAAGGAAAGTCTGGAACATTCAGTGATGTAGTTCAAGTTGCGCCAAAGGACTTGAGTAGTTTCTGCTTGTTGTGATGACAGCAGCAGAGTAGCTTACCCTGTGCGTGGAAAGGTCATCTTGGGTCACCTCAGCCACTTTGGAAGTGCTGCTCCTGCTGTCAGCAGTTAACAGCCAGTGGCTAAGAGGGCACCAGCAAGGTACTTAATAAACCTGACACTTCCCAACACCCCACCTAATCTTTTTTGGCTAGAAAATCTTGTGAGATACCAAAGTGTGCTGACACAGGGCAGCTGAACCAATCGTACTTTTCAATAACATTTATTAAAATTGAACACATGCAGGTGGATTTAAGCGTCCTGTTTTAATTCTCATCTGTGGAGAGGAAAATTAACTTGCCTAGCATTTTCAGTGCTAGAGGTAAATTACAAGTAAATTTTTGCAAATAGTGATAAAAAGTATTTTAAGACCAGATTCCAACCTGCTCATAAGGAAAAGAAGAATTAAATATACCTAATCATGAGTAACCATACTATCCCCCAATCAATATATGAGTTACAAGGGAGTAGAGTTGTCCCCAGGCAACATAACATGAGCGAGCACTAAAATGTGAGCTAAGTCTGGACATAAAGGAGCAGGATTGCACGTGAAAGAAGAAAACAGATCTGAAATGCAGGAAGGACTAACCTGTGCATCCCAGGAATAAACTATCCTGTGCTACTGCAAACCAAATGAAGGGAAAAAACAGAATGAATACATTTCTGTAGAGACAGAATAAAACAATGGCATTCAATACAGCAACAAGCTAATCCCACTACTTGATAGGCACCAGTTTGGTGGCACGTCTAGGAACATTCCTGAAGAACAAGTAGGTGCAAGTCACACATTTCAGATGTGGCTGGGAGAACATGCAGTTTAGTGCTTCCCTGGTGACTATTATACGTTTTCCACATAGCTGACTCTCTTCAGAAGTATCTTTTCATCGTGTTATTTCAACAAATACATACAAAGTGTCATGAGATAGTTCTGAAATCTGGAGAAAAAAACAAGTCTTTGTAAAGGCAGCTAAGCTGACAAACAAAAACTGAGAGTTTTGTTACCTGTAGAAATAGGATTTACAGGTCTGCTAGCTGCCCATGGAGGTGGGAGCAGCACTGAGCAGAGACTGAGCAAAAACTTGGAAAATACATACTTATTTTGACACCTACCCTCTCTGAGATCATTTATTTAGTCTCAAAGTGTTGCCAAACCTAGTTCAAAGAGCAGAATGTGCACATCTCTAAAAGGTGTGGAGAAAGAACTGAACTGAAACCATGTTCATAGAGGCAGCTTTCAAGTGAGGAGCAGGAACACTTACCTGTCCATATTTTGCTTGTTTGCGATTGTGTCCCACTATCTTAAGATAAAACCACTTTGTTTTCAGTGTATCATTTTAATTATACTGTTACTCAACTCACTGTTCATTTTCTAACAGAATAATTTAATTTTCTTGTTAAAGGTGATCAAAAACACTTTGGGTATTTGAGCCTAGGTATCTGCTCTGCAAAGAATTATTTTGCAATACATTTTATAAATCACATCAGGTATGTATTTAAGTTCGCTCAGTTTCTGTCCTCTGCTCTTCCAAGAAGTGTTGTAGGATGGTCAGGAATCTTTCTCCAGCTTTCACAATACATTTATTCATAGTCAGTCTTGGGCCAGTATCATCTGTTATCAGTTGTGGTATCTCACACCCACCTGCATTTTTCCTACCCCAACACATACTTTAAGTAACCATATCATCATGCAGCCTTCACCTTTGGCAGATGGAGGCACTGGGATACAAAGACTTCATATATGTGCCTGCTCATACATACGTGGCAGACGTGGCACCACATCCAGGGTGCCACATGGGCAGGACGCTACACCCAGGCTGACAACCCTGCTTCACAGTGCTCAGTTAAGCTGTCACCTTTCAGCTAAAATCCAGAAATAATAAGGCTGAAGGAAGGAATTATGTTCAATGGCCATGGGCCCACATTTCTTAATTTCTGGGCAAGCTTGGGCAGATTCTAGGTGGTAATAGGAAAGATGATGCCCATGGTTCCCTCCTCTGGGGCCTCTGTGTTTCCCAGGAGTTTCTCTGCACAGGAAACAGGGCGTAGGGACTCAACTTCAAGCTTGCCAGCACCTTCCCAGTGGGATAAGGACGCTCTTGGTAAGACAGGCTTTCATACTAATTTAGAGCCTACCTTCATGTCTCCTATGTAATTACTTCTCTATTCTCCTTCAAGTATAACACAGGCATCAGAATCAAGAAAATATTTATGCATCAAATCCCAGTCTCTTTTAGCTTTTCAAGGCACATTCTTGATCCAGAGCTGCTCTGTCCCATAATGTGAGGCTGCTCACAGGATAGGGACAGCTTGGGGAGATCAGCCCTACACTGCTGCCACCTCTCCCTTTCTACACCTCTCCTCTTTTTCCAAAGCACATACCATTTTTCCAACAAATAAGAAGCACTAGTAGCTTAAAATCAGCATATGTGCCGGAGAGAACTTCTCCCAGAGTACAGAAAGTGTAAATGGGATGCGATTCAAACTTGTTTATTATCTAGGATGAACGCTCCTTGCATGGCAAATATGCAAGCTCTGTTTGAGGTATAAGCTCCTTACAGTGATGTTTCCAGACAGAAAGAACCCTTATTTTCCAGTATCAGCCATTTGACACAGGGACTGTATCAACTTGTTCATGGATTTAGCAAAAGGAAAAGCTTGGTATGCTTCTGGGTGTTTTGTGAATGCAGACTCTCCCCTTTAGGCTTTGAGCACAAACTGTAATGAAAAATAAACATGAACAACTGAGGCCAGCTGTAGTCTGCAGCACAGTGCAAGAGGACAAAGTATAAAGGAGAATTTTCTTTATTTTAAAATATTAGTAACACTGCACAAAAAAAAAAAAGAAGTGGTACTTAAGTGACAGAAAACCAGTACTCAGTCTTATTTCATATTAACCATAATTTAAATACCCTAACAGAGTTCATGTATGGTTATATGTTCGCACAGGGTTACATTGGGTAATGTAAGCATTGGAAGCTAAACCATTCAGATATCAGAGACACCAGAATTCATTACATCAAACCATGCTAGAATGCAGACTCGATTTTTCTGTTTAGCTTCTTCCTTACACCATTATGTGCATTTCTACATCTTTTAAACATTAGGGTGAGTGAGTTTCTCCAGAACTGTGGACTTTCAATATTGCCAGGTTTAAGTCTGCTTCATCAACAATGTATTGGCAAGAGGAAGACAAAGAAAAACACAAAATGAAACCATAAGCTGCTAACTCCTACCTGGAGTTTAAAAAGAGGAGGCAACATACTGACAAGAAACATGCAGGTAAAAGGCAATGGAGGGCTCTGTACAAACTAAAAGGTTAAGAGAAGCAATGTGTCATGCACATGAGACAAGTATGGTAAGCAAGGAAGTAATCTTGCCAAAAAATACATTTTCCTTTTAAATTGAATACATCTTTTCAAGCTAAAAAAAAAAAATCAATCCTGCAATGAAACCGATGCAAAATGCTTTCATACATAAAGGTGTAAGTTCTTTGGAGAAACAACTTGATAAAATCTTATACGGATGCTGAAATAAATGTTTGTTATCTAAAACCTACTCAGCAGAAACAAAGAGCAGTTTTAAAGTAGCACTTAGATCATTTGTCTCTAGGTTCTGAAAATAACTTTTAAAATAAGGAATGATTTCACTAAATGATTCATTGGGAGTCAACTATGCTTAAGGAAATCAGTAGCAGTGCTTACAGGAGACCATCAGTGCACTAAGTTTCTTAAAATCAGAGGATATAACTTCATGATACAATTTAAAATGAAGAAATATTTTAATAGCAGGGACAAACCTTTGCTGCCCAACTTGGGAAAAAAAAAACAACCATAAAAGTCATTTATTAATCTTGCACAAATTACCCTATAAGAGCTCACATCTCAATCCCATCACCAATGACATGAGTGAATAGAACTCTTCTTTCAACACACCTGATGTTGATGCTAGAGTGACCAAACAAACAGGCATTTGCACAACCCCTTAGATCCTAAAAGACAAATAAACAAACACTAGACTAGAGTTGTTTTAGTCCCAGGGAAGGAAGAGGTTAAGAATTCTGTAACACCTTCCAATCTTCGAACGTAACACTTTTCTAACCAAGATCGGCCTTGTCCAAATCCCCTAACCCGACTGGCAAGAAAGCCACTCAGAGAAACTAAAAAGAATAACATAGTGCAATTTAGTACAGTTTTAAATATGAGTCACTTCCTTGCTAGCTGTGTGAACAATCAAAAAAGATACACAAAAGAGGTGTGCTCAAATGTAACATTAAGTTGTCATTATTATAAAGGCATTGGCATAGCAGAGAAGTCCATTTTAGTAACTCCCTTTGGTTGACTTCTTCTTCTTCTGTTCCTCTCTCTGCTTCTGCTTCCTCCTCTTGCTGCCTTCTTTGTGTCCTGAGGAAACATGGCTTGTAAAACACTATTCACAGCATTCACGGACTTTTCCCTCTAGCAAAAGCTCACGTTTTCTGAATGGTTTAAGGAAACTTAAAGAAAAGATCTGGCTTATCTAATGTCTTCTTTTAAACGATCGATTCTACTATAACCCCAGTTCTACCCTATCCCTTACACAGTATAGAAAGAAAACCAATATCAGTCTTCGAAGTCTGAAAAGCTCTGGAGAACTTTCAAAAGACTCAAAGCCATTCAGGAAAAGCTTCAAAATTAAAGCACATGCAAAACCAGAATAATCTTCAGAACAGGAGCAATAAATAAGACTTATACAACAGGAGCTATTCAAGTAGTGGCGTTTCCTGCTCATAGTAGTCAGAGTTACCAATATTTGTATTTCCATTTTAAGACTATGGAATGCTGAGAATCCTGAGTAAATAAGAACTTGCTCAGTGTTCACCAATATGCATTTTATCTGCAGGTCATCAGCCTGCTCCTGCTTAACTATGCACCACAGGTTATATCCTATTGCAGTTCTAATGGTGCATGGAAGCATTAAGTTCAAGCAACAACTACTTGCTACAGGTTCAGTAGGCACAAGCTTCCAGCCACATGATATCATCCCAATGTATTTCCCCCCCTCACATAGGTGCACAAAAATCAGTTCTTGCTCTGCATCACACCATTTCCTCCAAACTTGCAGTAATATGCAACTTGCTATCAGATTTGCTAGGGCAGCAAACTATGCAGAGCCAATACTGCATCTACTCAAGTGTGCTTAGAAATCTAAACTCAAAGCAAGCAAATGCTTTCCTCAGATAATCATTCTGTGATGCTTTGAGATAGCTGGAGGGATCTTTTTGCTCAGTAGTGCTCTGTCACCAGGAATCAACACTGCCCAGTGAACAGGGCCAGCATGGAGCAGAGGAGCCCCTGCAAGCCAGCTGAGAGGCAGAGCTGGGAGTCAGAGGAATGGCCCAGGAAGGGCATAGTTCTGCCTGTCTGAAAATCTCATTCTTTTCCCTCACTTTGTCTGGAGGCAGACAGAAATGACCCTGAGGAAGCCGTGTCACCATTGCACCTGGTTCTCGATCAATTTAGCACCAATAGCAAAATCGAGGTGGGAAAAGGAAGTGGTGGGAGGCCAGAGGAGTCTGAAGCCACGCGGTGGCTGAAGCGTGCTCCGAATCAGAGATCCTCCCAAGTGCAATTAAGGTTGTGCCCACAGCAGAACTGCAGTTCTTTGGTTTAAGACCTGGGGAAAACAAGATAGCTAGTCCTTTGGCTAAAATCACCTGAGACACTATCAAAAGTTTGTGCGTTAATGCAAATATACTCCCTTGTAGCAAAGAGGAACTTCCTAGGTTATCATTCTAGCTCCTACGCTGTATCAACAGCATGACTTCATCTTTTGCAATTATCTGAGTCAAGAAGCAGGATATTTATTTAGAAATTGTGCCATAAGCGATTAGCCTGTGCAAAGTAAGAATGGAAACCAGTTTTATTGTTTAAGAAAGAGAAAAACTGGCAGTGCTTTGCAGAATTGCAAATGATGCTGCTTGCCCCCAACCCTGCCACCCACCTAAGCAACAGTCCTGTCCCCAGGGACACTGCAGGAACCTCTCCTAACTGAGAGCTCCATCCACAAAGTTTACTTCAATGTCAGTCCCTCGGTCACCTATATATTGTCAAAAATAGGATCCCTTGGCAATAATTTACTGCTGTAAGGCACACATCTCAGAAGGGCTCAAGTATCTCCTCACTTTCTCACAGAAGCCAGTGGTGGCAGAAGAGACATGCTGACTCTTGAGAATCAGTCATCCAAGGGGTGTTATTCAAAGGATTCTTTCCTTTACTGGAGGGAAAAACAGCATCATATCAGCTGATCAGAACTAGTTCATGTAATAACTATGAAACATTAACACAGATATTTGGGAAAGGATCATTAAACCCTAATAGGTTATTAGCTTCATAATTTTCTCATTTTTCATTCTCAAAACACTGCCAGTATTTCTAAAAGGCTTCCACATCCAGGTATGATTTCATTTGATATTGCTATTTTAAAACATAATACTTTTTTTTTTCTCTGCTACAGTCCATTTTCTTCAAATGTTTGAAATTTTGAAAGCAGTTCTAGCAACTCTTCCTTAAAAAAACTGTGAGTCAATGTAAATTATGACTTGAAATGAATGCCACATAATTCACTGTCTTATAAATGAAACAACTCAAATGATAAAATAATGTGGTATGAGGATATTTAGGCATTTGACAACATGGTCTCCTACCAGCCTCTGGAATGATAAGGGTGAAAAGTGGAAATCTTTCAAGTGTTATCACTGACACACAGAAACAGATTGGCCAAAGTAGGAGATAACGCATGAATACAGAGTATTACTCAAGAGAAAATTGCCAGGTCTTTTCTGTTTCAAGCCTGCTGTGCAATATAATTTCACTCTTGATGATTTCCTTTTCTGTCCCCACCTAAGAAGAAAGGATAGGTCAAACTCTGTCAGTCTGATAGCTCCAATGATGCTATGCTGGGTGATAACAGGACGTGGACCTGCTGAAGCAAGTTCAGAGGAGGGCCACTATGATGGTCAGGAGGCTGGAACACCTCTCCTGTGAAGAAAAGCTGAGAGAATTGGGGTTGTTCAGCCTGAAGAAAGAAGAGAAGGCTCCAGGGATACCTTACAGCAGCCTTTCAGTACCTAGAGAAGGCCTACAGGAAAGCTGGAAAGGGACTTTTTACAAGGTCATGTAGGGATAGACCAAGGGGTAATGGCTCTAAACTGAAAAAGATTAGATTTAGATTAGATATTAGGAAGAAATGTTTACTTTGAGGGTGGTGAGGCTCTGGCACAGGTTGCCCAGGGAAGCTGTGAATGCCGCATCCGTTGAGGTGTTCAAGGGCAGGTTGGGTGAGGCTTTCAGCAACCTGATCCAGTGGAAGGTGTCCCTGCCCATGGCAGGGGGGTTGGAACTAGACAGTCTTTAAGGTCCCGTCCAATGCAAACCATTGTATGATTCCATGACCACCCAAAAAAACTAATAGAAGTGAAGCAGCTTCTAACAAAAATTAAAAATGCACACTAAAGATTCAACCCTTTGTTGCTTACTTCACTTGAGTACTTCAATCAGCACAAATTAAAAGCTTATTTAGCTGCTTTGGTTACAAGACTAGCCACAGAGTCATGAGAGAAAAAAGAATCTGAATTAGAAAGCTATGGCCCCATTGGCATTTGAATAATTTGCAGTGAACCTATGTCCTGGTGAGTTGCTAGCATCATAAAGCAGTCATAGAAACTTTCCATAGTTAGTGCCTGGATGAGCTGGCTTCAGCCAAACAGTTCCAGCCTTGGAGAAGGGCTTTTCAATTTTCCACCCTTAGAAGCAATTGTTAGCCATCTAAACTCTAGAAATGCATTTCAGGGTGAAGGGAGGATAAGCTGCTGAGAGCTTCCCCAAGTTTTGACATCTGGAAAACAGATTGACTCAAGCACAAATAGATATTGCGCAAACTTGGTATGTTCTTGCTTTTATCAGTTTTCAGGCGCAGAGGTGGAGAAAGCAAGAATTCACACCATTTGGAATTACACCTGGTTTACAAACTGCATAATTCTTGTCTAGAACAAACAGCATCTGCTGACCCACTCTTTCTATTTTACCCTCTTCTCTTCCACTCTCAGAATCATTAAGAGCACAGAAGCTACTCCGGCTTTCATCAGGCATCTAATGGCTGAAACCAACTTCCAGTAACACTTAGTAGCAACTCCCTTAACCACTCAGCAAGGACCAAAACAAATCAGGAAGCCTCTCTGCTCTGTCCCAGATGGTCTTTCCTTCTGGTTTTCTACTTCTCTGCCATCTGCACCCCCCCCGCAAAGTCACAGGTTTCTTCAGTCACTGACTATGAAGCTTGTCACATTCTTGGGTGGCAACTGCAAAGGAGACATGCACGTTGAGTGACTGATCCAAAGGGACAAGTGTCCTGGGGAAAACACTCCTACCCAACCCATTTGTGGTATCCTACTTCTTCCTGCCCTGCCTGACATCTGCCTGCTCTACAGGGATGCAGAGAGCAGCCATGGGTCTGCTCCACCTTCCTTCTGCCAGCACAGGAGAGCGTAGGAGTCTGGAAACAAAGCATTCAGTCACAATTGACAATTAACATGCAGCATTGCTGTTTCTCAACCCACACAAGGCAGTAATAAAGGCCATGGCCTGATTTTTACAGATCTCCTGCAAAAGTGAAGAGTTTGGAGGACCCTCTTTCCACTTTCAGGCTCTGAAGCACTGAGGTTGTGGATGGGAGGGATTCATGCTTTCTGCTTAAGCCCCAGAAAATATAGTTTTCATGAGCTACTAACTTTTTGCTAAGACTGTGGCCATTCTTCTTCCCTCCTTCAAATGATGAAAGCAGTCAGGGCTCCAACACGCACACAGAGTTCTAAGAGGGCAGTGGGACATCTGCAAGTTGGGTTCTGTGGTGTGCTTTCTAATTTTCTACTCTTAGAAATATCTCTGTAGTCAAAACAATAAATAATAACATCAAAGGCAGCTAGTTTACTTCTGAGTTGCAGCAAATGTGACTGATCACATTTGCATATGCCATTAGAAAAATTCATCCCAGATCACAACTTCGGTATAATTTCATGTATGTGACTCAATTTACAATTACAGCTTTACACTACACTTTCACACCCCCTCCTTTCAGCCTGAGCCACTGCCCAACACACACCGTGATTTGACCTACTAATTCTCTCACTGAATCCACAGCTCCTGCCCATGTCACAGAGCATCACTGAGAGACAAACCACCTTTACGTAAAAACCTGAGGTGACAAAACATCCCACCCTGTCTAGGTATGTGGCTCCACTATTCAATTATCCACACTGTTAAATCCAAGGGGTGAGTTCTCCAGTTTCACTGGCCGGCCCAGTGATGTAATTCCAACTTTGATGCATTAGGGGACTGAAAAGCTTTAGCAACTTACGGGAGCCTTCCTTCATGCTTCCTCACAATACTAGTTTCATTACCAATTCTGCCTAGAATTGTTACAAGAACATACTAAGCCAGATACAACCTGCTTGCCTGATATCAATGAAGGTAATACTATTACTGAACAGAGTCCAAAGTTTTACTCCCACATGGCAAGCAAAAGCTTGCAAGGCTATGCAACCTTGGAAGCCCTTCCATGTGCAACCCAGGCATCTTCTACGTGAAGCAAATGGGTAGCAGGATGCTCTTGTAGTAGCAGCCAAAAAACCATGCGCGAATGCAGCTCTGGCTAAGCCAGGGAGCTACCAGCCAGCCTCCAAACCCACCAACCAATCCTCCCACTCTGCCCGCAGCAGAGTACAGCTGTTACCCTGTCCCACTTGCACACAGTTACAGCCAGGGAATGTGGACAAAGGAGAATGAACTCCCTCCCATCTCCACACCCCCAGCATTCCACACATATTAGATTTCCACAGAAAACAGTGGCTTTTCCTTCCTTTCTCATTCCATTATATGCCCAAATACAAGCACGTGAGGGAATTATAAAGTAATTAGCTTGGATAACCAAGCATATTGATATTACTAGTTAGTAAAGTGTAATTCAAGAACTGTATGTTGGTAAAAAGAACAGAGACTGCATTAAAGATAAATTATAGTACAAACAGCTCAGCTTTCCAGAAGAGGAATCCATGCCAGAAAATAATCAAGATTAGTTAAGCTAGTTCTTTTAAAGTGGTTTCTTCTTCAGGGATGCCAGTGGATGAAAATGCAGCAAAAATGAATTATTAATGTTGTAAGTTTTAGGTTAATGCAAGCTATTTCATTCCAAAGGAAGAGCAAACCTTGCAATATTATCTTGCAAATAATGATCTTTTGTATCATGTATTTTTCAGTATTTTAATAACTTAACATTTCAAACATTCTTGCCAGATAAAGGTCAAAACTCTCAGATTCAGAGTAGTCTTTTAGGAGTAGTTACCATTACCTCTACCACTAATGGCTGCAACCTCCAGGTCTCTGCTTGCATTAGTACCACTTTGACACAGCTTGGATACCACCAGGTAGCCATACATCACACGATCAGGGAGCACATTGCTTGCAGTATCTGAATTCTTATTAACAAATTCCTTGTTTGTAGGTAGAGAACTGTTTGGGATACGCAGTGACTTCAGAGCAAAAGAGGTGATGTTTTATTCTAAAAGGCCATTACAAAACCAGGAACACTATGAAACCCAGAGCAACCTCTACTAAAACACAAAGTGTCAATGTTAGATGAAGAAACAAATTTAACTCTAGTTATTTTTCTATTAAATACTCACTGTAATGACTGGAAATCCTGACTAGGGAGAGGATTCATGTCACTTCTGGTTATCGGTTACCAGCCTAAATGCCAGCCAGCCTTTCTCCTTGGTCACTACCAAGAGATGGCCACTTCCAGCATATAGTCAAGATGAAACCTATCCCCTTCTCCTTCATTTAAATTTGCTACAGACTTAAAAACTAAAATATTCCTGCTCTTAGAGCTGGGAAAAAGAAAACCACTGCAGGTGAATCATTAATGACTGAGGATTTGCTTGAGGTGCTCTAACTGAGGCAAAGTCTAAAACTGCCACTCAATCTCACTGCCAAGCGCCACACACCAGCAGTAGCAAAACCATCCAATTCAAGGTGGAATGGTGCCCGGTTTGAGGCTATTCAACTTAACTATTTTCCACTGAATTGAGTGGGCTTTGAACCAAGGCAGAAAGAGATGCTATTCTTTTCCAACGCTGGCCCGTGTAAGCACGGCAGCTGTTGCAGTGATCAATGAGAAGCCAAGCGGGAGCAAGTAAGTGGTCTATATAATTACAGAGCTGCACTGGTGAGGCCTGCTTGCTGGGCAAGGCAGTCAGCAAAGGTGAACATCCATGGAGGAAAATGGCATTATTGGGAAGGGCTCGTGCACAAACTTCCCAGGGAGGGATTAAGACACTCACATAAGTTTTTATGACTGACTCGACCAGTCCTTCAGCAACCCTGTCCATCAGAGGAACAGTAGGCAAAATAATTAAAGCAACAATAAAATCTTACTGCAATCAAATTTTCACCCTGAATCTTTTACTGTGAGTCACAATCTACGAGTAGAAGACAGGACTTTGTGATTGCACAAATACTTTTGGAAATTCACTTTAATTGCAGACTTGTGCGTCTTGGAGCACATATAGATTCACAGCAAAGAGTCCTAAGCAATCTTAAAATTGCTCCAAAAATTGCAAGGTGCATGTAAAACTCAGATGCTCTTTGGAAATGATTACAAAGTATTGATATGACTGCAGGAGAACTTCAAGTCTCTAAATGCAGAGCCAAGGATTTGTTTTGCTGACGACAGACACAGGGGGGACAACCTCTAACTCTTACATGGGACATCAAGCCCAGAGGTTACATTCAGCATTCAGGCTCCTGTAGAGAAATTTTTAGAGTTTGGTTTTGCTTTTTTTTTTTTTTTTAAGAAAAGATTTGGGATTTAGACAAAATTCCCAGCAACAAGATAAGCAGGACATTTTTCTGACTGTTTGTACGTTTTCAAGCTGTCATCCCACCTGATATCAGAAGGTAGTGTTAGATTTAAAGGCTGATAAATGCAGTAGAAGTTGGTACAGCACTGGGAGTAGAAGAGCACAAGTTTTGGGGTAGAGTGCATGTTTTTTATGCACTGTGTTAATGCTGAGAAGCCTCATGTGCTTGGACTTCCCAGCACTTCACCTAATTCAGCACTACTGAGAAGGGCCCTTGGCTTGGGCATTGAAGTAGAAAAGCATCTTCCTCTTTCAGAAAAAACTGTCCTGGCAGTCCTGGATGATCTTTGACCACATTCAAATTAAATCAAGTAGTTATCAGTACTCTGTTGTTCAAGATAGCCTCTGGACTACATTGCTGAAAATTACAGGAAATATATCAAAGGACTAATTACTTCCAAAAATAACCAGGACAATCACCATGCTTCTGCACCCACCTGAACAGTCTCAGCCCTCTCTGTTAGAAGCAGGTGCCTAAAATTACAGCTTCCAGAAATAATACCAAGTTGCTGAACTTCTCCTTCGGCAAGGAAGCCAAGCACAATTTAAATAAATGAATGTGCAAACTATTGTGATTACTTAATCTCTAAAAGGCCTCACTTTTAAGAACAAAGAGCATAGGTACTTCAGCAGCATAACAATATTTGCCCTGGATCCTTGAATATCCCAGGGCGTTTGTGAATCTAGACTAGATTAAATTGAAGAGCAGAGCTAATGCAGGGTGAAGGCACACAGTCTGCCATTTATTATCTACCAGGGAGCTAACATTAAGTCAATACACAGCAGCAAACTGTTGCTCGGCTTTTTGGTTTTTCCTTTTGACTAGCTGATGGTTGTTTTTCTGCGCATTTCTCATCAACATGCTTGTGCACACCTGATAAATAAAATGGGGTCTCCAAGCTGCTTGTAACCCGGCTTCTATCTTGTTCTTCCACCTCATCGCTATTATAATGATAGGCATATCTGGGGGAACTGGAAGGCTTGTGAGACTTCAGCAGGCGAGGGTTGGTTGGCTGGGAAGGCAGGGCATGTTGTCCTCTCCGTCTACACTCCTCGGCAAAGGCTTCTTCATCTGGCTTACCTGAAAAAGCAAAGTGCGAGATAAGTCGGCTGCACCCAAAATGCTTACAATTTGCCTGGAAAAAAACTCAAAACTTGGCTGGAAATTGAGTGTCACTAAACTACTGCCTTGGCTGTGGTTAGCTCTCAGATATCCCTGTCTATCTACAGATCAGGGAGTGTCTGGAGAAGAAAGCTCCATCGATAGCCTCTCACCACACTGGAGCCACCCAAAGAAGTCAGCTGGATAGGACAACTCTGGTGCCACTGTTTTCTTTTTCCCAAAAGGTATAGTCTGTGAGATGAGCACATGGCCCTGGACAATATTTGTCCTTCGCAGAGCATGTCACCTCATCCCACCTCACCTGGACAGTTTGCCTAGGACAAGCTATAGGGAAAGGAGGGAGAAATATTCAAGCTGGCTACAGGGACAAGGGAGAAAAACAAAGCCAACATGGGTTCAGAGGGGCTTGATTTTGGACATCCACAGCTGGAAGGATGGTAGAGAAGCATGAAAGATCACATGAAGATAGGAAATGGGGTTGAATATGTAAAGCACAGTCCAAGTGGCAACACAGGCATGCACAGCAAAGGTGAATGAACACAATGGAATTAAAATCCCAATGTCTGCAAGAATTAATATGGAAGATGAGGTATTCCAGTCATACTCATGCTATTTCCAGATGACACTTTCCTTTGCTGCAGAAGCTGTAACAGTACCAATGCTGCAAAGTAGAGAATTTAGCTACTGTAACACAAAGAAAAACCAGTAAAACCACACATTGAAAAGCAAACAGTAAGATAACAAGTAAAGAAGCCAACCAAAGACATTCAACAGGGAAAATAAGAAGAAAAAACAAAATAAAGAGTGAGAAGAAAGGCGTATACCACATTTGTCTCTTAAAGACTCCTTAAAGTTTCATTAATTCAATTACTTGAGTACTTTTAATAGAGCTGATGAAATACAGCGTCATTTTATTTGCATCAAAAGTGGTGTGTCACATTCTGGAAGTTTTTCCTGGGATGTGCCCAGCATCAGCTGCTTAGGGAGGGGTGTGTGCTCTCAGCTAATGCGTGTGCTCTTAGTTCATGGCTGAAAAATGCTTTGAAGATGGAAAAATCACCACGTATGCAGTAAGGAACAAGAACAGTAATACCCGCTTCATTGTGTGCACCAAACCACCAAAGATTTCAAACCGAACAGGTTTCATTGTCTTTACCTTGTAATTGTGCATGGGGAGAAGCTTCTGAGGGCATGAGGAAAAGGAGGCAAGGAGTGTTTAAAAAATCATTTCACAAAGCAAAGTGGCACTTGAGGCCTAGCAGAAGATTCCAACCCATCCCTCACATAGCCCCACCGTGCATTTAAGCACGTGATGTACACCGATATTACATAGAGGATCCATCTTCCTGAGCAGTTAGATGCCAGTTTCCCCCCAGCAACACTCATGCTTTTTAACCCTGGCATCTCCTGCCCTTCCAAAGGCACAAGCAAACAAGACAAAAACACAAGTGACGGTAGCACCAAGGATTTCTGCATTTAGACACCTCTTACCTACGTCATACCAATGTGAAATTCTGGGTGTGCGGTTCTCTTTGCAGTAGGAGAGGGCTGGCAAGTCACCTCCCCTCCACGGGGCACAGCAAAAGCCCACAAAACACTGGACACAGAACTATCAGCATTTCCTATGGGGAAGACTAGAGGACTTTACACGCTATACGAAGAGCACTGAAGCATGTATCAGTCTGACAAAACCAGGCCTATGAAGTAGCAGCCTATAAAATGCCAAGAGTTTAAAAAAAAAAAAAAAAGAATAAAAAAGCATAGGAAACCCATGAACACCAATTGCACATACAAACACCAGTCACGAGTGCTTCCTAATAAATTACAGTGCACCAGAAATAGGTGGTCCCTCCCCTTCCATGGAAACATAAACTGCATTGGTTTCTTTTTGATGTGCAAATACTTGCATGCTTAAAATTAATATTGACAAGCAGATGCAGGACTGACAAATCCTGCAGGCTGCCCTCAAAGCTCTGTGTGCACATCACAGGGACACCCTAGTCAGACACACTAACACTTACAAGTTTATTACTAAACCAGATGCCCTAAGCATTACACACACCCCATTAAATTACTCCTAACTACATTAGAGATCAATCCCAACACCTTTAGTCCAATTCAGCTAGTGTGAAAGGCACAGTTTAACACTGGAAGAATTCAAAATAATCTTGCTCCTCCTTTGTGACATACCCACGGCATCACTGCACGTGTGTCGTTGCGTGCTGGCCTTCTTGCACCCTGACACCTACTTCATCTGCTGCTTGCAGTGAACGCTCCCGCAGAGCTTCTTTGCTCTGGGACTTCAGCTGTGCCACCAGCCCTACAACCCTGAGCACCTAATGAAGTCACAGAAAGATCTTCCAGCAAGCGCTTACTGATGGAGTCTAACTTAAAGTAAAATGTAAAAAAGCAGAAGACATTCTGTACTCCCAACTTTCCAATTAAATCAACTGTAACCTGGAGAAGAGGCAGGAGAGCTTGTCTTACTTTATCAAATCCAGTGACGGCTGCTCTCCAGAGCAGGTTTTAGCCATCAATTCCTGAAAGTGTGAGCACAGCTTCGACTCTGGAAAATGACAGTACCTGCCTGTTACACACCTCTTGTGACTTTTTGGGAAAGGTCATTACAACTACACCACTTTTTGACTGTGAAAATTCACAATACACCACTCCAGCTTTGCCTGGAGTGTTCTCCAACTACAGCTCTTCTGCAAGTGGTCCAGAACAAGGACAGTTCCCTCAGATCCACAAACTGTCCTCCAGAAGAGTTCACAGTTCAATTTCTCCGTAAAAGATGATGCACAAACACACACACAAAAAATCCTACAGACAGACAATTCTCATAATGCCTTTTTCTCTTTCCTTCAAAAACGATCCAAAAGCCCCAAAGCTGGACCTTGCACTACACCAACACGTTGGCTGAACATGTTGCACCAGCCCAGCAAAACCAGAAGAGCCCTGGCTATGTTTGGTCCCACCAGCACACTGCCTGCTCCACCTGTACCAGTCCGAGATGCAAGATTTGGCTGCTTCAGCTTGGGGTTCATCTGTGCAACAGGGCTGTGGCTGAAACACAAGGGAAGGGCACATGGCTGAGGGTGGGAATCGGTAGGAAATGCTTAGATGTTGTCCGCTGAGAACAAACGGCGAAAGGACTGTTTGCAAACTTGTTCATAACCACCTAATGCCCCCAAGGAGGCAGCCATCTATGCTAAAATCTACAGCACAACTTCTCAGTATTGGACTCAGGGAACCAGGACCCCTTTGGAAGTTCGTGTTAAACTTTTCCTTATAATCTCCCTGACTTTCTGGCATCAAGGATTTGTAATTAGCATTTCTTTGAAGCAGAGTTGACCTGTGTCACACTGCAAGACAACTCCTCCTTACACGGCCATTGGCATTATTCTGATGTCTGGGGCACGCGGTGAAAACATTGGCACCCCAGAGGGGCTGTGTCTGCACACCACAAAATGTAAAAGAGTGGCATCTGAAGCTGAATACTTTATTAATTTTGATTAGACTACAAAGGTACCACATTTTCCTCCGGAAGAATCATCCATGCTTCCTATTTCTAGGCTGCAAAGACATCTTCAACTCAATCAGGTTGCTCAGAGCCCTGTCCAAGCTGAGCCTGAATGTTTCCAGGGATGGGGCATCTACCACCTCTCTGGACAGGCTGTGCCAATGTTTCATCACCCTCATGGTACAAAATTTCCTCCTTATATCTAGTCTGATTCTGGCCTGTTTTAGTTTAAAACCCTAACGCCTTGTCCTACCACAACAGGCCCTATTAAAAAGTCTGCCCCCACCTTTCTTATACAGCCCTTTAAGTATCAAAAGGATTAAATCCATCTCAATCACCCAAGAGTCATTCAGTTTTCTATCTCCTCCTGAAGTAAAGACAAGTTTTAGTTCAAGAAATAGCCTCTGCACAAAATGTCCCAATTGTTTCCCCTTTCCAAGTTGCAAGAGAGCAGGACGGCACCATAAATACCATAATACCACATTGGCTGTGATTCAAATATTGAATTATTTACAGTGCTGTGCACAGTATGATATTCAAAATCTTTGTTCATCTATGTTCAATGCACCTTGCCCAGCAAAGCTGAAGTGTCATTTGCATCAACTGTCTTCTCTTGTTCTACATATTTAAACATATTTGAAACATTCAAACCAGACTCTGAATAAAGCTAGCTGTACCAATTGCAAATATGAAACTTTGTGCTGGTTTTGGCTGAGATATGATTAGTTTTCTTCGTAATAGCTCATACGGGGCTATGTTTTGGATTTGTGCCGGAAACAGCATCGATAATGCAGGGATGCTCTAGCTGTTACTGAGCAGTGCTTACACAGACCCAAGGCCTTTTCTGCTCCTCACATCACCCCAGCAGCAAAGAGGCTGGGGATGCATAAGAGCCTGGGATGGGACACAGCTGGCACAGTTGACCCCAACTGACCAGGGGGATATTCCATACCACATGACATCGTGCTCAGCACTAAAAGCTGAGGGAAGAAGAAGGAAGGAGGGAACATTTAGAGTGGTGGTATTTGTCTTCCCAAGAAACCACTACACATGATGGAGCCCTGCTTTGCCGGATATGGCTGAACATCTGCCTCCTGATGGGAAGTAGTGAATTAATTCCTTGTTTTGTTTTGCTTGTGTGCACAGCTTCTGCTTTATCTATTAAACCGTCTTTATCTCAGTCCACAAGTTTTCTCACTTCTACTCTTCCAATTCTCTGCACCATCTCACCACGAGGAGTGAGCAAGCAGCTGTGTGGGGCTCAGCTGCCGGCTGGGGTTAAACCACCACAGACATGGGAAAAAATTTACTCTGAGAAAGGTCAGCCACACAGGGCATCACCACCAAAAAGTGCTTAAACACTTCTAGAGTCAACAGTGATGTTTGTCCTGGAAAAGGCATTTAGGAAGACTAGTTGGAAAGAGGGAGTGCTCCATAGCCGAGTTCAGAGCAGCAATACCCACTTGAGAAGCCACTTGCAGAATGTTCCAGCTTTAACCAGCCCTCTGTTCACCCCACAGCTCCTTCTTGCCACCCCTCGCACCTCCAAGCCAGCACACCCACGTGAGAGCCTGGGCAGCCGTGCCGTGAACCCGAGCAAGAAAATGACCTGGGTTAAAAATAACACTCTTTTTGCAAGCTTATTTTTAACCCAGCTCAGTGCCTGGATCCAGATCACCATGTAGCCATCCCAGCCTGGGCAGGGAAGGGGGCAATTATCAGGGACTGCTGGAATCAGCATCCAAATCACAGTGTTAAGCAAAAGGTCTTATCTACAAATGCAAACAATAATCTAAAACCTTGCAGTTATCTCACTTGCAAAACCAGTCTGGAGAAGTTACATTTCTAAAGGTTAATTCTGAAAATGAGAGATTTGGCATTACTAGTAATATTTAAGAACAATAATTAACGTTTGGTGTTAGGGTGCACCAGGCCCTCCCAAATGAAAAACAGCTTCTTGGGGAAAAAGAAATTAAACACGAGCTATAGCGTCCTAAAAAGTTGCATTTGGACCAAAACCTGCTTTCTGCTCCAAGCAAGAAAGGTTGAGAAACAATTTCTCATACCGAAGTGCTGCTACATGAAAGGGGAAAATATGGATTCTTTAACCTGTAATTAACCAGTAGAGGGCAATATTGCCCATCGTGAGGGGCAACATCATCCGAAAAGTCACTGCCAACTTTTATTTATTCAGCATTACATCAATTTTATGTGTTTAAGGTAAACCATGAGTACAATTCTTGGACTAGGAAGGGGCTTTAGGGGAGCTACCTGGTACAGCAAGAGGTCCACCTGCACTCCTGGAAAATAGAAATAATGCATGGAAATAAAAACAGTAAGACAGAGGATATTCCAGGTGAGGCAGGATGGGCAGGTCTCAGAGCACTTCGCAGAAGAGCAGCCCTACATGAACTAGCATTATTATTTTGTGTTACATTTAAGTAACATCTGTGTATATCCTGGAATAGAACTGAAATCCTACCAGGACTCTGCAGTAATTAATGACAAGACAGTAATTAACAGGAACATGCCAGTAAACACCCTGAGGATATCAAACCATTGATTTACATTTACTACGTCACCTCTCATACCAAGAGGAAGTGGAGCCTTGTGGTTCCCCACAGCAGCCCTACGGCTTGCATGTTATTTCCTTATACACCTACCCACCCTACCTCCACCTCCAAAAAAAAGCCCTCAGAAATTAAGAAACAAAAAGTAGGTGCACCAGTTTGCTCAGTCCAGGGGAAGACTTCCCCAAGGCTGTGAACAACACACAGCCCTTCCTGTAACCAGCATCAGAAGATGAAACTGGTGAGGGACGCCTGGCTTGATCTATTGACACAAGACGGCTCTGAGCTAAAGCTCCAGGTGGTAGGTTGTGCAAGGACAGTTTGCAGGAAACTTCCTCCATTCAAATTTTTCTTGGATGATGGCCAAAGTGTCTTTCTAATAGTTTAAGACTTAGGAGTTAAGAGGAGCTGTATTTTCAGAAGCTCAGAGCAAGACAACTGCTGCTTCTAGAGAGGACTCAACTGGAAGCATTTATTGAACTTGCTCTGGGTGATGTTAGTCTGAGCTGATTCTGACTGACAACCAACAAAAGAGTACAAAAGAGAGAGCTTTACTTGACTTTTTTCCCGTTCCTATTAAGAGGATTAGGAATTTACCCTGCACCTGTGGAGGGCACTGGAGTTTCTGATGACTCAACTACACCTGCTGCTTCTGGGCAGCACGGAGCTGAAACAGAAGGAGCAACCCAAAGTGAAAGAAAAAAAAAAACCCATGTCAATACACTTACCTGAAGTCGATAGCACTTTGTTGATAAGATTTTTGTACTGATAAAGTTTTACACTGTTACAGCAGCTCTGGTATTAATATTTACCTCAGCAGAAGGTACCAAGGTCCTTCTGAGACTCAATTCCAACAGTTTCCAGGAAATCTCATACTTTAGAGGAGCCCGTTGGAGCTAAGACTTTATTTAAAGGAAAAAAACTATAGGCCTGGATCACCCTGTGCTGAAAAATTCCTGGAGATTAATTCAGTTTTTTGTTGTTTCTTCTCTTAAAGCTCCATATCTAATGTATTATAGCACAGAGAAAACATCAAGGGTCCTAGTATCTCTATGAAAACACAGAAGTGGTCTATCTGGGGGGAATAAACTTGAAAGTTGTGTTTGTTCAGAAAGTTGCCAAATCATCCTTGTTCTTTTTAATTTCTGTTGGGAATGAGGAACTCTCATTGTAAGATACCAAGCCCAGGGTATTTTCCAAAACCACATCTGCATACACACACACCCTCCTCCTGAAACTGTAAGCAGCACACTCAGTCAAGAAAATACTCCCTCATCACTACTGGAGACTATATTGAGCAAGTTCTTCTGATTAATTTCTCTTAAACTTTTTTCTAAATGCCAGGAAACACTAATACTGCAACACTTAATAGAAGGAGTTATAAAACCCACGTTCAGGCTGTGTCAGATTCAACAGAAACAGAAATTTGCATCATGCCCTCTGTGGAAAAGGTTGCTGGCTGAGTCCAGCAGGGGCAGCTTTTAAAAATCTCTCTCTTGCTATCTGAGGTGATGCTTATGAGAAAATGCAGCCATTTAAAATCTCCTGATTAAAAAAAAAAAAAAAATGCAAGCAGTTCCAAAAACCCAAAGAGCCTGAAATCACTCAGAAACTATCCGGGGAATGCCAGAGCAGCTGCCCCATCTGCACCATCACTTCTAGGGGCAGAGCTTTTGTAAACCAAAAAGGGAGTTTATTTCAACACTCAAATTTATCAGCTAAAGCACAGGACAAAGGACGACATTTTGAGTAGTCTCACACAAATCAGTGTCTTTCACCAAATACTGGCAATCATTTTTCTTCCAGAGCAATCGCCCATTCCTCGGTGCCACTGTTACAGTTATAGAAGGAACACAAGGAGACTCAGGATTTGCTGGGGTGACAGACACGCTTCCCGCACAATGTGAGGAGACATTCAGCCAAGCAGTGCCAGGAGTGCCCAGCTGGCTAGAGGCTAAAGATGTTGGCAGTTCTCAGCCGATATCCTTGGCAGAAACCTGCTGCTGTGTCCTACCTCATCCCTTCCCCATCTCACACCCCGCGCTGGCTCGGACTGCACAGCTCTGTCATCACCAGTGCCACCGCGCTCAGACGTGCATTGTGCCTCCCTGCTCCAACTCCAAACCTTGTATTAAGTTTACAACTTGGGGAATTTAGGCTGGGCTTTCCCAGTCCAGGACCAGCACTACTACTGCCTTTTCTATGGGAGCCGGGACTTCTCTGTGATGGAATAAGAAGTGGCAAGAGGCAAGAGACAGCACAGGAGGTGATGGGGAAATCCGTGGGAAGCGATGGGGGAAAAAAAAAAGACAAGATTTGGGGAAAAGGACAGAGAACGATGGAGTGACTCGCGCAGTGCTATTTCTGTCCCAGGAGAGCCATGGCTGCAGCACATCCAGTGTCCAGGAAAGGGCAGGGTTCAATACTTTTTGCTCAACACACATAGCAATCCTCTGCCCTTCTGGCTTTAAAAGCTGGCAATGGACTTGCTCCTTTTATTTTTGCCCTCGTATCCAGCTGCTCTGGTGCCAGCTCATGCTGTTCCTACCCAGCCTGTACCCCTGCAGCGCAGGGAAAGCCCCATGCTGGGTCTGCTCACACTCCCTGCCCCACAGCAGCTCCCTTAGAAAGCTCAGCCTTTTTATTTCGTTCTTTTTTTTAGCCCTCTGTATTTTATGTACCGCCCCCACACATGCCTAAGAACTCCATTATATCCTGTATTCAGCCCAGCATGTACCAGCACGAATCCTGCATTCCACCCTGCACGTACCAATACGAACCCTGCATTTCCAATACACCAAGCTGCTCTAGACAACGTTTCACCACAAAGATAACCCATCTGTAACAGACTGGGAAAACGAAATAGAATCATAGAATAACCAGGTTGGAAGAGACACACCAGATCATCGAGTCCAACCATTCCTATCAAACACTAAACCATGCCCCTTAGCACCTCATCCACCCGTGCCTTAAACACCTCCAGGGAAGGTGAATCAACCACCTCCCTGGGCAGCCTGTTCCAGTGCCCAATGACCCTTCCTGTGAAGAATTTTTTCCTAATGTCCAGCCTAAACCTCCCCTGGCGGAGCTTGAGGCCATTCCCTCTTGTCCTGTCCCCTGACACCTGGGAGAAGAGACCAGCACCCTCCTCTCTACAACCTCTTTTCAGGTAGTTGGAGAGAGCAATGAGGTCTCCCCTCAGCCTCCTCTTCTCCAGGCTAAACAACGCCAGCTCTCTCAGCCGCTCCTCATAAGGGCTGTTCTCCAGCCCCCTCACCAGCTTCGTTGCTCTTCTCTGGACTCGCTCCAGAGCCTCAACATCCTTCTTGTGGTGAGGGGCCCAGAACCGAACACAGTAATGAGTATACACTGTACACTATCCACTAACTGCACCAGTGGTACAAATGGGTGTTTTGAAAGAGGTGTCATCGTGCTGTTCCCGAGCAGCTAAATCGGGATCCATGGCTAAAGCCACTCCTCTGTGACCACTTCGGGTGGCACGGAGCTCTGCAGCCTGACATTCAGATATGGGAGCTGTGGAAAAAGCCTGGATTTACCTCCTCACTGCCAAAACTTACTCATCAGAAGATCTTTTAAAGCCCAATCAAGAGTCCTACTTTAAATTTGAGGCCAAAGAGAAGTACAAGTTGAGCACATCTAGGCAGTTATTTTGCTTCCATCAAAGTATTCATAGATTAAGCCAACTGCTCTCAGAGCTTTGAGATGTGGGAAATGCAAATAGCAGGAGGTAACACGAACCCCCACATTTCCAGCAAGCAGAGAGATGACCCCATTTGCATGCTGCTGCTCAAAGTGAATTTTATTAAATTTAAAAGACTTTATCACACAGGGGTCTCTTATTCATTGCTGCGTGATTTTTTAAAAGAATCAAAGAGCAAGGAATAAGCTTCGCAGCTTGACATATATAAATACAAATTAGCAAGTTTTCAAGCTCAGAGTTTGAACAAGTGGACCCGATTTTTAAACAGCAATTGAGATTACTTAAAAGATGATGCTTTCTACATTTTCCAGGGTCATGTCAGATCTCTACCATAGTTTCCTGCAAGTCACGTATGCCGCTATGATGTAGTGCTGTCAGTCAGATCCCCTTACAAATTTCCACCACAGACTCCCATTCCTGGGGCTTCTCTCCCTACCACACTCCATACGCAACCTGAAGGCAAGATGGGGCTCAGATCACTGTAACTGCCTCCCTCTCTTACACAGCCCTTCTTCCTCCAGAATTGTTATCGCTGACACCAAAATACTTGATTGGGTTCAATATTCAGAGGATTTTTCATCTCACCTAAATTTCAGCATCAGGGAAAAATCTCTGCAGGATTCAAATCTACCATGAGAAAGCCTCACAGCTCACATTTCACTTTGAAATTGGATTTTGAAGTGCAAAACAAAATCCTACCAAGAAACAAAAAAAGAACAGGCCCTTACAATGCAACTTACTACTCCCTGCTAGAAGAAAACAAATAAATAAAGAATAAAATCCATGGCGCAACTACATACAACCCAGCTTGGTCCTCCATCATGCACCCAGACACAAGGTGCCTCCCACCAGCATCTCCTCTTTCCTTGCACCTGAGCAGAGCCCCACAAGACCTTCACACCTCTCATACTTGTGCTCCAGAACCTCCCAATGCCAGATGAAAAGGCCCCTTTGCTGACCCTAAAGACGAAACTGCTTCTTGCCTTCAACCCTCCCAGTAGTTACCACGACCAGGTCCCTCAAAACTGGCTACCAATTAGAAAACTCCTCATACAGCAAGCAGAGGAAAAGTACTCTTCTACTTTCACAATAAACATTTATAGCTCTTAAAAACCAACGAGTTCAAGTATCAAGACATCATCTCATATTTCCGTATGGCCCTCAGTGAAAGAACCATATCCAGTGCTGTTCTAAGCAAACACTAATTTGCAAATTATACAGCTTCGTTAAACATTTTTCCCTTGATTATCAGCTTTAAACCAGTCTTCAAAACCTTAACGTACAGCAAACCCAGATTACCAGAAGAGAAATATATATATATAAAAAACAAATTCAAAAAGAAAAGAATCTCATGAGTGACTTCAGAAAAACGTGATGAATGACTTCTCCAGCTGTTTTGTCAACATTTCCATAGTAATTTGGCAAAAGCACAAAATCACCAAGTTTACATTTTCATCAAAAGGCTATTAGCGCTTTTGAAATCTCACAGACACAAGACAATAAGAGCAAGGTCCACATTTCATATTGCATTGCCTGTGCTCAGTTTGAAAGCTCTCATCTTTTCAGAATAATTTGAAAAATATTCTCCCTTCTATCTCGAGCCTTAAACACCATACTAGGGGATTCAAATATTAATTACAAAGAATTACATTAATTACAATTATACCCCACAACACGACATTCATTCCTCACCCGTTCCTACATTATTAGAGCAAGCAAATCCCAGCTCCTAGTGCCTGCACACATCCTTGATTTACAGACCTCCATGTACAAAGACCACCATCTTTTAATGACCCTGAAAACTACACGTGCTCAGAGTACAAGGTCTCTTCAGACAGCTCAAAAGGTTTTCGTGAACCTTCACCACAAAACCCAACCCTATTTCTGTCTTCCTGACAACAAGAGCACCAACCAGTTAGCTGGCCTTCTGTTTGATCTTATTGACATGCTAATGAGGAGTATGAATTTTAAAAAAATAGCATCTCAAGTTTATGTCAGTACTACTAAAATACTATATTTTGTTAGGAACCTATGCTTCCCAAACTGTACCACTTTCTGTTGTTCAGCATCTCCTATTAGGGAACTCTCCAACTCTTCAAATAAGCTTTTTTCCCCACCCATAGTCAAGCTCTTCACCTTGTGCCTTAGAATCCACCATAGTTTAGGAATACAAGTAATTTTTCAAATCCAAGACCTGTCAATAACTAAATGTTCATGCACACAAACATATACACACACACATATATTTATATAAAGAAAGAGAGACTGCTCTGTGTACACTGCTCACACTGAAGTTGTGACCAAAATAAGCAATAAATGCAGAACACAGAAATCAGAATTTTCTCAATTAAAAAAACAACAGACACCAAACCAGAAACATGACTACCATCCAACAATAACAATACTTACAAATATCTTTTGTGCCTGGGAACGGTATCGTCAGTCAGGTTATACGCTCCTTCTGCAGACATCCAGTGGGAACAGGGAACGTTTTACCAAGAGAGCTTTGTGAATTTTGGAAATAGAAGGAGAGTTCAAACAGTGACATTAGTACTTGGCTGGTGTGCCCAGTACAGCTACACATCTCCTGGGAAGGCCACTCCAGAGCTGCCCATGCCTGGAGTGATAGCTGTTCCCATCCTATGTTGCCACAGCAGCATCATCACACCTTCCCTTTTTTTTAACACAGCTCTGAGATTGAAGGGATGCAGCATCAACGACAATAACAACTGTTTCCAACTAAAGTCTTTGAGGCCTAAGATAGAAAGTAGGGGACTAGTATTTAAGACCTACCACAAAGGCAGCGAAATTGAAGAGTTCCACATTCCAGAAAGGGACAAAGAGCACCTTTATGCCCACCTGCTCTGGATGGAGAGATGTGCTCATGGAAGGGATGCACCCACCAAAACTGCAAAACAGGACAACTCAGCACCTGAGACTGCCCTAACAAGCCTCTGCTCAAATCACCACATCCAGTAACTCTGAAATGGCAATGAAAGAATTTCCAAATATTTAAGTGACTATTCATCAGCAGAGTCACTGTAGCAGTGGCAGAATTATTTGAAAAACTTTAAAAGCAAATTGTCAAAGCTGCAGAGCTTTGAACTGTTTAACCACAGAGACTATTTTGCACTAGTAGCAGACCAACAAGCAGCATCCACCTTCCTCTTCAACACCAGCAAACTCAAAATCTTCTAGGAAGCATTTACCAAGAGTTTTACTAAGTCTGAAGATGTCAAATTTCACTTACACTACAGCATTTCTCCTCAGCCTTGTAAGATCATTATTTCTGCCTTTGTGGGGTTGAAAATGTCCTGCAGTCAGCACTGTGATATCAAAAGGAATTCCAGAACAGATGCACAACAGATAAAACTGACATCCACCTACATTTGCTACCATGCAAGTCAGCAATTGATATAAAAAGTCTTGGACTTTGCACTTTTGAGAACATTTCATCACTTTCCAATTACAATTCTGACCTTGCCTGAACTCTTAGTACTGGATACAGCCTGTATCTGCAGAAACAATCTCCTTCTAGAGTAACTTTGAAAAATACTAAATAAAAGAATTAACAACTGCTTTTCCAAAGAAAAAGTTGCTTACTTGAGACTGAATAGTGGACCAGAGACAAAATTACAGCACACAATGCAGTCATTTCACCTTCCAGGAGCTGTCAAAGCACTAAACTTCTATTGAGAAGAAAAAACAGTAAATAAAATCACCCTGTTTTAACACCAACATACATGACACTGGTAACAGTTCAACTAGGAGTGTCCTTCTCTATCATAATTCCAACTGCAAATTTTGAGGGTAATATCTGAAGGGGAGATTAGCCAGAACTGTCACAAAAATAGAAAACTGGAGAGGCTTTGACCTCTGTTAGCAATAGATCAGCTAACCTAAACTAACGTTGCGCTTCAGGCTGTTAGCTTGGCTCTGTGCCACTTACAGGCCCATACTCAACACCCAAGATAGAGACAATTTGGGGAATTTTGCTGCCACACCCAGAAAACACAACAGTGAGTGGAATCTGGAGCCCAATGTTAATGAAGGGTTGGCTGCTTCTTTCAGGAGAAGCTGGGAGGCATCAGAAAAAATCTCCCCCTCAAACAGTGCTCGTAACAAAAAAAAGGCTCTCCACTGTTGGAAACTATTCTGTCCAGGGCAACGAGCAACTCCCTTGCAACACAGCACGGGCACGCACTTGGCTCTGTGATTTATTCTATGAAAAGGGTTACCAGGGATGAAGTCAGCTCCTTCTATAAACATTTTGTGAGCAAAGCGCACATGTGATCTCAGAACAAGTGCTAGAGGAGAGGGAAGAGTGGAAACCACCTACAAGTAATCGATTAATCTTTTGTTCATGATGCTGTTCATCGAAAAGGCTCAGACACCTGGTGTCTTCTTAGAAGAATGTTTTATTTCCCCAAGCTAAGCTTCTTGTTTTAAGAAGTGATTACAAGAAGCATCTTCTTGGTTATTTACTGCACTAGAAAGCACTTAATATCCACCTTCTGTAATACGGCATTTCTCAAGACAGTTATATCTCTTAATAAAGGAATTATTAATGGTTACAAAACTGCTATCGGTAGGATTCAGGACAAATTACTCAGCTTGCTTTTAACATTTCAATCAGGACTATCTTCCAGTTCTTTCAGGCTAATACTTTCAAGACGGATCTAACGTAAGTCAATAACAATGTTTCAGAAAGACTTTGGGGATGACTTATACAGCCCTCCTGAAATAGATACTGCGAGTTATATATCCTATGGCAGTAACTGGCACTTACATAGCACCTCAAAAATACGCATACTCATAGTAAAATACACATTATTTTCTTTTTACTTAACAGTGGTAAAAACTATCATCTACTTTGTCATTTTCTACCTGATTGTCTAGAGAAATTGCTGTTTCACCTAAGTGCACTCAGAGACGTCTCTTCCAGTGATGTAACAGGGGACTCAAGTTGTACATGAGAACGGGATTGCTTGTCCTAACTCTGAAATAGGTTCCACGTGGGATGCAACTCAAAAACTGTGAAGCTCCTTGGAAAATGCAGATAAAATGGATGTAATTCTACTGTTTTGACAAAGTACAGCTCTGAGACATTTTAAAATAACTAGTTTTGAAGTGGTTTTCTACCAAGCAACCACCAGCACACAAGGTGTATGGTGGCTATATACTTTGCCAACCACAGGAAGATTTCTAAGACTTCTCTTAAAGAGAATTACAGAGCAGTACAACAGACTTATTTGCTTTCCCATTAACAAAGTTTCCTTGTCACCCTCCAGTTGTGTCCATGCTAGTGAGGCAGAATATTCCTTCACACTGCTGTAAGGCAAAAACCTCACGGTTTTTATTATTTGTACAGAAAGGAGACTGCATAAAAGCTATTTTAAGGGCTGAACATTTAGACCTCTAAATATGGTTAATTTGACCACAGAACTACCAAGAGTCACTTCCAGCATTCCAGCGCTCCCCAAGCAGGATACCTTTCCCAGAAAATTAGGAAGGACCTTAGAAATACCAGGACTTTGCCTTACAAGAGTTTATGCTTTGGTTTTGTTCCAAGCTATGTTTATAGTTGTATGACCCAAATGCTGTTGAGTTGTAATTCCGGGAATTCGCCTGTCCACATTTCACTTAGAAATAAACTTGATCAACAAATGTGGCTCCAAGTGAATTCAAACCCAAATAAGACACAGACAGTTTTTTTCATGCACCTAAGCCCTGTGGAGATGCTTCCCTTGCTGTTCCCTATAGAAATATTTTTCTGACATACTGCAGTCTCAGGCATTTAGCACACTACCAAAGATGATCTGATTAAGAAAAAGCCAGCTTTTCTCATCATAGTCACTTAAAATTCACAACACATATTGCTACCCATGTAAGATTTAACACACACTAAAAAACTAAAAAATATACACCATTAAAACATTGCCCAGATTTAAGAAAACAAGTGGTTCATTGCACAAAATGAATCATTGTCCTAACATCACACTCGCTAAGAGGAGACCTCCTAACTTTCATCTCAGGAGCTGAAATCAGGCTCTCTCAAGCTCTGCAGCCTGCTGGTGATGAGAAGAGACAGATGTACAAGGGCTCACTGTAATGCAAATTCCAAATCAAATTCCCTGGAACAGTCATCATGGCCTTCACCCTGGTTCCTCTCCTCATCACTAAACACCGAAGTTGTCCACTACAATAAAGCAACTACTTACCTTACTAGATCCAGAATGTTTCCTCCCACATGAAGTCAACTCCTGGCACCTACACATAACAAACTGGATGCTTTAAGGCAATAGCCATCAGGGGATAATATCCGTGTCCTAGATGTACGTGTTGCCTCCTCTCTTCCCAGCTATGCTGCTTCCCCGGCACCTTCTGACAGGCAAGGTGGGCCCTGCATGCAGCCCCAACCATCCCTTGAATTCCTTCATGCCGAAAGCATCCCCCAGTCTCAAAACCACGGTAAAAGAATGTGTCATGTGCATAAATGTTAACAGATCAAGAGAGGGAGGGGAAGAAGCTAAGACACAGATTATGAAGAAAGCCCCAAAGGAACACTGTGCCCTATGTTGCATCTCAATCTGTGCTCCAGAGCGTGGGGTTCCACTACTTCTCTGTAAAGCCCAAACACTCGTTTCTCACTAAATATTTTTTTCAGAAAGCTAAGTCCTTTAAGATGCTGAAAGCTGAAGAAATCGTTTCTCTTAGCAAGTTCTTCCAACAGTTAATCACCCACGTGTTAAAAATGTATGTTTATCTCCTCTTTGTCTAGCCTTCTACAAATGTTTATACCCTTTTTCCAAACAAAGTGACCTTTAGTATGCACAGTTTTGTCTTACTGGTGTACACACTTTTTTTTAACCAATCTGGATCAAACACACCATCCTCGGGCAGCAGAAGCACCTCCTTTCCCCGCGCTGGCAGGGAAACAAGCTGCTGCGGCAGCAGAGAGCTTGCTCCAGAGGAGAAGAGGTGGAGTGAAGAAGAGATATGGGGAAACGCCCACCACTTCTGCATTCACTGCAATAAATTGTGATCAGGCTTTCCTGACGGGAAAGGCAAAGACCAAATGAGAAATTCCACCTTTGTCAACAGCACAAAACAGGCTGTGTTGGTTTCCTGGTTCTCCCTCACTACTTTTCATGGCCTGCAAGTTACACTGCAACACCGTGCCTATCAAGAATGTTAAGATTTATCTTTCTTCTTGAGGCAAACACATTGTGTTTGACGGTGACAGATTCAGGTTTAGGTTCTGTGCTGCTCAAGAGCGAAAGGCAGCCACCAGCTACCTGCCTAGGAAAAAAATTTGCCAGAGGTGACACACAAATGTGTGATAAATAAGTGAGTTAATCTTACTTCATATATCTGTTACAAAGATTAACACAGACATGGCAGGTATTCCTGAAGAGAAACCGAGAGACTGTTGAACTACCCAGCTTCTCCTTCCAAACGCGTCAAAGGTGCAGCCTTTGCTAAGGCTGCACCTCCAATACTGTGTTCAGTTTTGGGCCCCTCACTACAAGGAAGACATTGAATTGCTGGAGCGTGATCAGAGAAGGGCAGTGAAGCTGGTGAAGGGTCTGGAGCACAACTGTTACCAAGAGCAGCTGAGGGAACTGGGGCTGTTTAGTCTGGAAGAGGCTGAGGGGAGATGTTATCGCTTCCTACAACCACCTGAAAGAAGGTTGCAGTGAGGTGGGTGACTGTCTCTACTCCCAGGTGGCAAGCGATAGGATGAGAGGAAACAGCCTCAAGATGCATCAGGAGAATTTAGATTGGATATTAGGAAAAAAAAAATCTTTACTGAAGGAGTGGTGAGGCATTGGAACAGGCTGCCCAGGGAAGTGGTGGAGTCACCATCCCTGGAGGTGTTCAAAAAGCATGTGGACTCTGCACTTCAGGACATGGTTTAGTAGGCACCGTGGTGTTGGGCTGACAGTTGGACTGGATGATCTTAGAGATCTTTTCCAACCTAATGATTCTATGAAAGCCTCTGTAGGCTTTTTTTTTTTCCAGGTAAACTCTCCTCCTGCACCACATTCCAATCCAGCTTGTGACTGGAACCGAGATGGAAGAATCCTATTCCAGATGCTGCTTTGGTAACAGCTTCAAGCAACACAATTACAGACACAGCCAAACTTGTACTCTCTTCTGACCATCAGAAACATGCGTTTCAAACTCAGAATGCTATGACTAGTCACTCAGACTGGATTCCTCTCCCAGAGTAACTCATTCAAATAGATTTACAAGTAAGAAACAATCCAGCAGATTTCATATTTGATTTTTAACAGTCAATAAAAAGAGGAACTGAAGCCTTTTCAACATACCATATCACTTGTTATACCATATGAAAGACTAGCACCCTTAGTGTAGACTTTACAAACTAGGGTTTAATATTCAGAATTAACATTCAATTATACAGAAGGATTTGGCTTTACTTTGCCTGCTGATAAACTAGGAGCTACAGGGGTTTTTCTGGTTTCAAAGTTGGCTGCATCCAGAAGAACAGCTGAGAGAGCTCTCATTTGTGACTCACGATAAAGTATAAGTTATAGGGCAAAGTTTTAAGAATTATTATCATAAGACTGTAGAAATCTATTTTCTTGATTGTCGATTTTAAGTCAAGCTCAAAAATGATCTATTTTTAGCGATTTTAAAATGAACCCACTGTGCTGCAGAAGGTAGCATTATTGAAAAAGTGAGAGAACTAAGGAGACAATTCCACTTAATAACATCCTTTTGATAAAATTTCTTACTTATCTTCTGAATTAAATATACTTTAATCCCCAGCATTACATTTTGAAGCTGACATCTTCTCAAGCAGAAGATAATTAGCACTCAGGCCACCAATGCAATCTACCTCACACCAAGACCTCATTGCTTTCAGATCTGGGTACTATCACATCCCAACTACTGCGCATATTTCAGACATGGGAAGCATGACAGGGAATAGAGCACTCTCATGGGTTTTCAATTAACTTTCTACCAGCTGCTCTAAGCAAGATAACACCTAACCCAGCGCTAAGTCTGCCAGAACATAGTTTTCAGAGAAGTTTCAATGAGTTTGAATCAGCAGGCGGTCACACAGGTTCAAGGTTAAGGCTCAGATAGTCACAGCATTTTCCAAACATGAAAACTGACAGCAGAACCTCAAAAGCAGGGCTGACCGCTTTGAGAATGCACAATCAACGTAGCGGAGTATAAACCAACCACTTCCTGCTCTAACTTTTCAGTAGTGCACTTCACTTAACCACCAGCACCAGATGTTTTCCAAAACCAAAGCAGATCAAGCAGTAAACCAACTATAATGATGAATTCAAAAGGTTTAATCTGTAACGCTAGCAAAGTACATCTGCTTCACTACAACACTACTGCAGCACAAGGATCATTTCAATTTTTGTCTTCCACCCAAAACGCTAAGACAACAACTTGAAGACAAGCAATAACAACAAGAAAACCAAAACTGTCTAGGTTGAGTACGACATAATGCAAATCTGTGGTGACAATTCAGTCCCAAAGTAAACAAGACCAGAGCGAGCAGACAGTGCAAACAAACTTCCTTGGTTTACCTTAAAAAAAAGGAAAGTTTTATAGTCCAGGTTACTGCTGACCAGCAGATCACTGATGTTCATACCGTAAGTACCTTCTGAGCACACCATGACTTAAAAATAAGCCTTAATACTAAGACATCCAATATCAGACCAGAGACAGGTTGTCTAAAAATATTACGAAATGCTTCCAACAAAAGGGTTAACAAGAATCCTAACACTAAAGTAATGCATTGCATTGAGTGCAATGGAACGTTCTCCAACCACAACCATTGTACAGCCGTAATATTAATTTTGCAATGCAACACTCTTGAGAGGTAAACACTACAGTGTTACACTTACAAGGCAAAGTAAGAAATAAGCTCACTTTTCAAACAGAATAGAAGCTAATTCAGGAACAGAACTCGGGTTCTGTTCCATTCAGGAAAAATCGTCTAACTTTCTGTATCACAGGACCATTCCAGAGATGGTCTGAAACACATAAGCAGAGCTAAATACAGAAGACAAATCTCCACTTACATATAACACTAATACACTGAAGAAGACAAGCAAACAGGACAGTCAAATACAAATACTGACATATAAAACCTTTGGGCTTGTTTAGAGAGATATTTGAAGTCTTTCACAAGCCTTGTTTTAGTATTCCAAGTCTCAGCCCATAAATTAATCACAAGCTGACGCAGCATAGGTCTTACAAATGCTAGGTACACTTACTCTGCAGAGTAACTTTGTCACCTGTACCACAAAACAATGCCCGTGATCCTCAACAGAGAAACTACTGTAAGAACTGAGAACTAAAATAGCTGCAGCAATTTTAAAGCGTGAAGCATTCCAAGGCAAAATCCCAAACATCTTCAGGAAAGCCAAGTAAAAGGGGTAGGTGCCATGCAGTCTGAGGAGAACCTTGTGTTAAATTGTATTGCATTGAAATTACTGCCATGCACAAGAGACCAAAGAGGTTGCATCAAGAAAAAGCATTACAAAGTTATTGTGTTCTACCAATGAACTTTGTAGCAGAGCATGAAAGAGTGAGCGACTTAGCAGGTTCAAAAACTCCATCTCAGTTTTTCCAAACCATTGGAGGAAGCTTAATTTAAACTGGATGGTGTCCCTAAACAATCAAAATTAATCCCTCCTGAATGAAGAACTCAAACATTTAATCAAACAGCACCTGTTTTGGAAAGCTACCTCATCCCACTGCACCTTTTATGCCTAGCATTTGCTAGAATTAAGAACTTTTTCTGTTATTACTTTGTGCTATTTTGGCCAAAATTGAAGTTTAAGGAAATCTGCTGCCTTTGACGATCTATTACCTCTAATAATTAGGGTTTGTAAATACAGGCAAATTACATATTAGAAAGGAACAATATAAAAGCTTTCATAGCAACCTAGTGTGTTTTCAAGAGAAATTGATTTCAGCAGCACAATTAATGAAGTCTAAATATAAAATACATAACAGGAAATTACATTGGACCCACACTAAATATAGAACGAGGATTCATTTTGTGTAAGAATAAGGAGCAGTGTTCTGTGTTCCACATATTGAAACAGGTGGAAACTATCAGGCTCAGATCAAGTGTAAGAAGGTGACAGTTTTTTCTATCTGGAACTGCCAGTCCAATCATATACTTGGACCAAGACCATGTAATCATCCAGTTCAGCCACCAGCCTATTCAGATGCTGGTTAAAATACTCTATCCAAATGGGTATCCGCTTACTACTGCGGAAATCTTTAGTGATGAATTCTGCCTTCCACTGACTCATTTCTCTTTGTCCATATTTCTGTTCTATCAGTTTCTCTTTTTACCAAGAAAATGCAGCACTGCCTTTTAATGCTGCATTTTGTCCAGCTCTGCAATAACTAGCTTCAGGGATCTGAAGGCATATGAGAGACTATCCAAAACAGTGGATCTTCAGCAAGTTTACAGTGTTAAGAGACTTCATTACAGAACCCTGGAGTGAACTGTTTGTATGTAACACTGTGAGAAGGACCACACTTTTCTGGGTAAGGAGATGTAAGGCGAGCATGTGGGTACAGATTGGCCACTAGCAGCTATGCTATCATAATTGTGTTCTTAACCTGAGCTAGGTAATTTAAATGTTAAAAGAAGATTACCCAAGATGAAAATAGAAGGTGACGTTTGGCAGCTTAATATAAAACCTATGGGTATCCACAGGAAGGAATTCAAACTCAACTCCAGATTGTCCTAGTTTTATTTGAGTTGGTTAACCAGTTTTGAAGCACTTTTTACAGTTTACATAACAAAGGACCACACAGTGTCCTATAAATATAAATTAACACTTTTAATAACTCAAGACATTACAACAAAGCCAGATTTTTAAATAGTCTTTTTAGTTTTCTGGATCAAGAAGGAACATACATGAGGAAAGAAAAAACAGCATTGACAAGAGAACACTGTGTAGCTCTAAACTGAGTTTGTGCTTCTACACCAAAAATACAACATTGAAGTATCAAGAACTCTGCAGAGAACTTGAAAACTACATAACTTTTGTAGTCCCAAAACCAAAGCATATATTTATTTCTTCTTCTACCCACTATTTTGTTTGGTTCTATGAAATTAGCATTAATGGTAGAGGGACAAATGTAAGATACACTAATTTTGCAGCAAATATGAGGTCTGTTGTAGCAGATTGTTGCGATTGTTGGTTTGGGTTAACTTGAATTGGTTTTCCTGCACAATAAACAAGAGCAAATCTTTTTGATGTATTTAATAATCAATGCATTTGTTAGTACAAAGCAGATGGTGTTCAGCAAGAAGGCATTAAGTGATCATTTGAAAACACCGTGCCTTTTTTTTATTTTAAACACTAAGCCATCCCAAAGAATTTGGTGAATGCCAGATGTTCAAAGCTGGTGCACAGATAAATACCGCACAACCGTGATTTATGCATGAAATTACCCAGAGCATGGCAGGTGTTAACATATACCAAGAGTTATTTGCATGCTTCCTCTATGACATACAGATATCAAGTCATCTTTCACTAAAAACTTTGAAAATCTGGTCTTAGCTATAAATTAACATTTTGCTTCACTCCATTAGTTTAACAGGCATTAATCCATCTTCCAATTTCTGGCTGATGATTAAAAATAAAAGCTATTTTAACCCTAATAATTTTGTACAATTCTTCTTCAAAGCAATTACGTTTGTTCTCAAAATAAGCAAAAACTCTTATGGTTCAGAACATCTTTCTTTAAATTATTAAATGTTTGCCTGTGTATTTATATTCACTACAGATTACTGTTCAAAGTAATCTCAGAAATTAAAGCTTTAGAAAACTATTTGTAAACAGGAACGGTTACTTTTGGCCTACACAAAAAAAACCTATGTATTAGGACAAGAGATGGAGTTATGGAGTCAGCCTCTGAATGCTTCTTTAAAATAAGTGCTTCAAATACAGGTTTAGAAAATAAAATAAATATCATGTTTTCAGTCACGTTGAAGAAAACATCTGGAAAGAAAAAGGCCCTCATCCCTAAGACTGAAGAGAGAGGTGGAAGGAGAAAAAAAAAAAAGCAGTACTATTTTCCCAAATTGCCCAAATCACACACAGACACAAGAAGGTTACAAATGCCATTCATGAAAGAATGCACCACAAACATCAGCATTTATTCATTTTGAATTTTTTTTTAGCAAATGACAAAAGACCCAGCTCACTGGCTTCACTTTTGTTTACCTTTTGCTTACATTACACATTTAAACATTTGTCAAAACTTACTAAATTGTCTGCATTCATGCACAACTAGAAAACATCCTTATTTATTTAAAACAGAAATGCATTACCAGAAATGTATTAACATTTTTACTACTAAACATTAAAAAAAAAAAAAGTTGAAATTATTAAAAGTTTATCCTGGAAATGTTAACTTCACAGCAGACTTAAACTACTAATTGGCTCACATTTCAAACAAACTGGAAAAAGCAAGATTCATGCTAGAGTGTTAGTGTACATTGCCCTAACACTACTGAAGGATCATGGTTCACCTCGATCATATATAATAAAAAGAAAAGTGCATACAGAAATTTACAACAATTTTAAGGACAAAAAATGGTCCAATTGATGTGGTCCCAACAATTAACTCAAAAGTCTATGACAAATACGAGCCTCGGTGAGCTATTTATACTACTTAAGATTAAGTACAGCTATACAGAAAGTTGAGTTCGTTTGAAATCTTCAAAAAATGTTCCTGTCAATCCTCAAATGGTGGCTGTTATAGCTTAAAATTTCTGTTAAATGCGTGCGTTGAATTACTTGTTATCCAAGCGTAGCAGCTGCTCCTTACCATTTATTGTTAGCGACCTTAACTGGCCATCTTCTTCAACTTCTACTGTCTCTTGTCCATTTTCAATAATTCTGTAGGGCAAAACACAGTTAGCCACTTTAAAGCACTGTAAGCACTTCAAAAATACACATCAGACCTAGGTTTGTAGATAAACTATAAGGGAGCACTGCCTGCTTAAGGCAACTATGGTCAGCAAGCTTATCTATCTAACAGTGCAGAAGCTGTTAACTAGTTACCATCAGCATTCCCCGCAGATACTGCTTATTCATAGCAGGAAGTTCAAGTCTTCCAGTTTGTGAAGTTCACAGTCACAGCTGTCACCTCATAAACTGTCACAGTTGTACTGACACTGCGCTATTATCTACTAGCCCCATTTGTTAAATGCATAAACTATTACAGATCCAATAACAATCTTGCATGATATAAGGCATGCAAGACAGCCTTTAACCCACTTTTAATTTGACAAAAGCCCCCGATTTGGACGCTTACTGCATATCAACTTCACAGCCAGCACATACTAGGCAAAATTTAAGTATCCCTAACTGGAAGAAGAGATTATTAAAGAGCCCTGTGGGTTTGGAGGTTTTAATGTGTGTTAGAAATGGGAAAATATGGAATGCTTAAATTATTTTTAGAGCAGTTAATTTATCATAGAAGAGATGAGAACCATCTCAGTGCAGAGACACTGGAACAAATTGCTCTCAGAAGTTGTGAATGCCCTCTCCCTGGAGGCGTTCAAGGCCAGGCTGGATGGGGCCTTCAAGCAGCTTGGTCTAGCGCGAGGCATCCCTGCCTGTGGCAGGGGGGTTGCAACTGCATGATCTTTATGATCCCTTCCAACCCAAACCATTCTATGATATTTAGACAGTCAATTTATGCCTAAATTTTAACTATCTGGGGATTTTCCCCTCATGATTCAAATGACGAAACCACATGGATAAATAAAATCGGGTTTTTTGAGACCAGACTTACTGAAGAGAATATATCCAAACTAAAAACAGAGGGAACAGCTTCTCGCCTGAAGCAAAATATTACTCAGAAGAGATTTTCACCGGTTTTGCAGGGATATCAATCTTCTTTACACGGCAACAAAAGATTATGACAGCAGCATACCAAATTTAGCCCACTGTTTTAATATTCAAGCAAATAGCACCTTATCTTCTTTTGCATAAACAATTCCCTCAAAAGCGGGAAGTTTTCCAGTTTTTCTGGAATACACTCACAGAAATATGCCATGCACACCAGCACGTGATGACAAAGGCTACATATAAGTGCTCAAGATGACAGGATCTCTCCAGTACAAGAGGACACAGAAAAACCTTGCACTTTGAAGTATGAGCCACAAGTTACAAAACAAAACAAACAACAACAAAAAATAGTTTCCCTTGCTTTTTTGTAAATTTGTATTAAGTACTGAAATTACATTGAATTACTTTTCAGAACTCATATAACTTATTCTACAATTATTGATCATAATGTTCCATGCAGATTACTCTATAGCCAACTAACACTTAGGTTTCCCAAATGTAGTGATTTCCCCATCACAAGCATGAAACAGAATCATAAAATAGTTTGGGTTGGAAGAGACCTTGAAGATCATTTAGGTCCAACCTCCCTGCGATGGGCAGGAACACCTCCCACTAGATCAGGCTGCCCACAGCGCCAGACAACCTGGCCTTGAACACTTCCAGGGTACAGAAGGTACATTGTGTTTAACACCTGAAAACACACTTTCCAACAAATAGGGGATGTTTTCTCCAAAGCAGCTTTCAGTTGCTTGTTTAACTTATCAGATAAAAGAACATGACTTTTTACACAACATCTTAACTTCTCTCAAACACTGCACACTAGAGCAGTTCTGAGGAAAAAACTGCTTCATAATTGCTTCACTATCAACAGAAACCAAGTCCACTCTTCCCTCCAGAAGCTCAAGCTGCCACGGTAGACAGTAATCAAGGGCCATAAGAAAAGACACACCACTACACAGGAGGTTCCGAAGACCTGAGAGAACTCCATTGCCAGGTGCCTTTCAAACAGCAAACAAGTTGTAGCCTTCATATTTCATCAAGGCAGTAGTAAAAGCACGTCTTAAACATTGGAACTCTCCTTAGCTACCAACAGTTTAGACAAAACCACACCATGCTCCCATGCTACAACAGCTTCACGTAAACTCAGCAATGCCAAGAAGAGTCAGAGAACCTGACAAAAATGTTCTATGTTTTTTTAAGTATTCAGAAAAATCCAATGCGATGACCACAACATCAAAGGCAAAATACATGTATTGGTATATTTATGTGTACATTTACATGCTTGCATTTCTAGCTATGTAACTCTACACAGTTTTATACAAACATATTTATATCACTTACTTCTTCGTAGTAATTTTTCTGCCATTAACTATTTTAGTTGAGGTTGATACCGATTTGAAGTTACCCATCCCACTGCCACCAAATGACGTAGAGGAGAACGAAGTAAGGCCTCCATGTCCCAATGAGCCAAATGAAGTAAAACCTATTGGGAAAGAAGGGATCCAACTAAAAATGTATTTTTGCATGACTGTGGGGTCGACTTTTATTATCCACTCATAGTACACCCTAGCTTCAAGATGTCCTTATTTGGATGCATCAACACAGCATCAGTGACTTATGGCATTAAACACCAATGTGAGAATAAAAACATAGTTCCAGCGCCATCTATTTCTCCCATGTGGACCCATAATTCAAATTACAAAAGCACAGCATCGTTAAAAACATTCATCATCACCTCCCCTGAAGACAAGCATTTAAGCCTGTCTGCTAAGCTCAACCATCATCTCATTCTTCCCACTCAAGGTAAATCTAATAAGCACGAATCTGATGTCTTGCTTTAATGTAGATGTTGGGATGCCCTGAGTTAGCAGACTGAACAAGTTTTCTATTGCCAACAACCCAAACAACATCCAGAGCCTTAATACTGAAATGATGCCGACTACCAGCAACTCTCAACAACCTCTGAGATACAGGCATCAGCATTCAAATGACCACCCCAGAACTGATATGAAGTAGTACTATGGGTTTTACGCATACATTTTCCCAGGGTATTTGAGCCCTTAAATAAAAACCATCACCCCAACACCTAAAAGAAAACAGAACAAATATAATTCTAAAGCTACAGAGAAACTGTAGCACCAAAATTATGAGGCCTCTACTTTTTATGAGTGTTTAGTAAACCAAATATTCTAATTATGGCTTTATTTACATTCTGAACTTAAAGAGCAGCTTAATCTAAATAAGTAAATAAATAAATAGGCCTCAGTTTTCTGAATGAAGAAGGTACCTTCTAAAAAAGTTATTTATCAACTTATTGTATTGAGAAGCTTTGTGAACCAAAACTGCATTCCTCGTTAAATGTTGTGATATTTACCTGTGTCAAATGAAGAAAAACCTCCAAAGGCAGGGAATCCACCAAAGGCAGAGAAAAGTGATCCACCACCTCTGCTTCTGCTTCCCCTTGGACCCCGTCTGCCCCCAAAGAAGTCATCAAAAGGGTCTTCTACAAAACAGAAAACAACAATAGAGGTCAATATTGCAGAGTGAATCTGTATTTAATCATTAGGAATTCTTCATTAAAGAAGGAAGTTTCCCACTACAGGTAAGATTCTTCCTTTGAAATATCTGACGCTACTTAAGCTGAACAATCCACTAAAAAGGCAATTACTGTGCTTCTTCAATTCTGTCTCATTTCTGGACTTAAGAATAACAACAAAAAGCAGCTGGTTTCCTTATTTTAGCTGTTTAGAATTAAAAACAAGTAAACCTAATACAAACACACTTTCATTGTTTCACTACAGGAGAAGTAGCAAGAGCTACAGAAACAGTATTATTCCCACTACAGCATAATGCAATGCAAGCATGATAAAAAATTCAAAGGTAACTATGTTCAGTCCATCAGCATTTGACACAGCTGACACTCTTCAGATGGATAATCACAATTCTCTATACACCAAGTTACCACAAGGCAAATTCTTCAGCTGTTCTACAGAACTCTCTGCTGCCAGACTAAGTTTTTCCAAGCTGTAAAATAAAGGGCAGCACTGCAAACAAAGTGTACTCTTAGAATGTGAACTTAACAAATTATCTAATATTACAAACAGGTACCTGAACTTTTTAGCTTATTTCTACTCAAGATTTACTGTGGATCACCATGACGAGGTCTCTGAAAAGCAACCTCCAGATAAAACCTATCAATTACTGAAATACAAAAAGAGCAGCCAGGGTTTGATGACTCATAATCTTAAAGTGTTCAAAGTGTTTATTTTAGTGCTTGCCACACAAGGTACTTCAAGCACGTATTCAGATGCACATTTAGGCAGCAAAGCATGGAGGTTTACACAGTGTCCCAAAGAGGCATTCTGCCCCTACCAAAAGCAGGAAGAAGAGGGGAGAAAGAGAGAAAGGTTATCAGGGATAAAATGCTATTTCCAATTCAACTACAACTCTTAGGTCATTCAGAACAGCTGCTGTTCCATCCTCACTGGGAAGACAATAGTCTCTTTCAAAAAAATAAAGAGCAGGGGAGAGGTGTGGAGCCAACACCAGATCCCTACACAAGCAATCCCTATTTACTTTATCACACTCTCCTAACAAACAGTTATTACCAGAAATATCTGGAAACTACATTTTACTCGTTCTCTTAAAGAACATAACAAACTGCAATCATTTAACAAATGCTCGATAAACATAATCTTGCACTAAAAATCAGACAAACTTAGGAACCTCAACTACTCTCTCTGTCCATCACAACTCTCCCAGAATGAGTTCTGTACAGTACCAATGATTTTATGAAGTTATAAATAGGGACTCAATACTGAAAGAAAAGTCGGAAATACAGCTTACAATAACCTCTTTCTGAAAAATGCAGAAACCAGTGACAGCAACAATAGCAGCATGACAGCAAGAAAAGGCTCTCATAACTGTGTGACCACTCCAAACTAGAAACAGATGAAGTAAAGGTCAGAAATGCTGTATTTATTCCACCTCTGGTACCCCATAATAAATCAAGCTAGTACACTATAAATCACTAACTTAACGCAATAACAACAGTCCTAAAGCAATCAATATGATAATAAAAAGATATTTGTTATCATCCATTTGATGTGCAATTACTTAACAAAAGTGAAACCTTGCACTGTACTGACACTGAACAAGGCAGCCTCTCAGGTCAGACACACAATCCCACCAGCAAAGACAAAGCCAAGAACAACAACAATATCCCTATCCTTCCCCTAGCTTCCACAGTTCTTGAATAAAACACAGCAGCACCGAACTCTTATCTTACATGCACTAGACAAGCAAGTGGTAAGATTTGCCTTCCTCCTCAGGTACCTCTCTGTTTTGAGCGTTTTTTAATGTAGAATGACTTTTCAATATAAAGGTGATCTGTAATTAGTTTTAAAACAGCATATATTAAATCCAGTCTTGGGCATGGAAATATGGGAACCTACCACCAAAATTTCCAACACAAGCACTATATCCATTTTTAAAAAGTTAATTTTTTTTCAGACTAGCATATCAGCTAGCAAGCAAAACCACTGCCGTTAATTGTTTTGTAGTCCAACTTATTCTCACTGGAGTGACTCATAAGTTGGTTATGAAGGTCATTCACTCACGTGTACAAACGATTATATTACTCCCACTGTTAAGCTTTCTATTTATAGTACAATTTTCCTTGTTACCTGGAGTTCAAATAAAAACAAAACAACCTACCATGTAAGCTTTTGAGTTTTTAATCCTGTACTGTGTATGTGGATCTCTCCCCCACAGCACAACACCAGCAGAAATGCAACGGCTCTTAAGGGAGGATCACAGAACCTCCCAGAGATACCCGCTACCCGGACAGCTTCTAAATGGATTATCACCTACTCCTAGCCACAAAAAAAAACTAACCAAGACTTGGACATCCTTATTAGCCTCTGGAAACCCTACACACCAAAGAAAGAGCCAGCACTCCATGTTAGCAAATGTTTCTGATAGCAGCCCTGCCAATAATTCTCCAACACTTTTCCAGTAATCCTCTCCAGTAAATAAGACACTCAAACCACTCTCAGCAAGATTGATTATGCAGAGACAGGAAAACAGGTAGGACATTCCTGAGTATTTCTTACTATCCTGACAGCCGTAAAGGTACAGCATGCAGTGAAAAAATAATACCAAAAACACTGAGGACAGAAGGCAACAGCAGGCTTCTGCATTATCATTTGCTGTATCCACCACCAAATACACATTAATGTAGCAACCTCACAACTACTCAGACCATGTTTATGCTTCCTGTCCCTGAATCAGGATGATTAATAGTACCTCTCAGCAAACTAAAACATTTCAGCCTGGTAGGTCTATTTTTGTGATTTAGCAGAACTTTTCCATGCATGATAACCTTTTCACATAGATGGCTCTTCCCAAACAGTTCAAATACAGCACATATCACGATATCAGAGTGCTGGGATTCGTTAATGACTCTTACGATTATGATTTTGGTGCAACTTACAAACTATGCCATTTCCTTATTGGATGTTAGGAGCGTACCAGATGAACAGAACTAAGCAGTAAAACCCCCACAAGTAAAGGCCCTTCTGAAAAAAGGAACATACTATATAAATACTATACAGCTTAAAAGGTTCAGAAAATCAAAATGCCAGACTAGTGTTACCTCAGAGCACAAGTATTTATCTCCTGTTTGGAGATAAATCCACAGTTTATTCTAATCTGGGTATTACCAGAAGCTTATGGGAGAGCACAGTATCAGATTTAGTTTCAACAGAAATGTTGCAGCACACTTCTGACACGGAACTTGTGGTGCTGTCAAAACAGCAAAGATTAAGAGAGGACAAAAGGTAAGGAACTTCGAGGAAGCCAGTGAGACAGACTTCCAGTCTATCAATGACAGGAGATGACATGAAGCTTTTGGGAGAAGAAGCAAATGCTTAAGCAAAGAACTTTATGGTAACCTGTTACCAAAAAAAGAGACACACAATGAAGGACATTGGGACTCTTGCTGTTACTAGGACGGAAGACTGCAGTTACAGAAGCCTAAAAGTTAATGTGAAGGTAGGAACACAAAACCTTCAGCAACACAGAAGACTGTATGCTAACAAACCCACTGAAAATAATATTACAGCTAATGTTTCCAAAAGAATTTATTCAGAAAAGTCTTTGCTAATTCAAATGCCGCAATTGTCCTGTTCCTTTGGATAAACCAGCTTACTATGAACCACGGAATACTACCTTGCTTTCCTGTAGTCACAAAGATGGACTTTCATCTCAAAAGTCAAATAATAAGAACTACACTGCCTATCTGCAGTGACTGCAGTTCAAAATTAGGTAGGTCATGATTCCTCATCCTCCCCCAAGAAGTCCTCACCTGTAACATAGAAACAGGATTTTCTCATTTTCAGCAATACAATCCAAATGCTGAAGACCACTTAAAAGATGCGATCACTCTTCTTTCCTGCCTTTTGATGATGGAACCGAATGACAAGTTACATTAATTCATTGATTCAAAAGAAAACAGTGAGCATTTGTATTGTCAGCCTTCTATTGAATCCATGAGCTAATCTAACCCAGTATGGGCAAGACCGGTTCATCTGAAAGAAAAAGCACCATACGATAGAGGAAGGGAAGAAAGAAGGTAAACCCCATAATTTCTGCATTTGAAGCAGTCCACAATTCAGTTAAATTTCACTAAATTCATTAAATCAATCTAAGGCACTAGCTGAAATCACCACAGTAGACTGTAAAACAGAAGTGCCGCATTTCTTAGAACTGTTACTGCTACCATGACACCTGTACCCTGGCAGCTGCTTGGGGAACCAGATCAGGAATTGATCAGCTGAACAGAGAATCTCCAGGTGAAAGGAAGTTCAGCCACATCAATCCTTCGTTGGAGTTTTCAGTGCTGGTTACAAGGAAGACAGGAGAAAAAAGTGCCCAATGGTCAAAAGCAGCACAGGAAGATGCTTTCAGCCATAGAACAATGCTATCCCCGACTAAAGCGTTAGGCACATTCCAGCGCAATGCCATCATTCACCTCCAGAAAATGGAGAGCTGAGATAAATTGTGCACTGTCAGCAAGCGTTCTCACATGCACACAGTGCTGCAGCCAGAGATAGTGATAACCCTATAGGGACAGTATGCAAAAAAAGATTTATCCTGTGAATACAGGACCACTGCTCAGTCACCACGCACTAGACAACTTCCCCACCCTGTAAACTTTGTCCTTTATTCTTTGCAATCAGAGCCACACTACTGCTTCTGCCAAAACATGACATTGAGGAAAAGCTGAACACTGTACTGCAGATGCAGAAGGATGACACTGTAGCTGCAATGCACCGAGCAGAAGAGCACTGAAAGGCTGTTCAGACCCTGCAGAAGGAAGCAAACTCAGCAGCACCAAGTACTACAGTCTGTGATGTTTCAGTAAGCAAGGGCAGGAAGCAAAGCAAGATGTTTCAGTAAGCAAAGGCTGTCTGCCTGCATTTCTTTATATCCGAATCATACTGTAAGTGACTTTATAGATGACTCCAGAGAGATTCTGAAGTGCAGGACTGAATAATGCATTTATGCAAAGAGCTATAGGTATGATACACCCCACAAAATCGAATCCTTGTGCTTTTTCTACCTTGTTGCCTATTTGAAGAAAGTGTCAAAGATGCAGATTTGCAGTAAATACACAACCTCAGGCTCCAGCTCTGGAGCGCACCCAGGCCCAGTAAAGCATATCAGAACCACACAGGCCACTTTTTTAAGCACTTTTACATGGAAATATTTTTATCCTCAACTACAAAATAAGCATACTGTTGATGCCACTTACTCACAAGAGACACTAAGATGCTGTTGCAAGCACTGATTCACCTGCCCAGAGTACTCCAGAACATTCTTTTATAACTGCTCACTTCCACAGATTACATCTCAAACAGACATTTGTCCTACTTATTTAAGATTTACCAGTAGAAGCATTTGAAAAATCTTTCTTACAATCTATAGCAGAGATCCTGGGATTAGAATTTCCTGGGAAAAGGAGACTTAAAACATTACCTTTCAATGCCACGTACACTACAATTACATAGATGTTCAAGTATGGCAAGTGTCACTCTAATCAACATTTCATATTTATCAAACTGCTGCCCAAATGTTTAGGTATACTTTAAAAAGCAAAGGAATGTTCCATTACCATTGTATGACCTGCTCTCCTTGTGTTTTGCTCGTGATTTTAACTCTGAACAATTTAACCAGATCAGTATCCGAAAAAAACCACCAAACACACACAAACCCCTTATTTTCTCGAGGACTAAGACCCAGACACCCAAGACAAACTTCCTCTTTGGCTCAAACATCCTCAACCAGCTTCTCAATGCATCTAATGGGATGTTAGTCAAAGACTAAAGTTTTAAGACATGAGAATTTGGAGCAAGGCCCCTTTCCTTCCAACAGCAGAAGCCGTGTATTCTTTTAGGTACTCATGGAACTACAGCATTAGTTCCATCTGTTCGTGTTTGATAATGCTCTCTAGGTGAGAATTTCTGTGTTTCAAAGACCTTCTTTGAACCTACCAAGTTACTTCTCAAAAATCCAAAGTAGTGAGATTTGGACCATTCAGTGCATAATTATGATCCAAGACTGGTGCTCACAAAATACAATCGTGCATATTCATACCAAAGCAATGAATGCACATGCAAATCTGTGAGCACTTCATAAATACTGAATGCTGCAAATTTATGTCAACAAAAAGATTAATTAGAAAGAGGACAAGGTTGTGCAAGACAGCTTAAAACTGAATATGAAGGAGACTTTCAATTAAAGAACCCATTTGACTAACAAGTACATTTTGCATTATAACACTTAAACATCATCATTATCAGAAATTACATTATGTGTGGATTTAAACAACAACCTGACTCTTATGCAAACTTTCTGCCCCAGCAAGACAACTTTCTGTGCTTGAGATGACAAGGCTAATGAAGCTATCCCATTCCTAAGCAATATCCTAAACCACCGATAATGCAAAATAGTTTACCATCTTTACTAAAGATAGGTTTTTCCTCTTTCCTGTCAGGTGAAGACTCTTTAGCCTAGATGCTTAAAGTAAATCACTATACTCTTCCAGAACGCTCCTTCTTCATTTTATGTAACTGATATTAGAGCAGGCAATCTGCAGTAGTTCTGTTTGATGAAAGTAAACTACTATATAACTAGCTACTTGATGTTCTCTGACCAATATTTGTATCTGGCTAGCAATATAAAGATATTGAATTTAATTTTACCTTTGGTTTCCAAGAGTATAGATTTTTAAAACCCATATAAACCAGGTAACCAGAATTGTCACGGGAAAACATAGAATGCATACCAGTTTATATGCATCACGTTGTATTAAATTTAGACTAAAATACATGCTGAATTCTAGTTCTACAATCTCAGGAAAACATTTAAGGCATTTAACAGATACCATCTCAGAAGGTACACTAAGAATACTAAAGTGCTTACGAACTATAGCAAAACTGTCAAAGATTATAATCTGTGTGGAAAAAGACTCCACAAACAGACTTCTCTTGGACGTCAAGTGTAGAAAAGGCAACCGTCTGCACCACATTATTAACATTTTCTACCACTCAGAAAATACATGGTTCCTTGTGGGATTCATTTAGCTAGACATACAGGCACCTGAAGCCATTTGAAATACTATGGAATATCTTGTCCAGCTTCTAGATACTGCTGCTATAGGATACTGGTCTGATGTACATTGCACATTGTACTTCCCAGCCCATACAGAAATTACTCAGGCAGATCAGATACTCTTAAACCACTTCAAATGCCACCAGATGCATGTGAAGCTCAATGTGTATAGAAGATGACTTAACTACTTAAGGAGTTGTTTGAACTACTAAATGGCCTGTTGAGTAATATTATGATCTTGTGATATACACTCCATCCCCAATATGATTCCTCCCTGAATCTCTTCCTACACACAACCCATTCTTGAAGTGAAAATCTGAAAAGCCTCCAAACCAAAACTATGTCAATTCTTTAATAACCAGAACCTCAATCAAGCATTTTTTCCTACATCAAAATACATCACTTGATTTCTCACAATGCCTGAAGCAGCAGTCTTTATAACAGTGACTACACCTCTAGTAGAAGGGGTAACACTAGGGTCTTTCCCTCACTATGAGCTGTTAAAACACAACAGAAGAATGTCCTTGAAAAGTTCACACGGAAAACACGAATAAAACACTACACAGAACACAAATAAACCAGATCAAGGCAAGCACCATATGTAAATTAAGCAGGATATAGTTGAGTTTTACTGAATGGTTGGACTCTATGATCCGGTGGGTCTCTTCCAACCTGGTTATTCTATGATTCTATGAAACAGGAAATCAATCCCTATATTCAGGGTAATGGTCAGCTATAATGTCAAAGGAAACTCAAAGAACAGAAGAGGTATATGGTATACTGATGAATTAACTAGCAGTTACCCAGACGCTGATGTTCCAAGGCAATACTTCGCAAACTAAAGTGTAGCACTGCACAGGAAGCATCACCTTTTCCCCCCATTATAGAGATTATCATCCATCCATATGTCCAAGATATTGAAAACTACCAGTGGAAGAGCTCACTAGGAAAAAGCAGACCCTGCTGTAACAAGGTGGCACAGAAAGCAAGCCCACTTGTCTCAAAAGTTAAAAGCTAACTTGCCGTCATAGTATCAGACTAAGTTTTAAAAAACTACTACCCTTCAGGCACCCTTATTTTTACAAGGAATGTGCCTCAATAACAGTGAAGACAAACTTTGACTGCCTGAGCTAATCCCAGTGCAACACATGGCACATAGCATCAACTTTACTCCATTTGAAAGTGCTCAGAGCTGTCTTCAACAGTATTATAAATCTTCATTTGAAAAATCCGATGGGTCTTAGTCTTGATACATCCTCCTCTTTTCTACAGATGAATCAAGATGCCTCTGCTTATAAAGAGAACTTTCAGCAACTGCAGTATCACTGCAATACAGCTCAGCGCAGTTTAACAGACTGAATTCACAGCACAATTTTAGAAATTCTTCATATCCATAAGTTCACAGGGATTATGCATCTGAATGCTGCTTTTTTACATATCCAATGGAAATCAGGATACAGAGAGTCCCACCTGCAGTCTGTGGGCTTCACTACCTGGTACTTCAAACTGTATAAAAGGCGTAAATATGTCAAAGTATTTACTCAAGTTCATCTTTGATTCCATCAGTGTACGTTTCCAGAAAGCATGACCTCACTTCTTATTCAGGAGTTTATCAAACCAATTATAACACAAGTAGCTCCTTAAAAATAATCATTAGTTCCACAGAAAATTCATCAACAAGTTGAAAACTCCTCATTTTTTGAAGATAAAATTCCCTTATTCTTCAGGACAAAAGCTGTCCCACCAGTGTTTCAACAAACCAAAACTACAAGGGCTCTCGTTCACCAGTACAAATATTCAGGTTATATATTATCATTCTATTGCTTACTTTTGGCATTATTAAATGCACTACATTCAACTGAAAGCACTCATATTTTCATATTGTACTACCTTAAACATTGGAAGAAATATTGTAAAGATTGTTGCAAACACCTTTTAGAGAAAGCTGTGAAAAAAATGGTTTGGGTTACACCTTTCCATAATAGAGGATATCTTAAACAGCTTAATTAAAGCAAAAAAAAAACTAAGAGGTGCTCACCTTGAAGCCTTCTGACTGGAAAAAGTACAAGAGCTTTTACTCAGAATCCAAAGTTAAACACAGGTTTTAGGACTCCAGTCTCTGTCACTGCAATGATCCCACTAAGGGTAGGCAGCTTTGAAACAGTCAGTTCTCATCAACTGGAGTACACATAACACTGCTGACAGTGCCAGAACCTTACTGTGCAAGAAGAGGAGCCTGTGCCACATTGTCATCACTTTAAAGCTGACGATGACAGTGTGTTGGGTTTGCACGGCAAGATTTTGGTAGTGGAGGGCACTACAGGAGTGGCTTCTGTGAAAAGCCTCCCCTACGTCCCACAGAGCCAGCAAGAGCCAGCTCCAAGGTGGACCTGCTTTTGGCCGATGCCAAGCTCACCAGCAACAGTGGCAGCACCTCTGTGATAACGTATTTAAGAAGGAGAAGAAAACCTGCACAACACCAACTGTAGCAAGAGAAAGATGAGAGAACATAAGAGAAACAAATCCACAGACACCAAGGATGGTTAATAAGGAGGGGGAAGAAGTGCTCCAGGTGCCAGAACAGAGATTTCCCGGAAGCCTGTGGACTAAACCATGGTGAGGCAGGCTGTCCCCCTGCGGCCCATGGAGGTTAGTGCTGGAGCAGGTATCCACCTGCAACCTGTGGAGAACCACACAACGGAGCAGGTGGATGCCCAAAGGAGGCTATGACCCTATGGGAAGTCCACACTGGAGAAGGCTCCTGGTATGACTTTCAACCCCAGCAGGGGACCCACACTGGAGCAGTCTGTGAAGAACTGCAGCCTCGGGGAAGGACTCACACTGGAGAACTGGTTCCTGTGGGAAGGACACCACGCTAGACCAGAGGAAGAGCATGGGGAATCCTCCCTCAAACAAGAAAGAGCAGCAGGCACAATGTGTGATGAATACAACCCCCATTCCCTGTCTCCCTGTGCCACTCGGGGGTAGGAGGTATAGAACTGGAAGTAAAGTTGAGTCTAAGAAGGGAGGAATGACAGGAAGGCATTTTAAGATTTAGTTTTTATTTATCACTACCCTACTCAGATTTGACTGGTAAATTAAATTAATTTTTCCCCAAGTCTGCTGTGCCTGTGATTGTAATCACTGAGTGATCTCTCCCTGTGCTTATTTTGACCCACGAGCCTTTTGTTAAATTTCATCTACCCTGCTAAGCTGAGGAGGGGGAATGATAGAGCTGCTTTGGTGGGCACCTGGAGTCCAGCCAGGGCCAGCCCACCATAAATACTAATCACTACATGAAGCAGATAGTCTACTTCTGAATAAATAAATAATTAGGGGTGTAGAGTAGGGGGAGAATGTTTTTGGAACCATGCCTTGATGAAAACGTACCTCTGCGCTGGTGACAAGTCCACTGTTTCCCCAGGGTAAGGTGCATCACTATTTCTCTACGGGAGAGGCTAAGTAGCTTCAATATCCCAGGAACTGCAGTAGCAGTACCTCTATCTGATAAGCTGGAGAGCTCTAAATGTTATGTTGTACAGCCTTCCTTCTAAGGAATCCACAAGGGAAGTCCTCAGGTTCTTTTTAAGCCCATGACTTCAACTTGCAGAACTTAACTTCATGGCTTTCAGATTAGTCACAAACACTGACATTTTCAGAGACAGCAAGTTAAATCTTTTGTTGGTTCTGCTGAAGTAAATGCAGTCAATGCCAAGTAGATTCTATCCCACTCTCCCAGAAGTTAGAACATGCCTGAATGATACAGTTTACTCTAGTTAAAGATATTTGATTGAGGTCAACTATTTTAAGTATCTTCAATTCAAAAATAAACAAGAGAGCTAAACACCCTTTCCCAGCTCCTCCTCACTAGCTTCCCACTCAACATCTTACTCAGATTTTTCTAGGCTTTCTACCAGTCAGTCACAGAATGGTTGAGGTCAGCAGGGACCTGTGGAGGTCAACTGGTCCAACTGCCTACTCAAGAAGGGCCGCTCTAGAGCAATTGCCCAGGACCATGTCCAGGCAGCTTCTAAGTATCTCCAAACAAGGAGACTCCACAACCTCTCTAGGCAGTCTGCTCCAATGTTCAGTAACCTTCACAGCAGAAATGCGTTGCCTTACATTCAGGCAGAACCTCATGAGCTTCCATTTGCGCCTACTGCCTCTCATCCTGCTACTGGGAACCACTGACAACAGGCTGGCTCCATCTTCTTTACACTCTTTTCACCTATTTAGGTATACTGATGATATTCCATTCTGAGCTTTCTTTATACTGAACAGCTTCAGCACTCTCAGCCTATATCTCATATGAGAGATGCTCCAACTTCTTATTTGGTTTTGTGGCTCTTCTCCGATTCTACCCAGTAGCTCTGCCTCTAGCACCCGGGAGCCCAGAACTTGACATGGTACTCAGATGTGGCCTAATGAGCCCTGAGATCACTCACTTCATCTAAACTGAAATCCTTGTCTAGGAATCCCTAAGATTCTTCTGCTGCTGCAGGCACAGAAGTTCCATCTTCCTAGTTCAGCCATCAGTATGCTGCTGAACATACTAATGTTTCACTCATTAGTATTTTGCTAGATGCTTCCTCCAATCTACCCTTTACTACTTCTGCTAATTTCCCACTGGATCTAATTGCTCAAGTTCTGCTGCTTAGCCTCTACCAGATTCTTCCTCTAGCTTCTCATCTAATTCATCAAATAAGCTTCTACTGAAATCAACCTCCACCCATTTAAGCCCTTTTCTAATCCTTCGTTAGTCATCCAATAACTGATGATCCCTGAATAGCAAACGCAAAAGATATAATTAAAATCTGAGCTAAATTAGCCTCTTAATGCTGCCAGCAAAGATAAAAAATTACCTTCAAAAATATTAAAACATCTACATACATTATTGTAGAAATTAATCAATATCAAGGCATTGAGTAGGAGGACAGCTTTGTTTTTCAAGTATACTTCTGGCAGTTTATAATATTGGACTTTTTACTTTCTGTAATTAAGTTCTGAGCACAGGAACTGTTCCACTATATACAGGTCAGCAAAGTTTTATACAGTGGAACATACACAGATTAAGAACTCCAGCAGCTCTGGAAAGACCATCAAATACACTAGAGCAAGCAACACCACAAGTCAAAAGAACAACAGCACCATGGTGAGAAGACCACATTGACAACTTTATCATATATTGCTTCCTTTAACTCAATGAAGAATCCAAGCTTCAAGAACTACTGAAATTATTTGAGCCTTTAGGGGCTCCACCCCCCAAGCAAACATGGGTCAGGAATATGGGAGACTGTCTAGAGCATGTATGCAGCTGTTCTTATTTTCATACAGGACAATTATTCCTACAATGATACAAGTTCATGCTGAGACCTAGGTTGTAGCAGTTACAGTTAACCTGTCCAGTTCAGAAGCCCTAGAAGCTACATTATATATTTACAGATCAAGAGAGATCAAATTGGACAGACTAAGTTTGCTCAAATTCTTGAGAGGGAATACCAGTACACACTTTTTCTGTTGAATGTTAGTTCCTTCCAACGTAGAGAGACGTAGCAGCCATTTTATAGCTTTTTTAAAACGTGGCTGTCGTGGTTTAACCCCAGCCAGCAACCAAACACCACGCAGCTGCTCAGTCACTCCCTTCCCACCCAGTGGGATGGGCAGGAGAATGGAAAAAAGTGGAACTTGTGGGTTGACATAAAGACAGCTTAACAGGACAGCCACAGGCAGAAAGAATAATAGAACATACAAAAGAAGTGATGCACAATAGAATGGCCTACCACCCAGTGACTGATGCCCTGCCCTTTGCTGAGCAGACATCACTGGTCCCGGCCAACTCCCCCAGTTTACAGACTGAGCACGGCTTCATATGGTATGGGATAAACCTTCGGCCTGTTTGGTTCAGCTGTTCTGACTGTTTCACCTCCCAGCTTCCCATGCACCCCCAGCCTCCTTGCTGGCAGGCCAGCATGAGAAGCTGAGAAGTCCTTGACTGCCAAGCAAGAGCAAAAAGCTTCAGTGTCTTATCAACATTATTTTCATCCCAAATCTAAAACACAGCACACATCAGCTACCACAAAGAAAATTAACTCTATCCCAGACAAAACCAGGACACAGACCTTCCAACAAAACATGAACTTGTAAGGCATACCTGTTCTGTATTATCAAATCAACCAAGAAGAAACAGGTAGAAGCAAACATTTTAAGCACAATATAAAATACAAATTGTTTACCTCCAGTTTTCAGAGCTATTTGTAATAGAAGCTGCATTAGCTATGTTTGTTTTGTAAGAGTAAATTTTTAGATATGTGTAACTAAACCCACTGGATTACTTACCAAAGAAGTCAAATGAAAAGGGGTCCCTTCCACCAAAAAACTCCCTAAAGACATCTTCTGGGTTACGGAATGTAAATCCAAATTCAAACTGACTGTCATGATGATTTCCACCTGCAAAAGAAGTTAAATTTCATTTACCCTCACATATTCTCACTAACTAGAAAGCTGAGGCCTACATAGTATTTGAATAATTTCAAAATATAAACACATTCAACTTCTAAAATTTCCCTTTCCCTTTCAGATATCACTCAAATTAAGTATACATAACACCTTTTATAATTAATTCTCTTTTCTCTGTTTCCAGATACCAGTTCCAACAACCAGAAGAACTGTAAAAACAATTGCAAGTACATTGTAGGCCTTAGTATAAGCATTTCCAGATTCCTGTCTTAGAAAGCTGCAGAAAACCGTGTTCCATCAGAATAGAGAAAGCAAAAAAAAGTCAGTTGTCAACATACCTCCGCCTCCATTTATTAAGCCTTCTTTTCCGTATCTGTCATAGATGTCACGTTTTGTAGCTACAAGGAGAATTTGTAAATCATGTCAGTAAATAGGCACACTGAATTAAAAAAAAAAAACCAAACCCCAAAACCACTTAACTGGTGTTCTCAGCTAAACACCCCCTCAAAGCTAGCTTATCTAAGTGAGTTCTGGCAGCCAACTGGCTGTTGAATATTTCCAAAGCAGTTTAGGTGCAGAAAGAACAAGTGCTAAACCTCAGACTTAGTACCATTTAGTTGTAGAAGCTCAGGTCCTGTAGTAAAAGAAAAAAATTCTGGTACAAGGACAAACTTCACAAGACAGTTTGCCTTAAACAGACTACTGCAAGCTTTAGATTGTAAAGGTCCTCTAGAATTCAATCTTCTCCTCCAAACAAGTTTCATCTCAAAGCTGGTCAAAACTTGCCTGGATAAAGCCCTGATGTCATCAGTCTCCAAGAAAAAACAACTCCATAGGCTCTCTGGAAAACAGTCCCAGTACTCAAGCATTCTCAATTGTAAGCATTTTCTTCCTTCTGTTCAATCAGTATGTCCCTTGTTGCAAATCACAAGCCATTGCCTCTTTTCTTTCTGTTGCACAAGATCAAGTGCTCCGTGACAGTCATGACAAGGAAGGGAGAGTATCTGCATGAGTGACTGCAAAACCCCTCAAATTAATTACAATCACTTCTAGTTTAACAAAGGGGAACAAAGTGATGATAAGAAAATGCCATTGAAGGATTTGACTCAAACTGCTTCTAGCTATTATTATAGAAGACAAAGAATACCTCTTATTTAATTTCACTGCAGACTAGCTGTCCTGTATCCACGAGAAAGGGGAGGAAAATTAACACTACACTACTACATAAGATCAGTCTACACTGTTGGTACTGGAAGAGAACCTGAAGAGCTTAAGGAGACGGACAGTCAGTTTATTTTGCTTGCACTGGCATGGAGGCATCAGCCAGAAGCCAGTCAAGGCATCTGATCTTAGACTCTTAACATGCTATTCCCACTGGAATCTCTTCAGTGAAAAGATGTTTTTGAAATTTAAATAGCACCACTGAAAGAACATGCAGTTACCTCAAATAGCTGCTGAAAGAAGGTTAACCTGAAAAATGACCAAAGGAGTAAGGTAGACAAACTGTCAGAAGGAGCAGGGAAGAGCGAGAAAGACCTGAGGGCTCACAAAGCCCTAAGTTCATCTTGAAAAATATAACATTCTTGAAACCACAAGGGAAGCGTGTTCTATGATCGTCCAATTTCAATGTTCTTTGCTTATGTAACCCCTTACAAAACTATTCTTCTGCCAAAAATCTGTCTTCATTCAAGCCTGTAATGGTGTCAGAAAATCTCATTAAGTCTGCAGGACAGTTGACTGCCTCTCTACCACAGGGCTCAGGATTCAGATACCTGTGCGGCACAAATGATTAAGACACCAGTAACCTAGGAGCTGATCTAGATCCCAAAACATGCAGCGTTTTTAGAAGATATTCTAAAATTCTAGCAGTGTACTGTTTCCAAAGAACTTAATATCTGTGTTAACAACCAGACCAGTATCCTATTTTTATCTTGTTCATAAAAAAAAACTTCTTGAGAAGGTTAAATTACTCCAGAAGACAAGTATACAACAAACTGCGCATAAATTAATCTCTGTTTCTCCTACGTCAATTAACTACCAAAACTAACTGAAGAAACAGGGCGTACAAGACTGCAGCCTAAATTCTGAAAGGTAATTTAGATGCTGCTAGAGCTTTAAATATAGCTTTCCCATGCTCACTGGTCTCAGGTGAAATCAAGGACACTTCAGAAATAGCATACAGACAGCTGCAGTCAATTGCAGGGGAAAATCACTTTGTTATGATTCAGACTGCTTTTGCCAAAACACCAGCAGAAGTAAATGATACTTCCCGAGCAAAAACATATGGGTGAACTATAAGCTGAATTTCTGCATCACATGGGTCAGACCAAGCAACCGTTTCAGAACAATTCAAAATATAAACACTCTCCTCAGTATCACAGATGATTGAATTGACAGAATTCACCCAAACACCAAAATCCAAATTTTCAGCAAGGTTTACAGTATGCTTGGGCTTTGTCAAGACTAGTTTACTGTAACAAGGACTAGAAGCAGCAGCCCCGGCAGCAGATACTTCATAGCCCATCTGGCCTAGTTTTTTCTGGATAATCACAGTAATTTCTCTATACCAATGGTAACATTGGCTTTACCTTCCAAGATAAAATTAATCATGGCATTCATAGGTATCTCTTCAGGAATTTCTGAAGAGGGTATGGCAGAAAGGATTTCAGTGTCTGGAAGCAAAGCCATTTAGTTACTCATCTAGAGAGATTCTGAATTTTTCATTTCAAAATTTCTGCTTATCTGTCTGATCCGCAATCTTCTTCCTCTCTTTCTTTTGAAAAGGAAGTAGTTGAGTCAGATGCTAAACCAAAGTTACAATATCCATTCAGAGAATTCTATCTCAGCATTTGCAGTCTGGTTACCACACTAGAGACCTGCAGTTGAAGAGCCTTTTTAAAATACCTACCATCTGACAAAACTTCATAGGCCTCAGCTACTTGTTTAAATTGCCGTTCTGCCTCTTCTTTATTGTCTGGATTTTTGTCAGGGTGCCATTTTAATGCCAACTTACGGTACCTAAAGAGAAGGAAAACAAAGGATGTTTTACTTTGAAATGAAGGAATATGCTACACAAACTTCCAAACAAGTTGTCAGGGATTAAAGTGTTTAGAAATTCCCCAGTGCTTTGTATCTCACTTCTAGACCAGCACAAGCAGATTCTGCAGGTACCAAAGAAACATCTACTCCTACTCAGATCTGCTTAAAAAAGAAAAGAAAAAAAAAAAGTGCTTTTGGGATTCTTTAGTAATTTTGAGATTATTCCTATGCATTACAGATGAAAATACTTTATAGAGGTATGACTTAAGGTAGGTCAAATTATTAGGTTTTTTACCAGGACTTAATCATAAACCAATCTAATATTTAGCAAGATGACTGTATAAAATCTATTATAACCAAAACAGTGACTTAATTACAGATTTGAAAATTACAAGTTCCACTTCTATTTACTACACAGTATGATATAAACAAATACAGAAATGGAGAGATGCATGCATACAAAGATATGCCAATATTTAAGCACAGAAGCAATATGGATCATCACACTTACAAAGATCTATACATAAATTTAAATACACAAATAGAAAAAGGAATAGATACAGAGGCTAGCATGAAAATTTCCCTCTTAAGATTGGTGAGAATACTCACATACAACACACCAGCATTCCATGACAGGCAGCACCCAAGATCTCAAGAAGTCTGAATGATTCCTTGAGATGGGCGAGAGTACTCACATTCAACGCATCAGCACTGCTGATAGGCGATGGCCCGATCACAAGGGGGCAACTTCACCTAATTCTCCATTTGCTGTATTAGCAAATGATATTGTGCACTACACCCAAACTCAGGGCAAGATTACTGGTTCCAGCCTGCTGTGATCCAGAAGAGTTCAAAGAGCTCTCCATATGATCACTTAAGGGATTTTGAGATAATCTACTTTCATCAGATTTTTGAACATTCATTTTAATGTTTTAATACTTTTTTTGGCCTCAGCTTGGAAGACACAATTCTGGCAACTTTTACCAGTTATATCAGACCACCTCATCTGGGCCACAATCCAGCTATCAGATGTACTCGGCCGATAAGGTCTTTTTCTCCGATGACAAGAGCCTTTTTCACAGGCACACCAGACCCCAAGAACACTGAGGGGATGCCCAGGTGCTCCGGATCACTGCCTCATGACCATGGGTATTATCTCCCCAGTATGCCTGGTTAAGATGATCTATTATCAGTCCCCTTCCTTAGGTTGTAAGGGAGTCTTTTTCCCAAGCACAGCAGTTTCTGGTAGGCCAAGGGAATGCTCGAGCCTGAGTGACTGCCTCCGTACAACAGGAATTCTCCCCAACAAGCCTGCATTAACACAAGCCTGGTTTCCCTTGGATCAGCAAGCAGCAGAGGGAGGGGAGGACAGTGTTGTTCCAAGCGAGTCAGAAGTTGTGCTAAGGGGCCTAAAATAGCCTGTGTGCACTCTAGCAAGGCCAGGGAGGCATTGTACCATTATATGACCAACATCTGTTAGGTCTAAGCAAAACATTCCTTAACATTTCTGCTGTGGGATTTTCCTTAGTGCTCCATTATTATTCAACACTACAACCAACCATGGAAAAGAATCAATAGTACTCTTCTGCTACAGAAATTACAAAGCTTCAAGAGACTGATACCAAATTGTGGCAGTATCCTGACATCAGTGGCTTCTTTGACTGCTACATCTGCACAAAACTCCCATCATCACATGAAATACTTCAGGCAAAGCGTTTGTAACTACTTAGAGGGGCAAAGCTAACTTAGGCTAATTTGGGGTTTTACAGAGTCACACAAGACCACAGCTCAAACATTTGAGCTGACCAAATAATAAGTGCAGGAGGTTGTAAAAGAACAAGGGAAGAAAAAAAAACATAAATCAAGATTCAAAACGCTAGTGCAATTTGATTAATTAAGCTCAGGCACCAAGGAGAGGGCAAATGAAACACTGTATTTCCAGGTCACTAGAAACTGCAATTTATTATCAAACCATTTCTGTGTACTAGAAACATGAACTACAGAATCATTTCCTCCCAACTGTTTGTTAAAAATCAAAGGTCAGCTTTTGAAAATACGTTACACACGCACATCTTAAAACAGTAAATAAGAATCTAAAAGAACTGTGTTTCATTTCTTTAAACACTTCTCATTTAACCAGTGTTGTGGTTTTTTAATAGTAACAGATGTTTGGTTCATCAAAATCAAAGCACAGAAACCTGACCTCATGTTAAGAAAGTGAGTATCCAAAAGCAACACACCAAATACTTGTTAATAACTGAAGAATCACCTCTGCAAATGGAGGGGAAGACTAGTTACTGCCATTCAGTCACAGAAGAAGGGTCTGTCACTGCAAGTATGATATTAAGTTTGAAGGCACACTTGCACAGAAATGTATTTAACAGTGATCAAAAACCAGGGACTGACAACATTTTCACTTTAGCAGTACTAAGCATTCTTTTCCTAATTTCAAAAAAATAAGCAAATGCTTTCTCTTCAGAAGACTGAATATTTCCCTGTTAGCAAAGGCATCACCTCAGATGACTATTCCCCACCCTAGTATTTACAACAAAGTGACATTCCACAAACCACGTGACTTTATTTTTTCCTTAAAATGTACGATTTATATTTAGATATATACTAGTGATACTTACGCTTTCTTAATATCTTCTGCTGAGGCATACTTTTGCACTCCCAGAACTTCATAGTAATCCACCATGTTTCAGTAGTTGTCTTGTTAACAACAGCTGAGTCTTTCAAGTCCTATAAGAACAAAAATTTGTAAGTGAAGCTTGTCCGGTTACGCTACTCCATAAAAGTCAGGTAAGAGCCTAGTATCTTCCAGTACCAAACCTGATCCAAGAGCTGCTTCTTTTAGAAATCTGAACATTCCAAACACCAAAACAGAAAACCACTTTATGCTGACAGATTACTTTGATTCTGATTTTTGTTTAAGTTCTTTAATCTCCAGTGAAACAGTGCAAGGAGATACAGGCAAACCAGTGGTTCTTGGAACAGATTAGACTGAAAATTTAGACTTTATAAGTATATTAAGAAGAGTATCTACAGCATGTCACCATTTTAATATATACATTAGTAACTCCAAGCCCAAAAGAAACCATGCTTACTTTGTCATCTCTGACACCTATGTTATGTCTTAAGCACACATGAGCATAAACAAAGAGGCACATCTTTCACATCTACTGTTCAGAACATTAAACCACTGAGATGCAACGTATGTGCAGGTCTTAGAAATCTAAAATTCCACCTACAGTTTCCAACAAGCCCTTCTTGTACTCAAGCCTTAACAAAAAATTCACATATTGTCAAAGTTACTGAATTCCATTTACTTCCTTTATGTTTACCAATAAAGTACACAGCCAGGTAAGATTACTCAAACTGCGAAGTTAAATAACCAACTTGTATACAGACGCACCTTGTGTTTCTTAGCATAGAGTTTTCACAATAGTACTAAGAAACCTACAAGCTAAAAGAAAAAGCATTTGCTCTACTCAAATTTAAACTGCCAGTTTCTTGTCAATATTGGGGAATAATTACAAGGGACATGTCCACTATTACATCAACTGAATAACCCCTGAGATTAAAGAATTAGAAGAATCGCAAGAACATTCTCTCTCTTCATGCAAGGGCTTCACCCCACCACTGCAGCACACCTCCATTCTGGCAAAACTTAAAACCACCTTTCCATACTACCACCTCTGCTGGCTCATTTCAAGTTCTACAGACAAGGCAGCACTGACCTTTCCAATGAGTTATCAACTCACTGCAGGCAAAGTCATCCAAATACACTTAAAACGTAACGATACAGCAATGCATCAGTCATATTTCCTTATCCCATACATCAAGAACAAAAAATTCATTGGAATCACACCCCTCCTCAAGTCATTCACTGTTTTTCATCTCAGCCCAGACAAACACTCATTTTCATATTCTTTCACATAAATGCTGAAAGAATTAATCATAGAATCATAGAATCACCAGGTTGGAAGAGAGCCACCAGATCATCAAGTCCAACCATTCCCACCAATCTCTAAATCATGCCCCTCAGTACCTCAACCACCTGCACCTTAAACACCTCCAGGGATTGTGCTAGTATTACACTTACCTTTCAACATTCTGGATACAAACTTTGAAGAGCAACTTCCTTCTAGAATAAATTACTACACCTTCAAAATACATTGCTGCTATAGGTTAAAGCTTTATTAATTTTAATTAGGGATGTGGTTACACACACATTTCCTCAAATGGCAAAACTAATTTAAGAGATACCCTACCATGCTACCTCTCCCTTCCAAACTACTTACAGAAACAAACATATTGGAGGAGCTATATGTTTCAAAACTTGGGTTGTTTCAGCTATCTAGTTAACTATACAGTCCCACAAACTCTAATTAAACATGAAAGCATAGCAGCTGAACAGACCTCTAATTGACTTTGCCCTTTGAAGAAATCTCCTCAGTGAAAAAAACAGTACGGGTATAATTAATACTCTGACCAACACCAATGGAAGCTGCGAGACATGCATTAAAATAAACATGTAGAACGCCAATACTAACACAGTAATGTTAGGGGTCAATATGTAAACATATCGATTACCAAAAATATCCCAGAATATTTGCTATCAACTAGCCTCACTAGTTTTGCTGTTTCCCAAATGATAAGGAGACTAGCTCTAAAAACACACAGGTGAGGAACATGGCTAGCATGAGTTATGTTATCAAATCCCGTAGCCAATCCTTATGTGTAATAGCATATGTGGAACATACAGTTTCCAGAGAGATATTGGGGCAGAGGGGAATCTAGTATAAGCCAAGCTTAAGGCTAGAGGTCACAGCCCCTAACAGGAGATACTAGCCTAAAACCAGTGAGCTAATAGCAGGAAGTCACAACACATAAAAGCACATACCATTCCGCCAAGGTTTTTTTTTCTCATATTGTCTTTTCTTTCTTAAATTCAAGACTTGCATTAGCACTCCTCTCAATTTAGGCAGATCTGAGAGGTACAATTATAGATGGAATAAGCAGGTAGGAGAAGCAACTGAGATGTAAAATATATGTGCACACTGGCACTCATATTGATTTCAATATATATTTTTTCGAACACTTACAAGGTCTGTTTAAAAACAGTGCCACGGTGTTGGATGTTCAGACTCAATACACGTACCAATGCCCTACGCAACAGAAGACTGAAGTCGGGACCAAAAGTGCGTGCTGAGACAACATGACTAGTGCTCTACTAGATGCACTCTGACCATAAAAAGCAACTCCTCCAAGAACAGAGGAATTATTTGTTTCAGAGAAATGTCTGGGGCTTGCATATTATATCGCTTGCGAGTGTGTTATTGTTCAGTTTTTACTTGCCACTAAGGCAAACTCTAGAACCAAGACAAGTCAGCAGCTCCCTGAAGAAAAAAACCTGTTTATATTCTTCTTCTCTTAGTCAAGCATTCAGGTGACAGGAAGAGTTCATCTCCAACTAACCATTACTTCTAACTGCTAGCTATCATAAAGTATGAACTGCACTGCAACAATTTCAGGTATCACAGAAATTTGTCTTGTGTGAACAACTTTTAGCAATATTTACATGAAGAAAATTCATCTGCATTTTTTTTTCATCCAGCTTAAGAAAAACATACAAAACCATGCAACACCATCAGGTAATATTTAATCTTTTAAAAATACTTGGATTTTTGCTCAAAATCCAGTAAGGAAAAAAAAGAAACCAAACAGAAAACACCACTCAAAACTAGAAGAGACTTCTGTCACCAATCTTTCCAGGAAAAAAATATTTTAAATATTTAATGAAGAAAACAACCACCACTATCAACTTGCAACAAAACAAAAAACATCCAACAGAAGTACTGATTTTATTTTTTGTTTTAAAGGCAAGCAGCAATCTGCATGGTGACAATGCCTATACAATTCAAAGAAGGAATCCTTATACCTTCCATCAAACTGATAAGTATGAACAGTCAACTGTTCTAACAAAAATGACATCACAAAAATCTTCTAATCCCGTATCTGTCAATTTGTCTCCAAATATATAAGCAACACTCATTAAATAGGCACACAAGAGGTTTTCCCTCCAAAGCCACAAGGAAGCCAGCCTTGTGCTGCTAACTTCCTTCACCAACCACAGAAAATCTTCAGAGACTCAGAGGCAGAAGAACCCCAGATGAAAGAAGTTTCACTGTCTTCGTGTTTGCTTGCAAAAATCTACAGTTCCTTGTGTTCATAACTGCTCTATGCTTAAAGGATGCTATCAGCTACTCTAACTCCTTCTTTGGAGCATGAGTAAATCATCCAAATATTTACATGAAACCAAAGTTTCCATAGCTTATAGATTTCTTGGTCATCACAGGAGAAGTCAGCTTTGTTCAGGCTCACTGAGCAGAAGCCATGAATGCTCATACCTCAAGTACAGGACCAGGCATGAGGCCTCCCTCTTACAGCACAGCCCAAAGCCACAACAGTTATCTTGAAACCTGGCTCAAACTCTCTTTACAGCAAAGTCCTCAGCTACACAAGAGGCATGAGAAGAACTACAGAAGATAAGCATCTAGAGAGCTACAAACTTTTATAAGATCAGATGACAAAGAAAACAAAATAATCAGACACACAACCAGCAGGGATGACAAAGCAGCACTCCTAACTAAATATGGAAGGGAGGAGGGTATCCAAACAAGAAATTCTTAAATTGGTCAGGAGGGAATTCAGACAGCAATGCAACCTTCGCAGTTAGCCTAGTCAGAAAAAGTTATCTATTTCTGGCCATGAAGCAACAGGGCAGCACAGAGCCCTGAAAGACACCAGAATAGCTTAAGCTTAGTGCCTACAGCAGTCACCTGGAAAGACAGAAACGAAGTTCCAAATTCTTGATTCATGCAGTTCACAACAGTAACCACTCACGAACATGCTGGGCAAACTGCACAGCCATCCAGTTCCTAGTACCCTGCCTGCTTTCTATGAATGTATCTCAAAGATTGTATCCTGCTGGATACAGGAGGAATACCCTGTGCTGAATCCCAAGTCAGCTTGAGTTTGCACCTGACCTACTCAACAACAACTCAGCAATTTAGAGAGATGTCTGGTATGTCAACAGATGATGCACACACTGGAGGATCTTTGGGAATTCCAAGCTGTAATTAAAAAAATATGATTCTTCATATTCCAAGAGTTTTTACTAGAAAGCATCAGGTCAGACAGACCTGATGAAATTTTACACTCCTTCCAAGTATGAACATGACTACAGTAGCATTAATACTGCTGTGGATCCAGGAGCACACAAAGAATGCTGAGCAATACACACACTTTCAAAGTTTTCAAGTATTTCTTCATTTAACTTTTATATAGCAAAGACTCCCTTGTTAAGCTATTATTTACAGTACAGTAAATCCAGAGACATATACAAATATTTTCAGTCTTAAAGTGACAAACTTCAGCTGAAGCTCAGTCACTTCATTGGCTCACAAGCCACAGTTTTCCAACATAATCCATGAATTGCAATTACCTGCCTACATCTCTTCAAGTTACTCCTCTAAAAGATGCGTAAATAGAGATCGACCTTAAAGCACTGCTTGCCAAGACTTCCAAGGAGCTCTCGCTGGCTTCAGAAGGCACTGCCCTTTACATATACATACTGGTTACAGAAACTTCCTTCTGGTGTCATCAAAAAAAAAACAAAAACAACCCAAAAAAGACAAATCCCACACCACAACTTTTCAGAGTGGAACACTTCTCGGGCAACAATCACACCCATTTTACCTAGTTCATCTCAGCAACACAGAAAGCTACAGAAGTCCCAAAACCTTGGCCAAATCCCCAACCAAGTGAAAAGATCTTTATCTGTTCTAGCAATAATACCTAGATGTGGTACATGTAACTGACCTGACCCACCAGTAGTCTCTTTGCTGTCCTAGCAAAGGTCCCCTGTGCCAGCACTGTACAAGAGCTAACAGAGAAACACCAAGACTATATACCAGGAAATCTCTGTGAGAGGAAGCACAAGAATGCTAAGGAACCAAAAGAAAGTTACCTTAATTCTGATGAATGCAACAATACAGAGCAAGAAAACCTGCATCAAGTTTGTGAGTAATTAACCCAACACACACATTTAAACAATACAGAGACATTAATTTTTCCTTCCCACTGACACATGCACAGTGAGGTACAGACTAAGCTGTATTAAAACCCACCCCACTTCTAACTTCTACTTACCTAAGCTTAGAAAAGCTGTCAGTTTAACTTCACAGGTTCCTGAAATTTATTGTTTTGTGGAAAAATGTAAATTTACCACATAATTAAAGTTAATAAAATGTAGTTAAATAGCAATGTCTATACTCACAACGTTAATACTACCACAGCATCCCCATGAGATGAATCTAATAAAATGAACATTCCAAATAGCTTAACTTAGTCTCATGTTTACCCCAAACATCCTGTTTCTATGTTAGAAAACAGAGTGGATTTGAAAAGTGATTATTTTATGAGAAGATGCAGTTCATATAGGGGCGAAGGTAGCCAGGCTGACAGTTCAAATTCGATTTAAAAAACCTCAACAACAACCCGCCCCCAACCCCAACCGAAAAAGAGCCACCAGTACAAGACTGCTTCACCCCTCAAGGCAAGAAGTTACCAACAACCCTGTCCACACCTCCTCTCCAAAAGGAGCAAGACACAGCTGTGGCAAGAACTGCAGGACTCTGCCTGTATCACTGCCTGGCACATGGAAAGCCTGCAGAGGCCAATAAGCAAGAAAACACTGAAAAAATAATTAACATACCAAAAATGGAAACAGATGAAATACAAAAATCTGCATCTGTGAAAGAAATATAAACCAGCTAAGACACACTGCAAAAGTAACTAGCTCAGTGAACAGGCTACCCTCACAGCTTTGGCTGATACTCCACTGCCTATCTGATCCATCAGTGTGCCCTAAATCAAGGGGTACTTATTCACCATCTCTCCTTAAAGTAGAGGCATTTTTCCAAAACACAACTCAGGTGTCCTAATTTGGAAGCGTGTCACACGAGTATCTGTAACACTGGCACCCTCCTAAAACTAACCATAAAAGGCTATTTTATACAAAGTAAAAATACTCCTAACTTACTTTAAAAAATGCATGATTGATGTTTGATTAAGCAATTACAAATGGTGAAAGCCTCAACTGGAAAAGATCAGGTCCAGAAAGCTTCAGCCAAATAATCACATGCAACCAGATAATCCTTTAGGGAAAAGAAAATAGTTTAAAGTCCCTACACACTTTCCCTGAAGCAGTTTTCTGGAGTCATGATAATTTTACTTAAGCTAACCAGGCAAAAAAAACCCCAACCTACATTAAAGCAAACACCAATTTCTTTTTCAGAACATCAATGACAAGCTGTCATAGATTCAGACAACATTTTGAGACAGAAAAGAACTTCTTACAATCAAAAGAAATAACAAAACCTGGCACCAACATAGCCATGAACAGCTTCAAGCTTGTATAAGCTATAACATCCTTGTTAAGTACTGGGTCCTCACTAATACAAGAGGGATTTCGGTGCTTATCCAGAACAAATAGAAAACATCAATGAAACCTACAACTAGAAACTGTAAGAGTGAATTCACATGCATTAATTATTTCTTCCCTAGCAGTTAAATAAACAGAAGCAGAATAATGCTTTCATTAAGCCTAAACTTAAGAAAAATCTAACACCCATTCAAATGCAGTATTTCATTTAGAAGCAAAGACAAGATAATTTAAACTTACTAATACCTTCAACTACAATTTTAATTTAAATCTATCTTGAAATAAACAATCAACACAGATAAGATGCAACAAGTTTTGACAAAGCTAAGCAATTTCTCAATAATCCTTCCATTGCTTGAATAAATTATGACAAAGGAAAAGCTGTCAACAGAAAATGTTTCCAGGACACAGTTGACAAGCTTCTTCATAAATGCTATTAAAGAAACTGAGCACTTCCTACTTCAGGAGCAAAACACAAGAATATTAAACCTCACATAACTAAGTTGAAAATCAAGGCAATACATTCCCTTCAAAACATCAGTGTTTACATGATAAGAAACAGTCTGCTGAAGTCTGGAAGTCCAGTGCATTGACACGATCGAGATGCATCATCCTCTACAGGCAGCAGCACAAGAGCAGAACACGGCCAGCACGGGTGGCTGCACTCAGCCTGCTCAACCTGGTCTGACATTTCTATTAATTCCAGGCCAGAACTTCAATGCCCCTGGACTCAGCAGTAAAACACAGTAAATCACCCTCATCCCACATGACCTGAGCTCCAAGACCTATCTGCATCAATGCATTAAGCACAGACGTGCAGATGTAGGTGTCCCAACAGTTCTGCAGTTTAAAAAAAAACAAACCAGATATTTGTTTCTTCGTACAGTCCAAATATTATTATGAACTCATATACCCTTGTTATTGAAATGATGATTTAACATCAGTTGTTTCCTTTCTTCACATGCATCCAAAAAATTCCAGTGGATGAAAAAAAGTATACAGTACATAGAAACAAATGTACGTATCTATTAAAACACTAAATACTACAACATATTATTCCTCCTATTAAAAATGCTGTGTTACACAAAAGTGAAGCCTTGAGTGCTCTTCCTCAAATCCTGGCCAAGATAAATTAGCAAACTGCAAACTAGGAAAACCAGAAGAAAATATCAGAAAGAAAAGCTATTTTGGTAATATTGTGCTGTAGTTAGAAAGCACAAGTGCTAAAAAGACAAATTTGATGGCAAACGAAAGGAACTTTATGGTTTACAGATAGAAAAATTATTCTTAATAATGCAGTTTAAACAGTATTGTCAGCAGAAACGGCAATTTAAATTTCTCCTCTGATGTTTTAGAATTAACTTTTCTTCAGTAATCTCAATTTACTTGCGTCTCAAAAGTTCCCTTGTTCTCCACTAAAAAGGCAGCATAAGAGCCAAGAGGATGAAGCAAAGTTAGAGCAGCATTGTGCGCTAGTTAGCGCTGTGGTTGTTTAAAATGAAAAAAAACCCACAAAAAAGCAATCACAAAGACAAGATCTGTAAATACATTTACTCACTGGTCCAAACAAATCTTGTTTGACAACATAATCCAGCAAACTAAACGGTACTTTACCCACGAGGCTCTTGATCATCAGCTGAACATAAAATCCCTCCTAACTAGAGCACAAGGATCTCCAACTGGTAAACAAAAAATTAAGGTCAGCAGGCAGCACTAACTGCAGCCTCCTAGGACCAGAAAGGCATAGCCCAGTTTCGTTCCAGCTGTTCCCTCTGAGTCAACACTTTGTTCTTATCACTTTTTGACACTTTACATCCTAAAAATTAGGGGTTTGATCACTGATCGACTACACAATGTCACAAGCTTGACCACTTGCACATTAGCATTGTTATAAATTTAGCTTCTATGATGTTACTGTGTCCAAATGAGAACCAAACAAGCAGTGTATTATTAAAATAATTCACAACAAACTTCCTCAACATTCTGAATAATCTCTTCCAACGCCTCCATAAAAACGGCTCAAGTCCAGCACATACTGACAAGAAACTGTGTCCCTTACCTGCCAGGGACAGTTTTCAACTCAGCTTGGAACTTGGCAGCAGCAAATTCAAAACACCTGACTGTGAGTGCCTTCAGCCACAACAAACCTTACTGCTGACTCTACTCTAAGTTAACAAACACAGAACAGAATTTAACTAAACCACTTCTGTCACGGGGGGAAAAAAAAGCCCACTCTAACTTACAAGCATGCTAAAAAAGTGTGCTGCAAAGAAGAGAACTTTAAGTAAAAGGCCTGTCTGATGCTCAAAAGCAAAGGATGAACTGAGGCTCTCCCTCACTGTTTTGTAACTGAAACCTCCACAAGCAGACACGGAAATGCAAGTTTGGGGTTTTTTCCTTCCCTCTAGGCCTTCTCTTCTCAGAGCAGATAATGGACAAATCCAACCCAACGTAAGTCCTAGGGTCCCAAACTGCACCTGCCCCACCTCGAGTTTCAGGACAAGACCAGGGCAGCGCCTGATTCCTCCCCCCTCAGCACCAGTGCTGCAGATCTGCCACCTGCCCCGTACAAACTCTACTCCAGCTGCTGTCAAGCACTTCCCCAGCAACAGAGAATAAAAACCACAGAACGGTCTCAGTTTGAAAGAGCCTTAAAGACCATCCACTTCCAACACCCCTGCCATGGGCTGGGATATGACCCACTAGATCAGGCTGCCCAAGGCCCCATCCAACCTCACCCTGAACACCTCAGAGATGGTGCAGCCACAACTTCTCTTGGCAACCTGTGCCAGTACCTCACCACTCTCATGGTGAAGAAATTCTTCCTTATGTCTAGTCTAAATCTGCCCCCCTCCAATTTAAAGCCATCTCCCCCGTCCTATCACCACGTATCCTTACAATCTGCTCCCTCCCCAGCTTTCCTATAGCCCCTTTTAGGTACTGGAAGGTTGCTATAAGGTTTCCGCAGAACCTTCTCTTCTCCAGGCTTAACAACCCCAACTCCCTCAGCCCATCCTTATAACAGAGATGCTTCAGACCATCTTCATAGCCCTCCATCTTCATAGCCCTCCTCTGGCCCCGCTCCAACAGCTCCATATCCTTCTTATGCTGAGGACTGCAGAGACGCGGCACTCCAGGTGGGATGTCAGAAAGGAGCAGACGGGCAGAATCCGCCTCCTCTCCCTGCTGGCTACGCTTCTCCCGAGGCGGCCAAGGACACGCTTGGCCCCGGCGGCCCTCCCGGCTGCCCGGCCGGCCCCAGTGCGCAGCACGGCGGCCCCGCTCCCGGCCCCAGCCCCGGCCCCCTCCCCTCCGTCCAACGCGGCCGGCGGAGGCGAGTCCCGGTCCCCCCCCGCACTCACCCGACCCCGGAGCCTCCGCAGCGCGGCCGCCGCTCCCTCCCCGCCCGCAGCAGCACACGGCACCCGCGGCTCAGCCGGCAAACAGGAAGCTTCGTCAGCGCGCTGCGTCACTTCCGCCCCGCCGTTTCCGGAAGTTTCTCGAACGCCGTTGCGCCAGCACCCACCCTCCCCCGCCTCGAGCGCAAGCAGCGCCCGCCTCCTGCCGGCGGCTGACGGCGCTGCAGAGGGGCGGGGGCAGAGCCGGGGGGGCGGGGCCTGCGCAAGGGGGCGGGGGCTTCACGCGAGCGTGTGCGTGAGGGGCGTGGCTTCCCTATGGGGCGCGGCCTATGGGGCGAGAGGAGTGGGTTTGATGGGGGCGTGGTTTGTGTGAGGGGGCGTGGCCTGACATGGGACGGTGCTTCGTGTGGGCGGGACTTGAGGGGCGGGGCACGCGCACTGGGCTTTGTGTGGGCGCGGTCTGGTGAGGGCGTGGTGTTGTGTGGGCGTGACCTGCGTGTGGGCGTGGCCTCGCGGGCTGCCCCGCCAGGCCTCTCCGTGTGTGCCAGTGCCACTGTAGAGCTGAAGCAGCTTTCTGGATCTAAAAGCTTTTGTGTTTCGTTAGTCCTGTCAGAGGACCAATTAAACACAGTGCTTCTTCCTGCTAGCGCTACTCCTAAGAACTTTGGGCCCCGCACCACAAGAAGGATGTGGAGGCTCTGGAGCGAGTCCAGAGAAGAGCAACGAAGCTGGTGAAGGGGCTGGAGAACAGGCCTTATGAGGAGCAGCTGAGAGAGCTGGGGTTGTTTAGCCTGGAGAAGAGGAGGCTGAGGGGAGACCTCATTGCTCTCTATAACTACCTGAAAGGAGGTTGTAGAGAGGAGGGTGCTGGCCTCTTCTCCCAAGTGACAGGGGACAGGACAAGAGGGAATGGCCTCAAGCTCCACCAGGGGAGGTTTAGGCTGGACATTAGGAAAAAATTCTTCACAGAAAGGGTTATTGGGCACTGGAACAGGCTGCCCAGGGAGGTGGTTGATTCACCTTCCCTGGAGGTGTTTAAGGCACGGGTGGACAAGGTGCTAAGGGGCATGGTTTAGTGTTTGATAGGAGTGGTTGGACTCAATGATCCAGTGGGTCTCTTCCAACCTGGTTATTCTATGATTCATGGAATCACAGCATCACTGAAGTTGGAGAAGACCTCTGGGATCATCCAGACCAGCTGGCAGCCCCAGCACCACTGTGCCTACTAAACCTTGTCCCAAAGTGCCTGTGATTGATAGGAATGGCTGGACTCGATGATCCAGTGGGTCCTTTCCAACCTGGTTATTCTATGATTCTACCTGCATCTCCAGGGACGGTGGCTCTGCCACTTCCCCAGCAGCCCTTTCCCATGCTTCAGTACTCTTTCAGTGAAGAAATTTTTCTTCATATTCAATCTAAACCTCCCCTGGCACAACTAGAGGCCTTTTCCTCTCAGCCCATTGCTTCTTACTTGGGAGAAGAGACCAACACCCACCTTGCTACAACCTCCTTTCAGGTACTTGTAGAGAGCGACGAGGTCTCCCCTCAGCCTCCTCCAGGCCAAACAACCCCAATTCCCTCAACCACAACAACAATTTTAACAAACACTCTTTGGATGGGTGAGTTTGGCTGCTGGATATGAGCAGATGGAACGTTTTCCCCCATGTGCGTCTGTATTTCAGCCTTAAAAACAGTCCCTTGCACGCATAACATTTTTACAGCTGAATTTGTCATTTTCCAGCTGGCATGTGCACAAATTCCTCCTGCTGTTTAGGTGTATTTCAGCTTGATGCTTTGGGATCCAGTGGAAGGTGGGATCCATGGCAGGGACATTGGAACTGGATGATCTTTAAGGTCTCTCACAGCCCAAACCATTGTATGATTTTATGTGGTATTTGGAGTGTCGTGACTGAGAGCAAAGCATTAGCATCCAAGTTATTATTCTATTTCAAACGTATGGACTTTATCCATGATTTAAATTGCTCTAAAATTCTATTTCTTACACTTTATTTAAAAAAGCTGGAGGAGGCATTGATTTGTAGATCACCGAGGGGAAATTAGGGAGTTTCCACACCCAAGGCGTGTGGTCCCCAATTAAAGTCAATTGAAAGGCTACTCACTGATTTGGAGGTTCTTACGTGGGAATGGGATCCGTTCAAAAAGCAAGAAGCAAGCTTGAAATGAGACAGAAGAAAACCTAATACAAATCAGGAAGGCAAGTAGCAGGACAGCCCTAGGAACTGTCACCTTGGTGCTTTGGGGGAAATACAAACTTCCAACAATACATGCTTGCCTACAGGAAACCTGGGGAGGGACTCTTTATCAGGGAGTGCAGGGATAGGATAAGGGGGGAATGGTTTTAAGCTAAAAGAGGGGACATGTAGGTATTATTTCCTGTGAGGATGGTGAGACACCGGAGCAGGTTGCCCAGAGAAGTCATGGAGACCCGGTCGCTGTAGGTGTTCAAGGCGAGGTTAGATGGTTCAAGTTCCTCTTGTTGGTAAACACCCAAGCACTCCATCAGAAGCCACCTTGACAAGGTTGAACCCTACTCACTTTTTTATGCGTGGAGGTGGGTTACATGTTAACAGTCATTTTGGGAGTACAAGAGTAACAGGACAAATCTATAAAAACATGCACAAAGACAGCTTTTTATCCTTTTTGCTCAGCTTAGTTTTGGAAACACAGACATTGATGGTCTTGTTTTCCTGGCTTCTGTTTATTTTCCAATCAGAACATCCCTAAGCCACGACGGAAATGCCAGCTTCATGCCTAGTGTCCAAATTCTCTCAGCCTGGCATGGCAGCACACCCACCTCCTACCCCTTCAGGTCTTCAGTGGGTCAGCTCAGCCTCTACAAGCTTTCAGGCTAACATGATCCAATCTGTTTGCATCCAAACAAGGTCTCTGCTTCTCCCAGATCACCCAAAGCTCAGAACAGGTATTGTGGCTATGATTACTTGGCTTCTAAGAGCAACACTCTGATAAACAACATTTGTAACATTAGTCAGGTACTGCTGAACCACCTTTTTCACCCCCTTTGTCTTATTCCAGTTCATACATCAGATACCAGAGGACAGGACTGACTAGTTCCCCAAGAATTAATTAAAATTCTTGAGCCATGGTTTTGATTTGATCTGTATATTCAGTCACACTCATTTCAGTTAGGATTTCTCAGAACTATTTGTAAATGTCAACATTAATTGTATACAGGTTTCTTAAAATAGTTTGAAAGCCTTACATGAGACCTGGCCATATCAGTGTTTTCCATATAACAGAAGGACCCTGTGTAAAAACGTTAACTCTGATTTAAAAAAAGAGGGAGAACTGCATAAAGTAAAGAGCGAAAATCACCTTCTTTCTCATCAGAGGTAATGCCATGGGAATTGCCATTTGCTCTCTACAACTACCTGAAAGGAGTTTGTAGCGAGGTGGGTGTTGGTCTCTTCTCCCAAGTAACAAGTGATTGGGTGAGACAAATGGATTCAAGCTGTGACAGAGAAGGTTTAGACTGGATATTAGGAAATATTTTTTTACTGAAGGAGTGGTGAAGCATTGGAAGAGGCTGCCCAGGGAAATGGTGGAGTCTCCATCCCTGGAGGTGTTCAAAAAATGTAGACATGGCACTTTGGGACATGGTTTAGTACACATGGTGGTGGTGGGCTGACGGTTGGAACTGATGACCTTAGAGATCTTTTCCAACTGTAATGATTCTGAGAGATTTTAGAAGTGGCAATCATAGGAAAAGGTGCCATGTTTAATTAGGCTACTTATAGGACTAATATAACAGAAAAGCTTTTATATTCAGAAAACCTTCTTTAGCTTTACAATGGCATTTGAAAAAATGTAAAGTAAAAGCATTCTATGTTTTTATGGCTAGCTGCTTGCAAGAAAAACTTGGAATATTGTGTTAAAGGCCATTAAATCTGATGTTGCTGGCAGAGGACCAATATTCCACTAAAAAAACTGATAAAGCCTAGTGGGTCCATAGAAGCTGGTATGAAAGGTCAGGCAGACCTGGGCTGGTCTCCAGGTGTGGAGTCATAATTCAGAGTAAACTCAGTTATCAAACAATCAAGAACTGTCAGCTCCCACCTGGGAACAGGAGGCAAACCTCTGGTTTCACTTCAGCTGTTTAAAAGTTAAGCAGCTAGTTTAAGGCCTCCAATTGTAAAGAGAGAGGGAAGGAGGGGGCACCTCCAGGGGATGATTTATTCCACCCACTTTGGAGATCTGTTTTGGTGAAGAAGGAACTGCCCTCTGGAGCTCTGCCTCTGGGTCACCTCTCTGTCATCGGAAATGCCTCCACAGGTGGCTGAAGTTAAGGGGGATGAATTCAGACCTAACTAGTAGCTATAACGTAATGATAGAAATAATGTGGCAGCATTCCAGGAGGTGTTAGCAATTTGTGTAGTTCCCAGATTCTTTTTTTTAGTAATTTTTTATGACTTATGGAGGTCAATTATGAAAAGCCTATCAGAACACAAGAGATACTTGAAAATGCTGCATTAGAGAGATATTAATATTAGTCCCTGCAATGTGGTAATGGCTGTAGCCTTCCTGGCCTTCTGCTTAATGTGTCCAGTTTTTCTATTTACAGATTTACAGATTCTATTTTTGGCACTAGCAAAGAATACGAGCACATGTATCAAAGACTGTTCTCACATCATTTAATTATAGCACTACTGGCAAAGTAATTCTGGAAAGTGCCACTTAATTAAATATAAGCATTAAGTTTTTGCTGATAGCTTATCAGAAACAATTAGACTTGAAATATGGGCAATACACCTAATGTTTAAAACTCTAAGTAGAAGCATTAAAAGCACAAAATAACCAATTTTCATTAGCATTCTCCAGAGTTTTTCTGCTGAGCACAACCTCAATTTCCTTTGCTATGAAGCTTCTCAGGTAATCAAAAGGCTGCAGGCTGACCTGGACTCCTCTTTGTAACCAAAAGCTTGAGACAAGTGAACGAACGCTTTTGGACATGGCCAAAACATTTCGGGATAGTTGGGGGTTTTGCCAATTTCTCCTGACGTATCAGACATATTCTACTGATAATCTGGGGTGTGCAAACAACCTAAGAACTGTTGTGGGTGGTCAGAAGACCTCCCAGCTTACACAAGTGCATATTCTTTGCAAGGACAGCTTGAGCAGCTATGTTCATTAAAATGATCAGGGACGTGCTTGCTTATACATATGCCGATGTCAAATGTTAGTTAATCCCATGTCATTTTTCATCAATAGCCAGATTTATTTAATAGATAAATAGATTAAAATGTCTCTGCAGAACTTTGAGCTCTAAGCAGAGCGGTAATGAATGGCATTATTCTTAATTAAAGACATAAAGGTTAGAAGGAACTAATTTCTTCAGAAGGCGTTTGACAACATACAGTAAAACTACAGAGCAACTGATGAGAGATGCTTTTCTTAGGTGTAACATTTGGGCAAGCAGAACTAGCAAGATGATCTGAAACAACACCATCTGGTAAATACCCGTTTCCTTTTTCAGCAATCAGGAACTAAGTGTAATGATAAACAGAGAATAAAACAGAAGCAATGCAAAACTACTTTTCAGTCAAATGTTACACATAATGAACTAACAGCTGCTCCAAAAATGCAGAAAAGAATAATCTTAAAATAGTAGGACATCTGAGCATGCTGTTCCTACAAAAACATTAACAAATGCTGAAAAGAGAGTGTATGCTTTCTACAGACCTGCGGACAGGTAAAGTTAGTCCGAAACTGGACAGCACCTATTTGGGCAATAAAATGTAGCAATGATTTAACCATCATGCACATACACACACAAAAAAAAGTTTATCCCTTGAGAGAGTGAAACCAAGTCTGTAAGAAATCTATACATGCCTTTATGTATTATACAAGCAGTGCCATTGGCGTCAGAATTCCCATGTTTCCAGTTTTACTTGCCTGATGTTCTTTGCTGGATTGTACCGAGGACTGGGTTGCGCAGCCTTTGTAGAAGACAGCCAAGTCACAGCAGTTTGTCCAACAAATCACACCTTCGTAAGAACTGAATACGCACAGAGACAATTAGCATTTAGTATTACTCCTGTGACTTCTGCATCTATACTTAGTGTTGTATCTATAAAAAGATAAGAAAATAACTAAAACCTCTATTTTATTGCATAGTTGATAACAGATTTGCAAAATCCTTGAAAAGAAAAAGCAGAAATCAAATAAGCAAAGTCAAAAAAGCTTAAATCCAACCTTTACCAGGTTAAGTGTCATTTATTAGTAACTGGAGACATCTACAGGCATCCAACAAGGAAGAGAAGTGGTGTAGTACACTTGGTCCCCAGTCACATAAAAATCCACCAAAAGTATTTTGAAGATGCCACTGTGTTCACTGAACAATCAATTCAGCGAAAAATTATTGTCATAGGAGTTTATTTCTGATAGGAATTGAAGGTAGTATGACAGCATGAGTCAGTATCTGAGATAAAAAAGAACTTAATTTTAAAGTCTGCATGTTCTTAAGTCAGAATATTTGTCAAAATAACCTCAAAATGTACTTCTACCAAATTAAAAACACCCTCTTAAGTGCTAGGTGGTTTTGCGCTGTCAAGATTTTTCTCTACATACCTGTACATCTTATTTCCCATATTTTCCCTACTCATTTACTGTAGTAATAAACTTATGTTATATGGGATGCTTACAAGGCACATTAAGTTTAACTGTATACAGCAGTTTCTAGTTAGAATCTGCACAGGAAACAAGCTCAGACTTCATACAGTTTATGAGTAGTTAAATGTGAGGAAAAATCTGTAGAAACAGTTGGTGCTGCTGTGAATTGTTTGCTTGGGTCTTACCAAGTCACCTGTGCGGGGACAACACAGACCCATCCACATAGAATGGAGTTGGATGTCTTCTGTATTTTCTTAGGAATCCCTATTCTCTACTTTTATTCTCTATTCCAAAGACATGACAGCATTATTCCTGGAATGAATTTCCATATACCATAAAATCTGCAGTTCTTCTAAGAATTAAATGTTTCATGAATGAAACACTGACACCAATAGCGAGATAGAGTAAAGCTGAGCCAAGAGGTTTGCTTTCAGTCATGCCTCAAGACAGCAAAATGGAAAGTCAAACATCTTCCACAGCAAACAGCCCAGTAAAGAAAGTTATGAAACTAAGAAATCTTTCACAAGACCTCAGTACTCATCTAGTCCTGTCCAGAGTTCTGCATACAGAGAGAAGTAAACCCATGCAACAGTACAGGCTGGAAGCGAGTCAGCTGAAAGCAGCTTAGCAGTAAACAACCCAGGGTTTCTGGTAGGCAAGTTGAAGATGGACCACCAAGGTGTCCTTCCAGCAGAGGCAGCCAACAGCATCCTGGCCTCCATCAGGAAGGGCATTGCTAGCAGGTTGGGGGAGGCGATTACTCTGCTCAGCACTGGTGAGGCACATCTGGAGTGCTGGGTCCAGTTCTGGGCTCCCTGCTACAAGAGAGATGGACATGCTGGAAAGAGTCCAGTGCAGGGTCAGAAATACGAGTAAGGGTTGTGGAGCATCTTTCATGGGAGGAGAGGCTAAGATACCTAGAGTTGTTCAGCCTAGAGAAGGCTGATATTCCTCTTTGCAGTGCCCAGTGACAGGACAAGAGGCAATGGGCACAAGCTGGAATGCAAGGAATTGTGTGTAAACCTGATAAAAAAATGTTTTATTGTAAAGGTAATTGAATTTTTCAACACTGAACACTGGAACAGGCTGCCCGGAGACATTGTGGAGTCTTTACCCACAGCAACATTCAAAACTCCGTGGGGCAAGGTCCTGAGCGACCTGCTCTAGGTGACTCTGCTTTGAGCTGAGCGTTGTGCTAGGTGATTTCCAGAAATTCCTGCTGAACTCAGCCGTGCCACGTTCTTTAAAATGGATTCACTTCTTCATGACTTTTTACGTTGTGACATCTCTCTACACACATTCCAAATTTTATGAGCTTTCCAGGCTACTAGATACCTGCTGAAAACCAGGCAAGACACTGGGCGTTTTATTTCTATTCATGCTGTGAACTATAAAGTGCTCTACAAGAGGACTTTTTCTCTCTAACTAGACTTTTTCTATGTGCTAAATCATAGAATCATTGAATGGTTTGGTTTGGAAGGGTACTTAAAGATCATCCGGTTCCAGAAAAATCAAATTCCAGTAGAAGGTGAAAGACAGTTTTGTACCCGTTTGCTGACACAGCAGCATTCTTAACTATGAATTACAGTCTCATTTTTTTATCCAAGGATGGAGTTTTGTTCTTTTCAAAGACAAGTTTGAAAGAGACACTGAAATACAAAACCTTAGTCACAGTTTGACAGAGTGGAAGCTGCAGAGCTCAAAAACTGCAGTATGTATCATCCAGAAGCAGTGGTAACTTCAAGACCAACGAAGAGTCAATATTAGCTTCTCTTCTAGAACTTAGTACTACCAATCTTTAGCAAGTGAATGCCAAATTTACTGCAAACCATGAAAGAAAAGTGTTTCTGCAAAGTTTCAAGAAAACTCAAATTATTTTATTCACAAAAGCAGAAGTCAATAAAAATATAGATATCCTGATCAGTTTTACAGACCACGTTCATTTCTTCTCTCCTTCACTGACAGGCAAAGCATCATGAAAAAAAAACAGGAACAAGCATTTACATCACAAACCATTATTAACACAGATTCATGTAAATGAGCAAATGTTTTAAAGTTTTTGCATATAATTATAAATACAAAAAAAAAATTACAGCTCCAACAAAACATTCCACGAAAACCAGCTCTGTTGTTTTTTACTTTTTGTTTCTCCGCTGTACTGTTTTTCAGTGGTGAACAGAGTTATGTGCTGTCTCACTGGCATTTAACAAACAGGTTTTCGGTTAAACCGAAATTTAGCATGAGCTCACTGCACTTCTTTGAATTCCTTTACAGATCAAACTAGGATGTTTGTGCTACATTACCCAAGTGATGCCAAAGCAGCTTGTCCCCATTGCTACTAACAGCATCAGGAAGCCCGTTTTTTTAAATTATGGAGCACCCCCCATAAAAATAACTGAAGATATCCATGTTCAAATCAAGTTTCCGTCAGCTCAGTGTTTACGTATGAAGCTGGAACCAAATCCATCCATGCAGCTCCTTAGGACATGACTAACTATACCTATATTTTACCTTTATCTCCTGTTCCTAAAAATATCCAGCAACAGACTGCTGAAAAGTAGGGACTCATGCTTCATCCTGACCATATGAAAAGAGCTGACAGTCAGAACTGAAAGCACTCATAGCCAAAGGAAAGACTTACCCTCCTCTTATTGCAGCTGGGATACTGACAGTGGTGGAAGCTGCTGCAGCACAGATCTCCAGCTGCCTGCCTGCACAATGAAATCGGGGCTATGATCCCACTGACTTGAGTGTGTCAGAATGTCATACTTAATATACAGAATATACAAAACAAGATTATCCAGTACTATCTACTAAAGTAATAAAATGTCAGAGTATTTTCAGCAAACTCAAATTCTCTACTGAAGTTTTTTGCAACGGTGCAATTCTTGCAATCCCATGACTATACCAATCTGCAACTCACACCTCCCTCAGCTCGCCCTCGCTGTTGAACTTGCATTTGTGGTAACAGACAGGAATAGTGCACACCGTCTCCTTTTACAAAAGAAGAAAGAGTACATCACCGGTCGTGATTACTTTGCATTACTCCAACACAATCTTAAAAATATGAATATTTAATAGAAAATTTAAATTTAATTTCACAAAATACAGATGCAACACTGTCCAATGTCACAAAATAATGGAATTGAAAAATAATTTCAAAATATTTAAAACATTATGTTCTAAAATAAATAATGCTATCTAAAAGACATCTTCGGGTTTTGCAATTAGAAGGAGACAGTTCCACTATTACTGATCTCTTTTTCAACTTCTTTACAAGTTCCATAATTTATGTAGAAAAATATACAAAAAGAATTTTGGAATAAGGATAGGTTGAGTATGTAACATTAAACATAAATAAAAAGCCTAATGCAAATCAAAAAAGAAAACCAATCATTTTATTTCTGTACATCAAAACTACAAATAGTCTTTTAACACTTCATTTATTACCCAAATAAAAGAATTATACATTTTTATATGGTTACTAGTAAACATCTTAAAATCACTCAGTTTCCCCACATTTAAAAGGATATTGCTGGTTACTGCTTATTAAATATGAAATCATACAGAGTTTCCAGTAACAGCAAAATATTTTTTTGCATAAGAGATGAATACATATTCAATTGTGAATTTTGATGGTTTAAAATATAAAAATGAAGTTCAGAGGGATGCATTTATGAATCTTACAGTTTGAACTATAACTCCTTTTTGAAACTGACTGCAGTTCACGTACATGCCCAACAATGTGCCTACTATGAGAGGATCAGTTCCTTCCCTGTGAAAGCAATTTTTTTCCCAGGTATCAAATTCTATTAAGCAGCATATTCCCACCTACTTTTCTCTGCAGAAACACTGCAGGCAGATGGATATTAAACCTGTTTAAGCACAAAAAATATAACGGATTTGACTAGTCTCTACCGCACAGATATGGTATTTAAGATGGAAAAAAATGACAGGGGAAAGGAACGTGAACACCACAGGCTCCAAGCATAAAAGATAAAGCCTGATAACTTTGGTTCAAATAATTTTAATAGCTGTTACATCTGTATTTTTCCCAAATGATGACTTTTTTATGTATGTAATAGGAGCCAGATACATTAAAAAAAAGAAATCTGTACAGACACAAAAGTAAGAACAGAGAAAACATGGACAGTCACACCCATTCACCACGGTGTTCAAGTGATAATGACACAGCCAAAGGTTGAACTTAAAATAATGTGAATCTGATTCCTCCAAGGTATTTCAGAAACCACAAATGGAATATTCAAAACCTTTTACCTCAGTGCCTACCATCTTGAGGGAAGGCAGTAAAAACCAATATCAGTTCTGTAACAACTATGCTTTGTAAACAATTCTACAATGTAAGTAAAGATGTTAGGTTATTGGTAATGAGCATTTTCATCCTCTCAGTTCCGGGATATCTGCAAACATCTGCTTCACTTCCATCTAAAAGACTAATTACAGGATGTTAGCCAAGACTCATCCCAATGCGCTGCACAGTACACAACTTTATTGCCAGTTTGTGAAATTATTTATGTTTGAACAGCACAAAGCCAAAGCTTCATCTTTGGTTAATTTCACTGAGATGTCACTGTTCTTTAAATGTGCTCTTTCCTCACGTAAACACAGAAAACAGCCACACTGCACACAGCATTCATTGTTTTGAATCATAAAGCAGTGTCAATGTAATATTAATTAATGAAAGCTAACTAAGAAATCGTGTTTAAAAATGAAACCTACTTGAAGGTATTTGATAAGACACAAGAGCTGCAGAAACCTAGACAGAATTCCCTTATAACTGCTTGGGTACGGGTGCTGCTTATAGAGTAGGCACTGGTTAGTTCTCTGCAGATCATCCAAATAAGCAACAGTTCGACTCAGCTCAGTTCAAATCCAGCAGCACATTCAATGGCATAAAGAAGCTTGCTTCGCATAAGATTTTCATCATAAAACTCAGGGAGCTTCAGTAAGTTCATGCAAGTACTGGCAGTAGGTAGCCTGTCTAAATCAGATCCTCCATTGTGAATGCAAAATGCAGGATATAACTCCTGGAAAAGACAACAGAAGAAAACAAATCAGAAAACACAAGCCAAAACCTACCCTGTAACAGCTGGCACAGACTTCTAGGAAATAAATCATTAGATTAAAACTTGTCAAAATGACATATTTAAATGGCATTTTCTTTCATTCCTGCTGGGCCCAAAAGCATTCTTGAATTGTGTCGTGCCTCCCTCTACTTTGTCCCCCTCAAGATCCATCAATTTGCAAACACAAAGCAATTTATTTGGTGCTAAGGAGAAAATAATAATTTGTTATTGTTCACACACACTATTCTACAAATTTATAATGCGACAAAACCAGTGAAAACACAGAATCAAAGTAGTAATACAGCAGCACACAAGAAAATTTGTTGTTGTATTTGAGAGAAACAGCTGGGATCCACAACTTCAGACTCCCCTTGCAAAGCCTCCCAAATGCCCACGTATGCTGTTTATTCTATAGGAACAGGAAAATGATGGGTTCCTGCCACACTGAAGTTTTCTAACAGTGAAATACATGCTGAACACAGGGAGCAACAGACCACTAGCATTAACAGAGGTAAATGGATAAGGGCCTTCTGTCACATTTGAATTACATATATTTTCATCGTATAATGACATGGCTTCTTCTGAGAACTATGCTTTGTTTTTTTAATTTCCAGGCAGAGAAGACATTGTTTCTGTAAACACAAAAATCTCAACAAAGGCAATTCTGCTCTAGCTTATGCAGTGACGTGTTATGCCAGTTAAAACATTCTTCTGCCAAGAGTTTGAAAGTATTCCAGTTTTATGCACAAATTCTACAGGAGCATTTACTTGTCACGTTAGAGTGATGATCCGAGGAGAAAGTGAGTGACCAGATCTAAGAACAAATTTGATAAAGCTACAGTACTACATCAATTTCTTCCTGTGACATCCAAAAAATCCCTCCCAAACAAACAACGATCAAACATATGCTTTAAGTGTTTTTTCTTTTAGAGCTTTAGTTTGTTAGCATATCCAAGATAGATAAAACAAATTCAAGTGGATGAGTATCAAGCCATCATTTTCTTTCTACTCCCCACAATATACAAGGGTATTTTCTTTGTTAAACTCAGTTGTCTGATACAATGCTAAAGGCATTTCTTGCCCTAAAGGTATTTCCATCTAAGCTAATCTTTCAGCAAGCCTGCAGTTTATGAATTTCAAGATAAACAATACTAATGATTTCAGTGGAGCTGGCAATGTGAAAGATTAAGCAAGTATTTACACTACTGTGGTCTATTGCTGTGAATCAGTAAGTACCTTATATTCCCCAAATAAAAATCTAACTTTATTTAAAGCAATTGTACTTCTTGTGTTTCTTCACAGAGTGATCACTGGGATGAAATTGATGTGTATAGTGACTCTGTAATGATATAAAACTGTCAAACCTGATTATTCTTCTGATGTGAGAACTACTGATCTCAGGAACGGATTTTTAAGACATTTAGTATGTAATATTTAATTGTTTTAGCAATATCTGATTTTTATCTTCTGAGAAAGAGTATACTGAAAAGTATATTTATTTGTTACCTATAAAGCACTGCTTATGCTGGCGGAAAAGTATTCATTTTATCTTGCCTGAGGTAAAACAGCTCTGATGCTAGAAACTGGGAAAAAAATCCCAGCTCCAAAGGCAGAAGGTCAATTAGATTCTAAGCTAAATTATTGTTCAAATGGAGGCCTTAAAACTATTTCATGGCTAAAATGCTGCATTTTTAGTATTCCTTTCAAAATGGTAATTGAATTCCCCTACTTTAGCTTTAAAAATGGAAAAATTAAGTTCTAAATTGAAATGTCATGCCAAGGGCACCATTTGTTGCATAATTAAATACTGTACAGCGGGAAGCTGCAATAGTTTAGAAGTGAAAAGTATAATCAATTTATTATGTGAACTGATTGGAACTTAACAATTTTCAACCATCCTTTAATGATTTTTTTTTTTTTTGTCCGTAACAATCACATTTATTAAACCTATTAAACTTGAATTAGCTTTAGTAAATGTTATTCTGAGTCTGGACTTGGCAGTCAAAGTTTAAAGTTTTTAAATTGTGCAAGGCTAGACTGTGCTTTCTATAAGCTACAAACATCAAGACATTCCCTTATCTTAAGCTAAGATGCACTGACTGAAAATGTGAAGGTTCCACAATATAAAGCATACAGAATATTTCAGAGTGAGAATAAGAAATTTTGATTCAGAAAAATGTACTACTCATATTAAAACTGTAAACAAACTCCGAATGTAGCTTGTGTTAATGTCTACCATCAATATAAATACATTCAGGCACTTATTTTGCTGGCAATACTCAGCCTCAGCGCCTGAGACTTTGCACTCCTCACTTTCAAAGCTCTAAACAACACACCATCACAGGCTTCCACAACGTTATTGCTGATGACAATGCCAGTCACCCTCTTCCTCTTCTGGCAAACACCTCCTGGCAAAACCCTGGTTTGTTGGTAAATCCATGTTAACAAGATACTGCTACAAGCACTATGTAAGTGCTGACATAACTTGCACTCAGTGCTACTCAGCAAAGCAGCAGTAATCTTTTCACTCTGTTTTCTGTTGCCAAGGCTGTTGCATGTGGCTGAGCTTGCAAGTCTGTTTTACAGTGAATGAATCTTTTAACTTATTGCTATCATGCTGAAAATCTGATGACTGTTTTACTTACATTTTTTCCTAGCTAAGTATGTAAAAATCATGGTGTGGCCTGTCTCCCAAGTACAAACATACACTTCAACTTTCCACATCTGGCTTCACTACATCCTGTTTCTGAAGTGTCACAGTCATCTTTAATATTTTTAGACTTTTGATTCACTTCCTCCATCTCTTCAAACATCATGCAGGCTACCTTGAAGCTGGGTAGCTACATCTGCATTTCCTGCTCTGCCCTTGTAATTAAAAACAATGACAACAAATGGAGATTTCTCTTTGTTTCCACACAACTGTTTCCTAATATTTCCTTCATTACATGACTGATGTGCACTGTTCTATATAGGCCCCATCCCACAGTTTTCCAATTGTTCTTCCTACTGTCCTACAAAATCCTGTGTGTTTCTAAAAGGCTGTACAGTGGTATTCACATAAACACATTCATATAGACTAGGAGAGTTTAAAAGAGATGCTTGCAGACTTCTAAATAATTAATCACATGAATCAATGAATATCCTAGATAGGAATTGTGTGATGAAACAGCTATCTCTGTTGTCTCAGTATCCAAATCTAGTCACCCCAGGCTCTCTTTATTGATAAAGGGTATCCAGCTAGTGGAATCTAAGACACGATTCACTTCGTCCTGAAGCAGATACATAGAATGGTCAGATAAATCACCAACTGAAAGCGTTCGTTCCTCTCCTAGGTGCCTGTAAAAGCAGCGTAGCTGAGCTGCAGATTATAGATATTTCAGTTGGCAGATGTGATACCCATTCACATGCTAACTGCATCACACAGCACTTGCTACAGCAGCTGAAGGGATTATGCAGAAAGTGAGACTGCACAGCAGTTTACAGAATGCCTGTACCAAAATGATGACACACCACAATGGCAGTGCTGCACACCCGTATCAGCTTACAAAGAAATACGAAAACAAACAAAAGGACTGGAGAAGTAACAGAACACAAAGCTGCAGCATAAAGGAACAGATGGTAGTCAAGGGCAAAGGGCTACATTTCTCTGCAGAACATGGCACTGGAAACAACTTTTACACTCCAAAATCACTCTGTAGCCTCAATAAAAAAAAGCAGTTTAAGCTACTAGGAGTATTCTTTCATCACGCCCAGCAACTGACCCACAAATTATTCTATGATAATCCATGTATGCTTTCGTATATACAATACACTCATATATTCTATATGTTTCTATATATTCTATGTCTGATATCACTGCAATTTCAATAGTGGAGTGTTTGTTTTTCAGAGGAAAACTGTATTTATGAAGTAAATCATCAACAGTTTGAAAATTCTAGAACAAGTTTTGTTTAATTGGGTAAGAGTAATAAGGTACTACAAATATCTAAGTTGTGTGTGTGGAAGAGGAATGTAGAAGAGGAAGGTTGGTTTTCCATTTCATTATTTACTTCTGACATCTTTATCACGTGTCACCCCCAGCACATGCACATGAAAAAGCCCAATTCCTAGAGCTGAGAAGAAAGGTTTGTAGCATTTGTCTTTCAAGTATTTTTTAAATGCTGATAACCTTCTCCCCCAGAACAACCCTCCCCCAAGACCACCAGAATGAACTTTCACAATATGATTCAAGACAAAAATTATGCAAAATTCCAAGTATATTGTTTCCACCTCTAGGCTATTATGTATATCTGAATTCCCTGTTCCTACATAAAATGTAGTTATATGTCCCTGAGGTATTTTTGTAATGAGAGAATGTTCATTCAACACCAGTTATTTTACAAAATAGCTAATAAACCTTCAGGAATTACATACCTGCATTCATTTCTTATGGATTCATCTACCTATTTTACCTAATGAACGTAGGAAATCAGTTACTATTCACTGCTAATTAAATATTGTACGCACTACCCTAAAACATGAACATTTACTAAGTACATGCACTCAAATTTTGTTTAGCAACAGATCTTACTCTTATGTGTAAGGAACTGGATGATGCAATGCCTGTATTTGTTCTATACAAGCCTACCTTTGTATTCATTTTACTGAACAGTACAACATGCTGCTGACCACTGTATAGGGGATCGTGTTTGCTATGAAGCCATTTACTCTTATTTTCTTAAGAAAAAGCATTAAATGTTCTCACAGTTTAGAGCACATGAAGATCATGGCTAGTTCTTAGGCAGAATTTTGCAGCCCAGCTGAAACTCACGGCAAGAATATTCCTAGAATTTAGCTTCAAAATGTCTTCAACTTGCCTAGGCCTCTCTTTTAATTTTATAAGCTGTAGACAAAAGTTGTCTTCATACTTAAACTTCATAGTAAACAACAATCTAAAGATAGTATCAAAATACTCAGATACAAAGAGTAATGAGCTGTGACCCTATGAGCAGGCAAATGGTGAAGGAAACAAAATACACCGCACTCTTCAAATGCTTAATTTAAAAGCTCCAAATATAATACCTGCTTTTATATCCCAAATCCTCTTTTGTCTGATTTTAAAGACGTTATTCTTAACTCAGCTTCTTCCTAGAAACTGGTAGCAATACTGCTCTGTACAGTAACATGAAACGGCAGCAAGGATCTTCCAGGACACAGAGTAAGCTCTCCGCTCAATGTGGTTTTAGGCATATTAAAATTTGCAGTTAAAAGAGAATACAACAATATTGAAATATTTTAAAACTATACACGTTATATGTGCAAGTGCAAATACTGAAGCTGTTTCTGTAGTCACAAAGGAACATTCCTCTCAAATTGTAAATGCCTATAGACATGAAAAGCTTGTGTCATAAGCTGTTGTATTTACAAAAACTTGCCAGAAGTCAGGAAGATAAATACCTTAAAACCCAGCAGAGGTGGTCGAGAGCAGCTTGTCACAAACTTGAGTAGTTTGCGTTTCTCTTCATCAGTGAAGCTTTCTACAACTCTCCAGAATATTTTAATTACAGGATGGTCTGCTGTGTAGCCACCTGTAATTTATAGGCAGAATAGTTTTATGAAAGAAGAAGTCTTCAGAAAACCTGGCATCAATCTTGAAAACTTTGTGGAAAACATTACAACCAGCAGGCTTATGTTGCTGACTTCCAGCATCTATAGATCAATCTGATCACTGCATTTTGAGTTTCTCATTCATTGCTTACCTATGGCTACCGTCTCCCTCAGCTTTTTAACTACAGATTTCTTCACTAAATCCTATTTGTTTATCTTATGTTAATTTTTAGTTTAGCGTTTACCTAATAACTTTGGATTACTGCTTTTGACTCCCAGAGTCTGCAAAATCTGCAAGACTCGGGATGTTATTTAATGAATCAACTTATCTTGAAGAATCTCAGATGTGAACTGATGATATAGCAGCTACTTTCTGATTACATTCACGACAAATGCAGGAAAAATGAAACAAGATACTTTTTCCTTATGAGAAATGCAAAGTATGAGCTCTATCTTCAGGCTGTCTGAGAAACACTAAGTATACGAATACGGTGGTGGAAACAAATATCCCAAAGCCACTTGCAGTTTTATTTTCAGGGCAACCAAATACAACTATTGACTAACATCCATTTAAAAAGAGACTTAAGTTTCTTCTAACTATCCAGCTTTAACTTCATATTTAAGCGTGTGAATAAAATAAACTGCATACCTATATTTCCCAGGAATTTTACCCAATTTCCTTCAAGTCAGGCACATCTAGAGAGTTTGGCCAAAGTTAACAAAAGTTATCAAGAACAACCCTACAACTTTGTTTTAAAAACCAAGTTTGCTTATTCCTGAGTAAGCCATTATTTTATATTTAAGTAAAATACACTTACCCGAATAGTTTGTGAAAGATTTAAGATCATCCAAGCTAATAGGAACCTGGGCACCAGATATCAGAACCTAGTAGTGAAGGAAATTAGATAGTTACATTACAGGTAGAAATTTACATTTATTTCTGTTTAATGCAATTCTTTTCTGCAGTTTTAAGCAGAAGTACCTGTATTTCCTGTTGATCAAACATTCGAAGCCATTCAAGATTCACAACATTGGCCAGTCCCTGACGGAAAGCAAGGCAGTGCTGGCGGATTTGTTTGTTTAACCTGTAGTCTGCCACTAGATGGATGTATGCGATTCGGTTGGCACTGGTAACAGGAATATCTTTTCCGCCTGGCTTCAGCTCAACCACCTACAAACATAACAATTTTCATCATTTTGGCAAACTTTAATTCTTTGTGCTGTCACCATAATAGAATGTTTTGCAGTTCAATTTTAAATTATGTGTACATTTGAAGTCTACTAGAATAGACTCAAGAATATTCACCTCAAAATAAGATAAAAGATTACAACAAGTTGTAGGTACGTGGTTTCTTTTTACTCCTAAGAGCAAATTCTATGGCATCTAGACCTCCAGCCACTAGTGCAGCTGACCATGCGGTCCTGTGGTATATTATCAGAAAACAGATTCAGCAAAGTCAGAAATCTTTTAGAGCAGACTGTGTAATACAGAATTCACTGCTGCAAGTCACACAGACACAGAGGTGGAAATCTTCCCCCTGGCCAGCTCACTCCTACCTTCACTGATGCCAATAAGTGCCCTGGAAGAAAGAGTAGCCAGTATGAGCACAGAGCTCACACAGAATTGTTTCCAGCTGGATTAGGAAAGCTGTGCTTGATCAGTTAGGCTCTTCTCTAACTGTTTGGAGATCGTGAATACTTCATTATCTCATTATGGTAAGAGCAATGTCTGCTGAGGCACAATTAAGAATTTGATACAATCCTGATTCACATAAATATAAGTACTCACAAGCCCTCAGCACTCTCAACAAAAATAAGCAACCAAAATCAAGTCTAAAACTTGTTTCTCTACTGAGAAGTTTAACTTTTGCTTTTCACGTACACCATAATACCCTTCAGCATGGAAGAATTTTTTTAAAAAATAACCCAGACCAAAGATATTGTAATTGCATTACGATACAAACCAGGATCAATGGTAGCTGTTATTAAAACACTAAAGACATTTATATATTCTACTGTTTACTATGTGAGGTCACATTTGTTGAGTAGCAGCCCAATTGGTAAGCATTATTAGAGCACTAATAGGAAGGTTTAAAAAAAAAAAGCTGAGATACTGTCACATTGGAACTCTTCCAAAAAAAGTTTGGTTTTCTACACCCCGGAGTCAGCAATTTTTTAAGTTTTTTAAACAACTGTGCATTTCAGCCTGTGGTAACAATCACATCTCTAGACCACGAAGAATTAAATATATGATTAGCTTCTTCTATATCAGGCTACCTAATCACGTAAGCTGTTCTAGTACTAAGTAAAATGTAAATGGTAAGATTAAAAATTCATGGTGCTTTTGAACATTCAGATTTTTACTTGATTCATAGCTTTTTAAGGCTAAAAGAGAACACTAAGATCTGTGATCTGACCTCCCAGATATCATAGGCCAGAAGATTCTGTTTAGATTCCTGTATTTAACTCAATAAATCCATTGATGAGTTAGAGCACATTTTTCAGAGAGACAGGCAATTCTGGTGTAAAGACTCCATGTGATGGAGTACTTACCACTTTCCCTGATAAGCTAGAAAAACTTGAATTACAATAGGTGTTAAAAATATGTTTTACTTCCCACTTTAATCCCTCAGCTGCAAGCTTCTTGCTTTCATCCTATTTACAGCAAAAAAACCTCACCAATACTACGCCATGTCTGTGTGCAGGTAGAACTTACTATGCTTAAATCCTGATCCCTGAAGAATTAAGGAAAATGAAGGTGTCAATTAAGCTGACTCTCTTTCATACTCTGCACGCGTTAGCTTGGTCCCTTCTGAGCAAGTCTCCTTCTACATGAACCATGGTCAACAAGAGGCAGGATAGCTTTTCTTTGGCATTCATCCCATGCGGAGCCCGGCGTGCGAGGCAGCCGGCCCCGCCAGGATGCATGGGCTGGTATCTAGTACCAATGACTGATCTGAGGGCAAGGACACCTTCAATGTTAAGTCCACAAGGAGTATTAATAGAAGTATGTGATGTGTTCCACACCACTGTGGAAACATCTGAAGAGAAGGGGCCTCTGTGCTAAGCTTTATTCTCTGCTACTGCAGGCAACAATGTTGTCTAGAAATATAATTACTTGTTCTTTTTTCACTACTTCACCAAATACAATTCCTCTCTTTGGGGAATGGACACACTGAATTTGTCCACATTAAAGCATATTTGTATCACCTAATTCAACAAGCTCCTCTTAAGAATCCTATTTTTCCTTTTATTTTTATATTCTTAAGTAGCAAACCTTGATTTCTGATCTAGCAACACTTCCATAGCTCCTCTTCCTCCCAAAACCCATGATTACATTCAGTTAACTGAATTTCCTGAGCTTTTCCAGCAATCTTATTATCAAGTTTGCCCATGTGAGACTAATTCTACCAACTTTTTATCAAAGTATCATCACATTATTAAATAAAAGGGCTAATATAGCAGGAATAATAAATACATTATGCCACACAGACTAGAAGGATGTAAAATAGAAGTCAAAATATAGTAACACTTGTTAGCACTACAAATACAGTAAGTGTCAGTGTGGTTCACTTCTTACTCAATCTATGTTTTCATGGTATTTTAAGTGAATTACTGTAGAATTCCCACTTACTTCTAGATCTCAGGAATGACTGTTAACAGCTCCTTTTCAAAAAGGCCAGAACACAATTTATAACATCTTACAAGATTCGTCAGCTTGCAATTTGTGACCCTGTGATTTTTATCCATCCAATTTTCACCACTAGATGGTGCAAAGTAACAATACAGGTTACAGAATAGAAAGAACTACCCAAGAGTAGAAAGCTACCCAAAACCTGCAGGCTTGTGCCATTGTCACATTTGCTATTTTGCAGATGTAAGTTTAAACAATAAAAAAATCAGTTGAACTTGGTTCATTATCAAAATCACGTATTTTAAAAGCAATCAAATCATACATGTTATTTAGATAAGTATTCGGATCATTATGATAATACCATAGATAACTGAATTCAATTCCATACTCACAAAGTATGTTTGCAACATAAAGGGAAAATATCAAAAAGGGATAGAAAAGTCCCATAATTTTAAAAAACTGCAAGAAAAGGCGCTTTGCATTTTTTAGTACTGTGGACAGAGGTATTGCATTAGGCCTCTGACGGAAGCTTAGATACATTGGGAACTGGAGTTGCATGCACTTACAGTTATCCTGGGTATAAATTCAATTACAAGTTTCGGCAGGCACATACTAAAAAATTTCTATTAAGCTGTATTCAGTTCAGATGATCATTTTGAGCTGTTGTATCTACTATTTTGAAAATTTTCATAGTAACTAAATAAATACACCAAAAAACCCCACAGGAAAACAGTGATTAGCAGAATTATGTGTCAAGCAGAATTCAGAAGACTTATCTTCCCACTTATTGATAATAATCCATCACATGAACTCTATTTGTAATGAGATTATGGGCAGAAAACTGTTGTCTGCTGATAGACAAACAATGCTAGCTGCTGCTCACACAGATCTGGCAGTAGCAGCTGCTTCCCAAGCTACCAAAGGGAATATTTAGAGGGTAAAGTGAGGAATATTTCAGGGAAGAATAAGGGACCTGTCATCTAGGGATTCTTTCTTTTGTGTATGAAGGCATAAGACGTGTATGTCTCACACTTCCAAAAGCACTCATCAGGAACTCTTACAGACTTGTTATCGGGACAGATGAAAATATTTTGTCTTTTCTCTTGCACTCTGATGGCTTTTGGTCATATTGCCCTTAAAAGTTTTTCACCATTCTGAAAATCAGGTGATAAAGGTTTTCTTTCTTTCCCTGTCATCTGCCTTCCAGATGTTCGGGCAGGAGTTCCAGGTAGGAGGTTGCATTTGAATACCTAAGAATGCATTTGCCGTAACTGTTATAAATCTGCCTGAGAAGGGTCAGCCTCAAATGTCTGGCTTCTAAAAAAACTCCGAAATCATTCATCTAAGCCACTGTGTGCTAGTGAAGAAACTGCAAAAACAGAAACTTTCAGCATTATTTTTAAGGCTTCAACATTTTCTCTCAGGGAAATTTAAAGGCAAGAACTCTCCTTTAGTGAGTCAACACTTTCAGTAACAGCAGTGGCATTCACATCTGTTTAAAATACCAAAGAAGGTGTTCCAACACCAACTTCTAAACTACATGGATTTCATAGGAATTGCTGCTCTGTGTATTAGAGTGCTTTTCTGTGGATTTATGGAGACTTACGATTGTGTAAGTCTTTTGATCATATACAACTGTTGCTGTCCATGAAATCTCAAGAACTAATATTTGAGTAGACTCACTATAGCAGAGAACCTAACAGTTTTGAAGGAAGAGGAATACATATTTGAATCTTCTTCTCCTCCCTTAGACAGGAATAAAACTTGTCTTCCTCACTGACAAGGGGGAGGGAGGTCTGAAAAGAGGAGTTATTTCCTTGAATTTGTTAACCTTATTCTTGTTACAAGCCTTTTATAACCATTTATCATCATCTAATCTGTAAGATAAAAGGAAAAATAAAATCAATACACAGCTACTTGAAGGCACCTGTAACCACAGGTTGACATTCTTTAGGGGTTTTTACTGGCCACCATTTTATGCAGCAAATCTAACAGCTGAAATCTAGGCCAGTATCGCTGCATTACATAGTTCTTTATCAAAAGCTAAAGCTACCTGGGGTTGGAAGATAAGGTTCATTGCACAGCTCCCCTAATTAGCACATCTAATGTGCAAATTATTAAGTACCTTTTTCAACTTCTGGTGAATGCACTTTGACAATAGTTTAATGGGATCTAAAAGCACATTACAGGATTGGAATCAATAAGCTGATAATAGAATTCCTACCTTCTACTACTGACAGAGGCAATAGAGCTCCTTTTGAACGTGTCTTTCATTGCAGATAATGCTTTCGTGACAAAATTGCTGGATGGACGCTGTCATGAGGACAGCTATTTACAATGATAGATTTATGATGCATTTATTGGGCACTAATTTATTAGACACTAAAGTGGTTGTTTAGATGAAAACTAGAGATAATGCACATTCAACATAAGGAGTGCAAATTGAGCTCTTTTCCCAAAGTGAATTAGCCTTACCTTGACACAATTAATTAGTATACAATGGTTACAACAAGTCAAATAACCAGACAAAATGCATTTATCCATATGAGGTTTATTAAGGTAATGAAAGGAAATATAAAAAGTAACTTGTTGCATTAAAACACAGAAGACTGTGACAGGAACCAATTAGTTCTTTTGAACTACACTAACATGCATTCTCATTAAAAGATGGTTAATACTTCATGGGTACAGCATTCTCTCTCCAAGTATAAACATAGCAAACCAGCATCAGAATATTTAATTTAACTTACATTTCATTTAGTTACTCAGAAACTCGCTATTATATTTAATCTTCCTTTTAAAATTATGCCGAACAACTAAAAATCAAAAGTCTTGATAATACTAGCCACAGCCCTCAGAAAATTTTAATGAACAAATTGGGCTTCCTGGCAGGAATGCACTTTCCACAAGTTTTTGTTGCAGTAGGTCAGGCTGGTTACATCTCTAATTCGGATCTCCTTATACGTTATTCCTAAACTATTTCTCTTTTCTATGTCCTTCTACTTTACTTGTTGAGGTAGGTTCTAACTTGTGTGACTGGGTTTTTTTTGAGGACATACAGAGTAGATTTATAAAGTAAGGAATCCAAAACTTCCCCAGAAAATATTGGCTACTTTTCATTTTAATTACAGACATATGGCATATGTTCAATATGAAACATTACCTGTACCGGGCAATTGTTGACTCTCCCCTTCAGCATGATTCAGAAACCCCAAATCTGAAGATAATATTCTAAAACTGAAACGCAACCCAGGTTTTATGATCTTCCAAAAGGACACAAGTGGATGACAGAAGAGTAAATGTGAAGTCTGAGCCTAAAGCTGATAAATCAGAAGCCTGGGATATCAAATTCACTATGATTTAAGCAGTAGAAGAGAGCTCAAGTGAACACATTCCAGGACCAGCATCACAGTGGTGCTGCTGCTTCTGCAAGACGTGCACAGTCCCAGGCTTCCCCAACCAACAGGTAAACTCAAGAGAACTGCTTAACCACTTTTATAGTCTCGGTTTCTTCCACAAGAAACAAGGCTGAATTCAGATACTGCTACACATCGCAATGTTGTCAGGCCTATCCTTTTGATCCAATTATTAATTAAATACCATAATCAATGGTAGTAAACAATTTAAAATCCGCAAAAATGAAAGAGAAAGCATGACAAAAGCCTTTAACTAAGGAAGTTAACTGTATCAGCAAATAAAGGTGAACTTCTCAAGCTCTGGCGGTAACTGATTTTCTACTATGAGTGCAAGTGATCTTCAGTACTCACACCACAGCAAATTAAAGCCATAATCTAATTATATTGTACAACTGCATTAAAAACACACACTTAAGGACCCAGCTAACTGGCCCAAATTTTAGAAGAACTCAACACCTATCTCTCTCCTCTGACTCACTTGGTGTATCAGCCCCTCAAAACGAAAATAGGATTTAAAAAAAGAAAACACTAACGTCTAACTTCAGTCCCTCTACTTCAAAAATCACAGCTAAAGGAGACAACATTTATCTCACAATCAAAGTTCATTATTATTTAAAACTATTCTGATTTCTAATTCTGATTACAAAACCAGACTGTAGTTTACGTATCAACTAACTTTTACAACTACTTGAAGTGCAATCAAAGAAACAACACAGAATATTTCTTTCAATAAATTATTCTCAGGCAACAGAACATTTCATGTGTGACTGTTCTAAAATAATCACTATAGTTTACTATTTAAATGACCATACCTTTAAATCATCAAAATTTATTTTTTTAAGCGCATGATTACTTACTCCAAATGCCTACTCCAAATATTAAGTCAAAATTGAAATGATGCCCCACACACTTGTAACAGTTGTTTCTTACCATTTTCAAATTAAAAAATGAATTAGTAGGGGTAGTAATATAAAACAAAAAATGCGAAAGCTATCCTTACCTGTGCTTCCCCAAGATCATTATTTACCACTGTGAAGTTTAGTCCAAGTTCTTCTACGTCCCCTTCATAGCTCTTGAGAAAAAGCAAGTTTTTATACATTTCTGGATCTAATGAAGCTAAATGATGAATGTCAACATCAGCACTTGTCCCCAGTAATTTTGAGAGGAAAAAACTAGCAAATGGTAGCTCCACCAGCATATTTTCATAAAGAGCCTGAAAAAACAATTAAAAGCACGTTACTTCAATAAAAAATGTACATGCAGGAATTCTGAAAGTTACGGTCTATTTCTCAATTTTTTAGCAATTCATTCTTAATTTGGTGCCTGAACAGGATCTTCTGGTATGACAATAGCCCAGATGGTGCATGGATTTAAAAATACTCAACTGAAGTTTGAAATTTGAATACCCTTGTGAAATAACAAGTCACTACATTTTACAACCTAATTATGTGGCAATTTAAAAGGTAAGGTCACTGCTTCTCTGTCAGTATCTTCTTGTCCAAAGCATGACAGCAAACAGGAAGTGCACCAATAGAATCAACTGGCACCTCAGTGTCCTTATGTAGTGAGAAGCCTAAAACTGAATACAGTATCATCAAACCATCCCAATTTCACAGCCAAGACTTTATCAGTTATGCCTGTTTCGTATGTCCAATCTTTCCTATGCCTGACACTGTTAGACCTGTCAAAAGATTACTGAATCAAAAATGGGCCTGGCCTGAACTTGCAGCACTCTTAAAACATTTATTTTTACTGCAAACTGAGTTTCCTCCAGAATTTTCAAAAATGCACAGAACTCCAGCAATATCGATCTCAGCTGATCTACTGTATGACCACATTTTGATATAACACAAAGCAACTGTAATTTTCATACAGTAAGTAACAACTCCTCGCTGACTGGAAGAAAGAGTACTTATGGTAGGTCTCAAAAGGAGATGGAAATTTTGGAGCTAGAAAGAAAGCATGACATCATTCAGAGAAACCCTGCATGAATAAAGAAAAAATAAAAGATCGTTGCCTTTAAAAACCATCCCTGAAGCATGCTGTCTGTGCATAGCCTTTCCCATTGTCCAGACTGTTTGCCACATCAGCACCTCAAACAATGACAATCAAATCTTTACAACTTCATTAATATCGCGGCCAGGCTGATCAGAAAAGGTATCATCAACATAACAGCATTGTTTGTTCTCTTTTTACTTTCCAAGAGCAGTGTTTTGACATTACTTAATTCCTCCATAATCTGCTGCAAACTTAGAAAATGAAGTAGAATGAACAAGGGGGAAAAAAAAAAAGGAAAAAAGAATAAGCATAGCTGTAATCACTCAATGATACTCCAACAAAGACTCTAGGAAAAATATAAGCATTTCCTTCAACTTTTGAAAGACCAGTTCTATGAGGTGAGTTAGACCTTGCAGAAAGAAGTGAGAATAACGAGTTCAAAGCCAAAGGGTGCATTATATTTAGAGCTGTATGATTTATTCAAGGTGTAGAAGTCGAAATCCTCATTTGTATAGTTGACTTTAAAAGCAAACTAGAGGGATAAATCATTAATTTGCAATGTGTAAGGTCAGTGTTTGCTATTTCTGCATTAGTAACAATAAAGCCATTGTAATTCCTTAAATATATCAAAGCTACCCGAATTTAAATGGAATTCCATCTATGACTCATAAAATGTAAATGTAGAGGTGTAATTTTTTACACAAGGCAGGTTTAAGCATTTAGAGCATTTAATATACAAGGACTAATAAATGATAGCACTAAAAACTATGATCACATCAGCTAAATGGATTATAAATTAAATTTCCATAATGTATGCAACTGAAATACAAATCTAGACATAAATCAAGGTATTTTCTAAACACAGGTTAATTACACAAATTCAAAACCTGTCTATTTTTTATGCAAAATAATCCACTTAGCATTTTTCAAACTGGTCTTAAGTCTTAACCACTTGCAACACTTGATCCTAGAAGCCTATCAATAATTCCTTGTCAGGAAAAAACAGCAATAGGTATATTGAAGAAACTTGTACGTTATTTTTCAAGTGTCTGTCTTTTATGAGTGTTTATTGCTAGAAATTGTGCCAAAATGATTTGAAATAAAAAGGATTAATTATAGTAGAAGCTTTTTAATATAAGTGAGTGCAGCTGCAATGCAATTAATGCAAATTGTGACGCTATCAGGAAAATAAATGTGAACAACATCACTGGCTATTTCTGTTTGCTGCCAAATAACTTCAGTAATTTACTACATTAAGAATCAATAAAAAAATAATGCATTTCAAATGCATCACTATCAATCTTCAGGTAGTTCCAAAGCGAACATTTATAACTTCATCTAAAAACTATATAAAACATTTTTAAATAAACTAAATGGTGCAACTTGAGAATCACTTTAATTACTCCTTCTCTCAGCTAAGTGATTGCAATATTAAAAACAACATACTTTTGGAAACAAGACAAACAGTAGTTTTAATTTGTTTGAAAGTCAAGCTATCCTATAGTTCAATAAAAAATGTACTATAACTCTGGTAAATAACATCATGCTAAACTTCGTTTTTGTTTCAAAGACATAAATTACACCATTACAGCTCCAGCACTGTGCAGAGGTACTGAGAAATGCTGCATACAACTGAATGTAACTAAACTGAAACTTTTTCAGTTTCAGTCTAACTGCCTTGTTTCTCAGGCAGGATAAACTGATCAAACTACCTGTTGCTGCCAAAAGATGTGATTCTACCCACTCCTGCCAGAGCAATGAAACAAATCAGCTTGCTGATTCAACTGGGTTTGTTTGCAAGCAGTTGGACAGCAGAGGTTATGTGAGCATTTCAACAAGCTGAATAAGGTTCAAAAGTCGCAGACTATTTGTACTGAGCTTTGTTTGGAGTGCTGGGATTTGGGTTTGGGGGTGGGGTGGGTGTTGGTTGACACAGGACGGACACTGAAGTTGAGCTTTCCTTCAAATTAGAATCAGATCCAGCTCGAAGCTATGGCTGAAACCGGGCAGGAACAACAAGATCACTTGTTTAAATGAGAGCACAACCTTAGAGCAGCCAGTTGCCTGTGGAAATCCATGGGATATTCTTGTTACTGCAGTTCATCTAACAGCCAAAAAGGGGAGTTTCACATCTCGTCTCTTTCTCCTTAGTTAGTGTCAGGGCGAGCTACAAGTTACATGATTTTAAGCTCAGTCTTCTGCCTGTTGACTCTGTGAACTGGCCTTCTGCAACATCAACGTAAAGTAGGCAGAAGCCCAGCATCAGTGACAGGCAAGGGAATAGTGACCACCTCTAACAGAGGTAACCAGCTGCCAGATAAATTAGCTGCAATACAAAGCTGCACTGTCAGATTATCCTTATCTATGTACCTCAGTACAACATAAGGTCACACTCTCCCCATAGACGCAGTCATCTTTTTTAGCTCCAGAAGTCAGTAAGTAACAACACTGGTGAAAGAAAATGGCTTGCCCTTGGAAGGAGGCAACTTCTGTTTGTCTGAAAGTCATAAGTTCCTGTTAATGTACTGCTTCAAGAGATGAAAGCCAGAAGGCTTAACCAATGCATATTTTAAAACTATTCTCTGCTCAAACTTCAAGTACTCTCACCCACCTGCAAGCTTTCTTTAACTCTTATGGTCATGACCTATGGGAATGATACCACTCTGTAATGAATTCCAAAAGTTCACATTCCCAACTTTCCTAGCTAATGAGCCTCTTACTTGACTTCATTGTCTCTATCCTGCAGTTCCATAAGCTGCAATTGATTTATACAAAGCAAAAAATCCAGATAGGACGTCAAGAAAGTAGAAATTGGTGGTCAAACATGACATTAGACTTCTAGTCTCTAACATTAGATGGGGAAGGGGGAACAAAAACCGCAACAGAGCCTGTAGAGCCTATACACTTCTGCCTCCTCAAAAGCCTGGGAGTATTAGCTTTCCACTTTCACGGAAGTGCAATTTGCAGATGCAAGCTTGAGGCAAGAGGTCAGTCAGAAGCAGAGACAGAAATGTCTACAGCAAGGGCAATCACACAGCACTATAATGCTCATAGAGTTATGCATACCCAGTAGCTAAAAGGTTATGTCTGCTGAAAGGGCCAGCCTGGATTTCCCAGAACTATTTCAAATTCATATAGGTTATGGAAGTTCTTTAGGGAAAGTTATTTTATTGATTATCTAGAGGTGTCCTAAGTTAGAAGCTTCTAAAACAACTGAACAAAGTAAAGCAAACAAATACTATAACAAACTATTTTGACTGTTCTTCACCCAGTGTTTTCCCAATTATCTCAAAATGCCTTGCTAGCCTTTTTATATAAAAATGTTTAAAATATTTTTTTTCTGATTAAAAGGCAATTATTTCACTATGCAAGAAGTAGTATTCAGTAAAAGGAGCTTCGTACACCTTGCTTCCCCTTTGTGCATGAATGCCAGTAGAACACACCAGAATATTAAAACTGATCAAAATAACAGAAAGGTGACTGTGGTTAATAGGTTTTGACTCCACAGATGAAGCATGCATGTAATTCCAGTCTAAAGCCTGTCATTTGCTTTTTAAATAATATTAGCTAGTTGTGATTACAATATAGTTCAATTACAACTGATTGCAACATAGACTAGCTACAAGAGCCTTTACTCAATTCAGTGACACAGATCACAACTTGTGATCTGAAGTGAAAAATGGTATGTTCAGATACTTAAGAATATACTGAATGCATTCATTAAATATCTGTGATGTGGGGGAACGAGGAATGGTTCTTTAAGGCAAGCAACTTTCAGAATACAGGCATGCTATTAGTAGTTGTAATATACTACAGAAGGAGGCTCTCAGCTGGAAGGACAGCATGGTAAGAAAGGAATAAAAATTACACAGTTCTGTGGGCAAGGAGGAGCTTTTTTCTTGCTTTGAACTTAAGAATAATTCCTGTCTGGGTCTATAGATGACAACTATTATAATATTATTTAAGCATTACATGGTCAGGTGAGGTACTGTACAGGTACAACCCCAATATTTAGGAAACAGCTCTTCAGAAAGAAAAGACTTTGTGCCACATTTTAAAACCAGACAAAATTTAAGCTATTCTAGTAATTTCATTCAAATTAACTACACATAGCAGAGGTTAAATGAGCACTACAACACACTGAATAAGATTCAAATTGTGTCAACAAATTCACAGATGAACCAGCTAAACATCTCTGACTAAAGCAGCTTTAGTGTCCTTACACTTTCAGGTCTAGAATTAATTCCCTAATTTATTATTTCAACTCAAATCTTTCTTAAGAAAAATAATTAATCGGTCATTGGCCCTACTTTCCATTAATCCTTTACAAACCAGAACTGTATTTTAAAACCTAAACAATGCTAAAGTCATACCCCTAGAAAGAGACATGGCTTATGGGCTGAGGCACTAAACGACTGCGCTTAAATTCAGTTATTTCCCTAATCAGCCCCCAAGACTGTAACCCTTTCTGTTTCAGTCATCTTAAACCGTTACTATTAAATAATACTTAGCACTTACAGAGTGCAATAGATCTTCAGTGCTGTACAGAACCATTAATAAAAATGATAGAAAAATAGTAAAACCATTAGAACTTCCTTCTATCTTATAATTTATATCCTAGAAATATCTCATCACACCCACAAAGCCTTTGGGGCCAACAATGCCTTTTCTACCCTAATGAAAAAGATAAAACTAAAAATATAAGCTACATTAAAATTAACACGTATTCATAATTTCGAAGCATTTTTAAAGCTAGCATTTAGTACTTTTAGGATAAAATAGTTTCTTACAGATGTACTTAATAATGTGCTTTAAAGTGAGAAAAACCAAATTTACATTTATCCTAATGTCAATATGATGAAATAAAACCAATTCTATCAGGTGTGCATCACAACGCAGGGTGTCTGATACCTGGTAGCTTTTAAGTCACTGTTTTGCAGTTCTCCAAGTTCTATGATAGCAGAGAACTCTACGTGCATTGGCGCAAGTGTAGTAATGGAAAATCTGGTACATTTTCTTCCCTATATGATTGCAAAAATTCATAGTGCACTTTTTGTTCAAATACTGGACGCCTTTTCCATCTTCTAGAAAGGGAGTCTGAAATGCCTCAGCTAGATCCCTGTAAGGAGGCTTCTGAGAGCCTACTAAGCCCCTTGCAGCAGTGCCAGTATCTTCAGATTTGCTATTTTTTCTCAGAAAAAAAATAAAGCCTTTTGTAAATTGTTTTTATATCTGATTTCCCACTCACTGGGAATCCAGAAGTTCACAGAAGTGCCACACATTTGTGGCAGCAAGACTCAGATGCCAAGGGCCTGCCTGTCAAATTTGCTGCAGTCACTGTAAATACCCAAGATGGACTGCAGGTGTCCGACAAGCACAAAACCATCTCATGACTAACTTGTGAACACACTATCATAAAAATATACAGATTCCTTTCCAAAGGCCCCCACTGGAGCATTCCAAGCACAATTACTTTGAGTTATTTTTTAACTTGATAATGGAAAGTCATGTTATTGTTTTTATTCTAGGAATTTAGAATATATTTACATTTTATTACAAAAATAGAGTGCTTCAGAAATACTGGTATTGCAGAAAATTATAACTTCATCAGCCCGGTACCTTATTTCTGTTCTAATAGGAACAGTCACTTCTGTAAATTATGCTATCTGTGTGACATAAATTGCCATCAATACCATTTGTGGGTTTTGAGGAAAGGGGCAGGGAAGGGCTATAGGTACCTGTGGATGCACTAGATAACTGATAGTTATCATTCACTATTGAAATTCCAGTAAAGGCTTAAATAGATTTTTCTTGTTTCAAATTTCAACATAATTTAGTAAGAACTGAAGATAAAAGGAAGATATCTCTTCCTTATTCAAGTTCTAATCTTCTGAAAAACTGAAACATACTATATAACTAACCTCTGGATAAGCTTCTAAGATAAATCTGTATTTTAACAGCAGGGGAACTAGGCATGTCTGAAGACAGTTTAAATAGAACAAAGAATTTCAGTAAATATTCAAAACCTAACTGATTGAAATGGATGTTGGTGTTCCCAACTGTGAAAAAGGATCAGGATACCATTACCGCACACTCTGTTTATTTATTCCCTGTCTAGGAACCTGATTTAGGGGCAATAAAATGCAATCAGTACACAAACCAGAAGCAGGAATCATCTGCTAATGGAACTTTTAATTGAGGAGTGACCACTGACATGAGATAATTCTTTCCATGCAGAATTCCTTGCAGAGACCTCTATGCACTTTATCACAGTAAACAATCACTAACATATGCATTAAAGAAAATTTAAATACATTATGACCCAATAAATATCACAATACATCAACACACACTTTTCCTTACTAGAGATTTAGAGTTAAAATACCACATTTCTGTAGTCTTCTAGTGCTAGACATGTATTTACAAGGTTAGTACTAACGTAGCTATTTGTAGCTGTATCAAAAGACAATTGGTTATGTTAAATGAAGCAGTACACAAAGGAGCTGTCAAGCTGAATAACCACGTCAGAAAATAGACTCAGATTACTTTATGTAAGAAATTTACATAAGTCATGAAATAACTTCTATAAGGTACCCGTTTCACTCTCTTATTACTGTGTTTCTGCACTGGAAACACCACTTTACATGGTAAATTCCTGTTTTGATTTTATTTCAGATGACTGAGGATTTTCTGAGACAAATGATCAACTAATTTGCTTTTAAGCAAAATGCTGAGTCTACAAAATCACGTGTAGGGTAACTGAAATGAATAAACCAGAAAGTTTATAAAAATTACATCCTCTTCGTATCAGTAACTCCAAACTTACCTTCCTAGGTACTAGTAGTATCAACTGTGGCTGCAGCACAAATCAATTAAGAGTGTACTGATTTAAGCCAAGCCAAAGTGGATCTTAATTAAATGGACAATTAAGCAAAGGGAAAGGTTAGCCTAAAAATCAGGAAAAAAGAAACCACACCCTTCAACAGTCAGAGATATGGAAGAAGAGTAGCAGCGCAATGCTTGGCACGCCACCCTACCAAATACACAAGCTTAAGAAATCCAGTTGTTCTCATTGTAGTTTTCTTGTTTTGGTTTCTCTCTACAAACTTTTGGCACAAAAAGAGCACACAAATATGTTACACGGAACATTTGCTTGAAGGCTTTAACTCCATATGTGCAGCTTATTAATGATTTAAGAATGGAGAAACTGATCGAGATCTTGCTGTGAAGACTCCCACTAATTCAATCTATTTTAAGTAAGGCCCCAGATGATTAAGAGCTACTTCAGTTTTTCTGCAAAATGGATGCAGTAAAGACTGCTAATCTTACAGTTCTACCCTCCAGCCAGGAACAGCATCTTGTATAACAAATGATCTATCACAGCTCTACTCAAAGTTATAAGCTGGAACCACAAGTCATACTCTTTAAGATACAGAAAAATAACCTAATCAATAATTAATGGTGCCATAATCACCACTTGGGTAATAAAATTTGTCTTTGATCTACTACTATCCTCCTAATATTTAATTTTACAATAATACACATTTTATAGCTTTTTTTTTTCAATCATATATGTTTAAAAACTTTTATGTATGTGCACAGAATGGTCCATTATATCTTAAATTACTACAGTAACCTATAAAAAGTCATATGGAAATAAACAACTTCATAAATATAACATTCACCAGGCCATGCAAATTACTTATTTCCCATATAATATTAAATATCAACGATCAAAGACTAAATCTAGATTGCCTCATCTATCCATCATCAAAATAATGCTAAAATTTAAAATAAACACTTTATTTCCACTCAGTCCTTGCTGCTGCTTCTAGCACAGTCCCTTATTTGGATCCACAAAGGATGGAACTCTGTTCAAAACAGCAATAGCTCAAACCACCACATTATTTGTTCATTATACAGCCTTCCCAGCCATTTAAGACAAAAGCTATCTCTTGGAAAAACAAGTCTAAATCCTTTCTGAAAACCTCAGTGACTTCCAAGGAGTGCAGATTCTATTGCTCATAAAAAGAGATTTAATGTTCTATTTCAAAGATAGTGCATATGTTCTTCAGCAACATGAATGTGCATTCCAGAAGTGCTCTCCAATATGCTGGAATAAGAGAAGAGAAATGGAGATGGTCCTACTCAGTATAATCAGAGATGCTGAGTGTATTACACAAAAACTTCTAGTGTCAGAAAGTCACTTTGTTGACGGTGCAAAGACAATAATTACAAAACATAATGAAACAAAGAATTAGCAAGTTTATGTCAAAAAGGAAGAAGATGTAACCATAAAAATTATCATTCTAATCTTTCTATGGCCTTCCTATCATATTCTTAAACTACTGCTGATACTTCATGAAATTTAAGTAAACTAGCTACTCAATGTCAAATAATTCCAAATGCAACGAATGTCCTTTTCCACAGTATCTGTCACCTTCATACCACTGAATAAATACCAATGTAAACTAGAAATGGAGAAAGACAATACAAGTGTACAAGACTGAGTTTAGGACTGAGCATGGTGAAGTTAAAATTTTCCTTGTATATCTGTCACTGTTCTACTGATCACCGTTTCTGCTGAAACATTTAACCAGCATTCCCTCTTTCCAGGTTCGCAGCAGACCATTCAAGAATCAGCACAGAGAAAACTCTCGGGTACTGCTTCCAAATTTCCTTTCTCTGGTTATGTTGCTTGAAGTTTTGGCAGCTTGTCAAAGTAGCAACTTTTATGTTCTTCTGAGCCAAGTCCACTACTGTACTAAAGCTACAGCAGGAAAGCCTGTACATGGGAAGACTTTTACTGCTGCCAGAACAAACTACTGCATGCGGAAAATGAAGTTAAACCAAATCAGGTGCCTCCCTACAGCCCAATCCTACCTAGAGAGCAAGGGGATTACAATTACAAATTAAATTACCCATATTTCTGGGACACCACATTGGACAACAATATTTCATTTTCCAGAAACGACAACAAAGAGAACATGGGGCTAGAATATCTCTGTCTGAACATCCCCAGCAGCACAGGACACCCTCAGCATTCAAGCAAAGCCTGGGACTCAGAAGTCACTGCTTTGCTTCCAGTTAAGCTGTAAATTTCAAATCCCACCAGCACCGGGAGACTGCTGCCAGGGGTGTGTGTGGTAAGCTGAGCTTTTACTTTTAAGAAAAGAAAGGAAAATGCTCAAAAGACACCAATGTTAAAATAATATTTACATTGCACAGTAAAGTTACCAAAAATTGAGAAGTGTAAACTTTGGAAGTGTTTGAGTAGCTGTTGTTTAAGCAAACTCATTCCTGCTGGTTTTGTACAGAATGATTTCTGACAATGTATGCAGTTACATGAACACAGGGCATACTTTCTACAAGACCTTTTGCTCATTCAATGATCAGTAAAAGTTGCATGGATAGCTGTGCAGTTTGTTTTATATACAGATTCCAATTCCTTCACCAACTACAAAAATATACCCCAAATAGGCAATAATTTATCTAGGGAAGAAATAATTTAAGTTTTTAGATGCACCATTTTTCAAAGTAAGTTTTCAGATGCTTCTAGTTCTGAACTTACCAGTTAACACAGACGTCAAACTGTTAGAAACTTCCTGATGAAGGAAAAGCTGAATTAAGTATAAATCTACAGCACTGAAATGCATTTGGATGTTAGTATGAAATGGTTACCAAGAGACAGAGAGTTTCTATAAATTATTATATTTTAATGTATTTGTTTTCTGATAGCACTGAAACTTCTTACGTGAGAGTTTTTGGTGGTAGCACTCTTTACATACTGGTTTCCACAAATAAGAAATTGCTGTGAATGCCTGATTGCTTCCTTTGCATTATATCTATTTCGTTTACAAAGGGGCTTTTAATAATCCACTATGGCTCTCAAATAACCCTGTGCAAAGCATAAAATGGACACATTTTTGAGAATGGGTGAGTGAGTATTCAATAACTTAACCAAGAACACAATACCGGCAGGTTTTGAATAGTATGGTCGTGCCTTATCTTTCTGTTTAATTCATCAAGTCTCTAAATACACTACTCAAAAGGTGTCTGTGCAGCTGGGTAGGGGTAATTATTAAGTAACACCGTCAACTCGTACCTTCTGTAAACATACTGCAAATACAAAAACAATTTATGTTTTCAAAATGTTAAATAATAGATCCTCTGATTTTAAAAAGACAAAACCAAAACTATACTTGTAGCACTCTATGGGAGATAGAACACATTTTGCAGCTTCTGTCTTTATAGTAACATTTGAAATCCAATTACAGAAGGCAACATGACGTTTTGACAGAGGAAATTAAAGATTAAAAATCACAATGATCTTTTTGCAATCAAGTTTCAAACTTCTCCCTGACAATTGAGCCCTGCCCCATTCCTAGATAAACACTAAACATTTTTGGAACGAAGTAACTTCCTCACAATACCACAGCAGTATTCACTACCCCACTTCAAAAATCCATAGATGCAGCAAGAAAATGAAGCCTTGGATATGTAACATAGGTTGTAATTACAAACAATTGTATTAGTATTGAATCTATCTCCCATTAAGAGCAGGAACATCCTTCACAGATTATCTTATAGAAATAGTTTATTTGAAATTTTCATTATTTAAGAAGTTTGGATTCTGTAATAGCTAGGATGCATTAGCCAAGAGTTTGGCTGCAAGTTTGACGTAAACCAGTTGACTTGCAACTCTAAAGAACTGCACTGTTTGATCAACTCAAGTTTGCCAACAACATCCTCTTAAAAGGCTTCCAGCTACACTAAAAAGACATTCAAATATATGTTAAAACTCACTGTAAGTCAGCAGGATTTTGGCTTCCAAAATAATTCAGGCAGTTAAATAGGACTTTTACATCTTTAATACCTTCAGTTTTAAATAGCTGAGTAGCAATAATGCATCTTTTTCTGAAATGGAATTTGTATTTCAAAATTTGCTTCACTATTATTACCTTTACAAAAATTATTTCAAGGGCTTGGAAGAAAATAAATTACTAAACCTGACCATAAAAGAAAACTCAATTTAATGAATGTTTGCAATGGTTCCTCTCTTCCCCCCTCCTTCGTTCATCTAGTTCAACGAATACGTGCAAGTCTTTGAACATACACAACATCAAAATGCCAAGCACTAGAACTCAAGAATGATCCAAAATATATGAAAAACCAAGAAGAATAACTGGAAGTTGCATATGACTCCTAAGGATGGTAAATGCTCATGGCAAATTTTATATGCTAGCAAGAACTGTACACCTCATATAATCAGAAACTGTTTTGATTCTGAAAATATCATAGTCATATTCCAAATGATGAAAATATAACTGCAGACAAACTCTTGACAGCTCCAGGATAAAAACAAACAAAAAAAAAAAACACCAAAGGAAAGTAGATCTATTTGCTTCAAACAACTTAACTTTAAGCAAGCTGATAACCACAGAAGTAGACATATGCTCACTTTGCTCCCCTGCTAGTCAGGGTATCTCAAATTCTCTGTAGTCCTCAAGTATGTAACATTAAAATGAACCAGAAATTTGGGTAGTGTGTGGAAATAATCATAGAACTACAGAATGGTTTGGATTGGAAGAGACCATGAAGGTCATCTGGTCCAAGTCCCATGCAGTCAGCAGGGACATCCTCAACTCAATCAGGATGCTCAGAGCCCCGTCCAACCTGACCTTGAATGTTTCCAGGGATAGGGCCTCTACCACCTCTCTGGGCAACATGTTCTAGTGTTTCACCACCCTGAGCAAAAAAAAAAATTCTTCCTATTATCTAGTCTAAACCTCTCCTTCTTAAGTTTAAATCCATTACCCCTTGCCCTACAGCTACAGGGCCTGCTAAAAAATTTTTTCCCATCTTACTTAGAAACCTCCTTTAAGTTGAAAGGCTGCAATTTCTCCAGAGTCTTCTCTTCTGCAAGGTGAACAACCCCAACTCTTCCAGCTTCATTCTTCAGAACCAACATCTACAAGTTTGGGGATTTTTTCAGTTCTGGAAAAATAACCATCTTTTCCCATCTACTCCTATCTAAAAAGAAAATAAAAATTCAGTACTGCTTTAGCTTTGTATTATACAACACTGGTTTTACCTTTCCAAGCATTCTTCCAAGAAAGTAGTAATGTCGGGCATAAGAGTCTCCAACAAGCATCTGTGCTGCAGGGTTAGGGTAAAGAAGTCCCTCATTGGTGGTCTTAAAAAATCCCTGGTTAGGGTTAAATCCTGATTTAAGCAGTTCATTCAGAAATTCTCTGAAAATTCCACCACCATCAATACCAGCTTCATCAAGACCATGTGCATTAAGTAAGTGAACACGAATGCGCTTTTTTAGGTCAGGTTCTGCAGAGAAAGGAGAGAGACAAACTCAAATGCAACCATCTGCTTGAATATTATTTGGATAAAAACACATGAATTACACAAACATATCTACACTAACTTGATTTTTAAAAATTGAAATAGTAAATAGCAAAAATGTATTACTGGATTCAAGATCTAATTCAAGATTTTGGAATATTCAGTATGTGAAAGTCACTTTGTACAAGCAACCACCAATAAGCACTGCATTCCCTTAAAGGGGCTGGCTGTTAAACTACACCATTAAATAATATTCTTCGAAATCAAACTTGGTACTTTTGCTACTTTGGATTCAATGCTATGTCACGTAGCTCCAGAGAGCAAAGTGTGGTAAAGAGGGACATGTTCTGAAGGCAGGCGTTCTGATTGTTTCATAGAATGCTGCTCCTTGAGAAAGCAAGCAATATTTAGTCCCTGAGCTATGTATACACAACCAGGAAGAAGGACCTTTTTGCTAAATTCATTGAAGGCTTCCAAAGATCTAACCAAATACACAGCTTTTATTTTAACCCTTGCATTGACTACACTTGCATCTCAGCAAAGCAATCAGTAATAAATCAATACCCATAAAACTTTCTACTGCTACTATGTGCTACAAAGCACTCACTATGGATTGACAGCCAATGTTCATGAATAATCTTCAGCAAGTCATAGCAACAGAATTTCTCCTGAATGAGTGCCTTACACTTTCCTGTCAGTGAATGCCTCTACGTCTACCAATAACTTCCCCATCGTTTTCTAAGATTCACACTCAGCTATTTTTTAAAAAATTACTCATTAGTTATTCATTTGAGTGAAATGCTCTCCTGCATAAAAGTTCTCTTGCTGGAAATAAAGGATGGCTGGTTTTAGCCACAGCAATTACAATAGGTCCACTATCTCATCACAATTCAAAACAAGAATGCAGCACACACACTAGCAACAGAGTTTCAAGCATACAGGCACGCTTTGCCTGAAGACTCCTGAGATACGGAGCACTAATGTTGAAACTTTAACACATGGAAAAGGTTGGTTTAGTCTTTTTGAAGCTTTAGGAAGAAAATCAGTTATTTATCTCTTCCTCTGTGTACTAGAGGAGTGAAATGGTCCTAATACAAATTCTTATGTGAAAACAGGCAACCAGATAGAAGCGAACCCCCATGTAACTTTTGAAAGAGTTCGATTTTATGACTCATATGGGTGGAACGTAACTGAACTGTTACTGGAGTCCACTAAAGGCTACTATGGAATACGCTGAAAATTCCATTTGCAGGGGGAACTGAAAAATGCTTTTGTATTATTAAATATGTGACAACTAAATAAAAATTTAAACATGCAAGAATCAACCTAGTATATCTCTACTATTCCAAGCTTGTTTTCTTAATGATCTCAGTTAAGGTACTACAGAAACATTAACTCTGATGGCTCTCTTCTCAGGGCCAGCAGACAAACTAGATGCCACTTCCAAATCCATGCTCTTTGTTGTCTCCTGATCACTTCTAGGACCTCATCTATCATCTGTTCAGTCTCCCAGATAGATTTTAATCAATTCCCTTTAGAGTCTTGAAACGGCCTCCTGCCATTTTCAGGCTTTTCTTCTTTTCTGCTCTCCCACATGGTGCCTGAGCTACTCCAGAACTAAAACTATTTTAAAAAATTATACTGTCTGAGAATACCAACTTTTTCTAAAAGGTCCAGCCTTCTAGTTTAGTCTTTACTGATGCTAAATAGCACTGTATGTGTGTGCATATATACGTGTGTGTGTGTCTGTCTGTGTGTGTACATACATAGTATATCACACACACATGCAGAAAAATATTTTTTCAATGGCCAACTACCACTACAGCTTCTCTGCACCTGTAAATGAGACAAAACTTCACCTAGAAATCCCTCTACTTCCAATTATGTGCTATAAGCTTACTGGTTTCTTCCTTGTCACTGTTTTATGAGTAATCTTCTTCCTAAGGAAAGGCTGAAAACATTACCCGGAAATATATCCATGTATGTGCAGATAAATTTCTTATTGACACAAAAGCTCTATTTGCTGAATTGAAAGCCTGACAGAATCACAGAATAGTTCAGGCTTAAAGAGACCTCATATGGTTCAAAACTCCTACACTGATAGTGAGGCCAAGTTCCAAGTTAGATCAGGACGCTCAGTGCCCTGGTCCATATGAGTTCTCCAGTGATAAGAGATTTCTCTGGACAGCCCATTTCAGCACTTTATATGTCTCACTGTGAAATGCTACTGTTATGCATGTCCAATAAATTTCACTTGCTGCTACATGCCACCCCTGCACCTTATCAAACTGGCTTCTGTAACTGCCCAGTTACAGCAGTAACAGCTTCCATATTTCCCATTTCCATTTCACCTTTCTCTTTTTAAGAAACCAGTAAATGACTCATACTAAACTTAGTACAATGCAACTGCTCACAACCAGTAGGGAAGAGGCTAAACAGTCAATCGCACATACAATTTCCAGATGATTATACAGTGACATTTCCTGATTAGCCTTTGAATTTTTCCAAAAGTAGGAGAATTTAGATTGTACTTAATTAGAAAAGTATACACATTAGTCTAAACTTATCTTCTTAGGTAGTTACAGTTTATAACACAGGTACTGAAATACAAAATCCTATTTGTAAGTACACTAATATCATTAATACTACCATTGTAAAGGAAATTAAGAAATGGCATGTTCTCCAGTAATTTTATACAAACCAAGAATACCAACACCTCTTCTTCCTCTCTAAACTAGGCAGTTCTCCAGGAGGGAGCTTACATAGGAGGTGAGATTCATACGGCAAACCTCAAGTATTTGGCAAATATTCTTTTTGTATGTAAAAATACCATATAACTAATAATGACTTTATTTTGGCAGGCTTTATCAACACTGGAATTTTGGCTTCTGGAGCCGTTGCTCTCGCACAAATTCACACTGAGGTGTGATTTAAATCAATGTGATAAAATGCATACTACTACATCAGCCTTACCAGCCACACTGTACCTAGTGAATCCAGTGCAGTTCAGGTATTTTTGTTGATTACCAAAGCAGATAATATCTAATGAACTACAGAAATAGATACACAAAGTGCTGTTATATGGAAAAGTAAAGGAAAGAAAAGTCCTATTACTGTTGGTTTGAACTAAGGAAGGGTCGTTAAAGAGAATGTGACTGCAATAATCAGAAAAAAATGTGGATGAGAATTACTTTACATAGAAAACAACGGAATTTAACAATATAAGGACATACACATCTCAGAGATGATACACTTTTAACATCCTACTCAAGTTAGCAAGTATGTAACTACATAGTAAAAATGGTTAAATGTTATAAACAAGCCAACGATAACTTAATTACAAACCTACCATTTTCAGGAGAAAGTTTGTCATAAGCATCTTCATAAATATAATTTCTTCTGATAGTGACATTAATTCCATCCAAAAATGGCCCATCTCCTTGAACTTCTTGTTTATCAGCATAGATCAGTCTTTGAAAAATCTGTTAGAATGAGTGAAAAGAGAAATCATATCATTGTGCATATCTAAATATACAGTGAGAGATAGTTATTCACTGCTACTATCCTTTGAGTTGATTCTGGGCATTCACTTTTACGTGCTTTGTCTTCTCAAAGGTACAGAAGCATAATTTGTCCTCATCAAGCTGCAGAAGCATAACAGAGAGCCATGTCCCAGGGGAGGGAAGGAGAGGGGACAGATATGCAAAACAATTATTCATGCTATGGCATCACCCTCAATTCTTTTCACATAAAGAGGCACATCTACAGACATTGTGACAGTGATTCCAGTTTCTTCTCCCTAACTTTCAGAGTTCTGAACTGTAAAAGTATTCAAAACCAAAAGGAAAACATAACAAGTATTTTGCACACACAGAGGCAATCCTCCAAACTAGTACACAGCTTTTTGTTGGTTTCGTAATCCTTCGGACCATTCCCAGTAACAAGAAAGTAGGTATCACTACTCCTCTCAGAAGCAGTGAGCAAAGAATTAAAGCAAAACAGTGGCTAGCATTGCCACATGAAACAAAGAACCAGAACATCTGCCAGTTCAGTACATACTGAACTTCCCACTGTCCCTTTGCAAGTCTTCACAACATGAACCTGTTCACCTGAAGAGTAACTATAGCTACCTGTGTTTCTACGCCAAGATGCAGCATGGAAGGTGATGGGAAGCCTAATGCATAACAATAATCGTCAATAAACCCTCAACGCAGGGAATGCCTGTTTACTACACCCTTCTCTTGCAGCTTTCCCACAGTCATTAAATAATCTAGTACATTTTCCAAGAGATGTAACCTCCCAGCCTACTTTCTTAACTAAGAAGATTAAGTAAGAGTCTCCAGGGATGTTTAGAATCAACAAATCTACCACGAAAGAGGTGAATTTGACAACAACAGATAAAGCTGATGTAAGGTCTCAAATCTACTTTCTATGGACAACTGTAGCTAGCGCAGATGATGTTCTCCAACCAGGATTAAAATGTAGACAAAGCCAGGTTCTTCCCTAAAGCACAAAGCGAGAAGACAAGAGAAATTAGTTAGAAGCTGCAGAAGCAGAAATGTTGAATAGACATAAAGGGGAAAAAAAAAAATCATTATGAGAGTGATGAAGTATTGGAAGATGTTACACAAAGAGTTTGAGAAATCTCTATCTTTGGAGACAGTCAAAATTCATCTGGACATGAGCATTTGGCCCAGTTTAGCCCAGACCCAGCGAATTTCGGCAGCTAAAACTGACCAACTGGGCTCCCAATTCCCTTCCCCACACACTTCCAGGGAAAAGGAAATCAGAGGAAGATTTGTGGCTTGGAAACTAAAACAGCTTTAATAAAATAATAATAATAAAAAAATACTACTAATAAGACAATAATAATCTATAGAAATACATGTAATTGTGCCCCAATCCCTCGATGACTACATGTCACCACCATCACAGATGCAGCAGGGTAGCCAAGGTGAGTGGCAGGAGGGAGGCTGGGCTCAGGAACTAGATTCAGGAATGCACGGATCTGGGATCAGGGGCAAACAGACAGATGAGACATCGGCCATCACAGAAGAAGGAGTAAGGCCGTCATGATCTCTCATTTTATACCTAGAATGATGTATATGGGATGGAATAAGTAAGCTTAAGTGATAACCAAAGCACTCGATACAAACTGGATTAATTACCTGCCACAGGTAAATATTAGGAAGGTGCACACCAATGTGCCCTAAGGCTAAAGGGGACAATATATGCCGAGTTCAGAAGGCTGAAGAGCCTACCATGAAACTGGTCTCAGTGATTGCTTATAAAAGCATGTAATATCTGGTAATGCAAGGTAAAAATCTCATGAAGTCATAAAATGAAAGGACACACGGAACAACAACATATGGAAATATGCATTATCACATATGGAAAGCTGTATTGCCACATTAAGTTACAGCATAGCAGATGGCAACTGAAAGAAAAAAAGAAGTACCAAAAACCATGATAAGGTATCCTCTTCCCTATTGCAGTGGGAGATTCCAAAAGGATGTTGACTCCCGCTATTACACAAAGGAGCCGTATTTGTACCTCCTCTTTATACTACAGAAGTTCAGCCTTTCAAGCTCTCATCCAGTTGTTATGATTTCAGGTTTTGTGATAAAACCAAATAAGGTTTTATAATTTCCAGAAACTTAAAATATGTGCATCTCAATGTAGCTTTAAGAAGTCTAGAGATTGTAGACAGCAACTAAATTGTGACACGCAGATCTCAGATTGAAGTCACTTCCAATTGTTTCCCTGTAATTCTAGCGCAATATTGCCATGCAGTATTAAGATATTTTGTTGGAACAACTGCTTCATAGAAGCCTGGAAAAACACTCCTTTACTACCAAAGCTGTCATTGTCTTTTTTTGACAAATACTGATTTACTTTCCCTGTGGAACTATTCCTCACTCCCTTGATGGTGTGTCTTGCGACTTATTGTTTCCAACACAATTCAGGGAGCAGTTTTTAAGTAATTGATACTGTTGACAACAGAAGTAGTCCGGGTAAAAAATACATGATTCAAACTGAAATAACTAAGGGAACTAACAATTACACATTTAAAATCAAGAAAACATCCAAAAGCAAATCAAATAGCATAAGAATCTTGCAAGTTTTAAAACTACATACTCTATTATAAAGTTCAGCTATGAATGCAGAAATTTAATCTCTAGGCGTTATTTTCCCAAAATGGAAATCCATCATCTCATTCTGAGTAAATCCGCCCACTGCACAAAAGTCTCCAGTCTTGACCTTGCAATCTGTTTATTACAGATACACAACTAGTTAGTGCTCCGGTTACCACAAGAGGGTGCAAACATGTAAATCAATCATTGAATCTGCACTTTATTATAAACATACAACTACTCTCATAGATCTTAGAATACATGTTTTTAATTTTAATGCAATTATTACAAAGGGTAATGTAACTACCAAAAAAAGAGAAAAGTAATTAATCTCATATGTTTGGTTGCCATATAAGTACTTAAGAAAAACAGTCTGGCCTGTTATATCCTTCTGCAGGGAAATGATAGAGTTCCTACTTAGTTAAGTGCTATTTTTATGTTTACTGAAAACAAACCCCTAAAAACTCAATTCCATATTGAATTAGAAATTAGGTACCTTTACTCTTTCTTCAAAAGGAACTACAAAAGGTAGCTCTGTCAGAATTGCAAGTTGTCGTTCTTCAGATACAGAAAGAGGTGCTGGTTCCAAACCCACTTAAAAAAGAAATAATAATTTTAAAAATTTTGGAAACAACATTTTTAAGAACAGTTTATTTTTTAACAAGTGAGTCAATTCACTTTGTATAAAAATACATATAAAATAGTTTATTTACTGAACAGTTGCACCAAGCCTTACCTTTCTTTAAACATTAGTTTCTACAGGCAAATTGAAATGTGAGTAGTGAAAACATACTGAAGAAAAATGTGTACAGAAGCAAGTACTCCTGAATTTATTTTATTCAGAAGAAAAAAATGTTATTTTCTCATTATTGATATTTTAAATTTTCAATTAAGAAAAAATACATGACAGAAGACAATTAAGAAGTTGTAAGTAACTAGAATTTTCATTGCAGGAATACATTATATTCCTGTTCCAATAATCAAAACAGTTGAAAGGTATTGTGCATTCAACTACAACATCTACTTTCAACCAAATCATTTTAGGCATAACACTAGGAATTAAACTAAATCTAACAAAACGAACAGAGCTTTTTTCCCTCCCAACAGCAAGGTCACAGTGATCACATTAAATCATGGTCTCTGCAAAAACAGTGAAAACATCAAGAAATTGTGTAACGTGCTCAAGAAAATAAGATCTGAAAAGCGTTCAAGAAGCCACAGCAACAGAAAGACTCAAACACATGAGGTTCCCAGGCTACCAAGCCATTCCTTTGAATATTCTTATACCCACAGAGGATGTTTTTAAGGAACCATTCAACTCTGGGTGTTGCACAGCAGAAGTGACAATGCTGCTCTATCTTCATGACAAGGAACTCAGTTGCTGAGCACACATCTGACTGTAAATTAACTAACCACAGGGAAAAGAAAAATAACACTGCTTACTGGCCTGACATTACGATTAAAGGTCCACCTAGTCTGTCTACAGAGGAAACAAAAGCCACAGCTCCTCAGTTGTTTTATTTTCAAGTTGGATAACCACATTCTCAGAAAATTACCCTAGAGTCTGGACTACTTACAAATTATTTTACGATACTGAAGCAAATGCTTCACGTTACTACCCAGCCTGGAAGTTTATGATGACAGTTTCAGGTTCTTCCTTTGGCTCCTACGTGTGGTGACTAACATCTTGCTGCCTTTCTGCAACTGGACATCATTTTCAAGTTTTTGGTTTGGTGGGGTTTTTTAGTTTTTTTCCTATTTCTCAAAGTCCTTTAGGTATAGACATTTTAAGCACCAACATAATATGATGTGACCCAAACCAAAACATCCCTATACTCGATATATATTCATTTGGGGCAGGTTTCAACATTGCAAGCCTTTGGAATTTTTAATAAAATGCTTATCTGTGAATGCCCTCAATTTACTTAGCAAACATTTTTAATTAAAGTCAATGTATGCAGCCTATTAAGCTAAGGGTTAAAAGCATTTTAAATAAAAAGTGCACGTACAGCAAAGGTAAACTACTACATGACTTCGACAGTTCAATTATTCCAGTCAATTACTCAATTTTATCTGCATTTCTCCATCACAGCTTCTTTCTCTAAAGAGAAATATGGGATGGAGTCATCAATACAGACAGCATTTAGAACTCACGAGTCTACCATTTAAGTAAATGAAAAAGCACAAATAAACATGACCATATGTGATTCAGCAGTACTTTCATGCTAATTGGCTTTAACCCATACGGAGTCACGAGGGATTAAACAAGTCATGTGCATGTTGTTACCTGCTTGTTTTCACACATTCGTGTTTGACTGCACGTTTTTAGCCCGATTTTGTATGAAAACAAAGTTTACGCAAACACACTGTGCCATCCTTCCTCAGCATCTCACCTTCAACACACTTCTTGAGCTAACCAGCTGAATTTTTAACTTTCACAGAGGATAGGAGATTAAAAAACACTAAGTTTTGTGAAATTTTTCAACTGCATTGAGAAGAAAAATTCCTTTTGTCACCCAATTACCAAAACAGCAAGGAGAGCTCAGTTATCTGCTTTGGTAAGTGTGTAAGCTTGTTGGATAGCCAGCTGGCAAAATGAGGGCACATAGCTGCTCCCCACCAGCCACAGCATGCGCATTCCTTATCCACAACTACCCAGACCAAGGCAACTAATGAAACTGAGGGAACTGATACGCTTTCGGGAAGGAAGAAAAGGGAGAGAGCTCAAGATACTGTACACATGAGAGGGAGGAGACTAGCAGACTAGTAGCACAGGGAGAATCTAGAAGTAATAAATATGAAACAGGTCTGACAGTGGAGAACATCCAGAAAGTACAACTGTCAAGAGCCATGTAGGTCAATGGAAGAAACAGATTACCTGTGTAGTCCCTATAATCACACAGGATACAGGCCTGTTGAAGCCTGGCAATTAGTTTTTGCTAAAATACTTGCTTTTAAGATTTTGTGTTATCAATTGCTTAGAACAAAAAAAATTCCAAAGATAGAAACTAAATTGAAAAAAAAAACTTAATTCAAAATTCTGAAGAGTACTTACATTGGACCAACTAGCTGTTAATGGCAACTAGAGTAACAAGGTAATCAAAGTAAACTTATATCATCATAGCTATTCGAATAAAAAATAAGAAATTGTTTAGCTTCAACCCTGGACGAAGCCCTTAATTCTGTCCAACTCTATGGCAGGATTCAAAGGTTACAAACTTCTCCAAATCATCTACTGTACCTGGCTAAGATATATTCAAGCAAATATCACATCTTAAAAGAGAGCATGAACTCTTGTAGATGAATAATTTTGTTGCTTAAGGGTCCCATTTTTCATTCATTATTAAAACTGAGTGATTGAATTATTATTTTACCTCAGAATAGCAACATAAAATACTACAACAGTGAAGACACAAAACTAAATTACTGTACATTTATCCTGACGGTGGTCCAGTTCTCATCTTTCTTTGGGAATTTCAGAGAGTCTAAATATTTTGAGTAATTCAAGGGGTTAAGTTTCTGCCTTATCTAGATAGAGACAATATTTATTAACAGTAATTAATACTTATTATGGTACCTAAAGCTTGTCTGTTATAGATTCATATATAATAAAGAAGTTTCTTTAAAGGATATAGTAAAAGCAAAATTTAACATTTTCTATCTTCTGCAACTTCATTAATTTTGCATGTTATGCAACTGCCTTTTATATATATTAATAAGCATATTTTAACACATTTCATTTGTCCACCTCATCACTTCCCCTCATCAGTGTCTGCAGATGCTTGAGGAAAACTGTTAAGTATTCTAAGGACATAAACAAAGGTGTATACAAATATACATTTTTTAAAATATCTCAAATAAAATTATGAAAGACTGTTGTGCTTTTGGCTATCATTAAGACTTCTACGCAAAATACTTAACTGAGCTCTATAAAAAGTCAATTTTCTTTGCAAAAGGCAAACCATTATTTTGACTTAGCAAAGCAAAAATTGCATAGACAGTATCTTACCATCCAAAGTAGACTGCAATGGTCCTATTCTTCCCATTCTTCTGACCCTCCAGACGTGTCTAGCAGAGGGCACGTAAAGCTGTGTAACCTAATAAATTAACAGTATTTTACTGTTAAACATTATCTAATTGTATATCACAATTTACTATTACACAGTAAATACAAGAAATTGTCATGTCTGTGACTGTGTTCAACTGCCTAAGTACCCTCATTTATAATCCCTCCTCCTTACACTTGTGCCTTGAAGCTTAGCAGCAAAATTAACAATGCAGTAGAAAGTCCGTGTATCATTTAAAAATACCATGCAATGTTACATTAAATTCTGGTATTTTAGATACTAGAGAAGCTGAGTTTGAATTTTGAGAGGTCAAACAAATTCTGTTTACTTTTTACTGAGAACCAGGTTAGAGTCACAGTTTAAGACCACTACCACTTGCTCAATGGCGTGCAGGCACTATTTCCTAAGAAGTAGAAAAAACTGCCACAGAGAGAAATACAAATCTTGACAGAAGGCAAGCAAATGTGCAATCATCAAAAATAAAAAGAAGAGTTCACTGTTAAATATTCCATGAAAAACTTCCAGCTGTTTAGACACCTAATATTGCAACGTAGTCTACGTGAGGTGTAACTAGCTCCTAGAGATTCAAGTTCTCAACGATTCAAAGGAGGAACTTGCACATTCATAAAAGTGTTTTCTTTTGCACACACATACACACTTTATAAGCTCCAATATATTTTTCTTCAAAAGCTCTTACAAAAAAAAATTAATTTCCAGGCAAAATAAGTACAAAAAATGCTACTGAATTTTATTTTGGAAGAGAATTTTGAGGGGTTTTTCCCCACTATGGAACAATTCTTTTATTTAGCATTTTATTATGAGAAGTACTTAAAATAACTAGAAACTAAAATGCAAAAAGTGTTACCAGATTTTCCATTCTCCTCTGCTATAAATGCAGGTGACTTAAACTGTCACACTATAAAGTGTGTTCTACTTTACTGACTGGAAATGTGCTTTAAAATAAAAGATTCCTAACAGATTCAAGACTTTCACTTCTGAGAGAAGCAGCATAACCTTGGGTTTTAAAACACACTAAATCCATACAATGCCAATAACACTGATAATGTTAGGAATCGAACACTTTACCATTGAAATTTGGCACCTGTAACGCTATGTGGAAAAAGGATCTTGCTCCTACCTTATCTGCTTTAATGTTTTCTTGTTCTGAGAGCCAGTGATTTGGCGGGCAGAAATTTCTCCTTGTATCTCTAGACTTCAACATTTTCACTAAGTTTGTGATGACCTAGGTGTCAGAAACATACATTCAGTATACATTCAGTACCGTGAATAAAATCATACAATCCACAAGTAAAAACTTCAGAAAAATCCTTCAGCAGTGCATGAAATTGTTACTTACATTTAACTTATAAAAACTTTATTTTATACTTCAATACCTTAGAATGCAAGTAAGTAATTGTGGATCACTCGTAAGTAACCAAAAAAACTGGCTTATTAAAGTCTCATTCCAAAACCTTGTAACTACAATGACCTAGGACAACCTTTTATGCTAATTCAGGGAAGACTAAACAAATAATTACCAGCATTAAATTACTTACTTAAAAGAAAGTAATACCTCATCAGGTCATTCATATAATGATCTTTATTTCTAAAGATTTCTATTTCTTTTTTGCTTAAACAGGTTCTCAGAAATTAAACGTGTGACTAAATACATGGTTTAGAAGTGAGAACTACATAGCTATTCTTTACCACCTCTCATAGCAAAACTGAGATTCTGAAGGATCAGTTCGATTAGTAGGTTTTCTTTGTTCACAAGGGTAAAGATTCTTAAATTTCAGTGCATCCTTTTCAGGAAAAATGCTCCAGAGAAGAACGCAACTTTTGCTTGCCATCTCAAGACAAAGGTCACAGGTATCCCTAGCGAGCATAAGATCATATTAGGTGCTCCTTAATGGACAAACTTTTCAAGCACCAACATCAACTCCAGAAAGTACAAGAGAGGGCAGAAGCATTAAACTGGAAGGAAAACGTAACAGCGAAAGTTACATCTCTAAAGTACACGAAAGACTGACTATTTCTGGTTACTGCATTAACAACCTAGAGCATTTCCAGCTGAAGGTGCCTCAGAACAATCATATATCTAGTGATGGTATCAGCTCACCAAACACTGAGGCAATTATCCATGTAAAAAAACAAATGCTACTATTTTTAAGGGGAAGGGCCTACATATGAAAAAAGATGTTATGGGCTCCTTTTATTGTCAATTAGTACCTTGTCAGCATTTTCAAAGCTGGCAAGAGAAAAAATGATCATCCCATCCAGAAGTAGCTACTGATTTACCAAATGAACTGTACTTTCAGAGTTCTTGTCTCTATTAAAACAGATTCCAGCTCAGTTGTATATGCTGTATGTATAAAACTTAATTAAGTGGAATCAATATTAAATTACTAGCCTAAAAGACAGTACCACTACTATACTGAAAACCATCTCTTTTGCAACTTAGAACTATAGCACTTGAAAAATGAATAGAAAAAAACATACACACAGCTTTTCTGAAATAATCTTTATGAAAGACAGTTATAATGCGCAGATGTCAATAGTAACAAAGTTTAATGGATCTTCTAAACGATTCTGCGTCTAGATACTATACCAAAGACCTTTTAAGATCCAGTTTGTAAAGTAATGTCTTGAATAAAGAAGAACGCTATTAAGGGAACCGTCTGACTACACAGGAATTTTCATCACCTTGCCCTTATAAAATTCAGTGCAGGTTAGATGAGTCACTGAAGCTATGCGGTCCCATTACCACTATACTTAAAAGAAATTAAAAAAAAAAATTAAAAAAAAAGGGAGGAAGAAAAAAAAATCAGAAAAAATTATCTACATGAAGACCATGCTAATAACGTATTTTACAAGAAGACAAAGAATCCTTAAGGGAAGATGAATCAAATGCGGTGGGACTGGAGTTACACCTATACAATGAATGGGTCCTGAGAATACCTGCAATCTAAACTCAGGACTCCTTTGCAATCGGAGGTATACATTTTATTGAAAGGAAAGACCCACTTCAATAAATAATATTAAAATGGGGATTTCTTTCCAATAAAGCACAAAATGCAAGTAAAATTCAGAACTAAAATTCAACAGAAATAGCAGCTTAACTTCAAAGGATTATCTCAAGATAATGAAATAATTCTTCTATTTGACAAAACACATTTTCATGTACTCATAACTTCAGACCTCCTATGAAATCTGCAACAGTCGACTACAATACGCAATATTACAGCAAGCCAAAAAAGGGAGATTCTACTGAATAAAGACATTTCCAGATGTAAATCTCACCATTCCAAAGACCCCCAATCTCCTAGCAAATAAACACATCATTGTCAGCAGTCTCACTGTTCTCAGATTTACCATTACCTTGCAGAAGTAAGGCCTATATTTGCACATACATCCAGGAATGTATTTTGTTAGAAAGCAATGGCATGGAAAATACACAATACAAGCATGAGAAATTGAAAGAAAAAAAGACAAATTAAAAGCATAGATGATAAGGAAGGAACGTGCCTTTCCCTGCAAGCCGCCAGCAAATGCTTTCTAAGATAAATCTCTCATGTATTTGACGTAGTGTACAAGAAAGAAAGGTATTTTCTACTTCAAGATCTTATATGTATGATTAATTACTTAAGCTTTGTTCTAATGATTTGGAAGAAGATATTCCTGCCTGCTCACTAGCAAGAAGCTATTTTGAAGCCCCTCTTGGGAAAGACCCAATAGTGCATACAGTTGCTTTCTTAATGAGCTGAACTTCAGCTGTGTTGAATTACTAGGTGTAAAAATATGTATCTGAAGGAGCAAACAAGGGAAGCTTTGTTATTTAGCTACTTTTTGTGTAGAATCAGAGCCATCAAGATACTCTCAAACTTTAAATTTGTAATTCACCCAATGGAGAACAACCTTGGCTACTGAAAATTTAAGATTACATCAAGTTTAGACAGTTCCACTCTAAGTTTAATTCCTGACTGCCAACATGGGACAGAGTAATTTGAGATTTTACATCAAATTCACCTGAAATGCAAGACATTTATGAAAAGATTAACTAAATATTACAAACTAAAGAGAAGAAACAGAAGATGGTGTGATATAAACTGTATACATAATAATACTCCTGGCATGTCATCCTTCTTAGAAAAATAGACCTATTGAGGTTTTCACTTGTGACCTTTAAATTGAAAGTTTATTTGGCAATTTAAAGACAAGTAATTAAATTAAATTGTGCAAACATATATTAGATCAATCTGTGCAAATTACAAGTTCAGTGGTGCATTAGGACTGTATTCAATGCAATCAAAACATTATCAGTTACTCTCACTGCTATTAATGCTTATGGTCGTAAGTGAAATGTGTTGTAAAATCAAGCAGAATAGGCTGGATAGAGGCTATCTTAGACTTGTAGAATGAATAAGCATTCCTTAATTAGCCCATCAGGTTAAGTGCAAGCCTTAATGGGCCTTTCCTAAAGTCTAGCATGACATCTTTCTCCAAACATGGCCAAGAAGAAAGTTCCATTAGCAATATTAATACAAGCTTAGTTGATCATTTTCATTCAATTAACTTCTTTCAATTAAATAGATAGCTTGACAAAAGCAGTGATAAAAGACCTGAAGGGACAGCTGATGACTCGAACTGAACATTAGTGTGCGAGAGGTCGTCAGTATTAAACAGACTGTAAATCTAGCATTCAATTTGGAAAATGCATTTCTTCTGCTCCCACTTCTTTAATGAGCAATTTTAGCTGACTAGATGTGTTTGCTGCAGAATTTTCACGACAAGTCAAGTATTCCTTTTTTTCGGCAACAGTTCTATTAGATTTTGTCCTGCCAACATTTCCAGCCTCTCTTAACTCATGTCTTAGGTAGGATGACATGGATAAAACTATCAGAAATACACTGGTAGAGATCCAGAGGGAGCATACATTAAGTCTACATCTGCTAAGCTGGATTCACGATTCCATCAGTATTCCAGTAAACCCAAAGAGAGTACTACCAGCATGGTACCAATTTAGTGAAGCCTCTGATACAGAAGTACCTAAATAAGCATATTATTCCATGAGAATTTCACACCTGAAGTTATAACAACATGCTTAAGTACCTTGCTGCATGGAAGTCCGGGTTAAAATCTGCATTCTATACAACGGCTTTTTTATAAATAGGATAAGGAGGAAAATTTAAGAGTTGCCGGAAGGAAAAAAAAAAAATTGTTACAGTCCTCAGAATTTATATTACTCAAAGTTTAGCATATACGCCAAAAAGCAACCTTCCCAAATCCACGTTCCTTATGACAATTATGTTGATTATAACCAGAGAAAATTACACGTACCTGCTTTCAGAACTGCAGCAGCAGCCTGAAAATTTTATTTAAATATGCTCTGAAAATTGACACGATTTACCTTGAATAATTGAATCCATCTTTTTTGTTCTGTCTGTATACACTGCTGCATTTCTGTATTTTTTGTTACTCCAACGCTTCTAAACGCTGCAACATATTCTTCACGAACTTCTGGTTTTGTTTCTGGGTAAGCCAACTTTATGATTCCTAAACACGCATCTCGAAGGCAGCGTGATAATATTACAAGCTCTTCTAGTGTAAAAGGCATCATTGATGATTGTCTTTGACCTACAACTACATAAAACACAACTTTAAATTTGTTTAAAAACTTTTTCCTAATAATTTTTTTATTAAAAGCACGCTTATTTCACTGGAACAGTATTATTCACACACAAAATCTAAAGGTAGAGAAAAGAAACATCAACCAAAAAGAGAATGGGTAAACATTTATAAAGGCAATCAGGTCTTGTTGTTGTTTGCAGTCACAACAATCTTAATTTCTCTTATGCTCTTTTGTGATTCCTGCAATGTTATTTTTTTATATTAGAGTTCAGTCCAGAAGAACTTCACTCACATGAAAAATTATCATGATTAAAGAACCTCCATATCAGACCCTGTACAGCTGAGTTCCCAAGGTGCAGACCATCTATTTTCCCTCTTTTTCCTAAATGCAATCTCCATGAAAGAACCAGCTGACAACTGTGTGCTCAGGGGACTATCAGCAAGCCAGCCCAGAAGAGCCCTCCCCACAGATGTCAGCAAATCACTGCCTAGGGAACAATGTGGTCTTACACAAAACCATTTTGCAAAACGTTGCTATTTATTATGCTTGAAACTCACCTTCTATTGGATCACCAAAGAACTCATTATCATGAATAGAAATAAGTGAATGACTAAACAAAGAACTAAAAAGGTAGAAGAGAGGGATAATTCGACTAGAGTCTTCTAAAGACATTGGAGAGCCTCTTGAAATCACTTGAAGGAGTGGCACCATAGACCTTAAAATATAAAATGCAAAGTTAGAGATGGTTAATTAATTACTCTAAAAAAGTAGTAACTTCAGCATCCTATCAAAAAAATATTTATCAGTAGCTACTACAGCAAAGTAAGGATGGCACTCTGAGTTTAATTACTTCCCATTCTTGCAAAATAAAATTACTCTTTCTAAGTTCTTGTCACTATAGCTTCTGAGTGTCTTGATGATATACAAACTTCTGCGTTAACTATTACAGACTACAGATACTTTTTGGTTTAGAACAGAGACATGAAGCAAAGACAGAAAGCAATCTGCATGTCAGCACAGAACAGATCTCTAGGTCCAATGCCTCAGTTCCTGGGAACATGCTTCTGTCACCATCAATTTCTTGACTAGTCAAAGCATGCAAGATAAAACTCACATACTTGGGATGAAGTAGTTGGAGGTCCAGTGTCACATTGATGCTAGTAAGCATTTTAAGAACTGCAAAACATCCATCTTATTTTAAATAAAGATTTTATTTATTTACCTGTAATTATTCACAACTGACCATTTCCCAAGATTTTGCTCAGTTTTATAAAATTATAGGAGCTAAGTAACCACTAACAGTTTTGTTTTCAATCATCTTCCATGACCACTGTGATATCCCCAATTGTCTCGTTCTTTTTCACTAGATGCGCTCTATTTTAGCAAAGACTCAGTTTCAGAAATGGTATCATACATACCCTGTAATCATTCGTGTAGTCATTGAAGATATCAAATACCAAAGATGCCTCAGGAATCTGGCATTAAAGGCTAAACTATAAAGAAGCCTGCAAGAGGAAGTTCAAATAAATTTTGTCTTCCAAAATACTGTACTCATAAAACACAGTGCTTCTATAAGAACTTTTCTGTCAAGCATTTCTCAAACATTAACAATTTAAATTTATTGTTTTAAGACAGAGGTTCTTATTCTAATTAAATGTGGTGAAAGTCCCAAAGCTGAAAACCAAGCATATAAATCCTTATACCTAAAATACAGTTTTCATTAACTCAGCAACAAACCAAACAACACAGACCCAAATTTGCAGTATTCTACAGAATTAAATAAAAATAACATACACTCTGAGTTATTTATCTGGGATTTTTTAAAATTCTAATACAGCAAACCACACCAAATTGCTAGCTAACAGGTCACTTGTGTGGTTCTTCTGACAATTACAAAACAGAAATTTTTGCAAAAGTAAATTAAAATACCTTTACACTAGAAGCAATTATTGATTTAAAATTATGTAGCTATTTTACTGTTATATTCTGCATGGTAGACATAAATATAACAACCTTAATGGAACAATGTCTTTGAGGATAGCTACCCATACACGTAAACTAATCTCTCTATAGACAGAAAATGGTTTACACACCTGTAAAAATAAAAGTGTACGTTCACAAATGAGTTATATACAGGACCAACTTTAACCACATTACTTCAGACACGATTACGACATGATAAACTTCTTACAGAAATATGAAACAAAAAGCTTCCTGGAATTAAAGGATCTCTCTCAATCTATTTTTTCCCCTGCAGGAAGCAACATATGTGATAAAACATCATTTGAAACAATTCATGTCTTTTAGGAAACCAAATGGGATCTGACTGACTAAACTGACATTTTTCAGATACTGAAGAACTATATTCAGTTAGCTATCCTAAATGATAATTTCCTAGGTTGCATAGTTACTATTAGAATAAGTAAATTAAAACAGATACTGAGGTCCATAGAGGAGCTCTCAGAGGTCAACAGCATCATAATATCAAAATTTCCTGCATTCAAAAGGTAGGAAGATTGGAAAACAGGAGCGGGAAGGGTAGACAAGAACTGCTGCTGCCTGAAAAAAACCAGTATTTATTACAGACCACAGGGATATAGTAAAATTTGCCAGATGGCAAAAGGAAAGGAAGTACACATTACAGAGAAAAAAAGTAAAGTATCAGTAAACACTTACAAACATTTGAAAATGGTTTGGCTTAAGCAACAACTCACTTAAAGACAAAACCAAAAAAAAACACAAGAAAACCTACATGCAGAATCACAAACAAATACGCAGAAATATGCCTCTGGGTCCTCCCTACTGGCTGCTGAAGCCCCCACATGCCTTTTTTTTTTTTTTTTTTTTTGCTATGAGTGCTCTTTTTTCACATGCCAGTCACACAGACAAGGAACTGTACAAGGATAAAATAGCATTAGGAAGGGCAAAATTCATCATCAAAGGATAGAGTTTCACACGTACAGGGAGTTTTGGAAACATGAAAGAATGCAGAAGAAAGGAAATTAAATATTAGCAACCACTGGCTTGCAGCGTGTATTTGCTAAAATACCACCCCTCTTGTTTCAAAACCCTTGAATTTTAAATAGACAGCTTGGTACTCTTAAAAAGAGCTGGGAGCTTCAAACATTGCAGAGAAGTTGCATGTTGGTGATTATTAATAAATTTCAATAATGTCTGAAGTAACTGCAGCTAAGGCCAGTTAAAGATCTTAAAGTTTTATTGTAAAACTAAGCTTAACTTCAAATAGGTGGAATTTTTGAAAAAATTAAACTTGAATTTGATACATGGGAATTTTACTTCCTTCTAAAGCCACATTATTTTGACATTTGGGTGGAAATTACGCATTATCATTTAAGAAAAGGCTTATTATATCTAGCTAATTCAGAATAAGGATTTGTATTTTAATGTTTAAACATGTGAATTATAGCTCAGATGTCTTGGTTTCTGAAATGAGAAATTTCCTCAGTGACCTTCAGTTTTCAGACTCATATTTGAAATGAAAAGTAATTTGGCACAGTGCCATTAGGTCTCACAAGGCCTTCCAAGTAAAAACTTGTTAATTTTACAATCATCCCTGGAAATTATGTAATAGTTTTAGCAGAAATGAACAAACATTATGGACACTGAACCTATCATAATGTAATTCATTTTTTCATTCTAGCACTATTCAGCAATAATGAAGGGAAAAGAAGGACAAACCTTAAGAGCTTATAATAATAACCTTTGTCTAAGTTTTAGCCATTTTTATTCCATATCCGTGATTCAGGCAGTCAATTGTAGCAACCACTATATTTCATGGCCCGATTCCAGAAATGCTAGATGTATTCAACTTTCACATTTCCCTTCCCTGAAAATCTAGTTAAATACCAAAATGCAAATTTGGTAGAAGATGTTATCATACAACCTATTTTGTCAATATACCTATGAAACACAAAGCAGATGAATTCATGAATTTTATAGGTTCCATACTGTTAGCAGAAAATCAACAAGAAACTGCAAGCTAAATACAGAAGGGTGAATTACGCCATGCAGTACAAAACTTCTACATCACCGAATTCACCTGAAATACAATCCACTGTGACCATAATGAGAGCAGAAACAATCTACTGCCAGTCACTCCAGGTATAGAGAGTAGAAGATAACAATTGTAGCAGAAAAAAAACAACCCACAGGGAAAGGAAACATTCAAGAATTGGCTGTACTAAAAAGTTACAAAATTTTTGGCTACACATTTAAAAAATACTTGAAAAAGCCTAAAAAAATTAAATTTAAAAAAAATGAAAGTAAAAAAAAACCCCACAAATATCTTTTTAGAATTAAAATAGGTCAAAAATTGCCTCATTTTCTGTCTTTTTCTTTGGCAGAAAAAAGATGTGCATCTGGTAAAAAACAGCATTTCCAGGTAGAACTACATTAAAATGACACAGCAGAGAATAATAATTCCTAATAAACTGTAGCACATTACAGGGATAGCTTATGTATCCTAAGGGCTAAGCACTATCAATCCACAAAGTTTAGAGATCAGTTAATGTAAACCCTGAGTGTCCATACAATATCGATCACTTCTTCCTTTCAAGAAAAAAAACACGCACATAAACAATACAAATAAAAAAGATTAGAAATTACAAGAATTTGCGTAAAAATAAATAATCTAACTGGGGGGGCAGTAATTTTCAATATTTGCACTCTCCTAAAAACAAAATAGCTAAAGTTTAAATCTCAGGTTTTCATCCATCCCATCTGGTGTTCCTGCATTTTCTTGAAAAATCTCACTGCATACCAACCACCTCGTCATTATGAGATCATTATATGTGGTTTTATATAGCTGATTCATTAATAGATTTTCTATAAAGTTCAATACTCAGATTTAGCGCTGTAGTTTGGGAGAAGAATCATTTCTCAGCTATCAGAAAGGATAAGCTCCTTTTAAGTGGAAAAATGCACGCTGTCTCAGCCACAGGCTATGACAGAGTTAACAGAATCACTGGAGTGAACGTAAGTATCTGTTTTAATCATCTCAAATTGAATTACCTGCTCCCAAAAGTAAGTACATAACAATCATCTATTTAGAACGTTGTTTCTCTCTGTAGGTATCTAATTGTCCACAAAAGCCACATGATTTATGTGTACTTGCCAGAATGGTATTTTGGGTACCTCTGGCGTAAAATAAGTGTCAAATTCCTCCTGCGCAATGGGACAGATTAAATGACCCATTAAGCTTAATTTAGCTGAGGCACCACTACAAGTTAATTAGTTAAAGGCAAGATTTTCAGTCTAGGTCATAAATTGGGCCCAGTTTCCCACTGAGACCATTTAAGTTAATGAAGAGAATACGCTAGAATGAGAGGAGCTCATACAGCCTGTGAAAGGTCACTGCTGCCAGGGCAGTGGATTTTGGCACTTCAGAACTGCAAGGTGTCACAGGTACGAGACAGAACGCAAAGCCATCGTTAAATGAACTACATCACTCTCTAGGCTGCTTCATGCTTCTGCTTCTCTTCATATTGAACAAAGAATATGAAGCAAAGCTTAAAAAAATGTAGAAACTCCATATGCAATGGTTCTGGTTTTAAGAAAAACAACAGCATAAGAACATACCTAAAAGAACTACTAAAATAGCCCTACGTAAAGCCTACAAATCTTCAACATATGTATGAATACAGGCTGCTCATCTTACACCAGAACGTCAGCTTTCCAAACAATTTTCAAGGACAGGTTAAGATCAGCAACATTACGCTAATTAAACAGTAGTAATGTACAGTCACTATGAAACTGTTAAACTAAGATTAGCAATTACTCTGGGGCACTAACCAGACGGCTGATAGTGACCCAGTACAAGCAGTTTCCGTTGCTATTTAATATTACACTGTAGTGATGACCTGAGGCCTGTAGTAATAAATTACATCTCAAAGTGTTTCATACTAGTTAAAAGTATAGTTTGATGAACAAAAGTCTTGCAAATCTCTTTATAATGAAAACTACAATGCAAGACTCCTGTTTTCTCTTTTTTTTTTTTTTAATAACTGCATTCGACAATATATATCAGCTTTACAGTGAAAAGAAAAGCCCTGCCACTTTGAAAACAATTACGATTCCTAACAACTTCATTACAAACAGGATTTTATTCTACAGCTCTCATCTGGCTTACAGAACACAAGCTACAGCTATGGCTTCCCAGTCTTGCAGGGTCTTTTCTTCAACTCTACAGAATCAGAAAAGAACTGCTAGAGGCTAGCTCCTGCTACTCAAAAATATACTGACTTTAGGTATGTTGTTCTTTCTCCCTTGGTCTATGTTGCAAAATCAAAGAAATCACTGAGCTAACGCAGAAACGCTGATGTTCCTAACACCATAAATCATCGTCATCAGTGAAATCAAAGATGTAAATGAGCCACCAGAAGAAAAAGCGTTCAGCTTTAATGGAAGGACATAAGCCTATATTATGAGTTTCTTCCCTGTTTCCAAGAAGGGAAAAAATCTCAGAACTATTAAAACAATAGAGATATTTGTCATCACCTCCCTTCCAAAGCCTGTGTTAGGCTTAGGCTGATTTTCTTTAGAGCTATTGAAAAGTTATTTACAGTTATTACTCTTTTTTTTTTAGCATCCCACTTTGCAAGTTTTTTTAGGTCTTTAATTATAATTTTCTATTGCAGTTGTAAATGCTGTTAAATATGCAAAATCTTTGTAATAACCTTTTTTATCTTTTAAACTAATTCACTTAGTAGGTTTGCAAACAGAAAATAAAAGAGCATTTTTGAACCCTTAGAATAGATTAAAAGGAATTCTCAATAAATTACTTCTGCTTAACTATTTCTGCAGTTTAATTAAATAAAGCTTACTCAGAATAATAAGCAATTTAAAAGTTAGTTTCAAAACAAATGAAGCATCTTTCAAAAGACTGTCATGTAATTTTATAAAATCATTTCAGCAATTAAAAAAGTCAAATAACAATTACAAAAAGTGGAAACTCGTGAAGGAAAATCTTTTTTAACTGTCTTTTGAAATGGCACAATGTTTACTACCTTTAAAACAAGCATCACCTGTCCTTTTAAAAAAAACTCAAAAAAAAAGTGTAGAATAGATGCTTGGTAATTTCAGCCAGGTTTAAAACGCACCGACACATATCTTAGTAATCTCTACTACTTATTTCTAAAAATCAGTAACTTAAGCTATTTTGGAGCTATTCAAAAGTTAAAATTTATAAATTGCTCTCTGTTATAAAATAGTGCATAAAATGTTCATAACTCGTGAATTTATCCACTGCGTAACTAGCTTGTTATAACAAATAATTGCAAAATCCCAATATGACTTCTCAAAGGAAATAGATGCCACACTGACACAATTAAAGTTCTGTGTGACTTCTTTATTCATTAAACACCCTGTTCCACACAGTTCACCAGCAAACCTGAAGTCAAAGCAGTGATGCATTTAAACTCAGTAATTACTATCCAAGGAAATGTACTACTTGTAACAATACAGCGGGCATACTAATTCAACTGCTGCTATGATCTTCAGCTCTCACATCCTGCTCTAACGCAATTAGTCTACAAAGAACTAATTACCCTAATCGAGCAATCACAGTTTCAATGACATCTTACTTCCTGTAACAGCTATAAACACCACTAGGCTAAGATAGCACCTAATTAGTTTTCTGTATCACTGTTTACAATGCAGTTTGAATTGATTATGTTTACAACATTCCCTAAATACTTACTTTACTACTAGCAACTACATACTTATTCAAAACTACCTGCACCAGAACACTGTTAATACTTATGGGTCTTAGTCTGACGACAAAAAGTTCAAAAATTTTCTTCTGTTGTTACTGACATTGTGGTTTGCAGTCTTTGTAAAAGAATGCTGTAGAAAGGAACGAGTCTGTTTTCTCTGTCTCGGGTGCCAAAGTCCTTGCCAAATAACAATAGTGATTTCAACAGTCAGGAATCATTTTAGTTTCTGGCAACAGAGATTCTGGCTATACATTAAAGAGAGCAGAGAACACGCTGGTTTCTGTGCTCAACAAGCTACAGAGACTGTGGAATCCATATCGCTGAGAAGTATTCAAAACAAGCTAGACAAACTCCTGCTAGGATGACACTTAACACTGCCTCTGAGCAAGGGAAAGGATAAACTCCTTTCAAGAATCTTTGCAAGCCCTATTTCTGTATGATCTTCTGATCACAAACACTACCTGTTCCACAGTCCTCAGTGTGGTGAAGGAGTACTAACTTATTTGTGACTCACTAAACAAACCAAGAGCACACAGTTTTGTATTTGACATGTACTCCATAGAACACAATGAGAAAGAAGAAAAATGAGAAGCAGAAAGAATCCACTCTCTGGTTTGCCTGGAATTATTTAAAAGCTGAAATTCTTATTTATTTCAGCTGATAAGAAAAGAAAACACAGAAAAAAACCACACAAGGTAAGTAAGAAAAGTTTATCTAATAAAACCAATTTTAGATGTACTGCGGTTCAACATCACCATTGTTTACACTTGCCTGACTTTTGGCACCATCATTCGGTGCTGTACCATTAGCGTGTGGCAGATTGATGCCATCAGCGTAAAAATCTCCTCACTAGCCGAATCTCTCCAAACCATATTCAGTAGAGTGTTTGTCTGCTGCTTTGTATCCAATTTCTTTAGACACTCCTCAGTTATGTACTGAACTGATATTCTCCCATCACCCTACAAACATATCAAAGAAAAATTTGCTTTAAGTCTTTTTAATGATCCAGTATGCCCTTTAAGAAAAAAGAAAACTTCAGAATTTTACTAGAACATAAAGTTTTCTTGCACAATAATTAAAACATAAGCACATATGCATATCCCAGTAGCATTCTTAGAAGTATCAGACCAACTGAAATCCCTAGGGTAGGCAACCGTTGGGTTCTGGCATTGATCTTTTCACTTAGATTAGTGGGAAAGATTCCCTTTAATGTAAGCATTTCTGCAACAATTGGATTAAGTCTTTTATTCACACTGTCTCAATAAAGATTTTGGTAATGGTAACACAGTGCATGTAAATATGTCCACGTAAGAGATAACGTGTATTCCCCAGCAGTATGGCTCTATAAGAGGCTACACTCCATACTGATGTCTTAAAAATGCTGCATCTTTCAGAAATGTATTATCACCTTACATGAAATGTAAGTAGGTATTATAGGAACAGTATCCCTTAGAAAGGTTTACAGAGAAAACACCAGGAAGCCTGAGAAGGCCCAAGAGGCAGAAATCTAGAATTCCTCACTCAGTGTGGGGAGGCAAAACAATCTATGAGACTTTTTTAAAAAAAAAATAAATCATAAACATGGTGATCTATCACACATTCCACAAGGAAAGACTACAGTTTGCGTAAGCCCTTCCAGTGGTACTATCTTTTCAGAAATTATTATATAAAGAAACTGCTGAATTTACTTCTCCTACTTCGTTCTTCAAAGCCTTAATTTGAATGTTAGCAGGTCAAAGTTAGCATGGATTAATTTTCCTGGTTCAAGTTTAAACTGCAGTGAAAAATTCTATTTATAATATAGTCTCTATATGGTATTACAGAAAGCTCTGAGGGCTTTCATGGTAGTGGATATATTTAAATACAGAGCTACTTCTACAAGGTAAAGAATGTAGCTGAACTTGTAATATGTTCATGAGGAAAAAAAATGAAAACATGTAGTCGGAAGATCAGATTGGTCTGCTCCATGACATTTTAGCATCACCATCAACTTCAAGAGTAATACACTTTCTGTATAACAAAAGTTTAAATAAGAGGACTCAAAACACTTTTTATTAAATAAAAGCTCTGTCTTTCAGCAGACACACTATTTGTACTTTAAGATTTCTCACTGCAGTAAGGGGTTTGTTTTAACGTAAGCAACCGGTTTCCTTTGCATACAGTGAGCAGCCATCTACTTTTAAGAAATAAACATGCTTCCTTCTACACGTAGCTAGAACAATACCAGACTTACAGTGATCATGTTTTGGCTTAGATTTGCTGCTGCTATAATACCAATTCAAAGTAATTCTCTACTGCTTACTGGTGTAGCCGTCATTTTACTGATCTCTTCATCCTCATCTTCGGAATCACTGTTTGCATCTTGACAGCTTGTACCAGCAGTAGACACAGGCAGCTGAGAGAGAAAAGTCTGGAGAACCCTCAAATACACAAGAAGTCCTTCCTCTGACAGGGATCCTATAGCACACACATTGAGATAAAAGATCGCCAGCCAGACCACACTGAACTATAAAATATATTTTACCAGAAATACCCAACCAAAACCCATTATTACAAATCTCCCCAAAGGATGTGTATTTTTTAGTGAAAGGATAAGAACAGCTAATAAAGCAGACCCCTCCTACACTTCCATCAAAAATGTCCTTTTTGCTTGGCAATGAACCACATTGTGGAAATAAATATTATTACAGTTATGTATTATCAGTTTTGTTTTCCACAAAAAAAAACACCAAACAAACAATGAATTGGTCACTCAGCTTTCTCACCCAAATATGTTTCTCCAACTGTTAATACAAAGTAAAAAAGCCATGGGGCTTGATCACCACTTCTTGAGCATCCACTTTCTGCTAATAATAGTGCATTCAGAAAAAGTTCATAAGGGAAAATGGTCTGCACATCAGCAAGCGCTGGAATGATGAAATGGAATATCTGATCTGTAAAAGGTGCTGCCAGAAACTCCTCTGTGAAGGCTGCAAAAATCTGCTGCCTGAAAGGAAGAAAAATTGTCATTATAGAAAATACAAGATTTCCTACAATTATATGCATGGAATAACAGATCAATTTGCCAGGTTGAACCTATCCATCAAGAAGACTGTGCTAATAAACCACATTTCTCACTTTCTCAAAAATTAACTTCTTGTACTACACCATTTCCTTGATGATCTTACATGTAATTTTATCCTTTAAACTTTATATGAACTCACAGAAAACTAACTTGAAGTTAAATTTGTTTATAATCTTGAAATTAAAAAAAAGCACAATTAGTCTTTTTCCTCCAAAATAATACTTCAACGCAAAACACTATCACATGGGATACAGCCAGTTTGATTTTTTCCCATCTTCTACATACTTGACTTTTTGCTTGTAAGCTATGACTTAATTATTTCTCTCCATAAACCTGAGCTACTCTGTCACAAACTCTAAAATTCTTTTCATCTACCCTTAGCTCCATCTCTGCTCTCATCTAAGCATTTCCACAACTGTTCCCACATATTGTGATACTTGCCATTCTCTATGTTGCTTATTGTAGCCTTCAGCATTTTACTGCCTTTTTCTTAAACACATCTGAAACTACATTGTTTAATCAATGTACAGCATTACCAAAAAAAAAAACTATTATTGCAAATAAATCAACAGACTGCAGTGAAAAAATAGCTAGAGACTCTACAACAACAAACTGTGCACCTCTGACAATAGAGAACATACAAACATCTAACATTATTTACCTTGCGCCTTCTGGACAGGAGCTATACATAAAGTGCAATGGCTTCAGAACATTCTCCAGAAGTATTTTTGCAATAGGGACTCGAGAAACATCAGAATACTCAATACTTGAAGGAAGCTTATTGTTAATTAACAAATAAAGCGACTTGTAGTAGCCTGCAAAGAAGAAATACCACTTTTTACATACAGAATTCTTTTTCTTCTTTTCCATATAAAACAGCACATATACAGAATATTAACTAGAAAAACACTTTGCAGTTCACTGCATGACTCTTCATGCCACATTCACATAACAGGATATACCAGTAACCTCTTTCAAAACATTACTTTATAAAATCATAGATAACTTCATTCAGAGTCAGTTTGATTTTCAAAGACTGATTGCTCCTGCTGATGATATTTTTTTAAGCAATGACCTATGAGAAAGATGTTTTCTTTTCCTCTGAGTGACTCCAGTCATGTTTGACACCTGTCCTTCCACCCACTCTTTCGGAAATTACGACTATTCCCCTCTACTCTAAAACACAACTGCATCATACTGGGAAGAGTCCTGTTAGCAGAACGTCTTGATTCTATAAATATCTTGCCTCAGCAGGCTGAAGAATACAATTACTGTTTCTGAAACAGGGATCTCTCAGACAGTAATAAAATGTGTTATCACCCAAGCCTTAAAGACATATGTAGAGGGTAATCTGTTTTTGTCTTACTAAAGTAGAAATGGAATCAAATGATTTCACACTTTAAAACCAACTTCCTTTTGCCCAATGAACTCCTAAACTAAGATGCAAGTTCCACCACTACAGGAACCGTGCATAGTGTCGCATCATTGAAAGGTTCAATCTCAGACCCTTTGTTGGGGAGTACCGAGTGAGAGATACAATGCAACAGGTGGAAGTCACCATAAAGGAATAACTTAGCAACATCAATGAGACACATGTGGAAGACAAATTACATGCAAAAGCATGTAACAATAAAAGTTGATTACAGATTACTTACAAATTAACCATCATAAATTTTTACAAGACAGAACATTTGGAGTTGCACACAACTACTTCTTTTTGTTATTATAAAGTGATCAGGAAGCTGAATTTTAAAAAAATATTACAATCCAACATCTTGATAAACTTTCACGTATCAGTCATTGGGATCGAATATTATACTAAAAGAACAAATATATAAGTATTTTGGAAGATACATAGTAAGTAATGAGACAAACACAAGTACTTCTACAGTTATGCCTAGGCAAGTAGAATAAATGTCATCTGGAGTAATTTTTTTATTACTCTATATAAGTATAGTAAAGAGTATATAATAAGAGTTATTTTTTTCTCATAGGGACTTCAATATGGAGAAGCTAAAACCAAATCCTTCACAACAGGGTAAGATAGCCAAGTCCATTTAACATAATTTAAAACTTACAAACATATAATTATTCCAGCAATTAACTAACAAATTGGAAGGTGTTCTTTTTACGTTTTGTACCAATGAAGCTGGATTGGGGATGTTTATTTCACAATGTTTTTTCTCCCCATCCACAAGTCTTGCAAACTCATGCTACCGTATCAGAAAGCCAAATTAATTTTTTGTGTATCTCCAGAGTAATAAAGTTTCTCTGTGGCAAAATATAATTTTGGTGATAACTACACAATTCATTAACTTCCAGTGTGTTTGCACAGGTGTAACTGATTGCAGTTTAGCAAACAGTTCTGCTGATGATGGTACAGGGGAAATAAAAGCTGGGTCTCCGTCTCTTTGCTAAGGTGTCTCTCATCTTAGCAGGATGAAAAGGTCATGTCAATTCGCAATAATAATGAACAGTAGCCATTACAGAGAACAGTACTGCCAAACATCAGCCAACTTTCACACAAATAAAACTTACATCTGCCATGGTGTGTGTGCACACGCGCATCAGTTTCTGTGCTTAACAGCTACTGCATTAAAACTTCTGCTAGCCAACATCCACTAACACTCAAAATCCATAGTAGAAGTCTTTATAAGTAACTTGGTAGAATATTCAATTTATAAATAGGATTTCCAAAGAAATCAAACAGTAACTTCTGAAGCAGTGATCTCTTTACAAGCAAAATACCTATTAGATAGATAAAGGTTAGTGTATGCAGTACTTAATTAATTGTGCCTGTAGTAAAGGCCAAATGTGGTTTAACAACACAATCTTCAAGTATTACATATTCTGCTTTCATTTTTTTAGTATTTCCCAGAACTTCTAGTTCCTAGCTACTCACCTTTTTGAACCATGTAGTGCAAAATTTGTTCAATTAATGATGTCACGTAGCTGACATCTTGTAAAACAGGCAAATACGTATTCTCAGATGAAAATACCTCAAGCATTCTCATAGGAAGTGCAACATTCAGACTGTCATCACTGCAATTTTGCAGTAGCCTATAAATGAAATTAAATCAAAATTATTTAACAAGGTATTTCTCACTACAGGCACATGCACACTGATCTGAAAGTGAAACTACAAAAAACCTCTCGCAGTCACATTAAAATAACTTATTTCCACTTGGTTTCCAGTGTTCTCAGTAGTTTAGCTACATCCTTTTTTTGCCCCTTTATAAAAATAATTCGTAATTTTAGAGTTTCTAAGAATACAGCACACTCTCTTTAAAGCCTACTAAATTCTTGCTTTCAATGACTTGAAATTTCAGAGGTCTACTGCATGAACTGGAAGAGAAGCAAACAATAATATGTGCTTTTCTAACATGTATTACTACTCATATTAAATATGAAGTCATGAAAGCCCCAGGGCAATATGGGCTATGAACAAAAGCTGTGGAAATTCGTATCTGTAACTAGGACAATATGCGCTTTATTACAGACTGAAACATTAAAAAAACTACCATGCTCATTCTTTCAGTAAATTGCTTATGAAACAACTACCAGTAACCACAGAAATGATTAAGAGCTAGTTTAGAATTAAAAGGATTTGTTAGTATGAGATGCATGTAAGCGTAGTTGCCCAAACAACGTGCTTTCTTTCCCATTTATTCAGAAAGACAGGACCTAACAGCAAAACTTATTTTGACTCCCATAGCTAAGACATTTCACCAAATATAAAGACACTCTTGACAACAAGATGTTTTTGCAGATGTAGCTGCACTCAAACTACCATTTTTTGCTACAATATTACACAGTCACCTTTTTTCCCCATAGTATCAAAACCTACAGCTTCTTATGAATTTGAACTTATCTCAGGGAAAAACTTTTTTGGCTACCTGTCCCACTACTCGCTTACTGGGCTTTTGCACAAAATTAAAGTAGCTCAGAAAGCAAGTGTAGACACCCATCATGCTGGCAAGGTCAAGTTAAGAGCAGCTTTTTCCTCCATTCTCCCTATATACAAAAGCAGGGAAAGCTCTTCCACTCCATTTTCTTCCCACGTCAGACAGTCAGAAAGGGAGAGTGGGAAAACCAACAGAACTGCATTTATAAAACCACAATTTCACCTGTAGTAAAAATGTACAATTCAATCCAGTGACACCACAGCTGTGTTCCACAGCACGTGAACTTTAGAGCCCAGCACTCAAGACTAATTTAGTAGCTGGTGTCACTGTTTATTATAAATACAGTGTATACAATAATAAGAATACGAGGTTCAGTGACTTGAATGAACCAGTTTTCAAGAAAAAGCTTCAATATAAAAGGAAAAAGAAGCTACTGTAAAACTCCAGAGAGTAAAACCAGTTCACGTTATTGATAAGAGCAAATGTAATATTTTCTAACACTAAGTTTTAGCTGCTAGATATTCAAGTCACCTCGAGAGATCTACCTTCCTGTGATCCTCCCACTACAAAAATATAAATGTACTGCTGAAGCCAGTAACGTAACTGCTTAACATGCCTCTCATGTAAAAAAAAAAAGTGAAGAAAGTCATCTTTAGTAATATTACTTTTAAAACAAAATATATTCAAATCACATCCTTGGAACATTATTCTAACATGGTTAATACCTCCTAATCACTATCAATTCCCAAGAAAACCTTCTAGTCTCCTCAGATATTGCTAATGATATCACTATAAGCAAACAGTTAGAAACATACGTTAAGCCTAACCCTAGGCAAAGGATCTCTTAAGCACATGTTTAACCTGAGACTCAACAGCGCTTAAGAACATTCCGTTGTTCTTACATAGGAACAAGTATACTATGCTACAGCCTACACATATATTTATCATAAACCATCCTCCCCATAAAATAAATTTATATTTAATACTTCATCTGCTGCAAAAATAAGCAAATGAGTGCCCAACATCATTTCTGAACACTTTTTAGACAGTAGCACATAGAAAGGAGAACTTACCTGCAACACAGTCCCAACAGTCTTTTTATTTGGAATAAGCAAGTAAGTCTGTCTGGACCATCCAACTGCTTAACAAACTGAGAACTCTGTTTAATTAAATTCTGACACATCCATACCTGGGAAAAGATATGCACGATTTCACTGTTTACAAGAACAAGTTATATTATTTATTGCAAAACAGACAGTAATATTGCAATCCTTTTCTGGATACCTTTAGAGGATTTAAAAAACAGCTAATTAAAAGAAACTATTACACAAGAAATGAAATGACTGCTAGTATTAACCTTTCAAAGTTAACACTGAGTTACAAGAAATCTATCTGGCTTGTTTTTTAATAGCCATAATTCTTTAATGACCATTATCAATATCACAGTGACTTTGCAATGATACATCAGCTTTATTGACCAGTGAGGGCGGGGGGGGCTGAAATCTGAAGACCTTAGGAATGACCGGAGGCCTAACTGCAAAATACTGTTTAAAGGTTCAATTCTAATAGAAGCATATTATTTTTATTAAATTACTGTGAATAACACACAGGATTTTCCAAGGTCTCATTTCAGATTTTGCATTTGCATGTGTGCACACATATAAAATCTAATTTTAACTTGTTCTGTCTAAACATAAAGCAGTGTAGTACAGGAGACTGCAGGCCAGCAAAAGCCAGAATTCTTAAATGAATTTACTGAAGTTGTCATGGCTTTTTTTTGCATCCCTTCAAAATCTTCTAGATGAAAAGAGTACTTCAAAAGTGCACAAAATAAAAGTACTATATACCAAAGTACGCAACGATACTCACCAAACGCTTAGAATCCTCATTCTGTCTATAGAAAAAGAGTAACTGACGAACTAAAAGGGTCAAATTAGCTCCATTAGTAGTGGAAAAGGTTCCTCCAGATTGGGCCAAATTAGCACAGCGATCAAATTCACTTCTTTGGATAGAGTACTTAAAAAAAAAAAATTAGGAATGTATCAATATATCAATAATGGTTATGAGCTCAAACAGAGATATAAAACTTTGAAAATGTCATTTCAGTTTTCTATCCAAAGCAAAGTAGTAAAATGAATACAAAACATTTGTTAAGAGGTCAAAACATATACACAATATCATAGTTAAAGCTATAATTGCTTTCTGCAATTCATGAAGTACACATTGCAACATGTGTTGCTTTTCAAGCAAGGACTATCACAAACATTTTCGTATAGTTTACTCAATAAATTAGTGAATTTAAACAGTTTTAGCTTTCTTAAAGTAAGCTACCCAACAACAGCTTAGAAATAACACATTTTTGACTCAAACTACCACCTGAGTCATACTGGGGAAAAAAGCCCCATCGGTGTGTGAATGTTGATACCTACCTGTCTTCATATGCTTTGTCAGCTCAAAGAAACACTGCATAACCCCACTGAAGTCCACTGTCACATACACACTTCATGTAATAAATGACCATCTACTAAAATACTGAGGTTTAAACAAAAATGCCAATGGACAAAAAGAACTTCCACTTTGTGGACACACAAAATACTCAAAGAGAGTGAAAAGTTTTCAGTGGAATTACTTATTACTAGTAAATCTCATTTTCAGCAAAACTGTTCTACATCTTTCTAAATAAATCAATAAATACGTACCTGATGATTTCTGTCTCTGTAGCCTCTCACGAATGACTGGATTATTATTGCATTTTTCAGCCTCCGCCTTTCTTCCTGTATAAAAAAAAGCAAGAAAAGATAAATCAACATTACAGAACTAATTTCTACGATTTTATCAAATATATTTGTATACTAAAGGAAGTTTTTTAATTAAAATTAAGTACCATTTACTAATTTTAAATTAGTAAAATAAAGTGTTAGTATTAGTAAAACAAAAAATGATGAAAGCTTTTTATAAGCATAAATTTGCCATTAACCTAATGCAAAAGAATGTTTAGTACTCAATAAGTATGTGCTACTACTGAAATAAAAATAAAACATTTGTATTTTATTAGATAAAGTCTTAATACTAAAATATTGAAGAAGTCATCAAATTCAATGACACCATTCTTTCTTCTGCACAGACCAGCCAACACTGAAGACTTATTTATTTGCTTCCATTTAAATAATGGAATTTAATGGAATACTATCAGTATTATGAGGCTGGTGCAGTTTAGATATGGGGGGAAAAAAAACAAAAATCAATTTTTCGGAGACAACACTGCTGTCAAAATAAAAATGAGGCTTAATGCTTTAAGTCCAGGAGTCCAACATGGAAATTAATATAAATTCTTGCCCTCTCCTCCAAAACTGACATATAAAGCAAGTCATTTTATGATGTCTTCCTCAGTAGCTAAAAAAGACTAATTAAAATCATCCCTTTACAATGGCTCACTTTCTGAGGAACTGAAAGCCAGCTGGCTTCAGCTGGCTTCAGATAGTATGGAAAGAGCACTCAGAGATTCCCCCTGACAACACCCCTAGCCTACCCCATCATAATAAATATCTAAGGGAAGTGGCTACTGTAATTATGTTTCTAATAATGTCCATATAGTTTCTTATGGGATGAAAGAGGGAAGTACATAAAATAGTTGCTCATGAACCTAGAGCTACTAAGCAGTGGCAGAGGACAGGAACATAGAAAGATTGAGAGCAGAAATCAGAGAAGTCTGCTTTGAGAAATTTTAACCTAATCAATCCTTGAACTGTATTAAGCCTGTAATGTTTCTTTATAAATTTCATTCAAATACATTTGGGAAACTTCACAAAAACTTAATTTCTAATTTACCGTGCCATAAAGACACATTGAACTCAAGAACTTAATCTGAATTGGCTAGAGACATACCAGAAGAATTTGCTATTCAATGCCTATTTTACTGTTCTTGGAAATGCCAGTTCCTAAAGAAATTTCTCTGAATAAGCATATACTTGAAAGACTAATTACCACTAAAGCGTGGACCAAAAACCAAAATTTTGATAGGCCAAAGGGCATTTTTCACCCTAAAGCATTTAACAGTAAAAGTGCAAAGTAGGGGGCAAGCAGGAGAGAGTTTCAATTACAGAGAGGCACTGCCTCTTCATAATCGTAACGTAATGCTCAACTAAAAGGTACATATGTTCTCCTTTTCTCTAGATACAGGTTTTATCCTAGAATACATAACTATCAATTAGTAACCCATAACTGCAAAGGTTTTAAGTCTGAGGTCACTACTAAGCCTCTGCTACGGGCATTTTTTTAAAAGCCATAACTGATTTTATTCTCAGAGGAGCAATTCATTTTGTGAGAATCTGATCTATGCCACAGAAAACTGCTGTATGTGTGTACATACACAGATATGAGTATATGACTCTGCATCAGCTTTGCAGCAGAGAATTAAGCAACTGAATGGGTTATTCTGATCTATGGCAAAAAGTTAACAAAGCACAAATCTTTTTTGCATATGTTGGTAAGGACTCACTGATCATAAATTTGACTTGTAACACAACATTCTTGACTAACTGGTGAAATCCTAGTAACTTCATACTTAAATCTGGTTCATAATTATACAACTAGGTTGGAAATTAAAAAAAGAGCAGTAAGTGTACTCAGAAACAGGAGTCATTGCAGAACCTGCATTTAAACTAGCAAGGGACAAGCACAACTTTAATGGGAAAACAGCTGTTTCCCTGATTAGCATGGAAACTACTTTTGTTAACTTTTTTAATCATTTGTAAGACCAAAATTGTTCCTACTCCTGTCATAGGGGGGAAAAAATGACAAAACAAACACATTTACTTTAATTCTCTATTACAGAATTTTGTTTTCATATTGCCACATATAATAATGTTTTAAAACTGGTAATTTTTCCTTTCAATACCTATTCCCCTTTTGCATTATTTCAGCCTGAATTACCCATGGCAGTAAGCTTTCACCTCAAACCAGCATTAAGATTTCCTAAGCCCCCACTCATCAGCCTCACAATTGCTTCTCTTTGCTCCTCAATTATCTTTTGATTTCAAAGCACTTCAGGATGTATTCAACTAGCACTGTTGCGATTCTGCCTCCACAGAACTGAGACCCACATTGGCAAGTGAAAAAACAGAACACAACCAGGATCACATGACAATTTACTGACACCAACCCATAGTAATAGATTATGGACAAGGCAAAAAAAACCCAACGCAATTTACTATCCAAATACCTGTCTTTTGTCAACAACGATCAAAGGAACACCGAAATAGCAGGAAAATTCCTTTAGCATCCAGTTCATGCCAAACTATCTGCTTTGATATGAAAATCACTTCTGGGTAGCAGTCAGTTTGTCAATTCTAGTATATTGAGGGGCTACATAGAATTTTCAAACTGAAACATAACATTCCTGAACTAAGTATGACTACAGAAGAATATAGTACTTTGGACTGTAAATGCTACTACATCAAAGAAAAATCCAGTATGCATACAAATGCCTACAGTCTACTTTACCTCTCGCTTTCTCCTTTCTTCCTGAGTACGATGCAGGAGAGAAGCCTTTTCTTCCTACAAAGCACAAATAAAGATATGATTGCATTTTCATTTCAACACAATTCAAACGCGTTCATGATATTCAAACAAGACTTCACTTTGGGGATTGTTCATAGTATGTAATACCTAAACCACTAGAGAAACACAATTTTTCCACTCTTACCAATACCTGTAACACAACCCTCTCAAAAGCAGAGGGATAGAGGGAAGCTATGTAAAAAGAAAACAGACACGCAAACAGCAGTAAACTGTACTGATCCCTATACAGGTTTGTGTTCTTCGCATCCCAATAATCTAGGCAAATATCATCCATTTACAAACGGAGAAGCCAAAACATAGCAGGGTCCCAATTCTACCAGGTAGTACTAAATGTTAATCAAGTGTTTTCCTTGCTTGAAGTATATGCAACTCATTGGGCCAGGTGTGTGCAGCAGGTTGTGGCATGTTCAAAGTAATCACATACTGTTCCAAAGCCCCATGCCTCTGTCTAACTTGCAAAAATGCATTAAGCTCCATTTCCTCAAAACTTGTCCAGAAACAATGTCAAAACAGACTTACAGAACATAAATGGTAGGAATTTTTTTCTTTTAAAATGTGAACTCTTCACTCAAGTTAGATGGTAGGTTTAGAATCATAGAATGGTTTGGGTTGGAAGGGACCTTAAAGATCACCGAATTCCAACCACCCCTGTGATGGGGAACCACACCTCCCACTAGACCAGGCTGCTCAAGGCCCCATCCGACCCAGACTTATGTTGAGGATTCCAAAAGCTGGACACAGTACTTCAGGAGGGGTCTCACAAGAGCGGAATAGAAGGGCAGAATCACCTCCCTTGCCCTGCAGGCCACCCTTCTTTTGATGCAGCCCCAGGATACAGTTGGCCTTCTGGGCTATGAGCATGCATTTCCAGCTCATATAGAACTTCTCATCGACCAGCAGCTTAGTCATGACTCTGTTCCTGTATGTTTCTGATCTATGTGTGTCTTGTGATCAACAGTATTATTCGACCCGCAACAGGTAGGATGTGCTTAACAGATTATTTTATTCTTTGTCTTAAGACAGTTCTTCTATTGTATTTAATTTATACTTTAACAAGTTTATTCTTTATAAATACGCAAAGCAAGCATGTAATATCGACTAAAACTTAAGAGTTTTGCTCTTTTTAAAAAAGTGAATTGTTTAAAAAGTGCTCGCTTTAGAGACCCAATTCCTGATCCATGCAAAGCTGGTGATACAGTGAGGATACAGTTCCCTTTCCAAATACTTAGTTATTTGTTTTTGATAAGCCCTCTGGCTGTTCTTTATCCTCTATTTACTAACCCCTTACATTTTCTCTGTCTGTATTTTTTTTGTACCATTGTCTTCTTCACTTACATGCAGCAAATTGTCTTCCTTGTTCTTTATGTTCTTTTACTTTTTCTTTCAACCTGCTCTGAAGCGGAAAGACAAATTCGGCAACATTACTTCTAAACAGAAATGTTCTTTACGTGCACTGCCTGCAGAATGAAACTCTCCAAGCACACTGTCACTCTGATCACTTCTAAATAGGAACATCTGACTAACTTCTTTAATGTGTTGGGTATCACCTGTTTAAAAAGCAGTAATCTATTAAAAAAAGATCTGAAACTTTAAGCCATCTGTTGGGTTTTTTCTTAATTTAGTACATAATTTTGTGTTTTTTCTGTGTGAGCAGTCAGAATCTCTTGCCTCATGTTATGAAGCAGAACTGGAGCCTTTCCTACTGCTTGAGTGGAGATACACCATGTTATGTATGGATTTTGTTATGATCTGTTTATAATGTGTTTAACACATGGGGAAACAAACCCATGTCTTTAGAGGGTAGTGGCTGTACTTAGTGGCGTCTTTGGCCATAAATACTGTCTTTAGAGGAAAGATGGTTAACCTTCTTGTGGGATTTTTTTACTTTGTGCTTCCTCCAGTAAATGACCTGAAATAAAACCCCAACTTTAAATTCCATTTTTACATCTATGTTTTTCATTCTCTCTTGGTGGTCTGCATTTAAGTATTTTAAGTCCTAAAGAAACTAGAGCCATGCTTCCTCTTTGTCATCAAAAAAGAAATGCAGAAGTTTTGCCCTGAGTTTTTGTATCTGCAGACAGACATTGAAAATGTTCCAGTATAGTTGTTTTAGATGTGGTTAAATACTTTATAAACATTTGTTTGCCTACTTCAAATTTATTTTTACATATTCAAATACAATACCTCGTCAGCTTGATACTGTTTTATTTCTTAACTTCTCTAGATTAAGTGTAAGGAGAAAAAGGAAGTAGTTATATGTGTTATAAAAGCAAAAAAGAAAATAGTTGCCTTAAATATATTGTCTGTTTTAGACTGGATTTGGGAAAATGCCAGCGTAGTTTCTACTGCTACTGTCTGCAACGGGAGCTGAATACTCTGCATTAGAAAGAAATTATTTTGTATATTTCCTTGGAAACTACACAGAGCTATCCAGTATGAGGTTCTTACAAAGAAACCTCATTTATATTTTATAATCTAGGTGTACTGATTTAAGATAGTGGTTGAAAAGATAATGCATAAGTTTTGTATTGTAATTATATTGTCCTTCAGAGAACTCATGAATACTTTAGTAGTCTTTTCCTTTTCTCTGTCGCAGAGGTAACTGTCTAGAAAGTTTTGCTCTGTAGCCTTAACTTCATAGAATCATAGAATAGTTTGGGTTGGAAGGAACCTTAAACATCAGTCAACATGGCCTTGAACACCTCCAGGGATAAGGCATCCACGACTTCTCCTGACAAGCTGTGCCACTTTCTCAACACCCTGACAGGAAAAAAATTCTTCCTGAGATCTAATCTAAACGGTTAAGGCCAACCGTATTCTGGGCTGCATCAAAAGCGTGGCCAGCAGGGCAAGCGAGGTGATTCTGTCACTTTATTCCTCTCTTGTGAGACTTCACCTAGAGTATTGTGTCCAGTTCTGGACTCCTCAACATTAAGGACATGGAACTTTTGGAACAGGTCCAGAGGAGGGCTACAAAGATGATGAGAGGGCTGGAGCACCTCCCATACGAGGACAGGCTGAGAGAGTTGGGGTTGTTCAGCCTGGAGAAGAGAAGGCTCCCAGGAGAACTTATAGTGACCTTCCAGTACCTGAAGGGGGCTACAAGAAAGTTGGGAAGGGACATTTACACAGGCATGTAGTGATAGGACTAGGGGGAATAGCTTTAAATTGGAGAGGGAAGATTTAGACTAGACATAGGGAGCAAATTCTTCACAACAAGGGCAGTGAAGCACTGGAAGAGGTTGCCCAGGGAAGCTGTGGATGCCCCATCCCTGAAAGTGTCCAAGGCCACGTTGGACTGGGCCTTGAGCAGCCTGATCTAGTGGGAGGTGTGGAATTAGATGATCTTTAAGGTCCCTTCCAACTCAAACCATTCCATGATTCTATGCCAAAAGAATACACAAGGTCTGACACAAAAAAATTAGACTGTCTGTAACTTTTTATTTAACAAGTTAGGAAAATCAGCTACGATCTACTTCCAAAGAGTTCCCTTCTGAGTTGACACACAACTGCATATAATGCTGCCAACAAGCAAAGCAACTCTGCAGATCATTTTCTGAAAGGCTGTTGAGGTTCTCCATTGTTTTTGCTTTCACATCTTCTGCCACAAAAAAAATGGGTTCCTTTGAGCATCTGTCTTTGGGAAGAAGGAGCCAGGTCTGGCAAACAGTGTGGCTGCTCAAGCACAGTGATGTTGTTATTAGCTAAAAACTAATCCACGGACAAAGCACCATGGCCTGCCATATTCCAACATTTTCTGATCAAGGATACAAAAACCTCTGTATTTGATCAAGCATACACTTGTACTGAGTGAAGCGATCGACCTGAGTCTTATCTCACTGTGACAGGTTAGAACATGTTCTACAACCACCTCTCTGTCTCTCCCGTTCCACTCTTGGTTCCCAAGCTATAGGGTAGGTCTTGAAGTTTTTGTGTTGGACCTCATATTTAAATGAAATGCAAAAATCCCCATACCTTCTTCAGAGTTATTCAACCCAACTGCAATACACTGCCTCTTTGGAAATTAAAAAGTATCAATAAATACACAATAGAAAACAAACCCGCTGTGAGAAAGAGATAAAAATAACTAGGAAATAATTTTCTTCACCTACAAAGAGCATTCTAATATAATTATTTCTTAAAGACGGATAACTGCACAGTCATCTCTGAAGTCCTTGCAGTTGCTGTGTGGCCAGCTGTGAATGCCAGTGGCATTATGGTAAATGACATACATGTGACAGCTCCCACCTACACAATCCTATGACACCTGACAGCCGCTGCCCCACCACCTCTTCCTGTGCCTGCCTACAGCCAGAGCTATGCACAGCTGGCAGTACATTCCAAAGATCACACCTAGGTCATTCCTACTTCCCATCTTCCTTGCCTCACTTCTGTGATGGTCATTTCTTCAACTGGCAAACGGGTAGACATTAGGTATTAAGTCTATCTATTAAGGTAAACAGGCAGACATTATAGGGGGAATGAGGCATCAGCATCTTGATTCCTGCAAACCTAACCCAGAAGAAGTAAAAAGCCACTTACTGAATCAAATTCCTGACTCTACGGAGCAGTCTTATTTCTTCAGGAGCTTGACCTCCAAAGCACAGAACAGAGAATACACTGCCTGTGTATGCCTGTTTCATGCAATGTTTAGTGTATCACTAACAGTCCCCTCATGTCTGCTCTTTCCTCCAACTGAAGATATCAGTAAAGACAACCAACCTCAGCTTCCAGCATGCAAGCTGCAGGAACATGAAAAGCCGGATTTGAGAAGTTTTTTTCACCAAGTATGTGAGGAAATACACAAAGAAGCAAGCAAGCAAAGAAACAGTATATGACAGTAAAATGCAATCACAGAATCACAGAATCATTAGGTTGGAAAAGACCTACGCAATCATCGAGTCCAACCATTCCTACCAACCACTAAACCATGCCTCTCAGCACCTCATCCACCCACTGAATTTAGGTTGAGTCACATGAAAATCAATAACAAATCCCAAAGCAAACAAAGTCATGTAAGCAATTTATAAAATAAGATTCCTTTAACACGAGTATTTACTAAGTCCAAGAAATAAGAAGAAGATCTTGTAGCATTTATTTGTAGAGAACAAAGGTGGGCACTGGGAGACACCTCCCTCCAAAGTGGTTCTCAACAATGTTTCTAGTTCCCAATGTTATTTTAGACAAGATAAACTCCACTTCACTGGGCTTTTCTGAATATTAAAAGAAATTAGCATTTTAAAAGACTCACAAAGTCTTGAACTGAATCTCAACAATTTAGATTCCATTGTAAAACTGGCTCAGCCACCTTGAGTAAAACATGTGCAGCAGCCTGAAAAAAATCTGCCTTTAAACAGTTTGCAGATCTTCACCTTTGATTATTTACATTACGGTTAAATTTACATGTAGAGAAGACCATCTTCCAGAATAAGGTATTTTAAACAACTTAAAATATGCCCATGAAGTGGCATATGTGTATGAAGGCTGGTCTTGCTGTAATAAACATCACAGCACTTGCCAAAAAAAAAAAAAACAAACTCAGTATTTTTAGCTTGAATTTTACCTTAGGATGTGGAACATTCGGAACCACCTTTACCATGGTAGCTACAATGCCATGCACAGTGGAACCATGACTTGACTGGAGGCTCTAGAAGCCAAGCAAAATGCAAACAAGTGGCTTTTAAATTTACTCACAGTTTGCCTCTATTATGATTTTTAAGATGTATATTTTACACATCATCCTAATTGACTGGCTTTGCATCTTCTTAGAAACTTGAAGGAAAAAATATATCTATAAAAGCAGAAATTTTTGTTTCAAATTTGAGAAAATAGCACATAACTGAAAATAGCAGTGTAATCACTGCTGTCAGCTAACTACAGCTCCATCATTTATAGCTTCCTTTCAAATGATGCAAATTTTAAATGTCACCAAGGGGAAGAAAAATCCACAATAATCTAGTATGCATTATTTATACAGTTTTCTACTGACAGTCATTATTTTACAACATGATGGTCTCATCATATTTCCACATCACAGATCTGCAATTCAAAGAGTATTTCAAGACTTATAAGCCTTGGCATTTCAATATTCTGGACAAATCACAGTTCTGACTCAGAGTGAGGTATGTACTTGCATAAGGATCTACTCCATGTGCCTTATGGGACAAAGGTCTTACAGAGCAAAGCAGTGCAATTCTTTCTCACCACTGAAAAGTAAATCTTAAATTCGTAATTGTAATCTAGCAATCCTGCACTATAAATCCCAAGCATAATTTCATTTCCATTGTGACCTGGTAGGTTCAAGTAAGATATACTTGAGAAGGAGTAATACTTCCTTCCTGAAATTAGTAACTACTTTCCTCAATCAATCAGCAAGAGAAACAAAACTATTTTTAGATCTGTTCCATCACTGCTGAAATCCTACAGACATCTATCACCACAGGCAATCCCAACCTGTGAAGATCCCTCCATACACTAGCAATCTTATGGCCTACTGGTTTTAAATCACCAATTTTTATTCCACAATAAGTTACTTAATGTGTAGAATACAGACAACAAAGAGCAAACAAGATGCTTCTGGAGTTCTACCTCTGCACTTCAGCTGGGTGGGGGAAATACACAGGATTCTAATGCTTAATGTTATGCTATTAATTTAAGAAAGCATATGAGTAACTCCTAAAATAAAATAAAACCAAACTTTGTAAACTGGAGATCTTTGGTTATTAAAAATATCCATATTAAAAGAAATTAGAGCGACTTTTTAAAAAACAGATGGAGTCATCATTATTTGTTCATTAGTCACTTTCCATGTCTTCTACAAAAACAAAACCAAGAACCAAAATGAAACTCAGCGAAGTTGATTTCACTTTCACAACAATGCTAACTCATCCATATTACAAATTCCTGAAAAAGATTTTTGTAAAACCATCTCATACTGTATTATAATTTAAAGGCATTCTATTTTAAACAGTCATATGATTCATAAAAGCGTGCTTTAGATACCTGACATGATACTGTGTATTTGACCTCGTATTATTCTGTCATTAATACATTTTATAACCTAATAACACAGAGCTACAGAGTCCCTTGTACACCTCAGTACCGGCATAGGGATCCCTCTGTATGGATGTACTAAAGGACTGGTATCTCATATTTTTCTTAACAGTGGTAAAATTAATAAAGGAACACTGGCCTGACCTTACCAAACCAAGCTGATATGGTTAAACAGATTCTACACTATGTCACCAGGAGTCCAAATTCATGACAAAATTAGTGAAACCTGCCAACTGCCACCAGAAGGCATGGTGACACTCAACCCTGCAGAAATATGTTCACAACACGGGATGCAAAGGATGAGGTGGAAATCACCCAGGTGAAGGACCATCTGTTTCAGTCCACTGCAGTCAGGTTGGGATAGCTCAACTTGAACTGCATCCCAAACCACTCTTCAGGCACATCTTTCTTCCTGTCTGACACATCACAGAAATTCTGCAGCCATAGCCTTTTAGGCAACAATTACTGTCCTGTACAAAGATTCCATGAGTAGTTCAAGATGCTCCTGTATTGAACTTCAGTAACAGTATTCATTTTTAATTCTGAAATAAAGTAGCCTCTGAAAAGACACAACTTGTCAGTTATAAATAAAGTTTTAAATAAATCCGAAAAGAAATTTTGAAGAGCCTCAGAAAGCAGGCAAACCTGTTCTAAGCAAGAGAATAAGCACGCCCAAAAACTAAAACAAAAATCCACAAAAATTAACTTATCATATCATAAATAAAACACAGTATCTATACCCTCAAACAGATAACTAATGCAAAAACGCGCTGATCTATCTTGACTATTTGCAAGTAGCTGTGGAGGGAAAAGTCCAAACACCTACAACACCACCTATGTTTTTACATTTATGTACAATGCTACGGTAACATTAGTCATTTCAAGAACATTAATTTTGCAATCCAGGATTTTAACAGAAATAACTGATAATTAAAGACTATTTTTTCAGTAAAACATTGGTTGGATTGAAGTGACTCTAAACAGCATCTGCAATTTAGGCCATCATGACGCACACAAAGATAAGATACAAACAGCATAAAAACAAAACCAAAGCTCTCTGCTTTTGTAACTCAGAAACACCATAGAAGTTAGCAGTAAGAAACCACACTAGATTCAGCACCTTTCTAACTGCCAGAATGCCACAAGTCCCCAGTTATATCTCTCTATCTGGGCCTATATTGGCAAGGGTGGCTTAAGGAAATATTACAGGCACACAGGGCCATGTCAGATGGGTATCAGCACACGCAACACAAGACCAACAGGGTTACTGTTTGCAAAACAACTCTTTAAATAGTCAGGTTCGCTGATGGTTCCTTTTGATGCAGTTGTATCCACATCAGGAAGGCTCTGCTAACATCCTCCCTACTATCTCCTCAAATCATAAACCCTGCTGGACACGAAGCAAAATCCCTGGGAGGGTTTTGCTAATGTAGTTACAAAGGTGCAACAACATTTGCGAAACATCTCCAAAATGGTTAGAGAGATGAGAGATATTCCTAGCCCTATACAGCCTGTATACATATTCTACCGGCATATCTGAGTTGTGATTTATTCCAACCAAAGAACTGAAATAAGTAATACTAAATATCCAGCTAACTAAAAGAGCTTCAGAGGTGCACGCTTGGAACTATATACTAAAATCATACATATTTGGGAGGGCAAAGGCATTTATCAAAGAACAATTTTTTTCCCCATGTGTCCAAAATGCTGATAAGAAATGCTACAATTAAGCCTTCTGTGAAACTGAAATGTACAGGTATAAGAGACATGATCACAAGGAGCCTGTGACGCAAAATAATGAGACGCTCACAAAACTCATGTAAACACTGGCCACACCGATCCATGCTGCCATTATGTTTACACAGAAGTTCAGGTAAACTATGTTTTTAAAAGTAATTATTATTATTCAAATAAATTCTTTCATCAGTACTGTACATAGTTGCTGAGAATAAACAGCTATTCCAAGGGCATTCTACCATGTCCATATAGCCAGGACCCCCAAAGCAGCAAATAACTGATGTGCATGGATGTGGCACACGTACTTTGATGCAGCAACGTAAAATTATGAAATCTGTGGAACGACCAGTATCAATCTCATAATTAAATACAAACTTTGTTGTAGAGAAAATGAAGATTATGCATTAACTTCAGTTTCCACTTTCTTCACCTTTCAATACTTGTCCCTGGAATGTTATACCAACATTACATTAATAAATTTGTCCCATGTAATTAAAATACACAGAATTCTGCTGGATTTTCATTTAGAAATCAGTACGTGTAAAAGAACACATCCTGTGGTTGTTTAATTCTGTAGAGGGAAACATATTCTCCAAGTAATACCATTAACAAGTTAGTGGCAAAAGCTGCAAAGCACCTGAAGCGTGCAACTGAGGACCCGGGGCATGATCTGCCAATTCCTACTTCAACTGCACAATATTCATTGTATTTTTGACTTGTGTGATGCTCTTATAAGTAGTCTAAAGAACAGAAATGTCTCAAGAAAAATAGATTATTCTGATGAAAAGCTGTGTGATCTAAATGCAGTTCTGCTACACATTCCCATTAATAAATTACATAAGGGAAAACACCAAAACACAAACAGTGATTTTAAATATCACATCGTACAGCATTTTAGCACAGTTTTCTAACTCAAATGTCAAGCCTTAAGAGTTTCAGAGAACCAAACTTGGCTACAGTGCACAATAACAAAACTTAGTTTTGCCCCATTAAGATTCAAAATACTAATGAAAACATACAATAGCATCCCACAGAATCATGTCCCATGATAACAGGAGGAATCAGCATTTTAGCAGTGAATTAGAGTGGCCCTTACAAATCAGGCTACTTCTAAAAACACTTCGTCCTTTTTCATCTGTAGTTCTATGTCCTTCAGTGCTTGACTAAACACTTCACTACCCTGTCCAATCAGCAAGACCTAAGTAAACAGTTTCGCTTCTTTTCCATCAATAAACACAAGGAGATTCAATAGGTTGGCACGGCAGACCATTAATTGCTATTCACCCTGCACACGACAAATTGACCGAACGTAAACTTGACAGTGAAAAGCAAAACCTGTGTGGCCCCACAACCCTGTGGACGAAGCCTCCTGCAGCAATCAGCATTGATCTCGAGTGGTGTTTGGCTGGTCCCCCCATTCCTCCAACAAGAAGGATTCTCTCCCTCCCTCGGGGAGAAACAGAATCGCAGGATCGGCTGAAAAGACCTTTGAGATCATCGAGTCCCACCGTACCTGTCCACTGCTAAACCTGAGCACTTCATCTCCCTGTCTTTTAAATACCTCGAGGGATGGTGACTCCACCGCCTCCTCGGGCGGCTGTTCCAGTGACTGATAAACCTTGGGGAAGGGTCTCCCTCACCCCGGCAGCCCAGGAGGTGCCACCAGCCTCCACAGACGATTCTGCTGGGCGGGGGGTCGAGCTAAGGAGACATTTCCTTGCTTCCCACAATTCTCCCTACACCACGAGCCTGGGAGGGGGGCGTGTGGCCTGATTTTAAAAAAGAAAAACAAACCCAACGCGCACACACAACGCAGAGCCAGGGAGACGAGAGACAAACACATCATCAGGAGGGGAGGATTTCCCCCCCTCCCTCTATTAAACCTGAGTCACAGCCGCTCCCGTTCCTGAAGGCCCAAAGGCAGGAATCACGGCGGGGGGCGGCACAGGCACAACCGCGGGGGCAGGCAGCGTTCCTTACCTTCCTGCTCGCTCCTCCGAGAGACACCTTGGGCCTCGTTTTGAAGTCCCCTTCAAAGCTAAACATGTTTACAGCTTATCCCATGGGGAGCGGCCCCCCGAGCCACCCCGCGCAGGGGCCGGGGCGAGCGCAGGGGACACCGAGACAGACACACACACCCCCGGGGCTGCTTCCCCCCGCCCTCCCCGCGGCCTTCGCTTCCCGGCTCGCCCTCTTTCTGACCGGCGGCGACGGCGGAGCGTAAAGTGGGAGGGAGGAGAAGGAGAAGGAGGGAGGAGAAGGAGAAGGAGGGAGGAGGAGAAGCAGGGAGGGAGGGAGGGGGGCTGCTGCTTCGCTTGCACTGAGGGAGCAGCCGGCTGCGGAGACAAGATGGCCGCCGCCCGCGCGCGCCCGCCCGCAGCCTGAGGGGCCGCACCGCCTCCCCCGCGCGCGCCCCGCCCGCCCCGCCGCGCGATCCCTGCCCCCAGCCCTCACCCTCAGCCCCGCAGAACGATCTGGGGGTGGAAGGGACTTTAAAGAGCATCCAGCTCCTTCCACCAGACCAAGCTGCTCAAAGCCCCATCCAACCTGGCCTTGGACACTTCCAGGGATGGGGCAGCCACAACCTGTGCCACTGCCTCACCACCCTCACGGTGAAGAAATTCTTCCTTATATCAAGCCTAAATCTGCCCCTCCACAGTTTGTACCCTCATCCTATCAGTCCGTGCCTTTGTAAACAGTCCCTCCCCAGCTTCCTTGTAGCCCCTTTCAGGTACTGGAAGGTCACTATATGTTCCCCTTGGAGCCTTCTCCAGGCTGAACAACCCCAACTCTCTCAGCCTGTGCTCACAGGGAAGATGCTCCAGCCCTCTCATCATCCTTGTAGCCCTCCTTTGGACCTGTTCCAACAGCTCCATACCCTTCTTAAGTTGAGGATTCCAGAACTGGACACAATACTCCAGATGAGGTCTCACAAGAGAGGAATAGAGAGTCAGAACCTCCTCCCAGAACATGGTTGGCCTCCTAACCTGCGAGCACACATTTCCGGCTCATGTCAAGCTTCCTGTCAATCTGCACCGCAAGTCGTTCTCTGCAGGGCTGCTCTCAATCACGTCATCCCCCATCCTGCACTGAAATCGGGGATTGCCCCGACCCCGGTGTAGGACCTTTCATTTAGCCTAGATGAACCTCTTGAGGTTCTCACAGCCCCACTTCTCCAGCCTGTCCAGGTCCCTCTGAGTGACATTCCGTCCTTCCACTGTGGCAACTGCGCCACTCAGCTTGGTGTCATCTGCAAACTTGCTGAGGGTGCACTCAATCTTGCTGTTTATATCATTGATGAAGATAATAAACAGCACCGGTCCCAGTACGGACCCCTGAGGGACACCACTTGGCATGGGTCTTCATATGGACTTTGAGCCATTGACCACTACTTTCTGAATATGACCATCCAACCAATTTCGTATCCACTAAACAGTCCATGCATCAAATCCACGTCTCTAAGACTCATTTTGGAGTTTTAGAAAGCAAGCATCACTTTATCAGGGCTGGGCAACATGAGGCAGTGACCTCAATCAATCATGTGCAATGAGACAAAAGCTGGGTAAGGGATGTATTTCACACTCCCATGCACGTGTAGAAATTTTCCCAGAAATCTTACGCATATTGATGCTGGATTTTAAATCTTGTGTTCAGTTTTGGACCACTTACTGTGAAAAGGACATTGAGGCACTGGAGCGTGTCCCTAGAAGGGCAACAGAGCTAGGGAAGGGGCTGGAGAACAAGGGTTATGAGGAGTGGGTGAAGGGACTGGGGTTGTTTAGTGTGGAGAAAAGGAGGCTGAGGGGAGACCCCATTGCTCTCTGCAGCTCCCTGAAGGGAGGTCATAGAGAGGTGGATGATGGTCTCTCCTCCCAAGTAACAAGTGGTAGGATGAGAGGGAATGGCCTCAAGTTGTGCCAGGGAAGGTTCAGATTGGACATGAGGAAAAATTTCTTCCCTGAAAGGTTTATCAGGCACTGTTATAGGCTGCTCAGGGAGGTGGTTGAGTCACCATCACTGGAGGTATTTAAAAGATGGGTAGATAAAGTGCTTAGTGATATGATTTAATAGTGAACAGGTATGGTTGGGCTTGATGATCTCAAAGGTCTTTTCCAACCTAGTGATTCTATGATTTGATATTCTATTACTTTCCAAGGTCTAATTTTAATTCTATTATGAACTTCACAACAATCAAAACTTGCAGATTTGGAGGTGATTCCAGCTTTCTGCCTGACCTTGCATTTGAAATAGGGAAAGACTGCAAACAGAGGTGATTAAAGAAGAAGAGATGTCTGTTCAGCACACATCATACTTCACACAAGATGTTATCATCTCCAAAGAATGAGCAGTGTCTGGAAAAACACTGTTTGAAAGAAAACATGCCATCAGAGGGACATTCTGTAACTATCAAAAAAATACAGTTACTTAGATGAAATTTTACTTTAGCATAAATCAAAAATACTCCACATTTTGTAACACTATTTCTTGTATCATAATGACCAGGTTGTATCGCCCCACCCCTGTCTCACAGCCCTAACCAGTGTCCAGTGTGTCCTAGCTGCAGTTGTTCCATCTAAAACTGCTTTCTTGTTTTGAATGTGAGGTTCATGTTGATGTATGGGAGTGCTGGGAGCTTGACTTGGAACCACAACACAACCTGCAGCCTAGGCAGGCCACACGAGGACTGGAACCTGAGCTGAGAGTCACACTTGGCCTCATCACAGGGCTGCCTTCCTCAGCATCTGTGTGTGAGCTTTGGTGTAGAATCACAGAATCATGGAATGGTTTGAGTTGGAAGGGATCTTAAAGACCCTGCCATGAGCAAGGACACCTCCCACTGGATCAGATTGCTCAAAGCTTCATCCAGCCTGGGCTTGAACACCTCCAGCAATGGGGCATCCATGACTTCTCTGGGCAACCTATGCCAGTGCCTCACCACCCTCACAGGAAAACATTTCTTCCTGATATCTAATCCAAATCTCCACTCTTTCAGCTGAAAACCATTCCCACTTGTCCTATCCCTGCACTCTGTGATAAAAAGCCCCTCCCCAACTTTTCTATAGGCCCTGTTTAAGTACTGATATCAATCATCAGGTATCATTACATATATTTAATTTGATCCTTTTGTAGGATAAGCGTATGACAGACATTACCCCATGACAAACATTTCAGGACCAGTCTAAAAACTGGACACTGGGCATGTAAATACAGGCTCTCAAACTTACACTGATGTGAAAATACGTTTGGGAGCGTTCCTAGTACAAGTGGGGTCTGCGCAGGATCAGAGCCTCAGTGACGAGTGGAAAGAGAAAAGACTGTATTGTAAAATCAGCAGACCCAAATGGTGAAACTATATCTGAGGCTTCTCTGTTTTGTATTTCTTAGGATGTTCTCCATTTTTCAGTGCTGTGGTTGCATCATTCCAGATACAAAAGTTACATGGACAACAGCAGTAACAAAAAGCAATTATTCAGTCTGCAGCTACGAGGTGCTAAATAAATACGTGTACCTAAATTCAGCTTTCTTTTCCTTCAGTGGAAATTTAATTGAGCCCAAACTCGTGAATTCTCGCATCAGAGTATCACAACAAACAAATGGCAAGGTTCCATGTCAGGAGACAATGCGTGCACTTTGCATCTGTTCATACAGAGAACATGATGCCTTTTAACTATCACCGAGCTGACTGACAAAATAAGTTTTGTTGAGATTTTTTTGGATTTGGATGATTCAGAAGGGTCTAAATTTTCAAATCTCAGACTTTTCATAAGTGAACAAGTGCTTGACAGGAGTAAACATTAGGCCTGCCTTTCCCACAGAATGTAGTTTCAGAATAAGCCAGCCTGACCTCAAGTACCATTTACGGATGCAGTTGAAGTTTAGGGCATTATGAAATACCATGTCGAATGTTCGTTCATAATTTCAACACATTACATCGCTGATGTAATATGGGAGTGGTAACAAGTTTTTTTCCAAGCATGACAGCATTCTTTTCAGGTGGACTTAAGCTATGTAAGTCTCATACAGAAAAGGACTAGTCTAGGTGAACCTAGCATTTAATTCATTGCCTTTCATTAGCGCAGAAGCAAACTGTTAGGTATGAGTTTGTGCCAAATTTTTAGCAGTAGCAAAGCCAACCTAGGGATTCAATCTCTCCTCATGTAAGAAGCCAAGCAAACATGAAACTGCAGAGAGCGGGGTTTCTATGAAGTAGGTTTTGGACCAATACATTTCTGACAGGTTCCAGCTGCAATGTCAGAAGGATTCAAGATCCTCTGCTGACCCTGGCTGTTACATTCTGAAGAAGCAGTTGGTAAATGACATGTGCCCAAGAGGTGAATGTTTGACTGAGAAGTCTTAATGATTTGCGTGTGCCCTTAGAGGCCACTCTATCTAGGTGTAATTTTATTAAATGAAAGCATACAAAAGAATAAACTGAGTGCTTGTATCTTGAATACAGTGACTTTATGGAAGCATAAAAGAAACTGGTAATGTGGTTTGGTTTTGGGTTTTTTTTTTGTAGGACAAAATATAAATTTATACCACAGTGGAGAAAACATACAAAAGTCAGAAAGCTTGGTGTCACTTAGTCAAAAAATCAGAGCAGAGGCTGTTTTAATATTCTCAGGGAGCAGCAAGGGCAGGGCTGCCCCATGGAGAGAGACAAGTGGGCAATGAGTGTGATCCCAGCACAGGCCGTGTGCTCCCCAGTCAGGACACAGTCCCACAGGATCCAGACACGGTGGGCAGAATCCAGCAGTGGTTACAGGATCCACCAAAAGCCCCAGGCAGGGTGAGGAGATGGATCTGAAGGGTCAAGCCATGAACAGAAGACAGCGCTATGACATGGATCGAATGTCCATGAAGGAGACAGGGCTGGAGGCAGCCTGCACTTAGATGGACCAATGAGCAGTGGGGTGAGTGAGTAGGGGGTCCCAGCTGAAACTGCTCAGGGCAACTAAGTTCTGCCAGTGCATTCAGGGCTCTGAAAAACATGCACTCAAGTGTCTAGGAATATTGCTCTTGTACAGGGCAGACCTTACTGCTTTCTACAATGACCTGGAAGGGTGTCGTAATGAAGCAAGTGTTGGTCTTTTCTTCCAAGTAACACATGACAGGATGAGAAGAAATGGCCTCAAGCTGTTCAAGGGGAAGTTTAGGCTAGATATTAGGAATATTACTTCCCTGAAAGGGTTGTCAAGAATTGGAACAGGCTGCCCAGGGTAGTGGCTAAGTCACCGTCACTGGAGGTATTTGAAGGATGTGTGGATGTTGCACTTAGGGACATGGTTTAGTGGTGGATTTTGCCACGTTACATTTACACTTGGATTTCATGATCTTAAAGGTCTTTTCCAACCTAAATAATTGTGTGATCTTGTGATTCTGTATTAACACCCACCTGCCTCACTTGCTACACTTGCTACAATAAAGTTAGATCCACATGCAGTTTCCCGTCTTTCTCATCTTCTTATTGCACATTCCATGAGATTTTTTGCTTTCTCCTAATCACATTTCTCTGCATTTTGATTGTTCCTTTTTCCCTTTGCAGGCACATGTACACATTGCTTCCAGGTACAGCTGGACTGCAGAATTCCAATTGTTCATCAGACTGCAGTCTGTTAAAAAGATGTTAAAAACATTTTCTTCACTCCTCACAATCAATATTGATCTTTTCTACTTTTTATTTGAAATCAGGTATGTGGGACCATTTTGTTTGCATATGTAAGAATCACCAGTGACAAGTATTGTATTTCTAAGTAAATTCATTTATTTTATTTTCAGGATTTTTGTGAATAATCAAAGAAGGCTGTGAATTTAATGTCCTGAGAAACTGAAAAGAAGACTCCTAGAAGTACAAGTGTAGGACTGACTTCTGGTCCATCCCCACATCTAAGAAAAGAATCAATATGTAATATAAATTATCTCTAAATGCATACATCTCTAAATGTATGTTGCTTGTTAGCACCTTTCACACAGTGTTGAGTATAGTTTCGGTAAATCACTGCAAACCAGGAAGCTCAATAATGTGCCTAGCTGTTCACAACAGAATGTTGTGGATTTTTTCCTAGCATCCAGTTCATATTTCCATCCTTCTGCTGTGCAAGTCAATTCTGAATCATGATGTATAGTGTCCCAGTGTCAATGTGCTTTACCTTTCCTCAGAGATGTCCTGTAGATTCAGTAGTCTCAATTGCTGTTTGCTTGCAAATGTGGGACAGAGAGGAGGACTTCAGAGGGGACTGTGCCTGAGCAGAAGGTTAAGTTTTGGCATTGACGGGAAATGGGGTAAGTTTTCTGAGGGTGTGCAAATACCTTCTTTTTCTTACAGAAGTCTGTAATGGAAATGAAAACACAACACACGCAAGTTAGTCACAGTTGTTGGAAACAAGTACAAAGTGTGATTCAGTCCTCATTAGAGAGAAATTACCTGTAGATTCTCTCCTTGGGCCTGCCTCTTGGTACCAAAGGACAGGAAATATTTGTGGTTCATATCTGACAGTTGGAAAATCATAGATCACTGTGCTCCCTGATCTTCTTTCCCCGTTTTCACTATGAGTGACTTGGAGCAAAACCATATTCTAAATGTAGATTTTTTACACACTAGTACTGGGCAGAAGGAAACCAGGAATAAATATTTTCTGGGGAGCAATAATGAAGAGAGAAAATAATTCCTTCCCAACAGTGATGAATATCCTGAGTTTATGTTGTGCTGGGTGCTAAGGATAACATTACTGAGGTGACTTATGAACTTTTAAAATTATGGAACTGCTGGTATCTCAATGTAAGTAGTGGCACATTCTGCCTCTGTCAGGGAGATTTTATAGTTTTTGTAAGCACTCTTTCCACATATTAAAAAATCAATGGCATTTAAAAAGAAAAAAAAATTATACCTGTTGTTTTTACCCTTCCAGTGAGTACCACTTTACATATACAATCTCTTTCATTGTCAAACTAATCCACAAACAATTTAACTTCTGATGCATTGTCCTCCTGGCCCCATTCTGTGCATATATTCCTTATTTAGACAGGGTAAGCAATCAAGAGTATATTTGGCAATTGCTCGGTACTGTAGGGCGTGATGGCCAAATTATCACCATCTAATCATTACTTTCCATTCCCCATGCAATTATAATAAAGTGTCCTAAACTTTTATGCTGACTTGCTGAACTAAGATGAAAATCTAAGATGCACTGACAGAATCTCTCTATGTGCTACATTACTTCTCAAGATGCAGAAACATTTTTTATGATATTGCATAATAAATGAAGAGTAAATAAGTTAGAAATACTTTAATTTACAGGAGATGAGGTTTGAGATTAGTCCAAATGCTGCGATAGGCCAATATCTGATTTCTAGTAATGCTTTAGCAAGATTTGTTATTATAAGGACTGATGGTGGGAGGTAATTTTTTTTTTAATTTATTTACTCTGGGTAAAAGACTGAAAATTAAATCTATTCTATCAGAGAAGATACTGGCAAGACTGTAATGTAAAAAGCACTTCACTTAAGCACTTCCTTTAGTTAAACCTGTGTGCCAACAGACACTGCCAAGGAATGAAGACATTTTATTTAAAATTACACTGGCAAGAGACCATCAAATTATCCTTAACATTTTCATTAAACTGAGATACAGATATAGTTAGGGTAGTAAATCTTTTCAATACAAGGAGTTTATTCTTGAGCCAAGGCCAGATTCAGCAGTAATAGTAGGAACTATTAAGACCTAAAGCCTCATCTACATTACCAAAACAACTGTTCAAGGCTTTAGCCCAGTTTTGGGAAATGGATAGGATCCATCCTGGACTATGGAGCTAATCAGACCAGTGAACTACAATGATGCATTTGGATTCCAGTCTAGGGTGATCCTTCCATGTTTTGTTTGTTGAAATTTGGGGGTTTTCCATTAGAAATCTGTGAATATGTATGGGTTGTGTGGAGCCCGTGCTCTCAAGGCTGTAAAACAGTCAAAGGAGTGGTACCTTTCATAATATCAACACCTCATTCCTCTGTAGGAATGTTGAGCTGAAGAGACAAAGGAACATTGTATCCATAATTTCTGAGAAGAAGTTATTATCCCATGATCTCAGCTCCTTTTTAAGATATATTTCTCCCCAGAGATTCCTACATTTCATTCACAGCCTCTGATGGACCAAGATCATTTATTTTAGGCATCCAGTCTTCTGAGAAGTGTGGGGATAAGAGCTTATTATAGTTTTATAGCTGTAATTGTGAGACATTATTATGTTACTTGACAAGTGTAGGTTAACCATAAATCCTAGTTTGTTTTCTGGAGCTAAAAACTATAAATGTTTTTAATTCTGCTGCAAAGAGATCGGGATGCAAAGAGATTGGGATGCTCTTTCCAAAGTCTGCCTAAAAAAATAAGTATCCGCTTATTTTAAGAGGAATGGAGCATTCAGGATCCTTAGATGTCTTTGAAAGCCCAATTGCAAAAAATAATTGCTCTCAAGTGAGTACAAATATAACTTCATATTTACCTTTGTTATCTTTGGCTCACCTTAATATACCTGGAAGCTTTCCCTGTATATAAGCTTTATAAAACTGCCATTCCAAGCAAATTCCAACATGCTCATTTTAGGCTGACAGAAACATGTGTGTTATGGGCCAGGACGCATCTAGCTGTTGTTAAAACGTGTTCCATTTCATTTCCTATTCAAATTGGTTGGAGTATTTTCAGCTTCCCTTGGTGCTCATGTAAACAAGAGTCTTATCGAAGTCAAATGTTTCATGTGGCTTGAAGAAAGCCAGACCAGATTATTTCTTTCATTTAGGTCACCTGAACTTCCTTGTGGGCCAGAAACACACACACACACACACGCACGCACGCGCGTACACACACACACACTTACATGTGTATGTGTTGATGTATGGATATATGGAAATGTATTCTTGCAGAAGTTCTAAAAAAAATTTAAAGATGTTCTTCATAACAAATTACTCCTAGTTACAAATCTTAAAGGTCTTGAATGTCTGAAGAAAAAGAAGATCCCAGTACATAACAACCTATGTTCATTAAATATGAACACTCAGAGGGGCTGTTTGACGTACAGGGGTTTGGCTCTGGTAATAGTGAAAAAAATAATGAAAATACATGCCAATACCATGTCCACTCAGAAGATAATTTTTCACTGACCAGCGCTTATGAGATGGAGGTAACCTTCCAAACCTACTGGAAACTAAAAGCAGTTAATAAGCTCATGTGAAGACTTATCCAAAAATTTTTTAAAGAGCACAAATTATGAACCTGTGGAAAATAGTTAAGATAAAGCAAGAAAGAAATCTAGATACCTAAGAGGAATCAATAGTATTCCTACATTTTAAATTATTTTGAAGAATTTACTACAGCTATGCCATGGAATCCTAGAAGATTGTTCTGACTTCCCTCTGTGCATCATTCAAGTGCAAATTAATTTTCTGCATGGGTATATTAGCTTAGTTCTAAGCAAGCTGTATGGGTTCTTCTATAAACTTAGTTTTTTACAACTCAGATCCATTAGTTTAGCTTTGCCCTTGATAAAATCAGTGAAGTTACACAGATTTCAGTGAAGACAGTTTATGCTGCCTTAGAATAAACCTCCTGAACTTCACTCTTACCTACTCTTATATTTCTTTATGAGTGAGATCCATGTAATCTAATTTCAACTGTCTGAATATTAGGCACCTAGTCTGGCTTGTTCATCTAGACCTCTCAACACAGAGTGGCACTTCCCTCCTCTTCTGAACTCCTGTCTTACTGGATGTGTTTACTGACTGAAAGTTCCTGATGAGATTAGCCACTTGCCATGTGCGTGGCTGAAGTCAGCTGAGGTGAGTTCACCATGCGTGTGACTGAAGATGAGCCACAAAATAAAAAAGAAATTAATCCTTCATCCATAAAGAAGGAGTAATGATGCTTAGGCAATTCTAAGCCGTCTTTGAGACCTGAATAGCAAGTCAGCAAGAAAGTTGTTTGGGATTGTTATTAGTGTTACAGAATGATGTAAAGAAAAGTGCCAGAGACTGTTGAATAGTTCCCATTTTATTTTGATAATAATTCTAAAGGCTGTAGTTAACATCTGCTGTGAAAAAAAAAACAGCCCTACAAATACGACACTTGTCTTTTGATCTCTGCTAGTATATTTGTATTTTCAAAATACCATTATGAAGAGATGAAAATGCCACAGCCAGGATTCAGGAGATGTAGTTTAAATGCCCAGCACTTCCACTAACATTCTGTGTAATCATGATCAAGTAAGCTAGTTGGAAAGCGTCTTTGCGGAGAAGGACGTGGGGTCCTCCTAGGCAAGAAGCTGAACATGAGTCAGCAGTGTGAGACAGCAAAGGCTCCTCTGGGCAAGAAATACATTGGAAAACTGGAGAAAAGCCATCAGAGGACCAACAAGATAATGAGGGACTGAAAGAATGGGGTTTGTTCAGCCTTGAGACAACAAGCTGAAGTAAAGACCTTACTGAAGTTTGTAACTGTCAAATGGGAGTGTATAGAGAAGGTGGAACCAGGCTCCTTTTCAGGCAATGAATACAAGTTGCAACAAGGAAAACTAGAGTATTTTCAACTTGATATTGGAAACAGAATTTTCGTGGTGCAGGTGGTCAAACACTAGAACATGACGCAGACAAATACCTTGTGAAACCTCCATCAATGGGGATACTCAAACATACACTGCACAGGGTGCTGAGCAATATGCTGCCCTGCTCCCCACAAGGGGACTGAAGTCTGCAGGTCCCTTCCAACCTCAACTGTCCTCTGATTCTGTGATTCGGTTCACCTAACTAATAACTATAGCATGGTCCTTCACATCTGAGTTGGTTGCTCCAGGTTCTGTTTGACATCTGTGTTGTGACTCATCCAACACTGACTTTAAGATGAGACATATCAAGCCACGGTCAGTATTGTTGCTCACTTGCTAAGACAGAGGGGAGTTCCTTCTAAGCCACAATGACTTATTCATACTAGGCCCATGCTCTTTACCTCTCTTGAACATTTGGAAAGCAGAGATACTCCTACCTCAGTATGAACACTTTTGTTAATATTTGAGCCTCACTCAGAGACCATGATGTTGGATCCTACATATGGAAAGAGAAAAAAAGAAATAAAGTCTTCCAGATGATGACAGCACTGTGGCTCCCTCCTCTCCTAAGCAATGCCAACCATAATTTTAAAAAAGCCTTTTATCTTCAAACATATTTCAGAACTACTTCAGAGTGAGAAGAGCTTCTTAACATATGAACTTTCAGATGGCTGCGTTGAAGAAAATATGGAGCTTTCCTTTAAACAATTAGAGCCCATTTTGCTAATCAATTTTTGTCAGGCGCCTAGAAACATTTTTCATGATCTGATTCCAAATTATCTTGAACAGTATGAACTCATGACCTATTATCTGTCCAGTTTGGGACACTGTGAAACATCCCTGCCCATATTAAATAAATCACAAACCTTAATTAACAAAGATTGGCATGACTGCAAAAGCAATGAATTAGTTTGTACTCTGAGAGATCACAAACGCACAGTAGTTACAATTAATGGATTTACTTTTAAATGATAGGGCTTCTGTATGAAAGTGCCTGAGAAGTCCATCCTGGCATTCTTATTACTCTTTAATTATAATTGATGTACCTGGGAAAGATGTCAGCAGCGTAGATTTTAATACAGGTGCTAGTATCCCTTAGCTCATAGTCCTTGCCTGAAACAGACGATGAGATGCAACAAGGTTTTGATTAAATCCAAATTTATTAGGGTTATTAAAAGTCATTAATTATTTGGCACTGTAGAGATGTAATCTGGTACTATTTTTTTAATAGACAGCTTTATATATTTAAGTTTGAGAACTAAGGTTTATTTTTAGTTTAAAATACTTCTGTCCCTCTTGGCTTCCTCCTGCCATTCCTGTTTCTTGCAGATTTCTCTGGGTTTTTTCTCTCCTTAGGCTGAGCTCTTATCTTCCAAGCAGGTATTTCCAGCTATTTTCCATGCTTTTTTCCAGCCTCAAGAGAGGTCTTCGTTGCTCCACTCTCACTGTTTGTGTGTGAAGCAGTTCCCAGAAGGCTCAACCAGCAATGAATAGTTTGTTAAGTCTTAAAAATGAAGTTAGCTAGCATTAGCAGAACATAAATCCATCTTCTGTAAAATGACATCAAGTCCATTGTTTGAGATGTCAAGCCTCATCGGAACATGAGTGGCCTGAAAATTAAATGTTTTCCATGCATTGTCCTCTGCTTCCCTCCATTTTCCCGGGCACAGATGAAGCCAATAGCAACCTAGGACAGCCAGCTGTTGAGGGCTGAACAACAGCTCTGCTCTCACTGCACACTTGCCTGTACCACCTGTAGAACAAGTCCAGCAACTCCTGCCTCTGCAGGAGGAAATGTGCTATAAAAAGCGATAGCAGCAAGAAATAGGGTGGATAGTCCCAAAAGTAGACAGTACTACCCAACCAGTCTGTCCCCTGAGGAGCAGTGACAAGTTCTCAGACAGGATCTGCATCCCACTCTTCCTCCCAGCTTGATCCTTCCACCTACTCTGCTGGCTGAACCACAGCTGAAGCCCTTCATCCCAAGGATGCTCCTACCCAGTTAATCAAATCTCCCTATGAGACACTCTACTGTTTTCCTGCAGGATGAGCTTAAAATAAGTATTTGTTATCTAGCTCACTCTCACAAATGCGGCACAAACCTTATGATAACTTGTCCTTCCCTTATTACCTCAGTTTCTGGAGTTACTAGACTATAGGAAAACTCCAGCAGTCAAAGAGGAAAATTAATTTTCTGGTTACAGAGGCTGGAAATAGCAGGTGAGAGAGTCTTACAGTCTCATATAAAACAAAAGGCAATTAAAATTAATGCCATATGGATTTCATCACTGGCTTTACAAAATGTTTGTTGTTGACTTCAACACAGCCAGAAGTTTCTTCATTCCTTTATAAGAAGTGTATTTTTTAAGGATACATTATTTTTTAATATTTGAGGTTGGCAGTAAAATATTTTATGGAAACGCGTTACACACTGGTATGATCATTTGCTGAATTTTGTATATTATACACCTCTGGAGCACAAACCTGTAATTTAAAAACTAAATCATGTAAATCAAATAAAAGAAATAACATCTAAACTGTAGTATTTATATAACTTTTATCAGTTTATTCGTTGTCCCTGAGTGCTTATGCCTTTTCCATTTTCCTGACTAACTTCATTAGAAGCTGTTGCACAATCTGACTGAAATGTAGCCTAAACCCCTTCTGATTTCTAACCCAACTGTGTTCGTGATCAGTTTATATCCATTTTTTCTTGCAACAGCATCGGCCTCTGTCTTATCTAGTTGAGTGTTCATAGACAACATCTTTCTGCCCTGTCGAGTTTTGCTAGGCTGAGCAAGCCTTGCTCTGCTGAGTTAGGTGAGGTTGCCAGAAACAAGCTGAGATAATCTATCAGCCTCTTGCCATTGAAAGGGATGATTCCTGATTTTCTTCTCCTCCTCCACTCTCCTGGCCATGCGTATGTTTCCTGTGCAACCGGTTCTGGCTCTTCTATGACCTTTTAATTTAGCTGATTAAACCAGCAGAAAAATAACCTCAAGGCCAGGCTGGATGAGGCTTTGAGCAACCTGATCTAGTGGAAGGTGTCCCCACCCATGGCAGGGGGATGGAACTAGATGAACTTCAAGGTCCCTTCTAATCCAAACCATTCTATGATTCTATGATAACCCAGCAGAGAACATGAAGAGTTAGGCTAGGCTGGTTCAGGACACCTCCAGGATTCACACTGACTCTTGGCTGCCCAGTCCCTTCATCATCTGGTTAGCCCTTCTCCACAGTTTTTGTCAATCCAGCTGACCTAAGCTGGGTGCTGTGTTGCAGAGCATGTCTCCACTGTCACAGTGACACTTTCACTCTTCGAAGTACTTCTGTGAATGCACCGTTTCCATTTACTTTTCTTGTCTCTGAATAACGTTGTTTTCTCCTAATAGTCCTGGTATTCACTGGTGCGTCTTGATTTTCCTTTTCCTCAAAAATTTGAAGTTAATGAGTACCATTTGCAGCAGAGGTTCCTCTGATGGTTCACCTAAAGCAGGATACTTTTGAACAATGGCATGTGGTCTCAGTTTTGGATTCCAGTACTTTTTGTTATTCAGTACTTTCTTTCTCATGGATATTCAGATTCACTTGAGTATTGACAGTGCTTCTTGACTTTTCACAATTGGCAAATTCCTCATGTGTGTATTACAGTCACTGATAGAAATATTGTACAAGACAGACCTGAGCCTTCACAGGCTTTAGAGAATGTCTCCAGTGATCTTTCAGCTTAGACAGTTTCTGTTTCACTGAGGTTTCTCTTCCCTAAACTGAGATTACAGTCTTCATAAGGAAAATGCAGAGCAGCTGGATTATGCCAGACAACTTGACCTTGATTGTCTTCCTCATCATTCAGAGTACCATAAAGCCTAAACAAAAGTAAAAGTAAAAAAAAAATTAAAAAAATAAAAGAGTAAAAGATACAGAGGTTAAACATCATCAATTATTGTAGTCCTCTTGTTATTTTTATTTATTCATATGAAGCTTTGAAAATACAATTTGTTTCTAGGGTAGGCTATCTTTGGAAGGTTTCCTGGAACCGGGATGGATATTTTAAAGTAACTTTAAGTGAATAGAAGGTCATGATTTTGTTTCAGGAGACTGACTTGCATCTGATTTCCTTATTGCTTACAACGGGTGGTAATAATTTTCAGGCGACCATGCTAAAGGATTTTAAGAAGTTTACTGTTCTTTGTTTTGCAGCTAACTAAAACCCCTGCCTCTACTTTAATTATTTTAGATTACAAGGATGTGGCATGTTTGGGAGTCATCAGGTAGCATACCACAAATAATCTTCAGATATTTATTTACCTGATTATAGAGATAGAACAATAAAACATTGGCTATTAGTTTGTTGTTAATTATAATGAAGTTATTTTTAGAAACTGTCATAGTAAAGTTCAATCTTTTTTCCTGACTCTGCTCAGAACTGACCTATTTCCTAGTTAGAGCTCCTGTCCTTAGGAGCCACACAAGCAAACAAAACACCCAATGATGTGAAGAAACTCACACCCTTTGCAGAGTATTTGTTGGCCCTATACTGCCCGCTATCTATTGAGTTCCCAGGACCGCAAAGGGAATCAAATTTTACAGATATGTTTAACTTTTGAACTCAAGAAAAACTGTTTACTTAGTTTCAGACTGTTGCTGCTAGAATGACGGCTTTGCAGAGCAATCTCATGCTGTACTTAGTATGCTGGCAATGTGTCACCGCTGGTCGTTAATTTACTAAGTAAAATACCTCTGATAACAATTTCCCAAGGCATGGGAAATCTTTTGTAGATTGTATTTTGGTTTTAAGAACATTAATCTTAAGAAGTGCAATAACAAGGTCTGATGGAAAGTAACATTTTCCCTAGCATAACCCTGGTATCTAGAAAAAAAAAATTTGTAGCTGAATGCAGAGAAAGTATAATTATATTCAAAGAGCAGTTATTGCTGTACTTGCATTAACCTTGCAAGTCTCATGCCTAAAATGTCTATATAATGTATTTAACCTTGCATTTGATAATGAAATACGATGAACAGATCACTGCAGCAAAGTATAGAAGATGATCAAGAAATGCTCATCAACCAGCACTGCTAGAGCATGCATGATCAAATGCTGCAGTAGGAAAACAAGAAATAGGGCTGTAAAAACATACAACGTGGCAGATGAGATAAAACAAAGCAAAACAGAGAAACGTTGAGAATTCAAGTAATTTTGATCATGGTAGACCATTGAAAGGCTTCCTGAAATAAGAGTTTCATTGGTTTTGAAAAAGTAGGAAAAAGCAGACATTACTTTTGAGAGTTTGAGTCTGAGAGAATGGCGTTATTTGAGAGTTTGAGTCTAACAGACATGAAGCTGAGCGAAGGGTGAAAGTACTTTTGCCCTGAAGAAATGAGGCAGAAACTGCATGGATTCCCAAGATCAGGTAGGAAAGCACTAGTAGAGACCAGCAGAATTCAGTGTGGATTTCTTTTTGCCTTCTTTCATGTAAACAGGCTGGGCTGCAGAAGTTTACTTTAACATGGAAGTTAAACCTATAGAGCAGAAAATTCTATCAGTAGTTTTGCAGTGAGGTTATCTATTATTCATGTTCAAACATGCCAAAGTTATTGAATCGTACGTTTATTGTATGTGTCAACATTTAAATTTTTTTGTTAATTCATAGTCTGCCAAAAACTCACAGATTATTGATGTTCAGGCAATCAAGTGACAATTTTGGAAATAAAAGAAAATAGGCATATGGCTGCTTTACAGAAAATGTAGCTGATGTCATCACTGAAATGTAGTTTCTGGTTATAATCCAGTCCACATACAGAAGCTTTTAACCTGAGCGAGATAATGCATTGATATCAAGTTGGATAAGCCAGCAGGGGTAAAGATGCTGAAGTAGCCTGGTCCATGCTCAGTATTTACGTAGCCACTGGGTAGTGTGAACCCAGACCAGCTCTATTTATTCAGGGCCTTCTCACAATTTCTCTGTGAGCTCAAAAAGAAATGTTCCTCCATGTTCACTGGGAATGAAGTGGCTGAGCAGTTCAGCTTTTGCCAGCACAATGAATTATAAAACTTGGCTCTGTCAGGCAAATGAATAAATGCAGAACAATACGGGCACAATTTGAAAGTTAGTTTGCTGTGCAATTCAATTCAAGTGAGGCTAGCTCAGAAAAAGAAACCTAAGGGAAAATAAATTGTGTTACCTCTGTAGTGATGATGCTATTAAGGCTAGATTAATTCATAACAATTATGGAGGTTGACCTCTCCTAGAATCAGACCATAATTGGCAAATGGTGCAGTTTTCCATTACTCAAAAAACCAGAACTTTTGTGCTTAGTTTTTGAGCATTAAAACTGCATGAGGTCTTTTAATGGTACAAATTTTGCATCGTTCCTTTACAGTTATTTGTCAACTTGCACAGAAAAAAAAACCCAAGACTTTCTATGTGTGAAACAGTGGAACAGGTTGCCCAGAAAGGTATAGGTACCCCATCCTTGAAAACATTCAAGGTCAGGTTGGACAGGGCTCTGAACAGCCTGATCCAGTGGGAGGTCCCCGCTCAATGCAAGACCAGATGAATCGTAGAATGGTTTCTATGATTCATCTTGTGGATTTAATTTCTATGACAAGATGACAGGTACAGTTTTGGAGGCACCATTTAATCTGAAACCACCAAAACGTTTCTCCACTGAAGGTTTCATGGAGATACGGCCTTAAAACAGAAATTTAGATATTTTTTTACTACTAAAAGTTGCTGACTAGAGCAATTTTTCTGAAAATTAACAAATGCATTTGTTAAACAGCTTATATAGTGTAGGAAAATAAACATAGGCTTTTGGGGAGTTTTGTTGGTTTCATAATTTTAGTAGCAGTAATATGGAGCTTTGGTCCTCTTTACCCTGTACTGAGGCCTTCATATGAAAAGCAGTGTTAGAGGTAAAAAATAAAACATTTCAGAGATTTACTGATGTGAAATCCAGCTACTAGACTGTTGCAAAACAGAGAGAGAATGTACCTTCCAGGTGTATGAATCTGACGATGTAGCATCTCTGATTCCTTGTTTTTTCTATTCCTTTTTCTTTTTAATTAATTTTGTGGCAAAAACACCATGTTATTTTTACATTTTGACAGTTTAAAAATCTTACAGATTTGGGGAACAATGGAAAGTGGGTTCAGTAATATCTTGTTGTGTCTTGCCTCTGCCATCTGCAGAACATCATGTGAGTGTTGGCAGTTGATGTTTCACTGATGATTATTTTGGAAGAAACATTGACTAATGTAACAAATGGATCTGATCACAAATGGACCTGAAATTTGGAGGATTAATGGATTTGATGACAAATACTTAAAAGGCAGCCCAACACTTAGAGTCACATGGACTTTTGCATTTAAAACAGGAATTAGATTATTTTGTAATAGATGAATAATAAGATGTCTCTATCCCAAACTCTTACTCATAGGAAACCAAACCCATTAACTGAAAATGTTAGATAAAGCCATTACATTATGTTCTAAACATTTTTAAAGTGGTTTCTTTGGAAAATTTTATTGGCAAATAAAATTCTTCTTTGGATCTGTCTAACAATACAGTTTCTCGAGTCTGTAAGCTGAAAAATGACCCATTTGTAGATTATACTAAAATCTAGGACATGGACTATTTAAAGGTTTACTGATGTGTAAATGTCGGCTTTAATACTGTCACCACTGTTTTTTACATTCCTGAGCATGCCATATAACACTCTTTCCAAAATGTATCTGTTGTCAATTGTTTTCTAAATCAGTTGGTCATACAACTTTTTCATGGCAAATATTGTGTCATACAGTCAATTTTGTATTAATTACATAAGCTATGCACTGTATTTCTCCAGGACAAGTCACACAGAGAACAGCAGAGATAACGTATTTTATCAGAGGAGTAACTTCAGCTTTGCCAGCTGAGTGATTCAGAGTTTCCCTGAGTTATAAACTCATCTATTACAGGGGGAGAGCCTCTTGGCCAAAGAAACCCTTTGCTAAGGCCCCATTGCCACAGTCTGAACCCCAAATTTTGTCTTTTTCTTTCTCCCTGCTGCTCTGACAGCTCTTAGAGCAAGTGGCTCTGTGGGAGTCTCAGCTTTGAAAGTTACAGCTCTCACAGCTCTAGTGAAAAGCTTGAAATGTGAGTCAACCAAGAATGATTACAAGGTAACAATCAATCAGAAGCACTCAACTACGTCGTTATCATTTTTAAGCTATACAAGGTCTTGCAAGAGGGCTTTCAGAGTGACACAGTTTGGTGTCTTCTGCCATTCCCATGTGCAGAGGATTCTCCCACTGTGCTTAAACCCCATTGTTGCTGTTTCGATTCACCAGCCTGATATAGCAGCTCTGGGAATGTGATGATCAGCCATGGGTTTGAAGGTCAGAGCATCATGAGAAGTGACTCTGATCCCACATAACTAAAACCAAGGAAATCCAGCAGCAGCCCCACACCTTCCCATGAAGGATCACTTGCTACACGGTACTGGGGGGCTGGTGCCAAAAGTTTACAAAGTCACACAGTGGATTCTTCCAGTTCAGCCATTTCAGGTGTATATGATCTCTGACTATTGTACAAACCATACTGTTTACGTAAGCATTACAATGCCATGTATTACTATACCTGTGCAGACAGAAAAAGAGGAAATGGAACAACACAGCCTGAATATTGGCCAGGAACCATCCCTTTACAGGACAAAGATTACCTGAAAATTCTTCTTTTAAATCGATTTGTATCTGTTTTATCTTTATGACATTCAAGGAAGACCTGAAACCTGTTCCATTCATGCAGTCTGGACTTCATGAGAAATGTTTTAGGGTATGCTTTTTTTTTTTTTTTTTATACTTCTTCAGTGAGCTTCTGGCTAGACCAGAAATCCATGGTACCTCACAGCTGGTGAGTCAGGACATCACAAGAGACAAGAGACTGACAGCAGTGGAGATGGTCAGTCAGGCAGCTTCTGCAAGACTTTTGCATTGTTTGGTTTTAACTATTGTTTCATTTTGATTGCTTACATTTGGGCTATAAGACATCATTTCTCTCTTTCAGAGACAAGATAGTCCTACCCTGACAGCTGTGATCAAAGAAATCATAGCATGCACCTTCCAAGTTACCCAACTCTACCTAGAAAAACCAGAAATGATCAAAATACAAAGCTTCTGCTAATTTTTAAGCAATAATGAAATAGAAGCAGCCTTTTATTTAAGAAATGAGGCAAACTCTTCAAGTGTTCTTTATAAAAGCCTATAGTAAAAGACACAACCTATTTTTAAGAGTCATTTTTGTGTTGCTTTTAAAGCATAAGATGGAGCAATTGTGTGTTCTGAAGGAAGGGAAAACCCTAGAGAAATTATAGAGGTCAGTTTAACAACAAAATAAGTTATGATTAATACTCCATACTTTCATACTTTCTAATTTCCATAGAGGAAACTTCAAATTACAGAAATGTTTGATGAAAGATGGCCATCAGCTGGAGTTTCCTCCTCCTAAACTAGAAGATTTTACGTGGAGAAGATTAAATTGGCTGGCTTCACGGCCCTATTTCTTCTTAAGCTCATTGCTCCATTCACTCAGTCCCTGCCCACCCTTTGCTAATGTTATAGCTAGGAAGTTCCTTGCAAAAGCAAACAAGAAGCACATATGAGAAATTCCATAAAAGCTTTTCCTCAAAAAAACCCCAACTTATTAAAATGCTTTTAAAAAGCATTAAATATATTCCTCACTGATTAAAATAACATAGAAAAGCAACAGCATGGCACCGTTTTTCATCCCTGGCCCTCTGCTACCTTAGTGCTGACATGGAGGAGCAGCTTTACACTGCACTAATGCACTTGCTTTCCCATTGATATCTGCACCCACATACACTATGAAGCAGCAAAATATGGGGCTTTTCCCATCATGAGGAGGAGGTGTTCTGTCCTTCCAAGCCCCTAGATGTCTGTGGGATGGGAAACCCTTAGTTCTTCAAGGAACACATCTGTCTCTCATTCTGCAAGATGACCACATATATTTGAAAACGAATATGGCTAATCTAAACCCACAAGTATTTGCCCTGTAGTTACTGGGAGAAACCTGTGTGAAAAGCTGTGGCCTCTGCCTCCTCATTTCCTTCTGCCTTGCCAGTACCTCTCTCCAAAATCCTACAGAACTCAACTGTTTTCAGTATTATCCTTGGAGTCAATGGAAGATGCAGGGAGGCAAAACGAATGATGTTGCTCATGCGGTTTCTGATCCTTCTAATGATTTTCTAGATCTTCTGGATTTCTTTAATCAATCTGGTGCTAAAACACAGATTTTCAGCTTTGTGGACTCCTAATTTAATACTGTCAAATGCAGTAATGGAGGATAAGGTTTCCAATATTGAAAATCATGGTTACAATGTCATGGTGGCCTGTATTTTTTTCTTTTTTTGTTTTATTTCAGATCACATCTGGTACAGTTTCAACATTTTTTCATTACCAAACTACATGTGGAATGAGAATGATAATAAAGTTGCAGCTACAGAACTGGGACTGATAATGAATAAACCAGAACAGAATCCAAGGATCTGGGATGGAAAGCATTGTGACTTTGTTAGCCGAGTTTTTATACCAACTTAGTTCCCAAAAGTTTAGAAGTCAGGCCTCAGCTTAATCCAGCAGGATTTGGATCTTTTATTGTCTCTACTACATTTTTTTTTGAGGTTTTTACAACATGAAGCTGCCACTCAAGTTTCTCAGCAGTCTGAATAACTCACACAGGAAGGATGAACTGTATTTTGTCTGCCAGAAAACATCTCCAGTTCCCCCTACTTCAAAGAAGGTGGGACTGAATCCCGATAGTCTGCTTTGCTTCTCTGTCAAAAACTCTGTTTTTCTCAAGGTTAAAGTACTGCTTTACAAATCCTGTTAGTAGATGATGATCCAAGAGGGCTGGGTTTTCCAGTCAGGCTGAGCTGTGTTCAGCCTAAAGAAGACATGAGGACAAAGGAAACCTGGACACAGCCATCCTAATCCTGAGACCATCAGACTGTTCTTCATTAATCCCACCTGCCCACGGCCCCCAGAATTTATGGTTCAGCATAATAGGAGGATTTTGGCTCTACCCCTTTCTCAAGGAATGCATACAAGGGTCAGAGTAAAGCCAACTTCCAGTGTCTTTGTGATATTGAATTGCTAGAAAAGAATTACATAAAGTATAAAATAAAATTAAATGTCTCCTCTCCTTCCAACTCCCATTAGCTTTGTGCACCTTGGTGCCTGATGAACACTTGTCAGTAGTTCTGATAATCTTGAACTGGTGTCTCCTGAGGTGTTTCATTGTTGTTTCATGCTTTCCTACCTATCCCTATTCTTCTTCAACTCTCAGGCTTAGAACTGTTCTGTCTAGGGTTTGTAAAACACCCCGCACACTGGGACTCAGCACAGACAATAAATAGCATTGCAGCAATAAATAAAATCAGATGCCAGTGTCCAGTATTGCCAGTGAAAAATATCAGGTTTTCCCATTCAAGGTATGCCTGAGAAAAAGCAAAAGCAAGATCCTTTACTTTCTTGGCACTAAGTCACTGACATGACTGTCAACTAGACATTTTAGGAATAACAAAGATTATGAAATGAATGCAGTTTAATCAGTCATTTTACAACAGCAATGTTGGCAAACAGAAGTGTTTTAGGACTTATAGGTCAAGAATAAAAATGATAGAATTATTGCTGCTGATTTAGAGAATAACATTGTGCCAGTTAATCAATTACTCAGTTTAAAGCATTGACAATTTATTGACATTCTTTTTCCAGCAGGCAAGCTACTTTTTAATAGTTGAGGGTATAGGTATAGGTATAGGTATAGGTATAGGTATAGGTATAGGTATAGGTATAGGTATAGGTATAGGTAGCTAGAACAACAGCTGTTTTAGGAGAAAGGCAGCTGGGAAAGTATAGGCAAAATAAAGATAACAATGAGAACCGTGGCAGTTTTCATCAAGTTCTGTAGCCATGGGGTTATTTCAGAATACAAAATCAGACTCACATTTGATTTTTGTGCAGTACACAGAAGTACTCTGGAGCAAGCATCCTGGGCTGTGGTACACAGGCAGCCTAGGAATCACCTCCTCTCAGCCCTTGTTCCACTGCTGCTGTTCTTAATGACTTGTCTGAAAGCATTTTGGGAGAGTGGAATGAATTAATAATGTAACAGGCAATTCCCCTTTAGCTTTCTCATTGGGCTTGACTGTACTTGCATTTCTTGCCTCAAAGTAATCCAGCCTGCATGCTAAATCTAGGCTCCAGAAATAGCCATTCCTACTTGATGCCCTGTTTTGATGCAAGCAGTCAGAATTGCCTGAAGAGCTATTTCCGATTTGTACAAAAGTAGAGTCTTTGAATGATGCCTTCAGGCTAGTGTCTGTGCTGGTGCTAGAATTAGCGCTGAAGAGGTTACACGGCTGGGAAATTTGTGTGAGAGAGGAATATGTCCTGAACTTTCAGTGTGATTCCCACCTAGCCCAGGAGGGAGAGAGATTACTGTTTCCAAGGTACTGAGAAATCATTATGCTGTTGGCTAGTGTACTCACTCTGCTTTGTCTACTCAGAAGTCAGTGGTTCAGTAGATAAATCATCTACGTCAAAGTGATGTGGCTACTATGGCTACACAGTATAGTGCTACTCCAGCAGAAGAGTATGCACCAAGATCCATTAGGTATATTTGCATCTGTGCATATTTGCAAGAAGGAGAAAAACAAAGAAGGAAAAGGTGCAAATTCTTTTTGATATGAGTACTCATACGCACGCAGCAGTGGTATAAATGCAAGATACCAAAAGTTTTTTTTGTTATTTTCATCAAATCTACAAGTAGGAAATGGAAGAGTGGAAGAGGGCTTTTGCATTTAAATAACTTGTTAATGTCTGGAAACCAAAACAGTCACAGAACAGCAATAAAGAAGCTCTTCAATTGTTGCTGGAGGATGTCCATAAAGAGGTTATAATGAAAAGGACTGCCCAAATGTACAAAGATAATATAGTTAATGTATTACTTCTTTTATTATTTTATCATCTTTCATTAATTGCTGGCATCTTTCCTGCAGGAGCTGGTTCCATGAAAAGGGCTTTTAGTCAAATGTCCTAAATGAAACGGCCACTTAGAACCCAAGAACAAGGTTGAAACAAGGTTCACCTGACTTCTCTAAATCACGCTGGAGGGAGGAGGGCAAAATACCATGTTGGTTTAATTTTGTGGCATCCTAAAGTCAGGATTGAACTAGACTTCACAAAACAATATCCTGAGGAGTACAGCTACATCTGTATTCTGGAGTAAAGACCAGGTCTGAGAGTGTTAAAATTTATTTCTATCCACCCTGCTGGCTGTCAGTTCACCTGGGCTTGGGCTTTAACCACCTTAACTGAATCAGGCCGGGGATGTATGCTGGCCAGGCAGGCTATAACTTTTTTTTAACTCTTCCCAGCCAAATGGCCTGGGCTTAAGCACTGAGCAAGCTTGGGCTCTCCCCTCCAGGGAGCTTTGGGCTCGATTTTGAACAAACAAAAGAATGAAGCTTGGCCTGTGCAGATATTTCTCCTCTATATTGTCTATTGAAAGTCAAATAGCTTTTCCAGAGACTCCATGAGCACTTTACCAGGACAGGAGAAGCATCACAGAGGCGATGTCCTTGTGCATAGACAGCTATAACAACAGGTGAATGGATCTCCCAATGAAACAACGGGGAGCCAAGGCTGGTACCAAGAACAGGTTATGTTCATCAGGGTCATTCCTCTATATCTTCCGCTCATTTACCTAAGCCAGCAAAAGTCTACCGAGTAGGAATGCCCATAACGAACACACAGCCTGACTTCAGGGAGTAAGTGAGAGGGCCAGGCAACATTTAGATAGGCCTATACCAGTTCTGTGCCATGAATCTCCCATGTATAGTCACTTCAGAAATACAGTCCAAGTGAGGGAACATATTCCCTTCTCTGAGCTTTGGGCCACATCCATTGAAGTCTACAGAAATGTTCCTACTCCATCTCGGTGAGCTTTGAATCTAATCCTTCCTATGGGAGGGCTTGGATAACTTCTCTTCAGAAGCAGCAGTGACCACAGTTACACACCATCCTACCACCTGCTTGAGAATAACCCTGCGTCTTCTGTAACTTTTAGTATCCACAAAAAGTCCAATGGTTGCTCCTTCTTCTTTACAAGAGAAAGGTAATGAACTCAGCTGTATCAGGGATTTGGAAATCATCAATAAAATGCAGATGTCACTGCTTTTGTCTGACTGATTTTTATTAAAACTCAGTGTGAGTCAGATATGATATTTCCCAGCATTCATCATGGGTACTGCTTTAATCATGAGATATCATTTTTATGTTCCCATTGCAATCATTTGCCGTTTTTCTGTAGCAGAGACTCACATTTGTCCCTTTTCCAGCTACCAAACATTCACCTCACATTGAAAATATAAAACAGCAAGGATGTTCTGAAATTTAGGGAAAAAAAAATCTAGAGAGGAATTCATTTACTGATACTGGAGTAAGCACCACAGAGACAACTCTGCGAATCAGAAGCAGCCAGAAATGAAGGCAGATCTTATTTGTCAGAACAAATTTTACAAAAAAAATCTAGCCCTTTTGACCTTTAGACCATAACAAGTGATTTCAGTGAAATTGTTCCCAGGTTGCTTGACAATAGTTAGGAGAAGAATGAATCCATATGTCTTTGCTTAATATTAATTTCTAACACTGCAAGTACACCTAAAGGGCTATTTTGCTCTAGGCAGCGTGTGCAGAACAAAAAAGCAGCCCTTGCCTCTTGCACAGGGTAAGTTGCTGCCTTTGCTTAACGACTCTAATTGAGCTCTACTTAGTTAACTGGATTTATCCATATCTGCTTAAACTGATATAACATATTAGGGAAACATGTGGAAGCCTTGATTATATTGATTGGGACTGCACCAGTTTGTAACATTCTGGTCTGGGTCTGTTTGCATCCTACCATGGATGGTAGGATTTGCTGGGAGTTTGGTGCCAGGACCCACGAGAGCTGAACAGAAACTATTCAACAAAATCCTTTCCAATTAACCAAGTGGTTTTGCAGAAACACGTGTTTAGAAGAAAATGTTTCCTCACTCCCTGTTGGAATTTCTGACCAGAGACAAGAGCATGAAAATTGATTTCAGGACTCACTTGCCTCAAGGGGAAAGGGACCATGTCTCTTACTGAAGCAAATACTGACAGCTGCCAGGTTTGGTGTGTTTACATGGTCTGTATGAAGACTCCGTGCTTTCTACTCACAGAGCACAGACTGCTCTAATCCACTCATACCCATCTAAGGGCTTTCTGACAGTGCATTAAATAATGGCCAGCCCTGGCACATCCATTCTCGTCTTGTTTTGGGAAGGCTCTTGCCATCCCTAAAAAAGAAACCTATGTCCCTGGGACCCAGAGCTATGGGTGTAGGAAACCATCACTGCATGCTGCCTCAGGCATCGTTGTTTTCCAGTCATGCTGCCCCAGCACACACCTGGGATCTCTGATGCGTTTTGTCAGAGGCAATTTCTGCTCATAAATAATTGCTAAGGTAATTGTGATGCCACCTGAGGTAGCATTATGACCATCAGGTACATTAAGTTTATGGGATCCCATCCACGCTCATTGAAACATAAGAACATTTTGTTAATCCAAGTAACTTCAGAACATGAAGTTACTGTCAATACACAGGTAGGGAAAGAGGGGCACAGAAGAGCCATCAGATTTGCCTCTTACAGACCCAGTCGCAGGTAACATCCATTCTGCTTACAGAGGGTATTTCTGCAAAAGGAAATAAGACCTTGAAAGCAGTTCCTTGCAGAACAAATTTAACTTCTCTGTTTTATTGTTTTGCTAGATTGTTCAGAAATTACCTGGAAACTGTAAGCAGTCACCAGGTAGTTAGGTGAGCAGTTCCAGCATGTGCTTGTAAATTAAGAAGTTATTTTTCATGAAGTATTTTCTCTCTGTGACATGTGCTACATGGTGATCTTTCAGCTGATTGAATGGCAGGGTCAAAACTTTGAGCATGAGATTTGTGATGATTCACAGTAAAGGCCCTTCTCAGTAAAAAAAATAAAAAAAATTAGGTTTCCCATTTGTAAAGGTTGACCATCATCACTCAGAACAATGGCAGACAACACACTTGCTCCACAGACACAAACCATATACCATCCCAGCCCTGAACAGCAAGTTGAAAGAGACAAGGACACACCTGAATCAAACAGCTTCTGGGAATCTGCATGATGGTTCTCACACTCCGGTGTGCCCAAGCAGCTTCAGGGCTTCTGCGATGGTTTTTAGTTTTGCTTTTTAACTGAGAACAGTAGTGCCTGGAATCTCTGTATTTCACGTAAGACTTGGGAATTTGTGTGAGCTCCTGTGAGATGGCCTGTAGATACCCATATTTCTACACTACCTGTTGAAGGGCACTCTAAGGCAGCCATCCTGCATAGGTTCTCTCCATATAAAGAGAAGATCTTCAGTCACTGGTTGTGTTAGGGCTCACTGGGGACGTGAGGAATCCTTCATACCCAAGACTTGGTAATTTAGCATCTTGCAACTGGAGCTCTTAGGCCCAGGTAAGCTCACCACAGGTGTCTTGCACGTAGCCTGCATGGGAGCTATATGGGTGGAAGATTACGAATGAATTTGCAAGCCACAATGTGTTGGGTTAATCCACCTATCCGCTGAAAAACTCACCCTAAAACCAAAAATGGTTAGTCTGCAGGCAAATCAGCAACACGGATTACAATCACGTGATGGCTAGAGATGACACAGGTCAGGAGTCCCTGGCTGAGGATGAGGAGGGGCCATTCCTTCTGCAGCACTGTAACCTACTACTGCCTGAAGTCCACTGGGAAACCACAGCTTTTTTCATGGAGCAGATTCAAGGAGGATATGCAACTGTGGTTCCATTACAGCCAGCTGCGCAGTTATTGGGAGGCTCTGATCTAGGTCTGGGACGGGACTGAACAAACCTCAGACATCCCTGGATGCATTGTTTCTAAATCCTGACTGGTTTTCAGACTTCATTGCACGGATTTAACCAACATCCATGATCCTGTAATACTTTCTGTTAAGGAAATGAGCAAATTTTTGTTTGCTTGTGTGTCATTTGGTTGTTATGGGGGATGAGTTAGGGAGGTGGCTGTGAAAAGGTCTGTGTTTGGGAAGCTCTTTCTAAACACGTAAGTCTCCAACCAGAAAAAAAAATTCCTTAGGTTGTTGAGTTTGGAGAAACAGAGAGATGGATTCTGGTTTGTCTTCCTCATCTACAGCAGCAACTTCCACTGTTAATCAGACTCAACTGGAGCTTTTCCACCTCATCCTTTAGACTTGGTAAGTAAGGATGTGCAAACATCCTTCTCCAGGGACTTGATTCCAAAGCTCTCTTTAATTTGCTCTTTTGTGCATACTTTCAGTCACTACCAACTATTTCTTTCCACCTTTCCCCTTTCAAGGTCTGGTGGGACACCAGACCTTCTTCAGCTTCTGCTTTTGAAAGGAGTTGGCAGTCAGCATCTTGATCCCTGTGGTCCCAGAGTAAGTTTGGAGATCATCATTCTGCAGCAGCTTGTCCTCGTTAAGAAAGGCTTCTTATTCACTGCAGCTTTTTGCTGACTCTTGCTTTTTTTTCTCAAGAGTTTAACAGCTGTGGGGTTTGATTATTTTTACCCTGCTTGCCAAACACCGAAATATTTAAATGTTTGCCTTGCCTCTCACGATGGGAAGAACCTAACACGCTAAAATGTGGCTTTGGGAGTTCAAAACCCAGGCAAGAAGAGATTGCCAATGTTTTAAAGTCATGCATTTCCAAAACAAAGGAGAAAGCAATTCTGTCGTGATCTGTATTTTATTATCCATCTTATAATTTGTGCACCGGGGGGATAGAAGGGATATTTTCTCTCTCTTGGATTGTCCAGAGTAACTCATAGCACTTTTTAAAATCAATTGTATTACATAGCAGCTTTTCAGCAGTTGAGCCTGGAAGTGCTGTCAGATCTTAGAAAAAAGGGTTGTCAGAGACCTTGAGAAGCCCTTGATCCAGCCCCAGGGTGTGATCAAAAATACCCACATCATCTCTGATTGATCTTTTGCTAGCCTAATGTCCTAAAAATGATTGTACTGCATTAGACTTCAGGCCCCTCCTACTTCTGTAGCTGTCTCTTCCAGCTCATGCAGGAGAACTGACCTCTGAGACATGATCAAGTCCATGACCAAATTTTGATTCTGCCCACCACCTTCTTAAATTCAAGTTTAACTGCATACCTGGAGTAGGAAGTTTATTCTTAAGATTTTGGTGAAAGTGAAATACCCCAAAAGAGATATGTTGGATGCTACATAATTGTGTTCCCCCTGTGGTTCTGTTTTGATACTAGAAAGTTCTGGACGTACAAAGACTACTGATCCTCTTTTTTTTTTTTTTTTTTTAACCAAAACAGATGGTTTTCTAGAATCTGAAAGACTGCACAGGTAACAAATTAATAAAATTTTCAAAGACGAAATTTCTGAACTCTTAGGTAAGCCTCCAGGCCACTGCAGAACTGCAGATGGAAAATGGTGCTTGTTTCGCTCTCGTTCTGGATGCCTGTGAGCAGATCCACTTCTCGGAGAGCAGCCGAGCCACAAAACCTCTGACTGTGGGTTTAAGAAAAGGACTGAGTTTATTAATTCCCACATCTCTTGACCCCTTTTTTCATATGGGTGGGACAGAAAGAGGTAACGTATCAGAGACTGGAGACGAATTGGCTGGAAGGGCTGTCAGTCCCAACCAAGTGAGGAAATGTTTTCAGAGTGAACAATGTAACCCTTGAAACTGAGCCTAAAATCCCTGTCTTAGAAAGGAGGCAATGTTGCTGTTGGAGTGGGACAGGTAATCTACTAATTAACACCTCCCATAAACAAAACTTCACTAGAAGCTTAGAAGCCGTTCTTTTTTTCTGCGCCTTGTGCAAGTTTTCAAAGTTCTGTTTTTAGTTGAATAGGCTCATTTAATTCCAGTGCTGAGTGGTGGGAAAAGGTGAAAATCTCAGCAGTGCCACTAAGTGAAAATGTCCTGCACCAGCAAAGTTGCTCCCTTCGGTGTGTCCACCACTGTCCCACCACTGTCCCACAGAGGTGGCTGCTGACATCACAATGGGGAATTTTAGAGCAGATGACTCTTCAGCCATATCCACCTGCAGAATGGAGAGTTTGCTCAAGAGCACACTTGGTTAGCAAGCTGAAAATACATCCAGGTAATCACCTGTGTCTATTTGTGTGTAAGATTGTCATTGCATTACAGCCAGTGGTTCTGATAAAGGTTAATTACTTAGATAAATTGAAAAATCTATGTTCATCTACAAATGGACATAAAATGAAGTCTCAATTATTATAATTTATTTACACTGTCAACTTAGATGAAAGCATATGGAAAAATATTGCTGAAAGCTGGGGCCCTGGGGCCTGATTCTTCAAAGCCTTAATGGCACTAGTAGTTCTTAACCTCCAACTGGCAACATTGGAGTCAAGTGGGTAGAGAGAAAATAGGGCTTTTGTTCGGAAGAGAATTAAAGTTGAGCTTATTTAAGAATAAAATGCTTAAAGAATTCCTTCCTTGCCCAAAACTCATGTATATTTTATTTGGGTAGTCTAGAGCATTTTTGTGTTACAGTAAATTCATCGCAAATATAAATAGACACTTCCATATATTTATTACTCCAGGGAGACTTGTAGATGGATTTCACCTCACTTACCATACCACAAGCAAATTATGTTGAAATCCTTCCAAGATCTGAAATGATATGTTTATAAATTCTCCTTATTGAACTCTTGGCCTCAAGTAACTTTATTATAATAAAACATTTAGGTGTTTTATTTATTTATTTACTTATGGAAATGCTTTCTGTTTACTATGAGAGAAGTGGCAGCAGTTTGTAATTGCGCATCCATCGGCTGAATTTTATGCTGCAAAACAATCATAAAGCATAAATGCACCAAATAATAAAATCACACCCCACGGTATCAGACATGTAATGAATTTCTGCTGTGCTGCTGCTTTCATCATGCTGATTTACAACCTCTTGAGTGTACACAGTCTTCTTAAACAACTTAGAGTTGATTGTTCTGGAACTAGGCTTGATTCAAGATAATATACTGGCCCTTTGCTGTCTTTTAGGAAAGTTATCAAAATCCCTCTGGGGGCAAACAATTTTTGATTAAATAATTTAGGTTATTCAACATAGAAACGATGTTCTATCCACTAAAACAAATTGCTTAAATGTGATTAAAGCAAAATGAGCACCACTGCAACTGAACATAAGCAAGAAGTGAGGGACCAGCTGTCTTGGAAATCACATGTCAGTCTTGAAAATCTTAAGAATTCCTGATACGCTCAAGGTAACTTTGCTTAAGGATACGCCTTTAATGACGTGACACAATTCTAGCAATACTGCATTATTTGTATTCACATGAAATAACCTGGCAGAGTCCTTTTTGACAGTGGCACTCTGGCTGGTATGTGCAGACATGAAAGGATGTAGCATGAAAGCCTTGCCGTGGGAGGACAGAGCTTTCCAGCAACATTAGGGTTTCAGACAATGCCCCAGATCTCCAGAGGCTGGAGGAAGGAGCCTCTTTGGAATGGAGTCAATGTTAACATGCCTGCTGTGCTTCTAGGAGATATTTTCTGTCCTTTGAATAGCAGAGGAAAAAAAAAGGCAAGTTTATACGGCCCAGAGAGAAATCAATGTTAGCAGAAAAACCTGAGTCCCATTAAAGAAAAATGTTACCCCAAGTTTTCATTTTCTGTTCACTGCCAGAAGTTTAGCCCAATAACAGCTCACCACACGCCAGCGTTCTGCGATGCTGGTACATCTCCAATATCCCTGCTGCGCGCAGAGCCCTTCCTCGCCCTGCCAAGCTGCCCTTGCTCAGCATCTCCCTGTAATTCCAAATTACAGGGATGCTTCTTAAAACGTTATTCAGAAATTCCACACCCTGATCAGCATGACACTAAGCCAATAACTATGTGTTGTAATTGTGATTAAAGCAAATTTTCTGGTTTAGTGGCAAGCCTGAGAATCCAGGTATGAAACATAAAAAGAAAACACCAAACAAAATCTTGTGGACCTCGTAGAAGCTACGGACCATGCCAGGAAGGAGCTCTGCCTTTTTCCTCTTGAGAATCACTCTGTATCACTGCCACAGACATGTGCTGTCATTGAATTCCTCTCCAACTTCCCCCATTTCATCAAGCCAGCTCTGATGAGCAGCCACTAACATTATACTGAACAAAACAGGGTGACAAAAATCTCTCTGATTCATTCCCAAATCGGCTTTTTCCTGATCAGCACCCTCTGCTTCTCTTTACTGCCAGCACTCAGCATCCTCAGAGCAACATCCCCCAGAAGCTACAAAGCAATAAATGCCAGCAGTGACTGTAGTAGGAGCTAAAGCAAGTGCTGCACTAGAGTTTGCTGCCAGAAATGTGGCTGGAATTACTACAACTCTTATCTCCTTTAATCTTATCTCTTTTACAGGCTCTCTCACCCGCCTTCCAGTGAGCTCTAAGTATTGTAAGAACATCAATTAGGTGTCCATTAGTATTGCCAATATCACTTTTCATGCAGCATTATGGCGATACGGAAGTATAAAATGTCAATATTTTCTTTCCCTGCATTATGTTAATCATGCTGTAAGTTGCCACACTAACAGTCTTCATGGAAGCTGTGATATTTATGCTGATTTAACATTTACAAGCCGCCAGCCTGCCTGGGTGCTGCGCTCCACACAAACACATGTGAAAGGCTAATGGGCTGAACTGAAAAATGTGTCTGACTTAAGTAATTTTCTAAACACTTTAAACACATTAAGACACTTACACTGCCTTGCCGACACAAGGCCTGGTCCTATTCACCATCAAACTGATGGCAAAATTCCCACTGACTTCCCTGAGACACAACTTGCTCTGCCTTATCTGTTGCTGAGGTGCTGGCCTCTTCTCCCAAGTGACAGGGGGCAGGACAAGAGGGAATGGCCTCAAGCTCCACCAGTGGAGGTTTAGGCTGGACATTAGGAAAAAAATTTTCACGGAAAGGGTCACTGGGCACTGGCACAGGCTGCCCAGGGAGGTGGTTGAGTCACCTTCCCTGGAGGGGTTTAAAGGACGGGTGGATGAGGTGCTAAGGGGCATGGTTTAGTGTTTGATAGGAATGGTTGGATTCAATGACCCGATGGGTCTTTTCCAACCTGGTGATTCTATGATTCTATGATCTAAATAAATGTACAGTAAATGTGAAGTGCAGAGCTGCTGCCCACCCACAGCAGAGAACTCACCAAGTACAAGATACACAGGCTGCATACTAGGAGGTGGGACCACCTGGGCTGAGATGAAGAGGTGGTTGTAGAACAGCAACATTTGAAGCAGGATTGATTCTTCCCCTCTTCCTGAGGAGGTGCCTGCAGTACTCATGCCATGTGCGAGCTGCATCATAGATACTTAACATTACGTGAAGTGAACGCTGCCATCCAGTTATTCATATCGTGATGCCCTTCTAGAGTTAAGGCTGGACTAAATGGACACCTGTAGCATTGCTCAGCTGTGCTGCGTGTGCGGTGTTGGATGAACAGGTGGATTGGGGCACAGGCAGGTACATTTCACAACTTCACTCTGCAAGGAATCAAGAGGATGGGATGTATCAACTCACCCCCCCCAAACATATTAGTCTTATTCTTAAGCAAGGGGTTACTTGGAAAATGTGTTGAGTGATTTCGCCATCAGCTTTTCCTTCCCATTAACATTATCTTGCCAACTCCCACTCCAGTTCTCCAGCCGCCTTCCCCCTCTGCTCCATATCCCCACACAGCCCACAGAGCACTATCCTCCTCGTTCTTCACCTCTCTCCTCTGCCTACAGACAATTCAGCAAAGCAGAGGCAGCCACCACCATGCTGACCATATTGTCCTTTTGTCCCTCAGACGCAGTCATGTTCCCTTCACAGACATTTGCTGTTCCCTCTTTGGCAGCTTTCTGAGCCAGGAGAGGTTGAATAGGTGTGTGTTTGCTCAGCACCAAATGCTGCAGGGCTTGTTCCACCATGGGACCTCGCAGGCTTGATGGAGCACAGCAGCTGCTCTTGCTGCTGATAAGAGTTTGCAATGGACAAGCCTGTTGGTCTCTTAATAAGAGAATAATTTCTGTTGGCATTGTTTGGTCAAAATGTCAGTATCATCCTCATTTTGCAGCAGTTATTTCACAAAGCCCTGACATGATAACAATGTCCACTTAATCTTGCATGGAAATTTCCTCTCAGTGTCCATTGGTCTCCACTGATTTATGTGGACACTGCTTTCTTGTGTCACTATGAACTGCTCTCCATAGATTTTCTGTGTCATTGATTTGCCATCATCTCCACAACCCAATGCAATTTGCCTCCACTTGCATTTGATATTCTCATGTTGACACCAAAGACCTGCATCACTAATATTGTATTAACATCTTTCTGACACGGGAACAAATCCTGATGCTGATAACATTTACTGCTGATAACTCACCATAATGCACTTACCAGTAATTTGCTTCCAGAGGATTCAGTCCTTGGACTTGACTTCCAGATATCACCTCCAAAGTGTTTCCGTTGATCATACCCTGCAGTGTGACTTCCTCACGAAAGGAGTTATAACAACTGCAATAGCTATAACTTGACAGATTATATTTTTCATAGACCTTTTCAAACAAATACTTAATTCTCACAACAACCTAGGCAAGAAATAAACTTCCCATTCCATATCAGAATAAGCTATAGAGGTTTTTTGAGTTTGTTGTGTGAAAAACCATTAGAGGATCCTCAAAGTAAGCAACAGCCCAAGAGCAATATCAGTTATGTGGGAGACCCACAGTCCATTCCCTCCTCTGCCTGACCCAGACAGGGCCCAGATGGCTGCCTTGACTTGTTGTCCATTCCCCATCCAAGGATCCCGGGTGATGTCACAGCCAGAAATTCTGGCTCAGACTCTAGCAATCTCTCTCAACAGCATTTAATCAGTACTGGTATTTTCCCATGAAAAGTTTCAGTTCCAATAAATCAGTATTTTCCAAGAAAAAACTATCTGGTTGGAAGGCTCCCAGCCCACTCACATCTCTGCTATCAGCTACAGAATGTCAATGTTATTCTCCATCATCAGAACTACCTCTATGCTCCAATTTTTTTAAGAAAGAGAAACAAGGGTCTTGATGAATGATATGATTTCTTTCAAAATTACACAAATGATCGAAGGCTCCAGCAGTTTCGTAGGATGTCTGTTTCAAAGTAATTTGTAACTTTTGAAAATCCCACCCCAAATCTATCATCTTGAAGTCTGTTCAGTTTTTAAAGTCCAAGGTTAAAAAAACCAGCAAAAGCTAAAAAAAAAACTTTCCTCAAGACCACACAGCAAAATCCTATTATCCACACTGTGATGAGAAGTGAAAGTTTTGTGTGCTCTTCCAGCCAACATATGAGTAGGACAGCAAATCCAGGCTCTTTGCAAGCCACGCTGGTGGAGGCAGGTATTTTTTTTCCCTTAACAGCCATATGTGTTGCCTGGTCACTGTTCCACTCATTTACCAAAATAATTTGAGCTTATGCAAGCCCCAGCAGAGCTCCCCTTGCCAAAAAGAGAGGCTGGGGCTGCTACCCACGGGTGCATTTTAGCAAACTTCATTGAGAAGGCTCCTCTAAACTCAATCAGCAGAAGCTATGGATGAAACTGCTCCTCTGTCTACTGTTCAGTCGTAGAAGACCGAAAATAGCCCAGTATTTACGTTTAGTAGCAAAGCTGACGTAGTCATAGCCAACTGGGGAAGTCTGGGGAACACAAAAGGATTTCCTGAATAGCCCATACTACCTTTCTGTTGCTGAATCAATGTATTCAGGCAGAGAGCTTTAGGAAAGCTCCGTATTAAACTGTCATTTTGTCAATAAAATGTCATTTCTTCAATAGTACGTCAAGTTGGCCAAATGTTTCTGCATAATTAATTCAACTGATGCATTAAGGAATGTTATACATAATATTAATCAAAAAGAACTGTCAATATGAGGACTATATATAAACCCAGATAAGAAAACTATAAAACTGTTTGAAAGCCAAGCTTTTTTCCCAAGATGATCCTTCAACCTAGAAGGATGTGGATCCTGCAGTTGAAAATCCAATTACAAAAATAGCATGATGGTCTGTGGAAATATATTATTTAATTCCCTGAACTATTTACTTATGAGTAGGGATTTACTGGGACCTGAACTTAAGTTGCACCTTTTGACGCACAGAGATCACTGAGACAAGACCCTTAATGGAAGCAGGATTTGTGGTTCTTGGGAAATCCTACAATTTTCATATTTGGGGTTGTTCTGTATAAAAATAAATTGCAAAATATTGTAAAACTTTCTGAGAAACTATGGCTTTGGAAACCCACTGTTGAGTCAAGTAAAAGCATTTTCTTGCAGTTTGGATTGAAAGGCTTTGCTGTGTAAAATTTTTACAAAGTCAATTCTGCAATGAAAATGAGAGTATTCAATCCTAGGGCTGTCAGAAATTCCTCTCCGAGCAATTGCTGAGTGCAGCAGCAGCTGATCACGCAGGGTATTGACCACCACTGACCTTTCCCTCTCCATGCTGACGTCCTCTCTGCATGGCACTCTCCAGACGCTGCCCCTCGCTTCCCCGCTCCCCCTCCCCATCCCTGCATCGCAGACCTGCACCTCTGGCCCATCCTCATCCTCCCCATCCTTCCTCACCTCCCATCACCCTGTCTCTTCCCCCAGCCCTTACAGAGCTGCACCTTTAGCATTTCTGGCTCGGTGGTCCCCGCACCTGCCTCCATCTCTCCACGAGCCCTCGTTGCATGTGCGGTACCCACGGTGCTCAGGGAGCATCCCTCGCTTGGCTCCCCACCACCACCAGCTCCTTTCTCAACCCATTTCTCTCACTATGGCCAGATCTGACACCTCACTTCTCCAGTATCAGCTGCCGCAGCCCATGGAAAACAGAAAAAGCAATGACAGGGAGAGAAATCCTGCTCAGATCCTGAGCAGGGTTATCTCCAGAGCAAAGGCAGTTCCTGGGAAATGCAGCTGAGGAGGCTGCGTAGCTCACGGAGGAGCCGCTTTTGAAAGTTTTATGATTTGGCCAAAGGCTGGGTTTGTGGGATCGATAACAGGAGGTGTGCCCTGTGCCAGGGGGGGCTGATCCACACCAGCTGTGGCTGTAAATCACAGCTCAGTGGGTGTGTGGATACCTTCACTGGGGAGACTTTAAACCAGGCGAAAAAAATGGCATTATTTCCTAACCTCGGTCTTGGAAATGGCCAAGCCATTTTTACTGACTTAAAAAAAAAGAATCCACCCAATATTTTAGCTCAGGAATTTCACCCTGCATTCATCAAATGTGCTGAAATTAGAAGCAAGTGAAAACCGGTCTTAGAAGGGGTATTTTCGGCATATTTATTTACAGACAAAATCAGCATCTATGCCAGGAGCAGTGGTAATTCAGGCAGGGTGACTACAGTACTGCTCACTCCTTAGAGAGAAACCGTAGTACAAAGCTCAAGGGAAGAGAGCAGCAGCATCTGCAGGAATGGTGCTGAATTTTGTATTGATGATATAGCTGAAAATCTTCATAAAGTTTCCAATCATTTTATTTACACGAATCATTCCACCGCATAACATCCGCACCGTAATCAGCAGAGCTGCATGAGCAAAGCAAATCAGTTCTGCTCTTGAAATTAAGCATTTTATTCTGAAGTCAATAGCATGAACTTTAAATGATTTCTAGCCTTCTATAAATAAGATCGTGTTCGAGAAACTTTCATCAGAGATGTTATTAATTCCATTACCTTCTTGTAATTATTTCCTATCCTTAACATGGGAAAATCGATGCCACAAACTGTTATCTATCCGCAGAAAATTATAGGTGCCACAACAAGTTGCCATGTTCTGCACAAATAAGCCAGGAAAGCAGAGAAACTGCTTAAATTTATCTATTTTATTTTTGTTTGATATTTTCAGCTTGTCTCCATTTTAAACGTATTTTAATGTAAAGGTTAATGGAGTTTTAATAAAGGGCAGATGGCCACTCTAATTGCAGAACACCCAGCATACTCTTTTAAAAACCTCTTTAGCTGGCTAGACAGATATTAATAATTCTGACTGCCATTAGAAAAAGAAGAGGTTTGAATCGGACGATTCTTCAAAGTTAAATTTATTATTAAACCAAAACTGCAATCATTGCATACATTTTGCAAAGAAAAATTGTATTATCAATATCTTTCCCATCAAGTGACCCTGTGAACTCTCTATTATCTATTATCTATAGCTAAATTATATATACTAAAGCATCAGTTGTTGAACTTCCCATTATATATATTGTTTTTTATGCAGATGTCAACTTTCAGGCTTTTTTTTTTTTATAATTCACAAAACATCTTGCTAGTCATGCAGCCTTCTCCCCGCTTCAATAATTTGATCTTTTTTTGCAAGAGCGTGATTCCTGGGTCACATAACATTATGCATGCACATCGCAATCCCTGGTATGTGTCTTAAAAAAAAGAAGAAAAGAAGGAAATAAAAAGCATGAGCTATTTTGTCCTGGGCCCTGTGCCAAGCAGAGTCTCCCGCCTCCAGAAAATACACTGAAAGCAAACTGTATCTACAAATATCTGCGGAGCAGCCGGTTCACCAAAAGTGGAAGGTGGCCAAATGCTGTGCTGGAATAAAGAAGCCACAGGTACAAATCCTGTGGGTTTTGTGACCAAAACAATTCTGGGTTTTTGCGCATTTAGAGCCAGGCACTTCAAAGTCCTTCTTAAAGCCTCAGGAGCTTGGATATGGATCCGAAGTCACAGCAGAATAATCATATAACAACTGAAATAATTTAAACTGGACAGCAATTTTCTGCTTTGGAAATAATTTCTATAACCTCTTCCTGCCCTTGCTGCAGACCCCTCCGCACAAGCCCATGTACACCATAACCATCACCATCACCCTCTGAAATTAGCAGTTACATTAACAAGGTTTTGAAATATTGGCTGGAATGCGGTTTGGGGCTCTACGATGGAAAAGAAGTAAGTTTTATATCATTTTATGAATGGACATTAATCAATGTTAAATCACAATGAGACTCTTATGGAATCACATATTACAATCTCCTAAATCGCAGGAGGAACACATCATGATTAATGTTACTACAATGACATTTGATACAATTAATAGTGGGAGCAGTTCACGTTTAGGTTTTACCACACTAGATGCTTTTTCTGAGCCCACCATGGAGGAGGGACCTTTGCAGCCCAGGCCAGGAAACAATAGTATTTGTCACATTATTAATTTGCTCTTATGATTCATCTTTCATCCTTCTTGACATTTATGTTCTTCCTCTGACAAGCATACTGGAGGCCCAAATGGTCCCAAAGCTGAACAGCATGAAGGTACAGACAGTCTTCATGTGTCTCCTGGAGAGGTGGCAAGTACCCCACTCTCCATCCACATGGATCTGCTATTTCTCCAAATAATTCCTCTGAAATCAGTTGTGAGAATCCTTGCGTGGTCACAGAGGGCGTCCTATGGAGGCAGGGCTGGAGACTGAGGCTGGGACCCCCTGAATCTCAAAAACTCAAGGCAGCCTCCAAGATCTACAGACTCGAGGTCCTCCTGGGGACCTGCAATTTGGAGGGACCAATGACACAAAGTGGGCTGGGGACAGCAAAGCATGACTCTGCCAGCTACAGAGGTGACTCTGAGCCCAGGTATTCTCTGGCCAAGCCCACAGCCCTCAGGGAGATGCTCAGTCTCATGGCAGATGTGGACGGGAGGCGACTTTTCTGTCCCAGATATTTAAGTGCAAGTCAGTGAAAGGCCACCCAGGAAGTCCATCGGGATGAAGGTTGTCCCAGGTACCTGTGCACAGACATGGTATCTGAGACACGCAGCCCCCACAACGGCCCCCAGGCCCTTACTGCTGGAGGATATCATGGGATGGGCTGGACAGGGGAGCAGGCAGCAGCTGGGGGATGAAGAAGACCTGAGGTGTTTGTGTCCTGCATTAAGAGAGAGCCCTGGATGGACGGGAGAGCAGGGAACAGAGCATGTCCCCCACAGCCCAGCCACACCTGCCTGTCCCCACTGGGGCTTCTGCCAGTCCTCTCCCTGAAGTCAGCCTTGTGCATGCTCTGGTGTCCCCCCCATGGGCTTGTGGGGTGCCCCAAGCCTCACAGAGCCAGAAGGTGGGACAGCGACGAGTCTGCAGTGACTGCACCAGGGGCAGGTTGGCCTTAGCAGGAGGTATTAACCAAGGTGACTCCCCCCTACCTACCCTGCCCTCTAGGACAGCCTTTGGGAGTCTTTCCCATGGGGTAGAGGGGAGCAGAGAAGGTGAAAGAGCACTGAGTTCCCAGTCTGCCTCTGATACAGGAGGGACACGTGTCCCCCTTCACCCTCCCACATCCCTGGGGCAAGTGCTTGGAGGTGGCAGTGGGGCAGCCTACAGACCACCCCATCCAGGAGGCAGCAAGTTATTTAATACCCTGTTATATATTCAATACTCTGTTATTCCCTCTTTAGTCCCCAGCACAGGCTCCTGGCAGTAGGGGATGGGTGTCCCTCTTGTCCTGCACAGCCATCTCCCTGCTGCACCTGCACTGAGGCAGAGGAAAGGTTTCTTGGGGGACCCCAAAAGCATTTTGCAGCCCCTGGAGCTCCTCGGAGCTGTACTGGGGAAAAACAAACAAACAAACAAACAAACAACAAAACCAAACAAATTTTAAAAATACCCAACTCGCAGCTTTTAGCCAAACCCGCACAATTTGTCCTTAAATCCGTT